>NC_138137.1:16201720-18886452 GCF_964188305.1 Podarcis bocagei | reverse complement strand
TACCCTGCCCATCTGGCTAGGTTTCCCCAGCCATCTGGGCTGCTCCCAGCAGAATAATAAAAACATGATAAAACATCAAACATTAAAAACTTCCCTAAACAGGGCTGCCTTCATATGTCTTCTAAAAGTCAGATAGTTGTTTATTTCCTTGACATCTGAAGGGAGGGCGTTCCACAGGAGGGTGCCACTACCAAGAAGTCCTGGGCCATCCCAAAGCCATTTGCTTCAGCATGGATGTTGACATCCCCACAACCAGCCATCTGGGAGTCCTTAACACCACCTCTGAGACCAGCTCTGTCAGCTCAGGAAGAGAGATGGCTGGGCATTGAGGCAGGCAGTACACCAGCAGAATCCCATATTTGTCCCGATTGCCCAATGCCAGGAAGACAATAGTTCATGAGAATCACTGTCCTTTAGGCTTCTAGGAGATCTATCTTGCTTCCCAAATTCAGGATCTTCTCAACTGAAAAAGCCCACAGCCCTAATAATTGGCCAGTTTTCAAGGAGATGAGAAGTCCACTTTGTGACACCAAGGCTACATTATAGCAAAATGACACTTCACGCTAGATCAAGGATGGGCAACCTGCAACCCTTGGGAGCAGATCTACTGCGCCATATCTCCTTTGACCTAATTCCATGTAGATGGTGGAGGAAGAGGGAGGGAAATGGGGAAAGCCAAGCGAGATTGAGTGATGGGCAGAGAAGGTAAAACAGCCCTCTGTATGCAATGAGTTCAGACCCCTGGCAAGAGTGATTTGTCTCTTCCCCATCAGCCCAATGGGTTAGGAGGGAGAGGGAAGAAGAGAAGAAAGAAACAGAAGGGGTGTCAGGGAGAGCAAGAGGGTGAGAAAACCAGCGAGTCTGCCTGCTTTTGGCCCCGGCCCCACTCACCACTTGCTTCAGCCTCACTCACTGCCAGAGTGCAGATATGAAAAGATTACCCTCTTGCAGATAAGAGGATCCTATCCTTGCCCTAGACATTCCAATTTTTAATTGTTCCTTCAACACAGACAGTTATCAGCCATTTTCCTTTGTATCCCAAATGCACACACAACGGCTGCCACCTGAAAAGTCAGAACCCTAGTGATCACCCAAACATCCCAACCCCTTACACTACAGAAGGTATCAAAACAATTTCCAAAAAGAGAGAGTTCAAAACAACCTTCAAAGTGTGCATTCTTCTTTATAGTGCTTTGTCTTGGGACTGATTGAAGTTCCATGAGTGAAGCAATCTCTGCTGCTCGGCAAAACAACCCCATAAAGATCAAATAAAACGCATCGCTTGTGTCAGAAAAGGGTTCATGTTTCTTCTTTCCACTGCTCTAGAACTGCCTTTTTCCCATCTGCAGCAACGCAACTGGACGCCTTCATCTGCCCCAACTGCAACAAAACATGTCTCTCCTGTATTGGTCTCAACAGGCTATGTAACCTTCCAACAGTTTGACTTCACCCCAAAAGGCACACTCCTCCATTGTCTCCTGAGACAGTTGGATGCCAAACAACAAATTGCATCTAGCATGCTTTTTTTAAAGACGATTTTTGAATGGTGGGGCCAGGGGAAAAGATGTCACGAACTGACAGGACAAGGTGGGATATAAGTGAAATGAACAAATGAATGAAATGAAAGCTGCAGAGGCATAGCTGGGGTGGAAATCTATTTTCAAAAAGCATGATTATGGGACAGTGTAGATTCTGCAAGGGACACTGTGAGGCTGACTGGCTGTCAGTCACTGACACTCCTTGCTGCTATGGTTCAGCTTTGGTAGGCTGGCTGGCATTTTTCTGGTTCTGGCAGAGGAAGAAGGCAAAGGTGGGGGGGAGCACTGCACAGTTGTCTAGCAACTCAAAACACACTCCCCAGACACTCCTGGGTTCTGTGGAAGTGATTAGGGAGCATGACCTGCAGTTGCTAGGCAACGGCAAAGCACTAGGCAACTAGGGAAAGACGGCGAGAATCAATTCAAAAGAAGGCCGTTCTATTTAGGAACAAGACCAGCAATTCCCCCCCCCCCAACAAAAACAAAACAAAACAGGAAGACACATCTGGGAAAACAAACCATAACAGATCATTGATACCCCTATAAATGGTGGTTTTGCACATGGCAGGCAAATGACAGAAGCACAGAATGCTCAAATTATTACCTTTTGTGGAAGCCCCATTAGCTAATGTTTTTAGGAGACTACAAAGGGGGCTTCCTTTGGAGGAAATTGGGAGCAGCCCTGGAGCAGACTCTCCAAGAGTCTCAATTTTACAGGGACAGTCCCAGATTTACAGAAGGCATACAGATGGGCAGGGTATAAATATAAATTATGCAAGCACTGATTGCACATCCACTTTTCAGAGTTTTGGTATTTCACCTAATGATGGGAAACGTAGTGTGTCACCCCTTTGGCAAGATACATGGGTACCAGATGTGAATGGAGATGGAGCACACACAGTTAACACACACAGAGACAGCATCTGTCTTTCCTCTTTCCTCCGCCTTACTTCACCAGAAATGTGAAAAGGAAATGTGGTTTCTCCTCCTCACTGTAACAACCCAAGACAAAGCATCTCCCGGTAAGTTAGAGCTTTAGGGCATATTTACTATATTTATTAAAATATTTCTATACTTCACTTAAAAAAAATCTATATCAGAGCAGTTCAAAATAATGAAACATAAAACCATTCAATAAAAACCATCAAAACCTTTAAAATCAGAGACCGTTATAAAGGGATATTTTCTTAACTGCCAGCATCCTCTTGGTGGCACAGAAAAGTTTTCGATGGGTGTTTAAAAGTTTAAGCAGAAGACACCTGCAGAATCTTTGTTGGCAGATCTGGGCCAGTGGCGTAAAAAGGCCCTTTTTTGTGTAAAAGTAAGTGCAGCCAATGCCCTGTTTCCAAGTTAACAGAGCTTTTGCAAACACCTGGCATAGTTCTGATTTTAAACAGAAAAATGAAACAGGGGTGAGCAAAATAGCTAATTTGGGCCTTCCAGTTGGACAGTTTGTATATCCTAAAAGCGTATTTATTGCCAGTGACCTACTTGAGTTTTAAGAACCTTCAGTCTAAAGTCCAGACTCAATAAACAAAAATACAGCACACAATCAAATGAATTTCCTTTTCTAGAGATTTGTCTGCATTACCGCCTTCCAGTTAATGACATTCCCAGTTTGTAGTCATGGTGATTATTGGGTCCACTTTTGCTTGTATGCTGCATTTATTTCCATTAAATATCTTCATGTGACTGAGCCTTTCTGCTAATCCTGTTTGCTAATCTTGCCATTTTGCTTTGCCTCCCTCCTCCTTCGCCACCTCAAATCCCCCAGGAGCTGTGCTACGTGCTGCAGTAGCAGCGATTGCGTTGACAGTTTGGCCGCCGTTTTGCTTCATCCCCCATTTTGCTTCATGCCCCGAACCTGGGTGGTGTAAGTACATGTTTGTATGTAGTGGAATCTCAGCTGTGGTAAAAAATGGTGGGGAATATTCAAAGAAGATTCTGCAATGTGGCCACCTTTCTTTCCTAGGGTGGTGAAAATGAGAAAAATCTCTGAAATTTTCTCAGGTAAAACATCTTATGAGAAATTCCAGCTTGGCGCTAAAACTTCTTCTGGTACTTCATTATTTGGGCTTCTTCTTCTGGTACTTCATTATTTGTTCAAAGTCTTTGGTGGAAATGTTTAGACAGGGATGTCATACTTGTGGCCTGGTCGTTGTTCATAGAATCATAGAATCATAGAGTTGGAAGAGACCACAAGGGCCATCGAGTCCAACCCCCTGCCAAGCAGGAAACACCATCAGAGCACTCCTGACATATGGTTGTCAAGCCTCTGCTTAAAGACCTCCAAAGGAGACTCCACCACACTCCTTGGCAGCAAATTCCACTGTCGAACAGCTCTTACTGTCAGGAAGTTCTTCCTAATGTTTAGGTGGAATCTTCTTTCTTGTAGTTTGGATCCATTGCTCCGTGTCCGCTTCTTTGGAGCAGCAGAAAACAACCTTTCTCCCTCCTCTATATGACATCCTTTTATATATTTGAACATGGCTATCATATCACCCCTTAACCTCCTCTTCTCCAGGCTAAACATGCCCAGCTCCCTTAGGCGTTCCTCATAAGGCATCGTTTCCAGGCCTTTGACCATTTTGGTTGCCCTCCTCTGGACACGTTCCAGTTTGTCAGTGTCCTTCTTGAATTGTGGTGCCCAGAACTGGACACAGTACTCCAGGTGAGGTCTGACCAGAGCAGAATACAGTGGCACTATTACTTCCCTTGATCTAGATGCTATACTCCTATTGATGCAGCCCAGAATTGCATTGGCTTTTTTAGCTGCAGCGTCACACTGTTGGCTCATGTCAAGACTCCTAGATCCTTTTCACATGTACTGCTCTCAAGCCAGGTGTCACCCATCTTGTATTTGTGCCTCTCATTTTTTTTGCCCAAGTGCAATACTTTACATTTCTCCCTGTTAAAATTCATCTTGTTTGTTTTTGCCCAGTTCTCTAATCTGTCAAGTTCTCTAATCTGTTGATGGACTGTAACTCCCATCAACATGGCCAATGGTCAAATATTATGGAGGACCATAGATTCCTTAGGCAGGCAGAATGAGGCTGCAATCCAGCCCTGTTTAATTTAATGTAGTATGAAGTTTAACTACATCCTAAGAACATTTGGGGTTGCAATTCTATGCCTGCCTTTTGGGAATAATAATAATAATATTATTAATACATTTATTTATACCTCATAATTTTTCCTTGGCAGGACTCAGGGCAGCTTATTATTTTTATTATGCCTTTTTGGTTTTGACATTGTGATTTTATGCAGGTATAGGACAGTATACAAATTTAATAAATAATAATAATTACAGATAAAAACAGAAATCTCTAAATACATTATAAAGAAATAAACAAATGTTGATATAAAACTACATACATATTTAAAATCCATTTAAAATATACAAATAATTACAATAAAAAGCAGCTTGGCACCAGAGCTTTCATTAAAAGCACCAGTTCCCCAAAGCCTGCTGGAACAAAAATAGATAAATCTTCGCCTTCCCGTTGAAGGACAGCAAAGATGAAGCCAATCTAGCTTCTCCATAGAGGGAGTTCTAGGGAATATGCCCCTTTGAGCTTCAGTGAGACTAGTTTCTGAGTAGACATGTGTAGGATCACACTATAAACAAGTCAATCTAGGTAAATAAGTGACTTTTAAGCTTCACTTTGCAGCCCTGCTCATGGGAGTTCCTACTGCAGATCCCTATTTTCTAGGGACAGTCCTGGATTTACGGAAGCTGTCCTGGGTTCTGGTTTGATACCAGAATGTCCCGCTTTTCCTTAGGACATCTCTGTTTTCATCGGAGAAACGTTGGAGGGTATGAAGTTATGTGTCCCCCGAGCCAAGGAGGTAAGAAACTATACAACCTTTAGAAAACATCTGAAGGCAGCCCTGTACAGTGTGGTGTAGTGGTTGAGAGCGGTAGTCACGTAATCTGGGGAACTGGGTCCGCGTCTCCGCTCCTCCACATGCAGCTGCTGGGTGACCTTGGGCCAGTCACACTTCTTTGAAGTCTCTCAGCCCCACTCACCTCACAGAGTGTTTGTTGTGGGGGGGAAGGGAAAGGAGAATGTTAGCCGCTTTGAGACTCCTGAAGGGGAGTGAAAGGTGGGATATCAAATCCAAACTCCTCCTCCTCTTCTTCTTCTTCTTCTTCTTCTTCTTCTTCTTCTTCTTCTTCAGTGGTACCTCGGGTTACATACGCTTCAGGTTACATACTCTTCAGGTTATAGACTCTGCTAACCCAGAAATAGTACCTCAGGTTAAGAACTTTGCTTCAGGATGAGAACAGAAATCGTGTGGCGGCAACGCAAGGCCCCATTAGCTAAAGTGGTGCTTCAGGTTAAGAACAGTTTCAGGTTAAGAACAGACCTCTGGAACGAATTAAGTATGTAACCAGAGGTACCACTGTATAGGGAAGTTTTTTAAAAAATGTTTGATGTTTTATTCTGTTTGTATATACTGGTGTGGTGTTCAGTACATAGTATGCTTAGTGTTAATGTTTAGCCTTATTATAAGTTATTGTAAGTTTAAGTGAAGTTTGCTTCAACTGGATTTCTTATGGACAGTGCCAGTCCTGAATGTACAGTGGTGCCTCGCAAGACGAAATTAATCCGTTCCGCGAGTCTCTTCATCTAGCGGTTTTTTCGTCTTGCGAAGCAACCCTATTAGCGGCTTAGCGGATTAGCGCTATTAGCGGTTTAGCAGCTATTAAAGGCTTAGCAGCTATTAAAGGCTTAGCAGATTAGCGGCTAAAAGGCTATTAGCGACTTAGCGGCTTAGAAAAGGGGGGGAGCAAAAAAAAATCGGAACACTCGCAAGACGTTTTCGTCTTGCAAAGCAAGCCCATAGGGAAAATCGTCTTGCGAAGCAGCTCAAATACAGAAAACCCTTTCGTCTAGCGGGTTTTCCGTCTTGCGAGGCATTCGTCTTGCGGGGCACCACTGTACTGGATTTGTGACCATTTTGCTCATTTGCCTACTGTAGCAGTAAAGCTCTGCTGGATGAAATATAATTGTCTCTGGTCTACTTTTTTGGGGGGAGGGGATCCTGCAACGTGTTTTAAGTTTTTACTCTGCTAACTATACACTGGAATCTGCTCTGGATCAATATTGAGTAGAATTTCACGACTCTTTGCTTCAAACTCCCAGCAGGTTGTAATCAGGAGGAAAGTGATCTTGAAAAGCCGCAAGGCCAACCAGGGCTGCAAACTGCAGGAAACGGATGGAAGAGGCCTCTAAGAGGGGAGTTAGCCTTCTGAAAGTGCCTTCCTTTGCCTCAGATTCATTGGCCAGTCTGGGTGGGCAGATTCAATCCAGGGGTTGACGATATGAAACTGCTTAGGCAGATGCTGCAGTTTAGTGACTCAGCACGCAGGGCAGCCACGCACAACTCTCAACGTTCCTGAGCCACAGCAGCCGTGACAGGTTCAAGAGCCATGCGCCACGAATGCTGAAAAGTCAGGTTGTTTCCAGAGAAGGCTGCTAAGCAGTGTGCAGAAGATGATGTCACCATCTATATGAGACGAAAGAGAGAGAAGAGGCAGAGTGATGAGTTGAATTGCTTTTGCAATTATGTCAAAAATACAACCCCTGCAAAGAGACAATTCATTCTTTCCCCTTTTTCAGCCTGTGAGCATTTTATCCACATTCATGTAAACACATTTTCAAGTGCTTGTGAATATATCAATCCATAATTTATCAGGTTTTGATCTTAATCGGACTTTGCGCGGACAAGTATAATGAAATCTGAAACGCATTCATAGACAATACAGCAGGTTAGAAATTGCAATTGTTAATTGCTGACAATTGCAGTGGTGATATACTGTATATTATTTTATTTTATTATTATTTTTTCTTTCTTCACTTCTCTTCCTTTTGAGAATAGCACTTTATATGTAAACAAACAAACAAAGAATTTTTATCAGACCACTACTTCTACTTCACACTTAGTTATACAACAACAGGTTCTTTGAGACAGGGGACCAGGGCCAGTCCAAGACATTTTGGCACCTGAGGTGAACCACAAAATGGTGGCCACTCCCCACCCCCGTCCCTGGGTAAGGAAGGGGTGAGTGAAGATCTATGTCAGGAAAAAAGGGGGACTAAAGATCTATATTGGAATCTGCTGGCCTTGTGGACAATGTCGCCTGAGGCGGTTGCCTGTGTATCATTCACTTGGCGTGATGGTTGATCATGTTGTAAGAGAATACAGTGGTACCTCAGGTTACATACGCTTCAGGTTACAGGCGCTTCAGGTTACAGACTCCACTAACCCAGAAATAGTACCTCGGGTTAAGAACTTTGCTTCAGGATGAGAACAAAAATCGTGCTGTGGCGGTGTGGCAGCAGTGGGAGGCCCCATTAGCTAAAGTGGTGCTTCAGGTTAAGAACAGTTTCAGGTTAAGAACAGACCTCCAGAATGAATTAAGTTCTTAACCCGAGGTACCACTGTATCGGGGAAATTGCTTTCTTTTAAATCAGCCTTTCCCAGCCTGCTGTGCTCCAGATATTGTTGGACGTCCGTTCCCATCTGCACCAGGCATGGCCAAAGTTAAGGGATGATGTGCATTGTAGTCCAAGAACATAATGATGATCATGTTATTTATTTATTTATTTACACACACACACACACACACACACACACACACACACACCGTCCAACTGGATGGGTTTCCCCTGCCACTCTGGGCGGCTCCCAACAGAATATTAAAAATACGATAAAACAACGAACATTAAAAATTTCCCTAAACAGGGTTGCCTTCACATGTCTTCTAAAAGTCAGGTAGTTGTTTATTTCCTTGACATCTGATGGGTGGGCGTTCCACAGGGCGGACACCACTACCAAGAAGGCCCTCTGCCTGGTCCCTGTAACTTCACTTCTCGCAGTGAGGGAACCACCAGAAGGCCTTCGGCGCTGGACCTCAGTATCCGGGCTGAACAATGGGGGTGGAGATGCTCCTTCAGGTATGCTGGGCTGAGGGCATCAGGTTGGGGGAAGCCATTCTAAGGATCACCCACCTACTCCTAATCACACAGAGTATATGTTCACTCTGTATATGTGCTGTTTATATTTCTTTGTGTACAACCTCAACTGTCATATGGCAGCAGAAGAGGAGGAGTTGGAGGAGTTGGTGTTGGAGGAGACTCTTGAGAGTCCCATGGACTGCAAGAAGATCAAACCTATCCATCCTTAAGGAAATCAGCCCTGAGTGCTCACTGGAAGGACAGATCCTGAAGCTGAGGCTCCAATACTTTGGCCACCTCATGAGAAGAGAAGACTCCCTGGAAAAGACCCTGATGTTGGGAAAGATGGAGGGCACAAGGAGAAGGGGACGACAGAGGATGAGATGGCTGGACAGTGTTCTTGAAGCTACCAGCATGAGTTTGACCAAACTGCGGGAGACAGTGGAAGACAGGAGTGCCTGGTGTGCTCTGGTCCATGGCGACACAAAGAGTCGGACACGACTAAACGACTAAACAACAAAAACAACAACAGAAAGGTGCCCACTTAAGATTCAAAAACAAACATGACACTTTGACTCAACAGATGGTTTGACTTCATAGATAAAAGTGAAACGAGTGATCTACTTGTGTACATAGCGGAACGTGTAAGGAAGCTGCTGCGGTGGTATTGCATCAGTGACATATTGCAGGTACTTCTGCTCTCCTTTTCCCAAACAGGTGTGTTTATTTAAAACTTTTATATTAAACTTTTTAATAAAAAACAACAACACTACTCCCTTGTCATCCTCAAGCAGCTCAAACATTAACAAACTATTAATGCAAGAAGTGTTACAATGCAACCCAAGCTTGATTAGTATGAATGCATTTAAAACAAATTCCCTCTCCAGCCTTGTTCTCAACACACATCTTACAAATACTCTTAAGTTTATTCATCATAAAACAAGAAAACACAGCTGACTGAGTTGCTTTAAAAATAAGGTTGTCCCTTTTATTCATTCATCCATTCTTTTGATGTTCGTATCTCATAAAATGAATTTCCCCAAACCAATTTTAGCATACAACTGATCCCAGTACTTACATGTCATTTTTGAGCATTAATGGATGGCCCTTTGTAGGCAGAAACCTTCCCATCTGTCATAAAGGCTAACGAGCAATCACTGGGACTGCTGGTTTTATGGTCTTCTGTGCAAGTGTTCTCACAATTGAACACAGAGCTCTTTATGCCCTTCTGCATTCTCATTGGAGAAGGTGAATCACTGACCATTTCAATGTCATGCTATAGCAAAGACTTCTCTGTGAGTCTTTAAGGTCATAGCTGCACATTTCATTAAAGCTGAGGCATCTGACAGAGAAATTAAAAAAAACTGGCAAGCAAACAGCACATTTCAGAAAAACAAAAATCTGAAGGAGAAAAACTATATTGGCCAAACAGAACCTTTATGGTTGCCAGAACCCTGAGATGGATTGATAGACATGGCTGCATCATATATTTAAAATACAACTTTCTCCAAAGAATTATGGGAACTTCAGAGAGCAATCCCCAGCAATGTTAGCAAAATACAGTTCCCATGATTTTCAGACTTGGACTCTAGAAGAAGCATTGGAAAACGTTGTGGGGTTGGACAGGAAAGTGAGCAAGACATGCGCATGAGAATCTCATGGCATGACATATGCTATGTGCTTTAAATTCTGGTGTGTACATAGCCCATAAGGCAGGAATGCTAGAGAGCAAAACTGGGTATATTCCAACCTAGTTAGAAAGAGAGCGTTCTTTTAATGTTTGCCAGTCAGATAGCAAATGGAAGCGCTTCATGAACAGAAACATGGATGAAGTCTCTGAGGAAGGAAGGGGAGGAAGGAAACCCTATAAAAAAACAATATTGGGAGTAGGCTGAAAAGTTGAGGTCAGCATGACTATGAAAGGTGGGTGGAGACCTGAGAAAAACCTGAAGAGCCAAGGAAACTGTGCAGCTTGTGATACCTTGAGACCACAACAGACCAAAGGCAACAAAAATGGGAACCCCAAAAAGGAACTGCAAGTAGAAGTTAAAAGCAATTGGGGAGAGAAAATGAGTGTGAAATCTTCATATCCCTGAAATTCAAACCCGCAGGGTCTCAAATGCATTGAGATAAGAAATATCCATTTTGTCTAACCCATTGCTTTTTGCTCCTACTTCTGGCTTCGAATGTCACCTGGGTGTGGTGGAATGAAGAGGTTTTACTAAGTTGCCCAAAGGGTATTACACGCTTCACAAGCTACTGAAAGCGGAGCTACTCTGGACTGATTATTTACGGATAAAGCAGGGTTCTAAGTCTCCCAGGAAGCCTCTTGCTTAGCTCATGAGCCACACCCCCAGCCACAACCAGCACACTTTCCTGAGCAGATTTGAAAATGGGAGGGTGACAAGGAGTTAGGGAGCTCCAGAAGTCCAGAATGCCGGAAAACCACACTCACTGCAAATGTTACAGGTCATGTGACAAGTAGAGGGCAGAATGGTGGGAACTTTTTGTGCTGGCGATCAATGCAGCAGAACATACTGTGCATAATTGGCAGTATGAAAGGGGTCAAGGATCACAGAGTTCTTAATTGCTAGAAATGACTCGGATTGGTCATGACCCCTCGCCTTTGGGGATGGAGAAAATAAAAGTTGTTCCCTGTCCGTCCCCCCTCCTCTTTGAACCATGTAACTGAGCAGATGTCTGAGGGTGGGGCTCCAGACTCACACTGCGTGTTTGAAACTATTTTGTAACCAAGAATACCTTAATTGTGTTGTTTCTGCTGTGGCACTGAGCAATGTATGAGACCTCTGATTACTGTAAGTAAAGCATTTAAACTTACTTAATGTTGCAGTCTATTAGCTCTTACAGTGGTAGAGGTGGGGGAGTACAATTTTAAATGCCAAATACTGGGACATTTAAAGGTCTAACAAACTATATTTCCTGAGCTTTGTGAACGCTGCACATATCTCTTTTGTGGGGGCTCTTTTGACTAGAAGTGAGTTAATTGGCATTCACCAGTTATTTTACAACACCTTGAATGGAAACCAAGCAGTAAAATAGCACTTTTATTGCTGTAGGAAAAATCACAACTGGTTAATTCTCCAGAATTGAAAAAAAAAAGATGGAAAAATACGCAGGAACCAGTCTAGCATAATCTGAAAACACCAGCAAAAAAATTAGAAAAATTTAGAAAAATTAGAAAAGAAGGGAGTGAATAATGGATTATATGACAGTCTGACTTCGCTCTGTGGTCCCCAGATGTTGTTGGACTTAATCTCCCATCATCCTCAGCTAGTTTAGTCAAAGGGACAATTAGAGTTGTAGTCCACCAACATCTAGTGACTCAAGGTTGAAGAACACTGCACTATAATATCCCAAGGGGAACTTATTTTTAGGAAAATGTGCAGACTGTACATGCGCCTGAAGCTTACATATTGCCTGCCTACCTTTAGAAGTTACATGTGGAAACACAGAAAACAAAAGCATGAGGCAAGCACAAACTCACTTGTTGGTGCTTTTTGTACCATGCAAATGTAATGAAAGTTGAGTCTGTTTTATAGAATCTGAAAATAAAAGATACAAGCATTTTTGGTGTGTGAATAACATTTGCAGCTGCAACCCCTCCCACAGGCTGTCAGGCAAGTGCTCTCTGATGGGAACAGGAAAAGGTTGTCAGGTCTATTAACCTTAACAAATGTAAATATGAACTATGAATGCGGGAAATGCTCTGATTTGAAATGAATTTCATTCTAACCGACCACTGCGTGAAACAATTACATATGCAGCGTGCACAGGAACAACACGTTGGAAAATATCAAACTAGGCTAGGGGTCTTTCTGAATACATTTCCGTTTCTCCTGTCTGCACATTGCTGGGTTATAGGATGACCTTTATTTTGAGAGCCACCAGCATATTTAGGACTTCTTATTCCAAAGCTCCACATGGTATCACCTAGGAATAGGAGGATGGATCATTGAAGGATCCTACAGGGGAGGAAATTAGGGTGCTATTCCAGCAGACACCCTCACAGACAACCCCACAAAGCCGTCATAGCAAATTCCAGGGTTATCACACCAATAACAGAGCCTAGGACTTGCTGATCAGAAGGTCGGCGGTTCGAATCCCTGCGACGGGGTGAGCTCCCGATGCTCGGTCCCTGCTCCTGCCAACCTAGCAGTTCGAAAGCACATCAAAGTGCAAGTAGATAAATAGGTACCACTCCAGTGGGAAGGTAAACGGTGTTTCCGTGCACTGCTCTGGTTTGCCAGAAGCGGCTTAGTCATGCTGGCCACATGACCTGGAAGCTGTACGCCAGCTCCCTCGGCCAGTAAAGCGAGATGAGCACCGCAACCCCAGAGTTGGTCATGACTGGACCTAATGGTCAGGGGTCCCTTTACCTTTAACTGTGGAGCAAGGGTTAGGAAACTCTGGAGGTCCAGTTTGGCCCATGAAGCCATTTCCTCATAACTCACGCCCACCTGTTAATCAGCTGATTTCACTGAGTGATGTCAACGGATAGGCAGGCACAATCTGGCTGGGTCCTGCTTTGCCAGCACATTCTTTGTGGGGAACTGTGGCGTTCGTACGGAACCCCCGGTCGTCTCATAGATTATTGACCTGTACACCACTAATCCACTGCCACCAACCAGATCCTCCCTGGTAAACCACTTAGTCTCAGTCAGGTTCTCAAGTTAACAAGGAAGAGTGTAGTTTATTGCAAACACAGATAAACTTTAAATGCATTCAAAACATTGTTACCCTTTACCCTCTTAGTCTTATTTTATCCTGTCTCTAACTCTTCTACCTCCCCTCACACAAGAACCAACTGCACTAACTGTCTCTCTATTTCCATCTATCTGCCAACTGCTTTCCCAATTGCTTCTTCTCAACCAACCAACCAACTAAACCTCAGGCTAAGCCCTTTTATAAACAGGTAGGCTCCGCCTCTGGCTTTTCTATTGGTCTACCTATTAACTCTTTCTCTCCCCCTGCACAGACATTTTCAAAAGAACATGCAAACACCACAGGAACATGCTGGCAAAACATGACCCTGCAGGGAGCAGGATTGAACCTTCTGCTCATCAGCTCCACTTCACCAAGATGTCTTCACGGGTCATCTTCATCAGGTTAGGAGCATGTCAACATTGGCCTTTGAGATGGGAGGAAATAAAGATCTGGATATGTGGTGAAGGTGTAAGGAAATAAAAGCATTCTGGGAAATGATATATAATGAACTAAAAAAATATATTTAAAATAACTGTTATAAAAATAAAACCCAGAGGCTTTTCTATTAGGAATTGTAGGTGTTGAAATTCCAAGGGAGCAGAAAAGATTTTTTATGTATGCGATGACAGCTGCACGGATGTTGTTAGCCCAGAGATGGAAAGAAGATAAAATCCCTACCAGAGAGGAATGGCAAATCAAGTTGTTGGACTATGCCGAAATGGCAAAACTGACAGGAAACCTCAGGAACCAGGAAGACCAAAACTTTAATAAGGAATGGGGAAAATTCGTAAGTTACCTTGAAGACCATTGTAAGCAGTTGAATACATGAACAGGACTGCACTAACACTTGTAATGTAAAGAGAACTATAGACATAATGGAGTTATTTTAAAAATTGCCTCATTTTTAAAAAGATGCAGTAGAAAAGGTTTAACAACAGAACCCATAGAAGGGAAGGTGGGAAGTCTAGAGATAAGGGGGAATCTTGTAACCCTGGATGTGTTGTGGTATGATTATAAACTTAAATATGTAAAACCAAATAAAAATTGTATGAAAACATACTAAAGATCTGTCATTCTAGGCTAAAAAGGTTCCCTACCCCTGATATAGAGCAGAAGTATTTTTTTTAAGTACTGAAAAATCTAATAGGCTTACAAACAACCCTGCAAACTCATCATTTGAACCGCCCTGAGACCTGTGGGTATAGGGTGGTATACAAATTTAATAAATAATAATTGATAACTAATTGGTTCAGATCAAAAAGATATCTTCTACAAGCAGCAAAACTCAAAGTTCCAGACCAGGATGAGAAATGTTTCATTTTTTTAAACTGGCACCTGATGCTTACATTCAAAATTCTTGTATACAGTATGGGTGACATGTTGTTTAATAGTCGTTTTCTGTTTTTATAGATCGTATTCATTTTTAGTTGCATTTATTATTTTTCCACAGCTATATTTTATAACCTTAGGGACTAGTGGGTAAACCGGCAGTCTAAAACTGCAAAAATAAACGGGTGATTGTCAGAGAGCTGCAGACAGGGCAGAAAAGAGTAATTAAAATGCAGGTCTAAACCACTGAGCCTAGGGCTTGCCGATCAGAAGGTCAGCAGTTCGAATCCCCACAACGGGGTGGGCTCCCATTGCTCGGTCCCTGCTCCTGCCAACCTAGCAGTTTGAAATCATGTCAAAGTGCAAGTAGATAAATAGGTACTGCTCTGGCGGGAAGGTAAACGGCGTTTCCGTGCGCTGCTCTGGTTCACCAGAAGCGGCTTAGTCATGCTGGCCACATGACCCGGAAGCTGTATGCTGGCTCCCTCGGCCAGTAAAGCGAGATGAGCGCCGCAACCCCAGAGTTGTTCGTGACTGGACCTAATGGTCAGGGGTCCCTTTACCTTTAATTTGTACTAATAAGCTAGCTGGTTATATATTTTGATGTTCAGAGAAACAAAATGGGCTATATATAGCCTGCTCACAATGGGATGGATATTTTTGTTTTCTTAAAAGCATTTTTACACAGCTCTTCAACCAAAAAGGTTCCCAAGGCAGCTTATGGATCAATAAAAAAACAAGACAGCTCCTGCCTTCAGGCTAACTATCTAAGATCTTGTTTTCTTTTTATATATCTCTCCCCCCTGCCTATTCAATCACACACACACACACCCCTGTATGTTTACAGTATAGCCCCCTAGACATGTTTATTCAAAAGGAAGCTCCATCAAGTTCAATGGGACTTAGGTAAGTGTGGTGGGGTAGACAATGTGAACAGCAATTATTATCATCCTTGACCTGGCCATGTGTCAGGAGCCAGAGTCAGGAGTAGGTCAGCAATAAAACATTGGGTGTCAGTGTAGTTAACTCTTTATTCAAAGAAACCAAGACAGCGCAGGCCTATTGATCAAAGCAACTTTTCCCAGTAGGCCTTGCCCCAATGAAGCAGTTGCAAGGACTGAAGGTCCCTGTCTTGCCAATGCAAGGTGGTTCTTTTAAAATGAGATTCAGAAGCAATACAAAACACAAGTAAGTGAGAAGATTAAAGATTTTATTCTAAACAGCAAGCAATATATACATACCAAGCAAGCACTTCAGTCTGCCACTTGGAAGCCCTCAAGAAGTGGCTAAGTGACTCCCCCAAGTAGCTTCAGTCTATGCATGAGCTTCTCTCCCATTCTGCCCACAAACATCTGATTTATAGATAGGTAGCCTGTGTGGCTTGACTAAGGATGATAAAAAGCAGAGACATCCCCATGCCAACAAAGGTCCGTAGAGTTAAAGCTATGGTTTTCCCAGTAGTGATGTATGGAAGTGAGAGCGGGACCATAAAGAAGGCTGAGCGCCGAAGAAGTGATGCTTTTGAATTATGGTGCTAGAGGAGACTCTTGAGAGTCCCATGGACTGCAAGAAGATCAAACGTATCCATTCTGAAGGAAATCAGCCCTGAGTGCTCACTGGAAGGACAGATCCTAAAGCTGAGACTCCAATACTTTGGCCACCTCATGAGAAGAGAAGACTCCCTGGAAAAGACCCTGATGTTGGGAAAGATGGAGCGCACAAGGAGAAGGGGACGACAGAGGACAAGATGGTTGGATAGTGTTCTCAAAGCTACCAGCATGAGTTTGACTAAACTGCAGGAGGCAGTGGAAGACAGGAGTGCCTGCCGTTCTCTGGTCCATGGGGTCACAAAGAGTCAGACACGACTAAACGACTGAACAACAACAAGCCTGTGTGGCTTGCCTGACTGGCTACGTGCAGATCATTCATTAGCCACCCCCTCCCAATGCCTCACGTTCTCAAAACAGTGTCCAACAGCAAATAAGGTACCTAGTACTATCACTTCCTCCCAATTGATTAGGACATTAAAGGCTGTTCTCATGTCATCAAAGAACTTAACAAGAGATAAGAAGGGGAAGGAACAGAGGCAGGAAGGGTAACCATGTCAGATCACTAACTCCTCGAAATACAATTTATCTTCTGGACAGATTGTCCATACAGTCCCCACCTTCCCACACCTTAGGGAAGTCTTCTCCTCCCCTAGGTACTTACCAAGCAACCTGAGACTACTTCGTCGTCTCTTTCTTTGCTCTGTCCTCTTCATTTTTTGGTGTGTACTGGGAGATCAGGGAGAAGGGGAGCTGGTCACTGCAGGAGCAGGAAACTCCCTGGCTTCTTCAGCAGCCTGCCTCCACTTGGCCTCTTGGTCCCTCTCTACTTCTGCCTCTGATTCCGGACTGCTCTGTGCCACAGCCTCTTCCTGCTCACTAAACCCTGTGACCTCTTCAGCTTCCAACACCTCCTCCCCCCAGTCTGCTCCCTCTTCTCCCACTTATCGTCATCATATACCTGAAGGAGCATCTCCACCCCCATCGTTCAGCCCAGACACTGAGGTCCAGCTCCAAGTGCCTTCTGACAGTTCCCTCCCTGTGAGAAGTGAGGTTTCAGGGAACCAGGCAGAGGGCCTTCTTGGTTGTGGCACCCGCCCTATGGAACGCCCTCCCATCAGATGTCAAGGAAATAAACAACTACCTGACTTTTAGAAGACATCCGAAGGCAGCTCTGTTTAGGGAAGTTTTTAATGAAACCCAGCCAGATGGGCGGGGTATAAATAAAGAATTATTATTATTATTATTATTATTATTATTATTATTATTATTATTATTAGCCAGCCAGTCCATGACACCATTCTGGCTGGAGTTGATAGCAGTTGGAGCCCAACAAACACCCAGAGGGCACCATGTTGCCTACCCCTGGTGGATAGGACCGTAGCCTCAGTGTCATATTTTGTTGTCTCAGAATCGTGATTTAGTAGATAACATGACATTTTATTCAGCATTTTACAATTACGAAAGCGCAAGACCTTTGGAAATAAAATGGTTACAGGCCGCATGTGCCCGTAAGTGGAAAATGTACTGCATGGCAGAGTGCCTGTTCAATTTTACGATGGCATAATATAAAATATATAAGCAACATTAGAAGAAGTGACCCATGCACTCTGATACAGGGAGCTGCTTCAAGTTGGAGAGAACACAGTGAAAAGGAAGACGGTGAACAACAGAACCTGGATGCTTATTACAAAGGCAAGTGGCAAATTTGGGAGTTTGCCAAGCACAATACAAATTTGATTCCCAACAGAAAAAATGGGTGGTGTTTCTTTGTTGCCTTTCGCTTCGAACTTCACTGAAAAGGGAAATCAATTATTAGTTTCTGGAAAAGAGTGCTCCAGGGGCTTGTATCCACTGGAATTCATGCTTGTCTGGGCTGCCTTATCTTATCATCCTAGATTTCATTCAAGCTGCAGCTAGCAGTGAGAAAGGACACCATTTGGTTACCAATGCCAGAGTGTTTGTGTCATCAAGGCGGCACCTGGTTCTACAGTTTATACTGCAAACTGCTCTGTGATCCTCGGATGAAGGGCAGTATATAATTTTAAAAAATAAGGTAAACAAGATTTCAGCTTTATACCAGGGGCGTAGGAAAGGGGGGTGGGGGCAGATCACCTCAGGTACCCACACTGAGGGGGGTGACATTCGGTGTGCTGCCCACCCGCGGCTCCCAAGCCTACCCAGAGTCGTCGGGGTAAGGGGGGAGCTGCGCCACTTTGTCAGCAGCATTCCCCTCTTCCCCCTTCATTTTGACAGCTTGGGGGAGGCTTGGGAGTCGCAGGCAGGCGGTGTGCCGAATGTCCACCATGGGCGGCTCGCTCCACCCCTGTGAGCGACTTGCTCCGCCCCCAGCTGCAGGGCCCACTGTCGACATGCAGAGGGGTCGGGAGGCCAGCTGGCAAGCCCAGCTCAGATGTCTCCTTCCATCAGCCCGTACTCCAACGTAAATCAGCAACCTAGACTTCAAAAGCCAGGGCACGCAATTAGCAGAGTGTGGTTCGCACACTGAAGTAGGCATGAAGTGTAAGTCATGCTACAGCTACAGTTTTATTAAACATAAATCAGAACAAAGAAAAATCTTGTCTCTCTTGCATGTCGTCTCAGAGAGAACAGCAAAAGCAAAAGCTATACACAAGTGGAAGTTCCCAGCAAGCTGTGCTGGAATGTAAACAGACATGTGACATGCAACAATTCCACATGCCTGTTCCTTAAGGTGGAACAGAATTCTCAACACGCACGTGCCGCTCCAGGCACCTGAGCGGCTAACGCCTGGGAGAGCACCCTCTGTGCCCATAGCTGTCAACTTACAGATTTGAAAATAAGGGACCAGCAGCCTCAAAAATAAGGGATCAGCAGCCAAAATAAGGGATTTTCCGAACACAGGTATGTTCAATTTCTGAGCCCCTCCAAGCCAAAGGCAGAAAATCCAGCCAGCAGCCAAACGAAGCCTCAAGTGGTGGTTCCCACAGCACAGCAACCCGGCAAAGGGGATGCAGCAAGGGAAACCATTGTCACCGGTCCGCTGGGAAGCACTGAGCAAAGGTGAGTCCCCAGGCAACGCGGCCGATTTGATCAGCACAAGACATGCAAGCTCCACCACCCAGTCGTTCTTAGACTTCTTATTGGGTGAGCAACACAGCCAAGCAACACAGTTGGAGCCTCCCTCCTCCCTGGCCGGCAGGAAGGGAGGGAGAGGAGCTGCTTCCTTTGAAACCCGGGAAATTTAAGGGACATCATCAATAAGGGACAGCAGTGGGACACAGCACTGGGATAAGGGACTTTCCCGCCAAATAAGGGACAGTTGACAGCTATGTCTGTGCCACGCCCCCCTTGGGAGCGCGCCCGCCCTGGGCAGCTTGGGCACATGCTCTGCTGCTGTTTCCTGCTCAGGCTCCTGTTCAGTCACTGCTACTTCCTGTTCCGCCTTCCCCCACCCTGTTACCTGTTCAACACCCTCCCCAGCCTCCAGCCTCCACGGTGCAGGAAGGTGGGAGTGGCGAACCAGCAGCCCTGCTCCCCCCTTTTTTAATAGAAAATCTTTATTAATTTTCACATAGACAAATATACACAAGTTACATAACATATAAAACAGAAAATGATACAAAGGAATAGAAACAATCAAATAAGAAAAGATAAAGAAACAAACATAAACATATACAATATATTACACTTACATGACAGATTAAAATACATAACTTCCAATAATTCTCATTATACTACTTATATTATCTGTATTCCTTGCACAAATTCATATTATTTTCTTTTGTGTGTGTATATATATATAAAACCCACTATTATATTTTATGTAATTCTTGGTTACCAGTATCACTCTATTTCTGCAAGTACGCTCCCCCTTTCAAAATGGCTGAGGTCAGGGAGGAAAGAGGAGATTCCCCCTCCTCTAATCCAGCTTCCCACCATTCAGCCATTTGTCATCCTTTTTCAATCGCTTGTCCTTTACAAGTGAAATTTGTGCCTCTCTGAATTTCCGTCTGCGGCGGTTAAAAGCTCTGCACATCTGCAAGCCTACCTGTGCAGATGGGTCTTAAATTAGGACAATCAAGGAGAAGCATATGTCCCCCTGATTTAAAATTCCGGCCTAAACTGGTAGTGCTAAATCCAACCATGAGGGGAAAGACATGAGATAGTAATGGGAAGTTGCACTTTCTGAAAGCCTCTCTTCTACATGACTGTTGAAGGTGCAGGACTCCTGTTCTCCTTTCCACCTGGTCACCCAAGGTTGAGGCTATCCTAGGTCGGCCTGAGTCCTGGCCTTCAACTCTGCGAAGTCTAAGTGAGCAGGCCACAATATGGGCGACGTATCTTGAGCTCAGCAGATTTGTTTGCATCACTTCTGCTGTCTGCAAATTTGCAAGCGAGAAAATAATAAAGTAATTTGCTGAAAACATTCATCACTGGAAGTGCCTCTCTATGAAACTTACGTTCCACTTTGTTTCAAGAGGGGACAGATGTTCAAAAATCTGGATGAGGACTTGATATTGCTTGGGGGGGAGGGATGCTGACGTACTTAAGATTCCTATTAGAATTATAGTGGAAGTTTCAGAGGGATTCCAATTCATTAAATACAGAACTTTATGGGACGTAAGACTTATGGAGCAACCCTAAGATTTGCTGCGTTATCAGATAAAGTGCTCAGCAGGGCTACGTAAGCTTTTTCGCCCGTGCAATGCCACACATTATAGCATAGTGTTCCTTGGAACTTCTAGATAAGTATGGATAGGGTTGCAACGTCTGGTATTTTCACATGCACCGCTGAATATATTTTTTGCTTCTGCTTAAGGCTGTGAATTTTAAAAAAATAAAAATTAAAGCAGCTTGTCTGCTGGTAGTTTAAAGAGATTAGAAAGCAACAGGATCTTATCGTTTATTGTTTGGGCAGTTGTTTCTGGCCATTTACATATTTCCTCATGAATAATTCACCTTAACTTACTGTCTTGATCTGGAGCTGACAGAAACATTTAAATGCTCTGTTCTATTCACTTAATGCCAATACATTAAAAATATGCTTGGTTAATACCAGTTCCTACAAGGGAAATAAAATAACTGAAACTGCAGCATGGAAATAAATTCTGAAAAAAAATAGAAAAAATAACAGCAGAATAAAACCGGCAGCCAAAAATCAGAACTGTACAAAACATCTAAAATGTACTAAAAATATTGAAGGTTTGCATCTGGTAGCCACTGCCTACAATCTTCTGTAAGAAAATGCTTCATTTTTCTTTACTTAAACTTCCAAATTATCACCAAGCAAAAAACTCTGGCCAAGGAAATGACAAAGGCTTGAACTTCACAGAGATAATGATCCTTCTAATGCCAGATTAGTAAAGCCTTAGAAACTAAAATCACATTTTCCCCCCAGTCACATGTTCTTGAGATTAAGATAAACTGCAAACTACAAAGGCTGGTGTGAAGAAAAACGAAGGTAAATGGAAAACAAATGTGGTGATCTGTGGCCTTTTATGTGCTTTGGCATGATGACTTTTGAAATGACCACCTCAGTCTCATCAGCTTGCCTTTCACTTTTCTGGTTTCTTCTTTTCATCACCTTGTAATGCCTTTTCTTTCTGAACTGGAGAGATCAAACTGCTGCTGCAGTCTTGGTTTCAGTTTTGCCATTTCAGGCATGCCACCTCCCATTGGACATCTCAGCCAAAAAACTGAGGGAGCAAGGCTTGCCTAAGCTGCTGCAAGCACCAGTCCCTTAACTACATAATGAAAAGGGAATCAAAATCAATGCATTTGCCACCTTGACAGAAATGTGCATATATGTGCAAGGGTAGCACACGGAAATGCCATTTACCTTCCCGCTGGAGCGGTACCTATTTATCTACTTGCATTGGCATGCTTTCGAACTGCTAGGTTGGCAGGAGCTGGGACAGAGCAACGGGAGCTCACCCCATCACGGGGTTTCGAACCGCCAACCTTCTGATCGGCAAGCCCAAGAGGCTCAGTGGTTTAGACCACAGCACCACCCGCGCCCCTTTACCTTTTTCTAACACCCCCTACTCCCAGCGAGACCATTAAGTCCAGAATCCAAAAATACCTAACTGCACCCATCAACAATGGTGGCCCCTGGAGACTCTTGATCTCACAGTGGTGGGTTTGAGCCACACGCTGTGCAAAAGATTCCTGCCTCGCAAGGGGTTGGACAAGATCCTGCTCCCTTCCAGCTACACAGTTCTATGATTCTGTTATTCTGTTGCCCGGCTTGCTGAGCAGATAGCTGCTGTGATCCTACTGTGTGTTTCCATAGCATCTCAAACAGCTACCTGTACTGTCTCATTGCTCACAATAAGGCATTCATTCTGCTGAAAGCAACCATTCAAATTTTGATTTATTCTTTTTAAAAAAGCTTTATTGAAAGTTCAAAAAGTACATAATTATACGTGCACTAAACATGGTGAGACATAAATAAAAGGGAGGGGGAGAAACAGAACCCATGTAGAAGGGAAAATAAAGAGGGGAGGGACCCAAAGCTGTATATTTTACAAGGTATTTGTAAGAATGGATTCCAAATATTATTGAATTTGTCCACGGCTAGTCTGTGTTTAATGCAAGTTGTTCATATGTTGTGAGTACATATAAGTCTTCAATCCAATCGTAGAAGAGAGACACATTTTTATTTTCCCATTTAATCAGTATCAGTCTTTTTGCCGTGGCAAGGGCACGGAGAGTCCACTCGTATTGTCCTTTCGTAAGGTTCCATGTGCTGGGTATATACGGTAATTCAAGAGGATATGTTGTTTTGTAAATGTAAGGTTGTTCCGTACAGTTCTGTTGATAGTTTCAGTTACCTTCTGCCAAAAACCTTTCAATATAAGACAATGAAAAAACATATGTTTTAGAGAAGCAAATTTTGATTTATTCTTAATTCTGTTACTCTAAGGTTTTCTAGGGATACAGTAAAGGGGTAAAGGGTCCCCTGACCATTAGGTCCAGTCGTGACTGACTCTGGAGTTGCAGCGCTCATCTCGCTTTATTGGCCAAGGGAGCCGGCGTACAACTTCCAGGTCATGTGGCCAGCATGTCTAAACCACTTCTGGTGAACCAGAGCGGTACCTATTTATCTACTTGCACTTTGACGTGCTTTCAAACTGCTAGGTTGGCAGGAGCTGGGTCCGAACAATGGGATTCGAACCGCCGACCTTCTGATCAGCAAGTCGTAGGCTTTGTGGTTTAACCCACAGTGCCACCCGCGTCCCAGGGATACAGTACTGTCTCCTTAATGCACATTGTTAGCTTGGGGGGTGGGTGGCTGCCAAGAAACAACCTCCACCCCATGCAGTCCATTGTTGCAGGATGGGGG
This sequence comes from Podarcis bocagei, assembly GCF_964188305.1. NCBI lineage: Eukaryota > Metazoa > Chordata > Lepidosauria > Squamata > Lacertidae > Podarcis > Podarcis bocagei. The sequence goes on along the minus strand of NC_138137.1, from coordinate 18,863,021 downwards.
GTAACAGTTTGAAACTGGAAGCCAGAGAAGGAAAAATACAGGGGGTTTTCCTAGCTTTTGGCTTGAAAGAGATCCAAGAGCCACCAAGGGCTTGCTGCTTGTTTAAGGAGAATCTGATGCCGCTTTACAGACCTCCAGTGGACCCCATGCTCATTCATTTGTCAATAAGTAAATAATACAAAAAACCAGTCTAAGCCTCCAGTACTTTCTCCTCTGACTGTGAAGCAGTAATCATACCCTGCTAATACTGAAAGACTTTGGGTCGCTTCCAGATGACCTGTTTACAGAGAATTCATTCTGCTTTATTTGTGGGGAGATTAGGCAGTGCTGGCTAATCTTTACTGAGAGCTCCTTGGGAAGGTTAGAGGATGTTGCATCAAGAGTTGCCTACACTTTCCCTGTAACTCTCTTTATTTCATTAAGTATGATTTTGGGGGGCAGGGTTAAGGAGGGTTGTTGCACGAGAGCAGTAAATCACCTTTAACTGAGCAACAAGATCTTGCAAATGTGTGATTGAATTCCACCCCAAAAAATGGCAACTGTCTGGAAGCACCCTGGGGTCTTTGAAAGGGTCAGGGAAGAGCTTTCGTTCAGTGACAGAGCACATGTTCTGCATGCAAAAAGTCCCTGGTTTAAGGCCTGACATCTCCACATAGGACTGGGGAGGTTTTCTGCTGGAAAACCTGGAGAGGCACTTCTGATCAACAACACTGATAGGTGGGTTATGAGTTCTTTGTGGCAAGCCACCTATCAGTGCATCATAGCCAGACACTGGAGAGACCTGTCAGGAGTAGGCATGGATAAAGGTAAGGTAAAGGGACCCCTGACCATTAGGTCCAGTCATGACCAACTCTGGGGTTGCGGCACTCATCTCGCTTTATTTGCCGAGGGAGCCGGTGTACAGCTTCCGGGTCATGTGGCCAGCATGACTAAGCCGCTTCTGGAGAACCAGAGCAGCGCATGGAAACGCCGTTTACCTTCCCACCGGAGTGGTACCTATTTATCTACTTGCACTTTGACATGCTTTCGAACTGCTAGGTTGGCAGGAGTAAGCATGGATAAATGGTACCAAATAGTACAGTGGTGCCTCGCAAGATGAAAAGAATCCGTTCTGTGATTCTCTTTGTCTTGCGGTTTTTTCGTCTTGCGAAGCAAGCCCATTGACAGATTAGCGGATTAGCGCTATTAGCAGCTTTTAGCGGCTTTTAGCGGCTTTTAGCGGCTTATCTGCTGATCGGATCAGCTGATAAGCGGCTTAGCGGCTTAGAAAAAGGGGAGGGAAAGGAAAAAAACCCAGCAGGAACTCGCAAGACATTGTCGTCTTGCGAAGCAAGCCCATAGGAAATTCGTCTTGCGAAGCACCTCCAAAACGGAAAACTCTTTCGTCTAGCGAGTTTTCCGTCTTGCGAGGCATTCGTCTTGCGGGGCACCACTGTATGGGAAACAGCCCTACTAGAAAAATTAACCAATAAACTGAAACTGACACAGGGACAAATAGAAGAAGACATCTTCACCCCAGTATAGCTCCCCTTTATCACATACACAGCCCAACAAGACAACGACAAAAATCCACCAACAGCATACAAATCAATATGGCTAACCTGATCCAAAACACACACACCCCACTCACACATGAAAACAAAGACCACCACAGCCAACCACAAATGAATAACCACACCCTAGGCCAACCCCAACCTCTCTCACCACCAAAGAAACACAAGCGAACAGCAAAGAACCTGCACAAGCAACGCTGACACCAAACCCTACATATAGTAAGTAAAATAGAAACATCGCCACCCGACCCCACCCCCACCCATCTTCCCCCCCCTCCACCTCTTTCCCCCTTTTCTTCCTAATGTCTCAACAAATGAAATTGATTTGTAAAAATGTTACATGGGGAAAAAACACGAGAGAGAGACAATGCACACTTTTGTAAATCAACAAAATCTTTAATAAAAAAAAACAACACTGGCAGTATAAGGCAGTTTCTCATCTAAGGAATGTTGCAGGAAACACCACTTTTGAGCATCTTGATAATTTCTCCTCCCTCCTCCAGCCTTCAATAGGAGGCTAGTATCTAGAGAGCTCAAACAATCCTTTTCATCACAGGTCGTTTCTGGCCAGCTGGTGGTTTCTACAAACCTTCAGAAGTCTGTTCCTCCTCTCCATGCCCTGGAATGTTGAGACCTTTAATTTACAGGCAGAAAGCATTTTCTGTCTGTGAGGGATTTATGGAAGGAGATCGATCTCAATTCAATTTAAAGACTGCTTATCGGCAGGCAAAACATGCCGCCATCCTTCTGTGAAACAGGCTTCTGGTTTAATTTACATAGGAAGGAAGCAGGGGTGACAACTTGAATAAAATATTGGGGGGGGGGCAGATAAGCCCCACCCCACATAATCCATTACAAGATGTGGCACACACACACCATTTGAATGGCAATGCCATCAACCTGGGGAGGGGCTCCCTCAAATATATTATGGGGGGTGCAAAGGGACCTCAGTCCTTAGGAATTGACTCCTGTGGAAGGTGGCCAACGCAGTCCAGGCCCCCTTACCATGCAGATGTTTCGCTTAGAGCTCTGGAGTTCATGCTTTGCGTGCAAAAGGTCCCAGGTTAAATCCTGGACTTAACTAGGTAGTCACGGGGGGCAGGATCCTGACTTGGTGTAGGGTAGCTTCCTACATTCCTATTTAAATGAATGATCCTTGTGCATTGCCTGTTTGTTTTCATGGAGTCTGCAGAAAAGTTCCTTTTGAATTGTGCTCACAGATGACTGAAGCCAGTAGCTGGAGGTAGCAAAGGATGCTCAGCTGCTATAAGGTAAAGTGTTGTCATTAATCAGAGGCACAGCATAACTTGCACATCACACTGCTGAGAACAAGGATGGATTTGACACAGTGCTGATACGATGCGATGTAAAACTGACGATATAATTTTGTGCGGTATTAGATTAGGGCAAAGCAAGCCAGGTTTCCAATCTAATTACCGCTCCAGAGCTGATGGGGAAACTTGTGTCCTGTGCCATCGCTTTGACAAATGCTTTATGATAATCCACTTATATTGAAATTATCCCAGTAAAACAACAAGTATGTGTTTGATCTCCTGGTCCTGCTCCAGGTCTGTCAGTTGAGTTGATGGGATGCTTCCCAATTGGGAAAATGAGCTTGTTCTTGTTATATCGTGGGGTGCATCCATTTTGAGGGCAGTCGAGAATCTAATGGCGTTCCCTTGCTGAATTTTGTACGTTCTCGAAGCTACCAGCATGAGTCTGACCAAACTGCAGGAGGCAGTGGAAGACAGGAGTGCCTGGTGTGCTCTGGTCCATGGGGTCACGAAGAGTCGGACACGACTAAATGACTAAACAACAACAAAAATATTCCTATGTTCTTCGTGCATACACAAGGAGAAGTGGATATTGTGTATCAGGGGTGCCATCAGGGGTGTTGTAATTTTTCACTGTCGATTTCTGTCACTTTTATTACGAAAGTTCAATTCTGGAGAATGGGATGGGGAAATGGACTTTTGCAAGCGTTCCATTTAAGCCTTGTTATATATCACAAGGTATCCACCTTTCCTGGTGAGTTGTGAACGTGCGCTCTTATCATGCAAAGGGCATCTGTCCAAAGGTGAATTGTAAGGGATCAGTGCACAACTGTTGACAGTCTAAAAGCACCCCTCAGTGTTCAAGTTCTATAGGCTGCTAAGGCAAATTTTCAAAACTTAGCATAATTCTTTTCACTTGTCCTAAAAAAAACCCCAGACTTTTGCTACAAATGGGTTTTGTTCCAGAGACCGTAAGGCAAAACCCCAGGCCGCAATAATACCTTTGCAGTGATTTAGACTTCTCTTTCTCTCTCTCTCTCTCTCTCTCTCTCTCTCTCTCTCTCTCTCTCTCTCTTGCCTCTAGAGGCTCACTGGCATAATCTCTCTGTAACATTAATATGGTGTGAAATAGGGGTAACCCGGCATCATTCTTTTTAACTGAAGACACTGGAAATGTTTGGAATGCATCAGTCTTGTAAATGTGTCTGAGAGTGTGATAGGGAACGGATTTTGCCCTGGTCTCGGGAACTTTAAGCTATATTTCTTTCTGGCTGACAGTCAGCTTCATATCAACGCAACCTCCATATTGATAGGGTCGGAAAATAACTGTTTTTATATGCAGCTGCCTTAAGTAAAAGGTGATGGAATGCAATTTCGCCTGTTTATAAAACAATGTTCTGGATTTTGGAAACATATGAAATCGGGGAGTGGGGATTTTCTTTCTGACAGATATATGGTTTCTTATCAAGTCTCTTTTTCTCTGTAACAGAGGATCGTTTGTGCCAGTGGACTTGATAACATCAAACCATTCTTCCATTAGAACTACATGCATAAAATATGTCGGACTGGGTAAGATCAGTGGCCAAGATCAGCACTACTCTGATTTCCAAGATTGGCCTCAGCATGTGCTTCAAAAAGGTATACTACTTTCTTCTCCTTGCCCCAAAGGGAAAAAAAGTTGTTTAGTGACCTTTTTGGTAACTAGGGCTCTGAGATAGAGCTTCACCAAGCTTCAGTGCATACATAGCTGATCCAGAGCTCTGTGGCTGCTCTGATGTACAAACAAATTTCCCTTTACAATGTCAGAGCTTCTTCACCTGAAAGGAAACAGTGACTCAAAGAAATAGGCTTTCTTTGAGGAGAGCAAAGGGGGCGGCTGTCCCATTCAGTTATATATGTTGGGGGATAGCCTGCTCACACAATGAAAAATCAATGGTGTATAAGAGTCTCATGATCAGGATGTACTGGTTGAGGGATACTTTGAGGTTTCCAACCCAGCCAAATACTTTAAAAACTGTGTCAGTTAAGAGAGGCTATTTGGGGCAATTAAAATTCAGGAGAGCTGGACCATAAAGAAAGCTGATTGCCAAAGAATTGATGCTTTTGAATTCTGGTGCTGAAGGAGACTCTTGAGAGTCCCATGGACTGCAAGAAGATCAAACCTATCCATTCTAAAGGAAATCAGCCCTGATGGAGGGCACAAGAAGAAGGGACAACAGAGGACGAGATGGTTGGACATGAGTTTGAACAAACTGTGGGAGGCAGTGGAAGACAGGCGTGCTTGGCGTGCTCTGGTCCATGGGGTCACGAAGAGTCGGACACGACTAAATGACGAAACAACAACAAGAACAAAATTCAGCTCTTCTGTAATCTAACTGTTGTGCTCACTGTCACCGGCATCCATCTGTCTCAAGAGACAATGAAAGGTGAAGTCAAATGGCTGTATTAGCAGCATTGATGCGACCTTCCCAGGGTGCAAGCCCAAGCAGCTTGTATGAAGGTCCTAGGCTGCCCAGGCAACAAGATTCCCTCCCCTCAGCCTTGCTGATGTGGTCCAAAGGAAAGCAGAGCAATATGCCTGGCACCAGCTTGACTGCAGGAGTTGCTAGAAGGAGGTCTACAAGGCATCATCCAACCTTCTTAGGGAATCCACTCCAGATTTGTGTTGGGTTGACTCCTTAACCTTTTCTTCTCCCAAAGATGTCCCTCAAGGCAGTGAAGGCTTAGAACAGGCTTCCTCAACCTCGGCCTTCCAGATGTTATGAGACAACAATTCCCATCATCCCTGACTCCTGGTCCTGCTAGCTAGGGATCATGGGAGTTGTAGGCCAAAAACATCTGGAGGGCCGAGGTTGAGGAAGCCTGGTTTGGAATCAGAGTTTTCCTTCTCCTAGATGGGCTACCTTCCCAGGCTGGTGAGCCCCATCCTCCCCTCTCTTTCCCTCTACAGCACATGCAGAAATCCCCTTCCCAACTGTTGGACCCACTATTGGCCTTGTCCACCCAGTCTACCTGTCTTCACTTGAAAGTCCCGAATTCACCAAGGGTTTGAGACCCATCAGCTACCCTCACCTGGTTTAGCTGGCCAGTCGAAGCCATTCGCATGCTGGCAGCTTCTAGGAGCCACAGTTGAGAGCTGTGTGCAGCGTGGGGACCAAAGGCGGGCAAACTACCCCAGGAGGAGCAAGATGTGTCACCCACCTTAGATACTACCCCTCTCCTAACACCCCATACACCCCTGTATTCCTTTGTTGTTGTTTAGTCGTTTAGTCATGTCTGACTCTTCGTGACTCCATGGACCAGAGCGTGCCAGGAACTCCTGTCTTCCACTGCCTCCCGCAGTTTGGTCAAACTCATGTTTGCAGCTTCGAGAACACTATCCAACCATCTCGTCCTTTGTCATCCCCTTCTTCTTGTGCCCTCCATCTTTCCCAACATCAGGGTCTTTTCCAGGGAGTCTTCTCTTCTCATGAGGTGGCCAAAGTATTGGAGCCTCAGCTTCAGGATCTGCCCTTCCAGTGAGCACTCAGGGCTGATTTCCTTCAGAATGGAGAGGTTTGTTCTTCTTGCAGTCCATGGGACTCTCAAGAGTCTCCTCCAGCACCATAATTCAAAAGCATCAATTCTTTGGTGCTCAGCCTTCTTTATGGTCCAGCTCTCACTTCCATACATCACTACTGGGAAAACCATAGCTTTAACTATACGGACCTTTGTTGGCAAGGTGATGTCTCTGCTTTTGCTTTTTTTTTCCGTATTCCTAAAAATCTATAAAAGGAAAGAACCTGTAAGCATTTAATTAACATCAGAATGACCCTTAGCTGAATATATGTAAATATTGTATAAGAATCTTGACAATGGAGAAAGGCATTGCTGGATCAGATACTATTAAGTGATGTGTGGAACGCCCTTTTTAAACTCCAATTTCAGCCTGTGGTAGAAAACATGTCTCAGCAATGCGAAAGGGTTCTAATCAAGAGGTATTTTTATTGCCAGATAGCTAAAACCTGTTGCCCATTATTAGTTAGGAAAAACACCAGGTGTTTGGGTATTGCAATTTTTTGAAAACATTGACTGTGTCCTTGGAGTGTTCCATAAAACATGCCCATTGTATGTTTAACGAAGTTATTGGCCCATGGTTCACTGAATTCACTTTTTAGTAATCAAGTTCCATACAGGTTTGCCAATTTCTTTTCAGTTTTTCTGAAATTGATAAATCTTATGCTTGTTTAATAAGGATACAGGATTACATAGTTTATTTCGTATGAAAACATAGATGTTGGAAAATTGTTAATTTTAAAATGACAAGGAAAGAAAGGGTTGCTGTGATCTAATACAAATTTTCCTACTGAAGCTTCAAATATTAGACCAAGATCTGTGAAAAGGGCAATTTGCATTAACCATAGACATTTAATTCCTATGAATATCTGCAGGGATGTTTCTCTTTTGTTTAGTATCCCTTAGTATAGATAGTTCTGGGGAAACCACACTCTGTTTCACAGAAGTCAAGCAACATCAGATAGAATGTTTTCCCCAACCTGCTATGGTTTTTTTCCTTGGGTTTCTTTCTTTGTCTTGTTTACTGTGGAATAAAATTGCTAGAACCACAGTCTTTGCAGCCTGTGTGCTCTGGGGTCACCAAAGGTTGAGAAATCATATCATACTTTTCCCTGTTGAGTCAGCAGAGCAGGAGACAGCAAATTCACTCTTGTCTGCTGCCATTTCATTCTTCTTCATTTTTGCTCCTGGTACAACTAATCTTCATGCATTTCCCCCACATACATTCTTTCTCCTGCCAGAATTGCTGACTTCAGTTTACGATCACAAATCCACTCGTACAGACTAAGAGCACTGCTGGATCAAGTCTGGGAATATCAGGGCCAGCCAAGTGAGGCAGTTAAATTTGAGTGTCATAAATGGGCAGCATGACGCCTGCTATTTAAATTATGATTATTGTATTCCAGGGACAGCCACTTTGTGGGATTTTCTGCCTTGGGTGCCAAAATTACTTCCTATGCATTTTGACTGTGGCCAGAGGGCATTTGTTGTTCCGCCTCAGGCAGCCAAATGTCTTGAGCAAGCCCTGCAAAAGTCCATCGACTCCAGCATCCTGCTTCTTGCAGTGACCAATCAGATGTCTCTGGGAAACCCAAAAGCAAAGCATCAGAGCTCTCTTCTGTTGCTCCCAGTAACTAGGGATGCAAGGATCTGTCCATTTTTGTTCTCTCGGTTTCTCGTTTTCCCAATCTTGATAAAGCTGTATAATTAGACTAGTAAAGTCTGTTCATTTGCCAACTTCAGGATTCTTGCAATCACCAAGGTTCAACGCTGTAGTAGGTATGAGTTACTCGTGCGTAAACTGGTGCCTCTCTAGGCTAATTTGCCTTGTTAAACCTTTCTGACTGCGCAGCCCCTTCTCATAGTGGCTGCCTCAATCACTGGCAGAATCCGTCAGTGGGCGTTTCTTGAACCTCTTCCAACATAAAAGTTGTTTGACACCCAGTCTCCTCCTCCTCTCACTGTGCGGGAGTCTTCTGCGCAGGGAGGGCGTGGGCAGCGGAGGACCTGGGCTCTCCTCACTGATGTCCAGTGAAGAATCCTGGAGCCCTCTCTGCGATTCCCCCATCAGCCTCCCTTTATTCCCGGTGTTGCCCTGATTGGCTTCCCCCTCTACTGGGCTGTTTCTCCCCCTGTTGCTGAGTCCTTCTTCCGCATCATCAGAGAGCCTCCCCTTCGCCTCTCGCTCTGATGTCAGTTCCCTGACACACGCTATTGGGATTTAAGATCAGAATTGGTAAAGGCCGTAACACTGCTCTGTTTTTGGGAGAAGCAAGGTGCACTGATCTGGGATCCTAAGATCTAGTCTTTCGTTGGACACTTCCAGGTCCTTCCCTATCTGAGGAAACAGCTGTGGGTTCATAGGGTTCACAGGGAGGAGATGACAGCTCATATGTGACTTACTTTGCAAGGGAAGTATGCAAGGAAGGGGTATAAGAAGCTCTCCTGAATCCCCTCTGTTGTCACATGCTTCTCCTTGGGGACGCGGGTGGCCCTGTGGTCTAAACCACTGAGCCTCTTGGGCTTGCTGATGAGAAGGCTGGCGGTTCAAATCCCCACAATGGAGTGAGCTCCCGTTGCTCTGTCCCAGCTCCTGCCAACCTAGCAATCCGAAAGCACGCAGTGCAAGTAGATAAATAGGTACCACTGCGGCGGGAAGGTAAATGGCGTTTCCATGCACTCTGGTTTCTGTCATGGTGTCCTACTGCACCAGAAGTGATTTAGTCATGCTGGCCACATGACCCAGAAAGCTGTCTGTGGACAAACACCGGCTCCTTCTCCCTGAAAGTGAGATGAGCGCCGCAACCCCATAGTCTCCGTTGACTGGACTTAACCGTCCAGGGGTCCTTTACCTTTTACCCCGGAGATGTGAAAGATCTTGAAAGATCTCAAGACCAGCCACACATTCTGGCTTGTTCATGAGATGTTGCTCCCCTTGGGATGCCAAACTGGGCAAATGGGGACTCTCAACCCAAATGGATCGGTTTGTGTGTAAATATCACCAGCCTTTCGGCTGCAATCCTCACTCCACTAACCTGGGAGTAAGCCCCACGGGATTCGTTTTACATTGGGACTTACAACCGAGTAGACATGGTTAGGGTGGCATCTTTCCTTAAACAAGCCTGCAATTAGTCTGTTGAAACATGCTTGTCTTTTGTTTCCACTACTCTGCACAAACTTTGAAGGACAAACCCAGATGGCGAGAAACCCTGAGCACATTCAGTCCATTTTGGATGTTTTGGATTTGTAACGAAGCGTTTAATACAGGACCAGCAGTATGGCAAGTTACTACTTAGACTGGGAATAAAGGGCATTGGCACAATTAGTATATGATGAGCAGGGGTTAAGGAGAATCAAATAAAGGTCTGCTCAAAGGCAGACCTTTAAAAAGAAGATAATTTTATTCAGATGGCACATGGTGCTGTGGAAAGTATATTTTATTATTCTCTCTGGCAAGATACAATATTTTCTGGCTAATAGCTTAAGATCAAAATGGCTCACACTATAATACAAAATATTTTCCCATTTTATATAACAGAGGTTTTTAAAAAAAACATGTATCAAGGAATGGACTTGCTTTTTCATTGTTTTACTTTCCCTCTCTTTCTTTATCTTTCTGTCTCTCAGATAATTAAGGATCTTTGAAGGTCCGTGAGATGCATTTAGCCATCTTGCCGTGATTCCTATTTGGCAATAATACTTCCAAATTAGCTACTGTTCTCATTAACCAATTTACCCATTTACAATCAAAGAGAATTGCTTTCAGTACTACAAGCACATTTCTCAGAATATGTCTTGTTAGCATATGCCTTAATGAGGATTATTCTTTGCTTTCAGAAAAGACTCCCTTTCTCAAAAAAAAGTGGGGGGGGAGGAGGAAGAGTATTGGCTGGTAAGATAAAACAAGTTCCCGGCGTTGGGCTCTGATTTCTGTGTATGTAAAGCAGTAATATGTGCATTTCTCACACCGGTTGTGCGTACCAGGCAAACTCTTAAAGAAGGCATTAAGGGAAAGTTGTAAAGTTCTGATAGGGAAGTAAAGTGTGGGGAAATCCCATTCAGCAAAGAGTTAATCATGCTGTCAGTGGGGCTGCTATAGAACAATCCTGTTAGACATAAGGACTTTTCAGTCTCATTGGTTTTCAAGGGGAGATTTTTCACACATGAGCTTAACTCTCCCATTACATCAAGGACTTTAAGCTAGGCTGGATCCTGACCATCACCTTGATCTTCAGAGCGCAGGAAGGTCCATGGGCTGCACTGCGTATAAGTAACATGCCGTTAATTAATCCTTGCCGGTTTTGAAATGGCTCCCTCCCAAACATACCCACTGAAGTCAAAATGGCTCCAGGATTTTAGTTGCGGATGAAGAAAGAAAACCAGAGAGACGAAGGCTCTGGCAGTTCAAGCAGCAGAGTCGCTCTGTGAACTTTTGCCAGATACGTTACCCAAGGAATTTCCGCATAACTCCAATCATTGACCATATGTTCCGCTAGTGAAATTTTTACAGCTATATTAGGCAACTAATCAGAAAGATTTGCTAATGCTCAACAACTAATTTCTGGCACTGCTGCCCTAGAGGACTGCAGTGTGTAGCACATAGTCACAGCCGAAACAGTGGTAAAGGAGGAGAAGGGAGATTCGTGTCTGGGTTTGAGTGTTCCCTTCCAGTTTGGGGACAGAATGCCCCATAGGAATGATCCTATATCATGACTATAATTTTTCCATTTCCTGGCTGTAAGCATAATTGCTACTATAATCAAGTTTAGAACTTACTTCTGCATGCTGGATTTTATTTACATAGTATACTTAAAGCAACCTAAGAGGAAAATGAATGACTTTTTAAATAACATATTGAGTATCCATTAGCTTAACTACATTAGCTATATGTTTCTGTTTCTTAACAGCTCCACCACATGTGATAAAAGACTACTTTAATCTCACACCTCCTTACTGGCATTAAACACCAATAAAAACAGTTTTTATTCCAGCTACTAAAAAGTATTAAATTCATCCTACATCCTTCCCCATTCAGTCTAAAAAAGGTAAAGGGTAAAGGGACCCCTGACCATTAGGTCCAGTCGTGGCCGACTCTGGGGTTGCGGCGCCCATCTTGCTTTATTGGCCGAGGGAGCCGGCGTACAGCTTCTGGGTCATGTGGCCAGCATGACTAAGCCGCTTTTGGCGAACCAGTGCAGCGCACGGAAATGCCGTTTACCTTCCCACTGGAGCGGTACCTATTTATCTACTTGCACTTTGACGTGCTTTCGAACTGGTAGGTTGGCAGGAGCAGGGACCGAGCAACGGGAGCTCACCCCGTCGCGGGGATTCGAACCGCCGACCTTCTGATCGGCAAGTCCTAGGCTCTGTGGTTTAACCGACAGCGCAAATTACGTAATTGATTATTTCCCCAAACCCAAGGAAATAAACATATTCAAGTTGCTTATGCCGGCATAAGAAGTGCTGAATGACTTAGGACCGAAATATCTAATGTGAGACTTCCTCCCATAATTTCTGTGCATCAAGATCTGCAGCCCCTTTTCACCCTTCGGTGCTGTGGAGTGGCCATAAGCCCTACATTATAGAGGGCAGTCCTGTCTGAAGGGCTGTCAGAAGGCACTCATGTGCTTGAAGCAGGACCAGTGGTCGGGAATGATGGGAGTTACAGTCCAACAACACTGAGGGACCCAAAGTTGAGAAAGGCTGATTTGAAGGGTAGTGCCCACTGATTCCTCTCTTTTTTTGGCCATGTGTAAGTGGACAGCCTGAAGAGATGTCAAAGAGAATTGAAGGGACTAAGGAGATTGAGGAACAGGAGGAAATGCTGAGATGATATGAAGACTGAAGGATGGCCAGAGGACAGAAAGACTGAGATGGTTCCAGAGAGGAAGGCAGTTAGAAGGAATCACTGAGGAAAGAGCAGTCACCACCTTCTGCCCTCTCATAGCAGTTCCTCTGACAGTTCTGCCTGAGGCCTACATCTGCATCGCAATGATCTGTAGCCAGAGACAGGTTTGACAGCCTTTGAACACCTGTGTCTATCTTAGTTATTGGATTCCATCCCCTCTTGTTGATTATACATTTGTTTTGAATGTCTACCTGAATTGTTCCTCTAACTCCCTCTCCTCCTTTTCGTTCCCTGATAGTGCCTGATTTTTCCTTTGCTATTAAGATTCCCACTCTAGACCAGGACTGGCACCAGGTTTGAGTGGGTCCTAGACAACTTGTCCAGGGTGGTGTAATGGTTAAGAGCAGTGGACTCGTAATCTGGTGAACCGGGTTCACTTCCCAGCTCCTCCACATGCTGGGAGGCCTTGGGCTAGTCACACTTCTCTGAAGTCTCTCAGCCTCACTCACCTCACAGAGTGTTTGTTGTGGGGGAGGGAGGGAAAGGAGATTGTTAGACGCTTTGAGACTCCTGAAGGGGAGTGAGAGGTGGGATATCAAGTCCAAACTCCTCCTCCTCCTTCTTCCATTGGGGTTCCCTCAGCATCACTCCCTAAGAACTGGTGGCAGCAGAGATAGAGGACAGCGCTCAGAGAAACCGGTGACTCTAGCCACAGGGTGCTCCTTCCAGTGCCAGGACAGGTGGCTGGAACCGCCACCAACTAAATTGCCTCACAGAGCCTCCGGGACCCCCTACCTCCAAAATAGCATCACTCTGCAGCTCTACATCAACTCCCAGAGGCATTGTTAGGAAATAAAAAAGGGCTGGCTCCAGCCACTTGGCCTAGCAGTGCCCTTAGCATCAGGCCCTGTCAGGGGAAAAGGCAGGGTATAAATAATAATAATAATAATAATAATAATAATAATAATAATAATAATAATAATAATTTATTATTTGTACCCCGCCCATCTGGCTGGGCTTCCCCAGCCACTCTGGGCGGCTTCCACAGAAACCAAAAAACACTAAAATATCATACATTAAAAGCTTCCCTGAATAGGGCCGCCTTAAGATGTCTTCTGAATGTCAGGTAGTTGTCCATCACCTTGACATCCGATGGGAGGGCATTCCACAGGGCGGGCGCCACCACCGAAAAGGCCCTCTGCCTGGTTCCCTGTAGCTTTGCTTCTCGCAATGAGGGAAACGCCAGAAGGCCCTCGGCGCTGGACCTCAGTGTCCGGGCAGAACGAAGTAAATATATCATCATCATAATTAAAGTAGGGAGAAGAGTGCCCACAGTGGTGGCCCATTGGGCATTTGCCAGGCCTGCTACAGATCAACAACACCTTATAGGGCTTTCTCAACATTCACATTTTTAGTCTTTTTATAGGTAGGAATGAGAACTTCATGGTAGACCTCTTCTACTGAAGAGAGGGATCACAACCTTACTGCGGTCTAATGTACCTCTGTTTTGTTTTGCTCGGCTAAGAAATGGGAGTCATTAAAATTCCTTCAAATTCACTGACTGAGAGATGACTTCTTTGGCTTGTTAGTACAAGATGGAACAGAGTGTTCAGCTTCTTAGTTGCGTTCTGATATCACATTACACGCAAGGGTGGTTCTATATATAGTCACAAACAAAAGGAAAGACCCCATCCAGGTTTCATCCCATTCATCAATTTCCATTTCCCTGTCCTTACTGCCCCAATGTGTCACAGGCTGGTAAATTCCTCAATTTCCATTTCACACTCCCTAAGCTTCTGTAAAGACTAGCCATTCTCCTGCTTAGGTACGTGAGTTTATTGCCACCTGAAATTAGTGAAAAGCTCTTTCATTCTCCAGTTAGTCTTGTATTTTTGATCAGGTTTATTTCAGGTGTATGAGTGAACAAGTAAGGGTTGTTGATCTGTAGCAGACAGGATACCAAAACAATCTGGTTATGGTGACGTTCTCTGTTGGCTGAAACTGTGCAATCTTAGAATAGCATATTGGCTGTGGACTCCAGAAAATAAGCAGATGTAGAATTGTTTTCCATACTCTGACGTGTGAGATAACTACAAATTGAAATGTAGGCCATGTATATCCTGATCTAGGCTTGGGAATTCACCCGAAGCAATGAAGTACTGCTCATTGACTAGGCAAAAGTAGTAGACTATTGTTGTTGTTGTTTAGTCGTCTAGTCGTGTCCGACTCTTCGTGACCCCATGGACCAGAGCACGCCAGGCACTCCTGTCTTCCACTGCCTCCCGCAGTTTGGTCAAACTCATGCTGGTAGCTTCAAGAACACTGTCCAACCATCTCGTCCTCTGTCGTCCCCTTCTCCTTGTGCCCTCCATCTTTCCCAACATCAGGGTCTTTTCCAGGGAGTCTTCTCTTCTCATGAGGTGGCCAAAGTATTGGAGCCTCAGCTTCACAATCTGTCCTTCCAGTGAGCACTCAGGGCTGATTTCCTTCAGAATGGATAGGTTTGATCTTCTTGCAGTCCATGGGACTCTCAAGAGTCTCCTCTAGCACCATAATTCAAAAGCATCAAGCCTCTAGTCAGTGGCGTAGTGTGGGGGGTGCCAGGGGTGCCAGCCGCACCGGGCGCAACATCTGGGGGGGGCGCGCTCGCTGCCTCCGGAGTCGCCGAAGAGCCTCGGGCGCAGGCTGTAGCGGAGCCGCATGTCTCGCGGAACCGACGAGCTGTGCGCGCATCCGGGCTGAAGGCGTCCGGCAGGCAGCGGCTCTCAGCCCTCGCCGCGGAGGACGCGCCAGGCAGCCCCTCCTCACAGCCCCGCCTCCGCCGGTGCTGCTGCAGCTGCTGGGCCGTTGCATTTTCCTCGCCTCTCTGCCCCCCTCCTCCTCCGGGCAAGCGGCGTCGTTTGGGCGGCAGCGGGGGGCGCAAATTACTTGCCTTGCCCCGGGTTAGGGGGCGCAAATTACTTGCGTTGCCCCGGGTGCTTACAACTCACGCTACGCCGCTGCCTCTAGTATTTCTAGAGGACAAGGTAAAATGTGGACTCTGCTCCAGCACTTCAGAAAGCAGGTTGCTTCACTTTGGACTGCTTTTAGGCATTGCCCACTTTGTCTCAGGTCTGAAGCAGAGCATTGCTTTGGAAATCCAAGGCTTCATATGTGTCCTCATGGGGAAATGGCTATAACTTAAAACAAAAAAAAACTTTTTGACAGAATTGGATGAAATTTGCAGGTTTCATTACCCTTGCTGAGAAGCATGGGTTTCTGTACTAGATGGATTTACACCCTGTGTTATTGATTTAAGTTTTGTTGTTATTAAAAAAAATCCAACTGCACAAATTCCCCATCAAACATCTCACTCTAAGAAAAAAGCAAGCTGAACAAACACAAAGATACTTTGCTCCTTGATTATACCCTTTCTCAGTGGCAGTTTCTTCATAAAAGTCACCAGTTCTTCTCCACTATACATCATTTATGAATCTGCCTCACTTCTGTAGCTAACAGGTGCAAAACCAGGAGTATTTTAAGGGTGTGTACAAGAATATGATGAAGTATTACCTGCCCTAAGATGAAGGTGAAGAAGAAGAGGCATTTCTGGCCCAAAAGAAGGCGTTTTGATATGGTTTGGGTAGTTTGTTTAAGTATGAACAGTGCTATTTCTCTAGAAAACGAGGTGCAGGAGCTCACCACGAACTTTTCCCTTGCTCTCTTAGAACGGCAATGGCACCCAACTGAGAAGTGCCGGAGCTGAGCTCCAGTGAGCTCTGGTTGAAGAAAAACAGCCCTGAGTATGGAAACTTAGTGCATTCTACACTCATAATTTGTGAGCATGCTGTCCCTGACATTGTAATTTAAGTTTTTAATAGAAGCATACACCTAAGATATCTATCACTCACACACACACACTTTTTCAACAGCACATTGTCAGTTGCGTGACAAGTCCCCCTCCCCCCTTGTGAAATAAAGACACAGGACACTTCATTTAAGGTTAATGGGCATAGAAGGCCACAACTTTATTGATTACAGGAATTGAGAGGTATTGGCTTAGGCATTGGTTCCTATCGACTAACTGGCTTCAGCCCAATTGCATGAAGACCGGTAAGGGTTAATCACCATGGGGGGAGTCCTGCTGAAGTACGTCAACTAGGATCGGGGGCGTGCCTTAGGCCCACACATCCATAGGCTTTGGACAGGGCAACGCCCCCCGGAATCCTTTATTGAACTACTCTTTGCTTTGGGGGAAGGTGATGGCGCTTCCTTCCCCCCTTCATTTGCATAACAATACCCCTGCCAATGCCTAACCGCCAATACTGGGAAAGTTGTGACGTTTGCTATAAGGTAGGCGAAAAACCAAATGGCTGGATCCCATTTGTCAAGTGGAAAAAATTTCTTCCAGGCCCCTTGATGGCGACCAACTGAAGTCCATAGCAAGGTCGGAGGAGCAACTAAAGGGCGGGCAGGGTGGGAAACCTGATCAGCTGATTGTTAGTTATCTAACTGCACAAATGTTTTTCCAATTCCACATTTCGTGTTCAACATCACACTAAAAAACTTTGATAGGAACACTGCCTTTCCTGTTTTAGTGGTACTGTGTCCTCCATCGGTGAAACAAATCACCTCCACAACAGTTCTCTTTAAGTAAAGCCACATGTTTAGTACTATTGTGTGGTACAGCTCTTCCTGGACTGGGCCACTTCTTCACATTCCTACCACAAATAGTATAATTCACCTTTCTTAGCTAGCATTTCCAGCAGGTTGGGTGAAGTAATTTGTATTTTATTTATTGCCACTGGGGTGATATGCTGTCTTACCATTCTTTTGTAAATTATAGCCACATTCAGAGAGAGAAAGTGTGTGCACTGTTAATTTCTTTAACACGATATTTCAGGCTACAACACACAATATTGGTTTTAGCTCATGTTTTATTTGTATACATCATTAATAATATAAAAATGCATCATTTCTTTCCATTCGTTGAGATATGGCCACTGCCCATTACTATAAATAAAACTTTTAATAAAGTGGCATTTAAAACTAATTGATTAGTTTATAATGGGAAAATCTCCAGTGACATAATGGTGGTGAAAAAGCTACTGCTTTGATCCTCTGATATTCAAAACTCTTATACTCACGTTCCTCTCTACCCATCATTCCAGCTAGAGCAATAATTTGCTCTGGGGTAGCCAATCAATTCTGTTAACTACTAGAAATAACCAATCAATTTAGAGGCTCGTTTACCAGGAAGACCATTCCCTTGTTCAATAAAACCAATTATGGCTAGTTCCATAAATCCATGGCTGGCACTTTGATACTAATATTTTGGTTTAGCTCATTAGTCATTACTGCTTCCTTTGCTCTTTTTAAGATGGAAGTTGGGTCCAGCACACTGCAATCAGGTGTGGCCAAACATTTCTTGGCATGCAATTTGCAGATATCATTGAGAGCTGAAATATTGGTCTGCAGGCTCAAGAAGCGCTCGTCTCATCCATAGTTATTCTTTCTACTTTCAAATGCATGCTGCTGACTCATTGCTGCTGGGGTGATTTCGCCTCTTCTTTTCTTGCTGACTTTACCCTCCTCCTCCTCCTAGTAAACTGAGTGTGACTAAAGTCTGAGAAGTCTCTGCATTAAGGGAGCTTGTTGTGAATGCAACCTGGACCTCAAAAGCCAGTAAAACACACACTTCAGGGGAAGAAGTCGAAGGGGGGGTGGTCCTCATCTCTCCCTGGTGGAAATGACTGTTCAGTGTAGCAGCTGGTGGGTTGGCACAAAACTGTATTACCAGCCAAAGCGGTAATTACTACCAAAGCGGTAGCATCTCATACTGACCAGGTGCGCAGCCTGGGAGTCATTTTGGACTCACCGCTGTTCATGCAGTTCCCAGACTTCTCTGAGAAAAAGTTCATGGTTAATTCTGTGTGCAGGGCGGCTGTTTACCAGCTCCATCTGGTACTCAGGCTGAGACCCTACCTGCTGCCAGACTGTCTTGCCAGAGTGGCGCATGCTCTAGTTATCTCCCGCTTGGACTCCTGCAATGCGCTCTACGTGGGGCTACTTTTGAAGGTGACTCGGAAATTGCAATTAACCCAGAATGCAACAGCTAGATTGGTGACTAGGAGTGGCCGCCAAGACCATATAACACCGGTCCTGAAAGATCTTCATTGGCTTCCAGTACGTTTCTGAGCACAATTCAAAGTGTTGGTGCTGACCTTTAAAGCCCTAAATGGCCTTGGCCCAGTATACCTGAAGGAGCGTCTCCACCCCATCATCCAGCCTGGACACTGAGCTCCAGCGCCAAGGGCTTTCTGGCGGTTCCCTCACTGCAAGAAGTGAGGTTACAGGGAACCAGGCAGAGGGCCTTCTCGGTAGTGGCGCCTACCCTGTGGAACGCCCTCCCAGCAGATGTCAAGGCAATAAACAACTATTTTACTTTTTAAAGACAACTGTAGGCAGCCCTGTTTAGGGAAGTTTTTAATGTCTGATGCTGTATCGTTTTTAATATTCGTCTGGAAGCTGCCCAGAGTGGCTGGGGAAACCCAGCCAGACGGGCAGGGAATAAATGATGGTGATGATTATCACAAGTTCAGCAGACACAGTCTTTTCTCTCCATGCAGAAAAGGGTTCACCTCTGAATTTCCCTGTGTCACACTGCTGTTAAAAGCCAGATTTTAAAATGGCTAAAATTTGAGTGGAGGAAGACAACTACCCCAGCTAAGCATTGGTGGCTTAGAGAGGCTTACAGGGACATCAGTGGTGGCCAAATGCAAATGGAACTAAATGTCACTACACACAGCCCCCAAAAAAACACACACACCAATGGTGACTTTAATGCTCTTGTTTATATAATCTTTCTCTTTTTTTGTTGTATTTCGAATCTTGAATTCTATTTCTTATATATAGCATCTTGTCTGAACAGTCCATTCAACAAATTACTTTTATTCCCCAACATCAGTTTATTTGTCTCAATGTTCCGTATTTCTGTTACCTTTTCTCCAGCATCTTCTATTCAGATTTGTTTGGCAATAAATGCCCCTGCAGCAACTTGACATTTCAGGAAGGAGTGACTTGCAGAACCTACATGGCCAGGGATGTCATTAATTCAGGAAACGCCAAGGCTCGTGTTTGCAGCTTTCCTCTGTCCAAAAGCACATGCAAATGTTAGGGGGGTTGACAGTCTCCCCTTTTGTTTTCTGAAAAGGAAGGGGAAAAACGAAGCTAGCAATTTCAATAACAAAAAAGTCATCTGTATTCATTTGCAGTTCGGGCTTACTGGCCTGTGTCCCTGGCAACGCTGCCAGATTTATTAGTGCCTTGCTTAAAGACTGAAATCTGGTATATATTATTTCTTGGTGCCCTTTGTCTTCAGCAACTATCATAATCATCGTTCAGCCAGTGCATTTTTTTTGCTCTACAATGCATATTTCAGAAGGATTCTTTCAACTGTCCGTTTACCTTTCTTCCAAGTTGCTAGAGGTGACATATTAGGGGCTAACTATCTCATTCCAGGCTCACAACAGTCCTGTGAGGTAGGGTAGTGACTTGCTAGAGGACATCAAAGGTGACCAGATATCTGAATCCAGGCCTCTCCAGTAATACGCCATACTCCAGATACAGTAATATCTATAACAATTTTCAAACCTGCTCTGATTCTGCTTGTGCTTAAAAGTACAGAGCATTTATTGATAGGGCTGACTTTTCAAAGAATTTAGCAATGACAGTTTCACTTGCTCTAAGAGTGAACTCAGGCAGCGAACGTCAACAATATTGTAACCAAAGCAAGGTCAATGAAAAAACAAGAGAAATATATTCAGTGGAAATGGAAGGAACAAGAAGCTCCCATCAAAGAAGAATGGATAAGTAAGTTAATGGGCTATGCAGAACTGGGACTCAGCTACATTAGTAAAGAAAAAGCATTTTATATGCGTTTTAACACTATGACACCAGATGGCGCTGTGGAGTCCCGTCTTTCACCAGCGTGATTTCCCAAGATGAGGTTTACAACGCGTTTTCCTGAAATGCTTTTTGGATGTGTCTAGAATCATGGGTAGGCAAACTAAGGCCTGGGGGCCAGATCCGGCCCAATCGCCTTCTAAATCCAGCCCATGGACGGTCTGGGAATCAGTGTGTTTTTACATGAGTAGAATGTGTGCTTTTATTTAAAATGCATCTCTGGGTTATTTGTGGGGCATAGTAATTCATTCATTATTTTTTTCAAAATATAGCCCGGCCCCCCACAAGGTCTGAGGGACAGTGGACCGGCCCCCTGCTGGAAAAGTTTGCTGACCCCTGGTAGATCCAGCCCTGGCAAAATAAAGAGAATCTCATGAGTGTTTTGTGGACGAATGGATGCCTTTTTCAGATTACATAAGGAAATATTATAGTATGATGAACTTGTGAGCAGGCTTTGAGCAACAGAAGTAATTAGGTTATAATATTGTGGTTATGATTTAATAGATAGAAGATAGGGTGCAGAACAAGGGGAGAAACAACAACTCTGTGGGAAATGGAGTGGGAATTTCTTTTAGGAATTCTAGGTGCCGAAATCCCAATGGAGCAGAAAAGACTATTTATTTATACGACCTCAACGGTCTGGGTGCTATTGGCCCAGAGATGGAAACAGGACAAATTCCCGACCAGAAAAAAAGGCAGATTAAATTGATGGATTATGCCGAAATGACAAAAATGAATCAGAAATCAGGAATACCAACATTTTAATAATGGGGGGAATTTATAATTTACCTTAAAAACCATTGTAAACAGTTAAAATCATTCCTTGGATTTGAATAACACTTGTAGTTTAATGGTGAATTTTGGATATAAAGGAGATGTAAAACATTTGGATTATTATAAAAGATGCAGGAGGAAATGACTAATAATAGGATCCACAAAGGGGAGGAGAGAAGTCCAGAAGATTCTTTGGAATTGTATGTTGTATGTTGTATGTTTGTGACTGCAAATTTTTAATTTGAAGAACCAGATAAATAAATTTATTAACAGAAAACGGGGTGGGAAGTCAACCAAAATAAGAGAAAAGACAAAATTTTGATTGTATATGTTTAAAATGTTGAAACTTAATAAAATATATTTTTTAAAAAAAGAAATATATTCAGTGGAAGCCAGAGATATGTAGAAATAATTTTAAAAAAAACCATTTTCAAAACACTAAAGGAACAGCCTCGAACACAAACAAAAAAAGGCCCCAGCCCAATGCAGATCGATCAATGTCGGCAGGCACTGGAAAATAAAAAATTGAAAACTTGTACACCAGAAGGCTCATCTGGCTGACCAAAACCCTGAACAGAACCATCCCAGCTAAGAGGTCTGATGTAGGCTCGTCATCTAGCATGAACAAGTGACAGCAGGTGTTAGAAACTGATTATCAAAAGGCAGCCAAGAAGTGAATTGCAGAACAGCTGTACCAAAGCTGGCAAGAGGAAGTCAGCAATATGGCTGGACCTTTCACAGCTGGTCTCAGTGATTTCCGTCAACCGCTGAGTTCCATTTGAAAACGCGGCTCCAATCTGCAGTGCCTTCAAGGTAGAGTTGCTTTCTAAAGTCTTTTTCTGGACTTGGGCCCGCACGGCAACTTCTGCAATTGTCACTTTCCCTCAGAGGGTTGCCCTGCCTTGGCAGGTTGACTGCTTGACAGTGCTTCACCATCACTTGCTAATAAAAAGAAAGGGGAGCTTATGACGCTCCATTCTTTTGTAGTGCTTGACTATAACGCACACCCTAATTTGGGACATTGGGATTAAGCTAAACTTAACATCCCAACACCCCATTTTAAGGCTTAGAAACAGAGATCCGTTCACCCCAAATTACTCCAACAAGCTACAAAACGTATTGCATTTTGCAAAGTTAACTTTGGAAATCAAAAGGGATGGGTGAATCTGTCAGTTTTGATTTCTCCCAGTTCCTCTCCTATTTGCCCCCATTTCCACACCAGTTTATGGGAGAAGGATTCGTCTGCACAGAAGTCTAAGTGCATTTTTGTTCAAATTTCTCTTAATATGCTCATTTTTGCGTGTGCAATTTTGCCAAACGTACACATTTTAACCAGCAATTTTCACTAATGCATGCGTTTTTGTGCACACACTTTCACCTGTTATATGTTTATGCATTTTTGATTGAAGAACTACATCACAAAATTCAATCAAGTGTGAATTTTGAAGGATAGTTGCATATTGGGTTCAGAAAGTGCAAATTTGGTAAGTTTGCATTAAAATGTGAACCAAACGAATTTATTCCCCATCCCTATACTGTACATCAACATACACACCCCACGCCCCACTCTCATTTCCAGTTCTAGATTCTGATTTCTACTTTTATTAAAACATCTATAAGAACACTCGTCTACATTCAACCAATGGTTTTGTGGTCCACCTCCACCAATTACATGGCATCAGTCATGTGCATAAAAATCTATTAGCAGGTTGTATTCCTGCCATAAAGGCTTGTACCTTTCAGTACATTTCAGTATCATTCAGCCTAAATTGCCAAGACAGGATCCACCATATCCCTGTTCAGTAATAGATTATTACTGAAGATCCTTTTTAAAAAGTCTGTAACGAGCAATCAGGAAATTGTCTCATAAAGTGATAAATTATGCATTCTCTAGCCTAATTTGAAGGGATTCTGTAGATTTCCGTACCTAACAAAGACCTTCTATGGCAATGTTCAGCTTTTGACAACATGCTCATTTCAAAATGAAAATACAGCTTTGTAACATTACATTTTAGCTAGGGGCTTGCTGCAGCGCCTCACATAATCCTCTCCTCCCACATACAAAAGACTTCATGTATTCAGCTGCACGCAAAGGCACTGGCTGGATCAAGTCCCAAATGTTTCAAAAATCAAAGTGAAACATTTCAGAGTGACAAAACCTAATTTTGATATAATATACACATATTTTGCAATGCTTCCCCCTCCTTTTATGTTTGAAAACTTGCACAATGCAATAATTCCTCCTCCCCCCCCCCATTTTGTTTATTGCTATTTCTCTTCCAAAGTAGAGGGCTGCTTTTCACATTACAGGTTAGAGATATATGATACAGACTGCAACTGTGATGTAATAATAATAATAATAATAATAATAATAATAATAATAATAATAATAATAATAATAATTTATTTGTACCCCGCCCATCTGACTGGGTTGCCCCGGCCACTCTGGGCAGCTTCCAGTATATATATAAAAACATATTAAAACATTTCACATTAAAAGCTTCCCTATACAGAGCTGCCTTCAGATGTCTTCTAAAGAATATATAGTTAACTCATCTCCATGACATCTGATGGGAGGGCGTTCCACAGGGTGGGTTTTAAAACCTTGAGCACATTGCAAAAAAACATGAAGCAGGGACCTGTTATTTTCCCTTCCTTCCCAAGGTTAAAATGTTAGGTTAAATAAAGGCTCTGTATTCTCTACAAAGCTTATCCTATAAAAAAACCCAGGACTTCTGAAGCAGCCCAAAATTTGAGAAACGAATTTGGAGTGTGTGTGTGTGTGATTATCTGTGCACGACAACTTCCTTCCCCAGAGCCACACGCATGTATACATAAGGCTTCTAATGTGAGGACAACAAAACTAATCAGTGATTAGAAGTGCACAGTCCCCTCCCTTCTCCATATGACAGAAATATATACTCTTCACAGTTCTGCTGATTGTTTTTTTTTAATAAGGCCATAGCTCAGTGGTAGATCACATGCTTTGCATTCATAAAGTCCCATGTTCAATTCCTGGCATCTCCAGTTAAAAGACTGAAGTAACAGATAATGAAAATGCCTAAGGTCTTGGAGAACTGCGGCCGTCCAAATGGACAATGAAAAGGTAAAGGGACCCCTAACCATTAGGTCCAGTCGTGGCCGACTCTGGGGTTGCGGCGCTCCTGTCGCTTTATTGGCTGAGGGAGCTTGCGTACAGCTTCCGGGTCATATTGAGGCATCAGATCAAGGCCTGCATTTTAAAATGAGCTTAAAAAATATATTTGCAAATGTTTGTATGTTTCATGCCAGAGATAAAGCAGCTGGCTGAGTACTTTGGCAGATGTTTATTTCCTTGAACAGCCCCCCCCCCCGATAGTGAGATTTATTGTTTAACAGAAAATAATACTAGGTGCCTCCCATTAGACTTGAGCCATATTTTCATAAGGTTAAAGAGCAAGAGCTAATAGAAACAGCAGCTGGCTTGAAAGGGGGTGTAAATTTAAGGGGTTGCTTTTGGAAACTGTTTTTACTAAGTTCCTTTCCTTCTAAAAAGCTATATATGTTAATGTATGAAATATATTGGCTTAAATGTAATTATGCAAAGGATTTAGAAAGTAAGAAATGTTAGATTCTTATGTTAGATCCTTATTTCATTGATGGTGTGTGAGAAGGTGAACCCAAGATCTCTGTTTAAGATAAACATTAAAATCATTAGCCATCTGTTTTGGAGTGAATAGGGCAATAGGGCAATAGGGCAATAGGGCAATAGGGCAATAGGGCAAAGATGATCTGATAATTAAGGTGCCTGGTCGAGGCAAATGTAAGATATATGGCTACTTGTCTGCCATTTATGGATAGAAGGAAATATAGCTCTTTGTCTCCCATAAAAGGTAATAGGAAATGGGTGTATCTTTTATGATTGGTTCTAGCAAACAGCCAATAGGAATTTCAACCAGGCTGATTGGACAGAGGCAGCCAAAGGAGGAGCAAGGGGGCTGGGCAGAGGAAATATAAGTGCTGGACATCAGGGCTGGAGTGGGCAGAGCTTTGGTAACCATATACCACTGTGTCTCTCATTTATTTGTCTGACAAATAAATTATTATTTTAATTTCTCTATTGCTGCGTTGAATATTTCATTCCAGCTAAGCGTTAACCACAAGCAGGGTGCTACAATGTGGCCAGCATGACTAAGCCGCTTCTGGCAAACCAGAGCAGCACACGGAAACGCCATTTACCTTCCTGCCGGAGCGGTACCTATTTCTCTACTTGCACTTTGACGTGCTTTTGAACTGCTAGGTTGGCAGGAGCAGGGACTGAGCAATGGGAGCTCACCCCATTGCGGGGATTCGAACTGCTGACCTTCTGATCGGCAAGTCCTAGGCTCTGTGGTTTAACCCACAGTGCCACCCGCGTCCCAAATGGACAATACTGGGCTAGATTGACAAACATCCTAACCTGATATACAGTGGCCTTCTACATTCCTGTATTTTTTTTTTGGTGGGGAAAATTGGGTCCTCCCTTAAAGAGGGCACGTGTTGCGATGGGACCTGGCAACCTAACCCTGTGTTGTGGGTGGGTACATTTGGCTAGCCACCACACCCAACTGGTGTGCAGATGCAGAGTTCAATCGGGCCAATGGGACGCAGGCTAAACAGATCAAGGGACCTATATATGCCCATGCACGTGACCCAGAGCTTCCTCTTTCGGCGCATGCATCGGAACACCCACCCACCTCTCCCTATATATAGGGCTTGCACGCTTTACCTTGCTATGTCGTCGTGTGTCGTCTGTCGTTGGGACAGGGGCACGGCAGGAATTTTCCCCACTTGGCTGATTGACTGGTGACGTTTGGGTTTCACCTGCCATGTAGCAAATCATCACAACTTGTAAGGTTGCAGATAGGCTCTGGTTCAGGTGATAGGGATGGGAGAACGCTCTCGCCATCCCTATGAGAAGGGTATTCCGTTAAAGGAATCCAGGGACTTGATTGTTTGGTCAACCCCTGTGAGGGGGGGGTGCCCGTGCCTGAGTCCAGGGGGGCATTTGGGTGGCGGAGTTAGCCCATTCCCGGCTTTCGGCTTATCCAGGTGTTCACCCTTGGCTGACCTATGCTGGAACCCTGGGTCAGCGCTACCTGCATGTCAGGAGGGAGCTAGTCGAACCAGAGCCTATGCAGCCAGTCAGTTTCTGTAATCAATAAAGTTGTGGCTAAATTCTGCCAAAAACCAAACCAAAATTTGAGTCTCGTCTGAATTTATTTAGGGGGGGGGAGGTTTAAATTTCTGAACGCACAAATGGGTATCTCTACAATGCTGCGCCTTTCTTGTTTTTAGAGGCCGCAATTTATGTACTGGGAACCAGTTTATTTTGTGCAAAGTTGCCTCCGTGTTCTTGGAAGGATATGCGTAGCTGAACAAAGGGTTTGCTAATGAGAGTGCATCAATGGCCGCAGCCAATCTTTTCTTGCTTGGTGAATAACAAAAGGAAAATAGACATTTGCCAGATGATTTGGATGTCATATACAGTGACAATGCATTTCCATCAATCCAATTTGTTTTCATCTAAAGCCTTGCTTCTAGGGCAGTATGTTCTGATAGGGTGGCATTCAAGCAGTCAATGGCAATGTTTTGGCGTGCATTAATCGGCAGCCCCGCCGTTTCCAGCCTTTCCAACGTGGAGAATTAATCATTTGATGCTGATATTTACATTTGAAAAAATTAAATGATATGTATAAAGGCCAAGGCTGGGTGGCCTGCTGAGAGGAAGCCGTTCAGCTCTTGAAAATTGTAAAGAGCCACAGGTGACTTAATAAAATTCAACATTAAAAAACTGAAAATGATAAAGGAGGGTGGGGAGCTGTGTGTGTGTATGTAAAAGCGTTCCAGTCTTTTTCGTTGCTATCTTTCTCTGCATCGTTATTTGTGAAAGAATTTTGCAATGTACTGTCTGGCAGGGATGAATGAACTGGTACAAAATAGCATGTTTTGCAAACTCCATAGATTGAGAGTACTACAGTGGCAGCAAAGCATAAGACATTGGCCTCTGCCCTTGAGGTGCTACATCAATAATAATAATAATAATAATAATAATAATAATTATTATTATTATTATTATTATTATTATTATTATTATTATTTATACCCCACCCATCTGGCTGGGTTTCTCCAGCCACTCTGGATGGCTCTCAACAGAATATTAAAAATACATTAAAACATCAGTCATTAAAAACTTCCCTAAACAAGGCTGCCTTCAGATGTCTTCTAAAAGTCAGATAGTTGTTTATTTTCTTGATATATGATGGGAGGACGTTCCACAGGGCAGGCGCCACTACCAAGAAGGCCCTCTGCCTGGCTCCCTGTAACCTCACTTCTCGGAGCTGAACCTCTTGATTGTGGTGCCCTAGATATCCCAAAGAGGCTCTCTGGGTTCCAGATCTGTTTTTGATGCCAAGCAAAGACTTTGCTTTTTGCTCAGGCCTTTCAGCATGTCAATTATCTGATTTTAATTGCCGATAACACTGGTTTTATTGGCTTTACCGAGTTTTCGTTGGGTGGTGTCCAGCCAAGGTTTACTCACAGTACACCCATTGAAATTAATGTACCTAATTTTGCATTGTTCATTCATTTCAATGGGTTGGTTCCAAGTGAAACTTAGTTGAATGCCTGCTGTGGACTGAAGTGGAAGTCCAGCAGTAGTTGACAGCTTTAACTCTTACTTGTGTGAATTAGGCCTCTGCATAGGGGTGCTGCATTTATGGGTCAGGGACGGAAACAGCCACTGGGGGATCCCAGGGCAGCATCCTAAAATCTGCTAGAACAGCACCACATTGTGTCTTCAGATATTAAGACAAGTGAGAGGCAAGCTAATTTCCAATTACCATAGCCAGTCAACTCCTATATCATTGGTATCTAACACCGAGTAATCTGGCAAAAATGTATAAATCTAAGTCAAACAAGTGTTGGAAATGTAAAGAGAAAGAAGGTTCCTTTTATCATATGTGGTGGTCTTGTAGTGAGGTTACTGGGAAATGATATATAATGAATTGAGAAGGATGTTCAAAATAACTTTTGTTTAAAAAAAAACACAGAAGCTTTTCTTTTGGGAATTATAGGGACAGAACAACCTAAACTGTATAGAAATTTATTTATGTATGTTACTACAGCAGCAAGAATGCTACTTGCCCCAAAGTGGAAAGAAGCAGAAGTCCCAGCAAAGGAAGAATGGATACAAAAACTTATGGAATATGCAGAAATGGCCAAACTTACCGGAAGAATAAGAAATCAAGATAACAAACTTTTTATAAAAGACTCGAAATGTTTTATTGAATATTTACAGATAAATTGCAAACAGATGAAAACATTAGCAGGATTATTTTAATAACCTGCAGTTTCATAAGAGTATGTATTTAAAGTAGATAATTAAATGAGCAAATTAAATGAATTTGGATACACAGAAGATATTAAAAAATAAATTTAAGGAACCGCAGAAAGAGGGGGAAGGAAGTCAAACTTTGAAATGTTAAATTTTGTAAAACTAATGAAATGTATAAACTTGAAAAGTATAAATAAAAACTTTAAAAACAAACAAACCCCTAGCCAGTCAACTCCCAAGAGCCTGTCAAGATTTGTGAGAATTTCAACTCTCAGATTCTCTGTTCCAAGTCTTTTTTTTTAATGCGAGTGACTGACGGGGTCTTCTCTATGGCAGCCCCAAACTGTGGAATTCCCTCCCCATAGAAGTGTGTCTAGAACCCAAACTTTACACCTTTCCGAAAATGCATCTGTCATCCTGGGTTTTGGAAAGGAAGCATGACTTTTTAGCTGCCCAACTTCTTTGTAAACTGCAGTGTTAGTTGTGATTTGTTTAATCCATTTATTATAGTTGCTTTATAGGCTGTATGCACACCATAAATTTAAAGCATATTACTTTCCCCCAAAGAATGCTGGCAACTGTACTTTATTAAGGATGCTGCGAATTGTAGCTCTGTGAAGGGTAAAGAACAGGATTTCTAGGATGAAGCTGTGTACTTTAAACGTGCTTTAAATGCATGGTTTGTATGAATAGCCAGGTGATTATGGGTTATTTCGTAATCATAATTTAGGCCTTGTTACTAACCCTGGAACCTTAGAGTAAAGGTCATACAGTGGTACCTCGGGTTATGTACTTAATTCGTTCCAAAGGTCTGTTCTTAACCTGAAACTGTCCTTAACCTGAAGCACCACTTTAGCTAATGGGGCCTCCCGCTGCCGCTGCGCCGCCAGAGCATGATTTCTGTTCTCATCCTGAAGCAAAGTTCTTAACCTGAGGTACTATTTCTGGGTTAGCGGAGTCTGTAACCTGAAGCGTATGTAACCCGAGGTACCACTGTATAAAAAATACTAGAAATAAACAAAATTATATTACATAGTTCCTTCCTGTTCAATAGTCATTTCAACATCTCTTGCTCTGGCTAATATGTTCAGTTTAGTATGACTATGTGTTTTCTTATCTTACCATATTTAAGGAAAGCTGAATCTATGCATGAAATGTGAAGTGTAGGTGGGTTCCCACGAGGCAAGATACAGTGATAAAAGCAAGAACCTTTACTGAACTAACAGAATTGGACAACAGGGGCAAAGCAACTGCTTATATACATTTCTGAAGGCCTGGGTCACTCTGACTCCCAACGTGATTGGCTGTCTAAACTTCCAAGCTGTGAATCATGACTCGGAGTTTAAAGGCCAATGGCAGAGGCCCAAATCCTGAAATGGTCTGTGATTGGATATCATGTATTGAATCAGAACACAGGGGCTCAGAATCCTTAGTCCAGACTCAAGCTCAGGCAAACAAAGACCACTGAATACATAACACAATGTCTCACGGCCAGTTGAGTCACCTGCCATTACTCCAGAGGCGGTTTTAGGTTAGCACAACCAATTTGGGTACACTGGGCACCCCAACAATGACGTAGAACGGAGCGTGAGATGCGGGGAGCATCAAATTTTAGCTTCGTACAGGGGACCACTGAAATTTGAGAGCTCAAAGTCTGTCACTGATTACTCCGTAACTTTGGGTGTTCTGATCTCTGCATTACCATCCCAGACACAGGTGGAATGTATTTCACTGAAGCGGGATCAGGTTTTTTAAAAAGACACCTGGTGCACAAACTCCCAGTTCAGAGTGCCTGATTTCATTGGGAAATGCCCATCCTGCTTGTGAGTTTTAGCTAAATTTCAAATAGTTCCCCATTTGATGAACCAGGAGGCGATTATTAAAAAGAATAAATCTTCCCACTGGCTACCAAGCTGCCTTCAATTGTCTTAGACACAGTGAAAACTTCTCAGTTAACTACCCGATTGTTCCCAAGAGAGCCAGCCAGGCTGAGGCAAAAGTAATCTAAGCACTCTGCACCCCCTCAGGCACCACACGAAATCAAATAACTCCTACATAGTCTTATTTCTGACTAGCGGCTCACATTATGATGTACTTGAGGCCCATCGAATGAGAAGGTGTCATGAATAGCTGAGTAACAAAACTGGATTTTGCATACAGGTAGGATTATTCCACACTCATCAATCTGTGGGACCAATGGTGTGGTTTTCCCCTAATGGATGGAGAAGATGTTCTCTATTAATCAGAATTAATTCCTACCTGTCAAGCTAAAAGCTGCTCTGAAATTATTCTAACAACCTCTCAGCCTACAATTTTCCTGGGGAAACATGAATTGTGAGACAACCGTATCTGTCTTGAGGACAGGTTTTACATACATGTATTTATCCACATAACTACTGTTTCTGTGCAGGAAAGAGGGGGAAAAGAAGCAACTGTCCTCCCGATCCCTTGGGTGTAGTGCCGGATTTATGTATAGACTAAGTGGTCTGAAGCCTAGGGCCTCTAAATCTAGGGGGCCTCGCCAACCCGCCCGCTCCCCAGCGGGCAGTCTCCCCTCTCCCAAAATTGCAAACCCAAGACTTCATGTGAGGTCAGGGAAACTTGGGCCTCTAAATCTAGGGGGCCTCGCCAGCCTGCCTGCTCCCCAGTGCCGCAATCTCCCCTCTCCCAAAATTGCAAACCCAAGACTTCATGCAAGGGCAGGATAACTCAGGCTCAGCAACTGTGAGACTCAGGGCTAGCCAGTGGGGCCCAGTTTGAAGCATTGGGGCCCAACTTGATTGGTGTTGTTTTTTTTGTAGGGCCCCAGTTCACAGCCAAAGTCTGCAAAATCTTAGAGATATAAATAAAATCCATATAGATTGCCCTGGCGTGGGTGCCCTCGTATGAGTGGCCCAAGGGGCCCAATTGGCCCAATTGCTCCAATTGCCTTAAGGCCAGCCCTGATGAGACTGTGCAGGGGTTGGACTGATGAGCCCTGCCCCTTCTAGGTCCCTGGTGTCACTATTCAGAATACAGACTCAATAACTTGTTATGGAAATAAAGGGCGGTACTTATTGGAAATCAGTTTTGTCACTTCTCCCTCCTCCCCCCCAAAAAAAAACCCTGGGGACGGTGAGCCCAGCCACCTTTTATTCACAGTCACATAAGCACTACACTACAGCATGGCCATAAACCTGTACATATACACCCAATATGTACCAATGGAGATTTATGTTACTGCTTTATGAATGAACACTGTGTTTTATGAATGGACTCTGTATTTTGTTAATAACCTAAGAGCCACTAATAGGGACCTCTAGAATCTGACAGCTAACCAACAGGGTACTAGCAAACAGCTACCCCTATTGCTGAAAGCAGGTAACCAGCAGGGAACGCTTCAGCTCAGGCTTTGCAGTGTTGACTGAACACCCCCTGCTGTGCAGATAATGGAGAAAGCTCATAAATTGTATCCCTTCCGGTTTTGATTGGCAAAACTTGTTGCATTGTTGCAAGAAAGTGTCAAAATTGCATCCCTTTGTACTTGACAGTGCTGATGGACTACTAACCTTTGAGAAATCACATAAAATCAATGCCATAACCGATTCTCCCCATCTCAATGGCATTTTGCTTCAAAGGGAAAGGCAGACTTGGACATCGCCTTCCTCCATAATCCTCTAAACGAGAGGTCATATTCAACTTGGATACCACCTTCCTACATAATCCTTGGGATATTCAGTTAAGTATACAGCACCCCTCCCCTGAGGGGAACAATGAACATCCGTTGATGGGTTTCTTGAGGCCAGGTGTTCCCACAGCCCATCCTCAGGAAGGCCAGAAGGCAAGGATATGCATAGATAGTTTTATTGTTCTTTAGGTGGCGGGTACTTAAGGTGTCGGGAACTTGATCTGATAACTGGGGTGTCAGGAGTCCAGTTCCCAGCTTGATGACACAGTGAGTGTAGTTTATTAAAGGATGATTTATTGTCAAAACAAACTGATAACTCTGGTCAGCTCTAATACAGCAGTTGCTATCATTAATCATGATGACCCTTCTGAAGTCTGCTTCCGGCAAGATCAGAAGCAACTGAACTTTTTCCTCTGACGTCTTTTGCCCTGCTTCCTATCCTGTAGCCCTCCCATTCACGGAGACCTGGGATTAAGAGGGTCAGCTCCTGCTTCTTCCTCATTCTCTGAGGGACGGCCTCTTCGCTCTTTCTCGCCTGATGAACTGCTTCCTTCTCTATCTGTGGAATTTTGCATTTCTCGAGAGCATTGGCAGGGCTCTGGCTCACCCTCCGTCATTCTCTTATCAATTGCCAGTAGCCCCCACAGACTACGCTGCAAGCAGTGGGGCAAGCCTTAAGCATTGTGGGACAATTCTTATTCCACAAAGGGTTTACAAAGTTCAGTTATTGCAAAAGTTTTTCAGTGTTAATTTTATGCATTTTTAAAAATCACCATGGTATTGAACAATAACATCTTACGTTCTTTAGAGGAGAAATTTTGAATTGCAGAATTTTAAATCCCCGTCGTCATCCTTGGCTTCACTCAATTTTGTTTATAACACTCTTCCATTTTCTTCTAGTTGTGAGGGTGGGGCCTCAGAAGTGGAGTAGCCTAGGGCCTCTCTTCATCTAAATCCAGCCCTGTTTGAGTGTTTTATCAGCTGTCATTTTAATCCCTCAGCAATCTGTAAAAAGATGGCCTAGTCTAGGAATACTTCAGCTGAGGCTTCAATTGGACTTCCTTGGACTCCTGACAATTTTGTCTGGCCGGGGGGGACTTAAAAAAAACACCAATTGCAAATTGATGTGGAAACATAGTGAATGAATTTAAGGCAGGAAAAAAATTAAAAACCCAGAGAAAGGGAAATTGGCAGTTTCCCTCTCCAGGGGCAGAGCAAAGTGAAAATCAGAAGTGAAAGGGTATTGGAAAGTTGGGTGCAAGATGCTCGAATGGCTTGTGGTTTGTGGAGTTTAAAAAGAGGAAGAGAAGAGGAGGAGGTTTTTTGTTTTAAAAAAATGCTTTTATTGAATATTTTCTTGGGTTACATAAGTACATCAGCGTCTCTGCTTTCAGTTCATAGAGTCCTTTCCACTGATCAGTTATATTCAATGTGAGACGCTAATGTTTTAGACTGCTGTTTTCTAGAAAAAGAGATGCTGGGACTCACTGTGAACGCCCCCCTCTTTCTCTTAAAATGGCAATGGCACCCACCTGGCACGTGCCAGAACTGAGTTCCGGTGAGTTCCTCTGGGGAAAGAAGCCCAGGTGTTAGACAATATAAGGTTGGGGGAGAAGAGAGGTGAGGAGAGAGCACAGAAGAGAGAGAAGGGGGGAATTGCAAACTATCATTTTGCAAGTTTATGTGCAAGATTTTTGAAGTGTAGGTGGGTTCCCACGAGGCAAGACACAGTGATAACCAGCAAGAACCTTTACTGAACTAACAGAACTGGACAACAGGGGCAAAGCAACTGCTTATATACATTTCTGAAGGCCTGGGCCACTCCCACTCCCAACGTGATTGGCTGTCTAAACTTCCAAGCTGCGAATCATGACTCAGAGTTTAAGGGCCAATGGCAGAGGCCCATATCCTGAAATGTTCTGTGATTGGATATCATGTATTGAATCAGAGCTCAGGGGCTCAGAATCCTTAGTCCAGACTCAAGCTCAGGCAAACGCAGACCACTGAATACATAACAGTTTTTGTGTGTTTATGCAGGATTCATTTCTCTTCTTTACTGATTGGTAACAGCAGCGTATTCTCACACTGGGTTTCGAAAGGGAACTGTGTCTGTCATCTTATTCAGGAGAGAATTAAAATAATAAACCACAAAAAGAGGAGGAGCTTAAGCATTGATATTAGGTTTCCTTATGGGTGTTGCAATGAGCAAGGTGCCTTGGACACCAAAGTGGTGCTTTTGGACTACTTAGGGCTTATCCATCCTTTCCCCTGTCCCACTGTTTTGCCCCAGGGAAAACTGCTCTTTAAAGCTCAATAGGATCAAACAGCAACCAGGTTTTCTGCAGGTTGCTGTTTGTTTTGATTTAGAGCTAAATAGCGGGATAGGAGCCAGGGAAAGTGAAAGTGCTTGGACCCAAACATAGAAATCGTGGTCAAGTGGAAAACCACCAAGCCCCATGCTTTCTAGGTATGGGGCAAGTGGAAGTGTCGAGCAGCCCTCGGTGATAGGAGCTCTGCAAACTCTCGTCCCTGTTCCTCAATATGAGCCCATGCAGTACTGGGAGCATTCTCCTTTGAAGAAGAAGAAGAAGAAGAAGAAGAAGAAGAAGAAGAAGAAGAAGAAGAAGGGGAGGAGGAGGAGGAGGAGTTTGGATTTGATATCCCGCTTTCTCACTACCCGAAGGAGTCTCAAAGCGGCTAACATTCGCCTTTCCCTTCCTCCCCCACAACAAACACTCTGTGAAGTGAGTGGGGCTGAGAGACTTCAGAGAAGTGTGACTAGTCCAAGGTCACCCAGCAGCTGCATGTGGAGGAGCGGGGAAGCGAACCCGGTTCCCCAGATTACGAGACAACTGCTCTTCACCACTACACCACACTGGCTCTCAAGGGGAGCCAAGAGGATACATTCAGAACAGCCTACAGTGTCAGCAGGCAGATCTACACCCACTTAAAACAGTTCTGCTGCTCTGTTTTGCTTACCAAGCAGCCATCTCTCCTGATTCAGCGCAAATTATAGACAGCAACAGGAGACAGTTCATCATTTGGCGGCTGGGGAAACTCTGCCAACAATGAACGTTTCAGAAACAGCTTATATCCATGTGTTCTTGACCTTTCTGCAAACTTTGCCTCTCTTTGGGTTTGGCACTGTCTGGAAGATTTTGTTTTTTAAAAAAATAAAATAAAAAGTGCCTCTATATACCAGGGTATTCCTCCTGGGATCAGCACAGCCAATTCCAATGCCTTCCAAACTGCTTTGCTCTGTTTCTCTTTGTAAGAAATCCAATTGCTTGAACTGTATGCTCTGTGCCCTCAAATGTCTTTAATTTATCACCGTGTCACCTGCTTTGGATCTTCCTTTATCAGCTTTCAACCTCCCACCTCCCTACAACTGTTGTTCCCCCAAATAAATAAATAAGAAATGCAATTCCAGGCAGGGCCGGTGTAGCGATCACACAGGGTCCCCGGACCTTTAACGGTCTCTTGATCCCTGTCCCACCACTGTTCTCGCTTCCCTGCTGCCACCAACCAGTTACTCTCTGGTAAAACACTGAGTCCAGTCAGTCGTTAAAAGTGAACCAAAAACACAAAGTTTATTTTACAAACATTAACAAGTTTATGGTTTCTCAGATAATATTCCTGTCAGTGTCTTAACTTTAGTTTCTTTACTGGCCTATACCTTCCTAATACCTTCTGACTGGTTATCTCAACTGTTTGACTGACTCCTCTTAACAAATTCTCTCCCTCTCTCACACCAGACTAGCCCAACCCACAGACTTGACTTCTCTGTCTCTCCTAATTCCAGACTGTCTTCTCAACAACTCTAACTCTCTAAAACGCTCTGTGCTCAAACTTATACCCGGTTAACTCTGCCCCCTGGGTTCCCATTGGTTAGTCATTTTACAATTAGTTAACCCTTTCCTTATGAACCCAGTATGATGTCACACACATAGGAGGGCAAATGCCACAGCCATCTTAAGCATATCTGGCATATCTAGTGCAAAGATCCCTCCACTGCGCAACTGCCCCCTGTTTCCCAGAGTTGTTGACTTGTCGACCTTTTCCCAAGCCTCTGTGGGGATCGCTCTCCTCCTGCAGAAGCTTGGGAAGGAATCTGCACACCCACCAGCCATATGGTTGATGGGGCACAGCTGGCGGGCATGCAGAGAAAGGCGAGGCTGCCGGCAAAGCCGCGTAACTCCCCCACTCGCTGGGGCGCCCCTGAGAGGCCAGCGCCCTGGCTGGTGCAATGAACCACTAAGCTCTATGGGAAAGACTCTGATTCCAGGTGTGCAACCAGATCTCATGAAAATGATGTGCTTGTATGCACATTTCATGGTGGCGCATGAGAGGGAACCACTTATTGAGCAGAGTCTTGCAAGAGCTTGTTTTCTGTGTCTAAACAGCAGCATCACAGGACTTTTTGTTCTTCTACTGTATATGATGCAGCCATGCTATGGGTGCATTTTATTGGCAGAACTATTGGGATACATGATCAAGCAAGAAGGACCTCTTTTGTGTTTGGGGTCCGAAGACCCTGTAGCTCTGACCCTGTATTTTGACGAGACATAAGGAGAATACCCAAGTCTCTGGTTTTAATTGTGGTGTTGTTTTAATAAGATTAACTCTACAAGTCTATGATTCTTTGATTGCTCATTTTAATTTGGGGTTAGTTTTAATTTTTGCATATCTCAGTGTGGTGTAGTGTTTAAGAGCGACAGACTCGTAATCTGGGGAGCCGGGTTCGCGTCTCCGCTTCTCCACATGCAGCTGCTGGGTGACCTTGGGCTAGTCACACTTCTCTGAAGTCTCTCAGCCCCACTCACCTCTCAGAGTGTTTGTTGTGGGGGAGGAAGGGAAAGGAGATTGTTAGCCACTTTGAGATTCCTTCGGGTAGTGAGAAAGCAGGATATCAAATCCAAACTCTTCTTCTTTAAATTTTTTTGCAAGCCGCTTATTAGCCTATTTTGGCATTAAGCAGCATATTAATAAATCATTGAGTAAATAAATGAAAATTTCCAGTTCTTGCCATTTCCAACACATGCATACGTTCATAACTGCACTGGTTGAGCAACTTTGATTACTGCACTAGTATCTCCCCGCTGTTGAAGCTGGAAGCTTTCTGTGAACTTGGCTCAACTTTTATATAATATTGAGGCCAGTTTCTACAACAGAAAAGTGATACAATGGTTTCATAGGAAAGTAAGCAGCAGGTGGCCTTTTGTGAAGACTGGAAGGAGGTCTGAAATGGGCTTTCTTCCCGCTGTCCTATTTCCTTGCTGTCCTGCTGCCACTCACATCAGCAGTTCCGTCAACCTTCAGAAGAAGTTCTATGCTGGGCTTTTTTTAAACTACTGAACTTAGGAAACCTTCCAACAAGTAAAAGTTTAAAGGATTCAAGCAGGGGCAGGGAGGAGCATAGAGTGGATGCGATGGAACTGAAATGCATGTCGCTGGAACCAATGTTGTATTTATTTGATAAGAATAGAGACAGATCAGAGCAGTCTAAACTTCCACCAGCCCAATAGTCAGGTAGGAGAGCTGGGGGTGGGGTTTCACATCTGGCAACCAATGTGCCCCTTTGGTTTCAGGTAGCGCATGAGTAGACAAGTCTAAAAAGCCCAGGACACAAATTTTCACAGCCCACTAGAGACTATAGTGGCTCATTTACCAGAAGTGATGTATTTAGTTGTAAGGTAAGGTAAGGGGATGCGGTGGGTTAAACCACAGAGCCTAGGACTTGCTGATCAGAAGGTCGGCGGTTCAAATCCCTGCGACGGGGTGAGCTCCTATTGCTTGGTCCCTGCTCCTGCCAACCAAGCAGTTCGAAAGCACGTCAAAGTGCAAGTAGATAAATAGGTACCGCTCCGGCTGGAAGGTAAACGGTGTTTCCGTGTGCTGCTCTGGTTCGCCAGAAGTGGCTTAGTCATGCTGGCCACATGACCCGGAAGCTGTATGCCGGCTCCCTCGGCCAATAAAGCGAGATGAGTGCCGAAACCCCAGAGTCATCCGCGACTGGACCTAATGGTCAGGGGTCCCCTTTACCTTTAAGGTAAGGTAAAGGAGCCCTGGACAGTTATATCCAGTCAAAGGTGACTATAGGGTGTGGCGCTCATCTTGCTTTCAGGCTGAGGGAGCCGGCATTTGTCCACAGACAGCTTTTGGGGTCATGTGGCCAGCATGACTAAACCGCTTCTGGTACAACAGAATACCATGACGGAAACCAGAGCGCACAGAAACGCTATTTACCTTCCCACCGTAGTGGTACATATTTATCTGCTTGCACTGGTGTGCTTTCGAACTGCTAGGTTGGCAGGAGCTGGGACAGAGCAACGGGAGCTCACTCCGTCGCAGGGATTCGAATTGCCGACCTACTGATCAGCAAGCCCAAGAAGCTCAGTGGTTTAGACCACGGCACCACCTGTGTTTCAATGCACTCTGGTTTCCGTCACAGTGTTCCATTGCACCAGAAGCGGTTTAGTCATGCTGGCCACATGACCCAAAAAGCTATCTGTGGACAAAGGGCGGCTCCCTCAGCCTGAAAGCAAGATGAGCGCCACACCCTATAGTTGCCTTTGACTGGACTTAACCATCCAGGGTTAACTCTGGAAGTGTATGCTCAATCCTGACCAAACTAAGCCTCTGGATGTAGATTTTGTATATTTCTGACCGTTTGCCATGCTGGCTGGGGCTGATGGGAGTTGAAGTCCGACAACATCTGGCAGGAACCATGCTGGCTTCCCCTGATTTAGAGGAATGACTGTGAAATCCTGATTAGGTCTTAACAATAGCACAAGCAGACATGCACAAATTCAGTCTATATAAGCTTATTTGTATTCACGCTTCCAACACAAGGCAAGCAGCCCCAGGTGCATCTGAGCTGTTCGGAGACAAGAGTATGTTTATGATTAATAGTGGTTTTTTTCTCTTCTCTGTTAATTAAAGATGAGCACTGTAAACTAACAAGTGTAGTGCTTGTTCTGGGGTTTCCCCTCTTCATAGCAAAACCGATATTGGTTTAACTGTCATGGCTTTCTGGAAAGAATACCGAGGTAGGAGCAGCTAATTCTCCTTCGGAGGCTCCTAATTCTCCCACTCCGCTC
This sequence comes from Podarcis bocagei, assembly GCF_964188305.1. Classification (NCBI taxonomy): domain Eukaryota; kingdom Metazoa; phylum Chordata; class Lepidosauria; order Squamata; family Lacertidae; genus Podarcis; species Podarcis bocagei. The sequence continues at coordinate 18,823,952 of NC_138137.1, read as the reverse complement.
CAGACTACAATTCCCAGGGCTCTTTGGGGAAAGGGGATAACAGTTTAATCAATTTAATTAAATTGTATATATGTATATATGCCCAGAGTAAATATCCTCCTGAGGAACATTAAAGATTAACTAGTTTATTTTGGCCAGGGGTTTCATAGCAGAAGCTTATGAAAATATCTAACTCAGTGATATAGTTAGTGTTTAAGGTGTCGTAGGAATTTAACCACTGGGTGGAAACAACAGAGCAGGGATAGCAAAGCTTTAACCCTGTGAAATCTAAAGGTAAGGAACCTCTGAGCTGAGGGCCAACTTTGGCTCACCAGGCCTCCCAATTTGTCCCTCCAGGCCATTTCTGAAAAAACCACACCCACCTGCCCTACACCTGCTATGATATGTAACATTGGGTGTTGGGCAGGTTTCAAAAGAGCAATCAGTTGCTTAAATGCTAGAGCAAACCTCTATCGAGGCACATTGGAAGCGCCCCTCCAAAGAGGCACATCACCTGACACGTGGCATCAGGTGAGTCACCTCTCAAATTTGGCCCATGATGAGTAGGCTAGAAGAAAGCTCCCCAACCTTACTCTAGAATGATGCTACTGAACTCCAACTCCCAAGCATGGTGGGAGATGATGGAAGCTGTAGTTGAACGGCATCTGGTGTGGACCACAGGTTCTCCATCCCTGCCCTAGAAGATGCAGTGCGCACTACAGTTCTGTCATTCTGGACATGGTAGCAACAAAAAATATTTTTCATCCAAATATAGGAATATAAGTTGTGCCTTAGATGAGAGTTGCACATATGAAGGGACCACAGATTCCCCACAGAGGAGGTGTGAGATACTTGTGGGTTTATTTGGTTGGTTGGTTGTTTTTTTAAATTAATTTTTATTTGGTTTTACACAGGCTTCCTCAACCTCGGCCCTCCAGATGTTTTGGGACTACAATTCCCATCATCCCTGACCACTGGTCTTGCTAGCTAGGGATCATGGGAGTTGTAGGCCAAAAACATCTGGAGGGCCGAGGTTGAAGAAGCCTGGTTTTACTAGTGTAAAATAATAACAATACCATCATACATTTTCACATTTGCAGATTCCTCTGAATCTCTGGACTTCCCACCTCCCCTCCACGGGTCCTATTATTAAATCTTTTTTACTGCATCTTTTCCAATAATCTATATTTTATATCATTCCATTGTCTCCATAGTACCAGCTACATTACAAGTATTATTGTAATCCTGCTAGTGTTTTCATCTGCTTACAGTGGTCTCCAAGATAAATTATAATTTTTTCCCATTCTTTGTTAAAGTTCTGGTCTTCTTGTTTCCTGAGCTTTCCGATCAGCTTTGCCATTTCGGCAGAGTCCAACAATTTGATTTACCATTCTTGTCTGGTAGGGACTTTATCTTCTTTCCATCTCTGGGCGAGAGACTTGTGAGTGATTTGTGTCTTCATGGACTTATGTGAAAAGGGAAGGGCCCATATCCTCCATAACAAGGATTGTGTGCTGGTCCCGTGGGCTACCTGAGAGGCGAGTTCCAAGTCTGGTCCATGGTCAAAGGTGCAACGTGGAGGCAGTCCATAGTAGCTGAAGCTGGGTGCAGGGCAGGGAGTGTTGGGATTCGCAGGATACTGGATAAGTCTGCAGGCTTCAACAGGATGATGCAATACTCTGCTGGGTCAGAATGACTCAGCAGGAGTGTGATTAGTGTAATTGGCTATCACCTGTTTTAAAAAAGGAAAGCCTGTTTAACAGGGGTGTGGTGGTTGTGCTGTAGTGTGGTGGTGCTGTGGTGGAGAGTATTCGTTTGTAAGTACTCTGTATGGACTGTTTCTTTTGTAAATGTATATAGCCTGTATATAGCTCACATTAAAAAGGACTGCACTGAAAAACCTGGAACTCTTAGTGTTTCGCTGAAAACGCCGCGTAGAATACGCGACAGGGTTATGGGCCCAGCACGCTTCCGCTGCGCAAGAGTACAGGTGGCAGTTATCTAGCCGTGGGTGCTGGAGGTGAGCTGCAGGGATGGAGCAGTCCAGAACTGGCGTGTTGCTGGAGAAGCTGACGGCCACGAACTACAGCATCTGGTCGGTCCGCATGCAACACTTCCTCAAGCGTGAGGGCCTGTGGAAAGTGGTGGAAGAGCCACCGCAGCCCCCTGAGGAGGATGAGGACGACGATGAAAAGCTGGCACTAGCAGAGGCCCAGCTTGAAAAGGATGAGAAAGCTTTGGCTACGATCATCCTTGGAGTGGACGATAGCCAGCTAGTCTACGTAGCTGATAAGGTGACGGCAAGTGAGGCGTGGAATGCACTCAAGGCTGTCCATGTGCGAGAGACAGCTGGCTCACTGATAACACTGACCAGGAGACTGTACCGGTGTCGGAAGAAACCGTGGGACTCCCTGGTAAACCACCTAAAATTCCTAACAGGCTGTTTCCAGGAGCTAGCCTTAAGAGGGAGGCCTGTGGGGGAAGAGGACAAAGTCTTTATAGTCCTGAGTTCCCTTGATGACAGCTATGATATGCTGGTCAACTCCCTCGAGTCTGTAGAGACTGATAAGCTGACTCTGGAATACGTGACCGGACGGTTGCATGCAGAGGAGGACAGGCGTGCAGAGCGAAAGATGACCTCAGCCCAGCTGTTGGAGCATCCCAGAGGGAACAACAGCCGGGAAGAGCAGAGGTGTCGGGAGCCGGAGAAACAGCCAGGAGGAGCTGCTGCAGACCAGCCGCTGGTCAACAAAGTAAAAAGGTGTTTTAGCTGCAAGTCCAGTGGACATCTGCTGCGGGACTGCCCGAGAAAACAACAAAAACAGCGGAAGCACAAGTGGCAGCAGAGGGAGTCTACCGCTTGGGTGTCTGCAGATGGTCAAGAAAATGAGGAGCTGTGGGTTCTGGACAGTGGAGCTTCTCAAACCTTTTGTAAAAGAAAAGGACTGCTAACTGATGCTAGGGCTTCAAACAAAAAACATGTAAGTCTTGCTACGGGCCAGAAAGCTAATGTGGTTTGTGAGGGGGAGGTTGTGTTCCCACAGCTGGGACACACATTCAGGAATGTGTTGTGTGTGCCTAGTTTGCAAAACAATCTCCTGAGCATTCCTGATTTGGCAAAAGCAGGCTTTGAGGTAAATTTTGTGGGAGATCAGTGCCAGATAAAGCAAAATGGGGCAGTGTTGGCAAATGCTAGCCTTAGAACTAATATGTATGTACTGCAGTGTGAATCTAAGGTTGCGAATGTGCAAAATGTCCCGACCCATGATATGTGTATTCATCTCCTGCACAGGCGTCTGGCTCATGCTAGCTATAAGGTGCTAAACAAAACATTGGAGTTGTGTGGGGGGATGAAAAACATAAAAAGTTGTGATAATTACTTAGACTGTAATATCTGCAAGGAGGTTAAAAGCAGGGCTTGCCCAGTAGCAAGAGCAAGCCAGAGAGAAACCAAAAAACCACTGGAGTTGATTCATGCTGATGTAACTGGTCCTTTTCCGCCAAGTGTCTCCCACAAGAAGTACGTACTGCTTGATCCTAGTGGATGATTTTTCTAGATTTGGCTGGGTCTATCCATTAAAGCAAAAGTCTGACGTTGCCCAAACTTTGAAGTTCTGGGTAAGAAGGGTAGAAAGGCAACTTGGTGAAAAGGTGTCCTCTATTCAATCAGACAGGGGAGGGGAGTTTATGGCAAGCTCCCTAAGAAACTGGTTGCGTTCCCAAGGGATTAAACATAGGCTTACCAATGTGGCCACGCCTCAGGAGAACGGAGTAGCAGAGCGTAGGGGAGGTGTCTTGCAGACACAAATGAAAGCATTGTTAGCAGATGCAAATCTTCCAATTAAGTACTGGGCTGAAAGTATTAAGACCGCGAATTATATTGGGAATCGCTTGTGGTCAAGGGTACTAGATGACATACCCTATAAAATTCTCTATAACAAAACTCCCAGTTTGCAACATTTAAGAATCTTTGGGACAAAGGCATGGGTTGACATACCTGTGAAAAACCGAAGAAAAGGTGGGAAAAGGGCACAGCAGTTGCTATTTCTTGGGTATGAAAGTGGTACGAAAGCCTACAGGTTTGAAGATGATTAAAAACCTTTTGAGTTATAGTCGATCAGCCAGCTTTAATGAGCAAAGAAATTGGCCCAAGATACATGCAAACCTGCTGCCAGAAAAAGTTTTACTGCCGAGCATACCTGATAAGGCAGCTGAAACAAAGCTAAGAATTGGCAGCTCTCCCAAAGAAACTGAAAGGGAGGAAGTAAAGGTTGAGCATTTTTCTCCAGCTGCTAGCATGGAGCAGGGGAGAGAAGAAAGTGCAACAGGGACAGGAGGAGGTAGATCTCCAGAGTCAATCCACCCCAAAAGCAGTCCTGAAGGTAGCCCAGGAGGTGAGATTAATGAACCAAGGAGGTCTGCAAGAAGTAATAAAGGTCAACCTCCAGACCGTTATGGGTTCCCAGCCACCATAAACCAGGTTTGTGTAACTGAGCCAGAAAACTTTGAAGAAGTGCAAGAGTTACCTACTCTAGAGAAAGAGGCGTGGTTAAAGGCAATGCAGGCAGAGTATAACTCTCTGCTAAACAACAATGTGTTTGTACCTACAGAATTGCCTAAAGGTAAAAAGCCCATAAGCTGTAAGTGGGTTTTTAAAGTGAAAAAGCTGGCTGATGGTAGTTGTCAGAGGAAAGCCAGGTTGGTTGCACGGGGCTTTACACAGAGGAAAATGATACATTATGATGAAGTGTTTGCCCCAACAGCAAAGGCTGAAACAGTAAAATCAGTTTTAGCAATGGCAAGTCTGAGAGGGTTAAAAGTTAATCATTTTGATGTTGCCTCAGCATATTTAAACGCTCCTATTGACGCCGAGGTATATTTACAGCAAATACCAGGTTATGAGCTAGAAAAAGACAGCATGGTGTTAAAACTGCAAAGGGCACTATACGGTTTACACCAAAGTGCACGTCTATGGCATGAATGCATAGACACAACTTTGAAAAAGATGGGATTCAAACAAAGCCTGGCTGATTCCTGTTTATATTCAGCAATGGTGCAAGGAAGTGTTTGTTATTTACTTTTGTATGTTGATGATATCTGTTTAATAACAACTGCACAAAAGCAAGTGTCTTGGTTTATAAACAGCCTAGGTAACAAATACAAACTGAAGTATTTGGGAGAGATTCAAAATTACTTAGGAGTAGAGGTTCAGAGAAATGAAGAGGGCATTTACTCTCTGAGTCAGAAGGAAAAAATCGAAAAGTTACTGAAGACATATGGAATGGAGAGGGCAAATGAGGTTGACACTCCCATAACTACCCAGTACAAAAATGAACCAGAAGGGCAAAAATGTGAGAATGCAACAGCGTTTCATTCTCTGTTGGGTTCTCTGTTATATTTAAGTTGTTGGACAAGACCCAACATAACATTGGCAGTGCACATGTTAAGCCAAAGAAGTGCAGACCCGGCTCAGAGAGATTGGGTAGCACTTAAAAGAATCCTAAGGTATCTGAAAGGCACAAAAGATTACAAACTGGTGCTGCATACAGGATATGATCAGCAAGTGTATGCATACGCTGATGCCAGCTGGGGGGACAGAGAAAATGGAAAGTCTACCACTGGCTATGCCATATATATTGGAAATGCCCTGGTTCAGTGGAAATCCCAGAAACAAACATTTGTTGCCACAAGTACTTGTGAAGCAGAGTACTCAGCCATAAGCGAATGTGTATCACAAATAGAGTGGTTTGCTTGCCTAACAAAAGAGCTTGGAATACCTTCTGAAATGCCAATCACTGTGTTAAGTGACAACATGGCTGCACAACAGCTTGCCAACCAACAGAACTTTAAGAGCAAGAGTAAACATATTGCGATAAGATACGGAAATGTGAAAAATGCTTTGGAAAGAAATGTGTTAAAGGTACAGCACTGTAACACAAAATGTAATGTGGCAGATTTGTATACAAAATGTTTGGATGCTCCTAAATTTCGAGACTTAAGAGAATTATTGGGTCTCAAGCCTTTGACTTAAGGAGGAGTGTTGGGATTCGCAGGATACTGGATAAGTCTGCAGGCTTCAACAGGATGATGCAATACTCTGCTGGGTCAGAATGACTCAGCAGGAGTGTGATTAGTGTAATTGGCTATCACCTGTTTTAAAAAAGGAAAGCCTGTTTAACAGGGGTGTGGTGGTTGTGCTGTAGTGTGGTGGTGCTGTGGTGGAGAGTATTCGTTTGTAAGTACTCTGTATGGACTGTTTCTTTTGTAAATGTATATAGCCTGTATATAGCTCACATTAAAAAGGACTGCACTGAAAAACCTGGAACTCTTAGTGTTTCGCTGAAAACGCCGCGTAGAATACGCGACAGGGAGTCGGGTGAAGTCAGGAACAGGCATGCAAGCAGGGAGCCAGGGCGGGTCAGGCGCTCAGACAGGAAAGCAGGACAGGGTTCAGGCAAGAACTAGCAACCAACAATGTTATTCCCACAACTTGGGACTGGGGCTGACCGGCTTTTATCTGCCCGGAGGCATAAGGCGGCCCCAATCCTCTGGTGACTCGCCTCTCCTGGCCTGGAGGCGAGCACTCCTCCTGCGGGAACTTAGTTCCCTCTGCCTCTCTGCCCTGAGCTTCTGCAGCTCAGGAGAGGCTGGAGGGTTACCGGACCCAGAGGCAACCTCCTCTTCCCCTGACGGGGCTGAGAGTGGAGCACCTGCAGGCAATGGGTCCTCCATCACCTCAGGGGCCAGAGCAGACTCAGCTGGTGCCTGCACCTGAGGACCCAGCACAGGTGAGGACCCTTCAGGCTCAGACCCCAGCCTCGGCTCAGCTGCTTCTGGAGGCGGGACTCCTGTGCAGACTGGGATCCCTTAGGTTCAGCATCCGAGTCCGAATCCCAGGCCATCACAGATTGGGTGCTCTGTTCATATCTGAAAGAACATGCATCTTGCTGCAAGGGAGTAATGAATCTTTCTCCTCTGAACACCCAGAGGTGGAGGCAGAGGAGCTGTGTGTTATCCATGCTTCCTGTTGCTGCTTCCTTCCATGGAATTTCTGAAACCACCTTTTATCCATCTGATGTAATAGGACTATTCTGGAATTTGTGCCTATTCAGAGCTCTTCTCTATGAGCTTTTTGTGTGTATTATCTAGAACTGTCAAGTCAGTGGGAGGCTGTGGCAGGAAAGAATTGGGATGCCCAGGCCAGCTTTGTAAACAGGAATGAAAACCTGGCATCATTCTTGCTTACATTTCAGACAGATTCAAGTCTTATCCCAAATCCATGTTATGTAAAAAGTAAAGGGACCCCTGACAGTTAAGTCCAGTTGCGAATGACTCTGGGTTTGCGGCGCTCATCTCACTTTACAGGCCGAGGGAGCCAGCGTTTGTCCGCAGACAGTTTTTCCGGGTCATGTGGCCAGCATGACTAAACCGCTTCTGGCGCAACGGAACACCGACACCAGAGCAGCACACAGAAATGCCATTTACCTTCCTGCCAGAGCGGTACCTATTAATCTAATTGCACTAGTGTGCTTTCAAACTGCTAGGTTGGCAGGAACTGGGACCGAGCAGCGGGGATTCGAACCGCCGACCTTTTGATCGGCAAGCCCTAGGCTCAGTGGTTTAGACCACAGCACCACCCGCATCCATGTTATGTGCCTAGCCCAAATATGATTGTGCTCATATTAAGATCTGTACATATTGTTAGGAGAACCCCCTCTTTATTTTAGAATGCTAACTTGAGAAATCTCCATAAGGGCCTCGAGATTGCGGTTTGTGCACAATGCCTGTAAATGCTTCTGAGCCACGGAGGCGAACTCCTTGAATGCACCAGCTTCCCTCCAAACTAAGGAAGCACAGCATCTGAAAAAGCCATTTTTGAACCCCTCTTTTCACTTGAGAAAATCCTAAACTGCCAGCTAGAAACTTCAAAAGAGGCTGGCAGCTTGCCACTCAGTCAACAGCTTCCGGATAAATCGTAGTGACAGCATTGTCACAGCAGGGTGCTCCTCTGGAGGAGAATCATTTCCAAATCTGCAAGAGCCATGCCAAATGCTTTGCCAGGGAGCTGCCCTCTCAGAGGTGGCTAGCGATCTTTTCTCTTGTGCCCCTGCCGAGCCATATGCTTGCAGGAATACTTGAGCGGGACGAGGACCGCAGGAGATCATCAGGCCTTGGAAAAGCTGGGTAAAAAAAGCCTAAAATCTGTGCATTGTAGCTGCAGGCCAGCTCGGAGGCTTGGGCTGTGCTTGGAGGTCTTCCTTGCTCTCTTTCTCAACACTCGGCTTGTACCTCAGAGAGTTAAAAGGAGCCTACAGATTACATGTTAAATAAGTCCAATAAACGCCAGTTAGTGTCAGCCTCGTGCACTCAAGTCTATTATTCCCTGCTTATAGAAGCGAGCGCGTTTTAAATATAATTTAAAATGACAGTTTTCATTGTAATCACATTTCTTAATGTGCCCACAGGAATCCCCATTGCCAGCTTGAAATTTCCCTGCCAAGAAGCTTCCCACACCATGCAAAGAGCCTGGTGCTATGGAAGTGCTGAGGCCACAGATTCACAATGCACCGGTGGGCCTGGGAAAACGAGGACTAGGCAGCTAGGAGATCTAATCTGTGGATCAGCAAGACTGTGGGCTCCCTCGGAATTGGAGCAGGTGCAGCGAACAGAAGGATGGAATTGGACCAGGAAGGCCTTATCTCCAGTCCCTGCTCAGCTTACTGAGTGATTTTTTTTTTATATAAAATTTTTATTAGTTTTACAGAATTTTTAGAAAACAAACAGACACTTAAAAAGACAAACATACACGTATAATTTCATGACATATTTTCATAAGCCTCTTTTCTGGGACTTCCCCATACCTCCCCTTTCTGCATCCCAATGTCCAAAATTTTATAGCAACTCCCAATTGTTACTTTCCAACCTCTGTCATCTTAGTCCTCTCTGTATTCTGATCTTATATCACTGTATCCCTTTGTTTCTAAGAACCACAACACTTTAACATTCATTAAGTTTATAATAGTCCTTAAGATAACTTTTAAATTTTCTCCATTCTTCTTCCACCGTCTCTTTTCGTTGGTCACGGATTCTGCCTGTCATCTCGGCCAGTGTCATATAGTCCATCACTTTCATCTGCCATTCTTCCAGAGTAGGTAGATCTTGTGTCTTCCAATACTTTGCGATGAGTATTCTTGCTGCTGTTGTAGCATACATAAAGAAAGTTCTATCCTTCTTTGGCACCGATTGGCCGACAATGCCCAAGAGAAAGGCCTCTGGTTTTTTAGGAAAAGTACACTTAAGTACCTTTTTCATTTCATTATAGATCATTTCCCAGAAAACCTTAATCTTCGGGCACGTCCACCAAAGGTGATAGAAGGTACCTTCAGTTTCTTTACATTTCCAACATTTGTTATCGGGCAGATGGTAAATTTTTGCCAGCTTGACTGGGGTCATGTACCACCTATAAACCATTTTCATAATGTTTTCCTTTAAGGCATTACATGCCGTAAATTTGATACCGGTGTTCCATAACCATTCCCAGTCAGCTGACATAATGTTATGACCAACATCTTGTGCCCACTTAATCATAGCCGATTTAACTATTTCGTCCTGTGTATTCCATTTCAGCAACAAGTTATACATTCTGGATAAATTCTTAGTATTGGGTTCTAACAATTCAGTTTCTAGTTTTGATTTTTCCACCTGGAAGCCAATTTTCCTGTCCTGTTTGAAAAACTCCATTATTTGGTGATATTGAAACCAATTTTGTACTTTATGTTTCAATTTCTCATGACTTTGTAATTTGAACTTATCTCCATCCTGTTCCAAAATTTCCCAATACTTCGGCCATCCGACCTCCATATTGAGTTTCTTCACTGCCTTGGCCTCCACTGGTGACACCCATCTAGGGGTTTTGTTTTCCAACAGATCTTTATATCTTATCCAAACATTGAACAATGCTTTTCTAACAATGTGGTTTTTAAAGGTACTATTAACTTTGTCATACCATAGATATGCATGCCAACCAAAAGCGTTATTAAAACCTTCCAGATCCAAAATGTCCGTGTTCTCGAGGAGCATCCATTCTTTCAGCCAGCAAAAAGCTGCTGCCTCATAATACAATTTTAAGTCCGGCAGGGCAAAACCCCCTCTTTCTTTAGCGTCTGTCAATATTTTAAATTTAATTCTGGGCTTTTTGCCCTGCCAGACAAATTTCGAAATGTCTTTCTGCCACCTCTTAAAACATTCCATCTTGTCAAGAATCTGCAAGGTCTGAAACAAAAATAGCATTCTAGGCAATACATTCATTTTAATCACGGCAATTCGGCCTAACATTGATAATTTCAAATTCGCCCATATTTCTAGATCTTTTTTAATTTCTGTCCAGCATTTTTCGTAATTGTCCTTATACAAATTCACATTTTTAGATGTCAAGTAAACCCCTAGGTATTTCACCTTCTTGACCACTGTCAACCCTGTCTCCTCTTGGAATTTCTCCTTTTCTATATCTGTTAAGTTTTTTCCTAAAACTTTGGTTTTTTGTTTATTCAACTTAAATCCAGCTACCTGGCCAAACTGTTGTATTATTTCTAAAACCTTTTTCGTACTAGTGTTTGGCTCTTGCAAAGTCAATACTAGGTCATCTGCAAACGCTCTTAACTTGTAATGTTTAGCTCCGACCTGCACACCTTTAACCTGCTGGTCATTCCTTATCATGTTCAGCAACACCTCCAGAACTGAAATAAAGAGTAGTGGGGAAATTGGGCACCCCTGTCGTGTTCCTTTTTCAATCTCAAGTTCCTCAGTCACTACATTATTTACAATCAATTTAGCTTTTTGTTCAGAATATATTGCAGCCATACCATTCTCAAAACCTTGACCTACCCCCATCCCATGAAGATTCTTTATCATAAAACTCCAAGAAATATTGTCAAAGGCTTTCTCCGCGTCCACAAAGATCAGTACTGCTTTAGTGTTTATATTCACCTCTAGCTTTTCCAAAATATCTATTACATTCCTTACATTGTCTGCTAGGTGTCTTTTGGGGAGAAAGCCTGCTTGGTCCTTATGAATCTTCTCCATCAACACTCTTTTAAATCTTTTTGCCAAAATGTCTGCAAAAATTTTGTAATCCACATTGAGTAGTGATATTGGGCGGTAGTTCTTAAGTTGGGTCTTTTCAGTCTCTGACTTTGGTATGAGTGAAATATATGCTTCTTTCCACGACTCAGGAGCCCTTTTTCCCTCAAGAATCTCGTTACAAACTTCTTTTAGTGGTTGAATCAACCATTCCTTCAGTGATTTGTAGTATCTAGAAGTCAGTCCATCTGGTCCTGGAGATTTGCCCAGTTGCATATTCTGAATGGCAGCCTCTATCTCTTGTTCTGATATTCTCTGGTTCAGATCCATCTTACTTTGATGAGAGATTTTTTGTAATCCATATTTATCAAGGAATTTATCTATGTCTTCTTCATTTTGCGGGCCTTGAGTATAAAGCTTTTTAAAATAGCTCAAAAAGCAATTTCTAATTTCATTGGGTCTTGAAATATTCTTTCCATCCACTTCTAGGCTTGTAACTGTATTTAATTTCTGCCTTTTCTTCAATTGCCATGCCAGAAGTTTGCCACATTTATTTGCTGATTCAAATGTCTTTTGTTTCATTTGCTTTATCTTCCATTCAATCTCTTGGTTCATCAGTTCCATATATTGTGTTTGATATAACTTAATCTCTCTTAAAATCTCCTGGGACTTTGGTTTCATTCTTAGTTTTTTCTCTCCTTCCTTTATCTTTTCCAAAATCTTTTCTTTTTTCTCATTTTGTTTTTTCCTCTTTATTGAATTTTGTTGAATCAAGAAGCCTCTCATCACCGCTTTGCTTGCGTCCCAGATCACTCTTTTCTCCACGTCGGCCCCCAAATTTATTTCAAAATAGTCTTTTAAAGTTTTTTGGGCCTTCATGAGGATCTCCTTGTCTCGAAAGAGGGTGTCATTCATTCTCCATCTAAATTGACCAGCTGTAGTAAATTTCATCTCCATCCTCACGGCGTTATGGTCGGAGCAAGTTTTTGGGCAGATTTCCACCTTCTTAATCTTTGGAGCCATGCCACTAGTAATCCAAATTTGGTCAATTCTGGTCCAGGTCGTCATTGCTTGAGAGAAAAAGGTTCCCTCTCTCTCCAGAGGGTTCCTTGTTCTCCATATATCTATCAAGTCCATGTTTTCTGTCATTTCAAAAAAGGTCTTAGGAAGTCTCCCTTCCTTACTCACTGTTAGTCTTTGTGCCTTGTCCATGTTAGTGGAGACCACACCATTCATGTCTCCCATGATTATCATATTGTAATCCAAATAATCCATCAGAGTTTCATGAAGTCTCTTAAAAAAGTCAGATTTACCTTCATTTGGTGCATAGATTCCAACAACTAAAAATTTTTCTCCTTGCACTTGTATCTCCACTGCCAGATATCTCCCTTGTTCATCTTTAAATATCATTTTTGGGGCCCATTTCTCTTTCACATATATTACAACTCCTCTTTTCTTAACTTTATCTGATGAAATAAATTCTTGTCCTAATCTTTTGTTTGTAAGTAATCTCCTGTGGGCTCTAGTTATGTGAGTTTCTTGTAGGCATATCACATCCAATTGTTCTCTGTTCAAAATATGAAATACTTGTCTTCTCTTCAAAGGCCCATTGAGCCCATTACAATTCCAGCTAAGGAATTGCAGAGCCATCTTGTTATTTTTCTGGAGCTCCTCCAACAGCTCCAAGTTGTTGCTCTTCTTCTGATGGTGGTGGTTTTTGTCCAAACGAAAGACTCAGAATGTCTAGTGCTCTCCTCTGTTCTGCAAGTACATCCACAGTCCCCTTCTGCAGGTCCTCCTGATATCTTGCCAAAAATTTGTCTTTGTCTTGAATTGTCTTTATTTTCACCTTCTTTCCCTTGTGGTCAAATGACAGTCCTTGTGGAAATTCCCACCTGAAGCGGATGGCGTTTTTCTTTAGCAGAAGAGCTAAATCCTTGTAAAAATTTCTTAAATCCAAAATATATTTTGGTATGTCTTTGAAGATCTGTATAGCTGAGTTTCCAATTTGCAGGGCCTTTTCAAAGTGTAGTCCTAGTATTTTGTCTCTTTCATCCTTAGATCTAAATGTAATCAAACAATCTCTCGGGGTCTTTCTGTCCTGCTTTTTGCCCAGTCTAAAAGCTGTTGTGATTTTAAATTCGTCTTCCTCGAGATCCCAGCAGTCGACAAACTCCCGTGTCAGATATTCCGCAAGATTGTCTCTTTCGTTCTCTGGAATCAATCTTAATTTCAAATTTCTCTCTTTTCTCTGTAATTCCCACAGGGCCAAGGTTGCATCGTGCTCGTGGACCTTCTTAGCAATCGGCTCTAATTTCTCTTGTGTCTCTCCAGCACAGCTTACTGAGTGATTTTGGGCAAGAAATTCTCCCTCATCTCACTCCACAGGGTTGCTGTGAGAGCTCTACTTGCATTGAGGGCCTTGGTGAAAGTGTGGAGTCAAAGGTAAATAAATGCAATGGTCCCCCTAGCCATTAGGGGGAGCCCTGGCTGCCGTGCCCTGCCAGATCTGGCTCATCCCTACTTCCTTTTGTGCTGCATTTCTAGGCACAGGGCCAGGCTTTCCAGGTCTGTGTTCTGAACCCTGCTGTTGTTTTGTCCTGTGTGTTCCCCAGGAAAACCCATGTTTTACCGCTGAACCGGACCAAAGAGCAATGGGGTTTTCTGCGAATTTTCATTTGCTCCAATTCAATGGTAAAACACGGGTTTTCCTGCGGAAAGTGCCGGGACGAAAACAACAACAAATGCTCAGAAGCGGACCAGGGCTGGATCTACATTGATCTGTAAAAACGTTATTTAAAATAATGTTCTATAATGCTCAATGCATTTTTCCATTGCCGGTGGGTCGCTGCTCTACTGCGCCCCCTGGAATCGCATTTTAATAACACATTTTTTAATTTTATAAATGACCAGTGTAGATCCGTCCCTGGAAAGCCCAGAGATGTACCTAGAAAGTGTGGATAAGTCTGCAGTTGGATGTAAACATAGGTGGACTGGAAAGAGTAAGGTGCAGCTGCCGGAGCAGCCTGAATCTACGGACTCAGCTGCCACTTTACTTACTACTAATAAAAAAAAAAAATACTTTTATTATTTGTACCCCGCCCATATGACCGGGTTGCCCCCGCCACCCTGGGCAGCTTCTAACAAATATAAAAGTGTAACGAAACGCAAAACATTACAATCTTCCCTATACAGGGCTGCCTTCAGATGTCTTCTAAAAGTTGTATATTTATTTATCTCCTTGACATCTGATTTGCATGGGAGCAGCATGGGGCTTCCGAAAGTTTCTCCCCTCCTGAACCGTAATGTAGATATTAAGACAATTCTGCACATTAGATGGCAACAAATTCAAGTAGCTACCCAAGTGTGCATGTTGATTAGCACGCCTACGTAACATATGTGTTTCAAACACCAGGGTGCACTGCATTTGGAAGTTTGCATTTCAAACAAGTTGGGTCTTGGGTCTCTCTTAACCAGATGTTGGTGGGAGTTGTAGTCCAAAACATCTGGATGGAGCACCAGGCTACGGGAATACAGACTTACAGTAATATCCACCAAGGCATGCTTGTTTGTCTATGGTGCAAGGAAGCAGAGAAGATACACAAATACTTGGCATTAAATGGAATAATTACTATTATCCATAGAGGCAGGTTGAATAATAATGCAGCTGACTAGAGGCTGTGTGGATACAGTGGTACATCGGGTTAAGTACTTAATTCGTTCCGGAGGTCCGTACTTAACCTGAAACTGCTCTTAACCTGAAGCACCACTTTAGCTAATGGGGCCTCCTGCTGCTGCCGCGCCACTGGAGCACGATTTCTCTTCTCATCCTGAAGCAAAGTTCTTAACCTGATGCACTATTTCTGGGTTAGCAGAGTCTGTAACCTGAAGCGTATGTAACCTGAGGTACCACTGTATATAAATCAAAGCCATCAACAGCTATTTGTGTTCAAATGTTGCCCATAAAGAAGATTTGCATTTGGGCTGCTTGCCAACTTTTACTTGATATGGTCACCTGGATGTAAGGATTCAAGCCGTGGTTTTCTGCACCCCACTCCCCTCCCCACGGCTATTCTCAAAACCTCGGTTGCATTCTGCTTTTTGTTCCTCTATTCCCTCCCCTCCAAATCGTTTTCTGTTACCCATCTCATCTGAAGCTGCATCCCACCTACAGCACATTTTGTTATTTCGGAGGCTGTCACTCTTTCAGCATGATTCATTTTTTCATGTTTTGTCACATTCAATCCCTCTGTTTTTAAGAAATAGCTGGGGAATATGGCAGGTGATGGAAGGATTCTGCTGGGAGGTGAGTAGGGAGATAAACACACACACACCTTATAGAGAGGTGGCTGGCTGAGATATTTCTCACAGCCCCTACTTTAAAAGTGCATCAAAGATTCCATTATGGAAAATGTATTAACATGCACAAATGAGACATGTCACATACTAAATTTGCCACGTACACCATGGAATTTCTATGCACATTTATTCAGAAGTATATTCCATTGTGAGGACTTCCAGAATGGTGGTTCAGCTGTCTCTCTGTTGGATCCTGCTAACAGAAGATAGTTGCATGGTGGGTGATAATAGATAGACAGATAAGGTGTCCCTTGTTAGTTTTCAGCCATAAGGCTTTAAACAAGGGTGGCAACAGGAGGTGTCTCTGAAAGACACTGAGGTCATAGTATAAAGCAGGCTTCCTCAACCTCGACCCTCCAGATGTTTTTGGCCTACAACTCCCATGATCCCTAGCTAGCAGGACCATTGCTCAGAGATGCTGGGAATTGTAGTCTCAAAACATCTGAAGGACCGAGGTTGAGGAAGCCTGGTATAAAGACTAGAACCAAGCTTAGTGAATTACCTCAGAGTCTCAGCAGCAGCAGAAGGGAATAGGGATATGCAGTGCGTCAGGCTCTGGGGAATTGGCTTCCTCCCCCGTGGCAGTAAATAAGTAGATCAAATGAAAGAAAAGTCTTACCAGTTAGTTTCTTTAATAAACACAGTAAGAGACAAAAGAAAGTGTCTCCCTAGAATGGTGGTGCTCCCAATTATTCCCCCCAATCCCTTTTAATCTACGTCACTCCTACGTCTTGTAATCTGAGCTTGTACCCTCTGTGTTTTCTGTTCTGAGACTTTCTGAGCTCTTCTCGACCTTGGTGGTGGGGAAGGATTGGTTGAGGAATGCTGTCCAACGACTGTGAGTCTGTTAACCCTCTCCCTCCCAGTGTTTCTTCTTCTCCTAGCTGTTCCCCATCCAGTATTTCCCAGCTTCTGCCTTCTTAACTGTGCCCCTCTGCAAACCACTTTTCCAAATCTATACTGTCCTCCTGTTTCTGGGAAGATTCAGGATCAGGGGGAGGGGGTTGCTCCCACCATTCCTCCTCAGTGCAGCCCTCCTCAGCATGGTCCCTGACACAGTGCTATTCTTCTAGAAGAAGGGGTGCCGGAACTCACCATGAACACCTCCCTCATTCTCCTAGAGTGGCTGCAGTGCCCACCCAAGAGGTACCGCAACAACAGGATGGAAAGCCCAGTCAGTGTGACCAGCCAATGCCTTGACTTGACTTCTTCAATAGCTTCTTCAGCAACTTCTCTCAGGTGGTGGATTGGGAAGAACAGTGGGGCGAGTATACACCCACCTGCTGCCACCTTCTCAGGCCCGTGCTGCTGTGCCAAAGGAGCCCCAACCATGTTGCCAGAACAAGGCCACCCCTGGCCATCCCTGCCGCATCGTTCTGATTCCCACCAGGGGAAGCAATTGGCTTGCCAGATGCTCCGAGACCAGGCTGGCAGCCGTGCCCTGGCAAACCCCTGGTGGGTTGCTTTCATCAACCACCTCACAAAACAGGAAGCCAGTAATGAGCGGCATCTACTGCCTGGCTGGGCACTCCCAGCCACTAGCATCCGACTAGGCTCACCAGCAGCTGGCACACCAGACTGGGTAGCAGCTGCTCACAGACTGAGGCTCGGCAACATGAGAGCGAAACAGCGATGAGTTCGGAAATACAAGAGCAAAAAAACAGGCATTGTTTCCCCATCACCACTCCATCACCTTTTTTAAAATTATTATTTCTAAGCAACACCACAGCTCTTGTTACTCAGATCTGCTGACTACAACATGGATGCAAAGGGACTTTGTGGTGGGGCTTAAGGAGTACAATCACTGGTGAGCAATTGCTTGTGTGACCAAAAGTTAAGAGGTGCTTCCTGAGGCACAAGCAGTGGCACTGATTGCTTTAATTGTGACAAAAAGTATGCAAATGGCAACTTTTATCAGAACAGCTGAATATTAGTATAGAGTCCTACAAATCAGATTGCAGTGCCGGGGGATCTTGTTAATTGATGCTCTGCTCGATGAGAAAGAGGGTGGACCTAGACACAGCAAAACACACACACTATGAATAAGTTAGAAATCAGATCCTTTTAGCAAAAGAAAAAAAATCTCTATGGAAAACCGTGTTTTAAAATTTCCTACTCTCTGGCACCATCTGGTGTTGCATGTTTATTGCGCATTCAAATCACTGTTTCTTTATGAATGTAGCTGAGTCCAGAGATTCAGTATCCACTCACCTGGAGCTCTGGGTGGGCATCCTTTGCTGCATGGAGCGGCTGCGGTAGGTCCAAGGAGGCCGCCATCTTCCAGCACAGGTCGGAGAGGTGATGATCGCTTGTCGCTGCCCACCTCCAGTCGCACCAGGACCTCAGGTAAGGGCAAGCAGTGCCCACTTAGCCAATTGGTGGCAGGGGCTTGGGGGCTGTAACCAGCCCACCCCAAACTATTTAAGGGGGTGGCTAGGTACCACCCGCCCTCTTGGCCAATCATTGTGGGATTTCCCCCCCAGTCTTTAGGGGCCCGCCATTGACTATGGGCCTAGCTATGGTTTATTTGGTTGCCATATTCGGGGCCAGGGGAGCATTTTCTCCTGCAAGCTAATTGGACGGCTTGCAGGCTTTCTCCTACCTCATATCAACCATCACAACCTGGGTGGATAAGATACGCTTTGTGAGTATTCCAGCCACGAAGCAGCTTCTGCATCTATCAAGTTCCAAGTTCATTATGTCACCTTGGGACGGAAATAATTTAAAATGTTGTGTTAATCTACAGAGTGATCTCTGGCCAAGGCAGGATGCTACTACAGAAAATATTTGCTGAGGTTAAGCCTCGTTTGTCATTCAGCTACTTCGGTCGTAGGGAGAGTTCTCCAGTCGTGGGTATTGTAAGCTAATCTTGCTCAAGTTACTTTGAATTATGATGTCCTTCCTGTTTTTGACATGCCTTGGAATGTTCCTGCAGACCGGAAGGCAGTTTGCCATTTGACACACATTAACAGGTCCTTGGCTTTCCAGCCCAGAGTATATTCATACCAATTCATCATGAAAAGCATTTTCATAATTCAGGATATGAGCGCAGAGGGACTGCTCAACTCTATCTAATGCCTTCCTAATTATCCAAGAAGCTTTATTACCTGTGCTGCCTGTTCGTAGTCAATCAAGTCAGCAAAGGCCTGTATATGCTCAACTCCTCTTGCAGGGGACTCCTAAGCCTTCTGAATATGTAAAGCTTAGGAAGATTCCCTCTCAGCAAGTTCAGAAGCAGGAATACTTACGCCCTTTTCAGGCATTGCATATCCAGGTAAAGTTATCAAGTAAGAAGCTGTCATGGAGCCATCAATGAGCCAGGGCAGGGCAGGCACACACACAGAAGACACAGAAGGCAATTACCGTATTTTTTGCACCATAACACTCACTTTTTTCCTCCTAAAAAGTAAGGGGAAATGTCTGTGCGTGTTATGGAGGGAATGCCTACAGGTGGCATGCCTACGGATTTTCCTCCTCTAAAAACTACGTGCGTGTTATGGTCTGGTGCGTGTTATAGAGCGAAAAATACGGTAACTTTTTATTAGTGGATAAAACAAGAAGACAGCAACAGCCCTGGTATGTCTTAACTCAACAAGTTTCCTTCCTTCCTTCCTTCCTTCCTTCCTTCCTCCCTCCCTCCCTCCCTCCCTCCTCCCTTCCCCCCCTTTTGACAAAGTAATAATCATACATAAATAAGAATAAATATGTGCACCCCACCGCCAAGACCATTCCATTGTAACTATCCAACCTCCCAAAATTTCAACACCTCTTGCGATGGTTTGACTCCTTTCCGTTTAACAGTACAAACTCTACAAACACCCTCCACATCTCCTCAAAATCATTTCTGCTGCATATTCCTCGCCTTACCTTAATGGCACATGTTAATTTATCATTAATAGCTATATCCTGAACCTCTTTATACCATTGTTCCATTTTATATTCTGCTTGCCCCTTCCACTTCTTGGCTATAATAATTCACGCAGCTGTCAATAAATTTGTGAGAAAGTCCTTCCTGGCCTGTGAACCTTCCACCCCATTGTAAATTGATAATAATACTACCTCTGGACTTTTGGTCAGCTTTAACCCAGTGATTACTGTTATCTCCTTAAACACCCTTTGCCAAAAAAAAAAATATGTACATATTTACACCCCCACCACATGTGAACATACGTACTTCCCTGTTTCCTGGCATCCCCTCCAACATAACACCGAATGTTGTTGTTGTTGTTTAGTCGTGTCCGACTCTTCGTGACCCTATGGACCAGAGCACGCCAGGCACTCCTGTCTTCCACTGCCTCCTGCAGTTTGGTCAAACTCATGCTGGTAGCTTCGAGAACACTGTCCAACCATCTGGTCCTCTGTCGTCCCCTTCTCCTTGTGCCCTCCATCTTTCCCAGCATCAGGGTCTTTTCCAGGGAACACCGAATATTCCTTGTTTATTTGATTTAATCTGACTGGTGTTAAATACCATCTCCAAACTAATCTATAATAATTTTCTTTTATTCTTATAGACAATATTTTCAATGTACAATTCCCCCATCTTTTCCCCCAGCTTTGACTAGCCATACGCTGAAGGCTTTGCTGAAACTAAACTCCGGTCATGCTCCTGCCCTCTAGCCTCTCATTTTGGATCCTTCCCAAGCAGATGAAGGCTGCATTGAGGGGGTGAAATTCCTCTGCTAGACTTTCTCCAATCTATCCAACATCTCCCCATCCCTCACCTTCACCAGCTCTGTTCTACACTCCTGCAAGTGTTTAGATCTTCAACAGTTATAATGTTTTGTTTTGTTTTTTTGCTTGCCTGGATGCAGTGCTTTTTTTCTTAAAAAAAAAATAAATACCGGTGAATGTTGAGGGGTACTCTCATTTTGACTCAAGAAAATCACCATTTTATAGTTCAAATCAGGGAAAATAAATACAGTAAATGGACAAAAGTACAAAGAACATGCATTACTCATACTGAAATACTGCCGCTCAATGAGGCCAAACGTTCATCAGTAAAACACCACACATCCACATTCCACACTGCTTCACACATTAAACGCTCGCTTCTGCCTGAGACTCGGGAAACACTGTGACAGGAAATGAGGCTGCCATTGGGAGTAGCAACGGAACTGATGATTCGCTGTGCTATCCAATGAAACTGACGACTCACTGTGCTAGAGAAGAAACTAAAAAATTTAGTTTCTTCTCCAGTTAGATTCACAACATGTTTAAGGGTATGCGTACCCCTGTGTACCCCCAGGAAAAAAGCACTGCCTAGATGGAGGGTGATGGAAAGTTGGGTCTATAAAAACCTCTCTGATTTGTGAATGGTTTTATGAATGGCTGGGATTTAGCCAACTGTACAAAGGCAAGCGTCTCATCCATTCTGTTGCTTACTTTTGCCTCTGGCTCTGCCCACCACTGCATTGCGGCCCCTGGAAGGTTCCCCACAAGGGAATATGGCCCTCAGACTGAAGAAGCTTCCCCACACCTGCCAGAAAGAGCAAACCTGAATTGAACAGGGGGGAAATGGGACTTGGGATTTTGATTCTGCTGAAGTCATGTGGACACCAAAAAAACCAAAAACCAATATGCTGCAGGCATGAAGAACAGTGGTCTCACAGTGAGCACTGACTGGGAGCACCCTCTCTTCCCAAATGAAACAAAAATCTCATTGCAAATCTCCAATGCTGCTTCAGCAGCGATCCTGATCATGGAGAAGTACCGAAATCCCTAATGACTTCTCCTTTCTAGTGTCATTCGTTGGAAAACTAACTTGAGGTACAAAGCAGCTGCCAGAAATCTCCAGAGAGATACCTGTATGAGGCTGTTTCTTGGAACTGGCTCTTGTATCACTCCATCTATCTTTATCATCAATGCCGAAGCTGTCTCCCTCTCTTCCTACTTGATTATAATATGTACACCATCCACACAGATGGCTCCTCATTTCCGTTCCTTTCCCCACATCTGCCCTTCATGAGCATCGCTTTAAATAAACAGTGCTTGTTACCGGCGACTTTTCGCTGGAGGAGCCAAGTATAATTGGCCGTATATTTCCCAGTAAATTCATTAACCATGAAGGCCTACATTTCCCTTATTACATCAGTCTCTTTCAATGCAGAGCCGCTAGTTCGGTTCCCATTTTACATTCAAAGCAGCTCTGAAATGCTCTGCTGCATTATACCGGGTCGTGCCTTCTTATGCCATTCTGTGTGGGGAGTTAAATGGCTTTATTGCGGCTTTATTTATCAAAATGGCAGCAGAGTCCTAAATCAAGGAGGTCAAGTATCGGGAACCAGCATGGCTAGAACTGTGAACCTTCAGGTCTACGTGCAGGTGCCCTGTCTGGTGAGCCACCAGAGAGGAACATCTGATAGGCTGTGACATGTTCTAAAGCTCTGGATTGGCCACATAGGCTGGGCATGTTGAAGTAAGAGCAGCAAAATCACAGCTAAAAAGCTCAAATCATATATATCACTGACACTCTTCTTTGGAAATTAAGCCAGTGTCCAGACTTCAACATTCAAAATCAAGGGAGACATGTGTGGGATAAGCAGCTAGCTAACATGCTTAAGTCTAATTGATGCGTGAAGGGGTTAATACCATAGAGTAAGCTGCCCTGCCAGGCTTAGCTCACATTGGGAGGAACCAAGTAATCAAGTCTTTCTTCTTCTCCAGTGTACCTGATGAACTCAGCATATGAAGAGGCTAAGCTGATTGCTCCAGCTTGGTCACATGGTTCTAACAAGCCTCTCTTGAGCTCCTATAGCAATAATTTGTGAACGTTCACTACTTTGCAACTAAGCCAAGTTTTACTGCCTGTGCAACTTTTCTGATGTATAGAAAAGCACATGAACTTGACCTCTGAAGAGTTGGTAAGTAAACCAATTTTTAACTTGTTGAATGTGTTGTCTTTTCTTATGCTAGGGGAAGAGGGGAGTTTTGGAACACACAAGGGCATGATTTTAAAGGTCTAACAGCCTATATTTCCACACTTTACTTGCATATTTTGCATATTTTGTGGTTTTCAATCTCTGCTGGGGGTTCTCTCAAGAGTACTTGTCCAAACTTGGATCTTGGGATCCAGGAAGTCTCCTTTTTATATCTATATTATTTTTTTCCTTTCCACCAACAACGTGTCCCACCAGTAACACAGGGAACACTATGGGCAGACCTCCTAAGGCAAGTATAGACAAAGTCTAATTATGGGTAATGGATAGGTAGATGATCCCCAGAGGGAAAGAAACAAGCAAACAAACAAACAAGGGAGAGGGGGTAGGAAAATGTTATGAGGCAAACTGAAGGATTGTAAGAAATTTGACTGCCTTTGGAATTGTCCAAGCCATGAAGCAAGTTGAATTTTATGTTGGTAATTAACATTTTAGGGGAGGGGGGAAAATACTTTTTCTACTTACAATGGGAGTGTTTGTAGTGTTGGTGAATAAATATATAAAATATATTACACCATTGGCCATTGTAATACTTCAGTGGCATTTGCCATGTGGCTATGCATAAAGTCACAGAATGGCCATTGTGGGCCTGAATTTACATTTGCTGCAAGTCATCTGTGTGTCCAAATTGGCCCTGAAACCAAACCCTTGGCACAGGCAAGATTTGCTAATTAAAAGGAGGGGGAATTGTGGCGCAGTGATCCACCCACGGCCTCTGAGGAGACTGCCAGTCCTTTATCTCGGAGCCTGGCGTTTGATTCAGTTAGCTATTCCTCTGCACATTTTTCAAGAGTGAGAAAAATGCACACAGGCGCCATCACCGCTGGGCCCTGTGGCATTTCCTACAGCTAACCAGTTTAGTCAAATGAATGTTTTCATTGAGGATAATTTAAACATTTCTTCTTGAGCAAATGAAATGATTTAGTACAAACAAACCCAAAGTTCATTCAGTGAGCTCAGGGCACGGCTGAACAACAAAAGGAGTGAATCATTCTGGATGTACAATTAAGCCCGATTCCTCCCCACCAATTGCCATTACTAAACGGAGGAAAACACAAGAAAAACACCTGCCGTCTGAAAGGGGGTGCATGGGATTTTTCACCTGCTGCCTTAATTTCCTCAGGAATCATCACACGTTGTCATTTCCCTTAGGCTCCCTGCTCATTTAAATTAGGCGAGCCTCTCCTGACAATTTTCTTCTCACTGAATAAGTGCGAAGTTGTTGTTGTTCATTTGTTGTGGAGTGCCACCTTTGCCACCTTTGTACTTGGGGAGAAGCTAGAGCAGGGGCTCATCTTAAATGTATGTATTTAAAGCAGTATCAAGGAGCCATGACTTCCGCCGAATGATTATGGGAACTGTAGTCAGTTAAAGGTGTTATGGGTTGTTGTTGTTTAGTCGTGTCCGACGCTTCGTGACCCCATGGACCAGAGCACGCCAGGCACTCCTGTCTCCCACTGCCTCCCGCAGTTTGGTCAAACTCGTGCTGGTAGCTTTGAGAACACTGTCCAACCATCTCGTCCTCTGTCGTCCCGTTCTCCTTGTGCCCTCAATCTTTCCCAACATCAGGGTCTTTTCCAGGGAGCCTTCTCTTCTCATGAGGTGGCCAAAGTATTGGAGCCTCAGCTTCAGGATCTGTCCTTCCAGTGAGCACTCAGGGCTGATTTCCTTCAGAATGGATAGGTTTGATCTTCTTGCAGTCCATGGGACTCTCAAGAGTCTCCTCCAGCACCGTACTTCAAAAGCATCAATTCTCTGGTGATCAGCCTTCTTTTTGGTCCAGCTCTCACTTCCATACATCACTACTGGGGGGGGGGTTCTCCCTCATAGAAACTGTCACAACTTTCAGGTACCTTTTGTCATATGTGGTGGTCATGTAAGGTAATAAAAGCTTTCTGGGAAATGATACATAATGAACTGAAAAATATGTTTAAAATAACTTTTGTAAACTCAGAAGCTTCAGAAAATACTTTTTATGTATGTGACAACAGCAGCATGGATGCTACTAGCCCAAGAGATGGAAAGAAGAAAGACTCCCTACCAGAGAGGAATGGCAACCCAAGCTGTTAGACTACGCCGAAACGGCAAAACTGACCGGAAAGCTCAGAAACCAAGAAGACAAAAACTTCCAAGGAAGAACAGGAAAAAATTATAATTTATTTAGGAGACCACAGTAAGCAGATAAAAACATTAGCATGATTTTAATCTTACTTGTAATGCAACAAACATTATGGATAATATGGATAGATACAAAATATAGATTATGAAATAATATGCAGTTGAAAATGTTGACAATAGGACCCATGGAGGGGATGGGGGGGGGAGTCTCGAGATTCAGAGAAATCTGGTATTGTTATAAATTTATATTTGTAAAATAAAATTTAAAAAAAATAAAAAATGTGTCACAACTTTGGCACATAAGGCATCAGGTAAGGCCTTAGACTTGGTCAGAAGGGAAGCTGTAAGGCAGGCATAGGCAAACTCGGCCCTCCAGATGTTTTGGGACTACAGTTCCCATCATCCCTGACCACTGGTCCCATTAGCTAGGGATCATGGGAGTTGTAGTCCCAAAACATCTGGAGGGCCAAGTTTGCCTATGCCTGCTGTAAGGCTTTGCCTGTCCCTCCAAGGGAACGGGAGTGTCCCGTTAAAGAGATCCATGAGGAGATGTACCATTTCTGGATGCAAAGTCAGGGCTAGGACGATAGCTCTCCTCTCACATGAACTTGGTTGGGAGTCCCTACTGTACTTGATATATATCCTCGGCCTCCCTAACCATTGAATTCAACCCCATGGAGAATCAACCAGCAGGTGGGTTGGTTGATATAGGTTCTGCCCAATGCTTTAAGCCAAAGCCACTTACATCTGTAATCAATAAGGTTGTGGTCTAATTTCCACCAAAACAATTTTTTTCCAACCATGGTCATTTAATTCATGTGGCAGGGTGGCGGGTCATGGCGCCTGGGCACGCAATTGTAGCTCTGTGAGGAGAATAGTGAGGAGAATAGTAGTCTCTTAACTCCTGTCGCCGAAGAATTGATGCTTTTGAATTATGGAGCTGGAGGAGACTCTTGAGAGTCCCATGGACTGCAAGAAGATCAAACCTATCCATTCTGAAGGAAATCAGCCCTGAGTGCTCACTGGAAGGACAGATCCTGAAGCTGAGGCTCCAATACTTTGGCCACCTCATGAGAAGAGAAGACTCCCTGGAAAAGACCCTGATGCTGGGAAAGATTGAGGGCACAAGGAGAAGGGGACGACAGAGGATGAGATGGTTGGACAGTGTTCTCGAAGCTACCAGCATGAGTTTGACCAAACTGCGGGAGGCAGTGGAAGACAGGAGTGCCTGGCGTGCTCTGGTCCATGGGGTCATGAAGCGTCGGACACGACTAAACAACTAAACAACAACAACACCTGTCAGAACCCTTAGCCACGGTGGCTGGTACTCAGTTGGGACCATAGCTGTCAATTTTTCCCTTTTCTTGCGAGGAATCCTATTCGGAATATGGGAATTTCCCTTTTGAAAAGGGAAACGTTGACAGCTATGGTTGGGACTGGTAGGGTGGAAGGCGAGGAAGATGAAAGCAGATCCAGTGACAAGCATAGTCATCATCGCCAGCAGGTTGCAAGTAAGAAGGCAGGCAGGTGGGGCCTGGCTGAGGGCAGACCAAGGTTGGTGTTACAGTACCCAATTCACCTTAAAAGACAAGCTGGTGATTACCAGGAAGCAAGGTGGCATGATGGGCCCTTTGTCATATCCAGGGAGGCTCTTTCTCTTTCTCTTTCTCTTTCTCTCTCTCTCTCTCTCTCTCTCTTTCTTTCTGTTCTTTCTTAGACTTATATACTGATTAGACTCAGAGAGGTTCACTTCCAGGTGACGAATGCTAGAATCCTGTACCCACTTACCTGGGACTTGACTCCATTAAACTCAGTAGCACTTCCTTTTGAGTAAACATGCATAAGGTTGTGTCACCATTCTTAGCAAAGCAATGTTTTAATTGCTGCCCACCATAGATGTAGTTAGCAATGCCAGTATGGATTTGTTGATTTCCTGCTAACCTCTCCACACAAAACTCAATTCATCTAGTATTCAAGTTTTCAATTTATGCCTGCAGTCGGGAAGCAATGAATAAATCAAGGAAAAAGTGGATCCTAGCCTGAGTGAAGCCAAAGTGCCTGAAAATAATTTATCTAGTCAAGTGAGCAAAGGTGTCGGCTGGGTCATTGGCAGCATGGATATCCTAGCAGTTTTTCTGGTTGACTACACAGGGTAATGAATTCAGAAGGTATATTTAGTATCCTAATTAACTCTGTGTGTGTGTGTGTGTGTGTGTGTGTGTGTGTGTGTGTGTGTGAGAGAGAGAGAGAGAGAGAGAGAGAGAGAGAGAGAGAGAGAGAGAGAGACTGGAAATTTGGGCTGCCTTTTTTCATGCATTAAACACTCCTTCAGACCAGACAGTGTTGTGGCAATAATAGCAGATGGCAGCAAAGAATAGTTCCCAAGGAACAAAGGATCAAGTGTACCTTCATCCATCTCCTCTAATGGAAACTTCTTTCATAACCAGATACAAGAAGGATTTCTCACCTTTTGCTAGCTCCCAGAATAACTTGGACATGAGCTCAAATGTTCTCTCATTCTCGCAGCTTCTGTCTCTCTTACCTACACAACCACACTATGGACTGGGTTGTATCATATTGCTGCAAATGGGCACCTTCATCCATTGCAAAGCTGTGTGTGTGTGTGTGTGTGTGTGTGTGTGGACTCTAGGTGGGGCCACAGCAGTCCCCCCCCCAACTTCCACATATTACGATTCTGGCTCACCCATTCACATCAGCCATTTTCAAAGGAAAAATCAACCACGAAGCGTCAACCTCATAACAATTGCCATGTGTCCAGCTTGTCTCACTGTGCCAGGAGCTCTAAGGCAAACTGGGATCTGTTAAATCACTAGGTGATCTGCAATAGATCGACAAGGATTTCTGACTTTCAATTGTGCCACAGCAAAATGACTTTTCCTACTGCTGCTGAAATAAAGAGAGCTAACCAGGAGTGGACTTTTGTGTAGAAGCCCTCTGAGCTCAGTACAGAAGATGATATCTGTCAGGGGTTCAGGAGCAGAGGCAAGAGCAAGGGAGGAAACAGAGAGCGAGGGGGAGGAGGCAGAAGAAAAGATGAGTGATGACGACGACCCGAGATCTCCGAGTCTTTCCAGTGAATCAGAAGATTCACAGAAAGGAGCACCAGTGGCCAGGGCAAGGGGGGAGTCTAGGGGGGCACCCCAGGAAGATAGAGCCAGAGGGGACTCAGAGGAGAGCAGTTGGAAATCGGGACCAGCGTCACCGCCAGAGAGCAGGGAAGAGGAAGGGAGCCAGGGATCAAGCACTGGCAGCTCACAACAGGGGGGAGGGCATGAGTCAGGAGTGGCCACACCTCCATCGGGGAGCGAAGAAACGGTCAGACGGAAAGTGGAAGGTTGGGCACGCGCGCCAAGTTCAAATGCACAGGAAAGTGACGCAGTAGGCAGCCCTGAAAGAGAGCCAGGTCCTAAAGCCCGGCGCAAGGAGACAGGAGGGTCCGGGGGGTCGGCGTCAGAAGAATCCAGGAAGGAAGAGACCCCGGGGGGCAGAGGGACCCAGAGGAGAACAGTCAGGCGGAAAAGGTGGAGCAGGGCTAGGATATTAAGTTGGTGCACAAGGGGCGGAGACTCAGACGGAGCTTCGCCGATCTAGCCATTAGACGTAGAGTTGCACGCAGCAGCTTGAGAATGGAAACTGTAACTCAATAAAGACTTTTACTTAATGATCGCTGGCTAGCGTGATCCTCTGTGAGCTAGGATCTGGAAGCAGCTCTGACAGTAAGCTCCGTCTCCTAATTGTGGGCATCTACAGCCTCGAGGAGAGGAGAGAAGCAGGTGCCTACTAGCGAGCTCACGAACGGCAGACGACATGACGGCTGAGCAGCAGATAGCAGAACTCAGAGAAGCAGTGACACAACTGAATGCCGAGGCTCTCGCATCCAGGAAGAGAGAGGAGGAGGCAGCTGCCGCCTGCAGGGATCTCCAGGTCAGGTTGGACATGCTTACGAAGCAAGGGCAACTGACACCCAAACAGGAGGGAATTGGGTTGGCGAGACGAACAGGCGGGCTGGTCTCTCACTTTGATGGGAACCTGCAACAGTACCCCAACTTTAGAGCAGATGTAATGTGCGCACTGGAATTGCTGAAAAAAGACTTTAGAGATGAGCAAGAGAAAGTGGGATTCATCATGTCCCATTTGCATGGGGAAGCTAAAGCATGGCTGCGCAATTTGTGGAGGGATAAGGATCCGGCGCTCCAAAATGCGGATGCCTTTATTAAAGCGATGGATGGGTGCTTTTTATCAAGCATTGACGTGGATCTTGCTCGGCAGCAGATACATGGACTGAAACAAGGGAGGGCCAGCGTAAGGCAGTATCATGCCCGCTTTTTCGCTTTGGTCAGTGCCCTGGAATGGGACAGGGATTCGGCTCCTGTAAGAGACCTGTTTTGGGAGGGATTGCACGGCTCTGTTAAAGATGAAATTGCGAGGGGGGAGAGACCCCGGACCACGCAGGAGATCGTTCAGAGGGCGCTAGCGGTGGGGGTGCGGCTGGAAGAACGTCCGTGGAGCAGGGACGAAGGGCGTGGAGGGCGCGAACCAGCCAGGGGCTCCTCCTTCCTTCCCAGAGAAGCAGCGCGCGCGCAATCCACGCCTCCGCCAGGAGGGGGAGCGGAACCTATGGAGGTTGGAAGTGCAAGGGCTCAGTCAGCAGCCAGAGCCCTAGCACCGACAACAGTGAAAGCGAAGCCTCCTAGAGGGAACAGGAAGTGTTACATCTGCGAGGATCCAGGGCATATGGCGAAAGAGTGTCCCCGGAGGCTCCACAAGCACACTGCAGCCTCAGCAATGGTAACTGCAGCAACGCAGCAAGGACAACCACAGCAGGGAAACGACGATGTCTGGCTGGAGGAAGAGGCACTGGGGCCCAGCCAGACGTGTCAGTGAAGAAGTCCCCGGAGATTTCACAGCCCATGGACCCCCTCCCGCCCAAACCAGTAGTGAGGCTCACCGCATCGCTCCAGCTGCCCAATGGAATCACCATGGACGTGCCGCTCACCATTGACTCGGGAAGCAATGCGGACTTTATAGGGCAGGACTTTGTCGACCGGCATGCTGTACAGTTGCTGCCTGCCACGCTGCCCCTGCAGGTGGTCACGGTGGATGGCAGGGAGCTGCTAGGGGGGCAAGTGGTGAAGCAGACGCCACCAATGGTGATGCGACTTGGGAATCACAGGGAAATCATCAGCTTCAACGTCACTCAACTATCGGACACGCCCATTGTATTGGGCATGAGTTGGCTGGACAAGCACAGCCCGACGCTGGCTTGGTACCAGAGGCAGCTGACCTTCAGCTCTTCCTTTTGTGCTGAACACTGCATTGTGCCCCGGCAGGAAGGAGAGGAAGAGGAGTCTCAGCTGCTGCTAGGCACGCTGCAAGCGATTCCCCACAAGTACGCAGGATTTTTGGAGGTTTTCTGCGAGAAGGAGGCAGACAGGCTACCCCCCCACAGACCATATGACTGCAAAATTGACCTGCTGCCGGGGGCGGCGCTGCCTAAAGGGAAGCTGTATTCCATGTCTGAGGACGAACTGCAGGAACTCAAAGAGTTCATAGATCATAATTTGGAGCGCGGTTTCATCCGGGAGTCCAAGGCAGCGGGGGGCAGTCCTGTATTCTTTGTTAAGAAGCGGGACACGCCCCAAAAAAGACTTGTAGTGGACTATCGCATCTTAAACAGTGTGACCAAGCCATCGGACTTCCCCATGCCCCGAATCGACGACCTCCTCGCAAAGGTACGGAAGGGCAGCGTGTTCACCAAGTTAGACCTGCGAGGGGCGTACAACCTCATTCGCATGCGGGAAGGAGATGAGTGGAAGACAGCCATGTTCACGCCACTGGGCACCTACGAATATAGAGTTATGCCTTTTGGATTGCAAAATGGCTCCCACGTTTTTCAAGCGTTCATGCATCACGTGTTGGCGGGGCTCCTCTACAAGACGTGCGTCTGTTTCTTAGATGACATCCTGATCTTTTCGGAATCGCAGCAGGAGCATGACAGACACGTCAAAGAAGTGCTAAGCAGGCTACAGCAGCATAGGCTCTACGCCAAGTTGGAGAAGTGCCAATTCGACGTGACGGAGGTGGATTTTCTGGGCTACAAGTTGTCTGACAAGGGGCTCGCCATGGACAGCGCCAAGGTTCGAGCAGTGTTGGACTGGAAAAGCCCACGCAACCGGAAGGAGGTCCAACGGTTTGTCGGCTTCGCGAACTTCTATCGCAAGTTTATCAAAGGCTTCGCTATGCAGACAGCGGCCATCACGGACACGCTTAGCTCCAAGAAAAAGAAGTTCATCTGGACAGAGCAGGCGGAGCAGTCCTTTCAGGCACTCAAGCGTCTCTTCATGTCGGAAGAGCAGCTGCTGCATGTCGACCCCAGCAGGCCGATGAGGGTCGAGACGGACTCCTCAGACAGAGCCGTGGGAGCAGTCCTGCTGCAGAAAGACCCGCAGGGGGTTTGGCGGCCGGGAGCCTTTTACTCCAGGAAGCTCAGCAAGTCCGAACAGAACTACACCATCTGGGACAGGGAGTTGCTGGCCATTCATGCAGCATTCAAAGCGTGGAGGCACTTCCTGATCGGCGCCAAGCACACGGTGCAGGTCTGCACGGACCACAAGAATCTGGAGCACTGGCGCACGGCACAGTTCCTGAACCAGAGGCAGATACGTTGGGCTGAGTTCTTTGCAAACTTCGACTTCCGAATAGAGTATGTCCCGGGGGACACCAACATCATGGCGGACGCTCTCTCCCGTAAGCCACAATATCTGGAGGACGCCACGCCAGCGGCCGCCATGCACATCTTCGCACCAACAGTGTGGGCGTGCGCTGCGGCAACAGTTGACCTGGAGGCGGTGCGACGAGCGTTGCAGGATGACTCCTTCGCGCAAGCAAAGATGGCAGAGGTGCAAAGGGGTAAGGCAGCGACCGACGGGTTCCAGCTGAGATATGGATTGCTCATCCGTAAAGGGGCCATCTACGTGCCGGGAGACAAACTTCGCGCCAAGGTACTGCAGCAGCTGCACGACGCGCCCACTGCCGGGCACTTTGGCAAGGAGAAGACGGTGGAATTAGTCGCCAGGGACTTCTGGTGGCCCGGAATGAGAGGGGAGGTCGCGGACTACGTGGCGAGGTGTGACACCTGCCAGAGGGCCAAACCGGTGCACAGACCGCCGGCCGGACTGTTGGAACCGCTGCAAACTCCGGTCGAACCGTGGGAGAGAGTGGCCCTGGACTTTGTCACGGATCTGCCCAGCTCGAGGGGCAAGACGGCCGTGCTGGTGGTGGTGGACTTGTTCTCCAAGATGGCACATTTCATTCCGTGTGCCAAGGTGGCCACGGCGGAGCAAACCGCCAAACTGTTCATAGACCACGTGTTCAAGGTTCACGGTCTGCCACGGTCTATTCTGTCCGACCGGGGGCGGCAGTTCATCTCGAATTTCTGGCAGAAGCTGATGGGCTTCCTGAACGTCAAGATCAACCTGGCGTCGGCGAGACACCCGCAGACCAACGGGCAAGCGGAGCGGGTCAATGCCATCATGCAGCAGTACCTGAGATGTTATGCGAATCAACAGCCTGCGACGTGGGTGGATTACCTGCCGCTCGCCGAGTTCGCCTACAACAACACGAAGCACGTGTCCACGGGGGTCACGCCGTTCTTCGCCAACAACGGGAGGCACCCCAGAACCTTCCCGGGACTGGAAAGGATGGGGGAGGGGGAGCCGCAGACAGCAGATGCGTTCGCGTCGGAGTTGCAGGAGGTCCACGATCAGCTGCGGCGGCACCTGGAGCTGGCCAAACATGCATACAAGGTGCAAGCGGACAAACACAGAATGGCTGGCGAAGAGATCCATGTGGGAGACTGGGTCTGGTTAGCAGCCCACGCAGTGCCAGCCAGGTCGTTGGCCAAGAAGAAACTAGGGCATAAGCAACTGGGGCCCTACCAAGTCGAAGAGCAGGTCAACCCGGTGGCTTTCAGGCTGGCGCTTCCGGAGGGTTCCAGAATGCATCCGGTGTTCCACAGATCGGTGCTCACTCCCTACAAGGCACCACACAGGTTTCAGGAACCCGGAACGGCACCGAGTCCGCTCAGAGAAAGAACCGGGCACGCGGGAGTGGCACAGGAGGAACGCATCAACGAAGTCACAGAGATTTTGGACTCCAGATGGGGGGAAGAGGGGGTAGAATACCTTCTCGCCAAGGAGGGCACCCCGGCCAGTGCGAACAGCTGGGTGCCGGGCTACGCCTTGGACGAACCTCTGCTCAAAGACGAGTTTCATGCCCTCTTCCCACATAGACCAATGCCAGCAGACTTTTTCGACGACTGGCTTTTCACGCCCACGCTTTCTGCCAGCACGTTCCGGGGGTTCGACTCGGACGAGGACCCGATACGAGACGCCCGTTCCCCGGAGGGGTCACCCTCGGGATCTGCCTCAGAACCCTCTTATTGGTGGGACGATAGACCAGAGGAGCAGTGGCGCAGGAAGTGGCAGGAAGGTCCACGACGAGCAACGCCGCCAGGAGGAAGTGAGGGAGAGACGGACATGGACGTTTTCGGGGACGACCCTGGTTTCGAGCACGGCGGCACAGAGATGGAAGCGGAGGTGACCGTCATCGACGAGAGCAGGGAGGAAGAACCGGGAGACTTCAGATGGAGGCCCGCCACGGGAAGCGAACTGTATCCGACGTTCGTCCCTCTGACACAGCAGCACCCAGCTCCCGCACCGGACGGAGGGGAGGGGGGAACGGGGGGCTTCGAGGGGGGGATGGATGTCAGGGGTTCAGGAGCAGAGGCAAGAGCAAGGGAGGAAACAGAGAGCGAGGGGGAGGAGGCAGAAGAAAAGATGAGTGATGACGACGACCCGAGATCTCCGAGTCTTTCCAGTGAATCAGAAGATTCACAGAAAGGAGCACCAGTGGCCAGGGCAAGGGGGGAGTCTAGGGGGGCACCCCAGGAAGATAGAGCCAGAGGGGACTCAGAGGAGAGCAGTTGGAAATCGGGACCAGCGTCACCGCCAGAGAGCAGGGAAGAGGAAGGGAGCCAGGGATCAAGCACTGGCAGCTCACAACAGGGGGGAGGGCATGAGTCAGGAGTGGCCACACCTCCATCGGGGAGCGAAGAAACGGTCAGACGGAAAGTGGAAGGTTGGGCGCGCGCGCCAAGTTCAAATGCACAGGAAAGTGACGCAGTAGGCAGCCCTGAAAGAGAGCCAGGTCCTAAAGCCCGGCGCAAGGAGACAGGAGGGTCCGGGGGGTCGGCGTCAGAAGAATCCAGGAAGGAAGAGACCCCGGGGGGCAGAGGGACCCAGAGGAGAACAGTCAGGCGGAAAAGGTGGAGCAGGGCTAGGATATTAAGTTGGTGCACAAGGGGCGGAGACTCAGACGGAGCTTCGCCGATCTAGCCATTAGACGTAGAGTTGCACGCAGCAGCTTGAGAATGGAAACTGTAACTCAATAAAGACTTTTACTTAATGATCGCTGGCTAGCGTGATCCTCTGTGAGCTAGGATCTGGAAGCAGCTCTGACAATATCTAATTCCTAGATTCAGAATGTGTTCTTTAATTCCAACCCCGTGCTGCCTTCTTCATCTAGTTCTAGCTGGTAGAGCTTAGGGTTCCAACTAGCTTGAAGTCGACCCACTCTGTTGTAGATCATTACCAATATATCTAATCTCTGAGATTGCCTTGGTGTGTTCAAATGCTCTGACTGCTCCAGAGCTGACAGACCCATCCTCTCCTCTTTGCAGTACAGTGGTACCTCAGATTAAGTACTTAATTCGTTCTGGAGGTCCGTTCTTAACCTGAAACTGTTCTTAACCGGAAGCACCACTTTAGCTAATGGGGCCTCCCGCTTCTGCCGCGCCTCCACCGCACGATTTCTTTTCTCATCCTGAAGCAAAGTTCTTAACCCGAGGTACTATTTCTGGGTTAGCAGAGCCTGTAACCTGAAGCGTATGTAACCTGAAGCATATGTAACCCGAGGTACCACTGTAAAGACAATTGGCATTCAGCTTTAACAGCTTTCGGAAAGAACGTATATTGGCAAGGTTAGGAAAACTCCAAGAATAACTATTTGAAACAAAGCGTATCTGGCAAATGGCAGAGGCATTTAAAAATTATCAAGAAGGTCGTGTACGCTCCTCCTCTCTGTGTGTGTGTGTGTGTGTGTGTGTGTGGTGCGTAAGGTTGCTAAACCAAACAACCCTGGGAGAAAATAAACAAATGACCTCAGAACTGGAGGTTCAGGATTGCTCCCTTGTCCAGTTCTGTTGATGTGCCAAAGTGGAAATTGGTTTAAGCAGCAAACTGCTTTTAGGGTGGCTGAGGTCAGGTTTATCTCTAATGTCCAGCAGCAAAAATGTTCCTAACAAGGCAAATGCATCTATAAGAAATCTCTAAAGAGAGGCACTCACTGGTAAGCCACACGCTGTGCCTCAGTCAGATTTTTAGCTGGCTGGACATGGATTGCCTCCTAACTCAAAATCCATGCTGATTCAGAGGGCATGTCTTCCATTCAGAAGCTGTGAGCCGATTACAAGTTTACTTTTGCAGTTCTGGGGCCCTTTGCCACAGTGGCTAAGGATGCAAGCCAATGCAAACAGTAAAGAACAAATAATTTGGATTAAAAGAAAAGCAGTGCTCCCCCACACAGTTTAACCACACACAGAGAATTCTGGACTGATGCCATTGGGATTTGCGGATTATTTGTATTATTACAGTCTCACTTTTGCTAAAAGCAATTGCAGCGAGCAATCATGTAATCCAACAAGCAAAGGACCAAGCAAAGGACCGTCTCTCTAACAACCTTGAAAATTTAATCTGTAACAGTGGCTAGGATCACAATAAGCCACCTGGAAAAAGGCAATTTGCTTTTTTTGGGATTTGTGGATTAGAAACTGTGCCAGATCTGAAAGGCTAAATGTGAATTTTAATTGGGACCTGGGTTAAACACAATGTGGGCAAAACACTTTAATACACTTCTTCTTGGAAGTGGATCCCAGTCCAGTAGCTTCCTACAGGAACCTCCATCTCCCATGCACACATGGAGGTCCCTTGCCCCCTCTCCTGCCCCAGCTTGCCTCATTTACATGCCTGACACCAGCACCTGCAACCCTTGGGCAGCTGCCAATAGCATACCAACAAGTGCCCATTGTGGACAGGAGGGCTTACCGTAATGAGTAAAAGGATTATCAGTCTTTACTGCTCCATAGGCCACAACAAATAATTTCAACAGGATTACACTGAGTTCCAATAGTAAATAGTGATAACTGGTTGCCAGCAGTGGCGGAGGAAGGCTCTTGGTCACCTAGTGCAGTGCGCCAAGGGGTGGGGCGAACTGCCCATACGGACAATGGGCGGCACGCATACGGACGACAGACACCCATACGTGGGGCCTCAGCTACCCTATAACTGGGGGGGGGGAGTTGGCGGACAGTGTGGAGCCTGCAGGTGCCCGAGACCTGT
The DNA here is from genome assembly GCF_964188305.1 of Podarcis bocagei. Taxonomy (NCBI): domain Eukaryota; kingdom Metazoa; phylum Chordata; class Lepidosauria; order Squamata; family Lacertidae; genus Podarcis; species Podarcis bocagei. The sequence goes on along the minus strand of NC_138137.1, from coordinate 18,788,005 downwards.
GGCTTGGAAATGATGCAGGCACCGCATTTTGACACCCGGGGCGGACCGCACACCCCACACACCCCTTCGTACGCCCCTGGTTGCCACTGCTACCATTATAGCTCTTGCTGTATTTCCAATTCTATCTTGGTCGAGTCAAGTCTAGATTTGAGTACCTAGGATTCTGGAAGCTGGCTTGGCTTTGTCCATCTGTGTGCACATCAGTGAGCACACTATGACGATCCTGAGGTTGCAGTAAATGTTCTGTTGCACACATAGGTGATCCTTCCCTATGCTAAACGTCAGAAAGAGCACCCATCAGTAGGCACAGCTGATGAGGAACGAGCAATCTAAGAATATAAGAACGAGCAAAATACCCAGCAACAATGAGATTTGATGTGTGTGTTTCAGAACCGTAATTTTAGGATGCCTTGCTGAACTGGAATGACCTGCAATGTTTTATGAACACGGAAAACACTCCACACATTGAGGCCAGCTCAGCCGCCTCTGACACATTGCTGCCTTTGCAATGAAATGGATTGACTTTTTAAAAGCATGCCCTGACCGCACACTGTTGTGTAGCTACTAGTGTGGAACACCACGTCCCACTTAACCCAATTGGGGGGGTGCTGATGATGCTGTACTAGTGGTTATAATTAAGGACTGCATATGCCTGTGACTGATTTTCATTTTATTTTTTGGAATACAGGCAGCTAGCTTACACTGAGCCAGACCAGTGGTCCACACTGCCTGGCAGCAGATCTCCAGGATTTCAGACAAGGGTCTCTCCCAGCCATAACTGGAGATGACAGGGATTGAACTTAGTGCCTTCTACAGCTGCTCTAGCACTGAGCTGTAGCCTTCCTCAGTTCCACTCTGTGTTTTGCTGCAGTCCAATGGTGGCCTTGATTTATTCAATCCAGCTCTTATCACCCGAAGCTTTCATGGCTGTATTATACTCCTTAACAACCTCTGTCCTCTCTGCAAAGAACCAGAACAGGCAGGACTAAACTGCTTCCCCAAAGGGGTCTCAAGTTTCAAAACAGCTGTTTTGCTTCATTGTTTTCAATATATGCCGCTTTTTGTTGATAACACTGTTAAAGTAGCAAAGCAATAGGATCCTGGGACTATTTTGAGGGGACGAAAGTCTGGCAGCTGCTTTGAGAAGGACGGTGTATAAATTGGATTGAGGTCAGCCTCCCCAAATACTGAGGAAAATGCAAGATGGCACCACCACACAGACATTTTAGGTTCTTGTTGGTGTAATATGTCCACAGAGGGCAAAACAAGACATGACACCAGTCTTGCAATTATAGGGGTGGCTCCTCCAGTCTAGACTAGGCACCTAGGGGAAGTGAGCTTTAACCATTTTCCCAGTTCCCTATTGTGGCTCCTGTTTACATATTTTTAAAATGCATCCCTGCAACTGCTAAACAGTGTCACTTTAGTTTGTTCCTGAAAGTTCTATATGTTTACAATGGTTTGGTTTTGAGTTATTGCATGTATCCGAATCATGAGAGCCAGTGTGGTGTAATGGTTAAGAGCGGTAGTCTCGTAATCTGGGGAATCGGGTTCACGTCTCCGCTCCTCCACATGCAGCTGCTGGGTGACCTCGGGCTAGTCACACTTCTCTGAAGTCTCTCAGCCCCACTCACCTCACAGAGTGTTTGTTGTGGGGGAGGAAGGGAAAGGAGAATGTTAGCTGCTTTGAGATTCCTTAGGGTAGTGATAAAGCGGGATATCAAATCCAAACTCTTCTTCTTCTTCTTCTTTGTATGTATGTTTTCATTACTCTGGTCAACATACAGAGTAACCCTGAACAAATTTCATGGTTGTTCTATTTTATTCAGAACAGTTTTCTCTCTGTGCAAAACATTCCTAAAGTTTGGGCAAATCATCTTAATTTGATAATTGTTAGAATGTCCAGGCACTGTCATTCGCTACGATGATTGTGTCAAAGAACAGAAGTGAACTATTTCCACATGAGTTTCACCTGAAGCTTGGATGACAGTGAGTCCTTTTCTTCTGAAGGTGTGTGGCCTGTGCATTCAGAAGCCATGCTGTGCTACTTTCACAAGCCAGCAATTATTTTCATGGAGTTTCAACTGCGCGTCCAATGACAATCAAGCCACTCAGTGTTGTTTCGCAGGCGAGTTTCCTCAGCTGCAGAACCTCTTTCAAAGCTGAAAATAATGAATAGTCTCTTATGGCGCTCCTACAGACATCCTGTCTATTCAGCATTCATTCTGACTTGCTTGCACAAAGCTTATGTGGTGGTTAGACTGTGTCCAGTCTCTACTGAACATTGTTCCATACTATGTCTTTGTTATATTCTCAGTTACTGCACAGCTGAATGTTCTGCAAGCCAGTAATGAATTTCGCGTTTCCATCATGCTACTTCACCTTGTCAATTTCCTGTCATTGCTTTCAGACCTCATCAGTTCTTCTTTGACTTGATTGGATGAGAGCCCAGTTCAATACCAATCTGATTGTCGTGTGACTTGTCAATCTATTTTCAAAAAGACATCGGTGTATATTTCTGCAAGTTTGCTCATGCTTTGAACTTATTGGCCTAGAATTGTAACCCCAGAACAGGATGTTTGTTATATCTTCTTTCCTGCTGCAGTTCCTTACGAAGCTCACAAATCTACTTAGGTGAGTTGGGTTAGCCATGCAAAATAGTGTGGGATGTGGTATGAGGGGCTGCTTCAGTTAAAGTGATGTGTGTTGTTCTTTGTGTATTCAGAAATGGCTGTAGGGTCTTTGTAGCATGTCTTAATGACCATCTTGGTTTGTTGCTCCAAAAACAAGTTTTAGAAAGCTCTAATGACATTCTGTTAAAGAAGTTCATTGTCAATACTTTGATCAGAATTTATAGGCTGTCATCCAACAAAGCATGATTTTGTCATTTAGGGCAAATCTACTTGCCTATTAATACCTATTAGTCCTTGCATCTAATACAGTTCTTTTTCCACTTAGCTCTTGTAATGTTCTCATGCTGTACATTGGCTATTTCAGAAAAGTCATACTGGAAACTCAGTTAATTCTCTTTGAAATCAAAACCGAAACTGTAAATGTAATATTTAATGTATGAAGGTCAATGACTGAAGCAGGTAGTCTTTGTAAAAGAATTTATGAGCTCATCATTTTAAAGAATATGTCCCCCTTCCCAGTTCAGTCGGAGGGGTGGGGGTGTGGAATGACCAGCATTTGGCAGAAGTAACATTTGTACTTATTTGTACAGTACTTTTTAATTGTCAATCTTAATAGTTTTTTTTACTTATGGATTTATTGCATGGTTTGGTATTTAATTTGCTACACGCCATATAGATCGATAGATGATAGATAGCTATAGCTATAGCTATAGATAGATAGACATTTGATGTTAAGCAACATAGAAATAGCCTGAATTAATTAAGTAATATTAGGACCCTGGCTCATTTCATGAAGCTGAAGGTTGGAAGCTTCAGGAGGGAGGGACTTCTTTGCACAGCACATAATTAAACTCTGGGATTTGCTCCTATGAGATGTAGTGATAGCCTCCAACTTGGAAAGCTTTAAAAGGAGCTTAGATACATTCATGGAGGACTCTGATGTCTACTAGACATGGTGGCTATGTTCTACCTCCACTTCCTGAGGCAGTATGTCTCTAAATATTGGTTACTTGGAATCACAAGTGGAACGAGAGCTGTTGCCCTCACCTGCCAGGAGTATCTGTTTGGTTGCTGTGAGAACAGAATGCTAGACAAGATGGACCACTGGGTCTGATCCAGTAGGCTCTTCTTAAAGGAGTGTGGTGGAGTCTCCTTCTTTGGAGGTCTTTAAGCAGAGGCTTGACAACCATATGTCAGGAGTGCTCTGATGGTGTTTCCTGCTTGGCAGGGGGTTGGACTCGATGGCCCTTGTGGTCTCTTCCAACTCTATGATTCTATGAAATGTTCTTAACTTGCAAAAGCCAATTGCATTGTCAATTGTAGTGACCAGTGGAAACTCTCTTTTTGCATGTGCTGTTCCTGCAACCTGCCACACCAGTGGGAATGTGAAGTCTTTGTTAACTTTGGATGACCCCAATTAAGTGCTTTCAGAATACTATTATTGTCCTTGCGTCGAACATGATACACTTTTGCCGAAAACCAAAAACATGCATAATTCATGCTTGATCTACTAAAAAATCAATAGGAAAAAAATGAAAGGAATTTAAAACTGAAGCCGCTGACTTGGGTGAATAGAACATGCCAACTTCCGTACCCGAAATCAATGGTCTTATCATTTGGAAAACAAAGACTATTCCCCAATTATTTTATTATCCATTCATCAAACCATCTAAAAGCCTGGAAAGGCTGCATATTTAACACATGCGTGTATTAAATACACAGATGTGAGAAGTGTTTTAATTGCACAAAACCTACATTTAAGTAAATTCATTTGCCCACATTCATTTATTCCATTCCTCCTCCACTTTTATTTCACCTGAATTAATCTGGTCTTTCTGTCTCCATAATCCAAGGGCACCATCTCGCCCTCAGGACTGTGGGTGCCTGCCGCCATCACGCGGCTGTGTGACCTTACATGCACACACCTGCATGTAGTGAGTGTGGCATCACATGAGTGTGCAGGTGAGGTTGTACCTTTGCATTGCAGCTGCCGGCAGTGGCTGCTCTTCATCCTCCTGTCTGCAGCTAGTGAGGAAGGGGCTCGGACTCTGCCTCCGCAACCAAGCTCCCTCAAAAAGGGTACTTGCTGGCTGGCTGAGGAGGGTGGAGCTGAACTGCTTCTCTCTTGGGCACAGTACTGCAGAGGCTGGCTGGCTGGCTGGCTCCTCCTCCTCCTCTTCTTTTTTATTTAATTTATATACCGCCCTATACCCTGGGGTCTCAGGGCGTTTCACAGACTAAAATCAGGATATAAAACCACAATATACCTATTTTTTAAAAAAAAACAATAGCCTCCCCCCACACATTTTAAAAGGGCATAGGATGTAAATCTGATCAACCAAAGGCTTGGTTAAAAAGGAACATTTTTGCCTGGCGCCTAAAGGTGTGTAATGAAGGTGCCAGGCGAACTTCCCTGGGGAGAGCATTCCACAGACGGGGAGCCACTGCAGAGAAGGCCCTTTCTCATGTTGCCACCCTCTGGACCTCTCGAGGAGGAGGTGCACAAAGAAGGGCCTCAGAAGGTGATCTCAGGGTCCAGGTGCGTTCATATGAAAAGAGGTGGTCCTTGAGGCATTGCGGTCCTTTAAAGGTTTAATAGGTCAAAACCAGCACTTTGAATTGGGCCCAGAAACTAATTGCCAGCCAATGCAGTTGGACCTGGATTGGTGTAATAATATGCTCAAACTGTCTTGTCCCGGTGTTGAACAACCTGGCCACTAGCTGAAGTTTCCGAACCGTCTTCAGAGGCAGCCCTATGTATAACACATTGCAGGACTCTAACCCTGAGGCTCTCTCTGGCTTTGCTCAGTGCCTGGCTCCCACAATAATATTTTTGTGGGTGTCCAGGTACCCATGGCCCCCTAGAGTTGGATCCTATGTTGTAATCTGTCATTTCCGCTCCTGTTGAATTTTAAATAGTAAGCTTCTTGGGAAAAGACCTATTACAGCGTGTTTTTACCAATGTCATTCTACTGAAAAACAATGTACACATTTTTTCCTAAATTGTCATTATGGCTGTTTTTCTGCTACAGAAGGGGCTTTTTTGGGGGTAGCTGTCACAATCACAAAAATGTCTACTTATTGCTGCAGGCCATATCTGCACACAGACTGGCTTCACTATGCAATCCTCTTGGGAAGATAAGCAGTTGGCTCACATTTATTAAATGGCCCTCAGAGCACTGTAACTACTTGGAATTCCAGTGTTGAACAGTTATTGTAAAGAAACAGTTTGACCGTAATCATGAATACGGTTGGCCAACTCTAGATACAGGAACAAGATTCACAGGGCCAGCTGATCCCATTTCCATCTCTAACCAGTGAGAAAATGCAAGCAGAAATATTCCAAAACCCTGCCTACCACTTACAGTCTCATTCAGTAGATAAAATTTGCTTATGCCCAGGCACATTATTAGACAAAATTGCAACTTTAATCAGCCATCCTCCAGCAAAATTGAGATTTATAGTAGTTATGGGTAGATTTTATTTGTCAATAAAATGATTCCGGGTATCAGCAGCAGGAGTATATTATTAAAATTAAGGTATTTTAAAAACTGCCTACAGCAGCATTCCCCAACCTGATGCTCTCTGGATGTTTTGGACATTGGAGGGCAGCAGGTTGGGGGAGTCTGGTCCAGCGGTATTAACTACAGTCATACCTGAAGTATACCTGAAGGAGCGTCTCCACCCCCATTGTTCTGCCTGGACGCTGAGGTCCAGCACCGAGGGCCTTCTGGCAGTTCCCTCATTGTGAGAAGCAAAGCTACAAGGAACCAGGCAGAGGGCTTTCTCGGTAGTGGCGCCCGCCCTGTGGAACACTCTCCCATCAGATGTCAAAGAGATAAACAACTACCTGACATTCAGAAGACACCTTAAGGCAGCCCTGTTCAGGGATGTTTTTAATGTGTGACATCTTAGTGTATTTTTGGTCTTTGTGGAAGCCGCCCAGAGTGGCTGGGGAAACCTAGCCAGATGGGCGGGGTACAAATAATAATTTATTTATTTATTTATTTATTTATTTATTTATTTATTTTTATTATTATTATTATTATTATTATTATTATTATTATTATTATTATTATTATTATTACTGCTACTACTACCTTGGGAGTCGAATAGAATCCGTTCCAGAAATCCGTTCGATTTCCAAAACGTTCGAAAACCAAATTAAGGCTTCTTCAAGTTCCAAAAGAACGTTCACAAACCGGAACAATCACTTCCGGGTTTGTGGCGTTCAGGAGCCAAAATGTCCCAAGTTCCAGGGCATTTAGGATCCAAAGTACGACTGTATACAAAACTCAGTACTTTTACATAGGACCAAGAAGCCATTTCTTTAATTGTTCCCTGCCAATTTTTGAACATGAAATGGCTGCAAAAATAGTGATTTAACTGCAAAGAGAAATAATTAGGATTGATTACTTGCAAACGCAAAGAAGCAACACCTGAAGGCAGAACTAAGAGAAGAATTTTATGGTCTTTTAGGTATCAATCTCTTTCTACTGGATGATAGTTAAAATCAGAGCCATTACGAATGCAAATCTTTCTGCTCTCCAGTGGTGTCTACTTTTCTAAAAATAGGAAGAAGCCATGATTACTTTGAAATCCCCTGGATGATGAATGCTGGGTTTTGAAGGTTGCCAGTGTAATTACACACATTTTTTTTTTTTAAAGCAATCAACATACTTTATTATTTGCAATTTCAAAATGTGTAATCACATTTTAAAATAGTTCCTATTTTTACAGGGCACTGCAGATGGCGCTTTCAAATCCAGTATCACTGTACAAGCATTTGATCTGTGCTTTTTTAATGGCAATCTAAATTGGAAGTGAAGTTATATGTTACGGTTCCTAACTTTACTGTGGCATCCAGCAATATGCACGAAACAGAGCTGCACTGAAATTTATGGTATGCCATATGTTTGCTTAGAGACGGGAGGGTGAACCATGTGGTGAAACATAGTTTGGAAGGCCTCTCTCTATATTGACATAAAGATAAGTGGTGATGGGTGTGTGTCTATTAATTCTCCGTGTGCCACTAATTTTTGCTGTCTGGCTCCCCCTTCTCCTGCTGCTTCCCCCCCCCCCCATGCTACATTCTGCAATCCTCAGGAATACTTTTGGGAGGGAATGTGAAGAACTGCAATGGGAAAGTACCATTGCCTGGGCAAAATTCTACCCACTACTTCTTCTTCTTTGAACCAAGCAACTGTTGCCAGAGAAGCAACAGCGCAGCAATACTTAGTCCTTGGATGCTTTGTGTACTAGAATGCATCACAACTGCTCTGGTTTCCACATGAAATGCCCTGGCCCTCTTCATTGTGGCAGAAATCTTCGTCACGCAGCTGCTTGGTTGGGTCCACTGATTTTGCCATGATGAACAAGCAAATGCCAGCAGATGTTTCAGAATGGGCACCTTTTCTTACAGACTTTATAAGCCTACTGTGGCAAATGGAGATGGAACAACAGTATATCCCGGCTCCCTTGCAAAATGTCAAGCTGCTATAAAATAACCCACCTAACGCATTTTTGCTGCAGTGCCATGGTCTAGATTTCAAACGACCCTATTTGGTTGGTCCCCAAATCAATCATGTTGATGATGTCAGACTAACATGGGTCAGAACAGACAAGCTGAACTTGCCTTTTTTTTTACCCCAAATTCTTCATTTGTGCTTGAACAACGAACACAACGTTAGATGTGCGGTAAGCACCCAACTTCAGAAATATTGCATTACGTACCAAAAGGCTAATTAAGATAGGCAGGTTTTTAAAAATAAAAATAAAACCATTGAAATTTGGAGGTCTTACCTACAAGGGTATTCTACAGAATGGTTAGCCAACTGGGTGCCATTTGGATGTTGTTGGACTCCCAACATCCATCAGCCCAGCCAGCATTCACAATGGTCAGAGATGATGGAAGTTGTAGTCCAACAACATCTGGAAGGTACCATGTTGAATATCCTCATTCTAGAGAATCATACTTTCACTCAATATTGCCAGCAACTGAAATCTCTAGCATGCTGGCAAAAATGAGAGAAAAGTCTTAGCAACAACTACACACACATTCTTATTTTGTATGCATTTTCCAAAAGCATGCATAGTTTTCCAAAGTGCATTATGTGCTACAGAGCTGAACAAAAATAAAAAAAGAATTATCTATTTATTGCACCGTGGGTGTGGGTGTAAAGGTATGAATGCTGCATACAAATTCACACTATAAATTTCTTATATACATATTATTGGCATCACCCTATATCTATTTATAGAATCAACATGTATTTAGAAATAGCAATTATTAGAAGCTGTGCAGGTTTTAAATACTGTCTAATATACCATACTCGCAGCAGAAATTGCAAATATCCCAAAGGCTAGTCACAAATGTATTCTAGAAAACTCTGAACTCCGACTTTCTGATTTCCTCTCCTTACTCTTATTATAAAAGATAAATCTCTGGTATAAACAGATCTATAAAACATAAGATATATTTCCAACCTTCCTGAGTATTCATAAGTCCTTTAAAATTATATAGAAGCAAGAATTCAGTGGAGCATTATATTGCCATAATGCAGGTACTTGGGATTGTGTCCACATTGTGCACAGAAAGTAAGCATTCTGCCAGCAAAAAAAAGTACTGCAAACATCTACTGAAAAAGTTGTGCTCCAAAGTTCTACTGCCTGGATGACTCTTTGCAAACTATCCCTACATCTGATTTCCTCCCCCCTTTTCTTGTGTTGAAGCAAAGTGCATTCCTTTGGCAAAAGACAACAGCTGAAGTCAAGGCACTTAGACCTTATTAGAAAACATGCCAATCTCGTCCGAATTCCAGGCGCTCATCTTCTGGCCGGATGAGTCCTTGTTCCCCATGGATAGTATTGATACCTAAAAAGATTTAAGAGGCTTTCAGTGTTCGCAGGGAATGAGAAATGCCATAACATTTACAATCACCTGAGGCAGACTAGACCTTTGCTGCCAATATGACACAGATGCATCAGCAGAGACTGCAGGAAAGCTTTGCGGGAGTTTGAGCTGCCAGATAAGTGAAATTCCAACCTAAAAGCTCCTAAAATTAGGCACCAACATATATGCTGGACTTTAGTGCAACTGATCCCAACATTTGTAGAAACTGTAGGCAACAAATATCTCTCATAGCCAGTTTGTTCCTATTTAAAGGGGTCTTAAATTCTTTTGGATGTCACTACAGTGGTGCCCCGCAAGACGAATGCCTCGCAAGACGGAAAACCCGCTAGACGAAAGGGTTTTCCGTTTTTCAATGCACTTTGCAGGACGAATTTCCCTATGGGCTTGCTTCGCAAGACGAAAATGTCTTGCGAGTCTTGAGATTTTTTTTTCACTCCCCCCCCCTTTTTCTAAGCCGCTAAGCCTTTAATAGCCTTTTAGCAGCTAAGCTGCTAAGCCTTTAATAGCCGCTAAACCGCTAATAGCGCTAATCCGCTAATCCGCTAATAGGGTTGCTTCGCAAGACGAAAAAACCGCTAGACGAAGATACTCGCAGAACGGATTAATTTCGTCTTGCGAGGCACCACTGTATTGGAAATGATTGGCTATGGCTAATTAGTAGCATCATTTCGCCCCCTATCTGTGTGTGGTACCCAGAGATGCTTTTCCTCTCTCAGTAACACACAAAGAACATAAAAAAGCTTTCTTATATGGAACTTGGCTCATAAAGGTCAGTATTGTGTACCCCAGGGGTTCCTAAACAGATAAAAAGAACTATTTTAAAACATTCAAAATAATTAAAACCAGCAATAAGCCACCCCATTGAAACACATGCCAACGTATTATTTCTATATCATACAACTTAGTGGAATTCCATTTATACTTATTGAGTATAAGACACTCAATCTATCCCATGAATGTTTGTCCCATCACTGTTGAAAATCCTGCAGAAATAGTAAGCAGAGGTGGAGGAGAATAGCAGCTGTATTGTAGTTCAAATAGCTTCTTCCAAATTTTACATCCCCTTTGCTTTCTTGTCCCAACCCATTTTTGTGCAACATCCAGACAATGTACCCATAAGGCAAGCTGGTAGTCCCACAATTCTTCATTTGAGGTTTATTTTTCATAAGGGATTTTAAAACAAATTCTCATCCATCAAAATGAAAAGGATGGGGGTGCCTTTCTTTTCAAATATGATTTTACACTACTGGCTACAATGTTCCACACCATTTTATCTAGCACGTGCCTACACATCATAAATCATGGTTTTTTTTAAAAAAAAGCACCCCAAAACCAAAATAGACAGCTGTAACTAGGAAACTGAATTATAATTTCTGTCTATTCACTTCACCATGATTTTACGTCTCCTTCTGAAATGAAACTCACCTATTTGAGGTAAAATTGTAATATCCACATTCCTCCAGAACCTCCTCGATCACAGTCTACAAAAGTGAAGCACATGGAATTTCATTACACGTTACTGAAAAGGAACTGAAAGCAAATGATGAAACTACTGAAAACAAGGTGATGTCTGACCTGCATTTGTTCATATGTCATTCCTTCATCCACGTCAAAAGTGCTAGGAAGACCTGTGAGTAAATCATATCAGATAATGCTGCATAATGGAATGGACATCTGATTTCATAAAAAGAAGCACCAGAGAAGCTTCTTAAACTGTTAAAAGTTACCGTCGTTTTATGACAGCGTATACTGAAATCATGGAATTAACAACAATCTTAAGGGATTATTAACTGATTATTAGATATAGAAAAAGCTTCACACCCAACTGTTTCTGGTCACAGATATGTAATTCATTAAGGTGAAAGCAAAAAAGCAAACCACGAAGGTTAAATCAGCATTAAAATCATTAAAATCAGGTTAAAGAGACATTTCCATCAATCCCATCATTTGTTCTGGGCTTGGGAAATCCAGTAGGTGTACAGGAGCTTCTGTAGAGGAGCCAACTTTCCAGTTCAGTTCTATGGAGGTTCATTTATGCATGCAGATTGGCACCCACCATTTTAATTAATGGGAACCCGTGCCATTAACATCTGAGCACTTTCATGCTGATCCTACTTATATTTCCTTGAAACCATGTTCCACTGAGTTTCTGCATATTTTCAAGTTTTCATTTGCCCTCTATTTCACTAACCTTGACCATGAAAACTCTGGGGATTTCTTGCAAAGGTTTTTTACAGCATATATAATAGAAAATTAGTGCAGAGGTAGTGTTGGCAGGTTTCTTTTAACAATTCTTGTGCCATAACCTTAAACTGTCTTATTTCACATAGGACAGTTAAATTAACACTCTCTCTCTCTCTCTCTCTCTCTCTCTCTCTCTCTGTGTGTGTGTGTGTGTGTGTGTGTGTACACATGCCTTCCAAAAAGGAAACATTGGAAAAATCAGGTGGGTGCATATTTGGTGAAGTTACATGTATAACTGGCGTGGTGGTTAAGAGCGGTAGACTCGTAATCTGGTGAACCGGGTTTGCGTCTCCGCTCCTCCACATGCAGCTGCTGGGTGACCTTGGGCCAGTCACACTTCTCTGAAGTCTCTCAGCCCCACTCACCTCACAGAGTGTTTGTTGTGGGGGAGGAAGGGAAAGGAGAATGTTAGCTGCTTTGAGACTCCTTTGGGTAGTGATAAAGCGGGATATCAAATCCAAACTTTTATGTCAGTCACAAAAGCAGGATACTATCCTTGGTCCATTAGCAATTAGATGACAAAGGCTGGGCTTCAGTATCTCGCTAATCCAATCATTCCATGAGTGCACGCATTTCTGCTTGCCCGGTGAAACCATCCCTCTCCTCCCCATGTGTGCTGTTCTTGGGGCTCTCCCCAAGAGGAGGAGAAAAACCCCACAGCACTAACAAGAGTCTTTGCACTGGCTTCTGCTAGTGCGCCAAGTTAATTGAATCTAGCCCTTAATTCTGTATGTTTCCCCAGAAGAATAAAGATGCCACAGGGCCAACTTCAGAGTGATCAATACGCAAATGTTCCCTTTGTAATCCCCTTGTTTAGTGCAATTTAGAACTGGGCTCATATACATTAAGCAGCAATGAATACTGACACAATCAATGCACAGCAATAGTTGTACAAAAACTGCTTCTATATGCAGATAAAGAGGAGCCTTCTTTGTGTGTGTGGACATAAAGGGGAGTGGGTGCGCACTGGCCCTGTCTCTAATGTCCCTGCATGCACCAGGCCCATCCATCGTGCCTATAATCTTCCTGCTTTGACTGGGAAGGTATGATGCAGGCTTCTATGCATTCTGTTGAATATACTTAAGACCAGGGATAGGCAACGTTTTTTGAGGCCGGACCAGTCCATTCCGTGGCAGACCTCTCGGTGGGCCGGAGCATGCGCGCCCATGTGTGCTCTCAAGCTATTTCCGGCGCTCTTCCGACCCGAAAGTCGGTCCCCGCGGCGAGAAAAAAAATGGTACCGTCGGGGGGAAAAGCATGGAATCCCCACGCCAATCCACGGAACAGCCGTGGGCCAGTTCCAGGAAGCTCATGGCCTGGAACTGGCCGATGGACCTTAGGTTGCCAACCTCTGCTTAAGACGTTTCCTTGTGATAAAGAATCCAAATAACTCAGGGATCCCAGCATGATCTCAGGACAGGAAGGCTTCTAAGCACATGCAATGGAATATAAGAGCCTACATGCCTTATTTCCCGCACCTCCTTTGCATCTTGAGTGCAACCCCCTTGGGTGATGTATAAAAGCAGTAAACACATGCCCTTTTCCATTAAAGGCACAAACTCGTGGTACATGAACACTGAAACCAACCAAGACAGGACAATATTTGAATGACAGAGCAGAAATATACACAACACGTCGCCCTTTCAAAACTGCATTCTAGCCCAGGTCTATAAAATTTGTTTAGTTGCTGAAACACTTTCATAATAAAATAAATTAACCTCCTCTTTCTGGTTTTCCTTCCTGCCACCTCTCCCCAGTCCTGACAATTCAGAACGTTCCAGTTGAAATATTTTTTTGCTGTGAATGTGTTCCTCTTCTTGATAATGCTTTATGCTGCTAGCAAGCTTTTCTATATTTTTGCATAAACACTCTTGACTACATCTTTCATTCTCCTCATAAATGCATGTGCTACAGTTTTTGGCACGGTTTGTTGGGGTTTTGTTTTGAGTTTTTTCGCTATGCAGCTATCTAAATTATTTCCTTCATGTTCAATGTCCCTCACTTCATTCTCACCACACATATTTAATGGTCTGTAAGCCCAGTTTCAGTATACTGTTACTATTATTTTAATATTTATAGCCTGCTTCTTTAGCCTAGCATTAGGCTGCCAAATCAGTTCAAGATGCAACATAGCATACCATATCAAAATCCTGTCATCTCTCCTTTGTCCTGCCAATTCAGCACCGGGGGGTGGGGGGTGGAGAGGAACACCTGCCATTACTTTTGAGGGAACTCAACATCACTTGCCTCACATATGGGCAGAGAATATAAGGACATAAGACGATTCTCCTGGATCAGGCCAACAGCCCATCTGGTCCAATATCCTGTTCTTACAGTGGCCAACCGAATGCCTATGGGAAGCCCGCAATCAGTACAGCAATGCAACAGCACCTGTGATTATCAGCAACTGGTATTCAGAGATAAAATGCCTCTTACGGTAGAGATAAAACATAGCCATTGATAGTTGATGTCAAGGACTGTGCTGAGGAGGATTGTAATGACGAGGAATGGTGGGAGCCTCCCCTTCCCCCTGATCTGGATCCTAAATCTTCCCAGGAGCAGGAGGACAGTATAGATTTAGAACAGTGGTTTGCAGAGGGACATAGTTCAGAAGGCAGAAGCTGGGAAATACTGGATGGGGAACAGCTAGTAGACAAAACACTGGGGGAGAGGGGGTTAACAGATTCACAGTCTCTGGACAGCATTCCTCCGCTCTCCCCAAGGTCAAGAAGAGCTGAGAAAGCGTCAGAACAGAAAGCACAGAAAGCACAGAGGGTACAAGCTCAGATTACAAAATGTAGGAGTGACGTAGATGAATAGGGACGGAAGGGGGAGTGATCCTTAATTGGGAACATCGCCATTTCTAGGAGGTGGGTTTTTTGTTCTCTCACTGTAATTATTAAAGTTTCTAACTGGTAAGAAAACTCTTTTTCCTTTGCTCTGCTTATCTACTGCCACAGGGGGAGGAAGCCAATTCCCTGAAGCCTGACTCTTGACCTCCAGGAATTTGTCTGTTCCAGTATGATGATCACCAACTCATCATGTATTATTTATTATATATTACAATTATATCCTCACTTCCTCAATGGGAATGACTGCAGCTCAGTGGCGGAGCCCATGCTTTGCACACCAAACTCCCTAGGTTTCATATCTAGCATCTCCAGAAACGGCAATAGAGAAATGGCCTGGAAAGACCACAGTCTGAAAGAGTAGACTTGCTACAAGTTAGGACAGACAATACTGAGCCAGATGGAGCAATGGTCTCCTGTAAGACAATTTTCTCTGCTCTTAGAAGAAGAAGAGTTTGGATTTGATATCCCGCTTTATCACTACCCAAAGGAGTCTCAAAATGGCTAACATTCTCCTTTCCCTTCCTCCCCCACAACAAACACTCTGTGAGGTGAGTGGGGCTGAGAGACTTCAGAGAAGTGTGACTAGCCCAAGGTCACCCAGCAGCTGCATGTGGAGGAGCGGGGAAGCGAACCCGGTTCCCCAGATTACGAGTCTATCGCTCTTAACCACTACACCACACTGGCTCTTAGTCTCACAATGACTCTATGAGGTAGGCTAGGCTGAGAGACAGCAACTGGCCCAAGAGCAGCCATGTCAATTCCTAGGAGCAGAGGACCCCCTTCAGCCCCCTCAAAATCTGCTGGCAGGGGGCCGGGGGCCCTTCATATTGAGGGGGGTGGAGGAGTCTGAGCGCAGAGCGGTTCAGTGGCTGGCTCCTCCCGAGTGCGAGAGGGGAAGCCACGCCACATTGAGCTCCGAGCTAGGCCTCTTCCCCACAATGGAACATTGCGCATTGTGCCCATGATGTCACACAAGACAATGCCTCTTCTCAAGAGCTTCATGGCTAAGGGGTGTTTGAACCTGGGTCTCCCTGGTCTTCTTCTGAAATTCTAACCACTACATCTCACACTGATTCTCACTCTGTGTAGTTAGAATCGCCACATGGAAATGGTTTAAGGAGCAACTGTGCGGTTGTTTTCGTCCTATATGCCCTACACATTTAGCACACTGAACCTTGTTGGAGCTTAATGAGCATTTAGCAGGAGGAATTCATACTTGCTGAACAATGTCAACGCAAACAGCCGTTGGCAAAGGTTGCGCAACGTGGCTTTCGCCGGACTTACCTGGTCTGTCGTCGAGGACCAAAGTACTCCCCCCTGAAGAGTGCAATAACAACTGGCAATCTGCTGTCAAAAAGTTAGGCTCAATCAGCTCTGGGGAACCTTGGAGAAGCTGCACAAAGACCAAACACAAACAAAACACCTATTGTTTTCCTCCATAAATGTTATAGTTGGGAGTGAACACAGAACTGTAATTTTCTGAAGTAAGAAAAAAATTAAATAGCGGTAAGATTAGTTAAAATGTTTGCCATTCAGAAAGTGTGCAGACTTAGAAATATGAAACTGCTCTAAGGGAAAAGATGGATTAAAATTGAGGGAGGGACGGAAATTTGAACAAATTTCTGGATAGGGAATGAGGAACAGGAAGTGAATTGTTCAATATTCAATTGTTCAATAGAGCAGGCTTCCTCAACCTCAGCCCTCCAGATGTTTTTTGGCCTACAACTCCCATGATCCCTAGCTAGCAGGACCAGTGGTCAGGGATGATGGGAATTGTAGTCTCAAAACATCTGGCGGGATGAGGTTGAGGAAGCCTGCAAATAGAGTTTCACGCTGAGCATGAAAAACCTTGATATAACTATGTTTTAAAAATATTAGAAGCCATAGTGAAAAACAAACAAGGTTTTGAGTTTTCTTAAAACTTGCCTTGATATTTCTGTTATGCACAAATCCGCCACTCATACCCTGTCCTTTGCAGAGTCAAGTACCAAATACTGTATTTAATGCATGTTTGGCATGTGTTAAACTGTGCAGTCCAATGTAAATTTTAAAGGTACTAGATGAATTTGGTATAGAGTATCCCCAATGCTAAGTTCCACAGAGTCTATATGTAGACACTGGCCTGCTTTTCACCACAGCAGAGTGCTTGGGCCCACTGATGCTTGTGTGATTTCAGCCATTTTGATCCCTCCTGGGTGCTCAATCCTTTGGAAGTTGCTCAGAAAAGAAGCGACAACTGTCACAGCAGATGAAATATGGGAGGAAATTTCTAATCCTCAAAGTGACAGGTACTCATCCAAGCACTGCCTGGCTCAGCCAGGTGAATAGATTTCTGCAAATTTAAATTGGTAGAAGGTTTTCATATTATACACTATCAACTTCAATTTACAGTTTTTGGCTAAAGCCAGTGTTCTGTCGTTTTCAGTTTACAGAATTAGAAGTTCACAACTGAGAAGCTGCTGCTAGGTTCAGCTTTACTTCTGGGTGGGTATTTAACCCAGGCAAGAAGAAAAACAAGTACCCCTGTCCATAGTTATGGATCCCTCTTCCTGCTTCAGGAGAACCTTCTGCTCATTTCTATTAAGCCGCCATAGGAAATTCTCCAGGTGATCCATTTTCATTCATTTTAAAAACAGGTACAACAAAAGGAGAACAGAATTGAAAATGAACAGGTGGAATAGTTGAGCTCTAAATGTTATTCCGAGACCAAGAACTAATTTTGTCCAACTTTTCAAGGGGAAATGAATTACAGTACTTTCTAGATTACTTCTGCGCTATCAATACTGATTCCTGAGATGGACAGTACATGTTACATGAGAAAATATAACATCAGTGGGAGCTAATGAATTGGAATTTGGTAGCAACCAAATCAATCACGAAATAAAAGACAGGAAAAGACCTTGGAGACAACTTGGCCTGAGGTTGCTGGATATGAATATCGTGGAGAACAGAGACTCACTCTAGGAATCTGAAGCAGCCTTGGTAGATCTGCTGCCTGGGGTGTGGATGTCTATTTGCACAACCTCCAATACATCAAAGCAGAAAACTGGGACACTTTCTTCCAAGGTTGCGCACTGTGCAAGATTGCAGAACCGAAAGGTGCGCTTTTGGGGGGAATACCATCCAAAAACATGCATTTTGGGGCACCACACAAGAACACAGCCCTGAAAAAGCGCTTTTTTCAGGGTGACATTGCAACATCCAAAATGGCCGCTGTGCTCTCATGTGAAAAAAAACAGTATGTGCCAGGTATGTATTTGTTTCCACAGTGCTTTTCCTGTACATTCATAAACAAAGCAGCTATTACAAAGACAACAAAAATATCCAGTAGTGTCTCATCAAATCGGAAACTAAACCCTTTCACCACACAAGAGGGGATGCACAATATTATTTTCAGAACTAACAGATAAGCTTCAATCCAGAAATGCTCAGTTGCAATAAGGCATGACTTATTCATCAGTACGAAGCATAGCAAAAACTATTAAAGGGTATATGCACTATATGCTCGTAAGCATTTGCACCAAGATTAATAAAAAGGTGTATCTTTATTTGTCCCGTGCTTAACTTACAGGACACAGGCTGTGCTAGCATGGACATAAACAAATTAAGGCCCAGTGAATGCAGAGTAATGCCCAACACAGCAACGAAAGCACACACAAGAACAGATCTCTCAAGCTACTTTTGTATAGCACAGCATAGCTATCCTTCCTTGTGAGGTTTTTAAGCAGAGGTTGGGTGGCCATCTGTCATGGATGCTTTAGTTGAGATTTCTGCATTTCAGGGGGGTGGACTAGACGACTCTCGGGGTCCCTTCCAACTCTACAATTGTATGATCTTGGCGACACCTTTGTGGCTATGAAATACTTTTATCAGAAGTAGGGATAATGATTATAAAAACAACATAAACAAATGGCACATCCGTTTCTGTTAATAAGACCGCATTTGCCAAAGACAATGCAAGGCCTTTCTTTGTCTTGAGTCTTTTTGCGGCAGGGCATAAATATATATTATATCGCAGGTATTACATTTTGTGGAGGTGTTTGCATGTTACTAATCTTCTTGAGCCTGGGGGGTGCAAAATAAATAAATAAATATACATGAATTACACTGGCAGTTGCCACCTTCTGTGGGAACAACTGGAAAAATACTTGGCATGTTATGGGATCAAATGTGCTGCTGATGTCCTTTGGACTTGCTTTGCTAAGACACACTGTAGTCTTTGAAAAAGAATCGTCTGTGGTTTCAGCATTATCTACAAATAACTGTTCTGTGCTGGATGGTATCCAAAATACGATCTCACAAATAATATGGTAGCTGGAAAGCAATGACCCGAGTTAAGGCCTACTGGGCTGTGTCAATATTATCTAGCATCAAAGCACATTGGGACAGCTTCAGTGCTTTCTGGTCAGGCTGAGGAAAAACCCCTCAAGGTTTAAAGGGTAAAGCAGCCCTTCCTTTCAAGCCTCTGAATACATCTCTTTTTCTCTCTCTCTTCACATCCCTTCTCGTTCATCTGGGCTTACTCAACATCATCTCCGCTTGGTATGATAAGGCAGAATTCGGTTCTGTGAAGAACTGGCAAGCTTTTACTGTTACTCCTAAATTGATTATTCACAACAAAAAGCATTTCATGTAAATGGGAGATTAGAAGCATTATGCTGCTACTCTGACAATTCTGGAAAATTCTGTCTTGTGGGTTTGCTTCCCTTGGGGTTTCGTTTTGAAATCCCTACTTTCTGAACATAAAAGGAAATATAAGTTCTCTGATCTCCAATGATAATGGCTTTATGCCTCAGTCTATGAGAAGCTGCTAGGGTTTGTCTATGTGTATGTATATTTACACACACACACACACACACACACACACACACACACACACACACACACACACACACCACTGCTTGTCCAGACAAATGTAGTAGTTTTAAAACCTAAGGCTGTTGACTGTTGATTCTTAATTCCCCACTATAATGAAAGATTAAGGATATATTCAAATTAAAGTGAGGTAATTTTTAAAACATCTATCTCCAAGGCTTCTGGGTGAGTTGCTATGCGTGGACCTCCATTGTTCGTGAATAAAATATGACCATTAGCCTATGTAAATGCTTCACATCTGAATATGTAAAAATGTGCTTCCCTCTGCTCCCTGAAAATATCCCGTCCATATTTCAAGTAATCAGAGGAAGGGAATCATAATCACTCTGGGAGTGACCTTCAACATACTGCACCTTTTTAATTTCAGACTTCAAGTTACATGGGTTGCTCTGCTGGCTGAAGAGGGATTTCTTGAATCTCTCAATGACTCTTCTTTTCAAGTTGCAGTGTAAAGTTGGCGGAAGCTGTTTGAAGGTGCAAAAACAGTTATAGCTCGTTGTCGTTCTCTTTTTGCAAGTGGTGTCTGAGATACATGAAAGCATAAACTATTGATAACCAGCAAAGCACTGACCAAACAGCATATAAAATTTGACTTTTAAGAAAAGGCAGCTATGACTCAGTCTTTCACCTCCATAGTTTCCCATAAACTATTTACACCCATTTATCTCCCAGTCACTCCTACTGGCTGAAATGCCGCTTATTTAGCACTTCAGAGTGTAAAAAGCATTCCATGCTCCCAGTAAACCTGAATAAACTTGTAAGGTAACTTAGTATTATTGTACCCATATTGCAAGGATGAAAAGGAGAGGCTTGCCAGTAAGTTTATGGCAGAGCAAAATGTGAACTGCCCAATGGCAAGATATACTTCAAATACCATTTCGCATCACAGTAAATGTGTGGACTTTTTAAAATTTTAAACATGCATGAACTACATTTTCACCCAGTTTTGGATTTCAGGGTGACAAACACTGGAATTCAAAATCTACATATACAATAAAAAACATAATCAACAATGAAATAACATTATGAGGAACAAAACCATTGAACTAGTTAAAAATAACAACTTCTAAAAAGCCCTGGAAAATAAGGTTTCAACCTTGTGCTGGTAGTATTGTACTTGTACTGGTAGTACTTATGCCCAGTAAAGGTAAAAATGGTAAAGGACCCCTGGAAGGTTAAGTCCAGTCCAAGGCGACTATGGGGTTGTGGCGCTCATCTTGCTTCCGGGCCAATGGAGCCGGTGTTTGTCCACAGACAGCTTTCCGGGTCATGTGGCCAGCATGACTAAACCACTTCTGGCACAACAGGGCATCGTGACGGAAACCAGAGTGCACAGAAACACCATTTACCTTCCTGCCACAGTGGTACCTATTTATCTACTCGCACTGGCATGCTTTCGAACTGCTAGGTTGGCAGGAGCTGGGACAGAGCAACGGGAGCTCACCCTGTCGCGGAGATTCGAACCGCCAACCTTCCAAATGGCAAGCCCAAGAGGCTCAGTGGTTTAGACCACAGCGCCACCCCTGTCCCTTGATGCCCAGTACACCACCTTCAGGAGGACATTCCACAGGCAGGTGCCACGAGAAAAGGCCTCCTCTTTCATACATATGCACTTTTCCTAATGGTGGAAGGTGGAGAATGGCCCTCTCTTCTTCTGAGCAGTTCTGCTGCTCAGTGTTGACAAGTAATTGCCGTAACAGAAGGGCACCCCCTGCTCCACCAGGAACCCTGTAGCTAAGGGTGTCCCATCCAATTTCTCCCTGCTGCCATCACCCACTTGTTCTACAGTATACCATTACAGTTGTACAGTGGTACCTCGGGTTAAGTACTTAATTTGTTCTGGAGGTCTGTTCTTAACCTGAAACTGTTCTTAACCTGAAGCACAATTTTAGCTAATGGGGCCTCCCGCTGCTGCCACGCCGCCGGAGCACGATTTCTGTTCTCATCCTGAAGCAAAGTTCTTAACCTGAAGCACCATTTTAGCCAATGGGGCCTCCTGCTGCTGCCACGCCGCCGGAGCACGATTTCTGTTCTCATCCTGAAGCAAAGTTCTACACCTGAAGCACTAATTCTGGGTTAGCGGAGTCTGCAACCTGAAGCGTCTGTAACCTGAAGCGTATGTAACCCAAGGTACCACTGTATAATGCTTCAAGTCATGAAGCTGTCTTTAATCTCCATTTAAAAAATCGAGGTCAGGCCCTCATCCTAAGGTTCATAGGAGAGGGCAGGCTTAAATTGCCCTTGGTGCCAATTGTTCGTTCGGTTTCAGTGCCAGCGCTTAACCCGCCAAAATCTAAAACAGGAAAGGATAGGTGCGGTTCTGAGAAAGTCTATATTTTGCAACTGGCCCGCACACAAACATGGATTTATTTATTTATTTTGGGGGGGGGAGGCAGCGGCTTCCAGACAGACTTGGGTTCCAGAATCTCTGCTGCTGGAAAGAAAACACTGACAGCAGCTGAAGTCGCTGCACACAGCTGATAGAACAAAACACATACTGCCACGTTTTGGCTTGGACTAGAGGCTGCCTAGATTTGTCTGTCACTTAAGGATTATTTGCCAGCCAGAAACCAAACTGTGGGGAAGGAAGTTTCCTGCACATGTTCGTGGCAGCAAACCAAGGGCCCGAGAGGCTGGTTGCTCCCTGCTAAGGAAATGGAGCAAAGTTGTCTTGGTGGCTTTTCATTCCTAAATCTGTTTTCGGGGACTCAGATGTCAGATGAGTGGAAATAAGGTAAGAGGTTTACATAATCATTTTTTAAAAAAGCTTACATGGGTTTTTTTTACCCTCTCAGATCGGAATGAAACCTGTTGCCATGGAAACGGGATGGGAACGGCTGCTGGAAGCCCAGAACTAACAATGAGAGCTCTCCCCTTATGAACTTCAGCTTCTGCTGTTAAAGGAGATCTGCAGTTGATAGCTTTAAATAAACATCCTACGTGTTTTAAAGGGCTATATAGAAAAGGAGGAGAGGGGGCAGTTGAAGGCTCCAGGGATGGTCAGTGAGCTGTGTGTTTTGCGCTCCTATTTTAAAGACAGCCAAGAATTAATGAACATCCAGTGGAATGCTTAGGTAAATTAGTTCCTTTAGTCAGAAGGAGTAGGCATGTCCACTCAAGGCTTGATAGCGCATTAGGAAAAAAAGTGTGCCTGAAGGAAATGCCCAAGTATTGCTGTCAGGTAAACATCATATAAAAAGGTCAGAATGATAGAACAACTCTGGGTCCTCTAATGAGTCCTTTATAGTAGAGGTAATCAACCTTTTGTCTGTTGAGGGCCACATTTTACCCTTTGAGGTAATGTGTTGGGGGCCGCAAGCTGGTGGCGAGTCGATGATGGGCAGAGCCAGAGATAAAAGAGTTATGGATTAACTAATCTGGAATCAAGACCAAGATGTTGGGAAAGATGGAGGGCACAAGGAGAAGGGGACGACAGAGGACGAGATGGTTGGATAGTGTTCTCAAAGCTACCAGCATGAGTTTGACCAAACTGCGGGAGGCAGTGGAAGACAGGAGTGCCTGGCATGCTCTGGTCCATGGGGTCACAAAGAGTCGGACACGACTAAATGACTAAACAACAACAACATAATCTGGAATCAAGACTGCTCTGTGTCAGTTTGCACCATGCCTACCTCATAATTCTAATAAATCCTATGCTGACCCCCAAGCAAGTCCTACTGAGGACACCCTACAATAAATGCACAGATTATCATCATCATCTTTTAATGCAGCAGACCAGCAGAGCTCTGGAAAGCAAGTGAAAATAATTAGTTTCTTACTTTAGTGTTAATGTAAGGGTGAGAGAGAAAGTGTGTGTGTGTGTGTTCCACACACTTCCAATTTGTTCACATATAGCTGCAGAAATCAACTTCTTTTCTCATGCAACACAACCATTAAAAAATCTGGTTTTGGGGTTTTTTTTAAGTATTTTCGTCAAATTAAATAGTGTCCCTTCCTGTTCTGAACTTACATAAAAGGGGGGTACTTCAAAAAGCTAGGAAAAATGGGGAAACATACAGGAAGGAAGGAGCTTGATGGTACGGGGGAATGGGGCAGAATCACCTGTGCCTTGTGGACAATGATGGGTTTGTTTTTCCAATCTTAAAGAGTCCACTGGGCAAATTTTCAGCTTAGCATTACAAGCAGAAATTGTGAAAATGTACAGATTTTTATATAAACTTCGCTTCCTAATACTCCTCTTCCTAAGTGGAAGAAACACGTTTACCAACAGTAGATTCCAACTTAATCACAAAGCAATAACCACATTGGTGAAAAGCAGTACCCTGTGCTATACTATCAAGTCTAGGGTAGTAATTTTTGTAAATAAATAATTAAATAAATCACATTTGACTTTATAGTTCAGACTGTGAATGAAAGTAGATTTCTTTTCCTTGTAGTAGAAAATTAACCTCAGTAAGGAATCTCACCTTTTCTATATATAATATTGAGGGGGTCCCCTCCCCAAGCCTTTGGATAAATTCCAAAACCTTCCATCCTTTAGCCTTAAAGTGGAGCCACTCCTTTTGGGTGGTACAAATCTGCAACCTTGCAAGTAGGTAACTTAAGAATGGCAAATGCCCCCTTGCACTGACCACGTTGTTAAACCAAGAGAGTTGCTTCACACACTGTGTTGTAGTCCAGGTACAATACTATTGCACCTATAACAGGGTTTGGTTCTATTTCAATTAGGAGATAATTAGCAAGAAGGAATCTTAATGACGTAGCTAAGGAATATATTCCAGGAAAGCTCTGGCTGTATTAACTCAGCTTTGCAGCATGACTTCTGCTCTGGAGGTGGGGAAATTCATCCATTCAAAAGAGGGAAGTTGGTAAAACTTGATAAAGCAATAGGTCTAAGTTTCAAACAGGGGAAGTAAGAAATCTTACAACGTGTGATAAGACTGCCCTAGCAACTGAGAGGTCACAAACAAAAGAAACATCAAGAAGGGTGAATAACAGGATGGCCACAAAGGCGTAAAGGAAAGGTGGTGGAGTGAGAGGCCCAAGATAATGAATGAGAAAGGAGCTGGAGGCGTGGTTAGGAGCTGCACTAGGGTGCTGGTAAATTCAGACGGATGATCTAAATACACAATTGACCATGCATACAGAACATTTAGGGATGTGGGTGGTGCTGTGGTCTAAACCACAGAGCCTAGGGCTTGCTTATCAGAAGGTCAGCAGTTCGAATCCCCGCAACGGGGTGAGCTCCCATTGCTCGGTCCCAGCTCCTGCCAACCTAGCAGTTCGAAAGCACATCAAAGTGCAAGTAGATAAAAAGGTACCGCTCCAGCAGGAAGGTAAACGGTGTTTCTGTGCGCTGCTCTGGTTTCGCCAGAAGTGGCTTAGTCATGCTGGCCACATGACCCGGAAGCTGTACGCTGGCTCCCATGGCCAATAAAGCAAGATGAGCACCGCAACCTCAGAGTTGTCTGCGACTGGACCTAACGGGCAGGGGTCCCTTTACCTTTACAGAATGTTTACAGCACAATCCAACATCTATTTACTTAGAAGAGCTGCTGTGTCAAATGAGCCTTGCTCCCTAGCAAATGAGCAGTCAGTGAGGACAACATACTAGAATGTAGACGAAGCTTGAGAAAAGAGGCCTTCAGCAATTTGAGGAAACCAAGAGTAAGTGAAGCCAGGGCCAGTGACAGGCAGAGTCTCCCCCCCCCCCCACTACCTGGTTGTGAGAAGGCAGGCAGGTGGGGGCTGGCTGAGAGCAGACTGAAGTTGGTGCAGGATTTGATTCATGAGAAGCAGTCAAGTACAACATTCCTTGTTTTCCTAGAGTGGACATGCAGGGGAATGTTTGGTCCAGCCAGTCAAAACTTCCTGTTCCTCCTGGCTGGAGCATCCTTCGTTTGCATGTGACAAAAGGTGGGCATGACCTTACCTGTCCAGGTAACAAAAGAACGAGTCACACAGCACTCCCCTTCTTTTTGACTTCCTTCTTCGTTTGACCAGCTTTTAGCTAGGACTGTTCTGCTAGCTCTCAGCTAGCAGAAGCACTGGGATTACTCCCCCATATGGGATAGATCCACATGTACATATTTGTAGCATATTTGTAATCTGCCTTCAGGGATCCAACTATGAACTGATGTGAGTAAACTTCTTTTATTATCTTTGAATAAGATTGTGGCATGTTTATTCTTTTAAGAGGGATTCAAGGGAATTTGCCAGGAACGTACAATTCAATCTGAGACAGATTGAATTGTATAATAGTAAGAGGCTCACACGGGCCTGCAACCAGCTATCTGCTCTGCATGTAAAAAGGGGAATGTAACTCTGCAACATAAAGGAACTTGCTAGCACAAGCTAGGAAGGATATTAATAAACAATATATCCTCTCCTGCCACCCTGAACATTTCCACAGTTGGGTGGCCCATCCATCCCAATGGACCAGCCTCCACTGTGACTGGAGCACAGCTGAAAGGCTATCCTCATGCTATCTTCTCTTCAACTAATCCATCAATTTAGGCTTATGCATACACAACTTGGGGGAGTGGGACCACCTCAAACTACTACTTTTGACATCAGCAGGGCTAGAATGTGTTCCCAGGTGTGGATTATGATTCCAAAACCTTTTCAGACAGGACCACTTGAGTCCTGTTTACTATCTAGAGGGAATTGCGACAGTTAATTTAAATGCTGTTTTATGTTTCTTTTGACATGGCTGAAATGAAACTGATTTGCCAACTCAAAATGGCATAGCTAACAGTTCTTTTATTGCTCCTGTACAGCCCAAGGCGACCCATAAAGTCTTGTTTAAACACTGAGATTGTGTTACAAGGAAGAAAACTATAGTAGCTTGGAATGCCACCTGCGAAGGAAAGCGCTGCAGCTCAGTGGTAGAGCACATGCTATGCATAATGATGATGATAATGATAATAATAATTTTATTTATTATTTGTTTGTCGCCCATATGAGTGAGTTGCCCCAGCCACTCTGGGTGGCTCCCAACAGAACATCAAAAACACAATAAAACATCAAACATTAAAACTTCCCTAAATAGGGCTGCCTTCAGATGTCTTTTCTTTCCAGGCAAAAGGTCCCATGTTTGATCCCCACCAGCTTCAGGGAGGTCTAAGTGAGACCCTTGTCTGAAATCCTGGAGAGCTGCTGGAAGTCAGTGCAGACAGTACAAGGCTAGATAGCCTGTCTCAGTATAAGACAACTTTGTGTGTATGTTCTGCACCATCTTTTTGTAATTTTGGGCCTGGTTGGTGTTTATACTACTGCTGGCTTTTATTAACTATGTTGAGGTTTGTGACTGTAGTGAGTTTTGTTCTATAAGCTGCCGCAAGAGGACTTCTGCACTAAAAATATTTTAAATAAAGGAACTAAATATCCACGGACTCTTGCTTGCTTGGCTGGATGTAAGAAAGAGGTTGTGTGCTTGCAGCTCCTGGAGAAAAGCTGTAGAGCAGCTCTAAACATCTCTGAACCAAAGCATGTGCAGTCGTACCTTGGAAGTCAAACGGAATCCGTTCCGGAAGTCCGTTCAACTTCCAAAACGTTCGAAAACCAAATCACGGCTTCTGGTTGGCTGCAGGAAGCACGTGCAGCCAATCAGAAGCCGCAAAAGCCCCGTCAGACATCCGGGTTCTGAAAAAACGTTCGCAAACCGGAACAATCACTTCTGGGTTTGGGAGCCAAAACGTACGAGTTCCAGGGCGTTTGACAACCAAGGTACGACTGTATATAAGAAGCTTAAGCACAGAATGATCAGCTGAAGGAATACCAGAACTGGATGAGGAATCATTCTCAGGAACAGAGATCAAATTACAGAAGCATTAGAGGAGACTTCGCTCCATTTTATACAGGGATTTCCCTCCCCCCCTCCCCAAACTCCTTTCAGTGATAGGCTCCCCCTCTGCCAATGTTCTTTGGATTCTATTTTGGGGGTGAAAATGCAAGATTTGGATGCAATTAGAGAAAGTCAAAGAATGGAGTTAGATTCTATTCCATTCCAACCTTCCTCTCACACTTCTCAAGCACTAGTTAGGAGGAAGAAAACGACTGTGCTGCGCAGACAGAGCAATAAAAACAGGGACGATGGCACTAGAACAACATAATCAAAACGTACCTGAGTGATGTAGATAATCTTATGCAGCTGAATTAGAATCTGTTGAATAGGATCGCTGATCTGACGCACCTTCCGTTGTGACACAGCAATGCCTGCAGATGCTGCAGATGATAATGCTACAATCAGCAGTGAGAACCCATTTGCTGGCCTCAGTGTCTCTCTCATATGCAGAAGTGGAAGCCGGGGAGGGAGGAAAGAAAGGGAGTAAAGCATTTGGATTTTGCAGTTGGCCAGTGAATCAAATGCTTCCTCCCCATCTTACGATACGGAAATTTAACTTTATATCAGGAATTCGAAAAACAAAGCATTTCTGACGTTTTCCCAACAGGAAAGAGAAACAAGTAATCACCATAAATAGGGCAAAAAAATGCACTACAAATCAACGCCGGTTCCATAAAGTTTGTCAAATCACCATTTTTGCACAGATTTTCAGCATGCATGGGGGACGACAAAAGCCATTTTCAATCTTTGAAATCTGTATGGCAATATAATTTTATGTGTGCTTTGCAAGTAGATGAAAAAATCCATGAAAGCAATTCAACTTTATTCACAGTGTTGCATAAAAAGAGTACATTTTTATCTTCCCAGTTCTGTTTTCTGGCTCAGTACCATGGGATATGTGCTGCAAAACTTACAAATAGCTTGTTGTTTGAGGACAGTTAGTGTACTAGTCTACACGAATAACAATTCCTGCGCAGGATTTAAAATACAACTTCCTTAGTTTCTTACTAAGGTGTGGTGTCTACTGTGTAGGTGCCCATATATCAAGTTAGCACCAGTCCCTTTCCCCCCTGCACACACACTGATATTTAAAATTAGAACCTGTCAGGAGACGAGGTCCCTAATTCTTACTTTCGTGACACAGTTACATTACTACGAAGTGGTTTTCTCTCATCTTTTTTGCATGTTTAGATGCGATACCACCTCCACATGACAGAATGTAAATCTGCTAGCCGTGAAACACTAATTCACACATTTAAATAAGGGCAGAAAAATATTATCTCTAAACCATCACGCTGAATTCTAGAATCATAGATTTGCAGAGCTGGAAGGGACCACAAGCACCATCTACTTCAACCCTCTGCAATATTAGAATTTCAGATAAGCTGGAACGTACTTTTGCATTTAAGAACCGCTGGTGGAAATGTGTCGTTGAGAAGCTGACAAGCCCAAAGAATGGTGTTTGTGACTGGCAGGGACAGCGCGTCCCATTTCTCTGCTTGTGGCAAAGCCGAAATGTGCAACCTACCCTGCTGGTGCCACGCTGCCCCACAAGCCTTCCTTAACTGTGCTGAGCCGCGGTGGCAGCTTCCAGTGAGATTTTGTGAGATCTTGTTCGCTCTGTGAGAAGTCATGAGATTTAGGTAGTGGAGGGGTGCCACCTTTTGGACATCTTCCACTAGAAACAGCTGCCTGCCAGGGACCGTGCCGAGGAGGGCTGCACTGAGGAGCAATTGTGGGAGCCTCCCCCTCCCCCTGCTCCTGATATCTTCCCAGGAGTAGAAGCAGAAGTCTAGATTTGGAACAGTGGTTTGCAGAGGGACATGGTTCAGAAGGCAGAAGCTGGGAAATACTGGATGGGGAACAGCTAGGAGACGAAACACTGGGAGAAAGGGGGTTAACAGATTCACAGTCTCTGGACAGCATTCACACACACACACCTTCTCCAAAGTCAGGAAGAGTGCAGAAAGTGTCACAACAGAAAGAACAGAGGATAAAAGCTCAGATTACAAAATAAAG
This sequence comes from Podarcis bocagei, assembly GCF_964188305.1. Taxonomy (NCBI): domain Eukaryota; kingdom Metazoa; phylum Chordata; class Lepidosauria; order Squamata; family Lacertidae; genus Podarcis; species Podarcis bocagei. The sequence goes on along the minus strand of NC_138137.1, from coordinate 18,758,662 downwards.
AAGTGACGTAGATTAATAGGGATGGAAGGGGGGGTAATCCTTAACTGGGAGCACCGCCATTCCTAGGAGATGGGTTCTTTGTTCTCTAGCTGTGATTATTAAAGTTTCTAACTGGTAAGAAGATTCATTTTCCTTTGTTCTGCTCATCCACTGCCATGGGGGGGGGGGAGGAAGGTGATTCCCCGAAGCCTGACACTGCCTCACCCTGTCTCACGGGCAGGCCAACCCTGTGATTGGGAGAGCACCTTTGAACTGATCATGGTCTTATCATCATCATTATCATCATCTAAGAATGTTGGGAATTTCTATCTCTTGGCAGCATGGAGCCAGCATGGTGTAGTGGTTAAGAGCGGTGGACTCGTAGTCTGGTGAACCGGGTTCGCTTCCCCGCTCCTCCACATGCAGCTGCTGGGTGACATTGGGCTAGTCACACTTCTCTGAAGTCTCTCAGCCTCACTCACCTCACAGAGTGTTTGTTGTGGAGGAGGAAGGGAAAGGAGACTGTTAGCTGCTTTGAGACTCCTTTAGGGGAGTAAAAGGTAGGATATCAAGTCCAAACTACTACTACTACTAATACTACTACTACTTGGCATGCAATCAGAGCATTATTGCCAAGAGGGCAGTATAAGGCAACTTAAATACTGAGTGGGGAAGGCGTGTGCCCTGCTGCCTACAAGTCAGAACTGAAGCCAGCATGATAATGATAGCAACTGGGTCAAAAGCGATGGCACAATAAGGTCTTTATGAAGATGATGCTTCTTTGAAGTGAGGCTAAGAATATTCCTTTGAAAAACTTAGGATCCTTCACTTGTATTCCATGCATAATGTATCAAATAAGTTGTCACTGATGGTGTTAAGTAAGAAAGGGAATGTAGATGAAAATGAAAACCCTTGAATCATTCCGTAAAAGAGTCACTGAAACTATCGCTTGAGTCCCAATCCAGCAACCTAATGTGAAAGTGGAGAAAACCTCAAAGTTTCCAAAGTTAAGCCAAGGCCTCACAAAAAAAAAGGCCTGGCATAAAGACATCTGAGCACACTTGCATTCTGCACTCTTGATTCTGGGAAATATATCATTTTTCCCCTCCTAACTCATTTCCCAGAAGGAGTTAAACCAACAACCACCAAATACAGTGTTTGTAGCAATTGAGAGTTTGAACATACTCAGAAACCTTCACTGCTAATAAGTGTTGGAAATGTAAAGAAACAGAGGCTACGTTTTATCATATGTGGTGGGAATGCAAGATGGTTTTAAAAATTAGGGAAATGATCTATAATGAAATGAAAAATATGTTCAGAATAGCCTTTGTTAAAAAACCAGAAGCCTTTCTATTAGGTATTGTAGGAGCGGAGATCCCAAAAGACCAGAAGGAAATGTTTATGTACGCTACGACGGCCGCCCTGCTATTGTTAGTCCAAAGATGGAAAGAGGAATCAGTCCTGACCAAAAAAGACTGGCAAAAAAAATTAATGGACTATGATGAAATGGCAAAACTAACTGGACAACTCAGAAATCAAGATGACAAGAAATTTAGAGATAGTACAGGATATTTGGGAGGGGGGAATTTGGAGTAGAAATGATATGCAGTTGAGAAGAAAATTTAAGGAACAGGTGGGGGGGTCACGGGATTCGGAGAATCCCGTTTTATGGATTTGATATTGTTTTTGTGTATATTTTTCTTAGTTTGTTGTTGTTGTTGTAATTGTTCATTTGTTTGTTTTGTATTATTTTTGTTGAAAACTTAATTAAAAAAATTAAAATAATAAATAATAAAAAGAAACCTGCACTGCTGGAAACCTAGGGAGAACTGTTGTTCTTTGCAAGACTCCTTGATACTGTCTCACATCTCCCCGCACCCAGCAACTTATAAGAATGAGAGTGCCGTTCCCACCATTTCTGGAGGGGATGAATTTGCCACACCCCTCCTCCTGTGGAAGAGGGAAGGTGATATCTCCCTAGGGGAGAATGTTATGGCCTTATGGGTGATTTCGCCCAATGGGAAGAGGTAGTGACAGGCTATTTAAGCTTGCTCCGCCCCCGCACACTTCCCTCTTTTTTATTCAGCATTTATTTATTTAATAAATATAACCTATTTATCCACATTTGGTTGTCTTGACTTTTCTTCCTGGTGTGCTGGCAAAGAGGACAGGGGGGGGAGAGAAACTGAGGTGATGTAGTCCCACGATATGAGTTTTTCTAAGCTTTGGCAAATTCTTGGGGAAAACTCAAACCTATCCCCAGAATTCTATTAAAAAAAGAAAAAGTCTCGGAAAGACCCAGCCCAACCCAAATTAAAATGGGCAGGTTTTGAACTGTTTATCAACTAAAAAGTCGCACTAAATAAAGAGAGGCTTGCAGGTTTTCTGAGGGGAAAAAGGTAAGAATCAAAAGGAATCTAAGCACCATGCCTTTGTCAAAGTCTAGTCACTGTACCAACAATATCTATGGCATTATTGTGTGACAAAGCTTAAAAGAGGCATTTTGTGGGGCTTGGCAGAGCTTTACACTTGACCGATCCCAATATTTCCTTCCCTTTTGGGCACTGATTGTGCAGAAAGATACTGCTGCTAATACTAATCTTGAAAAGGTTAACATTCCCTTCAATATCTCTGAAGAATGGTACTGCCATTGCTAGCTGAAACTCCTTTGTAACGTCTCGCAATACGATTTCACATCAAGATCAGGTATTATGCAGCTTGGCCAACAATTAATTCACTTACCCAAGCAAACTATTTCTGCTAAGCAATTCAGCAAAGCACACAATACAAATGGCACACGGTAGAAGTATTGAGAATTTAACAATGCACAGATAAACAGAATAGGCACTGGCCACTTAAATTAAAAATGTCATCATAACTGAGCACCACTCAAGGGAAAATATTAATCCAAGCTCTAAGAATCAGTGGAAGAATATTGCTTGTTCAACCTGTTGATAATCAAAAATAGTTAAATAATAAACTATGAAGCATTCATTGATGAAGCAAAATATAGGTAAAGGTAAAGGGACCCCGACCATTAGGTCCAGTTGTGATATACCGGCTGACAAAAAAAAGTAGGATCTAGCAATCAAAATACCAAAAGGTTCTAATTATTGCATATATAAAGGTCATATTTATTCCATATGTCTTATGGCGTCCCCGTGAGCATCAACAATGCACAAATATCTGCAGATTTTAATTGGATGCATCACATTTGAATCACTCTTTGAATCACTCCCATCTTCTTAGATGGGGCAGGAGAAGGGAACCCCTTATAAATGCAACATATATCTACTAGTCCTTGTTTCATGAAATAGGATCAGGGTTACTAATAAGGAGTTTTTTGCGTTATGGCAAAAAGAATAATGTCCTCTGTATTTGGGTATTTGTAACTTGAGTAAGGTGCCCTGATCTGCCAACAGGCCATCTGGCAAGCAAAGAGATTAGCAGCATAAACACAAGTACAATTTCTCATGCATTCTTCTGTTCCTGTGTTGGAACTCCATCGTTGCTTTTCTTGCTAAGTTTGTTTTGGGATCTGCCTGAATCCTGATAAAAGATGCTGTTGGTGGTGTCTGGATCTTAGAAATATGAGAATGACTTGCTCTTGAAAGGGTTTCAGGTACATATTCTGGGAGTGCTCTCTAATACGACCACAACACTTGGCCACAGTGACCCACCCTCTGATAACCTCCCATCCTGGCTTAATAGATTGCATTCAACACAGGGCTGCTCTTCCAGATGTCTTAGAAACTGCAGCTGATGAAAACAAATTTATTAAAAAAATATAAAAATTAATTATTTATACCCCACCCATCTGGCTGGGTTTCCCCAGCCACTCTGGGCAGCTTCCAACAAAAGATTAAAAATACATTAAAACATCAGTCATTAAAAACTTCCCTAAAGAGGACTGCCTTCAGATGTCTTCTAAAAATCAGATAACTGTTTATTTCCTTGACATCTGATGGGGGGGGGCATTCCACAGGGCGGGTGCCACTACCGAGAAGGCCCTCTGCCTGGTACCTTGTGACCTCACTTCTCACAGTGAGGGAACCGCCAGAAAGCCCTCAGAGCTGGACCTCAGTGTCCGGGCTGAACGATGGGGCTGGAGACGCTCCTTCAGGTATACTGGGCCAAGGCCGTTTAGGGCTTTAAAAGTCAGCACCAACACTTTGAATTGTTCTCGGAAACGTACTGGGAGCCAATGCAGGTCTCTCAGTACCGGTTATATGGTCTTGGCGGCCACTCCCAATCACCAGTCTAGCTGCCGCATTCTGGATTAGTTGTAGTTTCCAGGTCACCTTCAAAGATAGCCCCACACAGAGCGCATTGCAGTAGTCCAAACGGGAAATAACCAGAGCATGCACCACTCTGGTGTGACAGTCTGTGGGCAGGTAGGATCTCAGCCTGTGTACCAGATGGAGATGGCAGACAAGCTGCCCTGGACACACAATTGACCTGTGCCTCCATGGACAGCTGTGAGTCCAAAATGACTCCCAGGATGCGTACCTGCTCCCTCAGGGGCACAGTTGCCCCATTCAGGACCAGTCCCCCACACCTGCCTGCCCCCTGTCCCCCAAAAACTGTACTTCTGTCTTGTCAGGATTCAGCCTCAATCTGTTAGTGATGTCACCAGCCAAAACAATGTGGCGCTGGTCCTTCAAGTTTCTCACTGGCTACCAAATAGTTTCTGGTCTGAATTCATGGTTCCACAAATGACATGTAAAGCCCTAAGGGGCTTGGGAACTATATGTGAGTGAGCACATCTCTATATATATATTCCTGCTTGTGAGTGGAGATGTTCTGGGGAGGACCTGCCACTGGAACATGCACGCTCGGTGGGTACATGTGGGTAGGCCTTTTCCACCGTGGTACCCCAGTACTCCCCAAGTGTGGCTGACAACCATGCTACCGAAATCCAGGTGCCAGGTGAAACTTGGGTATTGGCGCTGTGTTTGATATTGTTGACCCTGTTTTATTGTATTTTCTCTGCAGTATTATTATTTTTTAAGAACTGAGATGTTGTCATTTTATTGATTTTATTGTGATGCACCCAGGATACAAATAGCCTAAATAAATAAATACATGTTCTTCAGCACCTATGAAAGGTCAGACAGTCTGGTAGTGTTAAGACTAGCAATAAGCTAGGTTTATTTTAAGGGCTACGGTAGAAGGAGCCAACTAGCAGCTCTCAGAGACTACATCTTTTTTGAAATACCTCAAAATCATATTCCTTGTCATGAAACCCATAGTAAGACACAGGCAATGGGACCTTTAAGCCTTCCCCCTTTCAGTGTGAAAAGCAAGACCGTAAGTCTTCTCCTTATTTAACAGCAATTAGAAGATGAGGTGCAAAAAAAAAAAAAAAAAAAAGAGGCCTGGAGGAGTGCCAAGCTATGTTGCACTTAATTGCATGCGGGAAAATAATATTCTTTGTGACAATGCAGTGTCGTAGGGGCAATTTTCAGAAGTGCCAGGAGTTGGGGGCATTGAGCCACTGCTGCTGTAGGGGGGAAGCAGCAAGTGGGAGAAAGATAAACCCACCCCAGCTGCTTCTCAACTGAAAGTAATGCTACTCCCCCCAAAGTGGTTTTCAGAAAGCAAGCAAGCAAGCAAGCAAGCAAGCAAGCAAGCAAGCAAGAAAGAAAGAAAGAAAGAAAGAAAGAAAGAAAGAAAGAAAGCCATCAGATTTTCTTTACATGCAGTTTCATGTGTTGGGTAATTTCACCTGGACAGCATCTCTGCTGCTGTTCTTACTAGAGAAGTCTGGGAGGGAGTTAGTTAAAAAGACTTTTGCCTGAGTCTTGGAGTTAGCAGTTGACATACAGAATAAGGCCTTGGCTGTTGTTCACACTGAGGAGGAGAGTATTAATAGGCCCTTTGCTGATATCTTGTCTCGTATGTAAATCTTTGCTGCAGATCTAGAGTTTCTGGTCCTTCGAACCCTGGTTCCATTTAAAATATGGATCCTGTTAAAAAGTAATTTTCAGCCAAGGTGCTGCACAGTGCTCTTTTTCTAAAAAAATATACATTTAGGGATACTCTCATTTTGACTCAAGAAAATCACCATTTTATAGTTCAAATCAGGGGGAAATAAATATAGTAAATGGACAAAAGTACAAAGATTCACAAAATATTTAGGGGTATGCGTACCCCTGAGCCCCCCCCGAAAAAAGCACTGGTGCTCCACAATAGATCTTATCGTTGAAAGAGAGGACTAGGTAGGTAAAGGACCCCTGGACGGTTAAGTCCAGTCAAAGGTGACTATGGGGTTGTGGAGCTCATCTCGCTTTCAGGCCGAGGGAGCTGGCATTTGACCACAGACAGCTTTCTGGGTCTTGTGGCCAGCAGGACTAAACCGCTTTTGGCACAACAGAACACCATAATGGAAACCAGAGCGCATGGAAACGCTGTTTACCTTCCCGCCACAGTGGTACCTATTTATCTACTTGCACTGGCATGCTTTCAAACTGCTAGGTTGGCAGGAGCTGGGACACAGCAATGGGAGCTCACTCGGTCGTGGAGTTTCGAATAGAGGGCTACAGAGTCATGGATTGGTTGGACGCAGTGGAATTGTGGGAGGAACCAGCTGGGGAACCACCGAGGAAAGAAACCCGGGGAGAAGTGGTAGTTGGAAACATCTGAAGGGCACCAGCCTGATGAAGGCTGCTGTAAAGCTCCAGGGATCTCTGGGAAACTCTTGACTTGAATTTCCTGAGATTTTTTTATCCATGTATTTCTTTCTATTCAAGAATATATCTATGCTATTCCTAAACTGGAAAGGAAGCTTTGTTCTGTTATAACTTTGAGTGCAAAAATTATACTATTAAGTACTACCATGATCTTTCAGATTGCGGAGAATCACAGCTGGTAGGCTATGGGACTTCCACCCTGTTACTAACGAGTCCTCTATTTTCTGAACGTGGGCCCTGAACATGAGCGAAGGAGCTTTCAGAAGCAGATCAAAGGGCAGCAAAGCTGAAGGAATAAAAGAAGAAACTGAGTGTGAAACTATAACAAACTTTAAATGAGTGCAGAAACGGCAAGAAGTATTTCCATTGTAGTTGCAGGTGTGAAATTACCTGGTCTTGGTCTGGATCCTGGCAGTCCAATATAATCTCTGTAAAACAGAAAGTGTATTGATAAAAAAAAAAATCCAACAGTCTGGTCAGTTTCTGGGTGGGAGGTTGCTAACGGCTACCGATAGGGCCTTCTCGGTAGTGGCACCTGCCCTGTGGAACCACCAAAAAAGCAAATTTGCTGGGATGTTATTTTGTGAAGCTTTTTTTAAAAAATACATGACAAACCTTGATGGTTTCGGCCTTTGCAAGCAAAGATTTCAGAGGTGCCCATGCAATTTTAAGTGCTGGTAAGGACATCCAGTGTGATTTCAACATCCTGGAAAAGATTTCCTAATTTTGAACATTTCTAAGTTCTGCAGTATTGTACAGTCACAGCTTTGGAAAACTCAAGATTAAAGCTGGCCAAAAATTTTACATTGCAAGCTTACCTTGCGTTAGTCTGTCTTTCAGAAGCGCTGAAGCTTCGTTTTATAATACCTGTAATGAAAGCACAATTGATATATTCTTAACGCTGGAAATATTTTCAGATGCCAAAAATAGATTCAGTCTCCAAACATTTTTATCCTATCATAGCAACTTTTAAAAGAAACTGGTAATAAAAGATAGCTCTAAAAATAAAGTGAACCAATATGTATGCAGTGCATAATGATTCACACAGATATCACATTTTAATCAGGCTAGTGAACCGTAAGAAAATTCTACTAGCTTGCCAAAACAGCTGTGTGCAAACCTACTAAATTGCTTTCATTATAAAATGCATTTTTACCCCACTCTTTTAGAAGGACTTTTCAGGCAATAAATGCCTATTTCTTTCCGTCAGTGTCTAAAGAGTCTACTGCAATTTTTACACAGCTATCACTTCTTGTAATCTGTTTATTATTTTTGTAACATTGATACTCAAATAACACAATATATTATGTTTCTTTTTTATGTCCCCAGAGGAGCTGTCTTTTGGTGTCTATCGTGTCACTGGTAGAATTAATGTTAAAGTAACTGTATAATGTTAATGCCCTCTCCTCTATTATATCACCAATTATTTTTTTGAAATTTTGATTCTTTTCATAACCATCATTCAATTTATCAAGTACCCACTTTCTTAGTTTAAAACAACTAAAGCAATTAGCATCTTTGACTATTACCTCTCTCCATTATTTTCATATGATAACATTCTGTTGTCTTCTACTAAAGCTGCAAACTTTGCTAATTAATAGAATTTCCAGCCTTAATCTTCCAAAATTTTAATTAAAATTCAGATTTCTAAATGCAGCAGCTACTGCCAAATATGGAATAGGAATCTTGAAATACATGGATCACAAGCAGAGATATACATGGGAAACAGGAATGGAAGTTTTCTGTGTATCACTTCGAACACATCTTATTATAAGACCATTGCAAGAGGCTTTTGACATCCTGAAGGCCTTAAAGAAAACACCCAGGAATTATCATCTCATTGTTGAAAATGTGCAAAACCACAGGAGCCAATCAGATGCATGTATGGTGGAACTGCCTTCATATTAGAAATTCAGGTGTTATACCCATGTGTGGAGCTGGAGGGCGCTATCCTACTCTCCTCCTGCAGTTATCAGGTAGCTCTTACAAATTCTCAGTTCCTCTGATTTCCTATTTCCTCTACCAGGTTTCCATTTATTTATTTTTTGCTTTAATATCAAACATTTCCTACATGGAGTTGAAGGTGATGTACTTAGTTCTCCCCCATCCCATTTTAACTGCACAACAACCCTGTGTGGTGATCACACAGGGTCCCCAGACATTTCACCGTCTATTGATCCCTGTGCTACCACTTTATTTCTCGCTGCCACCACCCAGGCCCTACCTGGTACAATACTGAGTCCAGTCAGGGTTAAATTGGAACATAAACTTCTGTTTATTTATTACAGCTTAACAAGCATGTGGTTTCATAAACGGTCTCAGTCAATTCCAATCATGGGCTGCCTATCCAGACCTATAACTTCCGCTACCTGCTCTCATTCACTAAACCACCTCTCAGATATTTACTTGTCTTCCTAGCCCCTAACTGTTCCTGACTCAGCTTATTTCACTACACTAACTCAACCTACCCACAGACTCTATCCCAATTCACTCCCACTCCAACCAGCCACCCAACTCCCAACGAACTCCTCACAAACAAAGCTTGTGGTATAGTCCCTCTGACTCCACCCCCCTGCGTCCTGATTGGGTAACCTGTTTAACTATTTCACCTCCAGCACTCTCATGTTAACGTCACACCCTGATGGGTAGGTTAGGCTAAGGTCACCCACCAAGCTTCATTGCTGAGTAGGGATTAGACCCCTGTTTCCCAGGTCCTAATCCAACATTCTAACCATTACACCATTCTGGCTCTGCATTAGGGCAACATTCTATATCATTTAGTTGTTGCAGCATCACCAAACCATTCTTAAAATCTAACAACTTCCCAATTTGTCTTACTGTGTACAATTGGAATAACCTTTATATGAAAAATGGTACCAATACAATGCCAGGTGCAGAAAATAGCAGAGAAATATAAACAACCTAGCAGCCTCCTACCTGGTGTGGCTTGGGAATTCTAATAAACCGAAAGATCACTAGTTTTGAAATCAGCATTTAGAGTCAGTGCAGTTGTGAAAGTTTTAGTCCAACCCATCTTGATTCAAAATGGCATCCAAACCTAGATGGAGACCTCTGCTCCTTGATCTCAGGAACGATCATGTAAAACTATGTTTTAGTATCTTAATAAACATTCAAATGCGTAGAGAACAAACAACTTCCCAAAATATATAGTGGATGCAAACAAGGATCAGCAAGGTCCTAAAGGACCCCTGACAGTTAAGTCCAGTCACAAACGACTCTGGGGTTGCGGCGATCATCTCGCTTCACTGGCCGAGGGAGCCGACGTTTGTCCGCAGACAGTTTTTCCGGGTCATGTGGCCAGCATGACTAAGCCACTTCTGGCAAAACCAGAGCAGTGCACGGAAACGCCGTTTACCTTCCCGTCGGAGCGATACCTATTTATCTACTTGCACTTTCGAATTGCTAGGTTGGCAGGAGCAGAGACCAAGCAACGGGAGCTCACCCCGTTGCGGGGATTCGAACCGCGACCTTCCGATTGGCAAGCCCAAGGCTCAGTGTTTTACACCACAGTGCCACCCGCGTCCCTTAGGATCAGCAAAGGTACCTTAAATTTATCAAGTGAAAGGGCTTGCCTAACTGGAGCAGTATCAGAAAACCTACACTGACAAGCTGTAGCCCAAAATGAGAAGCCGTTGCAACCCATCAAGGTAGGTAAATCAAATTAGGTCTTAAGCAGAGACCTAATCACAGATCTGGGTAGCCAAACATAATATGGAATGGATAACAGGGATGGGGAACCTGTGGCACAGAAGATACTGGTGGACTAGAACTTCCATCATACATGACCACTTGCTGTTTCTGGGGCTGATGGGAGTTGGAATCCAAGAACAATTTGAGGGCAGCAGGTTCCCCACTCCTGATTTATCGAGTAGGAGGAGATACAAGGGATGAACGTTACGCTTTTGAAGAAGCATCCACATATTCTTGTGTGGGACAAGGTCCTTAACTATGTTAAAACACTATACAGTGGTGCCTCGCAAGACGAAATTAATCCGTTCCACGAGTCTCTTCGTCTAGCTGTTTTTTCGTCTTGCAAAGCAACCCTATTAGCGGCTTAGTGGCTTAGCGCTATTAAAGGCTTAGCGGCTATTAAAGGCTTAGCGGATTAGTGGCTAAAAGTCTATTAGCGGCTTAGCGGCTTAGAAAAAGGGGGGGAAAGCGGGGGGAAATCGGAACACTCGCAAGACGTTTTCGTCTTGCAAAGCAAGCCCATAGGGAAAATCGTCTTGCGAAGCAGCTCAAAAACCGCAAAACCCTTTCGTCTGGCGGGTTTTCCGTCTTGCGAGGCATTCGTCTTGCGGGGCACCACTGTAAATCAGTTTTCAGTTGTTTCAAAACAAGTGAGTCTGGTATGAATAATTTTGTCCACATTCTTCTGATCTGTTCTCATTATACAGAACAGACTTTGCTCAGCTGTCTTTAAAACCTAGCTTCAGTGCGAATTAGAAGGTTCTGATGTGACAGACCGGTCAGAAAGAATACATCATCACAATAGTATGATAACTAACACCTTCAGAGAATCAAGAGCACGGAAGTTCACCTCCATGTTCACAGGTTTTATTTAATGATTTCAGGGCAAGGCACTTGATCTCATTTGTGTCCTATTGGCTGCTCTCCAAGGTAATCTAGGGCACATTGAATAAAAACAATTTCACAGCACACTCTGAGAAAAAGAGAGAAGAGCTAACGAGAGAAAAAATGTATCTAAAACATTTATTGTTTGGAAAGCTTCACAGTTGATTGTCAAGAGTTGCACTACTCAAAGCAGAGACACTTAGATTTAGCAATTGTTTCCCTTGGCAAATAGAAGGGGGGAAGCATTATTTTTTCTCATTCTTAGCTCTGTTCCATTTGCACTCGTTAGTTCTTTTATTGTATCATAAACACAAACAATAAACAACAGCCCCACTTTTCTTCTCCCAGAAGCAGGCACAAATTGTTCCAAGCACTTGAGTATAATCCATAAAATGTGAATAAGTTACTGTAGAATTAGGCAGGGTGGGGAGACATATTATTTACGCTTGAGCTCGAATTTAGTTTTGTCTGGAACCATTTTGTAACCTAGACCAAGTGGTCAGAAATTAAAGAGAGGCTGGAAATGGGACAAAAATGCCTCTGGATCTATACTGGACCATGCCAGCAGACACTGTGCCCTTCCAAGATGGAATGGGACTTGCCCACTGGCATGTGAAAAGACCTAGAAGTCAGATGTGTGTGAAATCAAGTTTTAGATATCTAGTAGACATGCAAGTAAAAAGCACGTTTTCTTACAGTGATCACAAGTTGGTTCGGGGGTGGGGGATATTGGACCATCATAAGACTGTGTGTGTGTGTGTTCCTTTTCCCATCCCTGAACCCCAAATTTCAGTTCAAAGGAGAAGAAGGGACATTGAAACTTGCAAAGACCAATGCATATTTTAATGGGCTAATCATGTAACATTTAGTTTAGTGCTATTAGTGTGGCCGATACTGTGGTAAATACAGAAATTGCACTGCTCGCTATCCATTAAACTTGCAGTATGTTATGGAAAACTACTGAGGAATCCATGTGTGATTGCTTCATTAGATACTCATAAAGCTTTCGATAAAATACTTGTCAGAGTTATCTGTATCTATTCCTGTTGGACTTCGGCAAACTTAAATAGACTGAACCATCCTGGAGGGGGGGGGGTTAATCTGGGATTTTGTTTCCGTATTTTTCCCGTTTTTGTAATTGCTTTATAATGGAAATTAGTAAAATCATATTTATTTTTAAAAAGGACTTGCAATCTAAACAAAACTTAAGTGACACAGTTTGACAAGAGAGTATAAAGGAGGAAAGTTTTTTAATTGCAGAAAGCAGAAGGAAATGACAGGAGGCCATAAAAACCACCCAGTCCTACCATAACAAACTCTTAGACAATAGCATACAGTACAGGGATCCATCAATACGTCAGTGTTCATGTAAAACGTAATCTAAAATGTGTGATTCTTCTATAATTATTTTCTGAGCCCTGCAGCGCTACAGTTCTAGAAATGTTGACTGGAATTAATGAGTTTATAGGTAACTGGTGAGACCTTATTATTTTTGTTAATGTGAGCGAAGAGTCTCAAGCAAAGAGATAGGTGGCATTCAAATAATGTTGTTGTTTTTTTAAAAAAACTATACTGTATAGATCAATGTGGCAATTAAAATTGCATAAGCAAACACTTTATCTGTCACAACAGGTATTGGATCCACTTGATCAGACCTGACGTAAGAGAGAAAGCTGATTGCCTAAAAGGGAGCTGATGCTTTCTAAAACATTAATACAAAGGTGTAAAGACGCAGAAGAAGGCTTTAAAGGCAGTCTATTATTTCTAATTTGGACAGATAGTTAAATTGCCATAAGTATAAATATTTTCTGTATCTAAGAGAGTGGGGAGATTAATTCATATTAATACATCTGAAAAATGTCATTCTGAAAGGAAATTGGGGGGGGGGGGGTCCCCACAAACGTTAGCTTTAAGTATTCCTCATTGACATTTACATTCAAGTGAACATTTTACCAAAGAATGAAACTCCACAAGACCATAATCATCCTAAAATTTTCATATAATGTCTATATTCACATGTTGTTTCTTTCTACACATTTTTGAGCCTTTTTCTTCTTTTTTTCTTTGCATCACTTTATTTCTTTATAATTGAAACATTTTCAGAAAGGAAAGTCTATAATCATATTGCAGACCATGGAATCTGGCTTCCATCACTGAACCCACTGCCTGCCTCAGAACTTCAGCTTTCATTTTAAAAAGCAAAACACACTTTTTCTATCCTTCCTTATCTGGGTAAGAAAATCATTAAATACGAAGGCTCAGAAACCCAAGGTAATCTACATGATTCTAAGACCAAGGCTTGGGATTGTTTCTACATGACTTTCCGCTAACCAAGTCTTATTGCTTATTATTTACATACTTCCACTTATGACTCACAAATACCTGTGTCAATACATGCTCAGATCCATAAGAAAAATGTTGGAGATTAGAACTCTTGCTTAAAGGAACTTACCAAACGCTGATTCTTTAAGAGGACTTGAACTAGAACTGCTGGAATTATCTGATACGTCCAGTTCATCATCTAATTCTGAGAAGACATCTGTACATAAAAGCGGAAACAAACCTTTCTATCCAACTCCAGTCAATCATTTTATTTGCATATCACCTTTCCAAAATCAAAGCCATGCTCAAGGTGGCTTGCAACATATAAAAAAATGGCATAACTACAAACGTAACAAAAGTAGTCATAAGCAGTAAACAAAATATCAAAAAGTACACTACCAAACTGAACAATTTCCACAGAAATAATAAGATCCAGAATAAAGATATAAAAAATAAGAGCAACACCCCCCCCCACCAAAACCACCACCACCCCGACAATAACCCAGCATGGTGGAAGTACTAAAAATGCTCATTTTGCTCATTCATCACTACCTTTTTCTGAGTTTTCTAAAGTGCAGTTATCATCCGACAAGGTTAAATCACAAGTTTTCTCTTCATCCTTTCCAGAAGCTAGATGGAAGTTTTCAGTCAAAAGATCTGTATTTTCAGAAAATTCGCTTTTTAAACTGGCTGCTCCACTGCTACTGCTGCTAAGGCTTGATTTCTCATAATGTTCCTACAAAAGAGAACAGAAATGGTTTCCTTTGACCGTGTGGCTTCCAGAAGTACAACCTAGGTACAGTGGTACCTCGGGTTGAGTACTTAATTCGTTCCGGAGCTCCATTCTTAACCTGAAACTGTTAACCTGAAGCACCACTTTAGCTAATGGGGCCTCCTGCTGCTACCACGCCGCCACAGCATGATTTCTGTTCTCATCCTGAAGCAAAGTTCTTAACCCGAGGTACTATTTTTGGGTTAGCAGAGTCTGTAACCTGAAGTGTATGTAACCTGAAGCGTATGTAACCCGAGGTACCACTGTACAGTGTGCAAGCAACACAATAAATTTCCCTCGGTTTCTTTTAAGAACCATTAGAAACTCTGCTAGCATAGAATTGTATACAAAAATGGCTGGTTCAAAACATGTTTCAGATACGCTATATGATTTTGATTACTGACTTTAATCTGTAAGCGAATTAATTCAGCAGATAATCTTGCTGCGTAAAAGCACCTGATTTAGAGAGGTTAAGTTGTTTTTTGATCAATTTCAAATATGATTGTGCATTAGCAAGTTGCTTCTGATTTGCTGCTTCCTTAGCTCCTTTTGTTGGGTTTTCACAGTAATAGCCTCAGCAATTTAGATCCAACTAAGTAGAGGAACATTTGCTCTTTGTGTGTTCTAAGCCAATGACACTCCCCACTAATAGAGAGAACTAGAGTTGCAAATGAAGCTTTCACAGTCCCGAGCAATGTTAAATAGAGGGGAACACTTTGGTGGCTGCACACATGGTGTTTCCTCTCTTCAAGCTTGGAGATCCAGTTAGCCATTTTAGATAGATGGTGCATGCTTGGAAGCCTGATAACATTATACGACACACCAGTGACAAGCATGAGAGCGGGCCAATCCACTCCTAGGTAAAGGTAAAGGGACCCCTGACCATTAGGTCCAGTCGTGACCAAATCTGGGGTTGCGCACTCATCTCACTTTATTGGCCAAGGGAGCCGACATACAGCTTCCGGGTCATGTGGCCAGCATGACTAAGCCGCTTCTGGCAAACCAGAGCAGCGCACGGAAACGCCGTTTACCTCCCTGCCGGAGCGGTACCTATTTATCTACTTGCACTTTGAGGTGCTTTCGAACTGCTAGGTTGGCAGGAGCAGGGACCGAGCAACGGGAGCTCACCCCTTCGCGGGGATTCGAACCGCTGACCTTCTGATCGGCAAGCCCTAGGCTCTGTGGTTTAACCCACAGCGCCACACGCGTCCCTTAATGCACAGTATTTCTGCATGTCCAGTTGGGCAGATTGGTCCAACGGTCCCTTGCAGTCACATGAGGCTATATTATATGCAACAATGTAATTGAAGGCATTTGCTTACCTGAGATAATACAGCAAGCTGGTGGTGACATGTGACTGCATTTCGATTGGCCTCCATGAAATATCTCTGGGTCCGCCTCCTCTCGCGTTCCAATTTCCTCTCCAAGACAAGCTGGGAGGTTGATAAGCCGTCTAAATACTTCATCATCACATTTGGTATCAAGGAACTGACCTCTACAATGTCAGGTCGACTCTCTGCATCCGGGGTCAAGCACCTACGGGGGGGGGGGGAATCCATTATTTAAACAATCTATGATGGTGACTGGCTGCTTGCCTGTAACTGTAATTCTTCGAGTGGTCACCTGTGCATATGCATTCTGCATTCTGTGTTTTTCTAAAAAAAAATATAAATAAACATTTTGTTTATTCGGCACAACATCTTAAGGATGTTGCTTATTTCTTTGTTTTGTACAGATTTCTTTTTTGTGCTGTGAATGCAGGAATAATTTTCATTTTAGGAATGCCCATAAAAATAATCACCAGGCTCATTTTAAAATGATCTCTCATAATTAAATCCACTAACGTTTCCATTTTTGCACTTTTAAAGCTCATTCCTATCTTCTTCTGTGTTGCTATCTGTTTATATCTTACGTTAATTGTCAATTGTCAGCAAAGTGATTATTGTGATAACCCAAATGGCGTCTCTAGCTAGCGAATTACACTGCCATACCAAGTAAGTAAATATTAATGGAATCAGCTGATTACATGCTTCTTTTAATACCACCACTTCAGATCACTGCAGATACTACAGCCTGTGCTCTGTTTAAATAAGTATGTGAACTGTGGACCTCTTCTCGCTAACTCCCAGTCATGTGACCCTCTCTGCTTGTTTCCTCTATCAGATTTCCTTCCCCTTTCATACTTGCTCACCTTCCATTCAACTCTTCCCCTCATTACTGTGAACTTCTGTTGCTTCCTTCTTAGGCCCCTTTTCCCATTACAACAAAATCCCCCTTGTAACATCAGAACAACTCTGCCAAAGGCAGACAGGAGAACCTTGCTCATATAGGAAGATAAGAGCAAAACTGCAGCATGGAAAAGATCAGGTCCTTTGCTTGTGCTAACAGCCAAAGTTTGACCAAGTTCCAATAGGTAAAGGTAAAGGACCCCGGGACGGTTAAGTCCAGTCAAAGGTGACTATGGGGTTGCGGCGTTCATCTCGCTTTCAGGTCAAGGGAGCCAGCGTTTGTCCACAGACAGCTTTCCAAGTCATGAGCCAGCATGACTAAACTGCTTCTGGAACAATGTAACGTAAGCCAGAGTGCACGGAAATGCCATTTACCTTCCCAGCCCAACGGTACCTATTGGCGTACTTTCAAACTGCTAGGTTAGCAGAAGCTGGGACAGAGCAATGGGAACTCACTCCATCGCGGGGATTCGAACCGCTGACCTTCCAATCAGCAAGCCCAAGAGGCTCAGTGGTTTAGACCACAGCGCCACCCACACCCCTCAAGTTCCAATAATAATAATAATAATAATAATAATAATAATAATAATATTTATACCCCGCCCATCCAGCTGGCTTTCCCCAGCCACTCTGGGCAGCTCACAACAGGATATTAAAAATACGTTAAACATCAAACATTAAAAACTTCCCTAAATAGGGCTGCAGTCAGATAGTTGTTTATTTCCTTGACATCTGATGGGAGGGTGTTCCACAGGATGGGTACCACTACCAAAGAGGCCCTCTGCCTGGTTCCCTGTAACCTCACTTCTCGCAGTGAGGGAACTGCCAGAAGGCCCTCAGAACCGGACCTCAGTGCCCAGGCAGAACGATGGGGGTGGAGACGCTCCTTCAGGTATACTGGGCCGAGGTTGTTTAGGGCTTTAAAAGTCAGCACCAACACTTTGAATTGTGCTTGGAAACGTACTGGGAGCCAATGTAGGTCTTTCAATGGTCTCAGCAGTTCTTGAGACAGAACTAATTATAGATACAAGTAATTCTTCATGTTAGTCCAATGAAGCAGGGAGTCTGTAGTGGCCAGGGGACAGGCTGGGGAAGTGAGGCAAGATGCATCAAGCTGTCAGGGAACCAGGATGTGAGGGGTGGGAGATTCAGGGTGAGTAACCAGAGGTCCAGCTCTGAAGTCATACTTAGATTGACATCATTTACACTTAGGAACATTCCCCAGTGTGATCAAGATGCTGAATTCCATTTAGAAAAAATGGCCATTCAGGACCATCAAGAGAATAAGGATGCACACTGGAATAGCCAGGGACTGGTTTTATTTGTCTCAAATTTACATTCTTATATTATACAAATTAATGGAGAATAAAGCTCTCAATGACTCCTAGTCATGAAGGACATATACCACCTCCATGATTGGAAGCACCATGACTCCAAATACTAGTCTCTAGGGCGAAACAGCAAAAGAGAGGTTATTTCCGTATTTCCTGCTTGTGGGCAGGAAATATGTTTGGGCAGAAAATACCGTATGTTTGGTTACTGTAGGAAACAAGGTGTTGCACTGGTTGGCTTTTGGCCTAATCCAACAGGACTTAATCCAGAATGTAAGGAACATATGAGACAGAATTCTTCCCTTGAAGGTTCAGTTTTAAACAGAAGCTAGGAAATCGCTCAGTGGAAGGTGAACAGAAATCACACAAAAACATCAGAAAGCGTATTTTTATTCTCATTATGTTATGAACTTTTTTGTAATCATAATTTGGAGATTTGTACTGATGATAATCAATGTGCATTCATGGAAAGCAATTCCAATTAGCTAGTTCCACCCCCCCCCCACCCCCCAAAGTTTGCCTGAGCACACCTGGGTTCCACACTATATTGCATGAATTTTATGCTTCTCTGTATACTGGGTGCACCTCAACTGTGCATGAAGTCTACATCCTTGAGGAAAACAAGACATGCCATTGGAGATGCAGGAATACTTCTCCATTTTATTTTATTTATTTTGATAAAACAGCTGGAAGGAGGGACGCGGGTGGCGCTGTGGGTAAAACCTCAGCGCCTAGGACTTGCCGATCACATGGTCGGCAGTTCGAATCCCCGCGGCGGGGTGAGCTCCCATCGTTCGGTCCCAGCTCCTGCCCACCTAGCAGTTTGAAAGCACAATTAAGTGCAAGTAGATAAATAGGTACCACTTTCTAGCGGGAAGGTAAACGGCATTTCCGTGTGCTGCTCTGGTGCCGGTTCGCCAGAGCAGCTTCGTCACGCTGGCCACGTGACCTGGAAGTGTCTGCGGACAGCGCTGGCCCCCAGCCTCTTAAGTGAGATGGGCGCACAACCCTAGAGTCGGACATGACTGGCCCGTACGGGCAGGGGTACCTTTACCTTTACCTTTACCTTTACCTTAATGCAGTGTTTCCCAACCTTTTTTGGGCAAAGGCACACTTGTTTGATGAAAAAAATCTCAAGGCACACCACCATTACAGCCCCGTGACGTCAGCGCGCAGCGTCACGCCGGGAGGGACGCACGAAAGTGTAAGTTTCAATTTTTTCCCCTCCCCCTTGCCGGGGAACCTCCAAGCTTTGGGGGTGGGGGGGGGGAGGAGGCAGCAAAGCGAGGCAGGAAGGAGAGCGCGGCTTGGCTGGGTGAGCTTTGGCAGGGGCAGGGAATGAGAGCCGCGAGGCGGGCGCTGCGGACGGAGGCTCTGCCCGCCGAGCTCGCAGGCAGCCAGGCAGGCAGACGGCGAGAGCCCCGCGCTGGGCGGCCTCTCCTCGTCGCCCCGCCTCTCGCCGCCTGACTCGCCCGCCTCCCTCCAGGCAACATCTCACGGCACACCAGGCAACATCTCGCGGCACACTAGTGTGCCACGGAACAGTGGTTGGGAAACACTGCCTTAATGTGCTGTGGGGGGGGGGAGAAAAAACAAAACAAAACAGCTGGAAGGACCCTTGCTTTGGATGGGTGACAGCAAAGGGGAGAGCATCACAGACTTAATTCAAGCTGCCCCCTAGGTACTGAGAGAGAAGCATACAGGCACCCATATACTTAAGGTGATTTTTAAGCAGTTTTCACAACAGAATAAATGTGACAGGATTCCCTTGAAAAAGACCTATCTGAAATGCGTCGAGAACTTTCTAATCACTTGTTTTCTTTTCTCCGTGGAAAAACAGATGGGAGCAGGAGTCCCAATCCAAATTAGAGGCCACATAGCTGCTTTTACCCAAAGAGAGGAAAAGAATAATCAAACATGCATTCCTGCATCTTCAGAGTCACAGCAAGGCTGGCCTGGAGTTTTCTCAACAACAGTGGCAGTAACAGTGGTGCAGGAGCAGAAGGAATGTACCTGTAATACCAAATAATTGCCTTCTGTTCAAAACCAAATAAAAAAATTCCTTCCAGTAGCACCTTAGAGACCAATTAAGTTTGTCATTGGTCTGAGCTTTTGTGTGCATGCACACTTCTTCAGATACACTGAAACAGAAGTCACCAGACCCTTTTATATAGTGAGAGGTTGGGGAGGGGTATTACTCAGAAGGGTGGTGGGAATGGGTGATTGGCTGATAGGTGTGGTAAACCTCTTGACGAGTGTTAACGACTGCAATTGGTCTTACAGGAAAGAGCAAGGGGTGAGATTGCTAAAAATAGCTTTATCATGTATTTATCATGTATTCTATTCAATTTTAGTGAGTATGATGGAACTCAGTCCTGGGGCAGCATAAACACCAGCCAAATTATAGCATGAGCTTTATCTTATAGACAAATAAAGAATAACAAAATATTGCAGTGTCTCTTCCGCCCTCCTAACTGGAATGTTTCTGTTTAGCGTTAGATCCAGTCATTCATTCCCACCAAATTTTCCATTTTTATTTTCCAGTGGGTTGGGGTTTTTTTAAAATCCTACTTGTACAAAACTTGGGGTTTCCCTCCCCTCTTGCTTCTCAAGACTCCTGCTTTGACTTCAATCCAGTCTGCACTCACCACCTTGGTATGTTACTGGAGAGGTTAATGTCAGGGGGTACGAGACATGTAGCCAGCAATACACAGCTCCAATTGTGTTCCACTGTGCACAACAAGCTTTATTCCTATCTAAACTGGTTTCTTTATTGCTTTGTACATTCAGAAAGCTCACAAGGAATTACAGGTTCAAGGCATTACGCAATCCCCCCCCCCACCTACTTTGACTGGCAATATTTTCACTGGCATCTCACATTTTTAAATTGTACTATTAGCTCTGTGTCACCACATATCCTCTTTACACTTAGAATAAAAGGACCTTTTCCACAAGACACTTACTTTTTAATGACCGCAGAAACCTTTTCAGAATAGGTGCCCTCTGGGACTGGCTCATAGGCAGATTCAACTATCTGCAAAATAAATGAATACTTTGCTGACAACAGGAGAAAAATATCATGTTATGGATAAACTAGGTTTCAATCTGCCCCTTTAACAACATGGCACACAATCAACCTATCTTCACAATGCCCTTGTGGAACGTATATAAAATGAATTTGACTCATATGCATGTATCACACTCAAAAATATACAAAGCAATTTCCATGCAGAAAGTTCATCCAAAATTCACCACAAACACTAATGATAATCCTGCCTTTAATCACATATTTTTAAGCTGTTAAGCCAATTTATATGTCCACAGACAAAAAAGCTGGGTACAACTAATAAATCAAATCTGGTCAATCAGGAATTTCATGACTGAGATCTGCCAATTTCTCTACTGAGTATCTTTGATTTTCAGTAAAATGTATTCTTATTAAGAACTTGCTTGATTTTGAAGCCCCTGAAATTTGCAGCGTCTTTTTGCTAGTCTAGACTTTGAGGGATTGCAAATACAAAAAAAAAAAAGGGAACACGTTATAAAGTTCAGTAATAATAATAGTAACTGATGTGATTGCTTGATGTGAAGTGTGTCTCAATTCAAGGAGATTGATGTGGGGAGACAAGAAAGACATTATAAGACCCATTTGTGAATATAATGAGTCAGGGTCAGGGCAGGGAAGCAGGAAGATCCTTCATAACATTAATCCAAAACTGGGAGTTAGGCTCACTCCCTTGTCTATACCAATACAGCAACCATCAGAACTGCTTCTCTGGTACTGCTGTAATGTTCATGTGCAATGAGGAAACGCTGCATAAAGACATTTTTATTTCAAAAGCATGAACACGCAAAGGTAAATGGCTTCAACTAGCAAACCTGCATACTTTAGTTGCTAAGGAGAGCATGTTGGTGCTGTAAAATGGAGGGTTGAGAGTTGCCATCTGGTAAAGGACGCATCCTGCAGCCCAGACATCAGCCTTCTCACCATATGGCTCGCTCTTCACAACTTCAGGGCTAGGCAAATAAAAGCAAAATTCAAAAAATCCATAACGGAGATAGAACAGGTCACAATATTATTTTCAGGGAAGAGGCTACTACCTGCCACACAAATGCATCTTTAGGGAAAATACTGAACAATTCAGAGTTTGCAGAAGGTATCGTTTGCACATCAGAATGTTTATGAATGCTTACAACACAAAACGTGGTAACTGCTTCTACTTACATGTTCATATCTGTCTAAACAGATGCAACACCCCCCCCAAAATCCCTATTTTTTAATTATCCAGATGGTATTGCAATATTAAATAAATTGGACTACGCTACAATTTCCTTACATGTGTAACACAGAGCCATGATTCACCCCACTAATCCTTCCTCTAGTCTGCCCACTTTACCACTCTCTCAGCAAATCTCTACCATGAACATAGGATTAAATAACTTCCAGGAGACTAATTACCCAAGTCCAAATTTACTCACTAAGAGGTCCTGCCAACCTAGCAGTTCGAAAGCACGAAGTGCAAGTAGATAAATAGGTACCGCTCCGGCGGGAAGGTAAACGACGTTTCTGTGTGCTGCTCTGGTTGGCCAGAAGCGGCTTAGTCATGCTGGCCATGTGACCCGGAAGCTGTACGCCGGCTCCCTCGGCCAATAAAGCGAGATGAGCACCGCAACCCTAGAGTCGGTCACGACTGGACCTAATGGTCAGGGGTCCCTTTACCTTTAAGAGGTCTTTATTCCTATTTGCAGGAAATACTGCCTTAACTTCATGTAAGAGGTTGGAACTGATGATCTTCAGATGCATTCCCCTTCTGTATTTATTGCTTTCCAGTCAATATCACAAAAGCAAATCAATTATTTTTTTCCTCCCCCTCCCATCTTTGGCCAAGCTAATGTAATTTAGTCAACTGAAGCCTTAAATCAGTCATTCTTTTCCACCAGCCAAACCCTTTTAAAATCAAATAATGCATGATTTATGTTCATCCCTCCTCCCTAAAATCTTTTTTATCAGAATTATTCACATAATTCACATTTCATCTACTTCACTCACTGTTTAAAAAACAGTTTGAAAATTGACAAAGTTCTCATTGATGCCTGTCATGTGCCTGTCTCACAAATTCTAAGGGTTTTTCACCCCCTCCCTTCTCCTTCTCCTCCCCCACCCATACAAAAGGTTCAGGGAAGCAAGCTAATTAAGGATGGTACTGCTATGATCTGTGCTTGGCAAACTGGAGAGATACAGCTGGCTTTGTTTTCCATAAGGAACATATGGCAATGAAGTTATATGAAATGTACCCTTACAAAAACACTTGAGGGGGGAGCAGGAAGCGAGCGAGAGAAGAGTAATACCTTTATTATGACCAACTAAGAAAGATATTTAACAGTGAAAAAATGTTCAGGTCTCCAAAAATTCTTCTGGAAGCTGAGCTGAGAGCATGGTGTCCTGAGAGGTACTGGAACAGACACACAATAATGTCAGTCCCTCCTCCCTTTGAGAAATAAAATCTAGCGTTTAACCAGTGACATAGCACGGGTTGCCAGTGCCTTGGGCCATGCAGAGAGGGGGTGGAAGAGAAATGGATGGAGTACACATGTGCATTCAACTGCTTAAGGCAGAGGCCTTCAACTTTTTTGAGTTCATGGCTCCCTTGACCAACTACATTCTTTCTGCGGCACCCCTGTGGGACTCTGGAGCCGTTATGTCACGCCTTGCCTGCAGAACTGGCAGCCTCTCACCCTTTTTTGAGCACGCTCCCTTGTGGAGTGTTCCCATCAGCCTCCTTTCCTTGGGAGCTGCTGCTGCCCCTGGTCTCTGAGCTGCCCCCCCCAGTCCCCTTCCCAGAGAGAGGTGCCTCCTCACACTGCCCCACAGCGGCCTGGGACTTCTGTCCATTCCCAACTACAAGGGCTGGCAGGCTGGGCTTGCTTGCTTGCTTGCTCCAAGGCCGCTTCAGCTCCTGGCAACCAGCACCCCCTGGCCAGCCCCAAAGGCACCATTCACCTGGGCAGCTTGTAGCCAGGGCTGCTGCAACAAACATCTGTGCAAGCCTTTGGGAGGCAGAGACACGAGAGGACATCAGATGAGGGAGGGCAGGAAACAGGGACAGAGGCCAGTGTTGCCAGCAGCACCCCTGACCATCATTCAAGGCACCTCAGTGTGCCATGGCACACTGGTTGAACGCCACTGGCCTGAGGCATCTGCATCACTCAGGAGATTGCAGTCGCAGAGATAAGAAAAGAAGAGTCGTTCCATTGTCTGGAGAGGTCACTTCCTGGTTCACATGGAGAAGCCGTTTTCAACGCAGCCCAACGATGGAAGTGTGTGGCTGTTTTGAGGCAGCATCAGGTGTCAAAATTTTGCACCCTGGACAACCGCTCCTGTGGTGCCGCCACCCCCACCCCACCCCCACAGTACACCACTGCAGCAATAACTGAAACTTGTGAGGAAGGGATAGAAATAAAGGGAAACATGGTAGTCTTGCAGAGTGGGATCTGCATGGTGGACTGAATTTAGTAATAGAATTCTGCACTACAGTAAAATGGCTTTCGCCAAGAAGCATGTGATTAACATATGAATTAGGTGTTGGATATTTAAGTCAATTGGATTTTACAAACGGTATATTCAGGTAATTGCAATATTTGCTTTTAAGCTTTCAGCCCAGCACCTTGTATTCAAGCAGGAAGATTCCCACTTCACTAGTATTCTGGTGAAGATAGATTAGCATATCCTTTGCTAAACAAATAGTTACAGCAAGAACAAAGCCAGATTAGTTGGACATTTTTCAATTTCATTCTTTTCATTTTCTCTAAACAGACTGAGCTGTGCTCTGTGTTTTCTCTGAAAGGACTCCGCATCTGCTCCTCTTACGCAGAAATCGTATTTTTTTATTTAATAACCAATCTTCTTGAATGCTAAACTCAATCTTAAAATGAGTTTGGCAGTTGAACAAAACATTTACAGCAGCACAGAAGATAATTTAATCTTCCAAGTATTTTGTTATGGGATCCACGTTTATGAAAATGACTTGGAAATACAGAAGAATGTATATATGTAGTACAAATTACAGAAAGATAGAAAATAAGTTGATATCCTTGGAAAGTTATGTCATAATGCTATTTATAGAAGAGGATTTTTTTCCTTAGTGATTTGTTTTCATGGAAACCATCATTCTTTAGGCTTAAGCCTTTCCAATTTTATTCTGTTAATATTTTATTACAATATTAGCATAAGTTTCATTTTAATAAGCCTGTGGAGACAGGTTTCTTCGCCCCTATATTCCTGATAAGCTAACTGATAGTATGTAACTTGTTTTCAGACTGTCTTACAAGGGATGCTCAACGGTACAGGATTAGCTTGTGTAAATATTAGTTTTCAATGGATGATTCTTTGTGCAAAGGTCATAATAAAAGCTATTACTGTGGGGATGAGATACTGATGATATTAGAGGATTTTGTAAGGCAGGGAAAGTTTTACGGCTGAAATGGGCTAAGCCCAGATTGAACAGCCTGTGTCAAAGAGTTCAGCCTGGCAAGGAAGAGCTTCCTATCAGAAAGCATACCTCAAATGGCAAAAAACACACATCCTAGACTTGGCCCGGAGACTTCTAAAGAACCCCTCTTCTCGTGTCTTCTGTTAACTCAACATGTAGTTCTGCCTCTATTTCTTTTTTTGCTGTTATTTACCTACCCAGTCCCTGAGATCATCTTCTGAGGCCCTTCTTTGTGTGCCTCCTCCTCGAGAGGTCCAAAGGGTGGCAACACAAGAACGGGGCCTTCTCTGCAGTGGCTCCCCATCTATGGAATGCTCTTCCCAGGGAAGTTCGCCTGGTGCCTTCATTATACATCTTTAGGCACCAGGCAAAAACGTTCCTTTATATCCAGGCCTTTGGTTGATCTTATTGACATCCAACACCCTTTTAGAATGTGGCTTTTTTGGGGGAGGGGGGATTTATTGGGTTACTGCTTTTGGTTTGATTTTATATGCTGTGGTCTTGTTGTAAACCGCCCTGAGATGTATGGGTACAGGGCGGTGTATAAGTTGAAAAATAAAATTAATAAGAATACAGTGGTGCCCCGCAAGACGAATGCCTCGCAAGACGGAAAACTTGCTAGACGAAAGAGTTTTCCGTTTTGGAGGTGCTTCGCAAAACGAATTTCCTATGGGCTTGCTTCGCAAGACGACAATGTCTTGTGAGTTCCTGCTGGTTTTTTTTCCTCCCCCCCCCCCTTTTCCTAAGCCGCTAATCCGCTTATCAGCTGATCCGATCAGCAGATAAGCCGCTAAAAACCGCTAATAGCGCTAATAGCGCTAATCCGCTAATCCTTCAATGGGCTTGCTTCACAAAACGAAAAAAACGCTAGACGAAGAGAATCACAGAACGGATTCTTTTTGTCTTGCGAGGCACCACTGTACTGCCCGTGGCTCTCTATTTTCAGAGTTTGAAACGTAGCTTTCTTTTTTATCTGTTCTTATAGGCAGAATTGTGGGCAATTTTAACTCATTATTATTTACATCAAGCATAGCCAAAGTGGGGCTCTGCAGATGTTGTTCAACCCTCACACGCCCTGCCAGCCAGCATGGATAATGGTTAGGGATAATGGGAGCAGCATCTCCAACAACATCTGGAAGGAACTACATTGGCTACCCCTGATTTACATCAATGATGTACAATTTACATCCATCATGATGGATCTCTTTTCTTCCCTTTGTTTTACAGAAAGAAGTGATGGCATTACTTGTGTTGATGGAAACATCTTTGTTTATCATTGCGTAGCATATGCAGTAATTATGCCCCTTACAGTTTGCTGAAAGCTTCAAATGCAAATAGTAATGAAAAGTGTCAGCTGATTTTCCAAAGGTAAAATGTATTCCTAGGAAAAGGACATAGGGCACACAAGAAAATTAAAGATTATGAAACAGATAAACAACAACAGCTCAATCAGGCTGGAACATATACAGTAGCTGAAGAGAACAATCGGAGGAAGGTTGAAAGCTTTGCTTTAAGAAATCAAAGGTTTCAACTAGATGGTGAAAGTTAAACATGGGTGGAGCAAGGTGGACATCTTTAGGGGAGGAGATCGATGAGATGGGTACCATAACAGAGAAAGTCTTGCCATGTGCAAGATTGCATTGCTCCTTGCCTGGCTTCTGATCACTGCTGGGTGTTCTGCTTTATTTAAATGTGATTATGCCAATAATAAGGGGACGCGAGTGGCGCTGTGGGTTAAATCACAGAGCCTAGGACTTGCCGATCATAAGGTTGGCAGTTTGAATCCCTGCGATGGGGTGAGCTCCCATTGCTCGGTCCCTGCTCCTGCCAACCTAGCAGCTCTGGTGGGAAGGTAAACAGTGTTTCCGTGCGCTGCTCTGGTTCACCAGAAGCGGCTTAGTCATGCTGGCCACATGACCCGGAAGCTATACGCCGGCTCCCTCAGCCAGTAAAGCGAGATGAGCGCCACAACCCCAGAGTCGGTCACGACTGGACCTTTGCCAATAATGCAGTAGTGGGGAAGGGGGTGAAATGGATCATTCCATGGTGCCCCAGACGTAGGAATGACTTGGGGGTCTTGGCCACCCCTGCTCCTGGAGTCTGGGCACAGAGATCCTCAAATCGCTGCCGAACAGCTGAGTGAGCAGACAGAGAAGAGAGAAAGAAAAAGCTGCGTACAACTCACAGGTAAAATTCAGGAGTCAGTAATCAACCCTGCTCTCCCACAAAAGGTAGAATTGAAACTGGCCAGAAGGTTGACCTCCGTTTCAGATGGGCATGTAGTTTCATTTTCAGTTCTGACCTTGCCTTCTACCCTGTATGCTTCACTCCTCTGCTGACTGAGAAGCCACACACACACAAAAGACTGGTGAAGAAGTTACTCTGCATTTCTTCCTTTTGCCCTCCAATGTCGCAGGGAAAATTCCTTCCCCTCATGTCACAAGAACACTGCTGTTAATATTATCCAATATTCACTGGAAAATGTGGCTCTCTCAGATTCTTACATTAAAAGCAACACCTGAATGCCAAGAGAGCCAATACTTGATTCGCTGCAAATTGTGCTCATTTGTTTGTGTTTATGTTGCACTCTGTAAACACTCTGTTTTTGTTGCAATGTGTAAAACTATTTTATTTCACTGCCTTGGCTCAATAAATATTTCTTCTTATTGCTCGTTAAAACAGAGAACTTATAAACTGTACCTCCAGAGCCTATAAAATGCAATTATCTCACTTCTATTATGTAATTTTTTTCCATAGTCTACTGTCTCTACACAGGAGGTCTAGACTGGCAAACAATCTCCAAACATGGGGATGGAGAAAGTTCTTTTCCTGGCCCTATAGCAAGAACAACATCAGTTTCAAGTGGGTTCGCTTGGTCTGCAGTTGCTTTTGCCTTAACTAGTCATTCCAGCTGAGAGCCAAAGGATCACACAATTAATTCCTTACTACCATATGCTCTTTTAGCTTGCTTTTTGGGTCATAGGGCATATTTTGGGCATCACACCTATAACATATATGTGCTTCTAGATTGCAGGGTTCAGAGTCCCAGAATAATTATGGATGTTAATAACTATAATAATTATAATAATTATAATAATTTTATTATTTATATGCCATCCATCTGACTGGGTTGTCCCAGGAATTCTTTTTTTTAAAAAAATAATTTTTATTAACAGACCAATCATATCAAATCGAATCACATAAATTCCAAATTACATAGCCTAATTTTAAATTTTGTTGGGGGTACCCATATTTCAAGTTCCGAAAGGGGTCCAATCCTCTTATTGCTACTGCTTTAAAAGTCCACAAATCTGTCCAAATAATGTTCAAAATACTGTCCAATCCTTTCTTGCTGTTTTCCACATCTCTTCTAGTTGTTTTCATATATTTTTCCTCTCTCTTTGTCTTTGTGGCCTCTGATTGTCTCCATAAACAGGTTCAAACAAATTTGTATTCCTGTGTGGGGTTTTCCGTTCGTCCAAGAGTCATATTTCAGACAGCCGCCGTATTTCATCGCTTCCATAAAGAAAAACATTCTTGCTGTCTACTTATTCACTTTTCGCAGGTCTGTCCCTCTTTCTCAGACCTCGAGGAGGTTCTACCAAGAATCCAGTATGAAAACAAAGCTTCCTCCTCCCGATAAATCTTTCGACAAGATCCGTCAAAATGGCGACTCCCTTTTTGTTGCTGCGCCATCAAAAGCCCTTGTTCTTTTTCTCGATCTCACATGTCAAGTTTTTGGTAGTAAATTATTTCCACACAGTTTTTAATCATCTTGCTTAGGTCGGTTATGCAGCGGTTCTTTTTGAGAAGGGGTTATTGATTAATCACATAGAAGAAAAGAAAAAAAGCCCCCCCCCCATCCAGTCCCGCTCCGGCATACTGAACCTGATGTAATTTCTTCATGTTGTATTCCGTTAAATCCAAACCCGTTGCTCTCGTTCCACAGAGGTCACTTCAGTTAGCAGTTTTCACTCCCGTTCTTCACTTGAAATATGTGCATTTGCTTCATTTCCAATTAAATATCTCGAGCTTATGCAAACCAGTGCGCGATCAGAGACAGCGTCCGGGAGAGCCGGACTCCACCCGAGGGCTTTATGCCTAGTGCCCTCACCCCCTTCTTTCAAATCTGGGGGTGAATTATGGGCACAGCAGGCAAGGCAGTCCCCCCCCATTCCCTTGGGGGGGGCAAGGGAGGCTGCATACTCCCATCACAGCCTCTTAATTACCTCGTGTGGGTTGGAGAGATGTTACTGTCGGCCATCTTCCAATGCGCCCCTGGTGGCCCCTCTGCCCCAGGAATTCTTGGTGGCTTCCAAAAAAATATTAAAACATAGGTAAAGAGACCCCAGACTGTTAAGTCCAGTCACGGACGACTCTGGGGTTGTGCCGCTCATCTCACTTTACTGGCTGAGGGAGCTGGCGTTTGTCTGCAGACAGCTTCCGGGTCATGTGGCCAGCATGACTAAGCCACTTCTGGCGAACCAGAGCAGTGCACGGAAACACCGTTTACCTTCCCACCGGAGCGGTACCTATTTATCTAGTGGCATTTGACGTGCTTTCGAACTGCTAGGTTAGCAGGAGCTGGAACCGAGCAATGGGAGCTCACCCTGTCGCGGGGATTCGAACTGCCGACCTTCCGATTGGCAATCCCAAGAGGCTCAGTGGTTTAGACCACAGCACCACCAGTGTGGGGCTTCCAACAAAATATTAAAACATAAAGGCCCTCAAACATTAAAAACCTCTCTGTAGCTGCCTTCAGATGTCTTCTAAAAGTCAGATAGATGTTTATCTCCTTGACATCTGATGGGAGGGCTTTCCACAGGGCAGGCACCACTACCAAGAAGGCCCTCTGCCTGGTTTCCTGTAACCTCACTTCTCACAGGGAGGGAACCGCCAGAAGGCCTTCAGAGCTGGACCTCAGTGTCCGGGCTGAACAATGGGGGTGGAGACGCTCCTTCAGGTCTACTGGGCTGAGGCTGGGATATATGGATAGGATTCCTGGGTCTGTATATAGCTGAGGGAAAGGTAAAGGGCATCGTCGGGGGCCGGACCCCTGAGAGAACAACAAATGTCAGATTAAGAATGTCTCTTTCGTCTTTTTAATTAGCAAGAAGGGGGGACTACTGTTATGCAAAGCATTCCTCTGTAAGACATACTGGCATGCATGTTCCCACCATTTAGTGAGCACCTCATTATCATGACCACGAGAAAGGACTAATAGGACTGGAAGAAGCGAAGAGTCAACAGAAAGAGGCTTCTAAGGAATATAGTAAAGCAACTGGGAGCCAAGGGAGCCAATCTGAGCTGAACACTTGGTCACCTGCACAGCAACAGCCTATTCAGATGACCACATTTCCACACATATTCCCAGTGGGTCCGTCGCTAACAATATTTCAAGTATTTCTCACAGTTAAGATGTCTACTGCTACAGCAAACTGACACATTCTTTGGAACAAGCTTATATAACCCGTCTGTGAAAGTTCCCAAGTGTGGAAAACCAACTTCTGGGATTAGGAAAAGCAAGACAATACTGTGCATTAGATTGTACATAACTGGGCAACTTGAATAGAGCTACAACAAAAGTGGGAATTAGAAGAAGGTTATGCCTCAGAGAATTGAAGGTTCTAATTACTGTTAGATACTGTAGTTAATTAGCAAAAAAAATGAAGTGTGATAACATGTCAAGATTTGCCTGTTTTCACATGAATTTAGATATATTTAATTCCGTGCACTTTAAAATGAGATGGCGTGTCATGATATGCTTTATTCAAAAATAAAAAAATAAAAAAATAAAGAATCCAAACATATCCTAGGAAAATTAACTGTCTGAATCAGGGCTACATTATATTTGGGGCCACTAATTCAATATTTAAGCAGCAAATTCGCAGACCTAAAAGGCTTTTTTTTCTTACCAGGAGTAGAGAATAGTTCCGACAACTGAGGTAAGCTTGCTATTTTCCTGTTTCTGCTTTGCAAGACCAAAGTCAGCTGGAAATAAAATAAATAAAGCAAATTTATTTTCCTTCAGCAGGTTCAATTATTGATTATAGCTGGAGCAAAAAAAAGATCACTCATATTTGATATATTATCCCCACCACCTCATTTATGCATTATCAGGCAACGTACAATAATATTTGCTCATCTTCTACTCTTATCTTTGCTCTTTATGAATGACATAGAGTGGCCTGGTTCGCATGTCATGGGACGCCCATTCATGATTTACTGTGAATGAGCGAGAATGCCAGTGCACACTGCTCAAATTACTCTCTCTCTCTCTCTCTCTCTCTCTCTCTCTCTCTCTCTCTCTCTCTCACCTGCCCTTTCCTTTCCCAAGCTGGAAGGAAAAAAATCTACAGTGCTGACTTAGCATTTATGTATGACTCAGCATTCACAGTTTGGCTTCTCTCCAAAGAAACCACAAGAGCTAGCTCATATGTAGCCAGCACTGTGGCTTGATTCCTCCCAGATTCCTCTGATGTGCAAAGCCAGCCAGTTTTTAGGCAGTAGATGGCTCAATACCAATATATAATGCTTATAGAATTTGCTTGTCCTAAGCTCTTATGCCACCAGCCTGGAAATGAAACACAGTTTAAATAGATATCAAAATCCATTTATGAAGATTAGAACTGAACAGATGCCAAGCTCAACAACATACCAGCTATAGGCACACTTACTTAAGCTTTTCCCCAGCTACTGTTCTTGGCAGCAGCTGAAAAGAAGCAATTCCCTGAAGCCCAATCCTAGGGTGCAACCTTTGAAAAGGTCACCTTAAAATATGTTAATTGTCAGTGAACGCTTATGTTTCAACTCTTACCTCAGGGCAAAGTATGAGTTTGTGGGTGCCAGACTCCTCTAAATTCCTGGACTCAGTAAGTGTTGGAATTTAATCAAGCCTCCTGAACCCCTGGATCCAGCAAGGGTTAAAATATAAGCCAGGCTAGCTTATATTTGAATGGTTCATCACCCCAGGCTAGCTTCCTCATGAGGTCATTGCCTGGGGTGAGGAACCATTAAGTGTATAAAGGGCAAGGTGATGGACCATTAAGGAAACAAAAAAGAGGGGAAATGGGTGGAGCACGTCCTCCCTCTTTTAAATAGTGAGAAGAAGGAAAGGCACAGTTTAGAGTTTTAGCATTGGCTGCGATGTGACTTAAAGCAGAAAAGGTTGCAGGCTGCTAAAGGAAACAAGTGGAAAAGCTATAGAAGCAGAGCATGATGCTTGATGTCTATTTGAACCCAAGGCTGCATCTATGGGAGAAACAAGACCCACTGGGGGAGTTAATGCTGGGAGCGCCTCCACTATAGACCCAGGTTGTATATATGTGTAAATAAACCATATATCTGTCTCCATATATACAGCAGAGAGCGTGGTCTTGTTGTCTGGACAGCACAGGACCTCCATACACACTGTCCTGGCTTGTTCCCTGGAGAGAGTTGCTAACACAGGAGGAGGAAAAAAAACCTTACAGGAGGCAGAAGTTATGAGTTACCAGGCTCTGTAGCCACAGCTGGAACTGTCACTCCACAGCAATTTGACCTCACCTCCAGAGGTGCACTCCATTGTCTCTCGAGACTGACGAGTGCCAGCAACAATTTGGACAGCTCTTAAGATATCGTAACCATATTCTGCATGGTGGTTCCTGATATCAAGAAACAAGTTTTCATCTATGTTTGGATGCCATTTTAAATCAAGATGGCAGATTGAACCTTTCAAAACTGCATCGATTTGAACCACTGAGTTCAAAATTTCACTGATTTTGTTTGACCTCCTGAACAATGTTCCGTGAAGTTCCGCATGCTACGATATAAGCTGACATAATACTTCCATGTTCAGCTCCCTCCCTCTCACAAATATACAGTATTTACCTCTCTAAGCCTGCAAGCCTATGCACACCTTTTCGAAGCGAGGAAGCGAGTCCCATGGAGGGAGACAGTGGAACTGACTTCTGAGCAAACAGGCTACGGGGAAAGGGAAATACTATCATATGTGTTTATAGGTATTTTACAAATAAAAGGCTCAGAACGACACGGCAAACCCTGATTTGCCCAAAGCGGGGGGGGGGGGGACAAAGGATGGGACAGAATTGGAAATTTGGTTTCCTGCTGGTGTCCAAACCATCAAATCATCCTCCCATTTACGTCAACCTATAGAGCAATGACCTATTAGTTAATCCAAATGCCAAACTTCTAAAAGGTCATGCTCCGTGTCGGGCTTATTCGGTTCTGAAAAGTGAAAAATTACAAGCTTAGCTACCGTATTTTTCGCCCTATAGGACGCACCGTCCCATAAGGCGCACCTAGTTTTCTGGGGGGGAAATAAAGGGGGGGAATTATTTTTTTTTCCCAGGCGCGGGGCGGGGGCGGGGGAGGCCCGAGCTTCCCCTGACCCCAGCCCCCAAACAGGCAGCTCTCTGCAAGCTGTGGGAGCCCAGCGCTGGCTCCCGCTGCTTGCGGAGAGGTCCGCGAAGCCTGGACGCGCTGAGATCAGCGCGCGCAGGCTTCGGCATGCAGGCAACTCTCCGCAAGCAGCAGGAGCGCTCCCGCTGCTTGCGGAGAGGTCCGCGAAGCCTGGACGCGCTGAGATCAGCGCGCGCAGACTTCGGCATGCAGGCAACTCTCCGCAAGTAGCAGGAGCGCTCCTGCTGCTTGTGGAGAGGTCCGCGAAGCCTGGAGAGGGAGAGGGGTCGGTGTGCACCGACCCCTCTCACTCTCCAGGCTTCAGTGAAAGCCTGCATTCGCCCCATAGGACGCACACACATTTCCCCTTCATTTTTGGAGGGGAAAAGGTGCGTCCTATAGGGCGAAAAATACGGTATATTTATTTATTTATTTATTTATGACAGAGAAATGAATACTCGACACAAGAAAATGGCATCAGCCCTTGAATCTGTTGTCAGAAGCTACTGCTTCACCTTGCATCATAGCTGAAATGCTAAGATTTGTGTTGATTTGTGATGATGCCTGTTTATGCCTCTTGCCCTGTTATTTCCCCAATTAATATGCAATTGTAATAACATAGCTACTACCAGTAGTACTCCAGGCTGTACAAAAAACAAGGGGGGGGGGAACAGATTGAAATCGTTCTGACATTCAGTATTAAACACTGTAAAAAGAAATAAAGAAATAAAGAAAACAGGTGTGAACCAACTGTACCTCCATGAAAGCAGGTCATTTTGTTCAAGTAGCTGTTTCCCACATTCTTTATACAACCCCTGAGAATACTATCCTGACTCGAGAAAAGCTTTTGTCACCTGCATCCAATTTAGGGTTTAGATGGATGTGATGCCAGTTTTAGATGTTTACATCAGTTCAGCTAGAGGTAATGTTTTAAGAGGTTTTAATGCTACCTTGAAAACTCACACACATTCTTCTGTTCTAATACAAGCTTTGTAAAAAAATAGAAATAAAAATAAAGGTGTCTTGCAAGTTTACAGTAGTAGCATAGCACCAAATAAGACAAGGCTGGAGTAACTCCACTGTCTTGCCTTCTCTCCATTTCATTCCATGCTAACGTTTTTCAAGGGCTGCTTTGGGCACCTTGCAAAAGCTATTCCAATCCTCTACTGGAAAAGGTTGAATGAGCGAGGAGATGGGCTACTAAACATAATGCAAGAGCACCATGCAGTGGCCACCTGTTTTAATGCAGCCTGTCTCATACTTAAAACTACTATTCTAGGAGGTAAAGACTGCACAAACAGTAAAACGCCTCCTTGTGCAAGGCATGACTACTCTGTTACTAGGTAAGCTTTGACAATGTTTCAAATCCACAAATACAATCTGAAGCAATATAATAACACTCAGGACCGTAGGATGGAATGCCCATAACATCTGTATAGTGTTAGAATTAGTATATTGCGCACAATACTTCATTAAGTAATGAGGAGAAAAAACTGCATTTGAAAATTATTGAAAAGGAGGGGAAATTCTGGTTCAAGGTTTTTGATGTGCTTGCCTTGCTTCTGAGATTGCCAAGGGGAATTTGTGAATGTCCGTCCTTTCATTCTACAAGTCATCTCACCAGGACTTGCACTTTGCAACCTTTGCAGGCGGCTGCACTTTCATCTAAGTCCAGAGTACGGTATCAGGAAGTAATTCCTCCCATGGGGCTTTTCCAGATCAGAAAGGACAGGCAGTCAGGTAAGCGAAGCTCAAAGTCCCGTACCCACCTAAATTCCCCTCTTCTTTTTTACAAATCATCTTTATTGGTTTCTTTTAATTGACATTCATAGAATCATATTATAACATCTCAGTTCTCCTATGGCTAAACATGTATTTCTAAATACGTAATATTAAAGAAAACAAAAACAAAAAATTGTGCTTAATCGCTTGATTCATTTGTATTCCTTTTATACTCGACTTCCCTCCCCTTCTTACTTGGGTCCTCAGTTTGAATGCCTCTCTTAACACGTCTATGAGTTTGTTTTCCTGTTTTCCCACTATATTTTAGTATTTTTTCTGACAGAAGTTATTCTAAACCAGTCAAAATTTCAATTTCCCCATGATAGCCTTTCAAATATTGTTTGAATATGTTCCAATCTTTTAAAATGTTTGTTTTGTTTGATCTCTTATCTGCCCAGTCAACTTGTCCATCTCTGCATACTCCATTAATTTGGTCAACCAATCTTTTTTGGTCGGTAAACATTCCCTTTTCCAGTTCTGTGCAATCACAACTCTTTGCTGCGGTGGTGGCGTACATGAATACTTCCTTTAAATCTTTTGGAATCTCATTTCCCACAATACCCAATAGGAATGCTTCTGGTTTTGGGGGGAATGAGATTTTAAAGATCCTTTTTAAATCATTATAAATGAGATCCCAAACCTAAATTCTCAATAATTTATTGTCCTGAAAACAAGGCAGAGAAATGGAAGCCTATTTAGCGGGCGAAGAAAACATCTGAGAAACCAGAGGATGGATTTTGGCAGAGCACTAGCTATAATGTTCTCATCTGTTACAGCAGACCAGGCTTGGCCAACACAACGCTCTCCAGATATTTTAGATTGTAAGCCTCGTCATCATCCCCATCAGGCCACAGCTTTGTTTTCAGGAGCTGATTGTAGCTCAAAACATCTGGAGAGGGCACCAAGTTGCTGAAGGCTGCATGCACACAGGGATATATGGCTGAGCAGCAGACAAGAGTCATGCCTGCACTTTGAGCAACGTGACAATACAGCTGTTTTATTTTGCTCGTGCTGCATGCTTCCATGTCACTTGGTTCCGTTCAGCCAAATAAATTAAAACTTACAGCATTCCATCCTGTATAATTTATATCCGGACACCAGCACTGAACATGAGCCTCTGAAATGCACAGTAAAGAACCTGGCACTCTCCTTTACATCAATCAGCTGTGGAAGAGCACTATTAAAGCGTTACCTTTGGGAGCAAATCTACTAATGAGCAGTCTTCTTTCCTTTTCGGGGCCTGGAGAGATGCCAGCCAATTATATATACATTACTTTAAAAGAAGATATATTATACAAGCATGAACAGAATCCCTGTGCTAACATGAAGAGGATACTAGGAAAATCCTGGAAGAACAAGAGACTGCAAAAGTTTAAAACAGAATAAAAGTTGTGGAAGTTATTCTAGTTTACAAATAAGCAAATGGAGGCATAAAGCTGCCTTCTACAATCTGAAGCCATCCAGCTTTTCTGGACTACAATTCCTATCAGCCCTAGACGGTATGGCCAATGTTCAGGGATGGTTTTAGTCCAAAACATCTGGAGAGGTCAAGGATGGGAATTTAGCCTAAAGCAAATCGCCAGGTTCCATTTTTACTAAGTCCGTCCATTTGATACAGTGTTTACGTTTCATGTGGTGTGTTTTTTCTTTCCCTTTCATCACCAGAATCACAGGAATAAAAGAGAGGTGGCAGAGTAATGGAGACTGCAAGCCCTGTTTACTTGGGAGTAAGCCCCATTGAATTCAATGGGACTTACTTATGAGTAGACAAGGGTTTGGTATCGGCTGTTGGCTTGCCCAGCTTTAAATGTTATTCTCCATAATGTCAGGGCAGCTGCTTTTACGCACAAGGCAGTCAGGTTTTTGGACTTTAACTTGGTGAGTTTTAGATATTGTGGCTCCCCCAATGGGTAGGATGTGTTAGACTGCTTTTTAGGTATATTAATGTGTTTAGCTTCTATTTTGTTCTAGTTTCGTATTGGTTTTAATTCTTGCATTGTGCTGCAAGCCACTCTGAGATTGCTATTCATAAAAAGCACTAATAACTGAAATTCATAAGGCTTTATGTATTTTATTTTGATCTAGATTTTAACCCTGCTTTGTAACATTCCCCCACAAAGCCTCAGAGAACCTTATTATAAATTTATATTCAAAACCTTACTATAAGTATATATTCAACCAAAACATAAAATAACAAAAAAGTGCAAAACACATTACCGTATTTTTCGCCCCATAAGACGCACCGGCCCATAAGACGCACCTAGATTTTGGGAGGGGGGGAAATAAAGGAAAAAAAATTTATTCCCCCCCCAGGTGCGCTGCGCTACACCAGGAGCTTGGGGCGTGCGGAGCTCAGCGCGCCCCAAGCTTCTGCGTGCCGGCAAGGTCTCCGCTAGCGTGGGAGAGCCGGGCGCCTCTCCCAGGGCTAGCGGACCCCTGCGCTAATCCAGAAGCTTGGGGCGAGCTGAGGTCAGCGCGCCCCAAGCTTCTGCGTGCCGGCAAGCAGTCCGCTAGCCCTGGGAGAGCCGCGGGGCTCTCCCAGGGCTAGCGGATCGCTGCGCTACACCAGGAGCTTGGAGCGTGCTGAGCTCAGCGTGCCCCAAGCTTCTAGGTGCGCGCAAGCAGTTCGCTGCCGCCCCAAGCCTCGCGCACCCGGCAGGAGGTCCCACCGGGTGCGCGAGGCTTGGGGCGGCAGCGGACTGCTTGCGCGCACCTAGAAGCTTGGGGCGTGCTGAGCTCAGCGCGCCCCAAGTTTCTAGGTGCGCGCAAGCAGTCCGCTAGCCTTGGGAGAGCCGCGGGGCTCTCCCAGGGCTAGCGGATCGCTGCGCTACACCAGGAGCTTGGGGCGTGCTGAGCTCAGCGCGCCCCAAGCTTCTGCGTGCGCGCAAGCAGTCCGCTAGTCTTGGGAGAGCCGCGGGGCTCTCCCAGGGCTAGCGGATCGCTGCGCTACACCAGGAGCTTGGGGCGTGCTGAGCTCAGCGCGCCCCAAGCTTCTAGGTGCGCGCAAGCAGTCCGCTAGCCTTGGGAGAGCCGCGGGGCTCTCCCAGGGCTAGCGGATCGCTGCGCTACACCAGGAGCTTGGGGCGTGCTGAGCTCAGCGCGCCCCAAGCTTCTAGGTGTGCGCAAACAGTCCGCTGCCGCCCCAAGCCTCGCGCACCCGGTGGGACCTCCTGCCGGGCGCGCAAGGCTTGCAGGCATTCGCCCCATAAGACGCACCCCAATTTCCCCTTCATTTCTGAAGGGGGAAAAGTGCGTCTTATGGGGCGAAAAATACGGTAATGGTACACAAATCTAATGACAGGGTTTTTTTACTTTTAAAATCAGCAGCAGAATCATAATTATAAACCAGATATTTAACCGAATGTTAGGCTGTGGTTCAAGTCAGCCATTGCACAAATTATGGGATCAGGTACACTTTACCAGTGTAGGAGAGTTTAATCTGAACTTAGAAACTATGATTACCAGCTTCGGAACAAGTCAGGATATTAAGCCAACTTCAAAACCATGGTTTGATATGCTAGTTTGTTCCAAAGTTGGTAACAACAGTTTCCTCATTCAGGCAAAATGGGACATTATGATTAGAGACTTCCTGGATTGGTTCCTTATACCACAGAGGGAGAAGCGAAGAGGCTCTGTGTATGGGCTTGTTTAAATGTGGGCTTATTGAGCTGAGGTATGATTGACCATTCCAGCCAGTTGTTTCCAAGCCTAAAGTACCACACTGGGTTATTCTTGTGTGGATAAAAGGCAGAGAAGAGGAACCATGTACACAGACCTGAGGTCCTTGGAAGGCAAGTTCAAGAAAAATGAAATAAAGATATCACGTTGTCCCTATGCTCCAAACCCTACCTGTTAGCACAGGTGTACTACTGCACAGGGGAACTGCTAATACCCTCCATGGTTATCACATACAGAAAATGGCATTGGGCAATCTCTTCAAATATTGCAAATTGCATCTAAGGCAGTGTGTATAAAATAATAATAATAATGTATTTATACCCTGCCCATCTGGCTGAGTCTCCCCAGACACTCTGGGTGGCTCCCAATCAAGTGTTAAAAACAATACAGCATTAAATATTAAAAACTTCCCTAAACAGGGCTGCCTTCAGATGTCTTTTAAAGATAGGATAGCTGCTTATTTCCTTCGCATCTGAAGGGAGGGCGTTCCACAGGGTGGGCGCCACTACCGAGAAGGCCCTCTGTCTGGTTCCCTGTAACCTCACTTCTCGCAATGAGGGAACCGAGGCCGTTTAAGGCTTTAAAGGTCAGCACCAACACTTTGAATTGTGCTCAGAAACGTACTGGGAGCCAATGCAGATCTCTCAGGACCGGTGTTATGTGGTCCCGGTGGTCACTCCCAGTCACCAGTCTAGCTGCCGCATTCTGGATTAATTGCAGTTTCCGGGTCACCTTCAAAGGTAGCCCCACATAGAGCGTGTTGCAGTAGTCCTAGCGGAAGATAACTAGAGCACGCACCACTCTGGCGAAACAGTCCATGGGCAGGTAGGGTCTTAGCCTGCGTACCAGGTGGAGCTGGTAGACAGCTGCCCTGGACACAGAATTCACCTGCATATATACATATAAAATATCTGCCAGTCATGATGGAAATGTTGCTCAGTTGTGGGAAACCACAGGAGGGGAGGGTGCTGTTATGCTCAAATCCTGCTTGCTGGTTTCCCACACACATCTGGTGGCAGCCATTGTGAGAACAAGATGCTAGACTGGATGGGCTATTGGCCGGATCCAGCAGGCTCTTCTAGTGTTCTTGTGGCTGTGCACAGGCAAATAAAGGAGTGCACCGTTTAATACAAGGATGAGGCGCCTTCCACCCTGCAGATGTTGCTGTACTCCGTCTCCCATCAACCCCATTCAGCATGGCCAATGGTCAGGAATGATGGGAGCTGTAGTCAAACAGCATATAGAGGAGTAGAGATTCCTCACCTCTGGCTTAAAGAGCTAATCAAGAGCTCGCAATTTCACAACCTTCATGGAAGAGATGTGATATGTTTATTGGCATCTCAAAGAGCCGCATGATTTGCTATGCTCAAAGCACACTTAATTCTTCCTAATCCAGCCTACTGGGTTTGATGCTGCTCTACATCTCCTGAAGATGCAGAAGACAAGACAGCCATTCTCAAAATGGTTCAATTACAGTTGATGGTTATTTAGCTATTAATGTGATAAAGCCTTGTCTTTCCGAGGTTTGTTGCGGGGGGGAGCGCACAGTGACTTAAACACAGGCTCAGAAGCTCATAATCACACTATTTAATTATTCATGAAGCCTAAATGAGAAATGGAAACATTAAGAAAGCTCGTTTGCCCCAAAGGAAACAACGCTAATGCTTCCCCCCCCCAAACCCATAGTGCTTATTTGTTCTTCATCTAAGATATCATTATTACAGCACACTAACCTAAATCATGCTACCAACTTTCAGAGACGCATGCCCTACTCCAAGCAACAAATTAATTGAATGAAGAATTATTAAATTCCTAACTTGCAACAACAGTGAAGATTACCGTATTTTTTGCCCTATAGGACGCACCTTTTCCCCTCCAAAAATGAAGGGGAAATGTGTGTGCTTCCTATGGGGCGAATGCAAGCTTTCGCTGAAGTCTGGAGAGCGAAGGGGGTCGGTGCACACCGACCCCTCTTGCTCTCCAGGCTTCAGGAAGCTATCCGCTAGCCATGGGAGACGCAGTTCTCCCACGGCTAGCGGAGAGCTTGGCGGCACCCAGAAGCTTGGGGCGCGCTGAGCTCAGCACGCCCCAAGCTTCGGGTTTCGCACAGTCCTCCACTAACCGTGGGAGAGCTGCGCAACTTCGCGCAGCTCTCCCACGGCTTGCGGATAGCAGCCTGTTCTGGGGGCTGGGGTCAGGGGAAGTCAGGGGAATAATTTTTCTTTATTTCCCCCCAAAAAAACTAGGTGCGTCCTATGGGCCGGTGCGTCCTATGGGGCAAAAAATACGGTACCTCTCTCTCCTTCCTTCTGCCTAATTAAATACTGAGATTCTCTCTCTCTCTCTCTCTCTCACACACACACACACCCCACAAGGGGTACTTTCATCTCAACAGTATCCACTCCAGGCTGAATGAATATGGGCTCATTTGTGTGCCATTGAAGGATATGTCAAACAGATATTGAAACAAATTCAGTAATGGATCAATATCACCCACAACTGCCCACCATCCACTTATTCCATTCCCACTTTGACAACTGTTCGCCAGGTAGCAAATACACTCAACACAAATCTGGGCTCAGTCTGGATAAACGTTGGACAGTTGGCTCTTTGACAGTATATTCTACATCAAATGAAGTTGCAATGACATTGAGCCCATTTGAATTATATTCTCCTTATGTTTGGAAGGGGATCAAGGAACTGGGTGTGCCTCTAACCACCAAAACTATGCATCAGTGTGTGTACATGGCATTTAAATAAGATGCTTATCTTTGAGCTGATATCATTACTGGATTGTGAATCCTGCCCATGTTTAAGAAATCACATCAAGGACTAAGAAACCAGAATATGTACAAATCTGGCATGAAGACTCCTTGTTCCTACTTTGTTCCTACCTCCACACGATCAAGGAAAACCCCAAAGGGACATAGGTAACCACAGTTTCTCCTTACATGTGAACTGAAAACTATGTTTAATGGCTTCCCAACAAGCCAGGATTTGGAATCCAAATTCCAACATGATTGAAAACCCTTAACCATGATTCTTGGTTGCATGGTTTAATGTTGGCATCCAAATCCTGTCTAGTTTGAAAGTCTACCCATAGTTCCCAGTTCTCGCAAAATAGAAAGCCAAAGTAAACTACAGCTTCCTGGTTTGTTTTACTAGTTGTGCAAAGTAAAAGCAGAATACAGAGACAATAACTCTGTGCGTATCCTGGCTTATTAAGCCAGAATTTGATCACCCAAACAGAGCAATTGTCACCCAGAAGTTTATGGAGAAAGACCAGCATAATAATTTGAAAAACAAAAATGTGCTGTGGCAAATAGTTGTGCTTATGCGTTCCCTTTTTTAGAAAACCAAAATGAAGCACCTGGACTAGAAGGAAACCACAAGAGTGTAAAAACAGAACAGAAGCAAGCCTGAGAACTATGAACAACAGAAGGATTTAAATAATAAAGCAATAATGCAGAAGAAATGTATTAGTTTCCCCATACACAGGAAAGATACAAACAGTATAGTATTGTCTGGAAAGAAAAGGTTTCGCTTGTATGCATTAGAAATGGTTTGGTGATGTCATTTATTCTGAATTAATTTACTGCAATTCACAATGGAAAGAAATCACTTTCTACTTAAACAGTCCAAGGTTACAAAACTAGAACTTACTGATGGTTACTTTATCCTTATCTCCCAGCATGATATTGTTTGGAGTGAGGTCTCGATGGACAATTCTCTTCTCTTTGTGCAAATACCGAAGAGCTAAACACAGCTTTACAACAAAGAAAAGTCTTAGCGCAAATGCAAAGCCATATTCACCAGCAATAACCAAGGGGTAGCTTAGAACCTGGGGACGTGAGGAGCAAGCGTCTTACAGGAAGAGTCGCAACTAAACTTTGGAGCACAAAACCATTTAAGAAAGCCATTTGCTATAGGGAGAG
This sequence comes from Podarcis bocagei, assembly GCF_964188305.1. Taxonomy (NCBI): domain Eukaryota; kingdom Metazoa; phylum Chordata; class Lepidosauria; order Squamata; family Lacertidae; genus Podarcis; species Podarcis bocagei. The sequence continues at coordinate 18,715,457 of NC_138137.1, read as the reverse complement.
GCTGTAAAGCTCCTGCTGTGCAAGGCCTCGGGTTCAATCCCTGGCATTTTCAGATTGGGCTGGTGATGTCCGCTGCCTGAAAGCCCAGAGCTTCATCGAAAGCCCAGAGCTTCATTGACAAGTGTGATGGAAAAGTTTATTTTTGCTGGGGCAGGTTGGGTCCCGAAGTATTTTCTTTTTCTTTTCCCTATGCCAGAAAAGGGTTAATATATGGCAGCCTCTGATTGGCCAAGGGAGGTTTGGGGAGGGGGGAGTTGAAAAGGAGAGGATTTGGAGGCAGTTGGTGAGTTTTGGAGGCAGTGTTGGGAGGAGGTTTTGGAATATGTTGGGACTGAGGTTGGGAGGATAGGTAGGAAGATAGGGAGTGAGAGTTGGTTCTCGGTAGAAACATCCACTCTGAGAAAAATATCACAAGCTAGAGAAAAGAGTCTCTGAGATTAGTGTGAAGGACAGTGTCCTGTAAGAGTAATTAGACCAGGAATTAACTGGGAGGATGAGGTTGAGACAGGAGAAGTAGAAGCTGTAAAGAGACAATCTACTTAGGTCTCATTCCAGTCAGGAGGGGAGAGATTCTTCTAGTAGGAGAAGACTCCCAAACCAGTGAAACCTTGGGTCTATTACTTGGAGTACCTCAGGAGTAGGGTTGTCTAAGGGGTGTGTAACTGACAGAAAGCACCACCTTGTTAAGAATCAAAGTATTAAGTTAAGAACCAAAGCATTAAGTGTGAAACAACTGAGAAAACCTTGAAGTTAAATAACATTGTAAACTGAAGTATCCTAAGTTTTATCCACTCATGTCATAAACTTCCTTGTTAAATAAAATCATTATTGTTTATTTGAACAAATTCTGCCTGAGACTCCAAATTACTAAGTTTTCCCTCACGCAAGTCCCCCCCACAAGATAACCTGAGTTAGTTTGAGGGAATTTGTGGAAGTGGTGTTCTGTGAGGTGGGTGCACTATATTTGAGTGAGTGGACAGGCCCAACAGTGAAAGGGGGAAAAGAGCCGTCACGCCCGTTGCAACAGACAATATTGAGCTAATGGACCAATGACATAAGTCAGATTGCTGGGTTCCCATGCACAGCCCTCTTAGCTTTGTATCTGGGAGGTGAGCTAGGACAGAGATGGCATTGCTTCTGGTGGAGTCCTGTGTTCCTGTGCATTTTTCAGAAAAGGGAAGGGATGGTGTGTACAGCAAGCTTTGTCATTTTCACTTCTGCTGACGATCCCCAGAATCTTACATTCTCTGCACCGCCTCATCTAAGAAGCTCTGTTGTAATATGCTTCAGCACCAGTGACATTTAGTTTATCCCACCTTGGGCGCAATATATCATCAACTGCATAGCGCAGGCAACATATACGCACTTTGCAAAGTGCAAAAGGACAGATCCCTGACTGATATGCAGCGATGAATGATTATCCTAGAAGCAAAAAGCAAGAAAAAGAAAATCAACGAAGATACGCGCAGGTCCTTACTTGAATGAATATGTGCCATAGTCTGTCTTCCGTAAACTGTTGCTGCTTCTCCTTCAAAGAATGAAAATGTTCTCCCAGCGGTGCCCCTTCTATGAGCTCCATGACTATGTACAGCCTGTCACCTACAAGCAACAAAATGAAATAGAAGCAGCAAAACAAGAGGGAAATTTTCATTTATGTGCCCAGTGATTGGCCAGGAGGCATTATCCAAGTATACCTCCTGAGCGTTTTGGAATCCAGTCTGACCAATGATTCCTGTATAGGAAGACTAAGTGGCTTACCACTACTCTGGCAGGAATGTAACAGCAGAGGGATCTGTACCACCAGAGGAAAATGATTAAATGGTTAAACCGTTACAATGGTGCCTTCTCAAAAATCCCTAAAACTGGACTACCAGTAGAAAACACTGCATGGCATTCAGCTGTGGTGCCCTACTTGTGCAAGAGAGATTTACCATTCCTCTCATCCTGGCCCCCTCTCTACGGCCCCCTATGAAGCACCCAAATCTGAATTTAGAATACTCATTTAAACACCCTTAAAATATCAATGACTTCCCTTCTTCTCTTTCCATGGTTCATTTTGCAAATCATAAATCTCTGCATATTTTACATAAACTAAACCATTCAGTATTCCTTTATTACATCCACCCAAACTTATTTACACTGTTGAATTTATCTTAATGCTGCCAACGTTTTCAAGTGTACACAATTTCCCCCCATATATTCAATACACATTTTCCAATCTTCTTTAAACGTAGGTTCTTCTTGTTCTCTTATGCTATATGCTAAGTGCGCAAGATGTGCATATTCCATCGGTTTAAGTTGCCATTCTTCTTTAGTTGGGACTTCACTTGTTTTCCATTACTGGGCTAACATAAATAACGAGCAAATCTAAAGCACCCACAACACTATAAGTTGGGCTAGTCTTTGTCTGGGTTATACTCAGTGCTTTTTTTCTAGACAACTAGGTGCCTGTACTCACCATGAAGTTGTTACAGTAAGTGCCACACTTCTTAACAACAATAAAAAGAGGTGTCATTACTGTATACCCTTTAAAAAAGTCCTGGAAGCCACCCAGGACTCCAGCCACAGAGATCGGTTGAGAGTTATGAGCCACCTGGAACATCAACGGCATCTGGCCTCTAACACAAGGAACACATTGCCTACAGTGCACGTCTCCATCCTTGCAAGCATTTATCTGCATCTTATTCACCTAGGCCAAAATCCTCAACAACCTCTAAAGGAAAGCATGCAGGAAAAATAGAGGATTGTATCCAACATCACTCCTAGTCAGAGTAGATGCATTAAAATTAAACGACATGACTAACTTGGGTCCATTCAATTACTCTGAACAGGTGTTAGTGGGATACAATGCAGATTTTTATTTCCAGACCTGACATAATCCCACCTATATACTGATGCTTCAAGTCTCTTGCCTTCTATTTGAATCCTGACTAAAGCACAATCTTATACATGTCTACTCGGAAGTAAGATTTACTGGGTTAAATGTGGCTTACTCCCAGGCAGTGCTAATTTTCTAGAAAAAGAGGTGCTGGAACTCACCACAAATGCCTCCCTTGTTCTCTTATAATGGCAATGGCGCCCACCTGAGAGGTACGGGAACTGAGTTCGGTGAGTTCTGGCTGAAAAAAAGCCCTACTCCCAGGTAAGTAGGTATAGGACTGAACCTGAAATCAAATCAATTTTTCCCAGGTCTCCTAATGTGGGGGCTGCAGCTGGAATATAAGCTTCCTGACGACAACAGAAAATATATAGATCATTTTCTTTTTGTAGTTATCTTTTTTTCCCCTTTAATCTTATTATAACAATATACTCGTTATGGAATGTAGCCCTGAAAGTGCATACTTACTTTCTAAGAAGGTTCTGTAATATCGTACGACATTAGGATGATAAAGCTACAATAAAAATAATGTATACAGTTAAGGTTAGATGGAACATCCATTTGTATCATATCTGCAGAATGTTCCTCTTGGTGGCAGTTATGGCAAATAAGTTTTAAGACTGTGAACACCAGCACAGTATCTTGACCTTTGACACTGTGCAGGAATCACTTCTTTATTTAAGATATTGTGGCCAGAATCAGTAAGAGATAACCATAACGTCTGTCTTCTCTATACTGCCTACGGAAATACTGTAGTACCCAAAATTGCTCAATTCTCTTTAGTAAGGTTTTCTCTCTCCTTTTATCGGTATTTGGTCTCTTTATGGCCTACTTTGCAGAATGCTTAAAAAAAAAAATAAGGGTAACTCGAGGGGCCAACTTGAATACAATATTGGGCAGGCCCAGGTAAGCACCGCCCCACATAATCAATCACATGACATGGTACAATGGCAACGCCCATCAACTTGGGGGGGGGTGCAGTCCCCTCAAATATTTCATTGTCTCCTATGTAACGGTTGTTCTATTTCAAGAAAGAGAAATACAGTGGTACCTCGGGTTACATACGCTTCAGGTTACATACACTTCAGGTTACAGACTCCGCTAACCCAGAAATAGTACCTCGGGTTAAGAACTTTGCTTCAGGATGAGAACAGAAATTGTGCTCCAGCGGCGTGGCAGCAGCAGGAGGCCCCATTTGCTAAAGTGGTGCTTCAGGTTAAGAACAGTTTCAGGTTAAGAACGGACCTCTGGAACGAATTAAGTACTTAACCCGAGGTACCACTGTAAAAAAAAGGTGAGCACAGCAAGCAATGTTCCATGGTCTCTGTGTGAGAGTGAAATGGACTTCCATTCAGTGCACAAGGGGACCTCACATTCTGCTCTTCCCACCCCACTCCACTCAAACACCCACACACCCACAATTGACTCTGGGCGGTTGCGGGACCATCTGGATTTGTGGGGTCTGCAAGAGGGAGAAGAGGGAAGGGTAAAGCTGCAAATACCAATAGAGTTTGCCCAGTGCAACATGAAAAGGGCACACAAATTCCTTATGTGAGCATCACCACACACATACAGTCACTTTCACACTATGTCTTAGATGCATTTTCATATACAGTGGTACCTCGCAAGAAAAATGCCTCACAAGACGAAAAACTCGCAAGACGAAAGAGTTTTTCGTTTTTTGAGTTGCTTCGCAAGACAAATTTCCCTATGGGCTTGCTTCGCAAGACGAAAACGTCTTGCAAGTTTGTTTCCTTCCCCCCCCCCCATGTATTCCTATGAGAAACCGTGCTTCGCAAGACGAAAAATTCGCAAGATGAAAAAACTCGCAGAACGAATTAATTTCGTCTTGCAAGGCACCACTGTATTTCGGCAGGAAAAAGGACACAGTGGTGCCTCGCAAGACGAAATTAATCCGTTCCGCGAGTCTCTTCGTCTAGCGGTTTTTTTGTCTTGCGAAGCAACCCTATTAGCGGCTTAGCGGATTAGCGCTATTAGCGGTTTAGCTGCTATTAAAGGCTTAGCGGATTAGCGGCTAAAAGGCTATTAGCGGCTTAGCGGCTTAGAAAAAGGGGGGAAAGCGAAAAAAATCGGAACACTTGCAAGACGTTTTTGTCTTGCAAAGCAAGGCCATAGGGAAAATCATCTTGCGAAGCAGCTCAAAAATGGAAAACCCTTTCGTCTAGCGGGTTTTCCGTCTTGCGAGGCATTCGTCTTGCGGGGCACCACTGTATAAGAAACTGGTTCTCATAATGCAACTCTACGCACGTGAAATCCATGAGAATCCAGCTTAATGGATGTATAGCAAGACTTCATGATAGCTAGCTTAATAATGGTCCTTCATGTATGTTCTATGATATTTAGGGGTTAAACTAGATATTGCTTTAATAGGCAAAGGTAAAGAACCCCTGGATGATTAAGTCCAGTCAAAGGTGACTATGGGCTCATCTCGCTTTCAGGCTGAGGGAGTCAAGTGTTTGTCGACAGACAGCTTTCCGGGTCAGGGGCCAGCATGACATAACCGCTTCTGGCACAACGAGACACTGTGACAGAAACCAGAGCACACAGAAACACCGTTTACCTTCCCGCCACAGCGATACCTATTTATCTACTTGCGCTGACTTGCTTTCAAACTGCTAGGTTGGCAGGAGCTGGGACAGAGCAATGGGAGCTCACCCCGTTGCGAGGATTCGAACTGCCAACCTTCTGATCGGCAAGCCCAAGAGGCTCAGTGGTTTAGACCACAGCACCACCCACGTCCCATTACTTTAATAGTGTGTTGGGATTCTGTGCTCTTTCTTTACAAACCAAAAGCAGCTGCGGGGAGCAGCTATTTCGACCAGTTCCACAATTCAGGTGCGGAATAATTTGTAACACTCTCCCATATCCTGTTTTCCTGCTGAAATTTGCCCCCTGCTCATTACAGCTAGAGGTTATGTGGGGGAAAGCAGATGTAACTGGAAAATATTTCTGTTCCCTAAAGCAGGGAAAATAGGAACCTGAAAAACAAAGCGGTATTGGCACCCTGTCATTACCTGGCAACTGCCAAGTGTTGCAGCATGACATGTTTGTTTTTTTAAAAAATATACTGTGTAGGTAATAGAGCAACATTTTCACTTTCGTGGTTCCATTAGGCTACAACTCTTTACACACAGTCCAAAGAACAAACAAGTAAAACGTTTCAACTGGAAAATACGTTGAAATAGCAATTCTATTTCAAAATATGCATTGAAATAAAAGTCATGTTACTTGCAGGCTAGTTCTGATTGAGTTTCAAACTTCATAAGGTCGTCTAACCCAAAAAACCAATTGCTGTCGGTGCATTTTCTTGTTGAGGTTTGATACCTTTTTTTTTTTTTTTTACTCCTCAAGTCACAGTGTAAAATTTCAGTTGCTGGGCTGGCAACTGGGGTCAGGAAATGCTTGGTCTTGCATATGCTCACACTGAGCATTTGAATTGCCTGAGCACATGTTCTCTGTTGGATCTTAACGTGCATTCACCCTGATGCAGATGCACCGCTCTCTAATGTTTACGTGAGAACGGGTTTCCCCATTTTATTCAATGGAAAGGTTATCTCCTCCACGTGGACATCTTTGCCATTCATGAGGACTGCGACCTCCACAGAAATGAATGAGGAAGTAACCTCAATAACAAACTAGTAGAGCTGAAAGTCAGACATGCTTAAAAACCATTAAAAATCAATGGTATTTAAGATGGCGACTGAGCATATAAATCCCACTTCTTCCAGCTTCCTCTGGATTGGCTAACCAACTACAAATGCTCATTCAATTCAACTGGTGTAGAAAACCTTCACAAAAATGGTTGCCACTGATGCTGTTTTATTTTTGTATTTAACACAAGTACAAATAGCACATATCACAGCAACGTATTCAGTATGATATTTAAAAGCATTATTATTACAGGTGTGAAGGTACTTAAAAACAAAACAAAGCATCATCAGCGTAAGCAAGTTACTTTCCGGTTGGCATCCAAAAACCTAAATATCATACCACTGTTTGAAAGAGAACTCCAGTAATTTCGATGAAACTTATTCCTGGTATGTTTTGACTCACCTGCTCTTTTATTATAGTTAATTCAGAGACAATGTTCTTCACACTACTGTCTCTGTCCTTTTTATCCTTTCCAAATGCTGGATTATGTAGATTAATTTCTTTCATCGCTAGAAGGTTTTGACCACTGCGTTTCCTAACCTATGTGGGGGTTTAGAACAACAGATAAGGAACAAGATTAAAACAAGCACTATTTGTTCATCAAAACTAACTGTACTGTGTCTATTTTAAGATAAAAAAATTCATTCCAGTAGCACCTTAAAGACCAACTAAGTTAGTTCTTGGTATGAGCTTTCGTGTGCATGCCCACTTCTTCAGATACACTGAAACAGAAGTTGCCAGATCCTTCTATATAGTGAGAAGGTGGGGAGGGGTATTACTCAGAAGGGTGGTGGGAATGGGAGATTGGCAGATAGCTGAGATGAGCCTGTTGACGACTCTTAACGACTGTAATAGGTCTTACAGGAAAAGGCAAGGGGTGAGAAGGTGAGAAATGGCTTAGTCATGTATAATGGGATAAGAATCCAATGTCTTTGTTCAAACCAGGTCTCTCCATGGTTTATTTTAAGAAACATCCTTTTTTTTAAAGCATCTAATAACCAGCTTGAAATTCACTGAAGCCTCCATAGGGCAATCAAAACGTGACATGTGAGTATATGAAAGAAAATAGTAACAGATCTATGCAGAAATTGGGGATCTAAGGCATACTCAGATGCACTACATCACGGTAGAACAAATACTATTTTGGATTCATATAATGCATTGCAAGTTATTTAAAGTACTTGACCTATATTATGTCAGTAATCTTTACAGGAATCCCATATAATAGCACCGGTATCGATAGACACCTATGGAAGATTTGAGGAAGGGGGCAAGTGCTGAAAGACAGCCCTTCTAAGCACCATTTTGAATTTGAATAAACCTGGAGGGAGATCATGTGACAGCCTGGTCCAGAGAAATAGTGGGGCCAGCAGACCAAGGCTCTGGGTAACCATGTAAACTAGCATATGGTCCACCTTTACAGTTGGGAAAAGAGTGAAACAAATTTGCAATAACATCACAGGCAAGGGTCGAGTGAGAGTATATACAGTGGTGCCTCGCAAGACGAAATTAATTCATTCCGCGAGTTTTTTCGTCTAGCGAATTTTTCGTCTTGTGAAGCACGGTGTCAGAAAAGTTTTGGAAAAGCTTCAAAAATCACCAAAAACCTCAAAAAAGGCTACCACACCGCGTTCTATGAGTTGCTTCTCGAAGTCAAGTTGCAACTGTATTAACGGTGTTAAGAAAAAGGAAACAAACTTGCAAGACGTTTTTGTCTTGCGAAGCAAGCCCATAGGGAAATTCGTCTTGAGAAGCAGCTCAAAAACCGCAAAACCCTTTCGTCTAGCGAGTTTTTCGTCTTGCAAGGCATTCGTCTTGCGGGGCACCACTGTAAATGCATGGCAAGATTTGATACATATCCCAAAGCCTATTTACCTTGTAAACACTCCCAAAGGCTCCACTGCCAAGATGGTCCAATATTGCATAATTGCCAATATATTTCGTAGGTGCTTTGTTCTGATTAATGTCTTCAATGTTTTCTGCAATTTGCTTCACTTCATCCTCCTAGTCATGAAATGAGTTAAAAGACTTGTTTTGATTTATGCAATCTTTCGCCAATAGGACATTGGTTTGGGCTAACAACATGGGCTTTATATGCTTTAGAGATCACCTTCTCCATCATTGGTCATCTGATTCTTTCGCAGAAACCAAGTACCCTTTTGCGGCTATTGTATTGATGTGTCAGGCTCTGACAGCAAGAGAACATGGATGAAAGCTGGCTGTGCGGTTTGTCGTTTGTCCTAGGGCAGGAGTGACCAAGCCTTTTTTGCCAAAGGGTCATATCCACCCCTCCAGGCAACACGTCCTAGTGATGGGTGTGGCCAAAAGCAGTGTGGCCACCGCAGTCTCAAATGCGCAGCTGACACAAAACACGCACAATGGCAGGAACACAAACAGGCACAAAGCACTCCTCCCTTACAAATCAGCTGAGGGTGGAGGGCGAGGGGCATATCGTGGGGAGCACAAGGGTGTGTATGGCCCCAGGTGCACATTTTTTGACACAAACCAGGCATCCCCAATGTGGCCAGCCTGGTGCTCCTCTCCACCCACCAAGGGTGACATTGGCCAGCCGGGCTCCCTTCTGCAAGGTGGGCAGGTGGCTCAGTATGGCCCCACTTTGCTCTGGTGGGGATGGGGTTACTACAGCAGTGAAGGCTAGGCTAGCACCCCCCTCCCATCCAGTGCACACACATGTGCTTGCCCTGGGCACCAGCAAACAACGTTACGCCACTGTTGAGGGTTATCACCCCATCTCTGCTCATCAAATGGTCGAAATGGTGATCAGGCTACTGGGCTCTGCCCACCCTAATATTTTTGCTTTCACTAAATTTGGTGGGGTCCTAGAGGATCAGGAATATTGGGATGGGGGCAGATTCTGTCCCTGTATTGGAGGTTAGCCACCTTTATCCCATAGCCTGCCACCCGCTTCGATTGGAGAAATGCCTAAGCCCATGTGTTTATGAAACTTTATTTTTTATTTTTTGCAAGATCTGTTCATTAACAATATTTTTAAGATAGGGTAAGCTTAATTTTTTTAGCAGTGTGCTAGTGTGACTAAGGAAGTAAGCAAACATTTACTACTTACCAGTAACGCATTTAGCTTCAATACCAGCTCTTCATAAGCACTTATCTCCCGAACATAATGCCCAATGTCAATGAAGCTCTCAAACAAGTGTGTAGGGAAGAGTCTACAAAATGCAAAACTATTTATTTATAGAATGCCGCATAAAGTTCACACCCAATTACACTGCGGGGGGAAATGCGTAATTTCACTTCGCTGAATAATAATTTTTATTGCTTTACTGGTTTTCTAGGGACAAAATTGTCTTAATAAGGACCACATGGATTTTAGTGAGCTAAAGAAAGGATGGTTGACATATGACTCTCCAAACGTTTTTGGTTCCCAACTCCCACTAGGCCCAGTCAGCATGGCCAGTGGCAATGGAAGATGGGAGCTGTAGCCCCAACAGCAACAGCTGAAAGAGTGACTGGTTGGACACCCCTGAACTGGTCAGATCCCCTATCTTGAAACCAAATACCATTTAACATTTTAAAAATCCTGTAGCTCTTATATAGTACAGTTATAGTCTGCCAGTATAAATTTAATATTAAGGAGTTGTAGCCATGTCATTAACACATTGTCTACTTTATTGGCTCAGACAGTAGCTTCAGAACAGCCAGCCTTTGAACCCCACAAGAGTCTTTTCAAGGTTGTTTATTCAGAGTAGAAATACAGTCAATGAGCATGACATTCTGCTAATTAATTTGACCTCACTAGAAAGATGGCCTTGCATTTAGTTTTAGAAACACTGAAAATGACGGAAAAGAAAATATATGTTTTTAAACAGAAAAGCTGCTATCCCTAATTTCATTTATGCTTCCACTCCCAAAAAAGTTATATGAATCATGTTATGACACTGATGCAGAAGGCTGATGGAAATACTTCTATGTGCTAAAAGTCCATGCTGAACCCAAAACATCTGAAATATCAACTCAACATCTGATCACCTGAAAGTTCTCTATCTTGAGCCAGTATTAAATGTAAGAAAGAGAAAAAGAGCGCACAATTTTTAATGCATTATTCGACTGCAATGTTTCCAAACTGATGACTGAGATGTTTTTCTCCTCAATTGAAATTGGAGGTACACTTCACTCAAAAAATAAATAGGAATTTCCTTGATCAGGTCCCAGAACAACAGGCATGTTATCTTCTTGTCAGACAAAAATATATCACCAAGGGCAACTGCTCCGTGATAAGGAGCATAAACAGGCAAACAAATAAATTACAGTAGTCATTTTCTTCAGAGTCACTCATGCATTTGGTAGAAGCAACAACAACTTGTGAGTCAAGACCCGGACGCTGTTCCGGTACAATCGGTGTTTCTTCCCACAAAGGGGCTTAATCATGAAACTGTACCATGAAGTCTAAGCAGTATATAATCAATAGTTTAGAAAAATGGGCAAATCTGTCCCTATGTGCATATCTGCCATGGGAAGAACAAAGAGAGACTTTCCAGCCTTCTATTTGTTAGCCTACTGATGCTCTGGTTAATAATCTTTCCAGGCTTCTTGTCCACCTTAGTCAATCTTCAGGTTCAGCCATCATCCTCTGTCAGCTACAGCCCAGGATGTGCCATTTAATTCCAGTGCATTCTTAACTCCTCCCTTTTAATGATATTACTCTGGTACTCAGAGTGAATGCATTCAACACCTCACATTTCAAACCCAGACACACTTCAAAGTCCCTCTTGCTGTACATATTTTACCGTAAATCAGTTTCTAACTGCTTCAGTGACATTTGGCAATGTCTGAAATACAAATCCTTTAAAAAATATAAATGAGCAGATCAATGAAATGTTACTGCCCCTGACACAGAGGTGCCAGAAATGTTTCTAGAGATCTCCATGTGGCATCTGAGCTTTTGAACTGGACCTAAAACACAGTTACATTTTCTTTGCAGAGACATCTATGGACAACAATGTCAACCATCTCATTTTCGGTTCCCCCAGCTACAAAACAGTAAATCTAACTAAGACTTAAGCCTAATGCTAAGCATTAACCTGCAGGCTTTTTGTTGTAACTCAAGTGAACATTTTGAGAGCGTAATCTCTTCTAATATTAAATTTGCATACCTTTTGAAGAGGTGTCTGTTCCTTTCCATACTGAAAAGGAATCGCAGGGCTCTGAAGGCATAGCACTGGAGAGAGGGAAATGAATACATTAAGGTAATTCTATGCAGAAGCATTACTGACCACATTTGGCTGCTTTTGCCTGAGAAGTCCATGCCTGCAGACTACTAAATAAGCAACTGCTTGTAGCCAAAGAATGGGGCCTAAAAGCCTGGTATTTTTCTGAAGTAATAGAAGAAGAATAAAAAATATGCTGGAAATTAAAAAGACATCCATCTTTGTTTCAATTTAGTGTATGATGTTAAGAACTGTTGCTGCTCTGCTACCAGTATGAATTTGTTGGCACTCCCAGACCTCTACTGGCATTTTAAATCCATGTTTAAAGCAAGCAGTACAAAAATGGCTAATCCCGTAAAAATGTCAGAATGATCAAACCAGCTTACTGGGTACATAGATTCAGGAGCTTGCCTCAGTGACAAATTATTTAGGTGTCTCGATTCATAAAGTAAAGCACAGAATTTGAGACTACTGTGATGCCTCATACATTTTCATTTATTTCATTTGTTTTCTGCATTACATGGTAATGCATTTTTCAAAACGATTGGGACCATATATGTATGCTGTCACGCCATTAAACAACCAGTCGCAGAATCCAGCATGTGGATAAGCAAGTAAAGTAAAGGTACCCCTGCCCTTACGGGCCAGTCTTGACAGACTCTAGGGTTGTGCGCTCATCTCACTCTATAGGCCGGGAGCCAGCGCTGTCCGCAGACACTTCCAGGTCACGTGGCCAGCGTGACAAAGCCGCATCTGGCGAGCCAGCGCAGCACACGGAACGCCGTTTACCTTCCCGCCAGTAAGCGGTCCCTATTTATCTACTTGCACCCGGAGGTGCTTTTGAACTGCTAGGTTGGCAGGCGCTGGGACCGAGCAACGGGAGCGCACCCCGCCGCGGGGATTCGAACCGCCGACCTTTCGATCGGCAAGCCCTAAGCGCTGAGGCTTTTACCCACAGCGCCACCCGCGTCCCCGTAGATAAGCAGAAGGGGCTTCAATGTCATAAACAGCTCCTTGCCTCTTCCGGTGTCAAGGAGCCAGCCAGCAAACAAATTACACAGAGTAAATGAAGTTAACTCTTAATTAAAAGAAGCAAGGCCTGCTCGGGGAGCCAGGCCTAATGAGCACGGTAACTCTTCTCAGTAGGTCTTGCCCCTATGAGACAATTGTGGGGAGTGAAGGTCGCTGCCTTTCCAAGGCTACCTAAATCTCCTTCTTCCCTGGGTCCTTCGCAAGCAATTGGAGACTCCGCCAACAGTTTCTGCTCCTTCCTCTTCATAACTCTCTCTCTCATATATATATATAATATTCATTTATACAACCTTAAAATATCAATGACTTCCCTTCTTCTCTTTCCAAGGTTCATTTTACATAGCATAAATCCCTGCATATTTTCTATAAACTAAACAATTCAGTATTCCATCACAGTGGTACCTTGGTTCTCAAATTTAATCAGTTCGACTCCCAGAACGGTTCGAAAACCAAGGTGCGGCTTCCGATTGGCTGCAGGAGCTTCCTGCAGCCAATCGGAAGCCACAGAAGCCGCATCGGATGTTCAGCTTCCCAAAAACATTCGCAAACCAGAACACTTACTTCCGGGTTTGTGACATTCAGGAGCCCATTTGTTCGACAACCACGGCGTTCAACAACCAAGGTACCACTGTATTACTTCCATCAAAACTATTTACACTGTTGAATTTATCTTAATGCTGCCAACATTTTGAAGCGTACACAATTTCCCCCCTTATACTCAGTAAACATTTTCCAATCTTCTTTGAACGAAGGTTCTTCTTGTTCTCTTATACCAGCCTTTCATAACCTGTGGGTCCCCAGATGTTGTTGAACTACAACTCCCATCACCCCTAGCTAGCAAGGCCAGAGCTCAGGGATGATGGGAGTTGTAGTCCAACATCATCTGGGGACCCACAGGTTGAGAACCGCCGTCTTATATGTTAGATCCATCTAACTCTTCTGGTCCTGGGAGAAAGGGGAAGGGAAGTTGAAGCAGGAGGGGGAGACATCCTGGTTTCTTCAGCAGCCTGCCTCTTTGCCCTGCTCCTCTCCAGCCTCTGCTTCTGCCTCTAATTCTGGATGGTTCTCTGCCACTAAACCCTGCTACCTTTTCAGCTTCTGACACCTCCTCCTCCCAGTCTTCACCCTCTTCTCCCTCTGACTACTCATCGTTCTCCCCCCACAACTCCCTGGGATCTGAGCCTTCTTCCCTTGCTGGTTTCCCAGCTGGCGCCTCTCACCATTCCTCTGTGTCTAGCCAGCTTTCCATGGATCCTGCATTCCACCTACCTCTCCATGGCACAGTCCCATGGTTCTCCCCACCACCCCCACTTTCGTCTGAGCAGTTTGCTCCTCAAAATGCCAAACAGTTTTAGAAGTCTTAATGGTTGTACAGTAGTACCTCGGGTTAAGAACTTAATTCGTTCCAGAGGTCTGTTCTTAACCTGAAGCACCACTTTAGCTAATGGGGCCTCCTGCTGCTGCTGCTGCACCGCCAGAGCACGATTTCTGTTCTCATCCTGAAGCAAAGTTCTTCACCTGAAGCACTATTTCTGGGTTAGCGGAGTCTGTAACCTGAAGCGTCTGTAACCTGAGGTACCACTGTACACAGAATCATAGAACTGCAGAGTTGGAAGGGACGACGAGGGTCATCTAGTCCAACCCCCTGCAATGTAAGAATCTTTGTGCCCAACATGGCGCATCATGCCAAGCAAATCGGTCCAAAATGCATTCCCATTGCAGAATTTGGTTACACCTTGGTAGGGAGTTTTACAGAAAAAAAAGGTAGAAAAATTCTGATGTATGGTGTCTTATATTATTCTGTATCAGAGCATATATATATGTGTGTGTGTGTGTGCGTGTGTGTCATATGGAGTTTTTAAAGTGTGATGTATACTGTATAATGTATTTTGTTATACAGGTGTATGTAACTGCATTTAATAATAATAATAATAATAATAATAATAATAATAATAATAATAATAATTTATTTATACCGCGCCCACTCTGGGAGGCTCCCAACTGAATATTAAAAACACAGTACAGCATTAAGCATTAAAAACCTCCCTAAACAGGGCTGCCTTCAGATGTCTTTTAAAAGTAAGATAGTTGCTTAATACAGAAGTTACCTTAAAGAAATACACAATCATCCACCATGTCTCTCTTTAAGCGCTCAGAGGTTTGCATAGAAAGTTGGAAATAAAGGAAAAAAGATTACCTGTAATAAATTGGCTTTCACTACATTCCTTTGTTTATTAGGTAAAATCAGCTTTGCTATTGTGTAGACTCCATTTTCCTGAGAAAGCACACATTGAAGAATATACATTCAAAGAACAGTCAAATGTTAAACCATAACTCACACATTGTGAAATTAAAGGCAAATGTTAAGTTCTTGTGAAGGAACCTCTCAAACTATTCAGTAGAAATCAAGTCTGCAGGTCCTCAGTCAAGGAAGACATTACAGCAGTGGTTCCTAATTAGCTAGGTACCGCAGACTTTTCAAAGGCCAAGTCATGAACTCCCTACCTTTGAAAATTTTGATATCTGTGTGGTAGTTCTTGTTATGTGAATGTTGCCACAGACCTCCTGGGTGGGTTATGTGGACCCCCTGGGGTCTGTGGACCACCAATTGGGAACCACTGCTTTTACAGTATTTATTTATTTGTACCAGTGCTTTTTTTTCCTAGAAAAAACAGGTGCCGGTACTCACCATGAAGTTGTTACAGTAAGCACCACACTTTTTAACAACAAAAAAGAGAGGTGCCAGTACTGTGTGCCCTTGAGTACCCTCTTGGGGGAACCCACTGATTTGTACATTTATATCTCGCCTTTGCTTCAAGGAGCGCGAATGGTTCTCCCCGCTCTCTATCTTATGCTCCCAGCAACCCAGTGAGGTAGGTTAGGCTGAGAGACTGTGACTGGCTGAGAGTCGCCCAGTCAACTTCATGGCCAAGTAGGGATTTGAACCCTGGTCTGCCAGGTCCTAGTCTGACACTCTAACCACTACACCACACTTTCCTTATGAGTCTGTGCCTTGCAGCATTCGTCATAGCATTTGTCCGTCTTACTGGGTTTGAGTGTAGCTAACCTCCCCCATTTTCAGCTCACAAATTCTGCCTCCTGGATTTCCTCTTCCTGCTATTACTCATCCACAAAATACTCTTCAGCCCTGCCTGTTTGGTGCTGGCAACATCAAACTTATCCTAACTATATTTTTTAGTCTTATTTTTTCAACCTGATTCCATTCTCAGCTTGGCTCTTATCATAGCAAGCCCTGCCTTCTTCCAGTTAACCCCCCCCCCCGATTTCTTTTAGACTCTCTGCTCTCTTCTCAAATTTCCTACAAAACATGGTGGCATCCCTTCTTTGAAAGTTAAATCAAAAGCTTTTTCCTTAATTTTTTTTTCAAATTCCAAACATTTCTCATCTGTGCAAGAGACACACACAGTATCTAGGAACCAGTATCAACCAAGACATCTGCAAATGAATATTTTGCATCCACTACCAAATTAGAACACAATAAAAAATAGTAAGTAGAGATTAGTATGTTAGGCAATCAAAAACCTCTTACTTGAACAACTTGGTGAGCGTTGGTATCATTCAGGACCAATTCAGTAATCGCAGCACAACAAGCTAAAATAAATCGCCACAATTGTTTATCTTATATGGTTCTTGTGAAGTACGATCTATAATGAGGCTTCTACTACATACCGTATTTTTCCGTGTATAAGACTAGGTTATTTTCTTACAATATTGTGCTAAAAACTTGGGGTCGTCTTACACACGGATAGTGGAGAGGTGGGAAGGGCGATTGGTGGCTGCTGCGAGCAGGATATAGTCCGTGGCATTTTTGCGGGTGATTGGTGGGTGCTGCAAGGTCTGCTGGCTATTAACTACTGCGGCAATAGGACGGGCGATTGGCGCTTGCTTTTGGCGAGCATGCAGACAATTAGTGTCTTTGCTGATGTGCGTGCCATTGGCTGTTGTGTTCCTGAGGGTGAGCGATTTTCGTCAACCCCCCTCCCCAATAAAAGCTCAACAAGTCTGGGCAATCTCCCCCCATTTTCTCTATTTGGAGTCCCAAAATAGAGGGGCGCCTTATACATGGGGACGTCTTATACACAGAAAAGTACGGTATATCCATTAGGCTGTATTCAACTAATTCATGCCAGTAGAAGCCAGGTAATTCCTACTAGTACAATGCAGCTTTCCCCCCACTGCACTCTCCCCAGATCTGCTCCAAAGGGTTGAAAGAATCCCCAGAACAGTTTGCAGTGGGAGAAGGAGAGGAGAGGCCATTCTGTCGGCGCAGGCAAGTCTCCTTTCCCCAAGAACAATCTCATTTGTGCTACATGGAATGCAACCCACTGTTCGCAGAAAGAAGCAAGTTTGCTTTTTCAGCTTTTAGCGGAAACGTAAATCACAGCACAGGAACACTTGTGCCTTACATTCAGGAGTAAGATTTTTTTTAAGAAAACACTTGCAGGCAACAAATGCAAGGTTGCAAACTTCCATTTTGCACAAACATGCTTGTTAGGGGGTATGACTGGAGAGCAGCTCTCCACTGAGGGCACATTTAGTTACAATCCCAGATTTACCTCTGTGCAGTGTCTGAAATGGATCCCATGAGAGAACAAATTTCACAAATTTATTGACAGCTGCACAAATTGAGATAGCTAAGAAGTGGAAGGGGGAAGCAGAATATAAAATGGAATAATGGTATAAAGAGGTGTGGGATATAGCTATTAATGATAAATTAACATGGGCCATTAAGGTAAGACAGGGAATGCGCAGGATAAATGATTTTGAAGAGATATGAAGGGTGTTTGTAAAATCTGTACTGTTAAAATGGAAAGAGGTCAAAACCATCGCAAGAGGTGTTGAAATTTTGGGAGGTTGGATAGTTACAACAGAATGGTCTTGGTGGTGGGGTGCACATTTTTATTCTTATTTATTTATGATTATTAGAAAAAAGAAATAAAATAAAAACCTACAAAAAAGGACAAATTATAGTGTACTTTCAGTAAACATACTGAGTACTAGGCGAACTTGAAAATCAATCAGAAGCATGGGAATTTCTCCCTTCGCCTATTACAGCTGAAGAAACTGTAAAAATGTGTGCTTTTGAACTCAGTTTAAGGGGGGGGTCATGGATCTGGGCAGTGTTGTGCATAAGAACGCAGCCGAGATCTCACAAGGTGTTTAGCTCATCATGAGTAACAGAACTGAGCTCGCAGTGCCCCTGGGAGTCCATGCTGCGATCACCGAGACCAACTCCCTCCTGCTGGTGTTGTTCTTCAGCATGTTCTTTCCTTAACTTTAAGTATTATTGTTCCTTCAAGTACCAAACCTAACAGCCGCATGTGTATCAGATGGGCAGTGAAACAGGACTGTCCGCAGATGAAGCAGTGGCTTCTGCAAACTTGAGCGGCTGCACAGGGATGCAGAAAATATTAGTTTGTGAAATAAAACGTTTGTGTGGGGTGCTGAGCCAAAATGTCCTGAGCAAAACTGAGTAGGCTAACAGTCTCCAGGAGCCATTGTAGGTTGAGGGTACTCAAAAGTCTGTGGAAAGTGGGGGTAAGCTGTGGGGTAGGTAAAATCCACCTGCTTTGAGCCCCTAACCCAGGCATAGGCAAACTCCGGCCCTCCACATGTTTGGGACTACAATTCCCATCATCCCTAGCTAACAGGACCAGTGGTCAGGGATGATGGGAATTGTAATCCCAAACATCTGGAGTTTGCCTATGCCTGTCCTAACCAGTTATGGAATCCTGGGGAGATAATTTTAAAACTTCCTGTCATACTCTATGGGGATTTTCCTTTTCACCCCCACCTTCCTGAAATCTTGCCCCACTGTGCTATAGAGGGTAACAAGACCTGAGCCCTTTAATATTCTTTTTCCTCCTAAAATCTCCCTCCTGCCACAAACCTCAAATGGCGAGGGCATAGAGCCTTCAGCAGAAAACCTACTGTGGGCTAATAGTTCGATCTCTGCAAAGCTTTTTGCTCAGGCATCGGTTATTGCATTGAGTGCCAATCATCTCAGGGCAATTCATAATGTATGCACCTGCTTGAAGGGAAAACGTATTTTCTTGTATCTCATGAGGGCTTAAATCTTCTGAGATGCGAAGCTGCTGGATTCTCCCTGCTGCGTTCGCACTGGATAAACTCCCAATGGAAGAACGATCTGAAAATAGATTTCGCTCCCTGGGAAAGCAAAAAACACAATGCGGTGAAGCCTTTGGCTACATCTATCAACCAGCTGGTAATAAGAATCTATTTACTTTTGAATTAAGAATATCAATGCTCTATATATCCTTGAGCAGCGTGCTGAAACTCATAAGCCAGGAATAACAGCTCAAGTGTGTTACAGAAATGGGATAAATAAAACTTTTGGCCAGGTATTTTTAGGCCATTAGATAGCACTCGAAGCAATATGTGAATAATTATTGGTTGTTAATGCAATTCCCGATGACCTCAGAAACCTACCCTTGTAAAATATGCAGAAGTTGCTTGATGCCGCCCCAAATACGAATTTCCACACTGGTATCAGGATCTTCGCAAACCTGGACTAGAATCCAGACTACACTCCACAGAAGCTTTAAGTGATCTGAGTGGAGCAAACTGAGAAGGATGGGGACACCTTCGTACAACTTGACTTGCTCTTTGACATGAGATTCTACACAGAGAAGGCGGAGCAACTCGGCTGTCAGCCTGCAAGGAAGCCAAGAAATCATCATCATCCAAACAGTTAAAACTCAAGTCTGCCTGTTAAATTATCCAGATACAATGGTACCTCGGGTTACAGATGCTTCAGGTTACAGACTCTGCTAGCCTAGAAATAGTACCTCGGGTTAAGAACTTTGCTTCAGGGTGAGAACAGAAATCGTGCTCCGGCAGCGCATCGGCAGCGGGAGGCCCCATTAGCTAAAGTGGTAGGTACCTCAGGTTAAGAAAAGTTTCAGGTTAAGACCGGACCTCCAGAATGAATTAAGTTCTTAACCTGAGGTACCACTGTAATTGAATAGCCCTGCATTTATCCACTGAGACACAATAAAGTTACAAAAAGTGCCCCCTAGGTTGCTATAAACAATATCCTAAAATTAAACCTACATGCTGTATCATCAGTCACACATTGACTGGTTAAGTCCAGTCAAAGGTGACTATGGGGTGCGGCGCTCATCTCGCTTTCAGGCTGAGGGAGCCGGCGTTTGTCCGCAGACAGCTTTCTAGGTCATGTGGCCAGCTTGACTAAACCGGTTCTGGCACAACAGAACACCATGACAAAAACCAGAGCACACAGAAATGCTGCGCACGGCTATGGCTCCCCCAAGAGCCGCGCTCCTTTTAAAGAGCGTGCGGAGTGTGTGTGCGGCTCTTTCAAGGGAGCGCTGAGCAGAGCCTCCCGCCTGCATTCGCTCCATAAGATGCACACACATTTCCCCTTCCTTTTTAGGAGCGAAAAATACGGTATTGTGTAGTGTGCGAGAGCAGGGAGATTGGGTTAGCAATGCCCAAATTTACCTTGTCCAAAATAATTCAGCCCTTAAAAAGGGTTAGCCATACCTGGTCGTAGTGTATTAAATCTTAGGGTGCTTTTACATGCAAGGTGCAACTGATCTTTCTCTCATGCTATTTCTGGGACCCTTTATTAATTGTTCATTTGTTGGGGGGGGCAGGAGGCATTTGTAATACGAATGAGCTTTCTAAGCTGACCAAAGTGAGCTTGAGCGAGATATGGGAATTCACCCAAAGAATGCAAAAGCCTGGGATCGTTAAGCATGGAGAAGCATGCACTGGCCTTGTAAGCACAAATTCCAATCAACCTATGCATTGCTTCAGTTTCAGAATTACTATCCCTCTCTACCGAGAAAACTGTCTTCCTAAAAAATGCCATATTTGGAAATCTCATATTTTCTACTTTACAAGTAGAAAGCATGTGGTTGGAGAAACAGAATGGTTAGCATAAGCTAAGTGACTGGAAACCCTGAACAGAAAAAGATGGGTTGAAATTAATTCAGCATCCTACCTTTTAGAAAGCAAGTCATATTCATGCAATATCACCAGCAAATTCTCCACAACATTGAGCTCGCTTATTTTCTCTCGGCATCCGGGACTAAAATGGAAAATGAGGAACGTGTTATTTTTTTCAGTTGCAGTGTGGTAGTATATCATTCATGGCATTTCTATGAATGGACATTTCCTGCAGTATGAGAATTAAACCTATGTATAGAATTTGAACCTTGCCATCATTTAAACGAATGCAAGTCTCAGTTATAAACATAAAAACATAAAACTAATAGGAATAAGAATAAGAATCTGCATGCAATCAACCCTCAAAATCTAGCCCAAAGAAAATAAGTCTCACACTGTTCCCCAAGATGGCAGGGTTGGCATTTGTTTTTTTTTTTTTTTTATAAAGATTTTTATTGCGTTTCTTTTCATAGATTAACAGATTTGTTTACATAGCATCATGCAAGAAACATTTTTTATATATATATATATGAAAGAAAATAAAAAAAGGAATTAAGAAATTTTTCGTAACGTCCTTCAACAGTTCACTTTTGGACCTCCTCACATCCTCTCAGCATTGCATTCATTGTTCTAGCCAGTTCAGCAATTTGTTATCTTGTTTCCCATCTTATTATACCTTTAAATATATTATGTTACCAATTTCAAAGATTTGTAATTTAGTTTTAACACTCTTAATAAACATAATATTTTGTTTCTAATTTGTCTCGTTTTTTTTCCATCAATACTTACTTTATCATTTACTTAAAATAAATTGCAGAAGCATAACGTTTCTTAATCGTGCGCAATCTTAACATTCAAACAACTTATAATGTTTTTGCAAATAGTCCTTAAATTTTTTCCAGTCCTCCTCCATTGTTTCTTCGCTCAGATCTCGAATTCTGCCAGTCATTTCTGCCAACTCCATGTAGTCCATCAGCTGCGTCTGCCAGTCCTCCAGTGTGGGTAAATCTGGTGTCTTCCAGAACTTTGCGATAAGAATCCTAGCTGCTGTGGTTGCATACATAAACAAGGTTCTGTCCTTCTTTGGCACCTTCCGGTCCACCATGCCCAGGAGAAAGGCCTCTGGTTTCTTAGAAAAGGTATATCTAAATACCTTTTTCAGCTCATTATGTATCATTTCCCAAAAGGCCTTTACTTTCGGGCAGGTCCACCAGAGGTGAAAGAATGTCCCTTCTGCCTCCTTGCATTTCCAACACTTATTATCAGAAAGATGATATATTTTAGCCAACTTGACTGGGGTCATGTACCACCGGTATACCATTTTCATAATGTTCTCTTTCAAGGCACTACATGCCGTGAATTTCATACCGGTGTTCCATAACCTTTCCCAGTCCTCAGACATAATGTTGTGTCCTACATCCTGTGCCCATTTTATCATAGCAGATTTAACTGTCTCATCCTGTGTGTTCCATTTAAGCAGCAAGTCATACATCCTCGAAAGTACCTTAGTCTTTGGTTCTAGTAACTCCGTCTCCAGTTTCGATTTCTCCAACTGGAAACCCACTTTTTTTATCTATTTTGAATACCTCTTGAATTTGAGCATAATGTAACCAATCTCGCACCTTACCTTTTAGTTTGTCCTGGCTTTGGAGCTTCCAATTATCTCCAACTCTTTCAATCAATTCCCAATATTTTGGCCAGTAGGCCTCCATATTGGGCCTTTTTTTAGAAATCTTGGCTTCCACAGGTGATAACCACCTCGGGGTCTTACTTTCTAATAGATCCTTGTACTTCATCCAGACGGCAAAAATTGATTTTCTGACAATATGGTTTTTAAACAATTTATGAATCTTCGCCTTGTCATACCACAAATATGCATGCCAACCATACACATTATCAAACCCTTCCAGATCTAGGACATCGGTGTTTTCCAACAGAAACCAATCCTTCAACCAGCAGAAGGCTGCAGCTTCGTAGTACAACCTTAAATCCGGCAGGGCAAACCCCCCTCTGTCTTTTGAGTCGGTTAGTATTTTAAATTTTATTCGGGGCTTTTTGCCCTGCCAGACAAACTTAGAGATATCCTTCTGCCATTTTCCAAAGCATTCCATTCTGTCCACGACCTGAAGGGTTTGAAATAAGAATAACATTTTTGGCAAAACACACATCTTTATAGCTGCGATTCGGCCTGACAAGGTAAGTTTCAATCTTGACCATATATCCAAGTCTTTTTTAATTTCCAACCAACATTTTTCATAATTATCTTTGAAAAGGTTTAAATTTTTAGTGGACAAGGATACTCCCAGGTATTTCACTTTTTTAACCACACTTAGCTCTGTCTCTTTCTGATACCCCTCTATCTCTGTAGGTGTCAGATTTTTGACCAAAACCTTAGTTTTTTGTTTGTTTAACTTAAATCCCGCCACCCGACCAAACTCCAGGATAAGTTCCAAAACTCTTTTTGTGCTAGATTCTGGCTCCTGTAATGTCAAGACTAAGTCATCTGCGAAAGCTTTCAGTTTGTATTGTTTCGCTCCGACCACTATACCTTGCACCAACTGGTCCTCCCTAATCATATTCAGCAATACCTCCAGAACAGAAATAAATAGCAGAGGGGATAGAGGGCACCCCTGTCGTGTCCCTTTTTCAATTTGGAGTTCCTCCGATACCACATTGTTCACTATCAATTTAGCTTTTTGTTCTGAATAAATTGCTTCTAGTCCATTTTCAAACCCCCGTCCCACTCCCATCCCTTTCAAGTTCTTCTTCATAAACATCCAAGAAATGTTGTCAAATGCTTTCTCCGCATCAATAAAAATTAAAGCAGCCCTTGTGTTTCTAATTCGCAACAGCTCCAATATATCAATAATGTTCCTGGTATTGTCAGACATGTGTCTACCAGGGAGAAAGCCTGCTTGGTCCTTGTGAATTACTTCATTTAGTACATTTTTAAGTCTACTTGCTAAAATGTCTGCAAAAATTTTGTAATCCACATTCAGGAGTGAGATGGGACGGTAGTTCTTAAGCTGAGTCTTTTCCCTTTCTGACTTGGGAATCAATGTGATAAATGCTTCTTTCCACGTTTCCGGTGCCTTCCTCCCCTCCATGATCTGGTTACAAACCTCCAGCAACGGTTGTATCAAAAAGTCCTTCAAAGTCTTATAATATTTGGAGGTGAGTCCATCCGGGCCTGGAGATTTGCCCAGCTGCATGTTTTGGATGGCACCTTCAATTTCCTGTTGAGTTATTTTGCTGTTGAGAATTGATCTTTTATCTTGACTTATTTTAGGTAGTCCATTTGTTTCCAAGAATTGATCCATTTCCGATTCTTTCTGAGGCCCCTGTGCATAGAGCTCTTTGAAGTATCTGTGGAAGCACTTTCTTATTTCTTCTGGTTTCTGAACTATTTTTCCTTGAATCTCCAAGTTTGTAACCGTATTTAACTTTTGTCTTTTTTTCAACTGCCAGGCTAGCAACTTTCCACATTTATTTGCTGATTCAAACGATCTCTGCTTCATTTGTTTAATTTTCCACTCAATCTCTTGATTGATCAGTTTCGAGTATTGTGCTTGATGGAATTTGATCTCTCTTAGCACCTCTTTTGACTTCGGTTTGATTCTCAACTTTTTCTCTCCTTCACTTATTTTCTCTAAAATTTTTTCTTTTTTTCCATTCCAATATTTTCTCTTTATTGTATTCTGTTGTATCAGAAACCCTCTCATTACAGCTTTACTTGCATCCCAGATTGTTCTTTTCTCCACCATAGTGTTCAAATTTATTTCAAAGTAGTCCTTTAGTGTTTTTTGGGCCTTCTTCACAATCTCTTGATCTCTTAACAAGGTGTCATTCATTCTCCATCTGAAGGATCCAGTTGGGAAAAGTCTCAGTTCCATTTTTAAGGCATTATGGTCGGAGCATGTTTTTGGGCAGATTTCCACTTTTCTCGTTTTCGGAGCCAACCCTCTAGATATCCAAATTTGGTCGATTCGTGTCCATGACAAGTGGGCCTCAGAAAAGAAGGTTCCTTCTTTACCCAAGGGGTTCCTTGTCCTCCAAATGTCAATCAAGTCCATATTGTCTGTCATTTCAAAGAAAGTTTTAGGGAGTCTGCCGTCTGTTGTTAAGTTTTGATTTTGGGATTTGTCCATATTTGTAGACACCACCCCATTCATATCTCCCATCACAATAATATTAGCATAGTCCAGATAGTCCATCATTGTCTCATGCAGCTTCTTGTAGAATTCTGATTTTCCATCATTTGGCGCGTAAACTCCTAGTATCAAAATCTTTTCCCCTTGTGTTTGGATTTCAATTGCGAGAATTCTTCCATGATCATCTTTGAATAAAAATTTTGGCGACAGGTTCTCCTTTGCGTAAATTACAACACCTCTTTTTTTAACTTTGTCTGATGAGATAAATTCTTGGCCAAGTCTTTTATTGATTAATACTTTCCTGTGGAGCCTAGTCACATGTGTTTCTTGCAAACATATTACATCCAATTGTTCTTTTTTTAGGATATGAAATATCCTTCTTCTTTTTTCCGGAGAGTTCCCGCCATTTATGTTCCAACTAAGTAGCTGCAGAGACATCCTGTTCTATTTAAGATGTTCTTAAGATGGGGTGTCTTCCTTTTGCTCAGATCCCGAGGGTGTAGGCGTTGGCCCACTTCCAGGCGGTATTGGTGCTGGTAAAACTGGAAGCCAATCCGCTCCTTTTTGGAGATCTTCTCCGTGGTCGTGAAGGAACTTTTGGTTATCTTCAGGTGTTCTAATTTTAACCTTCCTTTCTTTGTAGGTGAAGGATAATCCTTGTGGAAACTCCCACCTATAGGGAATTGCGTTGTGTCTCAGCAATTTTGCTAGTTCTGTATAGGTGGCTCTAAGGTCCAGCAACTGCCTCGGAATATCTCTATAAATTTCCACCCTTTTGTCTTGTATTTCAATTGCTTTTTTGAAGTGAAGGCCTAGGATCTTGTCTCTCTCTTCCTTTGTTCTTAAAATTATCAAACAGTCTCTGGATCTGTCTTTCCTTACCAGTCTTCCCAATCTATATGCCGAGACAATCCTGAAATCTGTATCTTCCTTTAAACCCCAGAACTTCGAGAATTCCTGTGTTAAGTATCCAATCAAGTCTCCTTGCTCGAGTTCCGGAATACCTCTCAATTTGATGTTGCTCTCGCGGTTTTTCAGTTCCACCATTGACAGATAAACTTGTTGTTCACCCACCTGTTTGTGCAGGGGCCTAACTTCTCCTTTTATTTCTTCAACCTCTTTTTGTAGAACTCCCACTTTCTGGATTGCTTCTCCAGCTAATTCCCGATTTTCCGCTGTTGCTCCTTGCAATTTCTCTATGGCTTGCGTGTGCTGGGAAACTTGGTCAGTCAATTTTTGAATCGAGGAAGTTGCTTTATCTATCTTCACAGACTGGTCGTCCACCTTCTGGTTTAAACTTGATAATTGCTCCAATATTTGTTTTAATAGTGTATCTGACCCACCTGCTGCCATATCTTCCTCAGTGGACTTCTCAGTTGTTTCCCCTTGTTCCCTTTGGGTCACCAGTACAGCTGGAACCGACGAACGGCGTCCTTGGGTCAATGTTGTTTGTACAAATTGTGCTGGTTTTCTTTCCTTTTCTTTTTCCTTGGCCTCTTTAGTTTCCTTTGCTTTAGATGCTCTTGTTCTCCCTGCACCACTCATTACACATCTGTCAATATTCAAGGTCAGATTGTCTATTGTTCCATGGGAGAGACAAATTAAGGAGTAAACAACCAGTGAGATGGAATTCAAAACAAAAGTCAGTTCCCAGGATTTTATAATCCGAAAGCCCTGTAGGGGGAGTACCACCAGGTTTCAAAGACAAAGAAGGAAGTAATCCGCCATTAAAGTTCCAAATTGTTTCAAAACAGTAAATTCAGTAGTCCAAAAGTCCCTTCATAAACTCAAAGTTTCCCAAAGCACCTTTTATAGATCAACAAAGTTTCACGAAAGGTGCTTGTAACAGTATCCCCTTCAGTCTTTTCTGCTCAAATGTAGCAGTTACGTTCCAGCAAAGTTTTGCAACTGTTTCCGCAGTTTGACACAGTCTCCCTCTCTGGCAGCCCGACAATCTGGCTCTTTAGAAATACAGCCCAAAGGAGAAAAAAGATAGGAGGAAAGTCCCCATTTACTACTTCTTTTAATCAATGTCCATTTCCACCTTCAGCTCAAGAAAACAAGCAGATCTTATAGCACGAAAAAGTTTGAGCTTCCCACAGTCCCGTTTCAAGCGCTTCCGTTTTTAAAAGCTTTGCTTTGATCTTGTCAGCAATGTCGGAAGACAGACTTCCCTTTTCTCGTCTCCCGCTTTCAGCCAAATTTACAAAATTCTTTTGCCAAATTTAAACCCCTTTACTCACGGGTATGTTGCTTGCAGTTTGGTGTTGATTTTAGGAAGAAGGATCAGCGCTCATCTGTAACAGCCGCGCGGCTTCGCTTCCGCGGAAAGAGCAATGAACTCACAGCACCGCTACCCCTCCTTCACTCCAGGTCTCCTTACGGGGTCCCTTCTGTGTTTTCGGAGCAGCTTCTGGTGCCCGCCGAGTCCCACGGCCACGGGCTCACTCTACCCGTGGTTTATCTTAATGGGTCGTTGCTATGCCGCAGCGAACGACCCTTTTCCGCGGAGCCCCTCTTCAAAGAACGAAGAGGACCGCCATTACAGTTTCGCGCCGCCCCCGGAAGTCTGGCAGGGTTGGCATTTGGAAAAGAAATATGTTATATAATTCTTGTCTAGCTACTCTAGTCATGGTCCTGCCATTCAAACCCAGTGCATCTAGTGGTATTGTTAAAAGTGGGCTCTCAGCCACTCCTAGGGCTCAGGTTTTAAAATGTTAACACCTCCAACCATGAATTGTGCTCCAAGGATAAAGGAAATCCAATACACATTCCGGAGAATTGAGATAATGGCGCCCCTTTTATTACATCAGCATCCAATCCCAGGTAATTGTAACAACCAATTACTACTGCTGGAAAGATTTTGCATTCCACTGCAATCTAGCTCCAACTTCTATAGACGGTTTGCATTCTCTCCTTTACACCCATGATCTACAAAACTGACAATCAAGAATCACACAATAATAAATGTGTGATCTGAAGCAGCATACATAGTTTACAGAACGGAAAGCAAAAGTGTAAGCATAGCCAATATTAGGAGGAGGCCCAGGGTCCATATACAGTCCCTCCAGACCAGGGGTCAGCAAGGTTTATCTCGCCTGGGCTGGTTCACTCCTGTGGAGATCCCTCGGTCAGCTGGATTGTGCACACACCCACAATTTCTGGAGTCTGTGCAGACGCGATTTCCGGCATCTGCGCAGACGTGATTTTCATCCTCTGCGCATGCGCAGACACAATTTCCGACACTGCGGAAGTGAGTCCCCACACCGCGCCGGTTTAGCGCAGCATGGGGGGACTCACCAAGCGGGCAGCTCGGTTCAGGGGCAGCTCCTGGACCGGTTGAACGACCCGGGTGGGCCGCTTGTGGCCCGTGGGCCTTAGGTTGCCAACCCCTGCTCCAGACCTCTCTGTTCAGCCCTCAGGACAATGCCCAGGGCACACATACTTAGACAGTGCCATATTTATGTATAAGATAAACAAGCTATAGCTGAGGGCCCAGCTCTCTTTAGGGCCCCCCAAAAAAATTAAAGGGGAGAAAAACTGGATGTACATTTCCAAAATATAAGATAAAAAACAAATAAAACCTACATACAGCAACAGAGTTTTGTTGTATGTAAGTAATGGGCCCCGCCTGCTAGCCTGCTCCCTAAAATATTACTGGTTTGCTCATTTCTATATATAGGGTGCCTACATTCTGCATGGAGTGGTTGCAGGGCAACATGTGCAAATGGCTTTAGATACCTATTAGGTCCATAAATTACCATATAGCATATATTCAACACAAAAAACAGCGACAATTTGTTGTTGACAAAGGACAGCTGGACATATAAAGGGCCCCATTACCTTCAGTAGCTTAGGGCCTCATCAAACATAAATCTGGCCCTGCACCCACATCATTCCCCTCTCAGGCCTTGTTCTGTCTTCTGTGCTAGCAATTTTATCGAAGTTGAATACATCCTTGAACTGTGATAAATCACTTTTGCTTGCATGGATAATGAGTAGCGGGTGCCTGGCCATACCCACCGCTGGCAGCCGGGCCATCCCCACTTGGCCCACACCCACTACTGATACGTAGTCCCTAGAAAGTTGTCCATGATAGAATGTGGTCTTCAGGCTTAAAAAAAAGTCCCCCACATCTGACCTATAACTTAATGTTTGCAAGATAAGGGGAATAAAGCTTGTCTGTCAATATTTTGCTCTTGTTGAATTTGAATGATCCATTCCCCCCACCCCACCCCCCAAAAAAGAAAAAAAGCTGAGGTAAAATGCAAGGGACAAATCCTAGCACACTAGACTGAAGCTTACCTTTCTGCCAAGCTAGTGAGGGCAAGCAATGCACCTAGCAGGACGTTGTTTTCTCTAGCTCCAAGTAAGTTGATCAGAGTCTGCAAAAACAATGGTTAGACAATTATAAGACAGGCAAAATGCCTGTTTAGCCGTAATAGCAAACAGTACTTTAAAGAAAGGGGGGGGGGAGAGATGCAGTTTACTTATCACATTTTTTAGATTGTAAGCCTGAGGGGCTCTTGATTTGAAAGCTGCTCTGGGCACTGGTGGAGGAAGAGGGGTGCATTGGGAGCGCACGGCCCCCGGCAGCGCGATCCCGGTAGGGTGCCATCGCGGTTGCTCCCACACACACACTGGGCGCCACACCCCCAGGATGTGCGCCACGCCCCTGCGGGCAAAGCGCCAGCCCCGTCCCCTTCTGCTCTCCGCAACTGGCTCTGGGAGGCTTTTTTGGCCAAAGAGCAGGGCCAAAATCCTTTACGTAAATAAATAATAAACAACTTTTTGTTATCTCTGTCTATCAGGAAGAAGTTCTGATCTCTTCCCAGTGTGCCAACAAAAGTAAAATTTCAACTTGATTTGGGTTTACATTTGTAAATGCCAAGGTTGGTTGTCTGGTGATTTAGGAGCCAGAGTCTAGGGGCAGAAAAGGGATGGATAGGAGCCAACAATTTGAATCTGCATTCTGATAAGGCGCTCTCTTGGTCAACCAGCCACCGCTGACAATTTAAAATTGCATAGCAACAATCAGAAGGGATTTTGTGCCATTTTAAGGACACAAAACAGCCATTAGAAACCCTGATTACGTAGAAGTGATTATCCACTTACTTTATGTGCTCCACTGGCTGTTACCCATTCTCTCTGATCTTTGACAGCCGAAAGTTTTTGAAAAATATCTGCAAAGAGAATTAAACAGAAAAGTTTTATCACAGGGTGGGGAGGCAGAGGGAGTGGAAGAGGACAGCTTCTAAAAAGCAACTTTCCTTCAAAAGTTAATAGATTCTACGACATGATTAAAAAATTGCACAGCAAAATAAGTGGAGATGCCTTGAAATTAAAGAACTGCAATCGTATCAGAACAAGAACCAGTTTTTAGATCTGCTTATTCGTTGTGACTTCCTGTTTGACTGCAACAGCTTAGCACTACATTTCTAGAACATTTTGACAAGCATTTATTTCATATACACATCCTCACTTCAACCTAGAAGAAATATAATCAGAAGAGAAGAGATATAACCACAGGAGAGATATAACTGATATATAACCAGCACTTACATGTCATGTTGACCAATTTGTCTATATTATGATGCTCTTCTCCATAGCAAAGGTAGTCATTTGCTACTGTTTCCATATACTGTTGGTGGGGAAAAAACATTGTAAAATTGTTAGTGGAAAGTTACATGGATCTAAATTAAAAAGCAAAGTGCATCCATGAGACCAGCAGATGGCACACTTGTACCACTATTCACTGCAGACAGTTATCACAAAAAATAAATACACTATTCTGGAAATAGAACAAAGTTACTACAAGAGGGCTTTTTAATGCAAGAAGCTGTAGGTTCCAGCTATGGTTTCTTGGACATATGTTTGTTAACTGGTAAAGGGCTGCAGCTTGGTGGCTGGGCACACGCTCCGCGTGGAAAACGTCCTAGGTTTCATTCCTGACACTCTCAGGTATGACTGGGAAAATACACTTCTGGGCAGCATTGGAGAGTTGCTGCTCTCAGTGTAGGCCAAGGGTGGGGTATCTGTAGTCCTCAAAAAGCTGCTGGACTCTTACTCCCATTAACCACAGTTAGTATGGCCAGTGGAGGGTGTCGTTTGCAGTCCAGCAACATCTCTGCATATAGAAAACGTGTCAAGACACCTCTTTTTAATTTGATCTATACATTTTTTTAAAAAAAAAACACCTGAGTTGCTATCTGTTTGTTTGTTTTTTAAAGTAGTGCTTTGTGGGAGTTTTTCAGATGCTGCTTTTATTATTTTCTCCTTTTTGTGTGTGTGTCATAATTTTTATTAGTTTTCAGTTACAATAACCCAATAAAAGCCTCCTTGACACAATACCAAATTATTATACAATTAATAATGCCAATTGTTCAGATGCCAAATTATTATATTTTAATTATATTATATTATATTATATTATATTATATTATATTATATTATTGGGCTAGAAGTGATGATTTGATAATTTACTTTAACTCTGCAGTCCAAAAACTTATAAATTCCAATTACACACCAGTCAGAATAACAAACTCATACCGCAGCTGCAATTTTAACGACTTTCATTCGCATTAACACATCAAATAATGTTTTTATTATTTTTGACCTGTGGTAAACTGCCTTGGTGATTTACAGAAAGGAGCACGCTCTCTCTCGCTCTCTCGCTGTGTGTGTGTGTGTGTAAAATACCTGCAGAGCCACAGGTTCCCCG
Source organism: Podarcis bocagei (assembly GCF_964188305.1). Classification (NCBI taxonomy): domain Eukaryota; kingdom Metazoa; phylum Chordata; class Lepidosauria; order Squamata; family Lacertidae; genus Podarcis; species Podarcis bocagei. The sequence goes on along the minus strand of NC_138137.1, from coordinate 18,683,861 downwards.
CTACTGATGTGGACAATATTTAACCTGATGGGCCAATAGCCTGACTCAGTATAAGGAAACCACCATGAGCATGCAGGCTAGGGATGGCTCCCAAGTTCTTCTATGGCAGCCAGCATCACCCCCAAAGCTACGCATCCTATTATGGTCCATAAAGAAAAAGCTCCTGCTAGAAGCTACTTCATGTGGCTTTGCCAAAGCATAAACACAAGGTAGCAGCAGTAGTCACTGCCCCAATTCTGAGGAGTTAATCCCGCTCCTGGTATGATCGATAGCTTCCTCTCAGCCTACGTACATTAAAACTGCATGTAGCTGTATTGTTCCATTAGAAGAAGTCCAAAAATAATTGTAGGTAATGCTTTCTTTCAATGGGACCAACCAAAACGTCACGAAAGTAGTGAGCAAGCTTTCGTATTCAACAGAACTCTTCTTCAGGCTGGGTGTGGGATATGATGCATAAATAAAAGGGCAAAGGGATCTCATTCGCTCAAAACTTGCTCGCTATTTCTGACTGGTCCTGGTAAAGATAGTATCCTGAGGTTTCTTATGTACATTGTGCTGTTATTAATGTGGGAATAGAGAGGGAGAGAGAGAGAGAGAGAGAGAGAGAGAGAGAGAGAGAGAGAGAGAGATAGATGTCCATTTTAAAAAGGCATTTATTTAGCGAAACCCACAAACACCACTGTGCTGACCGGACCCTACTCAAAATGAAATACTTCATTAGTTGTGTGTGCACTTTCTCATTCTGGCCAGAAGAAGTCCAATTTGACAAGGCAGATGGCCCCGCTGAGCAGATTATAATTCTGATCTCTCACCGAGGCATATGCCCTTTTCACAGAAGCCAGCCAATTCAGAGTCTAATCAAATTACACAGGACGGTCACTTCTGCAATTCAGCCAAGCTGCAACTAACATTGCCTTATGGTCCCTTGGAAATGGAAAACATCGCATGTGTTTAGTGTTTACAGTTTCACCTTCCAAGAGGGAAAGCCGTTTTGCAATGACTTCCGTCCTTGCCTTTGGCAAACTTAACGGGCAACAAAACACTGTGAAAGGCAGAGATGGTTACCTGTGCTAAGGCGTCGATCCCTCCCAGGTTGTGGAGTGCTTCCTATACAAGAGGGGAGGAAGAGGCAAAGCAAGTACAGTATTTAAAACTTCCGGAAGATTCCTAGCAGCCTGCTCCCAACCAACTACCAATGTTAAATTCAAAGTCCCCTGGATTCAGCATGGCAGCTGGTATGCTTAGGATTGCAGTGCCTCAGTAAGTCAACTAGCAGGTAAAAAAGGTAAAGGACCCCTGGACGGTTAAGTCCAGTCAAAGGTGACTCTGGGGTTGCAGTGTTCATTTCGCTTTCAGGCCGAGGGAGCCGGCGTTCGTCCACAGACAGATTTCCAGATCATGTGGCCAGCATGAATAAACCACTTCTGGTGCAATGGGACACCGTGACGGAAACCAGAGCGAACGGAAAAACTGTTTACCTTCCCGCCACAGCGGTACCTATTTACCTTCTTGCACTGGCATGCTTTTGAATTGCTATGTTGGCAGGAGCTGGGACAGAGCAACAGGAGCTCACTTCATCATGGGGATTCAAACCAGCAACCTTCTGATCGGCAAGCCCAAGAGGCTCAGTGGTTTAGGCCACAGCGCCACCCGCGTCCCAACTAGCAGCTCAAAGCCGGACATGCAAGTTTATAAAGGGCCCCTTCAGACCCCCTTTTTGTTGCTCATTCTTGATGATGTGTGATCTGTGTATTGGGAGAATTATACACAATTCCACTTTCAATACTGTTTGCACCTGAAAAGGTTTTGGGGCAGGCAGACCACTTCCTCTCCAATCAGTGCATGTCCTGTCACTTCCTGCTGATATTCTGCAACATTTTAGGCCGCAAATGTTGCGGTTTATTTTCTGTTCTGCTTTTGTTGCAAGAGTGCCCCCTCTAGATGGCGATAATGCAATAACACTGGGGGAGCACCGCAGAACAGCTAAAAAGGTGGAATGATTTGTGGACGGTCCAGTACAAATCCATCATTAATGCACTATAACTGCACGTTGCAGGATACACCCACACAAAACCCAGTCTGGAGGGGCTCTAAGATAGGGGGTTGCTATCTATATTTGGCAAATGTTGTTTGCAAAGTTGCTAGTACAGCATCAGCTGACCAAGCCTACTAAATGAATGCTGCACTAATATCTAAGCAGCCACTTTTAGCATCATGTTCCTATTTTATGTTTCAAGGAGGTGACCATGGGCAAACTAACCTGATAGCACTGGTCTCTCATTAATAATCTTATGCAAATTAAAACTCTCAGAAAGTGGATAGATGATGCTCGGTTAGCCCACTCCCTGCAACAAACAGGTAAAAAGAATGCATTAATAAGTTGGTCCAATTAAGCTACGTCAGCAAGCAAACACAAGATTGAAAATCTAAATAAAGGTTCTATATTCAGCCAATTGGCAGACAAGACATTGCATTTTTATGGAGTGCACAATTAGTCATCTGAACCTCAACTATTTCAGTTTGAATCTAGCACACCTAATTTGTTTCCGATGCTAATCTTTAGACTACAGTGCAGCTCCAATAATTTCAACAGAGGGTGTGTATTTCAGTGCCTTCCCAGTTTCAACGTCAACACTTTGAGATTACGAGCCAAGGTAAGCTGAAAGTAAAAGCAGACTGTATACAAACTGTATATATATTTTTAATTCAGATTATTTTCCAGTAATACCAGATGAACTAATAAACTACTTTATCATTTTCTAAAGATGAGTATCAATATGGATGAATGGATACATATCTAAACACATACAATTTGTGTATATATCCAGCTCTCTCTCTCACCACCTCCCCCCCTTGCTGAAACAGTTATGGTTGATTAGCACAGCAGGTCCGTTCCATGCTGGGAATAAAGCCAAAGGCTAAAAATAATATGATAAAAATAAAGGCTGTGCTGCAATGGATGCACGTAGACTCCCAAGAACTGGGTTATTTAGAGGAATCTCTGCGGACCAAAAAAATCACCATGTCCAGCGGATCTTTTCCACATTCCCATCAGTTGCCTCTTGGCCAATAACAGGGCTCCAGATTGATTTCTGACACTCGGAGAAAAGTGCTGATTTAAAATCAGTTAATGATAAAACAGTTAGGGAAAAAAGCCATAGTCCAGCGTCAGAGCATCTCTTTTGCATGTGGAAGGTATAAGGTCTGAAATTGTGGAGACGCACTGCCAATCAGTATAGACCAGGTATGGGGATCCTTTGGTCTTTCAGAGTTTGATGAATCACAACACCCGCAAAACAACAACAAACAAACCTATGGTCACGTAAAGCATACTCAATAAACACACGAGACGTAACCGGCTGTGTTCTTAGATAAATAAGGTATATTATTCATAGTATCAAATTATAAATTTGGTCACGTAAAGCATATTCAATAAACACACAAGACGTAACCGGCTGTGTTCTTAGATAAATAAGGTATACTATTCATAGTATCAAATTATAAATTTCAACGGAAGTAACTCATAAAGTGGATCAGATCATTCTTTAGTCAGTTCATGCATAAGGTCCATCCGTGTAATGGTGTCTATTCCATCTGTCTGTTTGTAAAGTCCAAAAAATCCACATGTAAGGTTGTTACAGTTCCACAAAATCCTTAATAGTAGCTGCTATTATGCCATAAGATCCACTGTCCTGTAATATCACATATGAGCTTTAAGTACTGATGAAGCCCAGGACGGCGAAACAAGGCCAATATTCTGAAAATCCTTGTCTGTGTAAGGATTTAGTGGAACTGTATCAACCTTTCATGTGGATTTTTTGAGTTACTTCCGTTGAAATTTATAATTTGATACTATGAATAGTATACCTTATTTATCTAAGAACACAGCCGGTTACGTCTCGTGTATTTATTGAATCACAACGCCCATCATTCCTGGCCACTGTCCATGCTTGCTTGGACAGATAGGTTGCTGAACTACAACTCCCATGTACAGACTGGGCTACTGCATCTCCAGAGGAAATTGTACTCCATCTCCAAGGAAAACTGTACAAATGGAAAATGTCCAGAAAGAGGTGAACAAAAATGGTTGAGGAACTGAGGCACCCTTCCTCCTTGAGATAAAATGTTGAAATGTTCTGGGGAGCTAACTTTGGAGGGAGGCTGTGATGGAGTCTCATAAAGTTACACAAGCTGTGACGGAAACAGGGTGTTTTTCTCACATAACTCAAAATCACCAGCAAAAGTGATTGGCAACAAATTCAGGGCAGACCAAAGAGGACTTCCTTGCACAATTACTTATGGAATTTGCAGGCACTTGCTAGGGTTATGCTGCCCCCGCTCCCCAACACACACACTTAGATGACTTGAAAAACAGATTAGATCACATGGAAGACTGGTCTGGTTTGCAGCCACTAGCCATAACAGCTAAATGGCCAGCTTACCTCTGAACGCCAGTTGCCCGTAGGCTTCAGTGCTGCAAAACTACTGCTTTCCTAACATGCTTCCCACTATAGGAGACAGGATTCTGAACTAGACAGACCTTCTGATCCAGCAGGGCTCTTATTGTGATATGATGTTCAGGATCAGACCCAGAATACCAAATATGGTACATGACTTACTGAAGCTGTGCCAAAGATACAGGAGGGGGCAGCGGCTAGCCAAGTTTTCTGCCCCGGGTGAAGCCTCCAGAGGGGCACCATTGAGGCTCCCAGCCTGAACGCAAATGCACATACGGAGTGTGTGCCAAACTGGGTCTCTGCCCTGGTTATTAAGCCTAGTTTCGCCGCTGATAGAAGCAGTGTAAGACCTCAGGCCTGAAGGCCAAATGTGGCCCTCCAAGTCTCTCTATCAGGCCCTCTGACATCTCGCCAGGCCCTTTCCCCAGCCATACTCAGTCTTGGCCCTGCTTTGAAAACTACCTGAGTGTTTTGACTGGGTGGAATGAACTTCGGTAATGCCTCTTGCTTCCCTGAGTTTGGGGGGGGTGTAGAAAGACAGAGAAACCAGCATACTGACAAAGGTAAAATTTGCATTAATTGCTCTGTCCACTTTTGCCTCTGGTGTTACCACCACTGCCATGTGGCCCTCAACAGGTGGCTCCAAAATAAATGCGGCCCTTGGCTTTAAAAAAGGCTCCCCAGCCCTGACCTACTGTGTCATGTTTGTAATGGCAGACCTTTAAAAAAATAAAAAACCCTCACACCTAAAATATACTCAGAATCGAGTAGTAATTTCATGCTATTTCAACTCATAGGAACAGTGATTGAATTCCCACCCCCACCCCCCTACCCTCAGGCTTTATGTGCATTATTTACACAATGAGTACCATCTGATTGGTTGATTACGTTTCGCTCCTGGAGCCTGATTGGGCTGCTGCTGCAGGCCAATCAGGTTGTTGCATTCTAGGATCCTACCTGCCTGTTGTTTTAGGATCCAAGCTTAGTACATAACAACGCCTCACCCAGGGTTACTTATTTACATAAAAAAGTGTCCTTTAATTCAAATTCAACAGGCAGCATTCAAAGAGCTGATGAGACTCATGTAAATACTTCATGCAAGCACAGCAGAACTGGGGCTTTCCCCTTCAGCCTGATTCCCCCTTCCTGCCACTCCCTCAAAATGCCACACCACAGATTGCTTCTGAACACCAACCAGGTTTAATAAGCTTTGTGGTCCCACAGGGAAAAGTTGCCATTTAATGAAGCTTAAAGGCACTTTCGTTCGCAGAACTGCTTTCGCAATTATTTGAATCCTGACGTTGTATAAGATAGTTGTATCCAGCTAAGCCATTCTCAAAAAAGGCCCCTTGAAATCAATGCACCTAAGTTATTGATTTCAATGGGTTTACTCGGAGTTACAGGCAAACCAATGAAATCAGTCTTAAGGAAGTATAAATGTAAGGTTTAATGCATTTGTATTCAATTCAAGATTTTTTTAAAAAATTAAAGCTACATCATTTCTGTAACCTGTGCAGTATGAATCTGTAGGAAAAATACTGTGTATCTCAGACTGACACGGGGCTAGTCACACACTAGGGAAGCATGTCTTAGAGTTGTTTTGTATACTGTAGTTAGTGATAAAAGTTCTTCACACCTTAAATTTCAAGGGCATTTCTTTGAAGCAGAACGCATTGGCTTTCACAAGACAGCGTTTTTGATGCGTAAGTTCAGTTGAGTTAAAAAAAAAAGGGAAATCTCTGAAGATTTCTCTGGAGTAGAAGTTCAAAGATTTGTCTCTGGGGCCCGTTTCAGTTTCAAAAACAAAGTGCTTGCATTTTCCTCAAATATATTTTAAATGAAGCATACACAGATGTTTATCTTATCTTCAATCTGGTGGCAGGAAAAGGAAACAAGAAATGCCAGGTCACCTGGAGGAATATTGAAAGAACCTTAATGGCTGGGCCCATGGAGCAAAATATTTCCTCCAGAATAATCAATAGCAGGGTGAGCATATGGCTGTCCACATGCTACCCAGCCAGATTCAAAGTTCTGCTGTTAATTCACAAAGTTCTAAACAGTATCTTAAGGACCTTTCCTGATGCCCCACCTTGATCACTAAGATCTACTGATGAAGCATCCTTGGTGGTCCCCACTGCTGCTGAGAGTCAGCTGGTCTTCAGGAGGGTCTAAGCCTTTCACGTAGAAGGCCATGATGAACTCATTGCCAATAGAAGTCTAGGGGGAGTCATCCCTGCTTTCTTTTAGACCTCTTTGACAAACTGCACTGTTCAGGCAATCTTCTGCAAGCTTTATATTTTTGGCTGATATGCTGTTGATATTTTTACCGAGCTCATGGTTGTGCTGTTAGGTTTTTGCATTGCACACCACCTTGTTCTATTTTTCTATGGAAGCATGGTTTAGAACTATTTAAATGAATACATAAAATAAAAACATTACTCCAACTTCAAAACCAGGGCAATGCAGGCAGGCAGGCAGGGTGAAGGAGAGACAGGCCAAGACTGTTCTCTGGATCCAGTTAATATGCATATACAAATCAGGCGAAGGAGACCAGGACAATCAGGCAAGAGTTCAGCTACTGATGTGTAGGGCTGCCATACGTCCGAGTTTTCCTGGACACATCTGGGAATCAGGCTCCCCAAATGGATTTTGCTGAAGCGGCAAAATATCCAGGAAAACCCGGACGCATAGCAAAGTAGGGCAATCCTAAAAATGCTTTTAAATTCCCCAAACAGCCCAAAAACGCATCCTATTTTTCGCTCTATAAGACGCACCAGACCATAAGACGCACCTAGTTTTTGTAGGAGGAAAACAAGAAAAAAAATATTCTGAATCTCAGAAGCCAGAACAGCAAGAGGGATCACTGCGTAGCGAAAACAGTGATCCCTCTTGCTGTTCTGGCTTCTGGGATAGCTGCGCAGCCTGCATTCGCTCCATAAGACGCACACACATTTCCCCTTACTTTTTAGGAGGGAAAAAGTGAGTCTTATAGAGCAAAAAATACGGTATTTTGGGGGGAGATGTTCCCAAAAAGCTCAACAATTTCTCCCCCCCCTCCCCCCAAAAAAGATGAACAACTTTGTCCAGATTTTCACTTTTGGGAATGTGACAACCCTACTGATGTATCTTCACATAAGACCACCTTCCCTTTCTTGTACCATAGACACTGATCTGGGTATAGTGCCAAGAGTTCTAAGCAACAACAGCTACATGTTATTAAACAGGACAAGTAGTTTCCTTGCAAATCATTTTATGTTACTGGCATCACAGAGCTATTAATACAGCAGCTTGGTCAACATCATCCATGTCCTCTTGGGCAACCATGCTCAAGATACCACCCTCAAAATGATACAGGGATATCAATAAAATATGCAATGTGACATAAGAAAATAACAGAAGATGTCATAAAATAACTGTCATGTGTTACAGTTTCCCTGCACTGAATAAGCAGCTGGTAAATAAATTTTATTGTTAACTATACTGTCCTCTTTCAGAAAACAAATATCTGATTATTAAAATATTTTGCAGTTTGCCACACGGTTGCAGTCAAACAATGAAATGCACTGGTATGAAAATATCCACTCTCCGTTACTGTAAAAATGAAGTCCTGCTGTTAACTACCTACAAACAGTAACAACTTACAGTGAAATCCTCACCATGTCCATTCAGAATTAAGTCCCACTGGATTCCATGGACTTATTTTCAAGTAAACAAGGTTAGGAGAGCAGCCCTAGGCAGCAACTATATACCCATCTGCCTGTGAGTAAATGAATTCAGTGGGACTTACTGCTGAATAGACAAGGTTAGAACCGTGCTGGCGATCTTACAGTTCTTGGCGTTCAGATTTTAGTGAAAGCCACGTTAGAAGTATTTCAAAAGGCTACAACTTAGAAAGGTAGCAGAACTGCGTATCTAGCCCACCTTTTTCCTCCCAATTTTAGACCGATTGTAGAATTTCAAGATGCCACCTTTTCACTGGAACACCCCAAACTAATGCTATTTCTTTTAATGAAAGTCAATAAACTTCCAGTGCTTTGATACTTATTCCAAAGGTAAAGACATAGCTGATCTTTCTTACCTGCAAATCAGCCGGTTCTTTACCAAAGCTGTGAAGATATCTTGAAACAGCTTGTGCTGTGGATGTTGACTAAATTTCCTCTCATTCTTGTAATTCATACTAAGGGGAGAAAAAGGCAAATGGGCATTGCACAAGGCACAAATACTTTTGCTCACAGTGATGGGATGCTAAGAGATGGTTGTCTGTGCAGGAAATGCATTTTTTACTACAGTGACTTAATGAAAATGACCACAAAGATTACTAGGTTACAATCCATGTACTCCAAACTGGATTCCTGCTCCTGCTTGGACTCACTGGTTAGCCCCCTGGGAAAATAATAGGGCAAGTCCCTGTCAGGAGCTTGTCCTGCACTCGAGTAGGACCCTGGCAGAGACACATGCCCGACTGGCATGTTCCCTCCTAGTCGATCGTTTGGGAGCTTCAAAAGCTTTATTCTGCCCAAACATCACAGTGACCGATGCCAACAGACATCAGCACACTTAGGGATCCGCAGAGTCTTCGCAGTTTGCGTAACAGACCTCAGCAACTCAGCATTTTGGCTAACCTACTTTATTTACATAGAAATAGACACAGAGCACTGCAACATGGCTCCCTCTCTCTCTAGCACCAGACAGCAACGAGAAAAAACGAAGGACAATAGTCCCACTTCACGGAACACAGTAACACAAACATCCTGTCTCCGTCACTTCCAACTCTGTGGAGTTAAAACATATACCGTCATGTGAAAGACAACAATCCCATGACTGCAATTATGGAGCAGGAATTCTAACAGTCCCTACCTCTCCCCTGAATGTTACAACTGCCACTGCTGACTTAATTTATTATCTTAACTTGTATGCTGCTCTTTCATATAAATATGGCAAAGTGGTCCACAAGAACTCATTCCATTCATGCCTGGTGTCAATTATCCTAGGAGGGGAGCGTGCAAGGTTCAGCCAAGTTCATCTTGAAGAGACAAACCTGAAAGGACATCTTTCCCGGATGGCATACTAGCACTGTGCTGGTAGGGCCTGGGTTCCTGGATGGACTGCCCATCAGAAGAGGCTTCTGAAACTCCTATCTACAGTGTTACATGCAAAGCAGAAGTTCAGGATGACCGCAAACATCCTAAATTGCCTCCTGTATGCAAGGCAACAATGAAGGCTGCCATCTTATCCCCCAATACCTGGGAATAACCCTATCCAATTCAATAGGACTTACATCTGAGCCACAGTTAAGACAGCCCTGTCAGATGTCAATAATACAGTATGTCTTAAAGTCACTTATGATTGAATTTATTTACTATTATCCCATGAGGTTCTAGATGTCAGTTTGCATTTCTTAGTGCAAAAAGTATTGATCTGATGTGTAGAGATCTTTCCTATTCTACTTAATTCAAGAAGCTTCTGGAAGCTTCTCTGTGTGAAAGAAACCAATGATGTTTGGGTTATACCTTCAGAGAAGCTAAGTACAGCTGGTTTGAACTGGTTCTCTTACCTCTTTCTGTCAAGGTTATGCTGACTATAAAAGTAAGGCCAGATGGCGCCTGGGTTTCACTTTCTCTTTCTTTCCCGTCTGGTGTTGTGTTCTGTATGCTTAGTGCTAAGGTTTAGTCTTGTTATAAGTTATTGTAAGTTTAAGTTAAGTCTGCTGCAACTGGATTTCTTATGGACAGTGCCGATCCTAAATGAATTGGATTTGTGACCATTATGCTCATTTGCCTTCTGTGGCAGTAAAGCTCTGCTGGATGAAATATAATCACCTCTGGTCTATTTTCTGGGAATCCTGCAACGTGTTTAAGTTTTTACTCTGCTAACTATAGGTTGGAATCTGCTCTGGTTCAATATTGAGTAGAATTTCAATGACACTAGAGCACGCTCAATAGTAAAGATTATATATATATATATAGCATAAAAGGATTTGAATTGGATCCAGATAAATACAATAAACATTCATTTTCTTTTCTGCACGGTACCTAAAGTGTTCGAGTTCAACAGCTTCAGTCGATTCTTGCCATTGACCTCTACATCTCTCTCCACAAGGGTTGCTGGAGTATTGCTCAGACTTGGTCATGCTATTATTAGAACTTTCAAAGTTAAGGGCTGGCAGCTGCAAATGCAAAGGAGATTTACTATAAGACAAATGATATAAAGTGTTTAGCTGGGTCAGAGGAAAATACGTGATTGTCACTGGGACCTCGGGCAATTTAACCTTTGAATTCAGACAACAAGGAGATAATTTTTAAAAATAATAATCCAATATATACAGCAGATTTCAAAGCACTCTAGGCTGTCTCTTCTCCATAACTGCACACAGATCTTGAAAAGATGCAGCTGGAGTATGCAAGGGGGAAAGGAATGAAAACATAGCAAGCATTCTCAAAATGGCAGTTGGGTGCACATGATGCAGAAAGTTCTGAGCAGCAATGGCTGCTTAGCCTTGCTGAATGCTCTCAAAGAAGCAGGAAGCTTGCATCTATACTTTTCAGGGAAATTTAAAAAACCTGGACCAAAAACCGAGGAGAGATCTCTCCTCAAATAGCCTTCCTGGAATAGAAAGCACCTGCTCTGCAGAAGTAGACAGAGAACAAAGTGAGCTTATTAAGAGCAGGGAATGAGAGCACTGCCTCCTGAGAATAAGTTGTTTATGTATACAGAAGGGATGAAGAACCTGTGGCCCTCTAGATGTTACTAGACTCCATCTCCCCTCAACCCCAGAAAGCACGGCCAATGGTGAGGGCTGAGAGGAGTTGTTGATGGCAGCTCTCTATAACAGGGTACCAGAAAAAAGACTTATTTAAAGGGCACAGGCAGTTTCTTAAAGAAATACTTTTACTATTGGCACGACCTACCTCAACTCACAAATCCTATCTACACTATACATTTAAAACAGTATCATGCCCCCAGAATCCTGGGAAATGTAGTTCGTTAAAGGTGCTGAGAGGTATTAGGAACCCCTATTGCTCTCTCAGAGCTACAATTCCCAGAATTCCTTGGGAAGAAACAAAAGAAAACCCATATGCAATGGGTTCCTTCTTTTCAACTCCATCCATCCCTAAAAAGGATCCTCCCACCCTCATATTTAGGCAGAGCTTGAAAGCTACTGTTCAAAAATTAATTTTGAATATCTGAATATTAATTTTGAGTATTTCCAAAATCAAATTAATTTCAATAATAATGAATAAATTAATAATTACAGCCTGCCGTTACAAAATGGCTAATGAAAAATACCTGTTGTTTGCTTGACTGGACATTTAGTAGTGCCAGAAGCCTTTTAAGGTCTGAGTAATCCCTAGGAGAAAACATAAATTATATGCCTATTAACAACACATTACACTACCTTATTTCATCAGTAAGTAATCTAAATGAAATAATATTGAAGTTTATATTTCTATGGCATTGTATCAAGCATTCCACAATATTGCCTCAGCGGTCTGCTCTACACACCCACAATTTGTGTAGTCTTCTTAACCACCAATTGTTTCTGTCAAAGTGAAAAGGTCTTGGTGACCAGAGTAACAGTCACCATGTACACAGAGCGATTCAGATTAAACTATTCTGTCTGGCAGCTGGTGCAGATTCCAGAGAGTCACTGCTGACATTTAGCGAAAAGCACAGTACCCTTGAAGTTTGGTATCAGTTGCCTTGTCTGTGGTCTTCACCTTCTTGTGTTGATCAGGCATTGTATAACATCAAGGCATCAGAATTAACACATCATGCCTCTGAAGAGAAAACAAATGTAAAAATGTTGTTTTTTCACTTGACAAGTGAAGGACAATACCAGTAGATGACCTGAGTAACTGGAGAAAGAGATGTCTACAGGAAAGAAAACAAAGAATACATAATAGGTCCAAGGATTAAATAAATCAAAAGAGCATACCCTTCAACATTTCTCCAATGAAAATAGGAACGTCCTATTCCATTAATATTATTAATACCCCACCCATCTGACTGGGTTACCCCCACCACTCTGGGCAGCTTCCAACATATATAAAATCATAATAAAAGATTAAAATCATAATTAAAGATTAAACTATTCAGGGCTGCCTTCAGATGACTTCTATGGCTCGGGGGTTGCATAACTCCATAACCTCCAACATTTCTCTAATGAAAATAGGGACGTCCTAAGGAAAAGCAGGACATTCCAGGATCAAATCAGAAACCAGGATGGCTTCTGTAAATCTGGGACTGTCCCTGGAAAATAGGGACACTTGGAAGGTATGAAAGAGCTGTTTTAGCTTCTCTTAAAAGCTCCTGCTTACGAAGTGGGATTCTTCACCTTCGTTGTTTTTAACCACAAATCTACATGCCATATCTCGAATCGCTTTTGAGATACTTCTCACTTTCAAATATGGTTTGTCACACAGCATGTGCACGTCAAGGGGAAAGGGGAACTGTTGTTCAAGAACTTAAAAGCAAAGCTGAGTGGAATGGAGCTTTCAGAGATCATGGTCAAAATATGCACAAAGTCTAATTTCTCTGGATTCCCATTTCGATGGCTGGGGGGCGGGGGAGCAGGAACTAAAAAGATGAGTGGCCTGCTAGCAACCTCCTATTATTGATGACTGGTTTCCATATTGGTTTGTACATTCCAAAACGATAAAAAGTTCTCTTAAAAAAATAATAATTAAGGAAGTGCTGACACCTGTTCCTCAAAAGCCTTGATAAATATACTGACATATATAAGGTACTATGGTGTGCAAATTTAAAAAGAAGTGCTTTTTTCTGGGGGTACTCAAAAGTACACAGTACTGGCACACACACACCCTCAAGAAAAAATGTTAGAAGTGTGACACTTACTGTAACAACTTCATGATGTGTACTAGTACCTTTTATTATAATTATAATGATGATGATGATAGTGTTCCAAAGCTAAATCTGAGAGAGAACAAACCACGCACTGCATATGTTCCAAAGCTAAATCTGACACCGAAGAGATCCTAGTGGCTCTCCCCGGCCTGCTCCCCGGGGTCCGCTGGGAATTCCCATCCAATCATAAATTATGGGATGGGAAACTCCACAAAACGCTGCTTCCTTCGTTCCTCCCAAGCATCCCCTTCCTCGCTCTACTCACTTCGCACAGGGAGGGGCGGCGCCTTGGATTCCCGATCTCTCTGCCCCTCCCCAGTTTGCAGATCCACCGCACCTCTCCGTTATTATTTTTTAGGATTCTTATTATTCTTATTACTATTTTTTAATCCGAGCTAAAAAAGACCAAACCCCCCCGCCCCGCTGAGCGAGCCAACTGACAAACGTACCAGCCAATGAAAGCGCGCCTCCTTCTAAACGATCGATTCCTTCGACCAATGGCGAGCCGCTGCGAAGGCGGCGGCGCTCCAGGGGAGACGGGTAACGCCGCTGCTGCTGTTGCCATAGGAACGAGAGAAGCCGCTCGGGGCTCCCAGCCCCGCTCGCCGTAATGGAAAAAAACGACTCTCGCGCTAAATTCTCAGTAGGCGCGGCTTAGCGCGGTGACGTCACCGAGCGGCCTTGCAGGAGCCTTTTTCTGATTGGCTAATGGCGGCCCTCCTTCTGCAAGTACCCGGAAGCGGGCAGAAGGGGAAAGATTACCGTATTCACCCAAAAGGTGGAGTGGGAATAGTAGGCTAGCGCCACGTCGCTTGCGATTTTGTTTGGAAAACGACCCAATCCAGAGTCGGAGGGTGTAATTCCATTACGTATTATTATTGAGCGTGTAGAGACTGCTGCTTCACTTCCAGTCCTCTCCAAAAGGTCTTAAGATATTTTTTTTATTGTAATTAATGACCGCAATAAAAAAATATAGGGCTAACCTAACTTATGTAGCAAATCAGATGCACTGATTTGGAAGAGAGGGGGAAATGAATTCATAGAACACAGCAGCGACGACACTCATACATGGCACATATATACTGAAATTTTATTTGCTCCAAATCGTTGAAAAAACCAAGTTAAGGGGCCTGTGATTAGCTCTCAAACATATTGTGGATCTGTAAAGATGATGCTTTGGAATACGTGTAGGAAATCTCGCCTTCTGAATGACCAGCTTCCAAAGATTATGCTTTAACTATGGTATGGTTTCCAATTTGCTATTCTGTCTAAGCAAGATGTGAAACTTTGCAATCTCATAGATGAGATTCCTGCATTGCAGGGGGTTAAACTAGATGATCCCCAGGATCCTTTCCAACTCTACCAAATTCTAGGATTCTACGGCACCTCATACCATCCACTCCCCAACAGATCCCATTATGTTGCTTTGTTGCAGTTGGGGGCATTTTCTCCTTTTGTGCCGTACCTTTTAAATGGGACTGCCCTTTTTATTTTATTTTGAAATTGAAGGCACCTGGGGAGCCTTTTGGGCACAAGAAGGGCTCCAAGTAAATGAATTGAACATATGATGTTTCTATAGAAGTGCAGGACAGCTCCAAAGCAACAGAGCCACAAGATTTCTCTTTGGGGACAGTCCACCCATGAGGCAAGGTAACATAACTGCCTCAGGCAGCAGGTACCACAGGGGCAGATCTGCCCACCGCTGAATGCATTGCCTGCTGCTGCAATGTGCTCCTTGGAGGCCAGTGCCACCTCTACAGCGGCCTCTTGGCAAATAGGTGGTGCTGCTGATCTCCTCTCATCCTTGTTCCTGATGTAGATCTTCGCTCACCTCTTATTCCTTGGTGCACTATTTTGCGATTCATCTCAAGTGCCAATTGTATTGGGCTGGCTCTGTTTCTCTTGCTCCATTTCAATAGACCTACAGAACTGAATTGGCAAGACTGAACAGAACCAAATCTTACCACAGAAAGAGCAAAAACATACAATATGGGTAAAGCTGCAATATCTAATATTTATCCAGTTATATTGCGAATCTCTAGACCACTGCTCAACTCTGATCAAGCATCTCTGACCCTTTACACTGTAGTTTTTATTAATTTCTCTTTAAAAATTTTATATTTTCCTGTTTCCCTTTTAACATTCTGTACAGCCCAATTACTGTACTAACCTTGTCTCCTCTTAGTGGGAAAAATCTGTGCATACTGCTATGGCTTCACTCTCAAGTGCTGACATACTTTTGTATGCCAACAAAATTATTTAGGTGCCAGTTACAAATAAGGCAAAGGATTGACTGGAATTCAGGGCAAGATAGAAGGGAAGAACAGCATCACCTTGTCCCATGCAGTTCTTTAAAATCTGAGTATTTGTAGGGCAGATGTAGGAAGGAAGCTGTTTCTTCCCACTTACCTCAATCCAATAGACACAGGACAAGAAAATAGAAAATATGTATTTTTCTCCTCTTCATTTTTCTTTCTTTTGCAAATATAGGAGGATGAATGAGGTGTGTAATATAGGAGTGTACATTTCAGCATACCTTGTGAAATAAATACCATTCCAGTAAACGTCTTTTTCTGTTACCAGTAAAGGTAAATCTGCCTTCTAGTGTCACTAAGAAACAACTCAAGTTCTCAGTGGCTTCCTCTGAGTTTTATGACAGTAAACAGGTTAGAACTAAAAAGGTTATTGCAGGGGAAGAGCATAACTTGCCCCATCACCCACAAAACTGTCAACACTGGGGCAGATTAACCCACCTCAAGCCTACAATGGCTGCCATTCATTCCTATGAGAAATACTCTACTCTAGGGATCCTTGAACTGTACTGGTCTTCAATTCATGACAACCCCTGCCCACCACAGATTTTGACCGTCTAATAATATAACACAACTTCAATCCAAAAGATACATATTGCAGCATTATACATTGGTACGATTTGTAGCATCGTTTTGTAGACTCACAGCTCTTACTTGCTGGTTGTGCAGTTCTTAAACACATGGCAAGAACTTCACTCTAAACTAGACTAGCTAGGTAAAAGTTAGAGCACCAAAGAGCTTTCATGTATTATATCAGTAACATTAACTCTGCATAACAAACAACATGTGATTAAAAATTAACCGAAAACATTAAATTCAGTGGCATTTTATTGCTTTTTGTCAACTTTTTGAAACATTACAAAAAATAGTTTTCGCAACATTCATTAAACAAATTATAAAGGCTGGATTTTTCACAGTACATGTTGGAGAATTTTTTGTAGGCATTATATAAATTAATAAAATATTGTTTCTACATTTGGAACAGTGTTAACTTGCTTTGGATTTTATTATAAAAGGAAATGTTATATGCAATTAGAAAACTGTCATAAAAACTGGAATAAAGTGTGGAATCACACTGCAAATCAAAGTAAATGTTTTTGTTCAGCTCTGAACACTGGAAGACACACTTACAAAACAAAGCATCAATAACAAATGGGAAATGTTACAAAGGAATTCGTCTCCTGACTAATAAATTGCGTTATAAAAACCTGGCATTAAATAAGTTACTCCAAGACTGCCAAATAGTGACAATATGTACTAAATATGAAAAACTTTATTTTCACACCAATTGCAACCATTTTCCTATAATTGACAAATTTACTAAAAGGTTTTAAAATAAAAAAACTGCAAGTAGTAAAATCACAAGACAATATTTTGTATTCAGAATACGAGTATATATTGACACACAACTATGTGCCTGTACATTCACTAAAATAAATGGTTCTTCACAACATTTGTACTGTATTAGGTAATGGATGGCACCTATAATCAATCATTCTAAAAAACATTAAATTACTGACCAAACTTAAGAAAAGCAAAAGCAAAATACATTCAAAATGTTGTGCTAATGATCTACAAACTCTGAACTGGTAACTTCAAACACAATGTATAAAACATATGTATAATACATAACCCCTTTAAACAATGCATACCAGTGCATTTTGGTTTTGCATTTCATCTATCCGTGACATTTTTACATTTGGAACTTACTTTTACAATGGGCACATTTTACAAGACTACTGTACATAGAGATAAATGTGTTTGGGAGGGAGGAGAAACGTTCTGTTGGATGCTAAATGACTGACATGCTTTGTACACTATCTTGCACATTTTTGTTGATTATCTTGATAATCTGGAATAACCTGCCTTAAACACAGTTTGCAGCATGGAACATTGCAAACTAAGGATAGTAAGTTGTTTGTGCATATCTAGAACAGAGTTTTACAAGTTCATACACAAACCAAAAACACCGGGTTGTTTAGATTCTATTGTGACACTAAGATTCTTTACAGAAGATGCCAGTACCAAGGTATCTAAAAAAAGTGCTCAGCTATTTAGTCTACTGGTTTAATGGAAATATACTGGCTTTAAATTAGGCTCCACCCTAAGGTGAATCAGTGCACAGTAAAGTTTACTCATTTACACCTTTTAAGGCAACATTTATTATCTACGTACAGTAAAAGCTCTGTCCTTCACTGTCTTACTTTAATACTATCCTTTTTTTAATTATGGAGAAGGAAATAACGTTTATACAGTATAATGAGCAGTAAATCACCTAGATTTTACCACTGGAATTCTCAGCATGTCATCAGGACTTAATATGCTATCAAATGTGTAAGGTAACATTAACAAACAACATCGAAACAATCAATGCAAACTACATTGCAAGTCATGGTTATGCCTGGCACTGTATAATATTTTTACATAATTAAAATAAAATAAATATTGTGATTCTAAGTAGTTTTCAGATCTTTGCTTAAGTTACCAAAATTATTAACCCTTTGGCACTGAAAAGTTGATATGAACTGTTCAGCATTATGGAATTATAGGCTTAGAAAACAAAGGGTTAAAATTCAAGACAATCTGTTTGGATCTTTGCAAATTACTACCCACAGCTCTGAATACAGAATTTTTCAGTAATGGAAGACGAGTGTGAATAACTCTGAAAGCTACAGGCATGATTGGTTGTTGTTTTTTACTGTACCAAATAGAACACATTGTTTTCAAACGTGATTGTTGAAGACGTTGAACACACCTTTTGTGAAAGAGATGGGGTAAGTGACAGGTGGTCATGATTTTCAAATAAAGAAAAAGTGCATATTTTCTGAAGAAGGCTAAGGCACAAGCTACGTGAACATCCAGGAATGAACATTATCGTTATACTCTTACCAATATCAAAGATAAGCAGTACTGAAAAGCTAATTTGATGGTGCTGAGGCATCAGCTCTTCTGTTTAATGATGACCCATATCCCTACATGTTGATTTAATAAGGTTAACTTTTTCTTCAAACTGTGAATACATTTAGCAGCATTTTTTAAAAAAAACAATAAAAGGAAATGCCACTGTTCAAGTAAATCTTAAGTGTCAATTCCATAGGTTTCTGTTCCCATTACTTGCTCTCAATTGTTTCAGGTCACTGAGCACAGTTGCTTTTGGTGAGCCCCACAATCTGCTTTTATGCTGTAGGGCTTGTTCACTCCTCTGGCTCTGCCCTGAAAACGGCTTTTGAAACACCCCACTATTTCAAAAGCAGTTGACAGCATGGTACATGAACTTCCTCTTCAGAAAAGTAAAATGTTCCACTGGGTGCACCAAGTTACTTTCAAGATCCAACGTGCACTTCTTGCCATATTCCCAGTGAAAAGTTCTGTGGGAGACGCGCACAAATTCTTTTGACAGCACAAAGAGAGGCGCAAATATTCATTATTGGCGGAAAATAAGCGCAACCTTAAGTTATGCGGCTTCTGTTACAATTGTGAGCAATGTCAACAACTAGACTTCTTTGCAAGGTTTGCGGAACTTAGGTTTTCATACGAACAGCATTCTTCGGTAACAAGTGGTGAGGCAGTTTGCTAACAGGAATTGCATGCTGCCAGGCAATCAAGGAGGGAAAAGAAAACACATTCTTAATGGGGAACTGCTGGGAGGTAGCAGTGATGATGGGCTCCACTGAGAATCTCTGCTAGCATGAGAGGTCCATATGGACTTGAAGCTCCTAACCAGCCAGTAACTACACGGTTTACATTTACATCAACTACCACTTACAAAAGGGGTCTTTAAAGACCTATTTGATTGCTCCACGGTGGTGATTCCTACCAATGAATGGCTTCACCAGTTGCTGCCATTTCACCTTTAGAAGCAGAATTGGTTACTGTGAGTTTCAGCATTGGGCAAGATGACGGAAGTCCATGCTGGCAAACAGATACTATCCAGCTGCATTTCAAGCCTTAAGTCCTGTGCATTTCATCAGGACAGATATACACAAATGCTTAATTCTGCCACAGAAAGAAATGAGCATTAATATTCTGGTGCAGGCCTGTGGACCTCCAGATGATTTGAACTACAACTTCCATCCTGACTACTGGCCATATTTGCTGTGGATGATGAGAATTGGAGTCCAACCATGACAGGTGGGGTCAGAGTCGTCCCCCCCATCCCTGTTCCGGTGTGGCTAGCAATTTATACAACTGACTTCAGTAAGAGGAGATAATAAAGCAATGTGCTTTTAAAATTGAAGACCTTCCATGTTTAATTTGCCTTTTAATTTTAACTTCACATAAAAGTTGCTCCATTCCTTCAAATGCATAGAGATTAATGTATTACGCAATCCTCACACCTTGATGCTAAACACAGTGGCTCCAGTTTAGGGGCCTTCTTCATATGTGTGGGATTTTCAGATAGGTACCATGAAGATCCAGCATACACAGGATATATTTCCTTGATATAGGATATAATTTCATATGCACATCCTCCACATAAGAGAAGGCCTTATCCATTGCAGAAGCTCTGCATGCACAGCTTTGGACCCAGATTCACTGCCTTAAAAATGAAGCACCA
Organism: Podarcis bocagei; assembly: GCF_964188305.1. Taxonomy (NCBI): domain Eukaryota; kingdom Metazoa; phylum Chordata; class Lepidosauria; order Squamata; family Lacertidae; genus Podarcis; species Podarcis bocagei. The sequence goes on along the minus strand of NC_138137.1, from coordinate 18,663,669 downwards.
CTGACGTCAATGCAACTTACTTCTATGCATGGCCTAATATCTTATAAACAAGCTGTAGTTCCAAACATTGTGTGGATCTTGAAACGCTCAAGCAGAACTCTGTTCATGCAACAGGGCTCTCCTGGCTCCTTCCCCCTGCTGTAGGCCCTGTGGTTCCCCAAAGCATCTCCTAAGGGCCAGTAGGACCCTCTAGAATGCAAAATGGGGTATGGGGGCAGCAGCTGGATGAGGAAATGGAAGAAATTCAGCAGGGTTGCCTTTCACAAGTGGGAGTGTTTTTTTCCCACTCACACAAGAAATCTCTGGATCCAAGCCTTCCAAGTAATAGCATTTAGATACTGAGTTCTATTGATTAAGTCAGCATTGGCTCCATGATTGCTAGCCTTCTGCTCTGTCTCCCATCCTCTGTGAGGCACACTCCCTCCACCTGCTCTGGGTCTTTGTGCGGCTGTTTGAAAGCCCTTTGTTTAAAAGCAAGATTCCTGTGCAAACCCTCTCCTGGATCAGCAAAATGTTTGCATTGGGATCCCCTGCTCTCACCACTCTGAATGTATTTTCAGAGATCAATTAATATTATGCACATGCAGGAAAAGGAAACAAATTCACTGGCTAATCAAAGTCTGTTAAGCTTACATTTTAAATCAGGAAGCCTACATGTGTATTCAAATCCACAGGCCCTGTACAATTTCAATGCCTCATTAATTTCAATGGAGGCAAAGGAATCTGTATACAAAATATGTAGTATGAAGAGGTACTGTGGTGTCCATGACTTACAGGAACAAGGGAAAGGCAACAACACTGTGTTTAGTGTTATATTAATTTAGGACTAATAAATCATTCTCACAGATATCCATTTAGATCCCCATAAAACAGTAACATGAAGTGAGAATGGGCTGAAAATAAAGTCATTTATGAGAGGGCACATTGGGATTTTTTTTCCTAGGGAGACTGACATTTATAACATTTTGCAAACACCCAAACAGTAATTGCCTGAAAATGTGACATGTACTGCAATAAATTATAAAAACTACTACATACTAGAAAGTTATAAACAATGCAACCAATACTTCATAATTAAAGATGATCTGACATGCAATGCATGTACTGATAACTAAAAAGAATTTTTAATTTTCCTATTTTAAAAAATGAAAAACATTCCACTAAAAATAAATATTTCCAGAGCGGACATCACTTCTATCTTGTCTGAAAGTCTTGTTGCTGTGCATACAGTATCCATATCGCTCGAATTTCAGTACTTGAAAGAAGATGTGAAGTCACCCTTTACAGTATATCCTATAAAATAATATATACCCTTGTTCACTTCTATAATGAGGTTTCAGCATCTACATACTTTGTTTCAGGAGTATTTTCCATGTCTATTTTCACACACTCTTCTTTTTCAGAGCTGTTAAGAACAATTCACAAGGTTAGACAAGCTAAAGAATATATAACACACTCAAATTTTATCAAATAGCACCTGTATTTCATGTATCACAAATTATTTTTTATTATGAACATGCACATACACACACTCAAGTTAACACATTTCAAGCACATGAAGCACATCAGAGAAGTTTAACATGGATTCAAGATTATTCTCTTAGGGTTTATGGCTTGAATGCTGTTTTTCGCTAAACATTTAAGCCATTTTCAGCTTTTCTTCCTATAGATGCATGTGTATTCAATATAATTGCAATAAACCACCACTAATTATTCAACTTTAAGGCTGCAATTCTATATCCACTTAATACTTTGGTGCTTATTTTTGGGTAGACATGTAAGACTGCCATGTAAGGTCAGTGACAGACTAGGAAACATGCATTTAGTCTGGATTCAGATGCAGCCTGAACCTGAACCCACCTAATAATTCTAAGTTCCTATTATATGTGAATTCACAGGACATTGACAAATCACAGGGCCATTGTCCCAGCGCAAGAGGCTGCTTCACCATGGAAACATGAAGCTGAATTCTGAGCAGACAAGCATCTCAGACCTATAGTCAGCCTGGCATATGTCAAGAAGCTCAGACTATGAAGTGGGTTCTTAACTATGGTTAGCACAAGCCATGGTTTCATGTTACATCTGAAACCAGCTGTAATGTGGGAAAGGTTTTGTTGTTTCGTTTTGTTTAAATATTTTATTTTTATGCTGTAAACTGCCCAGAGAACTTTGGATGAAGGTAGTATAAAAATTAAATAAATAATGAGGTCTTGCAACCAGCCTCAACATTCATGATCTCAAGTGTGCAGCTACAGGACTAAGAATATTTGAAATTCCTAGTAGCAAGCAAGCTTTTGTGAAATTTGTGTTTGTGTATGTGCATCTGTAGCCGAATGGGGGGGAAGGGTGTCATGCTTTGTGTCTTTTCTACTCTTTATTCCAAATTAAAGTTCCACAATGAGTAGAAACGATATGAAACAGCTATGCATGCCATTCTTTGGTCCATTATGCCACAGATTAAATATTTTTAAAAGAGCCACACCATATCTAAATCACTATAATACACAGAAAATGTGCTTTGGGTGATATCCAACACTTCCCTTCCAGTAGGACTTCCTGGATCAACTTTTGATTGGGGGCTGTGAGTGGAGGGAGAATAAATGTCAAAAACTGCCTCTCTCACTCATTTTGCTGATAGATGCCTTCTACCACTAGAGGGGAAATACTGAATATCATCTTCTGTCCATTATCCAAAAAAACAACCCCAGTTTAATCAAGAGCCTTATGCTAATCCATTATATATATTTTTCTTTGAAAATGACCCTCATAACATGTAAGCAAACTGGGCTTTTAAAAAGATACCCTCACTTCTAAAGCACATTTGTTTTGCAGAATGATAGGCTGTTATTTAAGGAAATTCTATGGGCATCTCCAACTCATGACACTAGTTTTACTGTTCTTGGGATCCCAGACTTCCAAGTTTAGAAACTAGTCTTTTTCTTTCCTAGGTCTCATAAACTTTTCCATTGTTTCACAGGTCAGATGTGTGATATAAACTCTTATTTGGGCATTCAGGGATATAAATATAAATACCAATCAAAATTACTTCCACAGCTCAACAAAATCAAAGCATAATCAGAAAGGTGAGTAGTTTTAAGCTACCTCAAGTTAGATCTTGTTACTTTGGCATTCTCTGTGTTCATGGAAAGAGCCTTCCACTGTGCAGTTTTGGCCATTTCATCTGATATGTTTACAACTGAAGGATCAATGCTAGACAACAAACACAACTTGATTAGTACTCAGTGCCTTGCAAAAGCATTAATTATGTCTCATGCTCTTTACATCATTTGAGCCTTATGTTATGTATTTACCCAGCCACTAGTGACGTGTTGTGTTAAATACTACATTCTGTATCCATACATGTGGTATAAGAATCCCTGGGCTAAAAAAGGTATTCCATTACAGGAAAAACTGGATTGGCTTACTGAGTGTTTTTAATCATCATATGCCAGTAGAAATATTTGTATGAAAGACTCCAATTCTAACTGAGTCCATTTTGAGAGCAGATCTGAACTACTTCTGTACTAGCAACATTTTTCTCTGGAACACATGAGAATAAACAAAATACTTCTTTGTAAGAATTTCAGGTACTTATTTTCTCTATCACATATTTTCTTGCTCACCCAAAATTCTTACAAAGAAGTATTTTGGTTATTTTCATGTGTTCCAAAGAAAAATGTATATTGGCCAAATCCATACAAACTAGGGGCCACCATAAGAAAATAAGTAGAAGTATCTTTTTATAAAACAAACTTGAGAATATGGCTAGGGATGCTTGCTGATATTGAAAAACTTGTTGGAATGCTATTCTTAAGTCACTTAATCCCAACTAGCTCTATATGGAAGAAGGTATGTTCCTGGGTAAAGTGGTTGATGACTGTAGCCTTAGGAGCTTTGGTATTCCAACTGGAGCCAAATATTTTGCCAAGACAAATTATTTTAAAAGTATACATGTTCCTTTCAAACAGATTACAGAGGAAGGATGGAAAATGTTCTGAAAATGAGCTGGCTGGAAAAGGCAAAGACGTTTCATTTTTTCCTGGGCTTCTGGCCCTTTAATTTGAATGGTATATATTAGCTTCTTTGTCCTGCCTTCTTTGTGTTTTTAGTGTTGTTCAAATTGTTGTGTTTTTAGGTTTTTATTGTTGTTTCTAATAGGTTTTAATAGGAGTCAGTTTGAGTTACCTTGTAAGAAAGGTGAGTAGCAAACAACATTAATGAACAACATCTCTTTGTTTTAACTTGAAAAAAAGGATACTCAATTGGGATTGATTTTAGTAGTAGATAAATTAAAGGGTTAAGGGCTATGTCCTTTAAGTCCGTTTACAGTGGAACCTCGTGTTACATACAGTCCTCCTTGCGAACACTTCGGGTTACAGAAGTAGATGCTTCCGGTTGCGAACTTTGCCCCGAGATGCGAGCGGAAGTTGCATGCCGGGAGCACGGCAGCAGCGGGAGGTGAAAGCACGGCTCATGTTATGAGCGGTTTCGGCTTAAGAACGGACCTCCTGAACGATTTAAGTTCATAACCGGAGGTACCACTATATTATCAAGTGTCCCCAGACAACTTTTTTAAAATGTACACAATGTTTGTTTTTTGTTTGTTTGTTTTACGTTAAAAGGAAATTACTATATAGAGCTTTTTTGTTTTCTTTTTTTAAAAAAATAAAATACTGTCCAGGCTTTAAGCAGCTGGTAAATTTATGGCTCAGATTATATTTAGTATCTTCAATGCTTCTCACATCATTAGCCATGCACAGTAGCACACTAGACAGAACTGACCAAAACAGCTTCTTCACCCTGAGAACAGCTGGTTGAAAGTGAGTCATCTGATCTGTTCAAAAGGGTCACATTAATAAAATGTAATTTAAAATAGATATATAAAACCATATTGTAGACATAAGGAGGTCTGATTTTTTGTTCCTCTTTCCCAGACAGTTGAATCCCAGATTTATAGGTCAGTACTGATTCACAATAGTTCAAATACATTAATTTCAATAAATGTATTTCAATTACAATAAAAATAATAGATATATATCACACCTGTATTTTAGAGCTTTCACGGGAATCTCTAACACATCGCCTCTGTCATATGGAAGGTGTATAGTTTCACTGTCCACTGTCTGAAACATTCGTTCAGCTTCCTGAAAGTTACACATTACCCAATACATATTTAATTATTTTACTCTACAAGAATGAGGCATGCAAACAAGGCCTTGTATGATTTCCAATGTACTTTAAATACAGAGCGGTGGCCATAACTGTATTTTGGATAGTGCTACATTATAATTGTACAACATGGCATCCTGCCCAGTCACCTACCGACCCCTCCAAGTCATATTTGGGACACAGAATAGGGGATATTTAAAGAGTTTCACACAGGTAATGAAGCTTGAGTCCCTTTCTTTCTGGAAACTACTGCCCACGCCATCTGAGAAGCCATTTAGAATATCAGGGTACGGGGCCTTCGAGTGCAGTGCCAGCAGCTGCTGTCAACCCACTGGTACCAACAAAATTGGGTATCTGCTGTGATCCATGGGAGTCTGAGGGATCCATCCATCAAACCCTAAAATATGACATGATCTCTAATCCATTCTAATCCACCATTCTCCCATCACTTGGGATATCTAGAGGAAGAGTGGGTTAAGGTTGTTTAAGGAGCATGTTTATGTGGGGAAAATGTTCCCATAGATGCCTGGTTGGCCACTGCAAGAACATGGATGCTTGAGTAGATGAGCCACTGGCCTGATCCAGGAGGTTTTCTTGCTTCTTACAAAAGACCCCAGTCCCCATCATGCATCTCTTGTTTATAGTAATATTGAGTCAGCACTTGATTCAATGCATGCATGCCCTTGCATATTGAAAGAAGGGTCTGGGTCACAATTTTAAATTTAGTCCATTTAGTCCAGATGAATTTAGGAAGGGGGAATATTCCTGCTCTTGCACTTACAAATGAGATTTTAATTCAATTAAATAAGTGGAGAAACACATCTTCAAGAGCAGTGGCATGCAGAGCCCAGAGACAGAGCTATGAGAGCAGGTAATTTACCATCACTTGCCCCTCCACTCCATTACCCCAGGAAACTCACTGTATGCTGTAGCCTGAAATTGGGTTTGCAAAGCGCAGTTGATTACTACAAGAAAGAAGATTCTACCTAAACATTAGGAAGAACTTCCTGACAGTAAGAGCTGTTCGACAGTGGAATTTGCTGCCAAGGAGTGTGGTGGAGTCTCCTTCTTTGGAGGTCTTTAAGCAGAGGCTTGACAACCATATGTCAGGAGTGCTCTGATGGTGTTTCCTGCTTGGCAGGGGGTGGGACTCGATGGCCCTTGTGGTCTCTTCCAACTCTATGATTCTATGATTCTATGAATTGCTGAATGGGACACAACCTAAAGGAAGCTCTATCATACTTCAGGGCCTGTCCAGAAAAGGAAGCTCTGCCATTGGATAGTGAGTTTGTTTGGGCCTTGGGTGAGAATCAAGGTGAAAGGGTGGAGTTCCAGTGTTGAGTGGGGAAGTATAGGAGATAAGGAGAGAAAAAACTGATGGGTTCTTTGCTCTCCTGCCTCCATGACATGAAGAGGGTAATACCCAACCCATTTGGGTCATCAAATGGGGTGTGTGGTACAAATCAGTGCCAAATTATGCTATTGATATCAAAAAGAAACATTTATGAAATCTTGTTAGCACTTTAATCAGTAACTTGCACCGTGTATTATTTACATCGTCTTCCAGTTAGCATTTTGCACTGTGTTGTATCGATTATGTTTTGGGGTTATGTATTGGGTTGCTTTTTCACTGTTTCAGTTTTGATTGTATTTTTATGTACGTACAACAACCTGCGCTGGGACATACTAGTGAAGGGCAGGCAAGACATACAATAAATAATAGGATAATAAGGACTGACAAAACCCGGAACCAGGAGGAAGAGACGTTGGATGAAGATTGGATCTGTTTGTATTTCTTTTTTTTTACCATTAGAACTGTTTTATAAAATTGATGAATGTCAGGAAAATGTTGGAATGAAATTACTCGGCTTTAGTAAAGATGTTTAAAGAATTATGAAAGAATATTATGGTTATGAGAAGTTGGTAAGGATAAGATTTAAGTTTTAAGCTTTATTTTCCTATAGAAAGATAAGATTAAAACAGTTTAGGGTAATGTAATGACAGAATATTATGAAATATGGAAAGGATTTGCTGGGATAATTAATAACTAGGATACAAAGAAAGGGAGGAGGAGGAGGTCAAAGAAAGAAGGTAATGACAGTTGAGGATTGGAGAATAATGAATTTGTTTTTAAATGTTCTTAATTGTTTGTGGTGTATTTTTGTAATTTTTTTTGTATCTTTTTCTTATTTTTGAATTTGTATTCGTATGGTTGGATGGGGTTTGTTTTCTTTTCTTTTTCTACTTTGTTAACTATTTTTATTTTGTATTTTCTTCTGCTTTTATTTTATTTTGTAACATTTTGAAAATCTCAATAAATATCTTATAAAAAAAAAGACATACAATAAATAATAATCCATAACGTCATGAACACTGCTCCAATCATATGCAGGAGCTTTTCAGCTCTTGTTTCCAGTGGTAGCTTCACAGATCCCTGAAAAGCCTGTTAAAGTCTGGGGGCACTTCAGAACAACACCCAAAGGAGTAAAATTGCACCTCAATTTTCATGTATTTATACAAATTCTAAAACCATACTGGTGACGGATCTATGAAAACCTATAGGAACAATGTTTTGCTCTTGCCCCCACCCCCAAAACCCCCCACTGATTTCAGTTGTTCTTTTTTTGTTATAAATTACAATCAAACTTACTTCCTTTGCTTTTTTCTTTTTGTCATCTTCCTTCTTCTTCTTACTTTCTGGCATAAGGTCATCAAGCCAACTGAGCTCCCGTTTGGTGAAACACAAATCCAAAAGTTTGCGAATGAAAACTAGAGCTAAAACCTTGAAAACAACAATTTAAAAACAACAGCCATCACACAAAGATCAGAACACTAATAGAAAGGATAAAACTAATACAGACTGAGTTATACAAGACAAAATTGTATGGTGCAAATTCTTTGTCTAATATATTAAGTTGACACAAATGTATATTCTCAAATACACTATAATTATTTACTTACCATCATAGGAAAAACAACAGCAGCAGCAGATGCTTTAATTGCCCACAAAAGAACAAGACAGGTGAGTTGAACTACCGTAAATACATGAACCTTCCAGAGCGGCACGTAACGCAGATAGATCAAATCAGGCTGATGTTTGGCCGGCATTCCAAACAATTTGATACGGTCAAAAAACTAAATTGAAAAGGGGGGGAAAGTTATTGAACTTTTTTTCATCCTAAAGAGGAAATTAGGAAAGAAAAATGATCAGAAATATAAACTGAAGGGATTGCAAAATTAGGCAGGGTTGCGAATTTGACTGTCCAACTATTGGTCAAATACTTAAAGCATTACTTGATTAGACTGATAACAGAGTTACCCAAGCTGCAAAAACAAACTGAGTAGCATTCAAGTCACACACTGAGTAGACCAATTAAAATCAATGGACTAAAGTTAGTCAATGGATCATTCTGAGTATGATTTAGCCAGAACCCATCCCATGAGAATTTCTAAACAAGGAGTGCCTAACCTGTGGCTTTCCATACGTTACTAGACTATGTATCACATTATCCCTGACTACTGGTTATGCAGGCTGGTGGGATGATGGGAGCTGAACAGCATCTAGAAGGCACCCCTGTTCTAAACTAATTAATTAATTGTCATTAATATTGTTAAAATCTAAGTGGTTGTGAGCAGTACTCAAGAGACTGGTTCAGGAGAGGAGTACAAACATGACTCCAAGTCAAAGAAAGAGATGTAAAGAACGCTTCCTCCTCAGTTTTAAGCTGCATTAAGCCAATGCCTTTCGCACCCTGCTGAAGCCACCTTCTGATGCTTTGTGGGAACAGGCAAATAAGCGTAAGAAAAATAGTGTCCTAGTTCCCTGCAATCCTCAGTCTGCCCGCAGAGTTGCCATCGCACCCAGTTTCCACCAATTGTTGCCTCCTACTGCAAAACTCCTTGTTCCAATACCATGCTATGAGCACCCCCCACAACTCTTAGGGGCGACCTTTGGGGGGCTAGGGAGAAATGCCAAGCTATAGTATCTATTTTTCACCTTTTCCCCTCAGATACTGATTAAAATAGAACTTGCCTGGATGCCTTTTAGTGAGGATGCTCCCATGTAAAGAAAAACACCATATAAAACGGGCATTGGAATAAACTGTGGGGAAAAGATCAGCAAGTTCATTAACAGATCAGTGAATGCATTTGCTACCATCTTTTTGCTAACAGTTATTGTTTATCAAAGTCACAGGCTTGAGCACTGCATCCAATTAGGGAAAATGCATGATTCAACAACAATTAACTGAATGTGTGTTTAACAGAAAACTTAGGGCTCGTCCACACATTTGCTTGTCCTGTGCCAGTAATGCACGGGTCCGAGTGATTTTCCGCTTTCTAGGTTTTCTAGGCACAGGTCCAAGTGGTTTTTCATTTGTCCTGCCGGTTTCCCCGCAGAAAAACCAATTGATGTCTGTTCTGATTCAGCGCAAACAGTAGGTTTTCTCAGGACAAAGCGTCAGAACAAGTGGACAAGCCATTAAAACCCATCTGAACTCAGAATAATGAACTTAACACAATATAAAAAACATACTATAGGTATACTTTTCATGTTTAACACATGATTTTCTACTGAGATTGGTTGGATATGGTGAGAGGCATGTTCATATCATTGAAGCCATACCACTGGGACTTTTAATACTGTTTTACTAGCATGTTCAGCCTACATAATGTTACGGAATAAACTTTTTTTTCTTACCTTTAATACAGATGTCATAAATACAGACAGCCCCATCAACACAAAGATCATTAATCCTGTGACTCTCTGCTCACGAATTCCCAGGAACTTTGGCTGCTCCCCAGGAGCAGAACACTCGGATTCTACTTTTAAACTGTTGACATGACTTATAGAAAGAACAGTTGCAGCCACAAACCACGGCAAGCCCATAATTGAGCATATACCTAACATCATGCCAACCATGAGCAGATCGAGATGATATCCACCACCTTTCTGTGGAGTCAAACACAAACATGTTTCATAGCAAATATGCACATATTCAGGCAACAATACTTTTTAAACATTTCAACACAGACATCTGGAGTATTCCAATTGCTACATATTCATAATGGAAAATATTTAGCATATAAAACCTAAACACACTGAATCCAGTGATCTATAGAAGAAAAATGTATGGTAACAAAACATATGTTTTTTCAAGTCAATATGGTATAAAAATAACCCAAAAGGTATGAAAATCAGAACATACTGCTGTGACTGAAGTTCTTCAGAATAATTAATAAAAAATACACTTTACGGCTTTAAAAGAGTTTCACCCAGGATAAATGGTGCAATTTATATATAAAAAATTGGTCTGATTACAAATAGCTTTATCCTATTATCTGAATATAAGATTTTTGCCTCCATCTTCAGCATTTTATAAACTTTTGCAAAGTATACAGAGGAAGTTACTATTTCAGAAACTAGGTTAACTTTTGCATTTACAGTGAGGAAACATAATCAAAATTTCACCTTGAGTTTATGTTCTTTCCTGTTTATGATAACTGCTGTAATTTGCTGGTCCATAAAAATAAGAATGGTGCAGAGTAAAGCAGGAACTGCAGCTATTACAAGTGTCCACCAAGGATTAGGTCCTAGCGGATCTATGAGCCATCCCCGATCATTTCGTGTGGGCTTGGGGGGGAAAACAGAGGTAACAAAAGGACTAAGTACTTCTTCCTTATTTATTAGACAAGTATGTTAATTCCAAAATTGGTATGCATACTATTTGCTAACATTTCCCAAAAATTCAAAATTTAAAAGATTAGTTAGAATAATTTTTAAAACAAGTAGTACTGTGTAACATTTGAGTTTTAATTACCATATTTTTCGCTCTATAACACACTCCCAACCATAACACGCACGTAGTTTTTAGAGTAGGAAAACAAGAAAAAAATATTCTAAATGAAACAGTGGATGTATGATTTTTGTGGTTCATGCTGTGGCCACAGACATGTGATCTGATGGTGAATTTGAGGTGACCCAGTGCAAAAATCCTGAGGATCCGTGTGGATCCGTGCTTTGTAACCACGTTTTAAGTGGGGAGGGAAGGAAAAGCACTCAAGGGACAAGGAGCAGCGTGGGGTGTGTGGAGAAGGAGCTTTTCGGGGAGCTGAGCAGGGAAGAGGGAGGGAAAGAGCACTGTTGCTTTAAAGGTATACTTAAGGTATTTGCCCTGTGTCTGGGTTTTTTTCCATTTAACAGTTTGCAGCCTTTTCCTTCCACTCCTTGTTTTGAGGCAGAATAGATTTGAGCAAGTGAGGAGGACTTGGATTGCAGGGGATTCGCCATTAGCTGTGTAAAAGCGCTCCTCCTTGCAGCCTGAGTGATAAGCAGCCACCAGCAGCAATAGAATGGAGCACAAAAAAGAGATAGGGGCACTAGGACCCAGACAATGCTCAAATCTATCCTGCCTGAAAATAAGCTGCTCCGTCCCAGCGGATCAGGACCTTTCTGCTTCAGAAGCCACATAATGTCCTTGTATTCAGGATAATAAACTATCAAAGTTTAGTAACAGTTCAATCCTGTGCATGTTTACTCTAACACAAAAACGCACAGGACTGTGCTGTAACAAAGCGGGAGTAGGATCGTTTTGCATGAAGTCACACTACTGGGATGTAGAATACCAAAAAAGTGTGTGAGCTAATGAGCATTTACTCAAGATGAGAGCCTTAATGCACTCAATGAGACCTGTTCCCCAAATTAACAAAATGAGAACTAAAGATAAAAATACAAAAACACAAAACTGATTACTATAGCACTAATCATTGTGCATATCTAAGCACAGTGGAAGAAAATCAAATTTCAAGTGCATGAGCCTAAAACCTAAATCAAATCTGTCAATTCCAGTTCTGTCACAATATATGCTTCATTCAATCTAGCTTCTAAACAGTGCTAGTATAATAGGTTGACCTCTCATTAAAAAACTACCATAAATAGAGTTGATTCCTAGTGAAATGTTAGCCTTTTTGGCAGCAGTATTTACAGAATTCCATTTCAGTTGCATTATTATTACTACTACTACTACTACTACTACTACTTTACTTACTTCAAATTTTTCAGGCACATGAAGTTTAGGAGAAGGAACTCCAACAAGATAATCAATGAGAACCATGATCACTATTGTCAAAAATACAGCAAAATCACTTATTGTAGACCGCACCTAAAAAGGAAGAATATACTGCTTTTTTAAAAAAAACAACTTGCAAATTAATTATATTTGCCACAGTGACAGGGATTGTCAAATAATTAATCATTCGGAAATAGTTTAATACAAATTATTGAGATGTATACTTACTGAAACCTAGCAGCATATAGACTTACTCTAAAAGTTGAAAGTAAGTTAAATGGGAATCTCATTATCTTCAAGAAGAGATTTCTTCTGGGTGAACAATCAGATTTATGATGTTCCAGGACCAAAATTTAAAACCTTAAATCAACATTTTCCTAATCTTAGTCTCCTTGCAATTAATTCTGTGTTGTTGCAAAAAAATAACACCTCAGATATCTATTATTTACAGAAACAAAATATCCAGTTAGATCATTTAAAACCTCCTTTCATGTAACAATTTCAATCTGATTTCTGCAGAAATGAGCAATATATAATAAAGCATACTCAGCCTCTCCAATTTCAAAAGGACATACATATGCAGCAAAAGGAATAACGTGAAATCTTCCTTGTATCAGCACAGAAGATAAAACACTGAACCACTTTATTGTTAATGCATGCCTATATTTCGGAACAGTTAACACTAAGTAGGGTGGGACTTTTACATTTTTTGGATGCCTTTGCTGCTATTTATTCTAAGATAATGTGCTTAAGATAGCACCACGATTGTGGTTTTCTCTGATCAGGATTATTTTAGCATTTGAGTGCTCACCCAAAACACAATTAATCAAAAAAATCCTATTTGTATCTAATTTAACTGCATTGGGTGTGTGGCTGTGCCACAAAGCCAAAAAGTTGCTTTGCCTCTTATGTTTGTATCACTGATCAATCTTTTAATAATTACCAATTTAAATGGTACTGCCGTTTTGTATTGCATATTACAAATGCAAAGCTTGGCTAAGAGCTGGTTATCAATTAACTATGGGTTGAAATAGGTTTAACCAATGATAAGTATGGTTAATTCAACTCCTCTCCAAAGCAAAACTTTGGAACAATTAAAGAACACTGCATCCTCATCAGTCCTTACAATAGTTGCTGCCACAAGCTTGTCCCATATAACACATTTACATGGGTGATCCTGAACTTTTCAGTTCTATACACATTGGGGGATACTTACTCAAATGGGTTAGTTTCTCATCTAACATGCACAAATGAGCCATTAAGTTGTATAGCTGATTAAACCCAGAACCTGTGTCATCTTTGGACTTGCATGCACCAGAAAACCCTCAAAATGAATGCTACCACAATTACCTTAGTGGGGAAATAGCGTTTGGTCTTGAACTGCTTGAGGAAAGAGGAAAGGAAAAACGTTGTAAAGAACAGTATGACGGACCAAAAAAGAACATCTGGGAAATATGGGCCATGGTGGCCGCAGGCTGATCCAACAAACACGCCGTGAAGTTCTGTACATTGCTGTAAATCAAGCCATGCAGAAATGCAAATTAGATGTAGAACTGTTCGCATTGCAATTAAACTTGCACCTGCCCTCTTTAAATGTATAGAGGAATCAGCAGATCCAAACTCTGAGTGAATACAGACAATTAGGCATCACCTGGCCTAATGGCAGTGCCAGCCCTGGCAAGCAAGAGGATCTGATCCTGTGCAGTGCCATTTTGCAAGTGGCTTTCCTACAGGAGCCATAGTGTTGAGCCTACCTTCTTCCAGGAAGAGGCAAGCTACCTTATTAGGTGCATCCTGGCCTTTTCTTGCTATTTTTCCACCCTGCCTGCCTCTCCTTGCTGCCTGATGCCCTGCCCTCTGACAACCTGGGCCATCCAAGCTGATTCAAAGCAATCTGTGACTGTTTATATCCAACTCATCCAAGACCCATGGTCCTCCAAATATGTCTCCAATTTGGCTTGAGACTCAGCTGAATCCAACGTACAACCCAAATATCAAGTGTTATGGCTTTATCATGTCTACAAAGCAATAAACTGGACTGTATTTGAACAAAAAACTCAACTTAAAGCACCTTTATGTTTCAAAAATGGGGAACTGTCAGGAACATTTTCATTTTATATACTCTACATATTTTTGCATTATGTAAGAAACTAGATTGAGACTGCTGCAAAGAGCAAGCTAGCTAACTGGATTCAACAAAATATCATCCATGATTAATTTTCAGCTCAAAGATTTTATAACAGATGAAGCAACCTGCTTTTCACTAAACATCTAATGATATAATGTTCCTTTTCCCGTCTTGTCATCTATAACCTCCTTTATACTTATAAAAACACATACAAGGGGGGAGCCAATGGATTCTTTAAGAGTTTTAAAAAATAGTTTTAAGTAGTGAAAAATCATGATACATGATGAGAGACCCCAAATTTATTTCCATTATTTATTTCAATAATATTTTCCTTCTCTGCCTGGAACTTCTATTCATGGCAAGATCAAAAGCAGGTCTCAGACACATGGAAACCTACCACTCCAGACGTTTCACTGGCAATTTCTGAAGCTGGAAGATACTATATTTCTGAAATATACAAAACTATCCTTGCCCCCAAAACAGGAAAAACAAAGTGAGAAGCAGCAGAGGGAATTGTTCCCTTGGAACCAATACACCAATTATCGTCTTATGTGCTGCCTACTGTTCCATCAATGATTAATTATTTGTTGGACATCTGCTTAAGTGGGGAAAGAGTTTAACTGATTAATTGTTCAAAAGCCAGACAGTTCAGAATCTAAATTGGCAGCCCTGATCTCAAGTCAGTACAACAATATAGAGAGTGAAGGATTAAGACTCATGTGTGCCAAGTTATTTCAGACTATTTAGACTAGTTCTACAGCACCTCTCAAGATACTCACTTTAACTGTGAGGTTAGACCATGGTATAGTATCCACAGATTTGTTGGCTGTCATCCACTGCACTACTGTTTCATTGGTGGGGTCTGGAGGCTCTGCACACACACATCTGACAAGTTTAAAATTTCAGTATTTCAATCAGTGTGTTTCATCTTGCTGCTATAAACATTTACAATATCTAGCCTGACATTATTAACCAGGAAAAAAATGATAATTAAATGAAAATTTATCATCTAATGATGTGAATGCTTGAAAAGTATGAAATACAGAATAGCAAATTGGTTTAACAAAGTAGCCTAAGATTGATCCAGAAAATATCATTTTCTTTTCAATGGTTAAAATATTAAAAGGCAGCCAAAGAGAACGAAAAGGGAAACGGTCTGGATGCTAAAGAATGGCAAGAAATTTTATTTCTTATCCTAAGAAATAAAATGCTTTTTGATCCTCAGAACCGATGGAAAGTGAGGGAGAATATGGGCATGGAAAACTTCATTGTTTCCATGTTCTGCTGTATACAATAGAACATCAGGAAATAACTCATGTCAAATAGGCAGATGAACTACCAGTTTAATCTAGTACAGCACAGTGTATTTTATTAAGAAAGCCAAACTTACGAATACAATGTCAATTTATTCAGGTCATTGTGCCTGTTGAATTCATAACTTTCTCCCAATTGAAAAAGCTTTTCCAGTGCTTCATATATGAATATTATGCAAATAAGAGCAGCAAAAGCCTCCTCGGTAAATCGAGTGATGTAACACACAAGGCTACTTGCATCAGTTGCCACTAACAATATGCATAAAAATGATGTCCACAGACCAATGCTGGTTCGTAGAGAGAGATAAGAAAGTCCATAGTCCCTGTTGAAAGAAGAAATATGGATTCAGTAAAACTAAATATAATGCAACATGAGACACAATTTGACAATATTCTGGGTTTCGATCTGTCTCCATCTATTAATGCTTATGCCATAATGAATGTGTTAGCCTTTAAGGTGGCGCAAGACTCTCTTGTTTTTACTATTTCAGTATTATTTGCTCTATTTGTGCTATCATGGTTTTTTAATTATAATTTTGTGTGCTCTTTTAAAATGTATTCTTGTACCTTGAGGTTTTGGTGATAAAATGTCATTCATTTATAACTTCATGTCTAAAGAATCAAAACTGTAATTAGTGAGAAGGCTTTAGCATCTGATTCCAGAAAGGTCATTCTATCTGCCTTTAGTGTCAACTTCAGATTCCTCTGATGCGGCAACACTGAACATAGCATAATGGTTTCTGGCTACCATTCAGATATCTAATTTCAGAAGTAAACATTGCTAGGTGTCATTATACATACTTTCACCTTCAAGCTTCAAACATATAAAAATAATCTTTCAAGAAAAGAATGCAATGCACCTATATCTTGTGAATAAAAGTTCACTTACTTGCAGAATTTAAATAATATTTTCTCAAATACTAGGACAGGTCCAGTGCTCCCCAATATTGTCAGAGGTTGCCCAGCAAATAGTGAATAGGCAATCCCAGTTAATGATGCTCCAAATAAAGATTCTATTGCACTCTGAGGGGAGGAAAGAAACATGTGATTCCCAGAACATAAGATTCAACAATTCAGCTGTATGCACATTGATTTATAAACAGCAGCAAGAACGATGAAAGCATTATAACCATTATCGGCTGTAATACAGTTTTAAACTAGAAATGTCACTTAGCAGTATCATGGCCAGAATTCGAGGTGCTTAAAAGTAGTAAAACTATCCAAAAACAAGGGGAATAAGTTACTCATTTGGCATGCTAAGGAAGAAAGGCACATGTCAACAAATATAGCACACAAATTCGGGAGGAAAAGGATAAATAAAGGGTCTTCTCCTGTATAAAGAATGTTGCAACAAACCTGTACCCAAATTGAATACGATGTGCTCTACTATATTCGAACTCTCATGACACAACAATGAATGAATGCAACTCAGCAATGATGATTAAACATAAATGGGGGGAAAACATGGGCACAAAAAATAAATGGAGAAGAAAGTCATCATCCCACCTGGTAATGCATTTTCTCAATTACAACATACTGTAATTGTCTGGCTATAAAAGTTTTCCAATACGGCACCCTTTGTGATGTTACCCATTTACAGGAAACGACAAGATTAATTTTGGTACTTTAAGACAAACTAATCTAAAAATGCATGGGGGAGGCAACACTATTTTTCCTTTACGTAATTAATTGCAAGGTGTTCAAAACTATTTAAGGTAATTATGGGGCAAACACAATACAGTAGCCCTAGACCTTTTGTGGCTAATGGCAGTAGCAGCAAATGAGGAGGGTTTCCTTAGCATTGATGGCAACCCAGTCAGATGGGCAGGGTACAAATAATAAAATAATAACAACAATTGTTGTTGTTGTTTATTTGTTTGTTTTAGAGCACTTTGTGCCCCCGCGGACCACACACATTGGCTGGCAGCAGCGGACCCTCTTGCTCTCCCAGGTTTCCAACTCCATGAGTCACTGCCAATTACCAAGATGGGGAGGGGCAAGGTGCAGAGAGCTCAGCATGGTGCAAGGAGTGGTGGAGTATCAGATTATCTCCACTGCCACCTGCTGCATCACAGAGTTCCCCCAACCCCTCCCAGTAAGCAACAGTGCCCCATGGTGTTGGGAACATGGGAGACCAACAGGAGCCCACCAACGCTGCTGCATCAGCCACTGTTAGCTAACGTGTGTGACCCCAATCTCTCCTAAACATGCTCACTTTAAACATCTGAAGGGGGCTAAAAAGTGCACTAAAAGCCATTAGCGTTAAGAGAACCTAAAACTCAACAGGAGAGATACGCCAAAATAGCTCAAAACTGAACCATCTGAAAATGATATATGGAATGGTATCTTGAATAAATGTAAGGTAACTGAGAACATTTTTGCTATGAATGAGTTATAGAAGAAAATTAAAAAGCAGGCCCACAACCAGCAAAGTTCATTGTTTACCACTTAATGTAGCACAAGATCAATCTAATCCTTCAGATGTTAACCATAACCTAGTCTTGGGTTGATCAATGCATTAACCTTGGTTTCTCTAGGCAGGATGGCAACAGTGGGAGCACTGTGGAAGTGACAGCCTCTGGAGATGTGGGGGAAGTGGTGTGAACACAAGTGTGTACCTTACAAGTCAGTTACTGTGCTTGAACACATGTGTGCAGTAGCTAATTTAATATATTCACTGATGCACACCAAGCAACTGAAGGCAGCAAACAATCCCAGACAGCTAAAAGAAAGAAGGCATTTTTCAATTTACATGCAGGAGGTACATATTTTTTAAACCAGCTGCTTGAGAACATGCTTAGCTAGTATTTCAGAGCCAATGCTATAAGCCTTTTCTAACAGTTACTACACCTCATTATTCCATGTTACTAAAAGTGGATTGTCCACAAGCAAATACAGCAAGGAGCTTTTTGTTTTGTTTTGTTTTGTTTTTGAAAGGGCCACAGTAATGTAGAAGAAATATATATAAATGTTCAAGTTATGTAAAAAAAACTAAGTCAAGTCTAACAAAGGGGAAGCATTAGTACTGTATGAAAATGTGAATACCTGTTATGGAAAGCAATACCAACATTTTCAATACATATAAAAACAAATTTCAAAATTACAGACATTTATACTGTGAAGGCAGATTTACAATGAAATATTTACGTGAAAACAGTTTTTAAGTGTTCCATTCATTTTAACCTCCATTAGATCAGCTGTTATAATGGCCTATACATTCTAAATCATCATCAGTAAAAACAGGATGGTTAAGGTCACAAAAAATTCAATGTCAAAAACAATTAAGAATTTAGTTAATTTGTACAACTGCAAATAAAGTGGGGCAGTTATTTTCAAGAAGACCAAACATTTTACACACATATATATGTATTTAAACATCAACAAATTCTTATAGAGGAAAGCAGCTTCAGGAGTGACGATTGGAGTAGAGAAGGGCTGATGAAAGGTGATTCACCCTTTCCCTTTACATTACTTTTCCACTGCAACCCCACAGTGCCCCACCTGCCCCCACCAGGCAGGGAAATGCATCTGGGACCCAGGGGGGAGAAAGTGGCCAAGTTGGTTGGGCATAGTTGCAGCAAAGAGTGGTGGACAGAGATAAGGTTAAGCACCTTTTCACCACTTTTCTGCTCCAAACAATTCCTCCCTGAAACAGTTTTCTCTAACAAAAGTGCCCATCTAGATTTTATCACACACGTGTGTGACATTTAGGATAGCTCAGAGTACTTAGTTCTACATTTCTCTTTCCAAAACCTTTTTTTAAAAAGGCATTCTTTTTATAGGTCTACTACCCAATAAAACAACCAAGCTATCCGAAACATCAGCCTTGAGCAGAAAATCAAGGTGGGTCCAAAGTCGGGTGATCCAATAGCCTTTCCACAGCCAGTTTAAGGCCTCTTTAAAATAAAGACAATGCAAGCTGTTTTCCAATCCATGAAACTATTCATCAAGACAGAGTAATTTTTACCTTAACTGTGCGTCTTCTCCTGTTCATACACACATTTTTATCCATGTTTTCCAGTTAATATTTGAGGAACATTTAATAGGGGGCAAGGCTAATCAAATGCTGTGGCTAAAGGTCTTCAAATAAAGGTAGGAATAAAGGAGACAAATGAACACAGTCACTTGCCTCTGAAAATCTAAACGCCTGGCTACTACCATTCTTTGTACTCACTATTCTGCCTTCTGTAGCTTCTCCAAGGAGCCCTCCAAAAGTGATTACAGGAGACATACAGGCACAGTATAGGAAAAGAATCGAGGCCAGGCACTGCAGACTTAATGCATCCTTGAAGTCACTCAAGAAAAAAGGTGCTTTCCTTTTGATGTCAAGTATCAAACCACCAAAAAGCCTAAATAGGTGAGATGAAACTCGTCAAACTGTACACTAAAGGACTCCAGAACGCTTAAAACTATGGGATACACAAGACTGACAGTGCAGATTTTTTTAGCACAAAGTAGCCTTATTTCATATATTCCAAACCTACTGACAATTACAAACTGCAAATGTACCATTTTAATCTACTCATTTTCAGTACCTAAAGTAAACTTAGTTGATATTCTGTTTTTAATGCTGGCAGATAATTTGTGTATAATGGGCTAGACATTGAAAAAAGCTTGGAAAATGTTCAGTATCCCTACCTGAATGTAACATTGATCAAGATATTTTACATCTAACTTCTGCTGAAAATCTGTAGGACTTCTGTTTCCCTGCATTTGCTCTTATTTTTTTTTAGCAAAAATATTTTTACATAATTTGATGCAGCCCACAGCTTTGTGGATATTTTAAAACTCCATGTGCATGGTCTGTAATTCCCACAAAAGTGGTCATTAATGCTCTTGTTAACAGATGGGAGTAGATGCAACAGAACAAAATATTTCAGATTTGTGTTAGTCTCAGTTCAAAGTGTTTTGCATTTATTCCTTAAAGGATTTACAAATTGTCCTAGCAGTGCTATGAAAATGATCAAGGCAGCTTACAATAATATTAAGAAATGCAAAAATATACAGAAGACAGTAATATCAGAAGTGTGCATACACTGCACTAAAGAACTCAAAATTCTGCACTTCAGTTTTTTCCCCATACATCTTTAAAACCATCAGTTGGCCCTTGGAAATAACTCTCAGTCTCATCTCTGAATTTTACCATGCAGGACACATTCACTTTTCAGCCTCTCTTTGAAATGTTAAAGATCCAAAACTTATTTTTAATGAAAAACTGAATGTTCTCAGGGTGACAAATTCTGCTGCCAGTACCAAGTTCTGTGCTTATACCCAGGTTGCACTCAATTGTGGAATATATACAGCTCTGGGCAACTAAATAAAAGGCAGGGGTTCTATACTGCAGCAGAAACTATCAAGAGAAATCTCAAACTATATAAGGAAAATGGAGATGAGCGTCAAACATTTGATAGTACTGGTATACCGGATTCAAAATATATTGGGAATAATTAACTTGGTCGCAGAAAAATATTCTTAGAAAGAAAGCCATTTGAATCTCCATTAAAATAACTATTACACAAGAAATGTGTCTATGTACATTTTTATACTCACAGAGTGTAATTAAATTAAAAAATGAAAGTACAGTATGCTATCAATTTTGTGCATTTCAATAATGTTCCTCAAAAAAGTTATTCAAATTGTTTAAGATGAACAACTTTTGTGAAAAGCCATCTAAACGCCTTAAATCTTTCATTTTTCATAGCCATTAACTATATTTGATAAAGCTTACTGATTTGTAAATCTGTAGTCAGATACATATTCAACAGTTGTTTTTTAGCGAAGAGAAGTTTCAAATTGGCAAAGAGAATTTTCTTTGAAAATGGCTTCTTCTATCTCAGAAAGTTTTTCCTTTCTGTGAATTCTGCCAAGAGGGACAATAGGGGACATCACTAATGTTTCCATGTCTAGGAAATCACTGTGGTTTTTCTTTACAAAATGTTTTGACTATCTAGCCCACTATATACAACTTTTGGTTTTAAACCATATCTATGGCAAACATAAGACTTTGAGCACTGTTTCAGCTTGAAAATAAATTTGGGTAAGGCATCGACACATTCTCTATTCTTCCCCGAAGCATACTGAAGAATACTGCCATAGTATAAAGTGCCTAAAACAGGCCAACGTATTAGGTGGAAACTAAACATTATGAAATGTATATTCTGCAAGTCTCTAAAGCAGTAAGGATTTAGATTTCTACTTCTTTAATATTGCTAGAATTTAAGCAAACACCACACACCTTCCAGTCCTCTGTAGTTCAGGTCCAGCATGGCCTTCTTCAAGAGACTCTCCAGGAGAAGCAGCTCCATTTGGAAATTTAGGTATCTTCCGTTTTTCCTGTATCAAGGAAATGCATGAAAAGATTCCATTAAGGTCAGACCACAACAGCAAGCACAATTTCAAGCTCTCTCCCTCGCACCTAAGGAAAGGCCTACACATTGAGCATGTGATGCTATTTTCCTGCCAAACTCAAAAAGTATTTTTCAAAAAGCAGCGTTAATTATTCACTGAGAAATTATTCTGCAACACTTAACATGGCTCTGAGAGAAAAATCTTTTGATTATTAAAAACTTTAGCTATCATTAACTATGCAAGGAGATAAGTTCACAAGAGGAAAAAAACCAAACTTTTTGCTTCATTCAAAGTAATGATGATTTTTGTATCAGAACAGCTGATTAGCATGGCATTATCTAGGGAGAAATTCTGCACACAGAAACCATTTAGTTTTTAAAAAAATACTATTTGCAGAACTCGTTTCATCAAAGCAACTAGACACATTCAATTCACTGTTTTATCCATCCTGTATCATGAGCTCAGGGTAATCAAACACACTTTGCAGCGTTCAGATACTGAACATAGCCTGTTTTCCATCAAAGTTAGGAGCCAACATTTAGACACCTCTCTCAAAAGGGTTAGCAGTTCCGTGAAGTGGTTTTCAGTTTCAACCAGCACTTTTTCATTCTGTGTGTATCTCATGCAGTTTTGACATTTTTTTAGCTGCTTGCATATCCCACCTATGTCCTGTCACACCACTACACTCTTTTAAGGTGCCCTTCACTAGAAAAGTTCTTACCTGAGAAGGAACACTTTTGGGTGGCTCAATTCGAATAGATGGATCCCACTCTCCTGGAGGCAGAACTGTTACTTGATCTAAAAATTCATCGATTCCAGAGAGCAGATCATTTCGGTCTTTAGCTTTATAAGCAACATCATGGAAAACCTTTATAAAATATATACACACTTATATTTGATTTCCTGACATGGTGAAACTCTTCTCTAAGAGGCTGGAAAGGCATCACAGTTATTACTTTAAAAGGCTCAAATAAATAACTTGTTTCTATACTCAATTCTACATGCAAATATATCTATGATCAGCATTCAAATGCATGTTCAAGACACAAGTTGTGTGTGTGCGCTTATGTACACATACACCTGTTTGCATGGACAATGACATTTCAAGCCTATAATATTGATATGTAAACAACTCTCAAAGTTTCAGAGTAGCAAGGAAAGGAAAGTTCACAAAGACTATAGTCCTATACACACTTACATGGAAATATGTCCTATTGTAGCTGACATGCATAGGATTGTACCACGCAAGGAGGAAGGAACAGTGAAAAATCTAAGAGCATTACTATGAGATGTATATAGCTGTCAGATTTCACAAAAGTGGTGCTTTCATTTAGTAATTATTTCACACACACAGCTTTAGGAATTTATCAAAAACGCAACATGACACATTTCACTGCAGCATTCATAAATTCATGCTTATGGTAAACATACTCGTTCCATAGCTATTTCCTTCAATCACCATATAATCATTAGCCATGCCAAGTTCTACTTGAATGAAGATCCCATTCAGATTTTTAAGTGAATACTTTGAACAGATACAGGATGCCTAGTACTCACGTCATCTGTCATAAGTGTTGCTATTGATCGACCAATCTCATGGTATTGGGGCGCTTTGCCTGCCGGGCCCAGCAAAAGAAAAAGGAATCTGTGGAAGAATGAAACAGACTACAAGAAATCAGAACTACGATAAGCTGAATTTTTTAGCATCAGTGATCAGTGAAGATATGTCAGGTGCTGTGAGAAAGCATAAATATGGAACTGGAAGGCTGCCCAGTGTCTAGCTCAGTTAGTGGCAGCAGATTACCATTTCCATTTATTTTTTTAAAATGAAATAAAATGTACCTACAGTATTTCACACCAATGCACAAAGTAAAAAACAACAACAAGGAGGTGGCAGCAAAGGAAGTATTTCTCAGTTAAGAATTTCTGCCTGAAAAGCTTGGAGTCAAAACCGTATTATACAAATACAAAATTCCAGCTTTATTATATGTAAGATTTTCCTTACCGGGTAGGAACAGGAACTTCTGTAAGGCCTGAGAGAAGTACAGCGGGGGCCAGCCTCACAAAAGCAATAATTGGTCTCTCCAAAAAATCCACTTCTCCCACCAACACATTTGATGCCTCTGCACCTATGGGAATCTTCCTCATAAAATTCATATCTACCTATTTACAAGGATTAAAAATAGCTACTTAGTTTACAGTTGATTAATGCTAAGTGTTTCTAAAACTAGGATTAATGGTATGTGACTCTGTTGTGAACAGAACACTATGGTGTTGCTACAGGAACAAATGTGTGTCAGAAGAAGCTTCAGAAATACATTTATAATGTAACCATATCTGCACACATTGTTGCATATTTTAGTATAAATATTTACACACAACTACTTTTTTAAAAAACAGTTTTTATTATTGGTATCTACAAATAGCACTAAAAAGTCACTGCAGTTATATACAAAGTTCTTTCATTTTATAAAATCAGCCTGAGGGGAAAAAATAGTTTTGGAGAAGTATCTATTGATATATATATAAGGTTTATTAATAAATTAATTATGCAAACTGTGTATATAATTACAGAAGAATACCACCATATTGTACAGCACATGAACTATTGGTTCACATACAGACAGATACACAAAGATCACTGAAACTAAGACACCAGTTACACAGCTATCTAGGAAATAAAACTTACAGCTGGCCTCTTGAGTCCCACACCAAGTGTGCCACAACTACAGTGCCAGGAGGCAGACTCCTGCCCAACAGGAGACAAGGCAGGTGCAGAGAAGAATAGGCCAAGTAAAAACATAAAAACTGTGATAGAGGAGCAGGAATAGTGGCATCTGCCATGATTAACTAAAACGTAAGTTAACTTCGTTTACATTTAATTCACAAGATGCACATTCACAGACAACTTTTAAATTAGTAATTACATTGCTCAACTGAATTATATAAAACAAACGGATGCAATCTTGTCCCTCTGCAGGTTTAAATACAGAAAACTAGGAGGAGGAATAGAGCCTTAAATGCTTCAAGCAACAACAGAAATGTAGGCTCATATATTGTTTCCAGGAAATAAAATATACACCGCATTAAAACCTCCACTGCAAGATAGCATTCATTCCAATACTAAAGGATTCAGTTCTGCACACTTGAACTCAGTCCTAAAGTGTCGATTTTAGCAGCACTGGCACATATCAGGCTTCCACTGCCGCAACTGGACTGTGACCAAGTAGGGTACAACCCTGCTACAAAAGGCATAAGGGAATAGTGGCTGGAAAACAAAATCATCCAGAAGGCTGCACAACTCTTGCTATCTCTAAGCACACCAAATGTAGCCAGAGATTTCCAGGAAAAGTTCTCTACCCTGTTTCTGCAGCTGGCCAATAATAAATGAGCTGGTGATGCAGAGGCCATGCCAATCCAGGAGCACTAGAAAGCGTGTGCAGGTATTAACTGGGTATTGGCATAAGAGGCAGCTTGGAATAGGGGACATACTAGAAACCATGACTAAAACCATGGTCATCGTTTGTGGCTGTAGGAGATTTCCTTGGTCATTTATATAGGAAGCAATGTACAGACATCAGCTGCTAATCCTACAGTCCAGAAAATTATGGAAATATGTTCATAATTCTTAATTTCTTTCTAGGAGTCATTACAGATCTGTTGGAAAGCTGTCACAAGTAACTCCAAATAAGCAAACAAAAAAAATCGCTTAGAATTTTTGCTTTTAACAATATACGAATAATGATCTTAAACCCAGAATAAATAAACAGCTTTACAATTCACAAAGCTCTCTTTCTACTCTCTAAATGACATAGTTTACCTTGCTGAAATCAACAGTGCTGTTTTCTCTACTTCCCCCTGTTCCACTGCTTTTAAGTTCTCCACTTTTTCCAATGTCCAAATTACCGGGTGCAGATTGTGGTGATGCAAGAAGTCCTACAAGCAGAATATACAGGGCCGTTCAAAATTACATCAGTAGAAAACAGACTTAGTTACACAATGACAGTGGCAGCTTTCTAAAAGCGAATGTGGAAGTTAATAAACAAAAGGTGCATTAGTATCAAAAATGCCACACAAACAAGTTATTTTCTTCTGAAAAACAATGAACACTTGTTAAAAAGTTGAAATTAGATGTTGCCTAAATGATGGCCTTTTGCAAAATGCACCAGAACAAAAATGTGTTATTTTTTTAAAGAGAACATAAGAATGTGTGTCTAACCACCAATGCTTTGTGTGTGGATCGTGCATCAGAGGGATGTCATACTTTCTATGAGTCTGAAAAACCACAAAAACATACTTTAGAATACCTAGCAAAACACCTAGCTTGTTACAAGACTGGCGTCAAGATTACATCTCTCTTCCATTAGTCAACACTAAAGCAAGAATATATTTTAAATAGGATGTGACCCATGATCCTAAGAATTAATTTTACACATGAACAAGAGGAACCAATTTTATTTGGAGTTAACACTGCAGTTTCATCTGCTCCCAAGGTGGCAAACCAGTTTTAAGAAAAAACTAATAGCAAGAAGAACTGTTACAAACTTCAAAGAAATATCAGAGTGGTATCCAACAAAATTACACTCAGAGCAGACCTATTAAAATCAATGGATTTGCATTAGTTTTGAAGGGCGGTATACACATTCTACTATTATTAAAATTACTACTACTAATTAAAACTCTTACAAGATGCCAACTTTTTTTCTTTTCTACTTCACTGCTTTGTCTACCATCTAGTCTTGTACACTATTTTGGAATTGTTGTTTCACCATTTGGGACAGCAGACACAGTATGTTACTTCTGATGTAACATTCTATGAAATACATGGTTTTAAAATTGCATTTTTAAGAACCTTGGCCTAGTCATGACAAGATGCAGATGGGGCTACCAAGAAATCACAGAATCACGGAGCTGGTATATAACACAGAGTTCAATAAGCCACTGAAAAAAACACCACCTCTTTGTGCAGAAAGAGTCCACATTAGGAACATTAAATAAATAAATGTAAAAGAAATTGGCTCAACTGGTTCAGTCTTGCTTCCAACTCTGCTTTGGAACTGTGATGGTGCTTATCGCCCTCCAACAGGATTGCCCAGAAACTAAACAAGAGAAGTGTGGTCCTGTTGGTTCTGCTTAACATCTCAGCGGCTTTTTATGTTCCTGGGGCTGGTGATACTGCTTTACATTATTCCTGGTCCTTTCTAGCAGACAAGTCTCAGAAGGTGGTATCTGAGGGGTACTGCTCAATTCCATGGCCACTAGCTTACAGTGAGCCACAGAATAACAACTTGTCCCCAACATGTTGAA
Source organism: Podarcis bocagei (assembly GCF_964188305.1). NCBI lineage: Eukaryota > Metazoa > Chordata > Lepidosauria > Squamata > Lacertidae > Podarcis > Podarcis bocagei. The sequence continues at coordinate 18,636,337 of NC_138137.1, read as the reverse complement.
CATCTACAGAAACACCACTGGAGGTTGTCGATTAGGACCCCTGCAGCATCACTATGGTGGGAACAACCAAAGCTCTTTCTTGTAAATGGTATCGCATTACTGCATTGTTGTATCAACTTCACTGGCTCCAAGTCTGTTTGCAAGCTCAATTCCAGATGCTGGTTATTTTCTTTATAACCCTAATTAGTTTAGACCAGGAAACTTGAAGTACCCATTTCTCCAATACAGTGGTGCCCCGCAAGACGAATGCCTCGCAAGACGGAAAACTCGCTAGACGAAAGAGTTTTCCGTTTTGGAGGTGCTTTGCAAAATGAATTTCCTATGGGCTTGCTTCACAAGACGAAAATGTCTTGCGAGTTCCTGCTGGTTCCCCCCCCCTTTTTCTAAGCCGCTAAGCCGCTTATCAGCTGATCCGATCAGCAGATAAGCCGCTAAAAGCCGCTAATAGCGCTAATCCGCTAATCCGTCAATGGGCTTGCTTCGCAAGACGAAAAAAACGCTAGACGAAGAGAATCACAGAACGGATTCTTTTCGTCTTGCGAGGCACCACTGTACAAGGCTTCCCATTTAATTGGAGTGTGTGTGTGTGGGAGGGTGTTTTCTGCAAGACACTACCGCTGTAAATTGGGAATGCAAGAGAAGGCTTTCTCTGCAGTAGCAGAGCAGGCAAGCAAATGTACTCTAGGACAATTGCTTGCCCCCTCTTAGTTACACTACTTCATACTAAATTATCATTATTTCCCTTGCATCCTATTCTAGTGGAATCCAAGTTCGGAAAACTTAGGGCTGTTTTATGCAGTGTGTTGTCTGATCCCAGACAGTACCAATACCTGCAGAGCAGATTATCTATTTACTGAAACACACAATTCCATGAAAATCTACAATGGTCATATCTTCTCACATGAGATAACAGAAAGCTCAAAGTTTAAATTAATCTAATATATCAAAGTGCCCCCAGATGACAATAACCAAGAAACAGAGCAACAAAGGAAAGCAATGGAATAAAACAACCTCAGAGAAAAGCAATAATTTCAGGATATGGCTTACAAAGCATCTTCAAGCTGCGTCACACTTTACACAGCACTGCAACAAAACGTGAGTCAGAGAGAAAGAGAGATATGTTTAGTCCATATTTGCAGGGGACCTACTTCTGTCAAAAGTATATTAAAAAAAATGTACATTCGACTTTGCAGTTCGAAGATTTTCAGAGCATTTAACCCTAAATATATATGTGCTTTACATTTACATCGCAGGCCTTAAAACAACTGATTGCTACAATAGCCTGAAAAAATAATTTGCTGTACACCAACACACATAATCAGATGTTAAGCTCCTAGCTAGAGTAGTCAATCTTCCTAGTCTCAACCTCTGTGCAAAAAGCTATGGTGCAGAACAGGAGACTGATGCAAGAGGTCCCACACAGGAAGTGAATAAGACCAGAACATTGAGGACTGCAAAAGGCATCCACATCAATCTTACAGGTATAAAGTGTTGCTGTAACCAATGGAGTTTAGAGTTCAAGTACACTAGCAACTGACAGCTCTTACCCATTTAATTCAGAAAAATTAAATGCCCCCTTAGCTGTTGCACAAGCTTCTCCTTGTTACAATTCCTAAAAGGGGGCTGGCTACAGTTAAAGTGGCCCTTTTCAAATTAAACAGGAAAGAACTGGTTTATTACCCTGAAGTAGGAATTTCAAGTTGGGTACAGCATGTTACTGTGTTTTCAAAGCACAGACCATAATTTTTAAGATAACTGGCATCTTCTGGTGCTGAACTATACATCACCTACTATAAATTACCAGGTTTAAAAAGTAGTAAAAGGCCACCATTTGGTATCTTAGTTTCAAGTTTATAATGTATAACTCGCTTGTTTCTTTCTTTATTTTTTAAAGGCAGAAGCACTTGCTGAATGAATTCCTTTAGGTTATGAACATAAAAAGTATGGAGAAATACTCAGATATTTCATTGCTTTCAATGTGTTAATACTTGTGTTAATATTTCAGTGTCAACTCCAGTTCGTAATACTGACTAAAGTATCACACAAGAAAATATCACACAAGAAGAAATGAAGCATGCAAACGAGTGACAGACTGATATACAACTCATGATTGCTCAAGCTGTGTGATAAAAACTTTGCAGTGGACGTGATTCAGCTGCAGAAAGCACCACACATGGACAATTTGAGTTCAAATAGTTGCCTGGTATTATGTCACTATTATCCTCTGTCGTCTTCTCCTCGCTTTCCTGAGCTTCTAAATCCTCCTCAGGTGGATGAATTACTACTTTAGGGATATCATCACTAGAAGGAGACACTAGGAATTCAGCACCCTGGTGCTCAGCTGGTGGTAAATTTGTGGTTCCCTTGTGACCGCACCTAGGACTGGAAGGTGGAGTGCTTTGTGGGGTAGGTAAAGGGGTTGCGCTCCTTGAGACGGCTGGAGATCCAGGAAGAAGGTAATTGAGAAGAAGGGATAAGCGATTCTCTCCTCTCAGGGAAATATTTGAGGCAGAGAGACCAGCTCGTAAAGAGTGACGGGAGGCTGAAAGGCCTTCCCCTGAGGTAAAACAAATAAAGTGATAAAAAAAATGTTCAGCAGGAAGACAAGTTATTCATATTTTATATAACAAAACTCTAAAAACACAAAACACCACTCAGTCATAGGTGAGATAAGACTTAAGCAAAACATAAGAGCTAAGCAGAATTTTCGATGTTAAAAAAGTCAGCTTATATGTACACATATCTACAAGGTAAGGAAGGAAGGGAGAAATATATTACTGCTGACTGCTTAAGATCCTGAGAGAATTGAGCAAAACATCTAAGTGCTATGCTTATGATAAAGGAATCTATATATATTAAAGCAGACATATAAGCACCTTCTGTAAAACAAGTTCTGGGAAAAACAAGAAAGTACAATACCTGAAGTACAACATGCCAAATAAAAACACAGTCACTATCCTGACCTAGGGTGTCAACAGTATGTGAACCTTTGTTTTTCCTACTTTAAAAACACGTCACCACAGGAAGGTATGGAAGAAAAATGCTAGGATCAGGGCCTAAAAAGACTCTGTACTGATTACAGGCTCCTAATAACAATGAAACAGTTTGTTGTGGAGCTACCAAACTCAATATCTTTAGAGGCAGGTTTTATCAAAATCAGCAATTTGATATATACATACATGAAAAGTCAAATATGTGATAATTCTAATTAAGAGTATAGAGAGCAATATAAAATGAGATACACATTGATTACCTGAAATTACCTGAGCAGTGACTCTATTTTTTTTTAGCATCAGAAACCACACCAACAGAAACGAAACACCAAATGTGAGAGCCACTCAGTAAATAAAAAGCACACTATCAGAATATCCTATAATGATTCTATATTATAAGCAAATATAAACACATGCACATACAGAGAATAGCAGACAGGAGAAACCAAGGCAATCATTTAGATAAAAAGCAGTGTGGTTTTCCTCACCAAAATATCATTTATTGATTATTCCTAAAAGAAAAATGGACTTATTGTAAAATGCAGTAGCATAGGCATAAAACAGGAAGAGCCAGAAAATAGAGGAGGTATATAATAAAACAAGACACAATATTCATAAGCCTTGGTTTCACAAGCATCTATCCATATATTCAGTGGTGTAAGCACAGTTCTCAACTCTTACAGATCAAAAGGCATGAAGTCAAAGTCACTAATCCTACAGACAAATGTTTACTCAACTCCTTATATATCAGGAATGAATTATGAACTTGTTTTCTTCAAGTGTGCTGACTTTTCTCACATCTCTGCATTAAAATTGTTAAAAGTTAAAACAAACTGAATGCCATGACTTATCTCACCATTTCTTTCAAGCAAGAGAGGGTCAGAATGTTTCTTGCCTATATCTGCAAAGGATCGGACAAGGGGAATCCGATTAGTGAATTTTTTTTCATTCTGATGATGGTGCCTCTTCAGAAGAGCTTCTCTGACATTGTCTCTCATAGATTCATCCAGGTGACCAGAAGCTATCATGTTATCCAATACCATATCTATAGAGAGAAAAAGATTAAATAAAAAATAGTGACCTCCTGAAGCTGATTTAAGTCAAATTCCACATTAAGAGCAATCCGTAAGACCTTCCTTTTGTAAATGATGATTCTGGTTAAAGATTATAAAGCGAGCATTTCTAAACAATGCAAAGCTCCTGCGAGATCTCACGATAGCATCCCAGAGTCCATGCGCTGAGCAGAACTTGCCCAGTATACAAGGCAAGAGACATTAAAAGCTCTTTCCGTGCCAGCAAAACCCAGCACAAAAAGAGCTTTTAAGCTCTCCGCCATACATGCAATTAATTTGTGCAATTTCAACCAGCTGTCTTTCAACCGCACAAGGTTGAAATAACGCAAGTGAATTGTGCACAAGATGCAATCATACTGTATACAATGTGGTCCTTATTTGGAAATGTCCAGATTTCTTCTGAATGAGGCACATTTTTGCTTAGATTTAATCCCAAAACTTAAAATTGCTGCCAACAAAATATGTAGCAGAGTGACATAATAAGCATTGAAGCCCTGCAATAAACCCTCAGGCTGGAACCATCTTGTTATCTACCCCAGTCGCGGAGAGGTTCTGGTTAAGATTTATGCTAACACACGCAATAAAATGAATTTTTTGTGTTACGACATTATGCTACAGAAAATTAAAGCAAGTACAACTTTTAGCATGGCCCTTATCTGCTAATGAAACACAGTTAATCAGCAGGACTTTTAACTTCAAGCTTTAAGTATAAAGGTTGGTATTTTTTGCCTTTGTTGTGTTTCTTTCTTAGACAGAATAACTGAAAAACTGCTTTATTTTGTTGTTTTAGAACTAGATCTACACAAGCAAAATTTAAAAAATCTTAAAGGAAAATTGGCTGTAACCTGCTATTTCATCCAGCGTACTGGCTCTCATATCCAACATGACTGTCCCGTTTAAGATACAGCTTCTCAGTTCAAAGAGACTGTGCAGAGACAGGGTAGCCACATAAGGTTTGCTCCACCTATCACCACCATCTTCAACGTCTTCTTCAAATTTTAGCCATCTGAAACGAAAATACACTGAGCTACATGCACACTAACAAGCCATTATTTTTCAAAATACTGCTATTTAAACACAAAAAACCTTAATAAAAACTATTTTTAATTTTTAAAAACTCTGCTGTTTACCATCTATGTATTTCTTTAGATGATTGATATACCGCTCTTTGCACAGGCCCCAGGGCAATTTACAACAAAAAGAACTAAATAAGAATACATAAAATCTCTCATTTGGCCCTGCTTCTCAGAATCTTCTTTCCATACATTCTATAATTTAAGTGTTTGCTTTTATTAAAATATTTACAGTACAATCGTATTCTTTCCTACTCAGAAGTAAGCCATACTAAACTCACTAGGACGTACTCCCAGGTAAAAGAGTACAGGATTACAGCCTCATTTATCCTTCATTTATCAACCACCCTACCACCTGACAGCAGCACCCTTATATAAAAGTGAGCAATATCTTTTTTAAAAAATAAGCAGTAGTATCAACAGCCGCAGAGCTAGGAGAAGTATGCTTAGGTGTTAAGGAATACTTATCAGGCACTTCAAACAGATTTCACAGATTTCCACTTGTCTTAATGTAAACTGGAGGGCCAAGTCTCTTTGTGCTGTAATCATCAGTGAGAGAATTTGAAGAGGAATATTCATTGGTTACCTGGCAGTTTCTTTCCATTCATATTCTTCTCCTTCTCTAAAGCAAAGTTCATCCATTTCAGTGAATAGATCATGGGGAATGTGTTCTTCATCATCATCCTCGGTACCCAGGATAAATTGTACCCTCTGGGATGGTGTGTCTTGATGGAAATAAGATTGTGAAGGGCACATCTTAGTTTAAGGTTTAGATTGTCAAACTTTTACTTATACCACCACACTGCTAAAAACAAAAAGACAACCACTGATGCTGGAAGTGGAAGAGAAGTTATTTTTTAACCACCAACTTTCTAGAAAAATAACACCATCTATTATTTAGATTTTAGCTCCCCATATTCCAGTGGTTCTTAGTGGGCAATGAATGTACATGAATACATACAGCTAAATTGAAACAAAACAGAGCACTGTTTGCAGAAACTCTGCAATGGCTAGGTCTCACTGAGATCACTCGGACTGCAGCATTTATGAAAGAGTGCCCATACAATACACACTCCTGGAATCTGTCTTGCACAAATGGATCCCATGATCAGGGTCTCCTTTTGTGCACATGCATGTGCTAGTCCCTGGTTTACAAAGGTTTTATGAACCATTGCCAAACATACCTGAGGCAAAGACTCACTGGTGCACATGTATAATCTATTTCCCTTGGCCATATATAAGCAAGACTCTTTAAGCTGGCTCCCATTAACATTAAACCATGATTCTCTTCACACACTGCCCTCTCTTCCCCTTATACGCTTTGCCTGAGATTCTTACACTGCAAGGGGCTGGACTGGATGACCCTTGGGGTCCCTTCCAGCTCTGCAATTCTATGATTCTACACATCTGCTGTGAAGATACTATATGGTCTTGAGCAAACTGTGCTTGTGTACTAGCAATATACAGAATTTGTAGAGAGAAGAATGACTGCTATGTTTGTAAATACAGGAACATTTGAAATGGTACTTAATCTTTACACAGATTTCTTTACAAACAGAAATCATAACCAGCATAGAAAGACAGACAAAAATCCTTAACAGATAAAGGAGATTATGATGGTTTGAGAATGAAATAAAGTCCCTTGTTCCAGTACCAAGATTTCCAAACTTGATTTGAGTCTTTTTAAAGGCTCAAAACACTCAAGTACTGTTGCATTTTCATTTTTGATTAACTCATTTCTAACCTATTAACCTTCTAGCAAAACCTTCCACTGAACAAAAATGGCAAAGGGAGCATGAAAGGGAGCAAAATGCATTTGGATGTTAAATGGAAGGACATACATTTAGCTCCATGTCTTTCCATGATCATAGTCACAATAATGGTCATGGATTAAACTGGACATGATCCTTCTCAAGGTGGGGGGGCGGGATCCAGGGATATTAACTATTTCAAAAACATATATGAACAATCCAGGCAGAATGCATATTCTCCTGAATGATACTGAATGTTTGGTTAAGTTTGTTATATGGCTTTAATCTTGCTACAGTTTTGAGTGCATTAATAAATTGAAATTCACAAAACCAAATTCCTGAACTATTTCCTTATGGATATCAGACTCTCTCCATCATACAACTTCCTCCTTTAACATTACAACACTCATGTTATGCAATGTTTCCCTCTGTTCCTCTCTTTACATTCATTTCATTATCTGTAGTCATGTACATTTCTTGTTTTTAACACAAAAATCAAGTTAGCAGCCACGTAAACATTTCTGAAGCCCCACCATTTTCAAGGCTCTATATTAGAAAACAATTAAAAAGTTCTGAATCTGATGTAGCACAAGAACAGAGTGCAAGTTCTTGACGTAAAAAGTTCATAAAGAATAATACTGAGGCAATATGCTCTGTGAACATTGTATAAACACAGAGAACTAACTACTGTAATTTCTCTGGAACATGCCCATAAAACCCTTCCATTCTGTCAATTCTACTCTTCTTAAAAATAAATCACCAAAAAACTGGGTTTTACTATATTGCTGCTTAAAGTACAATGAAAGAACTATCTTTTTTTTTTACCATAGGATGGAGAGTCTCGCCCATCTTCTTTGTCAGTTTCCTTTTCTTTTCTTCTTCTATGATGCTTATGTCCACGGTGCCTATGACGTCGTCGACTCTGCTTTCCAAAAGGGACGTGCACACCAATATAAACAGCTCTGTGACCTTAACCAAAAATGTTATGAAACGCATTAGGCATATCAATCAGACAACCACAGACAACATAATTGGCTTTAAATTAGCATTGGGACACTTGTTGTACTATACAGTACACATAAATTATCCAAAAGATGACAAAGAGCCAATCCTGCTATTTGAGGAACATTGTAATAATGTTCTATTTACAAGAATTTGAAGGCAACAGAGAAGTCCCAATTTGGCACAAATGGATTTTCCTTTTTTCATTATCAGGATAGAAATAAAAACATCTTCACTGATTTTTGAACATCTAGACCCCTTTCAAGAAAAGGTTTGAACTCCTTAAAGGATGTACCAGCTCAGAAAATGAATTTGGTACAGAATAATGAGATATGTAAAGGACTTCAAACATCACCTTGCCCAACCACCAATAGATAAAGGAAAGCTGCTGCTGCAACATCCACAGTAGTTTGCCAAACAGCACATAGCAATAACGTCATTAATGGTGTCGTTTTAGAATTTTTGTAGATGTTCACTACTTATTCCTTTTATTACACTATTTTATAAATCACATACTACGAAAATCATGTGATAATTGGTAATCTCTTTACTATCTTAGGCTACCACAATTTCATTTTCTAGACAGAAAAGGCAGGCTTTTACATTTCCAATTACTGAAATCTGAATACAGTACTGGGCCCAAACTAGATACAATAAGATGTTCCCTTTCCTCCACAGTGTTTTTGTTGAACTAAAAGTAGCCTCACAGCTGCAAAATGACATGGAGAAATATTAAACAGGATCTCCTTGCCCCATCCTTCTATTCTGAATATCTGGAAAAAATCATGCAGATTTTTAAAGAAAAAAACCACGTCAGTTTGAGGCTCAGGTGGCCTTAGTGGCATGGAGTGAGTTCCATCAGCTTCAGCTAGTAGCCCAGCTGCACCTCTATCTGGACAGGAATAGCTTATCATTGCCTATGCTCTAGTAGCACCTAGATTAGATTACTGCAATGCGTTATATGTAGGGCTGCCTCTGAAGTCAGTTCGGAAACTTCAGCGGGTACAGAATTCAGCAGCCAGCTTGCTCACCAGAACAATATAGTTTGAGTGTATTACACCGATCCTGGCACGACTGCACTAGCTTTCAATTAGTTTCCAGGCCCAATTCAAAGTGCTGGCTCAGGCACAATTCATCAAGGACCTCCTCTCCACATAAAAACTGATCCAGACCCTGTCATCACAATTTGAGGCCCTTCTTTGTTTACCTCCTCCACAAGAGGTCCAGAGGGCAGCAACATGAGATAGGGCATTTTCTGCAGTGGCTCCCCACTTGTGGAATGCTCTCCCCAGAGAGGCTCGCCTGGCACCCTCAGAAACGTTCCTTTTCTCACAGGCTCTTAGCTAGTGAAACTGGGGGGGGGGACAGTGGCGTAGCATGGGTTGTCAGCACCCGGGGCAAGGCAAGTAATTTGCGCCCCCTAACCCGTGGATTGGCGCCCCCTAACCCTAACCACCGGATGTTGCGCCCGGTGCGGCCGGGGCCCCCCTGCACCCCCCACGCTACGCCACTGGGGGGGTTGTTTTTGTTACTATGTTTATGAATTTTTGTGTTTTTATGTTGTAAACCGCCCTCTGATGCTCGGGTGAACGGCGACATAGAAATTTGATAAATAAATAAATAAATAAATAATAAAGAAGGGAGTGGAAAGCAGCACTGAACTCAAACATCTCAAATGGCCTGTAATGAAATTGTCAAGACCATGTGTGCTATGGTCAATGTCTATCACAATCAATAAACCAGTGTCGGTTGGAACACAGTCAAAATCAGTATTCTTCTCAACTTCAAAGCAAGTGATTTAGAACTTGCTGTAAGCCTCACCTCACTGAATTGTGGCGTGTGTTTTTTAACTAAGTCTAGGTCAGAAAAAGAGTCCTGTTCCCAGCTGCAGCTGGCCTGCAGTTTGACATCAAACCTGGCTTCTAAGTCAAACGCAGGATGTTCAACTTCACTGCAATTTAAGCAGGAAGCAAACTTGATCACACCCACAGTTCAAAGAGAAAGAAAATAGACATTGAAAAGTAAGAAATTTACACAGGAACACTGTAGAGGAACTGCTGTGTGTGTGTGTGTGTGTGTGTGTGTGTGTGTGTAAGAATTCTTCACAAATAAATCTACTTGGGGAAAGGTCTACTAGAATGGCATGCTCCAGATGAATTTAGATAATCCTAACTCAAGTTTAAGGAACTGAGATATAAATGAGCCTTTTGCCTGTATATGCAGCCTGTTCTCTCTTCACCCCTTTGTAGTGGCACAATGAAATAATTAAAAGCATCTAATTAACCATAGTATCCCCTTCATCAAAAACTTAAAACTACTTCCACATTTCACCGAGGCATACTGCAAAGAAGATATGATGCCCAATATAGTCTCTGAGTATGTGGGAGAGAGGGGTGAATGGAGGGGAAGAGGAACATCATGCATATGTAAAAATATTAAGTAATTCCATTAAATTCCATGGTCTCAAGTCATATACAAAAAAAATCCTTATAGTTCAAAGGATACAGATGAATTGTTAAATGACCTTCAGAAACCCCACTTCCACAATGGCTGTGCCATACTAATCCCAAGCAAAGCTTGTTACTGAATTAGCTTAATCCAATACTCAACAGCATTAATAGAATGAAGGACACTAAATTTAGTATACATAGCTCCAGAGACAGTTGTTTGGTTTAATCAGACATGACTTTATCCAAGCTTAGTTGACAAAATCCACAAATGGTATTTACCAGTTAAGGTCATTAATGGTGTCACTTTAAAATTTCTTAAAAGGTGCTCGCTACTTATTCTACTGTATATACTCAGACCACACACCATGGAAAACTTATGATACATAGAAAATAAACAAAATACATTAAAGGCAATTCCAAATCAGCTGATTTTTGCACAGCATCAGAATACACTTTAAAAATAACAATTCACTACTTTTTATCCAATAATTTTATATTATTACTGTATTATACCTGTAACTTAGTAATGTGCAACATAAAATCTTATTTTAAAAAAAAACACCCAGAAAATTCTTACGCTAACAAAGGATCGTCTCATAAAAAAACCTCTACCTTCTCTGGCAACTCAATATTACAATTTCATTCTTGATTTTATTCATTCAGATATATAGAATACCTCTTTTGTAAACTCATTAACTAAGAAGCATAGCACTCTAGCTTCAATGGAGCCTACTTGAAACAATTTTTGCTTAAAACTGCAATCTAGCTTTGGCATTTTCTTACACATGTTCAAGGATTTCTCCATTATGCTAACATGTTAAACCTACATACACAGAGAAACGGAAGAATATTTTGCTGTCAAAGAGCAGAAATCCAGATTGAAAAGTCTGCCACTATTATTAAGAACACAGTTTATAGTATCACATATCTGAGATAATAGAACTATTAAATGTAAACACGGTTACACCTGGCAAAGAAAAACCTAAGTGAAGCTAAGTAAAAGTCAAGTGCAGCCCCCTCTTCTTAAGGAGCTTTGTTTGGACTTATGCCATGAAAAAGCAGATGGCACAAGCCATCGTTTTTCAAGGATGCATCAGGAGCCAAATTTCATAACATAAGCAAATACTAGATGACTGCTCACTTCACAAAATGGCATCATTGTCTTCTGTCCAACTAACATCTTCAAGTTCTTTGTGTGAAGTGTTCTTAGTAAAGTGTGTGCCTGAGTTTGTAGACAGCTTTCACTGTTGCACAGTGCAAGTCACTTAATTAGATTTGTTCCTGCACGTATAGCATACTCTCATTTACATGTTACAGATAGGTAGCTGTGTTGGTCTGCCATAGTCAAAATAAAAAAATTCCTTCCAGTAGCACCTTAAAGACCAACTAAGTTAGTTCTTGGTATGAGCTTTCGTGTGCATGCACACTTCTTCAGATACACTGAAGAAGTGTGTATCTGAAGAAGTGTGCATGCACACGAAAGCTCATACTAAGAACTAACTTAGTTGGTCTTTAAGGTGCTACTGGAAGGAATTTTTTCTCATTTACATGGTTACCTGTATAAGTTTGTTTCTCTTCCACAACCAGTTACAAATATTTTCCACATATTCAGCAAATCATAGAGAGCTAAATCAGTAGCTATCCTAATACCCTTTAAACCATTCAACAAGCACATCCCAAGCACAGCACAACTGCAGGGATACTCTCTGACCCCTGATTCTACTCCAAACTGGAGATGATTGCAGGAGGGTTTTTTTGGTGTTGTGCTCTCTTGAGGTTCTCAGAGCACCTCAAATCCTGTCTCTTTCACTAGAAAGGATGGCAAAGCATAGAGCTAGAAAGGAGAAAGGGTAATTGTACCTGACTTCATCTTGCATATTGGATGCAATGCACACTAACAACTTAGGTGCAAATCCCAGGCATGACTTCAAATGGCATTGATGCAACCATGCCAAACCAGATAACACAAGTGCAGCACTAGGATTCTAACATGTTTTACTTTTGAACTTGGGAAAAATAACAATCCTAACGAGACTGAAAAAATATACTTACTTTCTAGTTCTTCTTTCTCAAAGTTTGTGTTGATAGTAGAGCTGATTTTGCCCGTATCCACAACAGCTTCTTCATCATGACCCTAAAAAAGACAGAGCAGACATCCAGTTTAACACTATAATCACATCTACATATTTATGTTTCCATTTTATAAATGACTATGACCAAAAAATTTAAAATTGCTTGTCATACCATCTTCAGAAGGTTAGGAACAACAGAGAACACAGGGTTATTTTCTGGAACTGCATATTTTAGTATAAGTTTTTTTGGCAAGTCATCGTGTTGCCCAGAAAGCCTGAGTGGAATGAAAACCAGTTTTACACCCCATTTTCAATTGCCTGCCATAGTCCAACTTAATAGTTTTGTGTAAGCTTGTCTAGCATGTGAAAACAAGAGTTACTGAATAACAGACTGTGCATCTTCTATAACAGGGAAGGGAAACTACCATGATTCAAAGGAAACATTAAAAACTTTGAGTGAAAACAAGCTTCACAAATATATCCTCTTTTTCAAGATGTGCATTTAGCAGACACATTTTTATAATGACCCTAAAAAGGCATTATGTTGCACATAATATTTCTCTCTTTTTACTTCTGCCAAGTTAAACATTAAATGCATTTCCGTATTATGGATTTTGTAGCTTAAATCTGCATTAAAGTGTTTTCCATTTAACTACTGGCTTCCAACATTTCTTAAAGAGTTAAGCTGTAGATATTTCTCCTTCCAAAAACCTATGAATTAGTTGGCAATAGTGTAGCATTGCAGAGACTTAAGATTCTGAATGGCAAGTGGGAGGAAGAGAAAGAATCATACTCAAAAAAACCTGAAAGCCAAGAGACACAAAATCTACAGTTCCAATCACGGGCTTAGCCAAAAACTCATTGGGCAGATTTACGCAAATAACTACCTCTTTGCATCAGGCCCTTAAGGGGATGAAGTGGGTTCAAGACAACCCATAAACATTGAAAGGTTGCAGGGCTGCACAAGCCATCCCTGTCCCTCCTCCCATACTGCTAATGGGCCTGGTGGCCACATACCCCCATCACAAATTTGGTGTAAGTGAAAAATAGTCAATATTTATAAATAGGAAAAGAGCTTGCAAATGTAATCTCAGAACCTCTGTCTATAATCTTTGAGTATTCCTGGATAATAGATAAGGTCCCTGTGGACTGGAGGTGGACAAACGTTGTTACCATCTTCAAAAAGGGGGAGAAAGAAGACACAGGTAACTACTGACATAGATACCAGGTCCTAGAATAGATAATTAGAAAGTAGGTCTGTGAGCTTTTAGAAAAGAATGCTGTGATTACTGTACTAAGACTCAGCACAGGTTTCTCAAAAACAAGTCATGCCGTATATATAGAGTGCATTCCACTCTAAGGCAAAAATCCTGCTTGTATCATATAATGTTGCAATAGAAACTGCTAAAATGCTCAGAATATTTCATTTATTTAGTGAGTGGATGACTATCTAGACGGTATTAAGAGAACAAATCCTTGCTCTCAGGAGCTTACAGTCTAAAATGTGACATAAGGGAGACCCCACTAGAAATAGAGGCTATGCCAAGGGTGGGCAAACATTGAGGGCCATATAGATACATACAGATATAAATAGATAGATAGATAGATACACATATATATATACAGACACACACACACACACACACACACACAGAGAGAGAGAGAGAGAGATTCTTCCCTTCATTACTACCTCTCTCTCTCTCTCTCTATATATATATATATATATACACACACACACATACAAACAATAACTAAGCCTTAAGTATAACTAAAATTATTAAATGCAGATTCCTCCCCTCATTACTACCACTATTTCCAGCATTTTTGCCTTAGAGTGGAATGCAGTCTTCTCTACAAAAGATAAGATTCTTTTCTTCTAGAAAAAACTGTCATGAGACTGCATCTTGCAAATACTGCTAGATACTCCTAAAAAGAGAATGCCAGAAAAAAAGGTCATTTTTAGGTTACATATAAAGTTATGATATGATTCACAATCATGACTGCATGCTTGGTAGGGTCACAAGAGAGAGAATTTTTGATGGCTGCTAGCTCCTTAAGAGAAAATAGACTGGCTCCCTCCTGGTTGTCCTTCCACCAGCAGATGAAGACTTTCTTGTTCTAACAGGCCTTCAAAAACAAACTGATTTTAATGAAAAGACTGGTGCCATGATGTTTTTATTATAATTATCAGTATGGTTTTAATATATTTTATATATGCATATAACTTTTAATTCTATCAATTATTTGTGTTTTCATGGTTTTTTCCTATGTGTTTAATAGCTCTTATTTTTTTTTTTTGTGTGTGTGTGTGTGTGTGTGTGTGTATATATATATTATTTTTAATCAAAGTCATCTGCGCATACCAGGAGATGAGAACCTGAGACCCTCCAGATATTGCTAGACTACAACTCCCATCCTCTTTGACCACTAGCTATCTAGGGCTGCTGGATAACTGGACTCAACAGCATTTGAAGAACTACAGAGTCACCATTCTTCCATAGGCTATGGTATCGCCTAAGAAAAGGTTTAATTATGTAGCATTTTTAACTCTTGTGTGCATTCAGATTAAAATGTTTTTATCTATTAACTTTTAAACTCCTACCAGCTTTTTTATGGTTTAAAAAACACAGCACACAATTAACTACTTTTTGCCCCATACCATTGATGATCATTAATATTCTGTGGCACATGTGTCAGTGTGTCTGGCTGCTAACCAGAAGGTTGGTAGTTTAAGCCCACCCAGGGATGCCTGTGGACAGGATTTCTGCACTACCAAGGGTTGGATTAGATGACCCTCGGTGTCCCTTCAAACTATGATTCTATGCTTCTTACTATTCAATGCTAATGCATTTAAGAACTTTAAAAACAAGTAGTGCAATGTTCAAAACAAGATCTCCTCCTTAATGTACTTTGGACAAATACTAAAGTACAGTGGTACCTCTGGATGCGAATGGGATCCGTTCCGGAGCCCCGTTCACATCCTGAAGTGAACACAGCCTGCATCTGCGGGTCGTGATTCGCTGCGTCTGCGCATGACGTCATTTTTAGCATCTGCATATGCACGAGCGGCGAAACCTGGAAGTAACACATTCCGTTACTTCTGGGTCGCTGCAGACCACAACCCGAAAACGCTCAATCTGAAGCTACTTTAACCCGAGGTATGACTGTACATTAAGGTTAGATGAGGGGTGCATAAAGCACCACAAATTTAAGATGGCCACAACTACAGCCAACCAACCACACCCTAGGCCATCCCCAACTTCTCTCACCACCAAGGAAATACAGCAAGCGAATAGTAAGAGAACCCATATGTGACGCTGAAACAAAACCCCACACATACACTAAGAAGAGAAGCATTGCCACCCCACCCCACTCACCATTTCCCCCTCTTTTCTTCCTAACCTAACACTGTATGCAATACTAAAGTCTCATAACAAATGAAACTGATCTGTAGAAAACACAACTTGAAAAAAGAGACAATGCATGTATTTTTGTGAACTAAGAAATTTTTAATAAAAATATTTATAAAAAAAAAGATGACCACAACTAAGTGGAGCCAATGTTGAGACATTACCAAATGATGAAGTTGTCTTATTAACTCAGAGAAGGCAAAAACAGCCTACTTAAATTCTCATTTCAGGTTGGGAGTCATAAAAATGTTCTAATTCAGGAGGAAGGACTGAAGGCTAAATCAGTTGTATGGTTCCACAAGCTTTTACATTTGTATTTGTATTTACATTTCCCTCTCTTATTTGGTTATTAATACTACCATTTGATGATTAATTTTCAATACATTATGAGGTTTGATTATTGCAATGTTGCTTTAATTAAAAGCAACGAAACGGCTTACACTATGCCAGAGGAAAAAAATGTGTTTTAGAATGCTGTTTATACCAAAATTGTAATTTAGTGTCCTTAGTCTTGATTGACAAATATGAAACAGGCATTCTTTGCCAGCTCGCTCATAAAGAAGTGGCCTTCAAAATTATATCATGTGAAAGCAGCCTGTCTATAGATTAGATTACCGAAAGGCATGTGTGCCCTTGTAGACCTTCCCAAGGCATTAAAGGCATGCCTGTTTTTAAAAATTACAATACAAATACACTGAGATTGAGATTATTCCATGAAGTAATAATAGCCTTAATCCCATTCTTAATAATTTTTTTTTTGTCAAACAACTTGAAATTAACAAAGCTCTGGGTTAGGAACTAATTTTCTGCTTAAATTATAATCCTTAGTCTTCAATATACTATATCTGTTGCTATAAACAGAACTTAGTCACATAGGTTTCCAATACTTAATAACGTGCAAGTAAAACTCGCTCAACACATTGCTGAATTTGCAACTTTCTAGGACATATAATGAAAGTCACCTTCTGCTCTGCGTCTCTCTTACTATACTTTTCTGTGTCTGAAAAGTATGTAGCTGAAAGCTAGTGAGGTTTATACGAACCTATTTAGCTTCCCCAGTAGTCCAATTCCATGCAGAAAAAGGATTGACTCATCAGAAAGCTGAATAAGAGGGGCTTTGCAGTCTTTACAAGCTGTTACATGTTCTGACACAATAGAATTAGGCAAAAATTCGACTTAAATAAAGACCCGTTTGCTGAAAAAATGCAGCATGATAGGTAATATGGTGACCAAGAATTTCTCTAGTACTTTTTAAAGCTGTTTAATATACTGGATCTTACAAAATCATTTGGTAGTGAACTTCAAAACCATGTGTCATGTTAAAAGTCTTCAACCTGCTGCCAATCAGCTTCATTGCATGACCCTGAGTTTTAGTATTGTTGATGGAAAACAACTTGCCCCAACAACCTGCCCCAACAACAATTGGGGCAGGTATGCTTGAGATCGATAACATTTTGTTCAAAATGTTCAAAATGTTATCGATCTCAAGCATACCTGCCCCAATTGTTGTCTTAAAAAAACAAAAAACCTGCCCCAATTGTATTAGCCTTCCCTTGTATAGAAGATGCTTCAACATAATAAACTGTTGTTCCAGGCATTTTTCCACAATTCCAGGAATGTTTTCCTGGTTGTTGCAGTCCACATAAACCCAATCAGCTTTGCACTTACTTACATCAGTCATGTCAGATGGCACTCCTAATTTGCATTCATCTTACTGTGTTTGTAAGCTTCTGACATCATAGCTCCCACCTGAGGCTACCACAAGACATTTTAACACTGAAGCAAATATAAGGGGAAATAGGGAAGGAGTTTCTCATTGTCTTTGCAATTCCTATTGAGATGAAACAGACTGGAATCTGATTCTCTGCAGGCAATAGAACTAAATCAGAACAGAGACAGAAAGGAGAAACTAAGAGAATCCATAAAATGCAGAAACACTTTGAAGTATGCATTTTCACCAACAATTTGCACTGTTTAATATTAATCAGCAAGTCTTCTAAGAAAAATAAGATACCTTAAAATAAATGTAAGTTTATTCTGATCAAAGCATGTCCTTAATTTGATTAGCATTCACAAATAACTTTAAGTGTTCTACCATCACTTTTAAAAACACCACAACTTTTAATTGAACTAATGCTGTCAGCTGAAAAAATGCTCATCTAACAGATGTGTAATGTAAAACTAAAGTTGTCGTAATATTTTTGCTTTGTGAAAAATGCACACTAAACTACCTACATTAAAGGCAAAAAGTAGCATTACACTTAAGGCCAATTCATCAGATACCTGTACATGTTTATATTTGACAGGGATTTCACCAGGGTATATGTTATGACAGCAGAAATCAGCAAGTACACACTTTTACACACTTGTATTTAAGGCATGGCAATCCACCCCCATCCCATTATGCCAGCCAGTAAGGGGTTGGACTCAGAAGAAAATCTGCTGAACAGGTGGCCACAATGCATGCTGGAGGGTTATTCACCAGTGGAAATGTAAGGAGGTGTGTGTTAATCTGAATTTACAATATGGTTTATCTCAGCAGATCATGACTTAAGTATAAGATTGACATAACTCTAATATGACACAAGACCCTTCATGATGAGCTTTGGTGACCATGGAAAAAGCCGGACTCCAGCCTCCTGCTGAAATGTATTTTGGGCATATCCTGCCTTCACCCACATCTGACCAGAAGATTAACACATGCAAATTTTGTTTTCAAGTACATGATACTCAACTCCTCAGTGAGATCCATCCCCACAATGGTAAGGTGATTTAAAGGCAGATGGCAGGCAGAGATGGGCAGGTGCAGATACCATCAAAGTCTTTCACCCTTTTGTTAAGCAAACAGGAACAGGATGACCAAAGATGGGCAAGGTGAGAACTAGGCAGGAAAGTCTGGAAGAGATTATGGAAATGGTAGGAATCAATCATTTCACAGACCCTTTCCCTCTCCACTAGTATGCCTTGGCAAAAAGGTATTTTAAAAAACCTATTAGATTCAAAGGCTAGTTGGCTCTCATAGCTCCAACAGGATAGAACTTAACCAGTGCTCCCCAGGTCTCAACACACTGCTGCTTCACTTTAAGGACAAGCATACTTTCGTTTCCCCACTCCTTCTAGCGTAGGTTTATGGCAGCTTCTGTAGGGCTTTTAGAATAGTTAGGGAATCTTTTACTCTTTAGTTAAGGTGTGTATGTAATGTAATTTGCTACCTGCTTAGCCTGTAACTTTGCTGTCTAAAGCAACAGTTTAATATATTCTGTTGCTCCAGTTTTATATATAATAAACCAAGCTTCATTGCTTTGAGTGAGAGCTTCTTGTGGGCATAAGATTAAGGGTTAATGCACATCCATAACAAGCACACGTTATAACTCCAGGAAAAGATCCTAAAGCTCTCAGCAGTGAACATGAGTGCTGGCTGTACACATGCGGATCCATGTACACACTCGTAACAGAAAGGCATGAAACAAGGGCACGGGGGAGGCAGGGCTGTGCTGGCCTGGAATGAACTGGATTACAAGCTGTTTTAATGGCTCTTGCTGGCAAGTATCAAGCCCAATCATGCTGCTGCGGCTGCTGCCACCAGCTCTGCCCCCCCCCCCCCGCAAGTGGCTGGGTAGCAGATGTGGCAGTGGCTTTACCACTACACAAGTCTCCACTGGCAGGCAGGGTTGGGGTTAGGATAGCAGCCTAAAACTTAAAGACCACCTTTCTATCATCCAGTGCAAAAGCAGAAACATTAAAAATACCTTACAAATATGGACAGACTTTACCTGATTTTATATTACAATTGTTCATGTAACAAAAGCTGATATACCACTGAGAAACTTTCTAAGATTCTCAAACATATTTTCTTTACATGCAGCCACATGGAAAATCTATTAACATGAAGAAGGGTTAGACTTAAAGCATACTAAATCAATATCCAAGTTGGCAACCACATTATCTACTACAGCAAGATATATTCCTAGAAGATAGCAAAACAGAATAAGTGGGGAATAAAAAGTGAAGTCCAGGAGACTACTGGAATCAGACATGTTTTTTTAAATGTTGGATACCTCCATATTGATAAGTCACTTAAGTAAAGCTATCTAGGCATGTTCTGCAACTTCTGTCAAATACTGAACTCAGGAAGCTTTTTCTCACTAACTTTAAACCATACTGTTTTCCAAAGTTATCCTCTACTGAACATGATACTGAGAAAAAGACCTATGATACTAGTTTCACAAAGAATGCTGATGAGCTTCTAATCCTGATTATGTACAGATGACCTGCCCAAGAATCTTACATAGTCAAAAGTTTACTACAGACCTAACAAAAATTGTTATAATATGATGCATAAAGGAGAGAAGGGTGCTAAGAAAGTTTAGTGGAAGGCATGTTTAGCCAAGAAACCTGTAATTTCACAAGACGCTACTTTTAACACATTTTAGTACAATTTCCTAACATACATTAATCCTGAAAAAATCTGCCCTCTCTAAAGAGATGAGTTAATAGGTAGTACTATTAATTGTATTTGAGTCAAAGTTTTCAGTCACACATATTATAAAGCTAAAGGAATTTATAAAAAGACAATATAGCTAAATTTGTATGTATATCAAACCCTGATATTACAAAGGTTTTCAAGACAATTATTTACGCAATCTGACATACAAGAGTGACTATCATGAGTTCTGTTCTAGCCACTTTAAAATGTTATTTCTTTGAAAGAAGTATTTACCAGCTCCTTGTCTATATGTGTTCCTTCCATGCTGATGCTGAAGAAATGGAGAATGCCCTTGTGCAAGTTTGCAGTGCTATGAGCCTCAAGAAACCAGACCACACATAACTACTTTATAACAGTACAGCCAACACAGATGTACAGCTGTATAAATCACTCTGTTGCAGCCAGTTATCTTGTAAAGATACTTAGTCTTCTAGGCCAGTAACTACATCCAGCACAGGTCACATAATAACAGAATTGAGGAACATGGCATGCCTTCAATTCCCACCAAGGGAACACCAAAAAAGGAATTGAAACTATGTGGTTTGTGACTTAACGTTTAGCTACAGCAGTAGCTAAAAACGGCCTGCAATATGAATGTTTTGCTGTTAAGGCCCAAGGTTTTATCGTCACTGTGTTTGACTCAAATCCCCAAACTAAAAAAGGTCTCAAACACTGTACACATTTATATATTCATAAAAGCCAATTTTCTAGCTACGTTGAGCCTGAAAAGCTCTTTTGGGGATCTATAAAAAGTACTGCAGGTGGGAGGGTGGGGGAAGAAAGATCAATTCCCATTACAGAGCAGATGCCAAGAATCATTTTTTAAACTATAGCTTCTAAGGAACGAAATATAAGGTACAAGTTCCTACATACATATGTTTAGTTTGCACATAACACTAAACCATGTGATAGATACATGAGCAGGCTTCTGTGCTCCCCCCTCCCCTTTCCTCCTCCTACGTAGACAGGAAGAGGACTTTGCTAAAAACTATCCTGTCGTTATGTAAGAACCAAAATTGTGGTTTATAACTAATTTTGGTCTTCTTAACAATACACTTTCTTACCCCAGAGTTTAAGAACATAAGGCTGGCATCCAATTCTTATAGCTGCCAATCAGATGCCTATAGGAAGCCCACAAGCAGGACATAAGCGCAACAGCACTCTGACAATCTGAGATTACCAGCAGCTGGTAATCAGAGGCATGTTGCTTCTGACAATGGAGGCAGAACATAGTCAAAATGGCTAGAAACCAATGACAGCCATACCCTTCATGGTTTTGACTTAATCAATTTACAAAGGCATCCAACTTAGTGGACTTCACTACCTCTATAAAATGGCGATGAATGAAATGATTTTTTTTTTAAAAAAATAATAATTTTATTATTTCTATGCTGCCCATCTGACCAGGCTGGCCCAACTACTCTGGGCAGCTCCCAACAAAATATTAAAAACATGTTACTGTAAAAACCAAGGCTTTTAAATATTTATATAACAAACAATTGTGTGTGTGTTGAATTTCATAGCACTAAGGCCACTGCTCCTAACTGGTTTAACAACACTTACATCCCACACCAGGACCTCAGTGTCACTTAAGATTAAGTCCAGGGTCACTGACTGGTTCCATGAGAAACTATTCTAGGTCACAATGATTTAGGGTATCAAGAAATTTTTATCTCTTTGTCATGACTGGGACACATGTAGCCAGGCTACGTTAGAGTATTTGAAGTCACTTATTACTACATTACATCCTATTTTTCATGCCTTCTTGATTTCATTCTCAAGATCAAGATCAACCTGGGTGTTTTGTTCACTGGACAATAGTACTAATTATTCTTTGGGCCTGGTGTTTCCACCCACAGCAACTCTGTGGAGTCTGCCCTTTTGAGGATTTCTGTCTTGCTGGACTTTATGCCCTCTTTGAGGTATGGGATTACAGCACCTCCAGCACAACCTTCCCTGTCTTTCCTATATACTTTTTAACAGCGATAACCAGGTCTAACAGGTTTTTTTTCCCAGTCCACCAAGTTTCCCTTATGTCCATTATAGCTATGCTCTTCTCTCAAAACCAAGGACTCTAGCTAATGTTCATTTTGGCTCACAGGCTTCTAGCAGTAGCATATAAACACCCATAACTAGTGTGTTTGGTCTTTGGAATATGGGTTTTACCCTATGGGGCCTTTGCTTCTCTAATAGTTAGCATGTGCCCCTGCTTTCTCAATGCCTTGCTGTAACCATCCCCCATTTGAAAAATGATAAACATTTTACTCCTCATCCCTGGAATGGAATGGCCCCCACCCTATTAGTTTAAAGGCTGCTCTGCCACATTTTTTATTTTAAGGACCAAATGCAAAACAAGAATTAACCATAATGTTAACCAAGGACCAGGTTCTTATATAATTAATACCTGGTTCTTAAACTAGATTCCTAAAATAGAATGGAACATTTTATAAACACAGCCTTAAAAGGCTACACCACAAAAGGATAGCTGTTTAACGAGTGCATTTTTTACAAAGCCAAATTTCAAATCTGCACATTTGCTATACCATGCATAAATATACAGTAATGCAAGGCTGAGAAGTATGACGTAACCTTTACAGTTGAGGCTGTTTAATTATTGTTTATAATACTTATAAACCACTTCAAAAAATTTAAATCCCAAAATGATATACAAAAGTATATGTATGTGTGTGTGTGCACGTGAGCAAATATATATTGTCAAACTTAAAACAAATTGTGAATTCCCTTAAAAATAAGAGTTTTTAGATACTATAATGTCAACTAATAAATCGAATGATGGTACATCATCAGCTTTCAAAGGAGTGAAGCGGGGTGGGATGAACACACAGAGACACACATATACCTTTACAAGGTGACACACATTCTGGACAATGTCAGAAAAATTCAGAAGCAGTGCTGAACATTGGTTTGTGTTTGTCAAGTGAATGCTCAGTCTTTCATAAGTTCCTACAGATGTTAGAATTATTTTTGTTGAAAGCTTTCAAATATCACTTGCCTCCTACTTCTACCTAGACCAATGTGGTACTGCAGCAACTACTTCTCCATCTCCTCCAAAGAAACCCAAAACAAAAAACCCAGAGAGAAAAAAGGTTTTAAGGCTGTCACAAAACAATACAGGCATGATAGGAAGAATAAAAAAGCCTGGTTCTGAAGTCCTCTACTGATCCACATACAGTCCTCATAGCTGTTCACAAACCAATCATTTGTTAAGAGTAAAGGAAATGACAGAAGGCCCAAGGCATTCAGACAATTTTCAAACCAAGGAAAAAGACTGTTTTTGAAAGCTAGGTCCACGTGACATTGCTGTGTTCATTTAATGGAATAATTGAGTTGTTGCCACTGCCAACCTTAGTAAGTTGACTTGCACACTTTTATTCTTATCTGCTTATACTTATCTACTGAAATTATCCCAGTATGAACTTCTGAACCAGAGTGAAGGTTCTTGAAAACAAGTATTTAAAAAGTGCTAAAACAATAACAGAAGGAATATGACATACACAATTTCATACAGGGTAACTGACTTTTGGGAAATGTTGCTCATTTTTGTCCTGTCTTTTAATATATGCCAATTTTGATATACAGCACAAGAGTAGAGTGATAAATGTGATATATAGTTTATAAATGAAATGCAATGTGTTGAACCACTTATTTTCAAACATATGTTTCTACTAATACACTATTTCTGTGAGTTTTCTTTGGCTTTACTCAAGTTTTTGAAATATATGAAATACCTTCATGTTGCAAGGTACTGTCCTAAACATTTGCAGGTACATTTGATGAACAACAAAATTATTATTTGTTTGTAGCATTTATGTCCCACCTTTTTCTCCAAGGACCTCAAGGTAGCATACAAGGTCCTCCCCACCTCACTTAATCCCCACCAAAACCCTTTGACGTAGGGTGGGCTGAGAGGCAGTGTGGCTTGCCCATGGTCAGCAAGTGAGCTTCATGGCCGAATGGGGATTGACAATTCATCTCTGTACAGTGCCAGTGCTTGCATTTCCTTTATGAAAGAAATGATTTTACACATTTCAGTTTTTAAATACTGGGTGGGCAGACTCTCCAGCTATGAAGTCAAATGAAAGTATTAATCAAATAGCACATGCACAGGAATTATTTCCAACAGTGTAAAAATATATATACTACTGATGTCCTTGGGGACATTATAAAGAACATTTCCCAATATGTAATTCAGAAATCAGAAACCCAAGGTCCATTCTTTGGTATGTGGGCTGGTACTAGGTAAATAGAGTGACAGACAGAATGACACAGGACCATTACCAGCTCTATAGGTAGGAAAATGGAACTAACAGTCCATTCTTTTCCATGTGGGCCAGTACTAGATAAAGAGGAATTTGGTTGTCAGGCAGAATGACACAGGACCAGCCCCATCCCTATAGGCAAATAATACAAAATTAATTTCAAATGGCTGGTGGTCACTATAATCAGAGACTGACAAGTGTGTGAGCAGGAACAGCTATATAATTAACTACACAAGCTCTAGTGAGTGAAATATGTAAAAATTTCCATTTTGGCCTTTGGGGCCCTTGCTGTTTAGCAGCATATAATTAGATTTGTAAAAGGTCTGATATACCCGCTAAATTGATTTTAGTGTCTCTTGAACTGGAGAGGGAAGTGGGGGAAGAACCATTGTCCTTCAATTCAAAACATGCCACTGCCTTGCCTAGGGTATTCAAATATAGGCAAGAGTAATAGCCAAGAGTAATTAGAAATTGCATATCATATAATCTGATTTTAAGAGTCTATTTTTCACTACACTAAGCAGCTTGCAGTTTCCAAAACGCTGCTTAAGTAGATTCCATTACAGATGATTAATTTAAGTGAACACTAGCAGCAGTGTGACTTGAAGAAAGATAGTGCAGATACACTGAATGCATCAAGTCTCAACAAAGAGTGAAACAAATAGATTTTGTTCTTATAGAACTAGGTCAATCAGCAGAAGCACTTTTTGGCATTTCCAGCTTGGTCCTCCTTTCATCACTGTGACAGAACATACTGTACTAAGCTACTACTACTTCAGGAGTTAGGAATAGACTCTGTTTAGCATAGGCCTGTGCCACTTTAGCTTTACACTCAGTAAAAATAAAGAGAACTCAACTCACAATGTGTGCCTCTGAAGTATGGCTGATAGTATATCCCAAGCTTTCCTCTGAACCAGAGTACAACTCTAGACCTCAATTTCAAGCATGTTCTTTTGTGCACTAATCTAAATGTCATACAAAGTGTCATATGAACTAAATGCATTCACCAGACATTCAAAATTTGAAAACAAGAGTGCAGTTCTTAATTGTTCCTACAATCTCCCCTGACTAGGCAAAAGTGATTATTGCCAGAGCAAACAATAAATTATTTTCTTAAGAAGATCATCAGAGCTGCTGAAGGAAAAGAACTGTCAGATAATGTCAGCTGCTCCTTTTCTCAATCTCCTGGCAACATAATGCTAGCCTCAAGAATAAGCATCTTTTACCCTGCTGATATTCTGACCAACTATGGAAGCAAGGCATTCCTCTTTTCTTGATTACAAACACACACTTTCACATTCATATAAATGGTCTCTCATTAGAAGATCATATGAAGCAAGCCTTGAGACTTTATTTCAGTATATTTTGAATCCAGAATACTGCATATGCTGTTCATCACTGTATTAAATACAGTGGTGCCCCGCAAGACGAATGCCTCGCAAGACGGAAAACTCGCTAGACGAAAGAGTTTTCCATTTTGGAGGTGCTTCGGAAAACGAATCTCCTATGGGCTTGCTTCGCAAGATGAAAATGTCTTGCGAGTTCCTGCAGGTTTTTTTTCCTTTCCCCCCCTTTTTCTAAGCCGCTAAGCCGCTTATCCGTTTATCCGCTAAGCCGATAAGCCGCTAAAAGCCGCTAATAGCGCTAATCCGTCAATGGGCTTGCTTCGCAAGACGAAAAAACCGCTAGACGAAGAGACTCACAGAACGGATTCTTTTCGTCTTGTGAGGCACCACTGTATTCTATTGAATCCCATTGCTCATGAAGAATTAGTATCAAGCAATATTTTTAAATCACCTAATTTTTGCTACCAACACTTAACTCTACAGTCTGAAGAGGAACCATCACGCATCCATATGTACCAGAAACAAAGAAGCAAGTAATAATTTGGAATCATTATACAAAAGCTATTTGAATGCCTGTGATATGCTTCCAGTCACATTCCAAACACATATTTTATACTCAAGCAGATATTTTAAAGAACACAATGACCCCACTTGCACTTAACACTAAGCTAAACCAGGGTTTGGCAGTAATGTGCAGGTTGCTGAAGCAAAGATCAAAGCTCAATTGCTCCTCGCTCAGGTGTTCTGTGCTCAGCCGTTCTGCTCTCATGCTACCCAGGGAAAAGCCATGATTTGGTAAAGCATTGCGTCTGAATGTTGGGAGTGAGACAAGCAAGTCACAAGCTGTAAAAAAAGTTTGTTCTTGCCTTATCACTTGGAGTTTGTCTGAAGGTACAAACCACAAGCCTGGGTTTGAACACAATGCTAAGACAAATCATGGCTCAGAAGGAGCACTGTGGCTGCAAACTTTGCTCCAACAACCTGCATGTATTCTCATTCATGCTAAGTCATGGTTTGGCTTTCTGTGCTAACTAGATCACTGCCTAGGTTCATTACCTGTTGCAGCACCCTTTCTGCTATTAGCACAAGTGCACTTCAATTTCCATAGATGTCAAACTAGTTAAGTTTTATTTGTAGTTGAAGTATGATCCGTGTATCCTGTCCACACACACTTTAAGTACCCCACAACACGCTGAAGGCTTTATATATGAAGAAAAGAATAGCTGTATCTATTCACAAGTATGGCTTATTGCCATGACCAAAATACTAGCTTCAGGAGTGCCAAGTGTGCGGTGTAATCTGACACATCTACAGTGGTACCTCGTTTTGAGTCTGTCCCGTTTAGGGTCCACTTCGTCCAACGTCCGTGGCAAACCCAGAAGTACTGGAACTGGGTACTTCCGGGTTTGCCGCATGCGCAGAAGTGCTAAATCACGCTTCACGCATGCGCAGAGCAGCACTTTGTTGAGTGTCCCTTTCATTGAGCATCCAGGGCTCCGGAACAAATCCCAGACGCAAAGGGAGGAACAACTGTACTCAGAAGTCAAATCAGAGACTCACAAAACTGTAGAGCTGGAAGGGATCCCTGAGGGTCATCTAGTCCAAATCCCTGTGCAGGAATCTCAACTAAATCATGCATGACAGATGGCCATCCGGCCTCTGCTTAAAAACCTCCAAGGATGAAGAGTCCACCACTTCTCATGGGAGACTGTTCTACTGTCGAACAGCTCTTAGTGACAGAAAGTTCTTCCTGTTCCTTATGTTTAGTGAGAATGTATATTCTTGTAGCTTGAATCTATTATTTCGGGTCCTAGCCTCCAGAACAGGAGAAAACACTCAATCCTCCATGTGACTGCTCTTTAGATACTTGAAGGCTGCTATCATATATGTTCTCAGTCTCCTCTTTACCAAGCTAAACAGATCCAACTCCCTCAACTGTTCCTCATAAGGCTTGGTTTCCAGACTCTGGATTATCTTGGTCAACCTCCTCTGCACACATTCCAGCTTGTCAATATCCTTCTTAAATCGTAGTGCCCAAAACTGGAGACTGTACTCCAGGTATGGTCTGTATGACCAAGGCAGAATAGAGCAGGACTGTTATTTCCCTTGGTCAGGACACTATACTTCTGTTGATGCAGCTTAAAATAACATTAGTTTTGTTGTTGTTGTTGCTGCTGCTGCTGCAGCATCCTACTATAGATTCATGTTAAACTTGTGATCTACCAAGATCCCTAGATCCTTTTCACAAGTCCTACTGATAAACCAGATGTCACAGAATCACAGAGTTGGAAGGGACCTACCTCCATTTTATATTTTTGCAGCTGGTTCTTCCTGCCTAAGTGTAGAACCTGACATCTGTCCCTCTTGAAATTCATTTTGGCCCAGTTCTCCAGTCTGTTAAGGTCATCTTGAATCCAGATAATGTCTTCAGCGGCTTTGGCTACCCCTCCTAGTTTGGTGTCATCTGCAAATTTGATGAGCACCCCCTCAATTCCTTCATCCAAGTTGTTTATAATTAATTTGAACAACAGGCCTAGGACAGAACCCTGAGGCACCCCACTTGTCAGTTTTTCCAAGATAACGAGTTAGTGAGCATTTCCCCATCTTCTCCAAGCAAGGGACCTAATACTTGATTGTTCTTCCTCTTGCTTTGAACATAGCCACAAAACCCTTTTTTATTTCTAACCCAGGGGTCAGCAAACTTTTTCAGCAGGGGGCCGGTCCACTGTCCCTCAGACCTTGTGGGGGGCCGGACTATATTGGGGGTGGGGAGAACGAATTCCTATGCCCCACAAATAACCCAGAGATGCATTTTAAATAAAAGGGCACATTCTACTCATGTAAAAACACACTGATTCCCAGACCATTTGCATGCCAGATTTAGAAGGGGATTGGGCCAGATCCAGCCCCCGGGCCTTAGTTTGCCTACCCATGTTCTAACCTCTCTTGCAAGCCTGAGTTCATTCTGAGCTCTGGCCCATCTTACCTTGGCTATTTGTGTATATTCTTCCTTCATGATTTCTCCTTTCTTCACTACTTACATCTCAGCTCATCTAAAACCTCCAACTGAGTTCAATGGGGCTTATTCCCAGGTAATTATGTATAAGATTACAGCCTAAAATGTTATAAATGAAGTCCTCCCTGGCTTTCCACATATTATGTGTATTTTCGTAACACAGGATTTCTCTAACCAAGATATGAGAGCAGTGCCCTCTAGTGCCTCTGCAACAGAACATCCTATATTTGTAAAAGCAAACTAAACCATAAACAACAAAAATCCTCACTGAAGCAGAGGCACCTCTAAACTATGTTTCAACTTGGTGAGATATATCATTATTTGGAAGTGTTTGTAAATGGCATATTCAAATATGTTAGAAGTCCTGAGCTGACACTCCCAGCCTTCATTTTAAAAAGGAGATGGGGTGGGGGGACAACAAGAACACATCTCAAAATTACCCAAGTCAGAAATGACAGAAGTAGAACGGAACATATTATGAGTGAGCAATTTTGTTCAAAGGTTTTCAGCAGCTAAACTGTTCTGAGCTACCTCTTGTCAGAATCTAACTAGGCAGGTCAAACAGTTTCTAACCATTTTATGCAAGCCCTAGTCCTTCACCTAAGAAATTCTTTGTTATTTTGCATGTCCCATCAGTTCCCCACTCCCCAGCCCTGCATCAACAACAAAATTAAGGCAAACACAGACACACAACAAATAATTCTGTAGGCAAGAAATAATTCTCAAAGATTCTCAATAAGGAAGTTTATATTTTCAGAAAGGCAGAAGGAAGTAGCTATACACCTCTATCAAGAGAACTTCAGAGCATTAGGCCTTGTCCTAGCAGGGACTACCAGTAATTTAGAATCCCCATGGGATGTAATAAAGATCGGATCGTCATCAGAAAGTCTGAAATGCTAGGTAGGTGCTTATATTAGAAAAAACTCCTTGACCTATGTACTGAATTTGAATGAATTGATGATGCTATTATTCTCCTCTGCCTCTCCTCTTAGGGCTTCCCTGGCATTAGCCTTCTTAATTCCCCTCTCTTCTCTGCATCTCATTTGAGGATTTTTTTTTTAATCTATCCTGCTTCTATTAAGATAAGAGCTTCTGTGCACTATAAAATATTCCATCACATGATTCTCTTCAGTGTAGTCCTAGACCTAGGCCATCAAATCAATATTAAGTTTTGTCATTATTTTCAGTGGGGTATCTGCAAGCTAACTCTTGAGCAAGATAAAACCAATACACACAGTGTCATATGTGGAGTTGTAATCCCATTCTTACACTTTTTATAGAGCTGCATATTATCTAGAATTGTGTGTACAATTACTTACAAGGTTAGCTAAAACTCACTCAAGGTGCAAAATAAAGTTAGAATTATTGTCAGGAACCATGAAATTCAGCTTAGCAAAACGTTTCATTCAAAAGGTGTCTTGATTAAGTCCTCAGCTAATACCCTTTCTTATTTTCACTAGTTTAGAAGCAGGCTAATCAAGTAGATTTGTTATTGCTAATGAAGTACATAACCTCAGTTTAGTTGGCTTTTGGAAGAGCCAATAAAAAGAACTAAAAAAATATCTATGATAATATTGCAACCAAATGTTTTAAGCCAAAATACTTAACTCCTGTGAGAATGATGAAGAACCAACCTCATAACGGAGTAATGACTGAATGTGATTTATGAAGGACAATGCCATCAGGTGACAAGTTTGTGTAATTCTATAGCAGGAAGCCATATGTACAAGCTATTTTGAGTTAAGACTTTTTTTCTGGCACACACGTCTGTGAAATCCTATGAACAGTCCCACTATTAGCTAACAAAATAAAACACAAGGCACAATATGCATATACAGGGAAGTCAGAGCAATAGCAGGTAGAAAATATTTCACCCAATGTATTTTCATCATATTTTTTGGTGGGGGGACTATTCCAGCTATATTCAGTTGTATAAACAAGAGCTAAATAGCACTGCACAAATACATATAGTTCCTTGCCTTTTCAGGATAGCCTTGCATTTATTAGATTTCAGTACTGCATTTTTAGACAGCTATATAAAGGCAGGCTTGACTTTTTGAAATATTAAATGGTAATTGTGTTGGATCAAACCAGAGGGAAATGTTCTACATTAGAATCTGAAGAATTCCATCCTTATCTCAGGTTCATTAAATGCTAGGAAATTATCTAGTTCACTTATTAGTTTCTTTCATGTTCTTAATCTCCAACGGAACAGAAAATAAATTAGCATGCAAGCAAAGAGAGGAACCCTCTTTCCAGCACGTTCATCCTTCCTTGTTCCACCTACTTCAGGTAACTCAAAAGGAGGCGAGTGCTGTGCTTACTAGTAGGCTATGGGGTGAAGTTCACCCCTTTCTCTCATATCCAATAGCCACCTGGTACAGCTAATTGCAACCATGGACACAGATGCACCTACATGAATCATCAGTGCAGAAGAGAATAGTAATAAATAATTAAAGCTATTTTAGTGGATTTGTTAGTTTAAGATTGATTATATGACCCTCAACAGATACTGTAGGAAGCTGTAGGCTCATTTCAACTGTTCCAAAAATACCCTTCCAGATTTCCAAGAACAGATTTCTGAGAAGCACTCAGGATGCTATAGATGTGTAGATTATAATATGCAGGATCCTACATATGTATAAGGTGCAGTAAGATTTGCTTGTCTTCCTAGGGCATTCACACTTAATGATTTATCATAAGTGTCGGATAAAATGTGATGTTGCCTATTACTTTCAAGGAATTTTCATATTAGTCGATAGGAAACCCTCCAAAAAGTTAGCATGCAAGACGCTTCATCAGAAGATCAACACAGATCCAACCTCTAGCAAAACATTAAATACTAATGCTGGCATATTCCACAGAAAGGTTGCCTGAGAAGAATGGTTAATATTACCTGTGAAGTATTATTAGTACTTGTAATACTACTGTGAAAGCCTCCAGATAGGTTCAGAAAACCTATACAGTATGTGGTGCTTCAAACTGTAAATGGTAAAAAAGGCCTGATCAAAAATCATTGCCACAAAGCAAAAAAGTAGGTGCAATTGAACATTCTAGAACTACATGTAGCTGAAGAGCTAATTGTTGCAAAAAGGAAATACGCACAGGTCTACATCCGTTTCATTATAAAAACACTTTCATATTAAAATAAATGAGTGCTCTTTTCTTCCCAGACAGGAAAAGAGAACTAGGCAGACCACAATCTATGTAAGCTTATGAGAACAGGGACCATTAACCCTCTCCATGATTGTAAAACCAAATCCAATCTTCTCTAGCATCTTTCAGTGAATATATCATAGTCTCCTATGTAGAAATATATCTTAAAAGTAAATGCAGCAATTCAATTTTTGTAGTCATGCGTTTCTCTACTCAAAAGATTAATGGGCCCCCACCTCCTTCAAGAAGCTGGAACGACCGTCTCCTCCTGTAATCTGTAAGAATTCAAAAGATGCAAAATTATTCCCTCAAAAACTATTATGACCAAAAACAAAACAAAATATATTTGCAACAGATCACTCATACTCAGCATGAGAGGATAGCCAAAGAGCGCAAGAACCCACAGGGTCAAAGGAACCACTGCAGAATCAGCAATCGGATCAAATGCACCCTCCCTTTCTTAGACACTACCCTTCCCAGAGTAACATTCTGCTTATCTGCTGTCAGACACTTACAAGCAACACTCAGATGAGGCAAGGTGGAGGGCAGAGGTGGTATATAAATGAAAGCAGTGCTAAGATGAGAGACCTGAATCCCTGCCAAATGAAAACTGCTATAACTGTGGAGTCTTTCCACACCAGAAGCCTTGGCAAACAACTGGGCAAGTAACTTTTAGAGATACACTCCAGGCAAAAAACCTGGCATGGTTTCCAAGTGTCACTTCTGTGTGACAGCTGGATATCAAAAAGATCAGACATTACTGTATTTGGATTTAAGGACATCTACTAACCACAGGAAAGGAACAAATCCTGTGGCTCCCCCCCCCCTTTGTTTGTGGCTGTTGGCAAACCTGAAGCTAAAGACTCTTGACTCTTTGTCCAAGAGATCTTAGGAGCCCTACTTTTGTTCCCCTCATCATAGATCAGGAGTGATAACTCTTTTTCTATTACTGCCTTTTGCGCAAGTTAGCATTTTTTATTATGCCACCTCCAATGTGGAAAAACCACACATTTGACATTTATTTACTTTTATTTAAATAGGCATACTCTAATTAATACATAGCTCAATACTACCCATAATGTAGTCTACCACAACTGTTTTACCGAAAAACGAAAAAATAGATCACCACCTTTCTACATAGATTGTATCGAACAATTTGCTGTAGATGTAGATCCTAATGTGCAGCAATCAAGTTAAATCCAGTACTTAAATTGTTTGCCACATGGTACTAATACATATTACTCTTCAGTGAACAAGCCAAATGATGTAGAGGGAAAGCTTTTACACTAGGTTGTTCACTCGCTTAACTTCGTTTGCTATCAGAAGAGCTCTCCATCTTCTAGTGCCATTTGAAACTAGATTATCTGCCCCGGCACCGTCCCAAGGAACCTTGGGAATGAACGCATCCTTAGCAGCAGGACAAAGTCATGGAAACACTCAATAAAAATCCTGGCTAACTCATCTAAAACGCAAGGGGGCAAAAAAAAAAAATCTGTGATGAACCACTAATGTTTTTTTTCCCTAGTACCACTTTAAAAAGCAGGGAAGGGTGGGGTGGCGGGGAAGAGACAGACTGCGCCTCATTTCACCCCCAGCCATGAAAGGAAGTAAAGTGAATCACTGCTGAGTTATCTGCCACTTCCTTGAGCTCTGAGGACAAAAGAGCTGCTTCGGGTTAGCCATGTGTTTGCACTCACAAAGGACTCAAGAGGAGCAGGAGGACGGAAGGCAAGCAAGCAAGGCATCTCACCGGAGATGCCCCTACCTCGCCTGCTGCACTGTGCCCAGGACACATGTCCTTTTATATTATTATTATTATTATTACTATTACTATTAGTTCCCATAGGACAGCAGAGGCCAGCCCTGACCCGCTGCAGCCTGCCCACTATGTATCCTCCTTTACCCCGTTTGACACTTCCCAGCCCGAATGAAGGGAGCATGTTAGAAGGGTAAGAGGGAGAAGGGAGGGAGTGGGAGCTTCGAACAAAGAACCAGGCTCCCCCCTCCCCCTCCCTCTCTGCCCACCCCTCACCCTATCAAGAGCTCTTGCCTGAACAAAAGCAATGAGCCCAGACCAGCAGGAGCTGGTTGTGGAAAGGAAGGAGACGCGCGCCTCCCTCCATTTCCTCACACGCGCCAAGTGGAGGATTCATTCGGCGGAGATGATGCTGAAGCGAAATGTTTCCATGAGCAAGAAAACCGCCCGCCTCCCCCGCCCCCCTCAAGTCTTAATTCCATCCACGTGTCACAACAGTATTGCTCCTGTGGTTGTTGTTGTTAGTAGTGTTTGGCTGCGGAGATGAAGGGGGGGAAAGAGGAAGCGCGAAGTGACACCTGTCGGTTTGTGTGTGTGAGGGGGAGACTCGAGACCGGAAAGAAAAGAGCGCCTGGCTTTGTGTCGCCTCCTCGGGCATTAATCCGGCGCCGCTTGCCCGTCACAGAGCCAGGGAGCCCAGTGAGGCGCTCGGTGGGGCTCCGCCCCCACAAAGAGGCGCAGCGGCGGCGGCGGCAGCAACGGCCGCCCGAGCCTCTCAGCCCAGGGGAAAGGCGGGAGAGATAAAGGGGCGCGAGCGCCTCCCTCCACGTCCCCCCCTCCCTCCCTCGCGCGCAACCGCCAACTGCCATCCCGCCTCCTCCCGCCGCTCTTCAGTTACCGTTGTGAGTAGCGGTCTCATCTGCTCCCCCGACCGCTCCTCCTCCATGGTGCAGGGCTCAGGAGGAGAGAGGGTGGCTGCGCTGGAAGGAATAATAGTACTGGTACTACTACTACAAGCCGGCACTGTTCCTTCTTCTGCCGTCGACGTCGGCAGCACAACGAGGCTCCTGACTCGGCCGGCCGCTTTTTTTTTTCTTCCTTTTTTGCTCTCGCCGGGAGCCGAGCCGGCTCTACGCTTGGCCGCGCCCCTCGCCCGCCTGCGCGACTGGCAGCAGCGCCGACCAATCGGCGCGGGAATGCGGCTCCTCCTCCTCCTGGGCCGGAGGGATGACGCGAAGGCGAGGCGGCTCTCTCGCTTCTCTCTCTCTTCTGAGGCAGAGGGGGATTTACGGCGCGACCTTCCTCCTCCTCACTCAAGGGGAGCCCTTCATGCAGGGCGGCGCTGCCTCCCCGTCCCCGCCCCATGCACGCTGCTGCTTAGAAGTAAAAGTCCCTCTTGAGTACACAGAACACACAAACACGAGAGAAATCGAGCGAGGGGGAATAAATTGCTTCAGGGGGTTGTCTGAATAGGCGTCGACGGTGCTTGAGAGGCAATGTGGGGCGTTTTTAACCACATCCCTTCGTGGTCCGAGGAAGAATGAATCGCTGTGCGCGGCCCTTGGAAGCCGCTCAGGCAATCTTGCTTTCGTAGTGTTTAAAACGTACCCCTTGAGGGGAAATAAAAAAATAAAACATGCGGTCCTAATCCATAAACAACTATGGCGGATGAGATCATTAGGTGTGTTCCCCGCAGCCCCCATAACGTTAAATGGCTGCTTCGGAAGCTGAAGTAACTCGGTGGATGAGTAGGAGCCTAACGGTGTGGTCCTACATACGTGTTTGTATTCGGAAGAAGCTGCCTCCGAGCCCTCCACCCTCTTGCTCTTCAGCCCAGGGGGCAAAGTGAGGCGACGGCCTCAGGCAGTAGGATGCACAATGGGGCAGCAGGTCCCCGTGCAGAGCTGAGCCTCGGAGAGGAAGGGATCAGATGCACACAGGAATAAAGTGCATCCATATAGGAAGAAGCCGATGTGGATATTTTAAACTGAGCCATATTTCAAGGTGCAGATATAAGCAGTGGTTTCTTTCTGGGGGGATGCAGGGGGACGCATACCCCTAAACATTTTGTGAATCTAAGTTTGGCCTCATTGAGGGGCAGTATTTCAATATGAGTGGGAAAATGAGAGTACCCCTAAACATTTTTTAAAGGGAAAAAAAGCACTGGATATAAGGTTGCCAGACGTCCGGAATTTCCCGACATACCCAGAACACTGTGGTTGGAAGCAAAGTCTGGGCAAAAATCATCCAAAAAATAAAATGGGGGAAATCTGGACGTAATGCTACCCATATTGCCAGTGTTTTCCTCCATTCCACCCAATAGTTCCTACGTTCACCTTTTCATTTCCAAAAATGCACTTCTTAATAAATATTATTCACAAATGATATGAGAAAGGGGGTGGGAAGATTGATAGGGCATGGGAAGAGAAATACCTATTTAATGAAGCAGCTATGTATTAGTTTAATATGATTCATAATACCACACTTTAAGATGCACTTTCTAATAAATATATGACTTGAATGAAATGAGAAGGGGGAGCAGTGATAGCCAGGACTTGTGATGGAATAAAAAGCTGTGTAATGAAACAACTATGTATCAATTTAGTATTATTTAATAATGTTAATGGCGTATTTTAGAGTATAGGGGCTTCACGGGGTATGTTGACCAATACAGTAGTGACTTGCTCAGTAAACTAAATGGTTGAACGGAGAATTGAACCTCGGTATTCTGGGTCAAAACCTAATATTTTAACAGTACACATCAGTGCTGCTGGGTTTATATATGCAGTACCTAAGCACTGCATTATCATAATTAATTAATTACAATACTCAGATCAAAATTCAAAATGTATTGCATTGTTTCCTAAGTTCAAGGTGTCACAGGAACAGCATTGCACAAGATAACATTCTCTTTCCCACGAGAGTCTGTTTTGGGAGAACATGTTCTTCCCACACATGGACTCCTTGCACTGCTTCAGGGAGTGACCTCACTCTTAGCAGCTGCACAGCCAATTTACAAATGAGTTTGGACAACCTTTTGGCTCAGTACAAAGCACCCAATTAAGTCTATGTCAGTTCTCTAAATGTTTAAAATGTTTCCGGAATTAATGTTTCCACTTTGATGCCATAAGTTCTCTGCCCATCAGAACTTCTCCGCAGCCTTCATTTAGAATTCATAATTCTGTTAAATTCTCTTGGGAGCTGGTATTGTTAGCATGCCATGGGTCTTGGTCAGTGGTACATAAAAGACGGATGTGATCAATACTCTCCCTGTTGGATCAGTATCCATCAGCTTGCCATTATATGTATTTATTTATTACATTTATATATGCTGCCCTTTCTGAAAGGAACTCAAGGCAAGATATATAGTTCTCTCTCCCAGCACTAGCAGTATCATTTTATAATCACAGCAACCCTGTGAGATAGGTTAAGTTGACAGATAGCGTAACTGACCCTAAATCACTCTAATGAGCTTCATGGCTCAGTTCATCATCAAATGCAAGATTGGGGAAATGCTGAAATCCAACATTTTCAAGAAGGAAAAGAAAAAATGTCCAAATTCTAAGATCTGCTTTTGTCCACAAATAAATTTTCAATGCAAATAGAACTGAAGGCTGTTGTGCCCACAGTAAACACAACATCAGAATCGCATTTCAGTCTCAGGTGTTTCATTGGTATTACAAGTAGTGTGAGGAAGGTTGTATGAATCTGAACTTATGATATGGTTTATCTCTATAAATCGTGGCATAAGTATAAGATTGACATAACTAATTTGACATGAGACCCTCCATGATGAACTCCTTGGTAACCTGGCCCAAGCCGCACTCCAGGCATTCAGGAATATTCTGAGTTCACACACACCTGACCTAAAGATCAACATATGCAAATATAGGATTGCCAAATACAGGATACTCATCTCTTCAGTGGGATCCATCCACACAATGGTAAGGTGAATTAAAGACAGATCTCAGACAGAGATGCCTAGGTTTAGATAACTGTTCGCTATCACAAGTCTTTCACCCTTTTGTTAAGCAAACAGGAACAGGATTACCAAAGATGGGCAAAGTGAGATATAGGCAGGAAAATCTGGAAGGGATTATGGAAATTGTAGGAATCAATCATTTCACATACCCATCTTCTATACACTGACATGCCTTGGCAAAAAGGTATTTGAAAAAGCATTAGATTCAAAGGCTAGTAGGCTTCATAGCTCCAACAGGACAGAACATATCCACTGCTCCCTAGGAGTCTGCACACTTCTGCTTTGCCTTAAGGACAGGCAAACTTTCTTTCTCCCCCTCCCTCCTCCTAGTGTGGGTTTATGGCAAAATTGTCATGCCCATGCTTCTGTAGGCCACATGTGGTGCTGTGGTCTAAACCAATGAGCCTCTTGGGCTTGCCGATCAGAAGGTCAGCGGTTCGAATCCACGTGAAGGAGTGAGTTCCCGTTGCTCTTTCCCAGTTCCTGCCAACCTAGCAGTTCAAAAGCACGCCAGTGCAAACAGATAAATAGGTACCACTGTGGCGGGAAAGTAAACCGTGTTTCCATGCACTCTGGCTTCCATCACGGTGCCCCGTTGCACCAGAAGCGGTTTAGTCATACTGGCCACATGACCCAGAAAGCTGTCTGTGGTTAAACGCTGGCTCCCTTGGCCTGAAAGCGAGATGAGCACCGCAACCCCATAGTCACCTTTAACTGGACGTAACTGCCCAGGAGTACTTTACCTTTTTGGCCTTTAGAATAGTTAGGGAATTTTTTGTTGTTTAGTCGTTTAGTCGTGTCCGACTCTTCGTGACCCCATGGACCAGGGCACGCCAGGCACTTCTGTCTTCCACTGCCTCCCGCAGGGAATCTTATTCTTTAATTAAGGTGTGCCTACCTGCTTAGAATGTAACTTTGCTGTCTAAAGAAGCATTTTTATATATTCTGTCACTCCTATTTGCTATAATATGTGGGCATAAGATTAAGGGTTAACACTCATCCATAACAAGCACATGTCCTAACTCCAGCCAAAGATCCTAAACCTCTCAACAGGGTGTATATGAACATCCATGAGTGCTGGCAGAGCACATGGGAGTCCAGGTACACACATGTAAGGGTAGATGCTTCAATGCAAAGGTCAGCCCTGAAATGCCACAACCACACATCCATCTCCACTAGTTAGTGTCTATGGCAAGGATGAGGAACCTGTGGCCCTGCAGAGGTTGTTGGGCTCAACCCCCAGTAGCTTCTCTATGGTCAAGCAAGCAAAATTCCAGAAACATACAGAAGGCTTCCAGAATGTATTTTGTATAGTTAAGCTTTTACCTCTATCTTCACTACATTGTATCTTATTTTATTGCTATGGCTAGTGGCTGATGCAAATGTTGTTCTTCATATAGAAGGCCAGAAGTTCTCTGTCCCTGGTCTCATTGAGATGATCGCTCTTATTTATTCATTGCCAATGCAAGTGATGCTACAGTTGTATTCAGCACATATTTTTTTTTAAAGTGGGGGGAAGTAGATAGAGGCGAGGCACACAAAATTGGTCCATGTAGGACGTATCTTAGAAGAAACTGTATTATTTATGAACATCGGTGATAGAATTTACAATAAACCTAAAACAGCATCACAATGAATTATAAAGAGTTTGCTAGGAACCCAAACTATAATAATGGCTGCAGCATTGTTTTATGCAAGCCAAGAAGACCTCAGTTCCAGTAAATACTTACATTAACTGTTTACTACTATCATTGCTCATACGTTGAATTACAAAGGTCAGGGTGAGTGCCCTGCAGTTTATTAGTTTGTATTAATTCGGAGGCTTAATTTGGACCATGGTTTTCAATCATTTGCCCAAGACACATAGCATAACTGAGACATGAGGAATCTGAACTTGGAGTCCAGATGCTGTTGGACTCTGGTTCCCATCAGTCCCAGGCAGTGTTTTTTTTCCTAAAAAAATGTTTAGGGGTACTCTCATTTTCCTACTCATATTGAAATACTGCCCCTCAATGAGGCCAAACACTGATTCACAAAATGTTTAGGAGTATGCGTGCTCCTGCGTACCCCCAGAGAAAAGCACTGGTCCCAAGCAATGGTCTGGGCTGCTGGGAGTTGTAGTCCAACAACTTTTGAAGGGCCATCGAGTCCCCATCTCTTGCATAGCTGTATACTTGCACTGGTGTCTCTTGCTAAAAAATATTACCCTGCACCAGGTGTCATCTTTTCAAGACTCTGAGATCCGGACCCCACATGCATTTTTATTTACAGAGTAAATCTACATTTTCTCCATTCTTTGTGCACGTTGAATACCCTGAGTCAGCCCTGCTTGCATGTGTTAATGAAGCAGAGATGTTTGTTGGGGGCATTAATCCATTGTTAGTGGGCATCATTGCCAACGTGGCAGTGTTGCCATGGTCACTGGGGGCATGCCTGTCAATGATAAAGCGCTATATATATGTATAAAGCTTTATAATTGACAGGCATGCCCCCAGTTGTGTGTTTTCTCCTCCCATCTTAGACAAAACATATACACTGGACACAACAGCTGTTCTGCCATCATAGTGGTGGCTCCTCTCTGATGTAATATGACTATAGAATTGCTGTTTGTAGATTTGTTGGACATACATTTTACACATCACCTGGGAAGACAGGCGAACTAATATCAGTGTACTGGAAGAAGCAAAGATCACCAGTGCTGAAGCAATGGTTCTTCAACATCAACTTCGTTGGACTGGTCATGTTGTGCGGATGCCTGATGATTGTCTTCCAAAGCAACTACTCTATTCCGAACTTAAAAATGGAAAGCGTAATGCTGGTGGTCAACAAAAGAGGTTTAAAGACTGTCTCAAGGCAAATCTTTAAAAATGTAGTATAAACACTGACAACTGGGAAACACTGGCCTGCGAGCACTCCAGTTGGAGAACAATCTTTACCAAAGGTGTCATGGGCTTTGAAGACACTCAAACTCAGGATGCAAGGGAGAAATGTGCTAAGAGGAAGGCACGCTTAGCAAACCCTCACTGTGATCAACTCCTGCCTGGAAACCAATGACTCCACTGTGGAAGGACCTGTGGATCCAGAATTGGCCTCCACAGTCACTTGTTAAAACGGTGTTTATGGAAGACAATCTTACTCGGCTACGAGTGATCACCAAAGAAGAAGAAGACATGGATTTAGAAGGAATCATGGCTGTAAGACGTAATATGCTTGTATTTTGTTCAAAATGCATAATAAAACTGATATGTATGTGGGTTTTTACAAAAAAATAATCAGACTGATATCTGCAATTTTCTTAAATTGTCAATTTTATCCACTCTGTTTTA
Source organism: Podarcis bocagei (assembly GCF_964188305.1). Classification (NCBI taxonomy): domain Eukaryota; kingdom Metazoa; phylum Chordata; class Lepidosauria; order Squamata; family Lacertidae; genus Podarcis; species Podarcis bocagei. The sequence goes on along the minus strand of NC_138137.1, from coordinate 18,595,165 downwards.
TCCACTCCCCTTTGAGGAGTGAAGTTATTACCCTTCTACTACTGTCCATGCCGGGTCACTCAACAATTGCTACTGTGTTCTTTCCTCTAGCAGATCAAGATAACCAGGTGACAGCAAAAGCTGCGACAAAATTAGCAGGGGCAATTAGAATAAGATCTACCGGGTATTATTTGATTATTGATGCAAACCTCCAGAATGTATTTTGTGTAGTTAAGTTTTTACCTCCCTCTTCAGTATACTGTACAGTGGTACCTCGGGTTAAATATGCTTCAGGTTACATACGCTTCAGGTTACAGACTCCGCTAACCCAGAAATATTACCTCGGGTTAAGAACTTTGCTTCAGGATGAGAACAGAAATCGTGTTCTGGCGGCGTGGCAGCAGCGGGAGGCCCCATTAGCTAAAGTGGTGCTTCAGGTTAAGAACAGGTTCAGGTTAAGAACGGACCTCTGGAACGAAGTCAGTACTTAACCCGAGGTACCACTGTATTTTATTTTATTGCTATGGCTAGTGGCTGATGCAAATAACAAATCTTCTGAATCCGATTCCACTCTGTTTACATGTCGTTTGTAGTTACATAATATAAATAGTTCATCCATGGTTAAATCTGTCAAGGGAAACCTGGAGCTTAGAAAATCACAAATGGCCCAAAAGTGTGCCAGTTAACTATGAAGGCTACTCCTCAGCTTGAGGCCAGTTCATAAGGAGGAAATCTGAAATGTTATTCATGAGAGCAGAAAGCAGAATGAAAAACCTGTTTGCAGATGAAGGTCATGACTGATGTACAAGAGGCTACATGCCCCATTACTTCTCCCCTCCCAAAAAAAAGTTTTCATTAGCATGACGTATCAAGATTCTGGCAGAAGACTTTCCTTTTCTATAGAACCAACACTCAGAAATGCAATTTTACATTCTGGCTTTTTCTGAGGATTCCAGAATTGTATTCATGCATTATACGTTGGGTTTTAAGATAAAGCAAACCTGGACTGCTCATGTTTCAGATGTTACTAACGGGAATGAATCTCAACATGTAGTCTGGAAAGAAAACTGAAATGTCTACCCTATATTTTAATGGTCTAGTTAAACCATGATTACCAGTTTTGGGGTTTGAAAATTCAGTCTGCTCTTGTTTCTGCCAGGCTTCATATGTTGCCTGCCATATTCTGCCTGTCTCCACCTTTGACTAGCCAGACTCTCATCCGCACTATACATTTAAAGCATCATCATACCACCTTAAACAGTCATGTCCCCCCCCCCAATCCTGGGAACTGTAGTTTGTTAAGGGTGCTGAGGGTTGTTAGGAGAACCTTATTCCGCTCATAGAACTATAGCTGTCAGAATCCTTCATCCAAAGGAACTCTGGGAACTGTAGTTCTTTGAAATTCTCGGGTAGGTGTCATCCAGACCCAGCAACTTGTCAGTTTTCATTTTGCCTATCAGGCCTGGAACTTAAACTTTCATCATCGCTATCTGTCTTTATCCACCAGACTCACCGCCTGCAAAGGTTAGTTCAGGCACTGGGATCTGCCCTATATCCTCCATTGTGAAAACAGATTCAAATACAGTCATACCTTGAGATAAATACGCTTCAGGATAAGTATTTTCAGGTTGCGCTCCGCGGCAGCCCAGAAGTAACGGAGCACGTTACTTCCGGGTTTCGCCACTTGTGCATGCGCAGACGCTCAAAATGATGTCATGCTCATGCGCGGAAGCGGCGAAACACGACTCACGCACGCGCAGTCGCGTCTTACGGTCTGTTCAGGATGCGAATGGGGCTCCAGAACGGATCCCGTTTGCATCCCAAGGTACCACTGTACCGTATTGGACTGAATATAAGCCGCACTTTCCCCCACCAATTCCAACTGTGAAAAGTGTGCGGTTTATATTTGCGACCTTACGGTATGCAGCCAGGAGTGCAGTGAAGCGGTGCCCACCCCGTGCGTAGTCCCCAGTCCTCTCCCCCAAGGCCGGAAAGGGGGAGAGTGAGGAAGGGGAAAGGCTGTCGGCAATGCAGCACAGCCCCCCCACCCGCCAGTATGTAGCCAGGAACAGCGAGGAAAGGAGAGGCATATATTCGGGTATTTTTCTTTTTCTTTCCCCCCCTCCAATTTTAAAGGTGCAGCTTATATTCAGGCCAAGATGGTAATGCATTCAGCTTCTCTGGGATATCTTCATCCTCTTTTATAACTCAGTTGACTCTCTTGTCATCCAAGGGTCTAACTGGGTCCCTAGACCAGGGTTTTTCAATCTTTTTGAGTCCAGGGCTCCCTTAACCAACTACAGTGGTACCTCAGGTTACAGACGCTTCAGGTTACAGACTCCGCTAACCCAGAAATAGTACCTCGGGTTAAGAACTTTGCTTCAGGATGAGAACAGAAATCGCGCGGCGGCAGCAGGAGGCCCTATTAGTGGTACCGCAGGTTAAGACCGGCTTCAGGTTAAGAATGGACCTCCAGAATGAATTAAGTTCTTAACCCGAGGTACCACTATACATTCTTTCTGAGGCACCCCTGTGGGGCTTAGGAGCCCAGTTATGTCACCCCTTGCCTGCAGAGCTGGCAGCCTCTCACTCTTTTTCGAACATCCTCCCTTGTGGAGTGTTCCCTCAGCCTCCTCCCCTTGGGAGTCCTCCGGGCAGCTGCTGCTGCTGCCCCAGGTCTTTGATTTGTCCCACCACCGCCCCAAAGAGAGGTGCCTCCCAGAGGCACCATTCTCCTGGGGTGCTTTTGGCCAGGGCTGCTGCAATGAACAGCTGTGCAAGCCTTTGGGAGGAAGATGCCAGAGGGCATCAGAGAAGGGAGGGAAAGAAAGAGCGATAGAGGCCAGTGTTGCCCACAGCACCCCTGATCATCATTCAAGGCACCCCACAGCACACTGGTTGAAAACCACTGCCCTAGGCGGTTTCCTACTACTAGTATATTTAAATAACATCTTGTTGTTGGTCTTCATGTTTTCAGCAACGTATTCCTTGACGTCTTTTAGAGCATCTCATATATGAATGAATGTTCACAAATGCACACAGCAACAACAAACCTCTGGTTATGTGAAACATATTCAATAAACACACAAGACGTAACCGGCTGTACGTTTGAAAAAATAATATATGCCATTCATTGTATTTAATTGTAGATTTCAACAGAAGTATGCACAAGGTCTATATATGTGAAAGTGTCTATTCCACCTGTCTGTTCATAGAGTCCAACAATCCACACAAAAGGTTGTTGCAGTTCCACAGAATCCTTTCACAGAGTCTAAGACAAGGATTTCCAGAATATTAGCCTTGTTTCACTGTCTTGGGCTTCACCAGTAGTACAAGCTCTAGGTAATACAAATAAATTCAATACACTTTCACATACATGGACCTTATGCATAAACTGATTAGAGAATGAACTGATCCACTGGGTCTTCTACTTTTTTCATTGAACTTTATAAGCTACCGGTACTTCTGTTGAAATCTACAATTCAATACAATGAATAGTATATATTATTTTTTCAAACGTACAGCCGGTTACGTCTAGTGTGTTTATTACACAAATGCACACAGGGCTAGCCCAAGACATTTTGGCACTTGAGGCAAACCAAAAAATGATGCTCCCCCCAGCCAGGGAAGAAGTGAAGATCTAAATCAGGAACAAGCGGGCGATCAAATCAACCTTACCTCCCAGCTGAAGTGGGAATCAAAATCCACTGCAGAGGGGAAAGGGGCCTGCTCTGAATCATGCTGGATGGGTGCAGAGACCAGGGGACCCCAGGTGGCAACCCCAAATATTTCCTCCCTAAGGTTTGGAGACCAGCAGTGCCTCCTAGTCACCAAGAGGCCCCCCATAGAGGCAGAATTGGTGGGGCTGCTGAGGCAGCGCCAGATCCAGCCTCCAAGGAGCATGCCACTGCCATTGCTGCCACTGCGGCAGTGGGCAATGCACTACCAGAGGCAGGACATGCCGCCCCTGTGGATCCTGCCTCCTGAGGCAGATGCCTCAGTTTGCCTCATGGGTGGGCCGGCCCTGAATGCACATATAGAAAAATTGCCGCACATTCACATTAATGCCCTGGTAGGCACAGTCTAAGATGTGGTATGCAAAAAGCAGAATTAGTTAACGGCACTAATGTTATATAGCAATATTTGAGCCCAGCAGTGAAAACATGGCATACAGTCTCTTTCTCTATAGATGAGAGAATCAGTTCATCATGTCAAGTAATATGATCGTGCAGTATAATTAAGTGTGGAGAAACAGTCCCATAAACCTTGCCTATGTAGTTTGCAGTCTAGACTTGAATTAATTTTTGAAGATATTTGGGTAACACGGTGTCAGCTTTCCCAGTTTTCTGAGATCCCCTTTGTGCTAGTTTTTAGCTGAACTCATTCTCAGCACTGGATAAGATAGAGAACTTTAATTAAGCTGTAACTAGATAGCTTTAGTGGGCAATCAGTGAACGCAAAAGAAGGATTACACACGCTAAAAGGTTTGACCTGGCTAAGCAATGATTCATACAATCTAGCTAGCGTAAATGTCAATGCAATAAGCTTTTCTTTGCCAGAAGGTATTGTTAATTATTTCTGCCTTTCTCACTGCCTGGAATGTTGCAAAATTCTTATTCATTCTCACAGCAGACACAGGAGGGAGTTCCCTACGATTCCCATTTCTCCTTTCTGCGCTGGTTCTGCAACTCTTAGGGATCAAGCTGTCCACCCCTGAGAGCAATCCTGTAGTAAGGATAAACCTTTTGTCCCAGCAGGCTTGTACATGTACTTTTTCTATCAATTATATCCTGCCATTGTTAGGTAAGCTTACTCTGTCATGTAATGATGGGATATTTGTAGCTCATTTTTTTCCCCCCCATAACTGAGTAACTCTTTTCTTTCATTGGGACTTTGGCTACATTGTTCTACAATATTGTTGCACTACAAACATAAAAGCAAGCCAGATTTCAAAGCAGAAGTGCAATACTTTGAGGTGGCTATGCCTTTGGATTATTTTTTTTTAATTGTATTTACTGTTTTATCACTGGTATATCACCTTCAGTGCCTCTGGGCAGACAGTGAAATTTAATACTCTCCTATCTGTAAGGGTGGCTGCCATATGCAGGGAGAGGGCAGTAGTTTAAAACATAAGAGATGTGGAGGGAAACTCTGGTTGTATAAAGGAAAACAGTGGTGTCAACGGATGGGTGAACCTTGATTTTCACCAAACCTATCGAGAAGTGAAAAAATTCCTGGGTGGAGCAGTCACAGTTTAAGGATTGTAATAAAAAAAGGTTAAAGGGTAAAGGACCCCTGGACGGTTAAGTCCAGTCAAAGGTGACTATGGGGTTGTGGCACTCATCTCACTTTCAGGCCGAGGGAGCTGGCATTTGTCCACAGATAGCTTTCTGGGTCATGTGGCCAGCAGGACTAAACCGCTTCTGGTGCAACGGAACACCGTGACGGAAACCAGAGCGCATGGAAACACTGTTTATCTTGCCGCCACAGCGGTACCTATTTATCTGCTTGCACTGGCGTGCTTTTGAACTGCTAGGTTGGCAGGAGCTGGGACAGAGCAATGGGAACTCACCTGTTCATGGGGATTCGAACCACTGACCTTCTGATCGGCAAGCCCAAGAGGCTCGGTGGCTTAGACCAGTGTTTTTCAACCTTTTTTGGGCAAAGGCACACTTGTTTCATGAAAAAAATCACGAGGCACACCACCACTGTGTGCGGAGAGGGAGATGTCAGAGCACCGCTGCTCTCTATGGGGAATCGGATGAGAGCGGACCGCCTGTCCGCTCTCATCCGATCCCATCCGATCTGATCCCCACCCAGGATGGATGGAAAATAGGGTGGACACAGTCCGGCGCCCGCCTAGTGGGCGAAAATTTGACTTTTTTTTTAAAAAAAAAATCTTTCAAATTTTTCAATTTTTCCCACGGCACACCAGGCAACATCTCGCAGCACACGTGTGCCGCGGAACAGTGGTTGAAAAACACTGGCTTAGACCACAGCGCCACCCGCATCCCTTAGATTGTAACAGACCAGCAGAGGGAATTGTGCAGATGCACGGCCAGCTTGCTTCACTCACATTCAGCTCTGTCCACCCATTAAATCATAGCCTTTATCATTCAGGATGTTATTGGATGTAGGGTAGCTGCAGATTTAAGAGAGTACCCTGGCAAAGGGTCATCTGGCACCCCCACCCCAACACTGGTGAGATTAGCAGCAGTGGCAGGCAGAAGGATTGCAATCTGCAGTGACCAGCTGTGAGCCACCCATCCTTTTACATTTCCCACAATTCTCTGACATAGTGTCACTCCTGGGCATAGCAGGGGAATTTTAACTGGTGGGTGGTTTGCAGCTGCCTGTCATTAGGTAAAAACTGAACTTGGAGAAGTCCAATAGGTCAATTCACAGCAGGCACCAGTGAGTCTGGTTGCCTGAGAATACTGGGGGCTGATATGTAAAATATGAATGTGTATCTGCAGAATGATATGCAGGCAATAGATGAGCAACAAGACCACAAAGTCACACAACCAATGCAGCAGAAAGGATTAGATTTTTATTTTTAAGACACAGATGGAGAGATGGTACGTTAAACAGGAAAGAGAGGAAAGACTTGCTATAGTATTATTTGGAACTACGTTGCCAAATAGACAGTAGACACAAAACAATATAGAAACTTGAGCCAACTGATTGGGTGTAACTGATGGAATTTACCAGTAGCTAAAGGCCAAATTACATGTGGCAGGAGAAATCTGGCCTTAGATCTCCAAACGTATTTTTCTTTACTTAAAGGTAAAGGGACCCCTGACCATTAGGTCCAGTCGTGACCGATTCTGGGGTTGCGGCGCTTATCTCGCTTTATTGGCCGAGGAAGCCGGCGTACAGCTTCCAGGTCATGTGGCCAGCATGACTAAGCCACTTCTGGCAAACCAGAGCAGCGCACAGAAACGCCGTTTACCTTCCCGCCGGAGCAGTACCTATTTATCTACTTGCATTTTGACGTGCTTTCGAACTGCTAGGTTGGCAGGAGCTGGGACCAAACAACAGGAGCTCACCCCGTCGTGGGGATTTGAACCGCCGACCTTCTGATCAGCAAGTCCTAGGCTCTGTGGTTTAACCCACAGCGCCAACCGCGTCCCCTTTCTTTACTTAAAGCCACTTTAAAGCTAATCTGATGGGAAACATGCGCCAGGGAGGGAGTGCTTAACCCTTTCCCCTGAGATAAGGCACAAGCATTATGGGGAAGCATTATTAGTCATACCTTGGTTGTCAAACTTAATCCCTATCCGGGAGTCCATTCGACTCCCGGAACGGTTCAAAAACCAAGGCGCAGCTTCCGGTTGGCTGCAGGAGCTTCCTGCACTCAAACGGAAGCTGAGAAAGCTGCGTCGGATGTCCGGCTTCCGAAAAATGTTTGCAAACCGGAACACTCACTTCCGAGTCTGCGCCATTTGGGAGCCAAAACATCCGAGTACCAAAGCATTTGACAACCAAGGTATGACTGTATTAAAAAGAGGCTAACAAAGAGTCTTTCCCAACCATGGTAAGAGAAACCAGGGGCTGAAGTAGCATATGTGCCACCAGCAAGCTACGGCTCACGGAAAACTCAAGTGCGAAAGAGCTTAATCAGAATGCAGGTGGGAGGACGCACACATGCTTTTTAAAACCCACACACCATGAGTGCAAAACAGAGCATGTGCTAATACAGATACAAATATGTCAATATTGCTTCGTCAACATTTCAAGCATGAGAAAAATAGTGACTACTACATAATATGCAGCCGCGATGGGAAGATCTCGGTGCTTTGGAAAGGCAGTGGGCTGGAGCCACAGTGCAGACAGTGTGGAGTGGTGGTTAAGAGTGCTGAAAAATACCTGGGAGAGCAGGGCCCAATCCCCGCTCAGCCATGGAGCCCCCTGGGTGACTGTCACTGTCTCTCAGCCTAGCCTACCTCACAGGGGTGTTGCGAGTATCAAACGGAGAGGGGGATAGCTGTGTACACCACCTTGAGCTCTGTGGAGGGAAAGGTGGGCTATAAATGTCATAAGAAATAAATAAATATTGGACACATTATCTCTGAAATCACTGAGATATAAGTAGACAATTTCAAATCTGTTCCGTGGATTTTCGTGGGAATTAAGTGTGACTAGCTTAATTTGGCTTGAACTCAGTTCTTGCAATACCGCCCCCCCCAATTAGCAGTACATCAGCAAATAACCGTGTGCTGTCTTTTCTATATGCAGAATCCAATGTTAGAAATGCACCAGGCCACATCGTTTCTGCATTCTGGGAATGATAACATATCAAACCTATTTCTCAAACAAGAGCCTCTAGACCAGCAACTGGGCTATTATTTGATGTATCAGAAACAAATGAATTATGAATGAAGGATATAGAAAAGCCAAATATAAAGATTTCAGACTTGTCTATAAAGTTTAACCTTGCTAATCCGAGAAATTGATGTACCGTGCATGCAAAAATGGAGGCATAAGAGAAACATGCTGCTGAGGGGCTGCTGAAGGAACCCTAGCCTAGTAGGGTTCACATGCTGGGTCTCACATGCTGGGCGTCACAAGTTTGAATCCAGGGCCAAACTTGTACAGTGGTACCTCGGGTTAAGAACTTAATTCGTTCTGGAGGTCTGTTCTTAACCTGAGGTACCACTTTAGCTAATGGCGCCTCCCACTGCCGCTGCATGATTTCTGTTCTCATCCTGAAGCAAAGTTCTTAACCCGAAGTACTGTTTCTGGGTTAGTGGAGTCTGTAACCTGAAGCGTCTGTAACCTGAAGCGTCTGTAACCCAAGGTACCACTGTAATGTTTGGTTGCACTGGGTGTGGAGTCTTGGGAGCGCCACAGGAGGTGCTGCAACGATGGTGCAGAATGGAAGGTGAGAGACCGGGGGGAGGGAATTTCGCCATCACACAGGGTGCTGCTGAAATTTGAGACCCAAGGTCCGCCACTGACCAAGTGTGCCTCAGCACTCAAGTGAGGTCACATTTCAGTGAACACAAAATATAAAAGAGGCTTCAAGCTGAATACTTACATTGTATAATAAGGTAAGGTCAAGGTAAAGGACACCTGGGTGGTTAAGTCCAGTCAAAGGCAACTACAGTGGTACCTCGGGTTACAGACACTTCAGGTTACATACTCCGCTAACCCAGAAATAGTACCTCAGGTTAAGAACTTTACTTCAGGATGAGAACAGAAATTGCGCGGCGGTGGCACGGCAGCAGGAGGCCCCATTAGCTAAAGTGGTACCTCAGGTAAAGAACCGTTTCAGGTTAAGAACGGACCTCCGGAACGAATTAAGTTCTTAACCTGAGGTACCACTGTATGGGGTTACGGCGCTCATCTCGCTTTCAGGCTGAGGAAGCCGGCGTTTGTCCACAGGCAGCTTTCTGGGTCATGTGGCCAGTATGACCTAACCGCTTTTGGTGCAATGGAACACTGTGATGGAAACCAGAGTGCACAGAAATGCCGTTTACCTTCCCGCCGCAGCGGGACCTATTTATCTACTTGCACTGGGGTGCTTTCAAACTACTAGGCTAACAAGAGCTGGGACAGATCAACGGGAGCTCATCCCATTGCAGGGATTCAAACTGCCGACCTTCTGATCGGCAAGCCCAAGAGGCTCAGTGGTTTAGTCCACAGCACCACCCGCGCCCCTTACCTTGAATAATATCTCTTTGCAAAAGGAAACACAAGTATGTCATATACAAAGATCAGTATCAATGCAATGAGAATTCCTGAAATGGTCTTAAGAACTCCTATAATCACTTTGGGTGTATTTTTTTCAGAAGAATTCGGCCTTGCACATTCCATAGCTACTATCCTTGCTCCTAGGCATAAGCCCTGTGACAACATTAATTACAGCATTTTGGAGCGGAAGAGCCAAGTGAAACCAATTCTAGTGTAAATGAAACAATGCAGAAGGTTGTGAGGAGCAAAGGACATACCAAACAGAGATTTTCAAGAGTTTTGATTTAAGATGGTATTTATGCCTACCTAGGATAATGCTGGGCGGGGGGGAGGAGAGATACTGCAACACTGTTAACACACACACACACACACACACACACACACACACAGGCTGGTGGTGGAAGTTGTAGTCCAGTAACATCTGACTACCCATTATTGCCATTATTATTAGTTGCAACCATTTAAAATTCAGAATTAAAAACAGTTAAAACAGGGCCGGCTCAATACATTTTGACACCCGAGGCCTAACCACAAAATGGTGCCCCACCAGAGGAGAAAAGATGAGTGAAAATCTACATTGGGAACAAGAGTGCAATAAAGATCCACAGACAAAGGGGGAAATAAAATCAATCTTACTCGACGGTTAAAGTGGGACTCAAAGGCCGTTGTAGGATGAGAGCTGAGTGCCGGTGGGGAACCAAAGGGGGACAACCTACCCCAGAAGGGGCAAGTCATATCCCCCACCAGAGGTACAGCCCCTCCCTTAATACTCCATACTCCACAATGATCTATACCAGCTTTATATTTCTATTACATTTGAGAAACAATCCTGACAGTTCCTATCTTTGGTTACAGATGTCGTCAGCACAAAGACTGTTTTCTGTAGCTACCCTGCCCCACAATAACCCATTCACCACCATGCCCAAGCTAATGGGAGCCCTCTTAAAACATTTCTCTTGAATTGGAGGAAATAGTTTCAAGTCCCAGTTTTACATGGATAACGAAAAAGAAAGGGGAAAGGAAGGAAGGAATTCTTTTTTTTTAAGGAAGCAGAAAACAGAAAAGATACTGGTTAAAGAGGCACATGAGTATTTAATCACACACAAAGAAAGCAGTCTTATTTGTAAAAGTGGAAAGGTGTGGTGGTAATTGTTACATTCTAAGTGACTAATGGAAGGAAAATAAAGCCATTCACTCATAAGGGTTAGGTAGTATGGTCATAATGAGAAATGGGAAATGCCATTCCATGCCGTCAGAATTTTCTGTATTACTCCAACCAACAAATTCTTAAGCAGAACAAGATATCTGATCTCACCTTAAAAATAGCATTTCATACCTACATGGACAGGTTGGGATATCCAACTATTCAGCTAGATATTCTGCATCCTCGTGCTGGAAACCTTTCGAGCATCAGATATACAGGACATCTAATTTCGTTCACAGCTTTTATTACAGAGAAGCAGCATTAAAACCTTGCATGGATTTATTTATTTAGGTATTTACAGAGAGTGAACACTCAATGGCGGGGATGTAACGTGTGACTCCATCAAAATGCACTGTTCCTGCAAAGGGAGGCTGATGAGACTGATACTGTAAGAGGAAATGAACGGGGAGCTTATAACGCAAGGAGGAGGACAAATGGTGCACGGAAGATGGATCCAGAAATTTGGTGAGATCACCTTGTAAACACAATAATCAGTCTGATAAAGGGATGTACAAATACACACTGCAGAGATTTCTATGCTACTGGATTTGCCACCGCAGACACCGGTGACACTCTGAACCTAGCAACATTTAGAAAGCATAAAATAACTATAAAGATCTGCACCAAATAATGAATGAACAAATTGTGCAGTTAATAAAATGGATTCATGTTAATCCTAGCTGTGCCTTGAGATAGTGCTTTTAGCATGGATAATTTTTTATTTATTTATTGAATGTCAAATGTAACAAAAAAACAAAAACAGAGCAAGGTTTTTAAAAAGGGAAACTCACATTGAGAAGGCATTATTATTATTATTATTTTCATTTATGTCCCACCTTTTTCTCCAAGGAGCTCAAGAGGGCCACATGGCTCTGCCTCTGCTCATTTTAATCCTCACGACAACCCTGTGAAGTAGTAGATTAGGCTGGGAGACAGTGACCGGCTCAAGGTCACTGAGTGAACTTCATGGCTGAGGGGGGATTTGAACCCTGAGTCTTAAAAGGCAATGACCACTGGTATGAATGGGAAAGACCAGAGTTGCTCCTCATATACAGATTTAAATACAGACAGTTGTGTGGACTACCCCAGTCTAATTTGAATGGAGGATATGTAGATTAAATAAACATCAAATGTAAACAAGCCCTCAATTAATAGCTACACTTCTGGAGAGTCTAAGGAGCAGCTTTCTGAACTTCATGCCACTAGGACAGTGGTTCTCAAAGGGTGTGGCGCTCCAGGAGAGACTGGAAAGTGTGACAGGAAGATTCAAGGATAATCCAAGAAACATTTAAACATTTCAGTGTAGTATAGTATAATATAACATCAAAACAAAAAAATTATTTGCAGAATACGGATGTTTATCTTTTCAAAATGAGAGCAAGAGCGTAGCTTCTTTGTGTTGATGAGGAGATGAGAGTTTATTTGTCTCAGATTAAACCTAATATAAATGAGATTACCCGGCAAAAAGAAGCCCGCACCTCTCACTGAGTTTGCATACCTACTTGCCATAAGGTACATATATTTGCAAGAGGCTCGTTTAAAATTATATTTTGGGAGTGATTTGCGTTCTTAATGTAGCTGCATTGTTTTGTAATTTCTGGATGTTCCGTGATCATATTATAAAGTAGTTGTGTTCTATGTTATAAACCAAGCACTGCTAGGAATTGCTTCTTTTTGTTTTCCAATGTACTTCTTACCAATTAATTTTTTTTATTCTGTGTGGTCCAGAGAAAAAGTTTGTGAAGCACTGCACTAGGCATAGGAGCCAACTCCTAGGGACCAAAATATTTGAGGGGACTGCCCCCCCCCCCAAAGTTGGTGGGCATTGCCATTCAGTTGGTGTGGGTGCAACCCATTATATGCAGGACAGGGCTTACCTGACACCCCCCCCCCAAGTATTTTATTCAAGTTGGCACCCCTGGCACTAGGAGCACAGCTACTACCAAACTTATTTTGAATACAGTGGTGCACCGCAAGACGAAATTAATTCGTTCCGCAAGTTTTGTCGTCTAGCGAATTTTTCGTCTTGCGAATCACGAAATCCCATAGGAATGCATTGAAAATCAATTAATGCGTTCCTATGGTCAAAAAAAGTCCAAACAAAGCCAAATTTGGTACAACAACAGTTTATTAACTGCTCTTTAAAGTCACACATACTGTAAAGAGCAGTTCAAAAATTGAAGGGAAAATAAATTAACTTTATAAACAAAACATGTCTTTGTTTTTAGACAAAGGAAACAAAGCCGCGAGACGTTTTCGTCTTGCGAAGCAAGCCCATAGGGAAATTTCGTCTTGCGAGGCAAATCGCGAATGGAAAAACCTTTCGTCTAGCGAGTTTTTTGTCTTGCGAGGCATTCGTCTTGCGAGGTACCACTGTAATGCAATCTAATAAAAAACAAATCCATTTCACTGCTGTGTTTATGGAAATTTGGTCTGTTTGATTACTTTCTGTCCAAATCCCAAACTCTACAAAGTAGCAGAGCCATCTGCACATTTAATCTCTACACTTATCCTCGGCATTGACTTCAAAACAGAGTGGGAACATTCTGCCTTCTGAAAATTAGACCCATGGGCTCCATTTATCCTTATCAGGCACTTTTGAACTCAGTCTAATCAGGCTTTCCCCTCAAGTGGTCAGACGCTTTAATTGTAGAAACACCGTGCCAAACTACATTGCGGCGGCGGGGGCGGCGGGGGGGGGGGAGCCTTTGTTTTCACAAGAAACAAAGCCGTCCAAAGCTTTAAATTCCACTTTGGAATTTGGAGATGGCAGAAAACATTTTCTCCACCATCAGATTCTTCAGCCTGACAACATAACAGAAATAACTCGCTGGCTAGGACAGAGTTGCATCGCTCTACTCAGCTATGCGTCCAAAGTCATTGTCCAAATCTCCAAACAGGCTTAGAAAGGCCTCAGCAAAGCTACTTCTTTTTACACTGAGCCGTAGAAGGAGTCAACAGATTCATTAGGCTATGTGCACATTACTGTTTCAAAACACAGCTTTTTCCTCAATTCAGACCGAAGCTGGTTACAGGGTCAGAGATGCATCAAAACACAGTATTTCCTAATAAACGACAGAATAGTAATGGATTGCAACCATCATTATGTCTGCACATGATGGGAGAGTGCACTGGTTACAGAGTCAACAGGAGCGTCTACACCAGGGGTCAGCAAACCTTTTCAGCAGGGGGCCGGTCCACTGTCCCTCAGACCTTGTGGGGGGCTGGACTATATTTTTTTTGGGGGGGGAATGAACGAATTCCTATGCCCCACAAATAACCCAGAGATGTATTTTAAATAAAAGCACACATCCTACTCATGTAAAAACACCAGGCAGGCCCCACAAATAACCTAGAGATGCATTTTAAATAAAGGGACACATTCTACTCATGTAAAAACAGGCTGATTCCTGGACTGTCCGCGGGCCGGATTTAGAAGGTGATTGGGCTGGATCTGGCCCCTGGGCCTTAGTTTGGTCTACACATTTCCCACGTTTTTCTTAGCCCACCTCCAACCCATCACCAACCCCAGTCACCCGGTTAGGGCCTCTGTCACATCCCTGGAAGCTGATGGAAACTGTTCAATGTGATCCTGTTTAATTAATAAAGCAATTCCCAACTTAAAGCACTGCGCAGGCAAAGACCGATTTTATGCACGTCTGATGGGACAAGCGATTGCATGGCACCAAACTCAGAAGGGACCTGAAAAATATCACTAAAAAGGGTGGAATGAGGGGTGGAACGAAGGGCAGGGAGGGGTGGGGGTGGGGTGAAACGCTTTTTGGGGGCCTGGCAAATGTGCCTCCCTGGCAAGGCGAATTCTTTGGGCCTTGCTGGTTTTAGCTACCAATTCCTGGCTCCAGTGGTGTTTGTGTGCCCTGGGGGTGAGTGCTGGGTGGGGCTAGCAATACTCGTAATGCTCTTTGCCATGGGTAGGCAAACTAAGGCCCGGGGGCCGGATCTGGCCCAATTGCCTTCTAAATCCGGCCCGCGGACGGTCCAGGAATCAGCGTGTTTTTACATGAATAGAATGTGTCCTTTTATTTAAATGCATCTCTGGGTTATTTGTGGGGGCTGCCTGGTGTTTTTACATGAGTAGAAAGTGTGCTTTTATTTAAAATGCATCTCTGGGTTATTTGTGGGGCTTAGGAATTTGTTCATACTTTTTTTTTCAAAATATAGTCCGGCCCCCCCACAAGGTCTGAGGGACAGTGGACCGGCCCCCTGCTGAAAAAGTTTGCTGACCCCTGCTCTTTGCCAATTTAGACATTTCTATCCTGCTTCGTTTTCAGCTACATAACTTGTGGTTAACAACAGAAATATAAATATAAAACAGGGATAGGCCCATTCAGGCTGCAGCCTCTCCTGCTTGCCCCATTCAGACAGACAGAATCACAGAGTTGGAAGGGACCACTTGGGTCATCTAGTCTAACCCCCTGCAATGCAGGAATCTTTTGCGCAACACGGGCTTGAACCCACAACCCTGAGATTAAGAGTCTTGTGCTCTACCAACTGAGCTGCAATTAGTTTTGAAACCCATCAGAGCCAGTCTAAGGCTCTTTTCCAGCCCAATGGAGGAGGCCATTTGCATGGTTGGAGGGGGTGCAGCAATGTGACCCCAGCCCTATGCAATGTGACCACCATCAATCCCCCCTGCTTGGATTGTTGGAAATGCTCCGTTGCCTCCGACAATTGTTGAGTGAGGAGCAATCCACATAGAAACTGCAGTTGGGGAGGGAATGGTTAGCCGTCCTCAGTTGTAGTCTCCACTGATATCACATTGCCCCTCCAGCAGTTAGGCTTTTAAGAAGCTAAAATGATTACCCCAACTGCCCCCCCTAAGTCTAGCCACCAGTAGGGGTGGTGAATTAAGTACAAGAGATTGAATGAATAGGTAGGGTATACATGTGAGACAGAGAATGAATAAATGCATGCATTCATGTGTTAGGTGTGAGAAAAGGCCTGTGTGTTTTGTGTGGGTATGTATGAATGCATGTATTATTTGAGTATGAATGCATATCAGCAGAAAACACACGATAAAAGCAGCTTAAATATCCTCGAAAAGCTCAGGAGTTTAAAATGGCCTTAACCTGGTAACTCTAAGCAATTACCTTAAACTATGTTCTGAACATTCCGAGGATCCTTTAATGCCGTTTTAAAGTTGGTGGCAGGTGAGTGGCCTTGGGGAGAACATGCCACAGTTGCATTGCCAACAACGAGAAAGCCAAATTTTGGATCACTACCAACCTTGCTTCTCTTGAAGAACTGCATGAACAAGCAAGCTCATATACGAGCGTTGTTCCAAGAAATCATTTTTTCCCTCCTGATAGGAATTACGTCTAATAATGGGCGTAGTCAGGATTTTTTTTTGGGGGGGTAGGAATTTAGTTGGGGGGCAGAACCAATGTGATTGAACAGTTAATTAAGTAATTCTATTGTTTTACTTGATGGGGGCAGCTGCCCCCTGGCCACGCCCATGCTTCTAATTTTGGAGCCCCGCCAGGAGGAAAAGAAAACTGCTGGAGATTGTGACAGGAAAGAGAGAAATCGGCGCTGCCTCCCATCCACTTTAGATCAGCTCTTCAATCTTTGCTACATACTTCAAGATGTTTTAGATGACAACTCCAATCACCCCAGATGGAAGCTGTAGTCCGGAAAAGAGAGTTTAAAGACTCTCTCAAGGCAAATCTTTAAAAATGTAGTATAAACACCAACAACTGGGAAACACTAGCCTGCGAGTGCTGCAATTGGAGAGCAGCCTTTACCAAAGGTGTAATGGGCTTCAGTGGCGTAGCGTGGGTTGTCAGCACCCGGGGCAAGGCAAGTAATTTGCGCCCCCTAACCCGTGGATTTGCGCCCCTAACCCTAACCCCCAGATGTTGCGCCCAGTGCGGCCGCCCCCCCCTGCACCCCCACGCTACGCCACTGATGGGCTTTGAAGATGCTCAAACTCAGGACGAAAGGGAGAAATGTGCTAAGAGGAAGGCACACTTGGCAAATCCACATCGGGCTCCCGCCAGGAAACCTATGTCCCCACTGTGGAAAGAGGTATGGATCCAGAATTGGCCTCCACAGTCACTTATGGACTCACTTTTAAAACCATGTTTATGGAAGACAATCTTACTTGGCTACAAGAAGACTTAGTCCCTGAGACTGATCATCAACACCACATTTGCAAACATGGTGACCAAACTGCTCCATCCCTGAAAGGCTGCTAATTAAAGCATGGGTTGAGCTGCAGAGATAAGGGCAAGCAAGCTCAGTTCAAAGTTGACTGTGATACAGGTGTACTAGATCAATCTACATTAGCAAAATAATGGTACTTAACCTTTTGTGCTAAATTAACCTTTCGTGCCAAATGCAAACTGAATATTATCCACATAATAACTGCTACTCCCTAAGAGGCTCCTACTTTGTTACGCGGCAGCCTCCTGAATTCTCCCTTATGCAACAGATTTAGACTTGTGTTTTGTCACCACTCAGGAAAGGTAGCAGTATTATGAAAGTTATAAATCATGTTAATTAAAACATGATGTAGCTAATATAATACCCCCCTACTTTTTTTTTAATCAAACAATAAAAGGTGTTTCCATACTGACACTACTTCAGTCACATACTAGCAAATTCTGGGAACTGTAGTTTGTCAAAGAGCTACAATTCCCAGCACCCTTAACGATCAACAGTGTCCAGGACTCCTTGGGGGGAAATCCTGATCTCATGAGGTGTGAAATTCCATCCTCTGTGTCTCTTTGTTGCAGCCTGCCATCCCCAGCTCACCAAGGTCAGCCCCTCCCCTCCAGCTTGCTGTCATTCAAAATCAAAACCCTAAACCTGGCCTTTCCCTCTGCCCGTGATCACCCAGCAAAGGGGGGGGGGGCTCTCCCTTGCTGGCTATCTTGTCCTCTGATGGTTTCCTGCTAATAGCCCATCCAGCTAAATTTGCCCAGCTGGCTTAACTAAAGGGCTTCCATGATTGGTAAACCATGCCTAATTCTAAATTTCACTACATCATAACACATTTTGGGGGGACGTGAGTGGCACTGTGTGGTGTAAACCACAGAGCCTTGGGCTTGCCATTCGGAAGGTCGGCGGTTCGAATCCCCGCAACAAGGTGAGCTCCCATTGCTCGGTCCCTGCTCCTGCCAACATAGCAGTTCGAAAGCACAAAGTGTAAGTAGATAAATAGGTACCGCTCCAGCAGGAAGGTAAATGGCACTTCTGTGCACTGCTCTGGTTCACCAGAAGCAGCTTAGTCATGCTGGCCACATGACCCGGAAGCTGTCTGGGGACAAACGTCGGCTCCCTCAGCCAGTAAAGCAAGATGAGCACCACAACCCCAGAGTCGTTCGCGACTGGACTTAACTGTCAGGGGTCCTTTACCTTTAAAAAATAATTAAAAAACAACACATTTGGGGGGATTTAGCTGACGCTCCCTCCACAAAAAATACATAATACTACAGTGCCTGGAACTCCTTGGGGGAATTAAAGTGGTAAATTAAAGAGTGCTTTAGATTTATGGTGTAGATGTGACTGACCACAGGTTCTCAGAATGAACTCACCACAGGTAAGGTAACTGTAAGCAGGGCCCCTGGAGAAGGTATTGATGGCAATTATAGAACTGCAGAGTTGGAAGGGGTCCTGAGGGTCAACGCAGGAATCTCTTTGTCCAAAGTGGGGCTCAAACCCACAACCCTGAGATTAAGAGCCTCATGCTGTAGCGACTGAGCTATCCTGCAGGATCTAATGGAGCTCATATGGAGGTAGGCAATCTTTCAGGCACCCCGAGCCCAAGACACTTAGACTTTTAAAGGCCATGACCTGCACTTTGAATCGATCCCAGAAACAAATTGGCAGCCAACGTAGCACCACCTTTCAGCAGTCGGGGATGATGGGAGTTGTAGTCTAATGACTGGATCACACAAATGCACCAGAACCCCCGTCCTTTCTGGGCTCACAAAAAAAGCTCCACATTTCTCTTCACTTTTGTTGCTCCCTTTTATGTGCCTTTTGCGGTTGGTTTTGGGCAGGGGCAATGCATTAATAGAGAAGTTGTCCCTGGGAAAAACAAAAAACAGGCCTATCTCACCTCTGTATTCACAGGGGCAGAGCAATTAAAATTATCTGTCCTGTGGAAAGTGGCAGGGAGAGATCGCTACCGAAAATGTTGTCAAGGGAACCATGGGCACTCAGGCAGCCAAGGAAAACAAGTCATTTGATGATAACAAACCACAACGGCCCAAGTAAACCACAAGCTCTAGTATAGAGAAGCCTGAAAGCCTTCTGGCCTTTTCAAGGCAAAAGCACTCGGCCAGCGATGTAAAGAGGACCATATGGAACTGGTCACATGGTTCAGTGGACTTTTCCCATGTGGGGAAGTCGATGCACCAGGGATCTGCTCTTACCCTCTCAACGCTTGGGTGCCTGCAGCCTAGATACAGAGAGTAGTCTTCACCTTCCTCTTGCTGTTTACAGGCCAGGCTGGAAGCAAGTGAGGCTGTGCCCACCCTTTGAAGCACATTCTTCCCCTCAAAGAATGACGGGCACTGTCGTTTTTTAATGGATGCTGGGTACTGCAACTCTGTAAGGGCTTAATTCTGTTGGGAGCCGTCAGAGTGGCTGGGGAAACCCAGCCAGATGGGTGAGGTATAAATATATTATTATTATTATTATTATTATTATTATTATTATTATTATTAGGTAAAGGACCCGACAGTTACGTAAGTCTAGTCGCAAATGACTCTGGGGTTGTGGCACTCATTTCACTTTACTGGCTGAGGGAGCCGACGTTTGTCCGCAGACAGTTTTTCCAGGTCATGTGGCCAGCATGATTAAGCCGCTTCTGGTGAAACCAGAGCAGTGCACGGAAATGCCGTTTACCTTCCCACCGGAGCAGTACCTATTTATCTACTTGCACTTTGACGTGCTTTCGAACTGCTGGGTTGGCAGGAGCTGGGACCGAACAACGGGAGCTCATCCTGTCGCGGGGATTCGAACTGCCTACCTTCTGATTGGCAAGCCCAAGGCTCTGTGGTTTAACCCACAGTGCCACCCGCGTCTATTATTATTATTAACTACAGCTCCCAGGATTCTTTGAGGGAAAGCCATTGTTTAAAGTGGTGTGATACTTCTGTAAATATATAGTGCAGGTGGGATCCCAGAGATCTTCAAGTATTAAAGGGGGTAACAGGGAATGTCTTGTACTGCAACCCTTTGCATGTTTGTCCAGAAGTATGCTGCACACAGTTCAGTGGGTCTTACACCCAAGTAAGCATGTATAGGCTTGCAACCTCAATCAATGAATCGTCATTAATTTCCTTACATAATTCCTGCATGTCTACTCAAAAGTAACTCTTATTGTATTGAACAAAGCTTACTCCCAATAAATCAGTACTGGACCAACGCATCAACAGAGCCATTAGCCAGTTACAAAGTACTCTTGGAGACTTCTCAAATACTAAGGAATACTAATCTTGCCGGGCTTTCCTTAGCTTGCTGTAACTTTAATGGGATCAAATGTTTTGACCTCTGTGATATCCTGCCTTACATTGGCTAATTGCTCTGATATAAAGATTGAGAAAGCAATTTAATGGCGCAGTCGAAAGGTAGTGACCTAAGAGCTTAAAAAAAAATTGCACACAGTGATTCAGAACAGCATGTCTCCGTTAGTAACTATACACTGCTGCCATAAACAGCCACCTGGCTATTGCTTGATGTCCAAGGCAAAAATCTTTAAACTTCCTCCTTCTGGCATAATCCCACAGAGCCACAGCAGAGGCCGAATGAAGGCTGCAACTTGACACTGCTCAAGAGCAGCCTGAAAAAAGCATGGTAGAAAAATCAATCCCTGCTACCATAAAAGCCACGAAGCAATCAACGCACAGCTTTGCAATCACATGCAGGGGGAAAGACATACCTAGTGATCTTGTTACATTCGTTTGTAGGACCAGCTTTTATTATTTCCATTTTGCCACTGACGCATAAGGGCATATTTCCATGGAGAGTTCAGAACAGGCGCAGCTGGAGCAGCGCTTTATGAGCTAAACCAGACGCAGAAAACTCTAGCTTCTGTAACATCCGAAGTGACATCAATAGAGTAAAATCCTGGCTCAAAGACACACACCACTCCCATCAAATCCTCATCACTGTTAGCCTGTGCTCTTTAACTGAGACAGACAGGTCCCTTCATGGTAGTCACAGCACAACACCTTCTAAGACAGGGGTCAGCAAACTTTTTCAGCAGGGGGCCAGTCCACTGTCCCTCAGGCCTTGTGAGGGGCCAGACTATATTGTTTTTTTTGGGGGGGGAATTAACGAATTCCTATGCCCCACAAATAACCCAGAGATGCATTTTAAATAAAAGGACACATTCTACTCATGTAAAAACACACTGATCCAGCCCGCGGGCTGGATTTAGAAGACAATTGGGCCGGATCCAGCCCCGGGCCTTAGTTTGCCTACCTATGTTCTAAGATCATATAATAAGAATAATAAGAATGATACTTGGCCATGTCCACAGACTGGAAGATGGCAGGACCCCAAAGACGTACTCTAGGGGGAGCTGGCTTCAGGCGCCAGGTCCATTGGCAGACCAATTCTGCATTGCAAATATGTCTGCAAACGATGCATGAAGGCTGGCATATCAACCCTGCTGTGTAGGAATCCCTTGTAGAAGATCACAGTGCCTGGAGACAGACAGACAGGTCATGTATCTATAGCAGTGACCAGAGACCACTGGAAGGAGTGCAGAGAGAAGGAATGCCATGGATGAAGGTGATGGACTACATGGAACTGGCGGAAATGACTGGCAGAATCCGAGACCAGGGAGAAGAGTCGGTGGAAGAAGATTGGAAGAAATTTAAAGACTATTTACAGAAATATTGTAAAATTAATGAATGTTAGAATGATGTCAGAATGAAGTTAAGTGGTTTAAGCAGTAATGTTTTAAAGGTGTATGAAAAATGCATTATTAACAGGTGAGAATTTAAAGTTATATTATATTAAGTTAAAGGATTAAGATAAAAACAAGGAGGGAAAGAAATTGCTGAATCAACTAACTAAATTGGAATACAAAAAAGGGAGGGGGAGGTGCGAGGAGGTCAGGGAAGCAAGGATATGAATATATGACATGAAAAGATTGATGTGTTTTCTTTTTAAATGTTTTTTATCTTTTTTTCTGTATTTTGTATTTTTCTTTTTTTTCTTTTTGTCTTTTTTCTATTATTTTTACTTATGTATTTTTTTTCCTTTGAAAACTTAATAAATATCATATAAAAGAGAGAGAGAGAGAGAGAGAGGGAGAGAAGGAATGCCATGGTGCATCGGCAGCAGCACAACCTGATGCCTTCATCTGCCCAGGCTGCAAGAAAACATGTCTCTCCCATACTGATCTCTGCAGTCACAGCAGGTGTTGTAACTCTCCAGCAGTTTTACTTCACCCTTAAAGGTGTGCTCCTCCACTGTCTCCCAAGCAGACGGATACCTAATAATTGCAACAATCAATGCAGTTCTCCATGTGCTACCTTTCATCTAGAACTATAATAATAATATTAACAATTTATTATTTATACCCTACCCATCTGGCTGGGTTTCCCCAGCCACTCTGACGGCTCCCAACATAATATTAAAAACACAATAAAACATCAGACATTAAAAACTTCCCGAAACAGGGCTGCCTTCAGATGTCTTCTAAAAGTCAGATAGTTGTTTATTTCCTTGACATCTGATGGGAGGACGTTCCACAGTGTGGGCGCCACTATCAAAAAGACCCTCTGCCTGGTTCCCTGTAACCTCACTTCTCGCAGTGAGGGAACTGCCAGAAGGCCCTCAGAGCTGGACCTCAGTGTCTAAGATGAACAATGAGGGTGGAGACGCTCCTTCAGGTATCCTGGGCCGAGGCCATTTAGGGCTTTAAAGGTCAGCACCAATACTTTGAATTGTGTTCGGAAACGTACTGGGAGCCAATGTAGGTCTTTTAGGACTGGTGTTATGTGGTCTCGGCAGTCACTCCCAGTCACCAATCTAGCTGCCACATTCTGGCTTAGTTGTAGTTTCTGGGTCACCTTCAAAGGTAGCTCCACGTAGAGCCCCACGTACTTTTTTTTTAAAAAAATTGTTATTAAAGATTTTTTGGTTTACAAAAGTAGGTGCATTGTCTCTTTTTTCAAGCTGTGTTTTCTACAGATCAATTTCTGCCCACATACTTGAGAAATGATTTGGAGCGCTCTGATATCTTCTACCGGAGTCGCCAAAGTGGTGGTGTTTCCCATGAAGTTCCATTATTGCACGTAACAGAACTTGCAAACCATTCTCTTGAAACTGAAACACCTTGTGTTTTCTGCATTCCAAAATGCTTCGCTTTTGTGCCTGTGGTGGCTCAAAAGCTTCTCTTCCACGCTTTTAAGATGCTGGAGGCAGGGGGACTCTGCTGCAGAAATAGTAACTGGCCTTTGACCCCCTGCAAAGCTGGACCATAATACAGCGGAGCCACGGTGTTATGGCAAAGTGTCTAGAAGCAGCAACGCAGGAGTGGGAGAGAACAAGGCTGCATTTACCCAGTTTAGACAGCAGCGCTTTGCTTCCTGCACAGGAACACACACCTGCATGTTCTGACCGTTCTTGTGTGGTTAAGCACCACTGAAAGCCATTCAGATCTTTTCATGAGTTTCGCTGGGCTTTGAGTCAACTGGTGAGAGGCCATTTAAGGTCACTCAGGCCTAATATGAGAAGGGCACATGGGGGAGGAGGAGAAATGAGGCTGCCAGAATTTATCCCCCTTTTAAGTTGCTGCCTTGAAACAATTCCCTAGGTTTTGTTTCTGCTTTGTGTAAGGGTTCCTATGCATTAGCTTGAACTCCTTTCCCGGCTTTGATAAAGGAATGGGACGTCATTGGTCCTGAAACCTTGTACGCTCACTGTTCATTCTTGGGTCAACTCCAGGAGAATGCTTTGTGGGCAGCATGCCTGATGGCAGCTACATTCTCCATGAAGAGTCTCACTGGGTCACAGAGAGCCATGTCTCATCAGCAGCATTTTCATCACATCTCTGGGGTATGTGGACGAAGGCAGGAGGGGGAAACCTGCCTTGGCCATAAAACCATTCCACAGTTGTTGTGTTTAGTATCCTTTTCAAAATCATGTACAAAATATTGTGCAAAATATTGCCGGGAACCTCCGGACTGGCAGCTTTTCAAGACGCTTCCCCAATATAATAGGTGGCATTGTCTATTACCAGAGGCCTGATCCAAACCTGATTTAATTTCCCAATTAATTTCAGTGGATACGCTGTTAGCCTTGTGAACGGATTAACTTCAATGGTTTCCATTGGAATCGTAATTGCTCAAAGTGGCCACAATCACATGCGCACTTGGGGGAAAGTAAGAACAAATTCACATAGCTGCACTGTCATTTTGTTGGCACAGATCATTATTAATCAATCAATCAATCAATCAATCAGGTAATCAATTACATTTTTATAGAGGAGATTCAGTATGGATCACAGCAGAGATGTGACTGTTTCGGCATGTACCCAATGGCTGTGTACACAACACACTATTTTTTTAAAGCATATTTTTGAAGTGTGGGGAACTGTAGTTTACCCTTCACAGAGCTATAATTCCAAGCACCCTTAAACTACAGTTCCCAAGATTCTTTGGGGTGGAGAATGTGCTTTGAATATATGGCATGTACACCAATGCTTCAGATACATAGCTTGTTGACTGGACTGGGTTCATATCCCTACTAAGCAATGAAGATCACTAGATGTTCTCTGCAGTAATACCATGAGAAAGATGCTTGGCATTAGGGCAGTTTGGGGCAGTGATACAGGTGAGGAAATTCTTTGTCAATGGGACAGCATCTGTATGGTGAAGCTCCTCCCATTTGTTTCTGTGTATATCTGTGTATACATCAAAAAACAATCCACAGATAGCATGATACCCCAGTGAGAGAAGTGGGGAAACAGCTACAAAGGTGCTGGAAGTCCTCGTGTGATTAAAGGTAAAGGTAAAGGGACCCCTGACCATTAGGTCCAGTCGTGGCCGACTCTGGGGTTGCGGCGCTCATCTCGCTTTACTGGCCGAGGGAGCCGGTGTACAGCTTCCGGGTCATGTGGCCAGCATGACTAAGCCGCTTCTGGCGAACCAGAGCAGCACACGGAAACGCCGTTTACCTTCCCGCCGGAGCGGTACCTATTTATCTACTTGCACTGGTGTGCTTTTGAACTGCTAGGTTGACAGGAGCAGGGACTGAGCAACGAAAGCTCACCCCGTCGCGGGGGAACTTCCGACCTTCCGATTGGCAAGCCCTAGGCTCTGTGGTTCAACCGACAGTGCCACCCGCGTCCTGCCTCATGTGATTACTTTGTGTTAAAACTGGAAGTTGCTGTGCATCACATTGAAAATTATCATTGGATATTAGCAGTGTAATTGCTGGAAGATGAAAGCACATCAAAAAGACTTCTTGGGGCTGTAACTAAAATCTGTCACATACCAGCTCTGATCGTGTTCTTCAGCTGTTTAAATAAATCCCGCTAGTTGCTCATTTCCACTCTGAAAGCTTCTGGTGTGTCAGTAAAGCCCCAATATGTCTGCTGAGTGTCATATGATACAATTCATCATGCTATGTCTGGAGGCCTCTGTGCAAGATGAAAACTGGTTTCTTTTGCTTCTCATGGAATTGGGTGCTTTTCTTTTTTGATAGTAAAAATAAATGCATGTAACCAATTCATGGCTGCAGCAGGAGTAGAAAGGTTGTGTTGTGTTACAACAATTCCCACCAACAAGTCTTAGGTATACGATAAAGTCCATATCACACTACGTAACATTACTGGTCCGCCAAGAGCATTTTGGGAATATAATTTGTCTCAGGGTCAAGAAAAATGGTCAGTATGTCTTGTAAACTGTAAGATGGCTTTAACTGTTCTATCTAAACTTTCAGAACACCCAAGGAACAATATAACAACAATATGAAGATGACAGTGTGTGTATGCTAACCCAAAAATGCATCTGCAGAAGGCACGAAATACACTCTATAGATGTGTGTACACAGGCCTGGGGTTAGGAACGGCATGGTTCATGACAGCTGGATCAGGAGTTTATCACATAACGAAAACAATCAAAGAAGGATGTCACCAAATTTTGCACTTAGTGAATACTCAAAATCCCCACACTGATTTGCGCAAACGGTTCTTAGTTTCAAACTGCCTCGTGTTTCTTTTTAATGCATCAACTCTCAAGACAAGAGTGCCAACCTGAATAAAAAAAATTGGGGGGGAGGTAAGAACTGCCACGCGTAATCAATCATATGAAGGGGTGCATGGCAGTGCCCATCAACTTTGCCCCCCCCGGCACCCTCAAATATTTTATTGGGGGGTGCGAAGACTCCTCGGATCCTAGGAGTTGGCTCCTATGCCTCAAAATAAATACTCTTGTTTGGAACAGAAACCACAAGTGCAAGATTATAGTTCTATTACCTTTCAAATAGACAGCTGGGAAAATGCACATTTAAAAGGAGTTCCTTGTCATATATGAAAATTTGGTCAGGTTCTAGAAGGGGGCCAGTCCACACATCCACTTTATAAGAGTTCTACTGTCGCTGGATTACCAAAACTGATCAAACAGAAGGAAGGGAATGCCCTTTTTCCTCCATAACACACCTTCTCTTTCGCCAGCCCTAGGTCAGTCACAATCTTGCCCACAGCAAATGGTAAACAGGCACTATCACTAATCACACAAAGTAACTTTTTGCACCGTTGATTACTCAAACATAGGTTTGCCCTCAGTACACCAGATGCTGTGGCTGCATTATTTTCTGAATTGTGGACCTTCTATCATATCGTGAATGCAATAAAAGGTTTTGATGACTAAGGTGTATTTCTGGAATGCTTATCTATTGCTGTAACACTCCAGATTTTCTCCTGTAACCGTTTAAGGTGTATGGAGGGAGGCTGGCTTATGAACAAAGCTGAACCAAGGAAATAAAGGTAAAGGTAAAGGGACCCCTGACCATTAGGTCCAGTCGTGGCAGACTCTGGGGTTGCGGCGCTCCTCTTGCTTTATTGGCCAAGGGAGCCAGCATACAGCTTCCGGGTCATGTGGCCAGCATGACTAAGCCGCTTCTGGCGAACCAGAGCAGCACACAGAAACACCGTTTACCTTCCCGCCGGAGCGGTACCTATTTATCTACTTGCACTGGCGTGCTTTCGAACTGCTAGGTTGACAGGAGCAGGGACTGAGCAATGGGAGCTCACCCCGTCGCAGGGATTCAAACCGCCAACCTTCTCTGATCGGCAAGTCCTAGGCTCTGTGGTTTAACCCACAGTGCCACCCGCGTCCCTGAACCAAGGCAATATGTGGTTCCAAAAGAAAGGCCCAGCTTTTCTCCACATCATCAGCTTGAACTAGAGAATATCAATTTAACATCTGCAGTGTTCTGAACAGAGTTCTTGGGCTGCTCTGAATTCTGTGAGCTGGGCTCACAAGAATTCCCACAAGGCCTCGCTGTAGCGTCTCATAATAAACTACAGTGCCCAGAATTACCTGAGGGGGGCAACTGTGCTTGGAAACCAAGACTTATGAGGAATGGTTGAAGGAGCTGGGTATATTTAGCCTGGAAAAGAGGAGACTGAGAGAAGAGATGAAAAGCATCTTCAAATATCTCAAGGGCTGTCACATGGAAGACGGAACAAGCTTGTTTTCTCCTGCTCTGGAGGGTAGGCCTCGAACCAATGGCTTCAAGTTACAAGAAAGGAGAGTCCAACTAAACATCAGGAAAAACTTTATGACAATAAGAGCTGTTCAACAGTGGAACGGTCTCCCTTGGAAGGTGGTGGTCTCTCCTTCCTTGGAGGTTTTCTAAGCTGAGCTTGGATGGGCAACTGTCATGGATGCTTGAGCTGAGATTCCTGCATTGCAGGGGGCTGGACTAAATGATCCTTGGGGTCCCTTCCAACTTTACAATTTTCTATGTGCTTTAAAGGTTTGAAGCCCTTTATCCTCTGGATTGGCCAAGCATAATACGGTGCTACCTCGGGTTAAGAACTTAATTCGTTCCGGAGGTCCGTTCTTAACCTGAAACTGTCCTTAACCTGAAGCACCACTTTAGGTAATGGGGCCTCCTGCTGCCGCACCACCGCAGCTGCATGATTTCTGTTCTCATCCTGAAGCAAACCCGAGGTAATATTTCTGGGTTAGCGGAGTCTGTAACCTGAAGCGTATGTAACCCGAGGTACCACTGTACTAGAAACCTGAGCTTCCACCTTTGCCTGGTCAACAGAAAACTGACACTTGTCAGCTGCACTCCGGGCTTTAGTTTCACAGATGATGATGATGATGATGATGATGATGATGATGATGATTATTATTATTATTATTTTATACCCCAGCCACTCTGGGAAACTTCCAACAAAGTATTAAAATACAGCAGTCTGTTAAACATTAAAAGCTTCCCTAAACAGGGCTGCCTTCAGATGTCTTCTAAAAGTCTGGTAGTTGTTCTTCTCTTTGACATCTGAGGGGAGGGCGTTCCACAGGGTGGGTGCCACTACCGAGAAGGCCCTCTGCCTGGTTCCCTGTAACTTGGCTTCTTGCAGTGAGGGAACCGCCAGAAGGCCCTCAGAGCTGGACCTCAGTGTCCGGGCAGAATGATGGGTATGGAGACACTCCTTCAGGTATACTGGATAACATGATCCTGGCTCTGGATTTTGGTACAGAATTCATGCACTGAGGTCGGACAGCAGCTATGCAAAGTGTTGCTAAAAGATCTCTTAAAAGTGAATGACCAAACCACCTAACGACATCTGATTTTATCCCCTGAAGGGGAAAGTATTTATTTATTTCCATCTTACCCCAACTGCAGCAGCATTCACTTTTCATTAACAAGCATGGAAAAGTAGGACAGGCTCCTGCTCAAACACCATTCATTCCATTCTATGAGAGCCCAGTTGCGCCCGAGGGCTTGATTTTATAAGCTATTGATATTCCCAATAACTTCCTCTACGAGTACAAATGTCACCCAGTAACATCAGGCAAGAATCTAATGATCATATTGTAACCGATGCAGAATAAAGGTTCGTGACCTTTTGCACTATTCCCTATAGTGCAAATGCCACCACGCTTACTAGGATATTTATGTTTCACTTTTTTTAAGGGTACAAACAGGGAGAGAAAGAGAGAGATTTTACGTTTTTTAGAGTGACCTTTACAAAGGAAGATTGCACTGGAGTAATGGAAAACCCCAAAGGTCAAGAAGCATTCTTCTGCCCTAGTAAATATCATATAGTGATAATGCTTTTAAAAATCCTTTGGGGTAAATAATAATAATAATAATGCTCTAATAATTTAGTGCTAATGTGTGTGTTTTTTAATTTGTCATTTATTTAAAATATTTATTTCCTGCCTCTCATAATTTCTCAACTGTCCTAACTTTTCTGATATTAGGTTTTTTTTATTGTTTTATGTATTTGAAAGTTTATATTACAGCTAGGTTTTTTAGGCCAAAATTCAAGACTAATTGTTCAACTTTGTTCTTGAGGATAACAGACTTCACTTTAAAAAAATTCTGCAAACTATTCCGAGATAACAGACTGGCTGTAATATGCAGTGGTATAAGTAATACTGAATCAATTAAAAGCTGTGTATATATTACTGGTTTAAATGAAGCTATGCCATTCTTTTTCTGAATGTGGATTGAATCTGGTTTGCGGAGAAACACAATAAAATGCAGGATTTCTTAAGAAACTATGGGATAGATATAGGAGAGGTGTGAGTTTCGGCTAACGCCATGTGTATACCACTTCCCAATCCAGGAAGACTGCTGTTCCTTCTTGGTAGAATGAGACAATCTAGCCTTTTTCTCTAAAGCACTTTTCATTTTTAACAGTATGATACACTGGGGAAAGTGGGAAAGTGTTACAATGTAGGCTTAATAAACGAAGCCGTCGGAAAGTTGATGAAACCAACATGCCCTCTGCTGGAAATAATGGAGAAATTAAAAAGGAGAGCATTCAAAATGAATGGCTTTTGTTGATTTTTTTAAATAAAAAAATTCCCTTCAAGAAAATCTGAAACAAAATACAAAAGGCATGAGGTAATAAGAGCCTCACTAAATCAGACCAAAGGCTCATTTAATCCCGCAACCGTTTTCCACAAGGGCTGCAGCTAATTCTCCACAGAATCTCAGATATGCGAGACACACTTTCTCCCTTCAGCATCATATAAAGTGGGGAGGAGGCAGGAGCCAGGAAAGCAGCATACCTGTAAATGTGGAAGGAAATAATATTTAAAAGGTAAGCGCTGCCCCTGTGTGGGAGATGCAGCAGGAACCAACAGGGAATTTTGTTTTGGATGACATCCCCCGGCTAGTTCAGCCATTGTTGAAGGCAAAAGGAAATGTGCCCAGCAAGCCAATGGCTAAATTATAATAACAGCCATTTTATTTGATTTATTGGAAACTGCTTTTGTTTGATTTTACAAATACAGTCATACCTTGGATCCCTGGGACTCAGATGTTTTGGCTCCTGAACACCGCAAACCCAGAAGTGATTGTTCTGGTTTGTGAACGTTCTTTTGGAACCCGTTTGGAACGTCTGGCGGGTCTTCCGCAGCTTCTGATTTGCTGCAGGAGCTTCCTGCAGCCAATCAGAAACCGTGATTTGGTTTTCGAACGTTTTGGAAGTCGAACGGACTTCCGGAACGGATTCCGTTTGACTTCCAAGGTACGACTGTGTAGAGTTATAACAATACCAAAATACATATCCATATATAGAGATTCCTCTGAATCTTGGGACTTCCCACCATCCCCTCGATGGGTCCTCCTGTCAACATTTTCAACTGCATATAATTTCCTAATCTGTATTTTTAATCTGTCCATATCGTCCATGGTGTTTGTTACATTACAAGTGTTGCTAAAATCCTGCCAATGTTTTCATTTGCTTACAACAGTCTCCTAAATAAGTTATAAAAATTTTCCCATTCTTGAAGTTTTTGTATTCTTGGTTCCTGAGCTTTCTGATCAGTTTTGCCATTTTGGCATAACCCAACATTGCCATTCCTCTCTGGTAGGGACCAATTTTATTATTTGCACCCCGCCCATCTGATTGGGTCGCCCCATCCACTTTGGGCGGCTTCTGACAGATATAAGAACACAACAAAACTCCTCTATGCCACAGGAGCAGAAAGGATCCTAATTGCTATAAACTGGGAAAAAGAAACTGTGCCAACAAAAAAGGAATGGCAAGATATACTGTATTGAACTGGCTAGGTTAACAGAGGCAATTAGAGATCACGCTAGACAAGAGTTTCAAAAAGCATGGGGAAAATGCAGAGAATACTTCACAAAACAGTGCCCTAAAATACATACCTGGACTTGTTTCGATGAATGTCTGCAGGAGACTTTGTGGCTATTAGAAAAATCTTAATAATTATTCATAAAGGAAACAGTTTATAAGAAGTAAATAAGGAGGCCAGATACAGGATAAAGGAAGTCTTTTATCTGGTTGTTTGTATTGTTGTATGTTATGCTCACTGTATGTTATGTTCATGTTTAATGAGGGTGGATTTGTGTATTGGGGGCATTTGTATTATGTTGTAAATAAAATTCCAATAAAAATGGAAAAATGGGGGGGGGGAGAACACAATAAAACATCAGGACAGCATCGTGTGCAGAGTCTCAACTCAGGGATTCGTCAAGACCTACTTTGCAGAAGCCATGCTGACTCTGTTTCAGGAAGACTTGTTTTACTATATTCTGAGTAATTGTATCGATGTTTTCCACCAGTTTCCCCAGGACAGACATTATAAGCTAGCTGGCCTGCAATTTCCACAAGCCCTCCCATTCCTTTTTAAAAGTTAGTATTATATTGGCCACCTTCCAGTCCACTTTGCCAATTAATGCCTGGAGCTTTTGTCTCTTGTCACTAACGTTTGCCTCGGCTCCTCAGCTTCCCCTTTCTGAGAAAGTTAGTTCACGCACAGGGATCTGCCCTGCGTCTTCCACAGCAAAGGCAGATGGAAAGAATTCATTCCACTTCTCTGCCTAAAACCTCACTTAGCAGATCAGCTTAGAGGGCAGCAAAGGCATTCGGATCAGGAGATAGTCCATGAATCCTTTGGGCTTACCTCTTTAGGCGCTCAATCCTGCCCAGCCCCATTAAATATAGCAGGACTTACTTCTAAGTAAACATTCGTGGAATTATACTACATATCTTCAACCTCAGCTGTAGCCAACTAAAGTACATATATCGTACATTTTGCTCCTGTTTATCTCCAGTGAAACTGTAAGTTTCCTTGCGCTGTACTGATTAATACTCAGGAACACTGAGCTAAGTGGCTGTACACGCAACACTGGTGGAACAGAAACATGAGACTGAACAGCAGCTCAAAATGACAACTATTATGTATCATTGCATGCCACTACAATCTCCGAGTGATGCAAGATTCCATGGGTTCCAGGAACTTACCCAGGGCCTTTGGGGAACGAGGCACAGAGGGGATTGTGGTGTCTTTATGATATATGGTTTATTTACACATATATACAACCTGAGCCTGAAATGGAGGGGCTTGCAGCATCAGCACTCCAAGAGGGTCGCTTCTGCCATAGCTGCAGTTTAGGATTGAAGCAGCCATCGTGCTCTGACCCTCTCTCCAGCTTGCTGCCTTTAGCACAGTGCAACCTCCCCCCGCTGGATCACATCACAGTCCGCTGGATCACATCACAGAACCGCTCTCCATAGCTTTCTTAATAGGTCATTACCTTCCTTTTCTTTTCCTAATGGCTCATCTCCCAGACGATTACCTCATCGGGAGACTGGCCTGGCTTAAATTTTAATCCTTGCTGGATCCTGGGTTTCAGGAGGCTTGATTAAATTCTAACACCCAGTTAGAAAACTGTGCATGAGGAAGACTTTGATGTACTTGGACTGACCTGATGAAGGGTGACAAAACAGAGATTTTACCCGGATGTCTTGTTGTCAGAGTCCTCCTCATACACAGTTTTCAACTAGAAAATTTAACACAGAGAATCCATGCTCTGGACTTCAGTACAATATAGTTGAACTTTTAGAAGTGGAGACACTGAATAGTAATATGTAGGATTGTATATATCACTTCAAGATTGACCAGAGACTGCATAGACTGTGTGTGTGTGTGTGTGTGTGTGTGTGTGTGTGGTTTAAGCTCATACCAATTGGAATATTAGTACATGTTATAGTGATATTTTGTGTACAATATATTTAAAATACTCTTATTTTCCATTTACAGAGTTGTGCTTTATGAGTTTTTTCTCTCTGCATTCCTTTGTTGTTTGATAAATTCTAACACCAACTGGACCCAGGAATTTAGGGTGTCTAGCACCAACAAACTCATAACAGTATTCAAAATCCCATGCCTTCGAAGACATGGTATAGTGGTACCTCAGTTTACAAACTTAATCTGTTCCGGAAGTCCATTCATAAACCAAAACTGTTCTTAAACCGAGGCGTGCTTTCCCTAATGAGGCTTCCTACCGCCAGTGCCCTTCCACTATTCGGATTCTGTTCTTAGGCTGAGGCAAAGTTCTCAAACCGGGACACTATTTCTGGTTTTGCAGAGTTTGTAAACTGAATCGTTCTTAAACCGGACTGTTATTAAACTGAGGTACCACTGTAGTTAAATGTGATCTTTTAAAAGAAATGGTTGATGGTATTTATACAGAAGCTGGATGAGAAACACAGTGACATTGATTACTAGCCAGTTCACATAGATGAGGTCCAGACACTGGCACTGTCTTGTTATGTGCATTTAAAGCATATGTGCTTATTAAGGAGAAATGGTCCTAAGGCAGTGAATATTCATGGCAAATTTGGGGAGAAGTGTTTTGATTTTTGCAGGCATGCTGCACTAAAGAAAATCTCAGAATCTCCAGATCACCCCAAATCTCATTGGAGGTCCCTGTTTTTTTAGGGTACTCTGATGAGATCCCACTTTGCCTCTGACAGACCCTGAATATGTCTGAATTGACCCACTTTGGCTCTTGATTTGGGATTCATCTGAATCTGATGCACATCCAGGGCTGTCTTTAGCATATGCGCCGCCGGGGGGCAAAGATCTGCCCAGCACCCCCAAATTAACTTTGTTGACCTTTCTTTAGGGGGGAAATCGCTCACCTGTAACAACGACGCAGCCGGGGAAAACTGCTTTTGTTTCCTGACTCGTCGGGAATATTTGATGCTACGGAGTAACAGAGCAATGGAGCAGGGGGGCGGCGACTTTTGCTCCATTGCTTTTCACTGCCGCTGATCAAGAGGTACCAGTATACAGTGGGTATACATTTTGCGCCCCCCAGAATTTGGCACCCGGGTGCCCCGCACCCCTTGAACCCCCGGGTAAAGACAGCACTGTGCACACCCCTATTTCCTACTCTGCTTCGCATGTCCTTGAGGCATAGTAGAATTTGTTGTAATACAGTGGTACCTCGGGTTAAGAACTTAATTAGTTCCGGAGGTCCGTTCTTAACCTGAAACTGTTCTTAACCTGAGGTACCACTTTAGCTAATGGGGCCTCCTGCTGCCATTGCACCGCCACCGTGTGATTTCTGTTCTCATCCTGAAGCAAAGTTCTTAACCCGAGGTACTATTTCTGGGTTAGCGGAGTCTGTAACCTGAAGCATCTGTAACCTGAAGTGTCTGTAACCCGAGGTACCACTGTATATAAAATATGGGCACCATTTAGGGGATCCTGATGTTTTAGTGCTCCTGTTTGCTAGGGAATGTTTGAAAAGTGTTGGTGGAGTTAAAAAAAGGTTGGAGATTGGAGGGAGGCTGCAGAGGCTTTTAATGTCCTCCCATCATTGGGAAGATGTTCAGGAGTTGAAGAAATGAATGAGAAGATTTTGAGCATAAGAAGAATTGTGAAGGGGGTTGATTGGCGCTGCCTTTTTCACCCTCCTCCCCATGTGGGGAAGATAATTTATTAGGCTGCCACTGCAACCTAGCAAATATTTTCAATTCAGTATTACTGACCTAGCAATATGTCGTCCCCCCCCCCCCCCGGACACACACCATTTTCTTTCCTTCTGTCTTCCAACAAGGGCTACCTTTTGGCAACAAACCTATTGCTGATGCAAAAAGACAATGATTCCAACATTAGCCTCCAAAGCATATTGTTTATTTGAAAGGCAGTGTATGCTGGAAAAATAGTAAAGGACACAGAACAGATAAGGACAGGATGATACGCTACTTCCTCAAAGGACTGACTAGAGAGTCCCCGTAAAATAATTTCTTCTGATTTAAGTTCAACCTACAATGCTCAAAAGAACTTTCCCAGGATCCCATGTTCATAGTTAAAGGACAATGTGAGGCTTACACTTCTAAAAACTGCTCCAAAGTGGGGGTGGGAGAAGATGTCAGTTTCAGTTTTTCACTTTTACAGTCTTCAGTTCAATTCTCCAGATTTTTTTAAGGCCTCATGAAAATTCATCATCGTTTTTGGTACGGATTTCTCCCAGGATACACATTTTTATATGCAATTTTGCCCAATGCACACATTTTTGCAAAGCAATTTCCCTTAATATAATGCATTTGTATGTTATTTTCACACACATGCACATACATATGCCTTTATATTCACGTTTTACCCTAGGATATGCATTTTGGTTACGTGTTACTTGGCTGCAGAATTTGGATATGTGCAAATTTCGAAGGATGGCTGTGCTTTAGAAAATGCAGATTTGTTAAGTTCACCTTTAAGTGTGAACTGAAACAAATTTATCCCCCATCTTAGCTCCAAATTGCAATTGGGATCCTCAAAGGCTTTTGTCTCATGCACAAGTCATCTTGAAGAAACAACCAGTAAAAATAAATCTAGTCTCGAGAAAATTCTTTTTTAAAAAACGGAAAGAATACAATAGGAACTGAAAAGAATGGAATCTTGAGAGGGTTTGAGGGAAAGAGGTCAGGCAGGGGGCAGGGGGGGGGTGCTGTGCTATTTTAAGACTTCAGAGATGATGTGTGAAAGATGAAGCAATTGTATGTTTGCTGAAGGAACCTATCCAGAAACAGAAAATGTCTCTCCCTGTAATCTGTGTGAGGTAATTTCTAAGTTTCGCAGACAATTTATTCCAAACAATCATTTTCACTGACTTTTCCCTCCCACTAGATGGCAGCAAAGCATTGCAACTAGCGAGGTACGTAAAACTAATACTGTAATAATAATAATAATAACAAAAACCTTTTGAAAATGCATTATGTAGAGTTTACGTATACTGTACACATACAAATATACACATTTCCCCCTGCTCTCTTTCTTTTCTCCCTCCTCTTTCCCCCTTCATTTCTCATTCTTTCCCCCTCTTCTATGCTGTCCCCCCCCTCTCTTTTACACTATTTGTATTACAGTGGTACCTCGGGTTATAGGCGCTTCAGGTTACATACGCTTCAGGTTAGACTCCGCTAACCCAGAAATAGTACCTCAGGTTAAGAACTTTGCTTCAGGATGAGAACAGAAATCGTGTGGCGGCAGCGGGAGGCCCCATTAGCTAAAGTGGTACCTCAGGTTAAGAACAGTTTCAGGTTAAGAACGGACCTCCGGAACGAATTAAGTTCTTAACCCGAGGTGCCACTGTATTATTAGCTTTCTTTCTATACATCTCTTTTTACCAACTTTCCGTTTTTGTACATGTCTTTTGAATTTGCTTATACTAACATCATTTCTAATGGATTGGATAAGGTATGTATGTAACCACATCTAATGAAATGTGTGATTCTTCAGCTTTTCGTTATATAAGCAACGCCACCCACCCCCCAAAAAATGATCAGGCAGTGCTAAGATATCTGAGCCACATGATGAACGCATTTATCCAAACTCTTAGGAGAAGATCCTTCCAGTTGTGTGACTAAGGCAGGAGCCTGGGCTTAGCATGTAAAACAGCTATAAAACAGGAGGTGGGTGATTTTTTTAGAGTGGTGGGCTGCAAAAGGGTGCTGAGGGTCCTTTCCTGCGGCTACCCAAGCAACAACACCAACCTTTTAAGCTTCTCTAAGCGGGAGGCCGAGCAGAGGAAACCGCCTGGAACTTCTTCCATCGCTCTAAGAAGTTCAGTGGGGCTGGGGCTCATGAGAAGATCTTCTCAACGGTGGCTCAAAGAATGTAGAGCCAGAGGATATGGGGAGCACGGCTAGTTCACCAGCACTCAGCGCTGCAATAATGATAAATAGTGGAAGGCGAGAGGTGCAGGGCACCAAATTTTGGCATCACACTGGGCGGCGCTGAAAATTTAAAGCACAAGTCCGCCACTGGTAGAACTCCCTCCCCACAGAGGTACATCTAAGCATCATTCCTTTACAGCTTATGTCCATCTCTTGGGAAATTGAATAACTGATTTGGGTGCCCTCCCTATAATGCATTTATAGACTGATTTTTTTAACTGTTTGTTGTTTTATATGTGTGACCTTGTGACCTTCTGGTGAAGAACAGGTAAGAAATGCTACCAATAATATGAATACTACTAATACTATGGGACACAGGTGGTGCTGTGGTCTAAACCACTGAGCCGCTTGGGCCTGCCGATCAGAAGGTCAGTGGTTTGAATCCCCGCGATGGGGTGAGCTCCTGTTGCTCTCCCCCTGCTCCTGCAAACCTAGCAGTTCGAAAGCGAACCAGTGTCAGCAGATAAATAGGTACCACTCCGGCGGGAAGGTAAATGGCGTTTCCATGCCCTCTGGTTTCTATCACAGTGTTCTGTTGCTCCAGAAGTGGTTTAGACATGCTGGCGACATGACCCGGAATGCTGTCTGTGGACAAACGCCAGCTCCCTCAGCCAGTAAAGTGAGATGAGTGCCGCAACCCCATAGTCGCCTTTGATTGGACTTAACCGTCCAGGGGTCTTTTACCTTGATCTTTACTATTAATACTACCAAAACTACTACTAATAACAATATGAACACTACTACGACTAACTAATAATGCAAGTACAGTGGTACCTCAGGTTAAGTACTTAATTCGTTCCGGAGCTCCATACTTAACCTGAAACTGTTCTTAACCTGAAACACCACTTTAGCTAATGGGGCCTCTTGCTGCCGCCGCGCCGCCGGAGCACGATTTCTGTTCTCATCCTGAAGCAAAGTTCTTAACCTGAAGCACTATTTCTGGGTTTGCGGAGTCTGTAACCTGAAGCGTATGTAACCTGAGGTACCACTGTAACTCAAAAGAGTCAATGTTATCCCTAGTGTTTCATACAATGAGTCCCCAGTAAGCTCCTTAGGTACTCTGGGGTACTCTTAAGTTACACAATCCTATATTGTTTACCAAGAGTCCACTCATTTTCCAACCGTCAGTCCTTAAGTAGCCAAAGCAGCACGACCCACACAAAAAAGGAAGATATCAGCAGACAAAGGGGGACACCAAGGTTTTCAGATGAATAATGAATTTTTGAGGAGGGAAACGAATCCCCTAAACAGCCCAATCCTGACTGACTGTTGCAGGGCAGAATTGAAAATTATGGGGGGATGGAATGCAATATCCTGGAAAAGGTCATGGCTGGCTGGCATCCTGAATAAGAGCACTCCAGACTGCCCCATTTTGTTGCAGGTTACACTTATATGACCAAAACCGGAATCCTTCCAGTTTCTAAACATGCATTATTAGATAAGCCATAAAACAATTCAACTGATGGATGCCACCCTGTAGATTGGTCTATAGATTATGAATTTCTCCAGTCTAGGTAGCTTGCACGCATATTGAGCAGCAAGCCAGACCAGTACAAATCCATAAAAGCAGTGCTTTTTTCTGGGTATCCAAAGGGTATGCAGAAGAAAAGCATTGCATAAAAGCACCAAAAAAGCCCAACAACATTAAACAACCAAAGGCTCCATAATCCTTCTGAATCACAACACGCCTTTCCCAATCTCCTGAAGTTTCCACGTGATCTGCACAAAGCAAAACAACTCCAGTAAGTCCATTTTAACCCAGACCCTCCTCGCTAACCTCTGGAGCACTGACAGGTACATTTGTAAAGCCAAAGGGCATAAACACTAAAACGGTGTAATCCCCTGCGACAGACAAAGGCAGTGTCTGATTTGCTTCCATCTTCCAAAGATGCATGCTTGTTGCTGTGTGGTACCTAAATCTAAGGTGTTAATGTACCTTCAGAAATCTCCGGAGTTGTTAACCCCAGGCAAAAGATCTGTATCTTTTAGGGCTGCTACTCTTAAATGTAACCTATAAAACCTATTTTTTTCTACTAGAAGAAATGGACATTACCTCTTGGGCTGCAGTCAAGGTAAACAGCATGCTAAGGACATTGGACAAAAGAGGATTGGCTTCAGGGAAGTGGGGATTTATCAGAAAGAAACCTTTTCTTCCTCATTTCATTATATGTGGCTGGAGTGTTGAACATTTTTCAACTACAGGGCCACATTGTGTTGTGGTGAAAGCTTCTCAGATCTCGATGTAGCACCACAGAGTTGAGATTGGAGATTGGAGATAATCCCTAAGATCACAGAACTGCAGAGTTGGAAGCAACCCTGAGGATCATCTAGCCCAACCCCCCGCAACGCAGGAATATGCAGCTGTCCCATAGGGGGATTGAACCGGCAACCTTGGTATTATCAGCACCATGCTAATACACACAAGGGTGGTGCTGTGGTCTAAACCACTGAGCCTCTTGGGCTTGCCGATCAGAAGGCGGGCAGTTCAAATCCCCGTGACAAGAGTGAGCTCCCGTTGCTCTGTCCCAGCTCCTGCCAACCTAGCAGTTCGAAAGCACACCAGTGCAAGTAGATAAGTACATACCGCTGTGGTGGGAAGGTAAATGGTGTTTCCTTGTGCTCTGGTTTCTGTCATGGTGTCCTGTTGCACCAGAAGCGGTTTAGTCATGCTGGCCACATGACCCAGAAAGTTGTCTGTGGACAAACGCCGGCTCCCTCGGCCTGAAAGCGAGATGAGCGTCACAACCCCATAATCGCCTTTGACTTAACCATATAGGGGTCCTTACCTCTAATCCAGGGGTCGGCAAATTAAGGCCTGCAGACCGGATCAGGCCCAATTGCCTTCAGGATCCTGCCAGTGGACTGTCCATGGATCGGCGTGGGGATTCTGTCCGTTTGGGCTGTGCCATTTCTTTCCCTGCACCCTTCCGTCAGTCCCCCCGCCTCTCTGTCACACACACCGCGGCAGTACCTCCTCCCTCCCTCCTCCTGGCTTCTCCTTGCCCTGCCTAGAGGAGGATGAGGGCTGGGCTGAGCTGGCTGAGCTCCATTTTAAGCAGCCCCTCTCCGGAGCCAGCCCTTTCGTGCCGCTCATCTTCCCTCTGCCACCACTGCTACCCTGGTGCTCCTCTGGGCCAGAGAGCGGAGTGGACGAGCTCACTCTGCCTACCCATGAGAAGAAGCAGCAGTGGCGGCGGTGGCGGCAGCCCCTGGGAAGGTAAGCGCAGCGGCTGGGGCTGGGGGTAGGGCTACTTGTCCCTATCACCTCTTCTTCCAGCTACCCCCCCCCCCTCGGTGCCACTTCTCCAGCCCGCTGCAAGGTCTGAGGGACAGTGGACTGGCCCATGACTAAAAAAATTTGCTGACCCCTGCTCTAACCAACTGAGCTCAGATAGAAAAGATCTCTCTCGCTGTTCTTTAGAGAGGATCTCAAAAGGTACTATTTGCCAATTGTAGCGCCCTTAGCGGGCAACAGAGCAGAAGGTGTAGTAACCTCGTGCAGATTTATTTAGGGCTTTGTATATTAGTAGCAGAATCCAAAAAAATAAAATAAAAATGGCTTGGTGTCTGATTGGCAGCCAGTGCAACACCCTCAGTGCTGGCAGGATATGTGCACGATAAGGAGCACCAGCCCTCATCTGGGCTGTGGGGTTCTGCCCCAGCTGCAGCCTTGAGACCAGCAGCAAAGGAAGCCCCACATAGATTACAATACAGGCAGGGCTTCCCCCCCAGCCGTATGAAAGCAAAAATAGGCAGGTTAACCAGGTTGATCAGCCAGGTAAACAGGCAGAATTCTAGGAAGACAAGCAGGCCAGGTGCCAAGAGGGATCAGAAGGAAACGGCAACCAGAAATGAGGTGGAGGATTAAACCAGCAGCCCCCGCTACCTGAAGAACTTGAACTTCAGGTGCATGCCTGGATTACCAAGGATCAGGGCTTTTTTCAGCCGGAACTTTCCGGAATTCAGTTCCGGCACCTTTCAGGTCGGCGCCGTTGTCATTCAAGAGAACGAGGGAGGTGTTTGTGACGAGTTCCGGCACCTCTTTTTCTAGAAAAAGAGCACTGATTCCTGGGTAAGCTTCTTTGTGGACCCTGGGAAATGCTCTTCAAAGCAAAAGTCCAGCTTCGTTTAAGCAGCTTTAGTGCAAACAGCTCTGTTCTCTGAGGCCTACCTGAGTCTGGCTGACCAGGGCTAGAGTGAGAAGGAAGTGAGCCCTGAGGAAAACCTAAAATGGCTCCAGATTCTGGTCTGCTAGGCCTAGTAGAAAACATGGAGTGGACTTTTCAACATTATAGTGGACTGGGTTTGGTGGGCCGCTGCCTTCTTTATGGAGGTCCGAGGGACGATACCCGAAAGCTGAACATCGCCTCACCTAGTTTCCCCCTTCTTATTGTCATTGTTTTCCTGCCATCGTCTCTTCAGAGGATTTCTCCTGCCCAGATTAGGATTTAATTGTATTCCTAGTGAGTCCCTTCTGGTTGTACTCATTCTTTCAGATGAATGTTTCATCAATATGATTAGGATCACATCTCCAGTCTAGTTTATTCAGGCAATCCGTTCTGACAGCTCAGAGCATAATACTCCCTCAAGGAACTATTTGATACCATCCCTATCATTTTATTCAAATCGTAGTTTGCATTCCACACTGGCAGTATAATGTTCTTCTCCCCTGGATTATATTTCATGAAATCCAGCAAGCACTAAAATCCTTCCCAAAAGGGATGAGATTAATATTTATATTAGCCGACATCATCATATTATTAGCATACGGGGATATTCTGCCAGGCAAGGAGGGGAAGAAAAGGCTGTGCGTGGTCATCATCAACATAATCATAAATCTCTCTGAAGAATCAGGCGCAAAAGA
Organism: Podarcis bocagei; assembly: GCF_964188305.1. Taxonomy (NCBI): domain Eukaryota; kingdom Metazoa; phylum Chordata; class Lepidosauria; order Squamata; family Lacertidae; genus Podarcis; species Podarcis bocagei. The sequence goes on along the minus strand of NC_138137.1, from coordinate 18,553,246 downwards.
AGAAAGGAAAAAAGGAATTGAAAACGTGGCAATGTGCAAGGCTGCCTTGTGAAAAATGAACTTCTGCCCACAAACATAGATTTACCTCAGTAACCAATAACTACACAGAATGTGGATTTTATCAATGCTGCTTCTTCCAGTTACATGAAATCCTAAAACATCAAGTTGATTGTCCCTGTCCAGCTCCTTCCCCCCATCATTACAGATGCTTAGTATTCTACAGTATCTCTGGAACCCAATGGGTATTGTCCTATTCTGGGTGAAATCCAAAATGTTGGTCACCATCTTTAAAGACCTGAATGACTTGGACCCACAATAATTGAAGGACTGTCTCCTCCATGTTATTCTTTATGAACCTGGTACCTTCCAGATGTTTTGGACTACAACTCCCACCAGCACCAGCCAGTAGCACACTGCTTGTAGTCCAGAACATCTGGAGTGCATGAGGTTAGTGAAGACTGCCCTATAGGAACGTGCCTATTCCCTTAGGTCAAGAATGGAGAACTTGTGGCCTGACAGCTCCCATCTGACAAGGTCAATTGTCAGGAATTATGGAAATTATAGTTAAACAAACACCTGGAGAACCAGAGGTTCCCCACGGGTTTAAGAAGTGATCCCTCTCTGGGCTTTTGTGTTTTGATCCACTACTAATTCGTGTGACTGTTTTTTATTATAGTCTTTGCTTGTATTTTTAAAATTGATTATTGGTAATTAATTAACTTCTGCTGATGCAAACCACTTTGTGGATTTGCTTCTGGAATCAGAAAAGCAAGATATAAATCCTCTGATAATCAGAGAGTTCTTAACCACATATGGACAAATCCTGTAGGCCACACATATCTGAGGATACTGTCCTTCCCACTCTCTGCCATTGTGCTATCCACTGAACCTTCTCTCTGATCCATGGCCTGGTTCTCCCAGAGGAGGAAAACCAGTATCTGGGCTGCAACGCTTCAAACTGCAGGTGTGGGCTCACACGATTAAGTGATCTTTCACACCGAAATAAATACATCCCAATGCATAGAGAATTAGCGTATCAGCCTGGAATCTGGTAATCTAATTTGTCCACCTGAAATCTAGGAGGAGTATTGCTCCCCACCCAAAGGTTTACCAAAAGGATGGGAACCTGTGGCCATCTATAATTTGTTTTGACTCTAGCTCCCATCAGCCCAAGTCAACTTAACCAATGGTCAGGGATGATGGGAATTGTAGTCCAGCAATATCTGGAAGGTCACGGGTTCACCACTCTTGGTTGAACACCTCAGTGAAAGTTTGGCCTATATTGTCTTTGTTGCCTTCAAACCCCCTCCTCAATTAAATGCTGTCAGTCTTTGGCATAAACTATAGTTTCAGCTGACTTGTATTCTCTCTGTAATGTTTCTCCCACAGGAAGGAAGTCACCATACCCCACCAGCTAGTGGAAGAGAGGACATGCTTAGTTCAGAAATTCTTACTGGTGAGTGGATTGTCACTGGGGGCTGGTCTTTCTCTTTCCCCATGACGTGCCTTGCAGAGTTGTTGAAGATATATAACAGGGAGGGGAAAGAGAACTGTGTTTACCACTTTGAACTTATTGGGAACAAGTGCAGGATAAAAACTAAATAATTTTGCAGAAAATGACCTTCCATCCATATAAAACTGGATTTAGAATTGCACCATAGCCTTTCACACATGCCCAAAATTGGCACGAGAGGCATGCTTACTCACATCTAGGTATTTTGAGAATTGCTTCATCTGAATGAGGTGCAAAGTTAAACCTTGGCCATACAGAGTGAAAGCTGTATGGGTGTTAGCCTCATAGTCATTATACTGTGCTAGGGAGTGGGTGGTGCTGTGGTCTAAACCCAAATCCCCGCGATGGAGTGAACTTCTCTTGCTATGTCCCAACTCCTGGCAGGCCGGCAGTTTGAAAGCATACCAGTGCAAGTGGATAAATAGGTACCACTGTGGCGGGAAGGTGAATAGCATTTTTGTGCACTCTGGTTTCCGTCACGGTGTCCCGTTGTGCCAGAAGCAGTTTAGTCATGCTGGCCACATGACCCAGAAAGCTGTCTGTGGACAAAGGCTGGCTCCCTCGGCCTGAAAGCGAGATGACCGCCACAACCCCATAGTCTCCTTTGACTGGACTTAACCACCCAGAGGTCCTTTACCTTTTTTTTTTACCATTATACTGTATTTTCTTGTGACTGCAAGCGATAGAAGAAAATACGCAGCAAATAGCAATGTGTTAATGGTATCCACTGAGCAAAGGTCCTGCTTGTTTGATACACCCACTTTTACCTTTTAGTTGTGTGTACATTAAGCTACAAGTTTATTATTGCCTCTAACCTATCGTGTAGCTATTTATTTATTTCATTTATATCCCACCTTTTCTTCCAAGGAGCTCAACAGTAGCATACGTGGTTCTCCCTCCCTCTTCATTTAATCTCCATAAGAACCCTGTGAAGTAAGTTGGGCTAAGAGGCAGGCAATAGTCTAAGGTCACCCAGGTAACTTCATGGCCAAGTGGAGTTAAATCCAGGTCTCTTGGTCCTAGTCCGACACTCTAACCACACCACCACACTGGCGTATTTCCCCCACCAATGTGTCATAAACTTCTGTGCTTTTAATTTGATGGATAAGGAACGGTGAAGTTGCTCAAACTTATGAAACCATCTGCCTTCACAGCCTTCTTACCTACCTGGGGGTGGGGAAACAACATTGTTAGGAGTAAAGGTAAAGGACACCTGACAGTTAAGTCCAGTCGTGAACTACTCTGGGATTGTGGCGCTCATCTCGCTTTACAGGCCAAGGGAGCCAACGTTTGTCCGCAGACAGTTTTTCTGGGTCATGTGGCCAGCATGACTGAGCCGCTTCTGGTGAAACCAGAGCAGCGCACGGAAACACTGTTTACCTTCCCACCAGAGCGGTACCTATTTATCTACTTGCACTTTGAAGTGCTTTTGAGCTGCTAGGTTGGCAGGAGCTGGGACCGAACAACGGAAGCTCACCCCATCACGGGGATTCGAACTGCCGACCTTCTGATCGGCAAGCCATAGGCGCTGTGGTTTAGACCACAGGGCCACTCGCGTAAGCTTAGTTGATGGGGTTGCATAAGGAAAACATGGTGGGGCAGGTCAGCGGCTCATTCACTCTCCAGCATCCTGTTCTCACAGTGGCCAACCAGTTGCTTATGGGAAATCCACAAGCAGGACCTGAGTTTAGACACACCCTCCTCTCCTGCTGTTCCCAGCGACTGCCATTCAGAAGCCCACACCCTCCAACAGTGGAGGTAAAGCATAATACATCAGGGTAAACAGAAGCCATTGTAGCAGAAAGCTGTGCTTGCTATGTATGCTCTTGGGCACTAGATGGCGTCACCTTTGTTTTCTTTGAGGTTCTGGGACGGTCCGCTGCCCAGTTACCAGAGCTTTCATACTGTATCTAAAAAGAAAAACTCCAGAGCAGCATTTCTGCTTTCTCCCACACACAAAAAGGCAGAGGAAATAAGATCTGCTCCAATCCTGGCAATGCCATTTGACCCTTGACCCATTTGAGGCGCTTTTTGATAGTTTGTTTTTCTATCAAGCAATGCATAAAATGTATGAAATAAACAAATGACTGTGTTCTACCATTGCTTCCTACTACAGTGGTACCTTGGGTTACATACGCTTCAGGTTACAGACTCCGCTAACCCAGAAATATTACCTCAGGTTAAGAACTTTGCTTCAGGATCAGAACAGAAATCATGCTCCGGCGGCCCGGCGGCAGCAGGAGGCCCCATTAGCTAGAGTGGTGCTTCAGGTTAAGAACAGTTTCAGGTCAAGAACAGACGTCCAGAATGAATTAAGTACTTAACCCGAGGTACCACTGTACTAGGAAAAGGTCTCTGGACACAGAGCTCTTCCCAGACTCACTCTAAGCTCCTTGCGGTCATTAGAATCAGGGTGTTTCCAAATTGGTGCTTATCCTTGGGCCAGAATTTCTCATGCATGCAAGTTTTTCTTAGTGCCCACATGACATCATTTGTATGCACTGGAGCATGCGGAGGGAGGGCACACACTCCTCAGGATTCTTTCCTGCACACTTTCTCCAGAGTTTCCCCAGAAGCCAATGGCTGACTCATCTCCTTTCACTCCGATTGACTCCAATCGGCAGGAAGGATATGAAGACCTTGGCTAAAAAGCTCCTCCTTCGTCCCACTTGGAGCCCTCTAGGATGCTGGAGACAGAGACCCTGCTGCAGAAATAGTAGTGTATCTTTGACCCCCCCCCTCCACAACCCTAGGCCACCACACCTGTGTGAATGCAATGCCCAGTCATCTTTGAGCATTGGCAATGTTGGCTGGGGCTGATAGAAGGGCAACAAGTTCACCTTAAAAACTAACTAGGAGTTACTAGTGAGTGATTCTCTTCCATTGGGCTAGATTCGGACTTACATCTGGCTGAGTACACATGCATAGGATTGCACTGAAGCTGTAATTCTACGAAAGGAAATAATTCTGGGAGAAAGTCCCATTGAACACAACTGTACTGACTTCCAAGGTAATGTGCACTGGATGGTGCTATTTATTGTGGCATTTGTGGCCAGAGAGCTTATGCCCAAACCAGTCTGTTCCTCCTCCAAGTAAAGGTAAAAAAGCCCTGGACAGTTAAGTCCAGTAAAAGGCGACTATGGGGTTGTGGTGCTCATCTCGCTTTCAGGCCTTGGGAGCCTGTGTTTGTCCACAGACAGCTTTCCGGGTCATGTGGCCAGCATAACTAAACCGCTTCTGGCGCAACAGTACGCCGTGATGCAAACCAGAGTGCACAGAAACACTGTTTACCTTCCCGCCGCAGCGGTACCTATTTATCTACTTGCACTGGCATGCTTTCAAACTACTAGGTTGGCAGGAGCTGGGACAGAGCAACAGGAGCTCAACCCATTGTGGGGATTCAAACCCAGGGGCGTCTTACCCATAGAGGCAAGTGGTGCAGGGTGCCAGAGTGCCAAGTTCTGGAGGGTGCCAGGGAAGAGGTGGAGGCTGGGCACGGTGCCTCCCAGCATCAACTCGCCGCCCTCGCCTACCTCGCTGAAGCAGCGCTGTGTCCAGAGCCTCTTCCTCTTCCCCACCAGAGGAGCCACTGACTGCCTCCTCCAGCCCCACAAAGCTTGCCATAAAAAGGTGGGCAACTCTGGGAAACGGGGGTGGGGGCGCCGGAGGGATCTTTGCACCACGGCGCCGGATATTCTCAAGATGGCCCTGTTCGAACCGCCAACCTTCTGATCAGCAAGCCCAAGAGGCTCAGTGGTTTAGCCGACAGCGCCACCCACATCCCTTCCTCCAAGTACTGTAAAATAACAGGCTGTGCCCACTTACTGGGAGGAAGCCACAATGAACATGAAGGGATTTACCTCTGAGTGGCTGTCCAGATGATTGATTTACAGCACACCTCCCCCTCCTGATGTTCAGACACACACCCCACCTTTGTGGAGATTCCCATTCTTCACTTAAATATTTGCATATTTGTTTCCATGCAAATATAGAAACTTCTTGCTCTCAGGGAAAACTAACCGCAATGCTTTGTATCTCCTTACCTGGGAATGAATTCTATAGAACTCGGCATGTCTTACATTTAAGGAAACATATAGATGATTGCCCTCCCCCCCTTTTTCATTTCCAGATAGGGGTTTATTGCAGGATCCATGCTCCTCATTACTGAAAGTTGCTCTGACTCTTTTTGCAGTTATGGGTATGAAGGTATCAGTTCATACCCCTCCCCTGCCACCCATTTAACCTGGATTTACTGTCGTTAATGACCCATTTGGGATGTTAAGCCCCTGTCTGGAAGTACTCCAAGGAATTGTACAGTACTTCATTTTTAACCTCTGGCTGGCACTCCTTCAGGCCTAATCTTATACTGTATATGTCTACACAGCTAAGTGTGCATAGGATTGCAGCCCAAGCCTAACCCTACGGGACAGCCTCTCCTGGTATGTCCCACAGAGGAACTTACGGTCTTCAAACAAAAACATCTTGGAGGTCCTGGGCCACAGACTGGCCTCAACCAGAGCCAGGGCATTTTCGGCTGTGGCTCCGAACTGGTGGAACGCTCTGTCACAAGAGACTAGGGCCCTGCGGGACTTGACATCTTTCCGCAGGGCCTGCAAGACAGAGCTGTTCCACCAGGCCTTTGGCCAGGGCACAGCCTGACTCCCTCCTTTGGCAATCCTCACAGAACTCTAGCCCAATGGTTGCCATTAATTTGATTTGAATTAATTTTATAATGAAATGATTTTAGAATGTTGCATTATTTTATTGTTGTTAGCCGCCCAGAGCCTGGCTTCAACTGGGGAGGGTGGGATGTAAATAAAAATTTATTATTATTATTATTATTATTATTATTATTATTATTATTAAGAGTGGTAGAGCATCTGCTTTGCACGAAAGATGTCCCTGTTTCAAACTCTGGCCTCTCTATTTAGGACTGCGGGAGATTCCCTGCATGGAACCCTGAAGAGCTGCTGCCAGTCAGTGTAGACAACACTGGACCAAAGGTATGACTTTTCAGTAAAACGCAGGAAGCTGCCTTATATTTACTAAAAAGAAACAGCCCAATCCAGTATTGGTATCTACTTAGAAGAAATCCCCATTAAGTCCTAGATAATGTGTTTAGCAGGCTTTGCAAGCCCAGGACCCCCAGATGTTGTTGGATTATAACTCTCCACCCTTTGCTGGCTGGCACTGATGAGACTAACAATCCAGTGACATCTGGAGGCCACCAGATTGGCAAAGGCTGGGGGTCTAGGATTGCAGCCTCAGTTTATTTGAGTGCGGTGGGTTTTACCGCTTGCTAAAAGTGCCTGTAGCTGAGTCATATGCAGGTTTACTTGGGCCCACAAGAGTTTAATGGGATGCAAATGTGAGTTTCATCCTCCCAAATGTACAGGAATGTGAGTTTCATCCTCAGAGCATTAAAAAAAAATGGATTTTTAAAAAACCTCTGCTCTGGGGCCTCAAAATTAAATATGAAAAGAGGCCAGGGAGGAATAAATGGAAGAGTAGGATTTTTTAATTTAATACTCCTGGTTGAGGCACTCTGAGATATATTGGGCAGTAGAGGGTATTTAAAGTATTATTATTTAACCACATTTATATACCGCTTATTTTTTGTTTATTGGTTTTATTTATATACCTGCAGGTCTCAGAGAGAAACCCCGCAAACTTGGGGTCTCCAGCTGTTGTTGGACTACAACTCCCATCATCCCTGACCACTGGTCCTGCTAGCTAGGGATAATGAAGGGAATTGTAGCCTGAAAACAGCTGGAGACCCAAGTTTAAGGAACACAGCATCTCCAGGTCAGGTATGGACCCTTTGGCGGTCCCTCTGGTTTCGGTGGGGTGGGGCATTTCAAAGGTTTGGGGGAGAACAGTCTGTGTCTGATCAAAGAAGCTGAAAACTTAAGGGGTAAAAAAACTAGCCAGCCACCTTTCAGAGAGAGCAGAAGGATGAACCAGTCAGACAGACAAAGCTGGAACTAGGCCGGCCAGAAGTCCCTGGTGCGCGGTCCTGCCATTCCAGGCAAGCAGCCTTTACTGCTGCCGTGGAAAAGGCTTATTGTGCGCGGTCTACTCGGGAGCAGGTGCTCGATGGCGCTCCAGGGCGCGCCCGGTTTGAGGGAGGGAGAGAGCGGCGGCCTGCCTCGGGCGGCAGCGTGGGCGCCTCGGCCTGGGAGACCAACGATGCGCTCGTGACTTTTCGCACAAAGTCTCAGGAGTCCCAAAGGGCACGTTTCCCAGGGCCGGAAGTTCTACTTTAAATGCGCTTGGGGAGAAAGAGATCGGAGGAGGAGGAGGAGGGAGGGGCGGAGCAATCGCTTCCGAAAGGAAGCCTCCCAAGGGCCAACTGGCCTGATAAAGGATGCCTCTAAACCGCCTCCCCTGCGGACATCCAGTTAATAATAATAAATGGAAAGCGTAATGCCGGTGGTCAACAAAAGAGGTTTAAAGACTCCCTCAAGGCAAATCTAAAATAAAAAAAGTAGTATAAACACCAACAGCTGGGAAACACTGGCTTGCGAGCGCTCCAGTTGGAGAACAGCCTTTACCAAAGGTTTCATGGGCTTTGAAGACACAAACTCAGGAGGCAAGGGAGAAACGCTCTAAGAGGAAGGCACATTTGGGAAACCCTCACCGTGATCCACTCCCACCCGGAAACCTGTGTCCCCACTGTGGAAAGACGTGTGGCTCCAGAATTGGCCTCCACAGTCACTTAAGGACCCACTGTTCAAACCGTGTTTATGGAAGACAATCTTACTTGGCTACGAGTGATCGCCAAAGAAGAAAAAGAATTTTATTATTTGTACCCCGCCTTCTGATGGGGTTGTTCAAGTCACTCTGGGCGGCTTCTAACCTATACAAAAACAAAATAAAACATTAAATTTTAAAAAGCTTCCCCAGGGCCCAGACGAGCCGAGCTCCGCTGCTCCCTTCGCGAACTGACGCCTAGGCGGCCCCCTGTACAAGGCAGCGGATCCTGCGCGGAAAGGGGCGCAGGCAAGCGCACGTCCTTAGACGTGCTCCTCAGGGGGGAAATTCTGGGACTGGGCACCAGGCGGGGAGGGGACCGGGTCAGGGGCTTTCCCGCAAATGGGTTTAAGATGGGATTAAGTGGTCCTCTTTGACTTGACACGATTAAAAAAAGCGCGTGATTTTCTCCATCCCTTGCGACTGGAAACCTGGACGGTTTGGAGAGAGAGGGTGTGCCCGTGTCCTCGTCGCTTGTTTTCTGTTGGCACGTTTAAAGCGTACGGCTTCCCACCTCAAAGAATACAGGGAACTGTAGTTTACCCCCTCACCGAACTACAATTCCCAGCACGCTTAACGTACTACGCTTCCCAGCATTTTATTTTTATTTTTATTGACCTTACTCGTGTGCTTGGCTGGCCTCAATTAACGCTTTAAACGTATGGTGCGTATACAGCCTGTAAAGAACGATTTCCGACGGGGACCCGGGAGACGTCCAGTTTCTGGACGCCCCAATGGCGGGGTCTCGTTTCCCTCTCGCTTGATAGAGACGCGCGCCTGAGAATCAACTCGCGCGCGCTGCGCGCTCTCCAAAATCCAGATACGTCTGTAGGTAGCACCAAAAGGACGATTAAAAATAATAATCACCGGAAAGGCTGTGTATGTGTGTGGGCGCATTTGCGTGCGAGGCAGTCCATACATAATCGCTCTTGCACCTTTTCTGTGTCAAGTATTGCGTTCACTTTCCTTTGATCGTGCACTGTTTAGATTAGAACCAGTAATTCAACGAAAAAGCCAAACATTTCATTTGCACAGCGCCCAGCGAGCCTATGTTATCGGGCAAGTAACAAAAGAAACAAAAACTAATTCGGGCTGCAATCCTAACCCGACAGACCTGGGAGGAGAAGCCCCGTTGAGCTCAATAGGACTTCCATCCGAGTAGTCACGGCTAAGACTGCGCTGTCAATAGGTTGAATAAAACAGCATCTGAAAACATCGGCTAATCACTCGTCCTCAGCCTTCCTGGAGAGTTTACGCGCAGACTTTAGCGAGGCTTGCTCCTAAGTAAACAGGCAGGGAGGAGTGCGTTTGCGCGTACTCTGCGCATCCTCACAATACCGATCCCGCGGGTTTGCTGGGTAGAAGCCCCAGGTCGATTGTCGTCAGAGGACTGCCGTGCCTTAAGTCCATTGCTTTCAATAGGTCTACGCTGCGTATAACGTCGAATATTTACCCACTGTTATTATATACTGCCTCATTTTATGGTCTCCACACACACAAAAGAAATACACAAAAATCTTTAGAGCGTAACTAAGGAGGAAAACACAATGCACTGGAGGTGGGTCTTCCCTTTGGCTGTAACCAATGAGAACGGCTCCCGCTGCACCGTTCAGCTTAATGTACGCGCCCTCGGGGCAGGGACCAGTACTGCCCCCCGCCAGCCCCAGAAAAACCCCTTACGCCATGCTTGATGCACCAGGTTCGGTGGTGGTGGTTCAATGTAAAAGTCAGTAAGGAGTGCAGCTCTGCAGTGGAGGTTGCAGCCTGGAAACGGCGGGAGGCCAGGCCCGTCCGTCCCCTCGAGGCGTCTGTCGCTCGATCGGTGCGCCCCGCTGCCCAGGCGCAGCCTGCAAGATAGCGCCGAGGCTCCTGCAACCCTCTGCCCGCGTCACCTTCGCGGAAAGCCGCCGGGGCTCTCTTAACTTTCCTCCTCGGTTATTGTAAACAAATAAGGCGCGATCCTCCAGGCCCTACGATCTCGGTTTAAATATAGGCTTGTTTGTCAGTGTCATCCTTGGCGGATTAATTAGATACATTTATTCGCAATTTGGTGTCTGGCACCCCCATTTTAGGAATGCCTTATCACAAGGTGTTAATTGGGGCCAGCCAGGCACTTATGTTTCCATTAAACAGTGTGAGGACTTTTCGCAAGTTGTTTTTCCCCCTTCTCTCTCTCCCCCTCTACCTTCTCTAACCCCACCCCCCAACCACCACCTTTTTTTTTATTTTGTTAACTGTGCAGTGCAAAAATATACAGGCTGCTGCGCGAAAACACTGCGGCGGAAAGGGAAGGAGGGAGTTACAGAACAACGGAAAACGAGGGAAAGGGACCTTAGGAAGGGGGGGGAGAGGAGGGGCAGGCAGGTGAAAAAAGGTTTGGCAGAAGGGCAGAACCACGATCTTGGGAAATGATGGGGGGGGGCCGCTGGGTAGCTTGGTGACCACCAGTTGGATCGTGGAAAATGGCAAGCCTTCGGCACGCACAGAACTCTTCATGTGGAGGGAGATGGGCAAAGGGTAAGAACTCTGTGGGCTCAAAAAGCTGCCTTAAATCGGAGCGCAGCGACCCGACGCAGCTTCTCGATGCCTTGGCCAAGGAGTCCCAGTCCATAATGGTCACTTTCCCGGTTGCCGCCCATGAAAAAGGATAGGTTGCTAAGGTTTGTAACGCTCAAAGCTCCGCGTAGCACTAGTAAAATATCGCCCCACCAACGCCAGCTTCATGATTCCCGAGCCTACTTCTGATGAAGGAGGCAGGCAAATAGGACAGGAGCTTTTATCAGCTCTTTGCCTGCATATTCTGTTCCGGCGACCTTGCATGGTTCCGTTTGCAGGGGGGAGGGGGGAATCAGATGACCTAGCAATCGCAATGCACTTGATCCACACCACGTTTGGAAGCTTTGCCTTACGCATTCCCGCCCCGCGCCCGATCCATAGGGACCCGGCTAGTTCTCTAACCTAAGGATGTACATTTCACCGGGGCCGTCTAAAGTCCCCTTTTAAATCAATGCGCTCCGTAGCGAGAACGCTGTGGCTCAGGTCGCGCTTAGATTTGTTTCATTTTAAAGCCGGGCTCCTTCAAAAGTTTTTGTTATTTAAACGTCCTTGCTACTGGGGAAATTAAAAGGGAGGCCCCGCCCAGTTGGCCGCGGTAGATGCGAGGAGCACAGCCCAGTTTTTAAAACCAGGAGCAGCGCGTTTCCATCAGGGTGGGAAGAGGAGAGGCTACATAACGCGCGAGGATGGGCTCCCGTTGCACGGTGGAGAGCTGCCACTTTGATTTACATGGGAACAAAAGCTCAAGAAAAAGGGACAGGAGCGGCTCCCACCTCCCCTCGGTTGCTTCACTTTCCTAGCAGGGAAACTCCCCGGCAGAAGGGCTTGTTTTGGCACCGCTGAGCGCCAAGCCCCGGTTCGTGATCTCCTTCGCGCGGCTGGAGGAGAGGGAGCGCTCTCTGTATTTTCGAGGAAGGTGCAGAAGGCTTCTTGTCAACCGGCTCCCGGATGGCCAAAGCAAAAATACGCCTCGCTTCCCAGTTCATGGCGCGTCGACCTGGAGCGCAAGTTCAAGTAAAACATTCATAATGAATTTAAAGCACGTGAATAAAGAAAGGGCTCAGCCGACAGAAGACAAAATGCCCACAGAGACGCGCTAGCCTGCATAGGACTAGATTGCTAATCTGACGCGCAACAGGAATTTTAGACCCTGTTCTTCCTTGCTCCCATCCCAGTCTAGAAGTCTTTCTTTTTGAGTGATGCTAGGGAGAGGCAACCAGCTTCGGCAAATATCCACCTGGCAGGACTGTGCAACAGACCCACCTGCACAATATCTGGGTAGGTAAAGTTGAAGCTTGCCAAACTCCCCAGCACTGGTGTCTGGAGCAGGAGAAAATGGGCAGCTCTTTCATCTTAGCCCTGCAGCTGTTAGGAAGAGGAGCTGGGTTCTTGGCTCCCCCGCCCCGCACTGGCTTTGAAAGAGCCCCTTCCCCATTATTGAAGGCCATCACTCATGTACCAAGCTACTGAAGATCTGGATTCCTGCATTTTGCTTTGGGTTCTCAGTGGACTAATTTCCCACTTTGGGATGGAGCACAGGAGGCCTTTTAAGTAGCTTTAGACTTCCACATTTTTACATTTAATTATTATTATTTTAAATTTGCTTCTAAGACCCTGCTGCAAACTTATTACTAACAAGGGATAGAGGGCACACAGACTCTCAATTCTCCTTTGCAGAATTCAGCACCTATCATTGCAACACATTTATTAAAAATCATTATATACAGACAAAAGTCTCAGCTTCACACACCCCGCCCCACCCCTGCAATAAAACTAATGCTTTGTTTTAAAGTCTTTTGCCACCTCGGCATTGTCTCATAATATTTATAGAATTGAGCAAGAGGAGTTACAACACTCAGTTCAGAACGGCTGAAAAATACATTCACCACCTACCAATAAATATATATTTTGATGTACTCTCAGCATCAGAATCCACTTTGAAGTTGTTTTAAATAAAGAACTCCCAACACGCACCGGCTTCAGACACTCAACTGCACTGCCATGACTAGAACTACACAGAATGTTTTGTCATAGTCCACAATATATCTAGACAACACAGAGCTGTACATTTAATACTGGGTTTTTGCTACCTTTGTAGGATTCCTTCACTGCCATAACTTTCTGCCAAGTCATTTAAAATCTCCCCAGAAAAAAGCAAGGCTTAGTCATTGAGCCAAAAGTTTGGTTTTTGCATACATCATGAAGAAATATTCTATTGATAAAGCCTCCACTTTGAATATTTCCACTATTCAGCTACAATAGATCCAATAGGGTAGTAATTTGTTCAATAAGCACCTAACTCTTCCCTCAAACTGTTCGTTAGTGCACAGCACTTACGCACTGGCCAGATTGTACAACCTTTGCTTTATTACCCCCTCCTTTCCTGGCCCTTTCTGAAAGCCACACTTAAAATCAGAATGATGCTTAGAGATTCTCCCTCGCTGTCTCCTTAGCTGGGGGGGGGGGAGCAGGAGGAGGTGGGGGGGGTAAAGAGGCCAAGTCATTTTGGAGTGCTACCCAGTTTCTTCCCTTTTTTACCTGCAGAAGTCAGTCAAAAAGCTTTGGCACCTTCTATGGAATTGCACAAGAACATTTTTTTCAAAAAGGTGGGAAGGTAAAGAGTTCCTTTGGCAACATTTGTGCAAAAGACCTCCGCAACACCACTGAAAGATTATAGCCAAGTCAAGTTCTAACACAGAGACTAGGGCTTAAGAACTGGTATAGAAAGCATAGTAGCCCATGCCTTTGGAAGTGTCTTTGCCATAGTCCTCAGCATTAATGTCCTCACACTTCATCGTCGGGGAGTTTTCATTGCTGGATGTGCTTGGGGAGAGTCGCCGCCTTTTGCAAGCACCAGTGTAGACTCCAGAATCGTTTGAATCTAGAGATTTTATGGATGGCGGCGTCTCTATCCAGGACGAGCCCATTTCTTCTTTCACTTTCTCCTTAGAAAGCAGGTCTTCGGAGAAACCTGGGGGGCTTGTCCTGGAGGCCCAAGGTAAGCCAGCAGACATTTTCCTCTGGTAAGAGCCTCTGCTCCCCCATCCAGCCATGGAGGAGAACGTAGGGTCAGGGTAATAGCCCAAGGCATGGGATGTCTGCAGGGGGAGGGACTTGATCCCATAAGGAAGTAAGGTACTAGGAGAATAGTCTGTTTCGTAAGAGTTCATGTCCAGTTTGTTGGCCCCAGACTGCTGGACTGGAGTGACAAACCATCTCTGCGGAGGATTGGCCACCTCTTCGTTCTGCTGAGGTGAGAGGAGGCCGTTTGTCTGAGGCACAGTTCTTTCCCCGTTATAAAATCTAGTCGGTGGCAGGTTGTTGACAAATTGTTCCTGGAAGAAGGGTTGCACGCTGTACCGGGCTCCTGGGACAATCTGGTGGGATCTAGGAGAATCCGTGGGAGATGGAGTTAATCTGTCATTTTCTGAAGCTGTGTACATGCTACAAACACAAGAGAAAAACGCCTAAGATATTGTTCTTTACCATTTAGGGTGTTGGCATTAGCATGCAAGAAGGGATGGCTCAGCCCCAAGGAGATCATGCTGGACTGGCCATTTATTATATAGTCAAGATTAAAGTCAACAAATATTAAAGTCCATTTTAATGTATACTTTCTGCAAATTCTCCCAGTTAAGTTCACTTTGAAACGCAATATAAAAAGTTTAGTTAAGTGAGGAACATTAAAAAAGCACAAATGAATATTTATTTATTTGCCGTGGTGTATGTGCAAATTTAGACCTTATTCCAGAATAAAATTTTGTGCTACTTTTACTTTCTGCAAACCTAGTCAGCTGCCTCTGCTGCAATTTAGGTAAGTGAAGAGCTGAAATAGCTTGCAATCTAACATTCATTTTCACCTAGATGGGAGACTATTTTTGCTTAGAAGAAAGTTCCATCGCTCTCAAGTAAGACACTTTGAAGATTGTAGCTAGCTACCAATACAAAAGCTCTTAAATTAATATACTTTTAAAAATCTGCACTTTTATAGAATAGAATTATTTGTACCACATAGAGCTGAGAATACTACTTACGAATCATAGTTGTCCCGAAAGCCTTTTGCAAAAGGATTGTGGTCAATTTTAAGCTGTGTGATCTGAAAAGTAAAGACAAAATAGTGGTGTCTACTTAGATACCGCAAAATGAAATACCCACTGAAATGAAAACAACTAAACTAGGTCAATTAATTTCAATGGGTTTACTTGGAGTAAAACTCAGTTGAATACCACCCCTTGCTTCCAGTTAACAAAAGTATTTAAAGCTCCATTTATCACTCTTTTTGTGTTCCTATTTTATCTCTTAATTTATGAAGGGTATCATAGCCCGCCCCAGATAAAAGCTATTTAGCATACCAAGCATATTTTATCCTTACATCAGTGTTCTGATATGCAGTCACAGCAATGAATTGCGTTTCAGGGAAGTTAAATGTCTGTGTCTTAGAGGAGTCATTCATGTCCTCAACACCATCTTCTGTCACTTCCACAATGTGGAGACGAGGCTGATATTTATGCAGAGATTGAAGTACTATCATCTGGAAAAGATGAACACTGAGTTAGTGCACAATACTATTTTTTAAATCTGCCTGACATAGGAAAGGATACTTTCAAATTTTGCAAGCCTTTAATACGGCACTAGTTCCCATGTCCACATGCCAATTTATAACTTTAAAAAAGGGACAAGATGTACTGTCGAGATGACTCCAGCAAATTCAGAATTTACTGGAGACCCATTTCAAAAACCTACTGCATCTTCCTTCAGGTTCCAGGAACCACAGATCAACTAAGCAAACCAAATTTAAGTGTGTTGTTTTACCTGAGTATTATTATTATTGGCCCCTTTGTTATTAGTTAGTTTTAGTTTTCCAAAAGAGATCTCTTGTCGCATCCAGTGGGCTCCAGTGTTGGGAGATTCAGGATGAACATAAACCTTGTTACCTGTAAGATGGAAAGAAGACGAGAGTCAGGGAAAGGTGCATTTCATCTCTCCTACGTGTACTTGTGTGAATTAGACATTTCCCCAAATCAGACATAAGACCAAGATGAAATGCACTCTCTCTTGTGTGCCACGACAAAGGAAATACTTGCACACAAGAATGCACATCTAATAGGATGCTGGGTTGCAGCCATTGACTGTCAGTGGCAGAGAGCCTGCAGGGTCTGTAATAAAACCATGAGCATGAAAGGGGGAAAGAAGGAAAAATGCTGAGCCTCCCTTTAATTTCCTAGCAAGCTGAAGTAAAGGAGTCTTCCAAACCCCCTTTTTTAAAAAAGGACAAAGTCGCTTTCGGGAGAGGATTCATCTGCTTTAGATTCAGAAGTCACATTTCAAAAGGCTGTATGACAAGGCAATTAATTTCCTTGCCTTCCTTGTCTATAAAGAGCTTTGCATCTGGATTCTGGATGAAGCAATGAAGGCATGGAAGGAAGCTGAAGGCAAGAGAAAAAGTCTCCTTGCCTGCCCGTTCCCCAGTCGCTTACCTTGCATGTTGTTATCGGCTTTGCCACACGTCACCCACTTTCCCCCTTGGAAGCGCCAGTGGTTGGGATCCGCCAAGATCACTTCCACGAAGACGTTGTAGTGGGCGGTGGGGTTGAGGCCGGTGATGTTGAAGCTCAGGAAGGGGAACATCCGCCTGGTATTGGAAAGAGAAAGGAAGGGGGGAAGTCGCGCATTTAGAAAAAGGGAATCGAGGCCGCCTGCATCCCTGAGCCAGGAGCCCCCGCCGATGCTCTTTGGCAGCGCGCTCCGGCCTCGGCTAGCGCCTGGACCGAGAGCGGGAGGCAGATGGCGGCTCCCTTCGCGGGGTTTATATTTAGAGAGAGCCGCCACGAGAGGCTTTGGCTCCAAGTCTCGCTCTTCTGCGAACATCCAGAGCGACGGCCTCGGAAGGAGAGATCGGAGAGGGCAGCCTTTCAAATGCAGCACCTCGAAGAAAGAGGGACACCACCAATCCCATCCCAAATATACCATGATCCGAAGGCTGGAAAAGTTTCAAACCCTCGCTTGCCCTAGGTTATAATTTATCTATCACACGCACAGAATTCCCAGGACAGAAACTAATGGCACATTCTGTTTCCCACCCCGTCCCCAATTCTTTTTATCTCAATCAACAATTATGATGGAAGGACTGATAGTGCCGGTTTAGGGAACACAAGAAACCAAATATATTTAAATTGGGGGGGGGAGAGATAGAAAGAAACCCTACAGGTATGTCTGTCCTACTTCGAATCAAGCACAAGGATGATTTCGGTGGGGAAGGTTTCGATCGACCAGTCGTTTGTTATAACTGCACTCCGGTACCCCAAATCCCGAAATTTGGTTGGCCTCGCTAGTGCCATAAATCCAGGTCGTTGCCTTCCTCCCCGAGTTTAACGTCCCGATCGTAAACTAACGAAAAAGAACCTTATTACGATCGGATTTTATTTCCAAGCGAAAGCAAGTCCGGTTTTCTGATGCTTAAAAACACCGGCAATACACAGCTCGATTTAAGAAATTTCTTCTTTTAAAAAATAAAATAGTTTTTTTTTAATTTCTTTTAAATCAAATTCCTGCCCCCCCCCATTAGCGTATACTTTTAAGTACATGAACTGGAAAAAAAAATGAGTTTCAGAGCGCAAACCTGCGCATGTTAGTTTCCTATTTAAGTCCCCCTGTGTCCAATGGCGATTGCTCTCGGGTAAATGTGCACAGGGAAAACTTTGAGGCGGGGGAGAGAACAACTGTTGACAATCCGGGGAAACCTGGGACACACCTGATGACAGGCACGCAAATACAGAGAGCAAATGCAAAGCAATTCCGCCCCGGATCCCGTAAAACTGAACCGAGTTTTCCCAGCTCTTTCTTAACTTGATGAGATCCCGCGCCGAAAGCTCTTCGAGCCGCTCTCCCAAATCAGTTCCCCGCAGACGGATTAACTCCGCGCCATTTCCTCGCAAATCCGATCTGCCCCAAGGTCCCGCAGTCCCCCCCCCCCCGATCCCCCAGGAAAGAGACAAGCAGCGGCGTTACCTGCCCTGCTTGGTGATGATCATCTCGGTCTGGTGCCGGTGGAACTTGAGCCAGAGCGGCCGGTTGCACAGGAAGACTTGGGCTCGGAGCGCGCCCGCCCCGCCGGGCATCGCCAGCGCGCCCAGCCCGCCGCACGAGCCCGCCGCCGCCGCCGGGTAGGGGCTGTAGAGGCTGCCCGGCGGCGCCCCCTGGCCGTACTGGTAGGCGCCGGCCGCCGCGAAGGGCGTCCTGCCGGCCGCGCTGGGAAAGCCCCCCGGCGGAGACAGGACCGAGCCGTAGGGGTAGCGCGCGCCGCCCGACGCCGGGTACATGGAGCCCGGCTGCGCGCCGCCCGCCGCCCCGGCGTAAGGGAAGAGGGCGCACGGGCCGCCCAGCTCGCCGCCGCCGCCGCCCTGCGGGCCGGGCGACTGCAGGTAGTAGCGCTCGGGGCTCAGGCCGTCCAGAGTGTAGCGCGCCGGCGCCGGAGCCGGAGGCAGAGGCTCTTCCTCCGCCGGGCAAGGCGAGCCTTTGCGCCCGCCGTCGGCCCCCGAGGCCGCTTTGGCAGGAACCTGGCCGGCGGCGGCGGCGAAGGGAGGCGTGTCGGCCGCCGCCTCGGCCTCGCCCAGCAGGCCGGCCGCCGGAGGCCCCGAGGCGCCGCCGAACTTCTTCGTGCCCTTGTCCAAGTCCAGGCGCGGCGGAGACCCCGAGCTGAGGTGGCGCGTCGAGCTGCCGCCGCGGCCGCCCGCGCTCTCCAGCGGGTAGAAGGGGGCGCCGGGCAGGTTGGCCGGGCTGCCCAAGAGCTGCTCCCCCAGCTGCATCGCCTCGGATGAGCCGCCCCGCTCGCCCCCCGCCCCCAGAAGTCCCCTCAACTCCGAGAGCGCGGCTCTGCCGGGAGGCGCAAAACTAGGCGCTCACTTCGCCTCAGCCGGCGACACAACAGCGTCCTTGGTTCCCCTCAAAGGCACGGAACAAGGGCTTGGGCCGCCTTCTGTGGTAGCCTCATTTACAAAAAGAAGAAGCCGCCCCCACCCACCTGACCTTCCCGCCTTTAAATGCCACACAATTGACTGCGATTGACCAAGCCGGGGAGCGTTTTTATAGGCGCGCGCGCTCTCCTCTCCCGCAGCCGGGGAGGGGCTTGGAGGCGGCTCCATTCGCCGGCGAACCTCTCCTTCCCTCGCCCACCTATTGGCTGGTCTCGGTGACACTAATTTAATTAGACAGCTACTAATTTGGAACAAGTCACCTGCGACTCTTAAGTGCTTTTTAAAATAATTTTTAAAAGATCCCACACACCAGCCCCCTCAATTCTTTACATGAAACTTTACACGGACTTTATGAGGCGGGGTGTGGGCAGAAGCTGCTGGGTATTTAGAGTAGCCCCTACTTGACATTGGCTAACAAAAAACACTACGATTAAAGCCTTCCTTAAAATGTAAAAGCGAGGCCTGGTTTTTTTTGGCGACGTCCTTTGAAGGCAACAAATCAACTTTCTGAGGGGAGGAGATGAAAAGGGAGCCGACGCCTCAGCGCTCAGCGGGGCCGTCTGCGTCTTAAGCGGCCATTTCCCTCGTCGACGAGGGGGGCCTCGCCTTCCCGGGATGGCCGGCCTCGGAAAGTTCCCTCAGCAGCAGCAGCGACGAAAGGATCCCCTCAGCCCTGTCAGCGCTGGAGGAGGGAAGAGGCGACGGGGCCCATTCCACACCTCCCCTCGAAAAGGCGATGGGCCCCATTAAGGCGTCTCGGGCCGGAGTCCGCCCTCTTCCCTTCTCCCCGCGCCGAAGCCGTCGCGCCCGCCCCCCTTCCCCGCTTTATACGCCGCGGCAGTTGCGTCGGGATGTGTTTGTGCAAGACCTGCCGAGCACTTCACACCTTCGCCGGGATTTCCTTTAAACCAGGCGGGGGAGGGAAAGGACGAGTCGCGCTCTCGCTTCAGAACACCCTCGCCTCCTTCTTCCCCCTCGCTTTGAAAGAGGGAGGGAGAGAGAGGAAGAAAGCGAAGCCCGGGAGGGGGGGGGAGAGGACAGGGGAAGGGGAAAGGGTTTGCCAAGGCAATTGGCTGATGCTGAAAACAAACAAACAGACCTGGCTTCCCTCGTCGGAAGGAAGCAGAGCAATACACAGATATTCCACAGCAGCCCGACGACTCCTTTCTAGGCCCGAGCGAATCGGACGGCTAACCTAACTCGCTTCTTTCAAGTTCCTTCCCCGCGAAAGCGCTTTCCCTTAAGAAACTACGCCTAGAAGCGCAACGATGGAATCTGGTCTGAATCTGGATCGTCTGCTGCTTCGGTTTCGTTCAGGACAGCAAGCAAGAAGGGAGGCGAAATGGTCCGTCCCATGAACAAGAAAAAAGCGAGCAATGCTTTCCAGATTTCGCTGGAGATTCAGCTGAGCCTGATTAGTTTCAGAGCCCAAGCGGGGGAGAAGCCGGCTCAGGCGGGCAAGCGAGGCTCGCGCTTCTCTTGCGCAGTGCTCATCAACGAGGCTTGCGCAAGAGAAAGACCCGTGGAACCGGCTCCTGAGTTTCCGGGATCTTAGAGAGGAGCCGGGATGGGGCGGTTTGGGGGAGATGCTCCCAGTGGTACACTGTCACCTAAAAAAGCAACACACAAAACAAACACCTCTCTTGCACAAAGGCATCTAGAGTGGCACAAACATTGCATTTGAGAAAGATGCGAAGGGACGGTGGCAGAGCAAGAGGTGGAGCTGCCGAGCTGGTCCGGCGGCCTATTCTTGAAACTGCTTCTAGCTGAGTCTCTTATTTCATTCCGTCGCGCAAAAGCTTGATATTTGCAAATGGAAAAAGGGGCAGGAACGAGGAGCTTCCAGTACGGAGAGCAACAACAACAAAATCCCACTCCGAATTTGCAGTTTCTTTCTCTCTTCCCCAAGTCTTTATTTCTTGCAAACCAGGGCATATTAGGCGTCCGGGTGTCAGCGCTTTGCGGATATTAGGCCGATGCAAGTTGTTATAAAATATTTCATTTGCATAGGAAGAGATTAAACCTGTTGGTCTGAAGACCTATCGATATTCGTATCAACAGGTTTAATTCCCTCGGTTTCTGACAGAAGGGAATAAACGTTTTATCTTAGTTCTTTCTCTTTTAAAAATCAGTTTTCAAAGAGACTTCAAAAGCTACCCTTTGCTCATCTTCAAACGTGCTTACATTTCTTCAATGCCTGAAATTTTAACATCGCAACTGCTAAACCTTGAAAAAATACCTTAGCATTAATAAATAGTAAATAAAAGCAAAAGAAGTTCCTTCCCCGTTCCGTTTTATAAAATATTGATTACAGACGGATCCTAACCATGCTTAGATAGAAATGATTTCTACGGATTGCCGTGGAATTTACTCTCAAGTAAGCCCTTGAAGTTAGTTCCTCCTTTCACTGCGAAAGCAGCTTATCTGGTCTGCTGAGAATTTGTCTCTTTTCCTTTAAGCCACAACATTTGGCTTGTAACACACGTTTGTTGGTTGTTCTTAAATATATGTGCACCGATTTCTTCGAAACAGAAGCAAAAGGAGTACATACTCTGTCCTTCCAACCAACAAATAGCAGGAGACAATGTTTTGGGTGGGGGCGATGAGTAAGAAACAGAAGTTTTGTCTTGCTGTTTACTCTGGCACTGACTTTAGTTGCCAAATCAGATACTTCTCCGACTGAAAGCGATGCCCTTTGGGACTATGTTGAAAAAAGCTCAAGATGAAGGCTGTAGTCTTAAACAGTCTCAACTGGGTGTTAAAGGGGGACTTACTTTGGAGTAAACATGTATAGGACTGGGCAGCACAGGAAATAATTTCAGACGATATCATTGGATTTATCGCTCCCCTTCTTCCCAGCTTGTAGCTACTACAAACGTACATACACTACTCTTGTTAAAATTTCCAGTTATTTGGATTTACATAGTTTAAAAAGTACACATTTAAATAAAAGGCAATGTTATTCTTCTTTCTTTCTTTCTTTCTTTCTTTCTTTCTTTCTTTCTTTCTTTCTTTCTTTCATTCTTTCTTTCTTTCTTTCTTTCTGGACCCTAAATCCATAAACGTGCTCCTACAGTCTAGAGCCTTCACCCGGGATTTACAGCAAATTTGTTCAGAACTCAGAACTAACGGTCAGTGAAGCAATAATACATAGCTGTTAGAATGAGAAGGTCATTAGCGTCTGTTTGTAACCTACTCGCTTTTGCAGCCCGATCTATAGGAGTACCGCCCCATATATTCCAACAGAAGCTACTTTCAGCTACTGTATAGACACTTGAGGTTGCATTTAAAAGCTGCATTTTCCGGCACACTCCGTTGCAAGGACACTCTGTTGCGTTGTGGGTTGAACTGCTGGGATGAAATTTCCTTAGACCCAGTCGCAGCTGAAGCGGCTCTAGTCATAAATTTATAACCAAAGTCACAAGGAGGGAACAGAATGGTTTGCTTACAATGCTCAGTCAATCAGCACCTTGGAGAGAGGCAAGAGCAAGCCAAGTCAGGAAGGACTCGGCGTTTCTGGTTTCTACGCTCACCTTTTAAACTTATTTCGTACCTCTTTTCGCTGTTTATGAAGCTGAGCGATTTGTCTAACTGCGTCATGTGTTCCTTTCCTTTCTGCTTGCATTTTGGTTAAACTCATCTTTCTTTGGCTAGCATCCTCCCCATGCTTGTTTGACAAAGGTGAAACGGGGTGTGTGTATTTAACCTGACATTCATTTAAACTAGAAAGAGCTCTCTGTAGTGCAACCTTGACGGCCAAGTTACTCCACGGTTTGTTTGTTTTTGTTTTTTTGTCATGAGGGCTAGGAAAATCCTAACCCATTTAATGGAATTTAAATCGGGACAAGAAGCTGTCTTACTCTCTTTTGGATGCTCTAAACTGACCCAGATTTAGGGTATAATCCAGAACCACTATTAGCCACAGAGATCTGGCTGGAGGCAGTCTGCAGACTTTTGCAGATCCAGTCCTGTACACAATGGCTTTGCCTTTTTACTAAATTCTCACCGAATCCTGACTCATCAGATACCATACACTGGGTAAAGTCAACTCTAGTCCATGAAAGCTGATGCGGTAATTAATCTATTAGTCTTTAAACTGCCTCAATGACTCTCTCTCTCTCTCTGTATGTTATGTAGACCACCAAGCTGTTCTAGGAGGAAAACTAAGCAAGTAGTGTGAGGAATGCTACAAGATCAAATCTCGACAAACCACCACCATAAACAAAAATAGTGAACTTCCAAAATCTACAGTAGAGCGACATATTAAGTAGGTCAACCAAAATGACACCAAGCAGTGTGCAAGCTTTTGAGTTCTCCACAACTCTTCTTCAGGCCAGAGGGAAAGCAAAGCAAGGTGGGTGGGAAGAGAAAAATACATATATTGGCTGATGTTGAAGCCATGAAGTCTGCATCTAGTCCCAGTCCACTTTCAAGATGAAGTGTTGTAGGCATGCCTAGTACATGAGGCTCAGTCAGGTGCTCTGCAGGTTTCAGGTTGCACCTAAGGGTGTTGGAGAGAAGGAACATGCCTTGGCTGACCTGTCCCATCTTTGGGAATATAATCTGAAATCATACATCTGCTGGGACGCCTTAATTGCTATTTCAAACCCAGTAACTTGTGCAGACCACATTTAACACAGTTCAGGTTTCCATAATAATGCTGCCATCATGCCCTGCCTATGAACTGTCTAAAGCAGTGGTTCCCAATTGGTGGTCCATGGATACCAGGAAGTCTACATAACCCAACCAGGGGTCTGGGGCATCATTCACATAACAAAAACTACCATAGTACCCCCAAAAAGTAGGGGGTCCATGGCTTGGCTTTTGAAAGACAGGAGGTCCGCAGTACTAATTGAGAACCATTGGTCTAAAGCATCTGCCTATCTAGTGTTAGGAAAATGGATTCTTATTATGTGCCATATAGTACTAAAGTCTGAGACACAGCAGTAAAGGTGATGGCAGCTACAAGCATTCCACATCACCCAATGCCACAGTTCATTTTAGTTAAACCTGAGTACAGTGGTACCTCTGGTTACGAACTTAATTCGTACCTCTGGTTACAAACTTAATTCATTCCAGAGGTCCGTTCTTAAGCTGAAACCGTTCTTAACATGAGGCGTGCTTTTGCTATTGGTGCCTCCCACTGCCGCTACACGACTTCTGCTCACATCGCGGGGCAAAGTTCGCAACTGGGAGCATCTACTTTTGGGTTAGCGGAGCTTGTAACCCGAAGCATTTGCAAGAAGGATGGTACATAACATGAGGTTTCACTGTATTACTAAGTTCAGAAGCCATTCTTTTCTTCCTTCTTCTCCTAACAAAAGGTTCTTAGCAAACAAATTCAAAAAGTGAAATATTTTCCCAGACTCATCTCCACCCACCTGTTGAGTTTCTGCCTGGGACACAGCTGTTAATGTCATGTCAGGAGCCCTGGATGGTGACTCTTATGTTCATTCCTTCTTTAGGAATATTTTTTCAAGAGGCTCAGAGTGCAAAGCACGTTCTAATGGGACACACTCAAGGCTCTGAACAGGTCAATTAACTAATCCACACTTCCTAATTTTAAACATAATGTTTACTTGGAAGCAAGTCTGAAGCCTAATAAGGCTTACATTGAAGTAATGTGCTCAGGATTGCAGATCTTAATGGCACCCAAGACACCAGCTCTCTTTCAGTAATTTGTTGTTGTTTTGTTCTGTTTTTTGAAATCATTTTTATTTGATTTTACAAGTGTAGCATTATTAGAATACTAACTATATATCTGTATATAGAGATTTCTCTGAATCTCCAAACTTCCCACCCTCCCCTCCATGGGTCCTTTTGTTGACATTTTCAACTGCATATTATTTCATAATCTATATTTTATATCTCTCCATATTGTCCATAATATTTGTTACATTAAAAGTGTTATTAGAATCCTGATAATGTTTTCATCTGCTTATAGTGGTCTCCTAAATAAATTATAGTTTTTTCTCATTCTTTCTTGAAGTTTCTGTCTTCTTGATTCCTGAGCCTTCCGGTCAGTTTTGCCATTTTGGCATAGTCTATCAGCTTGGTTTGCCATGCCTCTCTGGTAGGGACTTTGTCTTCTTTCCATCCCTGGGCTAGTAACATCCGTACGGCTATTGTCGCATACATAAAAAGTATTTTCTGCTTTTTGGGATGTTGGTACCTACAGTTCCTAATTAAAAAGCTTCTGGTTGTTTTTGTTTTTTTACAAAAGTTATTTTGAACATTTCCCCCCCAATTCATTATATATCATTTCCCAGAATGCTTTTATTAGCTTACACAACTATCACATATGGTAAAAGGTACCCTTCTTCTGCTTTACATTTCCAGCAGGTATTTGTACTTGTCTTATACAGTTTTGCTAACTTAAGGTAAAGGAACCCCTGGCCGTTAGGTCCAGTCGCAAACGACTCTGAGGTTGCGGCGCTCATCTCGCTTTACTGGACGAGGGAGCCGGCGTACAGCTTCCAGGTCATGTGGCCAGCATGACTAAGCTGCTTCTAGCGAACCAGAGCAGCACACAGAAATGCCGTTTACCTTCCTGCCAGAGCGGTACCTATTTATCTACTTGCACTGGAGTGCTTTCAAACTGCTAAGTTGGCAGGAGCAGGGACTGAGCAACGGGAGCTCACCCCATCGTAGGGATTTGAACTGCCAACCTTCTGATCGGCAAGCCCTAGGCTCTGTGGTTTAGACCACAGCGCCACCCGCATCCCTTCCACCAGTGCATCATTTTCATCTGATTTTCTTTCAGCGTACAACACCAGTAATTTATAGTTTGGATGAAATGTAAAGAATAGGAAAAGAAGAAGCAGTAAATAAAACCACTTTGTAAAATTTCAACAGGACTCTTTTGGGGGAATACCCTCCTTTCTCATATATGTATTTTCTCAAGCACTGAGGACTTGAAGGAGAAGCTTGGAGGGGGGTATTTGAAGGTGTGCTCCCACTCCATCAGCGAATGGGTGGCAGGACTGCACCTTTCTCAAGATCTGCAAACCCTATCTTTTGAACCTCTATGGAGGTTTGAAGGAGAAGCGTGGAGAGGACTGTTTAAAGGCCTGATCCCACTTACCCATCGGCTACAGGGGCAGATGGGCACTCGCTGCCAGCCCCAGTATCAAACCCCATGGAGGTTTGAATGTTCCGTGGTTCGCTTTGAAGTCCCTACAGTCACAGGATCATAAGGAGGCATAGCTGACATCACTAGGACATCAGGTGATCAACAGGTGGGCAGCCACAAGCATCTGTTACCTTTGGCCTGCCCAGCTTGGGGGAAATAAAGATCTGGCTGTCCTGCCAGAAAAGATTCCACACCACTTTTGTAAGAGATAGTGAAGTTGAGTTTGGAGCAAGCTGTAATGACGGGGGTGGCGGCGGTGAGGTCTAATGGGGGTCAGGCTGGGTTGGTGAGCAATGCAAACAAGGGTGGCAGCCCCTAGAACTCCATATTTTTTCAATTTCTTCCATCATAGTAAACTCATTTCTTGTTTCATAAAACATCTGTGGTCTCAGTTTATTCTAAATACTCTCATGATTAGAAATTTGATAATCATGCTACCTAAGGAAGTTTTCAGAGAAACTCCAGGGAAATTTTGGAGGCTATTTCAGAATGGCCAGCTTGGCAAATAAGTAATTTCTTATCTGATGGTGGCAAATACCTAAAATAGGGAAAGTGAGGGCACAAGAGATGGGTATACTCTTGTATGCACAACAAGAGATGTTGTGGCCAAGTTGCTCTTCCCCAGATACCCAGGGGCCCAGGCTGGAATGTGACTGTTACAGAGCTACATGACAATTCTACAATATCTGCAATTCTGCACCAACAAGGAAGAAATATTAATTCAGTTGTTCTTTAATTACAAGGAAAAGAATACATGGCAGCCACTAATAGCTTGATTATATTATTAATTATCACATAGTTCTGTCTCAAATGATGTGTCTTAAAGCAAAACTCTTTAAGAAGTTGAAAATTAAATGACCCTGATCCTGTAAAATATTTGATTAACACTCTTCATTTTATGCATTATGAATCATTGCACTGAAGCAAAAGGCAATTTAAAATGGACATATGCTTTTGCAGGATTGGTTCCATAGGGTTTAAAACGTCAACTAGGATGAAATATATTTCAAAGTTGCAATTGTCAATTAAATCTGTTTCGGATTTAAAATCAGAATGACCCTATTCCCCATATATATAGTAATTCTCTAAATCTGGTTAGTTTCTCTTTAAGTTTTATTGTTTTTCTCTTTAATTTTTATTAAGTTTTTACCTTCTGTATCTGTTTATATTACATATTTTAGAGCTATACGTTTTGATTTAGCTGTACTATTTTGTACAGTCATCTAGAAATATTTACATTTTGTAAACTTCTGAACTGACTTTTCCCTAACTTTCTTTTTTCTTTTTTCCTTTCTCCTCCTTTGATGAGGCTGCATTTTAATGTTTCAATGTTGTATTTTAATCTTGTTTTTAAGTTGTATTCATTCAACTTGTTTTTATCATTGCTTGTTAGCCGCCCTGAGCCCGGCCTTGGCTAGGGAGGGCGGGGTATAAATAAAATTTATTATTATTAACTAGACATGACAAAAGAAACTATAAATATAAGCACCATTAAGTAAGAAAATGTAATGGGTATTAGCCGTGCTAAAATAACAGCTAACCTTTTTCCAAGTGTGGCAACTCCTCCCCACCCCTGGAGGGTTCCTAGATTTTTAAATAGCTGAACAACAGACAGGTGAAATTAGACAGGTAAAATAACCCCCTCCTGCATGCGCGCGCACACACACAGAGAGAGAGAGAGAGAGAGAGAGATGCAATGCAGCTTGCAAAGTCACAGAAGTCCACAAAAGTTCTCTCCTTCTCACACATAGATACAAACGATTAACATAGCTACTCCTTTGCACCATGGAAGGTACCAGATTTCACTATACGAAGTAGACATTTTTCATCTATATACCTGCCAATTAAGAACTGCGCTTCATGTGGCTGATAAAGCGGTTGATTCTAGCTCATGAAAACTTATGCCACAATAACTGTGTTAGTCCCTAACAGTGCTTTGTTGCTGTTTTTGCTTCAATAGACCAACAGAAAGACCTGCACCCTGCCTTGCTGGCCCTTTCCCATCTGGCCTGGGAGAGTGGAGTGCTGACTGACTCCAGCTACAAAAGCTGAGGCTGCTGAACAGATTCTTAGGCTGGAGTATTGTTTACTGGGGTGGAGGTTGAGAGAGCTGTTGCTATTATTATATTATCGTTGTATCTTTAGTTTTAGATCTTATGATTTATGTGGAAATTGTTTCCATTAGATTGTGTACTTTTTGATGTGTTTTATTTATCATGACTTCTGTTATGTTGTTTGTAATTATGTAAACCTTGTCATGTTGTAAGCCGCTTTGAGCATAGTTTCAACTATTGAAAGGCGGCATACAAATAAAATGATGATGATGATGAGGGAGATGCTTCCAGTCCAAGAATAGGTACCTGTGACCTTCCAAGTATTGTTAGGCTGCAGCCCCCATTATTCCCTGACCGCTGGCCATGTTGACTGGGGCTGATGGGAGTTGTGGTCCAGCAGTTTCTGAACAGCTACAGATTACCCCCTCCTGCTACAGTCCTTGACTGAAATGCACCTAGCACTTCCGATAAAGAATGAACATAGTGATGTTATTCCCTGCATAGTATTTTCACTCCAGCAATAGCTATTATATTGGGGGGGGTGTCCACTTTTACTTAGCAACAAATGCTATTTCCAATTGATGAATATTCAGGAGTTTGCAACAAGAGTGATCTAGCCGAAGACAAAGGAAAACCATCAAGACCAGTATGATACACTGCCTGGCACAACTAGCCTGCTGAAGTCATCTGGACTTGTTTGGACTCATCCAATCCCTTGTCCTACAACCGCTGCTGGCAAAGATTCACCTTTGTTGCTCATTTATGGCGCTTTGTATAATCAGGTTCATAAAAGGTTCATTATCTAGGTAGGGAAGTGGGAGTAGGAGATTCTGCCATTGCACAGGCAGTGAAATGGTATAACCTTCATTTACCCCCGAGGAGGTTTTTACATGCACAACCATGTTCATCCTTTAGACACCTAGTTATCAAGTGCGAATTTTGGCACTGTCCTGATCTTATGACCACATGACAGAGAGATCCACATATACACCATTTTTAGAAATTTCATTTTTAACCAAGGTTGGTGTTTGACTAGTGCTGGTGGTCATTTCCCCCCCTCTATCTCATTGGGCTGCGATTCTCCTTCGTTACACTCTCTTCATTCAATATCGCCAATGTTTCCTGAACTGGATCTATTTTACCTTGTATTTTTAGATCTCTGCACACTCAGACTCCTCCTCCTTTAGCTTTTCTTCTATCTTTATTGTCATTCTTTCACTGCTAATCCTTCTTGTATCTAACTCTCAAGTTTCGTGTGTGTCTGTCATCTCTCTGTTCTGGAACTCACTGCTTCTTGAATTTCACACCTCTCCTTCCTTCCTTCCTTCCTTCCTTCCTTCCTTCCTTCCTTCCAAGTGTTGAAGCAGCATCAGAAAACCAGATACTTTAACCTCAGATCACTCCCTCTTGGCCTTCATTTTTATCCCTTTTGTTTCTTTTGAAATTGTCAAAGGAACTCTGGAAGTTTTTTTTATACCAAGTCTGATCAATGGTTCTTCTAGCTCAATAGTGTTTGCATTGATTGGTTCTCTAGGTGTTTGTCCTAGCTCTGGAAAATAGGAGACCTTCTGCAGGCAAAGCAGATGGCCTTCCCCTGAACAAACTGGGCAAGATTTGTGTGTGTGTACATCTCAACTCATGTGCCATGAAAAGATCACCACATGGGGATGGGAAACCCACAATCTATTTGTCCAGTCTGTTCCTGAGACAACAAATTCAAAGTAGAGCAGAAATACTGGTTTCTCATCATGTTCAAAGTTCTTCCCATACATGGGTGAAGTCCTTTTTACAACTACAGTCGTACCTCCATTTTCTAACAGCTTAGTTCTCGAACATTTTGCTCATGAAGGCCGCAAACCTGGAAGTGACTGTTCTGGTTTGCGAACTATTTTTGGAAGCCGAACGTCCAACGGGGCTTCCGATTGGCTGCAGGAGCTTCCTGCAGCCAATCAGAAGCCATACTTTGGTTTCCGAATGTTTTGGAAATCAGATGGACTTCTGGATTGGATTCTGTTCATCTTCCAAGGTACAACTGCACTCAGTATTATTATCATCCCCATTTTATGGATGGGTAATTGAACAAGAGTGAATTGCCCGCTCCCAGCTTGTGAATCCACAGCAGACATAAAAATTGAATTAAGACCTTCTTGGGTTATAGCCTGGCTTCTTAAGCAACTAAACTATATCACATTTTTGTTCACTTTGGCAGCTTTGAAGTCAGACTTGAACCGGTAGGTAGCAGAAAACACACACCATCTCCTTTGTTTGAAAGGAAATTCTATAGCAGGCTAGAATGGTTAAACTTTGAAGTTAGTTGTTTCATGTTGCCATATTAGTGTTCTGTGGAGAGTCAATTCATTTGTTAATTGGAGTAATCTGCAGCCATTTAGAGGCTACAACTGTTCATGCACATTTCAGAAACTCTAACAGTTTGAAGGAACAGAATAAATGACCTGGCTGAGACAAAGTTCCCCTTCCCAATCAGAATTAACATTTTCAGACTTTGCAAATTGAGGAAGCTGTACTAGTTAAATTCAAATTCTTTATAAATTGGTTCACTTTAAGGAAATGCCAATCTTTTGTGGTTGCTAATATTTTAGCCTAAGGGCAGGTAACTATAGTTCAGTCAAATTTTATCTAAGCATCTATAATCTGCTTTTCAACACAAAGGGAAGAACAATATTTAATCTCAAAAAAATCAAATGATACAAGACATTTATAGATTCTAGGCATACAATAAATTCAATGCATGGGAATGCCAACTGGATCTGTCACTGTGTCTTAAACATCACTGTGACATTAAGCTGGTGAAACTTTGCAAATCATTTGCTCCCCATGCCAGGATAAGGTGCCTTCACTTACTGACTTTCAGAGTTTGTCCTCATCAAATAATAGCAACTACTCACTGACTAGTACACAATAGTATAGACTGCCTTATGGGGCTTTCTTTGGCTCATAAGCCTTTATGCACACTGGATGACAAAATATTTAACATGAGAAAGTTGAACAAAGTTACAGCACAGAAGCACTAGTGGGCACCATTATGATTTGTTCGTGTTCTTCTAAAATGTGCAGCTCTTTTAAGATTTTCTGTCTCCTAGCTCAGAGAAAACGAACTGTTCTTTTTCTGTTTGAATGGTCTCATGGGGAAGAGAATGACAGCACAGAGAAGGAAAGTACTTAGATTGAGCTGGCAGAGCCTAAAAATGGAAGAAAAGAGGAAAATAAATCCAGCCTGTATGCGCTGTGTGTAGAATTTAATAGCTCTAAGAGATGTACATAGTGACGTACATTTTATGTGCAGTTGTATACTATGTTTGGCCCTACAGGGCTGGATTAACCAGTAATCTAAACAAAGTATAATAAGGCATCAAAACTA
Source organism: Podarcis bocagei (assembly GCF_964188305.1). NCBI lineage: Eukaryota > Metazoa > Chordata > Lepidosauria > Squamata > Lacertidae > Podarcis > Podarcis bocagei. The sequence goes on along the minus strand of NC_138137.1, from coordinate 18,521,886 downwards.
AACTAATCCTTAATATGCAGATCCACAGAACAACCCATGAATACAGATAACTGAGTGCAAATAGGGTGGGCAGTGTGAATGTGATCGTTGTGTGATCATTGTAAGGCTGTGTTGACTCAATAATACAAATTTCCTAGGTTTTGTAGGGAATGTCCACAGCTCTGTAATAGACTACACATTTTTCCATGCAAAGGTTCCAGGTTCAATCCATGGAATTGGTGTAGAATTTGATACTTGGGGGTGTGTTTTTTGGAGGAAGGGTATCTGAAGACAGAAGTTTGGAAAGAGAAAAATCTGCAGTGGATATAGACTCCAGAAGCTCAATTCAAGGATGAATAATAATAATAATAATAATAATAATAATAATAATAATAATAATATATTTATACCCCACCCACCCATCTGGCTGGGTTTCCCCAGCCACTCTGGACGGCTTCCAACAAAATATTAAAAATACAATAAAACATCAGACATTAAAAACTTCCCTAAACAGGGCTGCCTTCAGATGTCTTCTCAAAGTCAGATAGTTGTTTATTTCCTTGACATCTGAGGCTGTTTAGGAGAGTGTGCAGGGGAATACAGAAATTTACTTGGAAGCAGTGAGAACCAAAGGAGGAGCAGCTGGGTCAGGTGGCTTGCACCCCTTTCTCTCACAGTATAGGCTTCAGTGTGTGACAGCAGAGCTTGCAGGCCTACACTAATTATTATAATTAGGGTGCTTCTTTCTCTAAAGTTTCCAAATCAGTTTTGGTGCCCTTTAACGGTTTTCTTTCTTTTAATGCCATTAGGTGGACTGACTTAAGGGAATTTGTGTTTTTTTTAAAAAACAACCCACTTATTGTTGCAATCTTTGCTAATATTGAGCAGAGAGACTGGTATTTCAGGGGAAATCCCGTAAATCTTGGGGGGACCCCTTCACTAAAGCCTAATCATTCTGAGACACAAATATAGAAAACCTGGGGGGAAATCCCCAGACAGATGATTTTTTGCTAGCTAGGGGGCAGCACTTGTATGTGTGGAGAGGTAACCAAAGCTTGTTATTTTTCCTTCCTGTGTTTCTTCCTGTCTGTGTGAGTGGGGAGGAAGACAGCTGTTAGAGGAAAGGGTTTCTGGGTCCAGGTCATACTGTCTTAGGACCTTACTTAAATGTGCTTTTTTGGTCTATGAGTGTACACCTGTGAAACAGGCACATAGCAGAGTTGGGTTTGGTCTGTCCATCTGTAGTTGGTGTTTGCATTAAGAGTTAACCATCCGCCTGGTTGGCTTTTCTGCATGTGGAATAAGGGGGCATCACCCCCTTTTGCCCCTTGCTTCAGGCAGCAAAATGCCTTGGGATGGCCCTGCTGCAGACAAGGAACTGCTCTGCCTCCAGGAAGCGGACACCCACTGTGGATGGAGTTAAAAGGCAAAGTGGAGAGTCAGGAAGGATCACATTTGTGTTGGAAGCAAAAGCCATCTAAATCATCAAGAGACCAGCTTGGATGGCCACCGAGAGATTTTGTCAAGGGTTTTAGACAACTAAAATCAATTCATCCACTTTATCTGTTTTGAACATACTGGAGAGGCAGCTAAAGATGTCACAAATGGTTAGAGTTGCCTGGAAACCTTCAAGGTGTCAATTGACTGTATTTTTAGGTACAGGAATGTTACATGGACATGCCAGTTTCACCAGTGATTTGGAAGGAAAAAAAGACTAAAAACAAAACAAATGGACTTGGCAATATGCAAGGGAATAAAAATATCATGAGAGTGAAGCTGAGTTGAAGCAGGGTAACTCAAAATCAATATTTTGCTTTTAAACTCTTAAGGGGAGGCCCTGGAGGGCTGCACTCATTTTGTCCTCCTTACTTATTATCCTCAGAGGATTGGCTGAAAAGTGTCAAGATGACTCCATACTTACAGCTAGGACATTCCTCGCTGACAAGCCACTTGTTAGACTATTTGGCTGCTGCTTCACCCCCCTAGCATGGGGTTTGTGCAGAGGATAAAATAAACAAAACAAAGCCCCAAACTTGGAACAGGTGGAATGTGCCCAATACAGTGGTATCTCTGGTTACAAACTTAATTCGTTCTGGAGGTCCGTTCTTAACCTGAAACTGTTCTTAATCTGAGGTACCACTTTAGCTAATGGGGCCTCCCGCTGCTGCCTCACCGCCAGCACACGATTTCTGTTCTCATCTTGAGGTAAAGTTCTTAACCTGAGATACTACTTCCAGGTTAGTGGAGTCTGTAACCCGAAGTGTCTGTAACCCGAGGTGTTCGTAACCTGAGGTACCACTGTATGAAATTTCAAGCACACTTCTCCCTTCCTTCCTGCCCATGCTTGCACCAAACAAATCTCTTAGTTATTGTGGCCACTCGGACTTAATTTGGATGGTTGCCCACGGCCTATCCATTTACTACGAATGACTGGTTTTTGGCACGTTTTGCATGCTACGCGAACAGTTTCTTACACAAGGAGTATAATGTGACAGAGGGACGTTATGCAACAACATGGCCACCATTTCTGTAAATTTTAAAACAAAAACCAAAGCAAATGATTGTGGTACTACCAGGAACATTCATCCACTGAATGTCTGGGCAAACAGGAATGTTTCCAAATTTCTACTGAAAGTTAATAATGAGAAAGAGGGGTGCACCTCATTAGTGTGTGGGGGGGATTCCACAACAGGGGAACCACAACTAAAAAGACCCTGTTATGGGACAGTGCCAACCTTTTTGGCTTCACTGGCCAGATCTTTTTCAGGCCAAATTGCAGCCCGGCCAAATTTTAGTGTTGGCCACATGATGCCAAATCACTGTCTTGTGGATGGTCCTGTCCACCTCTTGAAACCCCTAGTGCAGTGTTTAAAGGTAAAGGTAAAGGACCCCTGGACAGATAAGTCCAGTCTAAGGCAACTAAGGGGTTGCGGTGCTCATCTTGCTTTCAGGCCTTGGGAGCTGGCCTTTGTCCACAGACAGCTTTCTGGGTCATGTGGCCAGCATGACTAAACTGCTTCTGGCACAACAGGACACTGTGACGGAAACCAGAGCGCTCGGAAATGCCATTTATCTTCCTGCCACAGTGGTACCTATTGATCTACTCGCATTGGTATGCTTTCGAACTCAATGGGAGCTCACTCTGTCTTGGGGATTCGAACCGCCAACCTTCCGATCGGCAAGCCCAAGAGGCTCAGTGGTTTAGACCACAGCGCTACCCTCTAGTGTTTAAAGGAGGATGCTTCAAACAGTGATTTTGCACTTTAAGCAGCCTCAGATGGAGGCATCAGAGTGGAATGTGGGGACTGGTTTAAAGCACCTGGAAAATGTGTTCTTTGAAGCACTTCTATCAGTGGCAAGCAGTGGTGTGGGAAAGGAGAAAGACATATGTATTGGGCATAACAACCCAGTGAGGTTGTCTAGGCTGAGAGGCTGTGATGGACTCAAGGACACCTCCATGGCCAAATGATGATTTCAACCTTGGTCTCAAAGGTCTTAGTCCAACATTCTAGCCACTACATACTTAAAATAGCCACTCATACTTAAAATGGTCCAAAGGTCTGGTTAAAAAGGAATGTTTTTGCCTGGGGCCTAAAGGTGTACAATAAAGGCACCAATCAAACTTCCCTGGGGAGAGCATTCCACAGACAGAAAGCGATTGCAGAGAAGGCCCCTTCTCATGTTGCCACCCTCTGAACCTCTCGAGGAGGAGGTACACAAAGAAGAGCCTCAGAAGATGATCTCAGGGTCCAGGTAGGTTCATATGGAAAGAGGCGGTCATTGAGATATTGCGGTCCTGAGCCGTTTAAGGCTTTATAGGTTGAAAACAGTGTTATCGTTATCATTTCACTTCTGGATCTATATCTAAGTGTCTCTTTTTGTGGCTGTGATCCTATAAGCAGCAATGAGAAGACCATCACAGGAGATTTTTGATAGGCATGTGTGGCGGTTTGAACCAGTTTCACACCTCCAGTTATAACTCAATCTATTAATTATTCCACCCCAACGATATTTGTTTCTGAGAGCAAAAAACAAACAAACAAAAAACACCTCCCCAAATACAATCTTCAAATTTTTTTAGTAGAAACAGAGAGGGTCAAACAAGAAAAATACTATGTTAGCCACCCATTCCCTTTCTTACTCATTTCCCCCTACCTAACATATATGGTATGTAAAGAAAAAAGCAATTCGCCACAGAACTGCAACTTTAAATTACTGCTTTAAGAGTAATAATTTCACAAGTGGAATCATGTCAATTGAACAGCCATCAGCAAGGACTGGGTGTGCCAGGACCTGTCTATGAGTTTGTCAACCCCTAGTAATTGAACCTCATTAACTTCAATTGATTGACTCATATATGGGATTTCAGAAATGTGTTAGTTCAGTTTTTAATCTCACATTGGAAACTGCTCCCCCCCCCCCCGGACTCGTGTGTGTGTGTGTGTACTGGGTGGGTGGGTGTTACAGACAGTAAAATAGATATATTTATCATCTTCACTGTTCAGATCATGTGTCTGATAGCATAAATGTTTGTGTATGAAAGCTCACCCCAAGATCATTTAGTTAGACTTTAAGGTCTTGTTTTAACAGTACAGTAATAGAACAGGAGAAAAGCAATGACAAACCTAGACAGCATCTTAAAACGTAGAGACATCACCTTGCCAACAAAGGTCCGTATAGTAAAAGCTATGGTTTTCCCAGGAGTGATGTATGGAAGTGAGAGCTGGACCATAAAGAAGGCTGATCGCCGAAGAATTTATGCTTTTGAATTATGGTGCTGGAGGAGACTCCTTGAGAGTCCCATGGACTGCAAGAAGATCAAACCTCTCCATTCTTAAGGAAATCAGCCCTGAGTGCTCACTGGAAGGACAGATCATGAAGCTGAGGCTCCAATACTTTGGCCACCTCATGAGAAGAGAAGACTCCCTGGAAAAGACCCTGATGTTGGGAAAGATGGAGGGCACAAGGAGAAGGGGACGACAGAGAACGAGATGGTTGGACAGTGCTCTCGAAGCTACCAGCATGAGTTTGACCAAACTGCAGGAGGCAGTGGAAGACAGGAGTGCCTGGGGTGCTCTGGTCCATGGGGTCACCAAGAGTCGGACACGACTAAACGACTAAACAACAATAACAAAATAGAACAGGTGATGCTCTAACAGTGCAGCAATAGACTGTACCATGCAAACCTTTAATAAGGTTAGATAAGTGAGAACGTACACATGATGGAGCTTGTATGTTCAGGGACGATAGGGGTGTTCACATGTTACATGTACAATCTGTGAACATAAATGGTTGAGCAGCACAAATCAATGTATACTCTTTCACACAAACACTCGTCTGTCTACCTGTATAGAAACAGCTTGTGCCTGTATTAACTGCAGCACGTGTGCAACCTAATATGTCCCTGAAAACCAATGGCTATGGAACAACAGAGAGGGAAGCCTGCGTCTTTCTTACCCTACTTGTGGGCTTTGGGGAGGCATCTGGTTGGTGTCTGTGAGAAGGAAGATAGAATAGAATAGGGCTTCCCAAACTTGGGTCTCTAGCTGGTTTTGGAATACAGTTCCCATCATCCCTGACCACTGGTCTTCTGGTTAGATAGGGATGGTGGGAGCTGTAGTCCAAAAACAGCTGGAGACCCAAGTTTGGACCTTTGATCTTACCTCGCAGGGCTTCATATGTTATTGCTTATCTACTGTATATTTTGGAAAGTGATTTGTCTGTCTGTCCATCTGTTCTCTATGCGTCTTGAGATATGATTGCAAACTTGGCATGAGGGTTTCTGAATCAAGATACTGGACCGAAACATGACTTTGGTGGAACTTCACCCAATTTTTGGCACGAGGGGTCCAAACTACATTGATATGGACACCTCTGAAGATATTGTTGCCCCATCTGGTGGCACTTCACCCATTTTTGTGTGAGAGCAACAACCTGCATCAATTTGGATGCCTCTGAAGATCCTATTTCCCAACTCAGGTTGTGAGTCTTAAGCTGCAGGAGGTGGTCTTGGGCTATGCCTGGACAACGGACACCATGTTGAATCAAGATGGTGGACCAAAATAACTCTAATGAAATATGAACTCCTCCCCCACACCAAAAAAATAATAATATTAAAATTGTTTTGAGGTCAGGCCAGGTGTTCCCTGGATCAGATCGAAGCCCTGGGTGGGTGTGAGCATGTGCAGGCCTGAAACTCATAAATCACACTATTCATATACAAATCTTTTTTTTTTTCTTCTTTAAATTCACTGGTGGCATCAGGGCTTTCTACTAGTCCACTATACTATATATTTTGGAAAGATATTTGTCTGTCTGTTTGCTACATGTTAGGACATTTCTTAAGATACGGAAACCAAATTTTGTACAGTGGTACCTTGGGTTACATACGCTTGAGGTTACATACGTTTCAGGTTACAGACTCTGCTAACCCAGAAATAGTACCTTGAGTTAAGAACTTTGCTTCAGGATGAGAACAGAAATCGCGCAGCAGCGGCACGGCAGCAGCAGGAGGCCCCATTAGCTAAAGTGGTGCTTCAGGTTAAGAACAGTTTCAGGTTAAGAACAGACCTCCGAAACGAATTAAGTACTTAACCCGAGGTACCACTCTATGATTATTCCCAAGATCAAGGAGCCAGGTTTTCAGCCATGTTTGGATGCAGCTGGGTGCCATTTTGAATCGAGATGGCAGACTGAACCATGCAAAACTGCACTGATTTTTGTTTGTTTGTTTAGAATTCTGGAGCAATACTGGGCACAAGGTTACTATAAAAGATGGGATTATTTGTAGAGCTATTCATATTTTTTAAAAAAACAGGCTCCAGTTCATATGTTTGCCTCTTTAAGATAGAAGAGTGGCTACAGTGGCTGTTGTTCCCCCAAAGAAGTGCAAAACTATACTATAGCAGGATGTTTCATCTCATCTCTCAAAGAAATCTGTTCATTTGATGATAATTCAATAGTTTTCTCTTTCATTTTTGGTCTGACTGTGTGCATGAGGATCTCAGTGAAAGATGGGCTGGGATGAACTTCGAGACACCTTCTGTTTACAGGGGTGGCGCTGTGGGTTAAACCACAGAGGCTAGGGCTTGCTGATCAGAAGGTCGGCGGTTCAAATCTCTGCGACGGGGTGAGCTCCCGTTGCTCGGTCCCTGCTCCTGTCAACCTAGCAGTTCGAAAGCACATCAAAGTGCAAGTAGATAAATAGGTACCACGCAGGAAGGAAGGTAAATGGCGTTTTTGTGCGCAGTAAAGCAAGATGAGCGCCGCAACCCCAAAGTCGTCCGTTATAAAGTCACAGAGCTGGGATGCTGCCAGACTGCCTCTATTTTGCAGGAATGATTCAAGTGCGTGCTGGAACTGAAGTGGATGGCTTCTGTTGGGCAAAGGCAGGGAAATGCACTAAAAAGTGTGGTATGAAAGAATGATTAGTAGTAGGAAGATATGTATAAACCCCACAAGGAAATCAGGGTGAATGCAGGACATATGCTCATTGTCATATAACTGTCCCATAAATGAATTTGAATGAATGATCAATAAAGACTGGACACAGTCTGACCAGTGCAGTAGCTTTGTGCACGTAAACCAGAATGAATGCTGTTTAAACAGGTCATCGGGAAAAGCCCTCGGAAAGACCCGAAGTCTACCCCCTCATCTGTTTAACTGTGCTGTATGGGATATTGCTATGCAGACACTGTATCATGGCCTGTTCTAAAAATAAACTGTGGCTGGGAAACAGTTTTTTAATAGTTTGCGAGGAATGTCATCAGCTGAAAGATATCCGAAAACATTTGCTGTACTTAAAATCTTACAAAGGGTCACACAGGTGATTGCAAAAACATTTTCTTTCTAGATCTGTTTCCCGGACAAAGCTTTTAAGCCTACAGGCAGTTTATATAGTTAACCATATTCCTAATCTCCCACTATTCGTTTTCATGCTCTCCTATACTAGAATACTAGCTTTTACATCTATTCAATTTAGCATGTAAGGTAAAATTGTATAGAAAGTAAGTTTTTGCATAAGGGAATTAATCTAGAGATTCTTAAAAACCACAAAAAACCACAAGTAACCTGAAGAAGAAGAAATGGTAGGCAAAAAGTCTACGTGCAGTAAGTTCTGGTAGAATTGATATCTTCTCTGAAGGGTTTTATAAATAAAATAAATATAAAAAGACAAGTAACTTTCTCACCTAATTTGCTTGCAGAACTGATAATTAAGTGTTGCTGGCTGCATCACATTTGTGATACTTGATATTGTGTCTCTGCATATTTAGAGGCTAAAATCGTTTTGCTTTTTTGCTGAGTAAAACATCCATTTCATGGATGCTTTCCGCCCACGGATAATGTCTAGCTCCTGTCTTATAACTTCCCCTCCAATGGAGAAACCTCCCATTTGGGTTAACATTCTCCCATGTCCCAAATTTAACGGGAATTATGACACCCCCATACAACACCTGGGAGTAAAAGCAGAGGTCACTGATCTGCAGGTGCACATGTGCCAACAGAGACCTTTGCTGGTACCCACAGAGTCTCCCCCCCTTGGATGAAATTAGGCTTAAAAGAAGCATTCCCTTGTAGGTTGCGGTGAGTGCTTTGTTGCAGTGTGTTTGTGTGTGCGCGCGTGCACACACACACACAGTGCTCATAACAGTCTTAAAGGTAAAGGGACCCCTGACCATTAGGTCCAGTCATGGATGACTCTGGGGTTGCGGCGCTCATCTCGCTTTACTAGCCAAGGGAGACGGCGTACAGCTTCCGGGTCATGTGGCCAGCATGACTAAGCAGTGTAGAATTGTCCCCCCCCCCCAGTTGTGTACTGTATATGTAAGAAAGTCCAGACGGGAAACATCTATTTTGCCAAGACATTTTTTCTCACAATCTATGGCTCTGATTTGACTGAGCGACCAGTGGCGTAGCGTGGGTTGTCAGCACCCGGGGCAAGGCAAGTTAATTTGCGCCCCCTAACCCGTGGATTTGCGCCCCCTAACCCTAACCCACAGATGTTGTGCCCGGTGCGGCCGGCCCCCCCTGCACCCCCCACGCTACGCCACTGGGTGCCACTGGCCCTTCAGGAGGTGGCAGTGCATCCTACTTTCAAGACAATCTCTCTGGACCCAGAATTATTGTTCATGGGACAATATTCCCCTTTGGGACAAAGGGTTCAAGAGGGTGGTGGTGTGCTTAGAAGTGGGTTATCTGGGCCCATTACGATCCGGCTTCAGGACTGGATACAGCACTGAAAGTGCTTTGGTCACCCTAGGTGGTAATTTTTGTCAGGAGAGGGACAGGAGGACTGCAACCTTTTTGGTTCTCCTTGACCTCTCAGCAGCTTTTGATACTGCTTGTGGGATGTAACATAAGCAGTCAAGTACAACACTTCCTGTTAGCCCAGAGTGGACACACAGGGGGATGTTACTCCAGCCAGGAGGACTTCCTGTCACACCTGGTCTGGAGCATCCTCCCCCTGCGTGTGACCAGGTAGATGGGTGTGACCCTGTGAGACCCTGTAAAAGGGCCAGTCATGCAGCCATCTTCCTCTTTTGCTGCTTTCTTCTGATACTGATGTATTTTGCTGTCTGCTGGTTCTCAGCCAGCAGCACATGGGCTCAAATCTCTACATGGGATGAACCCACTCTCTTTTCTGTAACTACAAACTAAAAGCCTGCCTTTGGGGAACCTACTGTGAACTGAATGTAAGTAAACTTCTTATCAGTACTTTTATAGAAGACTGTTGTGTCTTTATTCAAGAGGGATAAAAGGGGAATTTACCAGGATCAAGCCCAATCTGGACAAGTCAGATTGGATTGCTTAAGTAAAGATATTCAAATTAATCTACCAACTAGCTTCCTGCTATATATTGGGGAATGTACGCTGTTACTGACTCACAAGCGTAAGTGAGGAAGGATAATATTTAATCAATATATCCTCTCCTACTATCCACAACATTCCCACACTGCTGACCACTGTATCACTGTATCCAGGTGGCAATCTTGTTCCCCATGCCTTTTAACATATATATGAAGCTATTGAGAATTATTAACAGGGGATTTGGAGTGAAGTGTCATCAGTATGTTGACGGCACCTAGCTCTATTGGACTGTTCTCTCTGAATCAGCGGAATCATTCTAAGGTGTTATATTAAGGTCAGTGCTTGGAAGAGGTAACGTGCTGGATGCTGACCAGTTAACTGAAACTGAATCTAGACAAGATGGAGGTACTGTATGTTGCAGCTTTTCAAATCTGGTTCATAGGGAGAAGGCCAGTTCTGGACAGGGGTGCATTCTGCTAGAAGGAACATGTGTATAGCTAGGAGGTACTCCTTGAGAGTCCAATGGACTGCAAGAAGATCAAACCTGTCCATTCTTAAGGACATCAGCCCTGAGTGCTCACTGGAAGGACAGATCCTGAAGCTGAGCCTCCAATACTTTGGCTACCTCGTGAGAAGAGAAGACTCCCTGGAAAAGACCCTGATGTTGGGAAAGATGGAGGGCACAAGGAGAAGGGGACGGCAGAGGATGAGATGGTAGGATAGTGTTCTCGAAGCTACCAGCATGAGTTTGACCAAACTGCGGGAGGCAGTGGAAGACAGAAGTGCCTGACGTGCTCTGGTCCATGGGGTCACGAAGAGTCGGACACAACTAAACAACTAAACTACAACAACAAATGCCATTATTTTGTGATTTAAATGTACATTGTACTTATTTTAATTGTGATTTTTTTGATAGCAAATCCTGGGACTTTTTGATGAAGGGTACTTATATTTGCTCTAAGTACAAATAATATGTTACTAAACACAACACTTTTTTAAAAATTCCGAAAGTGCTGAATTCAAGCCTTTATTTAAAAGGAAGACTCTTTTGCTGCATTTCAAGGTGGGGTTGAACAGGAAATCCTCTTTTGCAGTTCAGGGTGGGGCTGCGTAGGATGACTTCCTTTTTTTAATAAAATTTTTATTGGGTTTTCAGCTTTTATATAAACACACAATACACAACACAGACACACAAACACAAACATGCATGATTTCAAATCCTTACTTTCTTAACCACTTTCCCTGACTTCCCCACACCTCCCCCTCATACATCCTAATTCCAATAGTTAACTCAGCAAGTTCTTATCTCCCACCTTTACTTTATCATTATTATTTTTTAACTAAATTCTTCTTCATTAACCAAATTTAACTTATACCTCAATTAATTCATAACACTAATCTTTTACGTCTTTTTCTAAGGTCGACCCAAATTCCCTTCCACAGATTTCCCAATTTTATAATAATTGCTAAACATACTAACAAAAAACAACATAAAATTATGCACCCTTTGGATTCAAAAACTCCCCCTCCCCTTTCCCGGTTTCAATCCCCAAAATATGTCCATAATATCAGTTCTTAGCCTGGGTTCCTCACGTCTGAGGCCTTCAAATCTCTCTCAGTCCCTCTCTGCCGGTTTTGTTGGTAGTCCTTTATGTTGGTCATCAAGTCTCGGAGGAACTCTATCCCAGCAAAATCTATGTTACTTCCAACCAGTCCTCCATTTTCAAAAGCGGAGCCCAAATCATGTTTCTTACTTCTTTTAAGTCCAAATGTCCCCAAACCTCCAACTTTTATCTTAATCAAATTTGTAATCCATAGTTCTTCCGATCTCCCCGTGAAGAGATCACTCCATTCTTCATTCTTAATTTCAGTCCAGATTCTCATTGTCCAAATCCTGTTTTCCTTGTAGTTCTTTTTTGTAGGCCTCTGGTCGTCCCTTTCCACCTGCAACACTTCAGCTCCTCCTTCCCGCTCCTCTAAATCTGCAGAAATCTCTTCTAATTCGGCTGCAGAATTCTCTTGAGTCAAGTCGTTAACGCAATCAACAAGTTTGCTTACTTTAGAATTCAAGGTCATTACTTCTGTAGCCACAGCTGTACTCTGGTCTTGTAACCTTCCCACGAGAAGGAACATTCTTTCCAGCTCTGCCTGTATTTTTCCATCTGCAGCCATTGTAATGTCTCAGAACCCCCTCTAGAGGGATTCTAGTTACTTAGTAATCTTTCTCCAACAATCCAGTTACTTTATTAATATATCTTCTTTGTTTCCAACAACTTAAGATCCAATGTATCAAATCTAGCCAGCAGAGATAGTAAAAAACAAATTTTTCTAGCTTTGACAGCTCGTTTGACAGCTCGTTTGACAGCTGTCAAACTCCTTATGTCTACTCAACAGGCTCGCTCGCGGATCGCTCCCGGATCCCGGGGGGTTGCACATCAGCTCCTAAAATTCAGTTCTTATCCTCCAGCACAAAACTTCTAATGCCAAATCGTGAAATTAATAGCTTTTATCTCACAAAGATAGAGATGGTCTCTCGACCTTAATTATCCGATTCTTGCTTTAAATTGTCTGCAGGACGGGGGGGGGGCGGACTTCCTTTTAGCGCTTCCCCCGATCGTACCGAATTCAAAAGAAAGGAAATTTTAAAGTCCAAATTCCGTACTACTCACGGGTTGTTTCTTTTACAGTCCAAATGTTCAAGGAAAGAAGTCAGCACTCTCCGGCCATGGCTCGTGGCTTCATTCCATAGAAGAAGCGGTCTACTCACAGCACCATGCCACTCTCTGTCCCCCGCTCCGAAGCCTTTAAAAAGGCTTGTGGGTCGGGGGGCGCAAATGGTGCCCGCCGAGTCACCAGGTCCACAGGCCTGTGGTTTCTGAGGGTCCCTGCGTCGCCGCCACGGCAAGACCTGTCCTTCATGGAGCCGATTCCCTCCGGAGCTCGGAGGGAATCCGCCATTAGCCGATCGCGCTAACCCGGAAGTCCTCTGCGTAGGATGACTTCCTGTGCAGCCCTGGAGTCCGTTTACAATGGCATAATGTCATAGGACATAAGGTGATTGACAGATGGGTGGCCTGGCTAGCTTACAATGTGGCCTGTGGTGGGTTGGAAGGTCAGCAAATAGCAGCAGCGGTTCGGTCACTTCCAGGAAGGCTGGGTCACTAAGGTACAAGTGGGTGCCAAGGCCTGTTGACCTGTGAGCTTCCCATTTCCACCCAAGCTGGTCATTAGAAGAACCTTGTAATGATAATAATTCGGTGCCTGAACTTGCTTGTTTTCCTCTCCCATCCCCAGCCCTTTTTCCTTTTGTGTTCAACATTTTTACATTGTAAGCCCAAGGGCAATGACTGTTATTTTTTATTGACTTGTAAGCTGCTCGGGGAGCCTTTCTGGCTGAAGAGCAGGACATAAATGCTTTGAATTAGTAAATGAATTTAGGATTTTGGTTTTGTTATTCTTATGCTCTTATTCTGCTGCTTTAGTATTCAAATTCAAAAGATACTAGGCTATTTACATCTAACGACTCCTGCTACCAAAAACTGAACAAAAAGTGCAGCAAACATTTTGTTACAGTCAATTCTGCATAGCAAGTGTTCACATTATGTACAACCAAGGATTTTAATGGGAGATCGGTTAGCTCTCTCATAACGCTTGGAGTGAGCTGGCATGTATACTCTCACCTCTTTTTCTTCTTTACTATCTTGTAAAAAAAAAGAAAAAGTCCACGGAATACATGACATTTATCATAACAGGTTTGATCCATGCAGTTGACAATTAGAAATCGCCTACGGCTGGCATTGGGGCATGGTATTTGTTTGTGTTTTTAAGGTTCTGTGTTTCTGTAACCCTTTGTTTCCATTGGTGGAAGCCAAAGGTCAACACCTATACGTACTTCAAATATACTTAACTCAATACTGGTATCTCTGCAACAGATCAAGAAGGACTGTTGTTGCTATGCATCACCTATGTGAGAGTGTTAAAAGGAATATACTTTTGGTCAGTAGGCATGTTTGCAAATAACAGTTGTGCCTCATGCTATCACTGAGAAGCTGGTATTTGGGGTATGGGACAGGGAATCTTAAGCCCACACCCAGAATATGTGTGTACACATACAGAATTGATGCCACAATTTGCCATGATCCAAATTCCACTCTCAGTTCCAGCAGTGTACTGCTCTAGGACTATTATTGTAACTGAAATGAAAAGCTCCTTCCTTATTTGCATGTGAAACATGTTATGGTATTACTCTTAAAACTCCACAATACTTACTCCAAATATTGAAAAGGAACAGGTAAGTTTCTAGAACTCAGAACAATTTGTGATCCATCTGTCAAAGAATCAGCAAAGACTATAGGCTTGGGCACACACCAACAGTCCCTATTTGCCAGGAAGAATCTCTGTTTTCTGGTAACCTATCCTTAGCAAACGATCGTCCCTATTTTGGTTTACCAGGTGGGAGAGGGTGCATGCTAAAGGTTTGTTGGTCTTTTGAGGTTCAGTCCCTTCTTGCCTTTCCCTGTACAGTCATAACTTGGTACTCATACGTTTTGGCTCCCAAATGACGAAAACCCGGAAGTAAGTGTTCCGGTTTTTGAACATTCTTTGGAAGCCAAATGTCCAATGCAGCTTCCAATTGAGTGCAGGAAGCTCCACTATACAGTGGTACCTTGGTTGTTGAACTTAATCCGTTCCAAGAGTCCATTCGACTCCCGGAACTGTTTGAAAACCAAGGTGCGGCTTCCAATTGGCTGTAGGAGCTTCCTGCACTCAATCGGAAGCTGTGGCAGACATTTGGCTTCCAAAGAATGGAAATTGGAAAATTAGAACACTTACTTCCGGAGTTTGGGAGCCAAAACGTACAAGTACCAAGTCGTTCGAGAACCAAGGTACGGCTGTAGTTTATATCTGTCCTTCTTACTTCAGGCATTTGTCTCCACCATACCTGCAGCTAAGGTGAACTAAGGTGCCGGTCATGCACAGCTTGCATTTGCACACACCACAGCTGCTGAGATAACAGGCTGCAGGACAGTTGTGCATTGTGGTTGTCTTAGGCTGAAACCACATATCTGGGAATAATAATAATAATAATAATAATAATAATAATAATAATAATAATAATTTATTTATACCCCGCCCATCTGGCTGGGCTTCCCCAGCCACTCTGGGTGGCTTCCAGAAAAATATTAAAATACTGTAATACATCAAACATTAAAAGCTTCCCTGAAGAGGGCTGCCTTCAGATGTCTTCTAAAAGTCAGACAGTTGTTTTTTCTCTTTGACATCTGATGGGAGGGCGTTCCACAGGGAGGGCGCCACTACCGAGAAGGCCCTCTGCCTGGTTCCCTGTAACTTGGCTTCTCGCAGTGAGGGAACTGCCAGAAGGCCCTCGGTGCTGGACCTCAGTGTCCGGGTAGAACGATGCGGGTGGAGACGCTCCTTCACTGAATTCAGTACATCAACATTATTATTTGGCTTTCTTACCTGCCCTTCACCATAAGATCCCAGGGATGGTTGCATTAATATTATATCTAAGATAATACATAAGGATGAGTCCTAGGTATATCTATAGCTATGGTGTTAAAGGCCAGGACAAATCAGTACTGTATTGTATTGAACTCCTGCAGGCAGCTATATGTTGACAGTGAAAAGGTTCCCTGCTTCTGAAGTTACGGTATCTCTCCAACTTGTGAAGGGTGACAGAGATGGCAACAGGGAGCAGAGCTAGCGTCCTGCCCTCATGCTCCCTCATTTTGTGAGGGACTGAAAATACCTGAATAGGGTGAGCGTGTAATAAAGGTGCCGCGAGGCTTTGCAAACTGATGCACCTTGGGAAGTGATGTACAAGAAAAAAAGTGTGAAAGAAGTATACCTTTATTTTCATTGCAAGGTCCTGGCTTGGCATGCTTCCTATGACTTGCTTATGTCTTTTTGCAATTATTCATTGCATGAACACCCAACACCGTACTGTCCCCCCTCCCCAAACACTCTTCAAGCTCCATGTTATCTTAATCTTGCGTTTTTTAAAAAACGAATTTTTTATTAAAGATTTATTGGTTTACAAAAGTAAGTGCAATGTCTCTTTTTTCAAGTTACATTTTCTACATATCAGTTTCATTTGTTGAGACATTATAGTGTTACATTAGGAAGAAAAGGGGGAAAGAGGTGGAGGGGGGCATGGTGAGTGGGGGTGGGCATATGAATCAATATGGCTAACCTGATACAAAAACACCATCTTGCATTTTGAGCTATGTCTGGGATGGGGAAACTGTGTCCCTCCAAATGTTGTTGGACTCCAATTCCCAGCAGCTCCATCCAGAATGCCCAATGGTCAATGAGGATGGGAGCTATACTCCAGCAACATCTGGAGGTCCACAGGTTCCTCATCGCCTGATCTGTTCATGCTTAACACAGCCTTACACTCTTTCTCTATTTGCATAATAGACTCTCAGCCCAGGACTATTGTTTTTATGGCCCAGGAATTAGAACTGGAGCAATTACTTACAGTGGTCGTCACTTCTTTTCTGATCGCTCCTGTTAACATATCTATGACTGTAAAGCAGGCAAAATAAAATTGTCCTACTTAAAGTGAATATGGCAGGGCTAAATTCTCCAGACAGAGGAAGGGATAAGCCACAAACTGCCTTAGACAAAGGCTGAGTTCTAGCCAACTATGTGGAAGTGGTGGGAGACTTATTGATGTGGATTCCAAAGAGTGCCTTCAGATGACTGTTTATTGTGGGATGGGCATTCCTTACACAAACACTTTTTTGCAGCATAAGCCATCCAACACAACCATCCTTAACATTAAAATGCCAGCCCCTATCCCCCCCTCCCAATTTAATCCATATTTACCCTTTCTGCAGAAAAATCCAAGAGGTTAAGAAGAATCATGTTGCCAAAGACCCATTAACTATATATGACCACCCCTTTGCGATACTGTGTCGCCCCTGCCATTGGAAATACACTTACTGAGTAAGCGAAAGGAAAATTGGGAGCTGGCTTGTTCACACATACGTAATTTTAATTCTGAACAAAATTATGTCAATTTTTAGCTGTGCAGAAAAACCTGCTTCTTTCCTTAATGTGGACCCTTGGAATGCCAGGCTTTGCTTCTGGGCCATCCATCCTATGGATTCCATTCTAACAGAATTGCTATGATTACAGGTTGCAATGGGTGCAACTTCACAGTCAGTAAAATCTCTCTCCGATGGCTTCAACCCTGCACTGCCTGGAGATATGGAATGTTGACTGAAGCATGGCTTCTATGCTTTATGTGTCAAGGGGAATATGTCACTCAATCACCCTTGAACCTCTGGTTTCCATTACTCCCCTGGAATAATGGCTTGACGATGAGTTCTTCTTGTATATATGCACCGAATGAAATAGTTATTTTGTTTACAACTTACACTTTCTCTAAGGATCCAGGGGGTTAGATCAACATTTCACAGTGCAATCCTATACATTTCTACTCAAAATAAGCCCAAGAGTCCAATGAAGCTAACTCTTCAGTTAAGCGGGCACTGGAGTGTAACTGTTAGTCGTCTTTGTGACACCATTGTCACAATCATTTCTGAGATAAAACGAACTTGTCTAAGACAGCACACAACTAGACCCTAGCAAGCCATGATTAAAATCTTAATCTCTCCCCCATCCCTGGCCCCAACAATCGTTGAAATTATCCCCTCTGAATGATCATTGGCCATTAATCTTTGGTCTTTTCCACACGGAAATGCCATAGGTGGAGGACCTGGATTGTAATTCCCAGAACAGCAACAACTCAGAACATGGGATGGGACAGGGCTCGGAAATGTGTGGCCCTCCAGATGTTGTTGGACTACAACTGCCATCACCCTGGGCTCTCCCATGGTGGCACTTGGAGGCTAGCAACACCTGGCAGGCCACAGGGTCTCCATCCCTAAGAAAGGGGGATGCAGCTGCTAAAATTGTTCCCTTCTTCCACTAGTCTCTGTAATGTTTCTTGGATTACTGCTTGGTCCCCTATTGTGCTACAGGCTGGTGTTTATGTTAGGTCTCACCAAGATCATTTCTTTTTCTTTGATGGGATTCTAGAAAAACTTTGTATGGATCTCTCACTCACTTCACACCTATTTAAGGAGTCTAGTTTCTCTCCTGGGTAGGTCCTCAGATCTCAGTCACAACCACCTTTTTCAAATCTTGTTCGGATTGGAAAAAAATAGGGAGGTTTTTGTTTTTCCATAGAGTGCCGTTACTCTTGATTTGTGAGCTGCTTTAGAAAAAAATGTCTTAAAACCCACGTATGAATAATTTGTTTTTTATTTTAGTGGGTTGGATCCAACCTAAATTTCAGACTTGGGTCACACTCACTTAAATGTAAAAGGTTAGTCAGTATTTCAGTGTGACATAATATGTAACCAATTTATATGAGCTCCAGCTAACTGTACTGATTAAAAAAACAACCCCAGCTTGTTGATCAGTTACCACAATTGATCTTCTATACAAACCAAATGCATTAGTCTGTTCCTTACTGCAATCCACAGACATCAGCTTATGGTGCAACCCTAGCAATGTCTACTAAGAAGTACGTTCCACTGAGTTTAATGGAACTTACCTCCAGGTAAGTGGGTATATGTTGCAGCTTTACTATCACATCCTTGCAAGTAGATGGAAAGCACAATACTTCATCACTACTTCAAACATACCCAAACAATCCTGTCAGCATTAAGTAGGCTATAGGAGGATACTTTGAGATGTGAGCTACCCCTAGTGCTTGGAATTGTCGCTGACATTCTCCCCTCTCACCAAATGTCTCTAGATTTTATTCAGATAGAGTTAATTTGCCAATTGTGGATTAAGACTGTTTGAAGTGGCTGATGCCCTTATGAACATACTCAAGAATTTAGCAAGTGAGAAATACCAGCAAAGCAGACATGCATGGGTGACAAATTGCCAGTTTAAAACAAATGAGCAAATTCTAAGCATATGAATGCCAAAGGAAGCCCAAATCAAACTCTAAATTGGTACCTTTTGCAGCCATTAATTTTTGTAAATGCAGCTGAGTGTCATTTGGACAGGATCTCAGCAGTTTTGCTGACTTAGGAAGGCAACAAAGCAAAACAGCCCCGAGAAATCAAGAGAGTCCTTTCTAAGCCAATACACATAGTTGTTTGCATTGCTGCTTAACATGTCACCAGTGGAATCTTACTGTGGAAAACGAACTGTGCATCGGAATGATCACTACAAGATTCAAACAGTAAAAACATATTGAAAATGACAGCTTGTCCAAAATATTATTTCTCCCCTTTAAGATTCTTCTTTTTTTTCCAGAGGTATGAAAATTCCTTTTAATAGCACCTGATCAGACTCCAGGTACACATAACCAGAGGCTAAGTTCTCCCCGCATCTCCTCCTCCCATTTCTTCTTTGCCATTATTCTTGGAGAGGTCACCCACTCAGAGAATGGCCAGCATTTTTCTTCCGGCATAGCTAACCACAGTGCTCTTAAAAGGCTGCCCAGAATCCAAAGCACACAAAAACTTTCTTTCCTCCCTCTTTCCCCATTTTAATTTCCTTCAGCAATTTAGCACCTCTTTGCAGCTCACACATATGGAACAACCAGGGAAATTTCTTAACACCCCTTTTGGCAAGTCACATGGAGAGAACCACCACCACATTATTTTTTTCTTCCATACTCAAGAGCCCAGGGGCAAGACAGAATAAAGAGCACCCAAACCAAAACCAAAGTACACTAATATATATATAAATTTATTTTAGCAACTGACAACCCCAGGGAAAAGGCAGGCAAAGAGCATGAAAATGTATGGTCCCTTTAAAATAAATAAAGGGGGGGACAACCCTGGTAGAAGCAGTGTCAATTCAAAACAATGTGTTTGCCTTACTTAGTTTCAGTCTGAATGTAGATACAAACTTATATATAAAGGCAAGTAATAAATAAGTGAATACAAAACTGGGGGGTTGAAGAACACACTAGCATAGTAAATAGAGAAAAAGGATAATGAAAGGGAACACAACAATTATTTGCAACTGACATACCAGGGGAAGGCACAACCTAATGTTTTCACAAATCGATAAAATTCTCTCTTTTTGTCATTATACAGGTTCTGACAAGAGGCACATAGTCCATAGTTTTCCAATTTTAGTTAAGGGGTGTCAAATACTAGCTGACTTGGGTGAAACAATTTGGATGCTGTTGACATTTATGTACAAAATACAGCTTTATCAGACACCTGAGAAACTATCTTTTAAAATTTGTCCTACTCAACTGCACTTTGCCGGTTAATTAAGAGAAACCACACCCATTTGTACCTCTTTGCTACTCTTCTCTGTGTATTTCCAATTTCCAGCTCTAAGCATATGTGCTGCAGCAAACATTGTGGGGAGAGATTTGGGTTTATATATACGGTAGTTTGGCCAGGGTGGCTTCCTGAATTCCAGCTGAAATTGAACACATAGAGGCTCTTGGCCAGCTTGCCAAGTTAAGTGTGGCACTCAGATCTTCCTCCCAGTTAAACTGCCTGTATCTAGTGCTATTAAAATTGTGTATATCTCTGACGCCTCATTTGCTCAAAGGCAGTCATGTCCCTACTAGCCTGGTGTCCTCAGCCCCATCAGCTGCTCCAACCTTCCAACATCCCCAAAGGTGTACACCTCCACTGTCTTCAGTGACAGGCAGATGCCAACCAGCCAATTGTATTTTGGGGGAAGCATTGCTTTGTTGAAGTTGTAACCAGCTACACTCCAGTCCAGCACAGAATCTGTCAATAACTAAAAAGGTAAAGGGACCCCTGACCATTAGGCCCAGTCGTGGCTGACTCTGGGGTTACCCTTTTGACGTGCTTTCAAACTGCTAGGTTGGCAGGAGCAGGGGCTGAGCAATGGGAGCTCACCCTGTCGCAGGGATTCGAACCGATGACCTTCTGATTGGCAAGTCCTAGGCTCTGTGGTTTAACCCACAGCGCCACCTGCGTCCCTTCTGTCAATAACTACTATATATTAAATTCAGTTTAGGCAAGATAAAAGCCCACTCCCCCCCCCAAATCTACTCATCATCCAAATTCAAATTAGCTCTATTCTAGGACTGGGGAATGTGTGGTCCTTCAGATCTTGCTGATTTGCATCTTCCTCCATTGTTTTTGCCTGGCTGAAATATGTCATGAAATATGAAAATGCTTCTGGCCCCATTATGGCATCTTTGTGCCAGCAGGGAAATGCAACATTTGGACTGAAAATGGTTTCCCACAACTAATTGAGGCCTTCAGTTCTTCAAGCAAAGCATGGGCCAGAGCTAAAGAGGGGTCAGCAGGAGGCAGAGGCTCATAAGACTTCCATTGCCTTCAACCCTTGTAAGAGCAAGTTGTTCACTTGGATGTACCAATCTTACTGCATTGCCCCACCATTCCAGATGTGTTCCTTGTCAAGACGACAGGACAACCAGGCTGTTGGAAGTCGTTGCAAATCTTAGATATTTCAAGCCCAGAAACCAAACCAAGTTAGAGCAATAATACCACCAAAGTTATCACCAGCACTAGCCTTGGCATTGACTTCATACATTTGTGAGTATGAGCAAATGCACTCAGTGAGAATTTGTGATTACAAAAGAAGTATTTCCAGAATCATTCATAGACTTCTGGATTCTCTGGGCTGAGACACATCATGCTGTATGAAGGTGTACAGTTCACACTTTCATTCCCCCCCCCCCATCTGACAAGTCTGTATGAATTCTTTAGTTTAAAGAAATGCCTACTTCCATGGAAAATATTGTAATTGTTTTGTTGTCTCCTGCTGGACCTTATTTTATATTTGATTTCGGTGCTTTGTGTTATTTTCTTTTGTTTGTATGCAAAAATTTCCCTTTCTTGTCATAATTTACAATTTTTAATAGAAACTTTAAAAAAAAACCCCAAAGGTATACAGTTAGTGAATGAGGATAGATTATATCAGGGGTCAGCAAACTTTTTCAACAGGGGGTGGGTCCACTGTTCCTCAGACCTTGTGGGGGGCCAGACTATATTTTTTTGCGGGGGGGGGGAGGGAATGAACAAATTCCTATGCCCCACAAATAACCCAGAGAAGCATTTTAAATAAAAGGACACGCTGTAAAAACACGCTGATTCCCAGACCGTCCGCAGGCTGGATTTAGAAGGCGACTGGGCCGGATCCAGCCCCCGGGCCTTAGTTTGCCTATCCATGGATTATATGATCCAGTACAAAGATCAACACCATCAGGTATGAAGAGAACGAATATATAAAAATGGAAACTAGCTTTCCTTGTTGTTTTAACAGACTGCCGGTGTGTCAACTTCAATTTCCAGAACCTATGAAGTATGCAAGTGAAATCACTGGACACTCATAGGTCAGGTATCATGAGAGACTTTCACCAAACCCTACTTTGATTTCCTTTTAGCAGCTCATCCATCTCTAGATGTTTGATGTACATGTAGGGAAGCAGAGAATTAGGTGACAATTTGCGGTGCTCTAAAATCACGTGTAATTTTTTTTATTAAAAAAAAGATTTCGTTCTACACACCTGCAATAAAATGCAACCAAACGGAATCTCTCTTACAATTAAATATGGCTTCCAGGTGTCTAGACATTTGATTTTTATGCCCAGTTCATCTGTGTGCAAGCAGTAACTGTAAGCATGTGGATATGTCTCATTCTGTTTAAGTGAATGACACACACCGAATACTTACATAAAAATGTAGCTCTGCCTGAAAAACTTGAAAGCACTGAACTTCTAAATGTTGATCCACATGCTTCTTAGAAATAGCACTTCTGCGACAGAACATGGACATATTAAATTCATTTTAGGCAAGATAAAAGCCCACTTTTCAAAATCTACTCATAATCCAAATTCAAATTGGCTCTATTCTAGGGATGGGAGCGTGTGGTCCCTCAGATCTTGTGGACTACAATTCCCATCATCCTGGAACTATTGACCATGTTGGTTGGGGCCAATGGGATCTGGAGTCCAACACCATCTAGAGGTCTACAGGTTCCCCATCTCTACCCCATGCCCTACCTTGAGCAACATGACAACACTATGTCTGATCCAAATTCCATGCTCTTGCTCTAAAAGAAACATTTCCCTACCTTAGGAGCTCAGTTCTGAAGCTCATTTCACTTTCAAAAGCGGTTTGCCATGCATACAACTTCTGTTCCAGAAAGAATGAGAAGAAAACCTATTGGGTGGGTGGGTGGGTGAATAAGTTCCACAGTTCTTTGGATTCTAGCTTGTACTTGACCCTCATAATCCAATATATAATCTATGGCAAATACATATTGTTCATTTAAAACATTTTTACTAGCGGCATGCCCTGAACAAACGATTCAGTTTAGACTCTGATTCAGCACCACCTTGGGGTGTGACACAGCAGAAGCAAGCACTTAATGCTTATATTGTTTTCACAGGACTGAAGTCAGAGGCTGAATAAAGAGTTTTCAGTATATCTGAAGGCAGGCTGAAAACAAAATACCTGCCATCACTCACAGTAATAGCAACTGCTTTACTACAGAGCCAGCCCTACTTTTAGGGAGAGAGAGGTGGAACTCTAAGGCAGCTGATTTGGGGTGTCATGAAAGAGCTATACTGGAAAGGCTGTGTATGGTTACTTTGCCCCTTTCTTATTGGCTGTCTTTTGAACCACTGCAAGCCAAAACCATTTTTAAACAGCTAATAGCAGATATAGATGTGAAAGAGCTGCATGAATCAGCAAATAGGCCATGTTCATCATGCTCACTGGCCCTTACTTTGGGGGCTATACCTATAACTATATATTCTAACAATACCTAAGTACAAAAGAGCAGGTTTGTTGGTATGTTTTTTATCATTGGGTGAAGGATTGCTGAGGCAGTTTCCTGGTTTATCCTTAGAAACCCTTCTGAGTATCTTCCTTGAGGTGTTAATAAATCCATTACTGAACAGGTGGTAATAAATCTGAATACTGTGATATCTCATTGACCTGCCATGATTGTTAACTCTTAAATTATCACCTTTGTTCTTCTGAGGTTGACATTGGGTACTTTTTTTTACAGTTTGTACTTTTTTCAATGGTTGGTTGACCATAATAAATATTTGATTGATTGACTGGAATGGACTTGTAATTTATTCTTAATATATTTTTTACTCCAAAGGAGATATGCTTGTGGGATTTTGTGCCTCAGGTATCAAAATACATTGACTAGCCATACCTTGGCTAACAATTACATTTACAGTTCTGCACCGGGCAGCAAAATGTCTTGGGTTAGCCTTAAGAGGAGGTTCAAGCAAGTTCTCTTAACAATACCAGATTATCTGAATGTTTATTTCCACCAACAGAGAAGTCACTATCTGTTCTACCTAGGTAGGATAGGCCCAATCCTTTAAGCAAACAATATATCTTCAGATACTTAATGACATCTCACCAGCTTGGTTGAACAGGAGATGAGATCAGATAAAAACCAAACCTGATTAGGTCAGAATTCATGCAAAATAAATATTTGCTCTCCCTCCCTCACCCCAACACATCATTCCACATATATCAGCATTTCAGTACCTATTATTATTTTATTGGCTATTGTTTGTTGATTGATTGTATATGTCAAAAGGCAGCTGTCACGTGAGTATTTTTAGAATAGGAAAATGAGCATTTAATACTTATTGCTTTAGCTGAGATATTGCTTTAGCTGAGATTCCCACATTGCAGAGGGTTGGGATAGATGACCCTTGGGTCCCTTCCAACTCAACAGTTCTATGATTCTATGATAATCATATTGAGAAATGCTACTGTATTAAAAAGAATTTTCTCCTGGTTGAATTCCCTAACAGTAGCACCGTGTTCTTTGCTCACCAAAACAGCTGCATTTTTATACATGAGTCTTGCAGATCTTAAAAGTCGGAACACACTAGTGAACAATTATTAACACCTTGCGCTATACTTAGCATTGTGTGGGCTGAGTGCTGCATTGTTACATATTAAACAGGCTATCACAGTTTCATTTGCCCCTTTTCAGATTCTCCTATATTCCTTACACTCAAGTTCCACACCATCAACACCTGAAAAATCCAAATGCATTTATTCCCTTTTGTACCCATTCATTCCCCCTCAATAAATTCAATAAAGACATTTAAAAAAGAGAATCATGTAATCATAGAATTGGAAGGTACCCCAAGGGCCATCTAGTTCAACCCTCTGCAATGCATGAATCACAGCTAACGAATCCCGAACAGATGGCCATCCAACCTCTGTTTAGAAATTCCCAATGAAGGAGAGTCCATCACTCTCCAAGCTTATCAACAGAAAGTTTTTCCTAATGTTTAGTTGGAATTTTCCGTCTTGTAAACTGAATCCATTGATTCAGGCCTTAGCCTCTGGAGCAGCAGAATACAAGCTTGCATAGCCAGGGTTGGCCCAATACATTTTGACACCTGAAGCAAAATGGCGTCCTCTCCTGCCAGGGACGGAGGGGTGAGTGAAGATCTACATCAGGAACAAGGGGGATATTTCAATCAATCTTACTCGATGGTTGAGGTGGGAATCAAAGACCATTCGAGGGGAGGGAGAAAGAGCCCACTTTGAATTATGCCAGGCAGTTACAGACCCAGGAGTGCAGCCCCCACCATTTCCTCCCCAGGAGTGAGAGGAGACCAGCAACACCTCCTATTTGCCAAGAGGCCTTTGTAGAGGCAGCATTGGGCAGGTGCTGCTGAGCTCTAGCCTCTAAGGAGTTCACCACAGCCATTGCTGCCACTGAGGCAGTGGCAGGCAATGCAATTTTTGGAGACCAGATCTGCAGCCCCTGTGGATCCTGCCACCTGAGGCAGTCATCTCACTTTGCCTCATGGGTGGGCCGGCCCTGATCATATCACCCCTCAGTCTTCTACCCAACTCTCTCAACCACTTCTTACAAGGTTCCAGACGCTTTATCATCTTGGTTGCCCTTTTCTGCACATGTACCAGTCACAGTACAGTGAGAGTGCCCTCTAGACTGTAGTTCTAATCTGAGACTACTCAGATTACCACAACATGCCAATAGAAGTACATTAGGAAGCGTCTCATCCTGAGTAACTTGTCTCTTCCAGTAGCCAAACAGACTCCTGAGAATCATCTGCTTAGATTTGTGGAGGACTACCCTATGTGTTGACCCTCTGAACTGCAAGGGGCAGCTTCCCACTGATGTACCCTGACTGCTTCCACTTTCCAGGTTGGTCACCAGATCCCCCTGGGCAGGAAAGAGTAGGTGGCAGCCTTCCTGAACCTGATGCCCATTAATTGTTTTGGGCTAGAACTCCTATCAGCTCCATGTGGCACAGCCAAAACATCTGGAAGTCACCAGGTTGGGGAAGACTGTTATAAGGCTCCCTGTTCCAGCAAAACCTTGCTCAAGCAGCCAGTTCTCCAAAAAGCATAAAAAGCCTTGCTGGATCAGTCCAAAGGTTTTTCAGTTCCAGCATCCTCACAGTGGCTAACCAGATGCCTATGGGAAGCCTGCAAACAGGGCATGAACTGAATGAAAGGGTAACAACTTGAATAAAATATGAGGGGACAGGTAAGTCCTGCCCCACATAATTGATCACATGACACGGTGCATGCGCACCATTTGAATGGTAATGCCTATCAACTTTAGGGGCCCTGGGCCCCTCAAATATTTTATGGGGGGGTGAAGGCCCCTTGATCACTAGGAGTTGACTCCTATGACTGAAAGGCAACCTCTGATACTGGAAATGATATAGCCATCATGATGAGCTGACAGCCTGATCCCTCCACGAATGTATCTAAATCTACACTGACAGCCTTATCCTTCATGAATATGTCTAAACCATTAAAAACAATTAAATACTTCCACGTCTAATCTCCTTTTAAAGACAGTTAAGAAGGTGACCTTCACCATATCTTGTGGTGACAAATCCTCATTCACATCCTAAATCAACTTCTAATCTGTTTCATTGGAGTTTCAGTGTTGGAGGGAACAGGAGGGGGAATCCCTCTGCCCACTTTCCCACAATAATCTTGATTTGCCTCTGTCCCCCTTGTCATCTTTCCTAATCAAACCTTAAACACTTTAGGATTTCCTCACACGAAAAGAGTTCCAACAGTACAGGCATGGTGCTCTTTTCTGCACCTTCCCAGACAGAGATGTTGCTATCAGAACTGCACCATTCTTCTTCTTCTTCTTCTTCTTCTTCTTCTTCTTCTTCTTCTTCTTCTTCTTCTTCTTCTTCTTCAACTAGGCTTTTTCCCTCGGGTCAAAGACCTAGTTTGGCACCATCCCCCCCCCACATTTTCGCGTGCACGCGCACGCACACACACACACACACAGGCCTGGAGCTTCAATGGTGCCCCTCTGGAGGCTTCACATAGGACAAAAATATCACTCTTGTTGCTACTACTAACAAAAACAATATGCTGCCCATCTGATTTGGTTGCCCTAGTCACTCTGAGCAGTTCCCAACAGAATATTATAAACACAATAAAACACCAAACATGAAAAACTTCCCTATACCGGGCTGCCTTCAGACGTCTTCTAAAAGTCAGATAGTTGTTTATTTCTTGGACATCTGATGGGAGGGCAATAAAGTGCTTCAGACATGGCCAGGCTATGATGGCATTATAGTACTGGCAGATTTACTTTCCTAAATATCCCTTACATGGAATTTGTGTGTCATGACAGCTGTCTTAATATCTCCATTAAGTGATCCACGCATAATCACTTTCTTGGTTAGTCACCATCAGTTAGACGCCCCTACGTCTATGTGAAGCTGGGATTTTTGGGCCTAATGTGCATCAATTTACACTTAACATTTTACTGAACATCCCATTGTCAATTTTGTTCTCCAATCTCAGTTTGGTGTTGTTGTTGTTTAGTCGTTTAGTCGTGTCCGACTCTTCGTGACCCCATGGACCAGAGCACGCCAGGCACTTCTGTCTTCCACTGCCTCCCGCAGTTTGGTCAAACTCATGCTGGTAGCTTCGAGAACACTGTCCAACCATCTCATCCTCTGTCGTCCCCTTCTCCTTGTGCCCTCCATCTTTCCCAACATCAGGGTCTTTTCCAGGGAGTCTTCTCTTCTCATGAGGTGGCCAAAGTATTGGAGCCTCAGCTTCACGATCTATCCTTCCAGTGAGCACTCAGGGCTAATTTCCTTAAGAATGGAGAGGTTTGATCTTCTTGCAGTCCATGGGACTCTCAAGAGTTTCCTCCAGCACCATAATTCAAAAGCATCAATTCTTCGGCGATCAGCCTTCTTTATGGTCCAGCTCTCACTTCCATACATCACTACTGGGAAAACCATAGCTTTAACTATACAGACCTTTGTTGGTACCTTTGGACATTTTCACAGCTTGCTCTGCAAACATGGTCACCTCACTGCCTCACTTTTGGCTCCAGATCAATTTTAACATTGCAGCACTCATGGAATTAGATAGCTTTAGACTCTGGATTTAATGGACTTACACTGGCACTTCTTTAGATGACAATGTATAATCCTGCTGCACTTGGGGGTCATCTTGCACATTCTATTGAGTGGGGACCTGGACATTTATCCCAAAGTCCAGCCCTGATGGGCTAAATTCAAACATAAACATAACCCTTGTAGATCTTGCTAAGTGGGTGTGAATTTAAGTTTCCGCCCAGGCCCAGACAGACATCCATCAAGGCCCAGGACACTACCAGGTTTGGAGCCCCCTCTGAATAAAAATAAATGATGACACATGAAAGCAAAAAAAGGTCCCCCCAAAGAGCAAGTGGTTTGTATATACAGGGTTGTACCCAAAGCAGACCTAAGTGAAGTGTCCTGTCAGAGCAAGGATTTCCACTTGTACAAGGGGAATCACCACAGCTCGCCCAGGCACCTACTAAATCTGTACTGCGGGTTCCGCCAACCCTCCACAGCAGATTAGGGGAGAACATGGGGTGCCTGAAGGGAGAGGAGGGGGGGAGTCCCATTGCGCAAGTGGAAATCCTTGCGCTGATGGGATATGTTAGTCTGATACCACCCAGAATCAGCTGACATGAGAGAACACATTACTCATCGTGTTACCTTGCACCATCAGAATTGATATATTTCTACAGTGGTACCTCAGGTTACATACGCTTCAGGTTACATACACTTCAGGTTACAGTCTCTGCTAACCCAGAAATAGTACCTCGGGTTAAGAACTTTGTTTCAGGATGAGAACAGAAATCGTGCTTCGGCGGCGCAGCAGCAGCAGGAGGCCCCATTAGCTAAAGTGCTGCTTCAGGTTAAGAACAGTTTCAGGTTAAGTATGGACCTCCAGAACGAATTAAGTACTTAACCTGAGGTACCACTGTATTAATGTTTATGAACATTTTAAACTCTTCAACATGAGCAAATGCATTATCAGGTAATAACAACAAAAGTCTTCAAATCTGCAGCTGTAAGCTGAGAATGTGGGTCACATTTTTGATTAAAGAATAAATTTAGACACTTGTCAATTTCCCCAAATTGACAAGTGTCCAAATGTGAGCCCCCTTTGCAACTGGCTCTTATGAGCCCCTCCCTTCTGATGAGCCTTGCTTGTGCCTTCAAAAAAAAAAGGGATGTTTATTTCCAAGCGGCAGCTCACAAACGCTCATTTAGTTTCATTTTTGAATTTGATGTTTCTGCTATACAGACAGAAATTTGACACAAAAGCCATTGTGGTGGGAAATTGGGGTGGTGGGGGGAATGCCCTGCCGAAACGAGAGAGGCAGAGCAAGTGGGAGAATTTATGAGGGTGGTGAGGTGAGGCCTGCACCTGTTTGGTGTTTTTTCCTCTCTCACAAGTTCTCTCGCTGCGGTATTTTAAAGGTTAGAAGCAGGGAAAATGTTGACATCAAAGAACGCTGGTTGGGAAACTTGTTTTAGAAAACAGATGTTTAAAACCGAAGTCCACATAAACGAAATAAGCTAAGGAAAAACCCAGAAATAATAATAATAATAATAATAATAATAATAATAATAATAATAATAATAATAATAATTTATTTATGCCCCGCCCATCTGGCTGGGTCTCCCCAGCCACTCTGGGCGGCTTCCATAAAAACCAAAAATACAGTAAAATATCACACGTTAAAAACTTCCCTGAACAGGGCTGCCTTAAGATGTCTTCTGAATGTCAGGTAGTTGTTTATCGCTTTGACATCTGCTGGAAGGGCGTTCCACAGGGCGGGCGCCACTACCGAGAAGGCCCTCTGCCTGGTTCCCTGTAGCTTTGCTTCTCGCAATGAGGGAACCGCCAGAAGGCCCTCGGCGCTGGACCTCAGCATCCGGGCAGAATGATGGGGGTGGAGACGCTCCTTCAAGTATACTGGACCAAGGCCGTTTAGGGCTTTAAAGGTCAGCACCAACACTTTGAATTGTGCTCGGAAACGTACTGGGAGCCAATGTAGGTCTTTCAAGACCGGTGTTATATGGTATCGGCGGCCGCCCCCAGTCACCAGTCTAGCTGCCGCATTCTGGATTAGTTGTAGTTTCCGAGTCACCTTCAAAGGTAGCCCCACGTAGAGTGCATTGCAGTAGTCCAAGCGGGAGATAACCAGAGCATGCACCACTCTGGCGAGACAGTCCGCAGGCAGATAGGGTCTCAGCCTACATACCAGATGGAGCTGGTAAACAGCTGCCCTGGATACAGATTTGACCTGTGCCTCCATGGATAGCTGTGAGTCCAAAATGATTCCCAGGCTGCGCACCTGGTCCTTCAGGGGCACAGTTACCCCATTCAGGACCAGGGAATCCTCCACACCTGCCCGCCTCCTGTCCCCCAAAAACAGTACTTCTGTCTTGTCAGGATTCAACCTCAATCTGTTAGCCGCCATCCATCCTCCAACCGCCTCCAGACACTCACGCAGGACCTTCACCGCCTTCACTGGTTCTGATTTAAAAGAGAGGTAGAGCTGGGTATCATCCGCATACTGATGAACACCCAGCCCAAATCCCCTGATGATCTCTCCCAGTGGCTTCATGTAGATGTTGGAAAGCATGGGGGAGAGGACAGAACCCTGAGGCACCCCACAAGTGAGGGCCCAGGGGTCTGAACACTCATCCCCCACCACCACTTTCTGAACACGGCCCAGGAGGAAGGAGCGGAACCACTGTATAACAGTGCCCCCAGCTCCCAGCCCCTCAAGACGGTCCAGAAGGATGCTATGGTCGATGGTATCAAACGCCGCTGAGAGATCCAGCAGAACTAGGAAACAGCTCTCACCTTTGTCCCTAGCCCGCCGGAGATCATCAACCAGTGCGACCAAGGCAGTTTCAGTCCCATGATGAGGCCTGAATCCCGACTGGAAGGGATCCAAATGGTCCGCTTCTTCCAGGCATATAGCGGACAAAACCACAAAGGGCAAGGGTCTGAAGTTCTGAAGAGATTTCATATACACACATATAATGTATGTATGTATGTATGTATGTATGTATGTATGTATGTATAATGCTTCCAGCTTTGTTTCTCTTCAGACCTATTTCTGGAAATAGATTTCAGTTATTGTAATATTATAAGACGGTCAGGGCAAAAGACTCCTGCACCTTTAATCATTTATTTACTTAATATATTTAGTGTTCCACCCAGATGACCTGTTCAATAATCCTGATTTGCTTGCACCAAGCTTACGCTAAGGTTATATCTTTATTGACCATTCTTTGCAATTTATTTATTTTTATTTAAGGAATCTACATCCTGCTTTTCACCATATCTAAAGGCAACTTGCTGGGAGCTGGGGGTAGGGGAGGAAATAAAGCATGCAATATGCAAACACACAAAAATAGTTTAAAACATCATAAAATAGAAATATTCACAGCACAAAGGGCTATGTTTTAACTTAGCAGGTGCCCATTTCTAATGGTATTTCTATAGAATTAGGCCTATTACACTGAAGGATCAAACCTGTCCATTCTTAAGGAAATCAACCCTGAGTGCTCACTGGAAGGACAGTTCGTGAAGCTGAGGCTCCAATACTTTAGCCACTTCATGAGAAGAGAAGACTCCCTGGAAAAGACCCTGATGTTGGGGAAGATGGAGGGCACAAGGAGAAGGGGACAACAGAGGACGAGATGGTTGGACAGTGTTCTTGAAGCTACCAACATGAGTTTGACCAAACTGCGGGAGGCAGTGGAAGACAGGAGTGCCTGGCGTGCTCTGGTCCATGGGGACACAAAGAGTCGGACACAACTAAACAACAACAACAACAGGCCTATTACACTGAAGGAACAACTCCACGTGATGTGAATTGTGTTCCTGGTCCATGAGGGTACATTAATAGCGCTCCCCAGATTATCTCTGTGATCAGCTTGCTCCCCTGACAGCTTCCAACCTAAAGTGCTTGACCTGTGGGGCTTCGCCTTTCCCTTACATATTTGCAGAGCTCTTTAAAATAATAGAAATTTAATCATTGCAGGAAAACACTGGTGTAAAATTAAGTTATGAAAACAGATTGAAAACAAGCTACTCATTAGAGGCATTAGAAAAACAGCACACATGTGACTGGATCGACACCCCCACACACATCGCCCCTCAAGCCCCAAGAAACTCAGGTGATAAAACATCGCTTGTCACCGCAAAAGAGGTCTACACCTCTTCATAATAATTGTTGTGGGTTTTGGGTGCTGAAATATAGACCTAGTATGACTGGAGCAGCCTCTATGAAGGCTGTAGTGTTAAAAACCAACAACCCACGTATACACCAACAACCTGTTTCACAGAGTCCACATACATTCAGTTTCACGATTTCAATTTAAAAACCAATCACAACCATCATTTTAAGGTGTTAAAAAAAAGGTAAGAAGAGTCCCCACTATTTTGTGCATTTAAACTTGGGGTCATGTATTTTTCTTCTTGAAGTAGATTTGAAGCTAACAGCCACTTCATATCTTTTCAGACACGTAGATGCAGCCATTGTTATTCCCAGCATGCCATAGTTCAACCTGAGAACCCTAAAGGGCCTTATTTGAATGCCTGTTTCTCCTTCCCAGTTCCATCTTAAGACGGAACAGATGCAGACTTCATGGCTTTGACATCAGCCCAAAATTGTTTTCTCTCCCTCTGCCATTGCTCTGTTTACATCTAGTCTGATGAAGAGTTCTGGAATACTCAAAGGTTTGCACACTGTTTGGGGATATTTTGGTTGGTCTAATAAAGGGATTACTCTAATATTGATTTTGGAATTTTTCTTAAAGGCCAACACTGTTACCTTTACTTCTTATTGAACGTTATGCATAAAATAAAAGAGAAAAAAAGTTAACATTACTGCATGGCAACACACACACACACACACACACACACACTGCATTTCAATTAAGAATGACATCAAAGTCATCATTGTACATTAAAGGGAAAACAAAAGAGTTGGGCCTGGTGCTTGAAGCTAGCCAAAGCAGAACTAGGTGAGGAACCACAGGAGAGGAGGTAAAGATGTGACTGGGCCACAGTGGGTTTGCCAGCAGCAGCACTTAGCTGACTGGGGCACCTGCAAAGTCCTGTTCCCAACACTTGGCAAGAGCTGACAATCAATGTTTGCTAGGGCTTTAAAGTCCTGTGTATGGAGCTCTGCAAGCTCTGATGATTTGTTATATAGTCAGGGCTTGTGTAAATCCAGGCACAAAGCACCCAAGCCCCGGCAATCAGCTGATCATTGCAGCTTGCTCAGCCCAGTACACAGAGCTATGGATGTGCCAACAATCAGCTGATTGGTGCATGCATAACTCCATGCTGAAGACAAAAACTGGGCCTCCCCATACCTGGAAGAAGAAGAAGAAGAAGAAGAAGAAGAAGAAGAAGAAGAAGAAGAAGAAGAAGAAGAAGACGAAGAAGAGGAGGAGGAGGAGGAAGAAGAAGCAGCACCCAGCATAACGTATAGTTTGGTCTTGAATGAAAAATAATGCACTCAAAGGCAAACCATATAATTAACATCACCTGTTGTTTGGCCCTTAGGCTTTTTGATAAACCCAAGAAGGCCTTTTGGGGTGGTCTCTATTGTTCCTCTACCAAATTTGCATAAGGTAGTCTGCTGAAAGAAGTGTGTGCCTGTTTTTGCTCTCTCATTATGCAGCTCTGTGCTATATAAAAGATCAGCCGAGAGAGATGTCATTTCAGGTTTGTGCAGCAAATGTGCAATACCAGACCAGCTGTCTATATGATTTCTTCTCTGACAGAGGTGATAAGATGTTGCGGGCTCATGTTCGGAGGCATCTCCTAACAAGCTGTGTATGGAAATCTCACCCCCTTAAATATCACAGAATGCACTCGGAGTGCATGGTTAATGGTGTGCTGAGATAATGATAAAGAAGAAACTCTGCTCAGAGCGCGCAGCTTTAGCAAAAAAAGGGGGGGGAGAAAGAAAAATGCCCTTTTTTCTACAAAGCATTGTGACAATGAAAACAGCAGGCAGGCCATTCAGCCTCTCCTCCCTGCCCAACATCTTCAGGCCTAACAAATATATTTCAGGAGGTAATTGGGCTAGGGTGGGGGGAAGGGCCCCTGTCCACTAAATGCACCCCTTTTCCAAATCACTCACCCTGTGCCACGCCCAATACCCCCAATCCAAATAATGCAAATTAAAAATTATATACGGAACCCTTCCTTCTCTCTCTACTGCCCAGCAAATATTATCCATCGTTGTAACTTTTGTTCATGGAGGGCACAGGTGTGTAATGTGGCTGGCTCAGTCCGTACTTCAGACACCTGAGATGCACACCAACCCTGGCCTGTTGGTATGGTAAATATGTCTGTGTAGATCTGATCTGCCTTGGACCTGCATACAAGGAGAGTGGACACACATTGTGCAGAAAATTGTACCCATTCCAACAAAGAATGCTGGGGAATTATAAAAAGGCAGCAATTCTGCATCCTGCAGGGCAGCCTCAGGCCAGCTCAGCATATGCAACCACTGAATGTGCTTGGAACACAGGTAAGCCACAGCTCATTGGCAGAACATATGCTTTGGATAGGCAAAGGTAAAGGTAAAGAACCCCTGGACGGTTAAGTCCAGTCAAAGGCAACAATGGGGTGACAGTGCTCATCTCACTTCCAGGCCGAGGGAGCTGGCGTTTGTCCACAGACAGCTTTCCGGTCATGTGCCCAACATAACTAAACCACTTCTGGCACAACGGGACACCGTGGCAGAAACCAGAGTGCACGGAAACGCTGTTTACTTTTCCGCCACAGTGGTACCTGTTTATCTACTTACACTGGCGTGCTTTCGAACTGCTACGTTGGCAGGAGCTGGGACAGAGGAACAGGAGCACACCCCGTTGTGGGGATTCAAACCACCAACCTTCTGATCAGCAAGCCCAAGAGGCTCAGTGGTTTAGACCACAGTGCCACCCACGTCCCTCCCCATTTGCTTTGGATGCAAATGGTCCCAGATTCAGTTCCTGGCATCTCCAGCTGCACCAAGCTTAAGTAGGAAGTGATGAAAAATGAGTTCTTCATGCTTGAATCCAGGTAGAATAATAATAATAATAATAATAATAATAATAATAATAATAATAATAATAATAATAATTTATAATAATTTATTATTTATACCCCGCCCATCTGGCTGGGTTTCCCCAGTCACTCTGGGCGGCTTCCAACTGAATATTAAAAACAGTACAGCATCAGACATTAAAAACTTCCCTAAAGAACTGCTCTCTGTCTTGCCTGCCTTTTCCCACCTGGCCTCAGAGAGTGGGGCGCTGACTGACTGCAGCTCTAAAAGAGGTCAGAGACCATTCTTGGCTGTCTCTTAGAGCAGACCCAGTTCACTGAGCTTGAGCTTCCACAGCTGCTGCCCACCATGAACCACCACTGGCAGGATTGGTAACAACAGCAGCATATACAGTGGTACCTCGGGTTACATACGCTTCAGGTTACATACGCTTCAGGTTACAGACTCCGCTAACCCAGAAATAGTGCTTCAGGTTAAGAACTTTGCTTCAGGATAAGAACAGAAATCGTGCTCCGGCGGCGCGGCAGCAGTGGGAGGCCCCATTAGCTAAAGTGGTGCTTCAGGTTAAGAACAGTTTCAGGTTAAGTACGGACCTCTGGAACAAATTAAGTACTTAACCCGAGGTACCACTGTATGTTCTATGCTTATGATAATATTTTGTTCTTTTGCTAACTGTGATGTTTTAAATGTGCATTTTATGTTTGACTTCCTTTTAGTAATGTTTCATTTTGAAATGTAATGTTTTATTCTGGATTGTTTTATTTGACAGTTTAATGTGTTGTAAACCACTTTGAGATTTTTTAAAATATAAAGTGGTAATAGAATTGAAATGAATCATCATCACCATCATGTCTCCAGGGAGTTGTTACTTCAGAGTATACAATGCTGAGCAAAATGGACAAATCCTCTGATCTGGTATAGCCTCCGGAAGTATCAGAGGACGGACACAATTGTGTTGTCAGGGATGTGAGTCAACATCATGCTTCAAATGCAGACAAGTTAACCTGATGATTTACTCACAACAACATTCACATAACCCTCATCCTAGAAACAGATAGCTTAATCTGCTCAATCTCAATTGCAAGTGCTTTCCTGACTGAGAAAGTTGATAGTCTTTGGTGTATATGCAATGTAGATGAGAATACGCAAAAGGACCAGCTTGCTTAGCGAGGAAGGCTTAAAGTCACATTAGCCTGAATTTCTTTAATTTACCCTGGTGGACCACAATCTCACTTATGGCGAAGGTTGCCTTCCTTTCTTAATTAACGGCCAATACAGCTTGCCCATTACAATATCATATTGCATATAGTTCAGAACATGCACATTTTAATGTAATGAGTTTATGGGTAAATGGTCTGACTGTATGATTCATGTACCACCTGACTGTCTTATCAGTGTTATTCTTCTATGGCTCCAAATTCACAGCTGAACTGTAGACTCATTGATTCAGCATTTTCCACAGAAGAGAGTGGGAAGTATCCTGAAGATGGCTCACAGTGTTATAGTATTCTAAACACATGACAACTTTAAGAGTGACAGCAAACAAACAGCATGAATCACCGTAGCATAACTACAAGCTATCACATACTAGGTTATGGTAGAAACTTTGAGTTGACTTTCAGTCACTTTTTAAAAAGTCTTTAGCTATAACATCAGACATGAATTTTAACTAATGCACTCCTGAACTGATGAGAATTATTCTTATCAGAAACATGGCATTATCAAATCATAAAAGTGTGGAGTTGGAAGAGACCTGAGGGTAATCTAGTCCAACCCCCTGCATGCTCACAGCCATCCCTGGGTGGGCTTGAACCACCAACCTTCTGGTTAACAGCCAGAT
Source organism: Podarcis bocagei (assembly GCF_964188305.1). Lineage (NCBI taxonomy): Eukaryota > Metazoa > Chordata > Lepidosauria > Squamata > Lacertidae > Podarcis > Podarcis bocagei. Next base: position 18,484,856 of record NC_138137.1, on the reverse strand, counting down.
GCACTGACCCATTGCGCCACTGGGAACAAACCGAACAATTTTTATGTTATTTTTTTAAAGTAAAGCAGAAAGCGGTATAATCTGAATACAGCAAAGAATGATGTATGAAATGAATGCATCCCTGGACTTAGGCCTCTCTGTCAAAAAGCTGGGAAGAGATAACAACAAAGGGCAATGCTCCCATAACCTTGAGTAATTTAGGTGAAGGAGGGATGGCAAAACCCATAGTTGATTAATTTCTAACATCAAAAAGAGGTGAGGTATCAAGTCTATCTGCAAGGCACAGCGTCCAACCTGAAGGTCTGTCCTCCTCGTCCCAGATGGGCATAGCTACTCAAGGGAGAAAGGTACCCTTGCACATGCTCAAAGAAAGCTCAGTATTATTACTTCACATGTCTAGGGTTCAGCCATAGTATTAAAAACGGCTTTTGAGGATAAGTCCAGGTGACCATTTTCTTTATTAGTCCATGGAAGACACCGTTCCAACTTTCCCATCAGAGCTTCAAAAATGCCTTGTGCACATAAGTGGCTATAATTTACTACTACCACCACTTTTCCAATTCCAAATTCTAATTCTACTTCATAAAGCACTTATGGCTTCTCAATATGATTCTTCAAAACTTCACTCTCTTTTCAACTCCTAATCTTTGTAAAAGATTGAACGCTTTAGGAGAAGCATTATCTAGGTCAGTGTTTCCCAACCGGTGTTCCGCAGCACACTAGTGTGCCGTGAGATGTTGCCTGGTGTGCCGCGAGATGTTGCCTGGAGGGAGGCGGGCGAGGGCGTTTGCTTCCCGGAGGACTTGTGGGAAGCCGCCCCTTCCCTGGGCGACGCGCCGCCTCGCGACTCCGGAGTCAGTCCCGAGGGCTCTCGGAGAGACTCGCGAGCGATGGCGCGGCGGCTCCGGGGCGCGCTCAGCCGGGCCGCCGCGCGCCCCCGCTGCAGCTGCCCGGCGTGGAGCGCGACGCGGAGCCGGCCGGGCTTGGAGGCGCCCAGGTAGGGCCGAGCCGGGCGGGGGCGGGGAGGTCTCGGTCTGCTGCGGGCGCAGGAGGGCGAGCGGGAGAGGGGGAGCCATTGGGTCTCCTGGAAGGAAGCGAGGCGGCGGCTGAGGGGGATGCAGCCCCGTCCCCAGCAACAGGCGCTCCTCGAAGTGAGGCCACAAGTTGGGGCTCGGACAGGGCCTGGAAGCAGCAGCTCCGGCTCTTGGGAGCGGAGAAGGGGACTTCGAAAGCGGCCTGGAGGAGAAAAGCCCCGATGCAGCGAGAGCGGGGAGCGTGCTGCCTTGTCCAGGCCTCCTCGCTTTGTGCCGTCCGCTGCCGGGAGCAGGACACGGGGGCTCCTCGTTCGCATGCTTTCCCGGGTGATCGGTGAGGGTTAGGGTTAGGGTCCCTCAGTCCCTCGCTTTGCTGCCTCCTCCCCCCCCCACCCCCAAAGCTTGGAGGTTCCCCGGCAAGGGGGAGGGAAAAAATTTGAAAACTTTCACTTTCGTGCGTCCCTCCCAGCGTGACGCTGCGCGCTGACGTCACGGGGCTGTAATGGTGGTGTGCCGCGAGATTTTTTTCATCAAACAAGTGTGCCTTTGCCCAAAAAAGGTTGGGAAACACTGATCTAGGTCAATATTTGTTTATTGGATTTGTTTATAGACCACCCTTTCACCCAGATAGGATCACAGGACGGTTCACAATACAATACAACAACAACAACAACAACAACAACAACAACAACAACAACAACAACAACAACAACAACAACAATTTATTAAATTTATATACTGCCCTATACCCGGAGGTCTCAGCGCAGTTCACAGAAAAGATCAACATAAAAAGATCAATAATAAAACAATGAAAAAATAATTAAACATTGATAAAACCAAGAGTTTGCAACTTTTCTTGTCAGTACAGTACAATAATTACTCAAGGTTAAATTACAGAAAAAGAAAGGAATAAGTAAAAGAAAAGAAAAATGCATTATAAGGCCATTAATTACATTTTAAAAAACAATTTTCTTTTGCTGTTTAAATTCTTTCCCGCATCCCAAGTCACAGGATTCATGCTATTGGCGTGGTATCCATTATACAAACCCATTTAATAGTTTATAAGAATCTACGTCCATTTTGCAAAACCTGTGCATTGGCAAAAATACCACCACCAAACTCCTGGGAAACAATCACATCTGGCCTAAAAAAAAGGAACTGGGAAGATGCTCCCTTTCAGTGGCAGCTGGATAGAAGGGATTGGTGGTTTGTGTGCACAACAGGCAACAATCTGTATGTTTGCTTACCGTTCTAATACTTTACATGGAAGTCATTTGAACTCAATGACATCCATATTGGTGCTTTGCGATTTGAAGTTTTGTTGCGTTGCCATCATGCAGCAGAAACTATCTGTGTGCTCTCTTTGATCCTCAGCTTACCTTTGCTTCTCACATTCTGTCTCTCTGTAAATCTGCTTATTAACACTTATTCTATATTGCCCTATCTTCAACACTGTCTCAGTCACACTTCTGCTGAAAGTCTTATTTGCACTTTTGTCTTCTCCAGACTTGATTATTGTAATTTTCTATCTCTACTACAACCCTTCTTAGGAGCTTGTTCTTGTAAAAACCCAGGGATGTGATCCTACAATAGCAAATGTTCACATCAATATCTCACCTTCAAGGCAAAGGATCACAAAGTGAGCTACAGAAAATGTACAGATAACACATTGGGGACCAAAAGCTATAAAGGAACATGACAGGTGACCAATCATTCTAAAGCAGTGGAGTTACTCCTGCAACAGCAGGGATGGAAGCTGGAGGATTCAAACATTTGGGGGGTGGGGTGGAGGAGGGAATGCAGTGAATTGGTTTGCAAATAGGGTTGCCAACCTTTTCTCCTGGCAGGGCTCCCATGCCTTGAGAGTGTATATAACAAAATGGCTAAAACTAGGTGTGAGATTTCTGGTTCACAGTCATACCAATTAACTCACTGTGTGGCCTCAGGCACATCGCTATCTAAGGTCCCTTCCAACTCTGCAGTTCTATGATTCTATATACAGTGGTAACTTGGTTCTCAAACTTAATCCGTTCTGGGAGTCTGGTTGACTCCCAAAACCGTTTGAAAACCAAGGTGCGGCTTCCTAATGGCTGCAGGAGGTTCGGCTTCCGAAAAACATTCGCAAACCGGAACACTTACTTCCGGGTTTGCGGCGTTTGGGAGCCAATTTGTTTGGCAACTAAGCCATTCAGGAACCAAGGTTCCACTGTGTAATGTTTCAACAATCAAAATGTAGTCCACCAGTCATGTGCTGTGGCCAATCAGGTGTTTGATCACACTCTTGTTTTTGCAGTGACATACAGGGAACACATACCCACCATATAGTTTTGGTAGGTCAAAAGTAGGCTGGCCATGTGTCCTACTTTAGAGAGGTGCCATTTATTTGAAGGGCTCTCTGCTCCAAGTCCACAGAAGGGACTTTATTTCGAAGGTGCCATTTATTTGAAGGGCTCTCTGCTCCAAGTCCACAGAAGGGACTTTATTTCGAAGGTGCCATTTATTTGAAGGGCTCTCTGCTCCAAGTCCACAGAAGGGTAAGAAACGGGCCTTGATGTTACTCATCAACAGCACCTGGAGAGCCAACTGAGCAACCAAATTAGCATATGCAAATCCACGTCCTATTTCTCCCACTTCTTGGGAGATCAATTTCCTCTTTTGTGGCATTGCATGTAACTCCTGGTCAAAAGGTGTACAGGCCTACAATGGGAAACTGAATCAAATCATTGTTCTTTATTTATTTTTAGAATACTTATATGCTACTGTATAGCCCCAAAAGGCTCTCAAAGCATCTTACTAAAGTTTAACAAAATAGTGCCGTGCTTAAAATAGTATCAGCACAGGAGCAGCATAATCTTGCTCTCGTCCTTGTCCGTGCTTGATGACAAGGTAGGCAGCAATTCCTAAAAAAAGTCCTCTCGGGCAAGGGAATGTGGTTGAGCAGCTGGAGCTAGCTCAGCCCATAACAGAAGCAATATTTTCCTTGCTCCATTTGTGAATCTATACAGATACATCTATGCAGATATATGAATTTATTCAGCACCAACAGTGCTGTAATTAGTTTTAACTGGTAATTTTTAACTGAAGACTGACCTGTCTTTTTTTCGTTTCTTACTGTTTTTGTTGTTGTTGTTGTTTGCATTTTTGTTATTGTGGTTAGCTGTCTTGAATACCATTTGGCGGCAAGGCAGGATGCCAATTTAACAAATTTAATACACTGTGAATTGCTGGAAATGGATTTATTTTATTTTTTGGTGCTGTGGAGGAAGGCAGGAATGTGTATTTTAAGTAGTTTGTTTGGATAGAGAGAAGTTATGGTTTCAATGCTTATACCATGCCGCTGAGAAGAGCATCCCAGTCCATGTAATCATTAACTACACAATTGATAGCCTTGAGTGACAGTTCATATTATTCTCAGCAATTAAACACACATTCCAGTGGGCATTGTTAAGTGAATGACAGGATGCTGACACTGTCTGTGGTTGCATTTGCTGCAGATGGCCATCAAAAACCACCACCGGACACACTTGAGGAATCCTTCATCGATGGTGGTTCAGTGTTCAATCAGAATTAATTACCTCTGCAAGATCAGGCAGTTCTATACATCCCAAAGGAAGCATTAATTAACAACAGCACAAAGTAAGGTGCTTCCATGCTTCTATTTTCAAATAGTTGTTGTCAACTCCCACAACCAAATGCAGCACTAATGTACTTCTAGTGCCATAACTAATTGTACCATTAACATACTTCTGCATCATTAATGCTCCCAAAACAATGGAGAATTACATTGTTTCTTTCAAATGCTTTTCCATTCTCAGTAGTAGTAGCTTGGGGACACAGGTGGAACTGTGGTTGAAACCACTGAGCCTCTTGGGTTTGCCAATCAGAAGGTCGGCGGTTCGAATCTCCACAATGGAGTGAGCTCCCATTGCTCTGTCCCAGCTCCTGCCCACCTAGCAGTTCGAAAGCACGCCAGTGCAAGTAGATAAATAGGTACCACTGCAGTGGGAAGGTACATGGAGTTTCCATGTGCTCTGGTTTCCGTCACGGTGTTCCGTTGCGCCAAAAGCAGTTTAGTCATGCTGGCCACATGACCCAGAAAGCTGTCTTTGGACAAATGCCACAAATGTGGCTTCCTCGGCGAGATGAGGGCTGCAACCCCATAGTCGCCTTTGACTGGACTTAACTATCCAAGGGTCCTTTACCTTAGTAGTGGCTATTACATCATCCTTTGCATTGAGCAACTGGACTGTATGAAAACAACAACAACAACAAATGCCAACTATTTCTATCCTGGGTGATAGGAATAACTACTCTGAAATACTGACAACATGCCAGTAGGGCAAGAATTTGTCAACAAACCATGGCATAAAGAAATTGTGAGTTTGCAACATGGCTATGTTCTGCCCGCAAAGCTTAACCGTCCAGGGGTCCTTTACCTTTTACCTTTTTTAAATGCCAAGGAACAGGGATCAGAAAAAGTCACACAAAATGCAAAGGCAGCAAAAAGTAAAGGTGACCCGAGATCCATATTAGGGCAATCTCTTCATTAGGCCTACCAATATATCACAAAAAAGTGTGAAAGCTTTTGAGTTCTTCAGAACTAGGCTAGATGGCAAACAAAGCAAGGTGAGAGAAGAAGAGAAGAGAGGGGAGAAAGTTTGCTGCAGGCAGTGGTAAAGTCATGAGTCTGCAACTTGTGTTTTTCGGCAGAAGGTGGAAGGTGGCAGCAGACATGCAAATGAGGCTCTCTCAGGTGCCATTCAGGATGCACCAAGGCCCACTGTTAAATGCATAACAAAGGCCAATTCCTCATAGCTGAAATTACAAGAAACAACACAGCTGTTACCCAGACCAGTGGTAGAACTACATTTTGGGGGCCTGAAGGTTGAACTGTTATGGGGGGCCGTTTGCAACCAGCAATGAGGTTTGGGTTACCACTGTTATCTTCTTCAATGAGGTTTAACAACTTTGGGATTGTTAAAATATATACAGCAAAAAATTAATCAATTTGAGTCACACGACTTAAATTGCATCTACTAGACCCATTCTCATTTAAACAACCTTAAAGTATCAAAAAACTTCCCTTCTTTTCTTTCCATGGTTCATTTTGCATAACCTAAGTCCCTGCATATTTTATATAAACTAAACCATTCACTATTCCATTATTACATCCATCAAAACTTATTTACACAGTTGAATTTATCTTAATGCTGCCAACGTTTTCAAGTGTACACAATTTCCCTCCGTATATTCAATAAACATTTTCCAATCTTCTTCAAACGTATGTTCTTCTTCTCTTATTCTGTATGTTAGATCTGCAAGTTGCACATATTCCATCAATTTAAGCTGCCGGTCTTCTTTAGCTAGGACCTCGTTTTCCATTTGGGAAAACATGGGCTGCAGTAGTGGCATACATAAATAACCTTTTTTGACACCTGGGAATTTCCATCTGAATTATCCCCAACAAAAAGGACTCTGGTTTTTGGAAAAGTGCTTTTAAACTACAAGGATAGAGTAGGATGAAATTGGTGGAACCATTTCGCCAAACACTTTCCAGGGTCAGCAGATCACCAACAATTTATTGGGCAGCCCTAAAAAATGACAACCCCAGAGGGGACTGTGGAAGACCCTCAACTGTGGGACTCCCTCCCCAAAAAGGGGTGTCTAGCATGTACATTGCTTTTGCTGAATGGTGAAGACGTACTTCTTTACCTTGGCCTTTTGACAGTTAATGTATTTTGTTTTGGGAGACTCGCGTCTTCTGTTGAATTTATCCTGTTCTGTTCCATTTGGCTTTTTGGCTCTAACAGTTTTATATGTTTTTTATAATGGTATATTGGATTGTTGTAACCTACCCTGAGACCTTAAGGTGAAGGCAGGGAAACAGACTATACAACAAAATAAGTGATGGCAGCAAGCAATTGTTGGCAGCCTGGCAGGCATTTTGCAGCCACCAGGAGAAAGAGTGGAGAATATTTGGACAAATAGCTCTTTTTCAGCATGGGTGAAAAACAACAACATCTTAAGAAATTTTCTCAGAAATACACTCTGATTAAAAAAAAAAAAGTTAGCAATCCTAAATGAGAAGCCATAAGATTGCACTGGAATACTGCATACTGAACAAGCCCTGGAAAAGGAAACTATTAACGTTGAACATGCCAGTGGAGCAGAAGAGGGCATGCAGGAATGCAGGGCTGTGTCGAAGAGACAAATGAGTAAACAACTTTCAACTTTAAATAAGCTCTCAAAAATGGAAAGGTTTCGACAGCCAGCCTGAGCCTGTCAGCCACAGGTAGGTGGAAGAAAGGAGAGGCTGAATCGGTTTTCACAGGGGTGGGCTCGAGTTGCCCTGGAAAGTGTGACTCAAACCTTCTTCTGTGGGCACAGTTGACTTTACTCCCAGGAAGTTCTCTGAAGTTGAAGCTGCAGCTTGGTTAAGTTGATGACTCAGAAGTGTGAAGATTCATATTTTAGCACTCGGCAATCAGAGCGGCAGCATTAAAACCTTTAAAAATGAACACTGATGAAGACGAAGAACTTTGCAAGTGCCCCTAGGCCACAATGTGCTTCTGGAAGCTAATTAAATGCCATTATTTTAATGTCTGAATGATGTTAAAAATAAAATAATAAAGGGGGCATGCTCCTTAAAGGCCACTGTTTTGGCTCTTTTTTAACCCTTTTGAGGTCAAATTATCTTATGGGCAAAGTCAACCTGTCCCGAGGTCAAGCCTCCTTCATCAGCATGCAGCAGAGCCTCTGAAAGAAATATCTTCCATATCTGCAAGCTGACTGAGGGTTGCTACTAAATTTCAGTAATAGCAGAGTTTGCACTGAACTGTGATTTCATTGATTCAGATTTTTTTTCTTCCCAAAGTCTATGGGCAATTTCAGATCATTGATATTTTGGGTGGAATTCAATCACATACCAGCAAATTCGGGCTGCACAACTAAAGCCTTTGGAGCCCTTGTGCAACAAATCCACTTCCCAAAAGTTTCGCCGCTTTGCAATAACAAAAATGATGGGGAGATGCACTTGACTCAACATCATCTAATTTCCCTGCAACAAAAATTAAGAATAAGTGCTAATTAAATAGCTGCAGTTGTCTAATCTCTTTGCAAATAAAACAGGGTGAATGTTCATCAAAGAGGTCACCTGGAAGTGACCTAAAACAGTTTGGTCAAACCTACTGCATGTAAAATGTTAAGTGTTGCCACAGTAAAAAACATGGTGTATTTTCACACTCACATTTTCTCTCTCAATACAAACATGTTAACCCTTTTTACACTGGACCTCGTTGTGCAATTTCATCCAGCTCTGTAATGGTGTCCTTTCATAACACGAGCCATCTACAATTGTGAACATTGCATCCCTATTTGACTTCCATTCCTTTCTGCAGTAGAAGAACACAAATGTCTTAACAACTCTCTCCATGAGCTGTCATGCAGCTGCCGCCATTGTAGCAGGTTACAGCAGAGGGAGGAAGAGAAGAGCTGCAGGGCCATGCTATCCGTTCAGCTGAAAGACCAGCAGCTTTTGGCTCCGCCTCTCCAAGAACTGTTTCTATCCCAGCTGGTCATTAGAAAAACTGCAGATAAGAACTGATACCTGAGTTTGCTTATTTCCTCCTTCCACACAATCCATTTTCCTTTTATGTCATGCCTTCTATTTTATAAGCCTTAAAGCAGGCAGTGTCTAGTTTCAGTGTGGTGTAGTGGTTAAGAGCGATGGACTCGTAATCTGGTGAACCGGGTTCGCGTCTCCGCTCCTCCACATGCAGCTTCTGGGTGACCTTGGGCTAGTCACACTTCTCTGAAGTCTCTCAGCCCCACTCACCTCACAGGGTGTTTGTTGTGGGGGAGGAAGGGAAAGGAGAATGTTAGCTGCTTTGAGAGTCCTTAGGGTAGTGATAAAGTGGGATATCAAATCCAAACTCCTCCTCCTCCTCCCCTTCTTCTTCTTCTTCTTCTTCTTCTTCTTCTTCTTCTTCTTCTTCTATTGACCTGTAAGCAGTTCTGGGAGCCTTTTTGGGCTGAAGGGTGGGGCAAAATGTATTTAAATAAACAAATGTTTCACAATAAAAAGACTAATAATAGTAACCAACTTTAACATGGATTTCTACTGAAGTTGGCGGGAAAGAATCTTTCATCTGCTATAGCGCACTGGGCATTTCCTTGCTATTATAGTTATTTTTCTTTCTCCTACACCAGAGGCATGTTGATGTGGTTGGACTAAAACTCCAATCACCCCTGACCACTGGGTATGCTTTCTGAGGCTGATGGGATTTAAGAGTCCAACAGTATCCACAAAGCATGTCACAAGTTTTCCATCCCTGCCCTACAGAAAGGAAAGAACAATGAGAACGATGGTGGAATCCACACTGGCACAGGTGCAGATTAACTCAGAGGAGATGAAGCTTTGTGCTGCTCAAGGACTGGTGTTTGCACTGAAACCGTACATCTGTAAACACTGCAAATTATGGGAACAAGGCCTACAAGTGGGAAGTAGTTAATTTATGTGCACTGCACAAGAGCTACCTTTGTGGGTGTATAACAGCATAGTTTATCCCGAGAGCACAGGCGCAAACATTTCAAAATAAACTCCTACTTGTTAATGCCTCTTGGTACTTGCATAAACATGGGGGGGGGGAGAGACAAAATAGCACCCTGACGGGGACTTTAGATGCACAAGATCATGTTCCAAAAGAGTTAGAATGTGCTGCGCACCTGAGAAAATGTTGGGCACAGCCTAGCACATGGAGGTGGAGGGTGCATGGGTGCGAATAGGCCCTCTTCAAAAATCCATGCATATTTTAATCAGAAAATACATATAGGTGGATGATCTGCTCTAAAGACCTTTATCTAACAGAAGAAGAGTTTACCTAACAGCAAGTGGGAGACATTCTAGTACTGTACTTCTCAGATACAACTGAGCTCAAGTGCCGAGGCAAGTCAGGCAGTCCCTTTGGAAAGGTCTGTGTTTATCGAGGAAGTTCCCTTGCTTAGAAAGCTGAGGGAAGGCCCAGGCAGTAGACCTCATTATCAGCTACTTAACTTGCTAAATGCTGGAGAAGCTGCCAGGTCAAAATGTCGGGAAATGTGTGTAAACAAATCTCTCACCTAATCAAACAAGGGCAATTAGGATGGCTGAACTGCAAGAAGAACAAAGTTGCGTGGGACAAAGAAAAGGATACAGGTCTTTTAATTAGAAAAAAAATATGTGTGGTCAGTTACAGCTGCACTCCTTATTCAAAAGAAAGGCAAGTCTTACTGATGGGAAGTCTTACTGATGGGCTTAAGATTACGCTCTTTAGGGTCCTTGAAACTAGTGCTGTCTTAATGTTGCACATTACATGAAGCCTGAGGGTACTCAGCAATCATATCCTCCTTATCACATCTCAGTGTCAGCCCTGGTCTACATGTTAGCAGTGGTGACTCCATTCTTCCCCCCCCAGAAGCCCACCCCCCAGTACATCAGAGTAAAAAGAGCTTTGTTTGTGTTAGGCTGCTGCTGCAGTGTGCCAACGTTCAGGGTCTAGGCTGGAGCAACTACAACATTTTCCTGACACAGGCAAGCCCGATTTATTTTACGGGTGATAATGAGATCCCTCCACTGAAACCTCATGTGCCACTTTGGAGGCACTCCACTAAAGAATAAAAGCTCTTGATTTGATTAGCAAAGCAGGATTGAAACTGGTTTGCAGTCTCTTGCATCCAAGTCCCAACCATCTACTGTCAGAAGTGATCGCCTCACTTATGCCCCATAGCCACTGCCAACAGTCTCAGAAATGCTACTTTTAATTAAAAACATTATTTCTAAATGTGCTTCACAGTTTGCGTTCTGGGTGAGAAGTGCTCCAAACGTCGTGAACTTTCAGACTGCTGCGCTGCCAATTGAATGTGCCACGCTCTTTCCTTTTGTGACATAGAAAAAGGTAAAATGTTGACTTAGCAGTTGGTTCAAGGAGGATTTTGCATCTGCAACCAGCTGGGCGGGGTATCTTATTTTATTTTTTGGGATAAGGGCTGGTAATGCCCTACTCTTAAAAGGACAGGAACTGGTTAAAGTGCAATAGACAACAGTCTGCTTTGGTTAGAGAAATGCTTATGGAACTATCCCCCTTACAAGTACATGCATGGAGAAGCTATAAAAAAACAGAAATGTCACACAATTTTGCATGAGATATCCCTCAAGCTAGTGGCTATATCAGGGGTAGGCAACCTAAGGCCCGTGGGCCCAATCACCTTCTCAATCTGGCCTGCGGACGTTCCGGGAATCAGAGTGTCTTTACATGAGTAGAATGTGTGCTTTTATTTAAAATACATCTCTGGGTTATTTATGGGGCATAGGAATTCGTTCATATTGTTTTTCAAAACATAATCCAGCCCACCACATGGTTTGAGGGATGTTGGACCAGCCCATAGATGAAAAAGGTTGCTGACCCCTGGGCTAGATTTGGAGATCTGTCTTATAAAATCCACATGGATCTAAAATTGCATGACATGATACACCTGCTGGAATTCCACCTCCTACACAATTATTAAACATTCAGGAATCCTTTCCTCTTTTTCTGTCCAGCTGCCTGGATAGAAAAGACTCACCAGTGTGGCACAATGGTACCTCTGAAGACTCCCCCTGGTGCCTACACAGTCTCTGAACTCCCCTCAACTCATTGCCCCATTTGTCACTCATTTCTGTGTGCTTTTCAAGGTTCAGATCCGCATGAGAACAGATGAGAACAATGTTGGAGAGATGAAAATAAGAGTTAGGACCACTGACTTGAGGCACTTCCAGACTGTCACTATTTTTGAGTGGGATTCAATCACATACTGGCAAATACAGGTTACGCAATTGCATCTGATAGGGAGAGATCTGGTGTAACAAACCCACTTCCCCAAAATATCGGACTTCTTGTGATAAGGAAAGTGACAGGTGAGATAGCACTTGCTTTGAGGCAATGCTGTTTAGCCTTCCTGCAAACAAATCTGAATGAATGCTCAATAAACACGTCATTTGGAAGCAAAGCCAGGAAGCTATAGGCTCCAACCTCACCTTAAGTCACAAGTGCACTGCTTGCTGCTTACTCTTGTGGAATACGGGGCTAATAATGAGAGCCAACCTCAGAGCTGTGATAGCCAGTCCATACACACCCCAAAAAAGTGTAGAACAGAAAATTTCAGGAACTGCACGACAAGTTACACTTGTAAGGATTCACTCTTCTGCACAACTATCAAAGATACAGGAGCCCTGTCCTCTCTTTCATTTTCCACCTACCTGTCAAACTTGTCCCCCAAGTGCTAGTGGAGGAGATAATTAACTGGATCACCAGCCAAATATAGCCACTTACTCCTGCATAAGAGGGTCCATTCTCTTATGCTATGTTGCCTAGGAGCCTTATTTTGAAGTCCAGGTACACAGTGCCTGGGGGTAAAGGCAAAGGGACCCCTGACCATTAGGTCCAGTTGTGGCCGACTCTGGGGTTGCGGCACTCATCTCGCTTTACTGGCTGAGGGAGCCAGCGTACAGCTTCCGGGTCATGTGGCCAGCATGACTAAGCCGCTTCTGGCGAACCAGAGCAGGGCACAGAAACACCGTTTACCTTCCCGCCTGAGCGGTACCTATTTATCTACTTGCACTTTGATGTGCTTTCGAACTGCTAGGTTGGCAGGAGCAGGGACCGAACAACAGGAGCTCACCCCGTCACAGGGATTCGAACCGCCGACCTTCTGATTGGCAAGTCCTAGGCTCTATGGTTTAACCCACAGTGCCACGCACGGCTGGGGGTATTAGTCAACAAAATTTTACTAAGAGTAGACCTATTGAAATTAATGGAGCTAACTTACATCATGTTCCTTAATTTCAATGGGTCTGCTATGAGTAAAATTCAGCTGAATATTTTTCCTGATCAATATGTCACAGTAAGCCAAAATTTGGCTTAGTGCAAATGCATGAGCATGCAGGCGCCAGAGAACAAGCTTGTTGCTGCAATGAATTGTAGAATTGTAGAGTTGAAAGGTACCCTGAGGGTCATATAGTCCAACCCCTCCCCGATGCTAAACCCCCTGAAATATCAGCTAAAGCATCCATGACAGATGGCCATCCAACTTCCATTGTCGAATTCAGCTGTTAAGGTTGCTTATTCCAGGTTAAGCTCTCTCCAAACTAAACATGACCTATAACCAAGGTTTGTTTTCTTTTCTATATAACCTTCAGTTACCTTTATAAAGAAAGCTTTTGAAATTAAACCAATCTACAAACTGGGCTTTCCCTGAGGTTAGACACACAACAGCAAGAAAATGGAAGAAGCCATCAGACTGTAAAAGCATCTATGCAGATTTTTAAAAAAGAAAATGAAAAAATCATTTCTTTTAATTTCCTTTCCTTTTATTTTTCATGAAGATGTTCCCTAAAGCCTCAGCTCTTGCTCATTCTTCATCTGCCGTTGTGTTTCTCATGTAGGCTCTGTGGACTACAAGGCCCCAGTTCTGTTGGAGACTGACATTAGCAAAAGAGAGAGAGAGAGAAGATACAAATGCGACTACATGTTGCATTATTTCTCTCTTTGTCCTGTGCATGATACTTTTTTGGTTTGTGTTTTTTTTAAAAAAAACAGATGGTCAGAAGAAACTTTGTAACCTCTTGGGTATTCAAAACTCACCTGGTTTTGTGTTTAGATTTTGGGAGATTTGGAATAGCCACATGGCCCAAAGGCAGAGGCATTGCTAGGTACTCAAGAGATCTGGGCCCTGGACCCAGGGATACAACACCTGGAGGGAGACCATGAGGCCTTTACAGGCCTTCCTGAAACTCACTGCTGTGAATACTTTGCTCTCCCTTCCTCAACTCCTAAGGATGAGACAAGGCCTTTTCTTTCTTTGCCCTATCACCAGCCATGAAAGCTTTCTTCTCTCCTCTGCAAGCTTCACAGGGACCACATGTCTTCCATAGGTTTTGTCCTCCCTATTCTTCACCCTCTCTGCTACTAAGACAGTCCTCTCCCTTCCCCCACAGAGGGAATCCTTATCCTTAATTTTTGCCCAACCAGCCACAAAGGATTTTTTACCCCTCAAGTCCTGCAGAGACCACAAGGCCTTTTACAAGCCTTCTATTCTATTCTATACTATACTATCCCCTCCTACGGAGGTCTTCCTCTCCCCTCCCTAAGTCCCATGGAGACACCAAGGTCTCCTCCTTGTGGGCTTCCACTCCTCACTGGTTCTCAGCCAGGCACTGATCTGTTTTAAAGTTGTTGGTTTCTGGTTTGTGCTGTTGTGTTTTGACATCTACCTTATCCTTTTATTTTTAATTGCACTTTTAAAAAAATATTGTTATGTTTAGCAAGCCACTTTGAAAATTAATGAAATGCAGCCAGGCTATAAGGGAGGCAATTCTTGGAGGAGTATGCAAGCACATCATTTGTGCAGAAAATGCATACTGTCCATTCTGCCCACTTTCTCTGGTCCATGAACTGGAGGACATGCAACTCACTCTCAGTTACTGATCCCTGTAACATGCTTGAGTTTCTGTTTCTTCACTTGAAATTGCCAAGCGATTTGCTGATCTGTTCAACAGAGTTGCTGGTTGCCTTCCAATCTGAGCTGCTGCAGAGGGGAGGCCAAAGCAGGTCTGACCCCGGCTAACAACGAACCCCAGGAGCACTCTGTGCCATAATAAATAATGCAGGGCGAATAGAGAGGAAAAAGGCATGAGATGTGGGAAATGTGATATCTCAGTTTGGAGGCCCAGGTGGACCAACTTGGCAGCCTCCGATGGAAACGGAATAAGTGTGAGAAATCACTCATCCTTAATAAAGACTAGTTTCATAGACCTTGCTGGTTGTGAGAAGCAGTCAGCTTCAACGAGTCACTGAAAATAAAAATAAAAAGTGCATTTTTTTCACTTCAGAGGATTCGACAGTTGATTAAATACCGAAAGAAGGAGCTTGGCAGTAAAAGGACTAGACGTCCGCTTCAGGGAATACAGGGCTGGCCTCTTGTGACTTGGGTTCATTTCTCAGCTTGGTGTCTCTAATGGATACTAGCCCACATCACTGGCTTGACTCTTTTTGAGTAAAGGGTTCAGCACACTGCAGCAGGGTTGATCATCCTTGGTCAGAAAGGAAGAAAGGGAGCGGAAGCCTTTGACAAGGTTGTGACAAAACTGTAGAACAGACTTCCTCAGCCTGGTTCCCCCCAGAAGTTTCAGACTACAACCCCCATCAGCCCCAGCCAGTGCTGTGGCCCAAAACCTCTGGAGGGAACCAGGTTGGTAAATTCTATTGTGGAATCTCATAGAATCATAGAGTTGGAAGGTACCCCCAAGGTAGTCCAATCTCTTGCAATTCAGGAATCTCAACTTGATCATACATGGCAGGTGGTCATCCAACCTCTACTTAAAAATCTCCAAAGAAGAAGAATCCACCACCTCTTGTGGGAGTCTGTTCCACTGTTGAACAGTCAGAAGGTTCTTCCTCATGTTTAGTTGGAATCTCCCTTCTTGTAACTTGAATCCATTGGTTCAGGTCCTAGTCAAAGAAAGCAAGCTGGTTCCATCCTCCATGTGACATCCCTTTAAATATTGGAATATGGATATCATATTTCCTCTTAGTTTCCTCTTTACAAGGTTCAACATACCCAATTGCCTCTACCGTTCCTCATAAGGCTTGGCTCCAGACCCTTGATCAAAGGCACAAGGCCTCAACATAAATGCAAGTGATTCCATCTGTTTAAATACATTTGACTGTGGCCCTTTCTTTTTGAGCAGTTGAACAAAATACTGTCTAAGTGCTTTTACTTATATCTCCACACACAAGAAAGGCACTAAAAAGAGAGAGAGCTAAAAATTGAGGGAGAATTCTGCCATGTTCTTATGGAATAAATGCTACCCGCTCCAGCCCAGGCTATGGATTCGAAGGGTGCTTGGAAATTGGCAGCTGGGTGTAGAATGGCACACTTTTCATAAATAAAAGTACAGTACTCAAAGTCTTCCTGGAAATGATACCAGAGGTGGGGTGTGTGTGTTTTTTAAAAAGTTGTGGGTAAATTCCCACCCCCAACTTTGATGAATTCCCCACCCATGAATGCAAACTTCCCCATCAGCAAAGTGCCCTATTCCTTTCACTCACTCACTTTCTGCTGAGAGCTGCGTTCCAAGGGATGGGGAAATCTGTCAGCTCTTACTAAGTGGTTAATTCAGTATTCACACAGAGAAAGGAATGCGGTCTCTCTTAGATAATGGCGTTGCTCCAAGTAAAATGCCACCCCATTTTTGCTAAAGCCAATTAATTTCGTTCCAACATTTTTCTGACATTCATCAATTTTACAAAGCAATCCTAATAAGAAATGTTTTTTTCTTTTTCTTCCAATCTTCATCCAGCATCTCTTCCTCCTGGTCCCGGGTTTTGTCAGTCCTTTCTATCCCATCAATCTAGCGCATTAACCTGGTAATCTTATATCCGAGGCCCTTAAGTCTCTTCCATGTCCCTTCCGCAGCTCTTCTTCATACTTATACCTGTACTTTACTTTGTCTCCTGCTCCTTTCACTCGTGTGAACTCCAACTTAACAGTGTTTTAGACCCTTCTCAACAAATCAATCCCTTTTCCATGTTCCACACTAAACTCCATGTGGTATTTAAAACCATGTATCAAAGTCCCTCCAGAATTAAGAGCCCCCACAACCCCAAACACCTCACGGCCCATTGCCAGACTTGAAAAGTCCAAACATCCCTGCATAGGGGGGTCTATCCAACCCCCCATTTCCAAACCAAACCAAACTTTATCTTTCCAAATCTGGCTTTTTCCAAGTTCATTTGTCAGATCCAAAAACTCATGTTCCTGCTGGGCCACAGCTCCCTCCATCTCTGGCACTCGAGGTTCAACAACATCCTCTTCCCTCATCTGATCTGTCAGAGCACACTCCTGATTTAATTCCTGGGTGGGCTCTATATAGTTACCCACTACCTGTCCGAAATTTCCGATCGCAGCAGTCATCAAGTCCATCTTCTCATGCAACTGTTCCAGTAGGGCACTTGTTTTGCAGAAAGCACGCATCAGAGCTTCTGAATACATTGTTCTGGAAGGTCAGAAGTCTATTCCCACGATCGTAATCTGCTGCAGCTGCAGAGCTCCCCGATTCAGATTTAATAAGAGTTTCACAAGCTCCCTCTAGGGGAAGAACTTCTATTTGTTCTTTTCTTTTAAAGGCAGATCTAGCAACAAAGTTTCATTTTTCAGATATTTTGTCAATATTTGTTCCTTTAAAATGCGAAGGAGAATAATGGAATCACTATGTTTCTCTTCTTTTAACTATCTGTCAAAGACGTTGGTCTCTGGTCAATGAGCTTCCCAAAAAACGTCAGTCCTGACACCCGCTCCCAGGATCAAGACGGTGGAAAATTACTTTGCTTTACACTCTTTCTGCTGGTTTAAACAGTCCAGAAAAAAACCCCTCTTCTCCTGCTTCCGAAGGGGGTTCAACAATTTTAAATGATGAAAGTAAATCCTTTACAAGTGATTTCCTGAACTCTAGTTTGCCATGTCTTTGCTTTAATCTATCTACAAGAAACGGAAGGCTGACTTCCTGTTTAGACCTTCCCGTTTCAGTGCCAAATTGAGGTAAATTTCTTAGTCCAATTTTCCTTTTTAGTCACAGGTCCTTATTCAAAGTCCAATGGTCCGAGATTAAAGTACTCACGGGTAGTTGTTTTAAAAGCCAAATTGTCCCAGGAAAAAGGCAGTGCTCTCCGGCAACGGCTGTGCGGCTTCGCTCCACGGAAGAAGCAGTTGACTCTCAGCACCGCGCCACTTCCCCCTCTTCGCTCCGGAGCCCGTAAATGGGTTCCTTTACGGGTTGGGGGGGCGCTAAAGGTGCCCGCCGAGTCCCATGGTCACAGGCTTCATCCGCCTGTGATTTTTGAAAGGGTCCCCGCTTCGCCGTAGCGGGAAAGACCCGTTTTCCGTGGAGCTGGTCCCTCCGGATCAGAGGGAGTCCGCCATTACCGATGGCGCCACCCCGGAAGTCTATGAACTATGACCCTCTTCAAACCACTGTTCTAAATCTATACTGTCCTCCTCTTCTCGGGAAGGTTCAGGAAGAGCAGGGGTGGTCCCCACCATTCCTCCTCAGTCCAGTCCCTGACATCACCCTACTCCTTGAATTACTAGGTCCATTTCTGGTCTTCCTTTCTCTTCCTCTGATGAGCATTTGTTTTCTGGGTTCACAGTGTAGCAGCCCCCTCTCCTTTCTCTCCCCCCCCTTACACACATAAAATGTGGAAGAGGAACTGGTTCTCAGAGGGGTGGGCAACAGAGCACGTTTTACAGAGCGTCACATGAGATTAGGTTCCCCACTGCAGGCCTTGAGAGTAGAACCAATAGCCAATGAACTGTTGAAAAGAACAGCGTATGTTCATACTTAAGCCAAACCCTATTTCAGTTGCACAATGGTCAGCACGACGTGTACCACAGTATTCGTGGGCTAACAATCATGACCCACACTAGAAGTTACTGGGTTTGACTATGTCAGAATTAGATTTGATATAATAAAGTAGTTCCACTGCAAAAAAGAAGAAGTACGGTACATTTATGTTTACAGTGAAGGCTGTCCAAATGTTTGCCTTCCCAAGTTATGTATGTTATGTTTCAATTTGCTTAAAGCATTCCAAATGAAGGCGATTATACACTATGGGAGGGAGAGGGAGGTGAGATGGATTTTTGAGTCTCTAAAATTTCCTTCAGTAAGGGAATATTTGCTGATGACCAACAGAATGTCATATGATATACTTGGACAGGGCCCCTGAGGTTGTCAGATACTCAAGTAACAGTGTTATGAAAGCAGACATCTTATAAATAATTATAAAAAAATCTGTTCCATTCCTTTGCACTGACCCCAGATGGGCCAGCAAGGCCCTCAAAGATGCTGCTTTTTATGTCCACTCAAATTTGTTAAGAATATCAACACTTGACAAAGAAACTTGCAGCTTTCTAATCAAAAGATCTGTGTGTCTTCATGGTGGACATAAGTAATTGCTAGTTATTACTACCGAAAAGTAATTAATCCATTGCCCTGCTTCAGTTTTGACATCAGAGAGCAGATAATAATGGCACGTTGTTATTGATCAAACTTTTGTTTTGTTCACTGCAAAAATAACATAAAATCAGATGTAGTAAGTTATTACATGTTGAGGTACGGTCACGTGGTTGCTTTGAGAGATAAAGAGCACAGGGAAAGCAGTCATAAGAATGCAAGAGGAGCCCTTCTGGATTCAGCCAAGGATCCATCTAATCTGATATCCTGTTTACAGCAGTGGCCAATCAGATGGCATAAAAAGCTGCAGCCTTTCACTGCTATTTAGGGACGCGGGTGGCGCTGTGGGTAAAACCTCAGCGTCTAGGACTTGCCGATCGTATGGTCGGTGGTTCGAATCCCCGTGGCGGGGTGAGCTCCCGTCGTTCGGTCCCAGCTCCTGCCCACCTAGCAGTTCGAAAGCACCCCTAAGTGCAAGTAGATAAATAGGTACCGCTTTATAGCGGGAAGGTAATCAGCGTTTCCGTGTGCTGCGCTGGTGCATGCTCGCCAGAGCAGCTTTGTCACGCTGGCCACGTGACCTGGAAGTGTCTCCGGACAGCGCTGGCCCCCGGCCTCTTAAGCGAGATGGGCGCGCAACCCCAGAGTCGGTCATGACTGGCCCATACGGGCAGGGGTACCTTTACCTTTACCTTCACTGCTATTTGCCTCTTCGCCAGCAGGTGGTACTCTGGTGAATGCCACCTCTGAATCTTAAACGGTTCCATTTAGCAGTCATGGCAAACAGTCATTGACTTATCATGGAATGTCCATAACTTATCATGGAATGTCAGGAACTGCTGACCACAGTGCTATGTGCTGCGTTGCATCACCCCAGCATCTTGGGGAAGAAAATTCCAGACTGACTTTGACCAGGCTAGCTATTGGCTCATTCTAGACAGGAAGGAGTATACGAAGACTTCCTGTCTCTGCGACAACGGTCGTGTGGCTGTTACTAGCCCAGAGATGGAAATAAGACAAAGTCCCTACCAGAGAGGAATGGCAAACCAAGCGTTGGACTATGCTGAAATAGCAAAATTGACCAAAAAGCTCAGGAACCAAGAAGATCAAAACTTCAGCAAAGAATGGGAAATTTTTAAAATTTATCTAGGAGACCAGAGTAAGCAGATGAAAACATTAGCAGGATTCTAACATAGGCGCCGACTCCATGGGGCTTGAGGGGGCTCGTGCCCCCTCAAAAAATTTTTTTGGGGGGCTCAGCCCCCCCAATAATCTCAGGCGGGCGCCCTTCCAGCAGAGCGCCGCCGCCGTCCCCCGCCTCCTCCCCACTGCTCCTTCGCCAGCCAGCCAGCCGCGCGCCCTAATCGGAGAGCCCCGGCCGGAAATCCCGCGAGAACAGGGGAATCCCGACTGGCCACACCTCCCAGCCAGCCAATCGGCTGGCTGGGGGGGCGTGGCTTGCCCTATTTAGGGCCGGAGCCACTTTATTTGCATATTCATGAGCTTATTTATTATTCATGAGCTTTCCCGGGCCCCCCCCCCAATATTTTTTCTAAGTCCGCGTCCCTGGATTCTAATAACACTTGTAATGTAGAGAATACTATGGACAATATGGAAAGATACAAAATATGGATTATGAAATAATATGCAGTTGAAAGGGTGCACAATAGGACCCATGGAGGGGAAGGTGGAAAGTCCAGAGATTTGGAGAAATCTCTAAATATAGATATGTAATTTGGACTGTTATAATTTTATAATTGTAAAATCAAATAAAAATTATTATTATTGTATATAAAAAGACTTCCTGTCTCAATAGCTAGAACAACAAGGTCTACCTAAACTCTGTTTCTGCTCTTATTCTTGGTGGATAGGTGAAGGTTTACATTTATCTTTCAGAAGAACCATCCCTTATTAGAATAAATCCTGCTACTGTATTTCGACATCTACCAGGAGACTGCAGTACAGTGGTACCTTGGTTCTCAAACTTAATCCGTTCCAGAAGTCTGTTCCAAAACCAAAGCGTTCCAAAACCAAGGTGCACTTTCCCATAGAAAGTAATGCAAAACGGATTAATCCAGACTTTAAAGACAACCCCTAAAACAGCAATTTAACATGAATTTTACTATCTAATGAGACCATTGATCCATAAGATGAAAGCAATAATCAATGTACTGTACTATAAAATAAATAAGACAGTATTGTAGATGATAAAAATTTAAATTATTTTTTTTCCTTACCTGCACTGATGATAGACATTGTTTGGATGGGGAGCTTTTATCCATTTCTGCAGTCCCATAATCCATCCATCAGTAGCTGAACTGGGTTCCACAGTGTCGCAAAAACAAATGAACCAAAAACCAAAATCAAAAACGCAAAATAAAGAGCAAAAAAGAAAGCGCCAAAGTTAATCCATTCCAGAAGTCCATGTGACTTCCAAAATGTTCGAAAACCTAAGGCTGATTGGTGCAGGTGGCCCAGAAACAATAGCCGACAGCTGCATCGGACATTTGGCTTCTGAAAAGAGTTCAAAAACTAGAAAACTTACTTCCAAGTTTTCGGCGTTTGGGAACCAAGGCGTTTGAGAACCAAGGTACCACTGTAGTAAACTCTAGCTGGAATGAGCAGAGCTTAATGCAATCTTCAAGAGAAAGTTATTTTATGGGTGCTTCATAGTGCACATGCAAAACGCCCTACTTCTCAAGTTGTGTTTTCCTAATGGCATCTTCTCCTGAAGTAGGATCCCTCAACCAGAATGGTGAGGTGGAGACACCTTCCCATCACCAGCACCGCTGTAGCTTATGAGGGTATGGCAAGGCAGCATTGAGATTAGGGCTGCACAGGTGTACTGATGGAGCCAGACTGATGTTTCTGTTGTTGGTGTGTCTATCCAGTCCCAGCTTTGCCACTGCCCTGCCCCATCCCTATCCAGGTAAGTGACAAGTATCAGGGGGGTGACTCCACCCCACTTCAAAGGCCACTACTGCCCTCTATTGGGTACAACATGGTTTCCATTCTACTCCATCCCCTGAATCCATTGCTAATCAATTTCATCAGGTGGCCCTGAGTACCTGTATTAGGAGAAAGTGCAGAAAGTTTCCAGCCTCTGTGTAACTTGAATAATTTCACATACCTCTATATTATATGTCTGGTTGTCTTTTTGGGGGTGGGGGGCGGAATTTCTCTCCCTGTCTCTAAAGTTACTATGTACCCAGATTCTGAGTTTTCAATATGGGAAACATTTTGCCTTGCCAACATAAAAGGCTTCCAAAGGTTTGGAAGTACTAGATTGTTTGGAAAAAGATTATGGACTTCCCTACCTATTATTATATTTGTATACAGCCCTTCATATGAGGATCTCAAAGTGGTTCACAGCCTACTGAAGCCCAATTGCCCCCTCTCCCAATGATGTTTTTAGCCACCACCCAAATATCTTTTTATTCCAGTAGGCATTTATCTTTCCAGGTTGCTGATGTTTTTAGTCCATTATATAACTGTATTTTAAAAGATCTGCTGCCTCTTTCTTATTTAATTCTACTTGTAATTACTTCAGTGTTTTTGTTGTATCATTCTGCACTTGATGGATTGCTTTACTGAAGGACCTAAGCTGCCTTGACAATGCGGGGTATAAATGTCTAAATAATATAGTAGTTGGTGCAATAAAAAGCCCAGGTCGACAAATCAGCACCAACTGCCTTAACCAGCTTTACTGAGGTTAGCTACAGACAGCCCACAAACCACAACTCACAATTAGTCCATGTTTAAGACTATATGCAACAGGAGTAGGAAGTGGTCTTTTCAGAGGCCTCTTGCTAACACAAACTGCAGCAAACATTTAGAAGCCCAGCAAAAATAGTCCTATGTCACACTCTTGTTGCATTCTGTAAAAAGAAGCTGGGCCCGCCATTCTGGGTCCTGGTGGCACTATTATTAATAAATTGGCTTGTGGTGCCAATTCATACAATTCGTTTGTCTGTGTATGCATATGTGGGAAAAGTCTCCCATGTTTACAAGGCCCAATGAACAGATTGTCCTCAAACATCGTGGTATTAAATTTTGCTGCACTGGTGTGCTGAAATCGGGGTGTGGGGTAAGTATAAGAAGACTGCAAAGTGCATTATGAAGTCAGACTTACATAGATTGAAAGGTATGTCACAATAAGGCAGAAGTCCAAGGGGCTCAAGGGTCACAGAGCCTATCAAGTGACTAACTGAACCACATGTCAGAGCCAGAGGCAACTCCATGACCCCCATCACAGCCAGCTGCCACTGGACTTGTACATGGAGCCAGATGCTGTGTCTTGGAATTCTTCTTCCACAGGTTGGCATTTGGATCCCAGGACTGTCATCCTGAGAGGAGGAAGGCTGGTTGCAATGTGGAGTGATAAAAACCAAAAAGGCAGCACTGGGCTACATCTGGGACTTTCAAAACCACTGGGTTATAAATTAAACAAATATTGTCCAAATGCTTCGCATAGATTGGAAACA
The DNA here is from genome assembly GCF_964188305.1 of Podarcis bocagei. Lineage (NCBI taxonomy): Eukaryota > Metazoa > Chordata > Lepidosauria > Squamata > Lacertidae > Podarcis > Podarcis bocagei. The sequence continues at coordinate 18,461,316 of NC_138137.1, read as the reverse complement.
AAGGAAATGCAAAAGCACAGAGTGTTTTCTTTAGGAAAATCGAAAACAACAACATTGCTTCCAGTTACGGCAGCCAGTTGTCAACTATTGCCTACCTTCTTCCAATGAAAAGTTGGTTCAGCAAAGCAAACATAACCCTCCTATGTTCAGAATGGTTTACTTGTACTATCAAATAGGAACTGATTATTTATATGGTATTATATTAATTTACATTTCCACTTACAATTTTAGGGACCATTTAATATTGTAGTATATATTAATAAAACATTACAATGAAAAAAGTTACTTAAACTTACTTTTAATGTAAAATTATTAGTATTAATTAAAAAACTCAGGTCCGCTACGTGAGTACATTCTTTAATAAGCATATCTACATGGTACAGTATTTTCAGTGATTAATAAAATCAATATAAAGTTTAAAATAAATGCTATTATTTCCAGAAAATAAAACACAAATAATCAGTAATGACAAGTTACATAACATCAGAAATGCATATTACTATCTGCTTAGACTAGTAAGGCAACACACAACATATTTAAATATAACTGATAAATTGTCACAAGAAAGAAATTTATTTAAAAAATAGGTTTTAAGTAACAAGTCTCATCATTAATTACTTACACTGGCAATATCCCAGCTTGACTTATTATTTACTAGATTTTTTAAATGTGGGTTGTAAAACTGGTTCTTACATTAGAATTTTCTAGCAGAGAATATTCTCCGGAGAATATATTCTCACCTCACATCACTTTTCACTCCCAAGTAAATGTGTATAGGATTGCAGCCAGAGTCATTAAAAAAAAACCAGAAGAAATTTTTATAGGATGCATAGGACTCCTGTATTTTTCTACACGGGTACCTAAAGAGAAGGCTACAATGAATGCAATGGGACTATGAGCACTGCTGGCACCCCATCTTTTTCTGGATGAAGGGTCTTGCTGTTTGCCCAGAGTGTCATCTGACATGGAATGGGACAGCCCAGCAATAGCTGGGTCTGAACTCACTGGTGCCATTTTAGGCTATGTACATACTCTGGTTTACTCTGGACTTGTTATACGGCTTTGGGTAGTCTCATCTGTAAAATGGGAATAGTTGCAACACGCCTCACTCGGCTCTTGTGAATGCAATGAAGACCATGACAACACTTTTGCAGATTAAAAGATGCCAGGTAATTAAACTGGCCAACAGTTGTGACATCCGTGACACATCTGCAAAACACTGAACATAACAATATCCTCTCACCAGAATATGACACTGGAAGCAATCCAACTATAGGTTAAGCCTTTTTATTCTTTACAGTGGCAGAATGTTAAGCACGTGCTTACATTTCCTACTCAACTCAATGACCCTTAAATGTGCTAAGCATGCTTATTTCTGGAAGTATTACAGCTCCAACTGAAGTCTCCCTTGCTTGCGAACTCTGAACGCATGCAGCTATTAGTGCTTTTATTTCATACAAAATCAGACATATTCACACTCATTTATTGCCCTACTGTGCCGGAAAACCCCCCTACTTACGTCTTTCACAACATTTAATCTGGAGAAGGTGGGAGGTTTCCTATAATTGCTGCCCCTAATTATATTACTGGTGTGCTACATCTTTAATGTGCCATAGCTGTAATATCAGAGGTGCCGGTAGGGTGTGGGTATGTGTGTGTGTTTTAAATCAAGGCAAGGAAAACAAAAACAGAAGAAAGGACAAGGAAAAGACAAGTGTTTTGTAGGGAAACTGAAATGCTTAAAAATCACGGGCTGGTGTTAAATCCTGAACTTTAGTGAGCAGGAGATGAGCTGGGTTCATCTAACACCAACAAACATGATATAGCCAAGGGGTATTTCACCCTGGTTAAATACCAGATGAATTAAAGGCTGTTGCCAGCAGCTACACTGAATGTCACTGGGATGCAGCCTGATTGCTTGCTGAGTGCTATGAGTGAAGTATGTCGGCTCCTTCTTTGTTAAGGTCAGCCTAGATTTGGAATGGTTCATCTGCGGGGCTTTGCTGGAGGCACCGTTGAGAACACAGGTGTTGGGAAATGTCTCTTTTGTGCAGCACTGAATAGTGTCAGAGGACATTCGGCATCCGTCAATGTGTTGGCAGTTTACAAGATGGACTCACCAATCAGGGTGCAGAACAGAGTGGCATTTTTAGTAAGGTGAAAAGAAACTTTTAAAACAAAGAAGCCGCAGCTCATATCTTGCTTGACAGAGGCACGAGTGGCATCACAACTGGACAGATCTTGAATGAAGCCTAGTCCTTTCCCACAGCTCAGCAATACTGTTTGCATCTCTGGATTACTGATAAGATCACAGAGTGTCAAGAGACACATCTAGTTTACCACACAGTGGATGTTTCTGCTTTGAACATAAATTGCAATGGTTGGCGGCTAAAGCAAATAAATATCTACTATCATCACATTCTGTCTATTAATCAAAGCATGTTGAATCCTTTTCAAGTTCACTTGTAGACTTTCATTTGAGCAAACTGCACAATTTGCTTATTGACTTGCCCCATCGTGCCTCATGGGCTCTTTGTCAAAACCAGGACAGGGCATTGATGATTAGAAGGTAACTTCTGGTAGACTTCTTGAATCAGTGGGTGTTCTCTAAGTCTTCCAAGAGGCCTTTGCACCATGAATGTTGTCCCAATGTTCCACATCCTGATATTTTAATCTGTTCTAAAGTTTGTATATTTTATGTTTTATATTTTGTAACCTGGTGTTGCTCCGGAATTCTAAGAAACCAAAATATCAGTGCAGTTTTGAAAGATTGAGTCTGCCATCTTGATTCAATGTGGCATCCAATTATACCTAAGCATAGACAAAAATCTGCTCCTTGATCTGAGGAACAATCATGCAAAATTGGGTATGATATCATAAGAAGTCTCCAGATGCATAGTGAATAGACAACTTACCAAAATATGTAGTAGATGCATTGTTTAACTGAATAATAATGTCTGTTGATTAATTTAAAAATCAGAATAAATCAGTCTGGGGATTTACTGCTGGGCTAAGTGGTGATTCTTAGTATATATCAGATTAGACAAGGATCTGTAGTAGTAATGGTTTACTTGTACTATCGAAGAGGACCCGATTATTTCTATGGTATTATATTAATTTACATTTCCACCTACAATTTTAGGGACCATTTAATATTGAAGTATATATTAATAAAACACTACAATGAAAAAAGTTACTTAAATAAACTTATTTTTAATATAAAATTATTAGTATTAATTTTAAATTAATTAAAAGAAAGGAACAGATGAATAATAGTTTTATGCAATGCATTTATTCTCATACTTAGGTACTTTCAGCATTATTTTCAACATAGTATTAAATCTCTCCAGTACTACTTATATGACATTTTATATGTACCTTTGAATTATTTATACCACTGTAAATTATCTGTATTGTTGTATATGATATTGCTACTCCCACTCCTACTATATTTTTAAAGATAATAAAGAAGTTACAGCCTCAAGCTCTTAAACTGGAAGGGTACAAGGTCAGTCTCCCTGGGCAAAAACAGAACAACACCTTAAGAACTTTTAGCACAAATTAAGAAATTCCTTCCAGTAGCACCTTAAAGACCAACTAAGTTAGTTCTTGGTATGAGCTTTCGTGTGCATGCACACTTCTTATTTTGACTATGGCAGACCAACACGGCTACCTATCTGTAACTAGCACAAATTAAGTTATATTGTCTGCCTAAATCCACTGGGCTGGGGTAGGGATAGTTCTCAGAGGATGGATTAAAAGCAAGGTTCTAAGCATTCTTTCCCCATTCACTATTATAGCCTTTGGACCTCAGTCTGAAAACCCTCTCTACTGAGCTCTGTCCAGGGTCCTGATACTTTGTCTGCCTTCCCAAATTCCTGATTTGCCTTATGCTCTGAACCACGGCTGCCTGAAAACCCAGTCTACAGCCCTGGGTAGCAGAAGCTTCTCCTGCTAGATCATGAAATGTTTAAAATAGCAGCCATATTTCAAACCGATACCTGTTTTCATCTTTAGGGCCACTTTAGATAATGCTTGATTCATCCTGCACTATGCTGGGGTAAAGGGATTTCATGGAGAAGTATACTCTATGGACCACATTCCAAAAAGTGTTACCACAATCCTGGAAATCGGAGGAGTATATTCATGGATTTCTTTATTTCTCCTTGCATGCTGTGTATCCAAGAATGATACAGAGTTTTCATAAAGGGGTCACAACTCCAAGTAGTCTGGTTCATTACCTTTGTGAATGAAGGGCAGTAGAGGACAATTGAAAGCCTTAAAAAAACCACATCTATTGGCTACATAAATATGGTTTCTGGTGACTAAGTCCAGCCGCTACAAGTGTGAACACTTTGTCCCAAACATTTTATGTTGATCCTTAGAAGAAGAAACAGAAAGGGACTGTGGATGAACCCTATTTTCTTTCTTTCTTTTTTAAAAACCCCCCGAGATCCTTGACTTTGTAAGTGTGAAGGAAAGCTACCAACCTACCACTTCGCATAAATGTCACATTAAACCCTATTGCTGTCAGGCCTAATTGAAATTTACAGGCCCAATAGTCCTTGTATTAACTGAAGAACTGTCAGACTTCATTACTTCCAGTGGACTCTGACAATTTTGTCTTAACATTATAGCACGTCAGTCTGTTTTCCCTTGATAGCAGGAAAGTAACATAACATCTGCATTTCTCCACTCCAGCAGTGGAGTTATTGCAACTACTATGATAAGTAAGCAGTTGTCCAAAATAAGGAGGACTAATCATTCCAATGTGAGAAGTATCTAAATGAGGGGGCGGGGGGGGGGGAGGCTCATGTAACAAAGATTGATCTTTGTGAAGCAGATAAAGGTATAGTGTTGCCTTAGGTCCTTTAACCCAGGGAACCTGTGGCCCTCCAGATACTGTTGATCTCCAGCTCCCATCAGCCCCAGCCAATACAGCCCTTGGTCTTGCAGTGGTTGAAAGACTGATCAAGGTGGCTCCCACAAACCATCTCTGGATCAGAGAGGCAGCACCTGCCAGTATCACTGGTAGAATTTCTGCAACATGGTTTCTTCTGCTCCACGCTTCCTCTTTGTCACTAAATCAGTCAGTGTGCCCAGTTGTCCCTTGAAGTTCTACTTTTTATTTTTATGCGCCCACAAGTGATATACTGAAATTGCACAAGCACTAAAATGTTTTGCCTTACTACTCAGCCCCAAAGTGTCCACTGGTAAAATGGTGGCTACCATCTTAGGAATAGGTAAAGTGCCAAACAGCTGGCATGAACAAGTTCAAAAGTAGTGCCGATTTCTATAATAAGATACTTTCTATTGTAAGTCACAATAAGATGACAAAACAGTAGAATATTGAAAGCACTTTTAACAAAAAATAAAAATAAAAAGTAGAACTTCTATTTCAGTTGTCACCCAAGTTATTGTCTGGTGGACAAGCACAAACAGAGCTTAATGAAGAAGCACATCCTCAGAACTATTTCTTATGCTGTAGATTTCCTGACACCAAACTGGAAGGTAGCTTAATGGTAGCATTCCATAATGGAAATCCACCATACAACTATTAGGTAAAGGTAAAAGGTAAAAGGTAAAGGACCTCAGACAATTAAGTCCAGCCAAAGGTGACTATGGGGTTGCGGTGCTCATCTCGCTTTCAGGCCAAGGGAGCCAGTGTTTGTCCACAGACAGCTTTCTGGGTCATGTGGCCAGCAGGACTAAACCACTTCTGGTGCAATGGAACACCATGATGGAAACCAGAGTGCATAGAAATGCCATTTACCTTCCCATTGCAGTGATACCTATTTATCTACTTGCACTGGCATGCTTTCGAATTGCTAGGTTGGCAGGAGCTGGGACAGAGCAACGGGAGCTCACCCCATTGCAGGGATTTGTAACCGCTGACCGTCTGATCGGCAAGCCCAAGAGGCTCAGTGGTTTAGACCACAGCGCCACCCGCGTCCCTTACTACATATTTCTCAGTAAAGATGGTTTCCCATATGATGTTTATCATGGACCCAAGATCCATGCAGCATGGGGCCAAACTTACTTCAGGGTAAGTTCATTAGGCAGATTCTTGGCAAGATGGATCTCATTAAACAGTACAGCAGCAGGATCTTGTCTGATATAGTTAGTCAGTCAGTTACAGTGTGCAAAGTCACAGCAAGTGGAGTTACACCAGGTAAGGTCACATCAGATAATGATCTCTTTCAGGGAACTGCAGCAAAGGGCATCCAGGTTAAGACAAACAGGATCAGAACCCCTAGATAGCTCCCAATGAACTGGCTGGAGTTGAAAGGAATAGAAAAATGTTGCCACAGTACAGAGTCAAAGTCATCTGATGTCTTCTAAGAGCTTATAAGAACAGTCACAACCTTTTTCTACATCAAGTCCTACCTCTGTGAATGAACCTGTGTTCTTTAAGGAGTTCTGGCATGGTCGTGTAGTGTAGTCTTTTGATTCCTGCAAGGAGAGACTGAGTAGCTAGAGATTCATGTTGAACAAGGAATGGTTTTAGGGAAATTATGCAGTCATGCATGAAAACAGACTGCCAATGTACAATTCTTCACATAAAAAACCAAAAGAAAAATGTGTGCAGGTACGCACAGGTATTATCTGCACCTGTACATAACCAAAAAGGAAGAACTTTGCAATGGGTAGAAAGAGGGGCAGGGATGGTCAAGATGAAGCCTGGCTGCATCCCATAATCCTTCACCCACTGATGTGCAGGAGATAAGTGTAAGATGCAAGCAGCCGGGGGAAGGGGCAGGGATGAGAAAAGGTCCATATTGCCTGCTGCAATGTGGAAGGGGTCCTGCAATTCTGCATGTGGGGAAGTAGTGTCTGGAGACCAGCAGGAGGCTCCTGCCTAGAAACTCTCCAGGGCTGAAGTGAAATCAATGGGATCCATTTCCAGGCAAGTGCATGTTTAGGCAGAGGTGCTGAGCTAGCACCTTTATGTATCACTTTAGCCATTTAGCTACCTTTGGAGTCTCTAGTACATTTATTCCTTTGTCACACTTCCACATTCTCAGTTTTCCACTCACCGAAGTGCCCTTGCTTGCTTCTTTCTCCACACAGATGTTCTCTGACACTTGTTTTGGATTTTACACCTGATACTGTTTGTAGTTTTCCTTCAGCAGTTAACCTGATGTGTGACCTCGGCTTTTCCAATCTCAACTTCCTATGAATTTATAATGTGTTCACAAATATACTACAATTTCCAAGTGATGGTAAAACTCCTTGTCATAACTATTTTACCCACAGTTACAGATAGGTAGCCGTGTTGGTCTGCCATAGTCAAAATAAAAAAATTCCTTCCAGTAGCACCTTAAAGACCAACTAAGTTAGTTCTTGGTATGAGCTTTCGTGTGCATCTGGTATCTGAAGAAGTGTGCATGCACACGAAAGCTCATACCAAGAACTAACTTAGTTGGTCTTTAAGGTGCTACTGGAAGGAATTATTTTACCCACACCTATTCTGCCAGCAGAGCAGCAGCATTAGTTCTGTATTTACAGAAGATTGGTGAAATCCTGACTCTAAGAGAAGCCAACCAGTGTTTCAAAACTGGGATGCAGAAGGTTGGGCTTCTTATCGCTAATCTAACTTGATGAGACCAGATCTTCACCCAGTTACAGAAGAGTGCTACTTACTATTCATAAACGTGTCTGTCAGACCACTTGGTCTCATTTCTGCACATGCTACGTTAAGTTTATAATTATAACAATACCTAAATGGTTTAGATTAGCAAGTTTAATAATATTACTCTTTTGTTACTTCTTCTCTCTTACACTGCAATCATATACATATGTGCGAGTAAGCTCAATGAAAACAGAGGTACTTACTTTCAAGTAAACATTCACAGACTTGCATACTAGAATAAATAATAATAATGTTATTATTTATACCCTCACCATCTGGCTGGGTTTCCCCAGCCACTCTGGGCGGCTTACAACGCATAAAAAATTGTAAAACATTAGACATAAAAAAAATCCTGATACTGTTTATTTCTTTGACATCTGATGGGAGGGCGTTCCACAGGGAGGGCGCCACTACCAAGAAGGCCCTCTGCCTAGTTCCCTGTAACCTCACTTCTCGCAGTGAAGGAACCGCATGTGATATCCATCTAGTCAAACTGAGGGCCTCCTTTTCAAAGGGAAGAACAGCAATGGAAGAAAAATGATTTCATTTGAAGGATGATTTGATTGCCATTATGTATTATTTATTTCCCAGCTCTCCTGAGGACTTTTCAGTGTGGCTTACAAAAGTGCAACAATACCAAAAAAACAACAACCATTAAATACAAAAAGCAGCAGCAATAAATTATATGGAAAAGCAGCATTTAAAAGCCATACTTATAAAAACAACTAAGAAACAAGTTAAAAAAAATTCGAACAGGTCATCATACATGGCAACCAAGACAGTTTCTGTGCCAAAACCAGGCCCCCGACCCTGATTGAAATGGATCTAGAAAATCAGTTTCCTCCCAGAGCGCCTGGATCTGGTCTGTGACAACCCACTGAATAAGGGGAAGGGAAGATTAGTCACTGGCCAGTAGTTACCGTACTTAGATTTTCTAAGAGCAGGGAGGATTTATTAAGGAGTGGTTTTACCACTGCTCCCTTCAAGCAGGCAGGGCCCACTCCCTCTAGCAGGGAGGCATTATTCACCTCTCTGGCCCAGCCTGCTGTCCCCTCCCTGATAGTTTTTTTCAGCCAAATGGGCCAAGTGTCCAGAGTTCAAGTGGTCATCCTGACCAATTCAAGCACCTTGCCCACATACTTGAGCCTTACCAACTGAAACTCATCCAACACAACAGGACTAGACAGTGTTCTGGACACCCATTGAGCTTCACCTGCTGTAACAGCAGAAGCCAAGATCCCAGTGGATGCATGCAATTTTATCTTCAAAATGCTTTGCAAACAAGTCACAGTGAGCTACGGTCAGTTCCACCATCTCCTTTGGGCTACAGAGTTGTGACTTAATGCCAGCGATGGCCAAATCTGTCCATTTCAGTTTCTCTCAATTTCTCATTTTTCCGATTTTAATTCAATTCTCCATATTTCCATAGAGGTTTGCATTTATTTATTTGTTTGTTTGTTTGTTTGTTTGTTTATTTAAAAAGTAGTCCTCATGAAAATTCAGCAGTACTTTAGTGCAAATTACCCTAAGTAAACACACTTGGGATGCCATTTTGCCTCATATACAGTGGTGCCCCGCAAGACGAATGCCTTGCAAGACGAAAAACTCGCTAGACGAAAGGGTTTTTCGGTTTTGCGTTGCTTCGCTAGACGATGTTCCCTATGGGCTTGCTTCGCAAGACAAAAACGTCTTGCGCTTTTTAAAAAAAGCCACTTGAAGAGGCGCAGTTGCGACGGACCGTGCTTCGCAAGACAAAAAACATCGCAAGACGAAAAGACTCGCGGAACAAATTCTTTTCGTCTTGCGAGGCACCACTGTACATTTTTGCCGAGCAACATACCTTACTGTAATGCATTCTTATTATTTTTGCTAACATGTATATTTATATTCAAACTTTACCCTAGGATATACATCTCCATACACATAAACCTGACTGGAAAACTGTACTCCAAAATTTGAAGAAGTGTGAATTTTGAAGGAAGGCTATATATTGGTTCACTTACTCTGAATTTGGTAGGCTCAAATGTCAACTGAATTAAACTTCTCTATCCCTATTTAAGACATTATTACTTATTTCCATTTATTTATTTATTGGTGGGGAGAACACATTTGTTATTTTCTTCATCTATCTCTTTTGAAAGAAAACAAAAAGCTGGCCAATCCGAATCTTTCAACCATTAGCAAAACCCTTTCTTTTCCACCAAGCTTTACGTGGCAATGGAGCATATTGGGTTTTTTTAAAAAAAGCATGTTGCCATGGTCTTTTTCAGCAATTCTAAGAAAAGTATTTTCTTTTGAGGGTTTTTTAATATGATTTTGTCTCTGTATGACCTTTCTGGTGAAACAGGTTTCACTTACAAAAGCTCATGTAAAAAAGATCAAAATTAAACTATTAGTCTAAAATATACCACTTCATTCTTCACTTGTTCTTTATAAAATACCAGTGTGGGGTATCATTACAAGGACTGTCCCTAACAAGCCTAGCACAAGGGGTTCAGAAATAAATCGCCCTGTGAACTGCCCTGAGACCTCTGGATATAGGGCGGTATATAAATTAAATAAATAATAATAATGAGGAGGAGGAGGAGGAATGTGGAAGTTTTATACAGTCTGAAACCAAATAGAGCCGGTAGCAACCTCAACAGAGCAGAGGGTGTTCTATAGATCACAAATTAAGATGGCCTATTTTGTTTCATAGAGATGGGGGGGTGTTAATCCACATTTCAAAGATGATCAGTCATACAAAGTCAATCTGTACAGTAGAAACTGGCGAAGAAGATGCCAGGAAGACAAAAACAGAAGATGAGCCTGTATCAGGGACTGGAGGAATGAGAAATGAGCCCTCGGTCTGATGGGCTCCTCTTGGAAGAGTGGGAAGTTTTGCCCTCCCTGTCTCCAGCAGTTTCAGGGGGAGGGAGACAGGGATGAATGAAGAAATCCTGAGTTATGGGACAGTGGAGGATGAGGAGGGGGAAGTTAGAGAGCAGACGGCGGAGAGTGAGGGAGACCCTCCTAGTCCAAAGACTCGCAGGTCCCTCTGCATTCAAGAACAGAGAATGCAGAGGGGTGTGACTCCTGTGACTTCCCGTAGGTTTCCAGGATGTTGTGGGAGACGGAAGAGGAGGGACTCAGAGTAGCCAACGTCTCCTATGGGTGGAGACATGGATCTTTCGTCTTGCAACCAGATGACTGAATAAAAAGCCATAAAATATGAACTGTTTGTTCTTCTTCACTCTGAGGCTACCAGGGAAGGAGTGGATACTCCACGCCTGACAGCCTGCTACATCCGGCCAATGGTCCTTCTAGTCACATCCTCTTCTCATGGTGGCTAGCCTGTGGGAAGCCTGCAACCAGGACAACAGCACAACAACTCTCTGCCCACCTGCAATCTCCAGCAACTGGTATGCAGAGGGATTATGCTGAGCGGAAGTAGAACATAGTCATTGCAGCTAGTAGCCTTGCCCTCCATGAACTAAAGGTAACCAGAGACTGGTGAATCCTTATACAAAAGCTTCCATAACTGCTCTATAAGGCTTCATGGACAGATCATTTCCTCCCCCTGTTCCTGCTCCCCCCGTGTGTCTTAAAAATGCAAGCAAGAGAAATCAAAGCCCAGCCCAGCCTTCAACATGCCTAAAACTATACACACACTTTCCCGAAGATGGTACCAGCCAGTTGCCTCTTTTGTTGACTCCTTCCCCATTCATTTTGGATGACAGCTTTCAGTAAACACCATACAATGCCACAGTGCGACATTAGCTTTAGCAACATGTTGACGGAGGGCCAGCAACATCTTTATGCCCAGGAGATATCCAACAGGAAATTGTTTAAACCTCACACATATCCTGAAAGGCCTTTTCATACCGAGTGCCCCAAGACTGCCCGGGCGTCACCACCTTTCTGCACCGAACCCTCTCCGGCACGGCTACAATACTTGAATGCCGAAGTGCAGGAGGCTCTGGGGTGACCGTTGAGTGCACTCGGATTTTACAGACTGTCATATGGCGAGATAGTGGTGGGTTTTGATGCTGTCACCTATTCAGTCAGCCCAGATGAACTAGAATCACCATTTCAGTTATATCATAGCTCGGGGCGAGAACATGTCACCCTCTTTATTTCCAGCTCAGAACAAGCTGCTTAGGCAGATGCTAACTGTGGTCCTCCCTGCCATGTTCTGTAGAGTGGCCTTTGTCTGGGTTAATTGAGCCCCCACTCCATTTAATAGGCTGTTGAAGCCTTATTGAAACAGAGCTAGTGCCGCAGGTTAAATACATTGCCGTGCTCTTGTTAATCCCCTCATTAACAGAGCTGTAAAGCTTGTTGAGAGCTGTGAGTTTGCATATATTAACAGAGAGTTCTTCACTCAAGAGCTATCAATAAAATAACAAAGCCAGTTTGCAAATAGTGCAACCAACAGTGACACAAAGCTAGATAGCTTAAAAGAAATAAACAGCTTAATAACTGATAAATCTTATTTTTCACACGAGTGGGATTAAAGCAAAGGCACCTGACAGATTTGGCATTTTTTTATTGGCTGAAGATACAGTATAGATTCTTAAATGGGTTGAGCTGGTTGAAACGAAAGAGAGAGAGCAAAGGAGAAATCTATTATTTCTCCATCACTGCATACTGGTCAATGAGCCATTTGGGTAGAGCCAGACTTACAAGAAGCCACCAAAAGCAAATGCATGTTCCAAATAAAACTTGAGAGAATCTGAAACGCAAGAATCCTCTGAGATTTGAAGAAGAAGCAAAATAAAGGACGTGCAGGCTTAAGGAAGGAGTTGAGTTGCAATAATTACAGCAGGCTGCCAATTCACCAGTAGGCGGAGCAGAAGGGGCTCCACAAACGTGTGTCGGGGGGGGGACAGCTTCTGGCAATCGTGGAGCAGGTGTGTAGAGAACTAATTTGCCAAACTTAAACAAAGAAACCCCATAAAGTTCCAATTCCCATGAGCTGCTTCTCTGTGATATGCTTCCCATGCTGACCTGGGAACATGTGTCTGAAGGAATCACATTGGTAGAAAGGGGAACCTGTGATGGGGTTCATTTCCCACATGAGTATCACCTGGCTAGAAAGGAGAGAGAGAGTTTTGAAATGGGAAGGAACCACGTTGTCATCCTGGATCATGACATTGCTTCATTTTCTTACTCCTAAGGAAAGCTGCTGCACAACTGAGCATGAAGAAGAAGAGGAGGAAGAAGAGGAGGAGGAGTTTGGACTTGATATCCCACCTTTCACTCCCCTTCAGGAGTCTCAAAGTGGCTCACAATCTCCTTTCCCTTCCTCCCCCACAATAAACACTCTGTGAGGTGAGTGGGGCTGAGAGACTTCAGAGAAGTGTGACTAGCCCAAGGTCACCCAGCAGCTGCATGTGGAGAAGCGGGGACGCGAACCCGGTTCACCAGATTACGAGTCCATCGCTCTTAACCACTACACCATCCTGGCTCCCTATTCAAGTGCATGAATTGGTTGATAAAATGAACAGGTGACCGACCACCTGTGGAGCAGTTAAAACAAGATGGGAGCATTTAATTTGAACTTGGGTGGAAACGCCATAAAAAACCACTTACTATATGATGCTAAGTACCATTGTAGAATCGGTGAGATCATTTATTTATTTAAATAATTTACATACCGCTTAATTGCAACCATATCCAAGTGGTGCATTAAGAAACGCAATACAGAAAAGGTAAAAATCACTTAAAAGTATAAAATCAGATATCAATTAAAACACCTGCTAGAATATAACAATTCTACAGTAGGTGCCTGACGTTCAAGGGGGAGAAGGCCTGTCTGACTTTAACTGGAAGGGCATTCCATAAATTTGGGCCCACAATACTGAACATATGGCTTCTGGTGGATATACGTCAGGGATCTGAGCCATGGGGGACCACTAATTGATCAGATAGTGAATATAAGGGGTTAGGTGGTCCTTGAGGTATCCTGGATCCAAGTTGTTAAGGCCCTTGTAAATTAATGCAATAACCTTGAACCTGGCTCCATAGTGTACGGGTAACTAGTGCAAGCTTTTGTGCACGGGAGTTTTGTGCTGGCAATAGGCCATCCTCATCAGTGTTTTACAGCAGCTAAAACTCCTCTGAGGCACAAGAGTAGCTCTACACAGAACACATTGCAATAATCGAGTCTTGAGATTAGAGGAATACAAACATTGTCCACTGTGGCTGTCAAGGCAGTTTTAGTTTAAAAGAACAGAGGAAATAATTGTGCAATTACTATCCAAAATCATGATACTGTAGTAATATTTTGGTGAGTTCCTTTGAGTATTAGATAATATGAATTAGAGGTGCATGCTGTGATGCAAATTCATTTCTGTGTCTGATAGACTGCTATCTGTTTGATGGCATAACTCCACAATTAAATTTTTGTTGGGGTTTTAAAACCCACACTGGCACTTACTGTGAGATATTATACATGTGACCTTTTGAAGGTATGCCCTGAGTTAAACCCATTGCCCGTTGATATGTCCCAGCCATGCTTGTAAAATTTATATTACTAAATAGTCAGGTGAAAATTCAGGAAGCCTTACAAATAAAGATTCAGAAAACTCAGAAGTTCTAAAAACACAGTACGACTTCAGCATAGAAAATAAGTGGCTGGTACACTGAAGCCATCTAAAATACGGGCAATGCAATACTATATACTGTAGTCAGCAAATTGGATGCCACAGGGAAGTGTATAAATGACAGAATTCAACACAATACAGTCTACTGGAGAAAGGCTATGCCAACATCAAATTTCACATAGCATAGTTAAATCTTGGAACTTGCTCCCACAGTGATGGCCACCAGCTTTGAGCATGGTGTGTGTGTGTGTGTGTGTGTGTGTGTGTGCGCGCGCGCGCGCATGCATGCATAAAAAAGTAGCATACAAATAAAAGGAATGAATGTATGAACTTGGATGGCTATGAAAGAAGAAGAAGAAGAAGAGGAGGAGGAGGAGGAGGAGTTTGGATTTGATATCCCGCCTTTCACTCCTTTTAAGGAGTCTCAAAGCGGCTAACATTCTCCTTTCCCTTCCTCCCCCACAATAAACACTCTGTGAGGTGAGTGAGGCTGAGAGACTTCAGAGAAGTGTGACTAGCCCAAGGTCACCCAACAGCTGCATGTGGGTAAGACAAATCCATGGAGGAGGATGTTATGAATGGCTGCTACTCATGTTGTTGGCTATGAACTACCTCCAGCATTAGAAGAAGTATGCCTCTGAAAACTAGTTGCTGGAAATCACTTGGTGTTGCACTTGGGTCTTGCTTATGGGCTTCCCATAGGCACCTAGTCACCCACTGCGAGAAAAGGAAGGTGGTCTAATCTAGCAGGGCTCTTTTTATGTTTGTCTTTAAACTATCAACATGGTAGCTTATAAAATAGAAGCAGCAAGATGTGCCCGATTATTTCCAAGCGACTGAAACAGATTCTTCTATAAGCTCAACTTTTTGTTGACCTTCATCTGATTTGTATGAAATAAGCAGCCACACAGTAAACACATGACACAGGCCATAGAAATACAAGGTTACTATGTAAATGAACATACATTGCACCAAGGGTGCCAACCTGAATAAAATGGGGGGGAGCCCCACCCCACATAATTGAACACAAGATGCAGCACACACACAATTTGAATGGTAATGCCCATTGACTTTGGGGGGGCAGACCCCTCAAATATTTATTGGGCGCCCCGAATAAAACAATTGGCTCCTGTGCATGTCATGTGAGATAATTTCTAGTCTTACTAGGTAACTGTGCTATTATTTTATCACCCTTTTACCCCCATCTCCTCATGCTATTTTCTGTTTATACCCATGACAAATTATTCCAGCATTTTGCTAAATTTGGATCTTGTCGGCACCAATAATGTGTACTTAACACATTTAGCCAGTGCTGGACTTCTGGTGCTATGAACTAATAGTAATACTTGTTTTGGAACTGGCAGAGTACGCCTCAGCTTGAAATCCCCTCAGCCTAAACTTACATAACTCTGTTATAAAAACTGCAACTAGAAGAATTTGTCCTTGAGCTTGTTCTTCCCTTCCTCCCTCTCATTCTTTTTTCCTTGGGTGCCATGTATTTTTACATTGTGAGCCTGAGGGCAGAGACCATTTCTTAGAAATGATTTTTGTAAGGCTGCTCTGAGAGCCTTTTTCTTTTCTGCTTAAATATTTCTGTTTAGGCAAATCTATCCTGACATATAGAAATTACATGTGTTTCAGCTCTTTTTGGCTGATGTTGATTTTAATAATCTTTTTAGTAATGTTTTAGATAGCTTTCATTGATAATTTTAATGTTTTATTTTTGTAAACCACTTAGAGGTGTTTTTTGTTTTGTCTACACTCAAGCAGTATATAAATGTTAAACAAACAAACAAACAATTGGTGAGGTATAAATGTTGTAATTAAAAAAATAACCAAATGCATAACCTTTTGTGGTACATTTTCATACATCACTGAGTTTTGCCTTTTCAAAGTCAATAGCCAGATCCAAAGGTGGGTGTCCATAATTTGAGGCAGTGGAATAATAAATTGGTACAAAACGTATCAGTATGAAGCGCAGGGTTCTTGTCAGCCAGCCTGCTAGTGTTGTTCTAAAGACATCATCATTCAGGAGGAAGATGCGGAAACACAAGAGGAAATGGACTTTAGCTCAGTGGTGGAGCATCAAACTGCAAACAGATTGTCCCAGGTTCAGTTCTTGGCATCACTACGTAGGGCTGGGAAGTCCTCTGTCTGAAAACTTAGAGCTACTGCCAGTTTGTGGAGACAATATTAAGCTAGATAGACAAATAGTCTGAGTTCATATAAGGCATCTTCCATTGTTCTTAAGAGGAATCAAACAACAGAACCACTACCCCACGTTGGATTCCCAATGTATGCTTCCTTCTCAGACTGTAAATATATTAAAAATGTAGTTTGTAATTAAAAAGCATAGTTTCCTAAATGGGACGAAACTTTCATTGAGTCAGGGCTTCAAACACATTATGCAGCCAGCATGATGTTTATTTCCTGGCCATCAGGTTTTAAAGATGCCAGGAAGATTCTTTTGGTTAAATATCGGAAAAGGACAGTTGTAAGAAGTAAGGACCATAAAGGCCTTAGGTTTTCATTTCCAGTTGCCAGATTTGATACGAAATCCATGTTGACCACACATGCAGGATGAGGTCACTACAGGTTATTTTCTTTGTCACTTGCCGCGAAAGCTATACAATGATCCATATTGATTGCAGGGCTCCCTCAAAAGAGAGAATAAAGTTGGAATTCTAGCCGACAAGCCCAAACTTCTCCCACTGAGTCGAGAGCGGCTGCCGACTTTGTGGCTTGATGGTTCTAATTGCCCACGGCCAGGTTCCGCTCCAAAAGCCCAAGGCCCCAGCAGACCCTGTTGCATCAGTTTGATGCAAAACATGACAAGGCCTTGACTCCCCGTCTCTCCATTTCACTTGAGCAAATGTGTTAATAGAGCTAACGCCATCTTATTTTCTCACCTTGGTTCAATAGGAGGTGACCAGGCAGTGAATGTGAGGCTACATTGGAATGAGGAGGACTGGTGAAGAGAGGGTCATAGAGGAGGCAAGGTGCAGAAGTTCAGCAGCCTGCCTGCTGGGAGCACCGTCACTTACACTCCGGGTTGTTTTCCTTCCTCGCCACCTCCAGCCATGGATATCTTATAGTGAATTCTGCCTCAGTTTTGCAGACCCATTCCATCTTGCCTCCTAGCTTTTCTACTTCCTTGCTTCGATAGCATTTTCCTGGATATGTCGAGTAAGTATATATCATTAGTCATGCCAAATCAAAAGCTGGCAGTGGTGCCGCTTTAATTTAGTTTTAATCTTATTTACTGCATAATTTTAATTACAGTCGTACCTTGGATCTCAAACGCCTTGGCTCCCGAACAAATCGGGTCCCGAACGATCGAAACCCAGAAGTGAGTGTTCCGGTTTTTGAACGAGTTTCGGAAGCTGAACATCCGGCGCGGCTTCCGTGGCTTCCGATTGGCTGCAGAACACTCCTGCAGCCAATCGGAAGCTGTGCCTTGGTTTTCAAACGGTTCCAGGAGTCAAACGGACTCCTGGAACACATTCTGTTCAAGAACCAAGGTATGACCATATTACCATTTCCAAAATCACATTCACATTCAAATACACATTTCCATTGTTAATATATTTCTTTATAATAAAAACATTCAACTGTTTCCCTTCTTCTCCTTCCCTGGTTCCAGTGGTGCAGCTTTGAGAGCCTGGACTTAATGGTCTTACGTAGGGCACCTTTAGATGGGCAGGTGTATTACTTCATTTGTGAGATGTGCCACTGACATTTCTCTTTCTCCCCCTGCCCCCTCACACAAACATTCTATACAACTGCTTCTACATTCCTCATATTTTAAGCTAATAAGAATAATAATAATGTTTGCCAACCCTGATTTTTAAAAAGTACAGTGGTGCCCCGCAAGACGAATGCCTTGCAAGACGGAAAACCCGCTAGACGAAAGGGTTTTCCGTTTTTGAGCTGCTTCGCAAGACGAATTTCCCTATGGGCTTGCTTCGCAAGACGAAAACGTCTTGCGAGTGTTCCGATTTTTTTCACTCCCCCCCTTTTTCTAAGCCGCTAATAGCCTTTTAGCTGCTAAACCACTAAGCCTTTAATAGCCGCTAATCCGCTAAACCGGTAATAGCGCTAAGCCGCTAATAGGGTTGCTTCGCAAGACGAAAAAACCGCTAGACGAAGAGACTTGCAGAACGGATTATTTTCGTCTTGCGAGGCACCACTGTACTCTGGGCATTTGCATTGTGAATTCACTAAAATAACAGCAGCAACAGGAATAACATGGAGTTTACATATTTTGCATTGATACTTAAACATACTTGGAAATAAAACCACTACTTTTGCCCTAGAAAATGACAGTGGAAAAGTTGCCACCATTGACAATGTTGAAGTAAAAATAATCAAATGAGGATCTTGAACCATGTGCTTGCTTAGTCACCTACCCCATCTAGAGAATTCTTTTTTATTAAGGAGAAAAATATGTTAACGCCTGCTCTGCAGTTTTCAAAGGGTTGTGATCCCTCATTAGGAAAAGGATCATGCAAATGTAAAATTATATTCCAACTTAAAAACTAAGATCTTGGTATCTAGGAATCAGATCACTTAAAATAGGCTGTAAAGATAACACACCTATAAGAAAATAAAATCAGAGATATAGGTCCATAGATAAGTAGAAGGGCTTCTACCCCCCCCCCCCAATTTCCATATGCAGTGCATCAAGTTTCTGGACGGGTAGGGGGAATTTTCAGAAATGGCACAGTGCAAAGAATTGCTGGAGGGAAACTGAAAGAGTGCCATTTCAGGTTATCAGTAGGGAGGCGGGTGGCGCTGTGGTGAGCCTCTTGGACTTGCTGATCAGAAGGTTGGCAGTTCGAATCCCTGCGATGGGGTGAGCTCCCGTTGCTCTGTCCCAGCTCCTGGCAACCTAGCAGTTCAAAAGCACACCAGTGCAAGTAGATAAATAGGTACTGCTGTGGCGGGAAGGTAAAGGGCATTTCCATGCACTCTGGTTTCCATCATGGTGTTCTGTTGCACCAGAAATGGTTTAGTCTAGTCATGCTGGCCACATGATCTGTGGACAAATGCCGGTTCCCTCGGCCTGAAAGCGAGATGCGAGATGGGGGTCGCAACTCCACAGTCGCCTTTGACTGGACTTAACTGTCCAGGGGTCCTTTACCTTTTTACCTATACCATGACCAAAGGCTGCACAGCTCTGAATATTAGTTGCGGGGAAACAACAATGGCAGAGGACTCTTGTACCCATGTCCTGCCTGTGGGTTTCCCCAATAGGTATCTGGTTAATTGTATACTAGACTCAATAGGTCTGATCTAGCAGGGTTTTACTTATGCTCAGCTTTGGTTGGAGGGCAGACCACAATGCAGAGGGAAGAGTTAACTTCCCTCTCTGTGTGCAAGAGCCCTGATACTGATTGCTCTCCCTTACTGCTGTTTTTTTAAAATAAATGAATAAATAAATTATTGACTACAACACTTTTTACATCATATGTAATTTGGGGCCCTTTGACTCACAGCTACATGCAATGCATTCCTGAAAATATTTGACTTATTTGACCATTTAATTCAATGCTTCACATTTTCATTTGGACAATGTACTGTAAACTGCTCAATGTATATGAGGTCCCTTTTAGAAACCCTTGGCATACCATGTGCTGAATACAGCTGTCCTTATTCAGTGTTAGGAAGTCAAAACTCTGCAAACTTCACTTTGGCTGTGTTTCAAGGGAAGTTGGGGGTGGGGGAAGAAACATGCTTATCTGAGTCACTTACAATCATCAAGTTTCCCAGAGATCCAGGTTAGAAAACTAAAATGCTTTTAACAGCTGTGTCCTATGCCCAGACTGCCAGTCTCTACATACCATGCCTGCCCTGTGGAGGGAAGCAGGGACTTCAACTTTTTGGCTCTGTCTTTCATTGTTTGCCTTTTGCTGTCACTTGGCGCCTGCCACAGCTGTTACTAAAGATGGCATCTAATGTTGACATCAGGCATAGGGGAGATAGAAAAGGCTTCGACTGTATGTGCTCAGTCAGCGGGAGGGAAAAAGCACCGACACAAGCCACCTATGCCCTCTGTCCCAAACAATGGGCACTTTTTAGCAGTGGGCAATGGTGCACAGATGTTGAAAGGTGCTAAAATGAAATATTCCCCCTTTCCTTCTTGTTTTAGTCTAGGTCCAGCTCTCCAGCTAAATGTAAAGGTTATGTAAAGAAAACATTTCAGCTTTGCAAAGAGAAGCAGACCACGCTAATAGTGGTTCTTTCTTGACCTCTTAAAGCATGTCATAAGAGATAACCCCTTTGCAAAGGCTTTTTTCTTCTGGGGGAGGTAGTAGTGCTGGTGGGTTGTGTATTTTTCACTACAGATCAGGGGCTGAAAAGGACCAGGAGGACTAAGAGGTCCAAATGCAGAGCTTCCCATCCATTCTTCACGCATTCCAGTAGCTCTCAACCTTTCCACGTAGAATCATAGAATTGGAAAGGATCTCAAAGGAACCTGGTCGACCTCCCTGCCAATTCAACAAACATTCACCATTCCTGATAGGTAGGTATCTAGCCTCTGCTTAAAAACCTCTACAAAAAAAGGACTGTCCACCACTTTCAAAGGCAGCCATTTCCACTGTCAAACAACTCAAACTGTCAGCAAGTTCTTCTCCAATTCTTGTAATTGGAACACATTGGTGTGGGTTTTGAAAAAGGGGAAATAAATTTGGTCCACCAGCTACATGACAGCACTTCAAATATGTGAAGATGACTTTCTTATAACCTCTTAATTGCTTCTTCTCCAACTAACCATTATCCGAGTCTTTCAACCTTTCTTCATAGGACTTGAGTCTCCGGCCCATTGACTTTGTCAACATCCTCTGAACACGCTCCAGTTTATCCACATCCCTCTTAGATGGTAGTGCCCAGAACTAGATGATCAGGGTGAGGTCTGACCAAAGCAGAATACAATGGTACCATGATTTCTTGTGATGTGGACACTATACTTCTGTTCACATAAACTACAGTTGTATTATATACTTTTGGCTGCTGCATCTCACTGCTGACTCATTTTTTAGGTTATTGTCTGGTCTTCCTTCTGCCAAGATAATATTGGATCCCTTTTCTGTCTCTCACCAGCTAAACATTGTGATACACAGATATATCACAATGTTTGAAATAAGGATGGATCTATGTAGAGACCTTGGCTGACTTCACATTTTTTTCCTGCATCATAATGTTGGCATAGCGCACATGCACAAACCGTCATTCATGATATATTGCCAGGTCAAAAATTATGAAACCGGTATCATGACATGGACTTCAAAGTGGTTTGGGACAATTTATCAATATATCACCCAGCCACACATGACACTATACTGGTTTTTCTCTGCTCATGTCCACATTACATGGCACCATGCTGTCTTCAAGGATTTTATCATCTTCCATCACAGAACTTAGCTTGAAGTCCTCCTGATCATGTTTGCAAGGCTCTTGCCAAACACATTCTCCCCAATCCTTGTGAGGAGCTACCTATCTCTCACCAGAAGTTCTTCATCATTGCAGAACAGATCATGATCCAATAAACCAAACCTTTCCTGATGACGTCTTCTGCATAGTTAATCATTCACTTCCAGTATTTGCCTCTCCATTCCTAGGTCACAGCCTTCAGTAGGAAAAAGTGATAAAAAACTACCTGTGCCCCATGGCCCTTCAGCTTCTTTTGCAGAGCTTCATAGTCACTTGCAATACACTCAGAGCTGTGTCTGGGAGTGTCGTTTATTCCTGCAATGATTAGCAGGAAGGGATAATAGTCACTAGGCTTTATGAGCCTGGCCACATTTCCCATCATATCCTGGATACATGCATCAGGGAAATGACATGTCTTCTGTGAAAACATGTCAGACCAACACACCGCTGTCTCTACTTCTCTCAAAAGGTAGCCCCCAGCTACCACCACATGCCCCCTATTCAGGGCAAGAACAGGATTCTTTCCATACACCAATAAATCCAAGTCCTCCTTCATACTCTGTGGAACCTGGGGTACTTATTCTCAGCTACAGGCCTATCCTGTGGCCATAACCTATGACCACAGCTAATGGCTAATTTGAAGGCCACAGCTCTCTGTACTATCATATTTTATTTGTTTTTATTCATGCAATTTCTATACTGCTTAATACTTCAGTTAAGAATCAAAGCTACAGCATTATAAAAACCACAATCACTACAATTAAAATTCCACGTTTTAATACAGCACAAAACTATTGGGTAAGATCCTCTTAGGCATTTGTATAGACTAAAACAATAGTATATTTTAGTATGAACAAAAATAACAATACATGGGGAACACCATAACTTGTGGCAAACTGAAATACAGCAGAGGCAAACAGATATCACCGAATCATATATGTGAGTATCCATTTTATAGGCAGTCGTGGCTATCTCACTATCTCTCGAATTTAAGCTCATAGCAAAAGATGAGGCAAAATCACACGCTCTCTGCCCCATTTGATATCATGAACCAACCATATTTTGTTTTTGTTTTTTTCTAATATCACTGCTATTTTTCAAATATATTTGGAAAAACGTTGTGCCAGTTGTCCTTTTAAGGAGTTCACACTTTGTTTCTTAGATAATTACTGAACTGATGCCAATTATTGCTTATGCTTCCTGGGGGTTTTGTATAGTATTTATTACCGAGAGAAAATCCTGAAATGCCATATCCCAAATCATGCATTCCCAGACACATTACCTGGAACCAAATCCCACAACGACCAGTGGGACTTACTTCCATGTAACATGCTGTAAGTTGAGAGTTTGCTTTCTCCCGCATCAGTTGAAAGAAAATGCAACAATTGTAATCTGTGTCATTATCACCAAGGCTTTTCTAAACTGCTAGCGAGTACCTTTGTTCTGTCCCCTTTTTTGCATCTAATTAATGCTAATACATAATGTCCTACCAAGATTTTCAAAGCTGTGCCGTGAAATAATGCAGCGTTACTTTTGTAATTCAGGGTACAGAGCACATTGACGCAAAAGCTTAGTAAAACGGGCACATGGTCAAAAGGAGCAATTAGCACATTGTTATTATGCAATGATATTATAATCTGCCTCGTCCCCCAAAAGAAATTGCTTATTTCATTTTGCTTCGTGAGTATTCCACCTCCCCTTTTAGCATGTACGGTTCTATACAGTTACAAGCCAGTCATGATACAGTCCCAAATAGGATTCCCTACAATTATTGTTTACAAAGCAATTAGAATCTATTTGTTAGAGGAACCCCCATTTGCTGTTAGCTTCCCCGGCTGTCTCTAAAGTTCCCTGAAGCACAACTTCTCTGTCAGATAATTTGGGCAGTAATTCTGATGAAGCCCTAAAAAAGGAAGCAGACTGAACTGCTTTTCTAATTTGGGGGGATAAGATTAAACTGCTGATACTATTATGTCACAGGAATTTAGGCTGCAATCTTGTACACACTTACCTAGAAGCAAGTCCCATTGAATTCAAAAGGGCTTTATTTATTATATTGCATTTAAATTACTTTTTATGCCATTTTTCAGGATTATAGAGCCTCCAAAGGAGCTTACAATAAAAGATCACACCAAAACAATAAAGCATTATTAACTACACAATTAAAATCTGTACACAATTTAACTCATTGAATATGAAACAGATAAGCAGCAGATACTTTATAAAACCTCATTTCCGGCACAGGATCCAATTCAATATTCCACTACCAGCCATCCCAGTTCACCTTAACCAACAGCTATTGTCTGGTTTAACAAACACCAAACAATGTATGCATATCTCTGCATACATTGAGGCTGCTTTTGCTGTGGCTGGGCAGAGACCAATGGTGATAACTGGTCGTTCTCTGGTTTCAGCCTGGTGTTCAAATTGTAGCTGATGTACTCATTGGTTCTGTCAGGTCTCAATCACCCTGCAGACTAGTCAAACTATACAGTAGGGTGGCTTTTAGGGTTTTACTTGGGTTGCTTCACTCAGCTCCTCACTTGGAAACTACTGACAGTATGGAATGCAGCAGGCCACATTCTATTACATCTATAGGAGAAGGGATGTGGGTGGCGCTGTGGTCTAAACCACTGAGCCCCTTGGGGTTGCTGATCGGCAGTTCGAATCCCCGCGACGGGGTGAGCTCCCATTGCTCTGTCCCAGCTCCTGCCAGCCTAGCAGTTTGGAAGCACGCCAGTGCAAGTACAGTGGCACCTCGGGTTACATACGCTTCAGGTTACAGACTCCGCTAACCCAGAAATATTACCTTGGGTTAAGAACTTTGCTTCAGGATGAGAACAGAAATCGTGCTCTGGCGGCGTGGCAGCAGCAGGAGGCCCCATTAGCTAAAGTGGTGCTTCAGGTTAAGAACAGTTTCAGGTTAAGAACGGACCTGAGGTACCACTGTAGATAAATAGGTACCACTATGGTGGGAAGGTAAACAGTGTTTCTGTGCGCTCTGGTTTCCGTCCCATTGCGCCTGAAGTGGTTTAGCCATGCTGGCCACATGACCTGGAAAGCTGCCTGTGGACAAACGCCGGCTCCCAAGGCCTGAAAGCAAGATGAACGCTGCAACTCCATAGCTGCCTTTGACTGTACGTAACCGTCTAGAGGTCCTATACCTTTACCTTACATCTATAGGCTGGTGGGATCATATAAGACCCTTGATTAGATAATCACACTGATAGCCTAACTGGATGCAATTCAAGGTATAATGTTAACTAATAAAGTTTTTGCTAGCCTGTGTGAATCATATCACTGGACTGAGAACACCATTCATTAAATGAACCTGCTCCTCTCCTAATATCGCCCAAGGAAGCCATGTTTCAGGTGGCATTTATTTGGGTTGTTTCACTAGCAGCACTTTGAGCAGGGCTGTCTGTGTGCTGTCTCTGTAGCTCAACAATTTGGAAATTAATTCCTGTATATGTATTTTATTTATAAGAGGATTTCTAAACTGCCAACTCATAAGGAACTATCACGGTGGTGCACGATAAAAGTATTAAAATATCATAAAATGCAGAATGAATGGCCAACTCTCAATCAAATGAATTCTATGAAAAGCTTTGGTGAAACAGAAATAAGTTCAGTACATGCTTAAATATTAAATTGGTAGGCACCTTTATGAGTTCAGTAGGAACAGTGTTGCAGTTGAATGAGACCCACCAGAAACTTCTAGGAAGGCTTTTAAAAAAAAGTATATTACAATATTGATGAGAATTTCAAATATCATATTTTATATGTAACAATGATTTGTATATATTCAGAAGAATATAAGAATCCTGCTGGATCAGATCCCAAGTTCTTTGTTCTTACATATCATCTCATTACTTTATTGTAGTGGTAAATGATTGTCAGTCTGCCTTCTGCCATTTCAAGGGCAGAAGTAAAAGTGATTTTTTAATATTAGCCACTCCTCTCAATGGATCTAATCAAACTTGTCACTCTTATGAAGACTGACAGGGCCAGAAAGTAGACTGCTGAACTGCAGCCTGCCAGGTTTCAGCTATTCCGACAGTAAGAGGGTGAATTTTTAAGGCTGGATTTTGTACTGATCTCAATTTGATATACTGTACAATGCTTGTTGAGCTGTGCTCTACATCAGTGTCTTGATCAAAACAGTCAAGTATACATTAAATTGGAAACACATTAAATTTATATTTGAGTTAATTTAAATAAGGAGCTTTTTAATATATTGGCAAGCAACTAGGTATGTACACAAGCAGAGCATGCAGACTGCTCATGGATTTCCCTTCCTTGCCTATTGATTTGCCTATTTCATTTCCAGATTATTAAAACATTAAAGTTGGGTTGTGCCTTGGTTCAGAATTTTTGGCAAAAAGTTTTTGCTCAGTTCAGCTGCACTCAGCACTGGAGTTGCTCTCTATCTTTTAAGGTCTAAATAAATCAGTCCTGCATAAAGAGCTAGTAATGCACTTGTTAAATGTGGCTCATGTAGAGATAACATACTGCAAGAATAACAAAAAATGACTTGCTTCGTGAAGGCAGTATGGTAAGATTTGGTAAATGACATTAGCCAATTTTTTAAAACAAAAAAACCAAACTGGACAGACACAAAATAAAACAGGATACATTTCTGAGCACATGGTTGTATTTCACCTTTTATGTTAACTCTGCTCATAGCAAGGTACAGGCTCCAATCTTTCATAAATCTTTTTGGAGAATGTCTTCTACTTAGAGCTTTATGCCTTGTTTTCATACCCTGATGATTGTGTCCCAGCATATGTAGGTAAGTATGGTATTCTAAAACGTGTAAAGCATTAAGACTCACAAGGTTCAATTTACTGTATAATTGCTTTGTATAATGTACAAAAAAATCATTTCATTTCAATAAAAATGTTTCTAAAAGGTTTGGTTTCTTTAAGCACATGGTGCTATATGTTCTACAGTCCAGCATGGGCATTGCACCAGCAGTCATGCTGATCCCTCTTAGTTGCACCTAGAGCGCAAGGGATCCTTAAAAATGAATAGCAGTGGGGGGTGGGTATCACTCAGAAGGAAGAAAGAGCACTAACTGAGGAGGGGGAGTCTTTCAAGCAATTCTCTGACTGCTGGAAAACATTGAATTTTTTTTGTTAAAAGAAGGAAGTCACTTAATCTTCTACACCAATAGCGAATTTTACATCTCTCATCACATTTGGACTTTTAAATAAATATATTTTTTAGGTATTTCCAATATTACAAATCCGTAACCTAATACATAGGTGGAAATAATCATCACACCTCAGGCAAACATCTAGCTATAGCAAAAGTAGTCTCCGAAGGACAATATCAAAGACCTAATTAAAAGCATAAGAATGATACAAAAGACTATTGCCCAAATATAAGAGGGGAAGGAAAACTACTGCGCTGCCAGATGAAAATCGCACACAAACACACCAAAAGTAGAATAATTTACAAAGAGCTTTGCCTGAATAAATCCAGATCAACACTAACCCATAGAGATAATTGCAACAGAGTTAAACCTCTAAATAGGCTTTCCCCAACGTGGTTTGCTGAAGATGTTGCTGGACTTCCCAGCCAGCATGGCCAATGGTCAGGGAAGATGGAGTCCAGCAATACCTGGAGAACTGCAGGTTAGCCACCCTGGTTTACAATTGTCCCTCCTTCAAGAAGGATCTTAACCAATGTAAATAAAGCTTTGCCTTTTTCTGAGTGGCTAGGGGTGATCTAATAATTTTAGGGCCCTTTAAAATATAAGGGTCTGAACCAACATATATAAAGCTGGAGGTTCTAAATCTGCCGAGGGCTTGAAACACACACACACACACACACACACACACACACACACACAACCTGCTTCCTTTTCTTTCTTTCTCCATCCCCCTCCTCCTCCCCAACTCCTCAGCTGTGGTGCAGCACCTGCCATTAGCTGTGGTGGCTCCTAATTTCATATTGTCTGACAGTAGCAGTTGGATCGAGGTAGAGCCAGCCAGACCGAGAGGCAGACTCCCTGCTTCCACAAAGCTGAATTTAATAAGATGAGAACAGTATGCCAAGATGGTGAGCTCCCTTCTTAGCACTTATCATGACACTAGTCACTCAGCAGGGCCCTTATTGCAGCAGTAATCTGGGTGAAGCTGGCAGAGCGTCCCGCTTACAAGTTCAATATAATAGAACAGCAGGGCACTGGGAGGGGGGCTGGCAGCGCAGCTTAACAAACTTAAAGCCTATTACGCCATGCTTGAGGAGGGAAAAGAAAATGGCTCGCAAAAATGTTATGCGCCAAGTGGGAAACCTGGAACTGCCAAGTGCGGCACCATGCAAAAGCCCTGTCCACTCTGGTGCATTTGGGAAGTGTGCAAGCAATTAGCAATACTGACTGAAACGCCTATAATGTGGACTGGAAATGCAAATTTCTCCCATTCTTTTCTTGGCTTTTGAATGTTAAGGCACACCTTAAAACAGCCATTGAAAAAGCAGCTTGTTGCTCATCTGCAGCTAGGAATTGCCGAGCCCTCACAAATAAAAAGATGGGTTTATGGCGCTTTCCCATTCCTGCTCTGTCTGCATCATGCCCAACGTAGCAAGCAGGGGTCCCCTTTTGGCTTTGCTGTGAGTAGGAAAGCAACATATGTCCACAGACAGTGCTGCAAAAAACCCCAGTGCTGTTGTATTTTTGCTCTCCCATTCTTCCCTCCAATGGCAATGGCTAGGGCCAGCCTTACCATCAGGCACAGCGAGACAAGACGCCTGCTCCTTGGGAGAAAAGCATCTTAAAAAGCAGAGACATCACCTTGCCAACAAAGGTCCGTACTGTATAGTAAAAGCTATGGTTTTCCCAGGAGTGATGTATGGAAGTGAGAGCTGGACCATAAAGAAGGCTGATCGCCGAAGAATTGATGCTTTTGAATTCTGGTGTTAGAGGAGACTCTTGAAAGTCCCATGGACTGCAAGAAGATCAAACCTCTCCATTCTTAAGGAAATCAGCCCTGAGTGCTCACTGGAAGGACAGATCGTGAAGCTGAGGCTCCAATACTTTGGCCACCTCAGGAGAAGAGAAGACTCCCTGGAAAAGACCCTGATGTTGGGAAAGATGGAGGGCACAAGGAGAAGGGGACAACAGAGAACGAGATGGTTGGACAGTGTTCTCGAAGCTACCAGCATGAGTTTGACCGAACTGCGGGAGGCAGTAGAAGACAGGAGTGCCTGGCGTGCTCTGGTCCATGGGGTCACGAAGAGTCGGACACGACTAAATGACTAAACAACAACAACAACAAAGCTGAGGTGGTGAAGCAGGGAGCAGGGATGAGCAGCAAAATGTTAAGAGTTCAAACTTGAGTGTGCTATAAAGCCAGCCTGCCTGCCCTGCCTCCTAAGTAAACCTTCTGCCCTCCAATGCCCTTCTGCTGATGTTGAAGATTCAACTGCAGATGCAATTGTCCTCTGTAAATGGAATTGGTGCGTGTGCGTGCGTGCGCCATCTTGGGCTTATCCACACTTACCTTTCCTCTGCTCTTTCCAGACACAGTCTGCAATTTAAAAGATCCTTAGTAGCCAGGTTTCTGCAACATGCAATGAGGATTTGTGAATGTTATGCAACAGCATGTTACTTGTTAGATGCAGATTTTGCCGAGTGATTGTATTGTACTGAACCTTTCGGAATTTTGTCTATATGCCAATAAAGTTTGAGATTGAAAATTTACAGATCTGTGTCTTAGGACCCCCCTGCCCCACTTTTCTTTTTTTGCCCCAGTGGAGCAAATATCAATTTGTGGAATGCTGGAACAGACATCGTTCTGATTCAGCTTTAAAGAGTGGGATTTTGCAGGGGAAGCTCAGGGCAAACAAAAGCAAAGCACACACTCGGACACAAAGTGTTAAAGCACAGACCTCTGCCTGAAAAGAGGTAAGTGTGGGTAAGCCCCTTACAAGAAGAAAAGGTTTTGGGCCAGCCTTGGCAATGATGTGAGAAGCCAGTATCAGCTTTAAACTTCCAGGCTTGTGGAAGCATCTGGTATTGTAAAAGAGAAGATTTCTAGGAGACTTACTGGTGGCATTTGCTGGTGGCTCTGTGGGAGGTCAGCCCTGAGTCCTTGTAAATGGAGCTTTCCCCCTCTTCAGACACCTGAATCCAAACCACTTCCTCCAAACAGAGAAAGAAAGCCTCCCTCAGTTGCACTTGACATGAAGCTCTCTAGTGAAGCTGATAGCAGTCCGGCTCCCTGTGCAGCTGATCAGCACTGACAGGGTAACTACCAGAAACTCTCTTTAAACTACAACTAATCCAGAATGCGGCAGCTGGACTGGTGACTGGGAGTGGCCGCTGAGACCACATAACACTGGTCTTGAAAGACCTACATTGGCTCCCAGTACATTTCCAAGCACAATTCAAAGTGTTGGTGCTGACCTTTAAAGCCCTAAACGGCCTCGGTCCAGTATATCTGAAGGAGAGTGTCCACTCCCATCGTTCTACCCGGATACTGAGGTCCAGCGTCAAGGGCCTTCTGGTGGTTCCCTCACTGTGAGAAGCCAAGTTACAGGGAACCAGGCAGAGGGCCTTCTCAGTAGTGGCACCCGCCCTGTGTAACACCCTCCCACCAGATGTCAAAGAGAACAACAACTACCAGACTTTTAGATGACATCTGAAGGCAGCCCTGTTTAGGGAAGCTTTTAATGTTTGAGGCATTTCTGTATTTTAATATTGTGTTGGAAGCCACCAAGAGTGGCTGGGGAAACCTAACCAGATGGGCGGGGTATAAATAATTTATTATTATTATTATTATTATTATTATTATTATTATTATTATTATTATTATTATTAATTTATTTACTTATTTATTTAAGATCCTGTTTGCTTCTTCTTAGTTTCTTCTTCTTCTTCTTCTTCCCCTCACCTGACATCACATATGACATCACTTCTTCTTCTTCTTCTTCTTCTTCTTCCCCTCACCTGACATCACATATGACATCACTAATGGGTTTTAATAACCATATTTCATTCCATTACAGACCCATGTTGGTTCACAGAAAAAAGGATCAGCTTACCAGTTGCATTTAAAAGCACAGAGCTAAACTGTTTAAATCCCATCTTAGGCAGTTTAATTGAAAGTATAGGAATTAGCTGTTAGGCTGATCTCCCCCTTCGTTACCACATTTTTCAAAGAAACAGGCTACAGATTGAAAAGTAAGTTTAAAATATACATTTTACTCACAGTCAAGCATTCGTCCTTAGCAGCAACAGCCTTAAATTAAATGAAGGTAAAATACTTGTGCTTACAGACAAACAGTTTCAGGTCGGTGCCTGTTGCTAACTTTGAGACATGTCTGCCCCCACGGTTGGTTGAAGAGAGGGGGAGAAGGAACAGGAAGTACTCATTTTGCTTCTTCCTTCCCAGGAGAGGAGGGGAAATGACACCACATGGAGCCTTCTCTACGGTCTGCATGGTCTTAACCCCTCCACATGCTAAATAGAAAGAATATGCATTGTTAGATCTGACTGCATATTTCCCACAACCATATGTGGGGCAAGTGGGCATGAAAGTCTCATCAGAGCAGCGTCTCCAAAAAGAGAGGATAAAAGAAGAATCAGGTGTAGCACAACCTCTATTTCACTGGCATGAAAAGTCTGGAAAGGGATAATACGGCCATTTCTTCGGATATGTTTCCAGGAAGAAGAAAATAACAGGAGAAGGGTAGGCATTAATCTCAAGTGAAGATAAATGGAAATAATTCATTCTGTTCTGATTTAAAACTTTATTCAGCAGATCTTACACTTTTGTCATAGAATATTCCCATCCCATTTTTTCTATGGGTTTGTAGAGCAAGAGGAAGAGAAGAAATGCCCAGTGCATTTTACAAGGCAGTGCATTGTACAGGCAAACAGCCTACTATATATGAAGACAGATGATCTGGTAACCTCCATGTGCAAGTGCTCCATTTGTAGGCACTGGCCTAGATGCTATCCCTCCCCTTAAACTCATCACACTTTGTCACAGGTAGGATGGATGCTCTCAAGCTATTCATGGCAATCTTAGCTAGCCAAAGTAAGATGTTTTGGTTAATATTTCAGAAGGCAACAGAAGTGAAACAAGGAAGTTGGATATTTTAATTATATTAACTGAATATAAAGGACCAAAGGCTTTAAAAAAAGTAGTGGGAAATAAACTAATCAAACGCAGAATAAATTATTGCTGGATCAGACCAAAGGTCCATCTAGATCTTGCAGCTTAATTTCATGAAGGTGGGGAAATCTGGGGGCTGAGTGACATGAGAAGGAAAGGGGGGGTAAAGCTATCAGTTCAGACCTTTGACAAGATTGATTTACCCTTTCCACAGCAGTGTACTGGACAAGGAGAAGGAGAGAGAAAGGGTGTGTCGGAAAGAAAGGAATGAAGGAAGGAAAGAAGGATTGCAGAAAGGGAGGGGGGGTGGCCTCACCTATCAAGTAACCTCTTTGAGATTTCTTCCAAGGAAATACAGCCCTAATAGGGAATGTGTGTGTGTACCTCGACTTCCAAAAACGTTTGAAAACCAAGGCACGGCTTCCAATTGGCTGCAGGAGCTTCCTGCACTCAGTTGGAAGTCGCGGAAGCCACATCAGACATTCAGGTTCCAAAGAACGTTCGCAAACTGAAACCCTCACTTCCGGGTTTGCAGTGTTTTGGAGCCAAAGCGTTCGAGTCGCAAGACGTTTGTCAACCAAGGTACGACTGTATGTGTATTCTCTATTAGACCAGCATTCTATTAGGAATGAAGACCAACTATGTGCTAATGAGAGCTTACAGCATGCATGATATGATGGCGGTAGTCTTCCTTACTCTCATGTATCTGGTAAATATTACTTTGAATATGGTGGTTCCATTCCTATCAGTTATAGCCAAAATTTTATATATGTACTATGTAGATCATATGTCAATTCATTCAAACAATGGGAGTGGGGAATAAGCCTAATTTTTTCCATTCTACATTAACTGTATTTGAACTTGAAAACATACCTCTAACTGCTGACAAAGAAATGGAAAGTGTATGCTTTCATTATCAATCAGGCAGTAACTTGAAAGCCAAACACCAACAAACAAATTGGCAGCTGGCACCGCAATGTGAAGTGTTAGCCATATGGTGCTCACAAACTAAAATATTTATTTGATTTGTCTTCAAGTGCCTAAGATGGCAGCAAGTGTTTAAAGATGAGGGCATTTTAGGATTCATGCTTCTCTGAGTAGAGGCATGCGTCTCTTCCTCAGAAATCCATTTTGCACAACCTAGGGAATGAGCTCTCCTTTCTGATGTGTTATCTTTGCTGAAGACAAGATTCTCAGAAGGTTTGGAGTCATTTGCATGTCTTGCTGCAACATGAGCCAAATGGCATGCTCAGTTTGGTGTACACCATTTAAATTATCTGGCATAGAACTGTGCTCTCTTTTCTTCTTTTCTGCCAGTGTTTACAGTCCTGCTACCAAAAGAAACAAGGTGCTTCTAAAGGAATTTAATTTGTTGTTGAAGGATTCAATCAATCAATCAATCTTTATTGCGGTCAAAGACCGGACAGCAAAATTAACAACAGCAACATACGCTTCTTCAGCATCAAGAGGAGAACGTAACTAGAAATTCCCTATAAACTCATTTATATTAAAAAAATACCACTCCTTCAACTAAAATCTGTGTTCC
This sequence comes from Podarcis bocagei, assembly GCF_964188305.1. Classification (NCBI taxonomy): domain Eukaryota; kingdom Metazoa; phylum Chordata; class Lepidosauria; order Squamata; family Lacertidae; genus Podarcis; species Podarcis bocagei. The sequence continues at coordinate 18,427,989 of NC_138137.1, read as the reverse complement.
AAAGTTTAAAATCAGTGCTCATTCATCGGCCATCACTGTCACTGTTGTTGAAGGATATGAACTATATTAGTAAGGGTTCTAGCAGCTCTCTCATGGCCTTGCGTGAACCCCTTTCTTTTATGCACATAGGAGCATAGGAAGCTGCCTTATAAACTGAATCATACCACTGGTCCACCTACCATAGTGTTGTCTACAGCATCTCTCTGGGGTTGAAGACAGAGGCGACTCCCAGACCTACTAATTTTGAGCAATGAAGTTATTTGGCAGATCCAGTTTGTCTCCCATTTGTACCCCTGATGCACTGTGATGCTGCCACTGAATGGCTGCACAGAATGGGGTGGCAATTCTCCAGTCCAGAGCATTCCATTAAGAAAACCTGCTGCTCTGCTTTATGGCATCCAACGTCTAAAACCATTGGCTTCAAACCGTTAATTAGCCAATCCAGTTTGAGAAACTGAAGATTTCATTTGTTTTACTGTAAGCACTAGTGGAATTATTATTATTATTATTATTATTATTATTATTATTATTATTATTATTAGGGAGAGGTTGTAATAGAGCACAGGTTTGTGTGCAGAAAGCCATTGTTTCATTTGGTATTACACACATGTGTAGGAAGAAGGTTGTAGGTTCAATTCCCAGTATCTCTGCTTACAGCTAGGAAAGACCCTGTCTAAATTGATGGAGAGCCTCTGCCTGTCTGTGTATATACAGTGGTACCTTGGTTTTCTAACATAATCTGTTCCGAAAGTCCGTTTGAATTCTGAAATGTTCGAAAACCGAAAACTGAAAGTGGAAGCCTCAAAACGGAAAACTCAAAACGGAAGCCGCGTTTCCTGTTTGACTTCCGAGGTGCGTTCAAAAATAGAGGCACTTGCTTCCATGTTTTCGGTGTTTGAGTTCTGAAACGTTCGATTATGGAGGCGTTCGAAAACCACTGTAATACTAGGCTAGATGGACCAATGTTCCTAACTGGAGGTGGGCTGAGGGCTCCAATTTCAGTGCAACTCTACTGACACCACCAGAACAATTCTGGGAAACAGCTAGACACATTTGAGGAAACAGCTAGACTATCTCAATCATTCCTTATTGCCCAGTATTGGTCTGATTGTTCCACAAAGACTAACAACAAGTGCTCATCAACTCCTAAATGCCCTGGCTGTCAAGGACAGACTGCTGGCTAGTAGTTTTCCTTTCGTTATTTTCTGCAACATGTATTTCCTCCTTTGTGTGCCAAAGTGGCCAACTTTCTTAATACTTCTGCACAATGTTCTTTAGTGACTGGCCCTTCAATAAGGGTACCGTAATTAAAAAAACAAACATGTGATGTCCTATCACATACGTAAAACAGAAATGCAGAACCTGTATTCTTCCACTTTCTATCATATATATAACAACATTCATGCACAACAAAAATGTCGTAAGAAAAGTTCAAAGTTGTTTTCTACAATGTTACATGTAAAATTAGGTTAAGAATGTAATGCATAGAGGATCCAACATTTCACATCTAAATCTACTTAATTTTTCACTTGAATACAAGACTGATGAATATTAAAAGTCTAGTGTTCACAGTGTGGAAAAAGAAAAAGGTCAAAATAGGCTTAGGTCAAAATTGAGACCTGAATATGACTTAGCTTTAGCACAGTTGTAAAACTGCTTTTATGAGAGAGAAAATACTGCATATTTTATACTGCATATTAATAGTTATGTAGAATTATGCCTGAGGGTTCTCCTGCTATGTGGAAGGGCTTTAATTCATTTCTAAAAGGGTTTCTGAAATTATATGCAAAATTCAATCTTTCTCACAGATTTTCTGCTGGTTCTGCTTCTAGTATGAACCGCAATTGGACACATAAACCCACAGAGGAAGTATGTGAATTAACATTGAAAGAAAGGGGAAGAATGATGCATAACACACTTGCCATTTGTTAGACCCCACCCATACATCTTAGAACAGCCATCTCCAGCCTTGTTCTCTACAAATATTCGGAACTTCATTCCCATCATCCCCATGCTGGCCGGGGCTGATAAAGGTTGGTCCAACAACATCAGGAGGGCATTAGGTTGGCAATACTGTTTTAGACTATTACTAGCTTTTGGCTGCTCTTCAAGCTAGAACCTAAACCAGATGCATTGGGCACAAACTGTAAGGAAATGTCATTACGTTTTGCGCTTTACTCTTACAAATAGAATATTAGGCGGCATGTTTGTGGCTGGGCAATGATTTCTTTCCCACGGCAAGTGGGAGTAATGCATGAATTAATGCTTTCACACACACACTTTCACACAAAGGTTGCACTATAGAGAAAACAAACCTATCCAGGAGGAGAGTTCTAGCCTAGGCTTCTACTTTACATTTGCAGCTCGGTCCTATGTGTCAGGAGTCATGACACTATGGACGTCTACTCAGAAATAAGTTCTATTAAATTCAATTTCAGCCCCAATTTTCTAGGTACAGGGATTGTTTTGTGTATCTGTTTTTTGTATGGGTTCAGGCATGTAAATTCTCAACAGCAAACTGAAATTGTGGCCCTGTAGATGCTGTTGGAATCCACCTCTACCATCCCTGACTATTGACCATGCTGATATGAGATGATGGAAGTTATACTTCCTAGAGGCTACCAATGTTGGCTATTGCTGGTGAAAGGTGACAAGATGCAAAGGAGAACAGGAGAGAGGAGGGAGTTTTGGCAAGTGAATCTTTACTTGCACATGTCCTACGAAAAGCTACACTGCCAGAAATTCTCTCTTCTGCACAAGTATTAAAGAAAAAGGAGGCCAACTTCCTTTGTGTTTGGTTTTTCCTCTTACGCTCTTTCTGCCCCTTCTGCTAACTCTCTTCCCATAAAAAAATATTCAATGTGTCAGTTGCAGAAGACTACCGTAATATAAAAGGCAACAATGATATTTCACACGTTGGCCAAAGGCCCAAATTAATGAAATACACAAGCCCTACCACCTGACTTCTCCCAAATTTAGCCAAATCATGCCCCCAGAGCCTTCTGTGAACAGTAGCAAAAGGGAATGCAGGCCCCTTCTGGACCCCTCTGCAATATGAGTACTGCACCAGCATGAGTCAATCATCTTTTTAGCAACCAAGCATGAAACAAATCCAATGCAGCACAAGAAAATGATTGTGTCTGGGAACAAAATTGCAAATGTTTTCCCACAATTTTTTTTGGGGGGGGTTTCATTTCATTAATTGCATAAATCATCACACCCTCTCTAGGTGTTTTGGCACTATGCTGGAGGTGCAAACCAAGGAAGGGCAGTGCTAACCACTTCCCCACAGATGTATGCAGAAGACATCTACTGCAGACAGCAAGGCTGCATGGTCAGCATTAATCACTTTCAATTAGACGCAAACCACATCATTTATGATGCTTTAATTCAACCCAGTGTACTAACTGCCATGAGCACACCTATTTTCAGGGTTATTTTAAAAGCTTCCAATTAATCTCTCGCAGACAATTGTTCATTTGGAGAGTGGGTTTAATGTGAGCTACCTGCTGCACAGGTATCTGAAGGATAATTGGTTTATATAACACTTGCACTGTCAAGTCTTCTTAAGACTGTGTAAGCCTCCCAGACTGTGAGCCAAAGGAAAGGAGAATTTGCTGCTGTTGCCATTCGTTTTAACTGTCAACTCTGGAAACTTGGGGTATCACCAGTGGTTCAATAGAGTGCTGACAGTCTTGTCTCTAAGGGCCTTCAAAATGGTGAGTCTTGGCATCTGATAATGACCAAAAGTTTGCTTTTTTATTCCCAAAGGGACTGATCATCTAGGTGAGACAAGACGAATTGTCAGGTGTGCATGGATTTACAGCAACAGAAACTGAGGTTACCTCTAGGTTGTGAGTATTTAGCGAGAGGAAATCAAGCACATACCCGAAATTTAGATTAAAGTGCTCTGTCAACCTAGTGCAGCAAATCAACTTTTTTCTTTCAATGACTTTTTGTGGTTAGGAATGCTATGGGGAAATGCACTGAGAAGTGTGGGATGAACAAATGGTTAACAGGGAAATATATAAACATTGCACAAGCAAATTGGGGGTGAATGCTGATTGTCATATAACGTCCCTGCAAAATATCCAGAATGAGGGCTCAATAAAGAGCAGAAATCATATAACCTCTGCATAAGCTTTGTGCAAACCAAGCAGGGTGAATGCGCAATGTACAGGCCACCTAGAGGAGTCCTGAGTGGGTTCAGCCAACCAGCAAAGCTAACCAGGTCAGAAAGCCAGCTGTAATGACCAGATGTGGCATGGCAGCTAATCTTCATGCACAGTAGGACAACCCACAGAAAGACGCATTAAGAAAAAAGGAGCCAGTCAGCCAAGTGCTCTATGGAAGATCACCAAGTGATCCAGGGTTGCCAGCATCTCTCTTTTGTTAGGATAACCAAGCATCCCTCCTACCTGGGTAACCCCACTATATTCAAGGACATTACAGTGGTACCTCGGGTTACAGATGCTTCAGGTTACAGACGCTTCAGGTTACAGACTCTGCTAACCCAGAAATAGTACCTCGGGTTAAGAACTTTACCTCAGGATGAGAACAGAAATCGTGCAGCGGCGGCACAAGGCCCTATGAGCTAAAGTGGTACCTCAGGTTGAGAACAGTTTCAGGTTAAGAATGGACGTCCAGAACAAATTAAGTTCTTAACCCGAGGTACCACTGTACTCAAGTTTGCCACCTGGTGGTGCTGCAGAGAAAGACACCCTAACAACCTCATTAACCATGGACTCCTCCAGATTGGTGGTTTTTTAAACAGGTGTATTCTGCAACACGACATGACACAAGAATAGCACATTAGTAGGGGATTTATAATAGACCGTCCAGTGCGGCGCTTTATTAGTTCTTCTGTGGTGTTCCCCCAAATTACCACATTATTGTTATCTAGAGGGGGAATCTTGCACCATAGTGCAACAAAAGTGGGACAAAAAGCCCAGTAAGATTTGTGGTATAAAACATTATAGGATTTCAGCAGGAAGCAGTTTGGAAATGAAGCAGTATGTCCTTCCTGAAACTTTTGCAGGCACAAACTATTGAAAGCAGTGTTGTGTATAATAATAATAATAATAATAATAATAATAATAATAATAATAATAATAATAATAGTAATAATAATAATTCATTTATACCCCGCCCATCTGGCTGGGTTTTCCCAGCCACTCTGGGCGGCTTCCAACAAAATATTAAAATACAATAGTCCTTCAGATATTAAAAGCTTCCCTAAACAGTGCTGCCTTCAGATGTCTGCTAAAAGTCTAGTAGTTGCTTTTTCCTTTGACATCTGGTGGGAGGGTTTCCACAGGGCGGGCGCCACTACCAAGAAGGCCCTCTGCCTGGTTCCCTGTAACTTTGCTTCTTGCAGTGAGGGAACCGCCAGAAGGCCCTCGGAGCTGGACCTCAGTGTCTGGGTTGGACAATGGGGGTGGAGATGTTCCTTCAGGTATCCTGGGTCGAGGCTATTTAGGGCTTTAAAGGTCAGCACCAACATTTTGAAATGTGCTCAGAAACCTAACCACCCCATCCTGAACACAAATCATCATGAATGCACAATATGATTCCCCCGTATTTAAAATTCAGAACAGTCCTCAGTTTCAGATGAAATTCCAAAAAAATAACAATTAAATTCATCAGGATCTGAAACTATAGTTGTTCAAGTGTTAAAATTTGTATTCAGGTGATTTTTATTTACGAAATCAGACTTGCTGAATTCAGTGTTACACACGGTAACTCTACCAAGAATAAATGGCTCTGTAAACAGATGCCCCTTTATTGCCTTTTACATTTCATATGATTTGAACCTTTTTAATGCAGCCTACTTTCATATTCTTAAATAATTTCTTCTCCGTCTGAAAAGCAGTGCTTTATTTGATGCAATTAGATATCTTCGTTGTTATGGATAAACACCTACGGCTTGATTCATAAAGGAAAGGCTTACATGCGTGCAGTAAAATGCTGTACACACACCACATTGTTGTGAGGAATAGACCCTTGGGCATTTCCCTCTAGATTCACAATGAAACTTGGTTATGGAAGGGAATTGCATATGTGAGTCAAATGGGCTTGAGGCAGCAGCTCAGCTTTATCCAGGAAACATGAAAAGGCTTCAGGGAAACATTATCCCTTGGTGATCATAAAAGCAGCACTTGCCTGCTTCCATGTGGAATATCCTTAGAACCTTGTTCACAAGCTCAGAAAGAATGGAGAGGCAAAGCTGAGTGGTTCTGGTACCCAAAGGGATTTCAAAGACAGGGCTGCCAAACACAGGGGCCCAGATTCTTCAGCTAGATAAAACTGGGCATAAATGCAGGGGTTTACAACCACATCCCTCAGAGGCCAGATTCAGGCTTTCAGAATAATCCACTCAAGTTACAATCCACAACTGACTGAAATCACTGGAAAATGGCCAAGCACGTTAAGGGGCAGCTATGAAATTCCAAAGCATTGGATACATTTCATATTAATAGTTTAATTTTACATAGGTTCGTGAAGCAGCGGCTGATCAAATCACACTGTTTAACCACTCACATTCATTAGTTACAGATGAAACAAACATGGATTTTCAGTCATCTTTAAACCACGGAGTTGTCTTCTGTTCACACAAGACATTCCTCATTTTCTATTTTAGTGTTTATTATTTTAACTTAGATACTTAAAGTAAGGTGAAGCAGTGCATGTTCTTACTTTTTATGAAACTTATTTAGGTTCTGTAGGAGAAGCTTTTTATTCCACAAAATATTCTCTGTCTTTAAGCCTGCAGCTGTATTTTTTGATTTCCACCCAGTTAGAGATAAGGGGAGGAAGGGGCTGCCCGCTAATTAGTTTTTAACACGGTTTCAGAATGCACTGTAAAAAAAGGCCCACATTAGAAAAAGTTATAATCACCTTGCTTTAGATTTTTTTTATTATGATGATGATCACCTTGTTTTAGCTTGTTATGATTATATTTTATATTGATTTTGAACTGTGAAGATTTCAAAATGCATCAGAAACATGATCTCTTCTCAACAAACTTATAATGAGTCATCAGCCCTATATCAAAGGTGATGTGAACTGAGGGTAACAGGACCTCACCAGGAACCAGTGAGGTGAAGTGGGGACTCAAGCTCAGCCATGGAGCACACTGGGTAAGCATGGGGCAAAGTTAAGAACTGCTAGATGTGTGTGAAACATCTGCATGTGATGAACTGTAGGTTCTCAATGAAGTAACTTCAGGTGCTGAATTGACCTTGCCTACCCAGGCTGGCCATTTTGTTCTGCTAGATAGGAAAAAGTATCAGAGAGCTTCCTGCACCAGTTAAGACTTGTTCGAGCAATGAAGGCTTTTTGAGCTTTGTATGCTCCTGTATTCTTTATTACATTTCAGTTTCTGATTTCTGGCTTGTTCTTAGAGCCTTCCTCCTGGTTCATCTTCCAGTTCTGACCTACAATACAATCCTCATTGTGTCTATTCAGAAGTAAGTCCTACTGAATCAAATAGGGTTTACTTTCAGGTAAGCTGTGGGATTGTGCAGTCCCATGGACTGCAAGAAGTGCAAGAAGATCAAACCTCTCCATTCTTAAGGAAATCAGCCCTGAGTGCTCACTGGAAGGACAGAGCGTGAAGCTGAGACTCCAATACTTTGGCCACCTCAGGAAAAGAGAAGATTCCCTGGAAAAGACCCTGATGTTGGGAAAGATTGAGGGCACAAGGAGAAGGGGACGACAGATGACGAGATGGTTGGACAGTGTTCTCGAAGCTACCAGCATGAATTTGACCAAGATGCGGGAGGCAGTGGAAGACAGGAGTGCCTGGCGTGCTCTGGTCCATGGGGTCACGAAGAGTCGGACACGAGTAAACGACTAAACAACAACAAGCTGTGTTAGGAATGAAGCCTTATTCTTTGGTGCTGATTACGGGTTTAACTCTAACTGCTGTCTATGAACCAGGCCAACACCCACTACTTTTTCTCAATATATGCCACCTTGAACTCATTGAACAAACATAAATATTTGTTTGCCTAAGCCTTCAGCTACCTAGTGAGTTTGCAGCTGCAACATTATTTAAGCCAAGACTCACAGATCACACTTAAGAGCTTCCACACTACAATAACACAAGTACTATAACTGCTTGGGATCCTACTGAACAAATTGTACCGGGTCAGAGTCCAAAGGGATACCTTTGTTTTGTACCTTGTTTTGTGTGAGAAAAATGAAACCAATCCAAAGATGTGGTTCTGCTTGCACAACCTCTTTCACAAGTGGAAGCATAATTTATGTGTAATAGCACAATGTGGACTTTTTGAACAGGTTCCTGCACAAGTGTTTACGGTGGTGGTAGCCAACCTAGTGCCCTCCAGATACTTGGGACTACAATTCCCATTGGCCCAGCCAGAATGGCCAACGGTGGGGGATGATGCGAAGGAAGAGAGGGGCAAGCATGTGAGCCCAAGGCTTCTTCAGCCTTGTTCTAGGTCATGCTCGTAATGCTAAACCATGGTTTAGTGTTCTATACAAATCAGCCTAATATAATGGGAAGTGCACACAATATTGCTTTTACTTTTTTTATTGGCCATGCATCTTACATTGGCACTTTTAAAATATTCTGAACATCATTTTTTATCTCCATGTTTATGCTATTAGGCCATTCTTCTCCATTATGTCTGATTATGAAAGGTGTATTCCATATTTCAGAATTCATTATTATCTCCCTGCTATCTATCCATCTGCTTATTTTAGCAACCTCTTCCTCACTGTTGGGTTTGGTATAGACTTCCCATCCCTTTGCCTACTGCTTTAAACTCTCCCCCATAGTTCTGTCTATCCTCTCAGTAAGTACATTTGTGACCCTTCTGTTCACATGGAAACTTTCCCACCTGTACAGCCACCATCTGTTTGAAAATGCCCCAGCAATCTGAAGGGGATGGAGAAAATTCTCCTCTACTGAACAAAAAAAGCTGATTGAAATCTTCCTGGGCTCCAAATATTTCATAACTATTCTCAAAAAATAAAATATTTTGATTACTGCAAGCATTTCCTACAAATATTTATCAGAACATCTACCAACTTGTTCCATCTTTCTGCAACTTAGATTCCTTAATTGTTATATTTTCACAACCTGGGTATTTTTTCCTTATGCTACATTATCTGCAGCTTGTTTTGCCTACTCCCCCCCCCCCCCCAGTTGCATGGATTCTTGTACTGTGCCTGCATGAATGATAAGGAGTAGCTATGGTTTAACTGCATCAGCCTACAAAGGAAAGACAACAAGACAGATTTCACAATGCCACTGGTTATCTTATGCCTGGAGTATGCAAATCAGCTGTTTACTCCATTATCATTTCAAGGGTTTTATTAGTCACTGTCAAGTTATATGCTTTAGCAACCTTTTTCAGCCGTGGGCCGGTCCACTGTCCCTCAGACCATGTGGTGGGCAGGACTATATTTTGAAAAAAATTATATGCCCCCCCCCGCCAAATAACCCAGAGATGCATTTTAAATAAAAGCACACATTCTACTCATGTAAAAACATGCTGATTCCTGGACCGTCCGCAGTCCAAATTGAGAAGGTGATTGGGCCGCATCTGGCCCCTGGGCCTTAGGTTGCCTATCCATGATCTATATCCATGTAGAGATAAGCAGAACTGAGTTCAGTGTGGCTTACGCCCAGGTAAATAAGTATAGGATTACCTATTTTTTTTAAAACCTCCAAAAATACATAACAAATCTGGCATGCACTGACCTTGATGGGGTCTAAAAACAGGTTCTGTCACTCAACCCTTCCCAAACCAGGAATATCAGTAAGACGCATGACAGAATCCCCACAGCTATTATTTTTGTAATGCCGTATATTTTAAATAACTTAAATTTATATTGAATACATGTGGTTTTCAATTTGTACAAAGCTTAGGGTAAGTGTAACATAAAGCAGAAGAGAAATGTTTTTATTCAAATAGAAATAAAAAATAAAATTGTGCAGAAAAGTATTTGAAATTTGCACACTTTGATGAGTTCTTAGATCTCAGAACTGAAACTGAGCAGCAAGAAGGAACTGCCCTACTGACAAAGCAGAGCAATGCCACCTTCTGCAGTTCCATGGACCTATACAAATGGGATAAAAGTCATCTCTGCACTATGAAATAAAGGTGTATTAAAGATATGAAGATAGTAAAGTACCATATATAACTGTCTATTGTTTAGTAGTTTCTGAATGCAGCGAAATAAATTATAATATAATTCAGTTTCTCTAACAATAAAAGAAGGGTCTCAAGTGCTTCAAGCGACATGAAGAGCTAGCAGCAAAGAAAATTGAAACATCACATGTATAGAACTTACTTTCAGATGTGAATGGAGAAGGATGGTGTATCTGTTTTCCCCCTTCTTCTTCTTCTTCTTCTTCATAACCTAAGGTGGGGGGAATGGGAGTTGTTATTTTAGACCATGAAGAAAAAACTCAGCAATTCAAAACAAACAAGAATTGCTACACACATATATAAAAATTATCCTTAAATTCATAATGCTGAAGAAAAAGGCTGTGAGGTTTTTTGTTTTTCATTTTTCATTTTACTTTATAATATTTGAAACGGTGCATTGGAGATTGTAGAACATCAAACATCTGAAATGTGAGATCGGCAAAGGGATCTATGTAATTTTTGTAAGTGGTCCTTGCTATTGTGATGTGCGAGGTAAGAGAGCTGCAGCTTTGTTTATCTGGCCCCCGCACAATATTGTCAGGATGCATTTCCATTTTCCAAGTGACTGCTGCCACTGTGCCACAATCTGTGCTTATTTCTCAAGCAGCTAAACCCTTTGACACTGTGGTTTTTAATTAAAATTACATTAAAGTTAATCAGCCAGAAAGAGGTTTCTGTAGAAGGCAGGTTTGATTGCAACCTGCAAAGGGCATCGAGGCTGCCAACTCGCTAAAGATGTGGTGGCAGATGCCAAGCTGTTTGTGCAAGCCCAACCCTAGTTACCAAGATGCTGGAAGAGGTCACTTCTGTTTTCACCTTTTTTGAACAACTGTCACACAACGGGTTCTGCCTAAGAAATGTTGACCATGCCATGTGAACCGAAACAGAGGCCAAGAGACTAGTAGTCATCTTCTCTTTCTTTGTTAAATGGGTTGTTTTTCCTTTGTTAATGGGCTGACTAGAAGAAGAAAAAGATTGAAACTAATGCTTAAGAAGAGGTGAAGAACCTGAAGCCTTCCAGATGCTATTGTACTATAGTTCCCATCATCCCTGACCATTGGCCATGATTTAGAGTGGAAGGGACGGGAGTCCATCTGGAGAGCCATGGCTTCCCTATCTCTGATCTGTGAAAAATATCTAGTGTGATTGAAGGGTTAGAGAGTGCTAGACTAGATTCACGGAAATGTAGGTTCAAATCCCTACTCAGCCATAAAATACACTGCGGTCCTATCTCTGCACTATATATTTAAAGCACTATCATACTACTTTAAACAGGATGACTTCCCCCAAAGAAGTGTAGTGTGTTACGAATGCTGCGAGTTCTTAGGAGACCCATACCCCCCCCACAAAAAAAGCTTCAGTTCCCAGTGTAGTTTAACAACCAGTCCCTCTTCCCAAAGAACTCTGGAAATTCTAACTGTGATGGGAATAGGGGTCTCCTAACAACTCAGAGCATCCTTAGCAAACTACAGTTCACAGGATTATTTTGAGGAAAGCCATGACTGAGTAAAGTGCTTATGATACTACTTTAAATGTATAGTGCAGATGGGGCCTAAGAGACCTTGAACTGGCTACTTTTTCTCCATCTAACCTCCCTCACTGGATAGATGTGAGTATAAAAGGGGAAATCATGCATGCTACTTCCTTGCAGAAGAGCAAAAGAGAAGATAAATGTGTAAATAAAGTACATTGTATGTACTTTAGAGACTTGATATTATGCATCTGTTTATGCCACATTTTCTGTGTTTGTGTGTGCGCGCGTATGAGCACCATAAAGTATCTATTCATGAAATTTCCAGTGGAGTAACATTAAATAATGCAAAGGTCACTCCACAATAGCAGAGGCATTTTATTTGTAATTAAAGAGGTATGTGGCATGGGTTTGGCTGCCTCTTGAGGTATCATCATCAACCTTGGAGTGAGGGCTCCCAATGTGCAGGTGGTGGACTCTGTCATCATTTGGATGCCAGCCACTATTTTGAATCAAGATGGTGGACTGAAACATCATTTTGGCATGACCCATTTTAGTGTGATGGGTCCAAACTCACAAATGACAGCATTCGCTTAAAAAACACAGCATTTTGGGGTCTCTAAAAACTCCCAGGCAGCTCTGGGCACCGCCCACTAGCATCAGATAAAGTCTTCAGTCATAAATCCATATCAGATTATGGGTTTATTATTGATTTATTTTACTGTCTAAACTAGTCTAACTGGATGCCAGTCAAGGTGTAATCATTGCTCCCTTTTTTGAATACCAGCTCCCGGAATTGGGCTCTCAGTGGTTTACTAACATCTCAGGAATATTGGGAAATGCTTGGTAAAAAAAAAGTTTAAATTTTAACTTTGTGACTGCTGGTATTTTCTACCATATTTTCGCACCAAATGTTTCTTTAAATTCTCCTCCCTACCCACCTGATGTGAAAGATCAGCCCTTGAAAAAATATTGTGGTTAGCCTTTCCAATGCCCCCTGAATTTGTGCATGAAACAAAGAAGCACTTGGATTGGCTTATCTATTGTACTTCCTACATCACTATTGATTAGGTAACATGGAAGTCTATGGTACCAGATGTGACTGTCAAAACACTTGGCCACTGTACTCAATGGGTTAACTGATGACATGCAATGTACTTAATCTGGCGAAAGCATTTCAAGGTTGGATAATACTTCCCCTCAGATTACCACTTGGTCAATTAGCAACCTTTAGGATAGAGTCGTGTCCGTGTATCCTTTTCTTATCCTGTCAGCTTTCCTTAGCCATTCACCAGTAAAATGGGCCTGCAACTAAAACCGTTTTCTCCCCCCTTCCCCCAGCTAGGGTAGCTGAAAGACCAGTTCCTTATCCCTCACAGAAACTTTCCTGTCGGCAATGAAACAGCAGTTATGTCACACCAGCTCAAAAGGCAAATGCGAAGGGACTGCTCAAGTATAAGATGCTGTCTGGTGAAAAAGAGAGAGATGGGGGTAGCTCATTTGACAGAGCTGTTCACACTTTTCCTGCACAGCTGGGAGACATTAGCTTGATTTCCCAAGATTGGTGTGTTTTCTAGCACGGTGAACTAAAAGCAAAAATAAAATTAGAAAAAACAGCACTTATATATACAGAGAGAGAGAGAGAGAGAGAGACGGACAGAGAAAGAGAACTGAGTATTTTGTGACATATATTTACCTTATGAAGTTTTAAAAATCCTGTTTACAGTACAGTGGTACCTTGGGTTACAGACGCTTCAGGTTACAGATGCTTCAGGTTACAGACTCCGCTAACCCAGAAATAGTACCTCAGGTTAAGAACTTTGTTTCAGGATGAGAACAGGAATCACATGGCAGTGGTGTGGCAGTGGCAGGAGGCCCCATTAGCTAAAGTGGTACCTCAGGTTAAGAACAATTTCAGGTTAAGAATAGACCTCCAGAACGAATTAAGTTCTTAACCCAAGGTACCAATGTATATTCCAGCAACCAACCACTTCTGCCTTTAGATTAAGGATTGCATTCAACTAATTTTGACTCAAAGCAGAGCCAGAAGAACCAGTGAAAATAATGGCCAGGACTAACAAAGGTCCATTGTCCCCAGTAATGTTGGAATTTCATATCACAGTGAACAGGAGATGAGCAAGTAACAGCATCCTGCTACTGTTGAGGTGTGGCAGCATGACTGTGACTGCAAGGACCAAGCTGGTTTTGATCAATGCATATGGCTAGATTCCTGTATACAGTATATATATTTAGTAATGTTAAGCTATTGAATTTTCAAAATCAGGCACATTCAGCGTCACATGGCAAAACTATTCCTGAACTGCGTATCATTTGAGAGCACAGATGAGGGAAATCACATGATTCAATATTTTGCCATATAAAAATATTCCTTACACGTAGAAAATGAAATGTCAAGGGAGAGCGATTCAATTTTGACCTTCTCCCTGACCATGTTTTTATAAAACACATTCAAAAAGTATTAAAGCTCTTTCAAATTTTCTTTGATAGATGCCCTCCTCCAAATATGAAATAACACATTTATGATGTGATGAAATTTTTGTACATATCAGGCCTAATCATCTTCTGCAAGGCAGAACAATCTGTCCATCAGTATGTAGCCCCATGAAAGAGGACAAGGAGACCTGGAGTGGAGTTTAAATGATGTTCACCAGTCTGTCCCTGCCTTTTCTCCAGCAATGAATTTTTGACACAAGGAATCAGAGGATGGTAATATGAGCCATTAAAAACAATGGGAATATGGTCACACCCAAGTGGCACAGTTTCATAAAACCTTCTCCTATTATTTATATAATAAAAGATGAGTGAAAATAAGATTAACTGTAGTTTCCTTCTTTATGACATGATATATTTTCTAGCCTTACGAGCAAACACCCAAACACATTTTTGTTTAATCCAAACCTATGCAGGTAAAGAAATGAACAAATGAGGTCATCATGCATCAGCAGTTTCTGACATGTTTTCAGTTCTTTCCTTGAAAATTCAACTGCTCATTAATTTCGCCATTCTGCAGTATTATATGATGATGACTCAATGTGTGATTATAGGTGCAAAATGCTCTACAAGGGCATGGGGAGTCTTGTTGACTTGATATATTTAACCGTGATACTCATTTTAAGTCTAAATAGTCAAACAGTCTCCTAATTCAGGCTGTGTTCTGAGGGACTGCTATTTCTCTCTCTGCTTTTGAGTTTCCTTTTCTTTATGGTCATCTTTCAACAGTTCCTAGAAATATAGATATATAAGAGAAGTGAAGATTATCACCAGAATATGTTAAAAGCATGGTAGATATGGCAATCAGTCTATCTGCTAGTCATGGTGACTCTGCTCTGCCTTCACGGTCACAGGCGGCAATGCTTCTGAATACCAGTTGCTGTAAACCACAGGAAGGGAGAGTGTTCTTGTCTTTGGGTCCTCCTTGTGGGTTTCCTACAAGAATCTAGTTAGTTACTGTGACAACAGGATGCTGGTCTAGATGGAACACTAGCTGATCCAACAGGTAATTACCAATCGGTGAGCTTGACCTCGAGACCAGGAAAGACCCTAGAGCACTTAGAAAATGCTGTTATTTCTAAGACCCAGCATGGGATTGTCAAAAACAAGTCATGGTAGGGGAATCTCATTTGTTTTTGTTTTCTTGATAGAGTTAAAAGCCTGGTGGATCAAGGGAATGGTGCAGACGTAGTTTATCTTGATTTCAGGAAGGCTTTTGACAAAGTTTCCCATTACATTCTTGCAGAGAAGCTGGTAAAATGTGGGCTGGATGAGGTAACTGTTAGGGGCATTTGTAGCTGGTTGACTGATCAAACTCAAAGAGTGCTCACTAATGGTTCCTTGTCATCCTGGGAAAATGTGATAAGTGGGGTGCTGAAGGGTTCTGTCCTGGGCTGGTTGTTTTTCAGTGACTTGGATGAAGGTATTGAGGGGATGCTCATCAAATTTGCTGATGACACCATACTGGGAGGGGTAGCTAATGCTGCAAAAGACAGAATCAGGATTCAAGATGACCTTAACAGATTGGTGAACTGGGAATGGGTGTAGCCAAGCGGGGGGTGGGGGTGGGGAGGCAGATGCCACTGCCCAATTAAGTAAAACATTGGAAATACTTAACTAACTGATCTATCACATAGGTTCTGCCCCCACAACAAAGTCCTGCCCCCCCAACAAAAATCCTGGCTACACCCATGGAACTGGGCTGCAACTAACAAAATGAATTTCAATAGGGACAAATGTAAGGTTCTACATTTAGGCAGGTCCCACCTGTGAAATAATGCCCCCCCAACCACACTTTTGATTATGAGCAGAATGGATGGTATCACTATCACAGGGCAAATGAAGCCCGATCCCATACATTTCTGATCTAAGGACAGGGCTTCTGGGTTAGGCAGCCTATCTTTCATGAAGGGTTAAGCCCTATAAGCGTTCCTTTTACAAATGATGTCTGAGGGGAGGTATCAGGAGGCCAAACATGCAAAAAATCTGTTATAACAATAATAAAAAGTATACAGAACCTGGCCATTAGCCTTATTGGTGTATTTTAAAAGATATATATGTGAACAAAGACATATATAATACATCAATGATACATTCCTGCTTTTTCAGGGGTCAGCAAACTTTTTCAGCAGGGGGCCAGTCCACTGTCCCTCAGACCTTGTGGGGGGCCAGACTATATTTTTTTGGGGGGGGGTGAATGAATTTGTATGCCCCACAAATAACCCAGAGATGCATTTTAAATAAAAGGACACATTCTACTCATGTAAAAACACGCTGATTCCCGGACAGTCCGCGAGCCAGATTGAGAAGGCGATTGGGCCGGATCCAGCCCCCAGACCTTAGTTTGCCTACCCATGTTTTAAACCTTCATGCTGTTTGTTGGAAATTGGCATTTGTTGTATTAAAAGTAAGTACAGAACAGAGCGATCTTGCCACATTAATGACAATGGTGATCATAGCACAGGAAATAGACTTAAATGAAAGGACAATGAAAGTCTCTCTCTCTCTCTGAATCAATACAGACAGTAATCCAGGTCTATATCTTTCATATTAGCTGAGAGCTCTGCATGTGATGACCCAGACCTGAACCCTGTTCTCTGCAATCCATACGTATCATTTACTCCACACACAAATTGGTTCATGGACTTGCACATAGAGGCGTGACGCATCTTATAATGCTCAATCACAGCAGGAGAAGAGATAGGAGAAGAGAATAGAGGGATTGGGGGACGGGGGGGGGGAGAGAGAGAGAGAGAGAGAGAGAGAGAGAGAGAGAGAGAGAGAGAATGAGAGAGAGAGAGAGAGAGAGAGAGAGAGAGAGAGAGAGAGAGAGAGAGAGATATCCCTTGTGGCACAGCCACTTTGATGGCCAAGTAGAGACATCTTCACTTCTCCTTCACAGAACAGTAGACACATTGCAACTGACTATGTTTCAGGGTTGCAATTGGTTTGGTAGGACTGTTATCCTTGCACTGATCCCAGGAAACAAAATCTACAAAAAGGTAGTAGGGTTGTTGTTGTTGTTTTAAGGCCCTACAGGTAAAGTGCACCGGCTATCTTTTCCAGGTTTAACTTGTTAAGGTGCCAGTGTAATGTCCTATTGATGTTCCCATTGATCCTAGCCAGCATGGCCAACGGACTGGGATGATGGGAATTGGAGCCAACAACATCTGGAAAACACCACACTGGCTACCCCTCTGCTAATGTATACAATATTTCTACTTCAGAAAGTCAGGCAGAGGTTGGTCATGCGTCTTGCGTTTGGGACAGTCCTCTGTTTGAAGGGTTATCAGCAGACTATCTGAAAGAGTCCTCTATTTTAAGTGCTGCACAGTAGAAGTCTTTTTTAAAAAAAAAGAAGAAGAAAAGATTAGGAATTGTAAGAAGGGTGAGCAGGTGCCTGGAACAAACAGTTAGCAGGCCACATGCTCCAAGTATTGTATTGTATTATATGCAGTTTTTCAGCTTAATTGCTTCTTATGTCAACTGTATTTATTATTTTGTAAACTGCTTTGAGACTTGTATAAAGCAGTATGTGTGTGTGTGTTAAGCTAGCTAGCTAGCTTGACATAAAAGCCTTCCTCCCTATCATGAGATGCTGTAAATTTCTATTTTAAAATGACATCTAAATTTGCATCTATTCACATAAATTGGTTTACGCAATTTTAATATGAAATTTTGTCCTCTTTTCATTTGGTAATGCATAATTTGCTGCCTTAGACAGAAGTCTTCAACATGAAAACCTATAGCTGTTTCCAAAATCATCTTTATATTTTTTACTGTGACTTTGTTGAAAGCACAGGTCTCAGGATGCAAAAGAAATTCAAATGGTCAATTTTGATTATAGCTGGATGTGACAAAATAATTTTAAAAGAAGAAAAAAAGCTATGTTTTCCTTTGTTGAGGAACTCTAGTCTCGTAACCACACACTCCATGACAAAATAGAAAGGCAGCCAATATACAGGAAACTAGTTTCAAGCGCTTATTTACACACTACCTTAATACACACCCACCCTGCACCTTAGTCAACTAATTAAGTAAATTATCAGGACTAAGTACAGTAGCCTTATTGTTTCATATTGCAATCACTAAATATGCAATTTTTGCGTGTTAAGGTATCAAAACAAGGTTATAGATCAGTTTTATGTTTCTTTAAAAAGGGAAAAGCTAGAAAGGAGGGAAATAATTGATTTTATCTGTCATCATACTTAACGTCCCCAAGGAATGGATTTGGTGATATCAATATAAATTCACAGCACTTGGCTTCCCCTGTACTGACTCTTAATTTCATGTCTGAACATGGCTTTCCCCAAGCGATTGCTTGATTAAAGTGCTGTGGCTTATAATTATAATTTATAACTCATTTAACAGACAATATTAGTTAATCCCTAAGAATGTGATGGGAATCTATGAAGACCGCGTCCACAATGTACCATCCATCCAGCACTGCTGCATTTCTCAGGCAGCCTTGCTGAAATGAATCAGATGTTTATGATGTTTAGTGGATTATTCCCATGCTATACCATCACCACAGAGATATAGGAAGCTTCTTTATCTTGAGTCAGACCATTGATTCATCTAGCCCAGTAATGTCTATACTAGCAGGCAAGCAGCCCTTCAAGGTTTCGGATGGAAGTCTTTCCCAGCCCTGCCTGGAGATGTCACAAACTGAACCTGGGACTTTCTGCATTTTCTACCCTTGTGGACAGCCCCAGGCACTCTTAGGCCTTAACCAGCCAGATAGGTTTTGGAGAGTTAGACCCACATTAAAAGTGTTTCAATGCTTATCTATCATTACCATTATTGAATTTTATGAACACCACATACAAATCAGATACAGTGGTACCTTGGCTTATGAACTTAATTCGTTCCGGAAGTCCGTTCTTAAACCAAAACCATTCTTAAACCGAGGCGTGTTTTCCCTAATGGGGCCTCCCACCACCAGTGCCCTTCCACCATTCAGATTCTGTTCTTAGACCGAGGTAAAGTTCTCAAACCCACACACTATTTCCGGTTTTGCGGAGTGTGTAAACCGAATCATTCTTAAACCGAACTGTTCTTAAACAAGGTACCACTGTACTCCCAATGGTCTACAGTAGAGGATCATTAACCTTTTTAGGACTGGTGATTTCTAATTTTAATTTGTAGGGAAGATACACATTAGCTAGCGGACGTTAGGGGAACACTGGCTTAAAGACACTAATACGTAACAAAGATTGTCATTAACTTTAAGCTGGGTTGTTCTTTTTATTTATGTCCGTTAATTTATTTCAAAAGTTCTGAAACATCACATTGTTTTAATTAGCTACTGAGAGACAACAAAATTTGTATTTCTGACAAGGAAGACACTTTAGGGGCACTGGAAAGAAACCACATTTGTTTTCTGAGAGTCTCATGAAATTGATATCACACTGTCATTTTAAGCTATCTCAGCCTCCTACTACAAAGCAAGCAAACAGATTTGATTTTGGTCCATTTTAAAGTGCATTGTTTTATGACAAATTACGAAGCCGAAGTGGTAAAATAATGTGTAATTTATATGAGACACTGTTTTTTTAATTAATGTTTTATTTTAAAAGGTAAAGGTAAAGGACCTCGACAGTTAAGTCCAGTTGTGAACGACTCTGGGGTTGTGGTGCTCATTTCGCTTTTCTGGCTGAGGGAACCGACGTTTGTCCACAGACAGTTTTTCCGAGTCATATGACCAGCATGACTAAGCCGCTTCTGGCGAAACCAGAGCAATGCACGGAAACACCGTTTACCTTCCTGCTGGAGTGGTACCTATTTATTTACTTGCACTTTGATGTGCTTTCGAACTGCTAGGTTGGCAAACTTCCCTTCTTCCTTTGGTTTTGCCCCCGTTTTTCTTTCTCTCAGTTTACTCCTCCCCTTAGTGTTCTTTGTCCGGGACCTGCCATCTTTTATTCCATTGGCTTTCTATCTGTTACTTCCTCTGCCCTCTTCCTTCAGGCCTCTGCCACCTCGACTCCCCTTGGATTTTTTTTTGTTTTAAGATCTGTGTTATCAAAGTGGTGCCTGATGACTCCCTAAGAACAGAAAGCCACAAATTAATGCTACTGTGCTCAACCCACTTCTCTGAGAAGTTTGAGGGTTCAGAACTTAGCCAGGTTTGCTTTTCTTTTGATGGAATCACTGGAGGCTTATTGGTGTTTTGTAATATTTGCCTTCATTTGCAAATACTTTGGTTGAACATTAGGTGGAAAACACTTCAAAGCCCACTGCCCCTAAACCAGGTCTGCAGGGAGACAGCTGGCACCCCAAATTGCTGATATCTCATAGAGTCCAAAAGTCAGCTCTCTGTGACTTTATCGGCGCTCTCTCAAATTGCTGTTTGTCTTCACACATGGCAACTAGATCACAGCAGGTGTGAGGTATCTCTCTTTCAGGCATTTCCCAAGGCACTTAAGCCCTGTGTGCACATTATAGCTCCTGTGTTGATGGACATGGGACAGGGAGTGGGACTTTACCCAGCAGTTTGGCCCTCTAACACCCACCCTGTCTGTAACACCCACCCTGCCTTTGCTCATATAGTTATGCACACAAAGGTTTCCATGGGAACTGGAGCCCAGTTCCGGATCCAATGAAAGCCTTCATGCAAAGGCTCCTTCCCTACAGACATTTTACGCTATACACGCTATACATCAGGGGAGGTGGGCTTATTATTATTATTATTTGGATTTATATACGGCCCCATACCCAGGGGTCTCAGGGTGGTTCACAGAATAAAATCAAAATATTAAACCACAAAATACGGTACCTAATAAGAATAAAAACAACAACCCAATAGCCCCCACCCACCCACACAAAAACACCACATTTTAAAAGGGCATAGGATGTTAATTGGATCAATCAAAGGCCTGGTTAAAAAGCAACGTTTTTGCCTGGTGCCTAAAGGTGTGTAATGAAGGCGCCAGGCAAACTTCCCTGGGGAGAGTGTTCCACAGACATGGAGCCACTGCAGAGAAGGCCCCTTCTCATGTTGCCACCCTCTGGACCTCTCAAGGAGGGGGTACACAAAGGAGGGCCTCAGAAGATGATCTCAGGGTCTGGTTAGGTTCATATGGAAAGAGGCGGTCCTTGAGGTTTTGTGGTCCTGAGCCGTTTAAGGCTTTATAGGTCAAAACCAGCACTTTGAATTGGGCCCATAAACTAATTGGTAGCCAGTGCAGTCGGATCAGGATCTGTGTAATATGCTCGAAGCATCTTGCTCTGGTGAGCAACTTGGCTGCTGAATTCTGCACTAGCTGAAGTTTCTGAACCATCTTCAGAGGCAGCCCTATGTATAACGCATTGCAGTAATCTAACCTTGAGGTTAACAGAGCATAGACAACAGCAGAGGTAGAGCACACCATCTCAGAGAGAGGGGCTACTCACTACCTCCATGCTCTTTGCATCACTGTTCATCAGGACAGGAGCTATGTCACCAGGAGCACTCTGGGCTCTGTTAACCCTCTCCTGTCCAAACAATAACAATCCCTGTCCTGAGACCGCTGAGGCATGCGGAATCACACAGAGGTTTCATTTCCATCCTTGGCTCTCCTTGTACTACTTACCTGGCAGCCAAATTTGAGGAAGAGTACAAGGAACCATAGCTCACTGCAGTGAAGATATTCACAATAGCAGGACTGAGAAAGGCTTGCCTAAGAAATATCTACCAGAACCCTGGAAGGAAGCTCAGTATCGTTAATCTAGGGTCTTTTTTGTTGTTGTTAAAAGCAGCCATGGGGGTGGAATGGGGTCATAGTGCTTGGGAAGGCTTAACCCCTTTTCCTGGACTATATCCCACCCAATCAAAACTGCCTGCCAACTGCTGTTTGCCATGCAGGTCACCTATATGCCATGCAGGGCGCCTATATGTTATGCCCCCTGGGAAAACAGATTTAAATTTGGAAAATTGTACAGGAATTTAAAACAGCCTCTCCAGAACTGCAGTACCAATCCCAATTCCCCTCTGCCTTCCGTGGCTACTATTAACAAGGAAAAAAGAAAACCCAGAAAGATCCCATTCATGAATTTCTTATACTGTACCCTATCTAAAGGTAAAGGTAAAGGGACCCCTGACCATTAGGTCCAGTCGTGGCCGACTCTGGGGTTGCGGTGCTCATCTCGCTTTATTGGCCAAGGGAGCCAGCGTACAGCTTCCGGGTCATGTGGCCAGCATGACTAAGCTGCTTCTGGTGAACCAGAGCAACGCACGGAAATGCTGTTTACCTTCCCGCCAGAGCGGTACCTATTTATCTACTTGCTCTTTGATGTGCTTTGAAACTGCTAGGTTGGCAGGAGTAGGGAATGAGCAACGGGAGCTCATCCTGTGGCGGGGATTCGAACCGCCGACCTTCTGATCGGCAAGTCCTAGGCTCTGTGGTTTAACTCACAGTGCCACCCACTTCCCTGTACCCTATCTACTTTGGTCTTAATATAACATCTTGCTTAAAGGCACCTGATGTGATGATATCCCAAGTGAGCTTTTAATCAGGCACTTCCCAGCCCATGCTTTTGCACGTTAAGTACTTTAAAAAAAAAGTTTATATTTATTTCTTGCATTTCCCTAACAGTGGGGTTTTTTTATTAAAAAAAAAGTCTCCAGTAGTACCAATGGAGGTTTCCTTTGAAATGCAGCCAGCAGTTTTGGGTGGGGGGATAATTTTTTCAGGACTATGGGTAAAAGGGAAATAATTAAACTTTATCCTTCCCCTTCCCATCCCCAAGGCTGCTCAAGATCTCCCTCATCTATGCCCCACCAAACAGAGCTATAAAGATGCATACAGGGAAAAATGAATATTGATTGCATTCACACAATTAACATAATGTCTAGTTTGGTTGTTAGTTGTTGACCAAGTAGGTTATAGCATCTAGCCTGCCCAAGCCAGTCAAATAGTTTGCAAGGTACATGTGGTTTCACATACAAGGGGGGGGGGACATGGTCAGGGCAGCTGGGTGCTTAGCATGCAGGTAGGTCACTACAACTAATTCTATCCATCCTTCAACCAAGCATCCTTCCTGCTCAATAGCAGCAGAGCTCACAATGGATGGCAGACATCAAAATAGCACAGAGCTATAAAAGATCCCCCCCTTCTTCCTCCTTTTATCTCGTTTCCCTTTCAGATTTGTTTTTCCCCTTTTCTTTCATGCCCTACAAGAGCAGCATTAAATGCTGAATCAGACAATGCGTGAGGACAAAGTCCTTCTCGGATAATTAGACTGAGCCTCAAATATCTGGCCTGTACACATCTTTGTATACCAAGTGGATCCGAGCCCCCAGTGATTCAGGGCCAAGGGTCGGAGCAGCAGCCTGTAAGAGGAGACTGCGTGTGACTCTTCTTGCTAAAACTGTACATCTCTAGTGCATATTTCATCCATGTTTCAAGGTCGCCAAAGAGATCAGAGGTCCAAACCACTTAGAACTTCTCCATGCATAGAGTGATAGGAGCCGGCCAGCTGTCATAATTATAAATTTAAGCAGACCTACTGATGGTGCCTGCCTCTATAATGGATTCAAAGACATGAATAAAACTCCTTAATTTTCAAGTATTTCTTTTTTTAAAATTAATATTTGAAAAGGGGAGAAAGTAGCTTGTTAAGAAATAAGATTTCTAAGGTTGCAGCTCTTGCATTGAGGGATACAGCTTGGTGGCCTCTCTTATTATAAATGTTCTAGTACCCATCTGATGCCCACTTATTTATGGATTTTAGACTAAAAGCTCTTTTTTTGCCAGTTTTCTTCACAAGCACTTATCTCAACATCCTCATTAGATGGTTTTTCTCTTTTCTTTTTTTCCAGGGCCTATCCATGCCCTCGGTACTTCTTTTTGTTCCATTCTGCAAAAGAAATGGCTTTAAATGATCACTCTCCACCAGTTCCAACTTTTCCCCCCTTTGTAATTAGCTTTATTTGAAGGCCAGGAAAGTAAAAGGACCAGAAGGATTTTTTCTCTCTTTTCTAAAACCCTCAGCGTTGAACAAAAGAGATGATGTTCTTTACTTCAGCCATATGATGTATGAAGCATGTGCAGAGTGGGTCAGCGTGTCTCCGTTTTGAAAATTAGTTTTTAAAAAGTCTGGTCCTAATAAAGTCTGCATAAGATGTAAATGGCAATGTGAGAAACTTCCCTTGGATCAGAAATGAGAATTTGAACCACTATAAGTCATCATCCTCGCCACCATCTACGGAAAGCTACCTAAGTTAATGAATTCGAAGAGAAGGATATGCCTCAAAAAAGAGCAAAATATAGGAATAGATTACCAGTATCTTATAAACTATCTTCATTAAATCATTAAATGCTGTGCTTGTTTATCCTCCCTTTCTTGGAGATGGAGAAAAGCAGTGCCTGGATTGACAAAAGGGGGACAAGTCACAGGGACGTGCTTCCTAAGCACTTTATAAGCAATAGTGCCTTATGAATGTGGTGGGTGGGAGCAAGCCACAAGTGGGAATCGGTTTCATAGAGGGTCTATATCAGGAGTGGCAGTGCTGACTATGGCTGATGGGATTTGCAATCCAACAAGATCTGGAGGGCCACGGGTCCCTATGGCCATGGAATACACATAAATGGAAAATAAATAGAGGAATTGAGGGCCCTTATGAAATTAAGCTCCTTTGGAATGGATGTCCATTTACTTACCCATGACATGTTCTTTGCTATCACTTGTGGGTATGCTAGCTTAATTCCCCTCTCCCTGATAACATTTGTGTAACTCCTCCTAATAAAGTGTCTTCATGTACAATCTTTGTCCTCATAATATGTAAACATATTTGTTGTACACAATCTACATGTCTTTTCTTCAGGTGGGCATAATATTCTACACCTTATTTTGTTGTTGTTGTTTAGTCGTTTAGCCGTGTCTGACTGTTCGTGACCCCATGGACCAGAGAACGCCAGGCACTCCTGTCTTCCACTGCCTCCCGCAGTTTGGTCAAACTCATGTTGGTAGCTTTGAGAACACCGTCCAACCATCTCGTCCTCTGTCGTCCCCTTCTCCTTGTGCCCTCCATCTTTCCCAACATCAGGGTCTTTTCCAGGGAGTCTTCTCTTCTCATGAGGTGGCCAAAGTATTGGAGCCTCAGCTTCACGATCTGTCCTTCCAGTGAGCACTCAGGGCTGATTTCCTTCAGAATGGAGAGGTTTGATTTTCTTGCAGTCCATGGGACTCTCAAGAGTCTCCTCCAGCACCATAATTCAAAAGCATCAATTCTTTGGCGATCAGCCTTCTTTATGGTCCAGCTCTCACTGGACCATACATCACTACTGGGACAAAACTCCATGGACAAAGACAACAGGCATAGACGATACCCATTGCTATTGACACACTTTCCTGTAAAAGGCATCTCAACTGTCTGCATGATTAGGGCCACTCAGACTGTAAGCAATTTCATACCTTACAGTCCCTTCATTGAGCAACACCACATGCTGTGTAATGTTTGTAGTTGTCCTTACGTTTTAGAGAGAAAGAGAGAGGTTGCCTAGTCATTCAACACTTTCATGTTTTGTGAGTTAGAATTATAATGTGGTTTTCTGTTCAAACTGCTTACTCCACAACTAATTGAAGGTTGCGGCACACATAATGCCAGCACTATTCGGAAGCTACTTCCAGTTTCTTCTCATGATGGCTGCCTTAAAAATCTGCCTTCTTGATGGTCCAGCTCTCATTTCCATACATCACTACTAGGAAAACCATAGCTTTTACTATACGGACCTTTGTCAGCAAGGTGATGTCTCTGCTTTTTAAGATGCTGTCTAGGTTTGTTATTGCTTTTCTGCCAAGAAGCAGGCGTCTTTTAATTTCGTGACTGCTATCTACACCTTATAGAATACTTCTAATTTCTTGTAGAACATTATCTCATTTCTTTGCTTAGTAGAGTTATAAGCCTGGTGGATCATGGGAATGCTGTGGACATAGTGTATCTTGATCTTTTGACAAAGTCCCCATGATATTCTTGCAGAGAATATCTTGGTAAAATGTGGGCTGGACAAGGTAACTGTTAGGTGGATTTGTAGTTGGTTGACTGGCTGAAGTCAAAGAGTGCTCACTAATGTTTCCTTGTTATCCTGGAAAAAACATGACAAGTGGGGTGCTGCAGGGTTCTGTCCAGGGCTTGTTGTTTTTCAGTGTCTTTATAAATGGCTTGTATGAAGGTATTGAAGGAATGCTCATCAAATTTGGGAGGGGTAGCTAATGCCACAGAAGACAGAATCAGTATTCAATATGACCTTCACAAATTGGAGAAGTGGCCAAAAACTAACAAAATGGATTTCAAGAGGGACAAATGTTAGGTTCTTCGCTTAGGCAAGAATAACTATCTGCACAAATATAAGATGGGGTACACCTGGCTTACATGTGAAAATAATCTAGGGCACAGGTGTCAAACACAAGGCCCGCGGGCCAAATCCGGCCCGCCAGACCTCGTCATGTGGTCCGTGTAGCTGCCGCCGGCCGCCAGCCTTCACCTTTTATTCTCGCTTCTTCTTTTTTTTGACACAAGAAAGCCGCCTCTTCTGCGCATGTGCGGCAGCCTACAAGCCAGAGAACGTCTGCCCTCTAGCGGCGCCGGCCGTTCTACACAGGAAACCTCCACTTTACATGTATTCAGGAAACCTCCACTTGTTACAACCGGCCCTTTGAGGGTGACCAAACTGCTGATGCGGCCCCCGATGAATTTGAGTTTGACACCCCTGATCTAGGGTCTTAGTAGACCACAAGCTCAACATGAGTTAACAGGGTGATGCAGCAGCAAAAAAAAGCTAATGCTATTCCAAGCTGCATCAACAGAAATAGTGTCTAGATCAAGAGGAGTTGTACTGCTCTATTCTGCCTTGGTCAGATCACACCTGGATTACAATGTGCAGAGGAGGGTGGACAAGATGATAAAGAGTCTTGAAAGCAAGCGCCTTGAAGAATGGTTGAGGAAACTGGGTGTGTTTAGCTTGGGAAAGAGGAGACCGAGTGGAAATACAATAGCCATCTTCAAATATCTAAAGGGCTGTCACATGGAGCAAATTTGTTTTCTCCTGCTCCAGAGGCTAGGACTAGAACCCATGGCTTCAAGTTATAAGAAAGGAGATTCCAACTAAACATCAGGAAAACCTTTATGATGGCAAGAGCTGTTGGACAGCGTAACATACTGCCTCAGAAGGTGGTGGACTCTCGTTCCTTGAAACTTTTTAAGCAGAGGCTGGATGGCCATCTGTTATGGATGCTTTAGCTGAGATTCTTGCATGGGGGGTTGGACTAGATGACCCTTGGGGTCCCTTCCAACTCTATGATTCTATTATTATTAATATTATGCGAGGAAATATGAGAATCACGGCTGGAGAAGAAGAGAAGTCAGTGGAAAGGAAGGGCAGCAAATTTGGAACATGTGACTGACCTTCACCACTTCAGTTTGGACTGTGCAATTGCCAAGGACATCAACAAAGAGCAGCAACGCAAAGCTGGCTAGAGAGTCATGCCTGTGGTAGATGTCTTTCAGCATTGAAGCTTCCTTGCTGATAAGGCTTTTCAAGGCAGGGCCAATGAAGGCTAACTCTGAAGGGACACAACCAAAGGAGATCACCCCTTTGGGAAGCTACGAGGGGACAGAGGCACAATCCTCTGGATTATTTTGGAAGTTGATCACAAGGTTCCTGAGTGAGACAGGAACCAGGGGTGGAGAACTCCTTGAGTGAGAGGCTAGGGGGCCTGGAAATATTAAAGTGGGGAGTTTACTGTCCTGTGTGGAGGGCCCAGCTAAACAGCTACCTGGCACTTTAAAGCAGCATTTTATAGTGCCTTTTGTTGAGGTCAGTACTTCATCATAGCACTGGTGCATTATTTGGCTGCTGTATCATAGCACCTGAACTAATTAAATATATACTGCTCTTCATCATCAAATTTCAGAATGGTTTACGTATCTTAAAACAGCAATAAATTAAAGTAACAAATACAACAATCCTGAGTAGAAAAAAAACAACATGTTATTAAAAGCTAGATACACTACTGTCAGGGGCTGCCTCAGGTCTCAGCTCACAAAAGACCAACGCCAAGCTCTTCTTATATACAAGGATGTTTATTGCAGTTCATTAATGGTTCCACAACCGAGGCGTGCAGCCCCGCGTCTCTTAGCCTAGACGTTTGAAGTCCCCTCTGAATCGGTCCCGCCTCTACACCAGTTTAAGAGGCTTGTGCTAGTCCACCTCTTCCTGTCCTTTCTTTTCCGCAGGGTCTTTCTGCCCCCCTGGGTTCCTTCCCTTCTGCTTTCCCCTGACGCGGATTCCTCAGACGCCTGCTCCCCCCTCCTTCGTGCTTTGGGGCCAGGCTCCTCCTCCGGGCTCTCTGCATTTCCGCGCGCCTCCACATTTGAACTTGGCGCGCGTTCGCTACCCCTGACCTTCCTTTTGACAGTTACACTACTCCCTGTACTACTCTCCTCCCCTTCCGGCAGGACGTCCTGCCCCGATCTCCTTCCCCTGTCTCCTTCCTGCTCTGCTCCGTGTGTCACACTGGGAACTCCACCCTCTTCACTCCGTTCCTCCTGGGAAGCCGACCCCGATCTCCCACTCCCACTCGGGGTTTCCCTGCTGCTTCCCTGCTCCTGGCAAGTCCCCCCTGTGACCCCCCTTGGCTTGACCAGGGGCGCCCCCTTCTGGGAATCCTCCGATTCACTTGAGAGACTCATGGAAGACCTCAAGTCATTGTCATCCTCTTCCTCACTGTCCTGGGATTCTTCCCCATCGCTCTCCGTCTCCCCCCTCACCTGTGCCTCTGTCCCTGAACCCCTGACAACTACGTTTAAGAACAGCCCTGTTTATGAGCTATTCGGTTTACGAACTCTGCAAAACCAGAAGTAGTGTCCCGGTTTGCGAACTTTACCTCAGCACTCATTTTTATTTGAATGTTTAGTGGGGACAATGTGGAGGGCATAATATGTTGGGTGATGCCAGACGGGAGGGTGGCAGGGGCGCCCCTATTGCACCCACCATGACTAGGGGGGAAATACTGGAAGTGCTGGAGGTGTTGATCCTGGCTGCTCTAACAGTGCTATCTGGGTTGGTGCTGCTGCTCTTTACTGCCAGTGTGATCCTTAATAGGAGCTACTGCCTATATGCCATCCACTAGAAGTCATCAAGAGCTCTGCCATGTCTGAGAAGGCACTATGCTTTACAAAATAAATATCAAGAAAAATAAAAAATACCCACAACATTCCCTTGCCATTTTATGACCTTAGCTTTCTTTAACTTTTACTTACGATGGAACGTACATCTAGCCAGGCTTTTATAGCAGTGCTGTTGTCCACCCCTCAGCAACAGTGTTTTTGTTCCCAGCTTGGGTCTTGCAGGAGCATCACAAATATAGATACAGGGTAAGTCTTCTAAAAGATGCCCCGTGGAACATGTGTACTCTGTATCCACGGGGCCTCTTTTAAAGGACTCACCCTGTATATAAATTGCATTTGGGTAAAGTATCTTGGAGATGAATGGAATTAAAATGGCTTAGTGCACATAATCGCACACAAAATACATAGCTTCAGCTTATGGTGGGTGATTATAAAATCAGAAAGAAAGAAAGAGGAAGGAAGGAAGGAAGGAAGGAAGGAAGGAAGGAAGGAAGGAAGGAAGGAAGGAAAAGACTGAAAAGTTTTGGATAAAATCACAGCCACTATTCACTCTCACTTTATACACAGTGCAGACACCTAAAAGGTTTACCTCCAGCCTTTCTCGCAGTGCATAAAATATAATTTAAAATGCTGCTGGGGATCCTAAGGGCATTCCAGCACTGCTGGCAAGATATTTCCTCCTACCCTAGTAGAGAAATACATAACAATGTTCTTAAAAAATTAAAAATTTAAAGGAATCTGAATATATGCCCCACTGTCAATTCTCTGGGTTGGCATCATGTTATTCTCCAGTGCTCCATCAGCATGGATTCATTGTGAAATGTCTGCATAGCCTGTGGAAAAGCTGTTTGTGCATACAAGGCACAGCATATAAATTAAGATTACACTTGCTTTGGGTTTGTTCTGGGAAAGATACGCTCTCAAAGAGCGACTCTCAGCATGGATACTGAGAGAAGGGCATAGCAAAATGTATGTGTCTCTTGATGTATATTTTATCTCAAGCAACAGTATGATTCAAAAGGACAATAATGCTTTAAACTCCTCCATAGTAGGCAGGTTGTATACAGTATATGTGTAAATAAATCTTATATCATAAAGACCCTGGGTAAAGCGCACGACCCCAGGAATCTCACACTGCTGTGGAGACTGGGATGGCATATAACAAAATCCTATGCTAAACCACGGTTTAGCTTTACAAAACCTGAAGCTCTCCTGCTCTCCCTCTCCTTCTCTTCTGACACAGTCATGAGGCAGAGATTTAAAGCTTCAACTTCAGTTTTAGATCAACTGTAGTTAAATACTGTTCATACACCCTAAAGTGTGGTTAAACTGAATTATGGCTAGTTGAAAGAAGTCAACTTCTTCTATGATTTGAAGTTGGCTTGTTTCCACTAACCATAGTTATGATAAACCACAGTTTCTTCAAGCTCAGACTACATGGCGAAGTGTGTTTATTCTAAAATGGAAGAAAAAGCTTTCCAATAACTCACAGCCATGTCAGAGAAGGGGAGAGCATGTAAACCTGATATGCAAACCAGCCAAATGTGGTGCTATTCCACAGAATTTCCTTGTTCATGGGATTAAAAAGTAACATACAGAAGACTAGAAATCCTGTTTCTTAAATTTCTCTGTGAACAGACACGTGTCAGGGATTAAAGCACTGGACATTCTGAAGACATGTTCTTACTAACCAACCCAACAGCTCACATAGAAGCATGGGTCACTCTTTTTTAAGTTTGCATTACAAAATTACTTACTTACATAGGCATCAGATGGATCACCTATCAGATGGATAGATATAGATAGCATATCTATCTGAGAGTGTATATAGCAAAACAGCTTCAGACAGTGTGGGCGGAAGCATGCACGCACACACACATTTTTTGGGAAGGCAAATTACTTAAGCAAAATACGGCGATCTCATTTTAGACATATCTACAAATGTCCCCAACACTTTTTGCTGATATAAGAACAGGGCTTGACAATCTAGTGTATTTATCCAAACTAAAATAGCCACTCGTCTGTGCTTTAGTGCCATTTTCTGTCACGCCAGCATGACAGCACTAAGTGTTTAGTTGGAATAAGTGGTTCCATGTCCTTTGATAATACAACATGGTTCCAGCATTCTGTTCACTACAATTTCAGCTCCATCAGGGGTGGCACAAGGTCCCTTAGTATTCCCAGAGATTTTCAAACTCGTGGCACATGTGCTCTTTTATGCACTCAAGTCGTCTGGTCCATTTGGACTGGGATCATGAGGGAATACAATTAGCCAGCCACTTTCTTTACACCGGCTCGCCTGCCAGTCTGTTTTGAGCCTTAGTTATTTTGATTCCCCTCCCCTCTTTTTTGATTTTTGAATTCTCTAAGACAGAAGATTTCAGCAACCTCATATTCCACACTGCACCAGAACAGAACAGAGTAGCCAGATTTGTTATGCTACTGGTAGAACTGTTCTCAACTCAAATAAAACATATTCCGATTACATAAGCGTCATAAAAGCACTCTCTATTCTGTTTGTAAATAAGACTCAAATATGAAATCCTGCCAGTAAAGAAGTAACCCGTGGAGTGAATTTTACTCTCAGTTCTACTAATTCAGACTCTCATGGAAACGTCTCAAAGGACAGAGCACTTCCCACTACAATGGGTAGAGAAAGCTGATCACATAGAACCTAAGTTTAGACAACACAACATCACACACCGAGGAGCTGACATGTAAGTGCTGTTGCTTTCAGTAGAACTTTCAAGGCTGAAGCTGTGCAAATGATTGCAGTTGTACGCCCTATAGTATGTTTTGCAAACAAAGAACATTTCAATTTCTCTTTGGGTGACCTTGAAAAAGGGGTACATCTTCATATATGAGGCTGGTAAACTAATTTATTGTTGCTCTTACAGGAATCATTCATATATTAGGAAAACCTAAATACAATGGATTTAAAGAATGGGACTACTGTAGTGCTTTAGATTAGAGAAGGGATGTTAAAATAACTCATCTAGAAAGATCACATGCACTATGCTGGTCAAATAGTATTTAACTTTGATTGGCATTACTTTGGATTCCAAGGTAACATTATCATTTGAGTCAGGGTGGAGAAAGTTTCAGCTTCAAATCGGGAAAGCGAGTGGGGCCATCTGCTTGTCAATCACATGATGTCATTGTGATACCACATGACTGACAGGTGGGCAGGCCACCCACCTGTCAAAATCTCCTCTGTGATTTTGCAAAGTGCCCTTTGAACCAGCCTCTATCTGCCAGTGACTCACAATGTTTTCATCATTAAGAGAACAGAACAGGGCCAGAGAGGGATAGGTATTAATTCAGCTGGCTATCCAGATTACAGGCGAAGAGTATGACCTGAAGCCAGACCACAATTCTGGATTGTGTCCTAAAGCAGAAGAATTATTCTAAGGATACTTAATCCCTACAATTGTTAAAGGGAAAATGCTATGCAAGAAAAATATTCCCATTCAGTAGCTTCAAAATTCAAAACCTACCCACTGTTCACCCCAGGCACTGAAATGCATAAAAAGTTCCTGACCTTGCTGAGTTTCTGTGGCAGTGGCGTAGCGTGGGGGGTGCAGGGGGGGCCGGCCGCACCGGGCGCAACATCTGGGGGTTAGGGGGCGCAAATCCACGGGTTAGGGGGCGCAAATTACTTGCCTTGCCCCGGGTGCTGACAACCCACGCTACGCCACTGTTCTGTGGATAAATCAAAGCCATATCAACTAGCAATAATGCAGCAGGATTCAAGTACATGCTGAAGTGTTTGGCAGATGGAGAATTAATATAGCAAAATGAAGTGACAGAAGCCACAAATTTGGATGAAACAGAGAAGACTGGCTGAAGAGGAGGGATTCTCAGAGGATGTGCAGAGTGCCTTAGCTTCAGTTTGTGCGTTTTTTTGTTTTTGTTTTGTTTTATTTATGCTTTGTTGTAAACACCAACAAAAATCGAAAAAAACCATACATCTACGACACTCGTTACACCAAATACAAAATAAACAAAAGAATAAAATCATCTGTTTTGACAGTAAATCTTCTTAAGGTACATCTAACTTTCCGTCTTCTCCATGCTTCTTTTAATATTTACAAACTTATTGCATAAATCTATCTGTTCATTTTATATTAAAGTATTATTCTCTTATATCCTTGTTTCTTACTTAGTACAACTACAGAAGTTATTCGAAGGCTGCAACCAAGTTCATACTACCACAATTGATCTTAAGATATGATTTGAAAACCTCCCATTTTGCAATACTTGTTTTCACTTATCTTTCATTTTTTTTCAGCTACTTGGGCTAGCTCTGCATATTCGGCTAGTTTTTGTAACCATTCTGACCTGGAAGGGATTTTATCACTTCTCCATTTAGTCACTATTAAGATTCTCGCTGCAATTGTGGTGTATAAAAAAAACTTCTTTTACATTCTTAGGAATGTCTGATCCTGTAATTCCAAGTAGAAATGCTTCTGGTCTTTTTTTAAATGAAACTCTAAACATTTTTTAAAGTTCTATATAGATGTCATCCCAGAAGATCTTAATTTTTTTACATAGCCACCACATGTGCAACATAGTACCAGTTTCTACTCATCTCCAACAAGTACTAGATACATTTTTGTACATTTTTGAAAGCTTGCATGGCATCAAATACCAACGGTATTGCATTTTTTGAAGGTTTTCCCTCAAAGTATAACATGCAGTAAATTTCCAATTTACTTTCCATAATTTCCCCCACTTTTCATTTCTATATTATACCTGAAATCCTGGGCCCATTTGATCATGGCGGTTTTCATCTCTTCCTCCTTGACTTCCCAATCAAGGAGGAGTCAGTACACCTTTGAAAGAGTTTTTGTTTTTGAGTTGACCAAATCCATTTCTAATCTAGATATTTCTGGTGCAAATCCCTTTTCCTTATCTGTTTTAAATGTTTCAAATAATTATTTTCATTATTTGGTTTCATTATTATCAATTTGTGCATTTCTTGGCTTCAAAGCAGATGTGTGTTTCTATGAGCACACCTGTTTTACCCAGAATTAAGTGCTATGAAATATGCTGTTCTACGGCAACAGTTTTTAAAGGGCTTTTTTTCTTATTTTTTTACAATAAAAGTTTTGTGGCAGTGATGATCTTTGTGAATTTTATTATAGTGGATTGGAATTACTTGACTTTAAAATGTATGGGTTAAAATCTAGACGTTGCTCCATAATCTGATGTTACATTTCAGACAATGATGAAACTCAGGCATCCACAAGCTTATGCCTCATCATGGGAATTGATTCATCACACTGTAATCAGTCTTTTGGTTCTTATCTGAATACAGATTAAGATGCTGGAAAAGATTTACATCTTTGTGCTGTAGACGGAATGCACAAGAAAAATAGATTTGACTAGTGATAGGGTTTAGCCTCAGTACCAATTACTCAGAAAGGTGACCTGTAAAAGATTATTTCTAAACTGGATTGATGCCATTTCCCTTTCTTTTTTAATAACAGAAAAGAAGACTAGAAATAGTGCAAACCTTTCCTTTCCCTTCCCATTATTTACAATAGCAATGTCAAGTTATGGCCACTCCATAGCTGTCAACTTACAGATTTGAAAATAAGGGACCAGCAGCCTCAAAAATAAGGGATCAGGAGCCAAAGTAAGGGATTTTGGCTTAGTTTATACAGAAATCCGCCACTGATGGAACCATGCTGCTTTTGCTGCCACTGACTGTGTTTTGCAGGGGGTTGGACTAGATGATCCTAAGGGTCTACAACTCCGACCAAAGAAGAGTGGCAGACAAAACTGATGAACGACGTGGAGACGGCAAAGCTTACAGGCAGAATTAGAAACCAGGAAGAGGACCTCTTTAATAAAGAATGGGGAAAGTTTATAATTTAGTTGAAAAGCTATTGTAAAGAGTTACATACATTGGTAGGATTGACAGAAAATTTGTAGTAGAAATTTGAACTATGGATGGACGAATGATTTATAAAAATAGAGTTATGAAAGGGATGCAGAGGGGGAAATCACTACATTAAGATGCTGCACTAGTTGGGGGGTATGCAAAGCAGCACGCTGGGCCTGCCGTCGTCCTGGCATGAGGAGTTCCATCGGCCCTTCCCCGCCCAAGAGAGACTCTCGCCCATGCCACCCGCGAGCCCGGCATGAGGCGGTTGCGGCACTGTGGCAGCCGCTGAAGCGCCGACCTTCTGCGTCCCTCCCCATCCCCTCCTCTTCCTCCTCCCTCAGGCCGCCTCCTCAGCCGCCGCCGCCTCCGGCTTCCCCCAGCAGCGCGGCGGAAGTCTCGCAAGAGAGGGGCTGCCTGCCTGCTCGCTGCCGCCCGTCTCCTCACAATGCGCCCCTGAGGGGGAAAAGGGAGAGATGGAGATACGGCAGCTCTGTCGCGCGTTCTCTCGCGCGGCGGAGGACCCTGAGCTGCTGCTTCCCTCCCGAGCCAGGCGAGCATGAAACTCAGGAAATTTAAGGGACATCACCAAATTTAAGGGACACGGCGCTGGGATAAGGGAGTTTCCCGCCAAATAAGGGATGGTTGACAGCTATGGGCCTCTCTTAATTTTGTTATAGACGCCCAAATAGCTAAAATGTTCTCCACAAGTATCCATAGACCTCAGTATCCATATACCCTGAATGCAACCATCACTGTTTTATTGTTTGAATGCACTATAAACCACTCTGGCATCTTATTTTTTAATAAATGTTTATGACCTGATCAAAGAAAAGATTCACAAACATGGCCTTTTGCCTGTTATCGTGGTTTATGAAAAGGTTAAGCAAGGACAGTGTTTAGGTAACTAGAAAAGAATGTGATGCAAGAGCCACACTGAGGTAAGATGTCATGGCAACAGAAAAAGAAACAAGAGAAGAATATGGCCCACAAATCATTTAAATCAGCCTGTGCTGTAATACTGATGTTAGCATCTGAGGCAATACTTTCCCTTCCAGAGTCTAGACTATGGTAGACTACTATTAAAATAATGATCAGCATAAAATATAGCTTGGCAATCTTAAGCTTGTGAACTCACTTCCTTCACCCATGTTCTAACTTTTTCTTCCTTACTTCTTAATCTGTGATAACTGCAGTTTGTGCTGGTATCTGATAAACTATAGTCTGATGTGGCATCTCTATTAGGCAAACCACAGTTGCTATAAAGCAGCCTTCCCTAACCCAGTGCCATCCAGATTGTTTTTGACTACAACTCCCATCAGCTCCAGCTAGCCCAGTTGTGCTAACTGGGGCTGATAGAAGTTTTAGTCCAAGCCATATAGAAAGCAGCCATTTGGGGAAAGTTGCTACAAACCATAGTTTGCCTCCAAACTGGAATTGGAAACCTAGTTCAGACAATGTTTTTCAATGTTGGTTTTCTGAAGAACTGAATTTTGTCTAACTTTGATGTCATGGGATACTACTGTTATCACAAAGAATGGATCAGGGAACTGGAGTATACAACAACATGAGGCAAGTCCCAGACACAGTCCTTTGGTAAAACTAAACCATGATCTCTTTCATTTCAGCATGGGTCACAATCAGGTATTATGAGGTAGTTCACACGGTCTTTGTTCCAGTCAGCCAATCACTGGGCACAGAAGTGTCTGCTCATTTGAATAACCAGCCTTATATAAGAGTTTACCTCCAATGAAGGTTCAGGCATTTGCAGGCAGGCAGTTAGACAGGCAGACAAGCAGTCTTGCAGTCTCGGTGTATGAAACAAAATGGCTTCACGGAGACTAATGCGTAGGAGACCACGGCCACGACCACGACCACGGTACAGGGGGAAGGCCAGGAGAAGGCACACAGTCCGAAAGAGAACTATAAGGTCTGTAAAAAGATACAGAAGGCAGAAACCAAGAATTAGAACTGCCTCCAAGTTGCCAAGGAGGATCCGGTCTAACAAGTTCCGAATGACCAGAGATGCTTGGGGCATGTTGCACTCCTATGTAGATGGCATCTACAGGAAAGTGTCCGGGGAAGCTGAACGCCTAAGGAGAAAGGAGCGACGCCCCTCCATAATTTCCTCAGATGTGCAAACTGCCTTGAGGCAAGTCATGCCAAGAAAATACACCAGGCGAATTGCCTTCAGCAAGACTCGTTAGAAAAAGTATCCTTTCCCTTCTCTATGGCTGGCTTATTAAGGCTAAGAACAGAAAAGAGAAAGGGAAAGTACGGACACCAGCCTGAGAGAAATTACAATCTTCTGCCTGCCTAAAGAAGATCGAACATGGCCTTCAAACTGCCAAGGAATCCTGTAACCTACCAAATTTTTTCTAAACCAGCCTCACTACCAACTATTGTTTGAAGATGAAGAAGAATCTGGGAGAGACCAGGCCCATCAACTACAACAACAATGCCATCCTAATAAAATCAACCTTCT
Source organism: Podarcis bocagei (assembly GCF_964188305.1). Classification (NCBI taxonomy): domain Eukaryota; kingdom Metazoa; phylum Chordata; class Lepidosauria; order Squamata; family Lacertidae; genus Podarcis; species Podarcis bocagei. Next base: position 18,390,336 of record NC_138137.1, on the reverse strand, counting down.
GTTTAGGTATTTTCTGTTATGCGTGGAAGCAACTATCAGACTATGAAATACCAAAGACTTTCCATCTTTGTGAATCTGAGTCAGCAGAGAGAGATCAACCATACTTAGAAATGAAATGACTATGTGAGGTGTTTCCTGAAGGGGCATTTCCCTTGCAATAAAACAGGATTAGCAGGATTGTTCATTGCACGTCTCTTTTTTATAATGGGGTCTGAAACTCAGGTTTGGGCAGTAATTTAAGGAGAAAGAGTTTTATTGACTCAGGGAATCATGATGGAAGATAGGCCATCACTGAGGGTGACAGAGGAATCACCTGATAAGACCTGATTCTCACATTCTTTTTTTCTGATGATGTGAAAATAGCAAGGTTGTAACATGGTGGTTGTGTGAAACAGCTTTCAAAGTTACATCTCATGGACTAAGGGTTCTTATGAATTTGACAAAAATTAAAGGGTTCTCCTAAGCGTCAACAGGCTGCATATGGTCTTCACGGTGCCATATGCTGAAAGTTCAGTTTTCTTATTGCAGTATGCCATTAAAAACAAGAAACTGCAACAACTGAAGATAGTAATTGGAATCTTTAGTTTACAAAAAGGTGGGCAACCAGTAAGTCAGATTCTCACTCCATAGGCCAACTTTGACAAGTTGGCACAATAGCCCACCTGACATTATTATGACATCAGATGATTGAGAGATGGCTTGTCCCACCCACCTGTCAAAGCCCATTGGCCAGAGCAAGTGTGGGGAACCTTTGGCACAACAGTTGTTGCTGAACTACAATTCCCACCATCCCTGGTCATTGGCCATGCTTACTGGGGATGATGGGAGCTGTAATTCAACAACATCTGGAGTACCAAATATTCCCCTGGTACAGAGCTTCACAAGCACCTGACAGCCGGCTGCTTCTCACATGCTTAGGAATATAATCAAGCAATTTCCATTGAAACCACTGCCCAAATAGAGCTTGGTGCTTCTGGAACAAGGCATACTTACCCTGCTCATTAACTCACTTTAAGTTATGATTATTCCTTTTTTGCCCCACCCTGATCTCACATATGTCATGTGAACATGTTTTTTTTTTTAAAAAAAAAAAATTGCCTCACAGACCAGAAGGGGAGGAGCTGGTGAGTCAAATGTGGCTCACGAGCTGAAGATTCACAATCCTTGGTTCAGAGCATATTATAAACTCACAAACACTTGCCACCATACCAGTAAGAAAACAACTCTCATTGCTTGGGTTACATTTTCTTGTTAAAGAAAACACAGTATGAGAATTAAAGTTCAGCAGACATGGAAGTGATATTTTCCCCCTAAATCAAAGTTGAATGGCTTTTTTTTCAAATTAAGTTATTTACTTTCTTCCTGGCTGATGCAGCCTCTAAGCCTTAGAATCCCAAACAGGGTGTTAGATTCTCAGGAACTACTGCCCACAAATGTGTTAAAAAATTTGCATGAACAGCCAGTTTTGATAATACACTTTTATTGTGTATGCTCCAAAATCATTCACTATTGGAAGAAGCCCATAATCAGTAAATCCTGTAATTCTGAGTAAATGGTGTCCCATATTGAACCATTGAAGTTGGTCCTGGCTCTTGGTAATTAATTTCAACTAAAGGTTCCACCTTGCCATGAAATACTTATCATGATACAATGCTAAAAACAGATAGTATGTGTACAGACGCATTTGCTAAACCTGAATAACAACAGCCACAATATCTTATATCCCACCCATCTGACTGGGTTACCCCAGCCCCTCAGACCAGCTTCCAATAAATTATAAAGGGACAAAACAAAACATCAAACATTAAAAACTTCCTGAAACAGGGCTGCCTTCAGATGTCTATGAAAAGTTGTATAATTGTTTAACTTTTGCTATCTGATGGGAGGGCATTCCACAGGACAGGCACCACTACTGAAAAGGCCCTCTGCCTGGTTCCTTGAAACTTTGCTTCTGATAATTATAGGGACAGACAGAGCTACCTAAATTGTATAGAAATTTATTTATGTATGCTACTACAGCAGCAATAATGCTACTTGCCCAAAAGTATAAAGAAGCAGAAGTTCCAGCAAAGGAAGAATGGATACAAAAACTTATGGAATATGCAGAAATGGCGAAACTTAAGAAATCAAGATAACAAACTTTTTATAAAAGAATGGAAATGGTTTATTAAATATTTACAGACAAATTGCAAACAGATAAAAACACTGGCAGGATTATTGTAATAACCTGCAGTTTCATAAGTATATATTTAAAGTAGATTATTAAATGAGCAAATTAAATGAATTTGGATATGCAGAAGATATTAAAAAATAAATGTAAGGAGCCACAGAAAGTGGAGAAAGTCAAACTTTGAAATGTTAAATTGATTGTAAAACTAATGAAATGCATAACCTTGATAAATATCAAAACTTTAAAAAGAAAAGAAAAGAAACTTTGCTTCTCGCAATGAAGGAACTGCTAGAAGGCTGTCAGAGCTGGACCTTAGTGTCTGGACTGAACGATGGGAACAGAGGCACTCATTCAGGTGTACATAAACAACTTAAGCCCAGCACCGGGGACGGGGAACCTGTGGCTGGAGCACTTACATAATCCCTGCACATTGACAGGGCTGTTTGGGAGTTGTGGGTCTGACAGCATCTGAAGGCAGGCTCCCCATCCCTGTCCCACATTATTAAGCAACTGCACCCTCTTCGTTGCTGATGCCTGCTTTAGCCCTCCCCATCCTTATTTTTCTGCCTCATGTCTCCAAAAATAACCAACTGGTTGGGTCTAGTCACCATTTTAATCTCCCACAAGGCCCTTGGCACGTTCTCTCTGGGGCTGTGCTACACCCCTATGCAGTGCTTTTTTCTGGGGGTACGCATACCCCTAGGGACGCGGGTGGCGCTGTGGGCTAAAGCCTCAGCGCCTAGGGCTTGCCGATCGAAAGGTCGGCGGTTCGAATCCCCGCGGCGGGGTGCGCTCCCGCTGCTCGGTCCCAGCGCCTGCCAACCTAGCAGTTCGAAAGCACCCCCGGGTGCAAGTAGATAAATAGGTACCGCTTACCAGCGGGAAGGTAAACGGCGTTCCGTGTGCTGCGCTGGCTCGCCAGATGCAGCTTTGTCACGCTGGCCACGTGACCCGGAAGTGTCTCCGGACAGCGCTGGCCCCCGGCCAATAGATGTGAGATGGGCGCACAAACCCCAGAGTCTGTCAAGACTGGCCCGTTCGGGCAGGGGTACCTTTACCTTTACCTTTTACGCATACCCCTATACATTTTGGGAATCTATGTTTGGCCTCATTGAGAGGCAGTACAGTGGTACCTCGGGTTACATATGCTTCAGGTTACATATGCTTCAGGTTACAGACTCCGCTAACCCAGAAATAGTACCTCGGGTTAAGAACTTTGCTTCAGGATGAGAACAGAAATCGTGTTCCGGCGGCGCGGTAGCAGCGGGAGGCCCCATTAGCTAAAGTAGTGCTTCAGGTTAAGAACAGTTTCAGGTTAAGAACAGGCCTCCAAATTGAATTTAGTACTTAACCCAAGGTACTACTGTATTTCAATATGAGTAGGAAAATGAGAGTACCCCTAAACATTTAATTTTTTTTTTAGAAGAAAGCACTGCCCCTATAGAAAGGACACATCAAAGAGGGCATGCTCTATATTTCAATAGGCACAGACTCACCTCAGCTCCGCTGCATATTAGGCTTTCTTCCACAAATGTTGCTTCATATTTTCCGTTTTCAGCCCTGGCCCAAATTCTTCCCAGCCCCAAGTCAGACATCTTCTACAAAATGTTGTGCGTCCTTCAGAGCATCCGAGTCTCCATTTTCTCAGTCCAGACTCCTCAGGAATAAGTCCCTAACACCGGGAACAGCCAGTTCCTCCCAGAGCTGCCTCAAGGAAGGCTTTCCCTCAAAGAGATCCTCTGACTCCATCCATGTCCCTGGCAGGATTGAACCCACAGCTCCTCCTAGACAACCACGGGGAGCAGCAAAGTCTGTTGACACCCCACTCTAACCACATTCAATGGGACTTGTGAAATAGCCTGAAGACCACACACACACCCCACAGGGAAACAAGGAGAGCTTTTCTCAAATCTCTGTGGAGACTCCTTATTTAGGCAGCACCCATCCTTTCTCCACTAGGCTTCTTTCAGCTCCTTGGGGCATTTTATATACTGTACCATCTTTGTCTCCCTTCCCTTCAGCCTAAGGCACTGCAGCTGGGTTCCTTCCCAGCCACCAGGCAAGCCAGTGGAGAAGGCCCAACACTTCTTCCCTCACAGGGGGGGTCTCCAGGCAATGTCCACATGTGGTGTTCTCAGGAGTTATTGCCTGGTTGATGCAGACAGGAGTCAAGGGGCCAAGTGTGCCAGCACAGGAAGCAGTGAGCCCTCATAGCCCATCACAGAGGCATTGTGGGGGATTTGCACGGCGAGTAGGCCCAGTTTTCCCACACTGTTTAGAGCATGCTGTCAAAGCCAGTTGCCTCCACATAAGCCCACATGGGTGAGCGGGGCTAGCAAAGAGTGGTTGGGAAAATAATGATAAAATGGTGATCAAAATATCAAAAAAATGCTATTACTTCCCCAAAGACTCTCAGCCTTTTAATGCCATTAAACAGTTCAGTTTTGCTGCGTATTTAAAGTCTCTTCACACGTCATTAGGACAGAATGTGTTTCATAAAAACAGCCTGGGGACGACGACCCTTAAATACAGTTCAACAAACTGTCCAGAGTGGTTTGAATTTATTTTATTATTGTTATTATTTTGATAACTGAACCTTTGAACAGATTACAAGTTCTCCTTTATCTCAGAAGCAAAAGGTGTGGAGACTTCTGAAATAGATAATTAATCTCCATTGCTATCTATAGTTTCATAGTTAACACTGTCTTGCTTGAAGTGTAAAAACACATTCACACTTTAGAAAATGGATGATTAACTAATCAAATGACAATATGAATGGTAGACAAACAGAGAAATGACTGCAAGCAGGAGCTATTTATGATCAGCCACATTTTGTGCAATAGAAAATATATTCTTTGTCATTGCACTGCACTTTTCAGACATCTCAGGTGGCTCCTAAAACTTTTTTTTTTTGTACATGTGAGTGTGCACCTTTGTGCATGTGATAGGAAACGCATTCTGGCCCAATGAAGACCTAATTTGGGAAAGATCTCTCTTCGGCCATCTTTTCACAATTTAACAAACTACAGTACTACAATTCACACAGTGCAATCCTATGCACAGTTACCTTCTGTTCAGTAGAGTTTGCTCCCTACTAAGTACTGTATATATATTTTTAAGGAACACGGGTGGCACTGTGGTCCAAACCTCCTGGACCGCTTGCCAATCGCAAGGTCAGCAGTTTGAATCTTCGTGACAGGGTTTGCTCCCATTGCTCTGTCCCAGTTTCTGCCAACCTAGCAGTTTGAAAGCACACCAGTGCAAGTAGATGAATAGGTACCACCGTGGTGAGAAGGTAAACGGCATTTCTGTGCGCTCTGGCATTTGTCACAATCCTCCATGCACCAGAAGCGGTTTAGTCATGCTGGCCACATAACCCGGAAAGCTGTCTGTGGACAAACGCCTGCTACCTCGGCTTGAAAAGCGAAATGAGCGCCGTACCCCATATTCGCCTTTGAATGGACATAACCATCCAGGGGTCCTTTACCTTTTACCATATATTTTTAGGATTGCAGCCTTAACACTCTTTCACTCCTGTACCTTAATAGAGAAGTGAAAATGAAAGGACTCTTTACATAGGGGTCACAATGACCTAACTAGTTTTTGTGAACAATGCAGGGGTAAACCCGCCCTACCCCACCCCAATCCGAGAGCAAAACTGCTGGATAAAAGAAATCTCATGGGGCCAAAGCCACAGCACTGCACCTTAAAACATGAAGTCATAATACAAGAGTGGGGCATGTTCTTCTGAATAACCCCCTAAATAATTGAGGCTATCCTCAGATATTGTGAACACAACCACATGGCTGTTAAGAATCTAAGGGAGCAGCAAAACCCAACCAGGCTGACCCCCAAACTATAATATTATATTCGGGTCTGTGAAAACTGTTACGTTATGAAAGCATGTCAATATTTAGTAATTGTTGAGCTGATAGGTTTGGTGATAATGCCTGCTTCAACGTTCACATTGGTCTATCTCCTTGATTATTAGTTGTTCTCCCTTCTATTAATGGAAGCATTTATTAAAAGACTTGTGTGTGTATTAAAAGTGTGGGCGTTTGTTTTTCCTTCCTTGCCTCACAGGGAACAATCCCAACAGCCACCTTCCCAACTGGTTTTAAGGGGCTCTCCAGGCGAGAATCTTGTCACGGTGACGTCACTATCACTTTATCCTCCGAAGCTCCTCCCATTAAGAAGCCGGCATTCGCCCCGCCCCAATAGGTAGAACCCCGCCTTTTCCTTCGCTAGCCTTCCATGCGCAGGCGCCCTCCCACGCCGTTCGTTCTCCTTCTCTTCCGCTTCCTGCTCTCGCCCTCCCTCTTTTCGACGCGTGCGTCGTAGTGCCGTTAGGCCGATGGGTCGCGCGCTGGAGCTTCGAATTCCGCAGCCGGCGCATGCGCCGAGAGAGTGTGTGGCTTAAAAAAAAACCCCAAGGTTGAAGGACTATGACCATGTTGTTGCAGCCGCCGCGACTTCTGTAGCTACTGAGGTGCTTCCCTCCCCGCCCCTAAAGCAGGGAAGCTGGTACATGGAGTCTGCCCCTGGTGCAGCAGGTAGGGGCGGTTGCTACCCCCTCCTCTTGACGTGCCCGGGACATGAGAGTGCAAGGGGGTTAGGCTGAGGAGCTGCCAGTCCAGACCCGTGAACTTGCTCCTTGGTTCACGTGTGAACCCTTGTTCACGGGTTTACCGCCGACTCAAGGGCTCCCAGCCCTCACGTGCTCTTAGTTCCCTTCGTTAATGAAATGGGCGTAGTTGTCCGACTTAGAAGATGATTGTTGAGATTCCTGCACTGCAGGGGGGGTTGGACTAGATGGCCCCCCGGGGTACCTTCCAACCCTACAGTTCTATGATGAATGCCTCAGAAGGTTGTTCCACTTTAAATTTAGATGAATGAAGAACAATCAACATTACCTCTACAGAATAGCCTGGTAGTGGGGCGTGTCATTTCAGGGGGCAAAACTTAATTTTTGCAAACTTCTTCAGCGAAGGCTCTTAAAAATATGGGTTTTTTTGGGGGGGGGAAATTGAAATCTGCTATTATTATTTTTTTGTGACCAAACAGTATTTAGCTTGGTAAATCTACATTTGGTGAAGAAGCACATAAACTGCTTTTGGAAAACCAAAGAACTTTAGTTTTACCTTCTGAAAATGTAAGGTAATGTTAAATATTAATATTAATATATTATATAACTGTAAGAATTTTAAATGATTTCTATGCAGTTTTACACACATTTTGAATTCCCAAGTCATGATACAACTTGTAAGCCCTCCTCATTTTTTGGAATTTGAAAGTTGAAAAATTCAACATGCTTTACTGGTAAGGGCCTTCTTGGTAGTGGTATATTGGTTGTGGATTACGCTCCCCAGAAAGTTTTTTCTGTCTCCTACCTTGTTCTACCTTGTTCTCCTTCTGATGACTTTTTAGATACTATTTTAGTATCTAATCCTGCTATCTATTTTATACTGCTATCTATTTTAATCCTGTTTTCACTATTTTATGGGTTTTGGCCTCTCTCACACACCCTGGTATTTATATTTTAACTGACTTAATCTTTTTCAAAACCACCTTGGGAATGTAATTGTAGTGTAGCATTAAAATAAATATAATACATAATAGGGTACTCTTAGTAGTATTATCTTTTGTAATGCAGATAGTGGAACTGAGGCTAGAGAAAGTGGCTTACCTAGGGAGTTCATGGCAAAGGTAAGATTTGAACCAGAGACTTCCTGATTTGTATAGCCCAGCTACGCTATACCAGTTCTCAAGTGTACTAGATTGTGTTGGTGCTAAAAGGGAACAGTGAACTTGACACTATACTTCAGGACTAGCTTGATCCTCTTTGTTGTTTTTTTCAAATTGTTTCTTAAGATTCATGGGCACATTTAATTTGCACTTTAGCAGTGGCCTTTGCTTACGATTCTTGCTTCTATGATACCACTACTGCTAGTTATAGTTTGTACAAATATAGCATGTAGGCAAACACACCTGGGAACATAGGAAGTTGTATTTCAATAGGGCCAGTTTGCCTGTCTTTTGGCTGTAGGTTTTTTGTTTGTTTGTTTATGGCATTTATAAGTGATCCTGTAACAAGTTTTCAGGGTAGGACTGTTTTTTGTATTGTTTCTTTGCATTTTCTCAACCATTAGCAACTGGTGTAGATAATCTTTAATTTGCATAACACCATAATCTTAACCTTTCCTATAGTTTCATAACTTAATGGCTTTGCTATGTAAACCAATTGAACCATTTGTTCCTATGTAAATAGTTTCAGGAAGGTAATTTTAATCTTGAACATGGGGTTTGGGTTTGGGTGGAAGTTAAACTCTCCTCATGCAGAGGTCTTGCCTACTGTACCTCACTCCAGCTTCTATTTACTTTTTTTTAAAAAAATGACACATTAATTACATTCACAAAAAAAGTTGCCTCTAGCTTTACTCTCAAATTGGCCTGTTAAAAATTGCGATGATTAGCCTAAATCTAAGGGATTGACAAACTCCTACTGGGTTTGCCTTTTATGGAAGTAATATATCGCAGGAGAAGGGCTGGATATAGCAGACCTCACAATTGGTCATTGGCTATTTCTTTACTCTTGAATCTCCAAAATATTTTATTAGCAGCTCTTAGATCCCTCTACAATTTGCCTCACATTTGCCAACTTTTCTGTGTTATTTTACTCCCTTTGTATTTCATTTCTATCTCGGATTATTTTTGCTGATATGAGGAATATGATATTTGAGGAATATGATATTTTGCTGATATGAGGAATCATCTTGTTCCTAACTGAGATAATCCAGATCAAAATGTATTGATTTTGTCTAAAGCAGGATTTGATGGCTTCAAAACAATCAAGGCAGTTGACACCAAACTTAAATATGGTTAATACTACAGTATTTGAAACTGGTTTCAAAACATTGGCTAATAGCAAACCCAGGCTAGCATTAACCGTAGCTAAGATTAGTGCCCTGGTTTTAACCATGTTTAACATGGGGTGGGGAAATGACCACAGAAGAGGGGCGTCAATATAGTATGTAAGCCTGAGGCCTGCTTCTGGCTCCTTACACCAGCACCCTAGTTGAGAACCACCCTGAGTTCTACAGGTATAAGTCAGTAAAGGTAAAGGGACCCCTGACTGTTAGATCCAGTTGCAGACGACTCTGGGGCTGCGGCGCTCATCTCGCTTTATTGGTCGAGGGAGCCGGCGTACAACTTCTGGGTCATGTGGCCAGCCTGACTAAGCCGCTTCTGGCGAACCAGAGCAGTGCACGGAAACACCGTTTACCTTCCCGCTGGAGCGGTACCTATTTATCTACTTGCACTTTGACATGCCTTTGAACTGCTAGGTTGGCAGGAGCAGGGACCGAGCAATGGGAGCTCAGTCCGTCGCAGGGATTCAAACCCCTGACCTTTTGATCGGCAAGCCCTAGGCTCTGTGGTTTAGACCACAGCGCCACCTGCGTCCTGTAAGTCAGTATACCAATATAATAAATAATAATAAAAAGCATAGACCGGGTTCAGCAGCACTGGCTGTACTCCTTTCTATTCTTCTCATCCAGAATCCAGCTACATGTTTTATGTTCATCGCTTCGCTCTCATGTTTATTTGTTTTGTTTCCCCCCTACTACAACAGTGTCATACCGGGGGGTGCAAACCTTCTCTCTCATGTTTTCACCTTTGCTAGAAAAACACTTTTTTATTTTTTGAGGAGTTCTACATGCCCGGTTCTGTCAAGGCACATTCTCACCTGTGGTTGGTGATGTGCTAATAAGTGTATGACTGATACATGGTTGCTGGAGATCTTCCTCCTGGGACCATTCTTTCCAGCAGCAATATGTGCTGAAAATGTTGTGCTTGGCTTTGGCAATGTTAAACTCCTTAAGTGACTGCCATTGCCACTTTACCTTCGCTGTCATGTATACCTATCTCTGCTTGAGGTTACAATGAAAGTGGTGACGGTGGTGTACTTATCATACAGAGAGAATGACGCTTTGCATTTAAGAAAGTTGAGGAACTTGTACTTTGCAAGCCAAAACACTCAAGTCTGAAATTCCCTGTAATTTGCTTGGTCTTATGACTTTCACTAATGCTGCAGTCCTTGGCATACATACTTAGGAAACAGGTCCTGGTAGGGAGCTCTCAGGGCTCAATGTGTCATTTCCTCTTCTCCTGCTGGAATTTGTTCTAGGAATCTCAGGAGGTGCTGTTTGCAACCAAGAGGACCCAGCATTGCCTGGCGTGTGCCTACATCCTTTCCTTGATTATCAGGGCCTCATCTCCTTATCTCAAGAGCGGCTAATTTGTGGCCCTCCTGGCCTTGCTGGTTTCCAACTTGCATCATCCCTGGCAGGACCTGACAGGAGCTGGGAGTCCCAACAACACTTGGAAAGCCACAGATTCTCTCACCCCTGCCTTAATCCATATCTAGGTGGGTCTTAGAATCATAGAATCATAGAGTTGGAATAGACCACAAGGGCCATCAAGTCCAACCCCCTGCCAAGCAGGAAACACCATCAGAGCACTCCTGACATATGGTTGTCAAGCCTCTGCTTAAAGACCTCCAAAGCAGGAGACTCCACCACACTCCTTGGCAGCAAATTCCACTGTCGAACAGCTCTTACTGTCAGGAAGTTCTTCCTAAGGTTTAGGTGGAATCTTCTTTCTTGTAGTTTGGATCCATTGCTCCGTGTCTGCTGCTCTGGAGCAGCAGAAAACAACCTTTCTCCCTCCTCTATATGACATCCTTTTATATATTTGAACATGGCTATCATATCATTAACCTCCTCTTCTCCAGGCTAAACATGCCCAGCTCCCTTAGCCGTTCCTCATAAGGCATCGTTTCCAGGCCTTTGACTATTTTGGTTGCCCTCCTCTGGACACGTTCCAGTTTGTCAGTGTCCTTCTTGAACTGTGGTGCCCAGAACTGGACCCAGTACTCCAGGTGAGGTCTGACCAGAGCAGAATACAGTGGCACTATTACTTCCCTTGATCTAGATGCTATACTCCTTTTGATGCAGCCCAGAATTGCATTGGTTTTTTTAGCTGCCGCATCACACTGTTGGCTCATGTCAAGTTTGTGGTCAACCAAGACTCCTAGATCCTTTTCACATGTACTGCTCTCAAGCCAGGTGTCCCCCATCTTGTATTTGTGCCTCTCATTTTTTTTTGCCCAAGTGCAATACTTTACATTTCTCCCTGTTAAAGTTTATCTTGTTTGTTTTGGCCCAGTTCTCTAATCTGTCAAGGTCGTTTTGAAGTGTGATCCTGTCCTCTGGGGTGTTAGCCACCCCTTCCAGTTTGGTGTCATCTGCAAATTTGATCAGGATGCCCTTGAGTCCATCATCCAAGTCGTTGATAAAGATGTTGAATAAGACCGGGCCTAAGACAGAACCCTGTGGCACCCCACTAGTTACTCTTCTCCAGGATGAAGAGGAACCATTGATGAGCACCCTTTGGGTTCAGTCAGTCAGCCAGTTACAAATCCACTGAGTGGTAGCATAGTCAAGACCGCATTTTACCGGGACTTCCGGGTTGACGCGATCTGGAAATGGCGGATTCCCTCCGAGCTGCGGAGGGAATCGGCTCTACCGAGGACGGGTCTTTGCCGCGCCGGCGACGCGGGGACCCTTAAAAACCGCAGGCGCGGATGCCTGCGGACTGAAGACTCGGCGGGTGCCTTAAGCGCCCCCCCTGATTCACGAAGAGCCTTTTTAAAGGCTGCGGAGAGGATACGGGGGTGGCGTGGCACTGAGAGTCGATCGCTACCTCGGTGGAGCGAAGCCGCGAGCCATGACCAGAGAGCGCTGACTTCCTTCCTTGAAAATTTGGACTGAAAGAATCACCCGTGAGTAAGACGGATTGGGACTTTAAAAAATTTACCCTCAATTGGAGACGACCGGGGGGTGTGCTAAAAGGAAGTCCACACCCCCCCCCTGCAGACGATCTAAGCAACGACATAAGAGCTAAGCTGGAGAGCCTACCCTTGGTGGGGTGAGTTAAAAAGGACACTAACTTTCAAGATTTAGCTAAAGGAAATTTTGTGCTGGAGAGTGGAGTTTTGGAGACCCTCTTTTTGTTTTAAACAACCCCCCCCCCGGGCTCGGGAACGTCCTGCCTTTGTGCCTGTGTAAGAGCTGCGGAGTTTGACAGCTGTCAAAGCTGTCAAACGGGCGGTTTAAAGTGGAAAAATCGCTATCTAAGATCCCTCTGGACTAAGACGAGTTACAATTGAGCTAAAATTGTTGGAAACAAAGTAATAATAATTAGTTAAAGGACTAAAGACTAATAAGTAACCAGATTCCCCCTAGGGGGAATTCTGTGAAACTACAATGGATACAATGGCTGTGGAAGGAAAGTTACTAGTGGAAATCGAAAGGATGTTTCAATTGGTGGGAATCTTACAAGAGCAGAGCTTGGCCATGAATAAACAACTTGTGACTATGACCTTGGGAACAGGCAACTCTGCTCTCTGTATTGAGGACCTGAATGAGAAAGAATCCACAGCTGAATGGGAAACAATATCTACAGAGGTGAAAGAGACTAAACAACAAGAAAAAGAAGAAGTAACCTTGGGAAGTAACGACCAAAAGCTGACATCTGTGGAACACAAGCAAGGAGATGCTGGGAACATATCTACCACAAGTCTGCGAAAGACACAGAAGAAGAAGGAGGAGGTCCCGGGACAATATGGAATACAGGAACTTAAAATAAAGAAATATGATTGGGGCCTCCGTTTGGACTTTGATTCTGAAGATATAGGCTTTGTGGAAATTTTTCAGCAGTTACTTTCAAATCTCCTTGTGGGAAGAGAATACACTTTGATGGTGAAAGAACTTTTTCCAGACTCGACGACTGACATAAAGGACTACCAACAAGACAGGCGGAGAGGGACTGAAAGAGACTTGAAAGCCTCGGACGTGATGAACCCAGGCTGAGAATCTCGAATTTGGATTTCTATTGGGAAGGGACAAAAACCGGGGATGGGAGGGAGGGAAGAGGAGATTCTTAAAAACTCTTAAGACTTTTAGGTTTGGTTAATATGACTCTTAATTAAGACAAAATGAAAATCGATGGAAGAGAGCTTAAGTCCAACTTAGGAAAATCAATTTTTATTATAAAAGAGATAATAAGATGAATAAGATGGTTAAGAGGAGAAACACCAACTTGCTGATATAATCTTGGGAACTGGGATGCACGAGGGGGGGTGGGGGGAAGTCAGGGAACAAGGTTATGAAATGGGGATTTGCTGATTTTATACATGTTTTTGTCTTGTGTCTTTTCTTTGTGTGTGTCTTGTTTATATAAAAGCAGAAAACCAAATAAAAATTTTTATAAAAAAAAAAAGACCGCATTTTACCAGCTTCCTTGCAAGAATATCATGGGGCACCTTGTCAAATGCCTTGCTGAAATCAAGGTAGGCTACATCCACTGTGTTCCCTTCATCTACCAGGCTTGTAATTCTGTCAAAAAACGAGATCAGGTTAGTCTGACATGACTTATTTTTCAGAAATCCATGCTGACTATTGGTGATCACAGCATTCCTTTCTAGGTGCTCACAGACTGTTTGCTTAATGATCTGCTCCAGAATCTTCCCTGGTATTGATGTCAGACTGACTGGGCGGTAATTATTTGGGTCCTCTCTTTTCCCCTTTTTGAAAATAGGGACAACATTTGCCCTCCTCCAGTCTGCCGGGACTTCGCCTGTTCTCCAGGAATTCTCAAAGATGACTGCCAGTGGTTCTGAGATCACATCTGCCAGTTCTTTTAATACTCTTGGATGCAGTTCATTTGGCCCTGGAGACTTGAATACATCTAAACTAGCCAAGTATTCTTGTACTATCTCCTTAGTTACTCTGGGCTGTGTTTCCTCTGCTGAATCATTTGCTCCAAATTCTTCAGGTCGGGCATTGTTTTCTTTATCGGAGAAGACTGAGGCAAAGAAGGCATTGAGGAGTTCAGCCCTTTCTGTGTCCCCTGTTTGCATTTCACCATCTTCTCCTCTGAGTGACCCCACTGTTTCTTTGTTCTTCCTTTTGCTACGGACATACCCATAAAAGCCTTTTTTGTTGCTTTTAACCTCTCTAGCAAGCCTGAGTTCATTCTGTGCTTTAGCTTTTCTGACTTTGTGTCTACATGTGCTGGCTATTTGTTTGAATTCCTCTTTGGTGGTTTCCCCCCTTTTCCATTTTTTGTACACATCCTTTTTTAATCTTAACTCAGTTAAAAGTTCTTTAGATAGCCACCCTGGCTTCTTTAGTTTCTTTAGGGCTTCTTTAGCCCTGCAAGCTCTGATAAGCTCCTCCCACAGCTAATCACCTGACTCAACAGAAACCCTGCCCCCTCTGACCTTTGCACAGGGAGAGCAGCTAATCAGCCACAAGAAACACACACACACGAAAACCCTTTTGCTCCTCCTTCAGCTGCTGCCCTGCAAACTTCCATGTTTCCGTCTCATTGGTATTGCCTGAAGTTGTGCTTTTACTATCTCCCTCTTAACAAACTCCCAGCCAACATGAACTCCCTTTCCTTTTAGTATTACTGTCCATGGGATCTCACCTAGCACTTCCCTAAGTTTTATGAAGTCGGCTTTCTTAAAGTCAAGAAATTGAGTCCTAGTATGCTTGGCTGCTCCTTTCCGCTGTATAGTAAACTTCAGAAGAGCATGATCACTCGCGCCTAATGATCCTTCCACTTCTACCCCACTAACCAGATCATCAACATTGGTTAGGACCAGATCTAAAATGGCTGTTCCTCTTGTTGCTTCTCCCACTTTCTGGACAATGAAGTTGTCTGCAAGGCCAGTGAGGAATCTGTTTGACCTTATGCTCTTGGCTGAGTTTGACATCCAACAAATATCCGGGTAATTGAAGTCCCCCATTACTACTATCTCCCTTCCTTTTGCATGCTTGGCCATCTGTTCCAGGAAGGCATCATCTATGTCCTCCGTTTGGCTTGGGGATCTATAGTAAACTCCCACAGTGAGGTCTCTGTTATTCTTCTCTCCCTTAATTTTGACCCAAATGCTCTCACTTTGGCTTTGAGGTTCTAAATCTTGGATCTCTTCACAGGTATACACATCCCTGACATATAACGCCACTCCTCCTCCTTTTTTGTCTGGTCTGTTTCTCTGAAATAGATTGTATCCCTCCATTATTACATTCCAATCGTGGGACTTATCCCACCAGGTTTCAGTGATGCCTATTATGTCATATTTAGTTTGCTGTACCAAGAGCTCAAGCTCATCTTGTTTATTTCCCATGCTTTGCGCATTAGTGTACAGACATTGAAGTCCATTAATCATTCCCCCGTGTCTCTTATTTAAGGATTTTTTCCTCCCACCACTAGGTCTGCGTGCTGTTTGCTCCATTTGGTCTATGACATTTGGATGATCATCTTCATCAATTGATAGACTCCTACCTTCAGGAGCACTGTCTCCCTCCCCCACATTAGTCAGTTTAAAGCCCTCCTGATGAGGTTTCTGAGATTTTTGGCAAAAACATTCCTCCCAACCATTGTGAGGTGCAGCCCATCGCTTGACAGAAGTCCATCTTCAAGATCACTGCTTCTGTTCCCCTCAGTAGGGAATCCCCTATCACCACTACACGCCTCCTCTTAGGTTTGGTCGGGGTTCTTCCGTGAGCTGTCCGTTCCAAGGTCGCTTGCACATTCCCTGAGGACTGACTTTGCTGATCATCTTCATATACCTGATCGACTGTAATGAGGGAGAGATCCTCAAATGGAGTCTGTTCTTCGTCTTCCATGCTAGGGGAGAGGACTTCAAAGCGATTGTATATTTCTAAACAATCAGAGCGAACCCTGGGCCTCCTACTTCTTTGAGGCACGTTTCTCCATATATCTGGCACCTTTGTTGGTGAACTAGCCTCCTTCTCAGGGGTGTCCCCTGTCTCCTCCTTGGTGGGGATGGTGTTCTCTGTTGCTTCCAAGAAGAGCTCCAGCTCTCTAATTCTTTGGAGCGTAGCTACACGTTCCTCCAGTTGCTGGACTTTGTCTTCTAAGAGGGCAATCAACATACAACTGCTGCAGGTAAAGCTGCCTGCAACCTTTGGCAAGATGGCAAACATTGCGCAGGAACCACAGGCGACTGCAGCAGTTCCCTCACCCTCCATCTTGAAAATGTGTCGTTGGGGGTGGCTACAGTGGTCCTCCATCTTAAAAAGCGTGAAGACAGGACAAATAACACCCCCCCAAAAAAAACCTAGGTCTCCCCCAACAAACGTTTGAGACTAGCTCGCCTAAATCTAAAAGATGGATCAAACTGCGTGCGCCGCTGCCCTGCAAGCTCTGATAAGCTCCTCCCACAGCTAATCACCTGACTCAACAGAAACCCTGCCCCCTCTGACCTTTGCACAGGGAGAGCAGCTAATCAGCCACAAGAAACACACACACACAAGAAAACCCTTTTGCTCCTCCAGCTGCTGCCCTGCAAGCTCTTGATTTGGAAGGGGTAATATAATGTGCCCTTGGTTTGGCAGCCTTTGAAGAGTGTTTGGAAATGGCTTTCTATAGAAGGCTGCAGCAGGAATTGTAGCTTGTGCAAGGCTGGAAAACAAGGAGTGGGGACAGGGAATGGAAGGGCACCCACTAGCTAGAACATGGGTTGGCAAACTAAGGCCCAGGGGCTGGATCTGGCCCAATCGCCTTCTAAATCTGGCCTGCGGACGGTCCGGGAATCAGCGTGCTTTTACATGGGTAGAATGTGCCCTTTTATTTAAAATGCATCTCTGTGTTATTTGTGGGGCATAGATATTCATTCATTTCCCCCCCAAAATATAGTCCGGCCCCCCACAAGGTCTGAGGGACAGTGGACTGGCCCCCTGCTGAAAAAGTTTGCTGACCCCTGCACTAGAAAAAGGGAAGCTTCATAGCCAGACACTGGAGAGACATGTCAGGAGTAAGCATGGACCAATGGTATGAAATAGCATGGGAAACAGCCTTATTAGAAAAACTAACCAACAAAACTGACACAGGGACAAATAGAAGAAGATGCCTTCACCCCAATTTGGTTCCCCTTTATCATATATACAGCCCAACAAGACAACAACAAGAATCCCCCGACAGCATACGAATCAATCTGGCTAACCTGATTCAAAAATACACACTCACACCCTGCTCACTCACAAAAACAATTCTCACTACAGCCAGCCAAAGACAACCAACCACACCCTAAGCCACACCCCACCTCTTTCACCACCAAGGAAATACAACAAGTGAATAGTAAGAGAACCCATACAAGTAACACTGACACAACCCTTCACACACGCTAAGTAGAATAATCGAAGCATAACCACCACCACCCCACCTGCCACTCCGTCCTTCACCTCTTCCCCTTTCTTTCTTCCTTTCTTTCTTTCTTTCTTCCTCCTCCTCCTCCTCCTCCTAATCGTTTAAACCAAATCATAAACCAAGAACTCATACCATTGACCACTGATAATGAAACATATGTTGTGGATATTTTTCCACATTTATTGTGCTATTTTTGTGATATACAAATGACATGAAAAAAAATCGTATAATTATTTCTATAACATCATTCTTGTTTATAAAACCCAATTAAAACAGCAA
Source organism: Podarcis bocagei (assembly GCF_964188305.1). Classification (NCBI taxonomy): domain Eukaryota; kingdom Metazoa; phylum Chordata; class Lepidosauria; order Squamata; family Lacertidae; genus Podarcis; species Podarcis bocagei. The sequence continues at coordinate 18,372,587 of NC_138137.1, read as the reverse complement.
AATAAAAATAAAAATGGGAAGGCTGGCATATCGAACAACAGTATTCCACACTGCAACATTTTGTTGTGGATGTAACTTGCATTTAATTGCTGTATTTACTGATTGAAGGTTCAACCACATAGAAAAATTGGCTTGATGTGGAAGGAGGGTAACTGTTCTAGATAAAGTTCCCTTTCCCCACACACCCCAGGCTCGCTGTATTGATTAGCATTAGAATTTGATGGGGAAAGCTTCTCAAGCTTTTACCCGCCTATGACAAATCTGGACATGCGTTTCCAGTTCACCCTCCAATTGATTGGTTCGGAAAGAAGTCAGAGGTTAAGTATAGTGTGCCACTCTAGGGCATATGATAGGATGCTGTGTAATTAAGGTGGTTAAACTTGGCCTTCTACATGCATGGCTCCGAGTGGATTTGTTTGGTGTGTGTGTTGTTGTTGTTGTTTTTTAAAAAAAAACTTGGCAAAAGGCAAAAAGAGAATGCATGCCTGTAAAATGTACTTTCTGTGCAACAATATTTTCTCTGAAGCTCCTATAATTCCCAGGGGGCTGTCTGATCTGCCATCTCTCAGCAGTTAAGCTGGCTATTCTGAGATGACTGTAGATAAAACAGGTCAGATGAAACTACTTGCAGAAACAACTCTCCCCCTTCTCTACTGATTATATTGTTTTGTATCTGAATTAGTCAACATATATAGTTGCGCTGTCCCTCTGTTCATGTTTTTACTTTTATGTTTCCCCAAAATGTTACAGAATTGGTACAGAATCTGATCCCCAACCACAAGAATATAAGCATTGTGACTTTTTTTTTTCTTTTTAGCAAACATGCTTGTCAGTATTCTCATAATCCAGTACTGCTATATTGCAAGAACACATGAGCCCCAAAGCAAAATGTAAGATAACAGATTCAGCCAGTGAAAAAGGTGAAAATTGACTTCAAGGTGATGATAGAATAGTGAGAAGTTAAAGCTTTGAAATTTTTTCCCTGGTGTTGTCATCCTTACTCTCTCTCTTAATTTGAATTGATGCGAATCTAAGGTAGTACAATCTCAACATTTGAAACTTATGGAAAACACAAATGTATACAATTTTCTGGGCTATTTTTAGAAATGAACCTACATAAAAGCAGCTAAAGGAACTACTAAAGGAACCAATCCTGCGTATGTTTCAGTTGCTGGGATATTTCCCTGAATTCAGTGGGGCTTACTCCCAGGAAACACTGCATAGGATTGTACCAAGCTGCATAGTGGTTAATAGAATGAGAGTTTCACGGTTCTAATAAGCCACTCATATGTAGCAATCTCTGCCTCCCATTAACTTCTGGCCTGTTTTATCAGAATGCTGTTCGCAGGTTTTTCTTTGTCAAGGAGAAGAGCTAATGTCCCCTAATATGTAACCTTTTTTTTCAGGTACAACTGCTAAACCCTTTCTTCTTCTTTAGTTAATTTTTATTGAAAGTTTTCAACATAAAATACAATAAAAGTCAAACTAGATAAAGAAAAGAGGAAACAAAAAAGAATTAAAGGCCCTTCATCACAATTATATCATAACCTTTATCCATACACAGAAAGGTAGACCCTCCCAGCTCCCACCTGGGAGCCTGTTTCTTCCTCCAGCCTCCCACCCTGGGAGACCCTTTCTACCCTGCCTCTCAAACAGGGACCACCATCTTCCAACTGTTACCTTCCTGTGGAACAAGGCATGAGTGCTAAATTGATGTTTGGAATGATTAATGGACCGGGTTAAGGTTGCTAAGCTGAAGCTCAGTACTGAAAAGACAGTATGGATGGGTAGTTCATATGTTTTGGAAGTTGGTGTTCAACCTGCTCTGAATGGGATTGCACTCCCTTTAAAGTAGGGGTGGCTAACCTGTGGCCCACCAGATGTTGCAGGACTGTACATCCACGTCATTCCTGCCCATTGGCCATGCTGGCTGGCACATGCTGGAGTCCAACAACATCTGGAACACCACTGGTCTTAAGGATCAGGCCTTCAGTCTTAAAAATGCTGATTGCTCCAACTCTGCCATTGGAGACTTCATAGCATGCTGCACCTTTTACCAGGTTAAAGAAGTACACCAGCTGCAACCCCACCTAGGTAGAGATAGCCTGGCCACAGTCACCCATGGCTTGGTAACCTCCAAATTAGATTAGTACAGTGCATTATTACACCTTTGAATACGTTTCAGAAAATGTAGTGAGTTCAGCTTACTGCTGCCAACTGGGGTGGCCCCAAGGGAGCACATCATGTCACATTTGAAACAAGCTCACCAATCTGTCAATCAGTTTCTGTGCACAAACTGAAAATGCTTTAAAAACAATGCTTTGCATGTGTCGTATTAGCTACAGCAGGGATGGGGAACCAGTGGTTCTCAATATGTTTGTGGACTACAACTCCCATCACCCCAGGCCAATGCATGTGATAGTTTGAGGCTGATGGGACTTGGAGTCCCAACTGCCGCTGGAGGGGTCATAGATTCTCCACCCCTGAGCTAAAGTGATGGAAAGGTTATCGTTCCTGGGTCTCATATTCTGATGTTTTCTGCTGTTCTTTATTCCTATAAAGATGAAAGTTGTAATGCTGCTTTTTCTGTGTGAAACCTGCTTATGAATATACTGCTATGAGCCAGAGTGGTCAACTAGTTAGATTAGTGCAGGCACCCCCAAACTCGGCCCTCCAGATGTTTTGGGACTATAGCTCCCATCATCCCTGAACACTGATCCTGTTAGCTAGGGATGATGGGAGTTGTAGTGCCAAAACATCTGGAGGGCCAAGTTTGCCTATGCCTGGATTAGTGGAATGGGGCTATGGCGAATGGAATTCAGATCCTCGTCACTGGACAGCCTTGGACATGTTAGCCCTTCAGAAGATAAGATGGGAATGACCCTGGCATGTCAGATTCCTTAGGCATATTGTTTGCAAATACAGCAAATGAAGGTATTGGATGGGAGTCAAATAAGTTGTTCTGTGCTTGGAATGAGATCCATTCACATGGCAGGACTTCCCCTTCTGCTCCCCCCACATACCACCGGATGCTGCCTAAACCATTTTGGGGTTTTCTCTCAGTCCTCCACAGCAGAAAGTTATGTGGGAAGACATGCAGGAGAAGGAGGGCGTGGGAATTCTATTGTATAAGCAGACTTTATATGTTGAATTCCATCCATTGTCATCTTCAGTGTTACCTTGATATATTTGCCAGGGGAAACCCAGCCAGATGGACGGGGTATAAATAATAAATTATTATTAAATTATTATTAATTGTTGATAGTAGGGCATTATTATACATTGATACGTGTGTTTTGTTTCAGAACTCTGGATGTATTAACAACCCTTCTAAACAGCATTCTTGTTCTTTCAGTTCACCTGCGACTTGCCATCTAAACATAGAAATATTTTTGTTCTCTTGCAGAGGAGCCACAGCTCAGGCACGTAGAAAAGGATGTTTTGATTCCAAAAATGATGAGAGAGAAGGCCAGGGAACTATGTTCTGATAAAGTACAAGGTGAGAGTGAAATTCATCAAAATACGAAATCTAATTACTTATGTGACCTGAATTTTATCATTTTCCAAGCTGACATAGGAGCAGTGAACATAGGTGTGTGATTTTTATCTCTCTCCTTTATTACATGCTCAGTACTATGCATTGTAGAATGCTGGGCTGAAATAATTTGCTGAAAAGAGTTTGCTGCAACGTGGGCACCATACTGAAGAAAGGAAGCATTCCGTACTTTTCTTTGGGAGGGATAAAGACAGGATCATAACAATGACTGCAACACAAAATAGATTAAGAGAAATTAGGCATGCTGTTGGGCTGAACCTAGTGGTAAACATCAATGGCAAATATTCTCATTTAATTTGCACTGAAGGGCCAGGATATTGTTCCCAGCTACCTTGATTGCCAGAAATCTGGAAATCTGTGGGCATGTGCACTTGCTTGCAAACTCCTAAACAGCTTAGGGTGTACCCTTGTTTCTTCACCCCCACTGCTTTTCCTTTTAGTGTCTGTATAACAACACAATGGCATATTTGCAGAGACGTGACATTATAATTTTTGAAGTTGTCAGATGCTTCAATTCACCTGGAATCACTAACCCAGTTCTATACTACAACTCTCATTGAGGCAAACACATAATGGTCAGGTACCTTAGAAGAAGCTGATTAGGGTTATCCAGTATTATGGCATCTAAAATTCAATTGGAGTCTGGAGAATGCTGTTGTACGCTGCATTGCACCCGTGCATGTCGGGCCATGAAAGATCCTCCTTCACAGGCATTGATAATCTTCAGATTGAAGGTGGAGGAGATTCCAGTGGCTGCCAGAAATGTATCTTCCTTTGCAGAAAGCAAGCTGGAAGCACTTTAAGAGCAGGAACCTGCTTATATTTTGCCTCTTTGACTTCTGTAAGGAGCCATATACACAGACAGACCTGTATAAAATGATAATAACTGGCAGAGATCTAAAATAATAAAGTCTGTCTTTTTCTTTGTTGCCTTTAGTTAACACTGAGCTTTATACAAGTTAAATTTGATTTATAATAGTGCATGGCTTTTGAGGGAACGAGAAAATGGCATAAGACTCTCACCTCTGCATTCAGCTAAACTGCCAACGTGCAGAGCAACTCCCCATATGTTTTGGAATTGCAGGGGAAAGAGGTGTGATGTTGTGAAAATTGCAAAATAACCTAAGTCCTGTGAACAGGAGAAAAATAGAGAGGCTGAAAGCATTCACTCAGGGGAAGTAGGTCATATAACTGGGGGTAGTTCCTGTACTTCCAGACGTAGCTGTTACCTTGGGTATGCAGATCAGCATAAAGGACAATCAGTGATTTGAGACCTTAAAACTATTTCAAGTATTTATCATTGAAACTTTTGACACTTAAAGAACTTGGGAACATGATTCACTGTGGTGTTAGCGTATGAAGAATAGAAATAGCCCTGTACTATAATGCTTTTAGTATGAGATGTAGCCAAATAAATTGTGTGTGCATTGGATAATTCGTTGGATTTGTCAGAAGAAAAGCCAGTAACACACTTTTGAGAGTTGCGCCATGTTTAACAGAAAGCCAAAGAACAATCGTGCTTCTATTGAAATTACATATTCAAGACCCTGTTACAATTCATTGACTTTTTGACTTAACATCTGTGGTGTGTTTTTTCAAGGTTACCCAGACAAAGTAAGATTGTATTCTGTTGTTTAATGCACAATAAATATTGCCAGGTTAAGTACTTAAGGAAAACTGAAAATAGAATCTTTGAAAGAATAACTAAAAGTAATTGTACATTTTTAAGTATGGAAATCTTAAATGCTTTGCTTGGTGGTATTTATTGTGCATATAAGATTTTTCCTAAATATTTAATTTTTATCCTGGTGTGTGAATATTATGTTTAGCATACCATATTGAGTATAAATCCCAATTATACTAATCAGTGGGAGCTTGACCATTGACTTTGATAAGATAAAGATTTCCAGAGGGGCAGCCATGTTTATTTATTAATTAAATTTTTATATCACCCTGGTCCCTTGTAGCAAAAAAACAACAGTTTTGTGGTACCTTAAAGACTATGACATTTTCTGGTGGCATAAAATATTGGTGGGTGGTATCGAGAATGGTATTCTGGAGTTAGCCACTGCTTTGTGGGGCATCTTTGGGAGAAGAAAAGGCTAAGGAGTAAGCCCTACAGCAATCCAGAGTTGAATCGCTAAAACGGTTGGATAGTATCTTGTATGCCTCCTTCCAGGAACTCCTGCAGCCAAGCTGGTGCCAACTCTGCTTTCCTCTGCTCTGCTTTCCTTTGGACCATGCCAGTGAGGCCGAGAGGGCAATATTGTCGCCTGGGCATCCCAGGACCTCCGTACACACTGCCCAGGCTTGTGCCCTAAGGAGGTCACTTCACGGCAGCTAGAACAGTGGTTTGACTTCATGCCTGGAGGTGTACTCCATTGTCTCTCAAGACAGATGGATGCCAATCTCTCTGGGTGGGTGGGTGTATACATGCATACTTTCTCTAGTCATCAAGACTTCATCCTAAAATTATTACCCCAATTTTCTGCTGACATCATGGAGGGAACTTATCAGGAAAATATGTGTAGGTTTGAAGTAAGCTACCTCCCTCTTCCCTGAAAAACCTGTTCCCTAACAGTTAGGTGACCCTTGGTAAATAATGTGTTGCCAAGGGGGAAGTTGGGCAGATATTGACCCTCTGTGTGAGTAAAAGAGCAACTTAAGATCCAAGCCATTGTATAGGTAAAGGTAAAGGTACCCCTGACCGTTAGGTCCAGTCGCGGACGACTCTGGGGTTGCGCGCGCATCTTGCTCTATAGGCCGAGGGAGCCAGCGTACAGCTTCCGGGTCATGTGGCCAGCATGACTAAGCCGCTTCTGGCAAACCAGAGCAGCACACAGAAATGCCGTTTACCTTTCCGCCGGAGCAGTACTTATTTATCTACTTGCACTTGATGGGCTTTTGAACTGCTAGGTGGGCAGGAGCTGGAACCAAACAACGGGAGCCCAGCCCGTCGCAGGGATTCGAACTGCCAACCTTCTGATCGGCAAGCCCTAGGCTCTGTGGTTTAGACCACAGCGCCACCCGCGTCCCTAAGCCATTGTATGTTCCATACCAAATACAGTGGAACCTCGGTTGTCGAATGTAATCCGTTCTGGAAGACCGTTTGACTTCCAAAACGTTCGACAACTGAGGCGCAATGGGCGGTCAGCAATTTCAATGGAGAAAATGGAGAAATGTGCCTCAGAACCCATTCAATTTCTGAGGTGCGTTCAAAACAGAAGCATTCACTTCCAGATTTTCTGCGTTTGGGTTCTTAATCATTCAGCGTCTGAGATTCTCGAAAACCAAGGTTCCACTGTATACTGGTTGGCTTCATGTGACAATAACATGAATGTATGTATGAATGTATGCTGTCTCTAACACTGATTTTGCTGTTCATTGAAAAGTTACATTCTTATTCCCAACTGCATTGCAATCTGTTAAGAAAGCTATGGAATATTGAATATAGGTGTTCATATAATTGTGATACATTGTTAAATCCACAGTATTCCAAGTTTGCACTTCCACATGTGTTACTTGATTGTGTTGCCTAGGTGTGACTAAAACACAAACAAGGAGAACTCCCTTTCTGTATATTTTTATTAATCTGATTACTCTGCTGCAAACAGTCTTTTCATTTTCTCCCTTACATCAGAGATTAAGTGCTCTTGAGTTACTAGCTCTGTAATGTATTGAGCCAACTTTGTTTACAGGGTCTGTCTCAGATTTAGACTCTCGATTCAAGTATGTATAATTTGTACATTAACTATTTTCTTTTTAAACCAGCATTTCAGTGCAAGGACGTTCAGATTCCACTTAGGGATAATCCTTGGTGTACTCCGCACTAGTGAGTATGCAAACATGGTCTCACCTTTTCCTGTGCTAGGCTCATTTTCACTAAAGCCTGAATATCCAGGTTACAACAATGATTTGTCACGTTTTCAATAAAGTGGGGAAATGGGCTTTTGTGTATCTCTGCACCTGATGACCCTTTGGAGCCTTTCACATGTGCACAGTCTGCTGTGGCCTGCCTTCTGAAGGAGAGAGATCAGTAGCTCATTACGCCTGTCTTCAGTCCACTGGCTTCTGTTGCCATGCAGACTCTGTTGAAGGCACTGATGAAGACCTGTAAAGCCCAGCCCTGTGATCAACCATGATAATCGTGGTTGATGATCATCAACCATGATGATCAGCCAGCACTATTATCTTAGATAGGGAACAGGTGGCACTGTGGTCTAAACCAATGAGCCCCTTGGGCTTGCCGATTGGAAATTTGGTGGTTCAAATCCGTGTCACGGGGTGAACTCCCGTTGCTCTGTCCCAGTTTCTGCCAACCTAGCAGTTCAAAAGCATACCAGTGAAAGTAGATAAATAGGTACTGCTGCGGTGGGAAGGTAAATGGCATTTCTCTGCGCTCTGGCACTCATCATGGTCCTCCTTGCGCCAGTAGTGGTATAGTCACGCTGGCCACATGACCCGGAAAGCTGTCTGTGGACAAACACGGCTCTCTTAGCCTGAAAGGTGAGATGAGTGCCACACCTCATAGTCACCTTTGACTGGATTCAACCGTCCAGGGGTCATTTACCTTTTTTTTTACCTACATAGAATCATAGAGTTGGAAGGTACCACAAGGTTCATCTAGACTCCCAAGATAGGGCTCAAACCTTTGACCCTGAGTTTAAAAGTGCCATGCTTTACTGACTGGCTGATTCGGAAAAAAATATTGGGGAAGCTTTAGGTTGTACTGATCCATATTATTTGTAGGCATGCATTCAGACCAGCCTTTGCTTAAATTAACGTAATATTTTCCATTTGATGGGGTAAATAAAATGAGAAGAGAGAGAGAGCAAATTAGGTGAGAAAACAAAAAACAAAAAAAAAATCCTTTTTGCTTGGGGTTCCTGCTAACTAGAAAGTCTTGATAGTTAATCTAGGAAAATGGTTTGGAAATTGTGGTCACCTGGTGTCTTCTGGAACAGTTTAAGAGAGCTCCGAATGCTGGGAATCATTGTAAACACATGGCAAACAATGCTAATGTTGGACAGTCATTCCCTAGGATACCCAAATAATACATTATTTTCTACTTGGGTTTTGTCCTCAAGAATTGGTTATTGACATTGGGGGTGGAGTGTTAAAGAAAATCATGATGGGATTCATAAGGAGAGTTTATTTCTATTGTTATTAGTTCTTCGTTGATGAAATGGCCACATTTTAATAAAAGCAAGTGTATTCTGAATATTTAAAGTGTGCAATTGTGATAGTCATAGATCTATGGATTGCAGAATAACCCCATACAGTTACAAATACTTGGCCAAGCCGAACAGCTATAATTAGGAAAGTATTCTGGCAAAGGCTGTTTCCAAATGCCACCATTCTTCCTCTCCCCAGGGACAGCATTGATACTTAGTAAAGTTGATGGGATGAAACACCACTTCGGGCTTTCCTAAAGTAGAGTAAGGCCAATGTCAACCATTGTTTTAGTAATACACACTTAATCAACAGTCCACTAGTAGCTGGGATCTTATCTGTCCCTCTAGGGGCCACCTGCACCAGAGCATGACCCTTGCACCTGACACATCAAGCTCCATAAAAGGAGAGCAATTCCAAATCCTTGGGCAGATGTTGGCACTGCCTGTTTAAATGCCCAAGGACACCTGGAAAAAAAAAACACTTTATAAATGTCTTGTGTTCTCTCATCAGAAACACAGATAAGGAAATGTGTGAAATACTTAGTAGCATCATGCTGGGATAGGTTTATGCCCATCACTTCTACTCTCTATTAATTAAAAAAAAAGGACCAGGTTCTATTAACTGAACATAATATGTGTCGGAGACTAAGGCAGAGGAAATGTCTTGGCTCAAGTACATGGGGATCTAAAATGCTGTTAACATAGTTTGATGTGAGGACTTGAGGTGCTAAGAGAGCCAGAGTAATATAGTTTAGAGTGTCGGGCTAGGAACTGGGGAAGCTTGAGTTCAAATCCCCATAGTGAGTACTGGACCACTCACTATCTCTCAGCCTAGCCTACCTTGTATGGTCATTGTAGGGAACGAATGGGAAGTAGAGAGCACAATGCAAAGGTAAAAGACCCCTGGACGGTTACGTCCAGTCAAAGGCGACTATGGGGTTGCGGCGCTCATCTTGCTTTCAGACCGAGGGAGCCGACGTTTGTCCACAGATAGCTTTCCGGGTCATGTGGCCAGCATGACTACACCGCTACTGGTGCAATGGGACACCGTGATGGAAACCAGAGCGCATGTAAACGCCGTTTACCTTCCTGCCGCAGCGGCACCTATTTATCTACTTGCACTGTTGTGCTTTCGAATTGCTAGGTTGGCAGGATCAGGGACACAGCAACAGGAGCTCACCCCTTTGCAGGGATTCAAACTTTCAGCCTTCTGATTGGCAAGCCCAAGAGGCTCAGTGGTTTAGACCCTAGAGCACCATGTATGCCACCTTGAGCTCCTTAGAAGGATATAAATTTAATGAATAAATACTTTGAGAGCCTGAGATACTAGTGCATTAGCAAGCTGCTTAAAAAAAAACAACAATCTTGTAAATTCACTTCCACGTTTACTATTACTTTGGTTTATCATTTCTTCAATACAGTAATGCCACAGTTTATCTGCATTTAACTGTGCCCATTCAGCTTCATGTGGTTGGCAAAATAGTTTTAGAAAGGGGGCAGGTTTCCAGGGTAAAAATACATTGGCAATCCCATCTGCCATTGGACCCACTGTGCTTTGACTAGTATGTAATTTTGGCTTTAGATGCGATCCCCTAAATATAACCCCCATGTAAGCTGCGGGCTTACTGCATTGCAAAATGCTCAACTGATGTGGTCTTGGTTGACCACAAACTTGACATGAGCCAATAGTGTGACGCGGCAGCTAAAAAAGCCAATTCAATTCTGGGCTGCATCAATAGGAGTATAGCATCTAGATCAAGGGAAGTAATAGTGCCACTGTATTCTGCTCTGGTCAGACATCACCTGGAGTACTGTGTCCAGTTCTGGGCACCACAGTTCAAGAAGGACACTGACAAACTGGAACGTGTCCAGAGGAGGGCAACCAAAATGGTCAAAGGCCTGGAAACGATGCCTTATGAGGAACGACTAAGGGAGCTGGGCATGTTTAGCCTGGAGAAGAGGAGGTTAAGGGGTGATACGATAGCCATGTTCAAATATATAAAAGGATGTAACATAGAGGAGGGAGAAAGGTTGTTTTCTGCTGCTCCAGAGAAGCGGACACGGAGCAATGGATCCAAACTACAAGAAAGAAGATTCCCCCTAAACATTAGGAAGAACTTCCTGACAGTAAGAGCTGTTCGACAGTGGAATTTGCTGCCAAGGAGTGTGGTGGAGTCTCCTACTTTAGAGGTCTTTAAGCAGAGGCTTGACAACCATATGTCAGGAGTGCTCTGATGGTGTTTCCTGCTTGGCAGGGGGTTGGACTCGATGGCCCTTGTGGTCTATTCCAACTCTATGATTCTATGATTTTATTTTATTTTTTGAACCAAGCAATGTATTGTATGCTATTGCAGATTCCCTCTTAATTTTCGGAGTGTGCTTTAAATCAAATACTAGTGGTGGCATCACTATTACTCTTTTGTTTCATTCTAATTCTGTTTTTATAAAGTATGGGATTAAAGAGCGGAGATGAAAGTGAAAGGCAGCATTTTCCATATTTTAGAAAGATACACATGACTGGCATGAGCCGAAGTGAGACTCAGGCTTCTCCTATTCACACACCTCATGAGTATCAGTTTTCCTGAATCTCATTTTGTTGTGTTTTCTTGTCTAGGGATCTTGGTTTGTCACAGACTTTGGTCAGTTTCAAAGCTAACCAATTTCAAGCCATAGTTTATGAAGCTGGCTTGTTAAACTGACAGCATGTTAGGCTATACACTAAATATTTCACATGTAGCCGTTTGAACTCCCTACCAATAGAGTAGCTTCATGCTACATACCTGCATTTATCCTTACATCATGCAATTCAGGGAGCATAGTGAAATAAACTCGTATAAACACATCTTATGAGTAGACAATGGTATGTGCTAAAGCTTCAGTGTGCATTCTTTGATACGGTATTGTAATGTGTGAAGCATCCTAGAGAAACTGTGTGAAAACTACACTTCAGACAGAATTCCTTATGCTGTGGGTGATATCACCTTCTGCATTAAACAGTTATATGTCTCTACGGTTCATTTGGATATTTGCGTTCATTGATGGAGAAAACCTAGATACTCATAGGCCAGTATTAGGGATTCCAAGGAAAGTTGGTTGAAATGAAAGGTGTGGCTGAGCAGAGACTTTCCCTGTTTGGTTTTTCCATGTCATTTCAACCCAGCTGATCGCAAGAAATGGGTCAGGCAGCTAACATTAACACCGCAACTGCATGTATTTTTTTTTTCCCTTAAAGGGAATGGAACAGCTTTTGCGAGGACAAAGAGAAATGAAATCACTTTCAGTGAAAGAAAGAGGCCTCATTATAGCCACCAACAGCAGTTATTGACAGCTACACTTCCTATTAACAAGGAGCATTTAAGAGTTTGGCTGTTGGATCTTTGGACTTGATCTAATTTGCTAGCATTAATTAGTTTCTTTTGAGCACAGACACTTGGTGCTCACAGCTATAGATTTAGATGACTAATTAGGACAGAAAATTGAACAGAATGGGGTAAGGCATTAACCTTCAACCATTACCAGCTGGGGCTCTTTTAAAGACGACAAAGTCCAAATGCTTCCTATTCATATAAGGAGTATCCTAATGAATATCAATTTCAGCCAGGTTGCCTTATTCCTATCAGCACTGTCTTAAATTTTATATTACCTTCAATAAAGTTTTAATTGCATCTCTCTCATTATCCAGATTTTTAGTGTAATGTCCAAAGAAGGCAAGCATGATGGCAGATTAACTTGTATCTCCTCAATTATCTCTCATTTTGGTTCTTTAAACAATTGACATTGGTCTAGGGCTTTAACCAAGACTTGAATAATTTGGGGTCAATATGCCATTACTATCTTAATCATTATAATGTAGGTAGTTAAGCCATCAAGTTAAAACACCGCCATTAACTGAGAGGTGTTTAATCCTGACACATTCCCTGAATATATTTGCATTAATATCCGCAGCAAGAACTCTGATACAACCAACTCCTGAGGCTTAAACAGTAGCTTGCTAATTAAGTACATCTTTATCATTAGCTATTCTAATGATATGCGAGCAGTGTGGTGATGTGTTAACATGAGTATCTAGGTTCAGGAGCAGGAATATTCTTTGGGCCCATAAACAACATGCATCCTATGCATGCTTACTTGAAAGTAAGTCTTCATTGAGTCCCATGGGTACATCATAAGATTGGTTTGTAAGAACTGACAGACTCCCATCCATAGAAGAACAATACTGTGTCCTTTAAGAGAGAAGGTATTGAAAAGCTTCTCAATTTCCCCAGTGAGACTTCTCAAAGAGCTTGTGTGTTTTAGATGACACTGATGCTGGTAGATTTTTCCACACTGAAGAAGGCTGGGGGAAGGTTCAAACTTTCTCTGTTTCTTATTCAGTAACATCTTTGGAAAATAGTTGCTGACATGTAAAACTGCTTTTCTGGGATGACTTCTGGAATATAATCTAGGCCGGTGGTGGCCAAACTCAGCCCTCCAGCTGTTTTGGGACTACATTTCCCATCATCCCTGACCACTGGTCCTGTTAGCTAGGGATGGTGGGAGTTGTAGTCCCAAAATAGCTAGAGGGCCAAGTTTGGCCACCACTGATCTAGGCTGTTCCTTGTGTCCTGTGTATTGCTGCCATTATGATCTTTCTAGGAGATCAATGGGTTTTAGTCCTGGTGAGAAGGGAAGCAGGGTTTCAGTCACGGTCAGAACTTCATAGATGCTCCATAGTGTTTCAGTGGATAGAGAAAAACTGGTGGCCAGGATCAGAGTGCTTTTAAAAGGGATGAAAATCTTTGCCTTTCAGATAACGGTCATCATGCTGAGATGACCACCATCACTGTGTCATCTAGGTTTTAGAGTTCAGTGTCACTGCTTCGCCTCTGGTTTTAAAATCCCCAAACATGTGCCACAGCTTGTAACCTTTATTTTTGACCCAACTATGTATTTTCCTCTGATTTCTCTTTACTTTCACTGATGTTGATTAATGCCTGTGGTTCTTGCACAAGACTTTACTGTTAAGGTGCTTGGGCTTTCAGTTGATGCTTAGGACAAAAATTGAGTTTCATACATAGAATTATATTTCTAAATCCATTAAGAATGTGATGCAAAGAGAGATAGCTCAATTTTTTAAAAAAAACATTAAAATATAATAATAATATTTTTTTATTTATACCCTGCCCATCCCGGTTCAGAAAAGCGGGCTCAGGGTGGCTAACAACAAATTTAAAACACTTAATTGTGATACAACAAAAAACAGCATAAAATACAGTATAAAAGTGTGAATAACAATAAATTCAAAGTTCTAAAATTAAAGTTCTAAAATCAATTTAGGGGAAAATCCATCCAATAAACATTAGATGATCACTAGGGCTAGCTGGCTAAATTAGTCCTATTTGGGCCAGCAAGGAGGCCAGGGGAGAATTAGCTGTGGGATCCCAGAGTGGGTAATCTTCATAAAAGGGGAGGGGAGGGGGAGGGAAGGAAGGGGAATAAAAGATCGGGATAAATTCAAATTGAAAGCTAGGCAGAATAGCTCTGTCTTACAGGCCCTGCAGAAGGAGGTTAAATCCTGCAGGGCCCTGGTCTCCTGGGACAGAGCATTCCACCAGGTCGGAGCCATCACTGAGAAGGCCCTGGCCCTGGTGGAGGATAATCTGACTTCCTTAGGGCCCGGGACCTCTAAGGGCTATACGTTGATTCAGTAAATCAGCAGTTGCTCAAAAGAGCGGGGGGGGTGTGTGTGCGCTGAGAAGCGTAAGGATTGAAGGCACTACTTTCAAAGGAAGGTGGATGAATGGGGGATATTGCTCCCGGAGCTCCTCCACATTCTCTCTACAATGTCTCATTTACATTGACTTCTTCCTGAGGCACCAAAATACTTCCAACAAATACTGACACAGAGATACTTTTCTGATGCTGCATTCAGGTTGCGCTCCTTCCTCCTTGGAGACCTCTTCCAAGCCATCTTTGGATGTTGAGAATCAAGTAATTATGCAGGGGTGCGAGAAGGAGAAAAAAAGCACACAACTTCACGTCCTCCCCATTTGGTCACTGTCTCTAAGTTGGAGGGTGACCTTCTGAAACACAGAGATGCTTCTACTCCTGCAGGCCTTCTGTGGTTGTGGAACCCTGGAAAATCTACAGGTTGTCCAAAGTTCATTCTACCCAGAGTAAACCTATTGAAATAAATAGACATGACTAACTTGGGTCCATTAATTTCAGTGGGCTTGCTCTAAGTAGAACTTGGTTGGCTACAACCCTAAGCATACTCATCACTTTGGTTGCTTTGTTGCATGATTACTTCACACAGTTTCTGAATGCCTGAAGAATCACTCCAATCTACTCTCTCCCTGCCCCTTAAAGTGTTTAAGGTGTGCAGTATCTGGCAGTGCTTTATTGCAAAACTTTGCACAATACAGTACCTTTTTTTTAGTCCAGTGATGATATTTATGGGCTAGCATAGCTATATTTGAGGATCTTATTAAATTATACTTTTGTCTTCTTTCCAGACAGCATGCAATAAATACTGTATTAGCTTTTTGTAGCTTTTAGATGCCCCCGCTATTATGTGTAATAGGTTGTCTTTGTCTGTGTGTACTTGGCAGCGTGTAAACACAATAGCTTTTAACAAATTGTCTGTAGGTAGGGGTGTGAATTGTAATTATGTGTGCTTGTCACGACACTCCTTCATATACTCTGTATCCGCACATGCAGATCCCAGCTCACGTAGGATTCACTTTCATGACTTGTGCAGCACGGCACTGCAGTGTACAGTTGGTCTCTATACAGATGTCATAATCGAAATGTGGATGTTGTGGATGGAGTTAGCAGCATGATCACAATTCTCAACTCCCTAGTGAACAGTTGCCCAGAGCTACTGCTACAGAATCATAGAGTTGGAAGGGACCACGAGTATTATCTGGTCCAACACCCTTTCAGGCCTACCATGCTGAAAAGAAAATTCAGTGTGTGTAAACATGCTATGCTCCCTTTCCTCTTCACTCCATCTCTAGATTTTTCTGTTTTGACTTCTGCTGCAGAGAGATGAACGAATCTTTGCATTCAGTCTTGTGCTTACTCACTAGTGGAGACACAAATTCTCTCTTTCCTTTTCTCTCTTCATCCCGTTGCCAAAGATTGGAGGGTTCTGAACCTGGGGCTTTACATATGTAGAGCACATGCTCTTTCGCTATAGCCATTCTTTGTTGCTTTCACTCTTGCAAAATATTTAGAAGTTGTCTTAATAAACCATAAAATCTGATCAGAGAAAGCATTTGGAACATGGAGGCAGCATCTGCTGATTCCCCAGTCTCTCCCTCGTTCGTCCTCTCCCCGCCGCCCCAAATGTATCACTCGGTTACTTGTTTACATTAGTTAGTCTGTCATTGGTGGTGGTTTGAGGATTTTACTTGGTTTTGTTTCAGAGCAATTAATATTGCACTTCTAAGTGAGAATAGAAATATCTGCAAATACTGTGGCATATGTCACTTCGACACTCTAAAAATAATATAGCAGTGACATGTTGCTAGGATAGCTGCATATGAATGCGTATTGTTGATGAATGCTTGCAACAGTAATATGAAAATAAGAGAAAAGGGGGGCTTCTTTCTCCTGTTTTGGCAATGACATATGCTTTACAGTCAATAAATCTGCTTTATAACTGCTACGTATGCCTGACATTAAAGAAATCTGCAGAAACTGCTTCAGGCCCCCCCCCCCCTTGTTTCATTCTACATTGTGGACTAATGCAGTTATCTGTGTGTTTGTACATAAATAAATTTCACCAGGAAAGTCCTACTATGTTTTCTGTACATATGTGTAAATATTTATATAGAGTATAAATTATTAACACTGCCCTAAGGTTACTTTCACACTAGAAATAGGTTGTTTTTCTACTGTTGAATGTGATGCATCTTTTCGTGGAAATTATTTACTTTAGTGTTGGAAAACTGCTTCTGCTTTTGATCAAAAGAGCTACCCATTTAAGTAATCCTCGTTTTGCATTCAAAGCTACCAGTCAATTGAATGGCTTTCCAACAAATGATGTCAGTGGACCTAATAAAGGAACCATTATTTCTCTCCAGTTGTCAACAGTTTAAGCGGCCCTCCTAGCCCCACCTACCTGGGCGTAAGCCACAATGAATTTTAATTCTTTTCGGACATTGGACTGTGCTATTAGACTATGTGCCTTCAGAATTAAACAGAATCACACTTTCTAAATTACAAAATTCTAAGTTTTTAACCAACAGCACCTTAAGATTGGATGAATTTGTACCATGGTTCATGAAAGTTTGCTGTAATAAAATCTCTTAGCCTTTAAGGTGCCACAAGACTCTTGGTTGGTTTTGCTGCAAAGGACCAACATGGCTGCCTTTCTGTAAGCTGTAAATACACTTCATTTACGTAAATAAGTTTTCGTATTAACCTATAACTGTAGATACTGCAAACAATAACATGTCTATCAAGCTCAGACTCTCTGCACTATAACTGATGGCACTATTCCTCTCCAAAACATGCTTAAATCTTTTCTTTTCTCGCATACACGGGGCAGGTGTAGAAGAATGAGATTTGACATGCCAGAAGCAAACCACTCAGCCAGACATAGCCTATCTAAAAATACAGTGTACCTTTTGAATTATGGTGTATAGGTTATTGGCTTACAGGACATGCATGTTAACCTAACATTAACACATGATCTTGGACCATCAGGAAACTGGTGCACATTCCTCAATAAATCTTGTTGAATCTGTACACACATGGTTTTAAGTAAGGCAGTAGGGGTTGGGAACTTGTTGGGGGGGGGGGGTCCTCTCCCGCCCTGGATGTTGTGGGGTTCCAGCTGCTATCGCCTCCAGCAAGCATGAGCAGTGGCAAGGCATTATGGAAGTTGCAGTCCAACAGCATTTGGAAAGCCAGTTCACTGTCCCTGGTTTTATCCTATAAAACGGTTCCAGAGATCCCCATGCCGATCTAATTGTAGTTGCTTGTAAGAGTAAACAAGAAGCATAGAATCGTAGAATTGTAGTGTCGAGAAGGGTCCCATCTAGTTCAATGCCCTGCAATGCAGCAATCTCAAGTAAAGCATCCATGACAGATCCACTGTCCCAACAGCTCTTACTGTCAGAAAGTTCTTCCTCAGAATCTGCTTTCTTGTAACTTGAAGCCATTGGTTTTAGTCCTAGCCTCTAGTGCAGGCATAGGAAAATTCCGGCCCTCCAGATGTTTTGAGACTGCAATTCCCATCTTCCCTGACCACTGGTCCTGTTAGCAAGGGATGATGGGAATTGTAGTCTCAAAACATCTGGAGGGCCAGAGTTTGCCTATACCTGCTCTAGTGAAAGAAAAACACTGGGGCCTCATTTGATCAGTAGAATTTTTGGTATCTGGTGGGCGGGGCTTGTGTGTTATGCCCCTCCCTTCAGTGTGTTCACTGTGGAGCAATGGATCCAAACTACAAGAAAGAAGATTCCACCTAAACATTAGGAAGAACTTCCTGACAGTAAGAGCTGTTCGACAGTGGAATTTGCTGCCAAGGAGTGTGGTGGAGTCTCCTGCTTTGGAGGTCTTTAAGCAGAGGCTTGACAACCATATGTCAGGAGTGGTCTGATGGTGTTTCCTGCTTGGCAGGGGGTTGGACTCGATGGCCCTTGTGGTCTCTTCCAATTCTATGATTCTAAGAATGTCAGTTAAGAGGGACCAAGACTTGCCTCATGTTATTGCACTGAGTTTCATGTTCATTTAGTATCTCTCATTACGTTATTTTGTTACAGTATTATTAATGCGTAGTTTACATTTACGTGAGCCACTTATTTTTCCTCAAAGAAAAAGAAACTCTGCTGAAGAATGATAGACTATCCTAAAGTTGGGTGAGTGAGGGAATATTCCCAGTTTGCCAGTAGTATTGATTTTGTTAATCATCCTTCCACCTAGAGCAGGAGAAAACAAGCTTGCTCCATCTTCCATCTGGCAGCCCTTTAGATATTTGAAGGTGGCTATCCTATCTCCTCTCAGGCTCCTCTTTTCCAGGCTAAACCAAACTCCTTCGACTGTTCCTCATAAGGCTTGGTTTCCAGACCCTTGATCATCTTGGTCACTCTCCACTGAACATGTTCCAGCTTGTCAATGTCCTTCTTAAATTGCGGCTCCCATAACTGGACATAGTATTTCAGGTGTGGTCTGACCAAGGCAGAATAGAGTGGTACTGTTACTTCCCTAGATCTGGACACTACACTTTTGTTGACGCAGCCTAGCATAGCAGTAGTTTTTCTACATGTATTCTAATTCCTAATATTTAAAGTGGTGCTAATCAGTTTTTTGTCAAATGGAAAATACTTCTATTTAGCCAGCTTTAGAACTGCATTTTTAGAACTAGATTTTGCTGAGCAACTGAAAAGGAAAAAATAGTCAGTAAATTGGCAGCACTTTTTGTCAGTCCATATGGCTTCCTGCCTAAATCAGCTGCTACTCACTGACAAAGTAGGTTTCTTTATTGAAATCTATGGAGTGTCATGTAACTAAGCCCTTCGTTTAATCTTTGTATGGTATTCTAACATTTGTTCCTTAAAAAAATGTTTTATAAAAATATTTCCATGCATTTTTCAGTCTTAACATTATTACCTTGGGCATTCCAGCACAGAATAAACGGAGTGCGTTTTGCAGTTAGTTGCACAGAAACTTCAGAGTCATTCCTTCATCACACTTTATTCGTCAGTTTATCCATCCCAATGATATCTGGAACGAATTGCTGCTGTTGACTCAGCTTTCTAATGGTGAACTAATATGGTCTTACCAGCAACAAAAAAATAGTTTGCAGTAATAACTTAATAGCCTGAAAGGCAAATAGTGCAAAAGAAAAATGTCCTTTTTTAAAGTCTTGCACCAGTTATTTGAAAAATACCACTTGTATTTAGCTTGAACATTTGCTTCATTGTGTCATTTCCAACACCTAAAAATGTATTTTTTAAAAAATGGGAAGAGTGTTGGTTGCTTAATTTGTACTGTGCAAATTAGGTGACTTTGAGGGAAATAGTCTGATCAATATACAGATCTTCCACCATTTTCTGTATTGGAAGCTATTTCATAAATTTCATGCCAAAAAATGGTCACTCTGTCTCAGTCACTAGTTTTGACTACTTCTCTTTCATTCCAACTCTTTTTTCCTATTTTAAAATTGTACACCCCCTAATGATTTTAGGCAGTTGACTTCTCAAGCCTATACATGTCTACTCAGAAGTAAGTCCTATTGAGTTCATTTGGGCTTTTTTCCAAATAAATACATGTAGACTAGGAAATAAAGCATTGGTGAAATTAAAGACCGGGGGGGGGGGGGCTTTTTAAAATAATTAAGGAACTGATTGTTTAGGCCTACTCTGAAACTTAGTTGCCCTCTAGAGGTTTTCATATAGCAGTACAGTGGAACATATATTGTTCATTTGTCTTTTTTTGAAAGAGAGAGAGAAAACCGTCACAGTTTAAGGAGGTAAGATTTATATAAAATAAAATGGACACACACTCATTTAGCTGTGTTAGGAAGTGTTTGTGGCATTTTATTTTGACAACCTGGAAATACTCTTGATTTTATCAATCTTCATGCTAGTTTGGAAGTGCTGAAGTATTTACAATGTGCTCTTCACCTGATGGGCTCATGTGCACTTCATGTACATCTCAGATAGGCATCATTTCCATTACCTTTTTAATGCCTTTTGGAGCTTTTCCTTTTTTTTAGCAAGTGGAAAGATACATCCCAGACTGTATCTTCATTGGCCTAGAGATGGTGTTTAATATATGAAATTGTGCGGCTGTTTTTATTGTGCAGTTGCTTTCAGATATTTTATGGGAAGGGATTAATAAATGCGTTTTTATGTTTATTTCCTCATCTTTTTAAGTGTGATGCTTCATGAGTGTAGAAAAACATGTGGTTGAAGATTTCTTTTTAATCCCAGTACTGGTTTTGACCCAGAAACGGTTAAGGACTGCCTCTCTCCATATGAAGCCACCCAGACCCTGAGATCATCATTCTACATGTGCCTCCTCCACAAGAGCTCTGCAGGTGGCAATACAAGATCGGGCCTTTTCTGAAGTGGCTCCCCATTTGTGGAGTGGTTTCCCCAGAGAGGCTTGCCTGGTGCATTTGTTACATATCTTTAGGCACCAGGCAAAAACGTTCCTCTTCAACCAGGCCTTTGGCATCCGATGCCCTTTTAAATGTGTTGTGGGTTATTGGTTTGTTTTTGTTCTTATTGTGTATTTTGTGTTTTTTATATTGTAGTTTTATGTTGTGAACTGCCCTGAGGTCTGTGGATGAATGGCAGTATACAAATTTAATAAATAATAATAGGTGCAGAGCTTCTTCTGTTTCAACTAAATGGTAGAAGAGGCTCTGTCTTCCACCTTTTCCATTGTAAAGAAAGCCTTCTCTCATAAAAAGTAGTAGGAGATGTTAATGAAACATGGAGTTATATGCCTCAGAGTGGTGGCTGTAGCATGAGTTTGGAATACAAAAGCCTCTGTACAGATAAACTAATTTAAAGGCATCGGTTAAATATAATCTGCTTTATCCCCATCTGGTGGTGAAAAGAGGTGTGTTCACCACCAAGCATCTCATGGGTCGTCGTCCCCCCGCCTTGCATACGGACACTAAGCCTTTTGAAGACCAATTTAGGCTGCAGCTAGAAGCCTTAGCGCTACAAACTGTCTCCATTTTAGATTCTATATCACACCTGCTGTTGCCCAACTGTAGGGCACTTGATCCTACAGGATATGGGAAAACTGAGACTGAGGCTATGTTGCCGTGTTGGAGTTTGACACAGGTTAACGTAGCAATAAGCACTGATGGGAGATAGCTGTAGGGGAACTTTGTGTGTGTTCTAGTTTTGCCTCGTCCAGACCCTGGTGCTATGATGCCTGATGTCAAGAATTCTTACTAAGGAAACAGGAAACTAATCTACTGGCGCTCTTGAAAGGGACCAGCCTAATAGGCGAAAGAGGTATGTTTGTCACAAAATATAGACCTCTTTCTTGACAAAGCCTGCTTCATTTTTACAGGTGTTGGGACGTGAGGAAGAAAAAGTCTATAAAATGAGTGTTTTTGGAGAATGATATCCCCAGTGGGCTTGTTTAGCCTACTAAAAAGGAGGGCACGAGGGAAGAGGGCATGTTCACACATTCTCTAAAAACATTGGAGGGCTAAATGCATTGGAATGTGGCAACTTTGTTTATGTTAGTAATTTTGAAGAGGCCACTTGTAGTCAGTTCCTAGCTGACGCAAGGATTAAATGAGGGTATTTTTCCTCAGCACTTTCCCACAGGCACTAGACTAACCCAGCTCCCATAGGTCTAATATTGTGGTGCCAAAAAACAGTTGGTTTTAAGATACAGCTGGGGACATTTTCTGAGGGATTTCAGTATCTTTCAAACTGTGTTGTGGTCTCTTTGGTTGACAGAAATGTCTCCAACTTCCAGTGTGGGGGACAAAGGTGGCCACAAGACAAATACAGTCAGTCGTACCTTGGAAGTCAAATGGAATCTGTTCCGGAAGTCCGTTCGACTTCCAAAACATTTGGACACCAACGTGCGGCTTCTGATTGGCTGCAGGAAGCTCCTGCATCCAATCAGAAGCCGTGGAATCCCCGTTGGATGTTTGGGTTCCAAAAGAACATTTGCAAACCAGAACACTCATTTCCGGGTTTGCGGCGTTCAGGAGCCAAAATGTTCGACTCACAAGGCGTTCAAAAACAAAGGTATGACTGTAGTCCAAAAGAATGTGTTCACGTACACATTATACAGGTATTATAAGAGGCACAGCAAGAACCTAGCAGGGAGGGGACAGCTCGGCTGGGTTAGGCAGGTGAATAATATCTCCCTGTGAGAAGGTGTGATCCTTGCCTGCTTGAAGGAGGCAATGGTAAAACCACTCCTCAGAAAACCCTTGTGGGATTCGGAAAATCATAAGTAATTGCCAGCCAGTTGCCAAACCTCCCCTTCTAGGGCAACGTCCTCGAGTGGGTGGTTGCGGACCAGATCTTGGAGGAAACTGATTTTCCAGATCCATTTCAATCAGGATTTAGGCCCAGTTAGGCACAGAAACTGCTTTGGTCACCCTGTATGGTGACCTCTATTGGGCGAGAAACAGGGGAAATGTGTCCTTGTTAATTCTTCTCAACCTCTCATTTCTTCTCAACGGGCCTTTTCTGCAGTGGTCCCCAGCTTGTACAATGCTCTCCCCAGGGAGGCTCGCCTGACACCTTCATTGCATAACTTTAGGTGCCAGGCAAAAACATTTCTCAGGCTAATTAAACCATCTATGGCCTTTTAAACCGTGTATGGGGGGTGTAATTGTTTTTGTTTGTTATTATGGTATGTATTGTAGTGTTTTTATAATGTAGAATGCCCTGTGATCTTCAAATGAAGGGCGGTATAGAAATTTAATCAATATTGCTCATTATTTTGCTACGTCTTTCTCCAATCAGTCTCTGCTTCTGCTGCCTCCTGCTTGCTGTTGTGTGCTCTGAATCCACAGCACAGTATCATGCTATACTCTTCCGTTTCTTCAACGAGGGTTGCGGTTGTAAATGATTATCTCGAGCATTCAGATTGATCTCCGTTATATTTTTAGTTTCAGAGTTGGTGTTGCTCATTAACCTGGATTAGATCTGCAGACGTGCCCCTTGAAGAGGGATACTTGGTGCTGTCAGATGCTTGACAGCGCCAGTCACCTGCACACAATTAATCTACGGGCCCTGGGTCTGTGATCTCCTGTTTCAGTTGAAATGTCTCCTTGAGTCAATGTTGCTTTCCCTGCAATCTTTTCATAAACGTTTTGCTTGTCCCTGTGTCTGACTTCTTTAGGGCCTACCCCAGAGGCACCCCAAATAATGCATATCTATCTGATTGACTGGGCTAGTCTCGATTTGAAGCAGGAAGGAGAAAGGGACTCTTTGCTGCCTGCTGTTCACTTTTCTGAGATCAGTGTGCAGGCTTTGTGTGTAAATGAGGAAGGGGCTTGAAGCTAGTGAGAGATGACTAGCAAGTGCAGTTTCGTTAGAAGATAAAATGGTGTGAAATGCCAGGAGTCTGCTTTTTCTGATGCATTTTGCATTGAAAAGAGAGCAGGAAACCCGTAGCTGGGGGCCACCTTTTAGTCCCCTAAGTCCCCTTAGTCCTCTAAGAAGTGTTGCATGGTGTAGGAGATTACCTGAATTTGCCTGGTGCTAATGTCATACCTGCATAAAGGGACTGCCCTGGCTTTATCAGGGCACTCACTGGAAAAGCTGTGTTTTTACCATTGCTGTTGAATCTAGCTAACTTTCCTGTCAACAAATTGGGATTAATGTTCAATAAGTAGGTCTTCTGAAAGTCCGCCACCCCCAAAGATCTGCAGAGAAAGGACACAGACTCACTTGGTCTTTGTTTTTGCAGATAGTTCGGTGTCAAAGGCTTGTCGCTTCCTGGGTATTGCTTTTGTTTTCATTATTACTTTTTCATTAATTTTACTACCGGCCTTTTGTCTTGCCAAGGCTGCTTTTAACTCCTTTGCCTGGCACTCGTCTTTCTAGGCCAGGACTAAATTTAGTTCCCTTTCTGAGAAGGCAGATCTTCTCTGGTTTAGTGAACAACTTCTTGGCTCTCCTCCAGGTCATTCTAAAAACAGTTTTGGAAACTGGAAAGGTCATTCTTGGGGAACTTGGTGTGTTCTGGGTGTCCTGCGACTTTAGCTCAACATGAACTGTCTCTCCTCTCAGAAATTGCTATGAATTCCATGAGAAGCATTTCATGAGCGTGACAAGATGCATTTGGCCAAGGCTGCTGCTTCCATATGGGTCACTTTTAGAACTACCCAGTTATTATTATTCTGTTGCAAGCTAGAATTGGAATTGACTTTCTATACTATTGAGAGTATTGCATTTTGCTATATACCGGTATGTACCTCACTGCATTCTGTCCACACCAGTGGGCATGACATGGACTTGGGCTAGTTGAATCTTAGCACACACAAAGAAGAATGGATAACCAAGATGATGGACTATGCTGAATTGGCAAAAATGACTGTGAAGATCAGACACCAAGATGATAAGAAATTTAATAAAAAGTGGGGAAAATTTATAGAGTACCTTAAAGATCACTGTAGATACTTTAAAATGTTAGCAGGATTGTTATAGCACTTATAATGTAATAAGGTTAAATTTAAAAGTGGACATAAAACAATTTGAAAAATGTAATTACATGCAGTAGAAAGACTAGACAAATATTGGAAACCGGGGGTGGGGGGGGGGAAGCCCAGGGATTCAAGTAATCCCAGATGTGTAAAAAAATTGAAAATGATTTAAATGTAAACAACACTGTTAAAAAATGGAAAAATATCAAAAAAGAGAAAGAAACTTAGCACACATTCACTAAACGACCGCCCCATTTGTTTATTTTGAATCTGCCTTTAATTATTACTACAACACTTTCATTAAAACAGAAAAGATAGTGCCATGACAATATAATACTATAATAATTGATTCTGGTGCTGTAACACTATACTACCATAACACTTTGCTTGGCTTTTGTGGCAAAGCATCCGTGCAATAATTAAAAGATTGTTTATAAAACAAAAAAAAGTCACAAAATGGGGGGTTCACTGCAAATGTTATGTAATAATGAACATGGACACTTCTGACAGTTCAAAAAGAAACTGAAGATTCGGAACCAACCCTTTTTCTAGTTCCCCTATTGTTCTCTTTGTGGAACTCTGCTTGTATGTTTTAGCTGAAAGTCACTGAAGATGGTGTGCTTGTGAGTTTTCCCCAACTCCCAACCTTGCTGTGCATGGCCTGTGGTGAGAAATAATGAGAACTGTAGTCCATAACATCAGGAGAACATCATCCTGGGTACTCCTGCCCTAGAGTGACTAGTACTGTGCCGTTTAATTTCAGCTGCTGCTCTAGTGCCGCAAGCTGGTACAGTGGTACCCTGGTTCTCAAACTAAATCCGTTCCAGAAGTCTGTTCCAAAACCAAGGCGCACTTTCCCATAGAAAGTAATGCAAAATGGATTAATCTGTTCCAGACCTTTAAAAAAAAACCCTAAAACAGCAATTTAACATGAATTTTACTATCTAACAAGATCATTAATCCGTAAAATGAAAGCAATAAATAATGTACTGCAGTCACTCAATCAATCAATCAATCAATCAGTAGCTGAACTGGGTTCCACACAGTCACAAAAACAAAAAAAGCGCAAAACAAAAATGCAAAATAACTAACAAAAACAGACAGACCTCAGCGTAACTCTCAAAACGGAAGTGTGGCTTTCAAAACGGAAGCATAACACTCAAAACGGAGCATGTTCGGCTTCTGAAAAAAGTTCGCAAACCAGAACACCTACTTCCGGGTTTGCAGTGTTTGGGTTCCAAGTTGTTTGAGTACCAAGGCGTTTGAGAACCAAGGTACCACTATATTTGCTGGAGTGGTAGCATATGTGGGATTGGTCTACAAGAGCCTATAGCTCAGAATACCCCAGTTTACCAGAAGGAAATAAAGTGGCTGCGTTGTGGAGCAAGGTTAGATTGCGGGGCTGGCAGAGAAAGAGACCTGTTAAATTTGAGCAGAATTTGATTTTTAGTAGGCTCTTGGTCTTTCTTTCTCCTGTCCCTCTAGAGTTTCCCACACGTGCCAATTTCTGAAATGGTTCTGTTAAGGAAGATGTGCTGGGTTTGTTGTAGGGACTTTGTTGGAGGTAGGGTAGAGGATCATTATTTAATATGGGATTATAAACATAGTACGGCAGGCATGAACGCGAAGGCAAATGGATGTTCAGATCTGACAAATGAGGTAAATTTTTAGAGAATAAGAGTTTATGCTATGTCAATCTTCTGCTTGCCCTATAATTACTTCTTTCCATCTCGCCATATTCAGATTTAATCTTGTTTTTTTCTATATGTCCTTGCTCAAATTAGAATAATTCTTTAATCAGCTCTGTTATGCATGCCATAGTGGGCCAAGCTGGGAAAAGCCACTCCTGGCACACGGCGATGTGTATATTTTATTTGTTGCTATAATTTAAAAGTAAAATAAGAAATATTGATTTCTACTTGACTGGAGAGATGATTTAGTTTGAATATCAGTCTGATCTTAATCAGGTGAGAATTAATTGAGTTGGAGGTATTAGATATTCAGTGATGTTAACCGAACCATGATCAATCTACAGAGAAGCCGCCTTTTGTACTGTGTCAGAAATATCAAATAGCTCACACACGACAATTCAGAACAGTCTTTTCATGTTTGCTGTACCTTCTACTTGCCTCATTAAATGCACCCGTAAATCCATTCTTTGCACAATGTGTAATCTTCAAAATAACAAGTTAATAAATCACAAAGTCAAAGACATAACTTTGTTTTTATTTTATTTTTTAAAAATCAGCATGTTTATAGCTTCAGCCATTAAGTATGAACCTTTAGATGTCTTACAAAATACATGATTTCAAATACCCAATACTCTGTAGCACCTAATCACTCCAGATTCTCTCTCTCCACCCCCAAATTGAATCGTACAGCAAAAAAGAATGATGTGAATCTTAGGGGATATGCTTTTTTTCTTTTTCTTTTTTTTCTTTTTGGTTCAAAGGGGGGGCTAACTTTAAGCTTGTTCTAGTTCGTGGTAGATTTTCTTATTTTAAGAGTGTGATAGCAATATCATAAGTGTTGAAGAAAATATAAATGGTGAGGTAACACCTCCATAGGACCAGCTCTTAAGTAGTAAAATTGTAAACCCTTTATATATAAACCACAGAGGCAGGTCCTAAGATCGCCAGTGTTACTTTGGCAGTGGTTTACTTGCTAAGTGTATAGGGGAGAATGACAATTAAATCATAAATCTGAGTGAGACACTTTCTTATTACATTATGAACATTTTAAAATTTGATATACTGTGTTTCTCTAGCGTGAACAGCAGCAAAACTTTTATTAGCAAAGTAGATGAGGATGGTAATAATCTCCCATTTGTGTACTTCCATAGACTATTTGAACTTTCCCCAAATGAATGCATAACCTGGTTAGATCCCGGAAGACCGTTCTACAGTGTTTCAGTTTATAAGTTGTTTGATGTTCTTTTAAACTATACAGCCTCCCTCAGTAAAATAAATGCATAAATAAATAAATAAAAATTGCATAAGGGAATAGCAACACTGACCTACTTTACAAGGTTGGTGCAGGGATTGTCGGAGATGTTACATTTTGAATCTTCTCAGAAGTGCTATATAAATGCTAGTTGGCGTTAAGTAATTTGACATGAGATTAGCATCAGTTTTCTTGTTTCAAAAACAACTTCAGTTAACACTTTGTTGTGAAAGTTCCTCACTTCCACAAAATTGACACACCAAAATAACCAACAGTGGGATACCTTTTTGCATATTAAATATTATAGGACTTATCAATTTTAAAAGGCATGCACAACACCACTTTTTGAGCTTTTCCGGTCTGTGAATCTTGCCTTCTTTAAATAAAAAAACATCATCCCCTCTATAGTTGTGCACTGAACCTCCTTTTTGTAGAAACCCGAGTTCTATAAAGTGACTTTGTATGTGGGATGCTTGGCTGCAAAGATGCCTATTAACTTGATAGGTTTGGTCAAGCCACACACACCTGCTGAATTGGCTCAGTAGCTGTAAAACAGGGAATGCTACCCTTAGTGACTTACCTTTGCAGGGTGGATGCTTCTCTGTGAGGGCAAATAGGTAAAGGTAAAGGGACCCCTGACCATTAGGTCCAGTCGTGACCAACTCTGGGGTTGCGGCACTCATCTCGCTTTATTGGCCGAGGGAGCCGGCGTACAGCTTCCGGGTCATGTCGCCAGCATGACTAAGCCGCTTCTGGCGAACCAGAGCAGCGCACGGAAACGGTGTTTACCTTCCCGCCGGAGTGGTACCTATTTATCTACTTGTACTTTGACATGCTTTCAAAAAGCTAGGTTGGCAGGAGCAGGGACCAAGCAACGGGAGCTCACCCTGTTGCGGGGATTCGAACCGCCGACCTTCTGATTGGCAAGTCCTAGGCTCTGTGGTTTAACCCACAGTGCCACCCGCATCCCTTGTGAGGGCAAATAGTATAGCTCTATTAAAGCACATTAATTGCTATATATACACAGTGCCATCTTCAAATATCTAAAGGGCTGTCACATGGAAGATGGAGCAAGCCTGATTTCTCCTGCTGTGGAGGCTAGAACATGAACCAATGGCTTCAAGCTACAAGAAAGAAGAACTTTCTTACAGTAAGAGCTATTCAATGGTGTAACAGACTTTCATGAGAGTTAGTGGACTCTCCTTGGAGATTTTTAAGCAGAGGTTGTCGTGTATGATCTAGTTAAGATCCTGTCATGCAGGGGGCTGCAATAGATGTCCCTTAGGGTCCCTATGATTCTATAATTTACTTCAGTAAGTGACTGACTAGTTGCCATGGAAGCTCAAAATGATTCAAACACTAGAATTAACCAAATTACTTGGTGGGGCAGGTATGTTGTTGTTTAGTCGTTTAGTCGTGTCCGACTCTTCGTGACCCCATGGACCAGAGCACGCCAGGCACTCCTGTCTTCCACTGCCTCCCGCAGTTTGGTCAAACTCATGTTGGTAGCTTCAAGAACACTATCCAACCATCTCGTCCTTTGTCGTCCCCTTCTCCTTGTGCCCTCCATCTTTCCCAACATCAGGGTCTTTTCCAGGGAGTCTTCTCTTCTCATGAGGTGGCCAAAGTATTGGAGCCTCAGCTTCAGGATCTGTCCTTCCAGTGAGCACTTAGGGCTGATTTCCTTCAGAATGGATAGGTTTGATTTTCTTGCAGTCCGTGGGACTCTCAAGAGTCTCCTCCAGCACCATAATTCAAAAGCATCAATTCTTCGGCGATCAGCCTTCTTTATGGTCCAGCTCTCACTTCCATACATCACTACTGGGCAGGTATATGTACATTCAAAACTAAAGATTCCTAGGTTTACATAATATAAGTGTTACAGTATTCAAATTTAATATAAATAAATAAATGATGTTAATAATATCTACATAAAAATAACACATGCATGTAGCTTTTTTCTTCTGTTTTGCTACTACGCTTCTAAACATAGCTCTACACCCATGAAGGCTGGAAAAGCAAATTGTTTTGTTTTTTTAAATGAGAAGCAACATTTCTAAACCGACAAGCCACACAAATGTGCAGCCATACAGAAGCTGCCTGTTTTTCCACATCTGCTATATGGTAACTTAAAAAACAAAAATAAAACCACAGGAAGCTAAGTTTCATTATTTTGCTACAAACCTTGTGGGTTGTTGTTTCTTTAAGAGTAGGCTCAAAAATACAAACGATGGTTTATGGATTATTGGATAGCCTCGTCCCTCCTTTTCTTGCAGTGCGAGACTAGACTTGAAAGGCCAACTGTTCCTCACTCAGCATGCAGTATATGTCAGCAGATTGCCGCCTGATTGTGAAAAGGGTAGTGCCCTCCAGTTATTATCTCAATTGGTAGCTTGTGGAAAATACTGTGAAAACATGGGGAACGCAATATTCATCTTTGGTCTGTCCTCCAAGTTGATGAGCCTTCTATTGACAACATGGGAAATAAGTAAAGCTGAACAGGGAGTAGGGGGTTGATTTCCTGGAACTTAATTTTAATATTTGGGAGTTGTATACACCTGGTTTTCTGTTTGATTTCTGAATCCATTTTATCCCCCTCCCCCAAAGTGGATTTCAATTATAGCTGTTCTGAATTTTCTGCCCGGAGAATAGAAGCTTCAAAATTGGTTAATAAAAGTAAGAAGTGCAGTGCTTTTGGACTTGAATCTAGTTAACATTTGTGTAGCTAGTCTTTTGTAACTTCTCTCCCCCCCCCAAAAAAAAAAAGTATTTGCGGGATTTAAAAGGATTTGGGATACAGAAGCCAGCAATTAAGCTGTGCGATACATTCGCATGGTAGGATTCTTATATCCCCCTGCCTGCTCTCCCTCCCCATTTCTTTTCCTTTTTAGTTAGCATTAACAACATTAAAACCATATAGCTGGAAGCAGTTTTATCACTTTGTAATGATGCTTCCTGTGTGCTTGGCCACGGCTGTGTGTAGCTCAGGCAGGGCTGCTCAGAAGCTGGGGGTGTGCTCTCTGTAGCAGTTCAGGCTCCGTTCACTAGGACATCACACCTTTAACCAACTGAAGCTGGTGAGCTAACAAGTGAGAGGGACCTCCTGTTGTCTTCGGCTTTTATTTTATTTGGTGTGCATGTGGGTGTATTTTACTTCACAGCTTTCAGGGGGAATGATTGCAAAAGGAAGAAGAAAAGCTGGCCACTGCCAGTGGGAAAGCAGAAATCCAATTGCTCTCTAGACCAAATGTTAAGCCCGAGAATCCCATCAACATTTTTTACAGCTTATTATATCCACTGTGTTTATATGAAATGAGAGAAACAGTGTATATCTAGGATACACATTATATTTTAAGAGCCAGATGTGAAATGCAGGGCTTCAACGTTTTTAGGTTACTAGATTCCTTGGTCTTGCTTTTGGTTACCAGCACAGAACTTTGACATGTCTAAATGCAGAGCACACAGGATTGTCACTGAAGAAACTGCATTTTACTTTTGACAATGCAATCCCAAATCTGTTTACTCCAAAGTAAGACCTACTACACTGAATCGGGTTTACAACCAGCTAAAGCATATATAGCATAGCAGCCTGAGTTTATTAACTCATGCATTCATCAGTTGAATTTGCATATACAAAAGAACAACTGTACTGAAGAAAAAAGCATCCTTTACTTCATTTTTGGGATGATCTGCATATGATCGTAGCAGGCACAATCTTATTATGTATGCCACTTAGAGATATTTTGATTAAGCAGTATATGACATCTTAGAGGCATTCCTTATTGTAGGATGCCCCTCGCTGAATGATGTTGGACTACATCTTGATATTAATCCTTTACCATTGGTCATGCTATCTGGGGCTAATGGAGGACTTGGGAATTCAATGACATCTAAAGGTCCATAGGTTTCTGATCCCTGCCTTACTGCGTGTGTGTGAGAAATGTCCTGTAACTCGGTGCTTGCCATTTTCAGTGTTTATGCAGACATGCAATTTTTAAAAATAGATCTTTTTAACCCAATGCCCAGTTAAGCAGGTTAACAGTTTTCATTGATCAGAAGTGCTCTTTATTTAAACTATCCCCTTAAACACCAGAGCTCTCATTTATATTCCGGATTCAACACTGATGAGAACTATTGATAGCCCACTAGGAGACCGAATATGTTGGAGTTCCTTTTTCAGAAATTTCCTGGAGGATAAATAATACCACTCTTCCCATCTGAGCACTTCTGGCTTCATAGAAGATGCCAGGAGTGCTTTTTTGCACGCCAGAAGTCCTGGGTGGCAACCATACGAGAGCTGGTCACCTTCTGGATTTTGCATATGGCAAAATACATGTGTATGTTTATCGCACGTCACGAGGCACAATGGGCTTTCAGACACGGAGGTTGTATCTGCAAAAGAAAACAGGCTTGCGTGAAGTGGTCCATCGGAATCAGCGGTGCAAAATGCTAATCAAAGTCTAGCTGTGTTATCACACGGGCCCTGACTTGTTGAAAGCAGTATGAAAAGGAGAAGGGTTTCACCTCCTGAATTTGTTACAGAATAAATACTGTTTCATAAATAGTTTAGTAGTATTGAAGATCACTCCCAAGTATGAGCAGTGTTAATTTGTTACACAGTGCGAAGCGGCGGGGGTGGGGTGGGGGAGCCTAATTACAACCTTGTTGCTAAACAAGTGAGAAAGACCTTACAAAAAGCTCAAGGCAGCAGGCCAGGAGTGCCTAAGCTTGAAGATCAGAGCGGTCACCGAGTGAGAAAATACTTCTCCACGAAGGCTTGTTTTATTCTCCACTATTACAATCAGGCATTATCGGTGACTTGGACAGCTTCCCAATGCAAATTTTAATGGCTGGAATAATTTGATGCATTTGGAGAGTACTGATAAAACAGCCTAAAACACACACACACACACACACACACACACACACACACACACACCATCAGAACAGTGGAGCCCTTCTCTCCTCCCCTTGTGCTCCTGCACTTGTGGGCTTCCCATGGGCATCTGATTAGTCACTGGGAGACCAGGATACTGGACCAGGCGGGGCATTGGTTTTACGCAGCCGGGCTCTTCTTACATCCATATGTTTTCAGTGACGGCCTAGTTAGAATCATAGAGTTGGAAGAGACCACAAGGGCCATCGAGTCCAACCCCCTGCCAAGCAGGAAACACCATCAGAGCACTCCTGACATATGGATGTCAAGCCTCTGCTTAAAGACCTCCAAAGAAGGAGACTCCACCACACTCCTTGGCAGCAAATTCCACTGTCGAACAGCTCTTACTGTCAGGAAGTTCTTCCTAAGGTTTAGGTGGAATCTTCTTTCTTGTAGTTTGGATCCATTGCTCCGTGTCCGCTTCTCTGGAGCAGCAGAAAACAACCTTTCTCCCTCCTCTATGTGACATCCTTTTATATATTTGAACATGGCTATCTAGTTTCTAGTCATTCGAAGCTGAGCAGCACCAGGGGTTGATCACCAGGCAGCCTTGAGACCTGCGGCTACTGCTGGAAGATAAAATCCCTCATAAGCACAGTTGGGCTGCTTCCCTACCTCAGCATGGAAAAGTGATATTATTTAACGAGACTATGTGGCAGGCAATATCTGGCCGAGCTTCCTGGGAAGGGTTAGAGGAACTTTGGAGTTTTCCCCATGTGATCTAGTAAGGTCATAAAGTTGTAAAGGGAGGGGAATAGGTAAAGGTTGGAAACCTTGTTTAACAAGCTTAGGGTGATGGCAGGGTATTACAATACTGTGCACAGGGTTTTAAAATGTCCACAGCTAGCCCCTTTCAAGCCCTCTTCCACTACTACCCTAGCAGAAGCTAGCACAATCAAAAGGTCAGGCTGTGTGCATGTATAGCCTACACTGTGTTTATTATTCATCCAGGCTAAGGAAGATTTTATACCAAACCCATTTGACATAGAACAGCTGGCTTATTGGGGCAATATGGACTGCTTTGTTTCGGCCCCAATATAAATGTTGCTTTTTGTTTTGTTTTGTTTTGTTTTGTTTTCTTGAACTATTTTGGGACATGTAAGTTTAGTCCATTTTGTATGGAATATTACATCACATTGTAATAGGAGCAACTTCGTTGTAACAGTTAAATTGATAAAACTCACGGTGCAAAGATGGAGAAGAGTAATTTACTAGCAAATGAAGGTGGGGTGGGTGTTGTTGTTTTAAACACTTCTACATGCTGTGCTGTGGAACAGTCCTTGAGGATTGTACATTAGCAAAACTGCTTGTTTGAAAATTATCTAAATCTTCCTGCACATAGAGGGGCAAATTGTTATGTAATATGTATAGTAGTGAAGGAGGAGATGGTATTCAATCTTTTTCTTGAGTACACTGGGGATAGGCATTGTCATCAGATTCTCCCTTCATCCCTCACCATTGGCCATACTGACAGGGGCTGGTGGATGTTGGACTTCCAACATCTGAAGGGTCACAGGTTTATCGCCTCTGATGTAAAACTTTATTCCTCAATCAAGCCAACATCCCTGTAGTCCAATGCTGTCTCTAATACTGTGACCACAGTCAATAGCGCAAAAAGCAGTTTTCAAACAATGTTTGGGGTGATAGTTGTGTGATGGACCTCTGTCATTTTTCAGAAACTTAAGTACACTACTGTGCTGAATGTGTACTTTGCTGCAGTGAAGTTCTATTAGACTACTGATAAAGAGCAAGGGTCACAACCTATTTACACTTGACATGTTATTCAGTATAACCCCAGTTGTCCCAAATTTTGTTTCAGCCTTCACCAAATGTTGCCAGGATTCAGGCATTCTGATGGTGGTAAAATGCAGAGAAGAAAATGCAGCCCTGAAAGAATGCGTCACTGGCTAGTAAGTACAATGCATGGAGATAAGTCCACACCAAGCAATAAATTAAAGGAAGAGTAATCTAATACCATCTTGCTGTGTGTGTGTGTGTGTGCTAATTTAGAAGAGGACTAAAAATAAAGTAGTCTCTAGAAGCTGACAAGAGAGATCATCTTATCATCTTAGTCTCAATAGGTAGTATATGATACAAAATCTAGATGTATCTATACTAGCATTAACAGTGCTCTTTTTTGTAACAAATGAGATGCAAGTACTCATATTAAGTTTCCAGTGTGCCAGCACAAAATGGCTGCTGTGGCAAGCAAAAAAAAAAAAAAAAGTTATTCCATACTACTTAGTACTTAAAAAAAATATGCCCTGCGTATAACTTGTATGTTACCCTTCTGGTTCACTAACTTGATAAAGCATCTACCTAGGTTATACCATTGCATCTTCTGTCACATTAAAAAGCTTGAAGACCCAGTCCTTTGATGAACAGTTTAGGCTGGAGAAGAGATGATTAAGAGGTGATATGACAACCATTTTCAGATATTTTTGAAGGGATGCAACATAGGATGCAAATGTACGTTGCTTCAGGGTGTAGGAACTGAACCAATGGGTTCACATTACAAGAAAGGGTTTTTTGACTAAACATTCGGAGGAACTTCCTGGCAGTGTGAGAACTGCCACTTACAACAGTCAGAGAGACTTGCTTGGAAAGTGATGGAGCCTTCCTGCTGTAAGTTTCTAGTCAGTTTTAAGAACAAAGCAGCTATTGTGAAATGCATCCTTCTGCTCCGAGGTTGCCTGTTTTGTTAAGGGGATGCAGGGTTAAATCCAATGTTGTGTGAGCCTTAGTTCCTAACAGCGCCTTCATCTCCCCCCCCCCCACCTACACATGCCTAACCCTGTGGGGAAGATTGAGGGTGTAATGGAGGGTTGCAAGGCGGAGAATCTGAAGTCTGTGCAAGTGCACAGACCCTAGAATTAACAAGACAGTACTATTTTTTCTCACGTACTCTTCTTATGAGTTTGGGCCATATATTGCATTCTACACCCCTCCCCCATCATTTGTAGCAGGATGAAAAGAGAAGGTCCAACTGCTAAGTATTAGAAGGAAGGTGATTTACTCTCTCTCTCTCTCTCTCTCTCTCTCTCTCACACACACACACACACACACACACACACCCTTGCAGGCAATTCAACAAGAACTATCAATTTGTGGTTGTGGGGTGTAGGTATCAATGCAGTCTCCTACACACATTTCACACATCTCTGCAACAGCAGGCTAATGAGTTGCCTTCTCTTAAAAATGAGCAAGAAGGAAACACCAGCTATGGTTGCACACTCACACAGAATACCCATCACAGAATCAGTATCGCTGTTGTTGCTTTCCCTGCACCATTTCCTACATGTATTTAAGTAGTTTAGTAACTAAAATTGAGTAGAGAATGTTAGACCTAATGAACGCATTTTGTCTTTCTTCTAGCTACAATGATCCAGCGTTTTATGAAGAATGCAAGGCTGAATATTTGAAGCAAAGGGAAGAGTTCAGAGAAACAGGAAATCGTCGAAAGCAGCAGAGGCTTCCTACAAGCATGTAGTCAAAGTCTTAAATGTTTTGGCTGACACTTTAACTTTATATACCTTTGATATCATGGAATTGATCTTACAATCACTTTTCCCTAACCCAGTCTTGCTGAAATAAATGGAGCTTGTATGCTTTCATATTGTAATACAGGAAGCCAGAAGGCGTGATCCTCTGCTTAAAAACCTCAAATGAAAAGTCTTCCAAGGAAGGTAAACTATTCCAGTTCAGTTATACACTTTTATTCACAGTAGAAGCAATTTTCCAGACACCTTAAGCTAAATGTATACTCATTTTTTTCAGGATACCGCATTTATTTTTCTAAAAGCTCTGATGTCATATGTAACATCAGGCATGAGAGCAGGTAGAAAGGGCTGCAGAAAGCAGAATTAGCTGATGGGTGGAGAGTTGACTCTTCAGTTCTGCTTGGGAACTGGCTCGTGTGCCCAAATTCTGCACACCAGCTGATGTTGAAGTATACTGCAAGCCCTGCTCCAACTTACCAGGGATTCACAGAAGCTGTACTGATTTGTGTATACGCCAAGCATGGCAATCTAATCCTCTTGCCGTCTCTCCACCCTGGTTTTTATTCATAAGGCCATGAACTGTGAAGGAAAATAAAGTCAAGATACATTCAAATGTCCATTGAGGTTTTCCTCCATCTCTTCAGGGGAAGCCCCTTTAATTGGGATGAACTTACTAGCAGGGCAAAAAGGCACTGAGCGTCTTGTTTTGGAGTGCAAATAAGAGAGCAAGAGGATTCGTGTAAAAAGGGGGTGCGGAGCAGCAGCCTCCACATGTTTGAATGCAATACCCATTGTTACCAAGGATTGGCCAGACTGGCTGGGGCTAAGTGGAGTTTGGAGTTCATCATCTTCTGGACAGTCACAACTTTCCTATTTCTGATTTAAAGGAAAGGAGGGGCGGGGGGGGAGGAATTGTAGAAGTGCAGGATAGGAAAGAGTAAAAGTGCTGTTAATAAGTGGTATGATACTGTAAACCTGACTGTCCAGACAGAAAGTATCGCTATACTAACTACACAAAATAAAAGGTTTGTTTTAACATTCCACTTATTTTTATTCACCATACCCTAACTTAGTATATTTGTTTCAGTTCAATTCTGTAATGATCATTGGATATGCAGCAAAGCATATTGTTGACCAAATCAAATTTAAAACAAAACTTTCCTAAGTTTTTTTGTTTTTTTAAACATCCTGCAACTAACCCATTTGCAGAGGCATCTCTTTCAACACTTCTGGGAATTTCCAACTTTCACACCTACTTCCATATTGATCAGACCGGCTGGATTTGTGTACGAGGCAGCCTTTAGACTTTCTATGGTTTCCTTTGGTTTTTTAAAAAAGTAGAAAATGCTTAAAGGGGGCAGAGCCTTATTTGTCTAATTGAAGACCTTGCTAAAAGAGCAATGCATGACTGCTTCACAAACTCACAAGTTCCGAAGTGATTTTAAACTCAAAAGTTTTGCTTGGGAAGGGAGGCAGAACTGTGAGAAGCAACTGAATGGCAAATTCAGATTACAGCCATTCTTCCCCTGCTAAAAGCTACTGGTTTTCCTCCTTAAGTTAGCCCCATCTTTTTTATTGCTGTATCCCACAGCAGTGTAAAAAGCCATAGGAAGTTGCCCTTATGCTAAGCCAGGACACTTATCCATCCACCCACTGTTATCTATGTTGAACAGCAGCAGATACCAAGGTGGGTGCCTTCCAGCTGTTAGTGGACTACAACTTCCATCAGCCTTAGCCAACATGGCAAACGGTCAAGAATGGATGGAATGTGCAGGCCAGAAACATTAAAGGGCACTGCAATGGCTTTCTGTGCTCCAGGGTTTCTTACAGGATCCTTCCCAACTTTATCTTCATAGCCTGGAGATTGAGTGTGGCATTTTCTGCATGCAAATCATACACTTTCTACTATTGGACTTCTGCAGGTTAAGACTCATGTAGCACAAATAGGCTCAAGGGTTCCTTGGTATGGTAACACCTAGACTAGAGTGTCAATGTATGAAATCAGAAGGTAAAAAAGAAAGAATAACCACTTCAATGAGTAGCTCACCTAAAGAAACTGAGCTGGTTAATGTTCCCACTACTTCATGGCACCTCATAAAACATACAAGTCTCCTCCCACTTAGGAATTCATTTACCTACACAATGTATTTATATGACTATTGCTATGCACAGTAAGGGAGCAACAAGAAGCCCAGGAAGAAGAAAAAAATCTACGAAGAGATTGCTGAGGTGTAGAATTATGCACCAGATATTAAAGTTTCATTCATGCATCTTGCAGTTGTGGACATTTCTGAGGTACAAAAGCTACATAGCAGTCAAAAAAATAATGACTACTTGCATCAATTTATAGAAAGCCATTTTCAAAGAAAAATAATTTATTTAAAAATACGACCATTTCTCCAGTACATTGTTTAAAACGTTAACTGTGCCAGTGTGCTGGACAGTGATACTTATTCAAGTCCCTGTAAACCCAAGAAGCAGCCTTGAGAAACACATCAGAGCTCTGCAGCCACATGAGAAATGGCTTTTGCTGCTTTGTTATTACACAGGTAGTTGGTTCTATCAGCTAAAGTCTAGTGACTTGGATTTATTTTATGCATATTGGATTCTGTTCTATTACTCTTCAGGAGATTGTACTCCCTTGAGTCAGCTATGTTCATTGGTCAGAATAAATTCCAGCATCTGACACCATTTCCATTAATCACAGACAAACCAGGTTATGTGAGCGAATATCGGGTGAATGATATGTACCTTATTTATGTATGCCATTCACTAACACAGTAGAAGTCATCCTTTCTCCCTCTTCCACAGATAAAACTCTCTCCAGTATGAGACAAAGAATAAATATTTAAACTGCACTGCAAGGAAGGGAAGACTTAGCCACGTTTCCTTTTACAGAAAATCACTGATATGCTTGCACTGCTCTGGCACACAACACCCAGGCAAGTGATTTTATTATTTAAGAACATGCATCTTAAGTGGGGTGAAGAACATTTTCTGTCTCCTTTGGGGTATCTGTCAGGGGCCACATGCCAAAAGCAGGCAGGGCCAGAGTCAATACTGGGTGTGGCTACACTTTTTCTCTCCACTCAGCAAGTTACCAGGAAGGGACGTTATTCTACCAGATGATATGAGCATCAGCAGAGTGCTTTTGGAATTGGGCCAAGGCTTGCAGGTTGCTCACCCCTGATCTCTTAGGTCCAATGCAGATTTTACTTTTCCCCAGTCGTGTTTCAAGTCCAAGTTGGGAAGGAAGGAGGAGGGTGGCAGAATGCATTCATTTGTAACTGTTGAAATGATCAGATGAGATTCTGGCACAGAACTAGGGAAACGAGCTGATCTCTCACTGTGTTATCAGCCCTCACCAGCCCTTTCCAACATGAGAGAATCTTACTCCACTGCATCTCAAAAGGCCAAGGAGGAAAAAGTATTGCTGGAAACCCGGACATTAACAGGCTCTGAAACCATCCACTATTCTCTGCTTAATATTAATATTGATTAATAGGTTTTGCTACAAAATCTCATTTTCAGCTAATCAGTAATATAGGGTAGGGACCAGGAGCTTAAGAATTATCTGACTGCCAATAGTTAGAATATTGAGAGTATGTACATAATGTTTCTGACATTTCAATGCACCTTATGAATATAGGACATAAATTTTATCATAGATTAAATGCGTTTATCATATTACAGTTCTTCCTGCTTAAGGCGCCTGGAGGTTTCTACATCAAAGCAGTCAGTGAGCTTAGGAGTCATAAAGCAAAGTTTTTGGTAACTGGCAGATAGGCACCTGAATGGTCACTGCATTTTGGCTAGGATCATACCACTATTTATGAAGGAAGTATTTGCCATTAAGTTTTTTTTTTTAAGATTTCTACTCCATTTCTACCACCTCAGATTCTTCACTGTAAGGCTAAAGATGACACACAGCTGAGACAGCAAATCTACTCATTTGGCTTATTGTTTTAGTCACAATCACTTCAATCATTTACCTGTTCTTCCCTGCGCACGCCACAGAGTAGGGAACAAAAACCAGTCACTGTTTCAGAACTGGAGGTAAAACCTACCTCACCTTCCATTGTTTACCTGAGAGGCCTGAAGGAAGAGACAGTGTCAAAAAAGGAGAAGGGGAGGACATTCTCAAAGCTTGTAGAAATGTCTGAAGATACTGTATTTTAAGCAACATTCACACAATTAGCTGCAATGTACAGCTTTTGTTTTACTCGGAGGCTTAATACTCTAGTAATTTGCAGGAGCGCAATCCGAAGACTGGCTCGTGTATTCTAGGCCTTACACCATACACCATTTCTATTGATGTACATGGCCTGCTTTCAAAATTAGACAATGGAAGAGTAAAATCCTGCTTGGATTACCACACTTTCACCCTCCTTCCCATTAGCTATTTTCCTCTTAGGTGTATGGGAGCCCATTCAGAGCTAAATCAAGTTCCACGGTTCTTAGCTCTTGTGCAGGCAGTTTTGGTTACAGTGATCCAAACTGTTTTCTGGAAAGTTTAAGTGAGACGCTCTGTTTTTCGTTTCCCAAAACACTGTCTCACTAGGTTTTGGAGGGCTTGGGAAGACCCAAGAATTATCTTCCAGAGAGCTCTTTCCGTATGAATTAGGTTCCTGAAACGGAGAGTCGTGAACTGGGACAAGTCTCTCGTCAGTACACGAGGGGGAAGACACAACATTGCTGAAAGTGTGGTCACTCGGCGGAAGTAGCCTCTTTTTGTACACAGCTCCAGAAGCAGCTAAATAAAGATCTGTGGTGTCCCTTTCAAGGTCTTCAATACACTGAACAGGAGCATGTGATGGCACTGTGGAAATAGCAGAAAATACCTAATTAACACAAGAGACACTCAAAACTAATACAATTGTTATACTTTATTTCAGTAGACAAAAACCAATTACTTATAATGCATTTCTTAACTTCTGTCCATTCAGTTGGCTTTACTGCAACTCAGTTCTTCAAGAACCTCAATACCCCACTGTTTTAACTCGTTGAGAATTAAGTACATCACCTACATATGGGAATAAATCCAATCTTCTCATTGAATGGGACTTCTGGAGGTGACAGAGTAAAGGAGATGGCAGCTTCTTGCTGTGGTTTCTTGAGGGCTGATTGTTCCTCTCCAGGCTAAGTCTCATACGTCTTCCTGCTTTGTTAACACACTCACCAGTTCAGCTATAAAAGTGTGTGTGCGCGCAAGGAAGAAATGCTAAAAAAGAGGCTGACAGGAGAAAAGCTCACCCTCTACTTT
Source organism: Podarcis bocagei (assembly GCF_964188305.1). Classification (NCBI taxonomy): domain Eukaryota; kingdom Metazoa; phylum Chordata; class Lepidosauria; order Squamata; family Lacertidae; genus Podarcis; species Podarcis bocagei. The sequence goes on along the minus strand of NC_138137.1, from coordinate 18,331,077 downwards.
AACAGCCCAGCCTTCTGCTGCTCTCCTAAGTAAATCAGCAAGGGGGGGGGGAGCCTTAAAGCAGCAGAGCACGGCATGTAGAGTAGGGGGTGGGTTTTCGTTCCATCCCTGTGGGTTAACAGTTAACACTCAACCCCTGCTTTATAGCTGAACCAGTGAGCCTGTGCCAATTAGCTGGTTCAAAGTTGCATGGAAATAGGCGACCGCTTATGTTCTTGAGCAGGGATGACGAAGCTGTGCTCTCTAGATGTTGGACTCCCAATTTCCATCGCCACCCAAACAGGAAGGCCCATAGACCAGGGATGATGGGAGTTGTAGTCCAGCAAACAACCTAAGGGCATCCAGGGTGGGATTTAATGCTGTGCTGTTCCAAGTGGTCCACAAAGAACAATAACCCTTCCTCCCACTGTGCACTATTCTAGGGGTTCTGTCCCCACAAAAAAGTATAATTTGGGGAGGCACAGGGAGAAGAGAAGGAATCCCTGTGGAGCAAGTGGACCTCCTTGCACAGGGCTTCTCCTGACATGGCTGGTTAGGTGAATTTCATGCCTAAATTGTAGAAGTGCTTTCTGGGTCGAGGTTTAACTGTGTATAAAGCAGCCCTGAGGATTAATGAATTGTCCCAGTAAACAGCTAAGGAAAATGAGGCATGCATTTTCTTTTGGGACGAGGGGGTCTGCCTCACCTGCTTTGGTTTGTTTTAAGAGAACACTATTTGTACAGGAATGCATTTGAAAAATGAAATGTCTGTTGGTGCTTTTTCCAATATGAAGTACTTGTGGTAAAAAAGGTCAAATACAACTAAACTTCACACCTCAGCCTCGTACAAATAAGCAACACTTGACCGAGGAAGAAAGCCACACGGGAAGAGAAAAAACACATTTTTTTAAAAAAAACCCATCAGCAACACCTTTATGTGTTAAGTTGACCATTATGAGACGGAAGTCAAGAGAGAAAACTGAGGTTTCTGAGCTTCAACTGATGAGATTTTGAGAAGGAGCAATAGGCAGCTGTACTCCAAAATGATGCAGCTTAGGTAAGCAAGCGACTTGCATTTCCAAGACCTCATCCTGCAAACTCTGACTTGCCTTTCTTGGTTGCAGATGGGATCAGTTTCAGTTTTCTGAGCATTTCCGCTTGCACTTCCGTCACCAGATGCAGATTAGACATCTCCCGCTTCAACTCCCAGTACGCTTGCTGAACGTTTTCACTGAAACATTTTAGAAATTACAACATTTCAGCTTTGCTGTATGTCTCAGTTCCTGTACTACTATGATCTACAGAAAGCTGCTCTAAACAAAAGTAGTTCTGGCTGGGGGGGGGGGAGGGAGAGATATCTTACAGCACTATTTCCATGTAAACAGTTGTAATCAAAATTATTCAACCCCCATTGCAAATCAGGTTTATTAACAAAATTTACAGACTTTCAGCTGTTTTCAATGAGCAAATCAAACAAAAGCAACGGAAATTGCTCAACACCTATAATTTCTGTATATAGCAAGTTTTAACATCTAAGAATCTAATGATTCTAGTTCCTGAAATAGCCAGGCTAGCTTTCTGATGTGATAATAGCCCTCTAACTATGGGTCGTTAAGGTAACAAAGGAAATGGTGCTGGGCCAGATGACAAGTGAATGAGTCCTGCTCCCTCAAAATGCTGGTAGTTAGGAAAGACAAAGGCCAGAGTTGAGGGTGTGTGTGTGTGTGTGTGTGTGTGTGTGTGTGTGTGTGTGTGTGAAAGCTAGGAGCTGAAGGAAGAAGCAGGTTGAAGTCTCAGATAGAGAGAGAGGTGTCTGATTTCTGCTCACATCCAAGGCTGTGACTATGGGTGAAGCAAGACCTGCTTAGGTTGTTAATGCTGTGATACTGTCAGTTGTAGGCTCAGGCTGTATATATGTGTAAACCATGTATCATAAAGATGGGGGCGCGGGTGGCACTGTGGACTAAACCACTGAGCCTCTTGGGCTTGCCAATCCAAAAGTTGGCAGTTCGAATCTGCACAACGGGGTGAGCTCTTGTTGCTCTGTCCCAGCGTCTGCCAACCTAGCAGTTTGAAAGCACGCCTGTGCAAGTAGATAAATAGGTACCACTGCGGTGGGAAGGTAAACAGCGTTTCTGTGTGCTCTGGTTTCCGTCACGGTGTTCCATTGCGCCAGTAGCGGTTTAGTCATGCTGACCACATGACACAGAAAGCTGTCTGTGGACAAACGCCAGCTTCCTCAGCCTAAAAAGCAAGACGTGCGCTGCAACCCCATAGTCGCCTTTGACTGGACTTAACTGTCCAGGGTTCCTTTACCTTAACCTATATCATAAAGACACCATAGTCTCCGCAGTGCCTCATTCGAAAAGGAAACATGAACCCGGAGTAAGCACCTGGAACCCTGCTTGGAGCTTGGGGTGGTGTGCAACAATAAAATACTCAGGTTTGCGACCAGAAGCTATATAAGTCAGCAGGAGAAAGGCCTAGAGAAGGTGAGAGGTGAAAAATGTCATTTTTCCTCGCCCACCTAAAAAAAAAGTCCAAACAACACACTGCTCCATTTCCAGGCTGGCTAAACAGAAGCACTCCTTTTGCAGGACAGGGATACATCCCAACAAGTAATTAACGGAATGATATTTAACCAAGTCATACTCAAGAGTATGACTTAAATCCACTAATTTCAATGGATCCCCTCTAAGTATGACTAACATTGTATCACCTCCTAACTTTGAAGTGGTGTTTAGCATTACAAATCCCATGCAGAAAGAAAGCCTTGTTCATAAATGGAAGAACACCTAGTTTCTGTGAAAAATGCAATTTGTAGCTTCTTGCAGAGTGCTTACAAGCACAAGACGTTGCTCTTGTACAGACTATGACAGTCTGAACTCTAGATAAAACATTGCTCTGATTCAGACTGCCCAGCACACATCCCACCCCCACCCCCAAAAAAACAATCAGTCTCCACAGAACAACTCAGTTGCTTCTTATATTACAAAAAGGCAGGAACTCTGTTTCCCATGTGGATCAGGTCATATATTTCTGTCAACATCCACAGAGTATTTGCATCTCTGAAAATACCCAGCCAACACGTCACTGGGAACTGCATCTGGCAGAAGCCCCCTCACACTCTATGGGTAAAAAGTTCCCCCATAAATATAGGAAACTGCTTTCACCAGTCTTTAGGAAGATAACGGATCGGCCACACTCATTGTAAATAGAGTTTTTGAGAAGCAGCATTTCAGGTAAATTACAAGTATCTCCTTCAACCCAGAAATGATAGAACAGAAGTCAAGAAGCACGTAATAATAGGCAAATACACAAGTTTACAGTCAAGTAGAGACCACAATTAGTTGCAATGTTTGATGACCAGTTTAAGCAAACAGTGCACCCAACTGCTAGCTTAACTGCTAACCCTGTATTTCTTTGTTGAAGCAAGACTTTTAAAAAGCAGGATGCTGTCACACAAGGGAAACAGCTTGAATATTCTTTTCTCTCACTGATGGACTGGAGTTCCAACTGTGTGTGTCAGTATCCCTTAAAACTCTCAATTACTGCACAGTGTTCAGTTAAGACTCATTGACCAACAAGAACTATAACAATTAGGGCAGTTCTCTCCAAACTAGGAGCAGCATAATGAGTTCTGCTGCTGTGCTTTGTATGGGTGGATATATTATACCCCAGAATCCAAATCTCAACTGACAAATTTGGCCTGAGACTTTGGGGGGGGGGGACCCAGCAGGAATCCTGACACTGCAAACAAGCTGAAAGATATACAAAACTTTCTAGAGAGGTAATAAGGAGTGGTCAGGTGTTATATCCTGTATACACCAATATTTCGTAGTTGCACCAACAAACAGAAGCTCATAAGATGCAAGCTTTCATATGTTGCTTTTCTTTAAAGCTATTGCAGTGTCATTCAGTGTTCCTCAGTTGTGCTTTAGTTGAGATATATTAATGTGCAGTATTTTTTTTTGCTTACGACTACCATCATTGTAATAAAAGCAATTATTAAGAATTTGCACCACAAATTATATCACTCTAGTCAAAATAATTCCCATTGGCAACGAAGTCACCCAGCCCTATCTGCAGAAGTTCTTAGCTGCCGATAAGCAACAATTCGTATTCAAAGAATCTCTTGTGTCACTGACAAGTGACAAATATTTCACAAGAATATTAGGTAAGTGAATATTGACATTCATATTAAAGCAAAGGGTACTTGCTGAAAGAAACATTTCAAAGAACTTCCTCTAGGTGTGAAAAGAGCTGTGGACTTGTTTTCACAGTCAATGTGAATTACATAAAATAGTTGGATTTTTAACATAAAAGTCTGTATGTGCTAATTTACATACCAGGCTGTTACCAGAGAGATGCTTTTTTTAAAAAAAACACAACTTATTTTAATAGAGTGAAGGGCTAAAAGTGTCACTTAGCAAATTACCTATTTGAACATTGTTCTGGAGAAGCAAAAACATTAGCTGGCTAGCTCATTAAGACGAATAAAGGATATACCATATGGGTTATTAACATAGTAGAGGCCTAATGAAATGCCTTTCCTTCCATTTTTTCCAATGCAAGCCACGGAATAGCGATCATGTCCTCTTCTAACCAAGTCCTACTTCTCCCTCATGTGGAAAACAAGGAAAATGCATCTCTGAGGACTGAAAACATAAATAAGAATTTTACTCCTTTTCTCAATATTTAGAGGAAGAAGTAGGGCTTGGTTAGAAGAGGCGTAACTACATCAACGGCACTTTGAAGAGAGAGAAGGTCACAGATTGGGTTGTGTGCTCTCTATACTAATTGTCTCCAGGACAACTGCTCCTGTAGGTTATCTCTGTTCTGCAGCTGTACAGGTTTCTCTTGCAGTTTCCACCCAGACAATGTGATGGAGGGTTGCTAGGCAAGAAGCAATTGCTAAAAAAACAAGACAGCCCTGTGCAGCATTCCAAATAAGAGCTTCAAGTAATACGTTACCATATAAAGTCTTACAGAAAGGGCAATTAGGAATATGGTAGAGACAATGTGATGGATTCCCTTAATTTCACAAGGCCTGCATGATTTCTTCCAACGTGCTTCAAGTTTGGTTTCATCCACATTCAATGTTGACTGCAAGCGCTAGAGAAAAGCCACTCTTTCTTATAAGTCACCTGAACTCTGGCTTGAGATTTGTGAAGATGTTTCACATCAAGCTAGATCTGATGTTGCAAGAGGACCAAAGAAGAATCCAGCAAATGCCTCCGCATGATTGAGGGGATCCCTGGCTACGTCATCCCCTGTCCAGCCAATTGGCTGGCCTAGGGGGGGCATGGCTTGCGCGATAACACACTGGCGCGGCTGGGGATCTCCCTCTTTTGCCACCTCAGCTCAATGGGTTTCCCACCCTCCCGCCCTTTAGGTTTTCCTTTTGACCTTGCTATGGACCTCGGGTGGGCGCTGTTAAAGGGCCTGGTAGGAATTTTTTTCCACTTGGCAAATTGGCACCAGCCACTTGGTTTTTCGCCTACCTCGTATCAAATCGTCAAAACTTCCTCGGCATTGGCAGTTAGGCACTGGTAGGGGTATTGTCATGTTTATGAAGGGGGGGGAGGAAGCGCCATCACCTCCCCCGAATATCGAAGGGTAGTCCGATAAAGGATTCCGGGGGGCGTGGCCCTGTCTGAAGCCTATGGAGGTGAGGGCCTAAGGCACGCCCCCGAGCGGTGACCCCGAGGGAGTTCCTAATTGATGTGCATCAGCAGGACTCCCCCTACTGGTGGTTAACCCTTTCCAGTCTTCAAGCAATCGGGCTGAAGCCGTATAGTCGGTTAGGACCAATGCCTAAGCCAATACCGCTCATTCCTGTAACCAATAAAGTTGTGGCCATTTTTTGCCCATTAACCTAAATATTTGTGTCACGTGTCTTTATTTCCACTGGGGTGAGGCGGGAACTCGCCACGCAAAGGACTTCAACTTGCAAGCACTTAGGGGTGGAACCTCAGGGAGGTGCCTTCAGCTGCAAATAGGATTTTTGGATCCTATTAATGTGATTCACTATATAACTGTGTACTGGTTAGATTCTCATGTAACAGATATGCTGCAACCGGTTTATCATTTGCCTTCAAAATCTGAGACACTGAGTTTTATGCAATGTAGTGCTATGGTAAACATTCCATTAACGCACGGATTTCTCCCTGCACAATGGGACATTCCTTCCCACGCATCACCTAAATTTGTTCTGGTGTTAACACTAAACCTTGCGCCAGCACAAACTATTTAGTTGCATCCTGTCCATTGCTCATAACTGGATAGGTTTTCCACAATTAACAACTTATTTTGTCAACACAGATTGCTTGTTTATTTTAAGATTTCTACTCCATATCTTTTGATCAATAAAAATCTCCGTTTGCAACGAAAAAGAACACAGCAGCAGCCAATGAAGAATGAGAAAGCACAGCACTTAGTGTACTGTAAATATGCAATGTAATTCTTTTCACTCATCATCTACGCAGGGGTGCCCAAACTTTTTTCAAAGAGGGCTGGATTTGATAAAGTGAACAACCAAAGTTGTTGACCATTTTTAGGGGCTGGATTAAGCCGAACAGCGGGCCGGATTAGGCCCCTGAAACGGATTTTGGATCTACAGGATTATCAGGATCTACAGGCTTATCAGGATCACAGTGACACAAGCCTCCTAGGGGAGATAATTTACAGCCTTGGTGCCACCACTGAAAAGGCCCGTTCCATATAATCGCCTACTGTACTTATGATGTCAAAAGAATACAGAGCAAGACCTCCATAGATTTCCTGAGTGAATAGGTAGACTCATATGAGAGAATGCTATGCTAAGATTATCTGGTCCCGGACTGCTCAGGACTTTAAAAAGGGGACAAAATCTGCACTTTGAATTCAGCCCAAATCAACTATAAGCCAATAAAGCCATCTCAAAATGCATGTTAACATGCTTCAAATAGTCCTGCCCTGCTTTTGCATAGTGGGTGAACTGTCAGTTCTGAATACTCTTCAAAGGCAGCTCCACAATGAACTAGTTTTAACATGCTCTACCTGGATGTCATTAGGGTATGCCTAACTGTGTTCATATCTTTCCCAATTTAGCATGTCTTCAAAGTAGTGCCTTCTTTGGATTTAGGTAATCTCCCTTAGAACTAACACAGAGATGACTAACCCTAACATAAAGTGAAAACAAGTTCATGGGATCTACATACCTATGAATGCTTATCTGCTGTTGAATACACTCTCCATTTGTTAAAATTCCTTCCTGGGATACAACCTGGTGGGGGAAACAAAACATTTCGCTTTGAAAAAAGAATGGGAAAAGTCTGCCTTACTTGAAGCAAAAGGAAAAGAAAGGTTTAAAAGCAAAGTTGGAAAGCTTAGCAGGCAGTGGTGAGATAGGCTTTCAATGATATTTCTGAATCAACCAAGTGCTGATACTTCATTGCCTCCACCACAGTGGTGCCAAGTGGCATGGGACTTATTAACATGGCAAAGTGGAGTATTGGAACCTTCAAAGTCCTGCTGTAACAAGCCTGAAAAGCACTTTTGGGGATAAAGCTGGTCCCCTCCATGACAACCTGGTAGATATTGTGATAATAGAGTTCCGGTTAACATGTTATTAGAGGCAAGAAAGCTTCCTTCAAAAAACTGAGGTCCGAACGAAGAGAACGAAAAGGAATACATATTAGCAGCGTATGTTAGAAGTATGATAACAAGACATATAGAAGAACAAGCATTACTGTATCTGAGTTATCATGGCTTCTACAAGGGCATGTAATTTCTCAAGAACCTATTGGGGTTCTTTGAGAGGGTCAAGGAGCATACAGATAGTGAGCTGGTTGACACAGTATACTTGATTTAAAAAAATAATAATCAATGAAGTAGCTCAGCCAGGATTTCTAAGAGGAGAGGTCCTCTTGTGGATCACAAATTGGTTAAGTTGCAGGGCAGTTGTCCAAATGAAGAAATTAGAAAGTGGAGTCCCTCCAAGGATCAGTATTCGGACATGTCCTTTTTAAGCTGCTCATAAACAAGAGGGAGCAGTGAGATGGGCAGGTTTCCTGACGATATTAGATTGTTCTGGGTTGTTAAAGCAGAAAGAATTTCAGAGGAACCTCTACAAATTTAGAAAATGGGTGGGAAATGGAAAATGCAATTCAGTGTAAGAAGTATAAAGTGATGCCGGTTGGGACAAAAAAATATTAATTCCACATATATGCCCGGCGGGTCTGAACTGGTGGTGACTGACTAGGAATGAGGGTGTCAAAGCAGACAACATGAGGAAGACTAGGTTGATACCTAGTGTGTGGCAGCTGTAAAAAAAAAAGGCAAATTCCATACTAGGGATCATTAGGAAATGAATTGAAAAGGAAATGTTATCAAAGAAACGTACGGAGCAGCTGCATTTGTAGTAGTACTGTGAACAGAATTTTTAAAAAGTACTTTTTAATGGGATAAATAATGTATGTTGACTTCCCTTCCAATTTGTGATTGATATTCAATAGGTCTGGTGTGTGAGAACAATTCTAGTCCTTAACCCTGTCAAGGTTAGTTACACCACCAGAGTCACATGTGAGTAGGGCTCATTTGATTACTATCATAAAAAAGGATCACTCACACAGGCTAATCACATTAGATAAACTACATGTGCAAAAATCCTTATTCAGAAGCTAGTGACAGCTGCAGTTATCCATTCTGAATTTTCTTCCAACCAGCAGTTTCATTCTAAAAAATCAGAACTTCCTAGCTGTCAATAGTGCTTGCACTTATCTCCAATATAATCATAGTGATTATAGGGTGAACTTGCTTGAGTCATACTACACTTACAGATGGGAGTTTACTGAAGTAGACTAGCGTGACCGTGTGACAACCCACACGTAATGAAATTACGTTTCAATCAGCTTCTACAGGGAAACAACTGGAAGAAAGGATTATTTATGAATAATCCCACCCAAATCAGCAGAACCCACAAATAAGCGCCATAAATTACCGTATTTTTCGCCCCATAAGACGCACCGGCCCATAAGACGCACCTAGATTTTAGGGGGGGAAATGAAGGAAAAAAATTTTATTTCCCCCCCAGGTGCGCTGCGCTACACCAGGAGCTTGGGGCGTGCGGAGCTCAGCGCGCCCCAAGCTTCTGCGTGCCGGCAAGGTCTCCGCTAGCGTGGGAGAGCCGGCGCCTCTCCCAGGGCTAGCGGACCCCTGCGCTAATCCAGAAGCTTGGGGCGTGCTGAGGTCAGCGCGCCCCAAGCTTCTGCATGCCGGCAAGCAGTCCGCTGCCGCCCCAAGCCTTGCGCACCCGGCGGGACCTCCTGCCGGGTGCGGGAGGCTTGGGGCGGCAGCGGACTGCTTGCCGGCATGCAGAAGCTTGGGGCGCGCTGACCTCAGCACGCCCCAAGCTTCTAGGTGCGCGCAAGCAGTCCGCTGCCGCCCCAAGCCTCCCGCACCCGGCGGGACCTCCTGCCGGGTGCGGGAGGCTTGGGGCGGCAGCGGACTGCTTGCCGGCATGCAGAAGCTTGGGGCGCGCTGACCTCAGCACGCCCCAAGCTTCTAGGTGCGCGCAAGCAGTCCGCTGCCGCCCCAAGCCTTGCGCACCCTGCCTTCAGGGCGCCCGACGCTCCGAGAAGCAGGCTGCTATCCGCAGCCTAGGCAACCCTGCGGGACCTCCCACAGGGCTGCCTGGGCGGCGGAATTGTTCCCGAAGCGTCGGGCGCTCTGCCTTCAGGGCGCTCGACGCTGCGAGAAGCAGGCTGCTATCCGCAGCCTAGGCAGCCCTGTGGGACCTCCCACAGGGCTGCCTGGGCGGCGGAATGGTTCCCGAAGCGTCGGGCGCTCTGCCTTCAGGGCGCTCGACGCTGCGAGAAGCAGGCTGCTATCCGCAGCCTAGGCAGCCCTGTGGGACCTCCCACAGGGCTGCCTGGGCTGCGGAATGGTTCCCGAAGCGTCGGGCGCTCTGCCTTCAGGGCGCTCGACGCTGCGAGAAGCAGGCTGCTATCCGCAGCCTAGGCAGCCCTGTGGGACCTCCCACAGGGCTGCCTGGGCTGCGGAATGGTTCCCGAAGCGTCGGGCGCTCTGCCTTCAGGGCGCTCGACGCTGCGAGAAGCAGGCTGCTATCCGCAGCCTAGGCAGCCCTGTGGGACCTCCCACAGGGCTGCCTGGGCTGCGGAATGGTTCCCGAAGCGTCGGGCGCTCTGCCTTCAGGGCGCTCGACGCTGCGAGAAGCAGGCTGCTATCCGCAGCCTAGGCAGCCCTGTGGAACCTCCCACAGGGCTGCCTGGGCAGCGGAATTGTTCCCGAAGCGTCGGGCGCTCTGCCTTCAGGGCGCTCGACGCTGCGAGAAGCAGGCTGCTATCCGCAGCCTAGGCAGCCCTGTGGGACCTCCCACAGGGCTGCCTGGGCTGCGGAATGGTTCCCGAAGCGTCGGGCGCTCTGCCTTCAGGGCGCTCGACGCTGCGAGAAGCAGGCTGCTATCCGCAGCCTAGGCAGCCCTGTGCGACCTCCCACAGGGCTGCCTGGGCTGCGGAATGGTTCCCGAAGCGTCGGGCGCTCTGCCTTCAGGGCGCTCGACGCTGCGAGAAGCAAGCTGCTATCCGCAGCCTAGGCAGCCCTGTGGGACCTCCCACAGGGCTGCCTGGGCGGCGGAATTGTTCCCGAAGCGTCGGGCGCTCTGCCTTCAGGGCGCCCGACGCTCCGAGAAGCAGGCTGCTATCCGCAGCCTAGGCAACCCTGCGGGACCTCCCACAGGGCTGCCTGGGCGGCGGAATTGTTCCCGAAGCGTCGGGCGCTCTGCCTTCAGGGCGCCCGACGCTCCGAGAAGCAGGCTGCTATCCGCAGCCTAGGCAACCCTGTGGGACCTCCCACAGGGCTGCCTGGGCGGCGGATATTTTCCTGAAGCCTGGAGAGCGAGAGGGGTCGGTGCGCACCGACCCCTCTCGCTCTTCAAGCTTCAGCGAAAGTCTGCATTCGCCCCATAAGACGCACCCAGATTTTCCCTTCATTTTTGGAGGGGAAAAAGTGCGTCTTATGGGGCGAAAAATACGGTACATGCTCAGTTCAGCAAATTTTAAGCAATGGGATTGAAAAGGAGCCAGTTTCGATATCTGCAGGGCTAGCTAACAGAAATTCAAGCCAACATCTTGTGCTTAGCTCCATCTAGTGGAGCTTCTTGAAATTTGCAATCCGGTTTCTGTTATGTGAGAGACATTTATGTTAAACCAATTTGTCATGTTAAACCAAAATAATGGTAGATGTAATCAGCAGATTCGCAAATTAGCCATCAAACAAAACCGATGTGATAGACAGGGCCATGACATTCTATTTGCCATCCCTCCCAGGCTGTTGGCAATTCATCTTTTGCGGCTTTAAAACCAATTGAGACTGCAACTTGAGGTAGCACCTACTAATGTGTGTAGTTATCTAGGCATGAGGCGGCCAGAAAAATCAGCATCAAAACAGAGCAGAGTAGCATATCCACTGCATTCCCCTCATGCAGATAACTAAGTACTAAGGAAGAAAATACACTATAGTTGTATGAATACTTTTAGCAGATAACTGGCAAGAATTAAAAAAAAACTGAACAAACTATTAGTTCTGCAAATGCAAATAACTCTGGGAGGGTGACTTGCTCAATCACATGGCGAACCTCTTTTGAAAAGACTAGCTTCAAAAGCAGTTTGGCATGGAAGTCAGAAGCTGAAAATCTCACCGAGTCTTTTAAAGCCTTTAGGTGTGCTTCACAACAACTGCCTCAGCCCTGGCCAATACCCTTATTACAATTAGTTTTCCACAACAGAAGGGCCTCAACATTAAATTTTACATTTTCACACACCATCTGCGCAACAGAAGCCATAACGCACTAGTACCTTCTGAACAGATTTTTGTAGTTCTTTTCTAAGATCATTGCATTCTTCCCTCAGTTTCTCCAAATCCTGCTCCAAGCTGTGCACTTTTAGGGCATTATTCAGCTTTTCTATTTCCCAGCTAGATGGGGTAGAGTTCAGACTCTTCATCACTGCAAAAAAATATGAAAAAAACACTTATCATTCAATCCGAACATAATCAGACATTAAGAATGGCGTGGTTGGATTCAAAGTTATGGTCCCATGAGCATAGCAAAGGCCCAAAATTCAAACCTCAGACATTTTTGAATTTAATTAGAGTGATTACATTATTAAGAAACATGTGGCACTGGAATAATTCACAGATGTTCATATGTACAAAGAACACCATGTATTACGTTATGTGTCTTTTGTAATATGCTATAGGCTGTACATGTGGCTCATTTCAAAGTGCTGGTTTTGACCTCTGAAGGCATTCATTACTTAGGATAAGGATACCCAAATAATAAATAATGATATATATAATTATTAATACCCCACCCATCTGGCTGGGTTTTCCCAGCCACTCTGGGCGGCTTCCAATAGAATATTAAAAACACAATAAATACATCAAACCTTAAAAGGTTCCCTAAACAGGGCTGCCTTCAGGTGTCTTTTAAAAGTCAGTTGTTTATTCCCTTGACATCTGATGGGAGGGCATTCCACAAGGTGGGCACCACTACCAAGAAGGCCCTCTGCCTGGTTCCCTGCAACCTTACGTCTTGCAGAGAGGGAACCGCCAAAGGGCCCTCGGAGCTGGACCTTAGTGTCCGGGCTGAACGATGGGGGTGGAGATGCTCTCAAAGAACATTTTATCTCTGTGTGTGCTACCATTCACCCAAGAGCCTTCTTTGGAAGCACCAATCCTCTGAGGCACAGATTACAGGGGAAAGGATATACACGGTGCTGGCACAACCATAAAATGCTCTTCCAGGTGGCCTCACCTGGCACATACCTCAGTATCATTTTGGCGCAAAGCAAGCATCTTACTTTACCATGCTTTTTAATCCTGCAGACAAGCTCCTATGCTGCTTAGTATTTGGTTATAATCTCTCTAATACATTTATGGCATTTTTTGTTCTTGTACTAAGGGCTTCTGTTTTGTTTTTACTGTAATGTTTTGTAAGCCACCCTGGGAACTTATTGAAGGGCTGGGAGTAAAAATCTAGACTTTTTAAAGCAACATATTTTTCTGAAAGGGCTTTGGAATGTGACTTTAAAAAAATAAACAATGTTTGTTTGTCATGTTTACTGACGGTTTGACCAATTTTATTATTACACCTGTGCTGTATTTTTATGTTGCGCACCACTTTACTATTTTTCCTATGCAAGCGGTGTTAGTTTAGACAAGGTGTAGTAAGATGTGGAGGGAAGATTTGAACGTGCAAGAAGCGGCAGTCAGATCAATGCAAACGTATGGCAGAAGTACATTCTTGCATTGCAATGTTTCAGCTGCTATGGTGCCTATGGCACAAACATCTCCTTGCATAATCGGTCCACATCCACAAGTTGTGTGCAGGGCTGATGTAAACGCAAAAGCAAAAGCTTTCTTCCCATTGCCAGAGGTCAACTCAGGAGGTATTTCTGGGAATTCCCAGATATGTACATGCACTTCCTGTATGAGAATACACTGTCAATGCTAATTGGAGCATGCAAAGGGTGTTGCTATACTAATTTAACACCTGAAGGTAATGCAAAAGGATTGATATGGCCAACAACACAGACCCTGCTCCTTGCTAACCTGGCAGACCAAGGTACATTGTGAAAAGGGAGACCTTGGGGTCTGTTACAGCAGAAAAGCTCTCTTGTGTGTGTGTACATATAATATATATATAGAGAGAGAGAGAGTGAGTAAACTATAACTATATAATTTGAAAAATTGTATGCCTTTTGCCTGTTCTTTATGCATTTAGATACTCTTCAAGCTACTGCAACCAAATTTTGTATGATGGTTCCTTGTATCAGTGTTTTCATCTATGTTTGGCTACAACCGGCTGCCATTCTGAATCAAGATGGCAGACTGAACCTGCCAAAACTGCACTGATTTTAACAACTTACTTTTAAAAACTATTATTTTGGGGTTTCTCAGAATTCCAAAAAAGCGCACGCACGAACGCCCCTACCCGTCCCAGCATTGTGAAGCAATGCATTACTTGGCAAAGTTAACAGCCAGGATTATGAACCAGACAGAGGGCCTTCTCGGTAGTGGCACCCCCCCTAATTAACACCCTCCCATCAGATGTCAAGGAAATAAACAGCTATCTGACTTTTAGAAGATATCTGAAGGGAGCCCTGTTTAGAGAAGTTTTTTATGTTTGGTGTTTTATCATGTTTTTAATATTCTGTTGGGAGCCACACAGAGTGGCTGGGGAAACCCAGCCAGATGGGTGGGGTATAATTGGTATTACTATTATGAAGTTGCTCTTGTAATTATAAATGGGGGCTACAATGTCAAGGACTGCTTTCTATTTCTACTGTTTCACTATCTATTTAGTGCTGGCTTTTGACGTTTGCGCTGTTATAAGTAGAGATTTTACGTTTTACACAGCATTCAGCTTTTTATTTTTAGCTATGTTGCTCAAAATGTTGATTATAAATCTTTCAAAATAAAACACATAAATGAAGCTGACAGGGAAAAGGAGGCAGGGACAGCTAATGCAGCCCCATCCTCTCCCTCACACAGCCATAATTGTCTGAGAATGAACACCATAATGTTTTGCTTCTGAACAGTGATCTGTAATAATATTCCTTTATGCAAATTGAACACGTTAGCATACTGTATTTTTCGCTCTATAAGACACACCAGACCACAAGACGCACATAGTTTTTGGAGGAGGAAAACAAGCAAAAAAAATATTCTGAATCTCAGAAGCCAGAACAGCAAGAGGGATCGCTGCGCAGCGAAAGCAGCAATCCCTCTTGCTGTTCTGGCTTCTGTGATAGCTGCGCAGCCTGCATTCGCTCCATAAGATTTCCCCTTACTTTTCAGGAGGGAAAAAGTGAGTCTTATAGAGCAAAAAATACAGTAAATGTATGCATACTGGCTACGGGCCTTCTTATACGGAAGTACAGCTTCGTAGTCAAGCACATAAATTTACACTCTGAGAGACAAGGGGCACCTTGTTGAGTTTCCACTTCAGTTCTGAGCTGCAGGAGCTCCACTTCTTTGGACTGCAACTGCTCATTCAAATGTTTCAGGGATTCGGTGTTCTCTTTCATCTAGTTCGGGGAAGGAACACATTGCCAGGATTTAGTCTGTCCAGCTTTCCAATCAATAATAGAATCCATACATGCCTAACTCTTAGAACTAAATGCTAACCAGCTCTACTTCTTGAAGAATCGGCCAAGCTGTCAGATGCTCGGTTTCTAAAGCACTGAAGTCAAGATCAGATATACATGCTGCAATCTTTCAGAGTACAAAAAATAGCACTTTTTCTTCAGGCACAATACCAGATCCTGTGGCTATTAGGTAAGGGTCTCCAACTGAGCTCAATTAGTTAGCAGGTTTTCCAAATTAACTACCCCTTTTCTTTGTTTGTTATTCTTTGCTTTTATCTGTTCTTTGCCTTCTCTGCACCACATGGGGTTTTTCCTCCAGTTGTCGCTGGCTGCACACTGCATCTCTGGAAGGATTCTGTAATCTGAAACTTCTACAGCATTTCCTTTACTAGTGAACGCAGGTGGTTGAGTGTTGACAGAATTGGAGCCAAATGTGCCCACTCAAAGACGACTGAGACACGAGAATAGCTGGGTAACTTCTGAAGAATGCAGAAGTAAAAACACGCACGCAAAAAATTAAAACCAAAAGGTTGCCAAAGAAGAAAAGGAAAAAGGAAAGCTTTTAAAAAGGACCAAGCATGCTCAGTGGCCTCCAGTAACCAGAGATAATTGAGTGTCAATTGGAAAAGAAAATAGCACATCAGGGAGGGAGAGTAAGCAGGGAAGAGTGATCTGGCCTTGAGTCTCTTACACCTTAGAGCAGGGGTAGGGAACCTGGTACTCTCCCGATGTTTTTGGGCTACAACTCCCATCATCCCTGACTTCTGCCGATGCTGGGTGGGGCTGTTGTCCAATCGGGGATTATTGAGTTGTCTTTTTAATTACATACAGCCATACCTTGGTCATCGAACGGAATCCCTGCCGGAAGTCCGTTCAACTTCTGAAAACCAAGGCGCGACTTCCACTTGGCTACAGGAGCTTCCTGCACTCAAGCGGAAGCCACGGAGGATGTTCGGCTTCCAAAGAACATACAGAAACCGGAACATTCGCTTCTGGGTTTGCGGCATTGGGGAAACAAAACATTTGAGTCGCAAGGCGTTCGGGATCCAAGGTACGACTGTTATTTTGTAGGGGGGTTTTATATTGTGATTTTAAGTTGGAAACCACCCCAAGGTATAGGGTGGTATACCAATTTAATAAAACAACATCATCTTTAAAAACAACAATATTAACATCTGGAGGGCCACAAACTCCCTACCCAGATTAGTATCACAGAATTGCAGAGCTGAAAGGGGCCCTGAGAGTTCTCTGGTCCAAACCCCTGTGATGCTGGCGTAACTGGCTAGAAACCTAACATCAAAGTCACAATACCCTTTTATAAACCGCACTCGCATGGTATCTTTCTTTTAACCTACTGCAAAGCACGTACCATTTTATCCAGTTTACTTTTCAGATTATCCCGTTCGATACAAGCCTCTCGATAGGCTTGGTAGGCTTTGTTAACCTGCTCGCGGCCAACGGAGCTTGCGCTTTCTTCCAAATGGGAGCCAAGAACCTAGACGATTAGAGGAAAATGCCAAAATTACATTTTTCCTAGCTTTGTTACTCTTAGAGCATCAAATGTAAATACTTCAAGTGAAACAAATTAACTGGCAGCCAGGAAACATGGGTTTACCATGGGCTCATTGTAGACAGCATCAGCTTTGCATACAGAGCAGCTCAGGATCAATCCCCTGGGCTACATAAACCAATGGTCTGACTCAGCAGAAGACAACCTCTTGCATTATGGTGCATATTTTTTTTATTAAGAAGTCTCCTACCATCCCCTTTGTGTTCAGTTATCCTACTCATTGCTAAAGAACAACATCCAGGTACTAATTATAATCATACCAGAAAAGTAATGTTTTGCTATTGAAACGTTTGACAATTACTATTTTCACATGTTAAGTGCACAGGGGAATCCCAGGCATGTCTACAATGGGTTCCATAGGAATCACTCCCAGCTAAGTGTGCATAGCGCTGCAGCCTTAAGATACATTATCACACCCCCCCCCAAAAAAAGGCATGTTTCTGTGAATTGCTAAACCGTTACTTACCTTTTCTTCTAACACTCTTACTCTTTTCTTTAAGAGGGAGTTCTCCCTTTCTGTCTCTTTCAGTCGTTTTTTGATATCTTCATAAGCAGTGACAAGTGCAAAATGTGAAGCAACAGACTCTTCGCCTGAATACACGGGAGTAGGAATTTCTCCATCTTGCTTAGGATGAGTGTCTGCTTTTTCATGGTTCAAAATATAAATGTCATCTTCGGCTAGTTCATCCATGGCAGCTGAATAAAAAAGGCATGTTGTTAGGAAAGATCCTAAGTATATATCACAAGCATTTAATATCTTTCAAATTCGAAGAAATGCTGTAGAGCACTTGTTATAGTTATACCAGAAAATATCACCTCAAGCTTACAGTAGATTTCCCACTATAAAATTCTGAAATGGCTCTCAGATGACGGTAAAGTATTGATGATAAAAATAGCTATTGATTTTGTTTTTTATCTAGAACATATTGGAAGGGTTACTTCCACAAAGCTTCCATTAATATGCTATAATACAGTGGGCAAGCAGGGGTGGGCATTTGAAAGTGAGCCGTACAGCTTAGAATCCATACAGCATCAATACACACTTCAACTGAAATTTGATTCTAAACCAGCCAGTTGATTCCCCCTCTCCCTACAGATTTAGTGTTTATTTTTCACTCTTGGCGAGCTACATCTAGCTTTGATTCAGTTTGAATGCATATTTTGAAATCCACTCATGGTGTTGAAATGCCTATTCCGAAGTTTAGAAGGGAAAGAGAGGGTCCAGGGAATTCCTTTTGGTGCAACTTCCTTTTGGTGAGATCAGAGCATAATTTAAACACATACATAAACCACAACCTCCTCCTTTCATTAAAAAAATAAAATAAGCTAATGAGAAATGCTAGGTTACCTTTAAAACAGGAAGTTCAAGAGAGCATCAGTTTCCAACTTGTCTTAGTAAATAAAGTGTTTGAATCAGATGTTTACAGTGCTCTTAGACAAGAGATGCAAGAATGCTGTATGGTGGAAAGGACGGTAGCTCAGTTGGTTAGAGTGTGGTGTTGATAACACCAAGGTTGCAGGTTCGATCCCTGTATGGGACAGTTGCATATTTCTGCACTGCAGGGGACTGGATTCGATTATCCTCAGGGTCCCTTCCAACTCTACAGTTCTATGATCTCAGAATTTAAAGTTGAAAAGAATGACTGTTTGGAAATATTTGTCTGAGAAATGGGATTCTGCACAACACATGTAACAATATCTAATGTTATGAAAACTTTACATTGCAGTTGTTGATGAGATCTCTGGATTAGATCTCATTTCAAAAGTTCTAAAGTTATATCATGGTCTGGAGAAGCAAAGCTTGGGAACAAGAGTCTAAAAAAATATATATCTTCTAATGATAGTACTGTTTACATAAGAACTTCTTCAACTAAACATTCCCGGAGTAAGAGCCAAGTCTTAGAGAAAAAATATATCCTCACCAAATCCCTTCGGCTACTTGCGCCCATGTCAAAGTCTCAAGTCCTTTCCCATTTTACATAGATGTTGAGTTTTCTGAACAGTATATGGTGCATGGGCTAGCTCCAACTTTCTTCCCTTATTTCGGCAAGGGAGGGGGAAGGGTGCCAACCTGACCTAGTAAAACTCCTTATCTTTCTTAGGTGGGAGGTTGGAGAAGAAAAATGAACACACAGCTGAGAAACCATCCCAGAGTCTCCTGCAACTTCACAAGCAACTGTAAAGTAAGTCACTTGATTTAATAATAGACACAAAGCAGTCGAGACTAGAAGCAGAGGTCAGTAGTTTTGGAAAGAAACCTCAACAGTTGCTTTGACCCATTAAGGCAAGAGAGAGATGAAAGTGCTCTTTGGGCATAAACTATGGGCAAAGACTTCTGTTCTTCCCCACTGATCTCCAATTCCAAGTGCCACAAAGCTGACAAGGAGAGGGGTATGAAGCTATAGATACAGGAAGAAACATTGTAGACTGTTTTACAGAATTGTTTTTTCCTATGTAAATATTTCAAGGCAAGGAAAGCAAGTGTTGTGGGTCACATTAGAAGTTTAATTCAACATATTGAATAACTTAGTGAAACACTTCTATTAAGTTGATTAACATGTCCTTTAAAACATGTTGTGTGTTGGGGGTTATTGTTTTTGCTCCAGTTTTTATGTCTTTTTATGTTGTGAATGGTCCTGAGATCTTTGGGTGAAGGACAATATACACATCTATATTCACACACACATAGCAGGCAGTCAAGTGTGCATCATCACAAAATTTGTCCCAGCTTCCCAGTCTGTAGCAAAAACAAGCACATTTCTTCAGCCTTGTAGGGCCATTTGCAAGATGTCAGCTTCCCACCACGAACAAGACCTAGAAAGGCTCCACATTCTTAAGGCCAACATAGGAGATGGGATGTTTGCCAGAGCTGCGACACTTCACACGACCGAGCATTTATTTAAGACACACACGTTATTAAAACAATGCCAAGGTGCTGCACCACAAACTTAGGTGCAGCAAAACCATTGAATAAAAACCACATACTGCAATTACAGTAAGAGGGGATCGTTCCAGCTGGCATGGGGGGGGGGGGGAGAGAAGCTGGAATCAATCGTTTGTCTTTAACAGCTGGATTCTTCTATATGGTTCCCAACGTGGGGCACACGCCACGCAGGGGGGCAATTTGATTTTTAAGGGGGGCAATTCGAGAATGAGTTATTAACAGTGGCTTCCTCCACGTGAATAGTTCACTTTTTGAATAATAACCATTATATGTCGCGGGGGGGGGGGGAATCTGGATTTTAGAGATGCTTAGGTGAGGCACAGCCAAAAAAAAAGTTGGGAAGCACTGTTAAAAACCCCTTAAACTCTCTACACACATCGGCAGCACATTAAAGGGAGGGAAAGGGCTAGGCGAGAGGGTCACGGACGTGCTAGATTCCTCCATTCGCTTGTTTTGTCCAGAGGGCCGCTTAGGCTGCCTGCCGTCCGAAAAGCACACCATGGAGCGCTACCTTCCATGCGACATGGCGGGACTTTAAGAGTAAATGTGAATTATATGAGCCACCCCCTCTCCCCCCACTCGCCTGCCTACGTTTTGCAGCAGTTGCATCCAGACACGGGTTTGTCCTGCCCCGTCTCGTGAGAAACAGGCCACGATCTGGTGGTGGGCGATGCGAATTGCGGGGGAAAGGGACGCGGATGCCCCCTTCCCCCCCACACCAGGTATACTAGGGGTGGCGGGGGGGAGCTGGGGGGGGGACCGAGGCGAGCGGGCGCAGGAGGTTCGCCGTGAGTGGGGGCAGGGGTATTACCTGCAGCCAGCGAAGGGTTACCTACGGACAGCGAACTCATCGCGGGCCTTTCCCGGGGCTCCCTCCCTCAGCAGCGCGACGGGGCGCGCGCTCCCAAGCCCCCGAAGCTCTTCCTCCTCCGCCGCCGCCGCCTCTCGACGCTCATCGTTCTCCGCCCAGCCCGAGAGTAGAAGCAGCAACAGCAGCGGCTGCGGAAGGAGCAGCGGCGGCAGCAGCCAATAGCGGAAGCGCCCGCAGGAGCCCTTTTCCCTTTCCCTTTCTCTTCCCCGCCTCCCTCCACGCAGCGCCGGCTTCCGCCCAATCTCGCCCGCCTCATGTGACCCTTCACAACGGCCGCCGTCCCACCTGGAAACCAAAGCCTCGCGACGGCCCGAGCAAAGAAGCGAGGCACGCCGGGATTTGTAGTCCCACGCGGCTCCGTTCCCCTTTAACTTTTGCGCAAGGGTTAAACGGAGGGCGAAGGGCGCTGTTCCCAGCGTGCAGCGCAGGCGCGCGGAGCATGGCGGGATTTGTAGTGCCGAGTTTCTGTCAGGGCTTCGTCTCTGGGGAGGTCGTGTCGTGAGGGGGGGGGCTGTTTCTCGTCTCTTAATGCCACGGCCGCGTCCTCCCTGAGTGGACTCACTGGAATGCGCGTGGCTTACTCGCGAGTAGGCATGCATAGGTCTGTAGTGCCAGGATGCTCCCAGACAAAGGGCTTGGGTGCTTGGTTTTATTTTTAAAGCACTTCTTTATAATGCTTTGTAGTCGAGAGGATTCCATAAGCCGTAAAATATTTGCAGCAAGACAACATTTAAAATAATAATAATTATAACAACAACAACAACAACAGGCATAGCGCTTGGGAGACTATGGTGCAAGTCTCCCCTCAGCCATAAAGCTCGCTAGGTGACCTTGGGCCAATCACCATTTCTCAGACTAGCCTGCCTCTCAGGGTTGTTGTGAGGATTGAAATGGAGAGGAGGAGAACCTTAACCCCTTGGGAGAAAAGGCAGCGTATAAATGTAATGAACACCAACACCCATAGCAGCCGCAGGTCAATGCCCGGGAAAATGCTTGGGCAAACTAGTGTTTTATATATATTTATTTATTTGGTTTGTCAGATTAAAGTTTTACTATCCACATATCCAACATATAACATAAAAACAAGATTCCAAAGTATCTCCTGGACTTCCCTCCTCCCCTTTGTGGGTCGTATTGTAAATCATTTCCTCCTGCGTATTTTATAATATAATCCAAATCTTTTACATCTCCGTTATGTCCAAAATTCACCGTCAAACTACAAGTGTTATTCCAACCCTACTAACAATTTTAGCTGTTTACAATGGTTTTTAAGGTAAATTATAAATTTCCTCCATTCCTTGTTAATATTTTGGTCTTTTGATTGTTCTGGTCAAAAAAAAAAAAAAAGGCAAACTAGTGTGTTTTAAGCATGGGCTGGAAACTCTATGTAGTTATTGGAGCTAGTGTGGTATAGTGGTTAAGAGCAGTGGACTCGTAATCTGGTGAACCGGGTTCGTGTCTTCGCTCCTCCACATGCAGCTGCTGGGTGACCTTGGGCTAGTCACACTTCTCTGAAGTCTCTCAGCCCCACTCACCTCACAGAGTGTTGGTTGTGGGGGTGGAAAGGAAAGGAGATTGTTAGCCGCTTTGAGATTCCTCAGGGTAGTGATAAAGCAGGATATCAAATCCAAACTCTTCTTCTAACTTTACCTTGGCTAGGAGAGTATTTCACAAGGTAGCTGCCACCACAGAAAAGGCTCTCCTGGTTTCCATAGTTTGGGGCACAATCAGAAAGTTGTCGGCTGAAGATATTGGTGAACGGTGGCAGGTCTATATTAAAGAAGGTGTTCTCTCAGGTAATCTGGTCCAAGTTACTGCAAATGAATCATTCAGATGCCACAAACAGGCCACTGGCATACTATGAAAAAATAATAATACTGGCTTTTATTTTGATGCTGAGGATACATGGAAGTTGTAAAAAAAAACCTTACATGCGTGAGCAGCACCAGCCCATCTGGAAGCACCCTAAATCACCCGAGTTCCCAGAATAAAAACCCATCTAGAAACACCTGAAGTCACCTGGCTTGTTTTAAACCAGTCTTCAACAAGCTGATGCCTTCCATGTCTTTTGGAATCAGTCCCAGGCATCATAAAAACTTCCAAACATGTCAGCTTGGTCATGTGGGGAGGAAGGGGAGCAATTGAGCCCAAGGCTTGCAGCTTATTCATGTTATGCTATACTTGTCAAAATGCAGCAAGAGATCTTGGCTGGATCATCTGTGCAACCAAGTTCCACACAAGGAAGTCAATCAGGCAGGTGGTCGCTGCGGAAAACCATTTCCCAAGCCCTAAGCTTGATATGTTTTCTGAGCATAAGGCTGGCAAGGCTCCTTGTGCTGCAGTTCCCAAGCACCTGGCAGCCGGCTGGTTGGGACAACTTACCTGCCAGTTGCCAGATGTCATTATGAAATCAGATGACTGACAAGTGGGTTGACTGCCCACATGTCAAAGCTGACCCACAGGGGTGGAGACAGATGACAATCTGGTCCACCAGGCCAAAAAGGTGTGCTAAACCAAGGCTTAGTGCGGTATTTTAATATGACCAGTGAGTTGAAAAGTACGGCTTGAATTTGCAGCTTGCAGCATGACAACCTAAATACACTCCTAAAACAGAATATTTATTTATTTTTGCATAGAATGTTCATTCCCATCTTTTGTGGTATTGAAATGGTAGACAAAATATGAAAGCGACACACCTCTTGCCCACCAGTTTTTGAGACTCCCAGTCTCTTCACTGAGCTGTGTGGGTCGTCATCTGCTTCATCACCAGCCATTTGTACTCATTTTGTCTCAGCTGGGACATCATCTGCTTTACTACTATCTCTAGTCTCTAGCTTTCTCCTAACCAAGGATTCCACTTTATCTGGGTAGAACCTCATATTATGGCCCTGTTTCTACCATCCTTTCGGCCTACAATAGCCATGGTTTTTAGTGAGCAATGGTTTCTAGCCACACAGCCATCAGTATGTGATGAAGATCAATCACTGCTGATCACCGTTTGCTAGGGCGAGAGTGAGGACCCACGGTGACTCTCCAGATATTTGAGTTCAATATCTGGAGTTCAACTCCCATGAGCCCCAGCCAGTGTGGCCAATGGTAAGGGACGATGGGGGTTGTAGTCCAAAACATCTGCCATAGGTTGGAGAAGGTTTGCCTGGAGTCTAGTGACACCTTAAAGGCAAACAAGTTTTATTATGGCATAAGCTGTAGAGCCCACTTCATCAAATGCATGGAGCATGCTCCCAACTTACCATATGCATATAAAACATGATTGTAAAGGAAGGGAAAACATAAAGGTTGGGGTTAAATGGCAATATAATGCAAATACTAGACAAATGAGTTAGAGCTTATATGCAAAATGACTTTTCACAGAAACAGTAAGTAACTGGTTGTTATAACAACCAACAGCCTGTGGAGGGTTGCAGGCTTTTCATCCTAGTGCTAAGGGAAGGAAGGTGTCGGTGCAGTCATTTATTATTCACAGTCTTCATTTCTAGGAATGGTATAGTGATGAAGCATTTAATTTTGGTATCTACCTTGTTCTCTTAAAGTTTACCCCTTCCTTACCCCTTTTGCATAACTTTTCTTCATAAATGTTTTGACTAGTAGATGTTCTAGTTTACCTTGGAAATAGGGCAATACGTCCTAATTTTCTGCTGTTTCCATCATGCTGCAGCTAACTATCACTTGCTTTTGAGAGCTTAGCTAGGGCTTTACGATTAATGGAGTTTAATAGTAGCTATTTGTTTTGGGGGTTTTGGATTTGTGTTAATTTGATCCTGTTCTTTTCTTTATATTTCAGAGGACACAAGTATTCATCAAGCTGTGACCTGTAAGAGTGAAGATCCTATATTATATGGATTCTGTAACAGAGCATAATTTTTATTTAGATAAAGTATGGGTGCAGTGTGAGAACAGCAGCTGTTTAAAATGGAGACTCTTATCACATGATGATGCAACACATATTGCTCCTAATGAACCATGGTATTGTTATATGAATCCTGATCCTTGGTTTAACAACTGTTCTGTTTCTGAAGAACATTTTCCGGGGGAGTCTCAGTTTCAAAAACATGGATTAAAATATGTGTATTCAAAGCTTCCTCTAGGAAGCTTAGTTTTGGTGAAAATGTACCGGTGGCCAAGGTAAGGTTTTAAAAAGTTAACATTTAATTGCAGGTAACACAGATTCGCTATATATTTTGAATGCAGTAGTCTGAGAAGACATAAAAACAATTCTAGCCTTGAAGAATGGGGGACAAAACAATTTTCCATTCTACTTCAGTTATTCTGTTCTGATATTGTCTCAGGAGGCCTAGTTAAAAAGTATACCAAAACAGTATGCTTCAGAAAAAAATAGGAGAAAGTGGAAAACAAGTTTGTTTGTTTGTTTGTTTGTTTTAAAAAAAGATTGTTCATGATAAGCACAAGCAAATGTTACCTCCAAACTTGTGACAAGAACAAGGAAAGGAAGTAGGGGAGCAATCCTATATTCCCCACAAGGCTGGCTAAAGAGTCATAGGATGTGGCAGAAATGCTGCTCCACCAGCAGAAAGGGTGTTGTGCCAGCAGGTCAGCCCTGGAGGTTCCTCCCCAATGTACCTGTGAAAAGTTCAATGAGTGTAAATGTACCACTAGCATTGTTCCCACTAGTGGTGGGCTCCAAAATGAGGTATTCCAACAGCTTGTCAGGCATGGGCTTGGACCTAGACGACTAAAGTATTCCTCATTCTCTCAACATGCCCCCAAAGTGAGCCTTTAACTATGACAGTCGAGCTGGCATGGTTATTTTAGGATTTCATTTTATTTTTTTACAACAGGATGAGAACATCCATGTACACACAGCTCCTGCCTGGCCATGCCAAACTAGCAGGCTGTGGGTTTGTGAATGCTGTACTGCAGATCCCCATCCAATACATAGGATTGCTCTGCAATGTGCCTTTATTTTGAAAGACAAGTTATTAAAGATCCCTGTGCTGATGGGGGGGGTGTGGGTGTGGGTGGGTGGGTGGGTGTGTAACGTTGCCAGTTATTGATGTTTCTGACTAAAAATAATTTGGGAGCATGTGTATTATATGCTTTTTCTTTCCCTGAACTGATTTTTTGAAAACATTTTATTTTAAGATGGCCTGCCATTCTTTGTCCTGATCCTACAAATGGACAGTATGTAACATACGACTCGGATGGAGATGTTGAAAGTCATCATGTAGAATTCCTGGGAAACCCCCATTCTAGGAGCTGGGCTGCTATAAAATATATTAGCATTTATCCTAGCTCATTTAAGGTAGGAGTTTTTAAAACTGTATTTTTTTCCCTTATTGATCATAACTTTAAAACTGCATAATACATATCTGCTAGATATGAACTTCCCTCATAACTAAAAAACAAAAAAACACCTCATAGAAGCAGAATGTTGGGATTGAAAATTTAGATTTGTCAACAAATTCTTTAGAGTTATACAGCACACCCATTACCTCTGACTTATAGATTCCAATGTACGGCAGCTTACACCTATCACTTGAATGGCCAGCAAGGTAATTTTTGAAAGAACTGGTTTTTATTTATTTATTGCTTGCTTTATTCTATGCATTTGTACCCTGACAGCTGATGAATTATTAGGCCAAAATTCCACCGATCCTCTCTTTGGAGTAGCTGGAGAAATGAATTTGGTTTCTCCATTTCTCCAAAGGATGGTTGGTACTGTCAGAAATGACTTCACCCATTTGTTAAATAATACAAAGATTCAAACTTGCAAGAATCACAGTTCTGGTTAGTGGCTGTGGATTTATTTTGAAAATTCCATACACTTCTGCATGGAAAAGGTTCTGCTATTAGAAGCCTTAAAAAATCTATGTAAATGGCATATATTGAGCTAATAATGTGAAGCCTGCCGGACCTGATGGGGTCTGTAAATGTACCAAATTCTAAATTGATCTAAAGAAAATTGCAACAGGTGCAGCAACTTTCACGAAAACTACAGATGCGCTTTATTCAGTGCTGAGGAAGGCAATCTTTCACTGTTTGATAAGGTTCTGAGCAGCGTTAAAAAAGTTATTAAGATTTTCATGCCCCATCATTGAGGGCTGTAGCAGCAACTGTGGGCAAAAAAAGGAAGATAGGATATGCACAGATTGATTTTTGAAGCAGAATTTTTGCCAGGATTACAACAGTATACAGTGGTACCTCGGGTTACATACGCTTCAGGTTACATACACTTCAGGTTACATATGCTTCAGGTTACAGACTCCGCTAACCCAGAAATAGTACCTTGGGTTAAGAACTTTGCTTCAGGATGAGAACAGAAATCGTGCTCCGACGGCGTGGCAGCAGCAGGAGGCCCCATTAGCTAAAGTGGTGCTTCAGGTTAAGAACAGTTTCAGGTTAAGAACAGACCTCCGGAACGAATTAAGTACTTAACCCGAGGTACCACTGTATACAGAAGCTACATACTGGATGCTGTGAGCAATGCCTATTTATTTGGTTATGAAATATGACAGGGGAGCAATGGTTTGGCAAGTGTTTGTCAACCTTTAGAAATCTGAGACGTATTCGGAAACCTGAGATGATTCCCTGTAACAAGATTGCTCTAGCATTGTAGTAAGGCTCTGATACTTCATAAGGCAATACAGGACTAAGACGTGGGGCATTTTTGCTGACTCTAGAACTTCATCCTCACCATCTGGATTTGTCCTAAAAGACCAAGGAAAAGCACAATTTGTGATATTGCATTACATCATTATGGTGTGCATCCAATATGTGGTATATCAGCCTTAGCTTCCAGTTGCCTGGCTTTGTGAAGCCAACATGTGAGAGCCTTAAATCTGGTCCTAAACTGGATTTTAAAAATAATAGTAATGAAATAGTAACAGACAGAGAGTCACAGTAATGTGGTACTCTTGTAACCCCAGACAAACATTTATTTCAAGCTCATACTGTGGCAAGGAGAATGAAGTTGGAGGAGAGCAACCAGCCTTAGCTTGCAGTTTGTCTAGATAAATTCTAAAACTGGAGAATTACAGTTCATTCACTACCTTTAATGCACAAGATTTAACTTTTGGAATTCAGAACATGCTTTGCTCATCTAGGCCAACAGCAGATAGATGTTCCAATTACATAACTTTATTCCAACAGAGATTAGGCAATCCTCATCTGTTGTTGACTTTAAATTAGCTTAAAGACGCAGATTTATTTCATTTTATGTAAGAAATTTATATACCACCATTTGCCAAAAGGCCACAGGGTGGTTTACTGCATGGTATCATGTTAGCATGATTTAGCTACTTAAAATAATGTCCACAAAATACAAAAAAAGAGTTCTATAACTGCTTCATAATAATAAATACATAGTTGGTTACAGTGTTTAAGTATTTGCAATGTCAACACAGCAAAAACCCACAACTCAACCCCTCCCTGCAAAATACAAGAGTCTAATAACATATTATCATTTACTGTAGAATATAATGTGTTTAACAACAACAGTAGTATAACTATATACAGTGGTGCCTCACAAGACGAAAAGAATCCGTTCTGTGATTCTCTTCGTCTAGCGGTTTTTTCGTCTTGCGAAGCAAGCCCATTGAAGGATTAGCGGATTAGCGCTATTAGTGGCTTTTAGCGGCTTATGTGCTGATCGGATCAGCTGATAAGCGGCTTAGCGGCTTAGAAAAAAGGGGGGGGGAAGGGAAAAAAACCAGCAGGAACTCGCAAGACATTGTCGTCTTGCGAAGCAAGCCCATAGGAAATTCGTTTTGTGAAGCACCTCCAAAACGGAAAACTCTTTCGTCTAGCGAGTTTTCCGTCTTGCGAGGCATTCGTCTTGCGGGGTCCCACTGTAAAAGCATTTTAACCTAAGATAATGGATGCTGTTCTTCAGAGTGAGGTGTGTGACTTTTTGTTTTGGTATGCTGGTCTAAATGCTTTTGGGATGGACTTGGATACATTAAACTGTTTAAAAGAATGTTGCTGATGGGTTTTATGGACATGTACTGTATTTGTATATGGTTGTAAACCATTTTGAGAAACAATCTTGCCTAAAAAGCAGTCTAAACATCTATAAAATGCAGCATGAATTAAACTGTCAACATACCTTTACTGTTTTGATCAAATTAGCTGTCTACCAACAGATGAATTTTCCATACACATGCTAGCGTTTACAGATTTCCTTTTTACTAGTCAAAGGCTTCTTTGTTAGCTTCTGGGTCAGAGGCTGTGTATACAGTTTGTTTTCTATTTGCACATTGTTGTACATGTTAGAACAGTTGGATATGTTTCCACATCACCTGCTGTAAGTCCACATCTGTGGCTGGAGAGGGTTTTGAAGAATATATTTCAATATATTTTTGTAGTCCCAAGTCAATTTATGTGGTTAGCTGCATCACGGTTGGGAAGTTTTGATTGTAACCACTTTCCCATTCAATCTGATGAAAAAACTGTAATGGTTTTAATAATAATAATTTTTATTTATACCCCGCCCTCCCCGGCCAAGGCTGGGCTCAGGGTGGCTAACAAGCAATAATAAAAACAAGTTGAATGAATACAACTTAAAAACAAGATTAAAATACAACATTAAAATACTGAAACATTAAAATATTAAAATGCAGCCTCATCACAAGAGGAGAAAGGAAAAAGAAAAAAGAAAGGGGGAAGGGAATCAAATTGGCTCCAAGCCAAAGGCCAGGCGGAACAACTCTGTCTTACAGGCCCTGCGGAAAGAAATCAGATCCTGCAGGGCCCTGGTCTCATGAGGCAGAGCGTTCCACCAGGCCCTGGCTCTGGTTGGAACTAATCTAACTTCCTTAGGGCCCGGGACCACTGGGGTGTTGCTCTTTATGGACCTTGAGGCTCTCCGTGGGATATACCAGGAGAGGCAGTCCCATAGGTACAAGGGTCCTGGGCCGTGAAGGGCTTTAAAGGTCAAAACCAGCACCTTAAATCTGACCCTGTACTCCACTGGGAGCCAGTGCAGCTGGAAAAGCAGTTAAGTTAAGTTGATTTCACCACTCACTTCTGTTGAGCGGTTGTGGTGTGATGTTCTTTTACCTCCTTAATATTCAGCTGTCAGCAGTGGTTTTCAAACAGCAAATGTCAAGATCCATTCACTTTTTTATGTTATCAAAGTTAAGTGTTAGTTTTGGTACAACATAAAAATGCTGCTCAAATCTTTTCTTTTGCTCCTTTTAGTGCGGGTAAAGTTTCTTCCTATTTATTGTATGAACTCTTCTGTAGCTAAATCTCCTGCCAATCATTTAGTAGTTTGATAAAACACCCTTAAATCTCCTCTTATTTCTGCCATTTCTACTTCAAATGCCTGCCTATCAATAAATGCTCTTCTGTCCTCTGATTGATCTTTGAAACTCCATCATATTTTTTTCTTTATTCTTCCTTTCATTCTCTACTTGGCCTGTTTTCTTTTTATGTGACATTGCAAATCTACTCCTTTCTTCTTCCCTTACCAAATTCAAGGACAGTCACTGTTGACTAAAGAAATGACTGATGACTGTTCTCAGGCCTTTTCCATGTCATTATCTGAGAGACGGAAAAGCCTGAAAGCAGATATACACAGTCAGTCTTTATTTGGCTGTTGTCATACTGTCTCCACTCAAGGCCATAATCTTATAGCTCTATTTGCAGGAAGTAAATGTGGCTTAGCTTCAGCTGCACCAGCTTACAGTCTTTATTCAACCTTTCTTGGAACATGCACAAGGCTAATGATCTATTGGTTTCACAAATTTGTGTATCCATAAGCCATCCTTTAGGACAGGAATGCCCAACCTCTGGAAATGTAGGTTCACATTAAGAATTATGTAGAAGAGGGAATTTCAGCAGATGCAAGTTGTACTGCCATAGCGCTACAGGTGTTTGAAAAGCTTTGTCGCTTAAAATGCCCCAATGCTAAAATGCTTGCTATCACTTCTTTTAAAAGTTTCCTGGCTTTCTTTAGGCAGCTACTTCAAAAGCCACATATGAATACAGTAATTAATATACGGTATATACCGGTATATTAATTGGCACATTTAATCTCTGCTGTGTACCTCTCTCTGTGTCCTATTTTCAGGACATTCCTCTTTGTGAGAGCGTTTTGATTATGTATTATAGGGAAATGGTTGTGATTCTCTGTCTCAACATGTAATAAACAGATGACTTAAGTGCCAGCTAGGTATGGTGTGGGGGGAAGCTTCTTCCGTTGAAGGAATACTCTAGCTGAATGGGTGATCATAAACAATTATACTTCTGCTGCAGAATTCTGAAATACATTGCTCCAGAATTAATAGCACAGGTAACAGCTTATTATTTTATAGTTTTTAGGCCAGGCTTCTTCAACCTCGGCCCTCCAGATGTTTTGAGACTACAATTCCCATCATCCCTGACCACTGGTCCTGCTAGGTAGGGATCATGGGAGTTGTAGGCCAAAAACATCTGGAGGGCCGAGGTTGAGGAAGCCTGTTTTAGGCCATACAGTTATTGGAACATCTGTATGGCTCCTCAAATGTATCCAAGCAATAGTGCTACATTTTGATGGCAAAAATGAGGGTGGTTACAGATACTAGTTGTAAGGTTCATAGATGATTCAAACAGCTTCTAAACACAGGATGATGCTCTGTTGATCAAGAAGTGGCTGTACTTCATAAGCAGACAAGCCTGCTATTAAGATTAACTCAGATATAATTACCACAAATTGCACTTGAACCAAAGGCTTCTTGACATTGTGAATTCCTTTGTCGGCTTCTGAAATTAGCCTGTTCCTGATATTTTCCTTTATCCCCAAGTGATTTACTATCTTCACAGATATGAAAACACCACAAAATAATAATAAAGCACACTATAGTGAAAACAACAGCAAGTAGACATTAATATCTTTTAATTACTGCCCAGAATAATTGCATATGCATAAAGTAGATTAGTCTTAAAAATAAAGGTGGCAGAGATAAAATGTGAAACCTAGAAACATTACCAATTAATAATTTTCAGAGATATTTATAAATTGTTATCCTGTGCAATCCATTAAGGAAAGCTTAGTTTAATAAAATTGTCTTAACTAGATCTAGTAAAAATATTAACTAAAGGCTTAACGTACCATGTTTTAAGTCCACTCCAGCTTCTGGTTCTGACATCATCTGAATACTTGTTTTCAGTGCCACAGCTCCTGCTTTTGGGTTTGCTGCCTTCATTGGCACAGCTCCAGGAAAATACAGGTATCTTTTTATTTTTGTCAGTGCTGGTAAGTCAGTTGTACTGCATAACACTTGAATGAGCATGTAAAATATCCATCTGAGAGATGCTGCCATTCGGGGGCCCATATAGCATTTTAGAGTTTATCTGTGCTTTAGTTTGAAGTTTGGCTGGTATATCCTATGCATTTTAATTATAAGCTCCTGAGTTATTCCGAAGTTCCAAATAAAAGTTTGAATATTTAATATTATGATCTAGAAATTGCCTTTCAAAAATCACTTGCTCTTTTCTCCTGATGGAACCTGCCCAAAAGATTCTCAGTGACGGCTGCCAAGTCAATTACTTTTGGTGAATTTCTGTCCTGTTTATAAATCCAGATAATTTGCACTTTGTAAAGGCAAGTTTAAATAACGTTGCCTTTGAAATTTCTGGGTTGGGATCTATGTATCAATTCTGGATTGGAATCCATGTGCTATAGATGTATAGCTGTTAGGTGTTAATACATGCATTTTGAATTTTCCACTGATTAAAAAGTACTTAAATCTGTTTCTAAGCAAATATGAGGCTCAGATAATAAACCCTTCGTGCCAGCAGCACTTTTCTGGTTGCAGTCTCAGAAAGCAGCCAAGGTAGAAGGGAGGGAGGCTGCTGGTATATGCAGGGAGTTCGTTTCTGAGACTGCACACCAAAGAAACTAGTATTGAGAGCAACTACTACTAGGGACCGTTGCACTCCAGCAGTAGCTTCCATGGGTGTAACCCTTCAGAGCAGGATTAACTAAAGATCGTAATTCGAACTGTGAAAGAATTTGTGGTGGGCTTCTGATGCTCATCTCGTGTTTGAAGTAAGCATTGCCAAGCCCCCAAAGTTAATTCCCAGGCTGAACCTAGCAAACTTCAGTGGCATTGGTACCTCAAATTTTAAAAAGGTAAAGGACCCCTGACAGTTAAGTCCAGTCGCAAACGACTTTGGGGTTGTGGCGCTCATCTCGCTTTACTGGCCGAGGGAGCCGACGTTTGTCCGCAGACAGTTTTTCTGGGTCATGTGGCCAGTATGACTAAGCTGCTTCTGGCGAAACCAGAGCAGTGCACGGAAACGCCGTTTACCTTCCTGCCGGAGTGGTACCTATTTATCTACTTGCACTTTGACATGCTTTTGAACTGCTAAGTTGGCAGGAGCTGAGACCGAACAACGGGAGATCACCCCATTGCGGGGATTTGACCGACCGACCTTCCAATCGGCAAGCCCTAGGCTCTGTGGTTTAGACCACAGCGCCACCCACGTCCCTGTACCTCAAATTTACTTCAGTTAAATAATAAATGATGCCTCGTAATTGACGCTCCCTTGCACCATTAGCTCATTTAACATGGATTTCCCTTAAAATGCAATCTTTGAAAGTACTTCTGGAATAGTTAAGTCAATTTCTGGAAGTGTTTAGTCACGTAAGCAGATTGTATCTGCCTGTAAAAATAGCAGTACCCTGTTTAAGCTGAAATGACATTTTAAAAGATATCTGCTTCTAGATATTTGTTTCATCTTTTTGATATGTTATAAACACACACACACACACATGCACAAAGTGAGAAATAAGTTTTGTAGAGGAAAAATACCCCAATGTGAATAGAATAATCAATACAAAATAGGATAATTCTACTAATGGAATATTTGAAAAGCTTTTTATTTTAAAAGGGAAGTTTCATTCTGATTCCAAAATCATTTACAGCCTGAAATACAGTTCAGTTAAAACCTAAGAACTAGGATTTAAACATATACTGCATAATCAGCTTAGATCTGTATGTCATCTTAATTGGATAATGGATTAGAGTTTGAAATGGTTAAGCTGGAATACACAAATGAGGTATCTTGAAAGAGCTATAGTGAGGTTTTTTAAGCCCTAGGAATTGCTTTATTAGATTAGATCAAATGCCTATCTAGTTGCACATGCTGTTTTAAACAGTGAGTAAGTCAGATGTTTGGAAGCTTGCAAGCGGAGTAACCATGGAGATGGCTATCTCCAGTAATTTCCCCCAGTATCTGGTTATTAAAAGTATGATGCCTGAATATGGAGGCTCAATTATTATTATTATTATTATTATTATTATTATTATTATTATTATTATTATTATTTACTATTACAGCTAATAGACTTACAGATCAATGAGTTCCTGTACTAAGTTTCCATCTAATTTAGCAGCCATCACTGTTTCTTAGCTATGGTTTGCACAAGTTGATTCCTTTTGCTTATTTTAATTGAAACGAGTGAGCAATTTTATTGGATGGGCTGGGAAGCTAAAATTTAGGGAGAGAATGATTTCTCTACCTATTTCAACATTTTATGAATGTATATCATGTATCCCCTTAGTCATGCTTTCTGTCATCGTAAAACCACTGCTTTATTTCCCTAATCACTTTAGTTGCTACTTTCTGTACCTTCTCCAAAATAAAAAAAATTCTGTGTATCTGAAGAAGTGTGCATGCACACGAAAGCTCATACCAAGAACTAACTTAGTTGGTCTTTAAGGTGCTACTGGAAGGAATTTTTTTTATTTTGACTATGGCAGACCAACACGGCTACCTATCTGTAACTGTACCTTCTCCAGTTATCCTTTTAGAAATTGAGTGACCAGAGGTGAACACAGTGTTCTGAAAGGCAGTGCAGCTTCTACCAACACATTTGGATAGGCAGACTATCTTTAGCTGTTTTTGTCCCAATGGATATCTGAGATCAGATGTAACTCCTCTTAGGGGAGAAAATATGGAAGAGAAACGATCTGAGGAAAGAACATCCTCCTCGCCATGGGTGTAGCCAAAATTTTTTTTTTGGGGGGGGGAGCAGGCCTTTTGTATGAACTTGGGGAGGAGGCACAAGTTTCCTATCCTTAAGTTAGGTTCTTTCGTCCCTCAGATTCCTTGCAATCAAATTTTAAGATGATCTTTTAAAATATGTATTTCACCACAAGGTGGCGCACATGTATATTGAAAACGCAGTAGCTTGAATCCTTTGTACTGTAAATAACTTTCTTGGAAATTCCTTATTTGTATGCTTGTATTGTCAAGAAAATACCTTAAATCAAGTAATACACATTTCATCACAATGTCATTTCTTTAAAAAGTGTGCTTTACTGCATTATGTGTGCACATAATTGTTGTGCATACATTACTATACCAAACTGAAGAGGTTGTGAATGACGTCTTCCCTTGTAATTAGCATGTATCCGCCTTGATAGACACACAAAAGGATGACTACTTTTGCTATCATAATTCTAGTTTTGTTTGTTTTTTTAATTACAAGTATTCAAAGGGCAAACGGGCCTTTCATTAGGCATAGTTATTTGGAGCAATTAAGGGAATTAAAATAATTAGGATTTTGTGTTAGCTGTTCTGAAAAAAAGGTGATTTTTCAGGAAGATTATGTTAATTGAACCAACTATGGAGATCTAACAACACAATTTATTTTAGTTTTTGCTCTTAACATTTGTGCTTGGGGTTTTTAAAAAATAAATAAATTGAAAGCTTGCAAACAAACAGTGTAGTTCATTTGGTTTATTAAAATAATTACCCTTTTCTATTCTGTGTATGCTCCTATATAATATAAAGTTGCAGGTTCAGGGAGGATCATGCACAAACGCAACGAGGATGCAGAGCATTCCTTGCAAAGAGCAGGTCATTACTTTTGTATGGTTCGTATACTTAAAAAGTTAGCTTCGCCTATTTGAACAGTTTCATGGTTTGGACAGCTATACAGAATACGTAGGGTTGGATTCAGAGATAGGCATGCTTAAATTAGTCATGTATTCCAACTTAATCCCATTGATTTTAGTGGGTCTGTGCTAAAGTTGACTTAAGTTTAGATTCCATCCCATTGATTTCTCTGGGTCTGTTTAAAAAATACTAAACTGTATTTAACTCAGAGTATAATAATAATTATGGGAGTTAAAAGGATGTTAATAGAAAGCCTTGGCTTGGGGTAAGAGCATTATTCATGAAGCAACACCATTCATTTTAGTAAGACTTGTATGTAAGTTGAAGACAATGGATTGCACCAGAAATTGAAGTGGGTACAAAAATAAAAAAGCAATACTGGGAAAGCCTGCGTAATTGTTGTGGGTCACACTAATTTTCCCAAACACAGAGAGGTGAATGGGAAGCTAACCAGCTGCTCAACCTTGTTAGATGACACCAAGCTTGGAAATGTCTCCTAAAGCTACAATTCTAAATGAATTTATATGTAAATAAAGTCTAATTCAATCCATTGGACCTTACTTCCAAGTAAACATGCACAGGACCAATTTGTAATCTTAAGTGATTCTATAGTATGGAAAAACTGGTTTCTTTCCATTGTGTTGTCATTTTGGCTGAGGTTGGCTTGGACTAATATTATTCCCCTTCTTTTTATTTGTTTGTTGCAGGGACATTTCAGAAGTTTAGGAAAGCAAAAACAATTTAATAAAGTGTTTGTGTGCTGGGTACATATGTTGCCCCCTTTGTTGTGATCTGTGGTATTACTGGCCCTTTGATTATTTTTTAATGCAGTAGTCAAGGCTAAAGGCCAAATGAGGGCATGATTAATGGCATTCCCACATTATTCCTTTTGAAGCCTTTACCAACCCAGAATAAAATAAAAATAAAAATAAAATGTCATTGATCCTATTTGTGCACGAAACTTCTGGGTTCACAACATCATCTGTGAATGTGCGTGGCTTCCCAACGCAGAATTGCTAACCAAGGTTGTGTGCACATGTCAGGAGTCCAGTCCCTGGCTTGATAACACAGCGAGTGTAATTAAAAAGGATGATTTATTGCCAAAACAAACAGACAACTCTGGACGGCTCTAACACAGCCCCCGCCATCATCAGTCATGATGACCCTTCTGAAGCCTGCTTCCGGTGAGACTAGAAGCAACTGAACTTTCGCTTCACACATCTTTTTTACTTCCTATCTTGGAGCCCTCCCATTCGTCGAGACCTCAGACTGAGTGCGTCAGCACCCTACTCTTCCCCATTCTCTGAGAGGCTGTCTCTTAATTCTTCCCCGTGTGTTTGTGCTTCTGGCAAGCTTTGACTGCGTTCTAGCTGGCTCCCCGCCATTCCCTTATCTGTCGGCATTCCAAGGGGCGGTGGAGTTGGCACAAACTGATGCTCATCCTGCATGGCAGTTAACCCTCTCTGTTCCTTGCTGCTGTCTTCAGCTGGCTGCAACCCTTCCGTGGGAGGTGGCTCATTCATGACAGCACATTACTGGTGTAAAATGCAACCAGGTTGTTATTTTTCTCAATTTGGATCGAAGCTGGGCTGGAGAAAAACACATCAGAACAGTAATTCATTAAAAAACACCACCACCAGATTGTGTCTAATGTTGTGGGTAAACCACTTCCCAAACTATCAGTTGGAGTGTCACGGTCTGGTTTACGGGCGGTCAAAGTCCTGGCAGAAGACGTCGGGACTGGGGGCAAGACGGCGGGGTGGGAGCAGGAACAAGAGTCCAGAAGCCAGGAGTCAGGAAGCCAAGGGTCCGAGGGTCAGGATGCAAGGAGTCACGAAGCCAAGGGTCTGAGGATCAAGAAGCAAGGAGTCAAGAAGCCAAGGGTCCGAGGGTCAGGAAGCAAGGAGTCAAGAAGCCCAAGGCAGGAAGCGTGTTGTTGTGGCAAAGTGCTAAAGGGAAATGCTGACATTATATCCCTTCTCGGCTCTTGCCACCAGGTGCTGTGAGTTACCAATCGGCCTCACCTGTGCGGCCGCGCCTTGCCTCTTGAGAAGAAACTTAGGAAAGCCCTAGCCCTTGCGGCAAGAGTATTGTTAGCCCAGAAATGGAAAGAAGAAGAAATTCCGACAAAAGAAGATTGGCAGGTGAAATTAATGGACTATGCAGAATTGGCCAAAATGACAGGAAGGATTCGAAACCTGCGGGACCAGAGATTTACAGAAGGTTGGAAAAAGTATATGAATTATTTGAAGAGCAACTGTAATCAACAAATTACGCTAGTAGGACTACAAGAAGTTTTGTAAGGGGAAATATATTAAGTGTTACAAAGTAGAAAAATATAGATATATTGGTTATGAGTTTGAAAGGTAATAGGGAAGATAAGAAATGCATACTGAGAGATTAGATTGGAAATTTTTCAGACAGGATTGATGGAAGTCAAAAATTTGAATAAGATGTAAAAGTATGTTTAATTACTGTTGAAAATGATATGTTTAAAAAACCAATAAAAATTATATATATATATATATATATATATATATGCTTTCGTAGATTTTCACGGGTACAGGAATGCAGGTTTTGGTGTCTTCGGGTGTCTTCCCGTGTAAGAGTTGGGGTGTCTAGGCGACGTTTCGACGAGGTCTCACTCGTCATCTTCAGGCTGGTGCTTTCGGCTTCTTGTTACTGGAACAGAGCAGGATCTCAGTGTTTGAGTTCCTATAAATACTGTTGAGGGGGTGTGGTGTATAGCCTCCAACGTTCTGGGCAGAGAGGAAGTTCCCAGTTTAGTGTGTCTTTTCTTCTTTTGTTCATTAATTACTTGAGGGATATCTTGAGTGATTTCTTGAGTGATATTCTGAGTACCACTTAGGAGGGTCATTAGGTGTGGATTAGTTGCTAAAGCTTTCGTGTCTTGACCTCTTGAGCTTGTGAAGAGTTTTTTCTGAGAAGATGGCTGTACTGCACTTAGTTGTGCTCTGGCTTGGCTTCGTGTATAGGGGCGAGCTGTGGTTTTGTGCCCTGTGCCAGCCAGATCTGTGTAGGGATTGCAGGGGGGTGCAGCATCCGGAGGTGCCACTATGGTTTGGCTACTGGATGGTGTCTGTAATTTATCTGTGGAGAGGGTCTGGGTTTGGGTCTGGTGTGGTTGATTGGAGATGGCGTTCTGTGTGCCTCTGGTTCTGGTGTCGGTTTTTGTGGGGAGGGCTATTTTCCAGATGTCTGGCAGGCGGGACGTATCGTCACGCTTGTTCATGTTGTGAGGGTGTTTCTCTATCTCGATGGCTTCCATGATTATTCTCTTGTGGTGGTGTTCCATGTTAAAGAGCAATTTGGAATCTGAAAAATTAATTTCGTGTCCTGTTTCTTTCATGTGTTGGTAAAGAGAGGATATTCTAAGTGGTACTCAGAATATCACTCAAGAAATCACTCAAGATATCCCTCAAGTAATTAATGAACAAAAGAAGAAAAGACACACTAAACTGGGAACTTCCTCTCTGCCCAGAACGTTGGAGGCTATACACCACACCCCCTCAACAGTATTTATAGGAACTCAAACACTGAGATCCTGCTCTGTTCCAGTAACAAGAAGCCGAAAGCACCAGCCTGAAGATGACGAGTGAGACCTCGTCGAAACGTCGCCTAGACACCCCAACTCTTACACGGGAAGACACCCGAAGACACCAAAACCTGCATTCCTGTACCCGTGAAAATCTACGAAAGCAAATATCTCACCTCTACGGGGAGGAAACCTTCCAGCTGACAAGAACCTACGAGAAACTAGAAATCCGAAGAGCCACCATCTTATGTGATCTCTTGTTCCTACGCAACTGCCGAGACAACAACTTAATTCCCACATGCTTCCAACTTAAATTCCACTCTAAAACCCCAGCTACCGAAAGGATCCTGAAACGAACTGAACTATCCCTAATCAGAAACGAACTACATAAGAAAAGATACCTACTAAACCAAACCAACAAAGATCTGCTCACTCTTCACCTCAAACTTTGTAACAAAATCCACCCTGCACTCTGGGACAAATGCAAACAACTAGCCGTTTGGAGAGCTGAAACGGAGTCCGCACATAAGACAGACACACACACCAACA
This sequence comes from Podarcis bocagei, assembly GCF_964188305.1. Classification (NCBI taxonomy): domain Eukaryota; kingdom Metazoa; phylum Chordata; class Lepidosauria; order Squamata; family Lacertidae; genus Podarcis; species Podarcis bocagei. The sequence continues at coordinate 18,291,588 of NC_138137.1, read as the reverse complement.
AACTCCACAAACTAGAGAAACGCCAGAAGCCCAGCCACCCTCCACAACAACCCATGAAACAAACAGTACATAACATATCAGACAGGATCCTCACCTCAACTGAAACCAAAGTACTCTCCAAAGGTTTCAACTTTGCAGTCGCCCCGAGACGCATCCCCACGGAAAACATCATATGCGGAGTCGAAGCTAGCCTAACCAAAATCAACCCAGATGAAGCCAATAAAATCAGACTTGAAGTCACCAACATCCTCTGCTCCAGCAAACCACCCAGAAGCAATTTACACAAAGAAGAACAGAAAGCACTCACCAACCTGAGGAAAGACAACAACATAATCATTCTCCCAGCAGACAAAGGTAATGCCACTGTTGTGATGAACACATCGGACTACCAAGCAAAACTATCAAATCTACTCCAAGACCCTACCTACCAACCTATAAAAACAGATCCCACCACCTATCTGGAAAAAACCACCAAATCCAAAATAAAAGCCTCTCCTATCAGTGAAGAAATCCAGCTAAGAATCATCCCCAGAGAAAAATCATCCAGATGCCCCAAACTCTACGGTCTCCCCAAGATACACAAAGAAGGAACACCACTCAGACCAATAGTCAGCTCCATAGGCTCACCTCTACAAAATCTCGCTAAATTTCTCGCTAAGCAACTTCAGCCCTATGCAGAATCTATCGCTTCACACGTTACAAACTCCTTCCAGTTCATAGAAACAATAAAGAAGCAAAACCTACATCCCGACGACCTACTTGTGAGCTTCGATGTTGTATCTCTCTTCACACAAGTGCCCATTAATGAAGCCTTGACAGCCATTCAAAACAAATACAATCCCCCCGAATACATCCTGGACCTGACCAACCACTGCCTAACCAACACGTACTTCATCCACAATGGACAAAGATACAAACAGATAGAAGGAGCACCTATGGGATCACCCCTCTCACCGGTCATCGCAAATCTGTACATGGAACACTTTGAAACCAATGCTTTAGACAAGTCAGAACACAAACCCAAACTTTGGCTCAGGTATGTTGACGACACCTTTGTAATTTGGCCACACGGGAAGAAAAAACTAGATAGCTTCCTCACACATCTCAACAGCCTACACCCCAAAATACAATTCACTATGGAAATAGAAGCCAACAACCAACTTCCCTTCCTTGACGTCCTAATCTACAAAAAACCTGATGGCTCCCTAGGACACACTATCTACCGGAAAAAAACACACACCAACCGCTACTTACATGCACAATCACACCACCACCCTGCACAAATAAACTCCGTAGCCAAGACTCTCATCTCCAGAACCAAACGCCTGGCTGACAAAGACCACGAACACGAAACAGGACACGAACAGGACACGAAATTAATTTTTCAGATTCCAAATTGCTCTTTAACATGGAACACCACCACAAGAGAATAGTCATGGAAGCCATCGAGATAGAGAAACACCCTCACAACATGAACAAGCGTGACGATACGTCCCGCCTGCCAGACATCTGGAAAATAGCCCTCCCCACAAAAACCGACACCAGAACCAGAGGCACACAGAACGCCATCTCCAATCAACCACACCAGACCCAAACCCAGACCCTCTCCACAGATAAATTACAGACACCATCCAGTAGCCAAACCATAGTGGCACCTCCGGATGCTGCACCCCCCTGCAATCCCTACACAGATCTGGCTGGCACAGGGCACAAAACCACAGCTCGCCCCTATACACGAAGCCAAGCCAGAGCACAACTAAGTGCAGTACAGCCATCTTCTCAGAAAAAACTCTTCACAAGCTCAAGAGGTCAAGACACGAAAGCTTTAGCAACTAATCCACACCTAATGACCCTCCTAAGTGGTACTCAGAATATCACTCAAGAAATCACTCAAGATATCCCTCAAGTAATTAATGAACAAAAGAAGAAAAGACACACTAACCTGGGAACTTCCTCTCTGCCCAGAACGTTGGAGGCTATACACCACACCCCTCAACAGTATTTATAGGAACTCAAACACTGAGATCCTGCTCTGTTCCAGTAACAAGAAGCCGAAAGCACCAGCCTGAAGATGACGAGTGAGACCTCGTCGAAACGTCGCCTAGACACCCCAACTCTTACACGGGAAGACACCCGAAGACACCAAAACCTGCATTCCTGTACCCGTGAAAATCTACGAAAGCATATATATATATATATATATATATATATATATAGATATATATATATATATATATATATATATATATATATGCAGGTTTTGTTGTCTTCGGGTGTCTTCCCGTGTAAGAGTTGGGGTGTCTAGGCGACGTTTCGACGAGGTCTCACTCGTCATCTTCAGGCTGGTGCTTTCGGCTTCTTGTTACTGGAACAGAGCAGGATCTCAGTGTTTGAGTTCCTATAAATACTGTTGAGGGGGTGTGGTGTATAGCCTCCAACGTTCTGGGCAGAGAGGAAAATCTACGAAAGCATATATATATATATATATATATATATATATATATATATATATATGGAAAGCCCTAGTCCTGCGAAGGCCTACCGGTCACAGGGCCTGGCTCCTGCACGCACTCCTGACACGGAGTGCCTTGGGTGCAGAGTAAATGGGAGTGTGTACACAGCCTACGTGTTGAAAAATGACATGCTTCAAAAGTATTTTGACTTTTAAAAACATGTTTCCATTTGTATTTTGAGTTTTAAAAGTTGAAGCCAGTGGTTCCCAAAGGAGGTGGGTGCCACCCTCTGCAGGTTGGTGGAATTACCTAGGAGGGCACTTAGAGGCATGGGGGCAGCAGCTGGAGGTGTAAATGACTATAACAGTTTGAAAAGCTGGTATCGCTGGATCATGTTTGTGAGGTAATTAAACTAGTTTTAATTAGGTTTTGAACAAGTGTGCAATTAATTTTTTACTGTGTTGATTTTTATTGTGTGATGTTCCTCAGTGGGTGGTGCAAACCACTACAGTGGTACCTATGGTTACGTACTTAATTCGTTCCAGAGTTCCGTTCTTAACCTGAAACTGTTCTTAACCTGAAGCACCACTTTAGCTAATGGGGCCTCCTGCTGCTGCCGCGCCACCAGAGCACAATTTCTGTTCTCATCCTGAAGCAAAGTTCTTAACCTGAGGTACTATTTCTGGGTTAGCGGAGTGTGTAACCTGAAGCGTATGTAACCTGAAGCGTATGTAACCCGAGGTACCACTGTATTTAGAATAATATTCTTTCTTTATAGGTTAGGGGGCACTGGGGAGTAGCTCATGGAACCAAGGGGGCGATCCCCCCCCCCCCAAGTTTGAGAACTTGGTCTAGGCCCTATGACAGCAGTGCATGGAAGCTTTACTTGCAATGGTTGAGGTGGAAAACCTTTCGTAAATGTTTTTTGGTTTTGATTTAGAATGTCACTGTGCACACTAATTCTCCCAATACTGGCAGTTGTATAGACACTTTAGATCATTTTTGCATGGACCTAGAAATTTGAAGGCTGTCAAAAGAGAAACAGGGAGCCCAGGACCATATGTCTACAAGGCAGTGCAATCTTAAATGTTTCAATAACAAACGCATTTAGCCAGGGCTTTTCCCCCCCAATCCGAACTCACCAGAACTCAGTTCCAGCACCTCTTTCTCTAGAAAAAATAGCACTGCTTTTAGCCATTTTACTCTGCTTGGTAGCACATTTGTATTTTAAGAGTACACGAGATCTGGATAAAGAGACAAGCCTATTGTGAAAGGGGTATACCCAAGACAGGCGAGTCAGCTTGTATAAGAGAAAGAGATGCCACCATTTTTGATAGGTAGGAAAATGATTTTATTTTTTTTGAAAGGTTCAAATGACCTTGTGTATTAGGAGCTGATCCATAAACCCATGAGGGTACTATAGTTGAGTGCTTTATTATCTCAACTTTGAACTGGAACTCTAAAGTGTTTCTTAGGCTGCTTTTATGCATTAACTGCAAGATGTACAGTATACATAAATAATTTGCTTGCTTCCTTTACTCCATTTTCCCGGATATAAAATGTGTTTCTTTTTATAAATCCACATTTGCTGGAATATGAGCGGTATGGTTTGTTTCTTTGCTTTGTGGGGGTTCCAGAGAACATATGGGGCATCTGAATAAATATAGTATATAAATAACTAAATAACTGATAGGGCAGATATTCCTGGTCAAAGGTAGTACAGTAAGCCTGCAACTTATGTTCACCTTACCTACGTGATCTCAATAAATAAAACACAGGAAAAAGCAAAATATTTTCATTTATCTGCACTTTGGACTCTGATAACTAGTAACTGCAGGGGTGTTAGTTGAAGAAAATTATGTTGTACAGGTTTCATAATTCATAGTACCACATGGATATAGCATAGATCAGAATGGAGCAGAGCCAACTGTTGGCTTTTTGCAGTATGGTAGCGCTGCAGAGAGCTTGCTGGGGAGATCATGCATTAAAAAGAAAGGACTCAAAAAATACTTAAAGAAGGTTTTAATAAGAAAAACAAAAACTCCATTTACACTAAATACATCAACAAACCAGACCCAACCACCAACCCATCCCCCAGGGTAATGGGAGAGCTAGGTGTTGCTCCTTATATACTACACCCAGATGCTGACACACCTTAATCAAATACAACTCAGCAGCACTGCTATGTTTCACAGCTGTAAAGCTGGGTCTCGTTATCTTGCTCTGGCCCTTGCTCTGGCCCCTTAAAGACATACACATCGAGTGGAACAATGATGAACCTTTACATTTAAAGTAACCATTCAACACCAACAAGCTATTTTGCTGCTTGAGGAAAAGGTCAATATGGCACCCTCCCTGTTCCAAATGCAAAAGCCACATCTTACTTGGTGAAAGGACCACATCCTCTCCCCTACCTGAGGGCAACAGAATAACTTAAGAGGTGCAAAGGGAATGGTAGAAGGATTCCCATCTCCGACATTAGGCACCCGAGGCAGCTGTCTCACTCTGTCTAATGGTAGGAGCAGCCCTGGAACTAAAGAAGAGCAGGGCCTAAGACAATAGTCAAGAAAGCATGCAGAAACTGTTTCCTTCGCTTCTCTGAAGAGATAACATTGGTGAAAGCAGCCTTTTGTCTATAGAGGACTAGATTGAGATTCCACGTTCCCCTACACAAACTGTATCTTCCTGTAGGAAACTAATCCAACAAGCCGTGCTTCAAAAAATAGACTGACTGTTGACAAGATGATGGTAAAAAGAAAGAAAATATTAATAACTTCTAATCAGTTCTCTTTATTATTAAGGAGAATGCAATTTACAATTTCTGCATAAGCAGGGATTAGATGTTGAGTTTAGTTACTGGTGCCTAGCAACAAGCTAAAGGCATTTCTGTTAGATTTGTTTTCTATAATATTAAGGTAACCCTCTAAACTTAAATCTCTTTAATCATATAGCCTATATTTTGGGATTGTATAAATTAAGAATAGGAGCCTTTCATCTTTGCCTCTAAAGACTTCTTTTTTTTCTCCCAACTTTGATTTCAGTTCAGTAAATGCAAATGCTAACAAACAGCATTACTAAGTTGCAATATATTGTTTGATCAGCAAGTACTGCGTTGAAGTTCATTGTTTCAAAGGTTCCAGGTCATGCTCATAGTTTTGCTAACTATTGTGCCTTAAGCCTACAAGAGAGATTGCATAACAATTGAAATGGTTATGACACATAGTGTAGTGGTTGGGAGTTACTCGTGCGTAAACCTTCCCATTTGGAAGCTTGGTTGCATAGTTTAAACCGTCTTGACTGCACAGCCCATCTCAGCGTGGCTGCCTCAGTCGCTAGCAGAATCTGTCTGTGGGCGTTTCTTAAACCTTTGCCAGCATAAAAGCTGTTTGACACCCAATCGTCTCCGCCTCTCATTGCGCGGAAGTCTCCTGCGCAGGGAGCGCGTGGGTAGTGGAGGACCAGTGCTCTCCTCACTGACTTCCAAGGAAGAATCCCGGAGCCCTTCCACCTCTTCTGCCATTTGCTCTCCTGGATCCTTGGTGTTACGCTGATTTCCTTCCCCCTCTATCAAGCTACGTCTCCCCCTTGTGCTGGTACCTTCCCCTGCAGAATCGGAGAGCCTCTCCTTCTCCTGTTGCTCAGATGTCAGTTCCCTGACACATAGTTTAGATACCAATAAATGGCTCTGTACATAGCAGAACTGGGACGCGGGTGGCGCTGTGGGTAAAAGCCTCAGCTCCTAGGGCTTGCCGATCGAAAGGTCGGCGGTTCGAATCCCCGCGGCGGGGTGCGCTCCCGCTGCTCGGTCCCAGCGCCTGCCAACCTAGCAGTTCGAAAGCACCCCCGGGTGCAAGTAGATAAATAGGTACCGCTTACCAGTGGGAAGGTAAACGGCGTTCCGTGTGCTGCGCTGGCTCGCCAGATGCAGCTTTGTCACGCTGGCCACGTGACCCGGAAGTGTCTCCGGACAGCGCTGGCCCCCGGCCAATAGATGTGAGATGGGCGCACAAACCCCAGAGTCTGTCAAGACTGGCCCGTAACGGGCAGGGGTACCTTTACCTTTACCTTACATAGCAGAACTGGGCATGTTCAAGACTATGTGAAAAATTGCGTGGCTTCTACAGTTCAGCTTCTAGTTCACTGTAAACTACAGTTTCCTTTTGTCTAAACTATGCTGTATTCCTTTTTTCATTAATACAGGAGACTTCTTTCTCACCAGTGCTTCCTCACACCGGAAGCCCTCAAAACAGCTTTATTTTTACTTCACTTTCACTTTATTTCCCTTTCCACTCAAAGCAAAATAATTCTCAAAGACCTAATTATAGTTAGTACAAAACTTAGTAAAACAGCATATTTTTATTGGTTTGGGCTGAAGTCATATCTACAGTACAACTATTTGAACTCAGTAGGGCTTCCTTCTGAGTAGACTTGTATAGAATGTCACTGTTAATATGTTGTTTCAAATGCCCACGTTTAAAAGTTGTAAATGACATGGGATTTTTTTTAATGATTGATTGCATATGTAGTTGATACTGGATTTCACAGTGTAGTCAAGGCAGGTGTCTGGATTTACATTCATTTATAAACTCCCAAAAATGAAGAGTTCAAAACTCTACCAACAGGACCTAACTCAGGAACAGGCAAAGACATTTTGATCTATGAGACAAAATCAAATAATTCTCTTCCTTGTTTAAATGGGAGAAATAGACAACTTGCTGTCCTTTAATGTCACCCCAAAACTGCCAAATATGGGTCAGCTGTGTGTGTCTCTGCCTCATGTAAGTTCTAAAAACTGATATGGATAGCTAATTTTTTTTAAATGGATGTTTCCATTTGGAGGAGGGGTATTAAAATGGGTTCATAATCTTAAATTTATAAATATATAATTATATATATTTGCAACTGCAGGTGTATGTAACACATCCAAGACTAGCTGAGTCCATGCATATATTTTTTTGCACGGATTTGTAATTTCAGAAACATAGTACTAATACTTTGATAGCTAATATAATGTGTGTGTTTTTCTGTAGGCAAATGTATACAAGAGGGGGAAAGTCTGTTATGAAAGTGCATTAGAAGAAGCAAACAAATTGCTGGCCTGTTCTGCTCAGCAAAGGCTTGAAATGTGCTACCTCTCAAAAAAGGGTACAGTTATCTGGCTTTCTTCTCTATATATTGACTTCATTGTTTGTTTGTATGCAAAGTGGATTATTTCCCTAGTACAGTAATTGTAATGTACCAGTAATTGTGGTATACAGTAATATAATGATTTCAAATTATTAAATGAAAACTAAGGCTTTATATGTATAAGTGCTTCATGCGGATTGCTTGTGACCCTCGCTCTTTTATCTGTCTTCTACTTTGAGTGCTCATTCATGACATGCACCCGTTTGATATGTGGGGGTTGATTCTGCACAACATGTGTCCCTTCAAGGAGTGGCTGGCTTGCTGCCATGGTCCTCCCTGTAACACACATATTTTCTGTAGATGTCTCATCCATGTTGACCGTGTCATACTCCTGAATGTAGACATCTCCAGAACATATCAGTTGTAGATAGTGAGGCTGGTGCTGCTTACTGGGAGGAGGGGTGAGGCAGCAGTGAGGTCAGCATGGTGCCAAGGCGCTGGCAGAGCCATTCTGGCACTCCTGGCAGTGCACTTCCACGGCACTAACCTCCCCACCACCTCCCCGCTTCCCTTCTACATTCCAGTAAGCAGCAGCAACATAAGCAAATAGAGGTCAGGTGAACAACAGAGCCCCCTAAAACCATCCACTGCTGGAAAACACGGCCACCAGAGGTGATAAAGGTAAAGGGACCCCTGACCATTAGGTCCAGTCGGGACCAACTCTGGGGTTGCGGCGCTCATCTCGCTTTATTGGCCAAGGGAGCCGGCGTACAGCTTCCAGCTCATGTGGCCAGCATGACTAAGCCGCTTCTGGCGAACCAGAGCAGCGCACGGAAACGCTGTTTACCTTCCCGCCAGAGAGGTACCTATTTATCTACTTGCACTTTGACGTGCTTTCGAACTGCTAGGTTGGCAGGAGCAGGGACCAAGCAACGGGAACTCACCCTGTCGCGGGGATTCGAACCGCTGACCTTCTGATCGGCAAGTCCTAGGCTCTGTGGTTTAACCCACAGTGCCACCAGAGGTGATAGCACTGTGTAAAACAATTCCACAGGCGGGGGGGCGCAGGTAAGTCCCGCCCCACATAATTGATCACATGATGTGGCACATGCACACCATTTGAATGGCAATGCCCTTCAACTTGGGAGGGGGGCTCAGCCCCCTGAAATCTTTCATGGGGGGGGGGGCAAAGGGACCTCAGCCCCCAGGAGTTGGCTCTTATGTCCACAGCAGATTAACCTATGTGTGTGTTTGGTGCATATTTGGAAAACTTGTGCAGGTAGTAACAGCAGTACAGAAAGGTACCATGCAATCTGTTATAATATAATTATATATTTAATAAAATATTTTTTTGTACCAGTACTACATCTTGTTATTACAACTTGATGTATCAGAGAACAGATTGGAATAACTATGAAAAGGAATTTTGTTTGCCAGTAAACTATTTTTACTCAGTTATTGCTTTTGCTCATTTACCAATGTTTTTTTTTTCCTTATAGATACAGTAAAGAATAAAGAAGCCGAAACCAAATCTAACATGATCACTTGCAGAAAAAATGTAAGATTTAATATGTATTCTTACATTCTTAATGGATTCGTGGAGCCTACTCGTTTGCAAACCAAAGTTACACTTTCAGCTTCAATTTCTTCTTGTTGTTGTTGCTGCTGTTGTGGTGCTGTTATCATTATCTCAGTGGCATTTCCTTGATAGTGGAATTCACTTCCTAGGGAAGTGCAGTTGCCTCCCACACTATTAATTTTTAGAAATCAGCTGAAGGCATGCGACTTTTCCCAGGCTTTGGGGAGGTAAATCTTCCTTAAATCTAGCAGTATTATTGTGCTGTTGTGCTTTAATGTTGTTTTTAGTTTTGTAGCTTTTAGACGTTTAAATTATTCTGTGTAAATGGTTGTTTTTATTATGCTGTGCACTGCCCTGGAATCCTCCAGGCGAAGGTTAGTGTATAAACACAATAAATAATAATAATAATAACCTGTCTGACACAGTTGTTTCATTTTCACCGATCTCATACCTGGATATTTTTTAAAATATTTTTTTTTGCAACCTTGTTTGAGATACAGTATTCTCCTTAGCTTATTTAAAATCTGCTTGAATTTGAGGTTGGTTCCATTAGTTCATACATTTTCCTATTTTCTCTGTGTATTATGCTTAATCAAAATTTTAAGTGAGCAATTTTGGGGGAGGGGATGAGTGTATAAAGAGATAAATATAGAGAATAAAGAGATAAATATAGAGAGAATTTAAATATAGAATCTCACTTAGAAATGAAACAACAGAACACCTCTGTCACCTTACCATGGTAACACTTTTTGACATTATACAAATTGGTAACCAGCATACATTTTGGACAGGTGTCGACCGAAATATGTGATGGGAGTGAAGTGGACTGGAGCGGGGTGGGGGTGGGGAGCAGTGATTTTATGAGTTTGTGAATTCTAATAAAATACTGGGCACAACTGTTTTTGACGTAGAGGAGAATCAGCTTCACTTTTTCAAAAAGAGTAAAGAGCTGAATTAAACCTTCAACAAAGGTATTGTCAAACACCACCATGCATTGGTGAATTTTCCCCAGCCAGCTGTTTCAACTAGTAAAACTCCCTATGTGAGTTGCGCTACCCAAACGGTAAGATTCTCAGTCCCCAGTCGTTGTCTGTGATGGCTCCTGGTGAAGATGGGGGAAATGACCAGGTTGGTCGTGGCTCACATTTTGAATCCTACTGAAACAACACAACTAGGGTGTACGAGGGAAGTTTAGCACAAGCATACTGATCCCAGCAGCAAACATAACATCATGTTAAATAAAAATATTTAATATGGAAAGCTTCAAAGTATGTTTTTTTTTGTTATGTTTCTTAGACAAGAACCTGGACAAAAACTTGTGGAAGGGAAAGTAGCTGCACAATTGGAAGAAAGAAAAGGTAAGCATTGGGTTAGTTTGACTTTATTTGGTTACTTTTTTAAAACATCCCTTCGGCAGCCTATTAACATTACGATTACTGTGCCAAGTTGTGTTGTTATAAGATGGTGGTTCCCAGTGTGATTTTTCTAGAAAAAGAGGAGTTGGAACTCACCATGAACTCCTCTTATATTGGCAATGGTGCCTACCTGAGAGGTACCAGAACTGAGTTCCGGTGTGTTCCGGCTGAGAAAAATGCCCTGGTGGCTCCCATGATGCTGAGGGAAACGATTTTTGCACTTGTTGGCACTTGGCATTCATTCTGATTTGCTTGCACAAAGCTTATGTGGTGGTTAGACTGTGTTCAGTCTCTACTGAGCATCCCTTCTGATTTGTTTGCAAGGCGGATATATGAATTTGATCATACATCATGATTTGCTGGTGGGGTGCTTATACGTCTTCCTGTTATGTTCATCGCATTTCCCCTTCATATTCAAGACCACAAAAGTCCAGTATTTTAAAAGTAGATTTGTTGTTGTCAGAGCTGCTTCCAGATCCTAGCTCACAGAGGATCACGCTAGCCAGCGTTCACTTTATAAAAGTCTTTATTGAGTTACAGTTTCCATTCTCAAGCTGCCGCGTGCAGCTCTACGTCTTATGGGTTAGACCGGCGAAGCTCCGTCTGAGTCTCCGCCCCCTGTACACCAGCTTAATACCCTAGCCTTACTCCACCTTTTCCGCCTGACCGTTCTTCTCTGGGTCCCTCTGCCCCCCGTGGTCTCTTCCTTCCGGGATTCTTCTGACGCGGACCCCCCGGACCCTCCTGTCTCCTTGCGCCGGGCTTTAGGACCTGGCTCCCTTTCCGGGCTGCTTACTGCGCCACCTTCCTGTGTATTTGAACTTGGCGCGCGCGCCCAACCTTCCACTTTCTGCTTAACCGTTTCTTCGCTCCCCGATGGAGGTGTGGCCACTCCTGACTCGTGCCCTCCCCCCTGCTGCGAGCTGCCAGAGCTCGATACCTGGCGCCCTTCCTCTCCACTGCGCTCTGTTGGTGACGCTGGCCCCGATTTCCAACTGCTGCCCTCTGAGCCCCCTCTGGACCCTTCTTCCTGGGGTGTCCCCCTAGGCTCCCCCCTAGCTCTGGCCACTGGTGCTCCTTTCTGTGAATCTTCTGATTCACTGGAAAGACTCGGAGATCTCGGGTCGTCGTCATCACTCATCTTTTCTTCGGCCTCCTCCCCCTTGCTCTCTGTTTCCTCCCTTGCCCTCGCCTCTGCTCCTGAACCCCTGACAGTTGTGCAAGGGTAACAAAATACTTCCCTATTCTTTCCGGGGGGGGTGTGTGTTTACAGTAGAGAGAAAACTTTTTAAAAGCAGGAAACTTCAAAACAGATGAAGGAGCAAAAGAGTGTTTCTTCAACCTCACTTCTGAGGTTCTGAGTGGGCAGGTAAATTTCCTTCAGATTCCCACTCTCACCCCATTTAGGATCAAGCCCTATAATATTTAATATTCATGCTTATAGATTAAACATTCAACTTGTCTCTTACAAGCTTTTATTTTTGTTTAGTTAGAGCAGACGGTCACTTTCACACATAATTTGGACTATTTATCTATCTGATTAGTGGATACAAAATGACTAAAAACAGTGACTAAAATTTAGCCTGCAATTATTGTTTAAAGATTTAGCTCAATACAGCTATAGATAAAAATTGCCCCTTCTAACATTTCCGCTTATCAAGGGGACACCAAAGGGACATAATCCTATTAATAAATGATCAAGTGGTTTGTGATAAATTATGCCTACAAGTAGTAACCGAAAAGGTTTTAAAGATGAGGTGCTTTTCACAAATACCTAGCAATACTCTTCTTGTATAAAGGCAGGATTTGGAAGAGAATGCTTTCTGCATATAGAAGTATATGTTTCAAATATTATCTGATTCTTCTTGATTAGATATTCACAACAAATACATCAACTTTCTCTCTGTGTGTGTGTTTTTTAGGAAAATAACATTAAGAAGTTCATTTGAAATAGCGGGCTCAGAAGATGTATTGTCAGATGAAAATCTAGGTTTGTATAAATGTGTAACAATATATTAAATCAGGACAGCCATATTTTCAAATAATTTATTCATATCTAAGTAGGATACAGGACATGCACCTTTCACTGTGAAAATTTGTGCTTGTTTCTGAAATATAATATTATGTCAGCCATATATGTGTGGTTATACGGAAAGAAACTGGGAAGTGCACATAGACAGTAATATTTTCACATTGTTTGCAAATAAAAATGGTTAAGCAAGGGTGCAATCCTGTGTGCCACGGAACTAAGTTACACTTTTTTCTGTGTAGATACTGTATGTATAGGGACACGGGTGGCGCTGTGGGTTAAACCACAGAGCCTAGGACTTGCCGATGAGAAGGTTGGCGGTTTGAATCACCCCGTGACGGGGTGAGCTCCCATTGCTCGGTCCCTGCTCCTGCCAACCTAGCAGTTTGAAAGCATGTCAAAGTGCAAGTAGATAAATAGGTACCGCTCCGGCGGGAAGGTAAATGGCGTTTCCATGCGCTGCTCTGGTTCGCCAGAAGCGGCTTAGTCATGCTGGCCACATGACCCAGAAGCTGTACGCCAGCTCCCTCAGCCAATAAAGCGAGATGAGCGCCGCAACCCCAGAGTCGGCCACGACTGGACCTAATCGTCAGGGGTCCCTTTACCTTTACCTTTACTGTATGTATAGAACTGGGCTGTAGAAGTGTAATTGTTTTTTAAAATTGGCATTTTCTAACTTTGAGACATACAGTATATTTAATTGGCTGTTGATCAATGTGATGTTCAATGGGGAATGGTAAATGCTGCCAGTTAAGGGAATTTAGGATCACAGCTTCAGTCCTTCTCCCTCTCTTCCTGGCCTCTGCTGCCCGTCTCATTTGTCTGATTTCTGTGTCCCTTGGTGTCCCTTCCTTCTTAACAGCATATAATTACACGGGGGGGGGGGATATTGTTCCTGTTTCCATTTTCCATTGTTTGCTGTCCTTTCTCTTTCACAGGTCCTTTAATCAGATCTTTGCTTCAAAATCCATCACATACTCTTTCCATCCTTTGTTGGCTACCTTGTCCACCTCCATAGCCCTCATCTCCAATGTCCCCTTGCCTTTCATCATCCTATTCTTTGGCACTCGCCAATACAGAAACGTCACCTCTGCCTCTATATTCTACCTACAGTGTACAACCTCTCTCGACTCTTAGAGCTGTGTGTATTTTGTTCCCCTCACCCACCCCCGCTATCCTCTCAGACAGACTTTTCACTTCCTTTCACAGAAGCTGCATTCTTTCTTTGTCATAATTCAGAGGTTGTGTAAACAAATACAGTGGTACCTCGGGTTACGTACTTAATTCGTTCCGGAGGTCCATTCTTAACCTGAAACTGTTCTTAACCTGAAGCACCACTTTAGCTAATCCGGTTTCCTGCTGCTGCCCCGCCGCCGGAGCCCAATTTCTGTTCTTATCCTGAAGCAAAGTTCTTAACCTGAAGCACTATTTCTGGGTTAGCGGAGTCTGTAACCTGAAGCGTATGTAACCTGAAACGTATGTAACCCGAGGTACCACTGTATCAACATAAAACACAGCTAGGTCATCCTTTTAGTCAATTCAGATTGAAACTGGTTTGGGGGGGAAATGCATCAAAATGAAGTTTTTCGTAAGAAATGGCAGGATAGATATGGATTGTGGCTAACGTCATGTGTGAGAGGGCGCTCGATGCAGAGTTAACTAGCTTAAGTCCACAGCCGAAGAGTAAGTATTTTGCACACAGAAATTAAAATGTACTTGAATATTCCATGGAATCACAGCAGCTCAGCCAATGGCTGGGGAATGACTCACAGTTTAAAGAGTATTTCCATCTTGATACACCTGAACTGTTTTGCAGTCGCAGCTTGATTTAAAATGATATGATTGCTAAATCAAACTTATAAAAGATGAGTGACTACAACTCCCATCATCCCTGGCTAACAGGACCAGTGGTCAGGGATGATGGGAGTTGTAGTCCCAAAACATCTGGAGGGCCAAGTTTGCCTATGCTTGCCTTAGTGGATCAGATAAGTGATTGACCTGAATCAGGGACCAGGGCCTTATAGGGGACTTCTCAAATAATACAAAACAGTTAAAGTAAATGTGTCGGGCTAAAGGGGCTTTGCAGTCAGATTTGATTATAAAGCTGGCTTTCTACAAAGTTCAGAGAATGCTTTCTAATATTGTACTTCAAATTAGGAGGCGTGACATACCAATATCTAAGCATCCGTGGTTGTAGCTAAGGTGGGGCAGAGTGACAGCTGCCCTCCCCTAAACCAAGTAAATCAATAAAAAATACTTAACTAACTGAGGTTCTGCCCCCCTAACATAAATCCTAGCTACTCCCATGTAAGCATTAATTACTAAATTTCATTTATTATCTTTGGTCCCTGTTGAACTGGCACATCTTCAGTTGGGTCAAGGAACAATGTTATTGAAAGGGAGCGGGGAAAGGAATAGCTGCTGCTGTATCACCCGAGACTTTTATTATAAAGCTGTGTTCAATTGGGAAAAGGTAAGAGCAGTACACTTGGCAAGGTGAGGTTGTTTGCCAGCCTGTAGACTGCTTATACAGGATTTCCCCCAATCCCAAAGTTTAACCATGATCATGTTTACATTTCACTCCATTGTCAGCTCAATGCAAATTCTCTAATACGCCCTCTGAGTTGCTGCAAATCCAAGCCATTTCAGTGCTGACAAGTTCAATTTTAACCTTATTGTGCAGTTGCTGCCTAATGTATCTAAGGAATATGAGATCCATACTGCAAGGCAGGCCCTTCGTAATAAGCTCCCAGGCTATTACATCTGTTACCAGCTATGGAAACATACAGATCACAGCATGTATTGCTAGACATTATTTTAAAAATACAACCCATCTCTTTTAAAGTAAAACATGCACAGTTGCATATCTTCTGCCTATTCTTCTCTGCTCGGTATCAAAGACCAGATATTAGCTGTTCTCCTGTTGGCAGAATTTTTAACAAAGATGCAGGTGACAGAGATAAAAGAAAAGAGGGAGGAGAAATCACGTGTACAAGGTGAAAGATAGTCAACAGCAGCATTGCTGTGATTGCGTGCAGGTAATAGTAAACTGAACATGATTCAGCAATGTTGTATTTGTGGCACACAAATATAGTGCTATCGGGTTATATTATGAGCAGCCTGATAGCAAAAAATAAAATAAAATAAAAAATCGGAGAAAGAGAGAAAGTGCAAGAGAAGCTGTCTGTTCAGAACCAGCTGTATTTCCTAGTGGATTCACATAGCCATTTTACACAGTGATAATGATGATCATGTAATGGCTTGATAGTCTAAAACAGCCATGTATTGACTTCTAAATATCTTTTAAATATGTATAAAGTGTAAACAATAGTGACTGAGGGGAGTAAAGCTTTGTAGGGCATGATGATTGAAATAACCCACGTATGCAAGGCATCCTATTACCGTGAGAAATTATATTATATTGATTGTTTAGAATATTCTACATTCAAGAGAACTTTTAATTCTGTTAGCTAGCATGAGGGTTGTTGTGATTTTCCCCGTCTTTCCAAAATAAAAGTGTGTTGTTAGGTTCTTTTAATGGTGTACAAAATGTTTGCTTAGTATGCTGACAGCCATACTTGCAATAACTACAAGAGGCTCCTGTAAATTAAATGCTTCCTGCTGCCCCAGTTCTTCTAAATCACAGCAGTAGGGGTATTAGCTAACATTGAAGCAGACAGAAGTAGTATCTGCTGACTACATTTATTAAAGTTCTGTTTACAGCATTAACTCCTCTCTACTTTCCCCATTAGTTCAATGCAGAGCTTTTTGAAAGGAAAATTTGGAACTGCCCAGTGGTATGTGATTATAATTCACAGGCAAAGCATGTCTCACTACAACACACCTGTGTGTTTTCCTTGTGCGCACACACATGCTTTCCTCCGTAATAATTGGGAGAAAATTATCCAAACTTGGATTTTGACAGCTCTAATGCAGAAGGATTGCTTTCATATCAGGAATACTCTGTGGAGAGAAGGATTGGATTATATGGACACTGCCTTTGGCAGGGAGAGGAAAAATTGGTATGCCTGATCAGCGGCTGGAGTCCTAGGGGAGACTGGACTACTTAATTTACTTTTCATATTGTTGACAGTTTTTGCATCACTTAACATAAAATAGCGTCTACACGACTTGAATTTTTGAACTGCCCATTTCCCTCCCTCTAACTTCCCATTCTGGGTTTGGCTGCCCCTTAAAAATTTTCTGGTTCTGATATTATGACTAGTAATAAAGGGCACCATCCAACTTAATTAAAAGGCATGCAGATTATGCTGTTGATTTCTGTGGGTTTTGGAAAATATGGCGTAGCAAAAAGCTTAAAGAATTCTGGCAACTATAAATGACATTGTTGTGGTTTTCTGTCCTTTGCCTGTATTATACAGGAGGAGTCTAGATGGGAAAGCTATTAGGCAGTGGATATTGAGAGAAAGGGATGCGGGTGGCGCTGTGAGTTAAACCACAGAGCCTAGGATTTGCCAGTCAGAAGGTCGGTGGTTCGAATTGCCGCGACGGGGTCAGCTCCCGTTGCTCGGTCCCTGTTCCTGCCCACCTAGCAGTTCAAAAGCACGTCAAAGTGCAAGTAGATAAATAGGTACCGCTCCTGCGGAAAGGTAAACGGCGTTTAGGTGCAGTGCTCTGGTTCGCCAGAAGCGGCTTAGTCATGCTGGCCACATGACCTGGAACATGTACGCTGGCTCCCTCGGCCTATAGAGCGAGAAGAGCGCCGCAACCCCAGAGTTGATCACGACTGGACCTAATGGTCAGGGGTCCCTTTACCTTTTTATTGAGAGAAATGTAGTATGGGGACAAGGGTTCCCCCCCTTCAAGCCTGGATTTTAGAATTGACAGATGGGTTTCAAAGAAGACAATAATTCATTTTTATAGTGAAAAGAATTGTGAAGCACTTCTTCAGTGTGATATCAAAGTAGCATTGAGCTTGTGTGAATCTCCAGAAACAGAATTTTACATCTCCATTGAAAACAACACATAACCTACAATTCTTAATTGCTAGGTAAATGGAAGCCATACCTTGACACACTTGTAACTAGTGTGACTAATAATGCATAGAGGTTAACACAATAAGTACCAGCTGAATAAGCCATAAAAAATACCTTTTCAGTGTAAAGCCTGCTATCAGTAGCTTCTGAGTGTCATGCACTAAATTGACTAGATATCTAACACATCTAAAGCTTTCCTAAGGTAACTTTAAAGGATGACACCAGTGAAAATTGGATTAGATTGTATCTAACCCTAACTGTAAGGTTTTATTTGATGCTTAATTAACTCTGGCTTCTAAGAACACAACTGAGACCTTATATTTCGACCAGTAAAGTTACAAAGAATAATTTTCTGTCCTCATATTGATTTATTTGGCTTGTTTGCTTTTACTTCAAATATAGTTGTCTTCTGAAAATTTCAAAAGCTAATTGTATCATAATGAGAATATTGTTTACCCCAAACACACTGAACATGGTTATCGTTCACCTCACTTGAAACCAAAGTTTGGATAGTAAAGAGATCCAAACTGTACACAAGAAAGATGGATTGGTGAGAGGGCAAGAAGTGAGTGTAGCTGTGATACAACCTTCTTTCTTTTTTAAAGAAATGATGGTGGTGGTGATTATGACAAATTAGACAATATTTTATCAGGAAAATAGATATACAAAAGCAGAATCAAACAAGACAAGATTAACAATTATAATAAATAAAACACAGGGTTTGTATTCAGACGAACAGCACAATCCTGTGTATGGGCATGATCCAGCACAGCACTTCTCTGTCCTCTCCACCCCATTCCACCCCCCTGCCTAACTCCAAAAACTGTTCTGGTATTTTTGAGAACCCTCAGAACAGATTTATCTTTCTGGGGGAATGGAGGATAGAGGGAGAAACTGGAAGTGCCATTGCACTAACAGAGGCTACAGGTACATAATTGGATCTCATGACTAAGGCAGAGGGCCTTCCCGGTAGTGGCGCCCGCCCTGTGGAACGCCCTCCCATCAGATGTCAAGGAAATAAACAACTCTCTGACTTTTAGAAGACATCTGCAGGCAGCCCTGTTTAGAGAAGTTATCAGCGTTTGATGTTTTATCATGTTTGTAATATTCTGTTAGGAGCTGCCCAGAGTGGCTGGGGAAACCAAGCCAGATGGGTGGGGTGTAAATAAATTATTATTACATTAATTTTAGTGGGTCTACTCTGAGTAAAGGTTAGTTGGATGGAACCCAATAGTTTTGGAAATGATTTCAGGGTTTTTTGTGGGGGGGGGGGACTTTCCCCCCATAATCTTTATCTGTAACTTAAATGCAATTAATTAATTTTACAGAAAATTTACATTCATAATTTATTTTTATTCATGCTTGGGATGTTATCTGTCCTCCAATACTTTGTGTACATTATTCTACCCATTTTAATCATGTATGCAATATTTCACACTGTGCCAACAAAAGATTTTGTCTTTTTTGCCCAAGTTAGTGCAATTTATATTTGGATTAACTCTACCACAAATCAGATCATTCTGTTTGTTGCTATTTTAATATCAGACCAAAATTACATGCTGTGTGTCTGCCAAATATGATAAGAAGTTACTATTTTTGTTTACATTTCCAAATAAATAGGATTGTAATTACTAGTAATTTCTATCTGCAATTTATTTTAACTGAAACAGTTGGAATAATGTTCATTAACTCTATTTTGGCACCAATGCACTCATTTAATCTATTTGCTTCAGTTGGTTGAGTTGTAGGATCTGTCTTTCACATGGCCATCCTAACCATGTCTAGTCAAAAGTTAGCCCTGTTGAATTATGTGGGTCTTACTTCCCAGGTATGTGAGGTTAGAATTGCATCCTTAAATTGTTAAGTGATGAGTACAAATGGAGTTTCCACCAGAAGCCAGTCAGGTTGACCCCAGTGAGAGCACTTGACTTCATTTTGTTGCACAGGAGTACAGTGCTATCTTGGTTCTTAAACTTAATCCATCCCGTTCCAAAACCAAAGCGTTCCAAAACCAAAGCACGCTTTCCCATAGAAAGTAATGGAAAATGGATTAATCCGTTCCAGACTTTTAAAAACAATCCCTAAAAGAGCAATTTAGCATGAATTTTACTATCTAACGAGACCATTGATCCATAAAATGAAAGCAATAATCAATGTACTGCATAGCTGTGAACGTTTCCCTTTTTTAAAGGGGAATTCCCTTATTCCGAATAGGATTCCTCGCAAGAAAAGGGAAAAGTTGACAGCTATGATGTACTGTACTATAAAATAAATAAGACAGCATTGTAGATGATAAAAATTAAAATTGATTCTTTTTCCTACTTGCACTGATGATAGTCATTATTTGAAAGGGGGGGGGGGTATCCATTTCCGCAGTCGCACAATCAATCCACCAGTAGCTGAACTGGGTTCCACACAGTCACAAAAACAAGTTAACCGAAAAAGCCTCAAAAACAAAAATGCAAAATAAATAGCAAAAACAGAAGCACCAAACTCAATCCGTTCCAGAAGTCCATTTGACTTCCGAAATGTTTGAAAACCAAGGTGCAGCTTCTTATTGGTGCAGGTGCCCTGGAAACAATAGCTGACAGCTGCATCAGATGTTCGGCTTCCAAAAAGCGTTCCAAAACCGGAACACTTCCAGGTTTTCGGCGTTTGAGAACCAAAGCGTTTGAGAACCAAGGTACCACTGTAATGTCATAGAAAACACTTTTCTTTTTGTATCTAGAATCAGGATGCTTGCCCGTTCCACTTAACACTTGTAGTCCAAGCAGTTGACTGAGCAATAAATAGCATTGCATAAATGTACAATGTATATGTTAGCTAAATTATTAATATTGCCATTTTTATTAGGTGTTTCTGAGACAGAAATGATACTAAAAGAATTGGACCACATTCTCAAGCATGTTGCAGCCCCCTCCTACCCATCTTTGGCATCATTTGTGGATGGAGAGAACAATAATGGGAGAGAAGAGGTATAAATTATTCATAGTTTCTCTACTAATTACTAATGATTGGAAAAACCACTTTAGTAGAATCCTTATTTTTGGCTAAGAAACACAACCTGAAATATTTGCTTATCTTTTAATGTACTTACAAAAAGCATCCACACCAGGCGCTAAAGGGTTATATATTGGGGAATTATAAGACTGTTTGAAAAATGAAATAGTTAAAAGTGTACGCCCTGCAATAAGTAGAAGTACATGCATCTAACAAGACCATTTTTGAAATATTTATCACCGGGATCCCAGACCAGGGAAGCTGCAATCACTGATAACCTTGTTATTATTTGTATTGCATATATCTGCATACAAACAGGCAAAAGAGCTACTACTATAATACTCCTCTGCCAAGCCAAGTTTAAAGGGGTAGAGGAACTTACGGCACTCTGGAAATTTCTAGTTGTTTGTTTTTATGAAAGGAGGAAGGAAGGGTAAAATATAAAATATATTATTGTTATTGTTATTATTGCTGCAATATAATTCCTGAACATTTTCCAGGCATGCTAGAGATCAAACCTGCAACATTACAATTATTTAGATATTTATGTAGCATTTTAGCAACTTCAGCCTAGTGCACGCATTCAAAAGCTACTCCATGCAAAGTGTTCTGACTGTTTCCAAGAGCGCACAGAAAATGAAAATTATGTTGTAGGTCATAGAAGGACTTGTACTAGTAGTGCACCTTGGTATTATGCCACCCTGTGCTAGGCCAACATTTGACGCCCTCTTCCCAGCCCTCGTGGCACTGGCTTAAGCCCAACTTTGGGAAGGAGACACAAGGCTCCGGCAAGGTCCTAGAGCCATCCTACCTCCATCCCAAAGCCCAGTGCAGTGGTACCTCGGGTTAAGTACTTAATTCATTCCGGAGGTCCATACTTAACCTGAAACTGTTCTTAACCTGAAGCACCACTTTAGCTAAGGGGGCCTCCTGCTGCTGCTGCGCCGCCGGACCACGATTTCTGTTCTCATCCTGAAGCAAAGTTCTTAACCTGAAGCACCATTTCTGGGTTAGCGGAGTCTGTAGCCTGAAGCTTATGCAACCTGAAGTGTATGTAACCCGAGGTACCACTGTAAGTGCTTGCCCAGCTTTGGGAAGGAGGCAAGACGATTCTAGGACCCTGACAGAGCCCTCACACCTCCTTCCTGAAGCTGGACAAGTGCTTCCACCAGGCTTTGAGAAAGTGCCCTCCTCGGCTATGCCCTATATCTGCCTCTGTATGTATCAAACATGGTACAATGTCATTGAATTTTGTTCTGAAATTTGCACGACTTTCTTATCCAGAACCTGGAAAGTAGCAACCTTTTAGTTTGAGTCTGCAGTTAATTTTTTACTAATTGTTTCTTACTTACATTTGTGTACCACAAGCCCGCAGTTATCTTTCTTGCCATTAATCCATCCAATATGCTGAATCAGAAAATGAAATGAGGGGAGGGATTATAACCTGTTGACCTTCAATAACCCTCATAAGGTTATCCAACAATGTGAATGTATAACAATCCATCAATCAGTATTTGCAGCCTGTTCACATAACAGTTTTGTGAAAGATTTAAAAAATAGCATTCCACTTTTCTAAAATAACAAGAGATTTAATGTTGTCTGTTTGCATATGGTGAGTATACATGAACTCACATTTTTAGTTACATAGGAAGCTGGTGTATATCATTAGACCATTTCTCAGTCCAGCTCAGTGTGGCTGCCACTGAATGGCAGGAGTCTGCCCAACCCAGGACTGGAAGATGAACCTGGGATCTTTTGAATGCAAACAATGTGCTCTGAGCTGTGGCCCTCACCCAATTTTCTTCCATACATTTTACAGTAGGGAGATTTGAAGGTGGTTGTTGTTGTTTAGTCATTTAGTCGTGTCCGACTCTTCGTGACCCCATGGACCAGAGCACGCCAGGCACTCCTGTCTTCCACTGCCTCCTGCAGTTTGGTCAGACTCATGTTTGTAGCTTCGAGAACACTGTCCAACCAACTCGCCCTCTGTCGTCCCCTTTTCCTTGTGCCCTCCATCTTTCCCAACATCAAGGTCTTTTCCAGGGAGTCTTCTCTTCTCATGAGGTGGCCAAAGTATTGGAGCCTCAGCTTCAGGCTTAACTTTTTTGAAGGTTAATTTACCTTAAAACATAAATTAGGAACCAATGACCTTGATCCAGCACTAGCTGATTACAACTATTTTAATGCAAGTAATGCTTCTGGATAAGAAGAGTCGTAATTCCCATCTGTATTAGAAGAAATAATAATAATAATAATAATAATAATAATAATAATAATAATAATAATAATAATAATAAAGCACTACTAGCTGATACTAGATAAACAACTGCATTCAGATTGGTGTTCCGTGTATATGTCTGCTTCTGCTGGTAGCTCTCCATTCCTGTATCAGGTGAAGATTATCTGTTCCAAATTTGTATTTAATTTTAGAATACGAATATTTCCCCCCCTTTAGGTAGCTAACTTCTGCCTGGAGTATACTGAAAAAAGGCCAATGGAAACCAACGCCCAAGAGGACTGTATTATAATTGATGGGAAAGCTTTCAAGGCTGGAGAGTGCATTGAGAGTATAACAGACAGGTTTAAGGAAATAGAGTCTTTAATGGCTGAATTCCAAGACAGCTTGTAGCGCTGATAAGAGAGAACCTATTATACTATTTACAGCTTTAGAGTGCATTCTTTTTCACATATAGAGGGAGATCCTTAACAGCAGTTCAACAATATAGTTACTGTGAAGTTTAACAATTTGTTTTTTGGCCTGCTCATTGATAAAATTGATATCAAACTTAGTCCGTGTTCAGATTAAAAAGTGGAATCCAATAGCACAGTCATGCACGTTTAGATGTCTTCCCCTGACAATTATTTTCTCTCTCTGGCTTTAAGCAAATTGTAGATTTCTATAAATCAGAATGAAATAAAGAGCTATTTTACTTGAATATAGAGAGATTCTAAGCATTGTATTTCTCAGGCTTTCCAAAAAATAAGAGTTGTTTTCAACTCATCAGGAAGTCATATAAAAATATCTTATAGGAATTTTTAGCTGGAAATTTCAGTTTTACATCCTCAGCCATATGGCTTTTCTAGTATGAACCACTGATACCTCCTTTATTCCACATATATAATTACAATTGGGTTGTTCTCAGTGGGATTCATCTGTAGACAACACAGCCTTGGAGGCTGAATATTTTGTTTAAAGATGTGTCCTTTCATAAATGGTAGTCATGCTTTCCATTTTGGATAGATGCTGAAAGATACGTAGTAATAATTGTGACAAATTCATACTGTTGTCTGTGGTATTATAAGTAGGAACCATAGGTAAATTCACAGTATCTTTTTTATATGTCGATCTGCAACTCCATGTATCACTTGACTCAGCTAAAAAGATTCAGAAATAGGTTAAGCCAAGATGAAGGGAATTGTGATGTAATGACATATAACAGTACCCACAGGATCAGTTCATTATGTGAGACATCAATTCGTGAAGACTAGACCACACAAAATACGGTCACATGAGCTATCTACACGTCAGTGACTGGGCCTCTCCAGACTGGTGTTTTACTGGGGTTGCATTCTGCAATATATTCTTGGCACAATAATCGTGCATTAATGGTGGATTTCTTCTGCTTTAGTTTATTCTGTGATGCTTCCCCAATGCTACCACATTGTTGCTGTCTGGGGCTGGGGCCACCTTGCAACAATATATAAAATGTTACAGGATTTCAACAGGAGTTTATATGATATACAGTAATTTGAAATAAAACTGTGTGACCATCCCCAAACCTTTGCAGGCACAAGCAGTATTAAAAGCAGGATCATGTGTAACCATCCTGGTAGCATTATAAGCACAAATCATCAATGTGCAAAAAAAAGGATGTCTGAAGGAGCCCACTTTTGGATGAAGAAGAAAAAAACAATATTTTAAAGCTCCTACCTCCGCTCCCACCACCAAAAAACCTCCCTGCCAGAGCCTATAAGTTGTGAATAGGTCTACATCTTACGAAAATAAGCAGTTAGTTTCCTGAGCTGCTTCAGACCTTTTAAAAAGATAAATAGTACAAACGGTCTTTACAGGATTAATGACTTGCCACAGATATTTATAGAAAATATAGCATAGAGGCAAGTCGGTGAGGAAGCAGTTGACCAAGCTGAGTGTATCATACCAAAGGAATTTGGTAGTATCGCGATGAGCCTAACAAAAGCAACCAGGAGCCAGGAATCTGCCAGAATGCAAAAGAAGAGCTGGACCACTGTTAACATCAGGATCTGGGAGGCAAAATTTTGAAGGATCTGGACTGAGAAAGCCAGAGCTGGAAGATAGGTAAGCAAGAACGGGGAAGAATTTGAGTCAAATAACAGGCTGATAACAGAATTTGAGTCAAATAACAAGTAACAGAATTTGAGTCAAATAACAAATAACAGAATTTGAGTTAAATAACAGGAGTCTGGGAAGTGTGTGGGGAGGGAATAAAGGACTAAGGAGACATTCAGTGACACATAATGAGCACAAAGACCTTCAGACGATACCTGTTGACCTGCATGTCCACAACCCCATCCCAACTAGGCTTGAGTGAAAGCCAATGTGGTATGATCATTTTCTTACAGAAGTGAAACAGAGTCCAATGGAAAACCTAAGGGTACCAAGGCAGTAGCATAGTGGGGTATTTAGTCCAGAAAAGGATTTTGTTTCACTGAACTATATATTGAATTATGCAGTCATTTAACCACATACCTATTCCTGGAACATTATAATCTGGATAATGTGAGTTGTTTCTATTAGGGGTACATAACATGTGGCATAGATGCTGATTAATTTGTGGACTAAAGGGAATGAGGAACCAATCAAAGGGTGTAGGGCTTTGGATCATTTGGTATTCATCCTCTTCACTCAGGTTTATTAAGATTTCAAACAGTGCTAAATGCTGAACATGTCTCCATATGCAGGATGCCTGGCTAAATTCAGGAGGTCTTCTATCTAAAATGCGATGTTAATTTTTTAGCTGTGTGAAATAGAAGAGGAGCCAATTTTCTGTCATAGGTTAATTTGGACCCTGCTAGGGCTAAGGAATCATCATCTAATGGATCATGATGGAAACGTACATCTCTATGCCATTTTGTGGAAACTGGAACTCTTTCTAACTCTAAATGACAGTTGTGTGAAACTGTGGCAGGTTGAGGTGATTATAACCTGATGATAAGGAAAAAGGAAAATCATACCTATTAAGAGTGCTATTTTTCTAGAGAAAGGGGGGCTGGAATTCACCATGAACACCTCCCTCATTCTCTTAGAATGGCAAGAAAAAAGCCCTTCCTATTAAGCTGCTATAAAGAATACCCAACACCGTCACAATGGGTGTGGAATTATAAACATTGTTGAATTGTTTGAAAGAAAATGCTGGAATATTTCTAAGTGATTATGCCCTAAATACAGAAAATAAGGATCCCAGTTCCTTTCCCCAGTTACATTATGGATATTCATAGGTTGCATCTTATGGGAGCATTGACGTGAAGGGTGGAAAAATATGTTCTAGTCCCTGATCAATTAACGGGTATACAGGGAATAATTTTTCCTCTCTTTTCCCCAGTTGCTGCCTATCCAGCTCTTTTTCACTTGCTCTCCCCCAGCTCTATATGGTTAATTATGAGCTTTATTCTAAAATGCTATGTATCATAGGGAACTTAAAAATTTGGATGTGCTGTGAAATTTAGAAAGTCTGTTTGCTAAACTATATGATCATATCTTCCATTAGAATAGGAATCAGCAAGCCCAAAATTCTCACTCAAATGGCTTTTATTACTTTGTCAATGCAATTATGCTGCTATTATGCAGTTTCTAATCCATATTATTTTCTAAGTACTAAATTGCTGTCTTAGATAATAATATGATTTGAATGAAGCATTGTAAATCAACAAACCCGACTGATTTGTTTCAATTACAGTCTGTGAATCAGTGATCTTTTATCACTGGTTGTCTTCACTTCCTGACCCACTGAGGTTGCTAATGTGCAAATCTGAACCCTGACTAGTTCACTAAATTAACACAATATAAAGCGGGGAAGAACTAATCGAGTGGTGTTCTTCACTCAGGTTTGTTAGGATTGTGTGAAGGTGACCCTCCGGAGGTTGCTGAACTCACATCACCCCTACCATTGGCCGTCCTGTCTGGGACCGATGGCAACGGCAGTCTAGCAACATCTAGAGTGCCACAGGTTCTGAAAGCCTATGCTAAAGAATAGTTGGATATAGTCTCTAGAATGAGAAAACCAGCCAGAAGGCAGAATAGATCTATTTACTTGCATGACCACCATTCACAACTAAATAAGAAAACCCAGCTGTTACTGCAAAGAGTCATGGCTGCAACTGCTGACAGACATGGTTAGGATTGCACTGTTGAGGCCATATGCTACAGATATAACCACTGTTCTTTGACTAGATCAGACTCATGAAAACTATCCAGTCTTGCTTCCTAACTGTGCCTTGATCCTCCCTTAGCTAATTTCTCAAGCTGTTCCTGTTTCAAAACCTACCTTGTTCTTTGACAACCTATGGCTTTGTTCCATCCTTCTAATTTGGCACTTCGTTCCACGGGCACAAAGCTGTGACTTGATGTTTACCCTGTCCTGCTACTTCTATTTCTGATTCCCTTTTCCTTTATTTCTAACACTGACTTCTAAACGTCCTCTGCCTATTCAGAGCATTCTCTTCCCGCAACCATCAAGGCAGCACGCAGGTGCCTTCCCTGGTCCTAATGCTAAATGGAACATTTCATACCAGATTAGGCTATTTTTCCCAGCCATGAATTGGAGAGAAGTTTGATTCATTTCGCATTTAAAGGTGAACCTGCTTAGCTCACATGTTGCAAAACCATACAAGAACTAGAACACAGCTGTCCTTCAAAATCTGCACTTCTCCTAATTTTGTAGCGCAGTTCTCCAGTCCACTGTGAACAAAAAGGCAGGTACTGGGGTAAAGCGCACATAAAAAATGTACACATTAGTGAAAATGATATAAAACAATGCATAATTTGGGGGGAAATTGTTTTGCAAAAATGTGTACCTTAGGCAAATTGCATACAAATGTTTCTATTAAAATGCTGATTAATTTTCACGAGAGCATAAAAAAATAAATAAATCACTAACTGAGTGGAACGGTGGAGAATTGAACTTCAGATTGGAAAAACAAGAAACCAAAGCAGGCACACATTCGACCCCAATACTGCTTATAGTTACTGGCAGCAGTTTTCAGGGTTTTGGACAAAGGTCTTTCACATCACCTGATCGTTTGAACTGGGGATACTTAGGGCTTGAAACTTAGGATGTTCTACTTGCAAAGGATGTGCTCTAATACTTACTGATTGGTTAGAATGGAGAGTGAAAGTGTGTTAAGAGGTAAATTGTTATACAGTGGTACCTCGGGTTACAGACGCTTCAGGTTACGTGTTTTCGAGTTGTGCACTGCGCCAAACCCGGAAGTACCAGAACGAGTTACTTCCGAGTTTTGGTGCTTGTGCAGAAGCACTAAATTGTGCTTTGCGCATGTGCAGAAACGCTGAATTGCGACCCACGCATGCGCAGATGCAGCGCTGCGGATTGCGAACACTGCGGGTTGCGAACGTGCCTCCTGCACGGATCACGTTCACAATCCGAGGTTCCACTGTATCTATGCAGGTATTAAAAGTGACAGAGTGAGGACATTTTTTAATAGGGGACCCCTAAGAATGCATTTCAGTCTAACAAGAAACATATTTTAACGTTTTTGATGCAAGACGTGGCAACGTCCTTCCAAAGCATATGTACTTTTTATCCAGTGTTGCTTTTACATTTAAACTACAGATGAGGGAAACGGAAGTTCTGTTTTTTTTCTGAAAAAAATGCCCTGTTGTTGTTGTTCTCATTATCAAATATCACATGGTTTAGGGCAGGAGTGGAAGATCATTTTCATGTTGGCTCAAGTCCATAGTGACCTGATTGTAAGGTCTTACATCACATACTAACTTTCACTTTTTGTACAGTGGTGCCTCGCAAGACGAAAAGAATCCGTTCTGTGATTCTCTTCATCTAGCGGTTTTTTCGTCTTGCGAAGCAAGCCCATTGACGGATTAGCGGATTAGCGCTATTAGCGGCTTTTAGCGGCTTATCAGTTTATTGGATTAGCTGATAAGCGGCTTAGCGGCTTAGAAAAAGGGGGGGAGGGAAAAAACCCCGCAGGAACTCGCAAGACATTTTCGTCTTGCGAAGCAAGCCCATAGGAGATTTGTTTTGCGAAGCACCTCCAAAACGGAAAACTCTTTCGCCTAGCGAGTTTTCCGTCTTGCGAGGCACCACTGTATGTCGCAACAAACTCCATTAATATGGCTTATTAATGGCATGTATATAATGGGGAGCCTCTGTGTTGTTGGACTCCAATTCCCAGCAGACCGACACTGTGTATCCAATGGCCAGGGATGATGGGTGATGCAGTCCACCAATATTGGGAGTGCCACAGGTTGCAAAACATAGACGGAGAAATAAAATGCTTAAGTTTCCCTTCCCTTCCAACATATGCTGGACAAAGTGCTGTAGTTCATCTCTAATGCTATTGCTGCAAATACTTTCCTACAATTACTTTTTGGCGAAAACTGTGACCCCAGGGGT
The DNA here is from genome assembly GCF_964188305.1 of Podarcis bocagei. Lineage (NCBI taxonomy): Eukaryota > Metazoa > Chordata > Lepidosauria > Squamata > Lacertidae > Podarcis > Podarcis bocagei. The sequence goes on along the minus strand of NC_138137.1, from coordinate 18,262,358 downwards.
TAGGGCGCCGAGGGCTCATTTTCTTGCCTACTGTGAAATGTGGGGTTTGCACTGCCAAACGTTGCATTGGGCAATTTGCAGTTGTTTGGCACCGCTTTCGAGTGAATCGGGTTTTTGGCGAAAACTGTGACCTCATGGCTCATTTATTGGCTGGAGAACAGCATTGCAGAATTCAAAGATGTGTAAATTTCAAAAGATGGCTCAGTTTTAGTTCATATATGAAAAAGCAAATGAAGTTTGCCTTTAAATGCAAATTGAATCATATTTCTCTCCCACCCGTAGTAGCCCCATACCAATAATAATATTAATTTTTCTAATGTTCTTGTCTAGATCTTGGGAACTACCCTTAATAGCCTATGCATGTAGATAAGATAAATAAAGGGGAGTTTTTAAATTTTTCTTTAACAGACACAGTAGCCTCTGGAACTACTGCAGGACCAGGAGCCTTGCTTTCCTTTTTGCAATTGGGAAATTTTGGAGCCAAATTCCTGAAAGACCTTTTAAAAAACAAAACAAATTCTTCCAGATGTGTCTGAATCGGTCTCTGAACTCAACACTTCAGACATTTTGCAACATCCCGATGAATACATCCACTTAGTTAAGCTAGAATGTGCCGCATTGGAAAAATAAAAGGAGCTGCCAACTTGATTTCATAGAACTTGTAAGAGTGTGTGTGTGTGTGTATGTGTGTGTGTGTGTGTGGGGCGCACGCTGGCCTTGTGTGAGAAATCAATAAGGTGCAGAGCCACTCAAAGCTGCCAGTAATCTCTGATACTTTCCTTTAACAGAACAGATTTTTTTTCCACCATACCAATCCTCTAGCTAATGCAGGCCCCCGCAATTTACAATAACAGCCATTTCGCCTTCTCTCCTGCTCTCCAGGCAATTCTCTCATATTACGTGAATGAAGTCAAATGCACTAGATCATCATATTGTTCAATTGTTTTATTAGGCTTCAATTTTCACGTATTGCTTTTTTCCCTTTGAAAAAAAAGAATGTGCTTCCAATACAAGTAAGTGAAAAATGGAGGTATATAGCTCTAAATTTGCTGCTTATAAGCAAATGTGGGAAATAGAGACCTATAATATGCAATTTTCACCACGCTTTTTTCTAATGGGGTCATAGCACACACTGTGTGGGCTACTATCTCGAGTCTTATATTCATTGACAGTTGAAGGCTTATGCTACAATGTTGTCTATGAGCTGGCTCACTTGATATGGTAAGTCAGACATGACTTACCAGGACCGTGTGAACATGCCAACTCCTAGAGAGGTTGTTGCAGTTGCATTGCAATTCTCTGTTCTTAGTTTTCTGCTATATTGGTTTGCGCTAAGCCACAGTTTAGCCTAGCATGCTGTCTGAAATGGAATTCATGGGAACCCCTCCCTTCAGTTAAGTTCCCATATAAGGGCAAACCTACCAAATTCATGCTTTTGGAAACGAAATGCAAACTGGAGCAGACATCTTTTGAAATTTTCACTTACCTGAATTTTGCAGTGCAGTTCGCCAGTCATGTAAGGTACACGGAAATGCATATACAAGGGTAAAGTGTGTAAAAATTGCACGTATTTGTGACAGTAATGTGCAAAATGCATTATATTAGAGGAAATCGCTTTGCAAAAATGTGTTTATTGTTAGAAATTTGCACTAAAATGCTGATGAATTTCCATGACGATTTATTATTATTATTATTATTGCTAATTGTTACAGAAATGTGGAGTATTTCATTTCCGACTGGAAAACTGAGCACCTGAAATGTACAGAAGTACCAATTCCTAGTCTTCACTAGCCACAAGCTTCAGCCTAGGTTACCTTACCTGCATGTGTCCATCAACATCGGGTTATGTGTGAGTTGGCTTTTGCGTGTGTAGATTCCTTGCCAGTAAAAGAGTAATGAATGAACAAAACTCTGTCAGTGTGAACAATTTGCATCCTATAAAAGGAAAGGTGAGCTTGAGTATTAACCCTCAAGGCTTTCAGGGAGCTGACAGTGTCATGCCCCATTTAACTGAGCATTTCACTTGACCTGCATTTTTTTATTTCAGTTCCAGTTTATGATCTTTATGTCCATTACTGTGTCTATATACGTTATATCTGTCCTCAAAATGCCTGGTCTTTGGCTAGTTAGCCTGACTGTTTCCATATAACTTCTTAGGGAGTAGGGACCTGCTTCTCAGGCATTACAATAATCCTTCAAAATTAAAACACTGTTTTCTGAGATAACTCATGGGGCTTTGAAAAGATCAGGGGAGCAATCCTTGTCACTCATTTCACCTAACTGACATTTGGCACTGGCTCTCAAAGCTATTGATGAGTTTTCAGCACTGAACTGTTGCAATTATCTTAAATTAACTTCATTGAGCACAGTTTGCAGAACAACTGCTACCACCACGAAAAGCTCACTTTTTTTTTGCTTTTTGCAAAATCTGCATGCACATTTTAATCTCCCCACCTGCACAGTAAGGACTACAACATTTTCCATTAAGAAATAAATACAAAGCCCGCCAGCATCTTCCTTCCCAGGGCAAACAGCAACCCAGGGCAGAAAATATTTTTGTTGGGACCACGTAGGGAAAGGGTGGTTGAGTTAAGCCCCTCACTGTATGCTGGCCTGATCACTATCCCTATTGACTGTAATTTAAAAGAGAGAGAAAAAGGCAAGTTAAATTGCACTGATCTGAATACAGGTTGCCCTCAAATATAGGTCGCACTTACATTTCTTGTAAGTCTTTTTTGTGTGTGTGTGGGGGGGGGTTAGACGTGCAGCCTATATTTGGGTCAATATGATGTACATTTGACACCCCATCTACCGGTATTTTGTCCCCAGCATCATGGTGCACCTGCTGTGTGTCTCACTCTCTATTTTCTCATTTTATGCCAGTTTTATATCTTTTAAAAAATCTATGTATCTATCATGTATCTATCTATCTATCTATCTATCTATCTATCTATCTATCTATCTATCTATCTATCATCTATCTATCTATCTATCTATCATCTATCTATCTATCTATCATCTATCTATGTACTTATCTATCATTGCTCTCTATGGGTTATCATTTAATGATGGGATGTTACAAGACCAGAAGGAGAAATGGTGCCTTTTTTCTTATGTCTTAGGATAAAATCTAGAAGTGCCTAGGGAACACTGAGGATGCAATCTTAAACCAGCTTACTAGGGCAGAAGCCACACTGAACTGAACGGGGCTGATTTCTGACTGAACCTGCAAAGCTCCAGCAGCCTAGTTAAACTAGGTATTCCCTAACTAACTGTATGCATCACCTCTTTACCATGCACATATCCTTTTGCCTAAGGAGAAATAACAATGAGATGTAATGTGGCAAATCTAAAAGGGGAAAGAAATTGAAAAAACGTTGGAAGAAACTGCCCTGAATGAGCAATACGTTTAATGAAAAATATGTAAAGAGTGTGTTTATGTTCAGATAGGTAATAGAAGGCATATAAGATAAATCTTATAAATATAAGATAGAAGATAAATCACTCATTGTGGTTCAGCTCGGAGAATAATCTAGCCCCAGATTATGATAGCTTTAAATAAATATCTATATTCTAGATTGAAAAGTAGAGGTAGACTTTTAGAAGACACCTGAAGGCAACCCTAGGGGAGTTTTTAATGTCTGATGTTTTATCGTGTTTTTAATATTTGGTTGGGAGCCACACAGAGTGGCTGGGGAAGAGATGATGATGATGATGATGATGATGATGATGATGATTTGCATGTGTTACTGATATGTTTGCCTCCTACTCATCCTCCAAGGAGCACTGTTTCACTCTCAAAAAATGGGAACTTTAAGATGAGGCATAGTGACTTTTTCCAGGGCAGACCAACAACTCCATGCCTGCACAGGGATACAAACTGGTATTTTTCTCATCTAGTCCTGACACTTTGGCTATTGCATACAGACACCCTTCCCCTCCCCCAAACACAGACTGCTATAAAATGATCACTCTTCAATCCAGGTATTTGCAGAAGAGGGAACAGTCGGAGATGAAAAGACCAGGATGCTTGTCAAATTCTCAAAGGCATCTGGCTTGCTACTGTAGGAGACAAATATCAGGACTGGACTGGGTGAATGGATGGAACTTTAGCTCTCCTGACAGCGGAGGTTGGGACGCAATGACCCTCCTGATCTTGTTGGACTCCAATGCCCATCAGTCCCAGCCAACACGCCCAGTGGGGAAATACAGTGGTGCCCCGCAAGACGGAAAACTCGCTAGACGAAAGAGTTTTCCGTTTTGGAGGTGCTTCGCAAAACGAATTTCCTATGGGCTTGCTTCGCAAGACGACAATGTCTTGCGAGTTCCTGCTGGTTTCCCCCCCTTTTCTGAGCCGCTAAGCCGCTTATCAGCTGATCCGATCAGCAGATAAGCCGCTAAAAGCCACTAATAGCGCTAATCCGCTAATCCGTCAATGGGCTTGCTTCGCAAGGCGAAAAAACTTCTAGACGAAGAGAATCACAGAACGGATTCTTTTCGTCTTGCGAGGCACCACTGTATAATGGGAGTTGTAGTCCAATAGTACCTGGAAGGCCACAGGCTCCCCATGCTGCCTAATAGATTTATGTGTGGACTTTCAGTGTGCAAACTGTATCCATTGTTCCTTGTGTTTATATTGACTGCTGTCCCATAGGCTAGATCCCTGTGGGCCTTGCTTTACAGATGACACACTGAGGCTTCTGAGAAGGAGATTGTGCACAACAGCAGACATTGAACTCATCTGCTCTTGGCCCTTATTGCTTTTCTTCACCACTTTTTCCTGCACAGATAAGAGCTTCTAATGCTGTCTTAGGTAGTGTATGGTTGTTGTATTCATTAAACTGCTCTTGGCAGAGGCATCTGATGTGGGCAATATGTAGAGCAGATGGTAGACTTGCTGAGGGAATGGATTGCGACTAGTGTATAATCTACTACAGGAAAGCGTTTCTGACACTTCCTGCTGAAAATCAAACGGGTGCCATGTTGCCTTTTTGAAGAGAGCTCAGACAGCTGAAGCTCTTTGTACTGGGAGTCGCCATGAGACATCCCGTTATCAGCAAATCATCCCTTAGGCTATCTATCCCTTAGAGCAGGTTCAGATATCATTTGTGAGTACATCATTTGATGCTGGATCACAAAGGGTCCCGGCGTGATGCATGATTACCAGAATCCCTGTCCTTGCTTACTCTCCACACATCCAGACGATCTGTGATTTGGGAGCAAGGGGTCACGCTTCAGATCCTTTCCCCACACATCCACCGGCTCTTGTATACCAAACTATATTAGGCTACCACTCCATACCATAAGCCCCACTGAAGTGGACACCCTCCCTCCTATCTATTCTAAACATGGGAGGAGTGCAAAGAGCTTCTGTCTGTGAGTGAGCACAGCAGTGGCTGATATGAGTGCCTTTTAAAAAACCACACACCTGTTGATTGGGTGGTTGGTGGGAGAGTATGCGGGCACCATTTTGTGTCCTGCATATTCTGCTAGTTTAGATGTGACAGTCTTTTTGTGTTATGCCATGCCCCACAGCAGCCATTTTGTGACTGGCTTCACGGCACTTTCCTCAAAATTCAAAACATGCCCACTGGCCCAGAAAAGGTTGCCAATGGTTGTCCTTGTGGATTATGTTCTATGTTTGTTAATGGAAGAGAGGTGTTATTCCTATTCCTCCAGTGTAAGTGACGAAAAAGATTAGAATACCCAAGACAGTATGCCATATTTTTATTTTTATTAAACATAACTCAGAAGTGAAAGGAGGAAAGTTTTTCAAAACTACTCACCACATATACATCAACTTCATAGTTACTTCAGCATTCTATGAAGTGCTGTTTTTTAAAAAGTTACTTCAGCATAAAAATAGTCATTTAATTAGAATATATTTGGTACAAATTAATGCAGGCATCTGAAAAGGAAGGTGCCAAATGTGATTCAACTATTCCTTCAAAAAAGCCAAAGCCTTCAAAAATGCTCGAAGCGTCTTCAGAACATCAGGGCAGTTGAGTATTTTTCAATTAAGTTGCATGAATACCTCTCCATTTTCCTATCCCTGTTTAACTGATAAATCAACTTGCTTATAATTAAGCAGGATTTCTAAAGGTACACTATCCCAAATCCATTTTAATATTGTAAAGAACTCATACCCTATGTGCATTGTCATTTGGAATAATGAATGCGTTGCTATGGTAAACTCTTGCCTTTTGCAAGACATGAGCTTTTGTTCCGGTATTTAATATATAGGATAAAAAAACGCTTTATACAGAAATCTAAATGCAAAACAGCTGAATACAAAGAGAAGGGAAAGTTCCTACCTGCACCTTAAGGCCATTAACAACAGTACAACATGCTCTGATGATAATTGAAAGGAACTAAAACTCTGCTAAAGATAACTCTCACAGATGCTCACCACGTGCAGAATGTACTCAAATATATGCTTCCTCTGTCTCAGCAATTTGTTTTTAGTTTCAACATCTCTCTGTATCAGATGTGGATGGTTTCATTGAGATTGGGGAGCCCTTTATAAAATTTTCAAATGAATGAACTGATGAATGGCAGCCACCAGATTCACAAACTTGCCTTTGGTAAGACCTAGTAGACTGAAAATCTGTTCCATGAGTAAGGGTAATTTTGTTGTATCTGTAGCAACTTTCCTTTTGTGTATCCTGTATTCTGAAAAATCAACACAACTTGTTATATTTAAAAAAATAAATCTCAGTATCAGATGTGGGTAAACTTTGGCCCTCCAGATGTTACTGAGCTTCAACATCCACCACCCCAGGCTATTGCCATGCTTTTATGCCACCTAAGTGATAGTTTAATATCTGTAAGTACTGAAGTTACCCTAATGTTTCAGTTCTACAAATGAAGTACCTTCTAAATACTGTAATTCATATTCAAACTCATTAAGATCTTCCTATGTTCTAGCCTGTGGATTGTTTTCGAATGCCGTTTTGAAATATTGGTTTTATTGCAACATGATGCAATATCCAATGGTTGTTTTTATATAAGCTACCTTTCTGAAGGCTTTGCCCTAAAAGGCAGCATAGAAATCATTGCATTCTGCAAGGGGGCTAAGAGTTGGCTCAAAAGGAGAGGGGGGGGGGATATAAACTTGTGAGTTTCATTCCTTCGTTGCCCCACAATGACCAGCGCTGATTTAACTGTCTTGCCTTATATATGGTTAGGGCCTTGAGTTATTCTGCTAAACACAATACAAATGCTAAATGCCTTAGATCCCAGCCCTTAAAAAAAACAAAAATGAGCAGAGCCTTTACAGATGTACTATTCAAGAAACAAAACAAATTTGAACATGAATTAAATCCGCTGGTGTCGTTCACATCAAAAGAAATCCGAAGTCTTTGCCTCCTGTGAGAATTGCGTAAAGGAGTGTGGTGGTCTTTCCCCCTGTCCCTGGTAGAGTTGGGTTGTTCCGCAGGATATTTCTGTCAGGTTAGCAGTCTGGAAATGTAGACAAAGGCATTCCTCAAAGGCAAATCTCGGAAGGCCTGTATGTAAAAGCTCAAGCATGACAGTATCCTCTGGGCTGCTGGATGTTTTGCGGGCTTGCTCGAAAGCCCCTCAGAGGAGCCGAGATCGATGGATGGGGAAACGACTCGATGTACATCTGTGTCATCTGCTTTGAAATGTATAGTACAGAGGGAATTATCGATAAGGCCGGCTTGTGCTTGAGGAAGCAGCCCTACACATCCCAGACTGCAAGAGCTGGGAATGCCAGCTGACAGATATGGCAGTGTTGATGGAGGCCCCAAGGAGTTTGAATCAACACGAGGAAGTCTTTGATTTAAACTGTTTGAGGGTGGTAAAAGGTCAAAGCGATTCAAATGCCCATTGTGGCTTCTACACCCTGCGACACAATGCAAACTCCGAAGAAGGTTTCGTAGTCTTTATATTTAGACAGCCCCATCGAATACAACCAACAGAAGAATGCCTGCTGGTTGTACAGTTTGGTTTTATTTTATCTGGTTTTGAATTTACTACACTGTTTTTTCATGGTGGTAAAGGAGAAGCGTCTGGGTTTAATGTAAGGTTACCAGATGTCCCTGTTTCCCGGGGACAGTCCCTGGATTTACAAATCAGTCCCCATACAAAATCAGTTGAAGTTCAAAAGTGTCCCCGGATTCATTGGAAAAAATCTGGTAACCTTAGTTTAACGCCTGCCTCCCTCCCCCCCCCCCCGCCCCCAGGAGGCCCACAAAGGGCAGAACAGAAATCAAAATAAATGAACAAATATAACCAGAAAGGCAGAGCATTTTGTTTGTAGCCAGATCAAGGGCTGCTTTGTAGATGGTATTTCTCTCTCGCGGATACAAAATGCTTCCCTCTATCAGCCATGTAGAGTCAGCTCTCAGAAGCTGCCCTTGCTGCCAACGATGCACCAGAGACTTGGTTTTACTGTCTATCAAAACTGTCAATCTTGGCATAGAGGCTCAGGCACCAACTGGGAGGCTGAAAAGTGTCTCTGCGTCATTTGAGACCCCTTCCCAGACTGGCCAGTCTTTTGATGCCTCTCTCTCTTCTGCCACATACAGTGGTACCTCGGGTTACATACGCTTCAGGTTACAGACTCCGCTAACCCAGAAATAGTACCTCGGGTTAAGAACTTTGCTTCAGGATGAGAACAGAAATCGTGCTCCAGTGGCGCAGCAGCAGCACCAATTAGCTAAAGTGGTGCTTCAGGTTAAGAACAGTTTCAGGTTAAGAATGGACCTCTGGAACGAATTAAGTACTTAATCCGAGGTACCACTGTACCTGGCAAGATGTGAGGAATGCCTTCCGTTCTAAAGACCAAGGAAAGGTTGTGTGTACTTTACAGTGCAATTCCCCCACCCATCCACCAATAAAATAAAATTAAATAAAATCCCAAGTTTTAAAATTATTCAAACTGAGCAATTTTAAGTAAGGTTTAATCCCCCTCCCATGTTCTCACTGTTATGCACCATAACATTTGGGATTGTTAATTACAGAGAGTTTGTATAGCACTGAAGTCCGAATGCAACCTTTTATTATTATTATTTCTTTTAACAAAGATTGTAAGCCTGCGGGTACGGAGTATCTGGTCTTGGTTTTATGTAAATCGCTCTGGGAGTCTTTTTGGCTGAAGAGCGGGGTACAAATGCTATAAATAAATAAAACAAATAAACCCAAAAATCTATTTTAGTAATCTCTCTGGAGCCTGAGATTCAGCAGACATTTACAAAATAGCAGTTAGTTGCATAGTTGAAGCCATTACAAAACATTGCCCACATAGATTCAGGCACGTCCTCAAAGCACGGAGAACTAGAAATTTGCTTTTAAAAACCCAGCCAGTTTTTCAAATGTTGAATTCTGCTAGCAGTACCACAATTCTGAATATTTTTTTTTGGCATTCCTGTGTAATTGCACAGTCCATTACAGCCTCACAGGTAAGGGCCCAATTTGTGTGATGTTCTTTAACCCTCTTCCTTTTGGAAGGGATTTGGCTTTTGCACAAAGCTAGGGATGGGCAAATTCCCCCAGCTGGAACTCACATGGGGGCGGGTCTACACTTGTGATTTATAACGTCAACAATGTCTTATTAAAATGTGACACCAGAGGGCGCTGCAGAGCAGCAAGCCACCAGCAAAGGGAAAATGTATGTTAAAGGTTATAGAACGTTATATCTAATATTGTCCTAATGACATTTAAAATGGCGACATTGCCATTCTAAGATAACAAGGTGAGTTCCGGCACCTCTTTTTCTAGAAAGAAAGCAGTGGGCAAATCTCTCAATTCCATTTTCACTGAATTTCTCATTTTCCTACTCTTAAGCTCAGTTCATGTCAGTTTGCAAATTCTTTAAAAAAAAAGTTCTCATGAAAATTCATAAGCATTTTAGTGCAAATTTCTCCTAATAATATACATGTGTTTGTATGGATTTTTTAAGCTAGCATACACCAGCTAGATTCTGCCAGATTTCCAGATGTGGATTTTGCATTGTGTGGAAGATCAAACAAAAGCACGGAAATTAACAGGTAAGGAAATGTCAGTAATAAATTGCTATCTGAATGCAGCAGCAGACGTACAAAGATCTCTCTTGAAATGGAATGCCTACATGCTCTTTCACCCACACATGTTGTTCCAATAAAAGGCAGCTGTTGTCTCATTCTCTTGGACCAAGACAGGGAGAAGTCTTCCAAGCTGATTCTCTTAGGTCATGGACTTGCACAGTTCTGTTCAGCTGACGCCGGACTATTGAGCTGAATTGGCTTGTGCTCCCATTTTTCCACTTCTCCGTTCATGTGACAAGCTAGTCGTTGTTGTCCACAACAGTTTTCTCTTTGGAAATGGTACAGCCAAGGGTTCCATCCAATTGCCTTCCATGTTTGAGCTGCAAAGGCAGCCAATGTTTTACAAGCTGATAAAAGACTATGAGTCTCACATTTCGGCTCTACGCCCACTTCCTAAAGGTTGGATTGCAAAGTGTGATGGAATATTTATGTAAAGTATTGGAAAGGGGAAAAAAGAAAACAGGCTCTAAGCTGTAGTGCTGAAAAATAGCTCCTCCAAATTTATCACCACAAATACTGAGGATAGATCATGGAACACTAAATGTTTTCTGCTTGACATTTCACATTGTGCATTAAGAACCAGTGTGGTATGACTGGGCTAAGACATAGGAAACTCTGGCTAGCACCCTCAGTGACCCATGTAGTTCACTGGGCGGCAATGGGCAAATTGCTGGGTTCCTGAGAGCTAGAGTCCAACAGCATTAGCAGGGGTTGAAGTTAGCAATGCCTGCTATAAGTCAAGGTCTTTGCTAAAGAAATGTACAGTAAGCATTAGACCAGGGGTCAGCAAACTTTTTCAGCAGGGGGCCGGTCCACTGTCCCTCAGACCTTGTGGGGGGCTGGACTATATTTTGGAAAGAAGAAGAAGAACGAATTTCTATGCCCCACAAATAACCCAGAGATGCATTTTAAATAAAAGCCCACATTCTACTCATGTAAAAACACCAGGCAGGCCCCGCAAATAACCCAGAGATGCATTTTAAATAATAAGGGTAAAGGTAAAGGGACCCCTGACTGTTAAGTCCAGTCATGAATGACTCTGGGGTTGCAGCACTCATCTCGCTTTACTGGCCGAGGGAGCCAGCATTCGTCCACAGACAGTTTTTCCAGATCATGTGGCCAGCATGACTAAGCTGCTTCTGGTGAACCAGAGCAGCGCACAGAAACGTCGTTTACCTTCCATAAAAGGACACATTCTACTCACGTAAAAACACGCTGATTCCTGGACCGTCCGCGGGCCGGATTGAGAAGGCAACTGGGCTGGATCTGGCTCCCGGCCCTTAGTTTGCCTACCCATTAGACAATGCAGACCAGAAGTCTTTTCCAAGTTAGCATTAGATATCATTATCCTCTGAAACATAAACACGGGGGGCGGGGACCTAGAATCTGACTGTGTGTGGACCACCCAGATTTTTCAGAAGATCATTGTTGACATTTGGGGTTAAATGTTTCAGGATCAACTGAGGACTCCTCCTTCCTTGTGGGCACACGCTTTTGGAATGGGCTTGCCTTGGCGCTCTGCCAATCCCCGACTCCAGTAAGTTCAGGCACATACGGTAAGATCTTTATATTTATTTTAGCCCTTTTCCTGGTTTTCGTTTTAGCCTCAGGGGCTGGAGAATTTGGGTCTGATTTTATTTTCTAACAACAAGACGACACCAATTCTTCATTGTCCCCCCCATTACAGAGAGACTTGGGTGTAATTTATCATTTTATTAACTTTGTAAACAAGTGGCTAGCAACTATGGCAAAAGTTGCTGTGTAAATCAATAAAGCAACAAAGAAGACAACACTTTTAATTAGCTTTAAAATGGTATTAGTTGCACAATCTGTCACCCAGCTAATGTTTGGGAGGCTGCACATATTAGCACAATTTAGGTCCAGGGTGGCAGAACCGGGTGCACCCAACAACGAATATTTATAGTAAGACATTAAACAACTCCTCTGATGCAAGTCTATGGAAGAAACTGTGAACAGACCAAAAGCTGTTAAGCAGCTGGCAAATTCATGTTCTACATAGAATTGCAGAGCTGAAAGGGACCCTAAGGAGCATCTAGTCTTGTGGTCTTGTTGTGAACCACCCTGAGACCTCTGGGTATAGGGCAGTGCATAAGTTGAATAAATAATAATAATAATAATAAAAATAATAGTCCAACCTTCTCCAATGCAGAAATATGCAGCTGTCCCATATGGGGATCAAACCTGCAACTTTGACATTATCATCCTTGCATGAACAAAAAGAGGATCCTCTGGATAGTTGTATCAACAACCTAACAACAACAATTTAAATGGGGATATAGAAAAAAATTGTTGTTCAGGGCATGACAGCAGTGTCAGAAATGATATTTAAAAAGATCACCTTAAAAAAAAGGTTTAAGCATTATGTATGTGTTGAATCAGGACGCGGGTGGTGCTGCGGGTTAAACCACAGAGCCTAGGACTTGCCGATCAGAAGGTCGGCGATTCGAATCCCCGCGACGGGGTGAGCTCCCGTTGCTCGGTCCCTGCTCCTGCCAACCTAGCAGTTCGAAAGCACGTCAAAGTAGATAAATAGGTACCGCTCCGGCGGGAAGGTAAACGGCATTTCCGTGCGCTGCTCTGGTTCGCCAGAAGCGGCTTAGTCATGCTGGCCACATGACCCAGAAGCTGTACGCCAGCTCCCTCGGCCAATAAAGCAAGATGAGCTCCGCAACCCTAGAGTCGGTCACAACTGGACCTAATGGTCCGGGGTCCCTTTACCTTTATGTGTTGAATCAGCCTTGTAAATATTAAGAAACCCACAAAAGTTACTAGCCAGAAAAACATTACTGACCTGCTAGAGTCTAGCACAGAAGGTATAGCTCTATCACTTCTGCAACAGCCCCCTGTATTTGTATTCTGGGTCCAGAGGAGGGACAGAGTGCTCCACCTCTCCAATGCCAGCCTGCATGTGACTCATTGTAGTCGGTGTCTTGTGCTTAAGTACAAAGCTGGTGGAACATACACACACTTAGGAAGACCTTCAATATTTAGCTGAAGCAGAAAGAGGAAGCCTTGAAGTACAGGCATTTTAACTACCTGACAATGATTTACAGATGGTATCCAAGTCCGAGTAGACTTGCAAAGAAGTCTAAGACTGAATCAGATAAGTGCTGGAGATGCAATGAGACTGGGGGTAAAGGTAAAGGTAAAGGTACCCCTGCCCGAACGGGCCAGTCTTGACAGACTCTGGGGTTTGTGCGCCCATCTCACATCTATTGGCCGGGGGCCAGCGCTGTCCGGAGACACTTCCGGGTCACGTGGCCAGCGTGACAAAGCTGCATCTGGCGAGCCAGCACCAGCGCAGCACACGGAACGCCGTTTACCTTCCCGCTGGTAAGCGGTCCCTATTTATCTACTTGCACCCGGGGGTGCTTTCGAACTGCTAGGTTGGCAGGCGCTGGGACCGAGCAGCGGGAGCGCACCCCACCGCGGGGATTCGAACCGCCGACCTTTCGATCGGCAAGCCCTAGGCGCTGAGGCTTTTACCCACAGCGGGGTACCTTCTATCATATGTGGTGGACCTGTAAAAGGGTAAAAGAGTATTGGGAAATAATCCATAATGAATTGGAAAAAATGTTTAAAAGTACTTTTTCCAAAAAACAAACAAACCCTGAGTCCTTTTTGTTGAGGATAATTCAGATGGAAATTCCCAAGTGTCAAAAAAGGTTATTTATGTATGCCACTACTGCGGCTCGAGTTTTGTTAGCCCAAAAATGGAAATCGAGCGAAGTCCCAACTAAAGAAGAATGGCAACTTAAACTGTTGGAATATGCGCAGCATGCGGACCTAACATATAGAATAAGAGAACAAGAAGAACCTATGTTTAAAGAAGATTGGAAAATGTTTACTGAATATATGGGGGGAAACTGTGTTTATTTGAAAACGTGGACAGCATTAAGATAAATTCAACAGTGTAAACAAGTAAACAAGTTTTGATGGCTGCAATAATACAATACTGAATGGTATAGTTTCTGTAAAATATGCAGGGGTTTATGATATGTAAAATGAACCATGGAAAGAGAAGGGAAGTCACTGATATTTTTAAGGTTGTTTAAATGAATATTCTAAAATGTAAAACAGAAAATTTAATAAAAATTAAAAGGGGAAAAAGTAGAAGTACAAGCATTTTGATGGGCTCTTAGAAGGTGAATGGTTTCTCTTTTAAATGCAGCTTGCCTTTTTGAGGGGGGGGGGGGCGTTATGATGGATCTTTGGTAGAGGAGGGGGGCACTGCTAATGTTTCGTCCCTGGCTGTCTTCCTTTCTATTTCAGTTGCAAGATCTGCCAGTGTAGATGCAAGCTAACAAACCATTTTAGCCATTCTGGATCTAGAGGCAAAGTTCCATAGGGCTCCATGTCATGCTACACAAAGAGCATTTTCTCAGAATATCCTTGGGTCAGGGCATCAGCTGATGCAAGGAGGGTTGCGTGCGAGTTTCCATGAACTGGGAAAATATTCTGCAGCTACATGGAATGAGAAATTTTCTCCTTAGAACCATGCATACTGTGGATTTAAAAAAAATGTATGCTAAAATTTGTCGGCGTATGTTTCCAGGTAACATCCAAAGCAGCAATGGCAGCTCTTTAAGGCAATGTTAGCTTATATTTGGAAATTTATATTTAGAAACGCAGCCTAGTCACCTGATAAAAGAGTCCTGATTTAAGAATGATCAGATCAAAGCTTGGCTTTCATTCAAGAGAACACTTTTACACAATTTATTGGCTTGTTGGGAACATCATACACACGGATACTTTTCAAGTTGCTGAAAAACCCAGAGGCCAACTCTCCATTGGAGCACCCTGCTCAGTTCCTATCCAAGCATCCTGCGTCAATGTCATCCCTCCTCAACTGAACTGTAAAATCTGTCCGCGGTGATGTGTTGTCCAAGTTAATGTGTTGTCGAATTGCAGAGTTGGAAGGGACCTTGAGCGTCATCAAGTCCAACCCCTGGAATGCAAAAATATGCAGCTGTCCCACATGGGGATTGAACCTGCAACCTTGGCATTATCAGCACCAATGAAGCTATCCACGCTGTGGTATTGATGTTTGTTCCAGGTGCAAATGCCCATCCAAATTAAAAACAATTACTGTTCTCCCTCCCCACTTGTTTCTAATATAGGTAAAAAGGTAAAGGAGCCCTGGATTGTTAAGTCCAGTCAAAGGGGACTATTTGGTGCGGCACTCATTTCGTTTTTTAGGCTGAGGGAGCTGGCATTTGTCCACTGACAGCTTTCTGGGTGATGTGGCCAGCATGACTAAACCGCTTCTGGAGCAACGGGACACTGTGACGGAAGCCAGAGTGCACAGAAACGCTGTTTACCTTCCTGCCGCAGCGGTGCCTATTTAACTGCTTGCGCCAGTGTGCTTTCGAACTGCTGGGCTGGCAGGAGCTGGGACAGCAGCAGGAGCTCACTCCATCACGGGGATTCGAACCACTAACCTTCTGATCAGCAAGCCCAAGAGGCTCAGCGGTTTAGACCACAGTGTCACCTGCATCCCATTTTACCTTTTCGGGTGGCGCTGTGGGTTAAACACAGAGCCTAGGACTTGCCGATCAGAAGGTCGGCCGTTCGAATCCCTGCGACGGGGTGAGCTCCCGTTGCTCAGTCGCAGCTCCTCCCAACCTAGCAATTCGAAAGCATGTCAAAGTGCAAGTAGATAAATAGGTACCGCTCTGGTGGGAAGGTAAACAGCGTTTCCATGCGCTGCTCTGGTTTGCCAGAAGCGGCTTAGGCATGCTGGCCACATGACCCGGAAGCTGTACGACGGCTCCCTCGGCCAATAAAGCGAGATGAGCGCCGCAACCCCAGAGTCGGCCACGACTAGACCTAATGGTCAGGGGTCCCTTTACGTTTACCATACAAGCTTCTTTCACTGGGTTTTTTTTGGGGGGGGGTACACTTGTAAAACGGAAGGTTTTAAAGTGTAGGTATGAGACCACCTCGGAGCAACTCTCTGGGGACAGAGTCCCAGGAGGAGGAGAGGCCCTCTGCACATGCCCAGAGGCGCCCATCCTGGTGACTCAACATTTTCACAGCTGGCATTCCAAAGAAGCCCCTGAGCTTGGGCTCGCCCTTCCTTTCAGAAACAGCAACTATTAATCTGAAGAATCAATCACCAGAGCTCATCAAGCCGCGCGTGCGCGGGGAGGGGGGCATCTCTCTCTCTCTCACCCGCGCGCGCTCCCCCCCCCCCACGCCCGCCCTTTACTCCAGTTCCTCATGCGCTGCGCTGGCCGTCTGGAGAGGGAGCTCCAGTTGCGCATATAGGTATAGATACACGGAGAAAGGAGCGCGCGCGCGGGCACAGCGCGGAGATTAGCATCAAGGAGACACAGAGGCTTAGAAGAGGTGGGGGGGGGGAGGGAGCGAGCGGGGGGGGCGCGCCTCTTCCCCACTCGGGACTGAAACCAGCGGCTCCCTTTACGCGCGCCTGCTTGGGGTCCTTGTGGCGACAGGGCGGGGCGCGCGCGGTGCGTTTGCGCGCGCGAGAGGCGTTTTAACTTTTCCTCGACATTCTCCTCAGGATACCCCCGAGTTCCCCTTTCCCCAAGCCCCTCGGCGGCTTCTCTCCTTCCCTCACGCCGCCTCGAACTTCTCCATTCAGAGGCTCCCCTAACCGCCTCTCCAAAAAGAGAAAGAGAAACAGCGTCGGAGGAGGAAGGGAAACCCATGCAAAAGGCTTGCCCGGGCCTGGAAGCCCCGGCTGGCGGTAGTAGCACCACCACCAAGTCTCTAATCCTCGCCGAGGGAGGAGGACGGTGGGAGTTGGGTCTGGCAGGGAGGGGGCCGCGCGCGCTTCGCGGGCGTTTTCGCTGCTAAGGGGCGGCTGGAGGCCACCGTACCCGCCGCCGGCAAGACAGCGAGGCGCACACGTTGGCTGCAAAAGTCCGGAGGATCTCAAGTCTGTGTTTGTGCATGAGATCGCAGGCGCCGGATCGGTGCAGGAGAGGAACCATGTGAGTGTGCCCCTCGGCTTCCTATTCTCCAAGCCAAATAAATGCACGCGCATAACCCGGGAAGGGGAATCAAATCCTAAGAGAGAGAGAGATTGGAGAGGGAGAGAGACGCCGGGGTGGCGGAAAGTCTCTTTCTCCTTGGCTGCTTTTGTTTGCAAATCCGGCGGCTTGGAAGATGGAGATGGATGTTCGGGGAGTTTCTCCGTGCCCGGAGCCCATCCCCCACACCGCGCAGGGGTCTGGAGGCTGTCAGCAGCAGCAGCGGCAGCAGCAGGATGGGCAGGCAGGGGAAAGCGCCGGTGACAGCGCGCAGCAGCAGCAGCAGCCGGAGAAGAGGCATAGCGACGAGAAGGAAGACAAAAAGGTAGGTTCCCCCACCAACTCTGCGTCCTTCCCCCTTTGCCGAGGCGGAAATCGCCGAGCGCGCACAGGAGGGGTGGGGTGGGGGTGGGGAAAGCCGCCTTTAAGAAACTGGGAGGGTCGAGCGGGTGGGGGAGAGCAATCTGGATATAGGAAGTAAATGATCGTGGACGGGGGAGGAAGGGGAGTAAAAAAAAAAAAAAGGAGCCCTACGTCTCTCCGTGCAGAAATGGTGCCTTGGATTTTAAGCCTAAATGTATGCGTTGTATGCATTTTTAAAAAACTTATGTTTTAGAAGTGTTCTTGTCATCCCCCACCCGCTTTGATGCATTGCTTTTCTTTCCTTCCTTCCCCAAATCGAAAACAATGAGTTATTCGGCGCAGACAAGGGCGGTCCTAATGTGGTTTAAGGGCAAGGCAAGATTAAGAAGTCTGAAAGAGCCACTTGTTAAGGGTGGGACCCTTCTCTGTAAAGGATTGTGGTTCTTTTTCAACAGCGTTGTTCTGGGTCCAGTGTCGAGGGCGCGGTGAGGGGTGGGGCGCTTTACGAACTGCAACGACAACGGAGGAAAAACTGCTGGCTCAAAAGTTTGCTTTAACAGCATATCCCTTGCTGAAGTGTCTCCTCTGGCATATAGGGAACACGGGCCTAGAATATGCTGAATGGATATCAAAGGGAGAGGAGGAAAGCCTGCACGGTTTTGGGTTTTTTTGCTGCTACATCCTTGCTGTGTCATTGTAGATGGGCTGCTTCATCCTGTACCAAGAGCAAGAATCCTTTGGCAAACTGAAAGAAATGGGTCATCCTTGCCTTCCTTGGTGGTGCTGATAGATCTTCTGCTCTGCGAATTCTTTGAAGCAGGCTTCCAAAGAGAGGGGAGCATGTCCCTGCTAAAGATAATGCTAGTGAAACACATTGATCAGTCCTCCTGTCTGTAGGCATGCCTGCCTTGCCAATCATGTTTCCCAGCATGGGTTTCATAAATGGAAGGACTGGCGTGCTTGCAGCAGAGATGCTCACAATGGCCTAAGCTTGCCTACAACGGTGAATGTGGACTATTGATCGAGTGAAAACATTTGCATGCTGCAAAAGTTGACTAACGTGCCATTGGAGTTCGTGTGCTGCCTATCCGCTGTGGACGATTGCGGCGTTAGTAGTAGGTTGTTTCCTTCTTAAATATGAATGGCTGCGCTATCCTGGGAACTGGTGTGTTTTCATGGTGTAGTTTTCACATTCATGGGAGAGTTCTGATGCTTGTATTAAAAGATGTATAAGGAAAGAGCCACTCAACCAACCAATGGAGAAACAGATAACAGCCACAAAAACTTATACATGGGTCAAAGGAAAGGGAATCCAGTTACTTCAATAAAGTAGTGTTTATGAAGCAAGTGATCCTCTATTGCTTAATAAATTCCAGTTGCACCTGGAATTAGATCTTTTCTGATCTGTGTCAATTGAGTGCCTCCGCCTTGCTGTGCTATATAATTAAACATTATGTGCCAACTATATAGGACATTAATTTTTATTGTCAACGGAAAAGGATACTCATTCTACTGAATTCTCTCTCTCTCACACACACACTAGAGGCTGTTGGTTGACAACACTACATTTAATTCTCGTGCCTCTATTTGTATTGGTTACTTTCTAACATTGCTGCTGCTGCTATTATTATTACTATTATTAGGATCTCTTTCCTCCCCACGCTCAAAAAACCTGGAATGCCAATTTTGCATTCTTGCTTTTAAGCTTCCTAAGGTGTCTTGTGTTCTAGTAAGTGCTAGTAATTTTTTAACTGTTCAGGCCTACAAAACCATTCCAGCTTGTGCATATTCCTCAAATATTAGCTTGCACACATTAATTAAATATACAGCGAGAGCTACTACTGAAATGTATGGCGGCTGTGCCAAACAACGCCTTCAGCATTTCAAAAGCATGCCATCAGCAGAAATCGGTGATCAGTAGTTACTTCTAGATGTACTGTGCACTCTGCCTAATGTTTTACTAGCAGCCGGTAGCAGGAAGTCAAATAATGTGTGCCTGCAGGTTAAAAGACGACACTGATGATGCTTGGCGAGATTCATAGCTAATTAAAACATACGTAATTGAGCCTTCCACTGAGATGGGTTTTCTGTTGTGTTTGTGAGCAACTTCTTGACACAGTTAACAGTACAGCTTTCCCTCTGGTGTTGCCTTTCAAATAACATGATGACAGCATTCCTCTTGATGCCCGGTATCAAAGCTGAACTTACCTTATTTATTGCCTAAAGAACTCTGTTTCTGGGACTGGGGGTAGGGAGAAGGGAACTACTAATCAATTATGGGTTTACAGTGCTTTCACCAGTGCTAAACTGTTCCAGGTCTTTTTAAAGGATACCACTGATTGTCAGCAACTAAATCACTTCTGTTTTATTTATTTCAAAATATTAAACGGACCATTTTCCAAATTGATACATCATGCACATGTATGGGCACACACACACACACACACACACACACACACAGTCTCTCTTCAGTGTATTGAAATGCTGCATACACTTAGTGTGAAATCTGTGCGATGCTCACTTCAGTCGTGCTCAAAGCTATCTTGTGAAGTGAGTCAGTAAGGCTGCAATATTACAGATACTTTCCTAGAGTAAACCCCTGTGAAAACAGCGGGATTTACTTAGGAGTACATTTGTAGGAATGTGCTGCAATACTGCCTTTGCATAAGACGAGATTAACTTCTGCTTAAGCCAGGCTTTAAATCCAGGTCTAAGGAGCAAGGTAACATTCTGCAAAATCATGTTTTTGAATTCTTCTCCCCATGTAAAAGGCAAAGCAAAGCTTGAGTGCAGAAAACAGTATATTGGAGAGAGACAAAACTAAGTCTCCCTGGAGAGCTGGCTTTCTACAGGAAAGTATTCCATATTTTCCCTCTTTGCAGCGAGTGAATGTTGGTTTTCCAAGTAGGGTGGTTGTGGTGGTAGTTTCAAAGGTGGCAGCTGGGAGGCAGGACAGTATTTCTGCAGTTTCTGGCAAGGTTTCCAGACAGTCTATAGTAGTACAACCTGCAATGAATTGTTGATATTTAAGGAGGTATATTCAAAACATCTGTGAACCCTATTGATTTGTAGAATGATATCTCCGTTGGTAGAGCATCTTAATCTCAGTATCGTGAATTTGAGATCCACGTTGGGCCAAAAAAATCCTGCATTGCAGGGGGTTATAATAGATGACCCTTGTGGTCCCTTTCCAACTCAGCCATTCTGTGATTCTCAAGTCAAGGCTTGAAAGCTGAAAGAACATGCATTGGTTTTCGAACGATTTCGGGAGTCAAACGGACTTCCGGAACGGATTAAGTTTGAGAATCAAGATTCCACTGTACTTCTTTTCAGGCAGACCTCAAAAAGTGGCTCATCAATGATTAAAGTAGTCTTCAAACTATTAAACAGAAGAAAACAACACTTTTCATTACAAGGCATTTCATCAAAACTCTGTAGTTTTCAAAACCTTCCCCAGACATTAAAAAAATCTTCTGAATTGGATGTACTTTACAGGTTAGCATAAGCATTAGAAGCTTCACTCTTGCCTTGCAGATCATACAGAATAAAGTCTGACAGCGGGAAGAGAAAACGAGAGGGAGGGACTAGAAGGGGACCAGGCCTTGTACCCCAACAGAGATGATGGGCAGGGGAGAGGAGGAATTCTCGCTTATGGGAAACATCAAGTGAGCTGTTTAATGGGTAGGAAGAGAAAGGCGCTGAAGCAGAAACGTACAAACCCAAGTTTTGAGTGGGGAGAAGGTGGGGAGCTGTTTCAGAGGCAGCAGAATGGCCATGGAGGAAGCAGCAAAGAGTAATTCAGGGAGGTGGTTTCTTTGACAGTGCAGAAGACAGTAGCCAGCTTGCTAGGGATTAAACAGAGTTGTCAGAAAGAAAGTAGAGACAGTTAAAACAGAAAAGGGCTCACCCAATGAGGCAGTCATAGCAATAGCCTCCTGGCAGCAGCGCCAGCTGGGAGGGTGAGTTGGATGGGGGGGCTGCATGGCACACCAGCGGAGTCAATCTGGCGTTCCACCTTGTCTGCTACTGGAAGGTCCTCTGGTAGCAAGGCACCAGGGCTCTACTACCAGAGTTGCTAGTTTGACCCTCCCAGAGTCTTACAGGGGGTGTCTAAATAGTTGTCCATTGGTTAGAGCAGGCATCCCCAACCTTTGGCCCTCCAGATGTTTTGGATTACAATTCCCATCATCCCTGACCACTGGTCCTGTTAGCTAGGGATCATGGGAGTTGTAGGCCAAAACATCTGGAGGGCCACAGGTTGGGGATGCCTGGGTCAGAGGCTTCCAAGACTTCATACCAACATTGTTCTCTGATCTATCCATGCTTGTTCTTCCTATTCCTTCCTGTTACTGTGCAGTTACTGTATTGTGTTGAGATGAAACCCAACCAGAACTAGGCTAGGGCTGGTGTTCAGGTTGTACTGAAATATGTTCATGGAACTCAGCTGAAGCTTGTGTCAAATAGTGAGCTAAACAAAATTAAGAAAATTGCTAATCCATAATACTTGAGGAAGGGTATTTCCTATTTTGAATAGAGCATGCCTTCCTTGACCCGTAAGCTCTGGTTACTCTAGATCACCAAGACAATTTGCAGTGGACACGGTCATGTGTCTTCTTTTGGAAGCCTATTAAGACATGGGAAAGTTAGATCTCCAGTAGGAAATCATTACCTCTGTGTTTCAAGTTAATTCCTGTGAGAAGGACATCTTTTGTTTCTATATTCTTTATTTCCATGCACTGTCTTTCCGTTACCTTTTCAAAATTGCTTTTTTGCTCAGTCTAATGAAGTCGGTTCGTCAGCTTCTCCCAAATGCAGAGAAACGATGTTAACAAAAGAGGGTTCTTGCAGAATCCGTTTCTGAATTATTTTAAATTGAGCTCATGCTGCAGACTAGCAGAGAGAGCCTTTGGTTAGACTTCATAATGGCTTTGTCAAGTCTCATGCAATGTTGGGGGATTCTGCAAAGGGACTAATAAATACACTATTTTTTAAAATTACTTGGTCGCTGAAAAGAATTGCGGAAGCACACTGAGCCTGAACAGCTGTTTGAATTTTTTTCAGCCAAATGATCAATAAGTGGATGAAGCTTGAAAAGCCACTCACACCGATGATGATTCCTGGGGCAAGTGCAGAAAATGCTATTGTAATGGGGTGGGGGGGTGGGGAATCTCATTAAAATAGGTACTATTTTGAGCAGAGGCGATCACAGAGTGGAGTGAGGTGTGTCAGTGAGTGTTTGTATGCATGTGCAGAGAAGATTGATTATATAAACATTTGCACAGTTAGAAATAATGAACAAGAAAGAGGCCACATGGAGAATGCCCTAGAACACACATTTAATGTAACTACAGCTTTGTCTATTAACACGTGAGCTTTTATATTCATGCCCTGGAGCTAAGAGTGTATGGATTGGCTTATACCCGGTCTTGCATTTTTTCATTCTTAACTCTTGTTTTCTCTTGTTTATGCATCAGTCTGTAGATTAACTTTTAAATGACCCAGGAATGTGTATTATTTACCCCCAATGTACGTGTTACCCTAAAATGTGCATTTTGTCTGATGCATCTTATCCTAGAATATAGACTTTTGTATCCATTTTATCATAAAATAGGCATTTGAGTGTGCATATTAACTACTGGCAACCCAGCCATATGGGTGGGGTATAAATAATAAAAATTATTATTAAATTTTATTAACAAATGTACATTTTATCTGCTGTTTTTCTGCACGTTTTTAACTTGATAACTCTGTTGCAAAATTTGGTGGTGTGAAAACTAAAGGATAGCTGGACTTTGATTAGTGCCAATGAGGTCCTTAAAAATGTCGACCAAATAATTCATTGAGCATTCTGCACCTGAAGCAAGTCTGATATTTTCAGTATAATTCAGTAGGGGCTGGCAGATGTCCATTGTTTTAAAGGGCACATCTTACCACAATAGAAAACCACGTCTGTCTCCCCTGAATTCAGCTCCATTGAACCAATAGAACAAATGCCAGCTCTTCAACCTCTACTTGAGTGTCTGCATATACTTGCTTCTTAGAAACTTGGAGGTGTTGGGGTATCTCCTGCTGCAGCCCAACCCATTGTTGCCCTTTTCCCAGTCAGTCAGATACCCTACAAAAAAAGCAGGAATAAATCTCTGCTGCAATACACATTTTGCAAAATGTCTACTACATTTTGATGTGTCTGCCATGGATAATGTCCAAGGTGAATAACACAGTCCCCTCCATAACACGAAATGACATTTGCCATTTTTAATGTGTGGATTTACAAGAAAAAAAATTGCCTAGTTTTCATTCAGAGTGAAATTAACTAGACCAGAAGCTGCTCTTGATCTTCGCTAGTCCATTTCACTTCACATTTTGATTTTATCAGGCTACGGAGAATAACTGTGCCTTCATAGACGCTTGCCCTTGCAAACGTTTTCATCCCCCCTCCCCAGTTTTCTTCTTACTGTTGTCAAGGTGCTGATCAAGGCTAGAGCAATAGGAGCAGGAACAAGTAAGTTGCACTCCCAGGAATTTTGCCACGGGGAAAAAATGTATCTCTGTACAGGCATCCAAGTATTACCTTCTGAAAACCTTGCAGGTTCTGATTTCATATCTCTGCTTAGCCAGCTGTGTGATGCGCTAGTGATGGCTGGTGGGTTGGGGTATATTGCAGTACCAGCCACTGCCACTGAGTGGCAACCAAGAGGAAGGGGTTCCACAACCTCAGTCCCAAGTGTTGCATGGCAGTGGACTAACTTGGGAAGGAATTGGCTTGTAGAAGGATTACCTGTCGCCACTGGTGCCCCCACTGTCTGACGTGTATTGGGGACATCCTGGGAAGAGGGCCTTCTTATTTGTGGCATCGTGTCTTTGGAAAACTCTCCCCAGAGAAGCTCACCTGGTGCCTTCACCTTTTCAACAAGCTCTTTCTGTTTTCCTCTTGAACTCCCACAACTTGATTGTTTAGGCCAGGGGTCAGCAAACTTTTTCAGCAGGGGGCCGGTCCACTGTCCCTCAGACCTTGTGGGGGGGGGGCAGGACTATATTTTGAAGGGGGGGGAATGAACGAATTCCTATGCCCCACAAATAACCCAGAGATGCATTTTCAATAAAAGGACAGATTCTGCTCATGTAAAAACACGCTGATTCCCGGACCATCTGCGGGCCATATTTAGAAGGCAATTGAGCCTTAGTTTGCCTACCCATGGTTTAGGCCTCAATTGTACCTTCTGTTTTTACAATGCTTTTGTTGTTGTTGCTTTATGATTTTATTAGATTTTTTAAAAAATTCATTATTGTTAGTGTTCTTGCTACCTGTTATTGAAGGGTGGGATCGTGATTTGTGAAATAAATTCAACCATCTGCAGTCCTGTGCACAGTGGGACTTAACTTCTGTTCAAAGTTGCCTAGTTGCATTTGTGGCATGCCTGCCTGTTACTGCTAAACTATACATGGTGATTTTATATATAGCGACTAATGCCACAGGTAGTTTGCTGCTGAATAACAACACACACCAGAGATATGTGGACAGAGTTTTCATGCCAGAGAGCCTTTGACTAATTACATTCCAGTCCAAACAACATGCTTCAGTTCCTTCTTGAACATTCCCTAATACATATGAGCATATTCCTAATATAATTTCTGATAAAAGTAGTGCAGTTCGTCTTCCAAAGTAAAGAACTAGAATGCAGGAGCTGTCCACCAGCTTGGAACAGATGGACACCAATTAGTGTTTAATGCTTTTGAAAATGTTGCTCTGTAGTTCTGAAGAGATTTCAGGTCTTTTGTGCTTGCATTGAACAACTTAGGATCTATTCCACACCTGAGGTTTAAATCAGCAATGTTTTAAATGGGCTATTCGTTGGAATTTATATTCATTTTTCCTTCTAAATTTCCTCCTGTATATACAGCATTCATTTGTGACGCTAAATTAATGAAAATGTCTTAAATGTGCTTCGTAGATTGCAGTCCTGTGCACATTTATCTGAGAATACCACTGAAGTCAGGAGGATTTACTTCTGAGTAGACATTATTATTATTATTATTATTATTATTATTATTATTATTATTTATTGAATTTATATACCACCCTATACCTGGGTGGGGTGTGTGTCTCAGGGTGGTTCACAGAATAAAATCAAGATATAGAACCACAAAATACATAATAAAAATAAAAATAACAACCCAATAGTCCAGAGCATAAGATTGTGCTGTTAGTGTATCACATATGAGAATGTACTTAGGCTGCAATTCTCAGCATATTTACACGGGAGCAAGTCTCTTTGTATTCAGTGGGACCTAATTCTGAGTAATGTTTGGGATGGTGTTGCTAGGTTCCAGATTGCTTCTGTGTTGCTGGGATATTTATCATCCCATGGAAATGCAATAGCCAGTAATCAGTGTAAAGGGTAAAGGGACCCCTGACTGTCGCGGATGACTCTGGGGTTGTGGTGTTCATCTTGCTTTACTGGGATGAGGGAGCTGGCATTTGTCCGCAGATAGCTTCCGGGTCATGTGGCCAACATGACTAAGCCGCTTCTGACGAAACTAGAGCAGCGCCCGGAAACACCATTTACCTTCCCGCCAGAGTGGTACCTATTTATCTATTTGCACTTTGACGTGCTTTCGAACTGCTAGGTTGGCAGGAGCTGGGGCAGAGCAATGGGAGCTCACCCTGTCGCGGGGATTTGAACCGCCGACCTTCTGATGGGCAAGTCCTGTGGTTTAGACCACAGCGCCACCCGCGTCCCTTCAGTAACTGGTGTAGGTACTCGCAAAAGAAAATAAAAAATTATACAGCTCAGATCTCCCTATACTCTGGCTGCAGGAGCACTGCTTCTATGATATTTTTGTGTGTGTCTTTAATACTTGTCTGGCATGCAGCATCCTCTGCTTAGAATTTTTTATAATTGTGGGATTCTCAAACTTCTGCAGAGTGTATCTGGCCAGATAATAAATAAACTGCCCCCCCCCAACTTGAAACCAAGACAAAGGCATGATGCCAAGCCGGTCCCTGGCTGGGAGAGAGAAGTATGTTTATTGAACTTCTCCCAAAGAGTGAGTTGCTCAATAGGGTGTCATCATTCAATACAAAGGAAGTGAAGATACATAGTTGATAAGGATATTGAGGGAAATCCGGTCCATTGTCTGCTGCTACTCACTCAAGAGATACACAAAAGCTTCTTAATATGTGTGTGCGTGCAAGGGGGAAGCTCATGCTTCTCTGCATGTAATCCTTGCAATTGTTTTCTCATGCAGAAAACCTCCAAACCTGCCTGTGAAAATATAGCAAAGCCATTTTCCTGCTGAGCATTTGTCTGTTCTGGGTTCATCTGGGGTCTTCTTCTTCTTTGGCAATCACTCACAGGCGAGTAAGAATGTCTTCCATAAACACGGTTTTAACAATGAGTCCGTAAGTGACTGTGGAGGCCAATTCTGGATCCACACATCCTTCCACAGTGGGGACATTGGTTTCCGGGTAGGAGTTGATCATGGTAAGGGTTTGCCAAGCGTGCCTTCCTCTTAGCACGTTTCTCCTTTTCATCCTGAGTTCAAGCGCCTTCAAAACCCATGACAACTTTGGTAAAGGCTGTTCTCCAATTGGAGCGCTCGCAGGCAAGTGTTTCCCAATTATTGGTGTTTATACTACATTTTTAAAGATTTGCCTTGAGACAGTCTTGAAACCTCTTTTGTTGACCGCTAGCATTACGCTTTCCATTTTAAAGTTAGGAATAGAGTAGCTGCTTTGGAAGATGACAATCAGGCATCCGCACAACGTGACCAGTCCAACAAAGTTGATGTTGAAGAATCATCGCTTCCACACTGGTGATCTTTGCTTCTTTCAGTACTCTGGTATTTGTTCGCCTGTCTTCCCAAGTGATGTGTAAAATTTTTCAGAGACACCGTTGATGGAATCTTTCGAGGAGTTGGAGATGGCGTTTATAAGTGGTCCATGTTTCACAAGCATACAGTAAGGTTGGTAGTACAGTAGCTTTGTAAACAAGCATTTTGGTTTCCTGGATCATTATTATGGGGAAGGGTCATAGTGTGTTTCCTAGATACTTCCAGGTTCAATCCCTACCCCAGCATCCCCAGTTGGAGAAATCCTGTAGCAAGGGAAGGGGAAGACCTGTGCCTGAAGCCCTGGAAAGCTGCTGCCAGTCAGAATGCGCAGTACTAGGTTACATGGGCAACTAGTCTGACCTGGAATAAGGCAGATTCCCATGTTTCTAATTTTCAGTGGCCAAATGAGTCTATAACTTATATCAAGGCACAGGAATATAAGGTCCAGAGGGAGTGATGACTAGAGTTATTAGTGAGCATTTGGAGTACTGCCTTGCTTAGGAGCGAAACCTTGTGCCCCACTGTAGCTCATTACTTTCATGTCTACCTCTGCAATCTTTATCTAGTGCACACACACACAAAAAAGGGTACAATTTTCATCCACATAGAGGTTGATCCTCTATTCAGCGCTGCCAGTAGCAAGACTCTTTGTGTGGCCCAAGATCAGAGTGAGTGGAAATAAAACCCATTAACGCCTTCAGGATGCACAGCTGAGCAAGGGCAAGGAAGCTGCAGTCCAGGGTTGTCGCTAACTGTCCACTTGTTACCGACTGCAGCGTGTTGCCTTCCATGGGAATTCAAGAACAAAAGTCTGCTTAGGGAACGGGAGTTGACAAATCATGGCTAAATGCTGCTACTAATGTGTAAGGAATATACAACGGTAGATCTAACTGCACGAAATAGAATATATGGCCATATTTCCTTACTTCAGCTAGAGAATCTCAGGGGCAAACGGAAATATTTAACGTGGTGAACCTGATACCACGTGGTAAGGAAAGTGAGTGCTATGCATTAGTAGTATGGGGCCTATACAGTGGTACCTCAGGTTAAGTACTTAATTTGTTCCGGAGGTCCGTTCTTAACCTGAAACTCCTCTTAACCTGAAGCACCACTTTAGCTAATGGGGCCCCCGCTGCCGCCGCGCCACCGGAACACGATTTCTGTTCTCATCCTGAAGCAAATTTCTTAACCTGAAGCACTATTTCTGGGTTAGCAGAGTCTGTAACCTGAAGCATATGTAACCTGAGGTGCCACTGTATACGTAGGATAGGTTCCCTTCCTCTAACAGAAGCATCTTCTTCTGATGAAAGCATTCCTTTCTACGATGGAAGGAGAACACCTATAAGAGGAAGACTTTTCCCATCTGGTCAAGGATGGGGAACCTGTGGTCCTCAGGATATTGTTAGGCTCCAGCTCCCATCAGACCCAGCCAGCAAAACCAGTGCTCAGGGATTATGGGAGTTCAGTATGAATGCATGAATGATGGGAGTTGTGTTTGATTTACAGCAGGAGAGCACTGGGTTCTTCTTCATCCCTACTTTACAATCAGCCCATAGCCTTGTGCTTTCACAAAATCTCATATTATGTTTAGATTGAGAATGAAAGGTTTGGATTCCTGGGTCGTTTGGCAGTTTTACACCTTTGTCCCTTGTGACGCAAGACACATTCTCTCACACACACAAGCATATATATAATCTCTCTATTTATCTTTTATTCGTGCTGCTTTGTGTACAAATGGTGATGAATGGTAACCAGAGCAAAACCAAAATATTAAGTCAATTGTTGTTGTGTGTATATCTGTCTGAAGCCATTAAGCAAACTTGTTAGTTTAACAGCAAACATCTTTCCTTGATTTTATTGTTTTACCTTTTTGATAAACTGCTTTGAGGTAGAATCAAATGGTTTATAAAATTTATGAAATAAATAAAATAGATAAATTGGATATATTTTATAATAAATAAATTTAAATAGATAGATACCTCTGGGTTCAGGAAGGGCTGATGTAGGGGTCAGTGGTCACCTCTGCTTTCATGGAAGAAGGCAGCACATCATAATTGTCTGTCTGTCTGTCCGTCTGTCTCTATGTGTGTGTGTGTGTGTGTGTGTGTGTGTGTGTGTGCGCGCACACACACACACACACACACACAATCCTTTTTCTTTTCATATATGCACACATGTATGCACAATAAAAAATACAAACTACAGTAAAAAGGAGATGTAACTTTTGGAACTTTTGTTCGTTCATGAACTGAAATTTGTAGACCATCCAGCTTAAAGCTCTCTAGATGTTTTGGGCTACAACTCCCATCATCTCTGACTATTGACCATGCTGATTGGGGCTGATGGGATGTGTAGTCCAAAACATCTGATTGGAACTGTGGCGTTTGTACAGAGCCCCCGGTCGTTTCACGGGCTATTGACCTGTACACCACTGCTTTATTCTTCCGCTGCCCCCAACCAGGTTTCTTCTGGTGAAATACTGAGTCTCGGGTTGTAAAGTCAACAACAAAGATTAAAGTTTACTGAAGAACAAACAAGTTTTAAATATGTTCAGAACGGTTTCTCAAATGCTCGCCCTTAACTAGATATGGCACTATCTCACACTGTCACACTCTTCTCTCTCAGTTCTATCCCTGTCTCTCACTGTACTGAAACAACCACTGTGTTCAATTTTTACTGCCTCTTGTCTGACTCTCACTCCTCTATCTCTCCATGGTTAAACCCCTGGGCTGAGCCTCAAAACCAGGTAGGCTCCGCCTCTGAGCTTCTCATTGGTCAATCTACATTAACCATTTCCACCCCCCTGTACAAACAAGGAATGGGCAAATGCCACAGGCACTACTTTGTGGGAAGACTTCCGAATTGTGGCCCTGGCCATGCTAACACGTTGCCTCCTCTAGAGAAACCCACAGTGAAAAACAGCCTGGTGAAGGCTTTTTTGAAAGCCTAAGCTACTTCTCTTGAGATGGGCTTCTAGAGATTTGTAGGTTTTTTCTTTAGACAGGCTTTGGCACTTTATAGCTTCTGCTGGTAATTTAGGCTTGCAGATTTGGAGTGGGTTGTTTGATGCAAGCCGCCTTGAGCTATTTAAATGGAAGAGACAGGTTATAAATTTAATGAACTAAACAACAACGACAACACAACCCCTATTGGCAGTAATTGCTCCAGGGTCATCGTTAACCACCCACATTTCTGTAACCGGAGTAGTCAAGCTCTGTGATAAGGACTAAATAAGGTCCACCCTACCATGTGTGTGTTGAGATGGTCTTTTTCCGTCAAAGTGCTTTTGCGCCGACCAGCTCTGGGCTAGTTTTCTTTGCACACCTCTTTGTAACATAAGAAGTTGCCTCCAGACAACCTGCTTATTTGAGCATTCATCCTCATTTGCCTGCACAAAGCTTGTGCAAAGTTAAGACTGCGCCCGCTCTGTATTGAGCATTCGTCCTGATTTGTTTTGCAGGGACGTTATATGACAATGGACATTCATCCTGGTTAGCTTTCCCAGTGTATATACATTTTCCTATTTATCATTTGTCCACCCTTCACTTCTTAGTGTATAACCACAGGAAATCCTTAAAATAAAATAAAATGTTGCGCTAGGGTGATAGAGTGCCTTCATCCACTTTGATTGCACGAGCCTGAATTTCCACTGTGCGTTGGGATCCCTCCCCCAAAATATTGACACTCAGCCTATTTGTTCTCTTGGCTTAGCTTGTCTGTTCTGACGGGTTGCATTCTTCCGGCGTCTCAGGCAGACCTGTTTTCTGCTACCTTTCCTTTTCATTGGCCGTGATGTGGAGTGAACCCGGGACCTTCTGCATGCCAGCCATGTGCTCTGATATGCAGCCACAGCCCCACTGTTAAGTTGTGGGTGAACATATCAGACGGCGCAGCGATTCTTCAAACAGCTCTTGTTTATTCACAGGCCAGAACAGAACTGAACTGAAGGGTTCAGCCAGCCTGCTTATATAGAGCTCCAGTACAATGTAATTGTAACAACTTTCTGTAACTATCCAATCACTGAACGTCACTTTCGATCCCTTATTTGCATATGGACCTGAACTATCTACAGTATCCCCCTGCTGGCCCAGGGTGAGAACTTCAGTACATAACACCCACCTTTTCGTTAAAGCTGGGAGTGATGGCGAATCCAGGTGCTCGATGCAGAATGGAGGTGGTGGGAGCAGTGTTAGGGAACAATTCCCCAAGAGTCATTTTTCGCACTCTTAGCTGCTTGTCTTCCATTTTTAGCATTTTGATCTTATTTAAGTGTACAATAATGAGGTGTATTTCGGCATTCTCTTTCTCTGTATTGCATCAAAGCTTTTTCTAAATTATTTTTTAAATCGCATCTTTGGACGTACTTGTTGGATGGAAGCGGAGTTGCAGCAAAATGTCTCCAACCAGTTACAGGAGTCGTCATTAGCACACACAGCATATTGGCCTAACAAAAGGAATAAGGTGTTTGAAGTGCCTTGGAGAATAAGGAGCCATGTTCTGAAGTTGAAACTGTCACTAGAAATAGCGCATTTTTGAGTGATATGTCTTAAAAAGCTTTTCCATTAGAATAAGCTCTTTCATGTTCCGAGCACTTTCTCCTTTTGCATAGGAGGGTCACATAAAATGTCAGATGTCGATATTGATGTACTGCACCGAGTTTAACATGTTTAAAATTAATGTGCATTCAACGCTGTGCCCTAATGTCATGTGCGGGAATGTCTGTGGTATATCAAACAGGCTGTGGGAAATGAAAACCCCTCTTTTATCGGCATTTGGTAAGGAATCTGAACAGGAGGCCGGATTCCTTTGACCACAACAATATTACAGTTTAAATACACACATACATAAATTTCAGTCAAATGTTTTCATTCATTCTGGGCTTAAGGAATCCTTTTCTCCAGCACCTCTTTTGGATGAGTGTCTACCTATTTTTTAGAAATTGTTGCAACATATCCATTTCTGCATTTCAGAGTATGTTTACCTGGGAATAAGCAGGGGGACTTACTTCTGAGCAAACCCATACACAGGATCTTGCTGTTAATGCACACCCATGCTGTCTATAATTTCAGTACGGCTACATAGGTGGCAACCCAGGCTTTGCAAAAAGCAAAAACTCCCAAGCACAGGTGAAGCTCCGCTCTAATTTGTATACAGGGATTTCTCCTAAATTTGAATTTATGGGGTGCATTCAGAGCTCATCTTATATTCAATAATCAGTCTGCCATAATATATAGCGGGACTATCTAACTTAGTATTTCAGCCTGAAAACCTTGGCAACAGCATCGTTATTTTTATGCAAATTGAGAAATTCGGGAGATTATAAAGTGAGTAATTTCTATTCCGTAGGCACTGACAGTGCAATGTTTTTCTTTGACACTCCATCTGAACATGCAGCGCTGAATTAGTCAAAAGGCAGTGATGGCTTTTCTGGATGAAACTAGACTTTCACAGAGCCGGCTGAAGACGTTTTGCTGCCTGAACACAGGGCAAAATGGTTCTTCCTCCCCTTTCTGTGTACAGAAGCAGACTGGACTGTCACTTTCATCTTTACTTGTTCACCTAGCGTCCTCCACCGCCCCTGAGGCTGCCCATGGCAACAGAGAGGGGTGCCTGGGGGCTGCTGCTGCCCCTCAACATCTGCTGTCCGGGGTAGTTGTGTTTGTCTGCCTAATGGTGGAGTTGGCTAGACAATTCTGGCCAAATTGGTTCTATCCACTGCATATTGTTCACTTTGGCTGTTGAAAAACCAGCGAGAGCCGTTGAAAACCAAGCCTTCCCATATCTGCATATTTCCACCCCCTTCATCTGCATAAATTGTGGGTTTTTGTTTTTGCGCCATGCTGGAGTATGAGAAAACATGGCACCTATAAAATCTACATAGACAATGTTGTAGGGTTTGTGTGACCTTGCAGCCCTCAAAAGAACCCTCTTCACACAGCACGCTCCAGTTGGTTGTCCAAGATCTCAGAAGTCAGGAAGCACCTATTGCTTTTTTCCTTCATGCTTCCATGTTTGCTGAGAAAGCAGTTCAGGAGACCCTCCATATGCCTCTTACAAGAAGCCCACTAAGTTGGTTCCCATTTCCTTTTCCAATCCCTACACTCTACTGAGTGGGCTCTTGCTCGCAACTCTGCCTTTCTTTTCGAGTGGGTTTCAGTCTTTGCTCCTGGCTGAGGAAATGTTTCGGGCGCTGCTGCCTGTAGCACCAGACTCCTTTCCCCCCCTTTCCTGCCAAACTACCAGAAAAGCATGATGGCCACCAAGGCTGGTCCAAGACACTTTGTTGTCTGAGACAGAGCTGCAAATGGCGCTCCCGTGTTCTGCAAGTCAAGGCGCATGAGACCCAAGGCTGATCAAACGGTATTGCCGCCTGAGGCATAAAATTCTGCAAGCATGTTACCCTCACCCTCCCTGGCAGGGAAAGTAAACAATTGATTGCCTTTCCATGACTCCTCATATCAGCCACTCAAGGCAGTTGCCTCACTTTGCTTAATGGTAGAGCCGGTCTGCCACCCACGGTTTCCACAGCTAGTCAGCTGTTCCCTCTAGCGGCTCACCTGTTGGCTCCCCATCTCCTTTGTCCCCTTCCCCACATCCCTGTATCCCATGGCGTTGGTACAGTGGGTTTATCACTTAGTTGCATTGCCCTCCTACCAACCCTGGCCACTTTACAGGAATTCTATCAGGAAGCCTGTGTTTACTCAGACAGGAAATATTTCCTGTGGTTCTGTTTCCTGTTCTTTATTTTATGAGCATTTTCATTTCTTTTATATATCTATGATACAGCACAGTGCGATGTCCCAAAATGAACAAAAAGTGACAGGTGCATAAAATGTGCAGCTGAGCAACTAAAAATGAACAAAGTGCTGCCAGTGTGTGTGTGTGTGTGTGTGTGTGTGTGTGTTATAAAGAGCTTGACACATGGTACATTTTTCTCTATAGCTTGTGTCCCTTTAATACAATGTCTTTACCAAGGAGAATTGTTTATATATTTAATTGCTTAATATATACTGTATACTGTTTCATATTTCAACAGAAATCCATAAGCAACTTACAAATGCAATGTTTACATTACACTTTTGCTTTGACAAGTGTTTCCAGCTGGAGGAAAAGGTCTTAGGTGCTGTAGGTGCGCATTCTGCATTCCTTGTAAAAAACTGTCTTTTTATTTTTATTTTGCACTCGTATCAAAACTATTTTTAGCTGTTTTTCTGATATATTTGTAAACTTCCTTGAGGCGCATGTGGAAGCCGAATCGTAATTTAGACGCTAATAACATTATACCCGCAAAAAAAGAGAAGCAGTAGAAGAAATGCAATGCAAATTTCACATTCAAAATCAAAGAATGCTACTGCTAATAATAATAATAATAATATCCTCACATTTTAAGTAGCTGTTATTAAATGCCTCTGAACAGTGTTCCTCAGCAGAACACTCAGAACCACAAAACAAACACCACCAAAACACATCACATGCAACACAAACGCAGTACAGTGGTACCTCAGGATAAGGACTTAATTCGTTCCGGAGGTCCGTACTTAACCTGAAACTGTTCTTAACCTGAAGCACCACTTTAGCTAATGGGGCCTCCTGCCGCCGCGCCGCTAGAGCACGATTTCTGTTCTCACCCTGAATCAAAGTTCTTAACCTGAAGCACTATTTTTGGGTTAGCAGAGACCTGAAGCGTCTGTAACCTGAGGTACCACTGTATGTCATGAAAATCTCACAAACATTGCAATCCCCTGCCATATAATAATACAGTCACCAAAATACACATACATATTCACACTACACTAAGCAGTAAGAGTGGAACTTATACGATACATTATCTGACATTGTCATTATCTGACAATATTTTAAGTTTAACACAAGCCATAACATGACAGCATCGTTGTGCTACGCAGTGTATGATTGGCTAGTAGGAGTAGATAGGTAGCCGTGTTGGTCTGCCATAGTCAAAATAAAAAAATTCCTTCCAGTAGCACCTTAAAGACCAACTAAGTTAGTTCTTGGTATGAGCTTTCGTGTGCATGCACACTTCTTCAGATAAGAAGTGTGCATGCACACGAAAGCTCATACCAAGAACTAACTTAGTTGGTCTTTAAGGTGCTACTGGAAGGAATTTTTTTATTTTGGCTAGTAGGAGTTTGCAACAATATACAGTGCAATGACGTGATGTCTGGGGTAAAGTAGACCAGGGACAGCCAACATAGTGCCCTCCAGATGTAGCTGGACTACAAATCCTATCATCCCTGAGCATTGCACATGCAGGCTGGGGCTGATAGGTTTTGGAGTCCAAGAACATAACAATGATTGCTGTACATTGGCAGTCAGGGAGCCAGACATTGCAAGGGAGTTAAGAAGCTAATGGGTTGTAGCTGTGCTGTGTCTCTCATGACATCTCATTCCCCCCTAAGGCTTGGAGAATGGTGCATTCAGTGTGAACAATTGTTTTGGAGGCAATAGTAAAGCTGTGTGCAAAAGCAGTGTCAGTTTTGTCACCAGAAAAGGCCTCCACTCCCTACAAAACTAGCAAGCGTTCCTCTCTAATATGACCTCCTCCCGTAAATCGTGTCCTCCCTTAAAGAGGGCACGTTTTGCGGTGAGACCTGGAAACCGAACCCCTGTGTTGTGGGTGGGTAAGATTGGTCAGCCACAACACCCGATTGGTAGGTCCCTCGATGCTGGGTTCAATCTGGCCAATGGGGCGCAGTCCAAACGGATTGAGGGACCTTTATATACCCATGCATGTGACCCAGAGCTTCTTCTTTCGGCATGTGCATTCGGAACAGCAACAGCATGTCCACTGTGCAGCCGAGAGAGAGCGATTTACCTTTGACGGATCGTCCTGGTGATATCTTTCCGTTTTCCCTACTTTCCCAAATCCAATTTATTTCCTTTGCCCTCCTTTGTTAATTTTGCTCCTTCCCCTTCCTTCCCCTTTCCTCCCCTTTAGAGGGGCTTTTGCCCCACTGGGCCTTCGGCCCCTGAGCGCTTTTGCTTTGAGTCAAGCGTGAATTTCTTTAGGGGGGAGGTTTCTGGGTCTGAACACGCAACAGCCTAACCAGCTCAGCCTTCAGTGGCTGAGATACCAGGCCCATTGAATCACAGGCAGCGCTGCCTGTGATTAGGGGCTGTCACAATAAATTTAGCCCTCATCTGTTAGAGCAAAAACCAGGTTAAAGGTCATTTAATGCTTTTATTTGCTCTAATTGAAAATTATAGTCAATAAGAATAATTTAGAAACCCTGTCTGACTCAGTGACTCTATTTAAAATGGTGGTTGCTTCCGCCAACCAAGGAACGGTAATTGCAATAAGCTTTATGCCATGTGATCATAATAGGGATCAAGACATTAATGAGGTGCACCGTTCTCCATTTGCAGTTGCCAGTAAAACCGGGTGGGTGGGTGCGTTGAAAAGTCAGTTGCTGCAAGCACAACTGATTACGGCTTTGACTAGCTCCTTCCTTTCATTGTTTTACCGCAGGAGATGAGAGTCCCTGGCTAGTTTACTTTAGCAAAGCATCGCTAATAATTGCATCCCACTTCTCTGTTAAAATAATAGCTAAAGCAACTTGCAATGAAGTAAACCCCCCGAATAAATTATATAGGGTTGCAGACCGAATGAAGTTAATGGACACGACAGAGGGGTTATCCACACTTCCTCTCGTCCTGTTGCATTCCCCTGTTTATTACTCTATCGGAGCAAATGACAATTTGTGTTTTCTTGAACTTGACATTTGCTTCAATTTAGCTCTAAAGAGTGGGTTTTCCCTGCGAAACTAACAGGGCAAGTGGAAAGCTGCACAGCTCCGTGTTTTCTAGGCAGGGGACAAGTGGAAACATGGGTGAGCCCTAACATAGGTTCATTCATTTCAGTGGGGCTTCTTTGAGTAGCACTTGCATTGGTTACAACCCAAAGTTAAAACACACACACACACGATTCAAATTACATATTCATTCAAACAACCTCATAAACAACAATAATTAAAACCAGCAAACGCGTTTCAGGAAAATGCCTTCTAAACTTCATAAAGGAAAATCACGTTGGAGAAAGACAGGGCTCCACAGCGCCATCTGTTATAACGCATGTAAAGCAGTTTTTCTTTACCGATGTAGCTGAGTTCCTTGTGTGGAGTGGGATGCTCTTACCTTCTGATGGGGACAAGAGGGAACATGGTGAATCCCCTGGTGTTCCATAGCTGAGAAAGCCTTAGCCCAGGCACACCAACCTGCGGCCTTCCAGATGTTTTGGCCTACAACTCCCATGATCCCTAGCTAACAGGACCAGTGGTCAGGGATGATGGGAATTGTAGTCCAAAACATCTGGAGGGCTGAAGGTTGGGGATGCCTGCCGTAGCCTCTTGTACTCACCTGCTTAACATCCTGTATGAATGGGATATATAGTGGGGCCTCCAATCTTAAACTATGGGCAGGTTTGTATGGGGGCAGGTGGTTTGGAACCTAAACCATTGAAAGCTTTCAAGGTTAATACTAGTGCTTCTAATTGAACCTGAAAACAAGCAGGCAAGCAGATGAATGCAGGTGATGTATGCTGGAACTCTTTGCTTTAATTAAAGCTATGCAGTTTCACTTGAGAACATAAGAAGAACAGCATCCTGTTTTCCAATGTAGTCAACTAGGGACACAGGCAGCACTGTGGTCTAAACCCCTGAGCCTCTTGGGCTTGCCGATCAGAAGGTCAGTGGTTTGAATCCCCATGACGGGGTGAGCTCCCATTGATCTGTCCCAGCTCCTGCCAACCTAGCAGTTTGAAAGCACATCAAAGTGCAAGTAGACAAATAGACCATTTTGCGGCGGGAAGGTAAACGGTGCTTCCATGCGCTCTAGTTTCCGTCATGGTGTTCTATTGCTCCAGAAGCAGTTTAGACATTGGCCACATGGCCCAGAAAGCTGTCTGTGGACAAACGCCAGCTCCCTCGGCCTGAAAGCAAGATGAGTGCTGCAACCCCATAGTCACCTTTGACTGGACTTAACCATCCAGGGGTCCTTTACCTTTACCTTTACCAACCAGATGCACCCAGGAAACTCCCACAAGTGGGAAATGAGGGCACTGCTGTTCCCTAGCAATGAGCATTCAGAGGCATGTTGTCTCTGATTCTGGAGATAGCATTAGAGCAGGCCATCAGCAACCTTGTAGCCCTACACATTTTTGGGACTACAACTCCCAGCAGCCCCGGTGAGTTGTAGTCCCAAACAACTTTATGTTCTTGGGGAGTTGCTCCAACCTCGTTTTGGTTGCCCTTTTTCTGAACATTTTCCAGTTCTACGATCCCCTTTCTGAGGTGAGGCAACCGGAACAGTTTTCCTAAATTCCCAATACTTAACTCATGTCATAAGTTAAGAGAGCCAGTGCGGTGTAGTGGTTAAGAGCGGTAGACTCGTAATCTGGGGAACCGGGTTCGCGTCCCCGCTCCTCCATATGCAGCTGCTGGGTGACCTTGGGCCAGTCACACTTCTCTGAAGTCTCTCAGCCCCACTCACCTCACAGAGTGTTTGTTGTGGGGGAGGAAGGGAAAGGAGAATGTTAGCCACTTTGAGACTCCTTCGGGTAGTGATAAAGCGGGATATCAAATCCAAACTCCTCTTCTTCAAACTCTTCATAATCTTTAGGAATGGTTATATTCCATTTTTAGCCCATCATTCTGGTCTAGGAAATGCCCAAAAAGAACATTTGCCCTCACATAATTATTAATTTTTTAAAATAAGTCCTTGTCGTGCTTAGTTGCAGATGCAGCAATATATCATATATCCTACACCCCATGCTGGGTTCTCCCAGTTATTGGATCGAGAGCTATTGTAGATAATTGCCCAGTGCCCCCCCCCCGCCTTGCTGTCTGTCCTTGTGGAGGTTTAGATTCTGTCTGAGGATTAAATAGAATCGAAACTCTTGCAGTCTTAATGACAGGTATTTCTAAGTGCTGGAGCATATGCACATATGATTCTCTGTTGGAAACATATTAATTAGCAGATGTAGCCATTTTTTAATTAGAAGTTATATTGTTAGAAATATTGCAGATTATTCTTTCCCTGCCAAAACACCACTATGCATCAGTTTCAAGGCCCAAGGCAAAAATACAGAACAGTAATTCAAGAAAGATTTAATAACAAAGTGAGGAAGGGCGAGAAATATTATTGCATCGGATTTTATATTTGGGAAGGAAGGAGGGGGGAGAGCTATGACTTTGGTGAGAGATTTATAGCACAATCCTGTACATGTCTACTCTTAAGTAAGGAAGGGGGATTTTTAATTCAGTTCTTAATTAAAAGCAAACCCACCTTATTTGCACTTTCAAAATCAATAGAACTGAAACAGCCTTTGAAATTCCCACTTCTCCAAATTTTGCAAGCAGCTCTCCAGCCAATAATGTGTATAGAAGTGTCAATAAAATGCATATATTACTGAAAAGAACCATACACAATGCACTGTATTGGAGAACTGGCATTGCAATAATGTGTATATTAGGCAAAATTGCATATTAACCCATGTGAATTAGGAATTGGAACCAAAATGCTTAACATTTTTCATGGGGATTTAAAAAAAAACTGATGTGGAAATGTATTTATTTTATTTCGGTCAATGACCGGTAGAGAAGATAAGAAGAAAACACAGCACATAAAACACAGGAAAATACGTTAAGTATACCATTAAATGTAAAGCTAAAAACAATGTAAAAGATTGCTCTAAGATTAGATGGGTTAGATTAGATTAGAAGATTAGATAGATCAGCATCAGAGTCATGGCTTGGGACCATGGTACCTGAAGGATTGCCTCTCGTTGCATGTCCTTGTGGGTGCCCTGAGATCATCAGTGGAAGCCTTACCGAAGTGCCTCCGTAAGGTTTGATATTGCATACCTTGTACTTACCAAAAAAACACCAGGGCCTTATCAGCAGTGGCCCCTTGTTTATGGCATATCCTGCCCAGAGAGGCTTGCCTGTTGTCTGCTTCAATGTCTTTCTGGCGCTAGACTTTTTTATCCTCAGCGACTTTTAAAATCTGATACTTTTAATCCTGTATTGTGCTGTGATTTAATACGGCTCTCTTACTTTCCCTAGAGTTTAATATTTTGTATTATTTGCTGCTTGGTGTGACTTTCTTTTTTCTTTTTTTAATTGATACAGCAAGAAAAGAAGAAAGAGAAAACACAAATACCAAATTTCTTTCAAGTTTTCCCTCTCTGTTTTAGAGCAATTGTCTTAGCGCTGCTGAACAGAGCATACAGTTCCAATATCTTTAGTGGGCCTGAGTAGCATTCCTAACCTGGCACTAATTTCTGTTCACACTAGATCATCAAGTGCCATTCAGTACATTTTCAGTGCATTTGAGTGGTATTAATAGCAATGTAATGGCACAGTGCCAGTCTCCCCTAGCTTAAATTTGGTCTCTGTTGGACTCAATTCTTCCCCTTTAATAGCAGAGCAGCCTCAGGACTGGTCTAAAATATGTTGGCTTCTGTCTTCATCATTTAAAAGTCCTTGAATCTGCGTTTGATAAATTCCGTTAGCAGTGATGGCAGCTGCATTACCGGATTAGGTTTGGTTGCTTTATTTATTTATTAGCAGTCTTTTTTATACTGCCCAACAACTGACATTGACTGATGTTACGTTAAGAATAAAATGGGAAAGCTGTAAAGATTAGAACGAGCAAAAATTTGGACTATTATAGAACAAACACATTGTAAATTAAAACAAAACAAAAAAGATTCTGTGTGAAATAACTCTCTTTCCTGTGTTTGAATGTTTTGGTGTTGATGTCTACGACTTTGCTACAATTTCAACATCTCACTATGAGATTGCCCAAATTATATGTTTTATATTTTATAACCCCCCCCCCCCTTGTGCAGGGTATGTTGCAGGCCTCGTAAGATTAGGCTGTGGGTCAGAAGCAGCCCAGGGGGTCCAGATCACAGACTTCTGAACCACATATAAGAAAAAAAGGCGTGTTTCTTGGAGACAACACATACTGACTGGAGAATGTACACATTGCCTAGAGAATGCACAAAATGTACACACACACCCAAAGCCTGTTGGAGATTATGTAGAATTTACAAAACACAGCCAAGACTTGCACATTCCCCAAGACCTGTGGGGGATTATGCATAATGACCATTACAAAATTCCACCTAAATGTGAACATTCTCCAAGGCCTGCTGAAGATAATGCATGTCGCCTGTGAAATGTGCACAGTTCTCTCTTCATTGATGAATTGTGTGCACATTCTCTGTGGGGTCTGGCTCATTGTTACGCATATTAACTACTCAGTTTAGCTCATTCCCCTTAACAGATACACACCTGTCAAGTCAGGTGCTAAGATATATGTGTTCCCTGAGTATTTAGAACACCCTCCTAAACTTCTAAAAGGGGCTCCTGATTTGTTGGGAGTTCAGGGCAGTATTTCTGCAGTTCATTTAGTTCAGCAGGAGAAGGAGGAGGTGGTGAGTGTGTGCTGCCTTTCCACAGTTCAAACCATGCTCAATGCGGCTTAGAACGTGAAAAAAAATGCATAACAAAAGTAGTCATAAACAATAACTAAAACATTTTTAAAATACACAACCAAACTGAACAATTTCCACATAAATTGCAAGAAGATCTAAAATAAAGTTGCAAAATAGCAACAGCAACCCTCTTCCTCAGCCTTTTTGTAGCTGGAGTCAATCCTCCCAGGCAAGGTGAAAAAAACCTGAAAAGCAGGCAGCAGATCTTCCAAGATTCACAGCCAATGGATGGAACAGACTTATGAATAAGTGCATGTGAAGCTATATCATGGACTGGAAATATACCGATCGTCCCAATCCTAACGGGGAGTAAGGAGCTGGGATAAAGGCTTCATGGAAAACATGGGCTTTGAGGAAGGATTTGCAGGAAACGAGAGGTACATTTCCTGGGTGACACTTCTAGGCGTAATGAGCAGCAAGGAAGAAAGAGATGACTTTCATAAACCTCATAGGCTTAGTTTGCAACAGGGCCAGCCCTACCATTGGGCAAAGTGAAACAGCTGCTTGCTAGGTTGTAAGGTTGAGGGAACAGCGATAGCCCCTCCAGCCTTTTGCCTGAGCCACCAGGCCATTTACCTCTGCCTGATCTGTCCCTGTCCCTCTTAGCTGACGTTACCATCCGCTGCAAGTTGAGTTGGCTTCTGCACATGTAATAGGCTTGTCTGGAAGCAAACTGTCTTGGGCCAAATGGTCTTAGTTCTTGATTCGGTTTCAAATTGTTCCGGGCTGCTTTTATGCGCCACACAGCACCAGCATCAGACGTCTGCGTTCAGCTCTATTTATTTGTCTTTGTCTATTGATTGCCTGTCATTGTTTCCTGTATTCCATTTGTTTTTCCTTGAGTTTAAAAGACCAGAACATTGAGTGGTTGATAAATAGATTTGAAAAGTTGCCTTCGTTCCATGGCGGCTCCTCTTAGGAATCTCCCGTTATCCTCTGGTGAAATGTTACCAGGTACTTTGTTACATTAATGGTCCTCAGTGATACGTTACAGGTATTGTTTTGTCTCAAACACAAGCAACGCTCTTAGAGGCAATTGTTCGCCCTTGTCTCAGAAGCACATCCATTGCCACAGAAGTGGATACTTGACTAGAGAGCAGTTCTCATGATCAATAGATCATGTCAGCTTCCCTTCTCAGGAGCAAACCTTCCTGATTTTTAATTGTACACGCACACACACACACGTAGTAGCGAGTTCCATCAAATGTTTTGTAATGTGAGAAGGGGTGTATATATCAAGCTTCTCATAGAAATTCAGAAGGGGTGTGTGTGTGTGTGTGTGTGTGTGTGTGTGTGTTTGTTTGTATCACTTATTCATCCCTGGCTAATCCCTTCCTGATTTTTATCTCCTGGAAAGCGATTTATGTATCCAGCAGAGAAAATCATGCACAAGCTACCTAAATCTGATGTGCAATTGACCATGTGCATCTAGGACTTTGCTAAGAGTAAGAACCTTTCGTGAAGGGGGGGGGGGATGTATCGCTGAATCACTGCTTTTGCTGTAAAGCCAGTTGAGTTTGAATGAATAGCAGGCTAACTGGTGCAATTTCCCCCCTGAAGATTATCTAATCTTTCCTGGAGATTATCTTCAAACAGGTGTTTTACTACTTTCGGTCAAAGCCTTTTGTCAGTGTTTGATTGGCAGAATGGCTGTTGAGATTCAGTGGCAATAAGGTTATACATGCTCGAGGAGGGATGTTCACATAGAGAGGTGGCATCGTTTAAACTGACTATGGTTGCTGGTGGTGTAATAGTTCACAACTCAGTCAAGTGCAAAAATGGCCATTCAACGTTAGGGGCGATTAGTTATATGCTTGTACGTTCTCTCGGAAGGGTGGCATCATTGAGCCAGTGCCAAGGCCCTCAATATAGCAAGAATCCCAGTGCCAGATTCCCAAAATTCCTGGCTTTGCACTGTAAGAAGTGCTGGGCTGATGCCCACTGGTGCCACATAGTTATATACGTAAAGTTAAAGGTAAAGGGACCCCTGACCATT
The DNA here is from genome assembly GCF_964188305.1 of Podarcis bocagei. NCBI lineage: Eukaryota > Metazoa > Chordata > Lepidosauria > Squamata > Lacertidae > Podarcis > Podarcis bocagei. The sequence continues at coordinate 18,218,579 of NC_138137.1, read as the reverse complement.
AGGTCCAGTCGCGAACAACTCTGGGGTTGCGGCGCTCATCTCGCTTTACTGGCCGAGGGAGCTGACGTTTGTCCGCAGACAGTTTTTCTGGGTCATGTGGCCAACATGACTAAGCCGCTTCGGGTAAAACCAGAGCAGCGCACGGAAACACCGTTTACCTTCCCGCCGGAGCGGTACCTATTTATCTACTTGCACTTTGACGTGCTTTCAAACTGCTAGGTTGGCAGCAGCAGGGACCGAGCAACGGGAGCTCACCCCCTCACGGAGATTTGAACCGCCAACCTTCTGATCGGCAAGCCCAAGAGGCTCAGTGGTTTACACTACAGCGCCACCTGCATCCCTTAGTTATATATGTAGTGTGGTTATAACATCTGCCTGTTTGCTGGGAACTTCTTTAAAGGTGCTGTTCTGTTATTGGAGATGAGGTGAGCGGTTCTGGGAGAAAGTGCCTTCACAGTTGTTCTGTCCCAATTGCGGAACACGCTTTGGAAAAAAATAGCTGAACCATGCACCAGTAATGTGTCTGTTTTTACAGTTTTTCTCCATGCCTTTTCTGTTTACTGGCTGCTCAGTTTCTTGCTTGGTTTTACTACTGGCTTTATTATTGCACTGTAGCACGGTGTTTTAGATTATTGTTAAGGTTTGAGCTTTTTATGGCATTGTATGCATTAAATACCTTTCTATCTAAATGCAAGCCAACTTGGCAATTAATTGGGGAAATGGACTATAGTTATCTAAGCTGCACTGAAAGTATAAACTGGGCCCAAAAACCCATGTAATCAGTGAGATACAAATGTGCATCTCTTATTTTTGTGATTTGACAAAGCCCAGATTTAGTGTGCTGTTAACTTAAGTTGTACTTATAGAGTTAGACGTTCTGAAATTAATGGCCCTAACATATTCATGCTCATTTATTTCAATGAGACTTCTCTAAGTAAGGCCTGGCAATTTATAGCCTCCTTACATTGACTAGCTTTTAGTAGCCAGAAAGGTGCTGATAATTATATAATTTAAATCAATGATATATAATTTATGACTTCAGGTTATAATTCTAAACCAAAACAGAACAAACAAAAGTTAGAGTATGGCTTTGAATTAATATTATTTTTGAAATGTTGAAAAGCAACCAGGGGCCACAATCCAGCCCTAGTCATGTGCAAGTCATTTTTCTCTCTGTCACTCACTCACACATTCCCAGAGAAATTGAACCGAATGATTCTGAGCAACATTTCGTTGCCCTGGATGCAATATGGATCAGCTGCAGGCACGCAAACCTGTTTTTGCATGCAGATCTCACTTGCCGGATCAGGTGAGTGCATAATTCAGTTTGATGGATGAGTTCCTCGCTTGTTGTTGTTTTGCCAACGTTCTGAATACGAATATCTAAACCGTTGCTCTTTGGAGGGAGTGTCTGGGAAAAACGTATGTGTTTGTGTTTGAGGGAGTGCAACAGAGAAAGTGGGAGGGTGTTGAACCTCATTATGAGATGTCAAATGTAGGGGCAGGAATTTGGATTCATTTGCATTTTTATGCGAACCTACTTCATTCACTCGTCCCCAAACAGTACACAAGCCAAATCATGACTAGCCTTCAAAATGTGCGCTTCTCCAAATTTTGCAGTGCAGTTGTCCAGCCAAAGATATACAGTGGTACCTCGGGTTACATACGCTTCAGGTTACATACGCTTTAGGTTACAAACTCCGCTAACCCAGAAATATTACCTCTGGTTAAGAACTTTGCTTCAGAATGAGAACAGAAATTGTGCTCTGGCGGCAGCAGGAGGCCCCATTAGCTAAAGTGGTGCTTCAGGTTAAGAACATTTTCAGCTTAAGAACGGACCTCTAGAACGAATTAAGTACTTAACCCGAGGTACCACTGTATACCTAACTTTGGGGGAAATGTGCATTTTGAAATGGATGGATGCATTGATGAAAATGCCATTAATAATTAAAATACAACAACGGGCATTACATTAGGGGAGCTTGATGGCGGAAATGTGTATATTAGGCTAAAATGACATCCTGTGTATATGAGAAGAGATGTGCAGGAAAATGCTGATGATTTTTACAAGGATTTGGTGCAGGGTGGGGGATCGCAAGCTGATTTGGAAATATGGACTGAATTAAAGATTGGGAAACAGAGAAATTAAGGGAATCCAAAAGTGACAGACTTGGCCATTCCAAGTTAAATGAGGAAAAGAAAGACCGTTGCATAGCAAAAGGTTTGCAATGGAGAACCTCACTTCCTGCCCCTTGCATGGTCCCGCCTCTTTATTTCAGCCAGTCAGAATGTAGATATTTGCATAGTGAGGGCTATGCAGTTATTTCTCATTAAGCCAACTAGGTTTCTTGCTCCCGCCAGAAACCCGGTCGAAAGCCCTGTGGGTGGGAGCTGTGGAGCTTTATGAATAAACAACCTATCCGCCTTTCCAGCATCTCATTCAGCACCGGGGGATTATTATGACTAAGGTAGAGCTCTTAAAATGCAACTACCCAGGCTTTAAAAACCCTTATGAGTGTGCAAGGGAGAATAATCCTTATTGAGCTGTGGGGAGGGGGTTTGAAAAGGCACAGGAGACAGAGGATCAAAGAGGTTAGCAGGAAGAGAGCACGTTTCAGCAATAATGAGGTTGCTCTCTGTCAACTCAATATATTAAATGTACCCTACTTTGACAACCCTCTTGGCCTCTGCTGGTTGGCTTATTTAGCCCTAGGTGTCTGCAAGCCTTGCCGCTGTATCCAGCCGGAATGAGGGCCTAAATTCTAATTGGAAGCACGGAGAGCAGGAAGAAGCTTGCGGCCTCATATAAGGCACAAGTGCTCTTAAGTTATTATCCTAACCAATGCATTGATCCATTCCACTGCCTATGCTGTTGGGATTATTATAGTGTGTTTCCTTGCTCAGTGCCAGGAAAAGGAGCCAAAGTTCTCTGATTAAAAGCATACATCTATGCTGACCTGAAATAACTTGCGCTTTTCAGAACTGGGGGAATCCAAGACAAATGTCCGTTTCCCTTAAGAATTCCTTACATTGTGGTTTTCACCAGAGAAATCTTACCAAATCTGAATGCCTTCTTGTGCTTTTAAATGTACTTTTAAAAAAATTATTAGAGATTTTCTTGGGTTACAAAAGTACACACACTGTCTCTGTTTTCAAATCATGAAAGCTCCTTTCTACAAATCAGTTCTACTCAGTATTTTTTTTTCTGGGGGGTATTCAAGGGTACACAGTACTGGAACCTTTTATTTTGTTTTCCTAGAAGAAAAGCACTGGTTCTACTCGGCGTGAGGGAACACAGGCTGCCATTTTGGGGGTAAATGTTTGTATATGTATTCCTTTGCTGGCTTTAACTTTTAAAAATCTATGCGGTTTGCATAAAAGGGCATGAGATATTTATGAAAAATAGCAATAAAGTAGACTTTAAAAACAGGAGATGTTATATAATCATCAAAATATAGTTAATAGTGTGTTTTTTTTTAAAAAAAAAAACACCCCAGACATTGCTGCCGCATTAAACATTTTAGGATTGGATGCAATGGTTGGACCTCTGCAGAGTTAAGGCATGGGATTGTGCATTAACCCAAGAGCATCATTGCACCCACACAGTCCTGCAAGGCCAGGAAAAGCCACCATAAGGAGGGCAACTGTTGTGGCTGTGGTGGCCTAGCATGTGTTTTTCTTTTCTTTCTTTCTTTTTTTATAATATTTTATCTGGTTTTAACAATAGAAAAGTTTAGAAAAATACAAAAAATGAAAAAGATACAAAATACAAAAATACAGACATTAAACACAAAAAAAGAAAAAGAAAAAAAACACATATAAAAGAAAACAAAAATTCCCTCTTTCTTAATTTCTCCTCTTTAGTTAACTTGTTTTCCTGACTTCCTCACGTCTCCCATTTTTGTATCCCTTTTAGAAATTGGTTCAGCAAATTCATGTCCTATTAGTTTATCTATTATTAATCCAATCTTACATTTTACCTTGTTGCTAGAACCCCTGCAATTCATTTCAATGTCATCAACATTCAAAAATTTTACAATATTTCTGCAAATAAGTTTTAAATTTCCGTGTTTTTCTTTTCTTTCCGCTCACGTGCCAGAAAGGTAAAGATAAGGCCGACTTCCACCTGCCCAATTTTGCTCTTTTTTTAGCTTTACATCGTGGATGGGGAACCATTTTCACCCTGGGAGCCCCTTCCGAGCAACTTTCTTGCAAGCTGTAGGCAGGAGCAGAGCAACAAATACGAATTAACCTTTGTACAATGGGGTAGTTTCTACACACATTCATGCGCCTCTCTGTATTCTCCATTCCAGACAAACAAGAAGCATTATCATAGTTCAGCGTTTTATTACAGCTGGGCAGAAACATTCAGTGAGGGTGCAGAGCAGCACCAACGAAAGGAGTACAGTGGTACCTCAGGTTACATACGCTTCAGGTTACAGACGCTTCAGGTTACAGACTCTGCTAACCCAGAAATAGTGCTTCAGGTTAAGAACTTTGCTTCAGGGTGAGAACAGAAATCGTGCTCCGGCTGCGCGGCGGCAGCAGCAGGAGGCCCCATTAGCTAAAGTGGTGCTTCAGGTTAAGAACAGTTTCAGGTTAAGTACGGACCTCCGGAATGAATTAAGTACTTAACCCGAGGTACCACTGTACAGAGCTACCAGCAGAAGTCCCAGGGTGGTTTAACAGGGAACCTTGGGAATTGTAGTTCTGTGAGGGGAATAGGTGCCTCCTAATAACTCTCAACACCCCTAACACACTACAGCTCCCATTTGGGGGGGGGCAGGGGGGAGCCATGACCGTTCAAAGTGGTATCATAGTGCTTTAAAGGTAGTTTAAAGGCAGTTTGAAAGCACGCCAGTGCAAGTAGATAAATAGGTACCGCTGCGGCAGGAAGGTAAACAGCGTTTCCATGCAGTGCTCTGGTTTCTGCCACGGTGTTCCGTTGTGCCAGAAGTGGTTAAGTCATGCTGGCCACATGACCCGGAAAGCTGTCTGTGGACAAACGCCGGCTCCCTCGGCCTGAAAGCGAAATGAACACTGCAACCCCATAGTCGCCTTTGACTGGACTTAACCACCCAGGGGTCCTTTACCTTTTTTACCTTTTACCTTTGTCTGCCTCCTATGATATTTTCCCAGAATGTGCACATCTCCAAGGTAGTGCCAATGCATTGACATCCTTCCAGGCTACATATAGCAAAGGTGAGAGGCACTACAGGTGTGGCCTTCACTCCAAACACATCTTAACATCTTCTGCAATGTACAGTGGCGCTGCATGGCAAATGACCAAAGGGGTTGCTGTAGACTATAGAAGTGAGAGGAGGAGGTATTATCTGATCTCTTCTGCTGCCCGTCGGAGGAGCAAGGTTTGCCAAGTCAGCTGCAGCACCTTTGTACAAGTATGAGAATACCTACTTGGTTCCAGGTGGCTATAGATGCTCATTTACAACTCACCACTTTGTTCCAGTGTTCCCCACTGGGTCTCTCTTCTTTAACAACGACTCCATTCCCCTTTCCTTGTATACCTGCTCCGCCCTCTCTCTTTTAATTGATGCGAACCATTCTTTGGTGACGATATATGGCTGAACGGTGGGATAAAAATATGAGGAGGTATAATGGGATTGTTATATGCATTTTCATAAACCAAAAGTTTAAAATATGAAGAATATACAGTCATACCTCATGTTACATTTGCATCATGTTACGCTTTTTCGGGTTGCATCCCGCGGTGACCCGGAAGTACCAGAAAGGGTTACTTCTGGGTTTCGCCGCTCGTGCATGCACAGAAGCGCTAAATTGCACTTCACGCACATGCACAAATATGGCGCTTCACACACACACACACACACACACACGGAAATAACTAGAAAAATAAAGCAATCCCTGAGGATAACAAGGCTGCTTATTCTTTTAATGCATGACATGGGCTTATTTATCATGGCTCCTTTAAAATATATACATATAGATAGATATTAAAAAACAAAATAAAACACACAGCTTAGCAATGTTTTACGGCACTGCAGGCCTTTTGAAGTTTCCTGATAACAAAAAGCTATAACTGCAGCAAAACTCAAGATCGAGGTTAAAGTTTTGATTTATTAATTAAATGACTTTGGTTGCCACGCAGAATAAGAACTCTGAGGTTCATATCTCACCATTTAAAACCTGCACTAGTTGATAATGAAGAAAGCTGAAAGTAAACAAAGTGTGAAGGAGATGCACAAAAGCACAACTGAGTAGTAACAGTAATAATTATTAATTCTCAATGACTTCCAGCCTTTCTGTATAATTCTTTTTTAAAAAACCACCACCACCTGTTATTGGTAATTTGCTCACAAGTGTAAACTACAATGATCTCCTTTGAAATGGAAGCAGGACTTGGCGGCAGATGAAAATTAAGGTCAATATAATGTGTCTCTCTGCATGGCAAATACAAACATTGATGTTCATTGTGTCATAGTCTTAAAAGATGTAGGAACCATAACTTGTGAAGTACTTTATAACATTTATATCTGCCTCAGAGGGCAATTACGTGGAAAGACTTTTGAAGTGATGAAGTTCTAAGCCAGGTTTTGTCCACCTTTAAAGCCCTTCATGGCCTAGGACCCTCGTACCTACGGGACCGCCTCTCCCGGTATGCCGCACGGAGAGCCTCAATGTCCATAAATAGCAACACCCTAGAGGTCCCGGGCCCTAAGGAAGTTAGATTAGCTTCAACCAGAGCCAGGGCCTTTTCAACACTGGCTCCGGCCTGGTGGAACGCTCTGCCTCATGAGACCAGGGCCCTGCAGGATCTGATTTCTTTCCGCAAGGCCTGTAAGACAGAGTTGTTCCACCTGGCCTTTGGCTTAGAATCAGTTTGATTCCCCCCCTCTCTTTCTTTTTTCTTTTTCTTTTCTCCTCCTGTGATGAGGCTGCATTTTAATATTTTAATGTTTCAATATTTTAATGTTGTATTTTAATCTTGTTTTTTAAGTTGTATTCATTCAACTTGTTTTTATTATTGCTTGTTAGCCGCCCTGAACCCGGCCTTGGCCGGGAAGGGCGGGGTATAAATAAAAAATATTATTATTATTACAACTCCCATCATCTCTAGCTTGCAGGACCAGTGGCCAGCATGATGGGAATTGTAGTCCAAAAACAGTTGGAGACTCATTTGGGAAGCCATGTTCTAAGACATGGATGGGGAACCTGTGGCCCTCCAGATATTGCAGCATTACAACTCCCATCGCCTCTAACCATTGACCATGCTGACCTAGGGCTGATGGGAATTGGAATCTAGTGCCATCTGGAGAGTCACATATGTTCTAAGCCCTCATCAATTGCCTTAAAAAGGTATGTATGCGGCTTGTGCAACATGCTTAACAATCTGTAGATATGGGAGTTATGTCAGATACATCATGTGTTCTTTCATATTCTGCTGGAAGCCACCCAGAGTGGCTGGGGCAACCCAGTCAGATGGGCAGAGTACAAGTAATAATTATTATTTGTTGTTGTTGTTGTTACCAGTGAGTTTCTTAATGTGTGGTTGCAGGGTAGAGTACTGTATTTTTCCGTGTATAAGACTAGGTTTCCCCTTAAAAAAATAATGTCAAAAATTAGGGGGCATCTTATACATGAGGCCATCTCCCCCCATTTTCTTAAATCTGAGTCCCCTAAAATAGGGGGCTTATTATACATGGGGGCATCTTATAGACGGAAAAATACGGTACGTATTTAGGCTAGTTTGGGCCATGCAGAAGCAAGTGTTGAATAGGAGAAGAAAGCGATGGATAATCACAGGCAAAGAAGTACTTTGTGGTGCATATTGTTAAGGCAGAGACTAAAGGCTCCTTTTCAGAAGTGACAGGTTTAACAGATGGGATGGTTCTTGAAATTGTGGGATAGGAAGATGTGGTGATATTGGGAACAGCACGAAACAGATGCCCTAGAAAAGGCCAAGAGAGAGGGTCAGATGCAATTCCTTTAGGAAAGTCGTTCAGAAGAACGCATTAAATTTAATGAGTGCATAATGGAGTGCTACAACAATTCTGTACGTGTTGTTACTAAAAGCTGGGAGATCTGATAGTGTGAAAATCCGCAGGAAGGTGCAAGAAGGGACAGAGGCCACTATGAATACCGCATTAGAAGGGAAGGTGGGGGTGAGAATGGGCGTATGATGTGACATTCTGCCAAGAGAAAAATGTGCAGGTAGATTCAAGAAGGTACAGGTTAGCTCTTAAGTATCAGGAAGTTGACATTCTCCCCCTGGATTCATCCCACTCTGCTCTGGTCGTGTTAGAACAGCAATAATACAAGAAGGTCAAGGTTGTGTTGGTATATTGGTCAATCTAGCACAGTGTCATCTATGTTGACAGGTGAAAGTTCTCCAGAGTTTCTGACAGTGATCTCTCGCAGCCTTACCTGGAGATGCCAGGAATTGAATCTGGCCATTGCCCCTTGGATACAAACCTTATGCTCTACACACCTTCTTTTTCTTTCCCAGCCATGTGTCTACTCAATCCATTCCCCTAGCTGCTCTGTTTCCAGACGGATGGAAACACGGAGATCCATGTATCTTTCACATTTGGGGGAGAAAAGGAACCAGGGGAGGGGAATTTGAGGCACAAAATGGCTGTTGGGGAAGAAAGAGATAAACCAGGGGTAGCCAACACGGTGCTCTCTACAAGGACTACAAGTCCCATCAGCCCTTAGGATGGACAAGGTTGAGGGATGATGGGATTTGTAATCCACAATATCTGGAAGGGGCCATGTTGGCTGTCCTTGGTTTAAACCAGCCCCTTCTCTGCCCTCTACCTTGCCACTTAACCTGATGCCACCTTTTCATAAGACTTAACAACAACAACAACAACAACAACAACAACAACAACAACAACACTACATTGAATTGTAGAACAACAACAAAAAGATGAAAGAAGCTGGATGGGAGTTGGAGGAACCATAATTATAGCCCCACCTGTAGAAAGTCTCCTGAATTGTAGATGCATAGGCATTGGAAGGAAATACACGGCTGGTCATAAATGTCAATTTTCCATCGACCTTGACCATCAGTGCATTTCTTCTTCAGAAGGAAAATTTAGCTGAAGCTGCAATCCTACTTGATTAAAACAAGATAGAGAGAGAGGATGAACAGGGAGGAGTCAATAAATGCAAGTAAAGGGCAGTGTCCAGAAATCGGTATTTTAGATCCGAACCAGGTTACTGTTTCTTAAAATTTGACTTGATGCAAGGTACATGTTCTGATTAATAAAGTACATCAGAGGTCTTTTGGGGAGAAAAAAATATATTAAATGATCCCCGCAGTGCTATAAAAGCTAAATAAGAAAGAACTACACTGCATAGCAGAATTCTGTAAGATAAATCAATAACTCTACATGCTCTAGCAGTGCTTTGTAAGCTAAAGCCGGAGTGCCCTTCCCAGTAATCCACTGAGGATGGCTTCAAACATTATGCATTTCCTACAGGAAGTGTGAAATTCCTACATAGCATGTTCCATTTCAGTTATAGGTTGGGGGAAATTATTTTTGCAAGGCAGAGAAGGAGGTTTTCAGAACAGGCTATAGCTTTGTCCTTAGGAATACTGATGACAATAATAATGGGTTTTGAAATTAAATGGCAGAAAAAAGCAGTGTTTTTTGTGTTTTCTCGTAATTAAAGGGAGCTAAGTCATCGTTGTTCTTTTTAAGCTAAGGGACTTGTGCCTTTCTTGCCATGTGCCGCCACGCAAGCTGATTTCCTTGTTTATAACTACAGCTATTCAGTGCATAGAACCAGTGAGCTTGCCAGGCATGTACGTGCTACAGAGGAACAATTACAGAGCTCTGAAATGTGGGGGGGCCCTGGTCTACTCTTAATGGTATTCCTGCTTGATAGGCTTCCTCTTAATTTATTGTCATGGTATCTGCTGAGCAGGGTTACAATGTTTAGTTGATTAGCTGGTTAGATTAATTAACTGAAAAACATTTGATCCACTAAAAAGGTGCCCCTGGTTAAGTTGGCAGCACATTATTTTAAATAAATAATACTTATTTTAAATACTTGTACTTATTAAAAAATGCAAATCACAGGCACTGTCTTAGAAGAGGCTCCCCCACTTTTAATGGAGCTGTAGATACCAGGTCAGTAGCTTTCTTTGCCTGAGTGTTGTGCTGGATCCTTTGCCCTGCTGTTGGATTCCTGACAGGAAGGAGCCTGCAGTAAATCACACTGCAAGTTGGAGTTAACTCTTCACTAGCAAGAAGACGATCTGCACAGACTTGGAGGAGTGTCAGGCCTAATGAGTACAGAAGCTCATCCCTAGGTCTTGCCCCAATGGCTCGGATGCTAAGACTGAAAGTCCCTGCCTCCCTACACCATCCCCTCCTCTCCAGGGTTTTCCCCTAAGCAACTGGAGACTGCGCCTACATGAAGCCAACCTCTCCTCCACCCTTTTGATGCCTCTTCTGGTTCTGGGAGGCAGAGGGGAAGGGGAGCTTGTTGCAGGAGGAAGGCAAGTGACTTCACCAGCCTAGGGCTGGACGATAACTGGTTTTCAATATCATGATATATCACCAGCTAAACATCATGATATATCAATATATCATGATATGTGAATTAAGGAAGGAACAACGCAGAGACGATCAAGACAATGGTGATATGGTTTAGCTGGTGATATGGTGAGGTTTAGTTGCTGATAACATTGCAGTGTTTAGCTGGTGAGTTATCACAATGTTTAGTTGGTGAGTTATCATGATGTTGAAAACCAGATATCGCCTAGCCCAGGCATAGGCAAACTCTGGCCCTCCAGATGTTTGGGACTACAATTCCCACCATCCCTAGCTAACAGGACCAGTGGTCAGGGATGATGGGAATCGTAGTCCCAAACATCTGGAGGGCCGGAGTTTGCCTATGCCTGGCCTAGCCCTTACACACATTGTGATTTGCGATACATTGCCAGCTCAAATATTATGAAACAATTAACACGATGTGAACTTCAAACCGGTGTTAGACAATATATTTATATATCGCCCAGCCCTACACCAGCCTGACTCATCTATGCCTCTTGGCCTCCCTCCTCTCCCTTCTTCAGCTTCTGCCTATAATTCTGGTCTTCTTTCTGCCACATATTCTCCCAGCTCACTAAGCCCTGTTACCTTTTCAGCTCCCGACTCTTCTCCCTCTGACCACTCATTGTTGTCCCACCACCACTCTCTGGGCCCTGAGACTTCTTTCCTTAGTGGTTCCCCAGCTGGTTCCTCCCACCATTCTTCTGCGTCCAGCAAGTCCATGACATTTCCTTAGTTTGAGGTACCTGTTGCCTTAACCTGGGTCCCTTTGTAACCATAAGAACTGGAACGCATGGGCAGAGCCTGGAGAAATCTCAGAATCAAGAGATTCCTGTGACCAGTGGGTACAACTTTATGTCCCTTTCAGTCCTTCCCTCCATCTGGTTAGCAAGAGCAATGCAAATTGGACCAATTTGCACCAGTTATTCAGTATTGTACATAGTTTGAGGTACTGTGTGTGTGTGTGTGTGAAAAGTCAAGAGTTTCCTGCTCTTCCTCTGTTCTTGCTGAAGAGAGGCAATGAAGTTTTTGCCTTGGCTGCTGTGACCTTGACAACAGGGATTGATGGGAATGGGTGTTGCTTTGTAACATGCACCTCTTAAAAGGCTATATTCTGCAACCTTTGTACTTTAGAAGCATTTGAAAGATCTGCAGTTAAGCTTTATAAAACCCCTGTCAGAAAACACTTGACCGAGACATGTTCATTATTTCATTAACCAGTGATTGAGGATGCTCTCTCCCTTCTGTCAACCAGAGTTGCCGCTTTGCACTATAAACCTGAGACAAAATATTATTACAGGCCACATAATGCACATTATCCTTTTTTTGTTTTACCTTGTACTTTTCCTGTATAACTTGAAGCACCAGCATTTACTGTTGAACCCTGAACGATTTCACTTCTTAAAGCCAAGCTGTAATTTGCTCTCAAGTTCCTTTTCCAAATCTTCGTAATTACACATTTTTAAACAAAATTCCTCTTAACTCAAGAATTACAAGCACAAAAGGATCCCAGGGAACAATCAGATAAGTATTCATTTATTTAACTCAACATATAGAATTATGTTGCCAATAGTTTTTTTTTAAAAAAAGTTAAACTCTTAATTAGCTAAAGAAGGTTTTAAAACTTTTTTTCTCTTTTTTCAGAGATTAACACTGAAATCCTCAGGAGTTCATTGACTATGGTAAGAAACGACCACCCTTCAATAAATGTTTCTGTGCTAGAGTTCTCTTTTGCCCCTCCATATACTGTACCTCCCAACTAATGAGTTGACTGTAAACACATTAAAATCATCTGCTTCAGCTATTGGACATGAATGACAAATGGGTTAAACCTGGGAAATTTTGCTTGCATTTCCACAAGCCATTTCAGTTTTCAATTGGCACTTCTTCATCAAGCATAATCGTGCAGCTTTTGTGTTTTGGGTGTGTGCTTCTAGGAAAGCAATCTGAATATGAATTAGTAGGTCAATGCATTGCCGTACTGCTAGGAAAAAAAAATATTTGGAGAAATATACACACCCCGCTCTCATCGTGGGGCGTTGTGTTTGCTGAGCTGTCGGAAATCCAGAAAGCTCTTTACAGACTCAAAAGTCCTCATTTGAAGGCTTAGGATTTCTTTGTTTTGTTCTGCAATCTACTTAGTATAGCTGAAGATGTATTACGGGGAATCAGGAGAGCAGTACCAGAATCACACCAGTTTCATTTACTCCCCCCATTCAAATCTGCTTGTAGCACAACTGAAAAACCCAAAGCTCTCAAAAATTGATTGTTTAGGCCGGGGGTCAGCAACCTAAGGCCCATGGGCCAGAAGTGGCCCGTGGAGGTCGTTTGACTGGCCCACGAGCCTCCCCCGAACCGAGTTTCCAGCTCGTGCGCTGTGCTAAACCGGTGCAGCGCGGCGCGGGGACTTGCTTCTGCAGCACCAAAAATCGCATCTATGCATGCACAGACACTGAAAATCGCATCTGCTCAGATGCAGACGCCAAAAATCGTGGGCAGGTGCGATCCAGCCCACGGAGGGATCTCCGTGGGACCGATCCGGCCCAGGCAATATAAACCTTGCTGACCCCTGGTTTAGGCCAAATCAGTGTGTGAAAATCAGACCACTTTCCAGTATTTATTAGGATCAGCCCCCTCCCCCCCCCCCGGCCGCTTAGGATTGCCAGCTCTTGATACAACAACTGCAACAACACCAGCAACTGGCCTCAGGGCTCTTTGTCCCTTAGCTTCCTTTGCCCCCGGGAGCACAAGGCTAGGATGGAGCCAGCAAGTATGGGCCCATTCCATTCCAGCCATACCCTTGTGCAGAATCTGCAAAAAGTTTCTTTGCAAGCTGGCTTGAATTCATGGCAGGCTGCAAAGGAAGATCCCAGCAGAAGCTGCAGTCAGCACTGCTTTTCACCACGGATCTGCTGCACCCAAGAGCTCCAGTCAGGACATCCTGTGTTGGAACCAGTCCCAGTGGGGCTTGTGTTTGGTGCCAAATTTAAAAGATGCCAAATGTGAGCCCTGCTTTTTCTAGCGACAACCAGGAACACAATTTAAGGCTCTTCCTCCTCCTCCTTTTGCAGATGTGTCTTCACCTGCCACATACCTGACATTACATATTATTTCATTACACCTGGGTATGATTTGGGGAAAATGGCCTCATGGACCAAAGATTGGTCTCACTGCTGCCTTTAAAGCTTTATAAAACTGTAATGAGCAAAAATAACAACCGTATTTTTATTTAAAATGGCTCTTGAATTTTAGCAATCTTTATCTCCTGCAGAGCTTCCCTTTAAATGTAATGGTTTAGTAGAACTCTTTATTTAGGTCACATCTACACTATACTTTTAAAGCATTCTCGTACTACTTTAACAGTCCTGGAGAATCCTGGGAACTGTAGTTTGTTAACAGTACTGGCAATTGTAGGTCCGTGAGGTAAGTTTTATGGACATGCAAGCGTCATACTCCCTGAAGGACACAACAGAGTGATAAGATCCCTTCAGAATCCAACTTTGCAGAGGAGACTTGATGAGACACTTTCTCCTTTGTTGGAGGAGATCTGAATCTCTTCTCATCATGCAGGTTCTCGTGAGGCTTAATTATTCCTGTGAGGCTTAATTCCCATACCAAGTTTTACATACCTCTATCCTTGCACTCAGGTGTCTCCAGGCCTGTGCAGTTGCTAGACTAACAACCACATGCATCTAGCCTCATCTTGCTTTTCTTGCTGCCTCTGTGGAGTTCCCCTGAAAACTCCATCATTTGCTGCTGCTGCTGTTGCCGTTTGTCCTGACTTCTCCTTCCTCCATCCTGCCCCTCGCCTCCTTTGCATTCAGCTAACATCTTTAGGCTGCTTTGGCAGCCAAGTCTCATCCTCTTGTGTCCAGCTGTGTCAGATCTAGTGGAGTGTGGGAGTCGAGGCTGTCCCTTAGCTACTTTTCCCCCACTGAGAAATGCTGATGAAGGGTGTTCCTTTGTTAATATTAATATGCAGATGCCACCAAGTTAGCCCCACGTCTGAAAAAATTATCATGCCATTTTCCTGATGAGTTAACAGCCCTTTTGGACAAAGCAGATGAACGTGCTGGAAGAAATTAGGTCAGTGTTAGGAAACATGTGGCTCTGTAGATACAATAGGGATCCATCTTCCGTCAGTCCCAGGAAGAACAGTCAAGGGTGGTCAGGTGGTTGTAGTCTGGCTTCACCTGGAAGTCAATAGATTCCCCACCTCTGAATCAGAAAATGCCTGGTCTGTATCTCCGCTGTCTAGACCAGGGGTAGTCAACCTGGGCCCTACCACCCACTAGTGGGCATTTCAGGATTCCTGGGTGGGTGGTAGGGGGTTCTGCGGCATATGTTACTGCAGCACTGGTGGGCGATAAGGAAATTTTACCATCAAGAAAGATGCATTAGTGGGAGGTAGGTATAAAAAGGTTGACTACCCCTGGTCTAGACCATAAAATGAATCTTTGTCTTCAAGCTATTTATATTGTTGAAAATACAGATTTCAGACCGCAAGCTTACTTGATCATAAGGCCTATTGACCACAATGGCACTTCTGAGTAGACATGTCTAAGTCTGCATTGCTAGTTACTAAAATTACTGTTTAAATCATTCAAATGCATGCTATTTTTAAAAGCCAGGCAAAACCTTTATCAGCAGGTATCTTACATGACTGCATAATAGTCCTACCTAAATATGAAACCTTTAATAAAGCACCTTGGTATATAAAAGTGTACAGGTATGAGCAAATGCCATTGTTTTCTTCCTACTTAACTCCTATGGAATGGATGTTGTATTATTTAGGAAGAAAACTCCCCCATGAATTCTTCCTTCGGGAGATTTCCTGCCTTCCTGTCTCTGCTCAGTAGGATAACTTGGACTTCAATTCCTGTTTTCCCTCCAGTTCCTGTGCAACACAATTCTTCTAATTATTGTGATTACTGCATCTGTTCAACAGCTTTTGTGCCCCTTTCTAAAGAGATTTATCACAGAGGCACACCTGCTGCCTTTACATTGAACTTGATGTTCTAGTGTTAATTTCAGCCAGGAATTTAATTGTATTATTCTGCGAAGAACCAACCAACCTGGCTGTAAAGGACAGGCACATCCATGCGTGTGTGTGTGTGCACACAGGTTTTGACCAACCAAGAATCGAAACATGGGTGCAGCCATTAGTACCTCACCTATCCATCTTTTTGTGAACCTTAGGTATGGGGAACCTTTGGCCTTCCGGATGTTGCTGAACTGCAACTCCCAACATCCCTTGCCATTTGCCATGCTTGCTGAGGCTGATGGGAGTTGCAGTTCAGCAGCCTTTGGTGGGCCAAAGGTTCCACACACCTACTTGGCCTTATTCAAGACTGAGTCTCTCCCTGCCCATGCCATATATGAGGTCCACAGACTAGGATATTGGTCATCTGGAAAGTTAGATGGGTGGCAGGTGACGTCCACAGAACAGTTGCTTATTTAAAGCAAATGTGGCCTGCACATTTAACATTTAATGCTGGCTTTTTCCCTGACAAAGGCTCTGTGCGCAACAGTCAGAAATGCAGCGAGTGCAGACTTGCTTAGCATGGGATTTGTGCCGGGGAAAGCTTCACATGGGAGTTCCTTTGCAAGTTTCCCTTTGAAAGGAAAAGATAGCAATCCTCTCACAATGTCAGTAGGGCATTGTCTCCAAAGGGGCTTCCAAAGTTAACGACTCAGCTCCCCACAGTGGCATTTTCTCATTCTTACAATACATTCAGCTGGATTTTTCTTTAAAGCTATGAGCCTGGAACACTAAAACAACTTCCACTAATTAGTTTTGAACTGTGCTTGGGAGTCACTGTCTTTTTCCTACCACTGTACAGAATTTAAGATAGCATAGTAGGTCTCTTTCAGCCATGGCTGTATTTGAGAACTAGCCCTGAAATATCCACCTGGTGGCTATGTGTATTCAGAAGCTGTGTGTTCATTGCTAGAGATCTGACCACTGTGTTTTAAATCAGCAACCTCTGGGGTCCTTCAGTGTGGTAGGTCTTAGGTCTCTCCCCTTCTCTGTTCTTTCCCTTTTGAAAGTTTTGGTTCTCTATGAGCTAAAGCACTGTGAAACTACTGACACTGAGAGCCCCCAGGGAAGTTACAACCAACTTTCCTAGAGCGATAGTTCCTAATTTTGCAGTCTTCTGTTTGAAGGGCTGCCTGAGGAAGGCCCTATGTTTGAGGGACTGTCTGGACTATGCCCAGCTTGAAGACGAAGAACCATTATAAGGGGACAGCACAAGGGCATTGGGAGTTCCCCATCAACAACATCTGGACAGCAGATGGAGAAAGCCCTGCCATTAGGCAAAGTGGGGCAACCACCTCAGGCAGCAAATATTGGACAGCAGCAATGGCAGCTCCCTGGCTCTTCTTTCTAAGCATTCCCTGGGCATCTCTGTCTGTTGGAGGACAGCGCTGTACTTGCCATATGTCCTACCCACTCCCAAACTATCCAGTGTTGAACTAAAACTAAACTGCCAGTCCTTGCTTGTGGGATGAAGAGGGAGCATCAGTTTGTTCTTCGCCTCAGGCAGCAAAATATCTTGGGCCAGCCCCGTGAGCAGGAACATGGGTCACCCGGTCACAACCTTTCCCACTACGTATGGTGAGGTGCATTGTACTGTCATTTAGATTTAAGTAATTCTTTCCAAACTGCAGCTATGCAAATTAATTAGGATATGCACGTTATATGCAAATCAGCACTTAAAAAAAATCCTCCTATGGGGGCAGTGCTTAAGTGACCACACTACTAAGAAGCTCTTTGGATCCCAGGCCACAGATCCCCACTGCTCCTACTTCCATATTGTGCTTATTTCATCTGAAACGCCCCCAAGCCCATTTGTAATTAATGACTGGGGCCAAAATAGTTGCTTTAGGCATGCCTAAAGCTTGTGCAAACCCAGTGGGACTTTTGCCATTCCCCACCCACCTTGAATCGCACAGCCCCTGCGTCATTCTACATGCTTCTTTTGACATTTCTCCAAGTTTCTGGTCAACTTCAGCCGTCTCAGAATGGTGGTTGGAGCAAAGGCATTCATGAAATCTGAGTCCAGAGCCTCTTCGGTTTAATGGAATGAGCCAAATCCTACCCATCATCATCATCACCATCTAGCAACCCAGATTTTGCCTTTCTGCAAATTGAACCAAAAGCGCAACTCCTTTCCACCTTCTTGTGTTCACTAGTTGTTATTTGAGAGACTGGTGCACAATTAGAGCAGGATCAGTGTCTGCTATTATTATTATTTAATAGGGTCTCCTTGAAATTTTCTTTAGCTGAACAAGAAACTACTACTGTTTTCATCCATCCTTTCATTCCCCCCTCCAAAAAAGAGGGGGGGGCACTGAGGTTACTATTGAAGTTGACACAGCCTTTGCATAGATCAGGCATAGGCAAATTCCAGCCCTCCAGATGTTTGAGACTACAATTTCCATCATCCCTGACCACGGGTCCTGTTAGCTAGGGATGATGGGAATTGTAGTTCCAAACTTCTGGATGGCCGGAGTTTGCCTATGCCTGGCATAGATTATATTAGGGGAGCAGAGACAAGGATGGGGTAATCGCGGGAGTGGAGCAAGGCGTGATCAGCTGATGGTGTTGGAATCACCTTAATGAGGTTAAGATTGATCAGGGAGATCATACCTGCCTTTAATGATTCCTCTTATGCCTTGCACAAGCTTTTTATCCCCCCAATTTTTTTTTATTAGTTTTCCACATTTTTAGACAAACAAACAAACACAAATCATAACTGAAATCGATCCAATATTAATATCATAGTTAAATGACTTCCTCAAATTCCCTTGACTGAATAATATAATAATAATTATTATTTATACCCCGCCCATCTGGCTGGGCTTCCCCAGCCACTCTGGGCGGCTTCCAAAAGAATATTAAAATACTATAATACATCAAACATTAAAAGCTTCCTGAAACAGGGCTGCCTTCAGATGTCTTCTAAAAGCCTGGTAGTTGTTGTTCTCTTTGACATCTGGTGGGAGGGTGTTCCACAGGGAAAGCGCCACTACCGAGAAGGCCCTCTGCCTGGTTCCCTGTAACTTGGCTTCTCGCAGTGAGGGAACTGCCAGAAGGCCAGAATTTCATTATGTATCATTGTAACGGCTTTCCAAAATAATATCTCATAAAATTTACTTAATCCTCTTAACATCTTTATCTCTTTTCATCTTAACTTTAAACATATTGTTTTATAATTTCACATATTCAGATCCTTAGCCTAACTATTATTTTGCAAGTATTTCTATTTAATTTATCTTAGCATTTTTAGATAAATAGTCTTTGAATTTCTTCCATTCTTCCTGATGCTCCTCCTCCTGCTGGTCGCGAATTCTTCCGGTCAGGTCGGCTAGCTCCGAAAAGTCCATCATCTTCATCTGCCATTCCTCCACTGTTGGTATATCTTGTGTTTTCCAATTCTTGGCTAATAAAATTCGAGCTGCAGTTGTGTCATACAAAAACAATCTAACATCTTTTTTGGGCAATTCCAGACCTATTATTCCAAGAAGAAAGGCCTCTGGTTTCTTAACAAATGTGTATTTCAGCATTTTTTTCAGCTCATTATAAATCTTCTCCCAGAAATCTTTCACCTTGGGACAGGTCCACCACATATGGTAAAAGGTACCCTCCTTTTCTTTACATTTCCAGCATAGATCATCGCTATTATGATAAATCTTTGCTAACTTAAGTACCATCTATACATCATTTTCATTATATTTTCCTTTAACATTGTACATGCAGTAAACTTGACCCCTTTCCTCCACAACCTTTCCCAATCTTCAAACATTATGTTATGTCCCACATCTCTTGCCCAATCTATCATCACAGATTTAACTTGTTCATCCTTTGTATGCCACTCCAACAACAAATTGCACAAGCTTTTCAAAGCCTCTTCAGATCTAGCTTCAGAGAAGACACTTCTCCAATGGAGACCAAATCACTGCCAAGTGGAGCAGTCTAGCTCCTCAATCTGTCTGTTAGAGACTATGCTTCTGCTAAATTTGTGGCAGAGGGCATTTGCCATCCTTGCAATGTTTCCAATATTGGACTCCTGTTTGCAATCCACAGCGCCTCATCGCATCCTTTTGACCAACAGCTCTGCTTGGTTCTTTACCATTCATTTGTCACTTGGGTGTTTATTCTTCCCCAAGTGAAATAATATTACTTTTATTATCTAAAAGCATTTTTAAACCACTTAGTATTTTAAAATCTCCAAGCGGTGTACAAAAATAAAACATGGAACAACAAACAATATTATTAAAAAAAATGCAACATAAAAAGCCAGTTAAACAGTATTATAAAAATAAAAATAGGAATTTGGTAATAACAGGGTCCAAGCTTATGAGCAAAAATATATGTCTTTAGAAGATGCCTGAAGCACATGATGGATGATGTTTCACATATGGTAGAAGGAAAGGTATGGTACAGTACAGAGTCAGTAGCAAAAGATGCCTGTTTTCGGGTGTGGTACCATGAATCAAACTTCCCCAGATGATATAAGATGATATACAGGCCTATAAAAGGGCAGGTGGTCTTTCAGATAATTTGTAGTTGATCGACAGTTCCCCCATCACAGGTGTAATCTGTAATATACTCTATGTCTCTAGGGTGCCAGGTGCAAAAAAGGACAGGGCTCCTGCCCCCTAATAGTTGTGCAGTTCTACACAACTATTAAAACTGTAGCATCCCTGTCGTCTGTTCCCTCTGACCATCCTATGTATTTTCCTTTCGTAGAATTTCATTCCTCGCTTACTGTCCCAAATTACCCATGTTGGCAGAATCATTCTGAAATTCAATCCTGCCCTTTGGTCTTCCTCTGGAGTCAGACAAATGCACTTTGGACATAAACTTGTGGAAACTTCCCACTGAAGTATTTCTCCCCCAATATGAAAACGGCTTTTAAATCAGTTTATGAGTCTTTCTGATTGCAAGTTGCCTTTTGCAGTTCTGTTAAAGCTTCCAAATGATTCGATTTGGTACATATCAGCTTGCTCATTGCTTTGTAGCTGCTGTGGAAGAATGTGTGTTGGTAAGGTAACTGTTTTCTGCTAGCAAACAGTGGCATTCCTCAATTTATCCTTAGATCCCCTTTCTCCCCTCCCAAAAGAAAATTGTGTTATTTCCAACAAAGCCATTGCTTGAGTGGAACAACTTCCACTCGCACTCCCCTTCCCTTCCCTTCCCCTCTCCTCCCTCATATGCTCCCCAGTCCAGATCTGTAATAATAATAATAATAATAATAATAATAATAATAATAATAATAATAATTTATTTATACCCCGCCCGTCTGGCTGGGCCTCCCCAGCCACTCTGGGCGGCTTCCAAAAAAATATTAAAATACTGTAATACATCAAACATTAAAAGCTTCCCTAAATAGGGCTGCCTTCAGATGTCTTCTAAAACTCTGGTAGTTGTTGTTCTCTTTGACATCTGGTGAGAGGGCATTCCACAGGGAGGGTGCCACTACCGAGAAGGCCCTCTGCTTGGTTCCCTGTAACTTGGCCTCTTGCAGTGAGGGAACCGCCAGAAGGCCCTCAGTGCTGGACCTCAGTGTCCAGGTAGAACGATGGGGGGTGGAGACACTCTTTCGGACCGAGGATCTGAAGGATCCCTAGTCCTGAGAAACAAATTTAGGGCTGCAGGGAGCATTAGGTGGGAGGAGACACTCACACCACAACTTCGTTGGGTACAACCCACTGAAATTGCATACTTCTCCAGATTTCTGGCTTTACATGCTTTTACCCCACCAAGATCCTTTCTTGGGTTCACATTTAGCCAGTTCTTCTGCTGTAAATTCATTCTGATTAGCAGAGAGGTGGATATGTTCACTTTACTAACATTTCCATTCTCTTTTCTTCTCTTTCAGGAATATTGTTGAAGGATCCCTAGCTGGAAATATCTCCCAGAAAAATTTCAAAACCTGTGACCAGGCGTGCAGGGATATATTGGCAACCTGTTTCAAGTGTTAAAATCAGGAAACCAAAAGTGGACAATATCCTCTGAAACTTTTTATTCTCTTGTAGCGTACAATTTGTTTCATCTAACGCTATGTTAAATTTTTTACAATATTGTCAAATGAAAAATCGCATTACAAAGCCAGTGTTCCTCTTTCATCTGAGACAACTGCATCAAGTTAAATAACCCAACGTAATAATAACATTTTGATCTTTGTTCTAAACCGACTGTATATAGTAGTGTGTGTGTGTGTATAAATTTATAGAGATCAAGAATAAAATACAGGCCTATGTTCAGACCTGCTGCATATTTTTAAAGGGTTTGTTTTTAGTTGTAAAGTGCATTTACACTTCTCCAGTAGAGCTAAAAAGACTGGGATCTGAAATGGTTCATAGCAGCCTGAACATTTCAGCTTGCTTCATCAAATGCCGGATACAGATATAGCATTACCTGAGATGTGAGTTGCAAGGTATGGAGATCCAGATAACAAAATCTCCTCCCCCTTTTTAAAGGAAAAGCAAACACACAAGTATGACAGAGTGACTCTGAAATATTCTGTCACTCTAATTCCAGTACTTTAGGTCGCAACCCTGCTCTCTGATACCAGGGAATAAGTCCCATTGAATTCATTGAGGTAGACGTATATAAGATGGTATGGGACGCCTAACTCCAGCATGCTGCAGGGCTTCGGCTCAATCCTGATTGGTTCTGCCAGCCTCTGGTGGTGCAGCAGAGGCCTTTTCCATCCTCATCTGCACAACCTTCTACCCCATCAGGCCTTTGCAGCAGAACGGTTGATGTGGTGGAAGTCACCGACTCCCTCCCGGCCCAGGGGTTTGGATTGCGCTCCTAACCTATTACCATACCAATTGTTGTTGTGAGGCCGGCTGTAAATGGCACCTTGAACTCCCTTGAAGGGAAATGATAAGGTAAGTGGCTGTAGGATGGCAACCTCTCAGAGCTGTCTCACCATAGTGAGGAAGAGAGAATTTGTGGTGGAGGAACCACCATATCTAAGATTACCTGGGCGGAAGATGGAGAGAGGCTGGATCCTCCCAGATAATTTTGGTGCTGTTGCCTCCTTCCCCTCCAATTTATCTTTCTGTTGGCTTTCGTGGTTTTCTTGCCTTTCTGGGCGCATGCCAAGGAAATGGTGAGGCACTGGATCCTTTAACATCCAAGCATCATAGCAATACACACTCTCTTTTTTTGTCCTTGTGCCACTGGAGATGGAGATGACTGCAGAGTTTTCCACAATAAGGAAGCTTCCCCAAGTACACCACCCCTCCTCCACAGGTGGAAGGGGAAATCTGCTGGGATTTCCTTCCCAGGGACCATAGGACTGGTGCCTTAATAGGCTTAATTTAAATCCTTTTGAGGCAGTCGTTTGGGGATATACCTGATAATCTCACACTTGAACAGCAAAACACCATTTGACTGACTGTAAGATTAATTAAATGTGCAAGTGTATAGCCTTCCCTTCAAAAAGAAAAGTCTTACACAGCTTCCAAAAAATAAGAAAGATAGCCTAATATACTTAATGAAAACTGGATCGCAGCAGTATAAACACAAACCTGGATAAAACCCAACTAAAACCCTTGAGAATAGAACCAGAAGTTAATAAAAAATGGTGGTGTGTGCTGCATTAATTATCCTTAGAGAACAGCCGTTGAAAATAATGGACATGACCGGCATGGGTCTAACATGTTAATTCCAATGGGTTTGTTCTGAGTAAAACTTTGTTGGCAACAACCCATGATATTCTGGGATTAAAATCTTCTGGTTTTGCCTGGTGCCAGAAGGACATCTGTATCAGCGCTAGGAAGCCTAGGCAGGACGTTCCACAAATTGGATGGGCCACCTCCATCACTTGTTCCCCAGTCACCCCTAACCCTGCTGCATCTCAAGATGTAAGCGATGCTAAAAAAAGGGGTCTCACTAAGGACCACTTCTCCATTCCCTCATCTAAAGAGATGACAGCTGCAGCTGTTGCATACCCAGCCTTTGCAGAGTTTAGGGAAATCAGTTCATCTCCAGTAATTGCTCATTTTCCACACCCCCACCCATCTCTCCTTGCTTTCATATGCACAAAATCCTGTCATTTCAAAGTCACACATCTCTCTCTCTCTCTCTCTCTCGTCATATTGCTGGGGAAATTAGTCACTTGTATAACTGTCTGGCATTTTTCATCAGCTTTCTCATCTTGTGCCACTCTGTTCCATCTTGTGGGGTGTTTGGGTGCTCTGGCTTTTGTGTGTGCGTGTGTGCTTCAGTTAATTTATTTGTCTACATGCAAATCAAACTGACCTAGAGACCTATAGTGCAGATACGGCAATGCCAAAAAACCTAGACATAAGGCAGCTTTTGTTCATGCAACCTGGTCCAGCAAAGGAAATGGTCATCATGGGAGATCGCACACCGTAGGCGTATCGTGTTGCATCAGTGATGGTTTTTCAGTAGAGCTGCTTCCTGTTTTTGGCCTCAAGCACCCGCTTGGAGAGTTGACTTCTATAAAGCGTGGGAAGGGAGATAAACCCTGTTGAATGATTGCCGCCGCCGCTGGATCAGACCAAAGGTCGATCTACTACAACATCCTGTCCTCGCCTTAGCTAGCCAAAGGCCTGTGGGAAGCCCAGGCAGGGTATTCTCAGCGATATTATCGTCCTGCTTGGATTCCCCAGCAACTGGTACTCAGAGGCCTACTGCCTCTGGTTCTGGAATAGTACAGTGGTAGCTCGGGTTAAGTACTTAATTCGTTCTGGAGGTCCGTACTTAACCTGAAACTGTTCTTAACCTGAAGCACCACTTTAGCTAATGGGGCCTCCCACTGCCACCATGCCGCCGGAACACGATTTCTGTTCTCATCCTGAAGCAAAGTTCTTAACCTGAAGCACTATTTCTGGGTTAGCGGGGTGTGTAACCTGAAGCGTATGTAACCCGAGGTACCACTGTATATAGCAATCTGTACTAGTAATTGTTGGTAGCCTTATCTTCCATTAATTTGCCTAACCCATTTTAAAGCATTCTAATTTTGTGACCACTATCGCTGCATCTTGCGGTGGAATATGCCATAGCCTGTTTAGGGCTTTAGAGGTCAGCACCAACACTTTGAATTGTGCTTTGGAAACGTACACAGTGTTATGATAGTTGCAGTGAAGTTAAAAGTTGCATCCGCAACAAACCCAGGGTCTTCTCTGGTTATTCCAGGTGTGATTACAGTCCTGCTTCTCCTCCCCCCCTCCTTTGGCCTCCCCTTAGCCTAGCAACTGGTATGATTAATGGGGTGTGCTGGGTTAATGCCTTCTGTTTTGGTACTTAAATTACCCAAGCCATTTTGAGCAAAGCTTTTAGTCAGGATATGAGATTGGAGGATATTTCGAAGCAAGCGATTGGCTGGAACCCCTCACTTCTATCAATTTTGCCATAAATCAGTTGTGAATTATGCTCCCCCCCCCCCACATGATAATTTTTCACGAGATTGGAACTCCGGTGATGAACATTCCTGTTTCAGAGGGAGAAAAAGTGTAATTTCCTCCTAAACCAGACCTTGTTGGAAAGAATATCATGATTTATGAAAGGAGGTAGAGGCAAAAACGCATTATACTTTTACCTGCCCACCTTGTGTACCTGTCAGTCCGCTCTCTCTTTCTCCCTCTTGCAATACTCAAATAAAGCTGTTTCCATGAGGATACTTGGTATTACTTTCGCTGTAAGGGGCTGCTTACGATCAATCATTTTCTGATGCTTGACACCCAAGAAAGTAGTAAGGTAACATGAAATATTGTACTTGCTGTGTTGGTCATTTAGCAGTATCGTCCGACCTGGTTAGGTAACATGCTGAACATTTGTCTATATGATTATGACATTTTTTTCTTTTTAAAATATTGAGAGAGATCAGTTTTGCATGCGTATAATAATAATAATAATAATAATAATAATAATAATAATAATAGACACCCCGAAAACCCCAAATAATACCTGGCGTATTGGAGCAGACTTTGCCAATCTAGTGCCCTCTGGAGGGCTACAGGTTGATGAAGGCTATAGTAGAGGTTCATCAGCAATGAGGTCTATATTAATTGTAGGAACATACGAAGCTGTCATACTACTTGCCAATTAAGATTAGTATTGCCTACTATAGCAGGCAGCAGACATCCAGGGTCTTAGGCTTTTCCTATCACTTCCTAAAGACAGGTTGGAAACTTTAGCTGGCGCAGAGATTTGGCGGCCAGGTTGCTCACCACCGGGGCAAGATGATTTGAGCATATTACACCGATCCTGGCCCAATTAGCTTCCAGGCCCAATTCAAAGTGCCGGTTTTGACACTATAAAGCTTGAAAGGGCTCTCAGGACTGCAATACCTCAAGGACCGCCTCTCCCCATCAAACCGGCCTGGACTCTGCAATCACCTTCTGAGGCCCTTCTTCATGTGCCGCCTCTGTGAGAGGTCCAGAGAGTGGCAACATGAGAAAGGACCACATAACACCGGTCTTAAAAGACCTACATTGGCTCCCAGTACGTTTCTGAGCACAATTCAAAGTATTGGTGCTGACCTTTAAAGCCCTAAACGGCCTCGGCCCAGTATACCTGAAGGAGCGTCTCCACCCCCATCGTTCTGCCCATACACTGAGGTCCAGCGCCGAGGGCCTTCTGGCGGTTCCCTCATTGCGAGAAGCTAAGCTACAGGGAACCAGGCAGAGGACCTTCTCGGTAGTGGCGCCCACCCTGTGAAATGCCCTCCCATCAGATGTCAAAGCGATCAACAACTACCTGACATTCAGAAGACATCTTAAGGCAGCCCTGTTCAGGGAAGTTTTAAATGTGTGATTTTAGTGTATTTTTGGTTTCTGTGGAAGCCGCCCAGAGTGGCTGGGGAAACCCAGCCAGATGGGCGGGGTGCAAATCATAAATTATTATTATTATTATTATTATTATTATTATTATTATTATTATTAGGCCTTTTCTGCAGTTGGCTCCCCCGTCTGTGGAATGCTCTCCCCAGGGAAGTTTGCCTGGCACCTTCATTTTATATATTTAGGCGCCAGGTGAAAACATTCCTCTTCATTAACACTAATATCCTACGGCCTTTTAAATGTGTTTGTAGGAGGCGGGTTAGTGTTCTGTTTTGTTTTTAACTATTTATTTTGTGCTTTTACCCTGTATTATGTTGTGAAAGGGATGTGGGTGGCACTGTGGTCTAAACCACTGAGCCTCTTGGGCTTGCCGATTAGAAGGTCGGTGGTTCGAATCCCTGCAACGGGGTGAGCTCCCATTGCTCTGTCTCAGCTCCTGCCAACCTAGCAGTTTGAAAGCATGCCAGTGCGAGTAGATAAATAGGTACTGCTGCGGCGGGAAGGTAAATGGTGTTTCCATGCGCTCTGGTTTCTGTCACGATGTCCCGTTGCGCCAGAAGCAGTTTTGTCATGCTGGACACATGACCTGGAAACTTGTCTGTGGACAAATGCTGGCTCCCTCAGCCTGAAAGTAAGATGAGCGCCGCAACCCCATAGTTGCCTTTGACTGGACTTAACCGTGCAGGGGTCCTTTACCTTTTTACCTTTTTTATGTTGTGAACAGCTCTTAGATCTTTGGATAAAGGGTGGTGTATTAAATTAATTTAATAACAATAATGAACAACTGGTGATGCCCAGAATTGAACATGCGACCTTCAGTTGTATTCAGTTTGTAGGCAAATATTGTTTCTTATTTTGGAAAAAAAAATCCTCCCTGTTACCCTTCCAGACCCACTTTCAGATTAAAAGCTTGCCAATATGTTCAAAGGGGATGCCCTTCCCTCTGTCATACGTGAAGGTCACAACCACCAGTTGCTTCAGATACTTTGCAAATACTTCATTTTTTTTGTCCAAGTTTTCCCTGAATTGGACCCTGATTTATATTTATGAATCCCCCCTGAATCTCTGTTTTATTTGCTTTTGTATGATTTTCTGTTTTTATATTGTTTTAGCCTGGGCTTTTCCCCAGGCAGAACTCACCAGAACTCAGTTCCAGCGCCTCTCAGGTGGGCACCATTGCCATTATAAGGGAACAAGGGAGGTGTTCATGGTGAGTTCATCCCCTCACCTGTTTTTCTAGAAAGTTAGCACTGGTTTTAGCAACTTTTGGGTGATTTCTTGTTTCATTTTAACAGATCTTGAGGTTTAAAAATTAGTAAGCAGCTTACGAATGCATTGAAATAAAGAAAGGTAGTCATTGGTGGGCATCACGAAATTTACTGCATGAAATAATTGTATTTCAGCAGGCACTTTTCACTTGTAACACCTCATCTGACAGCATAATATTATAGAAAGTAAGAAGCTTCATTGTACTGAATAAGATCATGAATAATAGGAGGATAGGATGCTGCCTTATACAGTAATACCTCCGAAATTGAACGGAATCTGTTCCGGAAGTCCGTTTGACTTCAAAAACGTTCAGGAACCAAGGCATGGCGTCCAATTGGCTGCAGGAAGATCCTGCAGCCAATCAGAAGCCACAGAACACACGTTGGATGCTCGGGTTCCAAAGAAGGTTTACAAACCAGAACACTCACCTCCTGGTTTATGGCGTTTGGGAGCCAAAACGTTCGACTCGCAAGGAGTTCGACTTCTGAGGTACGACTGTACTGAGTCAGACCATTGGTCCATCTAGTTCAATATTGCTTAACACTGACTGTGGAAGTGGAACTGGGACATTCTTCAAGCAGAGCTCTACTGTTGAATTATGCCGTAAGTCACAAAACGCTGCACACACTGTCTGCACCCAGCATTCAAAAGCGTCTCCTAGGCCTAGTTTTGTGTGCAATTTTAATGCATGATATTTAGGAGACTCAGCAAATGCATTTTAAATAATTACCAAATTACAGCAAAAATCATTACCACGAATTCAACTGTACTTTTAAACTAAGATTTTTTTTAACTTAAAAAAAAAACACATTCTCAATGACGTTTCCATTTCCTTAATCTCCTAAAGCAATTTCCCTCCATTATAGCAAAAGAGTAGTATGCAATTTTCAGTAATTATTACCTGGGGTGACACCTTTCAACACTGAAGGAAATAAACAGGTGGAGTTAATTAGCTCCAAAATAATTTACATCTTCATTATATTCCTTGTAAAAGGCTATGAAAACTTTTAGTAGCTTTTTGGTCTCAAAACTGTTTTGTAATATTTAATGGAACTTTCAGGGTTTAGGAATGATTCCAACTTGATGGTCTCCTTTGCAAGTCATAAACATCTATTTATCGTACGATCCTGTGCACGTCTACTCAGAAGCAAGCCCCAGATTTTTCAGTGCAGTTTAAGTTCCCCAAAACATAAACAAAAATAGGAATTTTCTTTGTGTTGGGTGGGGGGAGTATTCAGACAGCATATTTTAGGGAGAAAAATGTGTCAAAAAGCATTGAAATTTTACTATGTTTTTATATGCTATGTATGCCGCCCAGAGTGGCTGTGGAAACCTAGCCAGATGGGTGGGGTAAAAATAATAAAATTATTGTCGTTGTTGAAATGCATTGAAAAATGCACATTTAATGGGGAAAGTGTATACAAAATGTTTGCTTGTTAATTGCATTTACGTAATTGAGGTAGCTTAGGCCGTAAAGCAGTGACTGGTCCAAGGTCACTCAGTGAGCTTTGCGGCTGAGTGGGGATTCGAACCCTGCTCTTCCAGGTCGTAGCCTGACTCTCTAACCATTACACTACATTGGCTCTCATGAGAGGGAACCTTGCCGCCTTAGGGTTTTCAGATGCAGAGGAAGCTTCTAAATGACTGCTTGCACTTCAAAACCCTCTTCAGACCTTTGTGGTAATCTGAAGAGCAGTCAGTCTGCCCAGGAATGCAGAACTTGTGTGCACAGCCCACCTCTGTTTTTACACATCTCATTTTCAGGCACACACTGGAACGCGTATTGTTGACAACATATTTGCACCGGCAGCCCCGTGTTAGGCATGGTGTATATTTCTGCAAGGAGCATAAAAGAAGCAGGAGGACTGCATAAATTTTCTGGCGTGTTGCTTTCTTTTCTTTTTCCAAACATAGCAGCGTTGCTACCAGTTTTTCTGCATTCCAGCTTCCCCCCACCCCTAATTAAGAAGGAGTGGTAATTTCTGAGCGCAATTCAAAGTGTTGGTGCTGACCTGTAAGCCCTAAATGGCCTCAGCCCAGTATACCTGAAGAAGCGTCTCCACCCCCATCGTTCAGCCCGGACACTGAGGTCCAGCTCCGAGGGCCTTCTGGCGGTTCCCTCCCTGCGAGAAGTGAAGCTACAGGGAACCAGGCAGAGGGCCTTCTCGGTAGTGGCACCCATCAGATGTCAAAGAAATAAATATGTGACTTTTAGAAGACATCTGAAGGTAGCCCTGCTTAAGGAAGTTTTTAATGTTTGATGTTTTATCATGTTTTTAATATTCTGTTGGGAGCCACCCAGAGTGGCTGGGGAAACCCAGCCAGATGGGTGGGGTATAAATAAATTATTATTATTATTATAGTGGTACCTCGGGTTACATACGCTTCAGGTTACAGACGCCGCTAACCCAGAAATAGTGCTTCAGATTAAGAACTTTGCTTCAGGATAAGAACAGAAATTGGGCTCCGGCGGCGCGGCAGCAGCAGGAGGCCCCATTAGTGGTGCTTCAGGTTAAGAACAGTTTCAAGTTAAGAACGGACCTCCGGAACGAATTAAGTACTTAACCTGAGGTACCACTGTATTATTATTATGGACACTGATTGGCAGCGACTCCGTGGGGTATCAGACAGGAGTTTTTTTCCACCTGGTGGTGCCTGAGATTGAACCTGAGACCTTTTGTGTACAAAGTTTATAATTTGCTACTGAACTGCACTCCTTCCTCCTCTCCCTCCCTTTGTTCCGCGAGAGAGGGTCTGCATTTTTAATGGCTACATGAATAGCAGAAATTAAATAGATGCAGCGTTCCCCATCATGGCATCATCACGCCGGGGAAAGCTTGCCTACTGTGATGGAAACAAAGATGGCCAGGTGTGTCGTTAAGAAAGCAGAACCAATGGGTGTAAGAAAGATGTATTAACCAGCTGTTCCTTATTTTCTAGTACATTATATTTCTTCCTTCCAAATATGTGCAACCCGCTTTGCCCAGTTTGCAAAACATTGTCTTTATGGAGATCCACAGGGTAAATTCTATACCCACTCACCCAAGTAATCTCCCTTGAACCTAATAGGGTCTACTTATGAGTGGACATGCATAGGGGTTGTGCTGCAAGGCTGCTGTGCTAAACACAGTTATCTGGAGGATAATGCGGGTGGTGCTGTGGTCTAAACCACTGAGCCTCCTGGGCTTGCCGATCAGAAGGTCGGTGGTTCGAAGCCGCAAGACGGAGTGAGCTCCTGTTGCTCTGTCCCAGCTTCTGCCAACATAGCAGTTTGAAAGCACACCAGTGCGGGTAGATAAAGAGGTACCACTGTGGTGGGAAGGTAAACGATGTTTCCGTGCGCTCTGGTTTCCATCATGGTTTTCTGTTGTGCCAGAAGTGGTTTAGTCCTGCTGGCCACATGACCTAGAACTAAGCTGTCTGTTGACAAATGCCAGCTCCCTCGGTCTGAAAGCGAGATGAGTGCTTTGACTGGACTTAACTTTACCTTTTACCTTTTTTTTAATCTGGTGGAAAATCTAGCTGAACTCGATTTCTATATGAGGAGACATATCTATAGGACGGCACTGTTAGAATAAAAGCAGTGCCACTCCTTTGGGGCTACAAGCACATGCAGCTGTACATTTGTGTGCATCAAATAATCCAGCAGAACCACAAATCATTAGTATAATGGGGGAAACTCTTGCATTATTGAGGAATATCAGCCTGCTAAATGTGGTACAAAATAGAACATGCTTAAAATGTTAAACAAAAAAACAACCTAACATCTCAAAGCAGAGGGAAATTTTTAAAACAAGAGCAGCAGTAAAACACAATAAAATAAGTAATAGAGCAGATAAAGTCAAAATGATCTTGACATGGCAGCTAAAGGGAGAACAAGCAAAGCCCCAAGTGGACCTCTCTAGGGTTGATGTTCCATAATGTGGTGCCACTGTTGAAAAGGTGCTCTCCCTGCCATTGCCCACCATAGGTAGGGTTTCTGAAGGAGGTTATAATGCCCAAGGCCAGAAAAAGAAGCCAGCCTGAAACCCTGAAGTGTCATTGCCATGCAATGTAGATAGCACCGAGCCAGAGCTGTCCCAATGGTTTGACTTCATATAAAAACAGTATGTGGAGTGCCGACCCTCCAAGTGTCCCTATTTTCCAGGGACACCCCAGATTTAGAGAAACCGTCCTAGTTTCTGATTGGATCCTGGAATGTCCTAGTTTTCATGGGAGAAATGCTTGAGGGTATGGACTTATCTGACCCCCCCCAAGCCATCTGAAGGCAATCCTGTATAGGGAAATGTTGTTGTTGTTTTAATTTATATACCGCCCTATACCTGGAGGTCTCAGGGTGGTTTTTTTAAATCTTTAATGGATTATAATTTTATATATACATGTTGGAAGCTGCCCAGAGTGGCTGCGTCAACCCAGTAAGATGTGTGGGGTATAAATAGTAAACTTATAATTATGGAACGGGACAGCCCTATTTTAATAATAATAATAATAATAATAACAACAATAATAATAATTTATTATTTGTACCCCGCCCATCTGGCTGGGTTTCCCCAGCCACTCTGGGCAGCTTCCATAGAAACCAAAAAACACTAAAATATCATACATTAAAAACTTCCCTGAGAAGTTTTTGGAGGGTATGAGAGTGGGGGAGGGGAGTTCAATATCCAAAGTGTTTTGGATCTCCCAGGTCCTTCATTGGGGAGCTTCAAATGCAGAAGTTCAGTCTTTTGTCTACTCCCCGTTAGAAGGTATAAAAAAGTGGAGATGCACAGCGGTTTACAGTGGTACCTCGGGTTACAGATGCTTCAGGTTACAGACTCCGCTAACCCAGAAATAGTGCCTCGGGTTAAGAACTTTGCTTCAGGATGAGAAGAGAAATCGCGCGGTGGCAGCAGGAGGCCCCATTAGCTAAAGTGGTACCTCAGGTGAAGAAGAAGAAGAAGAAGAAGAAGAAGAAGAAGAAGAAGAAGAAGAAGAAGAAGAAGAAATTTTATTTATATCCCGCCCTCCCCAGCCGAAGCCGGGCTCAGAGCGGCTAACAACAGTAAAATGATAAAACATTATAAAATCATTTCATTATAAAATTAATTCCAATCAGATTAATGGCAACCATTGGGCTAGAGTTCTGTGAGTATTACCAAAGGAGGCGGTCAGACTGTGCCTTGGCCAAAGGCCTGGTGGAACAGCTCTGTCTTGCAGGCCCTGCAAAAAGATGTCAAGTCCCGCAGGGCCCTAGTCTCTTGTGACAGAGCGTTCCACCAGATTGGAGCCACAGCCGAAAAAGCCCTGGCTCTGGTTGAGGCCAGCCGAACCTCTCTATGGCCTGGGACCTTCAAGATGTTTTTATTTGAAGACCTTAAGTTCCTCTGTGGGGCATACCAGGAGAGGCGGTCCCGTAGGTATGAGGGTCCTAGGCCGTATAGGGCTTTGAAGGTTAAAACCAGCACCTTAAACCTGATCCTGTACTCCACCAGGAGCCAGTGCAGCTGGTATAAGCACCGGATGAATGTGATCTCACAGCGAAGACCCCGTAAGGAGTCTCGCCGCAGCATTCTGCACCCGCTGGAGTTTCTGGGTCAGTCTCAAGGGCTGTCCCACGTGGAGCGAGTTACAATAATCCAGTCTGGAGGTGACCGTCGTATGGATCACAGTGGCTAGGTCAGGGCTAGAGAGATAAGGGGCCAACTGCTTAGCTTGGCGGAGATGGAAAAATGCCGCCTTTGTTATAGCTGCAATCTGCGCCTCCATGGAAAGGGAGGTGTCGAAGATCACATCCAAACTCTTAATGGATGGTGCTTAACAGTTTCAGGTTAAGAATGGACCTCCAGAACGAATTAAGTTCTTAACCCGAGGTACCACTGTACTTTTGAAACTCCCTGATGATGCACCTGGGAGACTCAGAATGCTTTGGACATTAAACTTTTCCTCCTACCTCTTTGCTCCCTGCTCGCACCTCCCCCCCCCCCGCTGCACATTTGCCTGGAGTTTCTCCCTTTTGCTTCATTGACTTCATATAAGGCCAATTCCTGTGGGAGCAGGCATTTGTCCTCCTTCAGGGAAGTCCTCCTCACCCAAATTAAGAGATCAACCTTATGACAGGACTCATCCTCCTTCAGTTTACTCCTGAATAAATTAATTTAACAGTTGTCATAAAACGCATTTCGTTTATATTTCCCTAGTTAACTTTGAAGCTGTCTTCTTCCATCTCTTGCACAATAGCCACTTTGCAGTCGTATCTGCTGAGGTCAAGTGGCACGTGCTCCTTTTGTTTCAGCTATGTGTGTGCCCACCACCCCAAAAAATGCACATACTGATTGGTTGGCTCTGTTGCAATGAATGGGGTGGCTTGCTTTGTTGGGGAAAGATGAGTGCATTTCAGTGTTGCTGTGCCTGTTTTTTTAAAAAAGGCCATAGAGCTGAGCCGTTCTAGGCATCAGAATGACAGAATGCGTCCTGTCTCTAAGGAGATAGCACACCTGCCATCTAGAATTGAAGTAATACCAATATCTCTTGTATCCTTCAGATGCTTTTTATAAAAGCACAGTGTCATTTTAGCAGGAAAAGCTGTAGGTGTAGGCCTTGAGCTCCATGCTATATCTTCCTTAATTAATTTCTTACATCTAGCTGGTAAGATGTGTCCTGCATCTTAATTTTAATGCTTTCCTCCCTTTTGGATTCAGTTTTGTGTTATTGATACTAGAATAAAATGTCAAGTGATTATGAGTGTAAATAAAATAATAATAGAGAGGGTGCTAATTTCAGGTCACGGTACGAGCAAAGTATGCAAACAACCACTCTCAGCCTACAAGTAAAGTAGCTGCTACCAGCATATTGTTATTTTTTTCTGGTAAAGAAAGAACCGGACAGATTTCCCTCACTTCTCATGCTGCTTTTACTTGTCACATAGAGGGTGACCAGATGCAAAAGAAGACAGGGGGGCTGGGACTCCTTCATCTTTAATAGCATGAAAAACTATACCTGAATTTCTCTCTTCTAAGTGCTCCTGCCAACCTAGCAGTTCGAAAGCACGTCAAAGTGCAAATAGATAAATAGGTACCGCTCCAGCGGGAAGGTAAACGGCGTTTCCGTGCGCTGCTCTGGTTTGCCAGAAGCGGCTTAGTCATGCTGGCCACATGACCGGGAAGCTGTACGCCGGCTCCCTTGGCCAATAAAGCGAGATGAGTGCCGCAACCCCAGAGTTGGCCATGGCTGGACCTAATGGTCAGGGGTCCCTTTACCTTTACAACTATTAAGGGTGCAGAAGTTCCCTGCCTGTGAGCCACAAAGCAATGCCAATATTTCCTTCTAGAAAAGTCTAGCAAGTACACCTGATACTGAAAGACCTGCTCATATCGATGGATCTTGCTTGACAAAACGGGCTGCTGACTACATCCACCACGCTTCATGTTGTAAAAAATAAATAATGACGTCCCTCACGTTGTTCCTTGGCTGTGGGGAATGTAGCCTTCAATGTGGGTCTCACTTTTTGCAAAGCTTGCAGTGACATCATGAGAATGTGCAATGGCAGTAAATTATTCCCATTTATGAATGCATTCTTCTGGGCAGAGGGCTATTATGACACCTTCAAAGATTGGGTGGGGATACTTCAAGCTTAAGTGCCTATTTCCCATAATTCCCTTTTGTGGCTTTGTAAGGAATTGGTTTCTAGCCCTCGGTTTTGCATAATTGTACAGCAACTGGCATGCAATTTAGCTTGCACCTTATTTTTTATTATTATTTTTTGTCTGCTGCCAAATGCCTTTGGCTGAATTTTGTAAAGCTGCTGAACGTGCACATCTTCCTGTTGCTTTGCTGTGTTCTAAAGAGAGATGTTGGTCGGCAGAAATATCAGTGAACTGGGCTTCTTTAAAGTTCACAATGACCTGGAAAGTATGAGCAGCTGTCTGCTGTTTATTACTCATACCAGATTGTATCTGGCTTGAAACATCAGTTTGGTTGAACAACAACATAACCTCTGTCTTGTTTTCTAGGGATTACTTTTCAGCTAATATGGTTCTCGGTGAACAACGTGTAGATAAGATAATATCTTAGGGTGTGTACAGATGTCCATAATTTGAGCAGGGCACCCAGGGTATCACTTAAGCAAATCATTTCGCTCATATGTACAATCGTCTGTCCACGACTGCACTCAGGGAAAGTCAGTCTGATGTGTTTACAGTACATGTTAGCTGTGTGCAGTGGTTACTGGCAGGAGACCAGTAACTCTGCAAACCAGTTTTACTCTCTCCCCCCTAAAAGGATGGGATCCTCCCATTAGCCCCTGCCGTTATAACCAGTGGTCAGCGTTGATGGGAGTTGTAGTTCATCAAGCAGCTGAAGAGGGTGGCAGGTTCCCTGGCCCCAAAAGAGCTAAATCGCTGGCTTATGATTGGCAGTGAGACCATATAAGGATGCTAGGCTGTGAGGAGAATTTAGTAAGGAGCTGACTAGAGAATTGCCTGTAAGCCTGACTCAAAGGAAAGCAGCTGGATTCTAGAGTAGCTGGTTGTGAGACTGACGGGGGAAGAGGGACTAAGAGTACCGTATTTTTCGCCCCATAAGACGCACCGGCCCATAAGACGCACCTAGATTTTAGGGGGGGAAATAAAGGAAAAAAATTTTATTTCCCCCCCAGGTGCGCTGCGCTACACCAGGAGCTTGGGGCGTGCGGAGCTCAGCGCGCCCCAAGCTTCTGCGTGCGGGCAAGGTCTCCGCCAGCGTGGGAGAGCCGGGCGCCTCTCCCAGGGCTAGCGGACCCCTGCGCTAATCCAGAAGCTTGGGGCGTGCTGAGCTCAGCGCGCGCCAAGCTTCTGCATGCCGGCAAGCAGTCCGCTGCAGCCCCAAGCCTCCCGCACCCGGCAGGAGGTCCCGCTGGGTGCGCGAGGCTTGGGGCGGCAGCGGACTGCTTGCGCGCACCTAGAAGCTTGGGGCTTGCTGAGCTCAGCGCGCGCCAAGCTTCTGCATGCCGGCAAGCAGTCCGCTGCCGCCCCAAGCCTCCCGCACCCGGCAGGAGGTCCCGCTGGGTGCGGGAGGCTTGGGGCGGCAGCGGACTGCTTGCCGGCATGCAGAAGCTTGGCGCGCGCTGAGCTCAGCAAGCCCCAAGCTTCTAGGTGCGGGAGGCTTGGGGCGGCAGCGGACTGCTTGCGCGCACCTAGAAGCTTGGGGCTTGCTGAGCTCAGCGCGCGCCAAGCTTCTGCATGCCGGCAAGCAGTCCGCTGCCGCCCCAAGCCTCCCACACCCGGCAGGAGGTCCCGCTGGGTGCGGGAGGCTTGGGGCGGCAGCGGACTGCTTGCCGGCATGCAGAAGCTTGGCGCGCGCTGAGCTCAGCAAGCCCCAAGCTTCTAGGTGCGGGAGGCTTGGGGCGGCAGCGGACTGCTTGCGCGCACCTAGAAGCTTGGGGCTTGCTGAGCTCAGCGCGCGCCAAGCTTCTGCATGCCGGCAAGCAGTCCGCTGCCGCCCCAAGCCTCCCGCACCCGGCAGGAGGTCCCGCTGGGTGCGGGAGGCTTGGGGCGGCAGCGGACTGCTTGCGCGCACCTAGAAGCTTGGGGCGGGCTGAGCTCAGCGCGCGCCAAGCTTCTGCATGCCGGCAAGCAGTCCGCTGCCGCCCCAAGCCTCCCACACCCGGCAGGAGGTCCCGCTGGGTGCGGGAGGCTTGGGGCGGCAGCGGACTGCTTGCACGCACCTAGAAGCTTGGGGCGTGCTGAGCTCAGCGCGCGCCAAGCTTCTGCATGCCGGCAAGCAGTCCGCTGCAGCCCCAAGCCTCCCGCACCCGGCAGGAGGTCCCGCTGGGTGCGCGAGGCTTGGGGCGGCAGCGGACTGCTTGCGCGCACCTAGAAGCTTGGGGCTTGCTGAGCTCAGCGCGCGCCAAGCTTCTAGGTGCGCGCAAGCAGTCCGCTGCCGCCCCAAGCCTCGCGCACCCGGTGGGACCTCCTGCTGGGTGCGCGAGGCTTGCAGACACTCGCCCGAAGCAGGGGGAGCCCTCCAGAGGGCTCCCCGTGCTTCGGGCGACAGGCTGCCGCCCCAAGCCTCGCGCACCCGGTGGGACCTCCTGCCGGGCGCGCGAGGCTTGCAGGCATTCGCCCCATAAGACGCACCCCGATTTCCCCTTCATTTTTGGAGGGGGAAAAGTGCGTCTTATGGGGCGAAAAATACGGTAATTGGCATGTAAATTAAATAGGGCTAGGAACTACACTTTACCAGCCAGTCTTATATAAAACCTCTGTCACTCTCATTTAAATACAGTCACACCTCGACTCCTGAACACCTCCAATTTTGGAACGTGTCGGCTCCCGAACGCCGGAAACCCAGAAGTAACTGTTCCAGTTTTTAAATGATTTTCAGATGCTGAACGGCTTCCGGGGAGTATTTTTCTTTTTCTTTGTCTCCATTGACTTTGCCGACCGCCCTTTGATCCTCGGTTGTCGAACGTTTCGGAAGTCGAACAGTCTTCCGGAACGGATTACGTTCGACAGCCGAGGTTTGACTGTAAATATTAACCGTATTAGAGCAAACATGAGTCTTACAGAAACAAATCGCAAGTACCTCATTTACATTTCATTTACCTCATTTACATTTCTGTCTCATAATAAATAATATGTTGTTAACTTTTATATAATTGTGGAAGTGTGTCTGGCTGGTTTTGTATCATAACTAAAATACCACAGCTATATTTAAAAGCATCGGTATATTTAAAAGCACCGGTAAGCAGTATAATACAAATACTGTACTTTTCCATCTATAAGACGCCCCCTATTTTGGGGGACTCAAATTTAAGAAAATGAGGGGAGATGGCACAGAGTTGTTGAGCTTATTTTGCGGAAGATTGCCCAGAGTTGTTGAGCTTTTCTTGAGGTGGGTTGCCGAAAATCACCCATCGCAAAATCCGCTTCTAGTCTGTCCCATCGTTGGAAGAAGCTGCCAATCACCTGCCCAACTGCCGGAGCATCAGCCAATCAACATTACCCATTAACTCAGCAACCAATAACACGCACAATAGTCACTGACAGCCGTGGCAGCAACCAATCAAACGTCCACCCTATGCACTACCCATGTATAAGACGACCCCCACTTCCCCACTATTTAGAATGATTATTAAAGAAAAAAACATAGTCTTATACACGGAAAAGTACGGTATTTGGTGGCGGTGGGTTGAAGGGGAATCGACTGGTTCTCCACATATAAAGGAAAGGTAAACTCTCAAAGGGGAATGCATGTCTATACCTCTGACACTTGTGTGGCTGGAATGTCACCAAGCGTGCAAAGACATTGAGTGACAACATTGCTCCGCCCACTGTTGCCTCTACCCTGACCCACTACTTGTATGCATCCCCGAGAAGGTTCCCCACAAAGGCATGGGCTGAAAAAGGCTCCCCTCCTGCAGGGCTACTCGATGGAAAGAGACGTTATCCCAATATGACAGATTTGCCTTGCATTGCAAACTGCTGGGCCTGAATCCCTTTCTAAATAAATAAATAAATTCTGCGAAATTTTGACGGCACACTGAATGGTGCTGCTAGATTATAGTGCTTTAACCGGTCTAGTTCAATTGATGCAAATTATGTTGTTAGTTAGCTTCATTTATGTCAATTACGCAGACAAGTAATGTGTTTGCAAATCCAGCCCGGAAAGTCTTTCCACTGGCAAGATGTTTGTGCCAACTCTGGCTGCGAGGTACAAAACATTCTACCCAGAAATTCTCTCGCTGGCGTTGTGATTTCTTTAGAGGTTTTCTCGGAGTGGACAATTTGATTATTAATTATGAATTATGTTATCCATTAACTCTCTGAGCAGATTTAGGAATCTTCGTGGAAACAGAGAAATGCTGTTATGTTTTAAAAGGCAGTTGGTACAATGGGGCAGTAATCTTTATTATTGTACTTTAAATACTGAAAAATATTTATTTTAACATTTTCGTAATTTTATGCTGACAGTTTTTCCACTGAACACAAAGCCACTTGTTCAGACATGACTGTCTCTCAGTTTGAGGATTGTAAAAGCTGTCTTTCCCGATTTGCATTGTTTTATCCCTTTATTCACTGTTTGTATTTATAGTCTGCCCACGGTGAGTTACAAAAATATTGCAGTGAAAACAAGCACAAATTGTAAAAAATTTATAAAGTAAAACTATAACCAATAACAGAATTAATTTGTGATTCTGAAAATCTGCAGGAATGATTGCCTGCAACGGAACTTATACTCCAGAAATAAATAGGAATTAAAAACAACAGACTTAATTTCAATCTCTTTATTTGCATAAAAGATGAATTAGAGGTAGGAGTGTTTATGCTACCAGGAAAATTCAGGGTTTTAGACTCCTTTCTCTCATCCTGATCTACATGATAAGCAGAATGAAATAAATTCCCTGTACAAAGAAATCTAACCAGTCATGGAGCAGACTATGGTAGAATCCTTTCCCCTGAAATGCTCATTTGCCATGAGCAGGGCTTCAAAAAAAGACATACAGTGGTGCCTCGCAAGACGAAAAGAATCCGTTCTGTGATTCTCTTTGTCTAGCGGGTTTTTCGTCTTGCGAAGCAAGCCCATTGACGGATTAGCGGATTAGCGCTATTAGCAGCTTTTAGCGGCTTATCGGCTTATCGGATCAGCTGATAAGCAGCTTAGCGGCTTAGAAAAAGGGGGAGGGAGGGGAAAAAAGCTGCAGGAACTCACAAGACATTTTCATCTTGCGAAGCAAGCCCATAGGAGATTCGTTTTGCGAAGCACCTCCAAAACGGAAAACTCTTTCGTCTAGCGAGTTTTCCGTCTTGCGAGGCATTCGTCTTGCGGGGCACCACTGTATGTGGAAATCATTCAAACACAGACTGAAATAGTCCAGCAAGAAACATGCCATGTGTTTCTGCTGATTGTGTGGCTCTCCTTTCTTTCAGCCCAGGTGAAGCAATAGTGCAAACAGCATGTTCGTTTTCCGTTAAATGATCTGAAACAGTATCTACTGAACCACTGAATCACAGTGTGCATATAAATATATACAACTAATATCATGTGCATATAAATTCCTAGCACAGTTGGGGGGGGCGGGACTTACAAAACTGCATCATAGCACAGAGAACTGTTGTGTAAAAATGTGTAAATTAAGAGAAGTTCACAATGAAGTCCTAATTAATTTTCATGATGACTTTAAAAACAACAACAAGAAAATTGTAAACAGGGAAATGTGGGAGACTGGACTTCATATGGGGGGGGGGGAACCCCCACGAAACTTAGAGAAACAGAAATTGACATATTCACCTATCCCTATACATAGGGAAGAATTCCCGTCTTAGAACAACTATGCAGAGATAACTTCTGAATTTTGCTTGTGTAACTTCTGGATCAAGTCTCTGAGTTCAATGGAATCGCAGCAGCATACATCAGTGGTATCTGGCAAACTACCCAGCTGTATCTTTCCATCACATTATTTGCTTATCTCGTCTATAGATAGGTGTGGAGATGTAGTTGCTTTCTAAAACTATTCTGCAAAGCTTATGTGTTTCCACTGAGTGATGGCGATTCCATGCCCATTACCCTTAGGAGAACAAATTATAGTGTCTCATAAGGGAAGCCAGAGATGTTGGGTAGCCAAACTGGGGAGCATCTCTGAGAAACCAGAGGGCCCCTCCCATCCCCACTCTGATGGACAAACATTTTTCAGCACTTCCCTGTGTTTTCTGCATCCAGATAGCTTACTATTTTTGTAGCTTATTATTACATTAGATTCCAATATACCGTATTTTTCCGTATATAAGACTAGGATTTTTTTCAACCAAAAATTAGGTCTAAAATTGGGGGTTGTCTTATACATGGGTAGTGCTGAGGGGTGTTTTCTGAATTTGGAGTCCCCAAAAATATTCATGGGGGCATCTTATACACAGAAAAATACGGTACGTCCAAGGAATACAGAGAAGGGATGGGTAGCAATACCTTTATAATTTTCTTACACATTTGGTTAATAATAAGCCTGGTTAAAGAGTAATAGGCTCACATTCAGTTTAAAATAATTGCTGATGGACTGTAATCCACTTAATTGGCATCCTGATCAATGCTACGCTTGCTAAATAGACAGTGAATCATTTTGTGTAATGCATCTCAATTGCGATGTAGATCATACAGTGTGTTAAAGCAGTTTGAATGTTGAAGTGCCTTATGTTGCCTGTCATAAGGTTTGAATAAGAACTAATAGGCGAGAACTAGAGGGCTCAATACCTTTTATCCCTGCAGCCTTCTTGTTAGTTTTTTTGTTTGGAATTAGTTGTTGGCATTTGCCTGACTCGAGAGACAATGGAGTGCACGTCCGAGAGGGAAGTCAAACTGCTGCATTAGCAGCACTGAATTCACCTTCCTGGGGTGCAAGTCTGGGCTGTGTGTATGCCGGTCCTGGGATGCCCAGATGATAAGACCCCCCTCTCGGCCTCACGGATGTGATCCAAAGGAAAGCAGAGCAATACGATGGGCACCAGCCTGGCTGCAGGAGTTGCCGGAAGGTGGAGGAGGAGGAGGAGAAGAAGAGGAGTTTGGACTTGATATCCCACCTTTCACTCCCCTTAAGGAGTCTCAAAGTGGCTAACAGATTGCAGTTGACTGAAGCTACTCCACTCAGTGCACCTCAGAGAGGCTCTGCCCAAAAGCCAGCCGTCCAACTGCTTCCTAGGTGTCAAGGACTGGCAAGATGAAGAACAGTGGTGGAAATCATCCACCCAAGAGAAGAAGAGAAGTTTGGATTTGATATCCCGCTTTATCACTACCCTAAGGAGCCTCAAGGGGATGCGGGTGGCGCTGTGGGTTAAACCACAGAGCCTAGGACTTGCCAATCAGAAGGTCGGCGGTTCGAATCCCCGTGACGGGGTGAGCTCCCTTTGCTCAGTCCCTGCTTCTGCCAACCTAGCAGTTCGAAAGCACGTCAAAGTGCAAGTAGATAAATAGGTACCGCTCGGGTGGGAAGGTAAACGGCGTTTCCA
The DNA here is from genome assembly GCF_964188305.1 of Podarcis bocagei. Classification (NCBI taxonomy): domain Eukaryota; kingdom Metazoa; phylum Chordata; class Lepidosauria; order Squamata; family Lacertidae; genus Podarcis; species Podarcis bocagei. Next base: position 18,175,981 of record NC_138137.1, on the reverse strand, counting down.
TGCACTGCTCTGGTTCGCCAGAAGCGGCTTAGTCATGCTGGCCACATGACCTGGAAGCTGTACGCCAGCTCCCTCGGCCAATAAAGCGAGATGAGCGCCGCAACCCCAGAGTTGGTCACGACTGGACCTAATGGTCAGGGGTCCCTTTACCTTTAAGGAGCCTCAAAGCGGCTAACAATCTCCTTTCCCTTCCTCCCCCGCAAGAAACACTCTGTGAGGTGAGTGAGGCAGAGAGACTTCAGAGAAGTATGACTAGCCCAAGATCACCCAGTAGCTGCATGTGGAGGAGCGGGGAAGCAAACCCGGTTCACCAGATTACGAGTGCACTGCTCTTAACCACTACACCACGCTGGAATACATGGCATACAAGGTGCCATCCAACCATCTTAGGGACTCTACTTTGGATTTGTGTAGGGTTTACTCCTTAGCCAAAGATTTCCCGCAAGGCAGCAGCGGTTTAGGATCAGAGTATTCCTTCTAGTGGGCTACCTTCCCAGGTTGAGAGCCCCATCTGCCCCTCACTTCCCTCTTCAGCAAAGGCAGATGCTGCTGCCCTGACCATTATTGGAGGCTCTAACCTGGTTTATCTGGCGAATCACAGCTGTTCCTGGGGTGTGGCTGCTGTCGCATACTGGCAGCTTCTAGGAGTCACAAGTGAGAGCTGAGTGCAAGGTGGGGACCAAAGGTTGATAAACTACCCCGGGAGGAGCATGATGTGTCCCACACCAGAGATTCTGCCCCTCCCCTAACACCCCATATTAGGAAATGATGATTGCACATACCTATGTGTATGGAGTGGTCAAGTAGAGCTCGTTGGACTTGGACCATGGAAGTGTTGGGTTCAAATCCTAGCTCTGTGTGTTTGTGAAATGTACTTTTTAAAAACACCACTAGCCAAAGGCTGCACCATAGCGCCTGGTTCATGAGGTAAAATGTTATTAGGATCAACTGTAGTCCCTTCTGGTCATTATGCCACTAGAAGACAACTGCAGGTGAGTATAACAGCAATGTCTCTTGAGATCAAGAGGGATTTTCTACTTCTAGGACAACCGATCTTCCTTTTTGGAAGTTTTGTTTCTGTGCTGCCTTCCTTCCTTGGCAACCCTCAAGGTGGGGTTCACTGGATTCCCAGGTAACTTCCTATCCAGGCACTGACTAGATCCAGACCAGCTTAACTTCTGCAAGATTGCTGCATCAGATACTTTCAGATTATACCCAGGACTTGCAGTTGCCAGGAGGTAGTCACTTTGAGAAAGGTTTCTTCACATGTTCAAGAGTTTTGAGACACCACCACGCTCACACATTTACAGTGTTGTAGAACCAGCTTCCCCATGGAAAACAAATTCCATCATACTTATTTCTCACCTTTGATTGATTTTTGAAGGCCAATTGAGCCAGCCAGCACTTGCCTCTTTTTGTATTCTATGATAATTTGTTTCTCTCGCCTCCTAACGCGAGTCGGGTCATTCCCTTCTTCCATAACAGCAGAAACAACTGCTGGCAATATAATAGTGAGCAAATAAAAAGAGCTGGCACATAAAGTGGGATTTCCTAGAGACAGGGGAATTTGGTTCCCATGTGTAATTGCTACAATTTCCCCCTTCTTGTCGATGCAACAACGCAGTGACATTCGCGAAATTGGAAATAGCGATGAATGGGCAAACTCTGTGTCTTTCCATTACTTAGCATGCCTGTGAAATGGGACTCTTTTATTATATGTATCAAACTCCCCAGATGGCTGCGTAGACATCTACATTCAATTGTATCACGGCTTTGCAATAGATGCGCAGTCCTATTATTGTCTTTAAATATGTAATTGTCAACCCCCCTTCCCCCAGGATGAGCTTCATAGCCATGTAATGATGTGCACTTGCTGAATCTGTTTTTCTAGAATTTTATTTTACAAGTAACCTTCCTTCGTCTGACAACTCACTGCCGACGTTGTGGAGATAATGAAGTCCCTCCTTCCTCCCCATCTCAAATATTGCTAGTGACAGTGATAAGAATCATTTTGTAACTTTAAAAATAACCACGATTCCCTCGACATATCTGAACAGAAGTGAGGAATCAGTTGGAAGTGTAAAAGAACATGAGTTATGAGAGCTTAGGAGCAGGAGGATATGTACGGGAAGGGAGGAATTAGGAGAGATGGATGGGTTTCCTCATTCTCATTTCCTTAGGAGCTGTCTCCTCCAAATTGAAATCCGCACTTTAACTTTGAGAATCCGTTGAACACAATTGAAGGTTCTGTGCGGATGCTGTTGAAGTGGAAATGGCATGAAACACACTTATACATCTGGCAGGGACACACACACCTCCAGACTTAACGTTCTTCCTATTAAAGTTTTGGGTACTGCTGTGCTGATATTTCCCCCATTTTCTCTCAAGTTGGAGAACTTGGATGGCATTTTCATGGGGGCTTGCAGGGTGTGTGCGCGTGTGTGAAGGTGTTGTCTCTTGCACTTACATTAAAAAGCACAATCAGATGGCTTAGTTGTGCATTTTCTAGCTTTTTCACTTTTCCTTCCTAGCAGTTTCTCGTTGACTTTCCAGCTCTAATAATAATAATAATAATAATAATAATAATAATAATAATAATAATAATTTATACCCCATCCATCTGGCTGGGTTTCCCCAGCCACTCTGGGCGGCTTCCAACAAAATATTAAAATACAATAGTCTGTTAAACATTAAAAGCTTCCCTAAACAGGGCTGCCTTCAGATGTCTTCTAAAAGTCTGGTAGTTGTTTTTCTCTTTGACCTGGTGGGAGGCCATTCCACAGGGCGGGTGCCACCAACGAGAAGACCCTCTGCCTGGTTCCCTGTAACCTGGCTTCTCGCAGTGAGGGAACCGTCAGAAGGCCCTCGGCACTGGACCTCAGTGTCCGGGCAGAACAATGGCGGTGGAGACGCTTCTTCAGGTATATTGGACCGAGACCAAGCTTCTTGAAATGCTGTTTTGGAAGGTGTTATCTCAGGAGACAACTTCAAAGGGGCTTTCCAAGAAGTTGGGCCAGCCGGCCAGGAGGCAGCCTGCTGAAGAGCTCTGGAGGATGGATTTGTTGTTCTTTTAAAAAGGAGAACTGTGGAAGTTGACTTTTAGCAAGATCCTCAGCTGCTCTCCTTACCCTTCATGGGAGGATTCCTCTTGCAATGATACAAGCAAGTGTGGGGAACCTTTTAGCTCAAGGACCACATTGTCTCATGGGCAACCTTCAGCAAGTCTTCGTGTCACTGGTGGGTGGGGCAACAGACGTGACACGTACCTTTATACGGTAGGTTATTTTCCAACTGTGCAAAAGCCATTGTCTGCACAAGCACATCTCTCTCCATCTAGGCAAACCAGAGTCGTGTGTGTGTGTCTGGTGGAGTGTGTATAATGGGTTTTAGTGTGGGGTAGGATATGTGGGGGCAGTTGGAGTGTGAGATAGGGAGTGGAGAGATTCTCCACATGAGGGAAAAATCTAGGGGTTTTTGGGTGTGTGGATATGGTGGGGGGAGGGTATTTAATGTGATGTTGGTTCTCTTCATCTGTGGGTTCAGTATGGGGCAGGATATGTGAGGTTTCAGTGTTGAGCTGTGTGTGTTTCATATGATATGGCTGCAGAAAAACTAGAGGCAGGGAGGATCAAAGTGTTAATTGTCAGCACGTTTAATCTTACCATACCTGTGGCATTTCGTATTGAATTGGCTTGACCTGTGGCACATTCATAGACCTCATCGGATTGATGATATATATCAGTAGGGAGCAGTGGTAAGAGTGCTTGACTAGGACCTGGAAGATTAGTGTTCAAATCTCTAATCTCAGTCAGAAAACCCACTTGGTGACTTTGGGCTAGTCACTGTCTCTCAGCGCTCCGTGTTGTGAGGATCAATGGATGCTGTGGATACACAACCTCACTTTTTTTTTTTCAAAATAAAAAATAAAAAGAAACAAAATACAAAATACAACATAAAAACAGTTAAAAAACAAATAATTTTCCATAACATATCTTCCTTACGCTTATTTCCCCAGACCTCCTCAGACCTCCCTTCTTTGTATTCCACTTCAATTTGTTAGTTCAGCAAATCCTTACCATTAAGCGTTTACCCATTTATAAACCTTTTTTTTCGTATCTCCTAAAGCATTACAGCTGGAAACCCCTTAGTTTCTATCCAACATCCTTCTAACATTCATTAATTTTACAATATTTCTGTAAATAGTCTTTAAATTTCTTCCAGTCTTCTTTCACCAATTCTTCTCCCTGGTCTCGGATTCTGCCAGTCATTTCTGCCAATTCCATGTAGTCGATCACCTTCATCTGTGGATACACAACCTCACTGATTGCCATCAGGCACTGTGGTCATCTGCAAACGATTCCCACATGGTGGGGTTGATGTTGCCAGCCTTTGTGCCTCTTTTGCAGACATCTTTGTAACACAGAGTTGGTTTGCCAACGGGCCTGGTGCCTGAAGCCAGTTCCTCGTAGCACACATCCTTGTGGATCCTGTTAGCCGAGACCACATAACACCGGTCCTGAAAGACCTACATTGGCTCCCAGTACGTTTCCGAGCACGATTCAAAGTGTTGGTGCTGACCTTTAAAGCTCTAAATGGCCTCAGCCCAGTATACCTGAAGGAGCGACTCCACCCCTATCGTTCAGCCCGGACACTGAGATCCAGTTCTGAGGGCCTTCTGGCGGTTCCCTTCCTGTGAGAATTGAGGTTACAGGGAACCAGCCAGAGGGCCTTCTCAGTAGTGGCACCCACCCTGTGGAACGCCCTCCTATCAGATGTCAAGGAAATAAACAACTACCTGACTTTTAGAAAACATCTGAAGGCAGCCCTGTTTAGGGAAGTTTTTAATGTATGATCTTTTATCACTTATTATTATTATTATTCTGCTGGGAGCCACTCAGAGTGGCTAGGGAAACCCAGCCAGATGGGCGGGGTATAAATAATAAATTGTTATTGTTATTATTAGCCTTTTAAAGTAGGTGGTATAGATCGAGTTGCTTCATATTAATATGAAATAATAATAACAACCCAATACGTGAACAGGACCTCTGCCCACATTGAGTACTGGTGTGCTCCGTGCATGGGTGGAATATATTACGATCTTTGTAATTCATTATTCAACAAAGAATACTAATAATTCAGAAAATTCAGCTAAAAGACACAGAGAATAACACCACAGTGGTTGAAACGAGAAGAAACAGGCACATCGGGGGGGGGGTGTTGTTGTTGTTGTTGCTGTTTGTGTCTGATTGCTTTGGGCAAAGAACGACGATTCTAAGCAAATACAAATAACTGGGAATTTGCTAACAAATAGGTAATTTAGGTCTCACTTGAAATTGGTTTCCTTTCATAATGTGCATTGCTCAACATTTTAATTGATTTTGCTATGAATGTGTCCAGATGAGTTAATACATTGCACACACTTTGTGTGTACACTACATAAATTTTGAAGTTCCACAATGCAGAGATTAGAAAGAGCAGACAATGAGCCAGTGACTGAGAAATTCATAAACTTAATAAAATTAATGTCCCCCCTATCCTTATTAATTTATAATCATAACACAACAGATAAATCAGCAAGAGCCCTGCAACAATAAGGGATGAAAAACACCCTACCCGGTTCCCTTTCTCCTTCCTCTGGTTCAGTTCAACTATCATGCCAAGTCACAATGAGTGAACTTTAACTGGGTCTTGGTGCAGCATCCAAATTGGCAATCCATGGTTTCCCCCTCCCCAACAGGAGGCAGTATGCCTCTGAATCACAGTGGCAATCACAAATTAACACTCCAGTCTTGCTTCCCTTTGGATGGCTACTGTGAGAGCAAGATGTGTTGAATTCTGGACTAGGTGGGTCTATAGCCTGATCCTGGTCTTCTTAGGTTCTTATGCAAAGTCATGGCAGTTAAAAGTCTTTGCCTCTTTCTTTTTGCTTGTTTATCAGAAATTTTAAAATAAACGAAGTAGATGTTTTTGAATAGGCAGAGGGCCTTCTCGGTAGTGGCACCTGCTCTGCAGAACACCCTCCCACCAGATGTCAAGGAAATAAACAACTATTTGACCTTTAGAAGGCAGCTGAAGGCAGCCCTGTTTAGGGAAGCTTTCAATGTTTGACATTTTATTGTGTTTTTAATATTCTGTTGGGAGCCGCCCAGAGTGGCTGGGGAAACCCAGCCAGATGAGCGGGGTATAAGTAATAAATATATTATTATTATTATTATACATTTGACAACCATTTCGCATGGGGCTTCCATTCCCATCTTCTGCATGCATCGGCAGAGTACATATAAGCGCACCCTTTCCATTGCATTTTGGTTGACATTTTCAGTCACTTCCAGGTTCAGCACTGTGCATGCATGTGCAGTCATGCGTCTTTTGGACGTGCGTTAGTTGGTCGTTTCCTGTAGCTATTTGGGTTTGGGGTTTTTATGTTCACACTTTGACTTTATGATTTGGGTGTAGATCTAGGGATTGCTGTATATTCATTTTATTTTATTTGTTTGTTTTATTGTTACTGTTTAGATTTTTTCTGTTCATTGACTGAAAAGAGAGAGTGTGTGTGTTTTTTAAAATAAATTCCCTGGGAGGAAATTCTAGGCAGCAAGTAGAGGAAAGGAAAATTATTGTAGTAAGAAAGTAAGAGTCATTGGGGCAGCAGAGGGTGGCAGAATTGACTTGGTGTAATGATTGTTATTTGCATCCGATTTTACCTCTTGATAAGGGATCTGTCAATTTCAGTTCTCCCAGTTTCTCACACTTCCAAAATTAATTTCAGTTCTGTAGTGTGGAGCTTAATAAACCAAGACTTGCAGAGCTCTTAAAAGATCTTCATTGGCAACTATTGCTTACACAATACTGAAGCTACTGTACATTGTGAAGTATGTTATTGTGTGTTGGCTGCGTGGGTGGGGGGAGACACATCACAAGCAACAGATGCTGTGCTTCTAAACTATCTGAACTCTCAGATGTTCTTTAGTCTTTTGATCTGCATTGTGCCACATCTGCTGTCAGCTTGCTCACGAGGCAGGGAAATTACCATTGATTCAAGCGAGCTTTATTTTACTTCTGTCCCAGTACTTATTGCCTTTGCCTATTGCACTTTCACGAATTCTAATCTAAATCCCCTACAAAACTAATAGCCCTAGGAAAGGAGAATGTAATGGCAGACTTTGTACCGCATTACAAAGCCATCTGCTGCCGGGCCAGGAATAGGAAATCATGAATAATAATTTCAGGTGATTCAGGACACAACCATGAAACTTGGCCACTTGCTTGGCTGGTATCAATAATCTTGACAGATATCACAGCCAGCCATCTTCCTTTATAGCTTGGAAGTATTGGTGTCACCCGCCGATGAATTGATGCTTTTGAATTATGGTGCTGGAGGGGACTCTTGAGAGTCCCATGGACTGCAAGAAGATCAAACGTATCCATTCTTAAGGAAATCAGCCCTGAGTGCTCACTGGAAGGACAGATCCTGAAGCTGAGGCTCCAATACTTTGGCCACCTCATGAGAAGAGAAGACTCCCTGGAAAAGACCCTGATGTTGGGAAAGATGGAGGGCACAAGGAGAAGGGGACGACAGAGGATGAGATGGTTGGACAGTGTTCTCGAAGCTACCAGCATGAGTTTGACCAAACTGCGGGAGGCAGTGGAAGACAGAAGTGCCTGGCGTGCTCTGGTCCATGGGGTCACGAAGAGTCGGACACGATTAAACGACTAAACAACAACAACAACATTGGTGTCACCATCACTATATTGGTAACGTTAGTTGTCACACTCCTATCACATTTCCACACTGCTCAGAATATCCGACATTGTTGTCATCCTGCACACTACTTTATCCCCAGAAACTGTGAGGTCAGTTAGGCTGAGAGATGGTGACTGGCCAAGGTCAGACAGTGAGCTTCATAGTGAACAGAGATGTCAAGTCACCACCTTCTGGTCTCAAGCAAAACACATCTTATCTGATACATTGCAGTGGTTCACCGTATTGTAAATTGAGTGCAATTAAACACAGCAGAAGAGAAACTTGGCTGGGTGAGATCCCAAACAAGTTAGTCTCTTTCTAGTGCCACTGAAATTAGTGAGGCTTAGATAAGTTGTGACTAACTTGGCTCATAGTTTTCACTGGGATTAAATCGTGACTTAATTTTAGTTTAGATCCACATTTTTCCCTTGAACACAAATGCAAAGAATGGGAACCGCCAACAATCCTTTTTGATAGGCATTCTATTATTATTATTATTATTATTATTATTATTATTATTATTATTGATTTGTACCCTGCCCATCTGGCTGGGTTCCCCCAGCCACTCTGGGCAGCTTCCAAAAAAGACCAAAAATACACTAAAATGTCACACATTAAAAACTTCCCTGAACAGGGCTGCCTTCAGATGTCTTCTGAATGTCAGGTAGTTGTTTATCTCTTTGGTGTCTGATGCGAGGGCGTTCCACAGGGCGGGTGCCACTACCAAGAAGCCCCTCTGCCAGATTCCCTGTAGCTTTGCTTCTCGCAATCAGGGAACTTCCATAAGGTCCTCGGCGCTGGACCTCAGTGTCCGGGAAGAACGATGGGGGTGGAGACGCTCCTTCAGGTATCCTGGTATTCTAGCCACTCAAGGAATGATGGATGGTTGCAGCTATCAAAGTGTGTGTGGTCATCCTCATCATTGTATCTGTATTCTACCATGCCACCTTCCCATAGTTAAAACCATGCTCAAGGAACCTTGCAACATGAAAAGGTTTCCGTAATTGCCAAAGAAGTTGTAAATAAACAAAGCACACCAACAAAAGTACACAACAAAACTGAACAATTTCTACATAAATAATAAGATATAAAATGTAAGATACGGAATAACTGCCAAAAAAATAATAATCCTAAACGATACCCCAGCCTTTGATTCTGTTCAGCAGCTTCAGGATTTGTAGCTGGAATCAGTCAGGGCCCTGCTCTCCCAAGCCAGATGGGGAAAGCCCTGCAAGACACGGTTCAGGACTCACAGCCAAGATAGTCTCTGGCCTCTTCAGCTGCCTTGTAGCTGGAGTCAGTCAGGGCCCCGCCCTCCCAGGCCAGGTGGTGCAAGGCCAGCAAGGCAGAGAGCAGGTCTGTAACTGGCAGGGAGGAGGGATCAAGGCTCCAGAACGCAGAGCAAGGAAGATGAATTGAAATTGGACCATAGGGTCATATTTTAGAATTACATGAAGGTGATGGCAGCACAACCTAGGAAAAAACTGTTTTGCCGACAAAGGTAAGCCATGTTGCTTTATACCACCACGTACAATTGTAACTGCAGCTGTAAATACAGCCGGCATAGTGTGGTGACCCTGAGACGCATCTCACTTAAATGGGGGAATCTCCGCCTACTTCATTATCAATGTTTTCAGGGGCAGAAATGAGTCACGGGTGTGTTACAGATAGAGGTGCAATTGCATGAATGGCTTAGGTGATTAACAGGAACCCAGTCCATAGTAACCTTTTGGTTATTGTAATCTGCATGCCCTATCCGAGCCCTTTGCTGATTACCACAATGTAATTTCATTTGCTTTTATTAATTACAGCTTTCTTCTTTCACTGTCAGATTAATCTGGAAATATTTCCATTGTGCGAGCTCTTTAACCTCCCTCCCTCATATCCATAGCAGATAATCAGTGCAATTTGATTAAAATGAGATTGTGGCTTTTTGATTCATGCTTCCTTTCAAAGACACTGGAGGAGGGAGAAAAATCCAGTCCTGTTCTGAACTGCCTAAAATACTAATTAGGGTATCATGCCAAAGAGAGCCTCTTGGTATGACTAGCATTAGCATATTTGCTCCCCTCTTGTATTTGTTCTCAACATTCATGTTAAGCAATGTATTGTGTGCATTTGCCCGATGTGCTGTTTCTCAAAGCAAAATTTGAGGAAGAGATTGAGAGAGAGGAGGGAGAGAGCGCTCAATCTAATTAGTGGAAACTCTTGTTGCTAAGAAATCCCATACGTTGTAATACAAAGGCGTTTGCCTTAGCGGGATGTGAAGGATCCAAACTAAACAATTCCAGTGAATAAACAGCCAGCATTTTTATATAGTTTGAGGCTTTCAAAAGCAATTGGCCAAGTAGCTCATGACAATGAGATCATATAGTGATGGATTAAGAGCTGGTTAGAGGAATTTGAGTGTAGTGACAGACAAGCACTGCGTGGCTTTTAGTTCTGCCCAATTTTTTTTAATAAAAAAAATCATGCTTAAAAACAGAAGAACAAATTTGCAGATGGCAATTATTTTAGTTCAACATGGCTACTCTCTGGGAAGCTGCAGCAGGAAAATAGCAGGAGGAAACGAGCAGTTAAAAAGCAAGGTGAAAATTGGGAGTTGATAAAATGCAAAGTAATAAAACAGTGTATTAAAACTCAGCCAGGATCAAAATTAGAGGACACTGCTTAGAAATAGCAGCACTGGGTGTCCAACGGGTATACATTGGCTCAGGGTTAAAAAAACCTCAGGGTCCCTCTCCCCCAAAAAAGGTTTTCTTTGGTAGAGAGAGAGATTAAGATTTATTTTCTACAAAAGAAAGGCTATGGCACAAGAAACCTGGAAATTTTGGTGAGGTACTGTAGCTAAGTGGTAGACAGCATTCTTCTTTGCAGAAGGTCCCAGATTCCACCTCTAACATCTCAGGTAGCAAGTGATATGAATGACCTCTGCAGGAGACCCTACTGAGTGGCTTCCAGCCAGAATCGATAATTCTGGGCTAGCTGAATAAATAGTCCAACCTGGTCTAAAGTGACTTTTTCCAGTTTCTTTATGGTACTGAAGGACCATAAGAAGCTGCTTCATCCTGAGTCAGATCTTTAGTCCATCTAGCTCAGTGTTTCCCAACTTTGGGTCTCCAGCTGTTTTTGGACTACAACTCTCATAATCCCTAGCTAGCAAGACCAGCGGTCAGGGATGATGGGAACTGTAGCCTGAAAATAGCTGGAGACCCAAAGGTGGGAGACACTGATCTAGCTGAATATTGTCAACACTGGCTGAAGATGTTCTCCAGGATTTCAGATATTTTTTTCTCGCAGACCTACCTGGACATGCAGGAGACTGAACCCTGAGCCTTCTGCATGCAGAGGAGGTGCTCTGCCACTGGGCTACAATTTATGAAACAATACCTGCCCAGACCACTGTTCCCACTTTTGACACCAGCAGAATCCTTGTCGAACCTGCCTGCAGCAGTGTGATATGTGCAGAGCCAAGAAGCCAGATGTGAGCCTCCTGTAAATTAAGCATTTCTGTTTCCCGCTTGAGACCACTGGGTGGGAGGTCAAAAGCGGTGGCTTTTCATATGCCAGATCCAGCAGCAATGTAACTCACACCTCTGTTTTGGACGAGTTACAAGTGGAGAAGATGAGCTCAGGCTGCCACGCTTTGGCCAGGATCCAGATTTCAGACATGGCCTACTGGATCTGGACGGTCTAAAAATATGAAGTTAATCAGACCTCTTGCCTGTTTCTTTTAAACAGGTAACCTGCAAATCAAAGGCATGATACATAACCCTGTGGTTTTCAACATGAATGTGTGCAAAATGAGGGATAGCCTACGTTGACATCTAACAAGACGTGTACATAAGACGAAGGCGATGCAATGAGAGGCTGGATGGCCAAACACAGTGAAACTGCACATGGCCAGATCACAGACAACTCTTGACTCACAAGGCTGCTGACATTTGGATGAGATACAAATGACGTAAGCCCTGTGGAATAAGACTTTGGTTTGACAGGAACAGGGAAATTGATGATAGTACTTGGAAAAAGCTTTAAGAGCATAGTAAATATAAGATGGTTCTCTGTGTTGAGATGTTCCCCTCTTAACTACCACCCAGCTGCATCTCTTAATATAGTACCTAGTTTCTAGAGTGAACTAAATTTATATCTAACACTTGTCAGCCATCTTTATCTCTTAAGCCAGTATTTTATCTGTGCTTTTATTCCACCTGACAACATTACTAGCGTGCCTTCTGAAGTTCTGATTTGCACACCAGACGGAAGGATATATGGCATTGTGCTAACTGAACGATACATACGTAACACGACAAGGTTCATCATCGTTGTTAATAATCGCACTGTGATATCAAACTGTGTAACGCCCTTCTTTGAGTGAGCTTAGGTGGCAACGTGCATAGATGTGGGCTATCTCACATGATCCTCATGGCAACCCTGTTAGCTAAGAAACGGTGAATGGTCCAAGGTCACCCAATGAGTGAACTTTATGGCTGAGCAAGGATTTGAATTTGTTGTTGTTGTTATCATCTTCTGAGGCCCTTCTTTGGGTGCCTCCACCAAATCAGGTGAGGCAGATGGCCATTACGGAGAGAGCCTTTTCAGTAGTGGCACCCCAATTGAAGGATACCTAGCAGAACCAGGGTACCTAGCACCCATCCTCCCATTCAATAGGACATTTATCTTTGCATTCTTCAGAGGAGACCCTGACATCTTGAAACCTTGGGCAAACAGACCTTTTCAACTGTAAACACCCTTCTAAAAGAGATTCTGGAATCTCCTTTCAGTTGGATATTTTAAATGTCTGTTAAAAAACCTTATTTTCTTTTCTTTTTTTACTCAGGAATTTTCTAATTTCTGGAAAGGTTATCTTGTTCAGCTGCTGACTGTGTTGTTTTTAATGGATACATTTTGTAATGTCTTTGTTGTTTTCTGACTTGTTTTGGTAACAATTTGTGATACTTGTAAACCACTAAGAGATTTTTTATGGAGAAAAATGCTAAGCAGTACAGTATATAAATTATCTAAACAAAGAAATAGTAAAATCTTATTCTCCAATGAGTTATTCAGCAAAAAAAACCACACGCTGGTGCTTTTTAGATGCTTGCACTGCTGTTGTCCTTTGCTGTTGGCTTTCTCTTTTATTCTGTGGTGGTTCAAATTAGTTTCAAAATTTATGTTATGTTTCTTTGTTATGCATTTTATGGTGCTTTTTTACCACATTGGTGCAGTACACACACACTTATAGTCTTAACTTGTAATAATTGATCAGGAAAGAAATCTTAGGGTTCTGGTGGATAGCTCCATTAAAATGTTGATCCAGTGTGCTGAAGCTGTGAAAAAGGTGAACTCTGTATAAGGGATCATTAGGAAAAGGATTGAAAATAAAACTCCAAATATTGTAATGGCGTTACGCGAATCTATCGTGTTGTCACATCTGGAATACTGTGTGTGTTTCTGGTCATCTCACCTCGAAAACAATGTCACAGACTGATGGACAAGGACAGCCAAAATGGTCATGGGGCTGGAAAAGCTCCCCTATGAAAAAAAAGGTTACAAGCTTTGCAACTTTTTAGTTTAGGGGGAAAATGGTGAGTAAGCAGGTGCATGAGAGCAGTGTATACAATTATGCATGGTATGAAGAAAGTGGATAGGAGAGGGTTTTCCCCTCCCCTACGTAATCCTAGAAGTCACCCAATGGGGCTGAATATTGAAAGATTCAGGACATTCAAAAGGATAGCTAATAATAATAATAATAATACTAATAATAATACAATTTTTGTATCCCTCCCTCCCCAGCCAAAGCTGGGCTCAGAGCGGCTAACAACATGTAAAAATAGCACAGTGTACATAAAACCACACAGTCAATTAATTAAAATACATTCTAAAATCAATTCAGAATCAAATTAATGGCAACCATTGGGTTAGAATTCTATGAGGATTACAGAAGGAGAGAGGGGGTCAGGCTGTGCCAAAGGCCTGGCGGAACATGGCTAGACAATGGCATTCACTACCCGAAGATGTAGTAATGGACATCGACTTGGATGGCTTTAAAAGTGCTTTAGACAGAGACTTATGTAAGGAAAGACTGTTAGCCAAGATGACTGCGGAATACCTCCTGTATTGGAATCGGTAAGCCTCTAAATGTCATTGGTTGGTCACTGTGAGAATTGGGTGCTGGACTAGATGGGCTTTTGGTCTGGTCCAGAAGGACTTGTGCTATGCCCTTAAGTTCTTTGATGCCACTAAAGGCTGAGATAGGGGAGATCCATAGTCCCCTAACGCTCTCTCCTATTCAGGGATGCAACTGTGTTGTCCCTCGAGTGGGCATAGTGAATGTCCCTTCCAGAAGGAGGGCATCATGAGCCAGCAAAACCTTGAAAAAGGATGAAGAAGCACAGGAACTTCTACCTTGCTTGGGTGAGCTCAGCAGGACACTGAAAAAGGGATGTGATGTGTTTCAGGTCTACCACCCCTTTGAACTGTGGCAAAAGATGCATACAATTAACACATCTGTTTGTTGTTGTTTTAGTAGTTGGTATTTAAACTGCAGCTGTGAGGTAGTGGTAGGCATTCAGGTAGAGTGGTCAACCTTTTGTCTCAATGGCATGAGCTCAACAACAAAAAATTCACCCAGTGATAATCAATACTATGGGGGGCTGTTTGTTGTTGTTACAGTGTCACGGGGAAAGGATATAATGTTGGTTAAAGGAAAAAATAAAATAAGATATAGGTGTAAAAGGGAAGAATTTTTGGATGCCATATCCATGTTTGGGGCATGTACTCTTTGGTGAGAGAACCCCAGCAAAGATTTAAAATCACAAAATATGCAGCAAAATAGAGCACATAAATATAGGCTGTTAAACTTTTAAAATATGCTCTTGCGAGTCCCAGAACTTCCCTCTTTCCCCAGCATAGAAGATCAAACATTTGTTAAGTTAAAATTTGGTTTACTTACAAACTCTTCAAAGGTCTGGTTCATGTGCTTTTCCTTACAGCATTCAGCTAAAGTTGTACAGACAGCAAAATCTTACAGTGGTAGATGTTCCTAAATTATTGGTATAGGAAGCGTGGCTTGTGAGAGCCATGTGCTCCAGCTTTGCCTTTTCATGTGCTGAGCTTCTCAGGTACTGAATACAACAATATGCTTGATTACCCTTTTCACCCAAGGTAAGCCAAAGTGACCTCACTAAGCCTGGCAGGACAGCTTACTCTATGGTATTAACCCCTTTATACATTCATATAATACCCTGATGGTCCTGATCATGCCCTGCTCAAGTTTAAAATCAACAAACATATTAAATATAATATTGCATTTAACAGGTTATTGTGTCGTGATGTAACAAAAACCAAGTGTGCCTGTTGTGTGTGTGAAGGGGGACTGTAGCCAGTATGTGATACAGGAGCAGTGGAAATCAGGGTGTAAAAATAATATGCTTGAAAGCAATCGAACTTGATACAGAGCAGTCAAACGACTGAGCTGCAGTAACCTTGAAAGAGCAGGAGAAAACTGCAAATGCAACAATGCCCAGGGAATTACCGGCATTGAGAATTCAGGAGGACTCTGGGCTTTGCACTTAGGTCTTAAGGTATGGCTGAATGTTTAACCTTGTCTCTGGGGCCACTCTGGGCCTGCAGCCAAGGCTGGACTGGACGATACTCTCTGGATGGGATCTCCTGCCAGAATTTCCCCAACACACTTTACAGATTTTCTGACGTGACAAAAAAGCATTGCACTGTGCTGTGCAACTCTCCAGCTGGAAACTCTCCAGCTGGAAACTTGAACTTCAGCATGGGAACCTGGCTGCTGTGCACTGAATCTGATCATTATTCCATCTACTGAGTATTGTCTGAACTGAGGGTGGGAAACCTTCTCTGTCCTCAAGGGCGTAATGTGTTTGGGTCTGCATGCCAATGGCGTCCATGGCGAGAGTCATAATCTGATGTGGCCCCTCTCTCATTTGTGTGCATAAACATGATCTCACTGCAGTTTGCATTGGGGCTGAAGCCCCATTCACTCCAGTGAGAAGTGCCCTCCCTCCATGCAAATAGCAGGGACTGAGAGACCAATCCAGACGGGAGCCCTGCAATGTGTGTGGTTTTATATTATGGTTGGCATCCATCTGTCTTGAGAGACAATGGAGTGGGGGGTGAAGTCAAACTGCTGTGTTAGCAGCACTAAAGTGACCTTCCTTGGGCTCAAGCCTGGGCAGTGTCTTGGGCAGCCCAGACAAGACTCCCCTTGGCCTCACTGGTTTGGTCCAAAGGAAAGCAGAGCAATACGTTTGGCACGAGCTTGGCTGCAGGAGTTGCCTGAAGGAGGTGTACAAGGCACCATCCAACTGTCCTAGGGACTCCACTCCAGATTTGTATAGGGTTTACTGTTTTGCCTTTTCTTCTCCTGAAGATGTACTGCAAGGCACCAGAGTGTCAGGAGCGCATGCAGGAGCCAGGCGCTGTGACCAGTAGGGCTTCGCAGGACTGGGGCCTTCCTAAGTTTGTTCTGGAGAGGCAAGGCACGGCCGCGCAGGTGAGGCCGCTTGGTAACTCACAGCACCTGGTGGCAAGAGCTGGGAAGGGATAGAAGGTCAGCATTTCCCTTCAGCAACTCGTTTCCCACCTTGCCGCGTTTGGCTTCTTGCTTCCTGATCCTCGGACCTCGGCTTCTTGACTCCTTGCTTCTCAACCCTCGGACCCTTGACTTTGTGACTCCCTGCTTCCTGACCCTCGGACCCCTGGCTTCTGGACTCTAGTTCCTGCTCCCACCCTGCCATCTTGCCCCCGGTCCTGGCGTCCTCAGTCGGGACTTCAACTGCCCGCAGACCGGACCGTGACACAGAGGTTTTCCTTCTCCTAGATGGGCTACCTTCCCATGTTAATGAGCCCCATCTGCCCCTCACTCCCATCTGCAGCTTTTCTGCTCAGTCCTCTGTAGCCTGCCTTTGGTTGTTATGTATCTTATCTAGCTATAGATTTCTGTGGAGACAAACACACACACATACATACACATGCATGCCCCTGCTATAGTCTCCTTACCTGCAATTTGCATTTAAAAAGAAGGATCCTTGGGAAGTCTAAACTGGATTGGGACTGGATTGGGGGCCAAAAGGTCTGATCTGCCTGTTCATGTTTATGCAGGCCGAATGAAACGCTTCATCCCTTTTGATGGCACTGAGAGGGTAACAAAAGAAGGGTTAATGGAAAGTGCCAGTGTGGTGTAGTGGTTAAGAGCAGTGGACTCATAATCTGGTGAACCAGGTTCGCTTCCCCGTTCCTCCACATGCAGCTGCTGGGTGACCTTGGGCTAGTCACACTTCTTTGAAGTCTCTTAGCCACACTCACTTCACAGAGTGTTTGTTGTGGGGGAGGAAGGGAAAGGAGAATGTTAGCCGCTTTGAGACTCCTTAAAGGTAAAGGTAAAGGGACCCCTGACCATTAGGTTCAGTCGTGACCGACTCTGGGGTTGTGGCGCTCATCTCGCTTTGCTGGCCGAGGGAGCTGGTGTACAGCTTCTGGGTCATGTGGGCAGCATGACTAAGCTGCTTCTGGCGAACCAGAGCAGCGCACGGAAACGCCATTTACCTTCCCGCCGGAACGGCACCTATTTACCGTATCTACTTGCACTTTGACGTGCTTTCGAACTGCTAGGTTGGCAGGAACAGGGACCGAGCAACAGGAGCTCACCCCATCGCAGGGATTCAAACTGCCAACCTTCTGATCGGCAAGCCCTAGGCTCTGTGGTTTAACGCACAGCGCCTCCCGCGCTGAGACTCCTTAGGGTAGTGATAAAGCGGGATATCAAATCCAAACACTTCTTCTTCTTCTTAAGACTTTCTGCTTTCAGATTCTTCTTTCAGGTTTAGTGCTCCCAAGGTGCCCTTGGCACAATGCCGTCATTGGTCTACCCCACCTCCCAATACACAGGGTCAGGGCAAGATCCAGCTATGCTTTCAGTGGCCACCACATGTTTACTCTGACCACTGTTGAAAAGATGCCAGGGCTCCATCAGGGAGGGCAGTGCAGGTGGGTTGGACCAGTGTGGACCAAAAACCTAGTGACCTTGGCCAGTGTCCAACCTGGCTGACTGCTAGCTCTGGGCCTGAATGTTCCTGTCGGAGGGAAAAGAACAGGAGGCTGGAAAAGCTCCTTTGCCTGAGGTACAGTTCCCATGTTACCTGAACAGTGGGGTGGGGGTGGGGCACTGGGATGCTGCTGCTTCCGCCATGAAGGAAGCCATCATGTGGATGGGCCAGCAGTTGTCAGGGTACCTTCCTGAGCCAGCATGTCTTCTGGTTACGGTCTGCAGGCGAACTTGGCAGAATCCCTTTAAAATACAGGCTTTCGTTTGCAAGGGGAAAAAATATTAGGAGGCAAATTAGAGTTCAAGCACTTTAGGTCAGTTTGATTGGGAGTTATGCGGCACCCAAACAAAAGTGCTTATAAAGATGAATCGAGAACTTTAAATTCTATCTTTAAATCAGAGTATTCTGGGCAATCAAAGGTTTCCTTATCACTCCCCAAAATGACCTGCTTAGAGAAAATTGAAGTGCTCTGATGGTTCGGATAGCTCTACAATTCATACCCCCAGAGTAGTGATCACCTTTACATTTAAGCACTTAATTTAAGAGCTTCAGTAATTTTAAATTGCTGTGTGCCACTCAGAGTGACAGACGGTGACTTGAGTGCTTCAGTAGTTTCAAAACACTTCAGCGCACACTTGAAATGTATTTTTCTACAGAGATTTATGGAAAACTGGTTCAGATTTTGTGATTAACACTGAAAAGTGAGAAATTGAACCATAACACACTTGTCAAAATACAAGGGAGCTCATCTAGGGGGCTGCCTCAGTTCCTTCAGATCGGAGAGCAATTTTCATGTTATGACTAGGGTTGCCAAGTATTTCCCCAGCAAGGCTCCTGTGCCTTCAACAGTTCCAGAGCAAGCAGAACCCCAGCATGTGACGCTTTTCTCCCAAAGGGGTTTGCATGCCAGAAAAAACTGTCCGCTGTTATAGCAATTATTATAAGGTTTGGCTTTTAAAAGGCGAGTTCTTCTTCCTTTTGAAACAAGATACAGTGGTACCTCACAAGACGAATGCCTCGCAAGACGGAAAACTCGCAAGACGAAAGGGTTTTTGGTTTTTTGAGTTGCTTCGCAAGACAATTTTCCCTATGGGCTTGCTTCGCAAGACGGAAACATCTTGCAAGTTTCTTTCCTTTTTCTTAACACCGTTAATACAGTTGCAACTTGACTTCGAGGAGCAACTCCTAGCACGCGGTGTGGTAGCCTTTTTTGAGGTTTTTGAAGACTTTGGTGATTTTTGAAGCTTTTCCAAAACTTTTCCGAAACCATGCTTCGCAAAACGAAAAAAATTGCAAGACGAAAAAAATTGCGGAACGAATTAATTTTGTCTTGCGAGGCACCACTGTACCTGAGTAGCATGTTACAGAAATTCCTATTTGAATGTCTGGGGTGTTCTCCTCATTTTCTTTAAATTTTTATCTAGTACCTCCTTGACCTTGGAAACGAGAAAGTGGGGTGATATGGAGTTTCTCTTCCTCCCCTCTCAGCCTCCCACAAGTCTCCAAATCTGCTTCAGAAGATTGTAGGGCCCTCTGGAGTAGACTGGAGGGAGAGGGAAAACTGGAAGTCCCATTGCTCAAACAAATTATCATTCTGCAAGCAGGTGGGAATCATTGTGGAAATTACTTGCTCTGTTTTATTTTTGTGCAAGTGAAAATCGGAATAGGGATGGTTTGATGTTGTTCAGGTTCCAGGAGGATGCACCCAAAACAAAACTGTTTGCACCTCATTTGCCTTATGCAGACAGTGCTCCCAATTACAATGAGATTGACTGTACTCATCATTTTCTAAATCAGCGTATAAGTTCGCATATTCAAATCTGTGTCCTCGTTTTTATGGCTTTGGGGCCAATGCAGTAGTAGCCACCCTATAGTCTACTGCAGCAAAGGCTGTTGCTGATGCAACAGATGTCAAAGAGATAAACAACTACCTGACATCTAAAAGACATCTGAAGGGAAGTTTTTAATGTGTGACATTTTAATATATTTTTAATCTTTGTTGGAAGCCGCCCAGAGTGGCTGGGGAGGCCTAGCCAGATGAGCGGGGTACAAATAATAAATTAGTATTATTGTGCTCATGACCCTTTTTTGTTTTAGAGAGGGGGGCATCCTATGACAGCAGCAAGACAAGGGATGGCCACTTAAGACTGTCATACACCTGGATTTTCCCAACATTACCAGGATTTCAAAGTCAGAACTGACGTCCAGGGGAGATTTCTGAAATATGGTGCTTTGTCCTGGATCTTAGGCAAGTCAATTGAAAAATTGTGAGGGTTTTTTTTGGGGGGGGTTACACCTTTTATGTAAAAAAAAGAGTTCAACAACTTTGGGGTTTTCCTAAAGAAAGGTAAGCAGTTTTTGTGGTGTCCTGGGTTTTACTTTTTGAAATATATGGCAATCCTCCTCCTTCATTCTCTCACACAAGCACAGAGGGAGAGAGTGCTAATGGTGGTAAAATTCACCACTGCACTGCTTGGCAGGATGCACCCCGAAGTAGAAATTCCCTCTCGTAGTATTCTGTCAGTGCTAGCAGTCCACAACTTGGGGCCAATCTGGTACTTATATTTTTATTACATTCATATACCACATTTATCTTCCAGGGATCTGGAGGTTCTTCTCTTCCCCATTTTATCCTCACAACGACCCTGTTAAAGCTAAGAGATGGCGACTGTCCCAAGGTTGGGTGTGGATTTGAACCCTGGACTCCCAGGTTATAGTCCAGCACTCTAACCATTATGCCACACTGGCTTAACCTTCCATGGTGCACAGATTTCTGTACAGGTAGAAGAGACTTTGCTAGTAGAGAGGTTACTTGTATGGAGCCTTCCTCAGCCTGGTGCCCTCCTGGTTTCTGGGCCTACCATTCCCATCATTCCGTGTTTTTTTTTAAAAAATATTTTTTTTAAAAAAATACTTTTTATTGTCATTTTCCAAAAAACAAAATAAAACAATCTTTACATTCATTCTTAATGTCAACTTATTTACATTGCGCTAAATTGCGCCTCGACTTCCTTCCATTCCAGTTGCGGTTTTCATAATATACATCTCCTCTTACAGTTTCTTCTGCTTTTCTACACACATCACAAGAATTATCCTAGTCCTAGTTCTTAAACTTCTACAGTTCAATTCTATATATGTCACAAATTTACTCCATTCTTCTGTGAACTTTGACCCTTTTTGGTGTCGAATTTTATTTGTCATTTTTGCTAATTCAGTATATTCAAAAACTTTTTGAAAAAATATAAATATTTTATTGGTTCTTACAAAAACAAATTCAAAATTATAAAGAGAAAAAACTTTTCCTATATCCATATATGAGATTCTCTGAATCTCGCAACTTCCCGCCGTCCCCTGCATGAGTCCTTAAAACACTTTTTCTAAAACTACATATCATCACATTCTCCACAGTTTTCATCTCTCTGAATTACCCATATTTTTTATTTCTTTACAAGTTATTTTTAAAGTCCAGCCAACGTTTTTATTTGTTTACAATGGTCTCCTAAGTAAATTATAAATTTCCCCCATTCTTTTAAAAAGTCATTATCTTCTTGATTCCTGAGTCTCCCAGTCAGTTTTAACAAATGTTATTTAAAACATTTTTTTCCAATTCATTGTATATCAATTTCCAGAAAGACTTTGTTATCTTTTGTGACCACCACATATGATAAAAGGTACCCTCCTTTTCTTTACACTTCCAACAAATATTCAACTTGTTTTATACATTTTGGATAACTTAGTAGGAGTCAGATACTACCCGTACATCATTTTCATATAAATTTCTTATACAACATGCTGTGAATTTCAAATCTGTTCTCCATAGCCTGTCCCAATCTGCCATTTGTATGTTATGTCCTAAGTCCTTTGCCCAGTTTTCCATTCCCATCATTCCTGACCATTAGGCCATGTTGGCTGGGGTTGATAGGAGTTGCGGTCCAAAACATCTGGAAGGCATCAGGTTGGAGGAAAGCTATTTTGCAGAGATCAGATTTTGCTCAGCAAGATGATGAGCCCTTCAAGTCTTCTGTGTTAATGCAAAAGATAACCTAGTAGTTATCTGCAGATCTGATTTCACGGTGACTGTAAAAAGCTACTGTGTTGTGGGAAAACTGGAAAGCGCTCATCCAACTTCTGTCGTCAGACACTGGCAAAGGGTGATGTTTTAAGGACATGCTTAGTTTTTTCAAGCATGACAAGACACATGGCCCAAATCTTTCTGCTTGCTTACTTCTTGAGATAAAAACAAATTGAATGTTTTGTGTTCAGAACTAAGTTGAATCCTGTACTCTGCTGTGGTTCAGTTACTTCTACAGTATCCCAGGGAATTGATGGGGAGCAGAGGTTATTTCCTACATGTTCATCCTTTTTTTAAAGGTAGGATTCGTTTCCAAGGAGTTGCGTTGATACCTCCTTTTTAGTTGAACTGACCTGCTCCAAACTTTACTATCGCTGTGTGTTTTCATCATGCTTTTCTGGGCTGAGACTCCAGTTCTTGAAGGAATGTTAGCAACATTTTGTTATCAAACTTGTTGAAAATTGCAAAGAAGTCAACGTAATAAAAGCACAAACATTTAACTCCCTAGCTAGTGGTCAATCTAATTTATTATCCCACCAATGTTTTTTAAAAAGGAGGATTTGAAACTTAGATACTTACACGCCTGGAGCAGACACTTAGAGAATAATCTAAATTCTTCTTCCTAAATGCTGGCAGCTAATATAACTCTGTATCCACAGATTTATTTCGCTTGTAATATATTAGCCTTTTCTAATGCAATTTTGACAAGGAGATTCCCATCATTACCACTGTGGTGCAGTGGCAGAGCGTTGGACTAGGATTGAGGAGACCTGGGTTCGAATCCCGATGCAGCCACGAAGCTCATGGGATCACCTTGAGGTAGTCATAAACACTCAGCCTAACCAACCTCACATGGTTGTTGCAAGGACAGTAGAGGGGGAAGACCACTCATGATATAGTGCATAGAGTGTCAAACTTAAACTGAGCAGTCCAGACACACACCCATTCATGAAACTTGATGGTTGACCACAGGCTGGGAAATGGTGCTTGGCTCAACTTAATCGATATAATGTTGTTGTAAGGACAAATATGAGCAGCGTTCAAAACTCCCATTGTTCTAGGTGCATTTTGCAACTAGGAATTTCATTAGCATGAGCAGTTTCTGAGCTCTGAGCACCTAAGATTTCGGATTAAAACTGCAGAGTGGAAGGAAAGGAGGACTTTTTTTCTGCGTCCCTGTTAAGTTGTGGGTGACCATATCAGACGACACAGCGATTCTCCAAACAGCTCTTGTTTATTCACAGGCCAGAACAGAACTGAACTGAAGGGTTCAGCCAGCCTGCTTATATAGAGCTCCAGTACAACGTAACTGTAACAATTTTCTGTAACTATCCAATCACTGAATGTCACTTTTGATCCCCTATTTGCATATGTGGACCTCAACTATCTACAGTACCCCCCTGCTGGCCCAGGGTGAGAACTTCAGTACATAACAGTCCCCACTTCCAGCTACTCTCTGAAGACTGGAGAAGAGACCCTCTTAAGAATATTAGGGGGTGGGCAGGGGAAGGACTAGACTATGTGAAAAATGAACATAATGTTTTAGCTGCAGTTCATTCATTTTCAGCTCCTTCCAACCTAGCAGTTCGAAAGCATGTCAAAGTGCAAGTAGATAAATAGGTAGGGAAGGTAAACGGCGTTTCCGTGCGCTGCTTTGGTTTGCCAGAAGCGGCTTAGTCATGCTGGCCACATGACCCGGAAGCTGTACACCGGCTCCCTCGGCCGGTAAAGTGAGATGAGCGCCGCAACCCCAGAGTCGGTCATGACTGGACCTAATGGTTAGGGGTCCCTTTACCTTTCTGGAGGGCAGGGCAGCATCCTTGGGCATTTGCCGGGATCCCAGCAGATAGTTTGCTGGCACAGACTGCTTTCATTTTCTGCTACTGCCCCTGAGATAGCACTGCTCTGGGGCATCATGGAACTCTAAAATGGTAGGTAGCTCCCAGCCGCCACAACCAAGTAAGTTTAATGGGGCTCTCTTGACATACAAGGGGACCCGTCACACCTAGAGGCCTGTGATGAAACAACTAAGTAGGTTTACAAAATTCCACAATATAATGTATACTGGATTAGTTCAATCTAAGAATAGATTGGGATGAATATTTTATGTTGTTTATGTCTGACTTTTCTTTTTAATGTACTAATATAACTTTACTGTTAAAAATAGATTTTTAGAGGCAATGCGATAACAAGTACAGGTTCAGCCAACTTGCTGCCCTCCATAATCAGGCCCAGCCGGCATAGACCATTGTTGGGGATGATGGGAGTTCTAGTGCAGCAACATCTGGAAGCCACCTCTGGTGTCGTGGATAGTGTTGGCTTGGGAGACCTGGGTTCAAATCCCTGCTCCACAATGATGCCAAATGGGTGACTCATTGTTATGCATTGCATTTATATCTTGCTGTTCTTGCAGGCATCACCCATGGTTCTCCATTCCCTTTTATCCTCGCAACAGTCTTTTAAGAGTAGGTAGGGATGGGTGGATCAGTTTATTTCCAACGTCTGCCCATTCATTATGTGTGCCACCCCATTTCTGCATGAATCTCTCTCTCTCTCTCTCTCTCTCTCAATCAATCATAATAATAATTTTATTATTTATACCCCATCCATAGAATCATAGAATCATAGAGTTGGAAGAGACCACAAGGGCCATCGAGTCCAACCCCCTGCCAAGCAGGAAGCACCATCAGAGCACTCCTGACATATGGTTGTCAAGCCTCTGCTTAAAGACCTCCAAAGAAGGAGACTCCACCACACTCCTTGGCAGCAAATTCCACCGTCGAACAGCTCTTACTGTCAGGAAGTTCTTCCTAATGTTTAGGTGGAATCTTCTTTCTTGTAGTTTGGCTGGGTTTCCCCAGCCACTCTGGGCAGCTCCCAACAGAACACTAATAACAGAATAAAACTTCAAACATTAAAAACTTTCCTAAACAGGGCTGCCTTCTGTTTGTATTTAAATATGTATTTTAAACACAAACCTAAAATGCATTCTAATCGCAAAATATTATTTCACTGCATATTTCATCTCAGTGTACACATTTCTAAATATATCTAATCTTAAAATATACCTTTTTTAAAAAAAGAAAAGCAATTTTGTACTCTTATTTCTTTTTTTGAGATGCGCATTTCATTACAAAATTTGGAGAAGTAAAAAATCCGAAGGATAGTTAACATTCCAATCCGCACAGTGGTTGGGGATGGGCATAGATGAGGTACAAGCGACACTTGTTTTGTCCAAAGGTTATATTCCAGACCCCTGCACACATTGGTGGAGAGCGCATGTGAGCCTGTTCTGCCCTGTGCCTCTTTGTGGCATCTTTATGATATTTCAGGGCTACTTCTGGGTTTGATGCCATGCACGTGTGTGCAATTGCGTGTCATTCAGACACGCCTAAATAGGTTGTTGCCTGTAATTCTATATTAGAATCCATATAAACTAATTTCCTAAATCCTCCCTAGAGCTTTGTTGGGCTGAGAGAGAGTGGCATGCCCAAGTTTATCCACATAGGTAAAAAAAGGTAAAAGACCCTTGAACGGTTAAGTCCAGTCAAAGGCGACTATGGGGATGCTGTGCTCATTTCGCTTTCAGGCTGAGGGAGCCAGCATTTGTCTACAGACTGCTTTCCGGGTCATGTGGCCAGCATGACTAAACCGCTTCTGGCACAACAGAACACCGTGATGGAAACCAGAGCACATGGAAATGCTGTTTACCTTCTCGCCGCAGTGGTACCTACTTATCTACTTGCACTGGCGTGCTTTCAAACTGCTAGGCTGGCAGGAGTTGGGACAGAGCGACGGGAGCTCACCCCGTCGTGGGGATTTGAACTGCCTACCTTCTGATCGGCAAGCCCAAGAGGCTCAGTGGTTTACCCACATCCCATTTACCTCATCCAGATAGTTCAATGGCTGCACAGGGATTTTATCCTGGACCATCCAGGTATTTGTCCAATCCCCTAACCTTTGCTTCACCAAACATGATACTGAGCCAGTCCCTATATCTGAGATTGACCTACCTCATAGGGTTTGGTTGTAAGAGTTTTTGCAAGCTGCCTCAAGGAACATGGGAGGGTGGTTTAGAAATATTTCAAGTAAAACAATGTACAGTATATAAGCTGGCCTGTGCACTTGAGCTCGAAAGGCAAACCAGATGGTATGTGCTACACAGAGGTAAATGGCTCAAATGAGCCAAAAACCCCAACATTTTTTATTTTCCTGTCATTGGTTTTCTAGCATAGGTGTCCCTAGCCTAGTTCCATTTGAGTGGCATTTTATCAGAGATAATCTAAAACCATGGTTGTGAATGATACGCCTTCCTTTTGATTAATTGTTTCATTCATATATTATTATTTTTTGTACCGTTTGAGGCAGCCTAGATAGGGAGATAGCCCTGGGATGTTCACTATTGTGAATCTTAATCGGTAGGGAATTGACAAAAGTGACAGAGCTGAAAGAAATTTGTACTTATCAGCAGAGACTCCCACTCCAAAAAAATAATAATTTCTAAGCAGTGTCTGCAAAGCGTGTTCTCCCTAGCAGAGAGCACGTGTTGCGGTTGGGAACAGGCCACCCTCCAGTGACTAGGCAAATTTAGTTGAATCCCGGCCATTTAAATGGTTAAACTGGGTTGCTGGGGTGTTTTGATTGTTGCCAATTCGGAGGAGGGGTCAGAGTCTATATATACAGGGGCCAGACGTTGGCACGGCCTCTTGGCCGTTTTGCATCGGATCACATGGAGCACTGGGACAATCTTCTCATTGTCTGGTTACATTTCTTTATTTCTTTATTTCCCCTTTCTTTTAATCCTCTCTAGTCCCTTAAATAATTTAATTCCCCCCTTTTCCTGTTCAATTTCCCACCCCACCCCTTACCCTGCCCTGTAGGAAGATTCTCCCTGTATCTGTGGCTTGCCTTTCCCAATAGTGAGAGAGCCCCCGTTAGGGGCTTTCTTTCGCAAAAAGGTTTCCCCCATTTCTCTTGTTGAAATTGTGGGGCTAGTCAGGGCTGTTCCCAGCTTAGCTGGTATCACTTTCGTTTATAGTATCCCCGAAGGTTGGCTTTATGGCTCCCTGTGCCTCCAAGGACTATGAGCACTCTGTATATGCTCTTGAACTATGCTGTTTCTGAACAAGTTTATTTTCTTTAAGTTTGTTTTGCCCTGATAGAGGCGACTGCCATTTTGAGATGAGCCATTGTGGCTTAGTGGCTAAAGTGCAGGACTAGGACCTGGGAGTTCATATCCCCCTCTTAGCCATTGTTATAACAAAACAAAACAAACTGCTCCTTATGGGCTATTCTGTTGCTGGGCAGTTCGGCCCATTTGTGATAAAAGAACTTTGGGTTTCTTGAAGGGGTGCTTCCCTCTAAAAGGGCAAGCAGGGGTACCTGGACAAGCTGTGGGCTACCTCAACTCTGCTATTTCACTGGAAACATTTATGCCTGGCCTAGCAGGTGATCCTAGGGCTTTGCCCTAGAATTCGATGGCCTGGAAGCGTTTCCGGCCTGAATAGTGTCCCCATGTGGTCCATGAAGCATTGGTTTCACTGGGTCAGCGCATAGTGCCGGTAATGCCTAGGTTGCAGGATTGGTCCCTGTATGGGACAGCTGCATGCTCCCCCATGCTCTACCTGGACACTTAAGTCCTTTTGGTGGTTACCTCACTGCGAGGGGCGCCATGTTTGCAATATGCAACTGGGAGAAAGCACCTTTGCGTGCCCGCATTGCAGTTTGCTCTGTGCGTTGCAGAGCACGGCGCTGCACGGGCTGCAATTGCATTGCATTGCTAGGAGATTTGCAGTTGCATTGCACGGAGGGTGTGTAGTTGCATTGCACGGAGTGTGTTGTTGCATTGCACGGAGTGTGTAGTTGCATTGCACGGAGGGTGTAGTTGCATTGCACGGAGTTTGTTGTTGCATTGAACAGAGGGTGTGCAGTGCACGGAGTGTGTAGTTGCATTGCATGGAGTGTAGTTGCATTGCATGAAGGGTGTGTGCATTGCAGGGAGTGTGTAGTTGCATTGCATGGAGTGCGTGTGCATTGCAGGGAGTGTGTAGTTGCATTGCATGGAGTGCGTGTGCATTGCATGGAGGGTGTAGTTGTATTGCACAGAGTGTTTTTTGTTTTGCTTTGGTTTTTTGCATTGCACGGAGTGTGTGTGCATTGCACGGAGTATGTAGTTGCATTGAACAGAGGGTGCAGTGCACGGAGTGTGTAGTTGCATTGCATGGAGTGTAGTTGCATTGCATGAAAGGTGTGTGCATTGCAGAGAGTGTGTTTTGCATTGCACGGAGTGTGTAGTTGCATTGCACAGAGGTTTTGTGTGTGCATTGTACGGAGTGTGTAGTTGCATTGCACAGAGCGTGCTTTTTGCATTGCATGGAGAGTGTGTGCACTGCACGGAGTGTG
Organism: Podarcis bocagei; assembly: GCF_964188305.1. Lineage (NCBI taxonomy): Eukaryota > Metazoa > Chordata > Lepidosauria > Squamata > Lacertidae > Podarcis > Podarcis bocagei. Next base: position 18,147,684 of record NC_138137.1, on the reverse strand, counting down.
TGTTGTTGTTGTTTGTTTTTTTTGTTTTTTTTTGCATTGCACAGAGTGTGTGTCTGAAAAGGAAGCTGGCTTGGCGGCAGCTTGGTTGGGACTTCTTTAGGGGTTCTGGCCAGCGTCGGCCCTGTAAATTTACATATCATGATGGCTGCACAAGATGCCCCCTGCCCAAGCGGGGGCTGGAAGCTGGCAAGCAATAGCTCAATACCTTTTGCCCATATTCCCATTTTATTTAGGGATCCAGTTGGATATCGTTGCTAAAACATACCACTTGGCTATGGAGAAGCTGTCTGCCTTGAAGGAAGTTATTTTGTAATACTTCCTCTGTAGCAAGTGATGCTTCACCAGATCCGATCTTGCTGGGTCACTTAACTAATCTTCCCACTAGGCCAGGCTGCCTAGATTTCACCCCTCCCATATCCAAGAATCTCCTGAGGAGTCTGCTGATTCTCCAGAGAGGAGGAGGCGTGTTCTGGTCTCTACTTATTCTGCTCCAGCACCAAGTCAGTCAGTCAGTCAGTGTCGGAGAGGGAGAGAGACTGAGTGTTAGAGATCATGTGTAGAGATAAGGTTGCTGCTAAGGGCAGCTGCAGATACTCAGTGCAGTGCAGCATTTATTTATGCTTAGACCTATTAAGCTCTGTATATAGTTTGTATAGTTGTAGATAGAATAAAGAAGATATTCTACAGAGCTGCTCTCTGAGTTGTTTATATACTCAGACTCTGCTGTACTCTGCTGTGCGACGACTGTCCTTTTGTTGGAGTGAATCCGGTGCTCACAACTCTAAGCTGTGAGTCCACAGCACTTTGACCTGTTCATGTGCAGAAGGTGGTCTCTGGAAGTGCTACCCAGCTCGCCTAGCCCAGTTGGGGCTGAAGTGGATGAGTCCAGTTGGTGGCACTGGCTCAAGGGCGATGCTGACAGAGGTCCCCTTACCTTTGTGTATGCCTACCAAATGTGGTGAAGGCAGATATCAGGCGATGGTAGCAATTCCTGAATGTATGCAATAGTAGTTCGCCATGGCAGGATACCTTGAACCCGCTCAGGGATTTTCAGGTTCATGCTGGTGCTGCTGGATCTTTGCCCTTTGGTTTTTATTTCAAGGGCTGCTGGTGTGCAAAGCTATGGCCTCAAGCCTGGTGTGGTGAGGCAATCATGTGACATAACTTTTCTTGAGTTTTCCCCATTGTAGTAGCAGTTCACATGTGGCCCGAGGAGTTCAGTGACCATTGGATCTGCTTTTGGTCTGATAACCAGGTGGTGTTGAGCGTCTTGGCAAAACAGTCCTCATGCTGTAGCACAGTCTCTGCCCCTCCGCGCATGCTTTCGAGCTGCACCACTTAAGGTTTAATATTGTGCTTTCTACTCTCCAAATTACGCTGACACTATCCGATTTTCAGATGAAGCGCTTCAGATCCTGGGCTCCAGACTCAGCTATTGCCAGACTTTTCCAGTCTTGTGGCATTTTGACAACAATTAGTAATTTCAGAGAGCGGCAGCTTCCATTTCCCCTTCTGCTTTTACCTCTTATGGGAAGGCCTGGATGGATTTCTTAGCCTTAAGCTGGCAGTTCTTGGCCATTCGGAAGAATTTGCCCCCATCCTCTGAGCAGATCCTGCAGTATTTGGTCCACCTGCTGCAGATTGGGCATGCGGTTATAACTATCCGAATTCAGTCCGCTGCAATGTCTGTTTCATTGAAGCTTTATTTTTTCAGAGACCCTTGTATAAAGTTTGCAGTGCGCAGGGCCTTGGAAGGTTGGAATAGGCTCCAACCTCATAGGACAGTGGGCAGGAAGTCGGTCAATTTTTACCTATGCAGTATCTGCAACAAGTTAAAACTTGTCTGCGGGTTAAAGATCAAGGTGAGACTCCTTTCAGTAGTCCATTGCATTTTCGCACTGAGGGTTGGGGAAATGGTTGTTGGAGCCAGCACGGGACCGAGATTCTGGAGGCTTATTGCTTCAGGACTTTTCCTTATCCTTTGGAGCTTGTCATTAGAGCTGGTAACTCTAAAACAGACTTAGTGGGCAGGAGTGCCACAATCAGGCTTCCCGCCACAGGTGAGGAGGGCCCTTGCCCGGTTATGGATAACAGAATATTTGGCTTTTTATTCCCTGGGGGCTGGCCTGCTCCTAGTGCATGAAAATGGGTTCCCGTTAGCCCGGCATCAATGTGCTTACGTCGTGCACCAGTTATTAGAGCCTGTGGCTTGCTTACCGCTGAACACTCCTCATTCCTTACGATTAGGTGCTGCTGCAAAGGCTGCACACTGGGGGCCTGTCAGTAGACAGGATTGTGAATACGGGTCATTGGAAGTCTGACGCTGACAAGGATTATATCAGGAAGTGTCACAGTGATGTCTGTGCTGATGCTTGTCTGTTGTTTCCTTTTTTCATAGGAGCAGCGGTGCACATTTGGGCCACAGCATTGTACACTAGGCTGGCAAGCATGTTGACGGGTTTGGACTGGGGCGTCATCTCAGTCTTCCTGCCCATGTGAACATATACTGGATGTCCAGATGGGGAATGCTTTGGGAGGAGATCCTTCCTTTGGTGCGGTCGAGTGTGACCTGTGCAGGTCCTCCCGCAGTGCTGGTGGTACAGCTGGGCGAGAATGTTTGCTGTCTTCCTCCAGCATAAGTTTGCATTCCTGCATGCAAGAGGGCTTGGATTGAGTTGATGGCAGCTCTCCCTGGACTCAAAATAATTTAAGGCATTGGTTCAAGGTGGTCTGGAGGGGGGGTGGGAGCACCTGTCCCCTCCAATGCGCAAAGATGTTCCATTAAGGGAATCCAAGGATTCGCCATGCTTTTGTCGACCCCTTTTGAGGGCTAGGGCCATGCAAGAGTCCCTGGGAGCATTTGGGGTGAGCTTGAGTCTGATCCTGGTTCATTCCTCCCCCATGCTGTTTATTGGAACTGACGATATGGTGGGGCCCGGTCGTCAGTGCTGCCCTGCTGAGGTCAGGTGCAGCTAGTCGGGAACCAATGCCTAGACAAACTACCACCGAGCAGGCCAGAAAGCATGTTAATAAGGCGGTGGATAATAGAATAAAATAAATAAAGTGAATAAAATAACAAATAAAATAAAATAGGTCCTTGCTTTAGGTGGTTCTGTAATATTGCACCCTCCTAATTTTCTTCAAGGCTATTGCCCTCTTTAGGGCAGATGGGGTGCATCTTTCCCCTATGGGGAACGACACCTGGCGGGATGCGATTGCCTTGGGATTCATTGCTCCCCCACAATGTTTGCTGGTACTGACGATATGGTGGGGCCCAGTCGTCAGTGCTGCCCTGCTGAGGTCAGGTGCAGCTAGTCGGGAACCAATGCCTAGACAAACGTACCACCAAGAAGGCCGGAAAGCATGTTAATAAGGCAGTGGAAATAAAATACAGGTCGTTGGAAATCGAATGCATTCAAAGATTATGTTCGTTAACATTATTGGTGTCTTACAATTTTTGCTTGTTTCATCTTATTTATCAGGTTTAGCGGTGACCCGTGTTTGGATTGTGGGGCACAGTATCGTCCATTGGGCTGGCGTCGCAGCACGGCAATCTGGATTGGGTCCAGATTTCGGCTTTCCTCCACATATTCGCTTGTCTTGGCTGTCCAGACGTGGGATGTGCTGGTCGGAGTTCCTGCCAAGTATCCGGAGGCAGTTGCTCTTGGAGGGGCCGCCAGCTGCTATTGTGGTGCAGCTTGGTGAGAACGACCTGGTGCCCATGGACTGTTTGTCACTACGTGCTGCAATTTTGGGTGACCTGGAGACGCTGCGTGCAATGGTGCCGACAGCGAAAAATTTTTGGTCAAAGCTTTTGCAACGCTGCGTTTGGAAGGGCAGTCGTTGCCCGGCTGCCACTGAAAGGGCCCGAAAACGCATCAATTCTGCTGTGGTCAAAAAAGTTTTGGAGCTGGTGGCGATGCAATTTCCCACCCCGAGATTCTTTTTGAGAGGCCATCCTTTTTTCCAAGCTGATGGCATGCACCTTTCCGCTTAAGGGAATGAGGCTTGGATTGGTGCGGTGGTGACCAAGCTGAGGTCTTGGTTGGGGCTGTGAGTGGTTTGGCGGTGAGCTGAGGGCTCCATGGCGGTTAGGCACTGGATAAATTGGTGCTTGGAGGGGTAAGTGCCTACCCCTCCAAATGATGCGAATGGGAATTCCGTTAAAGGAAATCCAGGGGCTTGCCATTCTTTCGTCCTTGTCCCCGGAGTCGGACTTGGGCCGTGCAAGCCCCACAGGAACATGAGGGTGAGAAGTAATGGTCTGGTGCCCAGCTTTATTTCTCACCCAATACTTGTTTCCCACGCTGGCTTCCGCTGGTATCCGGAAGGCCAGCTCTGTCCCTGAGGGCAAGGACAGATAGTCGGAACCAGTGCCTAAGCAACCACTCACATTTTTGTATTTGAATAAAGTTGTGGCCAAAATTATGCCAAAAACCTTAAACAAAAATTGATGTGTGAAGTGTGAATTATTGGGGGGCTACTGTGACTCAACACGCAAAGCGTGTTCTCCCTAGCAGAGAGCACGTGTTGCGGTTGGGAACAGGCCACCCTCCAGTGACTAGGCAAATTTAGTTGAATCCCGGCCATTTAAATGGTTAAACTGGGTTGCTGGGGTGTTTTGATTGTTGCCAATTCGGAGGAGGGGTCAGAGTCTATATATACAGGGGCCAGACGTTGGCACGGCCTCTTGGCCGTTTTGCATCGGATCACCCGCCCTCCCTCCCTTTAATAGGGGGGTTTTTTATTTAAGCTGATCGCTTGACCTTGCTATGCCTGTCATGGTGTCGTTCGCCTTGGTGCGGGGGCACGGTAGGAATTTTGCCATCTGGCTGATTGGCTGGTGCCATTTGGTTTTTGCCTACTGCGTAGCAATCGTCACAACTTGTAAGGTTGGCGGTTAGGCACTGGTTAAATTGGTGCTTGGAGGGGTAAGTGCCTACCCCTCCAAATGATGCGAATGGGAATTCCGTTAAAGGAAATCCAGGGGCTTGCCATTCTTTTGTCCTTGTCCCCGGAGTCGGACTTGGGCCGTGCAAGCCCCACAGGAACATGAGGGTGAGAAGTAATGGTCTGGTGCCCAGCTTTATTTCTCACCCAATACTTGTTTCCCACGCTGGCTTCCGCTGGTATCCGGAAGGCCAGCTCTGTCCCTGAGGGCAAGGACAGATAGTCGGAACCAGTGCCTAAGCAACCACTCACATTTTTGTATTTGAATAAAGTTGTGGCCAAAATTATGCCAAAAACCTTAAACAAAAATTGATGTGTGAAGTGTGAATTATTGGGGGGCTACTGTGACTCAACACGCAAACGCTTGTGCCTTATCACAGAGAAGACACTGTAGTTAATTTTGGACCGCAGAACCAATTAAGGCAGAAAATAAAACATTTAAAATATGTTTATTTCTCATTTGAACTTTTTTTAAAAAAAATAGAAGTCCTAATTTAACAGATATATGATTTCCCTCAAAGTAAAATTATCTATGATCCATTTCCACCCCACTATTCCTAAACATCACAATTTTGATAAGTGAGGGGAAATCCCAGTATTGTGTTTGGCTATTTAATCTTGGATTAGCTTCTCAGAGCTTTGTTTGTCTTTTTCTATCTAGGATAAACTCTACCTTATAGCAGTTTTGTCTCATACCTGGTGCCAGGGAATAGCAGGAAATAGGAAAGAGTGACCAAAACAAAGGACACTGAAATTCTTTGGGCAAAATATGGAAGGAAGGTGTAGTGGTTTGGAGTTACTCGTGCGTAAACTGTCCCCTTTTGGAGCTTGGCTGCCTGGGTTAAACCGTCCTGACTGCACAGCCCATCTCAGCGTGGCTGCCTCAGTCGCTCGCAGAGTCTGTCTGTGGGCGTTTCTTAAACCGTTGCCAGCATAAGAGTTGTTTGACTCCCAATCGTCTCCGCCTCTCATTGCGCGGGAGTCTCCTGCGCAAGGAGGGCGTGGGAAGTGGAGGACCAGGGCTCTCCTCACTGACTTCCAAGGAAGAATCCCGGAGCCCTTCCACCTCTTCTCCCATTTGCTCTCCTGGCTCCTTGGTGTTACACTGATTTCCTTCCCCCTCCATCAAGCTGTGTCTCCCCCTAGTGCTTGTTCCTTCCCCTGCAGAATCAGAGAGCCTCTCCTTCGCCTGTTGCTCTGATGTCAGTTTCCTGACAGAAGGAGAGACACTATATGGCATGTCCAAAATGGCTGGAGGCTTCTCACTCTTTTTACAGCTTCTAACATATCATACTCATATAACAACATGTGGAAAATCATGGGGGAAAGACATCACTAAGCATCACTAAAATATAATGTGCCAGTAACTGACATTAGGAAATTCGAGACTGGGGATAGGTTTGGTTCATGTAAGAACGCTATATTTTTATACAACTTGTATGAAAAGACTGGGCCTCCTTCTTCCTCCCATGTAAAACATGGGTGCTCGCTGACTGCAAGGGTGCTGATAGGGGGCTGCAGGAGGTACATACCTGTCTTGCCCTCTGGACCATGGGTAGGCAAAAGACCCGGGGGCCAGATCTGGCCCAATTGCCTTCTAAATCCGGCCCACGGTCGGTCTGGGAATCAGCGTGTTTTTACATGAGTAGAATGTGTCCTTTTATTTAAAATGCATCTCTAGGTTGTTTGTGGGACCTGCCAGGTGTTTTTACATGAGAAGAATGTGTGTTTTTATTTAAAATGCATCTCTGGTTTATTTGTGGGGCATAGGAATTCGTTCATTTCCCCCCGCTTCAAAATATAGTCCGGTCCCCCACAAGGTATGAGGGACAGTGGACCGGCCCCCTGCTGAAAAAGTTTGCTGACCCCTGCAGTCTGGACATTCGGCAGCAGGGGGAAAACAATTTTGAATACGTCTATTCTTTTCTGTTTTTTCTTTTTCTTTTTTGAAAAAACCATTTCCTTCCCATTTGGAACAATAGGCAATGGACTATACCACTTCCAGTGTGGTGTAGTGGTTAAGAGCGGTGGACTCATAGAATCATAGAATCATAGAATCATAGAGTTGGAAGAGACCACAAGGGCCATCGAGTCCAACCCCCTGCCAAGCAGGAAACACCATCAGAGCACTCCTGACATATGGTTGTCAAGCCTCTGCTTAAAGACCTCCAAAGAAGGAGACTCCACCACACTCCTTGGCAGCAAATTCCACTGTCGAACAGCTCTTACTGTCAGGAAGTTCTTCCTAATGTTTAGGGGGAATCTTCTTTCTTGTAGTTTGGATCCATTGCTCCGTGTCCGCTTCTCTGGAGCAGCAGAAAACAACCTTTCTCCCTCCTCTATGTGACATCCTTTTATATATTTGAACATGGCTATCATATCACCCCTTAACCTCCTCTTCTCCAGGCTAAACATGCCCAGCTCCCTTAGCCGTTCCTCATAAGGCATTGTTTCCAGGCCTTTGACCATTTTGGTTGCCCTCCTCTGGACACGTTCCAGTTTGTCAGTGTCCTTCTTGAACTGTGGTGCCCAATCTGGGGAACCAGGTTCACGTATCCGCTCCTCCACATGCAGCTGCTGGGTGACCTTGGGCCAGTCACACTTCTCTGAGGTCTCTCAGCCTCACTCACCTCACAGAGTGTTTGTTGTGGGGGAGGAAGGGAAAGGAGAATGTTAGCTGCTTTGAGACTTCTTTGGGTAGTGATAAAGCGGGATATCAAATCCAAACTCTTCTTCTTCTTCCTGGGGTGGGCATAGTTTTCTTCCAGGTTAGGGTGCATGCCAGGGGATTTTGGATCCATGCTCTGCTCCTGCACACCCTTAATCTGTCCATGGACACCCTTCTTTTGTGCCCCTTGAACCAGCATTTTGCATCTGGTCCCAACTAAAGTTCTAGCAAGCAAAGGAATGAACAAGCAGAATCAGGAAGTTTGTATCCGAGATATAAATGTGCAATCCATCAGTTTCTTATAGGCAGTAATCCTCCACAGTACCCTGCCCTGCCCTGCAAAAAGTGCTCCAATTATATTGGTGTAGGAAACACAAGCTGATTTTCATGCCTCTTACCTGGTGGTGTATACTGATCTGTTCTCATTTTAATGAATGTATTCGTGTCTGTACACTGTTCATGCAACACACTACAGCGGTGAATGTTATACTGGATTGGAAGAACTGTAGACCTGAGTATAGCAGGAGTTGGGGGACCCGTGTTTCACTGCCCCCAGCATTGCTGGACTGCAACTCCCTTCATCTCTGACCATTGGCTATACTGGCTGGGACGGATGAGAGATGGAGTCTATCAAAATCTGGAGGGCTATGCACCTTTTACAATCCTGGAGTACACAGGGGGGGGGGGAGACACGGGGGGGGGGACTTACAGAAGACAACAACCCACAATTGACTAAAAAATGCTTTAGTTTTCTTTTTCAGATGAAGGCATGGTGTATATTCGCAAAAGAAAATTGCAGTGCTTATTCCACCCTGATCACTAAAAAAAGGTCCAGACCATTCATTCAAACAACATGTCCTTACTGTCCATTCTATTCTGTTTTAATTAAAATTCCTTTTCTATCATCTGAAGTTGAAATGAGAAGTTATAGTCAGGTTGTTAAGATATTTTTGTCATTGAAATATGTGAATTATATACTAGACGTTGCAACATCAGATTTACTTCATAGAGAAGCCTGTATTTAGCTTGACTTCTACCCCTGGTTCTGTTGCGATAAATAGATGTTGGCAATGCGTGATAGATGTAAAGTGAATAATAATTTAATTGTCATTTTAGGGTTTTTTTTTAGAAACAGCTGTAAAATCCCAGAATGACAATTTTGCTTCAAATAAATGAGGCTGATCATAGTTGTTACAAATTCAAATGTGATAAGAGCCAATTACTGAAAATTCACGTGATTGTTCAGAGCACTTAGATATATGACAGTTTAAGTAAACACTAGAGACTGAAACAACTCCATTAATTGCAGCTCTGCATTTCAGCACATGGTTAGCTGTCCCACTAATATTCACGTAGAGTACCGGTATTTAGAAGGGAAGTAACTTAACCAGGCATCCTTTAATACAGGTAAGAGGAATCTGTGTCGCTTCAGCTATGGGGACTCCAACTCTCATTGACCCCAGCCAGCATGGAATTATGGGAATTGTAATCAAAGAACAACTGGGGGTCGACACAGTTCCTACTCCTGACTTTAATGCATCACCTATGCTTAATAATGCTTAACATTTGATTTCTACACACACACACACACACACACACACACACACACACAATTTCTACACACACACACATTTATATCCTGCTTTCTCCCAGTGCAGGACCCATGGCAGCTCACAACATAAACTGAAAAAAATACAGTTAAAAAAACACTGATTGCTTTTTAATAAACATTTTTAAAAAGCAATTAAATAAGTCATCGTACTGAATAAGAGGCAACGAATCAGTCACTATCTCTGTTGTCTTTTTGGCAGCTACTCTTTCAACAAGCCTTTAAAAGTTGAGGTTTGAATTCTAATTGTTTTCAATATGTTTTTATTTATTTTTTTGGGCTTGTTGTTTACACCCTGGACCCCTATGGGAGGACGGGCTGGATAACAAGCAAGCAAGCAAACAAACAAACAAAATGGCGTTCAAAGCCCTTCACATTCATTATTGTCCTGCCATCCTTACAACAATCCTGCTGTGAAAGTCAGTATTATTATTGCCCTTATTGCAGATGAGGACTGAGGTTCAGAGACAGTGGCTTGTCTAAGACCACCTAGGGAGCCAATGGCAGGGACAAGATTTGAACAAAGAAATGTGTGCTTTTTAGCCAGTAGAGAATTCCACACCCCCCCAAAAAAAAGGCTAATGGCAGGGACAAGATTTGAACAAAGAAATTTGTGCTTTTTAGCCAGTAGAGAATTCCACCCCCCAAAAAAACAACAACAACAACACAGAAAGGGGAGCAGAAATTGTTGTTGTTTGCCTATTTGTCCATGTCTAGAACAGAAATCAATAAATGACTTCCCTCCCAATTTGCATGGGTTTCCTTTGCGTTGAAATTAATGGTGTGCCATGATGTAACAATCATGTAATGAAGTATGTGTTTAACTACATTTTGCCAGTAGATTGAGTGAAAAAGAATTGGATAAATGTGGAAGAGAAAAAATGTTAAATCACTGCCCTTTCAATCATTAAAAACACAGCATATTAATAATGAACATACAAAATCACTATGCCTGGGTCTCTCTAATGGTATGGAAAAGAAGAGCAATCTAGGCTTTCCCCAATGTCTTCACTACTAATTCCCTTACAAGCATACCCCATGACTGCCATGGCAGCTCAATGGGCTGAGAGGGGTTACTTGTGGGCTCAAATATTTTTTTACGTGGCAGGGAATCCAGTCCCCACTGAACAATTGAGTATAAATGTAGGTGTGATGGACACCTGAGCTAGAGCAGAGTCGAGTGATGCAGCGTCTCAGAATGCTGGAGCCGCTCGCTCTCTTGATTGGCTGCTATTCTGCCAGAGTGCTGGAGCTGCTCTCTAATTGGCTATCGAGACCTCTAGCTGGAGGCGGGGTGGAGCCTGAACTTTGGGAGGGAAAATAAAAGGAGCAGTTTCTGAGAGAGAGTTCAGATAGTTGAAGGGGGTGAGTTGGTTCTGGTCTGTGCGCATTATCCACTCTGAGGAAAATACCTGCGGCTAGAGAAAGGAGTCTCTGAGCTTATATTGGAAGACAGTGTTCAGTGTCATGGGAGAGTATTCTGACAGGAGTTAACTGGGAGGCTGAGTTTGAGCAGAAGAAGTAGAAGCTGTGAGGTTACAGTCTACTTAGGACTCATTTCAGTCAGGAGCTGAGAGATCTTTCAGAAAAGGAAGAATTTCAAACCAGTTAAGAGGGGTGTGGGGACCCCCTGGTCTGTTACACTGCTAGAAGTACCTCAGGAGTGTGATTATTAAAAGGTTGGGTAACTGATGGAAAATAACCACCTTGGTTAGGAACCAAAGTATTAAGCTGTGCATTTAGCTTGTTTAATAACAAAAGCATCAAGCTGTATAAAACCTATACAACAACTAAGTTAAGGAACTGAAGCAAAAAGTCCAAATGAGCTAAGCGTTTACCATCTAGTCTAGAAACCTGTAACATCTAACTGAAGTGTAAGCAACTGAAGCTTGTTTAGAAGCCTGTAACATTTACTATATTCAGTATAAATAACTGTTTCCTGGAATATTTTTTTATCTCCTGACACAGTCTTTGTTTTTATCAACTTCGTGCTGTAAAACAAACCTTTCTTATTTGTTGAACTTCTACCTGAGTCTCACAAGTATCTAAGTTTACCCTCACACAAAACCAAAAAGGTAATCCGTGGTGGTTATTAAAGAGGATATATAGAAAAACCGCATGCAAAATAAAATACAGGGCAGAATGGAAATTGATGCTGTCTTACATCCTTATTAGCCAGCATCCTAAGCCTTTTCTGCTGTACACCAGCTTCCCCACTTCTTGTGTATAAATATAGATTACTACACACACACTACTGAATGCATGTATTTCCCACTTCAGCGGAATTAACTGTTGTACAGTACAGTGGAATATGGACTATTTAGTAAAGTTTCCCCCAAATGTTTGCTCTAAAGGACATTTAGACCCTCTTGGCACCTTTTTCCCAACTTTTGGCTGAAGAGGGCAGCCTTTCATATTTTTGGAACTACCGTAATCTGAAATGGTTACTGTGCATTGTGAATGTTTTTTGCACTTCACACTTTGTGCAGACTGGTGCATTTTGCTGTTACTGTTGGAAAAACAGCAACAGATTACTCGTCACAAAAATACTGCTTGATAGGAATTTTGTCCCTGAATCTAAAAAGCAATGGTCATATGAAACAAACACATTATTGCCTGCATATACACAGGGCAGGAACATGCTCTCGATTGCTACCGATCTTCCTCACTTTAATTCTTTTTTTTAAACCCTAAAATGCTCTGCAGTGTCCTTTTGGAAAGATTAGTCCAGTGCAGTGTCGCTACTGTCTATAGAGTTTTATGCTATGGGCCGCCTAGGGATTCTTCCTTGAAACTTTTCAAAGCACAAATCTGCGTCTTACGATACTTCTAGGACAAGACAAATGGCTACTCCACATTTGCAATTAGCATGATAGATTTAAGGGGCTCTTAGAAGAATTTACTGCTGAGATGCATTTCTGTCGTATTGCAGGGAGGGGTGCTTGAAGAAGTAAGAATGATAGATTTTCACTGTTATTGCTGCTGCAGTCCCTACATTGCATCACTTCTCCTGCAGTGACAGACAAATTTGAATGCCTGTCTAACCTTTCCCCATGTCATGATTTAGATTCTTTGACGGGCTTTGGAGAGAATAAGAATGAGCTATAGAAGGAGTGAACGTTACAGCAAAGGAATCCAGGACTTAGTCCACCAAGGAGCTTCCATTCCTTTCAATGGCGTCTGAATGAGAGGAAAGGTCAGCAGATTGTGCCCAAAAAATATTTGGCAGTGAAACAAAGCTTCCATTTCCAATGTATTTAATGTCTCAGTTTATACCCTGCTATTCCACAGGTTCCTTGGGTTGTTTATATAGTGTGAAAATTGCAAGAAAAGAACAGAATGTGAGAAGTCTGTTGAATATTAAGTTGCAGCTACTAAGTGCACCTTGCCTTTTTGCATCAGGGTGGGGGTGGAGGTGGGTGGTCTGGTCTGTAAATTAGAAAATTACCAGTTGCTGGAAACCACAGGGACAAGGGTGCTGTTGTGTTCAAATCTTGCTTGCAGCTTTCTCATGGGCATCTGGTCAGCAACTGTGAGAACAGGATGTTGGACTAGATGGGCCATTGACTAAAAAAGAAAAAAAGAAAAGACTGACAACCCCGGGACCGGGGGGAGGGGACGCTGGAAGAAGATTGGATTGTTTTTATTTTATTGTACTTCTTTTTTGTATTATTATTAATAGAAATGTTTTATGAATGTTGGGAAAATGTTGAAATGAAATTACTTGACTCTTGTTAAAATGTTTAAAGAACTAGGCAAAAAGGTAATGGTTATGAGAAGTTGGTAAAAAAGATTTAAGTTTTAAGCTCTAAGGTCGTTTTTATAAGATAAAATGAGAATAGAGTAAGGTAACGTAATGATAAAATATTATGAGTTATGGAAAGGATTTGCTGCGACAATTATTAATCAAGATACAAGAGATGGGGGGAGGAGGAGGTCATGGAAAGAAGGTAATGGAATTTGGAGAATTTGATAAGGATGGTTTTATTTTTATTTTTTTATTTTTTCCTCATGACTTTGTTTTTTTCCCTTTTTTGTAATTTTGTCTTTTTTGTGTGTATTTAAAAAAAATCTTTTGTTTCAATAAATATCATTAAAAAAAATAGATGGGCCATTGACCTGATGTTAAAATCATTTTGCAGGTTGTTGTTCAGATTAATTGAATGCCACGAAACAGAGTGAATTGTATTATGTATAATTTTTAGGCTGCCCAATGAAACTGGATAGTGTAGCTGTCTTGAAAAAATATCAGTTGGAATCCTAGATTAATAAAATTATAGATTTGGAATCCTAGAATCGTAAAATTGTATATTTGGAGGGTCATCTAGTCAAAACCTCCGCAATGCAGAAATCTCAACTAAAGCATCCATGTCAGATGGCCATCCAACCTCTGATTAAAAATATGTACTGAAGGAGAGTCCACAACCTCCTGAGGGAGTCCACTCCACCGTCGAACAGCTCATACTGTCAGAAAGTTCTTCCTGATGTTTAGTTGGAATCTCCTTTCTTGTAAGTTGAATCCGTTGGTTCTGGTCTTACTCTCCAGAGTAGGACTATCACTGTTTTGCCATCTTATTTTATATGAGGTTCTATTTATTTTTGTAGCTTGTAAGGCAGATGGGAAAAGTTGTGGCCATATAAGCAAGTGTACTGGCCATGCGGCTCTGAGGAACAATCAGCAAAAATATGTGGCATTGAAATTGATGGGAGTTAGTCACTTGCAATCCTATCCATGTCTACTCTGAAGTAAGTCCTGCTGAATTACGTCTGAGGAAACATGCATATTATTTCTTAACTGTGAACTTACCCTATGGATGCTTCTTTGTTTACCTGTTTAACGAGAACCCATTAGAATTGTTGTAATGTGATCATTGCAGAGGCTCATGTAGCCAGTTGTGACAGTGTGGCAGTGTAGAAGATTGTCTACTCAACCCTAAAATATCATTGACGTTTAGCAACTCAGACGTGATTCATTGGAATACTGGAAGTTGCCTTATACCAAATCAGCCCTTATATCAAATCATTTGCCAATCTAGTAGAAATGGATGAATTCGTCGATTTCCCCCCCAACCTAATGTGCAGTTCACCCCATATTCACACCGCATATACACCCCCCCAAAAAAAAATCTTCATGGAAATGTGTATGCATTTTAAAGCACAGTTCCACCAATTCTTTCACACAATTTTACCCAGTTTTTGGAAGTACCATTAACTACCTCTAGTCATGTAGTTCTGGGACTTCATATTCACTAATATATGTGTTTTTGTGAACATTTTTGGGTAGGAAAATTGCATCACAAAATTTGGAGAAGCTTGAATGTCAAAGGATACCTCAGTTTCAGTTTGTGTATTGGTTTGGGAAGTGCAAATGAGAGAGGACTAATATCTTTCCCGCCCCGACCTGGCCACAGTGATCCATGCGACAGTCATCTCCAGGCTTGACTACTGTAACTCGCTCTACGCGGGGCTGCCCTTGAAGCTGTCCCAGAAACTCCAGCGGGTACAGAATGCTGCAGCGAGGCTCCTCACAGGGTCTCTGCCATGGGAGCATATTCATCCAGTGCTTTTCAAGCTGCACTGGCTCCCGGTGGAGTACAGGGTCAGATTTAAGGTGCTGCTTTTGACCTTTAAAGCCCTTCACGGCCTAGGACCCTCGTACCTACGGGACCGCCTCGCCTGGTATGCCCCACGGAGAGCCTCAAGGTCCATAAATAACAACACCCTAGTGGTCCCAGGCCCTAAGGAAGTTAGATTGGCTTCAACCAGAGCCAGGGCCTTTTCAGCACTGGCCCCAACTTGGTGGAACGCTCTGTCTCATGAGACCAGGGCCCTGCAGGATCTGATCTCTTTCCGCAGGGCCTGTAAGACAGAGTTGTTCCGCCTGGCCTTTGGATTGGAGCCAATTTGATTCCCTCCGCCCCCTTTTTCTTTTTTCTTTTCCTTCTCCTGCAATGAGGCTCCATTTTAATATTTTAATGTTCCATTATTTTAATGTTGTATTTTATTTTTGTTTTTAAGTTGTAATCACTCATCTTGTTTTTATTATTGCTTGTAAGCCGCTCTGAGCCCGGCCTTGGCTGGGGAGGGCGGGGTATAAATAAAAAATTATTATTATTATTATTATTATTATTATTATCATCAACGTCTAGTTCAGTATTGTCTTTGTTGACTGAGAGGGACTCTCCAGACTTCTAGCCAGGGACTGAACCTGAGGCATTGTGATTGGATAAACAGATGCTCTACCACCTGGGCTTTTCCTGCCGATAGCAATATCTTTGTTTTATTTTATGAAATGAAAGACCCACAAATATGACCATAACCTCCTGTCTCATTTTCTATATTGCTTTGAATAAAAATGGTGTACTAAATAATCTTGCTTTCAAATGAAATGTAATACCTTAAAAAGGAAAGGAAAGAACAGAAGTCTGAAAAGGCTAATCAATACATCTTGACAGGAATTCAACCAGTCTGAGGATTTCCCCCCCCCCTTTTTCATCCCCCCCCCCAATTATCCCATCAGTATAAATGATTTGAACATCTCAATGGTTATTTGCTGGTAAAAAAATTTCAACAGATATATAACATATCTGTAGATATTCATTGCCAATGAGATGCTATACTCCCATAAATCCATTCATTATACTCAGACCATCAAAGCTCATCCCCGCAGCTCCATAGAGACTCTGAACTGATGAATTTTGATGGAATAAGTATAATGAATGGATTTTTTAAAAAATGACTGGCATATCCGTATCTGTTCCAGCCTTTTCTTGTTGCGCTGATTCCTGTAAAACGAAAGTTATCTTTGATATTACTGCCCACAATAGTACCTTTTCCTTTTAACCCCTCCTCAGTACTTTATATACAACAGATAAGTCTGAAATAGATGTGTACCAATGTATACATGCTAAGCTTCTTCATACATTGGTCAAATCACAGTAGTAGTTTTGGCAGCTGCGGCTGCTGAACATGCCATGATGGTGCAATGTGAACAGTGGTTTAAATTACACAGTGCTTGGCCTCATGTCTTGAGGAGCACATCCACCATGTTCTGAGATAAGGATGCTGGGTGCACTGGGTTAAAATAGCAACCCCAGAGAGGTTGAGTGTATGACTTGTTGCATCATTCACTCTCTCATTGGTTTAGGAATGTAGTGATGGGTATAATAGTCTCTAGGGCATTGCTTTCATTAGGTCTTGTTGCATGTCCTGATGATGTCCTGTTTGTTGTCAGGATCTGACTCTGAATCTGTGAGAGTCAGGGGAAGAGACTGTGAGTTGTTGTTTTTACACAGCAGAGTTAGCTAGCACACTGATAGTGTTAGTAGTTCTCTCTGTATATATGTATCTTTACTTTGAAGACCGGAATAAAGGTATATAGTAAAAGGTAATGGTAATGGACCCCTGGACGGTTAAGTCCAGTCAAAGGTGACTACGGGGTTGTGGTGCTCATCTCTGCTTTCAGGCCAAGGGAGCCGGCGTTTGTCCACAGACAGCTTTCTGGGTCGTGTGGCCAGCAGGACTAAACCACTTCTGGTGTAATAGGACACTGTGAGGGAAACCAGAGCGCGCAGAAATGCCGTTTACCTTCCCGCCACAGCGGTTTATCTACTTGCACTGGTATGCTTTCAAACTGCTAGGTTGGCAGGAGCTGGGACAGAGCAATGGGAGCTCACCTTGTCATGTGGATTCGAACCATCGACCTTCCGATCAGCAAAGCCAAGAGGCTCTGTGGTTTAGACCACAGCGCCACCCATGTTCCCTTGGTCTATAATAGATAGCAGCGATTAGCTTTGTCTTGAGTCTGGAGACAATAAACACCTTTTTACTTTGAACTGTGCGGGAGGGGAGTTTTTCCGTTAACCAGGAACTCTGGAAGAAGCCATTTGCTGGGAGCAGGAATTCTCTGAGGACTCCACTGCGGTTCTGCATACAGTGGTGCCCCGCAAGACGAATGCCTCGCAAGACGGAAAACTCGCTAGACAAAAGAGTTTTCCGTTTTGGAGGTGCTTCGCAAAACGAATTTCCTATGGGCTTGCTTCGCAAGACGAAAATGTCTTGCGAGTTCCTGCGGGTTTTTCCCCCCTTCCCCCCTTTTTCCAAGCCGCTAAGCCGCTTATCAGATAAGCCGATAAGCCGCTAATAGCGCTAATCCGCTAATCCGTCAATGGGCTTGCTTCGCAAGACAAAAAAACCGCTAGATGAAGAGAATCACAGAACGGATTATTTTCGTCTTGCGAGGCACCACTGTACTCTGATGATACATCACACTGGTTGAGGTGTGGTGAACCACCAACTGACTTCTACAAGTCACCCTCAGGTGGCAAGGGGTGTGGCTAAGCAGCATACCCTTTCAATATGTAGGAGAAGCAACTCAACCACATCCTATTTTGCTTCTTGTTAGCATGAGTTTCTTGAGGTTTAATTTTTCAGTGTTCTACTCCTTCCCTGGAGTCTCTTGGAATTAAATCCATTCTATTATGATATTGTTCTTGTTTGTTTGTTTGTTTCAAATATTATTTGGGAACCAAAAGGAAGAACGCCACACAGCCCTTAAACAAAACCACAGATTAAGAAAAAAGGAAACTCACTGATCACAGTTCTTAGTATAGAACAGATTAAAAGAAATTCACTAACTGTTGAGAAAGTTTGGGTGTTATCTCCTTACCAGGAAGTGAGCCCCGCTGAAGTCAATGGGACTTCTCAGTAGACATTGTGTCAGATTGCGCCATAAGTTAGGTAACCAAATCATAGTCAGAAAAAAATATGAACTTATTATTGTTTGCATTTACCTGGAATCTACAGTTCTTCAAAATATTCAACAAGATTGTGCTTTGATGCTACAAATGTACTCTAAATAGGAAAAAAAAATATCAAAATATGAAGTGTTACTCGAAGAATTTTTTCCAAAATGTGTTCTGTTGGGAGTAGGTTACTTGAATTCTCTATCCTTTGTTCCTGCTTTTCTGGAAGTCACATTTTTTTCTACACACCGCAGTATTTTCTTAAAACAATCTCTGAAGGAATCTACTTTTTTCCCAACCATCCAGCTCACTGCTTAAACATTCTTTTGTATTCTGATGGTTTCATTAGTAAGGAGCTGTCTGGAGCTTTTTAAATTTTTATCTTTTTAATTAAAGTAATTTGGATTAAAGGGAGGCAGTTGCCATATTAATAATTCCGTAATACAGCAGTATTTTACACTAATAGTGGCTTCAAGGCCTTTAGTGCTTATAAAAGACAGTATATAATGGAGCCTTGGTATAAAATGGAATGAAGCGTATGAGTTCCTTTTTAAATTTCAGAAAAAATAGCAACAAGAAAACAGGTTATTACAAGTGGATTAATGTGTCTGCTTCCTGAACTACATTGCTGCTTTTTGCAGTGTCAACTGGAAAACTCTATTCCCCTCACAGAACGACAATTCCCAGAGTTCCCTGGGAAGAAGGATTGATTGTTAAACCACTCTGGAAATTGTAGCTCTGTTGAGGGAACAGGAGTTCCCTAACAACTTTCAGCATCGGCAAGCCATGACTGTTTGAAGTGGTATCATATCATAGTGGTTTAAATGGATGGTGCAAATATGGCCCCAATAAAAGGGCCTCAGAGCAAGGATTTTTCTCGCCCTACTCCTTCATATGTGTTTCAGTCAATGTGTAATGAGATTTAAGAAGCATCTCTGTATCTGGGCTACACTTTGGTTTTATTCCTGAATGGCTGTGGGGCAGACAGTTTATCTGGAAATAAGGTAACCTAGTAAGCAAGTTCTACACCTGCTTCCTGGTTATGGATGGGGGAGAAACTCAATTCAGTTCACATTTAAAGGCAAACCTACCTTACTCACATGTTTCATAACAGTATGTGAACCAAAACACAGCAGTCCTTTGAAATTCTCCAGATTTTGCAGTGCAGTTCGTTAGCTAAGTGATGTTTCTACAAATGCACATATTAGGGTAAAGTTTGCATAAACATGCAAACGTTGGCATTAAATTTGGTGAATAGCTTTACAAAAATGTATGCGGTATTTGTATAAATACTGGTGAATTTTCATGAGGAGTTTTAAAATTAATTAAAAAATTGCAAACTCGTGGAAATGTGGAGAACCAAATTTAAGATTGGGGAAAAGGAGAAATGGAGGACTGAAATTGTCCGATTTATCCATCCCTATTTCATGTTGGTAGAATTTTCTTTTCCTTTAATAACATTGCTCCCACTTACTGGGTCTTACGTTCTCTCCTCCAGCATACCAGGCACCTCTCGGTGCACATTGAAAGCAGGCCATAGTGTCATCTTCCAAATATCCATGGCTTAATCTTACTCTTGGTGGATTAAAACTGTCACTTGTGTTTTGATCATCTATAAAAAGGTACCGAGCATGTAGATTCAGTGAAGTGGTCTATTCCTGCCCTACCAGTTTCCCCCCACACCAACAGACCTATCTTCAGAATGCACTTCAAGCAAGGGAATAATGCAAAACCAAAACTAGTGTCTCTGATAAATGGAAGACAATATTTTGGTTATAGGAGGATAGCACTTGACTATGCAAGAGTGCTGCTTCCATATTGTTGAGGCCCACTAGTTACCCCTCTCTTCACAAGCACTTTGATAATATTGCCTTGATCCACTGTGTGCTGTGATCCAATAACTGTAGATTTATATTGGCCCAGAACAGTGGTGAAACTAAAGAAATCTATGAAAGCTTTTTAAAAAAATTCTTTACTTTACGAAGTTGTTATTGTACTTCACCAGATTTTAACCTATTACAGCATCTGTAAGAATGGATTCCAAACATAATTGAATTTTTCCATGGCAAGTCTGCGTTTATATGCAAGTTATCCATGTGTTGCGTGTTTGTATAAGTCTTCAATCTAATCGTAGAAGGGAGCCGCGTTTTTATTTTTCCAGTTCATCAGTATCAGTCTTTTTGCTGTGGTAAGGGCACGGAGATCTATGGAAATCTATGAAAGCTTAATTATATCAAGCATCAGCACGGACATTGAGATACAGCTCCGAGGGCCTTCTGGTGGTTCCCTCACTGTGAGAAGTGAAGTGACAGAGGGGCTTCTCAGGAGAGGTTCCCACCCTGTGGAATGCGCTGCCATCAAATATCCAAGAGTTAAACAATTATATGACTTTTCATAGACATGCTGTATTGGGAAGTTTTTAATGTCTGATGTACCTTTATGTCTTTTTATATTCTGTTGGAAGCCATCCAGAGTTGCTGGGGCAACCTAGTCAGATGGGCAGGGTATAAGAAAGTATTGTTGTTGTAGTAATAAAAATTACGTTTTTCCTTTTTTTTCAAGAAGTCCACAGCCAACAAGACTTCAGGTGCTCCCTCGTATAGCAGATGGTCAAGTTCACAGCCACATCAGGTAATATTCCTTTATACTGCTTTTTAATCATCTTTTATGTCAAAGAAAAAAATCTGTTTAATGTTATTCATGGTTGAGGCCTTTTTGTGTATGCTCTTCATCTGGCCATCATGATCAATAAAATTCAAGTGGTGCTTGTGGGCCACAAAACATGAGGTACTTTGAATGGCTGGCTGAGGCTGCAAGCTGTTTGTGTGCCATCACACAAATTCCTCCATGCCATCACAAACACCCGTACTAATTTGGACTGTGAAAAGACTAGTTTGGACTAGTTTCCACTGCTGCCTCCCCGTGTGCTTCCTGAAAACCGGATCACCATGCTGGAAAAAGGCTAATTGCCTCAACTCAGCTGAAGTTAGTCATGGCTATGTAACACTGAATCAATGGAAAATGTCCATTGCAGGTTATTTGCATTCTATTCATTTCAAGCTCTGGTGTTAACCTGGAACAAAGTCAATGTGATTACTGTCTGCTATAGAAAACCAAAGCACTGTATAAAGCCATTCCACATTGCACTGTCTCTGCAGAGTCAGGGTATACGTTTTATTACAAAATGTTGGAGGGACTTTTTAAGACACCTTATAATTAGCAACCTTGTGCATTCAATACAGAATCTACTGGAATCTATAGAACACAATTTTATAAAAGGACTCTACTGTGTTTTCCAGTTGGAATTAGTTTTATATGCTGAAATTGTCAGTGGATTCCTACTGATCTGCTTAAGGCAAAGATGTAATTGAATATTGTTCTTTCATTGTACACTTGCAGCACGCTCTCGCCTGTTGATAGCAAATGCACTCAAAAATTAAAAGATGCACCTTTAACATGCCCAATTGAATCCACTTTAGAGTGCATTGTTAATTCTTGGTTGCTTTTCCTGGGAGAAAAAGATAAGCGTATATTCAAGATTATTGTTTTGGAGCTTTAAAATCCTGTTAGCAGTTGAACAGGGTTGAAAGATTAACTAGCAGGAATGTTGTTTGAAAGTAAATCTGAAGTCATTCTGCATCTATTGGAAAAGCTTTGTCCTATTATATTAAAACATGCCTGTGGTACTGCTTCTCCACCTCCAATATTATACCACATGCATTATAATCTTTCTCCTCCGTTTTGTCCTTTGTTTTATAATCTCCTTTCCCTTTTTATCTCTTTATTGTAAAACTTTATCATTAGTGTTTTGGTTCTAATAAGCCTATAGACTTGCCTGGTGGATATTAAAATGCCAGTACCACCAGTGGAGAGAGAAAAGAAAGTGTTACGGCTATGTAAAGAAATCCCAAGGCACAATTTTCTTTTTATGCTAGGGCTCAGCAAAACATTTATATTAGATCATAGATTGTATTCCATGTGGTCCTCTAAGGGTCTTTGTTGTTTACTTACACATTTAGAAAATAGTTTTCCAAGAACAAACAAGATTATGGCGCCAATTCATATTGTCTGCATTTTCTTTGCCTCACGCTGGGAACTCAATGAAGCCTCTTCCATATACATCTTAAAAAGAATCCATAGAAAATTGAATTGAACTACACAAGTGTGACCTTTGGTGCATCTAAGGAATGTTAAAGTTAAATTGACTTCCTCTGACTTTATACTAACCTTTCTTTCATGTTTTCTAAATTCATGTTGGAGTAAAAGTGGGGATTGAGGTTGACTTAGGCCTCTATGGGCCAAGAGAAACTGGCTATTTATTTTCTGTGGTTCACATGAATTGCAGTACAGTTGTCAACACATACATAATTAGTCCCACTGAGTAAACAAACAAAAAAATCTCAAGCCAACAGAGGCTAGACTGGGGGTGATTCCCCCTCCTCAATGATTTGTTTGTGTGGATCGTAATATAGCTGGAAGAGTCCAGAGTTAATTTTACCCAAGTGCTAGATCAGATGTATACCTACCCCAAACCCCATGTAAGGTGTGTTCTGTGCAGAGCTGATGGGTGTTGATGATGAGCCTGACAGAAGTCCTTAGCTTCATCACCTATTTTCCTGTGTGAATGGATTTTTCAGCAACACTGACATATGAACAATCAAATAATATATTTCTGAAGGATTCAGACTTCAGTCTTATGCAAGCTTACTCAAGAGTAAGCCCATTAAAGCACAGCTGAAACTTTTAACTAAATATACAAAGGGTTTATTTTTATCTTGCTAGTAGTAGTAATAATAATAATAATAATAATAATAATAATAATAATAATAGTAGTTTCATTTGTTCACCATCTTATTTTTTTAAAATTTCTCATGGCAGTTTACAAATAAATTGTAACCATTCAAATAAAAATGTTTCATAAAACATTGAACGCTCAGTATGTAACATAGGTAATGCTGGTCACTTTCATTTGAAGGCGATATCTGACAAATGGGTCAGTATGATTCACAAAGTGAGGATTTCTCCATCTCATGCTGAAAATGTGTACTGCCTCTGTTCCAGGCATTCAGAGGATTTGTTGAACAGAGCAACTCTACAGTTCAGGCCCGACCTAAAGTCTCTATTAGCATGCTATCAATCCACTTTCACCTGTGCTATTATCCTTTCAACTGCTACCTTGGGTTTGCTATCAGATTCCTGTGAGTAAGACTATCGGTGTGGATTGCCCCAGGCAATACCCGGCTAGCATCTTAAGAGTTGATAAAAGAGTGTTGATCGCTTGTGATGTTCCAATGATGTGTCTCTGTGGGAGCTAAGAAGGCTAGATGGTCAGAAGAGATGATTCAGCCAGATTCTCCCTCTAGCTGGGGTGGGGTGAGCAAGGTGTCTGCATAGCAAAAGACAAAACAGAGAGAGACAGCAGTTTGAAGAAGGCTGAGAAAGAGAAAGGCATGGAGAGCTGAGTTTGGTCTCTGTGAGAATCTTATTTATTTATTCTTGTGTATTTAATACATTTCTAAGCTGCCTTTTAAGAATAAAATTATCCCCGGGGTGGTTTCACAGGGTGCTGCCTCCAAGAGTAGCTGGTGTAGCTCCCTTATTGGAATGTTAAAGTTTGTCTTCAACCCACACACAATTAAATAAATTAGAGCTGAGCTGAATTGCTCAGAATAAATTTTCTGATATATCTTTGAATTTCTTTCTTTCTTTCTTTCTTTCTTTCTTTCTTTCTTTCTTTCTTTCTTTCTTTTGTTTCCTGCTTGGCAGGGGGTTGGACTCGATGGCCCTTGTGGTCTCTTCCAACTCTATGATTCTATGATTCTATGATTCTGAACTGTTTTCCTGAACTGTTTAAGAATTTCAATCCTCCCTTGAAAACATTTGGTTCAATTTAACAACCCATGTGTTTTGTGCAGAAGTGACGATCCATTCACAAGTAGGGGGTATCAGCAGGCACTCCTAGGTTTGCAGAAGTACATATCAATATTTAGGGAGGGGGGATATTGGGGGGAACCCTCTCAAATCAGCCTAGTGAGGACTAAGTTGCCTAGGGACAATTGATTGCTGACCGTTGAAGGCACACGTGTGTTGGGAGGAGAATGGGAAAT
This sequence comes from Podarcis bocagei, assembly GCF_964188305.1. Classification (NCBI taxonomy): domain Eukaryota; kingdom Metazoa; phylum Chordata; class Lepidosauria; order Squamata; family Lacertidae; genus Podarcis; species Podarcis bocagei. Next base: position 18,123,606 of record NC_138137.1, on the reverse strand, counting down.
GGGGGGGGCAGAGGGGGGAATGGCATGGGGTATCCTATAAATGAGCAGGTTTCTAGCCAGACAGCCATGAGCAAGAGCACTCCACCTGCAATGTTTCATTGCAGGCTATACTTCTAGAGCGTAATGTCCACATGGTTCATGGTGGGCATATGTAGCTATTGTAGAAACGGATTGCTTCCCAAACAAGCAAGCACAATAGTGGAACCATTGAACGGAATCAGCTTCTGTATATGGTATATTTTGAGCCCATTGGAATTATAGAATTGGAAGGGACCACAAGGGTCATCTAGTCCAAGCCCCTGCAATGCAGGAATCTTTTGTCCAATGTGGGGCTCGAATCCATGACCCTGAGGTTAGGAGTCTCATGCTGTACCAACTGAGCTTTGTCCCAGATTGAATGGTTCTGTGGCACCATGTGTTCCTGAAGTTAAACCTGTATGCAGTTGATGAGCCCTTGGATTGCAGAGCTCTCTCTCTCTCTCTCTCTCTCTCTCTCTCTCTGTGTGTGTGTGTGTGTGTGTGTGTGTGTGTGTGTGTGTGTTTATAGGTGGTTAGGAGCATGATTACTCACCAATTGTGTTTTTCTTCCTTCCGGGCAATTTACTCGCTAGTCATGTACATTGTCATTAATGATCCCACATTTACTTTCCTGACGTTCCACAGTAGTATGAAAACTGTTGATCAATACTACAAATATGTTATTAGTGTTCATTGATTAAAAAAACACACACACATAAACCCAGAATATAACTTTCTCTGACTTTACAGCACAATTCTATACAACGTGTTTACTCAGAAGTAAGTCCCAGTACGTCCTGTAGTGCTTAATCCTATGTAGGGTTGCTTAGTTTTGTGGCCTCCTGTTCCCAAATGTTGAATGCAGTGGATGAATAAATCATGTGACAAGTGAAGTGGGATGAGGTAACAAAGCAGATTTATCTTCAGAAAGAGGCAGCAAACAATTTTAATGCAGCTATTGGGAAATGTGAGGCTTTCATTTGAGCTCCACTTCCTAGGTGCTGCTGGTGAAAAGAAGCAGAGGACTGTGGTGAGACTGAGGCTCCTGCGAGTAATGAAGATGGTATGATAAAAGACTCAGCTAGTCCGCCATCATGTGGCTAGATCCCTGTGGTGAATCCCTAAGCCACACCTGAGTGCAATAGTGCTTCCCCATCTTGTGATTCCCAGCAGCTAGCTTTGAGAGGCATATACCACCTCCAACACTTCAGATAATTTGTAGAAGTGCATTTGTGCAACTAACTTTTCTCCAGGACTGTGCTCAGGGGAAGCCAGTTTACAGCAGATGTGTTTTTATAGCAGAAACTGGCTGTGCTGGCTGTGAACCAGTGTGATGCCACTAACCAACACTCCTTCCTTCCTTCCTTCCTTCCTTCCTTCCTTCCTTCCTTCCTTCTTTTTTATTTAAAGGAGGGGATAAAGCTACTTTTAACTCAGGTATGGGAAACTTGCGGCTTTCTATGTGTTGTTTCATACCCTTGAACATTTCTCCAATGAAAATAGGGACCTCCTATTCCATTCTGCTACTACTACTAATAATTATATTATCTATACCTCACCCATCTGACTAGGTTGTCCCAGCCACTCTGAGCAGCTTCCAACAATATTAAAAGATTAAAAAACCCTATAAAAAGGTAAAGGGACCCCTGACCATTAGGTCCAGTTGCGGACAATTCTGGAGTTGTGGCGCTCATCTCGCTTTACTGGCCGAGGGAGCCGGCGTACAGTTTCCAGGTCATGTGGCCAGCATGACAAACCAGAGTAGCACACGGAAACGCTGTTTACCTTCCCGCAGGAGCGGTACCTATTTATCTACTTGCACCTTGTGCTTTCAAACTGCTAGGTTGACAGGAGCTGGAACCGAGCAACGGGAGCTCACCCCGTCGCGGGGATTCGAACCGCCGACCTTCTGATCGGCAAGCCCTAGGCTCTGTGGTTTAACCCACAGCCCATCTGCATCTCAAAAAACAAAACAAAACAGGTGTCTTCTAAAGGTTGTATAGTTATTTATCTGCTTAGCTCTGTAGTCGCTTGACTCCAGCTCACATCTGCCCAAGCCATCATAGCCCAATGGCCAGGGATGATGGGAGGCAGTTGGAGCAGCATATGGAGGGTTGAATCTTACCTACCACTGGTTTAGAGGATAGTCTTAGTTATCTGCTGAACGGATTAAGCACATTGCACCTGAGGAAGAGGCAAAAGATTTGACTTGAGCCTAGTACATAATTTGCACAGCACTGTTGAGTCCTCCTCTCTTTATTATTGCATTGCTCATCGAACTTTGCCCCTTTTACTGATAGATCTACCACTCGAGGAGCTGAATGGTAATATATACCATGATCCAGTTTCACATAACCGTTTATGAGAACAGGTGACCACGCAAATCCCTGGAGAAGAGATCACAGCTACTGCTTCTCCCCTGGCCCTTCTGCTGCCATACTGCACCATGGTTTCGATTAGCATGTCCTCCTAACCTGGGCTTCTGCTTTGCCTGGAAAAATACAAACCATAAGCTGTAACTAAGATTTGTTCTTGATTTGCAGCTTGGTTTTTCCAGAGGAGTCAAACCATGACAAACCAGGTTCAGATGACACACTAAGCCAAACCATGGAAGTGCAGCAGCAGGAGAATGAAGGAAGAACACTGTGGCCATCGTCTCCTAGCCTGGAAACTACATGATTTGCGCATTCATGCTAAGCCATAGTTCGGGCAAGGAGACGCCTACCCTACTTGAAGCATTTTGCAATGCATTTAAATACGCCAAGGGCATTACAATACATCTCTGCATTTGAGTAAACATGAGGAAGACATTACCAGAAACAGCTTGCAACCTGAAGTCCTACAGGGACAAATCCAAAAACTAGACAGATTAGCGGTTGATACAGTCTCAGTGGAAATTAATGTGGCTCTGTTTACTGTAACATGAAAAAACCCATAGAAGGGTAAAACAGGGGGGACACCCTTCATTCTGTTATTAGACGTGAGAAGGACACTCATTCATCCATTCAACCTTGTGTTTTACTTCACCGAAACACAGTTGTAATGGGGAAAGATTTGTTGCTATGCATACTCCATCCTAGTTGACAGAGAGAAATTCCAAGTTGAATTGCACAAATACGACGCATTTGATTCATTTGTATCCTCCTTTCAGGAACAATTACTTTCTTCCATTCTTTCCTGCCTACTGCAGCTGTGATGCATTATCTAAACCGAATTACATCTGCTCATTTAAGTCTGTAAAGAAAATGAATGAAAATAGATTGCGTGCTATAGACAAAGGGCAGATATTCTGAATGTTAGAGCTGCTCGGCTCATTCATACTGCCAATGGCTGCTTAATAGAACAAAATGCAGTAGTACATAAAGATGCTTTTTTTTACCAGTCATGACATATTTCATATCTGATCAAATAGTGACTTCAAAGATGCCTTATAATTTGTTGCATTGATCTTTCCAAGCAATCAGATTACATGCGAGTGAGGGAAACAAGTGGGGCTGGTGTCTATTGGGCACTCCATTTACAATTTAATATGAACAGTAAAACTAGAAGCCACTTACCAGCTCTTCTTATACCGATGAAAGCACATTTCCACCAAAATAGCTGGAGACTTGTGATTCCACTAACTAACCTTGCTTCTTACTTCCCTCCCCCCCCAAAAAATAGGGGGGGTGGATATACATTTAACTCAGGCGCAAGAAGCCTGTGGCCTTCCAGATGTTATGAGACTCCAACTTGCAGCATCGCAAGGCAATGGACTGTTAAGTCCAGTCAAAGGCAACTATGGGCTCATCTCGCTTTTCAGGCCGAGGGAGCCGGTGTTTGTCCACAGACAGCTTTCTGGGTCATGTGGCCAGCATGACTAAACCGCTACTGGCACACAGAGGATTGTGACAAGTGCCAGAGCTCACAGAAATGCCATTTACCTTCCCGCTGCAGTGGTACCTATTTATCTACTTGCACAGACGTGCTTTCAAACTGCTAGGTTGGCTGAAGCTGGGACAAAGCAACAGGAGCTAACCCCGAAGTGCGGATTCGAACCGCTGACCTTCCGATCGGCAAGCCCAAGAGGCTCAGTGGTTTAGACCACAGCACTACTCACATTCCCAAGGGTGGTGGGAGTCTAACAACAGCTGGAGGACCAAAAGTTCTCCACCACAACTTAAGTGACCTCACATACTATAGGAGGACTAGTAGAGACCTCTGCTTAACACCCCAGAAACTCACTGCTAGTCAAAGTTCATAAGACCAGGCTAGATGCACCAGTCGTCTGACTCAATATATAACAATGTCATATATTTACTTGGGGTTGTCTTCAACCCACCTTTACTCAAAGTAGACCCATAGACATGAGTAGACTTAAGATAGTCATGGTCATTCTTTTCAATGGGTCTAATCTGAGTAAATGCTAGCTGAAGACAACCCTTGGTTCAAATGATTCCAGTTGTTCTCATTATTCTTCCATATTTTTGTTAAATATAGTGCTACCTTGGTTTTCGAACGTAATCTGTTCCGGAAGACAGTTCAACTTATGAAACGTTTGAAAACCGAGGCACAAAAGGCAGTCTGCAAATTTAATTGAGAAAACTGAGAAACACTCAGTGGAAGACGTTCAACTTCTGAGGCACATTAAAAAACAGAAGCATTTACTTCTGGCATTTTGGCGTTTGAAAACCAAAACATTTGACTTCTGAGACGTTCGAAAACCGAGGTACCACTGTATAACAATGATGTGCATACAAATATAAACTAGCCCAAACAAAACATAGGCATAAATGAGGTGTAAACTGAGGTAAACTAGGAATTCTGCCCTCGATTATGAGGAAGACATTTTCTTTAGCAGGTTCCAGACCTTTAGCAGGAGATAGACTTTTAGGAATACAGTGGTACCTCTGGTTACGTACATAATTCGTTGTGGAGGTCTGTTCTTAACCTGAAACTGTTCTTAACCTGAGGTACCACTTTAGCTAATGGGGTCTCCCACTGCCGCCATGCCGCCGCCACGCGATTTCTGTTCTCATCCTGAGGTAAAGTTCTTAACCCAAGGTACTACTTCCAGGTTAGTGGAGTCTGTAACCCGAAGTGTTTGTAACCTGAGGTGCTTGTAAACCAAGGTGCTTGTAACCCGAGGTACCACTGTAGTGTTGTTCTGTTACGCTCTGTTATGTAATGCAACTTGCATTAAATGCTCACAGGCTTCTGGTGAGCAAGCTGGCCATTGAGAGCTTGACAGTGCTTTTAAAAAAAAACCCCACGCACAGCCACTTCATAATGTTTGTGACAGAAACCGATAATGGGGAGGGAGAATGAAAGTGAAGGTTGATATTTTGCCTTTAATTCTCCCTAGTTTGCTTAGGTATTGGAAGTATTGGAGCACATATGGCAGAGGAAAGGTCACTTAGTTATGTGAAAGCAATGAAAAGAGCCCTGGCATAATGGGACGTGTTAAGGAAAGTGTGTCATTCTTAATGTCAGATCTCCTGGCTATTATCATTTGTGTTGGAGCCTGAGCTTAGTTTACTCTGAAGTTTACTAGATTCTTGTCAACCTCGGCTTTCAGAGTCAGCATGTGCTCTTGGCTCCGTCTTTTCCCCCTTTCTCTTGTTTGCTTGTTTTTGAAATACAGTGGTACCTTGGGTTAAGTACTTAATTCGTTCTGGAGGTCCGTTCTTAAACTGAAACTGTTCTTAACCTGAAGCACCACTTTAGCTAATGGGGCCTCCCACTGCCGCCGTGCCACTGTTGCGCGATTTCTGTTCTCATCCTGAAGCGAAGTTCTTAACCTGAGGTACTATTTCTGGGTTAGAGGAGTCTGTAACCTGAAGTGTCTGTAACCTGAAGCGTCTGTAACCTGAAGCGTCTGTAACCCGAGGTACCACTGTATACATACTGCCCTTCAGTGCAGTACAGTGTATGGATAATAATAATAATAATAATAATAATAATAATAATAATAATTTTCTTATTTGTAGCCCATCCATCTGGCTGGTTGCCCCATCCACTCTGCATGGCTTCCAACACATATAAAAACGCAGTATAACAGCAGTCGAAATAAATAACAAAATTAAAAAATTGTCCAGTAGCACCTTAGAGACCAACTAAGTTTGTTCTGGGTATGAGCACGGAAGCTTATACCCAGAACAAACTTAGCTGGTCTCTAAGGTGCTACTGGACAATTTTTTAATTTTGTTATTTATTTCGACTGCGTCAGACCAACACGGCTACCTACCTGAATCTAGTATAACAGCAAACATTAAAAACTTCCAGAAAAGCAACGAAATAGGGTTACACCTTTAAAAGAAGGGGATAAAGGAGAAAATAGATTTCATAAATTTTGCATGTGCTCATTTGTATGTGTAGATGCAAACTTAGAAAGAATTACTGTAGTGGGGAAGATTGTCACCAGGTGTCCTAGACACCTGTCCAGGTGTTCACTGTTGACAGGCAGCATCAAAGCCCCACCCCACCCCCACCCCCCTGCTCGCCACCCATTCAAATGCTTTCCTTAAAAAGCCAAAGCTCATGTGGGACTTGACTCTGAAAGGATATCATCCAAATAGCTAGAACCATAGAGTTGGAAGGGACCCTGGAGACCATCTTGTCCAACCCCCTGCAATGCTGCCCCATACAGGGATCGAACCTGCAACCTTGACATTATCAGCGCCATGCTCTAACCAACTGAGCTATCCGTGCTTATATATCTGATATAAGTTTGGCTGAATCTGCTACCCTGTGCTAGTGGTAGTCAATATGGGGGCGTGAGGATAATGGCTATTAATGGGATGCTTTTTAGTGCCTTTTGACAGAGCTAGCATGCTGCCTTAACACCATAATGAACTGTGGTGAGTTGTTTATTTTACATACCACACACAGCATGTGTATACGCTGACATTTTGACTTATTGCTATGAACTGAGCCCTTGTACATGATTTGATAGTTTAGGCTCTAATTGAGCTGGTGGCATGATGCTGCTGACAAAATGAGTTTTTAATGTTTTTCAAATCTGTTTAGTCATAATTATGCACCTCGGTGGCTTGCTTACTAATAGATATGTATGAGATATTTTTTTTTCTCTCTCCCCCCCCCCCCCGCTTCTAAACCCAAGAATAGCATGAGAGGATCTGTATTTGGGCAAAGCTAATGCACTTTTCATCGGTGAAAGTCGATGAAATCAACTTGTAACATAAAATATGCATTATTAATACAGGAAGGCAATGGATTTTTATTGCCTCTTTAGTCACCTTAATCCATGTGTGAATATAAGTTGATAGTTTGCTGCAGTAATTCACATACCCTGATGCTGAAATTTGCTTTTTAGTTCCCTTCGTCCCCCTCCCCTTACTTATAAATCAAGCGGAGTTTGGCAGGAAGGCAAAAAACAGTCCAGAGTTGCAAACAATTATATTACCGTTACTGTCATTATTGCGATACTTTATAAGCAAAATAAGTAAATAGCTGCGCTGCAGATCACATGCTCAATTCATAATCTTGTCAAATGTACAACCATGAGAGCTTGACTGCACAAACTGGTACTCAGAGAGGGTGGCGTGGTGGTTAAGGGGGCAAACCTTCATTTCTAATTTTGTTAGGATTATTTCATGCCATGTACCTTAAACTAAGCCTTATCCTTTGAATATGTAGCTGCTGTTCCTCCCGAGGTTACTGAAAGCCATTCATGGAAAACAGAAATTGCCATGCTAGGTTTTTCCATAAGTAAATAAGGTTTCCTGTAACATTTTTTCCGCCCCCTCTTCCCCTGCCCCAGCTTGCTGTTTCCTGTGGAGAATGTTTAAGCCTTTTGTGAAAATGTCTTTTGTGAGCTATTCGCAAACAGCTGAAGTTTTGCAAGCCCCTGATGGATCTTGTTAGGGATTAGAGGCATAACCCACAAGCAAGGATGTGAAGAAAACAGCAATACGTCTGTCAGCAAAACAGTTGATGAAATCTGCGCTCGGTGTGTTTTGGCTGGAATGAAAGGAAGTGTGTTCCCCCCCTACCCCATCTTTCCTTCTCCTCCTCCCCAGACCCGACTGTAGCCTCTGGTAAAAGGTCTAGTCGTGTTGGTTGTCAGTGGGTTCTTTAGGACTGGGTTCCTCCCTAATAGAATAAATGGCAGAGACATCAGTGTGTTTGGTAATAACATGTGGAGAAGCTGGCAGGTCAGATGCGGGACGAAGCGGCATTTCCGATGCCTTCTTTGAATTAAGGTTGTTTTCTTAGTACATAGCCTTGTAGGAAATAGACCTCCTGAATGGAATAATATTTCATGGCGTGGAAACGGAGGGCTGCTTAGAACTGAAGCAAAATGAAACGGGCTTATTTTGTTCTCTTCCGCAGCCAGAATTGCCGGTGGCTGCAAAGGGGATGAGAAAGCACGGCATGAGCTGGGTAATCAAAATAGATGATAGCTAGGACACAGAATGGACACAGAATGCGCTCATTTGCATGGGGCTGCCATTGAAGATGGTTTAGAAGCTGCAACTAGCGCAGAATGCAAGTGTCGGGATGGTGAGTGGGCCAGCCCAATGGGACCATGCGGCACTCATCCTGAAAATGCTGTACTGGCTGCCCAATTCAAGGTGTTAGCACTAGCGAACCAAGTCCTAAATGGCTTGGGAACTGTGTATCTAAAACATGGGTAGGCAAACTAAGGCCAGGGGCCCGGACGCGGCCCAATCGCCTTCTAAATCCGGCCCGCAGACGGTCCGGGAATCAGCGTGTTTTTACATGAGTAGAATGTGTCCTTTTATTTAAAATGCATCTCTGGGTTATTTGTGGGGCATAGAAATTTGTTTCCCCCCCCCAAAAAAAAATAGTCTGGCCTCCCCACAAGGTCTGAGGGACGGTGGACCGGCCCCCTGCTGAAAAAGTTTGCTGACCCCTGACCTAAAAGATCACCTCCTTCAGTAGCAAGCATTTCAGACCTTAATATTAGCAGCAGAGGCCTATTGTTGGTGCCACCACTGTGTACTGCTGCTGATCCATGACAGGGCCTTCTTGGTAGTGGTTACATGCTTGTAGAACGTCCTCCCTGATGAGATGCATCTGTCTTCCCCCATGATTAGCAGAATTTTAAAACGTTCCTATTCACCAAGACATTTGGCAGCTGAAAGCTATTTTTCCTGGCAACCTTGGGATTAGTTTTGAGGACACCTGATTGTTTTTAAATGCTTTAGAAATGCTGTATTGTTGATTGTTTTGCTGTTCTATGACCTGGCCTCCTTTGGAAGGAAAGGCAGGTTACAAATTTAGCTACTTACTGCTGTTTTCTACTACTGATCACAATAATTTCAAACATTGTGAAGTCAAATAGCAGTAAATTGAACAAACCACATAGAATCAGAAAGCTGGAAGGGAACAAAGCCATGGCTACTTAAAGTGATACAATAGTGCTTCAAATGTGTGGTGCAGATGGAGCCCAAGTGACAGGTGGGGAACCTGTGGCCCTCCAGATGTTGTTGGACTCCAACTCCCATCAGGCTCAGCCCGCGTGGTAAGGCCTGGTGGGAGTTGTAGTCCAACGACACTTGGTGGGCAATCGGTTTCCTACGCCAGATCTAGATGACAGTGTGCTAGATACCCTACAGAAAAAGATGCCTGCTATCTAAATCGCTCCACAGAAAGCAAGGAGACAGCCAGAGAAGAAAGAAAGAGAAAGAGGATGAAGAATTCCAGGGTCTCTGAGTAATTAGACCTGAAAGCACATACAATGGTACATCGGGTTAAGAACTTAATTCGTTCTGGAGGCCCGTTCTTAACCTGAAACTGTTCTTAACCTGAGGTACCACTTTAGCTAATGGGGCCTCCTGCTGCCACCGCCCTGCTACCACACGATTTCTGTACTCATCCTGAAGCAAAGTTCTTAACCCGAGGTACTATTTCTGGGTTAGCGGAGTCTGTAACCTGAAGCATCTGTAACCTGAAGTGCCTGTAACCTGAAGCATCTGTAACCTGAAGCGCCTGTAACCCAAGGTACCACTGTACACATGCAGATCCCCAAAATGGCACAGAGATTAAGTATGAGTAAAATATACTCATGCAGAGAGATATAACTTATGATATCTTCACAAATCCTGCAGTTTGACCCAAGGTGTCAGAATACAGAGATATTTCTTCTTAACAAAAGTGCAGAACAGGAGACAACATAATAACCCAACATTTAGCTTGACACTTAATAGAGCAACAAGAGACGTAGAAATATTAGAGAAGGAAGACCAAGATCAGAAGAATAAAAGTACAGCTGAAGGTCATCGTCACAAAAGTGATAACAATTGATAACATTTTTTTAAAAAAATTGCTCCAAGAAGAAGAGAATAAAAAGGAGAATTCAAGAAAGCCGCTTGAGGAATTCCAGTTAAAAAAATAAATGTGAGGTGGGATGGAGAATCACTGTTAATAGATACAGAAAAAAAGATATAAGAATGAAACAAAAAATGTACCCAGAGAACGTAATGATGAGAGTATAGCTGGATCAATGGTTTCAAAAGCTGGAGTTAAATCAAATTTTAAAAAAGCAAAGAGCGTGTGATTTAGCAAGTAAGAGATCATGGAAGATGTGAGTAAAAGCAGATTCAGTGGAGTGACAAGTACAAAAGCCAGATTGGAAAGGACCTAACTAAGTTGTCAGACAGAGAAATTGAATAAGAACAAGATCGTCAGCAAATTTTAAAAATGAAACTGGGGGTTTCATTAGGTGCCTACAGCACCTGTTTGTTTCCTTAGGCACATGATAAACGGGGAATTGTGTGGGAAATTATGTGTGTAATAGGGATGATTTTATATGGTTATACGAGAGACCTCTGCACTTCCACCAGTGCTTAATTTCCAAAATAAGAAGCGCTAAGAGGGACTCGTGCTGACTTGATAGTTGGGGTGAGTCAAACACCCAGTGGAACTGCTGAGTCTTATACTGACTCCTGGCTTTGCCAGGTAAAAGCACTGAATATTAACCTGGAAACCAAGGCTGGTAACAGTGTAAAGTTGGGGTATTAGTACAGTCGTACCTCGGAAGTCAAACGCCTTGCGACTTGAACGTTTCGGCTGCCAAACGCTGCAAACCTGGGAAGTGAGTGTTCCGGTTTGTGAACGTTCTTTGGAACCCAAACGTCTGACGTGGGTTCCGCAGTTCCGATTCGCTGCAGGAGCTTCCTGCTGCCAATCGTAAGCTGCGCCTAGGTTTCTGGACGTTTTTGGAAGTCGAACGGACTTCCGGAACGGATTCCATTTGACTTCCGAGGTACAACTGTAAATGTAAAGCCACGGAGGTTGTTCTGTTTCCCCTGGAAATATTCCTGTTGATTGAGTTGCCACATAGATTGATAAAGGCAGAAGTCTTTCCACTTGCTTGGCCAATTGATGGAGTCAATCTAAGGTCTGTCTATCTGTGTTGCTGAAAAGAAAAGCTTCTTTGGAACTAATGCTATCTATCCTGGCAGCTACACCCTTGTAGTTTTACAGACATTACTTTAAAAAATGCCAAAGGGCATTAGTTTTCTCACTTGTATTTTTCTTTCAGAGGCTACCTTGAACATCCAAACACTCAGAGTATATAAGTATTTAAACCTCTCAAGCACACTTAGTCTGCCTTTTAAACAAATTTATGGCCCACTTTCTCTCTTAGCTGAATGCACAGTAAGCATCCTGTAACATGCTTTTTAGCCCTCAATAAATTGGACATTGTTTTATTAATTTTCAATATTTTACTGTTATCCTCATTTTCACCATTTATTGTCATCCAATAGCTTAGCATGACTTTCTCTGCCAGCACTTCATAGCCTTAGCATACCATTGTGTACATAAATTTTGTATGACTGGCTGCAGCACATCCTAAGCGCTGTGCTAATCAGTAGATTACAGGCATAATTCTGTTGCTGTTTGGATCTAAAATGGATTATTGGTGCAAGGAAAATGGCGTTATCCTTCCCACGCCACCTCCAAGAAGGCAGTATTAGGAACCACACAAAAAAATATGTTTTCATTCTGCTTAAAAAAATTTGAAGTCACTGAGACTTCTTCTGACAGGAAATGAATCTGAAATAAGTTGTGATTTCTGGCTTTGAAATATGAGGACAAATTGGCCTGTTTTGACAGTCTTAATGTACATTACAAAATGTTGTCAATAATGTCTAGACAGGTGACTTCATTTATAGGTGTCTATTTACTTAAGTATTACATCTGAATATTTTTTAAAGAATGTAAGAAACATGAAACAAATTACCTGTGTTGTCCTAGTTCTTCAGCACCTGACACGTTATGAAACCTTAAAAATACCATTTGCATTTTCCTTCATAAGGGCTAACGAAGGGCTATGAAACTGATGTTGCCAGATACACTGTTGTGTTTTTTGTTTTGCATGAAGCGGAGACGTGTGTGTGTGTGTGTGTAAAGTCGCCCCTTTCATTAAGAACTTCTGTCATTTAAATGTATTTGCATCCATTCGAACCCTCCTGTGGTGCAACGGGTCAGTGCATCTGGTTGTTAACCAGAATGCTGGTGGTTCAAGGATTCTTGTGCACTGCAGGGGGTCAGACTAGATGACCCTTGTAACCCAATTCTAGAATTCTATGATTTAGGGTCTTTGCAGATAATAGCTCAGCCAGAGTCTCAAAATGGGGCTGCTTGATTTTATGTCTTGTGTGGTTTGCTGATTGTGGCAAGATGGAGTTATTGATGTATGGATGTAAACAAAATGCCTATAGGAGCAGCAGATATGATGCCCTCCAGATGTTGTTGGACCAGAGGGCTACAGGTTAGCGACCCCTGCTTTAGAACACTAACCTTACTGAGTGTCCAGCTTTTTTATTTTGACACATTATTGTGTTGACCTTGTTTATCCATCTGTGTTAGAACTGTTCTCCTGATATTTATTTTCTGTTTAGCTGCAGGTTGTATTCATTCAGGGAGAAAAAGTCCCAGAATGCAATTAAGTAAATAAAATGGGCATCTAATCTGTTGCCCATATATGCATATTTTTTTTAAAGGTAATAGGACTATGGACACATTTTGTTAAACTCACAATCCCAGTCAAGTACGACTGCAGGATTGTAGTAGTGGTGAAATCAATAGCTTCCTCTTTCATATCTAGTTACATTTACTAGGGAAAGGCCTACAAACCGTTTTGTTTAATTTCATCTTGGGTGTTTTCTCCAAAGGTTATCTCTGTTAATCACCAGCCTTCGTCAGGTAATCAGCGTTATAGGATGAAAACTCTGAGAAGGGGAGATCAGTTAAACCAAGAGGGAGGCAAATGTTTGTAGTAAATATTTTATTGTGAGCACTGTCGCAGCATTAATGAACAGTCATTTTTACAACTTTGTTAGTTTTCTCTTTATCTTCTCCAGTTGAGTCTATAAACTCAACGTGCCTTATGTAAATGCAGAGCTAAACGTGCTGGCAGAGAAGTCACTGCGGAGGGGTGATTTGCCCGTGTAATTTACTGAAAGTGTGTAAACAAGGATGAATGGAATGGATTGACGGCACTTCTGGGGAACAAGGAGAGAGCAATGTCAAAAATATACACCAGATGAAGCTGTGAAAACTTAATATAGCATCATGCAACAAGGTCTATTTCAGAGCATTGGGTGAAGCCAATTACTGTAGTCTAGCCAGAAGTGTACAATAAATTCAGCTGCCTGTCAGCTGAACTTCCTTGCCTGGGACAGCGAAGAGACACAGAATCTTCAAGCTGTTAGGAAATAAGATTTCTTTAAATTTTTTTTATAACATTATTAGGCCAGAGATTTATGTTGCACTTTGTTGCGTTGCTTTATTGCTGTCTGGGCATCTCACGCTGTGTCATTTTGTGCCAGGTGTTGAGCGGCTATTGCACATGGGATGCTAAGTGCTCCCATTGAAAAGCAGCTGCACTGCACTGCTGCCCTTACTTACCATTGCATCCAAGCGGTCCGTCCAAAGACCTGATAGAGAGCGCAGCTGTGGGAGAGAGTAGCTGGGAGAGAGTAGCTGTGCATCCCAAATTATTTCAAGTGGGCCCATTTCAAGCCAGCCACAGTTAACAGTCATCCCAGTTTGTCGGTTCGGACAAGATGAGATGCTGAAGCTAAGCACAGATGAAAGCAAAATTTTCCCAAACTGCCCCTAGTCGCTGTGCCAGAGGACAAGACAGAAGGAGGAAGCATCTGAGCCCAAGACTCACCTCGGTTCATTCAAGTCATACTAAACTAAACTTTTGTACGATTTCTACATGCAATCATTGGGTTGCTGCAGTTGACTAAAATTGCAGTTGACTGAAGCTACGCCACTCAGTGCACCTCAGAGAGGCTCTGCTCAAAAGCCAGCCGTCCAACTGCTTCCTAGGTGTCAAGGACTGGCAGGATGGAAATCATCCACCCAAGAGAAGAAGAAGAAGAGTTTGGATTTGATATCCCGCTTTATCACTACCCTAAGGAGCCTCAAAGCGGCTAACATTCTCCTTTCCCTTCCTCCCCCACAACAAACACTCTGTGAGGTGAGTGAGGCTGAGAGACTTCAGAGAAGTGTGACTAGCCCAAGGTCACCCAGCAGCTGCATGTGGAGGAGCAAGGAGAGATAAAACTTTATTCGCATTAGCCAATGGCCATAGCAACAGTAAAACATTACAGTATACGCAGAAAAGGAAATTTGATATAAGAGCACAATTTAAAGTCCTGAATCAGCCGTCAGTTAGCGGCCCTTATTCTGCCACGATGTCCTTTCTTCTATCAGATGAGCAGACAACAGCAAAGGTTGCTAGGTTCATAGCAGGGGCAATCAGAATAAGGGAGGAGTGGGGACACGAACCCTGTTCTCCAGATTATGAGTCCACTGCTCTTAACCACTACACCACACTGGCTCTTCAGGGAAGGCACAGAAGAAGACAACTTAGATTCTGGATCTTGGTGGTGGGATACTGGGCACACCTCAGAGGAGAGGTTGAGCTGGGAGGTCCTAGAAGCAGGAAGCTTGAGGGATCATGGCGAGGGAGAAGAAGGCAGGTGACCCAGCACAGGGCAGTGTGGTGAGATTTCCAGTTTGGATGCCGGCTCTGACAGAGGAGAGCCAGACCCTGCATCTCTCCCATAGCTCCACCATGGCAGGTTCTCTGCTGTTGGCTCTCCAACCCCACTTCTAGAACGTGAAGGATGATACATGTTGCCAGGCTCCATGCCAGATAGGCACAGAGAGAGGCTCCTGGGGCTTTACAGGGGAGGAGCCCTGATGGAGAAGGCTAGAGAGCGAAGGAGGGGCTGTATGCCAGTTCAAGAAACTAACTGCATGTTAGCCTCATGTCTCCCTCTCTGATCTGTGAATGACCTGATCTTCTTGTCAGCCCTGTGACACTAGGCCTTCAGTGCTAGTTGTAGGATGTGCCTTTGGATCTGAAAGACCAGAATCCTTGGCCTAGGGCACCGAAGCGACAAAAAACACACGGAGACGCCTTTGTTTGCAATACATCACCTGCAGGTTGATCTTAAAATAATATATTTTAAAACATAATATAGGGTGAGTGGCTTTGATGTCCCTGCATACCCCCCCCTCCCCAACGAACGCAGCGGTGGAGTGCATAACTTTAACAGGCACAGAGCTATTCTTGGCCGCTGTTTCCTATGGAGATTAAGCAGAACATCTACTTAGTCAGCAAAGCTGCCATGTTGCTGTAAAAAGGAAATCTTGATCCTTGTATCTGCTTGGTTGGAGGAATAATGTTCTTCGGCAGTCTGACTGAGAGATCCTGTTATTACTGTTACTCTAAAGCAGCAGAGCATGCTTGACACTTATACCAGTGTTTAATTTTGAAAAAGAAAGACTCCAGAGTTCAAGCTTGCCTGCTTGAAAAGTTACATCTTCTGGTCTCTTAGCCTTGAACTTAAGGTGTGCAGCAGCAGCACTAGGTCTACTGAGGGATGAGGGAACAGCACTCATCAAAGACTCAGAACCACTAGGGCTGAGCTCTGTCACTGAAAACGGGCCCCAAGGTTGAGCTTCAAGCTTCTAGGGTTAAATCTAGACTTTTTATTAATCATCGCACGATTCATGTTATCGAGGGCTTCTGTTTCTCTCACTCCCATATTCAGCTCAAGCCATGGAAGAAATCATCTCACATTTGGTAAATGTTATGGGGGAAATGCCAGAACGTGAGTGGAACCTGCAAATAAAATGTTGCAGCTCGGAGTGGTTTTGTTGATGATGCCAGCCAGCCATTCCCTTTCCCAGAACACTCCATTCAACTCCCAACAGTCAGCCAGCATTCCAGGCTCACTGAGCATGCTAAGTCATCACTGGGCTGTTTAGGGATTCAACTCCTGTTAGGGTTTTGTTATTAACTATTTTCCTCTCGCACACATACTGTCACGGTCCGGTCTATTGGCGATCGAAATCCCGGCTGAGGACATCGGGACCGAGGGCAAGATGGCAGGGTGGGAGCAGGAACAAGAGTCCAGAAGCCAGGAGGTCAAGAGTCTGAGGGTCAGAGAGCCAGGAGTCAAGAAGCCAGGGGTCCGAAGGTCAGGAAGCAAGGAGTCACGAAGTCAAGGGTCTGAGGATCAGGAAGCAAGGAGTCACGAAGTCAAGGGTGTGGGGATCAAGAAGCAGGAAACCAAACGCAGGAAGTGTGTTGCTGTGGCAAAGAGCCGAAGGGAAAAGCTGACCTTATATCCCTTCCCGGCTCTTGCCACCAGGTGCTTTGGATTACCAGTCGGCCTCACCTGTGCCGCCTTGCCTTGCCTCTTGAGAACAAACTTAGGAAAGCCCCAGCCCTGCGAAGCCCTACCGGTCACAGGGCCTGGCTCCTGCACGCACTCCTGACACATACGTTGGGGTTCTACCATACCCACTGACATCTCTCTCTATCTTGTGCATGGGTGGTGCTATTTTGGTGCCATTTTGGAACCACAATTAGAGAATAAGTTTGTGGTTTGTATAGAATACATGAGCCCTTGGGGCGTGCTTGGCCCAGCACTCTGGACAACTGGTTTTATGCTGTGAAAAAAAGAGAAGAGAAAGGGGAAAGACTTTGGGTCACTGCTATTTACTAGCTTGTTAACCTAACGTAAGAAGAACTCTGCTGAAAGGTCTAGCTAGGACATCTTGTTTCCCATAGTGGTCTATTGGATGCTTGGAGGTAAGGTAAAAGGTAAAGGACCCCTGGACGGTTACGTTCAGTAGAATTTGACTATGGGGTGCGGCACTCATTTCTGCTTTCAGACCGAGGGATCCAGCATTTGTCTGCAGACAGATTTTCCAGGTCATGTGGCCAGCATGACTGAACCACTTCTGGCACACGCAACACCGTGATGAGTGCCAGAGTGCACGGCAATTCCGTTTCCTACTATAGCAGTACCTATTTATCTACTCACGCTGGTATGCTTTCGAACTGGACATGGCAACAGTTGTTCTTTCCAGCTTTTGTAATCTGGAGGCTCCTTGTAGAAGATACTGGCCCACACACCTTCAACCACCCATACTTCTCCAAGTCTTGATGTTTTTGATCTCAACTTTTTACAGCCGAAATGATGCTATCACTTCTGCTTACCAAAAATTCCAAAATAAGTCTGTCTAGAAACAACTGCATCCCTGTGATTTGATGAACAGAATGTTGGATCAAACTAAAACTCTATTCTTCTGAGGCATAACATGTGACATCACCTACCCAACAAGATCCCAAAGGACTAGCAAAGTCTTTTCTAAATCAAGTATTTAGAAACGCAATGGGGGAATTAACACTGTCAGAAATATAAAGGTTCTTGGAGTTCAGATGTATCAAGCTCTTAATTCTACCACCACCTTTGACCTGGAAGAAGAAAAATGAAACGGTCATTGATAAATGATATAATTGCACCTGAATTATGCATTAAGGCTTACAAGAGTGCAGTATCGGCCACCTCTCACTACATTGGTGTTTTTGCTTTTGTTTTGATGACACATGCATAAAGATGCAAATGAGAGAATGGAAATCATTCTAATTAAGTACTTGAATTGAGGAGTATATTACAAAAGCTACTGGAACAGAAGAGAGTATGAATGAAATAAATAATAAAACAACCCCATTTATTCCTTTCCCCCTCCTTTCCTTTAATATTTGATGTGCATCTTATGAACTCTTTAATTTATATGAAATATCAAATTTATCATAAACAAAAAGAAACTTAACAGTTATAACAGTAGGATCTCCTCTGGAGATTCTAGGACATTTTCATAAGGGAAAAGAAATGACAAGGTTGTCTTCTGTTTTACAGCAGTCTTCTTGGGAAAATATTCTTATAAGATCTGCCACGCGAAGTGCCGTGTTATGCGGCTGAGCCAATCTCTAAAATTCTGACACGGTTGTTGCAATGTTAGCCATAGTAGGATTATCTCATGGGATAATTGTTGCAAATAGTCATAACACAACGTTGCCAGATAAATATAACATTCTCAGTCCAAGTTCATAGCAATATAATTCCAGAATACTTGCTTACTATGAGCTTGTGCAAATAATATGGAAGAAGACCTACTGTTTTATCAGTATTTTGTCAGTATTTCGAGGTGAGACATAGCGCTGTGAAATAACTGACAATCATTCTAGATTAGGGATGGCCAGCTGCCAACCTGTGGCTCAGTTCAGGTCCCAGAGGCAATTTTATCTTTCAATAAAGGTGTGATCAAATGTTTGCCCACAGTTTCATAAAGGAAAGGGAAGCGTTTTCAAGTTCTAACACACAGAGTTTTTCCACAGTTTAATATTACACCTCCTTCTGATTTCGTATGTTTCAGGGATATAATATTCATGTTTTCATGCATGTTTGCTCATCAACTGTGAAGGGATATCTATATTACAGTGGAACAGAATGCCTCTGTTGTTGTACATTTTGGTTCTCAAACGCTGAAAACCTGGAAGTAAATTCTTCCCTTTCCAAACATTTTTCAGAACCCGAACGTACAACGCGGCTTCTGCTGAGTGCAAGAAGTTCTTGCAACCAATGGGAAGCTGCGCCTCGGTTTTCGAACGTTTCAGAAGCCAAATGGGCTTCCAGAACGGATTTCATTCGAGAACCGAGGTACCACTGTACTAGATGTACCTGAACTAAGAAGCAATAAGGGACCATGGGAGAGGTTTCTCTCCAGCTAATTATCTGTCAGGTCTTCAGGTACCCAAATACAGACGGTCTTTTACCCTCGCCAGATTCAACGTTCTCCCTTCTGCCTTACTTTAGGGCAGATTTGAGGGTAAACCATATACAGCACGGATCTGTCCTTGTGGCTCGTTGGAAGTTGAAACTGCTCCACACGTACTATTACGTTGCCGTCTTTATGAGGATATACGTTTGACTTTTATTACACCTGTTTTCCAAAAGTCCAGGAAAGTATCGGAACTCCATAGTTTAAAACTACTGCTAGAGGACAAGAATCCCAAGACTACATTAAATGTAACCAAATTCTGTGTGTCTGCAATCAATCGCAGGAAGCAAGTGGTATCCCATAATGACCAAACCCCTAAATGTTAACTACAGGGAGCACACTAATAATTAATTTTAATTTTTATATTTAAATCCTTGTCATATTCATACTGTCCTTTGTATTTCTGATATATATATATATATATATATATATTAATGATCTGTGATATTGTGTGTGTTGCGGCTGGTCTGTGACCGTATTAATAAATTCATTCATTCATATGTCACCTGCTCACAGTCTTCATCACCAGAATGAGGTGCATTGTATTTCTGTCTAAATTGTAGCAATCATTTTAAATTGGCACCTATGTTTATAAATTAGCAGCTACAAATTTTATGTACATATGGGTCCTCTGAAGACTTTTCCCTTACTTTGGCCTTTGTTGGTTCTTAATGCCTATTGAGAGTTACAATTTATTTGGATTACTGATTGCATTATGATTTCAGTTTCATTGCCTTTTATGTTGTTGTATGCCACCTGGAAATGCTTGTTTACGTATTTAAATGAATAAGATCTTATGTGGTTCTAATTAGAAGTAATCTCCAGTAATAAGTCCAGTGGAGCTTATCCCAAGGTTGAGTTTGCATAGGATTAAAGGTAAAGGTAAAGGGACCCCTGACCATTAGGTCTAGTCGTGACCGACTCTGGGGTTGCGGCGCTCATCTCGCTTTATTGGCCGAGGGAGCTGGCGTACAGCTTCCAGGTCATGTGGCCAGCATGACTAAGCCGCTTCTGGCGAACCAGAGCAGCGCACGGAAATGCCGTTTACCTTCCCGCCAGAGCGGTACCTATTTATCTACTTGCACTTTGACGTGCTTTCAAACTGCTAGGTTGACAGGAGCAGGGACCGAGCAACAGGAGCTCACCCCGTCGCGGGGATTCGAACCGCCGACCTTCTGATCAGCAAGTCCTAGGCTCTGTGGTTTAACCCACAGCACCACCCGCGTCCCTTTGCATAGGATTACAGCGTAAGAAATCCTGAGAAGTTCTATTCAGAAAACAGTAACGGTTTAATAGGGAACCATTGCGATTTAGTAAGTTATTTGCAGCTACTACATTTACTGGGTCTAACCAATAGCAAAATTAAGGGGACGGTGCTCAGATTGCCCCACCTCCTCCATCTCCTCTGATCAAAAGCAGGCAGTTCAGTCCCTGGCAAAGCAAGCTGGATTTCTAGTTTATACCTAATCTGATTAAGCAACTTCCTACTTCAGTTTCACCAGGAGGAAGCATGATTGATATACTTTGCACACACAAAAAATGCTACCATTACTGCATTGTTTCTTTATTTCTTTCTCTCCCCCCACTTTCTCTTCTTGAAGCATTCCTGACTCCATTCATTCCCAGTTCTTGTTGTGTGTGTGGTTTTTTTGTTTTGCAGATGTTTGTTAAGCTTGGGCAATACCGCAGTGAATCAAATGAGTGGGAAATGCTATAATGCCCAATTATACAACTCGCTGAATGTCTGTAAGATGAACAATGGAAAGTACTAGGCCTTCTCTACCCATTTAACTTCATTTAAACTGTTCTTGGCATCCATGTTGCATTAATGCGATAACTTTTGTGTAGCAATTAACAGACTGTGGCAATTTGGAAATGTTCAGGCAGCTCATCGGGAAAAAGGGCTGTGGAGTGATAGTTCAGAGTCTGTGTTAATGTACTGGCTGCTTGGGATTTAAAGACACATACTCTACTTTCTTTAAGAATTAAGAGAAACAAAATAAAATGAAATAGCAAGAATATAAGGAAGCGCAGAGAAGGGAGGGGATAGCTTCATCTGCCTTGTGCCATTTAGACCATAGTTTTTAGTTTGCAAATAACGTTGGCAAGAATATAATTCCCCCCTCCTGAACTCTGGTAATTAGGAGTTAATTCAATTTATAGCCAAGTGGCTAATTGGCCAGTTTATGATGCCTGGAAACTGGCTGTTTCTTTCATTTGCCTATTAGATTTCTGGTGTGTGTGTGTATTTAAAAAAAGATACATTTCTGGAAAGAGCTGGGCAAGACATGGACAAAGAGCTGGCCTCTTGACATGGGAAGTCTCTCCAATCCTTTTCCATCCACAACCCTTTCTGTCATCCCTTGGCACAGTTTGCCTTCCTCGTTACCTTGTGTTTGATGGGAACGTCTGTGAAAGATGGATCTGTTGCATTAAAGTCTGGGATGGGAACTGGCAGAAAGTGCTGCTCAGTCAGTGAGGAGGCAAAATAATTCTGTGGCAGACTCCGGAGAGAGAGTTAAAGTAAGTCTGCATGTTTGCTTCAGCATTTAGTCATGGCCAGGTGGTGGTGGTGTTTTGAGCCAGGTGTGGTCATGTTTTATTGCAGCCACACTCCACCAGAAAGCCTTCACCTTGATCATGTCAATGCTTCTCCCCTTAAAACAGGCACCCCCAAACTCAGCCCTCCAGATGTTTTGGGACCACAACTCCCATCATCCCTAGTTAACAGGACCAGTGGTCAGGAATGATGGGGATTGTAGTCCCAAAACAGCTGGAGGGCCGAGTTTGGGGATGCCTGCCTTTAAAAAAAAAAATATTGCCAGATTATCTCCATTAAAAGAGGGAAGTCTGTGTCCCTCCAGATGTTATCCAACATCTCTGCCTCAATTCTGCATCCTTTCTGGAAATGAGCAGGTGCCCAGATTTGCACAAGTGTCTTCTAAATTCATCTACGCTTTGAAAACACACACACAACATTTTAAAATAATAATAATTTGAATTCGTTTTCTAACAGTTTCTTACCAGGATTACATTTGCCTTGGTCACTGCTACAATACCCTGAGTTGATGAAATCGGGTTCCTCTGTGTTCATTAATATTTGTGGTTGTGGTTATATATTTATCCCAATCCACACCAGTTGAATTCAACCCTCCTCTGTCGTCTTGTTACACGGTCACTGTATGTGGACAGAACCACTTGAGTCTAGATTGTGAATATAATCAACAAAATAAACTCCCAGTGCACATCTGTGTCGTTTCCTCTGTTGATTGCGGAAATTGCCCATCTGTTTCTGTTCTCCCTATGCTGTCTTCCAAGCCATAGATCAGCTGGCATTTGGTTGTTTAATATGAAGGGAATAATAATTTAGGTTTGTTTGTCAATGATTCTGCAAGTTTATGTACCGTATTTTTTGCCCTATAGGACGCACCGGCCCATAGGACGCATCTAGTTTTTTGGGGGGCGAATAAAGGAAAAATATTATCCCCCCCAGCCGCGGCTTCAGCGCGCCCCGCGCTCCGGGCAGCAGGATGCTATCCGCAGCCTAGGGAGCCCTGTGGGAACTCCCGCGGGCTCCCCAGGCTTGCTGATAGCTTCCTGAAGCCTGGAGAGCAAGAGGGATCGGTGCGCACCGACCCCTCTCGCTCTCCAAGCTTCAGCGAAAGCCTGCATTCGCCCCATAGGACGCACACAGATTTCCCCTTCATTTTTGGAGGGGAAAAAGTGCATCCTATAGGGCGAAAAATACGGTATATATTTTTCAAAAGAACTCAATTCTTTCACTATGTATTTTTCAAAATAAGGGTTTTTTAAAAGCATTTCATTGTAAAATTATCATTATCATCATTATCACTATTATTATTCTGGTTCTAAAGTACTTTCTGTCTTGGCACTGTTCTTCTAGTATGTTATGTATTATGTCAAGAATAGCTGCACATCAGAACCCTTTTATATTCTATTAGATTCAAACCATAGCAATGGCTTGTTCTCTCCAGTGATTACAGCTAAGTCTGCAGTTGTTGAGAAATACTGCATAATGTTATGCTTTCTTTTTCCTTCTTTGCTTTTGCTTTTTCCTACTTAGACAAATCATACCGTATTGCATCTGTCATGTTTTGCGGTAGTTGAACTTGATGTGTCATCCATCCTCCTAGCCATTCCTTTTTTCCTCTTGGCTTTCTTTTCCCTTTCCATTTTTAAAACTTTTCCAATATTTTTTATAAAAAATAATAGAATCGTAGAGTTGGAAAGGACCCAAGGGTTATCTAGTCCAACCCCCTGCAACTCAGGAATCTCAGTCCCCCATCCAATTCGAAACCATACCAGACCCTGCTTAGCTTTGCAAATGTTCCAGCGGTTTTATTGCTGCACTTCTCGCAAAGGTTTGCTAATCCAGCAGCCCTGAAGTTTGTGCCTGATCATTTCTGCATATGGAACTGTTGCTCTACAGGGGCAGTGCTGCAGGAGAAAATCACAAAGTGTCATTTGTGTGGAAGCATACTGAGACATGGTACCTGTGGGTGGCTGCACAACAACAGCGCCTGTACTTTGTTTCACCCAGGAGTGTTGGCGTGCAGCCTTGCTGCTGAATTTGTATGCCACGCTTGGTTGTGACTGCTCAAGAATAATGGCCGTGTATAGTAACTTGCCCGTGTACTGGCATGTGGGTAGATTTGCCTAAGTGGCTTCTCAAATCAAATCTAATGTAAGTGTGAGGAAGTAGCTCTTTTATGCACATATACTGTGTATGAGCTGTTTAATCATTCATGGCTGAAAATTAGCCGCACGCCATTATTCACTAAGTTACATTAACGGCAGCCCATGTTTTATTGTACTCCCGCAGCAGAACGAAATATTGGAACAAAAGGCATG
This sequence comes from Podarcis bocagei, assembly GCF_964188305.1. Taxonomy (NCBI): domain Eukaryota; kingdom Metazoa; phylum Chordata; class Lepidosauria; order Squamata; family Lacertidae; genus Podarcis; species Podarcis bocagei. The sequence continues at coordinate 18,099,585 of NC_138137.1, read as the reverse complement.
TTCTGGGATAATGTAGTCTGCTGGATAAATATGTATTTCACAGGGGGCACACCATTAGCAAACAGTAAAAAACCAAAATCAAAAATCAAATGAACCTATTTGCTGAGTTGAAATCCCTCCCCTCCTTTCCAAATAATGCAATATGGCAGGACTAATGGTCAGATTGTATCTGGTGTGAAAGTATTTGCCTGGGGGGGGGGTTGCTCCATACACAGCCCCACTGCCAAGCACAAACATTTTTATTCTTCTTCAGTTAATGTTCTTCATCATTGAAATGTCAAACTATGCGTCTGGTAACATTTGGGGTCAGGTCCTGAACTTTTGGATTCTTTTTCCCTTTCTGTTTTCTCTCCTTTTATTACCATACTCTGACATTTTTAGACTTTGCGGCAGTGAGGACTAGAAACCTAACAAGGAATACTGGGACTTGCACATAGGATGAAAAGGGGGCTAGGAGCCACATGCAGGCTGGAGACAGTTACTTGTAAGAAGAAAGGTCTTTATAAGTTACGAGACTGAAATAGATCTTGTTATAACTTGCATTTCACTTGCGGCTCATCAGGATCATGAAATATTGTGCATTTTTTCTTTATGGTCCTTGCGTCCTTTTCTTGGGCGTTAGGAAACCATGGAAAGGATGTTGACATTTTGGAGCAGTGACTAATCACATTTTCCTTGAGGTGAATCCTTTAATGGATTTTAGTTGCTTTCAGAGACTAACGGTAATACTGATATCTAGATAAATATATGTTAGGGTCTGGTAGGAATTTTTACCCAGATTATATCACTAGACAGTGCTTTTGTCGCTTCTGTTTCTTTTCTTTTTGCCTCCCACTTTAGAGAATGTGGTTTGGCCTTGTTTCATGAGTCATCTAGAGGTGTGAAGCAGCTTTCTGCAGTACATGTTCTCTCTGTTTATGATGTATTGTAGTCTGGGTTACAAAGGCTGATGACTGAGGGTCTGACAGCCTTACCTTATGTGCCTGAGGGAAGAGTAGAAGTTTTCTTGCAGATGACTAACCGGGGGTGGGGTTGTGGACGGTGGCAGCAGCAAGCAGGGTCTCCAGAAATGCATTTTTGGCTCAGAACACTTGGAGACCACCAAAGCACCTCTGGGTCTAAGATCTTTGTCGTGCAGATACAGAAAGGTCCACAATGTTTGAAATTCACTTACTACATGGATGGCACGGAATGGATAGAAGATGTTGTTCTTGTTTAGTCGTTTAGTCATGTCTGACTCTTCGTGACCCTATGGACCAGAGCACGCCAGGCACGCCTGTCTTCCACTGCCTCCTGCAGTTTGGTCAGACTTATGCTGGTAGCTTCGAGAACACTGTCCAACCATCTTGTCCTCTGTCGTCCCCTTCTGCTTGTGCTGTTTCCCAACATCAGGGTCTTTTCCAGGGAGTCTTCTCTTCTCATGAGGTGGCCAAAGTACTGGAGCCTCAGCTTCACGATCTGTCCTTCCAGTGAACACTCAGGGCTGATTTCCTTCAGAATGGATAGGTTTGATCTTCTTGCAGTCCATGGGACTCTCAAGAGTCTCCTCCAGCACCATAATTCAAAAGCATCAATTCTTTGGCGATCAGCCTTCTTTATGGTCCAGCTCTCACTGGACCATACATCACTACTGGGACAAAACTCCGTGGACAAAGACAACAGGCATAGACGATACCCATTGCTATTGACACACTTTCCTGTAAAAGGCATCTCAGCTGTCTGCATGATTAGGGCCACTCAGACTGTAAGCAATTTCATAGCTTACAGTCCCTTCATTGAGCAACACCACATGCTGTGTAATGTTTGTAGTTGTCCTTACATTTTAGAGAGAGAAAGAGAGAGGTTGCCTAGTCATTCAACACTTTCATGTTATGTGAGTTAGAATTATAATGTGGTTTTCTGTTCAAACTGCTTACTCCACAACTAATTGAAGGTTGCGGCACATAATACCAGCACTATTCAGAAGCTACTTCCAGTTTCTTCTCATGATGGCTGCCTTAAAATGGCAAGCCATTCATGTGCATCTACTGTAGATTGAACAATTTTCTCCATGTCATCACATCATCTAAGAGAGAAAGAAGCTAGCAGTGGAATGAGGGTGGGAATTAAACCAATCTGTGATGAGCTGATTATTTTGTAGAAAAGTAATTATGGAGAGGTAGTTGTGTTACCCTGTTACAGTAAAAATAATAAGATGTGTTGCAGAACCTTAAGTCTAACAAATTTATTGCGGCATTGACCTCTTCTTGCATGTCGTGGGTTTACAATTTTTCTGCTCCCTTGGCATGTGTGTTTTATATCTGACAATTGAGAACATACTCAAGTGAGAACTAGATGACGAAAGTTTATGTCACACTCATCTTTATGGTGCCTCAGACTAGTAAGGACAGAAAAGTCCTGTTGGATGAGACCAAAAGCCTATCAAATCCTCCAGCATTCTTTTTTTACAGAAGCCAACTAGGTCTTCTGCAGCCCATTTAGGTGGGCTCTCAAATTTCAGCAGTGTCCTGTGCAATGCTAAAATTCAGTTCAATCCCACCCCCCAATCTGATGTGCTCCGTTCTACAGCATTGTTGTGGGACCCCCTGCAGTGTGGCACCCACTGTGGCCATATTGGTCATGCTACCCTAAACCTGCCTCTGGCCTCTGGGAAGCACAAAGGCAGAAGCACTCTCCTTTTTTGTTTTGCCAGTGAGCTAGTCTGTAGTCTGTTATCCACTTACCTAGGAGCAAGCCTCATCAAAATCAGTAGGACTTACTTCTGGGTACATATGTATAGGATTGTGGTTAATGGTTTATTGTCTATAGCAGAAAGTCTCTGTGGCCCTCCAGATATTGCAGCATTACATCTCCCATCACCCTGGACCATTGGCCATATAGACTCAGGCTCATGACAGCTGGAGTCCAGCAACCTCTGGAGGGCCATTGAATCCCCAACTCCTTCTTATAGACTTTCATTGTCAATTTTATTGGCTTGTTTTTAACTGTAGATAACTTTACTTTCCCCTTTATTTATGCTTTCAATTTATATCCTGCCCTTCCTCTTAGAGGAGCCCAGCATTTGTGGAATTATGTCCAGAAAGATGGCAAGCTTCCACCAGACCTTTCAGATTAAAGAGGAATGCTGGACATTGAAAATGGTGAATGCATTTTTTAGCAGATCAGATGTAGCAATCAGAGAAGGCATTTCCTTTCATTCCCTTCCTTCTAAGGAATCGTGTCATTGCCTTTTTCCTCTTAGTGCCTGCTACCCTCTCACTTCCCCTCGGTGACCAAATACATATTAGTTACGGGCAGGTTCTTGAAATTAGATAGACACTGGCAAGCAATTGTTTATTGCTCTCAGGTTTTTCATTCTTTGCGATACCCTACTGGGAGCTTGAAAACACATTTTTATTTCCTTATGATTTTGCCCTTTTCTACTTGAGAAAACATTGATTCTCATTCCCCTCTAGAATGGAACACAAGTCAACATAAATGCCCTTTCTTTCCTGGCCTGCCCCATCCACATTGTTAATGTCAGCCTAGGGTTGGTTAACCTAGATGCTCTTTCTAGCAGTGTTAAAGCTGAGATCCTGCTCTATAAGTGGTGGTCGCAGCGCAGACAACTGCACTTGCAGCAGATAGATTCAGGGCCACTGCTGGCACAAACAGAGGTGTCCACATCACAGTAAGTAGAGTGGGAACTAAGGAAAAGAAGAATCCTGAAGAAGAACACGGAAATGTCTTATACTGAGTCAGACCATTGGTCAATCCAGCTCAATATAGTCTACATTGACTGCCAGGGGATCACTAGGATTTCAGACAAGGATCTCTCCCAGCCCTACCTAGAGATGCAGGGGATTGAACCATCTGCATGCAAAGAAGATATGCTACCACTGAAATTGGATCCTTCCTCTTCTGTTTACCCACTGCCAGGAGATCAATGTTAGGGTTTCTGAGTCAACACCTTCACATTACTGACTGTTTCTTGAGGAGAGAGAAGGTGGTACCTGACCCCCCCCCCCCACCAGCCCACACATTCCATTCCAAAGAAGAAGAAGAAGTTATAATTTATACCCCACCCATCTGGCTGGGTCTCCCCAGCCACTCTGGGCGGCTCCAAACAGAACATTAAAACACGATAAAACAGCAAACATTAAAAACTTCCCTAAACAGGGCTGCCTTCAGATGTCTTCTAAAAGTCAGATAGTTGTTTATTTCCTTGACATCTGATGGGAGGGCGTTCCACAGGGCAGGTGCCACTACTGAGAAGGCCCTCTGCCTGGTTTCCTGTAACCTCACTTCTTGCAGTGAGGGAACCACCAGAAGGCCCTCGGAGCTGGACCTCAGTGTCCGGGCTGAACGATGGGGGTGGAGACGCTCCTTCAGGTATAATGATACAGACTTTGTGTGGCTTCTTCAGGAAGCCAATGGGAGGCTGTAGAAACTCCCCTACACATCTGGAGCAATACACAGCTGTTGCTTTGTTTCAGGACTTGTTGCACGTTTTTGTGGCATCCTTGAGCGCACAGTGTCTGGCCTCTCGTTGTGACTCCCTTCCTCTCCCCTTCTCATTGTGGCTTCCTCCTTCTCTCCATCGTAACTCCTTTCCCCATCCTCACTGCACACCATGGTTTCTTTCCACCATGCCACTGCCTGTGTTGGATATTTGTCAGAAGGAGCAGAGCAGAAGAGGGATGCTGCCCTGTGGACCTATCCTATCATGAAATGGGAGCATGCCTCCACAATGTTGCCTTGGCAGTGAGTTCCCATCATCCTGTGGGAGAAGTGCCTGGAGGAGGCAGTGGAGAGTGGCTCTTGCACTCTGTTTCTCTTGGTTCCAACCAGCACTTCTCCCAGTGGGAGATGGGTCCAGCTTCTTGAGTTGATGGTGGGTCCTCTGACAGGCTCTGGGTGCCTAGCCCTTTCCCCTTCCCTTCAGCTGAACAGGAGCGGCAAGCCTGTTTCTCCTGCCAGCTTGCTCTTGCTAAACTGAGTTGATTGAGCCCAGTACATCCCCATTGGATGTAATGAAGTAACACTGATATACGCTATCTGACGATCTGGTCTTGGTTGTTTCATTCTGAATTCTGAATGACTAACCCAGTGCCAGTGATTCAGAGGGTAATACACGATATGTGAAATTGCAGTAATTTTTTGTCACAGTAGGTCAGAGCCTGCCCCTTAACTCGCCAAGTGCTCCAGTTATCTTAACGTTTCCTGCTATGTTCTGTCTTTATTGTGTTTTTGTAAATGCAACTTTCTAATGCGCTGAGAACAATCTGTTTCTGGTTCATTTGCTGTTAAGTGAAATGAAGATTTCTGCAAGTTGGACATGGATACCGCCCTCCCCCCTTTTAACAAAAAAGTTTGTGTTTACCAAGGTGATGAAAAGCATCCCACAAAGATTGTGCCCTGCTGTTAGGCATGTTGGTATGAGAGGAGTGTAGGTTTTTTCATCTCTCATCTCTGCCTTCCTTTTAAACAATGAATAATGGACTTTGTATTTTAAAATGGCATTTCAGTGACTGTGCTAGATTGAGCTATATTTCTTTGGCGCGAATATATTCGCGTGGTGATAAACTACTTATGGAGTTTGCCTTGGGGGTCTGTTTAATATAATGTACTTTGATGCAGAAGAGCTGGTGAAATTTGTCAGCTCCTTTCCAGTGCGGTTATACCCAACCTTCTTGTAATATTTTCATTTATTCATACAAAGCTTTAAATATTCTCCAAATAAATGAAACATATATGATCCCCGAGAGGCTCATCAGTTTAAATCTGCAGAAGTTGGTGGTTAGAGAACAATATTAGTCCTCTCTCTGGGGGGCCTTTCTGGTGTTACCTGCATAGCAGGGGAGCCATTATCGTAAGTGTCCTTTTCTACTCCTAAAAACAAGGACGATGGGAGGAGTATGGTAGTGCTTCTTCCCCAGGGCTGCCTCAAGAAATTTTGCTGCCTGACACGAAGAACGAGATGGCGCCCCTTCCCTTCCCCGCCATTTGTTGTACCAATGGAAACTGGATTAGTAGCTGAATATTACTTCAGTGCTGGTGACAAGTTAGCAGTATCAAGCAGGGCTGGCCCAAGACATTTTGACACCTGAGGTAGACCCCAAAATAGCGCGCACCCCCAGCCAGGGAAGATGGAGTAAGAGGAGAACTATATCAGAGACAAGGTGGGGGGAGAGACAGACATTGGAATCTGCTGACTTGGTGGATTCTGCTGCCTGAAGCAGTTGCGTCACCTTGCCTCATGAGTGGGTCGGCCCTGAATAAAGATCTGCACTGGGATCTGCTGCCCCAGTGTATCCTGCTGCCTGAACTCCAGTGTTGATGAGCTCTTTGTGTTTTAACAGGAATTGCCAAAAAGAAGAAAAGCAAGCATTCTGTGCCACCTGTTTTTTGTGTTTCTGGGAAATGCCATGTCTTTGTTTTATTTTCTTATTCTTTGCTGCATTTCGGTTTAATTTTGATACATGACTGTGTAGCACTTAGCTAAATGGAAGCAGTAGCAGTGACTACAGGTCTTATTTCTAAATATCTGAAAGGGCTTTCAGAGAGTTACTGACCCTTGAACATCAAATGAAGGTGTTCTTTTTAATTGAATTTATTTTGACTGGAGTTTTTAAACTTTTTTTATTTATTTTAAATTTCATTTGGAAGTTTAGAAGGATGCCAGCTACAGAGGAGGTAACATCCAATTTGAATGATCTGGTTATTTCTTACAGGTATTATTTACATAATATAATAAGATAAGCTAATTAAATGTCAGACCATTTGTAAGACAAAACTCAAATGAATCGAATAGGTCAAAAGAAGCAGCAATTAGTTATGCATGTATAATTCAGTTACATTCATATTTAGAAAAAGGAGATGTCACGTCAGGTCAACATTTTATTCTAATTACTTTTTCATACTAATTTGTCATACAAAATTGCTGAGAGCAAACCAAATATTTCTTATTAGAAGTTTATATTAACTTTAAAAAGTTTTGATGTGTGGTTATTGCAGCTACAGGAAACTTGTATTTCAAATTTTGGATATGTCGCTATGATGTGGGACATTGTAGAATAAGGTTCTATCTGCCTGCAAGTCTGTCTCTCTGCTGCCCTGAACTGTTACGCCTGTGTAGAAGTGAAATTTACTCAATTTACTCAGTAGTCTACTCTAGATATGAAGGACCTGAAACCAGTTGCTTGAGAGAGAACCTCTCAAATGCCAAAGTGTCATGATGAACCACACCTTTTGAACAGATGTTTTCAGCTTCAGTTCCCAGGTTGGGTGGGAAAAGATACCTGTTTGAAACCCTGAGACCATTGCCTGCATAGCCAGTGTGATGACCTCCAGATGTTGGTGGCTTTCAGCTTCCACTAGCCCCAACCAACACGACCAATGGGGGCTGGACTAACAGGAGTTGTAGTTCAACAACACCTGGAAGACACTATCCCTGGTGTAGTCTGGGCTAGATGAACCAATGCTTTTGTGTGTGTACGTCAATGGAAGCTGTCATGGACTGGTTGGACGCAGAAGAATGGTGGGAGGAACCAGCTGGGGAACCACCATGGAAAGAAGGCTCACAGCCTGAGGAGTGGTGGTGGGACAACAACAAGTGGTCAGAGGGGGAAGACGAAGAAGACTGGGAAGAGGAGGTGTCAGAAGCTGAAGAGGTAATAGGGCTTAGTGAGCTGGGAGAGTCTGTGGCAGAGAGAAATCCATAATCGGAGGCAGAAGCTGAATCAGGAGAGGCCGAGGCAGAGATGGGTAAGGCTTGTGAAGATGGGCCAGGGTTGTCTTCGCCTCCTGCTGCAACAAGCTACCCCGCCCCTTGTATCCCAGAACAAGAAGAGGCATAACAAATGGTGGATGGGAGGTTGGCTGCATGCAGGTATGGTCTCAGATTGCTTGGAAAAAGCACTGGGGAGGAAGGGAATTACCGTATTTTTTGCTCTATAAGACACACTTTTTCCCCTCCAAAAATTAAGGGGAAATGTGTGGGCGTCTTATAGAGCGAATGCAGGCTCCATGGCTTCAGCGAAAGCAACACGAAGCCTCCAGAGCGCAGCGGGAGCACTCCCACTACACTCCGGAGGCTTTGGGCGGCTATCCCTGAAGCCAGGAGAGCAAGAGGGGTTGGTGTGCACCGATCCCTCTTGCTCTCCTGGCTTCGCTTCGCTGGAGAGGAACTGCGCAGCTTTCCCTCTCTGCGCAGCGCCCCTTCAGCGAAGCAGGAGGAGAAATGGAAGGGGCTCCGCTTCTCCTGCCGCTTAGCTGAAGGGGCGCTGCGCAGAGAGGGAGAGATTTTTTTTTTCTTATTCCCCCCCCCTCTAAAACTAGGTGCGTCTTATGGTTGGGTGCGTCCTATAGAGCGAAAAATACGGTAGATGGTTGTGAGGAGGCAGGGCCTTTCAGTCTCAGCAACTGAGTAAGACTTCATGGAGTAAGACCATCGGAAATGAGCTTCTCTGCTTAATTGTATTCACTACACCCCCCTCACTGCAAGTGTCATTCAGTGCATGTTGCAGAGAGAGAGAGAAACCAGTTTGCCAGCCTAAATTTTAAAAAGATAATAAATACTATCAGTGTGTTGTGTACATTTTCACATTTTCCTACTCTTGGCACCATACATATACCATGTTGCTTCTGCTCTGTTCTGGATGTACGGCAAGAATACGTTTAGTAAGCTGCTTTGAGAGGCTCCTTGGGTCTAAAGTGGCATACAAGTTCTCTCCAGATAAATAAATACTAGTGAATAAAAGTTACTTTCTCTTCCACAGTGGTCTAGATTTCTTTGGAAATCTTTTGCTTGGATATGTCCAGATGTACCCAAAGTTTGGGTATACCTGTAACAGTTTTTATGTGTGTTTGAGAGAGAGAAAGAGAGTGCACAATTTATCAATGGTGGAAGAAGTTGACCTTGTTTTCTGACTCTTCCTTGTGGGTGAGGTACAAAGCAAGGTTAAATAACTAGGGGCATAAGCAAAATCTAATGAATCCCTCTCCAGTAATTAAATTGACTTTTACAATAGATCAGTTTAATTAAATAAACCATTGTGCTGCGTGGGCATGCTTCCCTGGGTCTCCTCCTTCACTCTGCCACCACTTCCTGAATCTTTTCAACATACAGCAATTATGCAAGGATAAAGGAAGACTCTTGCCCTCTCCAAAGGATTCCCAACTAAATGATGAAGAAAGGCAGGTGCTTCCCCTCCCCATTGTATGTACCAAAAGAGTGAGTGTGTAAGAGAGAGAGAGTGAGCAAGTGTTCGTTTAAGATTGCTAGCCAAGATACTCATCTGCTTTGTGTTTCAGGACCCATATCCACCTGATCCAGCCCTTTTACAGCAGATCAGGCAACCTAGTCTACATGCTAATTCAATCGCGTTTCTAGAACTAGACGGTACCTCCAATGATCTTTTGGGAGCGGGTGGCGCTGTGGTCTAAACCTCTGAGCCTCTTGGGCTTGCCGATCAGAAGTTTGGCGGTTTGAATCCCTGCGATGGAGTGAGCTCCCATTGCTCTGTCCCAGTTCCTGCCAGCCTAGCAGTTTGAAAGCACACCAGTGCAAGTAGATAAATAGGTACCACTGCGGCGGGAAGGTAAACGGCATTTCTGTGCACTCTGGCACTCATCACGGTGTCCCGTCACGCCAGAAGCAGTTTAGTCATGCTGGCCACATAACCTGGAAAGCTGTCTGCAGACAAACACCAGCTCCCTCAGCTTGAAGCGAGATGAGCGTTGCACCCAATAGTCACCTTTGACTGGACTTAACTGTCCAGGGGTCCTTTACCTTACCTTTCCCAATGGTCTTTATATTCCCAGTCTTCTCCAAAAACCAGTTCACTTTAATGTAGAAATAGAAGGCAACATGGGGATCAAATTATTAATCTACTTAATAGTGTTACACTCCCCTCCCACCCCATCTTTGCCGAGCGGTGCAAGAGTCCAAGGACATCAGGACCTGTGTTCTGTTTTGGGACAATGAGGCACAGCAGAGGCTGTGGTGTCTTTATACTATTTGGTTTACTTACATATGTATACGGCCTGAACCTAGATGAAGGGATTGCAGAGCGTTCACACCTCCTCTGTAAGCGCCACACTGAATTCAAAGAACAGCAAAAGGCCATGCTCTGTGTCTCTCTTGTTCCAGCTTGATACAGCCAGCCCACATCATATTCTGGCATCCTGCTTCTCTGCTTGCCAAACTGCTTGCAGAACGGACATTCCCCCTCCCCTGTTCACTTGCACCACCCACCCTGAAATCCTAACCTCTATGTCTCGAGAAACACACAACAGTGGTGAAAGGCTGTGCCTCTTTATACTCACATTGTCTCTTAATGCAAATAATAACTGAATAGGGCTAAAACGACAGAGTAATCCTAAAATGGATATTTGTTGAGAGTTTTCTATGACTTTCTGGATTTATTTTGTTTCACACAGTAGCACCAATGGCTGAAGGAAGTAGGGGTGATATGGCCACCTATTTTAAAACCAGAAAGATGGGGAGTAAATGAAGATTTGTAGAAGTTGCTTCTAATCAACCAAGAACATTTGCTATTTTTTTAGGAAATGCTGACCTTGGCTGTCATATCATCCTGGTACCCAGAATCCTGTTTCATGTTCCTCCATTTCCACTGTGCATCAGTATTATTTTCTTTTTAAAGTAATATTTATTAACATATCATAAACAATCAAAAACTTCAAAGTTTAAACATAGAATACAAAAACCAAAAAAAGTACAAAAATGAGAAAATACAAAACAAAACACATAGAGGTACACAATAGAGAACAGTTAACAGAATAGAGAAAAAAGAAGAAAAAACACCAAAAAACAAAACAGAAAAAAGATTAGTATTTTCATATCTTATACTTCATTCACTAGTTCCTTGACCTCCTCACACCTCCCTTTTTGTATTCCAGTTCAGATATTTAGTTCAGCAAATCCTTGCCCTCTATCATTTATCCTTACTCAACATCTTAACCTATAATAAATATATATTTCCCACCATTATCAATCCATATTTACATATTCTTGTTAATCTTTTAACCAACACCGCTTGTTTTCAATCCAACATCCCTTTAACATTCATTAATTTTACAGTATTTCTGTAGATAGTCTTTAAATTTTTTCCATTCTTCTTCCACCGCCTCTTCTCCCTGGTCTCGGATTCTGCCAGTCATTTCTGCCAATTCCATGTACTCTATCACCTTCATCTGCCATTCTTCCAGGGTGGGTAGATCTTGTGTCTTCCAATACTTTGCGATGAGTATTCTTGCTGCTGTTGTGGCATACATAAAGAAAGTTCTATCCTTCTTTGACACCAATTGGCCGACCATGCCCAGGAGAAAGGCCTCTGGTTTCTTCAGGAAGGTATATTTAAATACCTTTTTCAGTTCATTATATATCATTTCCCAGAAAGCCTTAATCCTTGGGCACGTCCACCAAAGGTGAAAGAATGTACCTTCAGTTTCCTAACATTTCCAACATTTATTATCGGGCAAAAGATAGATTTTTGCAAGCTTGACTGGTGTCATGTACCACCTGTAAATCATTTTCATAATATTCTCTCTTAGGGCATTACATGCCGTAAATTTCATACCTGTGGTCCACAACTGTTCCCAGTCAGCGAACATAATATTATGTCCAACGTCTTGTGCCCATTTAATCATTGCAGATTTCACCGTTTCATCCTGCGTATTCCATTTCAACAGCAAGTTATACATCTTTGACAAAATCTTAGTTTTGGGTTCTAACAGTTCTGTTTCCAACTTTGATTTTTCCACCTGGAAGCCAATTTTTTTGTCCAAATTATATGCTTCTCTTATTTGGTAATAATGAAGTGTGCATCAGTATTATTGTATATGATGGCTTGAAAGCAGACGTACAATTATTAAGGATCAGCCATATTTTTGAGGAGGGGAGAATATTAAACTCTGTAATTCAAGAAGGAAGAAGCAATACTATTGAGATAGCAAGGGATCATAATGGAAATGCAATATTTGGCAGGTGGGCTCTACTTCTCTGGTGCTGGACAGCCACCTGTCAGGGATGTTGTAGTTGCAAGATCATAGGGTCGGAATAGATGATCCCCCATTGTTCCTTACAACTCTTAAAATTCACTGACGATAAGTTGCCTTCATGCCAGTAATCCTTTGTGGGGTAACTGCTGCTATGGAGGAAGGGGAGTAGCAAAATTTATGGCATGAATCTGCCTCTAGGTTCATGAAACTGATGTGAATTTCCATGTGCATTAGGTCTTTGCCTTTACCTAAGTTTGCTACCATTTTTGCAAATGGTAGGAACTCCTGTGTTGCCTTAAAGAAAATTCTTTTGAAAGCTATTCATGACCTTTCGTATGAAAGATGCTGTATTCTGAAGTAAGTGGCAGCTCTGTTCAAAGTTGGCTGAGTGTGCGTTCATTAGCATGCATGAAAATTCTGCAAATTAAGTTAAATAAAACTGGTAATTGCACTATTTGACTGCGTGATTCTGAAGCTGTGTGCTTTCATCAGTGGCCGTCAGGGAAACAGAGTGCAAATTTACTCGGCAGATTTGAGATGCAAAGTTCGGCTTGTTCTCCACAGTTAAGCATGCATTTGGAGCACAAAGTCATTCTTGTGTTTCCGCAATTGCTAATGGAGATCCTGGCGTGAATTAATGTGTGTGTGTGTGTGTGTGTGTGAGTGTGAGTGTGTATGAGAGAGTGTGTGTGTGGCTCAATGCACCTTTTAGGTACACTGATGAACAGTAAAATATAGACCTTATTACTAGAACAACCGGCAAGCTGTACAAATTGGAGCTGTTAACAAAATTTAGCAGGAAAAGAAATTGCACAGCTGCAAGAGGTCTGGTAGACATCTTATACCTAGAGTATTGCAGCCAGATGTCTGTCCAGCCTTTTCTCTCTCTTCAAAAACTGAAAGGCAGGGGACACCTTTATTCAATTGCTGAATCTAGGACATTTCTCTCAGAGTTTCCTAATGTTTAACTCTCTCCATTCTATCCATCCGAAGAATTGATTCCCTGTATTAACCACCACAAGCTGCAATCTTATGCTCAATTCCCGCAGCATGGCCACTTACAGGTCACCACAAAAGAGGAAACAAGGACGGTGCAATTTCCATAAAATGCAAGCATGCTAATTTAAATGTATAGATGCAAATTTAGAAATCACTTCTATAATTTAAATAGAAACACAGTACAGTGGTACCTCGGGTTAAGTACTTAATTTATTCCGGAGGTCCGTTCTTAACCTGAAACTGTTCTTAACCTGAAGCACCACTTTAGCTAATGGGGCCTCCTGCTGCCACCGTGCCGCCAGAGCCCGATTTCTGTTCTCATCCTGAAGCAAATTTCTTAACCTGAAGAACTATTTCTGGGTTAGCGGAGTCTGTAACCTGAAGCGTATGTAACCTGAAGCGTATATAACCCGAGGTACTACTGTACGTCTCACGGATGCTGGAAGTTGAAGTGCAAAACATTTGAAGGTCACACAGGTTCGCCAACCTCAGGCTATTTAGTTCAGAAACTATTCATAGACTCATAGAATTGTAGAGGTGAAAAGAACTATTAGGGTCATCCAGCCTAACACTCTGCAATGGCGGAATCTCAGCTAGATCATACATGACAGATGACCATCCAACCTCTACTTAAAAACCTCTCGTGAAGGAGAGTCCACCATCTTCCGAGGGAGCCTGTTCGTTCCACTGTTGGACAGCTCCTACTGTTGCATTCACACAATGAAGGCCACATTAGATTTGGCTCTAAAATCATAAGTGTTGGTCTTCTCTGCATCTTCTCTGTCTTCTGGGCCTAAACCGCTGAGCCTCTTGGGCTTGCTGATCAGAAGGTCGGTGGTTTGAATCTCCGCAACGGGCTGAGTTCCCGTTGCTCTGTCCCAGCTCCTGCCAAACTAGCAGTTTGAAAGCATGCCAGTGCAAGGAGATAAATAGGTACCACTGTGGTGGGAAGGTAAACAGTGTGTCAGGGAACTGCCATCAGAGCATCAGGTGGTGGAGGGACTCAGGCAGGATGAAAGAGACTCAACTGCTGAAGCAGGGACCAGCAGGGGGAGGAGTGGGTCTCTGAGGGAATGCGAGCAGGAGGGAGGGCTCAGGGAGGCTTCCAGCGAGAACAGTGGGGAGGTATCGGAGTCTCCCATAGGGAGACCCATACCTCGCAGGAAACTGTCACGCCGTGAGTCCAGGAGACGCGTTTCCGTTAAGGAACTTCTTTGCTGGAAACGCTTCCGCAGACAGCCACTGTCGGACTCTACTAGTGACTAGAGCAGACATGTCTGAGGAGCTCCGTCACACACGGAGGTTTGTGGGGGCGCACAAACTCTGAGGGAGCACGTTTTCACGCACAAGCAGCTAATCAAACCCTCACAGCAGTCCGACAGTCTTTGTACGCTGCCTGTGCAAGAGAAGGCATCATGAGCGAACCAACCGGAACCGGAGGAGCAGGGGCTGGAGCTGGTCCAAGCTTGGAAGATAGATACCGAGCGTTGGAGGTTCAACTGGCCCTGCAGACGGCGAGGCTGGAGGAGAGAAGGGCTCAGGATGCAGACAAGAAGGGGAGAGCCACTCAATTCCCCAGAAAGGTACCAGGATTGGTGCAGAAATTTGGGGGGGACCCCAAGGACTACCATGCTTTTAGGACAGAGATGCAATATGCCCTTAATGTGCAGTTCGATGAGTTCCTTGATGAGGAATCGCGAGTTGCTTTTGTAATTGGGCATCTTGAGAAAGGGGCTAGAGACTGGGTTCGACCCCTAATGGCAACGCACAATGACATACTAAAGGACACAATGAAGTTCTTTCGTGCAATGGATATCATGTTTTCCAGCGAGATTGAGGAAGGGGTGGTGCGCAGACAGCTAATGGCTTGTAAGCAGGGGAGTCGATCTGTCCGTGAATATTGGACTGAGTTTACCATGCTGATTCACAGACTGAGTTGGGATTTATCGGCGGCACCCGTTCAAATGCTATTTGAAGAAGGTCTTTCTTCGGGGGTGAAAGACGAGCTGGCACGGAGCCCCAGGGCGGAGTCTATGGATCAGCTGACCAAATCTGCGCTGACCATAGGAGCGCGGCAGGAGGCAAGAGCCTTGGAGAGGCGGGAAGGGAGAGGGGAACGTTGGAAGGAGTTCCGCATTCCAGACATTCCTGAGCCAGCTTTCCCGCCGGCAGAGCCGATGGAAATCGGAACAGCGCGCGCGCGCGCATTTTCAAAAAACAGCGAGGGAGCTAAGAAGGAGGGAAAGGGCCCCCGGAAATGCTATCTCTGCCAACAGCCAGGCCACTTTGCCAGAGTCTGCCCCCAGAGGAAGGAATGGCAAGGGATGGTGGGAGCTGTTGAGGGGGGAGAAGAAGGGGGAGCGGAGCAGGTAAAAGCCAACGCCTGGTTGCCACAATTGGGGCACTGCAGCCAGGCCAAAGAGCAGTGAAAGTGCCCGTGCCAGAAGCTCCTCGACCTGCTCTAGTGATTGAAGTGTCGCTAGAGCTGCAGAATGGGCACCCCCTAAAAATAAAGGCGCTATTGGACTCAGGCAGCTCCTGCAATTTTATGAGCAAGGAGTTTGCTGCTGAACACCAGATACAGACCATCCCTTTAAGCAACCCCCTGCAGGTGACCACGATTGATGGCAGGGAGTTGTTGGGAGGAGGAGTCCGCTGGCAGACTGTCCCAATGATAATGAGGGTGGCAAGGCACACAGAACTGATAGCGTTTAATGTGGCCACCCTGGGAGGCGCTCCCATTATTTTGGGAATGAGCTGGCTAGCTCTACATGATCCGCTGGTTGGCTGGCATCAAAGAGTGGTGTCCTTTGGTTCAGCACATTGCCTAGAACACTGCAAAGGGGAGAAGGGTTCAGTAGGGGCCCAAGCCACCCTAGCAGGGACTGAAGTAATGGGGAAGGTGAAGGTACCACCACAGTATGCAGATCTCAGCGACGTGTTCAGCGAGAAGGAAGCTGACCAACTACCACCTCATAGACCCTTTGATTGTCAGATCAATTTACTCCCTGGAGCACAGCTTCCCGTGGGCAAGTTGTATGCCATGTCAGACAGGGAAATGCAGGAGTTGCGAGGGTTCATTGACAAGAACCTGAAGAGAGGCTTCATCAGAGAGTCCAAAGCAGCAGGGGGGAGCCCAGTGTTCTTTGTGGACAAAAAAAATGCGGACAAGCCGAGACTTGTATGTGATTTTAGGCGGCTGAATGCAGTGACTGAACCGGTGGCGTTCCCTATGCCCAGAATTGATGATATTTTGACCATGGTGAGGAAGGGAAAGATTTTCACAAAGCTGGATCTAAGGGGGGCGTACAACCTGATACGCATAAGGAAAGGGGATGAATGGAAAACCACCATGTTTACCCCTTTGGGGGCGTTTGAATACCTCGTTATGCCATTTGGATTACAAGCAGGCTCCGCGTGTTTTCAATCTTTTATGAACCACGTGCTGGGCCCTTTGCTCTACAAGAATTGCGTTGCCTTTCTAGATGATGTGTTGGTGTATTCTGAGAATGAGGAGCAACATGTGAGAGACGTCAGAGAAGTGTTGAGCAGACTGCAAGCCAACAGGCTGTGGGTCAAACTGGAGAAGTGTCGGTTCCATACCAAGGAGGTGGAATTCCTGGGGTACCGCCTGTCAGACAAGGGATTGGCCATGGATCCCGGCAAGGTACAGGCAGTGCTGGAATGGAAAACACCCAAAACCAAGAAAGATGTGCAGAGGTTCCTAGGGTTTGGAAACTTTTATCGTAAGTTCATCCGCAACTTCGCCCATCTGACGGCGCCCATCACTGACTGTCTCAGCAGTAAGAAGAAGTTTGTATGGACGGCGGAGGCGGAACGAGCGTTTGAGGAACTGAAAAGGGCCTTCGCCTCTGAAGAACAACTTCTGCATGTGGATTTACGAAAGAAGCTAAGGGTTGAAACAGACGCATCTGACAGAGCCATAGGGGCGGTGCTTCTTCTGCAGCCGGGGAAGGAGGAGTCGGAGTGGCGTCCGTGTGCCTTCTTCTCGCGGAAGCTGAACAAATCCGAGAGGAACTACACGGTGTACGACCGAGAACTGCTTGCTATTCATGAGGCGTTCCGGAGATGGAGGCATCTGCTAGTTGGTGCACAACATAAAGTGCAAGTGTGCACGGACCATAAAAATCTAGAGTACTGGAGAACGGCGCGAGTGCTCAACCAAAGGCAGTTGAGATGGGCCCAAGAGTTCTCCAAATTTAACTTTGAGATTTGTTATGTGCCAGGCCCAGAGAATGTTAGGGCGGACGCTCTCTCACGCAAACCTGAATATTTGGAGGGGGAGGGAGCACCCGAAGAAACCCATATCATTCCAGAGGACCGCTGGGTGTGTGGGGCGACTTTGGTGGGGCAAAGGGAATTGGTAGAGGGTACGGTGCAGGATGCATACGCCCAGGGGAAACTCAGGGATCTCAGAGGGGAGGAAGACAAACCCGGTGGTTTTGAGGAGAGAAATGGGGCATTGTATTATAAGGGAGCGTTATATATACCTGAAGGGGAATTGAGGGAGAAAGTACTCAAGCAGCTGCACGATAGCCCCACAGCAGGGCACTTTGGGCAACACAAAACCATGTGGCTGGTTACCAGGGAATTTTGGTGGCCCAAGGTCAGGGAAGATGTGCGGGAGTATGTGAGAGGGTGTGAACAATGCCAAAGAGCCAAGGGGGAGAGGCAGGCGCCGGCTGGTTTATTAGAACCACTGCCCACACCTGAGAGACCGTGGGAAGCAGTGGCAATAGATTTCATGACTGATCTGCCAAGGTCTAGAGGGAAAACAGCCATCATGGTTGTAGTAGACCTGTTAACTAAAATGGCCCACTTCATAGCCTGCTCACATGCGGTTACAGCAGAAGAAACCGCCAAATTGTTTGTAGAGAATGTGTTTAGGTTGCATGGCGCCCCCTTGAGGGTGGTTTCAGACCGAGGGAAACAATTTACTTCCAGGTTCTGGAGGAAGCTCATGAGCTTACTGCATGTAGAGGTTAATTTCTCGACGGCCCGTCATCCTGAAACCAACGGGCAGGCGGAAAGAGCAAATGGGGTTCTCCAACAATATTTGAGGTGTTATGTTAATGACAGAGAGAATGATTGGGTGGAGAAGCTGGCGTTGGCAGAATTTGCCTACAACAATGCAGAGAACGTGTCCACGGGGATGAGCCCCTTTTTGGCTAATCACGGGTGCCATCCCAGAGCCTTCCCAGGGGGGGAGGGGGAGAACTGGAGCGTTCCAGCTGCAGAACAGTTCGTGGAAGAAATGGAAGCGATCCATCGCCAGCTCCAACTCAACTTAAACAGGGCTAAGGAGGAATATAAGAGGCAAGCAGACAAAAACAGAAGGGAAGGTGAAAGCATCAGGGTGGGGGACCAGGTGTGGCTGTCAACCCAAGGGTTGCCATTCAAAGGAGGTTGTAAGAAATTAAGACCCAAAAGGCTGGGTCCGTTTGAAGTCATACAGCAGGTCAATCCAGTGGCTTTCAGGCTCCGGTTACCGAACCACATGAAGCTGCACCCAGTTTTTCACAGGTCGTTGCTGTCACCGTATAGAGGAGACAGTGAGGGGAGGGTCACTAGGGGACCAGCAATGGAGGAGAAGGAACACAGCTACCATGTAGCGGAGATCCTCGATTCCAGGTGGAAGGGAGATCAAGTAGAGTATTTGGTAATGTGGGAAGGGGAACCGGAGTCGGAAAACACCTGGGTTAGGGCAGAGGATGTCAATGACGAGGTTTTAATAGAGACTTTTCATCAGAGGTTCCCACGTAAACCTCAGCCTGTAGCGAGGTTCCGAAGGGAATACTTTGCCACCACCGACGAGGAAGAGGAGTTGGAGGGGTTCCCAGATTCTGAAGAGGAGGAGGATTCAGCTGGCCAGGACGACGATCGATGGAGAGAATTGTTCGAGACGTCAGAAGATGAGGAAGATTCGTTTCGGGGTTTTAGCCCTTCACCTCCCAGGGGGGAGGAATTGGGAGGGGGTGAGGGGGGCCCTGGAGGGGAGGTGGATGTCAGGGAACTGCCATCAGAGCATCAGGTGGTGGAGGGACTCAGGCAGGATGAAAGAGACTCAACTGCTGAAGCAGGGACCAGCAGGGGGAGGAGTGGGTCTCTGAGGGAATGCGAGCAGGAGGGAGGGCTCAGGGAGGCTTCCAGCGAGAACAGTGGGGAGGTATCGGAGTCTCCCATAGGGAGACCCATACCTCGCAGGAAACTGTCACGCCGTGAGTCCAGGAGACGCGTTTCCGTTAAGGAACTTCTTTGCTGGAAACGCTTCCGCAGACAGCCACTGTCGGACTCTACTAGTGACTAGAGCAGACATGTCTGAGGAGCTCCGTCACACACGGAGGTTTGTGGGGGCGCACAAACTCTGAGGGAGCACGTTTTCACGCACAAGCAGCTAATCAAACCCTCACACAGTGTTTTCGTACGCTCCGGCATTTGTCACAGTGTTTTGCTGTGCCAGAAGCGGTTTAGTCATGCTAGCCACATAACCTGGAAAGCTGTCTGCAGACAAACGCCAGCTCCCTCGGCTTAAAGCGAGATGAGCATCACACCCAATATTTGACTTTTGACTGGACTTGACCGTCGAGGGGTCCTTTACCTTTACTTCTTCTTCTTCTTCTTCTTTACCAACACATGCAATATGCTTGGGATAGCGCTGATTCTTTTTTGCCTCTGTACCTGTTCTCCGCATTCAATATTTTATAATAATCTCTGACATCTTAAAATAAGCTTACGTTCACAGGGCAGTTACAAGATTCCACGCAACACTTGGGTCAAAGTACGGCTTACTCACTTCAGGAGAACTTAAGAGGGTGATCTCAATTCCCCCTTGTTCTCCCCTTAGTGCCAACCAAGCTTTTGCTGTGCACACCCACTTCTCATCTAACATTCCTCTACATCTATACTGCCTCCACATAATAGCAGCGCCATACGATAGGCAGATCCCTGATGAACTGAGGCAGTTTGATGGGGAAGGAAGGGGAGAGCTTTTCGCTACAGAGGGAAAGCGGTGATAGTGCCTGCATAGTTAGAGGAATGCCTTTTCTCCCCCCACTTTTTTTTTTACATTACATTTGTATCATAAGTCTTGTAAGCATACAAACAGGACTTAGTGTCACGCAGGTCATTATTCCTCATTGGGTTTTGTGTCAGTTTAGTTCTACATTGTAGGATTTGGAATGAGAAACGCTTACTTAAGCATATGCAATGTGTTTTATGGGAAGGAAGAGAGTGGATTAGTTTTTGTGACCAGAATGAAAGATTCCACATAAACGTTTGGAATGGATGCAGCTTTCGCCTCAGTTTAATGCTCGTAGAGCCAGTACCGGAGAACTAAGCTGTGTAATAATTACTTGCGGGAAGCATGCTCTTGCAGAGGGCATCCAGCAGACAACAGCTCTGTGGAAAACACATACTTTACACAGACAAGGTGTTGGGTTCAACCCCTGACATCTCAATTTGGAAGGATTCAAGGAACAAGTGGTCATATTTGATTTGATATTGTATTTCCACTCTGCTTTTCATTCAAATAAATCTCAAAGCGACTTACAACCAGTGTTTGAGACCATGGAGATGACCCTACCAGTCAGTGTAAAAACAAAACAAAACAGAGGGCTAGATGAGTGATTAGTCTGACTTCGTGCAAGACAGCTTCTTACGTACTGAAAGGCCACTTGGTTGCTTAAATAGAGATTTCAGACCTCAGTTAAGTATTTTTTCTTGGGGAGGCATTAGCAAGCAGGCATTAATGTGACGCATATGACGCATGCAGTAGGAGGATGATCTAATGTGCACACGTCCTGCAAAGGAGGCCATACGGACCATGCCTTCCTATGCTTGTACATGCAGTAACGTGTACACAAAGGAAGCATCACAACTTGTGGTCCATAGGGCAATCTCATGTTAATTCCTACAAGATTAGGCACTGCATAACAAGTGAAGCAACTCATCGTTCTGGGGTCTCTTGGATTTTTGCACTCGGATGGTTTCAGCTCCAGATTTGAGCGAGGATGGGCAAAGTCCACTCCAGTGGGTCCCCCTTCTACATAGCTGGGCCTCTCCAGACAGTGCCATACAGCTGGGTCTGAGAGTCATCAGAGCATTGTGGAAAATTAAATATGCTTTACCAGGTGTCAGGGACATGGCTGAATCAAAGTTTGCTGACCCCTGTAGTGTAGATGAAGGAATGCCAGTACAAATGGAGACAGAGTCTGACTCTGGAGACGAGGAATTACAGCCACAGCCAGAGCAGGATTGGGCTAGTTTGGGGCCCCTTTACCAAGAGTTCTCAGACTCAGAAAGCTCACATGCAGAGGGAGGGGAGGAGATAGATGACATTGAGGGGGTTGCTATGCAACTGGGAGGCAGTCATTGTTTAGAGGGATCTTTGTTTGATAGCGGGGGGCGGAGAGTTCACCCATCTTCTCCTCGAACCAGAAGAGCTGAAAGGGTTAAAATGCAATGAAAGTGTAAGAGAGGAAGAACTGGACTTTGGCACCCTTCATGCTGTGACAGGGGCGGAGACTCAGAGTGACCAACTCGTAGCTAATGGTGGCAGGATGTAAATTGGATGTAAATTGTAAATAAACATACATAAAACTGCCAGAGACTCATTAATTCTTATCAGAGCTTGCTTGCCTGCCTGAGATCACTATGCCAGGTGTTGGTAGTAGGCCCTGTTGGGGTCTTGGTATTAAATTCCAGTAGCAGACAGAATGATGTGGCAGCACTCACTTGAAGGTTGCATCACTGCTGTTT
This sequence comes from Podarcis bocagei, assembly GCF_964188305.1. Lineage (NCBI taxonomy): Eukaryota > Metazoa > Chordata > Lepidosauria > Squamata > Lacertidae > Podarcis > Podarcis bocagei. Next base: position 18,077,805 of record NC_138137.1, on the reverse strand, counting down.
ACTGGGAGGCAGAGATGAAGGGGGAAGGCAACAGTGATGTGTTGCAGGGTAAAGACATCAGCAGGAGCGCAAATTTGACTGTGCTGGTGCATTTTCACCATACTGAACTCCCCACCACTTTGCCCCTCCCTCACTATCTCCTGGTAATCAACAGGACCAACTGGAAATCCACCAGCTCCTTCAGGAACCTGTGCTGGGTTTGGATGTGGAAGATCTGGGTTCAGGACTCTGCTTACCTGTTTAGCTGGTGTATAATTTCAAAAGGATTATGACGATGATAAATAAGATAAAAAAACAACCTTGAAAGTTCTTGATGCTGAAGAAGAGGTGGTAATGATACCAACCAAGAAGATGGTCATCACATTTATACTAAGACATAGGAACCTGAGACCGCAGCATACGTACTTAGAGTAGAGGCAAGCCCAGTGGGTTATATTTAAGGGGTAAAACATGCATACAACTTTTGCTGTGAATATTTGTATTAGGAGAAAAGGAAGAGGAAATTAATTTGCAGCTGTTTTCTGCCTAATATGTTTCCCTAAGAAACAAGGAAAACCTATCTCACCTTGAGGGACTTGAATGATCTTTTAGAAATTTCCCTCACCCTAAACGCGTCAACCCCAGTTATTGATGTGCATAAGGAATTCTCTAAGTCCATGCTCACTCTTTTGCTTTTCTCTGAAGCCTGGTAATAGGTCAGGCTTTCTCTGAATTTACTGCTGCTAAAGAACTTCATTCCACCTGCTGATTTTTCTCTTCCTTCCGAAATGACAGGCAATCTGGGTGCTTCCTGTTTGGGGCTACTTAGCGCTGGATCTGTGCTTAAGAGGCAAATCCACATGGATCAGCAGGACAGAATCTCAGGCACTACTCCCAGTGGAAATACAGTTTTCAAGTGAGCTCAGGCAGCTTTCAAGGCAATTCCACTGCTGTGGAAACAGTAAAGTGTCCATTATTTCGCAGACCCCATCTGTTAACAGCACATTAAAATAGAAAAGGCATAAAGGAGGAGATTCTACTTTTCGCTAGAGGATAAGCTATTGAGTTGGCTTTGTGTCATGCTTCACAAATCTATAGCAGTGGTGAGGAGGGCGAAGGGAAGCATATATATAACAGCTCTAGGATTGTCAACTTTTTTCTGGCAGATTTCTGTAACGTGAACAGCTGCTCCTCAAGCAGCAACTGCTACTAAAAGTAACAGGTAATATTCTTCACAGTACAGAGAAAAGGAAGAGGGGTATGGAAGTTCATCGGCCAGATTTATGTCCAGCAGCCAGTAAGAACATAGATGCTCTGCCAGGGGGAAAAAAAAATCTGGCAACCCTAGAACATAAGATGCAGGACAGGGCCTTGTTAGTGGCTGTTCCAAGACTTTGTAACTCCCATCCTAGAGAAATTAGATATGGTCCCTCCTTGTTATCCTTCTGCCACCTGGTGAATACTTTCTTTTTTCCAACAGGCTTTTGGGAACTAACTGTTTTAAGGAAAGGGTAGGTGCTGTTACGTTTTTATTGTAATAATCTTTATGTTTTAATAAAACATTTAATAGAATATATACAGAGGGAATATATATTCTATAATGTTTAATTGTTTTTTAATGATAACGTTTCCCCCCTGTGTTTTTAGTTGTTTCTGTTTTAGCTGTAACCCACCTTGAGTCCCTACCAGAAAATAAGGCAGGACACACACACACACACACACACACACACACACTCAGCTTCATTGTGGTAAATCAGGTTCCTAAAAGAGGTAAAGCTGCTTGCATTCTTTATGATGAGATTTATCTCCCTCAAAATTATTGGTGCTTATAATGTTTTGGATCAGTCACTTTCAGGACAATGTTAGGTGTTACACCCATTCTCCATGACTAGAGAATAGATTTCTCTCTCTCTCTCTCTCTCTCTCTCTCTCTCTCTCTCTCTCTCTCACTCTCACTCTCTCTCTCTCTCTCTCAACTAAAAAAAGTGTCCATGTGAATATTGTGGTTATCTAATAAACATTCAGGCCTTTTCTTTTACTGGATTTGCACTCCAGCCCTATGCAGGGATCAGTTAATTGAAATAAATGATCTTATGCCTAGCCATACAATAAGACTGGGCTGTTGATGGTGTAGCTAAGAATGTATGGAAGTCCCTTAGGGAAATTGGTACATCTCTTGAAACTTTTTCTTTTTCATTTTCCTCAGATGTTTCGCCTAGGGAGAACCCCTCCCCAGATTTCTTTTTCAATCCCACTTCAAGTGAAATCAACCTGAGACATTTTGCAATTCTTTTGTCTCCCCTAGGAATTCCCCAAGTTGCATTGCATGGCTTTGGAAAAATTGTGACGGCAACTACATGTGTACCTATTATGTTAGGATCAAGGCTTGAAATGACAAGTTGTGACAGCTATGTCTACCTGGGGGAGACATAGCTATTTGTGGGCTGTGTCTCCTCAACTGGATCAGGCAGATTTCTCTAAGCCAGGGCTTAGGTAAAAGGTAAAGGACTCCTGACAATTAAGTCCAGTCGCAGACGACTCTGGGGTTCTGGCGCTCATCTCGCTTCACAGGCCAAGGGAGCTGGAGTTTGTCCGCAGACAGTTTTTCCAGGTCATGTGGCCAGCATGACTAAGCTACTTCTGGTGCAACAGAACACCAGAACCAGAGCAGCACATGGAAACGGTGTTTACCTTCCCGCAGGAGCAGTACCTATTTATCTACTTGCACTTTTTTGGGCGTGCTTTCAAATTGCTAGGTTGGCAGGAGCAGGGACCGAGCAACGGGAACTCACCCCGTCACAGAGATTCGAACCGCTAACCTTCTGATCTGCAAGCCCAAGAGGCTCAGTGGTTTAGACCACAGCACCACCCACGTCCCTTTTGGTTACCTGAGGGTAAATCTATATCATGAACAAGCAGGGAAGAAAGATTGGCATGGGATCTTCTACTCTGGTGAATCCCGTCACCTAAGGCAGCCACCTTACCTTGCTTCATGGATGCGACGGCCCTGAATATAGATCTACGTTGGGATCTGCTTCCCTGGTAAATCCTGCTGCCTGAGGTTGACCTGGTTGTATGGTTGACCTGTTGCATTGCTGCAGTTGCTGTTCAGGCTGCAGATCTCTGTTTTGAGGGACAGCCTCAACAATACAGAGGTGATACTGCTTCAGTGGTGGCCTGGGGAGCTCCATGAAGTGCTCAGGCTGGATACTCTTTAAGACCGGATTTTACATGTTGTTGCTTCAGCAGCAGCCATTCTCAAACTGATGCTTCATTAGGAGCTGCAACTCAGTCTGCTGCTGACTTGAAAGTGTGTACATGTGGTGTGGGAGGCTGTAGGAGGAAGGGGAGATGGGGGGGAACCCCTATCTCTTTCTTCTGTGAGCACTACTGCTGGATCTCATCACCTCCCATGAACTTAACTAATCTTTCCATTCAGAGATAGAACACTCCACATACAACCTGTTTTAATTTCTGACAATCTAAATGACAGATTTCAGTAAGATTAAAAATACAGTGGTACCTCGGGTTACATACGCTTCAGGTTACAGACTCCGCTAACACAGAAATAGTGCTTCAGGTTAAGAACTTTGCTTCCAGGATGAGAACAGAAATCGGGCTCCGGCGGCGCGGCAGCAGCAGCAGGAGGCCCCATTAGCTAAAGTGGTGCTTCAGGTTAAGAACAGTTTCAGGTTAAGTACGGACCTCCGGAACGAATTAAGTACTTAACCCGAGGTACCACTGTACAAACAACAAAGCAGCGACAAATTTAAAACAGTACCAACAAGAAAATAGCAGCATGATGCAGAAGAGAAAACCCCAGTCAGTTTGACATGGTTCAGCAATCTGGTGCTCTCCAGATGTTTTGGACTATATCTCCCTTCATCCACAACCAGCACAACCAGTTGTCAGGGATGATGGTTATCGTAGTCCTACAACATCTGGTGAAACCTGCTTTAAAAACAAAACTGTCTGCAGCGGCCATCAGTTGTATTGTCATGCTGGCCTGTATCTGAGCTAAAATTGCTTCAGTCCAAAACTGACACATAATACTCCTGACTGATATATTGCTTCAGGAAATATCCATGTGATGTGAGGCAAAGAGGCTCTGCCCCAGGCAGTCTGCCCTGTTTTTGCTTTTCTTTCACCTGCTGTGGCTTTTATGTGAATCCTGTTTTGTGGCATCAACTGCAATTGCTGAGCAGTCAATAGCTCCCCGGTTGATCAGTATTCTTTTCCCTATCTGGGAGCCTGAGATAATGCAAAAGGTTAACAAGGCATTCAGTCTGCAGAGATTTTGCTTCAGTGTGTGTGGGATTATGACACTATCTGCTCTTTTACTAAAACTTAAGTGCAATTGAAACATACACAACAGAGACTATGGATGGGGAGAAATGCTGTTCGGTTTACCTGTTAATGTGAACCTAAGTCATTTGCATTTCCCAACCAATAGGCAAGTCGATTCACAGTCCTCTGAATTTTGTTCTGCAGTTTTCCCACCAAAAAAATGTACCGAAAATGCATATATTTGGGGAAAGTGTGCATAAAAAATGCATATATTCATGAAAACAAGATGGGAATGAATTATATTAGGGAAATTGTCACCTGCAAAATTGTAAATACTAAACAGAAAAAAAATGTTGAAAGTAGCAATATTATGATTCAGAACATGGTTTCCCAAACGTGGGTCTCCAGCTGTTTTTTTGGACTACAACTCCCATCATTCCTAGCTACCAGTGGCCAAGGATGATGGGAATTGTAGTCCAAAACCAGGTAGAGACCCAAGCTTGAGAAACCCTGGTTTAGAAATCACAAACTGAGGTCACTCAGACTGAACACTGTGTCCGCTTACCAGAAAAACTGAAACTAACATATTTGACCATTCATATCAGAGAGGTCTATATTCAAATGGAGGCATCCAAAATATTTGGGTAAATGGAGGACACCATCATAAATGAAGGACATTTCCCCCACTTCCATGACTTTCCTAGCTACCTTCAGAAGCACTGACAAGATTGAGGGGATATTGGGCATGTTCCCTAGGGTGGGGTATGGTCAGTGTTGGGAGACAGGCATTTAAATATTCCTCTCATTCAGTTCCCCAATCTGAATTCACTTGCATTCTTACTGGGATGAAAAAGACAGGACCCATATTATACTTGCCTCCCCCCCCGCCCCCCACCCCCAGCAAAACTATTAGTAGTTTCATTGGCAAACTGCATTTTGCTTAGGGAAACGGCATAGAGGGAGGAATGCTAAAACGGATAGCCAGTTGTCTTTCTCACCCCACCCCAAAGCTGCTTCTGAACTTTAGAAAAGACATCAGAAATTTGATTAGATGACTGAGACATGGAGCAAATGATATTTTGCCTGGCGACCATTCTTCATGTTCTGTCAAACGACAGTCTCGACTTTGAAATTGTTACTGTTTTGTTTTCTAAACAATTGTAAAATGGTCATGGATTTATAAAACACAAACCAGACTAAAATTACAGGAAAACAGAGCTAGAATACAAATAGGTCTGTGTGTGGGGAAAGAGGAATTCCAGAGCAGAAATCCCTTGAGACCTCTTGTAGGGTCTCTTGAGGTTGCTTAAAGATCCATTTTAGGGAATTCATTCATTCAGTAGCTTAATTGGGGGTGTAGCCAGTAGGGATGTATTGATGATACATGATGGGAACACTGGGTGGGAGGCATCACTAATACTGAAAAGAATTGGGAAATTATGCAGAATTAATCAGATGACTTCATGAAATGGAGTAACAGAAATCTGATGAAATTCAGTCGTGCAAAAGCATATGATCATAATGCTGGGACGTAATGAAAAATCTTTGGTTGTACATGAGGATTTTCCAGCAGAAAATAGCAGAGGAGGGGAGATGATCTGGGGATGCTGGTCAGTGTAATGATAATATTCCTTTAATACTGAGAGCTTCAAATTTTAATAGGCAAGTCAGGTGGCATTTGGGCTTAGTTCGGGTTACAAAGAACAGGGAGACATGTAGAGACCACCCAGAAGTTTGAAAGGTTTCACCTTTAAATAAAATCTGTGGTTTGGATCCTGAATAGGTTAGCCATGCTTTAGCGCTGTTGTGATCAATGCCACTTAAGTTAGTGATTAACTTTCTCTGGGTTCATTGTTTATGAAGTAGAAGTCTTCACAAAGCAATGATAACCTAATAGTCAAGGTCTCTGAAAGCCATCAATGATGTGTAGCTTCAGAAAGGAACTTGTACTTTGAGTAATGGTAGGCTTAAACCCAGAGTAGAGAACCTTTTCCTCCAGATGTTGAACTACAACTCTCATCAGCCCTAGCAGACATGCCAGAGGCCGGGGATGATGGGACTTGTAGTTCGGCAACACCTGGAGGTGTTCTCCACTCCTCCTCAAATGATTAAGGCTGCAATCCTGTGCACACTTATTTATGAGTGAGAACCCATTCAGTGAACACCATGTTGTAGAATGGTGGGGTCCAAATTTAACAAATAAATACATAATGGATCTTTTTTTTTTAATCAAACCCGTAGAACTTCTTAGTAAACACGCACAAGGGTTATGCCTGCAGTTTATAAAAACATGACTTTCCCAGTACTGTGTGTTATAAACTAAACCTGTTGCTGGCCACAAAATGCAACACAAGGTTACCATGTTTACAGTCCAACCAAATTTATTCCTTTGTTTACATGGTTGGCTGTTTCTGGGCCTGGCTCGCCTTTTTTGTCTTAATTAATACAGATGTGCTCCTGAAGATCCCCATCTGGTTTTGTCCATTAAATGTGCAAGCACAGATGTTTAAATCAAATATTGATAAATACAGCTTGGAATACAAAGGCTTCTCTTGTAAGCAAAACTTGTGTAGGTGCATTGTTTGTGATGTGTCACTCAAGTTTTCTGCATTCCCATCTGCTTGCATCAGGTCTTAGAGAAGGAGAGGATGTGGGTTCCCTAAATTGACTATGGAATTAGGCTTGGAACTTGTGTTCACTTTCCAGTCTCAAAACTATACTGATATCAATATGTTTCCTATGGCATCTCCCAGTCTCTTTCCCAATTGCAGCTGTTCAGCATAGGTACACTATTTTAATCTGTTTTATAGTTTGATCCCCACCAAGGGCTTGTTTAAATTATGGCCAGAAAATTTATTTGAGACACATCTTTGTGGTATTGAGCCCAGAAAGCTTTTGGTTTTTTTTGAAGCCCATATCTGAGTTTCTCATTAGTTAATGCTTTTACTTAGGGTTCTTATTTCATTTATTTGTTTGTTTATTAGATTTACATGCTAACCTTCACCCAAAGAACATGGGATGGTTTACAACAGCTTTGCAATTTGGCTGAAGATGAGTGCCTTTAGGCACATCGCAACCATCTCCCATGTGTACAGATTTAGGAGACAAAACATCTGAATCAGAGGTCATAGCTTTATTCAAAATAGAGTCAAAAGAACATAAGGAGAGCCTGCTGCCATTGGCCCACCTAGAGCAGCATATTGTTCTCACCCTGGCCAACCAGATACCTGAGGGAAGCTCACAAGCAGGAACTGAATGCAGTGGCGTAGCGTGGGTTGTCAGCACCCGGGGCAAGGCAAGTAATTTGCGCCCCCTAACCCGTGGATTTGCGCCCCCTAACCCTAACCCCCAGATGTTGCGCCCGGTGTGGCCGGCCCCCCCTGCACCCCCCACGCTACGCCACTGACTGAATGCAATAACACCCTTTCCTCCTGTCATTTCTAGCAACCCGGTATTCGGAAGCCTACTGTCTCCAGCAGAGGAGGTAGAAATGTGTGTCAGAGTTTGCAGCCACAGATAGCCTTATCCTCCATTTATTCGCCTAATTCTCTTTTAAAATCATCTCAGTTGGTGGCCATCAATGCCTCCTGTGGGAGCAGTTTCCATAATTTAACTGTACACTCTATGAAGAAGTACAGTGGCACCTCGGGTTACATACGCTTCAGGTTACATATGCTTCAGGTTACAGACTCCGTTAACCCAGAAATAGTACCTCGGGTTAAGAACTTTGCTTCAGGATGAGAACAGAAATCACGCGGCAGCAGTGGGAGGCCCCATTAGCTAAAGTGGTAACTCAGGTTAAGAAAAGTTTCAGGTTAAGAACGGACCTCCCAAACAAATTAAGTTCTTAACCCGAGGTACCACTGTACTTGTCTAGACAACTATAGATATTTGCAGTCTCGTCTTGTTCCTGAAGCAAACTGAGTCCTAGAGGACCCAGGTTCCAGTTTAACTGGGACATAATTTTGTCCTTTTCCAATGCCCAGGCTGTGTGTGCTGTTCGTTATGTAGCCAAAATGGTGCCAGCTTTGCAGAACGTGTATGTGTGTGTGTGTTTGTGTGTTTTATTATCAGGAGGCTTGCACAATTTCTAAAGCAAAACCAAAACAAAACCCACAACCCAATCAGAAAGAAGTCTACTCTGTAGCCATGGGATGCTGGCGTTATTGCTAAGAGAGAAAAGTGGAAAATAGAATGGCGGGAAATAGAATAGCATAGCTGCAATTTTGAGCAACTGCTCCACACACTAGATCATATATATAAATTACGTTTTCTCTTTGAATGTGATTGATATATTTTAAATCCCAATAATCTATGGACCTGGCTCCGCTGTGCAAAACGCAGTGAATTGGTACCTGTCTTCACAGTTCACAATTTACGTGTTCATAGACAGAATTGAACATGCATTTTGTGCAGTCGCATTTTGTGCAGAATAAATTATATCCAACAACAGCGTTCAAGTAGATGTGGCCGCAAATAGTTTATTTTGAGGGGGGCCCGGAAACACACCACGAACATGTTACTACTGTAATCCTTTATTTGCAGTCATGTATACCTTCCTGAAACCTTTATCTCACAGGCTCAGAAAGAAGGGATTGTTTGTTTTATCTGGAGCTGTTTTGTTTGCTCTGTAATAAGTCGAAGAAGCTGAAGAACTGCTAGGGGCCAGAAGATGAAATTTGATGGGCTTAGCTTTGATTTGGGAGGGTTTCCCATGAAAATCAGTTAGGAGTTATGATCCACTGGAAAATGCACAAATGGGAAACAAAGTTTTCTCTCCTAAGGCTTGCCAGATAACTGGCTAGCCATAGTTTGTGTACAAGGGAGGGTTGTGGGTTTGAGCTTACTCATTTAACTCCTCTTTATTCATAATAAAAACAAATGGTTTATAGTGCAACCCTATGCATATCAAGTATATAGAACTGCAGTGTAGGGTTGCCATACATCTTGAATTTCCCAGGCATAGCTGGTATTCGGCCCTTGTTAGCAATACCTGGGCAGAAATCGCTTAAATGTCTGGGAAAATCCAGACACATAGGAGCCCGTGGAAGTGTAGATTTTGGCGAATTTAATTAAAAATAGCTCAGAAACTCAACAACTTTGCCCAAAAAAGCTCCAGGTTTTCAGCTTTTGAAATATGGCAACCCTAGTACATTGGTACCTCTGGTTGCAGATGGGATCTCTTCCGGAGGTCCGGTCAGATCCCGAGGTTTCCGCAACCTGAGGACTGCTTCTGCGCATGTGCGTGTGGTGAAACCCGGTAAAATACTTCTGGGTTTGCTTCGCACACATCCCGAAGTTTACGTAACCTCAAATTCAATTGTGCTGTCATTTGTACATGCACAAGGGGCTAACTCGAAGGCACACACCTCAGTTTAATTGTGGCTTGTGTTTTCCAATCAGATGGAAGAAGGTTTGTGGCTAATGTCACTTCAAACACCAGTGGTGGGAGTGCACTGAAACTGGAGTAAATGATAAGAATATGTGACCAAAGATCCAACTTCCACTTTCTCTCCCACCCTGTTTGCAAACAAATCAATATTGCTGACCACCACCCATGGTCCTCTGCACTGCATATTGTGAACAAGATTATTCAGGAATACAAGTACAGTGGTGCCCCACAAGACGAATGCCTCACAAGGCAGAAAACCCACTAGACGAAAGGGTTTTCCGTTTTTGAGCTGCTTCGCAAGACGATTTTCCCTATGGGCTTGCTTTGCAAGACGAAAACGTCTTGCGAGTGTTCCGGTTTTTTCGCTCCCCCCCCTTTTTCTAAGCCGCTAAGCCGCTAATAGCCTTTTAGCCGCTAATCCGCTAAGCCTTTAATAGCCGCTAAGCCTTTAATAGCCGCTAAACCGCTAATAGCGCTAAGCCGCTAATAGGGTTGCTTCGCAAGACGAAAAAACCGCTAGACGAAGAGACTCAAGGAACGGGTTAATTTCGTCTTGCGAGGCACCACTGTAATTAGGAATATGCAGCACTAGACACTGTGCCTGACAAATGGTGGAGTCCCTAGATTTTGCTTCTGGTATATGAAGCACTAAAGAGTTGAAGACCTGCTTTTCTGAAATATCACATTTCCCCATATGATCGTGCTGGAGTTCTTACGTCATCCAATGAGGCTCTCTTGTGGGAGCCATATGCTCCAGAAGTTAATTTAACACAGCTTTTAGTGTGTTGGTATCCACACATTGGAATGCACTATCTTGTTGGTACAATACCAACAATTTGTTCTTTAAGGTGATGCCTCCTTAAGAATTTTTTTATTCCTTAAGATATATCGGGGTAGCACTGTCAGAGATTGTTCAATGTTAGTTTTACAGACGGATATACTGTGTTGTTATTGTTTTAACTTTGCATCTTGCTTTTATTATATTTTTATGATGCAATTTTTGAATAGTGAGTGCTTTATAAATTCTTTAAATAAATAATCAATAATTTAAGGCAACAATCCTAAATATATTTAGCAAGGAATTCAAGTAGGAGTTATTGTCCGTAATGGGCTTTCATCTGAGTAAACATGCATAGGATTCATCTCTTAAAATCCTTTCTTACCTCACCAGAAAAAAGTACAGTAGTTTAAATGGCATGTAAGCATTCCATTGTGAACTTAAAAACTTCTCTAAGAAAATGTGTTTGCTTTCCTACAGATCAATATGTACAGTATACATGGCAGATGCTATTATCTCAGTGTTTTACAGAAAAGTGACTGATTAAGGGTTCAATCCTATATTTGCCAGCTGAGAAGGCATAGGATTTGGCAGAAACCTTGCTATGCTGGCAGAATAACAGGTCCCCTAATGCCATGATAGAAAAACCCAGATATTCAGTGGAATACACTTGCAATGGAGCGAAAATACACTGCTGAAACATACGAAACAGGACAGAGTCCCCCAGTGTCGTGATATTATAGGATTGCTCTGCCAAATACTTTAATCTAGACAAATTCTTTTGTTTAGTGTACATTGATACCAGTAAAGCGCAAAATAGAAGATCAAATGTTTTATGCTGTAAATTGTGCTTTCTCTAAATTAACGCTAGAAATAATACCAATACCTTGAATTCTCTCTTTTTTTCAAAAACAAAATTGCAAGAAAATAAAATGGCAACAGAATATGTGAAATATATGCATGTGCTTTATAAAAAGTAACACTATTAAATACCAGGCTTTAAAATGCTTGCAGTATGTGCTCTGTGGGATTATGGTGCCTTCATATAAATGCTGCGAGCATCAAGAGACTTAATTCCAGCTTTAAATTAAGCAGTTTGGGGAAGTATGTTCTGGTATTAAATGGCAAATCCTATGAATTGCTCTTAGGACACTTTCCTGGTGAATAAAAGGAGAAAGATATATATGTTGGATTTCACAAGTCTTGAAAAGTACACACACACACACACACACACACACACACACACCACAGAGTCTTTTTGTATGGATTGGTGAAGCTTAACAGTAGATAGTCACTAATTTTGTTTGTGTGCATGTACATGCACACAAACACACAAATTAGTAGGAAAATTGCTTTATTCTTGTAAGTTTTTCTGTCTTCTTTGTTTCTTTTAGGGGAGCCCTCCATGGTAGTGTTATTGCTGTGAACAAATCCCAATAGTTTATGCTGTTTAATTAAGTTGTTGTTGTTGTTGTTGTTGTTGTTGTTGTTGTTGTTAATCTTATGAAAACAATTGTGGTCCTGTAAAATATGGCCTTCCTTTCACTTTGATTAGGCATTCACAGTGCAACCCTCTATGTGTCTACTCAAAAGTAGGGACGCGGATGGTGCTCTGGTCTAAACCACTGAGCCTCTTGGGCTTGCCAGTCAGAAGGTCGGCCGTTCGAATCCCCATGACGGGGTGAGCTCTCTTTGCTCTGTCCCAGCTCCTGCCATCCTAGCAGTTCGAAAGCACACCAGTGCAAGCAGATAAATATGTACCGCTGTGGTGGGAAGGTAAATGGCATTTCTGTGTGCTCTGTTCTCCGGTGTCACGGTGTTTCGTTGAGCCAGTAGCCGTTTATTCATGCTGGCCACATGATCCGAAAAGCTGTCTGTGGACAAACGCTGGCTCCCTCGGCCTGAAAGAGAGATGAGCGCCGCAACCGCATAGTCGCCTTTGACTGGACTTAACCACCCAGGGGTCCTTTACCTTTATATATATTTTTAACCTACACATTGATAGCAGGGCTTGTTTCCCACCAAATGCATATAGGATGCCACCCTAAGATAAAACTATTATTAGATCATTCCACTGGAATATTAAAACTCTACTGTTCCTATGTAAGAAGCTAACAATTCCTGCATGTTCAGAGCATGCTTGCCACAGGCAGCCTTGCCAAATGTGCACAATCTGACCCCATGAACTGAATGCTCAGGGTTCCAGCTTGCACTCATTTAGCACTGCAGACATTTTCTGAATGACCATTCAGTGCTGGGGAGGGGTTGGCACAGGGCATCCTGGCTGGGGCTGATGGGAATTGTAGCCCCAAACAGCTGAGGGCACCTGGTTGGCAAAGGCTGGGCTAGAGTCTATATAATTTCATGAGAACATGGTAATAATTAAATCACAATACACTCATTCTGCATAGAATACCCCATGATTTGCTAGGGTTGGGGTTTTTTTGTGGGGGGGTTGTACTGAAAAAAAGAATAAAACTTTCCACACTGCATATTAGAAAATGGCTCCGGAAACTATGTTATTTCGGTTTCTACTAGAATGCAATTTGGCTGGAGCACATTTGTATTAATCAGTCTGCTCTAGGAAATAAACACCTACATTTATTGTGTCATTTTAACTTCACTCCTAACAGCATTTGCACAGGAAAATAGATATTATGCAACCTGATACTCGTTAACTGGGTGTTCACGAGCTGTGATGGATTACTTTTAATGGTTGGTATTTACCTACTTCATTAAACGTTCCTTGATAGACTGCTATATAGGGACATGGAGAGAAAAGAGCTTTTAATATTTTTCATTCAGATTAGCGCAATGCAGTTTGCGCGTGTGTGTTTTAAAATAAAGCTATCTAAACTTCGACGTTTTCCTAAAGCCCTGGACTCCTTACCCTTACATGCTTTTGTCACTATCTGACTGGCCAGGTGCCATTTTCATGCCAGTATCCATGGCAACATCTTTAAGGATAAAATAACAGAAATGTGAGGAAGCCGCTTGCCCACAGAAAAATAAAAAAGCTGCCACAGTCTTGGTGCCAGAGCCCTGACTAGACAGAATCCCAAAGCACTTTGCATTCCAGAAGAGTTAGGCAGGTTTACTACAGCTGGTTTCACTTAAAGGGGCAGCGTCGCCCTCCGCTCCAGCAGAGCAGGGGAATGTTTTGTAACTGATTTTCTCATATTTCGAAGGTTATCTATTAATATTTCCATACGAATTACCCTCCCCCCCCAACTACCTTATTGGCTTCTTTGCATAATATCATTCTGTTGGTTAAATAGGTTTCTTATTGGCTCCTCAGTTTTAACATGAAACACTACTCCCAATAAGCTAGGGAATTTTCCAGGGGAGCTGTTTACTGGCAGATAATATCTTACCAAAACATTTTCTGTGCTGGCGGGCCTGGCTGGGTGTTTTACAGCATTACCCTGTATGTGTTTTACTCAGTCTCATGACTGCTATGCTGCTTTGAGCTTTCTCCCAGGTAAAGGTGCTCACAGGATTACAGTCTCAGTTGGAACTTGAGACCCAAGAAAAGGAAAATATTTGCACTATTCCTAGCAATGCATGGTGAATTATAAACTGTAATGCTTACTTTAAGTTTGTAAATCACTTTGCATCTTGCTCATCAAAAGTACTGTAAAGTTTTGATCTGCACAGCATACGTGTTTCTCTGCATGTAAGTCATACTATGTGCATTGGGGTGAATTTTCAGATAAGTGAGTATGCAATTGAATTTGCAGTATAAGAGCGTACCTCTCCCCCAACATTTCTCCAATGAAAATAAGGACATCCTATTTAGTAGTAGTAGCAGTAGTTGTAGTAGTAGTAGTAGTAATAATAATAATAATAATAATAATTTTTCTTTAACTCTGCCCATCTAGGTTGCCCCAGCCACTTGGGGTGACTTCCAACATACAGTGGTGCCTCGCAAGACAAAATTAATTCGTTCTGCAAGTCTCTTCGTCTTGCGAGTTTTTCGTCTTGCGATGCACGGTTTCCCATAGGAATGCATTGAAAATCAATTAATGCGTTCCTAGGGAAACCGCCTTCAGACCAGGTCCGGGGACAGTCTGTCCCCGGACCTCTTCTGAAGGCTGGGGGGGGGGGACAAGGGCTTTTCTTCCCACCCCCAGCATTTTAAAAAACCCCGGGACAGCGGAGGACTTCTCCGCTGTCCGGGCAATCTTAAAATGCTGGCGGGCGGCATTTTAAAATCGCCCCGGGACAGCGGAGGACTTCTCCGCTGTCCGGGGGCGATTTAAAAGCCCCTGGGAAGGCAGGCAGGGGGGACAAAGACTTTTGCCCCCCGCCAGCCTTCAGAAGAGGTCCTGGACCTTTTCTGAAGGCGGGCGGGGGGCGAAAGTCTTTGCTCCCCCCCGCCTGCCTTCAAAAGCCCTCCGGGACAGGCAGGCAGGGGGGAGCAAAGACTTTCGCCCCCCGCCCGCCTTCAGAAGGTGTTCCCTCCCTGCCGCCCGGCTTCGGAACGATGCTCCGAAGCCGGGCGGCGGGGGCAGGCGTTCCCGCCCCGCCGCCCGGCTTCGGAGCATCGTTCCGAAGCCCGGCGGCGGCGGGAGGAGGCGTTCCCGCCCCGCCGCCCGGCTTCGGAGGAGGTCCGAGGACAGTGGGGAAGACGCGCTGCGCTTCCCCGCTGTCCCGGATATTTCCCTATGGGCTGTCGTCTTGCGAAGCAAGCCCATAGGGAAATTCGTCTTGCGAAGCGCCTCCAAAACGGAAAACCCTTTCATCTAGCGGGTTTTCCGTCTTGCGAGGCGTTCGTCTTGCGAGGTACCACTGTATATAAAAACACAATAAAACATTTAACTTTCCCTATACAGGGCTGCCTTCAGATGTCTTCTAAAGGTTGTTTAGTTTAGTTTAGTTACTTATCTCCTTGACTCAGGGGTCCATACACTCCACCACTTCTCCAGTGAAAATAGGGGTGCCCTAAGGAGAAGTGAGACGTTCCAGAATCAGATCAGAAACTGAGACGGCTTCTGTAAATCCGGGACTGTCCCTGGAAAACAAGTACACTTGAAGGGTCTAGAAGAGTACTGAGCTCTGAATCTATGTTACCAGGTAAAAATTAGCCACACCAAAAAAGCAAGATGTTTCCCACATCGTGGTCCTGACACGACAAGGAACAGATAGCTGTACAGCTATAGGAATGAAAGGGCTTTGCAGGTTGCGATGGGTGATGATTCTGTCGATTTTGGTTTGGCTAAGTTCACATTAAAATGCAAGCTGAACAAAATCCTCCCCCTTTCCAAGCTGTGGAATGAGCAGTGTGATCTAAAATAGGTTCAGTATGGGAGGCAATTGAAAAACAAAACAAAACAGACAATGCATATTACTTAAGTAGATGGTAAGATTTGAAGCGAAGTCAAGAAAAGATGATATAGTATGAGTTTTTGATACCATCACACTTAAGGGCTTTGCCAAGTAGCCCACTAAGCCAAAACTGGTGAAGCAAATGGAACACTGACTTGGCATTGTAGCTTATCCCCATGTAGTGACTTTGTCTGTCTGTGTGTTCAGGGGAAAGAGACATACTGCAGTGGTTCTCAGACATTTTTCTCTGGGGCACACTGTCAGAATAAAAAAATTTCTTGCACCACACCAACGTTGTTGTTTTTAAAATAAGAAATACATTGAAAAACAAAAAAGAAACAACTTCTACAAGTGCTAAATTTTTAACAAAGAACACAACTTTATCTTCTTCTTTGGTGATCACTTGTAGCCGAGTAAGATTGCCTTCCGTAAACACGGTTTTAACATTGAGTCCATAAGTGACTGTGGAGGCTAACTCTGGATCCACATGTCCTTCCACAATGGGGACATACTGTAGGTTTTTGGGCAGGAGTTGATCACGGTGTAGATTTGCCAAGTGTGCCTTCCTCTTAGCACGTTTCTCCCTTTCGTCCTGAGTTTAAGCATCTTCAAACCCCACGACACGTTTGGTAAAGGCTGTTCTCCAACTGGAGCGCTCGCAGACCAGTGTTTCCCAGTTGTCAGTGTTTATACTACATTTCTTTAGATTTGCCTTGAGAGAGTCTATAAACCTCTTTTGTTCACACATTCCACACATTTGCTTTACACATTCCATTTTTAAGTTTGGAATAGAGTTGTTGCTTAGAACAACTTTATAATATGACATTGGGACTTCTAGAAAGTATAAAACAATGCATCTACATAAGAAGATGAACCATTCCCAAAATATAATATTGGTTGTCCTTTAATCTTCCTGCCACACCAGTGTGGTGTTTCAGGCCCTTTGAGAAACACTGGGCTGCGGTAACAACCTGTTGCTTTTTTCCATGGATGGATGTATTTAAAGGGAGAGATGGTTTTAGATACCTTTTTTGAAAGGTGACCCAAACAAATCTTCAGGGGTTGGTTCCAGGTTTGGGGGGCTCTGGGCAAAATGTCTTCTGGTGGGCTCTCCTTCCTTGGAAGCAGTGACAGGCACCTGGATTCAGCAGCCATCATTTTAAATTTCCCATAATGACACGAGTGTGGTGGCACTCTGAAGCATTGTGGGAAATCAAAATGGCAGCATCTGGATCCAGACACTTACTCCAAGTAGTGCAGAGGGCAGGCTTGAGTGGCTGCTGGGGTAGTGGACCCCTGACAGTTTGGCTTTCTCTCCTCCACAGCTTACCCTTTCTCATGTCCTCTGTTATGTACTGAAGTTCTCACCCTGGGCCAGCAGGGGGATACTGTAGATAGTTATGCAAATAAGGGATTGAAAGTGACTTTCAGTGATTGGATAGTTTTAGAAAATTGTTACAGTTACGTTGTACTGGAGCTCTATATAAGCAGGCTGACTGAACCCTTCAGTTCAGTTCTGTTCTGTTCTGGCCTCTGAATAAACAAGAGCTGTTTGAAGAATCGCTGTGTCGTCTGATATGTTCACTCACAACTTAACATCCTCATCAAACTTTGAGCTTTGTTCTAGACTTGCTATTTATTTGCTTGCTTGAAACGTTTCTACCCTTCCTTTCCTCAAAAAGACATGCAGGCTAGCCAGTTGTATCAGCACCCAGCAGTATCTGTGCCAAGTGTCTGGATGGCTTCACAGCTGCACTGGCCTCAGTTGCCACTTCTTATTTCCAAGGCTGGATTCTCCCTGAAAAGTGGGCTTTCCCCTGTGGCATTTTGGGGAACACAGAATGTCACAAAGAGACAATTTTTGTTTTTTTAACTCTGTGAACAAGCGCTTTCCTGACACTGGCAAACATCATTAAGGTCACAATCCTATGTGCACTTGCTGAGGCTGCTTTGATCACAGGGCAGCTGGGTTTGTGCCTTGGTTTGTTCTTCGTGACACATGCTGTGTTTTTAAAACTTCCTTAAAGCTGATTTAATGTTTTTTGGTCTGAGATTCCTCTGAAAGTTTTGTTCTGCTTTGCTTTTAATTTCTAAAGGGGCCTCTATTTACAACCATCTTGAATAGGGTGAGAAAATTGCTATGGCACCAAATTTCTGGCAGATCAGTGTTGCCTTTGCCATAATAATTGGACTCATTTTCACCAACATGTGTAAAAACCATTCTGATTGCTCCCCTGTAAATGCACTTGTCCCAATAAATAACTTTATTCTTTGATAAGAATAAAGACCCCTGCTAAGATAAATGCTAGTAATTGGGTATTAATCTTGGTGTTGTTTTTTTTTTGTTTTGTTTTTTTTGGACACCACCCTCCCCTGTAAAAGAATCCCTCTCCCTCTTTCTAGATAATTGTCTCATGTCTGCCTGTATCAAAGAACAAGGATCATTTCTTAAGTCACAGATGCTTGTAGCATAAAGAACTGTTTGGTCATTCTAAGCCAGCAGCGTGTCTTGTATAAACCGCTACATCCGACATTGGACAAAAGCACGTAAAAGCATGTAGAAATAGGTTATCATAATTGC
The DNA here is from genome assembly GCF_964188305.1 of Podarcis bocagei. Lineage (NCBI taxonomy): Eukaryota > Metazoa > Chordata > Lepidosauria > Squamata > Lacertidae > Podarcis > Podarcis bocagei. The sequence goes on along the minus strand of NC_138137.1, from coordinate 18,059,460 downwards.
ACTCTTCACAGAGTGCCCTTCAGAGCAGCTATTAGTGAAATGAGGAGAAGAGGGAGTGAAGTGCTCCTTCACATTCTCCTTCATGGGGGAAGAATTCTTTCGGAAAATACGGGAAAGCCATACCCTTGAATATGCCCCCCTAAACGGCGGGGGTACTCCCTCTCATGCGAATTTATGGGACCTTTCCAATAACAACTTCCCTCTCTTTAGAATTCACTGCTGCTGAATAATCAGGTGTCTGTCAAAGCCGAATATGTTTTTGGTGGCTGTGTGTGCACAGACGTCCCCTTTCTCCCGAATCTAATTCACTTTGGCACAGGCAGCTTCATTCGCACACATGGTTATGTAAAGACTGAACAACACTCCCAAGTTCCTCCTTTTTGTTGCATTTCAGGCTGGAAAAATGCAATGGTTATTGTACCCTCCCCTGCAGAATGGGTAGGGGCAGTTGACATTCTTTGTTAAATGGAATTCCTAGGGCTACCTAGAACCTGTTAAAGGGAAATCCTAGGGCTACCTAGAACCCCACCCCCAAATTCACTCATAATTAGTTAAGTTAAGTTAAAAGTTAAAAGTTAAAAAGTTAAAAAAGACAACTTTAAAAAAGAAAATTGGCCCTGCTCCAATTGCTTCCAACTTTTGTACATAAATACAAATCCTGCTCTCCTGCAGTCACAGACTTGTGCAAAAGTGCAGTTTCTGAGGAATTTCTGCACCTGAGGAATTACCATGTAGGATCTGAAGCTCTAATATGAGTAACAATCCAGGTTACTCATAGGGTAACCAGAATGGGTCCTGGAGATTCACACTATGTGTACTTTCAAAATAAATGGATGATATTAGAGATGAATCAGAACCCACTCAACCATTATTTCCTGTTTTTTTATTATCTCTTCCCTGGCTAGTACTATCCAGCCTTCTGTGTAATCCATGTAGAACAATATACCCTTTCTTAATTGTGAGGGGGGGGGGAGAGCGTGCACGCTAATGTTAAGAGGTGGAAGTAACAGAGCAATTTTTGTTTTTCAGAAGGGAACCATTCCTATTTAATTAGTTGACCAGATTTGTAAGTTCTTTAAAGAGTTTTCTTTCAGTAGGGGTTAGAGACAGACAGGAAGGGAGACCTAGTCCTTCTGTGTACTTAAGACAAAGGAATGTCTCTGTTATAGGGAATGATGCAACGGATAAGTTCTTATAAACCCAAACCAGTGTTAGAAACTGAGATATGAAAGCTAGGAGCTAAATGGCACCTTAAATCTAGGTTACAGATGCAACAACGTAATTTCTAGGAGCACCTTTTTTATAACAAGAATACAAAGCTGAAAATGAATGAACTGCAGCTAAAATATTATTTCCATTTTTCACATGGTCTAGTCCAGGGGTAGTCAACCTTTTTATACCTACCACCCACTAATGCATCTTTCTTGATGGTGAAATTTCCTTACCACCCACCAGTGCTCGATGGAAGGAGGATTCAGCTTGTGCCGTAGAACCCCCTACTGCCCACCTAGAATCCTGAAACACCCACTAGTGGGCTTTAGGGACCAGGTTGACAACCCCTGGTTTGGTCCTTCTCCTGCCCACCCCTCTAATATTCTTCTCCAGTCTTCAGAGAGCAGCTGGAAGTGGGAAGGCAGAAAAAGGTCCTCCTTTCCTTCCACTCTGCAGTTTAAATCTGAAATCTTGGGCTCAGTACTGCACCCAGAACTCAGAAACTGCTCGTGCTAATGAAATTCCTAGTCGCAAAATGTGCCTAGAACAGTGGGAGTTTCGAACATTGGCTCAAAGAAGCTACAGGGAAGACAGGGGTTACTAGAGCTGGAACTTGCAGGATTTGGTAGAGCAAGTGCAGTTGTTGTTTTTATTGTTATTTTGGTCCATCAATGCAACACCTATAGGTAGTTTCTGCAATCCCAAAATGAAGTTTATAATTTGGAAAGACCCTAGTCAGGCTCGGTCCACAACATGTTGCTGCTTGAGGCAAAGGACAAGATGGCGGCCACCCCCAATTCCATATACAGAAACTGACTGCTCTAGCAGTTGAATTTTACTTCAGTGCTGGTGACAGTTTAGCATCCTACACCAAGCCTGAGACAGCAGGCCAGATTAGGGGGCCTAGGAGAAGCCATGTGACAACAGAGTGAAATGGCTAGAAGCTCAGGAGGGACAGCTATGGGATCCTGCTGCCCCTGAGAACTTGCCACCTAAGGCAGTTGCCTCACTCTGCCCAACGGTAGAGCCAGCCCTGACCATCCTATTGCAGTTGCTTTTCCTGCATAACTTCTTCACAGAATGTCATTTTCACATGATAACTGGAGTGCATTGGTAAAGGAAGCCGGGATTTGGCTGCACACACCAAACGCATTGGCCATTGAAACATTAAACACTATCATAAAATACGACCTAATGCGCAATAATTCAAATGCATTGTTATAATATAGAAGGGTGCTGCTAGCTTAGTACTGTCAAGCTGGCCAATCCTTAGCTGTCAAATCAATATAGTCAAGGTTCATTCCAATTGGGTTTAAGCATTCTTTGCCTATGCCATAACAGACAATGTTAATCTGCAGTAGGACTGGAATGTAGGTCAATACCCACCCATCATTGTTCAGCCTTCTTCCCCGAAAGTGATAACTGAGTGTGTGGCACGAGTGAGGTCACAGTATAGGACTTATGCATTACAATAAGGATCTTTTTGCTTCCTAGGAGGATGAAATATGGATGGGTGATTTGAGGCCACATAGATGAGAGCAGAATAGCTTTGCCCTTTTTGCCAGGCCTAGATGCTGTGGTGGCAACAGTGGTACAAGACTTAGTCACAATTGCTGTCATAGATGCATAAGTCTGGGTGGTTGTATTTTGAGAGAGTAGATAGCAGCAGTTATTTTATGCAAATCTGCCTATTTGCATGTTGTCATAATCAAAAGTCCAAAGTGCTGTATTCTTAAAACATGTCTTTGCATTTTGGGGGGATATTAGCATAAATTATCACAGTGTGTTGTTACAATCTTTGCATGCTACGGAGTCCATTAGTTGTGACTAATTATCATTTAAGACTATTTTTCTGTCATTAAGGGGAGGGAGGGAAGCCCTTCTTCCATCTGGCCTCATTGTTGTGATTTGTCTTGTGCTAAGGTAAGGCACGGTGAGTGGGGAAATATTTCACTTCATATACGCATGCAGGAGTAAAATTAAATGTAAAACATGTTATTGTAGCATAAAAAACCATCCAATGGCATGAAGGGGAGAAGTTATCACTGGTCAAGGCTAGCATTATCATTTTCTGTAGACAACAAGGATACCATATGTAAGATTTAAGGAAATGCACTTCAAAAGGCTATTTTAGATCAGGGATAAGGAATTTGTCCCCCTGGCCTCCAAGAAGTCATTGCCTTTTGCTGGGAGCCAGTGTGGTGTAGTAGTAAAGAGCGGTGGACTCGTAATCTGGTGAACTGGGTTCGCTTCCCTGTTCCTCCACATGCAGCTGCTGGGTGACCTTGGGCCAGTCACACTTCTCTGAAGTCTCTCAGCCTCACTCACCTCTCAGAGTGTTTGTTGTGGGGGAGGAAGGGAAAGGAGATTGTGAGCCGCTTTGAGACTCCTTTGGGTAGTGATAAAGCGAGATATCAAATCCAACTCTTCTTCTTCTTGTACCTAGAGTGCTATAATCCAAATGTTTGCAGTTTGTTGGTTCATAAAAGTAGGTTTCAATACAATTATTTTTAAAAACCAAACCAAACCAAAATAATAGAAACTTGACAGACATCATGCCATATTCTGTTGCCTGTTCCCTCCATTAATTAATGACTTAGCAGTTTCTGGTTTGACAATGATGTACTCAGAAGCCCCTTCACACATTAGACTCTTAGTGCTGCCCTGATGTTTTGGGGCTCCCCAACTCTTCCCTTGAGCAACCACACATTTTGAGCATGCGTGTCTACAGCAGAGAAGCCCATGTACATAGAGCACCAATAATGCTTGTGCATAGGATGTGGCCCTGCTGCAGACACCCCTACTCAACATGCAGTGGGTAGCGCTGTGGTCTAAACCACTAAGCCTCTTCGGCTTGCTGATCAGAAGGTCAGCGGTTCAAATCCCTGAGACGGGGTGAGCTCCCGTTGCTCTATCCCAGCTCCTGCCAACGTAGCAGTTCAAAAGCACGCCAGTGCAAGTAGATAAATAGGTACTGCTGTGGCGGGAAGGTAAATGGCATTTCCGTGTGCTCTGGTTTCCGTCACGGTGTGCCGTTGCACCAGAAGCACCAGAAGTCACGCTGGCCACATGACCCGGAAAGCTGTCTGTGGACAAACGCCGACTCCCTCGGCCTGAAAGCAAGATGAGTGCTGCACCCCATAGTCACCTTTGACTGGATTTAACCGTCCAGGGGTCCTCTACCTATTTTTACCTGCAACATTCAGCTACTGGAGGCAAAGCATGGCCATGAGGCATCATGGGCAGGACCTGAGGCATGGCCCCATGACCTCATCAACACACAGAACCTTCCCTCTTCAAACATATACAGTGGTACCTCGGGTTAAGAACTTAATTTGTTCTGAAGGTCCGTTCTTAACCTGAAACTGTTTTTAACCTGAAGCACCACTTTAGCTAATGGGGCCTCCTGCTGCCGCCACGCTGCCAGAGCACGATTTCTGTTCTCATCCTGAATCAAAGTTCTTAACCCGAGGTACTATTTCTGGGTTAGTGGAGTCTGTAACCTGAAGCGTCAGTAACCGGAGGTACGAGTGTAATATAAGCTTCTTTCCACGATTCTGGTGCCTTTTCCCCCTCTAAAATTTCATTACAGACTTCCTTCAGAGGTTGTAACAACCACTCCTTCAAAGCTTTGTAATATCTAATTAATACTAGGTTTATGCAAAGTCTAGTTGGAATAGTCTTGACTCCAGTTTTCACCCTTGGCAGGGATGCCTTATGAGTGGTAGCAAGGGTAAAAAAAGATTTTATCAGGAAATGGTTTGGTGCAATTTCAGCTTGACTTTCGTTTTGCGACTGTTAGCATCACACCAGGCCTGTGCTTTTCTCAACACATCCTGCATTTATGTTATCTGAATAATGATGTTCTTGACGACAGTCTTCAGTTGCTTCCTTGCATACAGATTTTTGTACACTTTGGAAATAACAGCCAGAGTAACCGGGTCCTGGGAAGTTTCCTTGGAGTTCACATTTGACTTTAATAGTAAGGTCTTGGTGGACAGCCCCACATGAAGGCTATCTTATCAATATACTGTAAATAAACACCAAGCGACCAAGAGACTCAAGCATGATCAACACAAACTGTTTATGCTATATAGAACTAGGTATTGATTACCGTATATCATCCTTTTAAACCTGCAGACATCTGACGCCTTAATCGGCTGCACCCAGGTTGTATATCCTTTTAATATATATTTTTAGTGCCATCTTCATTTGTAGTGCAGACACATTTAAAAGAAGAAAGAATCCCAAACAAAACAAGGAGATGCTTCAGCTGAAATGCTAGGAAGGCTTTGCAATTTGTTTTAGGGCCAAGGGTCAGTTACTCCTTTGATGTTTTCCCTTTCCTTTCCTTCATGCACGGGCCATTAAATTCCCTGAAAGGATGCTTTATATTGTGCAGATAAATGAAACAGCAGTGTTAACAAAGTCTCATCATTTAGTGCTGGAAACAGGTACAGAAACCATAATGTGGAAATAAATACAACAACCAGGCTATATGTTGAATGGGGCCATTTTTAGACGGAAACAACTGCTTAAGTGTATCTTGATATATATTTTGCATTGGGTTTTTGTTTTTGTTTAACAAAACCATAAGCAACACTGAACTCAACTACAGGAGCAGTATTGCAGCAGTAGCAATATCTGTGGCTGATAGAAGGTTGCTGCTTGTCAGCGGATCATTTCTAGAATCGGTAGAGCAGGTTGAAAAGTTTTAGAATTCCCATATCCATTGCAACTGCCTGAATGTCAAGGCTGTAAAGGCTGTGGGGAGAGGACTCTTGTCTCAAATCTGAACCAGAGGAAAGTTTTGTTCAGTTCTCATGCAGATTCCAGATAAATGCATGGCCGTGCCAAACCATCCGAAACCCCAGAAGCAGAAGTTTAATCAGACTTATATGTGTGGCCCAGAAGGCTGATCGCCGAAGAATTGATGCTTTTGAATTATGGTGCTGGAGGAGACTCTTGAGAGTCCCATGGACTGCAAGAAGATCAAACCTCTCCATTCTGAAGGAAATCAGCCCTGAGTGCTCTGGAAGGACAGATTGAAGCTGAGGCTCCAATACTTTGGCCACCTCATGAGAAGAGAAGACTCCCTGGAAAAGACCCTGATGTTGGGAAAGATGGAGGGTACAAGGAGAAGGGGACAACAGAGGACGAGATGGTTGGACAGTGTTCTCGAAGCTACCAGCATGAGTTTGACCAAACTGCGGGAGGCAGTGGAAGACAGGAGTGCCTGGCGTGCTCTGGTCCATGGGGTCATGAAGAGTCGGACACGACTAAACAACAACAACAAATACGTGTGGCCCATCAACTCCCATCAGCCCCAACTAAGTTGTAGCTCAGCAACTTCTGGAGAGCCACAGGATAACTACCCTTCTGTTAGAGCTATGTGTGCATGCGCAAACACACACAGAGAACTATATATATTCTCAAACCTTTATTGGCATATATACAAGATTGCGGTAGGTACAATAAAATCACTCATCAAAACCTGCATCTAACACTTAATGCCATATAACATGGCACACAGAGCTACTTTCCTCAGTTCATTAGGGGAAAGCTACAATATAGCTAATCCAATTTTCTTTACTAATGTTGACCTGCCCAATATACTTATATATTGTCCACTACACTGACATTAAAAAAAAATTAATTGAATTTTCAGTTTTACATCACAAAGTAAACATTTTAAATACTGTTAAATATCCAGTGACTTCCCTCCTTCTCCTTCCCTGGTTCATTTTGCTTATCTATCATTCCTGCATATTTTGCTATAACCATTTTAATCAGTTCTCCACTTTTACATCACTCAGACATTAATTACACTGTTGATTTTATCTTAATACTGCCAGCGTTTTCAGCTGTGTACAATTATTCTCCATATACAGTGGTAACTCGGGTTAAGTACTTAATTTGTTCCGGAGGTCCGTACTTAACCTGAAACTGTTCTTAACCTGAAGCACCACTTTAGGTAATGGGGCCTCCTGCTGCTGCCGTGCCACCGGAGCCCGATTTCTGTTCTCATCCTGAAGCAAAGTTCTTAACCTGAAGCACTATTTCTGGGTTAGCGGAGTCTGTAACCTGAAGCGTATGTAACCCAAGGTACCACTGTACTCCATAAATATTTTCCACTCTTTTTCAAAATTGTGTGCTTCTTACTCTCTTATTCTCTGTGTTAAACCTGCAAGTTCTGCATATTCTATCATCTCAGGTTGCCAGTCCTCTTTGCCTGGGACCTCCCTTACTTTCCATTTTTGGGCTAACAAAACTCGATCCACTGTTGTTGCATACATAAATATATATTTTTTCTGACACCTAGGAACATCTGTCTGAATTATTCCCAACAAAAAGGACTCTGGTCTTTTTGGAAAATTTGTTTAAACATTTTTTTCAGCTCATTATAGATAATTTTCCAATATTCTTTTACCTTTTTACATGTCCCACTATGTTGACAATTTGATCATCTGACTAGCACTAGCAGTTACTAGGAAGGACAATGTATCTTCACTTGGATAGATGTTTGCTTAGTATTACCACTTTAGGCAGTACACACTGGTGCATTGATGAGCAGATAAAACTTATTTAGTTTATTTATTTATTTTAAAAACTTGCATCCTGCCATCTCCTTCCTTTGTTACTTTCAGGCACTGGTGGCAAAGCACTATTAATGCATTTTCTGTTCCCTTATTGAAAACATTTAATCTTGATGTATGTTATCCTTAAAACATACCGCATAGTGAAAGCCATGGTGTTCCCAGTAGTGATGTGTGGAAGTGAAAGCTGGACCATAAAGAAGGTTGATCGCCAAAGAATTGATGCTTTTGAATTATGGTGCTGGAGAAAACTCTTGAGAGTCCCATGGACTGCAAGAAGATCAAACGCATTCATTCTTAAGGAAATTAGCCCTGAGTGCTCATTGGAAGGACAGATCGTGAAGCTGAGGCTCCAATACTTTGGCCACCTCATGAGAAGAGAAGACTCCCTGGAAAAGACCCTGATGTTGGGAAGGATTGAGGGCACAAGGAGAAGGGGACAGCAGAGGACGAGATGATTGGACAGTGTTTTCGAAGTTACAAACATGAGTCTGACCAAACTGCGGGAGGCAGTGAAAGACAGGAGTGCCTGGCGTGCTCTGGTCCATGGGGTCACGAAGAGTCGGACACGACTAAACGACTAAACAACAACAACATCCTTAAAACATTTCTTTACAATGTGGAAATATGCTGAGAAGGAGAGTTAGAAAGCGTTGAAACAAGAGAAACTTAATAAGTGTTCTTTTCTTTTTCTTTGTCTGCTGAATTTTCCTAGTGAATTGTTTGCCTTAATGGAAGAGTCTCCTCCTCAAGGTATTTCTTTAAGAGCAATTAATAGTAAATTGTGAATTTATCAGCAACTCTTAAGTATGCAGAATTAAAGAGCTGACAGAGTAAACCAAACTATTTATTGTTAATCCTACATTTTCATATATGAAAAAATATAGTTATATGGACATTATAGAGCAAGATCTTCCCTCAGATAACAAAAATAAAACGAGTAATTATACTTCAGTTTTGGTTCAAAATTGCTATTGTCTTATATTCATGGAACCTGTCTGGTAGAAATGCAATTATTGCTAAGCAAATACTCACAATCAGAGCAATAGTTCGGTGTCCACATAATCTGATAGAGCACGATCACATTTCTAACGTTTTTAAGAATGAACAGAGTTGCAAGGTTTGGCCACGGTCTGAGTGTTTATGAATCATTAGGCAATTTCCCAAAGTGCCTACTTGTGCCTTTCAATTGTTGCCATCTTCTCTTTGAATAGATATTAGCTGACACCCTGACTGCCTTTATTGTAAATCCAGTTGCAAAGAACAACCAGTGAGCAACATGCCACTTTGATACTTATCCTTGTGGAAAGCAGTAGCTTTAGATTTTTGTAAAATGTAGACGTTCCAGACATATTGACTTACAGCTGCCTAGCCATGAAAGCTCAAGCTGGGCAAGGTTAACACTACCAATTGTGTTTTCCTCTCTGGAGTTTCAGCTGGATGACTCTCCATCCTCTCTCTGTTCATGCCTTGTGAAGCTGGTGTGCCAATTCAGCTTGATCTTTTTTCAAGCTAAGCTCTTCTTCGAAATGTACAAAGTGTACAGGAAGCACAGTCTTTGGATAGGGCGGTTGTGTTGATGTGCTGACACATCGCCTCAACATTTGACGACCTGATTGATGAGTGTCAGGCTTTGCTAACGAGCATTAAGGAGACATGGTGTGCATTATGCAATTTGATAACTTAAAACGATATGCGGACAAGATGCAATCAGGTCGTCAAATGTTTGTTTGAGGTGGGGAGGAAATACTGTCAATTTAATGCTTTGCACAAAATGTTTTAAGACATGTAAAATAGAAGTCATTGCCTTGTGCTGGGAGCCAGCGTGGTGTAGTGGTTAAGAGCAGTAGTCTCATAATCTGGTGAACCGGGTTCGCTTCCCCGCTCCTCCACATGCAGCTGCTGGGTGACCTTGACCAGTCGGGATTCAGGCCTCGTCACGGGACTGAAACTGCCTTGGTCGCACTGGTTGATGATCTCCGGCGGGCTAGGGACAAAGGTGAGAGCTTTTTCCTAGTTCTGCTGGATCTCTCAGCGGCGTTTGATACCATCGACCATAACATCCTTCTGGACCGTCTTGAGGGGCTGGGAGCTGGGGGTACTGTCATACAGTGGTTCCGCTCCTTCCTCCTGGGCCGTGTTCAGAAAGTGGTGGTGGGGGATGAGTGTTCAGACCCCTGGGCTCTCACTTGTGGGGTACCTCAGGGTTCTGTCCTCTCCCCCATGCTTTTCAACATCTACATGCAGCCGCTGGGAGAGATCATCAGGAGGTTTGGGCTGGGTGTTCATCACTATGCGGATGATACCCAGCTCTACCTCTCTTTCAAATCAGAACCAGTGAAGGCAGTGACGGTCCTGTGTGAGTGTCTGGAGGCGGTTGGAGGATGGATGGCGGCTAACAGATTGAGGTTGAATCCTGACAAGACAGAAGTACTGTTTCTGGGGGACAGGAGGCGGGCAGGTGTGGAGGATTCCCTGGTCCTGAATGGGGTAACTGTGCCCCTGAAGGACCAGGTGCGCAGCCTGGGAGTCATTTTGGACTCACAGCTGTCCATGGAGGCACAGGTTAAATCCGTGTCCAGGGCAGCTGTTTACCAGCTCCATCTGGTACGTAGGCTGAGACTGTATCTGCCCGCGGACTGCCTCGCCAGAGTGGTGCATGCTCTGGTTATCTCCCGCTTGGACTACTGCAATGCGCTCTACGTGGGGCTACCTTTGAAGGTAACCCGGAAACTACAACTAATCCAGAATGCAGCAGCCAGACTGCTGACTGGGAACGGCCGCCGAGACCATATAACACCGGTCTTGAAAGACCTGCATTGGCTCCCAGTACGTTTCCGAGCACAATTCAAAGTGTTGGTGCTGACCTTTAAAGCCCTAAACGGCCTTGGTCCAGTATACTTGAAGGAGCGTCTCCACCTCCATCGTTCTACCCAGACACTGAGGTCCAGCACTGAGGGCCTTCTGGCGGTTCCCTCCCTGCGAGAAGCCAAGTTACAGGGAACCAGGCAGAGGGCCTTCTCAGTAGTGGCGCCCTCCCTGTGGAACGCCCTCCCACCAGATGTCAAAGAGAACAACAACTACCAGACTTTTAGAAGACATCTGAAGGCAGCCCTGTTTAGGGAAGCTTTTAATGTTTGATGTATCACAGTATTTTAATATTCTTTTGGAAGCCGCCCAGAGTGGCTGGGGAAACCCAGCCAGATGGGCGGGGTATAAATAATAAATTATTATTATTATTATTATTATTATTATTATTATTATTATTATTATTATAGTCACAGTTCTCTGAAGTCTCTCAGCCTCACTCACCTCACAGAGTGTTTGTTGTGGGGGAGGAAGGGAAAGGAGATTGTTGGCCGCTTTGAGACTCCTTCGGGTAGTGATAAAGCGGGATATCAAATCCAAACTCCTCCTCCTCCTCCTCTTCTTCTTCTTCTTCTTCTTCTTTACTGTCTGCGTACAATAGCTTCTCCTTGGTTGGTTCTTGACAATGGCACCCCCTTTGCCTTTGGCCTTTGGCGGTGTTCCTCTGATACAACCAAATATTGTGGTTAAGCTCAGGGCCGGATTTAGGTTTGATGAGGCCCTAAGCTTCTGGAGGTACTGGGGCCCTTTATATGTCCAGCTGTCCTTTGTCAGCAACAAATTGTCGCTGTTTCTTTGTGTTGAATATATGCTATATGGTAATTTATGGACCTAATAGGCATCTAAAGCCATTTGCACATGTTCCCTTACTATTACTAGACAAAAGAAGTGTAAACTAACAACAGAACCACCACCACCAGTTAGAACAGGGGTCAGGAAACTTTTTTAGCGGGTCCAGTCCACTGTCCCTCAGACCTTGTGGGGGGGCAGACTAAAAAAACTTGGGGGGGTGAACGAATTCCTATGCTCCACAAATAACCCAGAGATGCATTTTAAATAAAAGGACACATTCTACTCATGTAAAAACACGCTGATTCCCGGACCGTCCTTGGCCCGGATCTGGCCCCCGGGCCTTAGTTTGCCTACCCATGAGTTAGATGATTGGAATATAAATAACGTTTAGCTTATAACAGGCAATATTTCCTCTAGTCCACTGTCTATGTGCTCTATATATTGGCATTTACTTAGCTTCATGTAGCTTGTCATCAAGTTATTACAGTGGTGCCCCACAAGACGATTGCCTCGCAAGACGGAAAACTCGCTAGACGAAAGAGTTTTCCGTTTTGGAGGTGCTTCACAAAACGAATCTCCTATGGGCTTGCTGGTTTCCCCCCCCCCCTTTTTCTAAGCCGCTAAGCCGCTTATCAGCTGATCCGATCAGCAGATAAGCCGCTAATAACACTAAGCCGCTTATCAGCTGATCCGATCAGCAGATAAGCCGCTAAAATCCTCTAAAAGCCTCTAATGGCACTAATAGCGCTAATCCGTTAATCCTTCAATGGGCTTGCTTCGCAAGACGAAAAAAACCGCTAGACGAAGAGAATAACAGAACAGATTCTTTTCGTCTTGCGAGGCACCACTGTACTAGAAAGGTTTCCCATTAATATGCAAGATAATCATGGGAGTGAAAATGAATTATTTAAATATCAAATAGAAGCCATCACACCTTAATTGCAAATAAGTGCTACTTAAATAAGTGCTACAAGACGAATGCCTCGCAAGACAAAAAACTCGCTAGACGAAAGGTTTTTCCGTTTGCGATTTGCCTCGCAAGACGAATTTCCCTATGGGCTTGCTTCGCAAGACGAAAACGTCTTGCGACTTTGTTAAACCGTTAAAGCCGTGCTTCGCAAGACGAAAAATTCGCTAGACGGCAAAACTTGCGGAACGAATTAATTTCGTCTTGCGAGGCACCACTGTATATGTCTAACAATCCTCTAATGAACGCTAGACACAAGATAGAAGTTCATTACCAATTTATATTTCTCTGACTATCTTGTTTATCGCATCTGTTGATTTGTCTTTCTACAAGATTATCTATCTTTGTATTGAGTTTGTATGCATTAGTTTGCTTATGTGTGTGGAACGATTTGTTGTACTGGTATGGCTGACCTTTTTTGAAATATCAATAGCCTTAGTGTCATTCCCACTATTTTAGGGAAATTATACAGAACTGAGGTATTCATTCTTTTTCCACTTTTCTACTTGTTTCCTCAAGATTTGGGGGTGTTAGCTGTTTTCCCCATCCTACCCCACAAACACTTAATGGGTGTTTGAGAGCTCCAAGCAAACATATAGACACACCTTTGTGCCTAAGAAGAAGACCTATAGGGCGGTTGTTTTATTGGATAAAATTGCATTTATAATATTGGCAGCAAATTTTCAAGTTACACAGAACTCTTCATCCATTTGAATGTCCAGGAGGGGATATCAGCATTCACTCAGCAATTTATGCAAATACCATTGGGCTTGTTAGCTTTGCATCACTTATCACCTCTTTATGGCAAGCAAAAGGGCTTTTAACCAATAGAATGAAAGATTTTCTACAATAGGAAATGAGATCTGATCCTCTTGCTAGCCAAATTAAAAAATAATGGTGAGTAGCAGCAATGCTTGACAAGGAAGGGTGCATGAGATTTAAGCCCTTGGCTAATTATAGGTAATTGACTTATACTTCACTCTGATAGTTTCCAAATTGCAAAAGCAATCAACCACACTTAATTGTCCCCGTCCATGGCCAGGCAACAGCCAAAAGCATGTTGATACTCATGCTAATCAAATAAGGCAGCAGGAACTGAGCAATAGGAGCGTTGAGAAAGATGCATGAGGACACCTCTGATTCACATACAATCCTAAATAAAATGCAGTAAAACCTGTGATTACCGTCCCTTCAGCTTTTGTAATTTCAGCAGCACTTTGCCTAACAGGTCTATTTTGCAGTGACGTGAATGCACAGCAGACTTCAGTATTGTAGTTTGTTTTGCTTGGGATGGACTGATTTGCCAAGATGGGGATTTTCTGAGGAGGTTCAAGCGCGGAGTTGGGGAGTTGTGATCCTCCAGATGTTGTTAGACTCCAACTGCCTTCATCCCTGACCAATGATCATGTAGCCAGGGCTCATGGGAGCTGGAGTCCAGCAACATCTGGATGACTATGAAGTCCCCATCCCTGTAATATCATGTTATTCGGGGGGTGGGGTGGGGAGAAACTAGAAGCTAGAGAAAGAGAGCAGGGAGGCAACATATCAAAAATATACTGAATTGTCCCAGAATATTTTTTTCCATTCCCAATTCTGCCTCTGCCTTTTTTTTTAAAAAATTGCCTTCTCTAGAGGCAAACTCAGACCTTATAAATAGCTCTCATGATTGCCACGCAAGTACCTGTTGATTCCACCAGGACTGATGGTGCATGATTTGAGTTCTTGTCACTGATTTCCTTAGTCTGTGTTTGTTTCAGAAGGCAATACAACACAGAATAAGTGGAGCTAGATACATCTGCTCTTCCTACTGCTGATTTCCACAAAGTCAAGTGTGAGGCAGTTGATGGGGCTGGGAAGGTTGTTGTTGTTTAGTTGCTGTCATTACCATAAATTTCAACAATGCTTTTACTGAAATTCTGTGCATGTTGTTCTTGGAAATAATTTTTTGTGTTCTGTACCAAGCACAGACTTCTGAATAACTGAGGGTAGTCCTATATGGTGTGCAATGCAGCTGTCTAATCTATGGATGGATAATTTTCATTTTCTGCACATTTTTAAAGCAAACCGACCTTGTTTGCACCTCCTGGAATAATGCACAGATTGGAAAGTAATTATCTTTCAGACCGTGCAGTTCATAGCTCAACAGAGCAAAATGCATTAAAATGTGGTATATTTAAGGACAAAATACATGCAGAAATACATACATTGAGATAACATATGTATTGAATAACATTTTCATACAGATTAAAGCACAGAGGGGATGTGATTCTATGATTCTGTGAAGGAACGCATGTGAAATTGACATGGAATGGAATCTAACCTTGGGTTATGAAGGCATAATTAATGTAATTCAGTAGTTCTGCTGTATTGAGAAAAATAATTTGTAATGCCAAGATTTAGCACACTATTTCTGTGCATGAAACTGGATAAACCGGAATGAGAATCTAATGCTGCTTCATCCAATTTTTTTATTGTCTTTTAATGAATACCTTGCATAATTTTTCTCCTCTCCAGGATACCGAAGATTTAAAACGTCCACAGTCAGTATAGCCAATTGTTTTGAATACTTTTAATGTTGAAAACAAATTCAAGAAGAGCTTAGCACTGTTTTATCTCTTCCATCTCTCTAATCCCTTTATAAACAAGCAAGATTAGTAAAGATGTGGAAGAATTTGTATAATTTGTATAAACAGTAATTTTGTAGCCTGGGAAGAAGAGGTGCTCTGCTCATCACTGATATTTCATAAGAGAGGAATATTGTAATGATAGCTTGATCAGTCCTTCCAGCAGACATTGCCCTCTAATGCCAAAAGACTGGCAATACAGTGGTCAAGAAAATTAACAGCTATTGCATCAGACCATACAATTGTAATAGTGTTGTACAACATTCTGAATTAAATTGAAACTGTGTTCAAATCTTATACCATAATACATGAACTGTTTCTCTCTACCTTTCCAAAGAGCTGATTCGTGTTATACCTCTTCTCTTTCTAGTGCACCCTAAAATATATATCCCATGCTAGTCTCCCCAAGGCCTCTGAGATCCATTAACTCAGGGGTCGCTAAGCTTTTTCAGCCTGAATGCCAAATTCATAGTTGACCACCCCTCAGACAGCCACATGCCTGGTGTGGCCAACGTGAAGATGGGCAGCACATGTTGCCCCCCCCCGGGACACACACACACACTCACCACACACGTAGCATTTAACACTCATATAGATCAGACACACACTTGACACACAGAATGGCAGATACACATACACACACTCAGCAGGAGAGGCTGGCAGGCAGGTACATACATTCAGGCAAGCAGGTAGACAAACACACAGTTCAAGGAACTTGCCTGAAGGCAGCTGCAGCAGATGTTGCTTAAACAATAACAACAACCGCATGGACGCCAAAGAACATGAGCTTTTTTTGCCCTCTTCTGGCTTGCACGATTCCCTCAGCCTGATGCAGCTGACTTGTGTCAGCAGGGGCTCCACTCAGTGCTGTTTACCTTTTCAAAGCCTCACCTGGAAAGCACAAGAGGAGCGGGGAATGGGAATCTCTGTATGTATAAGTGAAAGAGAAAAGTCAGACACCTAAACTTTAGCATAACACATTCCCCTGCTTATCAGATCGATCTGATAAACGGGAGGGCGGTGATCATGTCCCCACTGTTAGGTTCGTCTGATGGAGAGGGCAAAATTTTGCACACAACAGTGTGATGCTGGAGTTCAACATCACTCCCCTCCACGCCAGTGTGGTGTAGTGGTTAAGAGCAGTGGACTCGTAATCTGGTGAACCGGGTTTGATTCCCTGCTCCTCCACATACAGCTGCTGGGTGACCTTGGGCTAGTCACACTTCTCTGAAGTCTCTCAGCCTCACTCACCTCACAGAGTGTTTGTTGTGGGGGAGGAAGGAAAAGGAGAATGTTAGCCGCTTTGAGACTCCTTTGGGTAGTGATAAAGCGGGATATTAAATCCAAACTCTTCTTGTTTGTTTGCCGGACTGATTTCATTATCAGCAGCAACAGGGGCAGAATTCATCCCCCTCATTGTATCGATCTTGATGGAGAGGTTGAAATCTCTCCATTCACCCAATGTGCCACCCGCCACAAGCAAAATAAATAAGTGTCTTTAAGGATAATAATGATAAACCCCAATATAGCTGCCACATTGTTGGGGAGTGGGGTAGCAGAAATTGTTTGGGGAAGAGGTATGGCCCATGTGCTATGGCTTAACCACTACAGCTGTACTTCTGCAGACCTACTAAAGTAGTTCCTCGGGTTACGAACCTAATTCGTTCCAGAGGCCCATTCTTAACCCGAAACCCTTCTTAACCTGAGGCATGCTTTCGCTTATGGGGCCTCCCGCTGCCGCCACGCCGCCAGCGTGCAATTTTTGTTCTCATCCTGTGGCAAAGTTCTCAACCCAAGGTACTACTTCCGGGTTAGCGGAGTTTGTAACCTGAAGTGTTTGTAACCCGAGGTACCACTGTACAGTCAACTGTGCATAAAGATAGACAAGATTGGTACCCATTTGAAAACTGTTGCATGCATCATTCCCCTAAACAGGTACTGCAACAGTGTGGAACTTTTGACTCTCCAGATGTTGCTGGAGACCAGGTGTAGGCAAACCTCGGCCCTCCAGATGTTTGGGACTACAATTCCCATCACCCCTAGCTAACAGGACCAGTGGTCAGGGATGATGGGAATTGTGGTCCCAAATATCTGGAGGGCTGGAGTTTGCCTATGCCTGCTGGAGACTATAACTCGCATCCTACTACACCTAATGATCAGGGAGGATGGGCATTGTTGTTAGAGGAGCAAAGGTTCTTCACCACTGACCTGAGAGGCGTATCATCTGAGATACAAAAGATAAGACACATCTATCGTGATCCAGGAAGACTTGCTTGCTATACAAAGCCTAGTGCTGTCCTGCCTCAGCAGTGGTGTAGTGGAAGAGGATTCCAAGGGATCATCTGTTGAAATGCCAGGGTAAGCGGAGGACTCTCTTTGCTCTGGCCACTGGCTGAAGTCATAATGAGGCTTTCAGTTTCCTTTGTAACAGATTAGCATAGAGCGCAAAGGGTTCCCAACATATATATTTTTAGCCAAAGGGAACAATTGTAAGTATATGGAGCTGTCATGGGCACCACAAAATGCCCATTTCACAGAAGGAAAGCTGAGGGTACCATGCTGCCCATGGCGCTACATTAAAGACCCCGGGCATAGAAGAAGTCAGAGAATGTGAAATATAATCAAGCAGAGGTTTAATGCTTCTTTTTTCTTTTCTTTTGATGGCGTTTTCCCTTCATGCTAGCAGTTTAAATGGAAACACTTTATTGCAAGATGATTTGCATTTTTAATTAAAAACTAAAGGCTGCATTTCAGCTGCCTGAAGATTCCCCCTTAAAGCTCAATGTATTTTACAAGTTGGATCTTTGCAGTCAGAAAGAAGCACAACTGAGTTCAATGGAGCTTACACCCAGCTAAATATTCATGCTGATCCTAATACATTTGGAGTATTATGATGTATATATAGTGTTGTTCTTTGGTATGTGTCACACACAAACACCCCATGGCTTTTAATTCTCCTTGGGGTGTTACTATGGAGGCAGTCATTATGAGTTCCTGCACTTCAGAATTTACTACTGCCTCAGAAGTTATTACAAGCAGCCGATAGACAGCAGGAGTCACCTATTAAATAGGCAAGAGAACAATGTTGACCCAAGATATTTTGCTGCCTGCTTATGTATGCAACAGGGAAGACAGTGGGCTAGTTCAGACACAGGCTTTCTCCCTCCTCTCCCTCCTCCCTTGATACAAACTGATCCCTTGGTTATAGGTTCTTGGCAAACCATAGTTTCTCATTTTGTCTGTACTGGGCAGGCTATTATTTGTGTAATGGGACTGGAAGCAGGAGGAGGGAGGACACTGCTACAAGGCTTCTTCACATGCCCCCAAACCATTCTTTGGCATTCCATCTGAACCAACCCAGTATGCAGGAAAGTCTGTGAGCATTTTGCTAGAACCTAGTAATTGTACATTTCATGCATGCATTTGATACATTTTAATATAATTATTTAACTGCTCTATTCTGAACTTAAAAATGGGAAGCGTAATGCTGGTGGGTCAACAAAAGAAATTTAAAGACTCTCTCAAGGCAAATCTAAAAAAAGTAGTATAAACAATGGCCTGTGAGAGCTCCAATTGGAGAACAGCCTTTACCAAAAGTGTCATGGGCTTTGAAGATGCCCAAACTCAGGACGAAAGGGAGAAATGTGCTAAGAGGAAGGCATGCTTGGCAAACCCTCACCATGATCAACTCCCACCTGGAAACCTATTTCCCCACTGTGGAACGACATATGGATCCAGAATTGGCCTCCACAGTCACTTATGGACTCACTGTTAAAACTGTGTTTATAGAAGACAATCTTACTCAGCTACGA
The DNA here is from genome assembly GCF_964188305.1 of Podarcis bocagei. Lineage (NCBI taxonomy): Eukaryota > Metazoa > Chordata > Lepidosauria > Squamata > Lacertidae > Podarcis > Podarcis bocagei. The sequence continues at coordinate 18,040,589 of NC_138137.1, read as the reverse complement.
GTGATCGCCATAGAAGAGAAGAATAATATAATTATTATATACAGCCATGGCAGAAGTTATTCTACCTGGTTATTCAATCTGTTTATTCAGTCTGACACCTCAGCAGCAGTCCTTGTTTGTGTAGATCTGCAGCAACAGGAGTGCAAAGACCATGCGCTGGTGTGGGACCACTGATATGAATGATAATTGTTTACATGAGGGATGACTTCAGTGTCTATAGCATGAGAGCCACACATATATACCAGTATCTTCAGTTGCAGCCCAGTTCACTCTGATAAACTGTTCTATGGAATTCAACATCTCAAACTGTCATGTGACATCAACACAGGGGACCTTGTAAATATTTTTTCCAAGGATATGTTGGGAAGGCAAGAGTTTCATATGTCGCTGTACCACTCAAAGAAACTGTAAAAGACATAAGAAGAAATGTAACGAGAGACAGTCCTGTGACTTTAAGCATAGGAAGGTTTCAAAGATTCCCCCACCCCTTGTTGACACAAATCTAGTTGAATTTGTGGGTGTTTGTGGTTAAAATGTTGTTAGCAAAAATATTATGAGAGGGCAAAGTAATTCTCAAGGATTTAAAGTAATAAAATACAGGAGTATTTTGAAAATTATGATACTGTGCTCCACTATGGCTTTTCCAATCTTTGGGGAAAGCTACAAATATAAATGGCAGCTATGTTTCCCCCCCCACCTTATGCCAGATTTTTTTTTATTTGTGTGTTGACAGTGGCTGCCAGCAGAAGCACAAAGAAAGTGCAAAGTAATTTTTGAGTGTCCGTCTAAATCCAAGGTTCCTTATTTAAAACCAGAAATACGCTAAAAACAACAAAGAGTTGAGAAAGATGTGGGAAATGACATTGCAGATTCAGATAAACAAAGAGGACTGATCAAAGCTGAGGGGCTTTAGATCAATCTCAGCACAATCTAGGGAATTGCCTTTAAAGCTTTTGCATGACTGGTATCTAATGCCCAGAAGAGTGGCATTTATGAAGCCTGGTACAGTTCCTTTATGCTGGTGGGGCGTGCCAGCGGTTTGGCACCTACCACCACATGTGGCGCAGCTGCATGAAGACCCATAAGTTCTGGGGGTCAAAGCAAAATGTCTCAGAATCTTCAACACTTGACCTTACTAAGCTTGTTTGATGGGCCTGATAAGGGCCTGAAAGACCAGGATTTTATTTCCTATCTTTTATTAGCAGCCTGATCCACCATAGCCAAAATCTGGAAGAACTTTACATTTCCTAATTTGGATTACTGGTAGCGAAAAGGCGTGGAGGGTGGAATTATTTGAAAAGTTCACCTGTAAGATGAGAGTACTTAAAGGTCAAAGGGAGTGAGATCCATTTCTGGGGACATAGTAATCCTTTATTGAACATCTGAATATGCAAAGTGGTCATAGACTGGATCCAAGACAATGTTTGGCAATTTCAGGGCTGAATCCCTTTTCTTTACTTCATTCTGTCTGTTCCTGCCATAACCAAGTATCATGAATACACTTTGGATATGCTGATGATATTACACTCTCTGGGGAAGGGGTGGAGAGTGGATTAGTGGATGCTGGGGGAGAAATGGGACTGATGTTTTTCAGATCTGACTACAGTATGGTTTTAATCTCTGTGTTGATGTGTTTGTTCTGAAACACACTAAAAATATATATATTTTAAAAAACACACCAAAAAATTTTCTGCGGCACCTTAAACACTAACGCATGCATTAAGGCACAGGCTTGTGGGGATCACAGTCTGTTTCACCAAATGCATAAACTGTTGTTCTGAGTTACAGAATAACACTCAGGATGACACTTGATGCATTAGGATAGCTTCATGAGCCTGTTAAAGTGAACTGTAGTCCACAAAAGCTTATAATAAGTTTGCAAATCATTGAAGTGCCACAGGATTCTTTACTGTTTCTGATGCAACAGACTAACATGGCTATTCCTCTGGAAATCGTTACTAAAAATGTGATGGCCTAGTGCAGAAATACATTTAGGACAGTCTGGCTTGAGAGAGAGAGAGAAACTTGTTATTATTCTTTGTTTCATCACTGTTTTCTCATTTCTATTTAATCTTGCCCTGATTTGCCTAAGAGCTCCCTCAATTTTTGCTTGTCAAACCTAGTCTTTTACTTTTGTTAATAATTACTAGTCACGTGAGTTTCAGGTATTTCTGTTAAAAGTGTGTGTGTGTGTGTGTGTGTGTGTGTGTCTGTGTCTGTGTCTGTGTATGATTGTGTGTAGGCTTCAGATGGTACTGTGGGTCGATTGGGAAGGTCATGAAGAAGCCTGGATTTTAATAGTACTATAATAAACATACATTATAGATGGCTGTTGGTATATTTGACAGAGCTCCCTATCATTAGCCAATCCACCCCAGGCAGCAGGTTTTGGGTACCATGAAATGGCAAAAAATTGTGAATGATTTAGTTTGTTATTTTATTTTTACCATCATGGAAAGGCATCTTGATTATCTGCCTCAGGCCCCAAAATGTCATGGTTTATTTGTCTGATTCTAGGTACTTAAAAAATTGGCATGCCTCTGTGATTCTAGGTACTTCAAAAACACAAGGAAGCAAAAAAGTAAAAGGGAGTATGGAACTTTATTGTGCAGAGTTATGAAGGAATCATATGCATAATTCCCTTGATAAAGGCACCATTGAAATGTGTTGGGAACACCAATCTTAGCAGATGTCATTTCTTTTTAATGTGTACTTCAAACAAGCCTAACAATCCCATTTCTCCCCCCTTTTCTTTCTTTCTTTCTTTCTCTTTCTTTCTTTCTTTCTTTCTTTCTTTCTTTCTTTCTTTCGCATCTTTGTAAGCTTCATAAATCTGCATTAAAGATGGACAGATTTTTTTCTGACACAGAGGACAACATCCAAAGTCATGTTTTTCAGCCTTGGGCTTTCGGAAGCCCTCCGGGGCTTCTCTAGAGCTGGGAATGTTACTATACCTGTTCTATTTTGCGGTGGAATTATGGGACTTGTTGGCATCTGTCTGTCTCACGAGACAATAGAGGAGCGCACCTTTGAGGGTGAAGTCAAATGCTGGAAGGGGAAATGGGGGGAAGATGGGGCTCTGGGAAGGTAGCCTATCTAGGAGAAGGAAAACTCTGATCCTTAACCTTCTCCGCCTTGTGGCTATACTTGTTCATGAAACCGGCTTTGGGAGCAAAACCCAAGGAACAATCCTTACCCACTGCCTTGTGGGACATCTTCGGGAGAATAAAAGTCTGAGGATAAAACCCTGCATAAAGCCAGAGTGGAGACCCTGAGATGGTTGGATGACACCTTTTATGCCTCCTTCCAGCAACTCCTGCAGCCAAGCTGGTGTCAAACGTATTGCTCCACTTTCCTTTGGATCACATCAGCGAGGCCAAGAGGGAGCCTTGTCTGGGCAGTCCAGGGCCTCCATCCACATTGCCCTGGCTTGCGCCCCAGAGAGGTCACTTTGGTGGGACTCGTACAGCCCGTGATTCCTGTACAGCATTGGTGGTTAATCTGTGGCCATCCAGATGTCATTGGACTCCAACTCCCATCAGCCCTAGCCACCACAGTCAGTGATCAGGCATGATGGAAGATGCAGTCCAGCAACATCTTGAGGACCACAGGGTAGCCCTTCCTGCTCTACAGCAAAAGGGCCCAGGGAAATTCTGTTTCCTCCACCTCACCACATGAGAGCCAGTGTGGTGTAGTGGTTAAGAGCGGTAGACTCGTAATCTGGTGAACTGGGTTCGCTTCCCCGTTCCTCCACATGCAGCTGCTGGGTGACCTTGGGCTAGTCACGCTTCTCTGAAGTCTCTCAGCCTCACTCACCTGACAGAGTGTTTGTTGTGGGGGAGGAAGGGAAAGGAGAATGTTAGCCGCTTTGAGACTCCTTCGGGTAGTGATAAGGCGGGATATCAAATCCAAACTCCTCCTCCTCCTCTTTCTCCTCCTCCTCCTCCTCCTCTTCCTCCTCCTCCTCTTCTTCTTCTTCATCATCATCATCTTCATCTTCTCCTTCTCCTCCTCCTCCTCCTTCCTAGGAGTTATCTTTGTGGGGAAAAGTAAAGATAGAGGAGAGGGATGCAAGATGGTTTTGCATTTATCCATTGTTATAGTTCCTACTGCCTATTTTTAAAAAAATTGTAAACAGACCTGGAATCTTTTTGATGGAGGGTGCTATAGAAATCTAACCCCGAAAAAACATAATAAATATGAACCTGCATTGCATTTTTGCTCTCACCCAGTTTGTGATGACAGTCTTAGGATGCAATTTTTAACCTACTTATCTGTAAATTAGCTGTGCTGAATTCAGTGAGACTTTGGTAGACATGCATAGGATCGTGCTGTTCGGGTATCTCCTGCGGAAGTTAACCATACAGCACATTGCGCTAGTTACCTGCCTGTGTGTGCGCTGTAACCTCTCAAGATAAAAGAAGCTTCGAGTGAATACTACGGAAACGGCACTCAAGTGAGCATTCAAGGAAATATTTTTAGCTAGCTTATCTCAACCATTAAGACTGTCTGTTATATTGGATTCCCTAATTGCTTGTGTCACAGTTGTTTCGCCAAAGGCTTGGTAGTGCTGTCTGTAATTGAAAACTTTATTTCCAAATTCCCTTCACAGGATATACCTGGCAAAAGCTCAAAATATTTCGCTCTGCAATCTTTCTGCTTATCAGCGCTGAATAACAGGGATAACCCCGCTGTCCTTTTCAAATGTGTCACCCTGTGGTTCGACCCTTTTCTCCCCCTGTCAGGGTTGGGGGAAACTTGAGGTTCAAACAGCATTAGCAGCGAAGGGACTTTTTTGAACCCCAGATAATTTTAAAATGCAGTTTGGGGGGGAAGAGGGGATGGGTAGGAAGAGATGCATATTTAGCTTGTACATTTGCATCATGGACCACAGCTTTGGGGCAGATTCACACCAGACATTTAAAGTGGTATGATACTGCATTAAACAGTAATTGCTTCTTCCAAAGAATCCTAGGAGCTGTCGTTTGTTAAGAGTTATTATTATTATTGTTATTAAAAATAATAATAAAATTTATTTGTACCCTGCCCTCCCCAGCCAAAGCCAGGCTCAGAGCGGCTAACATCATACAAATAACACAGTATACATAAAAACAGGCATCAATTAATTAAAATACATCTTAAAATTAATTCAGACAAATTAAAATTGGAACAAATGGCAGTTATCTGGTTAAGATTGAGAGCAGTTAATACTTGCCAGGACCAACTGTTTTCACTGATCATAAGGACCTGTGAACAGGCTGGTAGGCCTCCTTCATGCTTGTTCTTATACAGAAGAAAAAAGGTCAGACTGCCCCCTGGCCAAAGGCCTGGCGGAACAGCTTTGTCTTGCAGGCCGTGCGGAAAGATGTAAAATCCCGCAGGGCCCTAGTCTCTTGTGGAGAGCATTCCACCAGGCCGGGGCCACGGCTGAAAAGGCCCTGGCTTTGGTCGAGGCCAGTCTAATTTCCCTGGGGCCCAGGATCTTCAGAGTGTTGTTGTTTGCAGACTGTAAGGTCCTCCGTGGGACATACCAGAGGAGGTGGTCCCGTAGGTACGAGGGTCCTAGGCCGTAGGTTAAAACCAGCACCTTAAACCTTATTATCTATTATCATTCTTATCTATTAAAGGCAAGCTCGTGTGTGACAAGATGAACTAACTGGCTTCATAGATCTAATTATTATTATTATTATTATTATTTTGCTCAACTTTTAATAGTTAGCAGATGTTTATCTCTACTCATCAGTGAGCTCAACATGCAATTTGGAGTAAAGGATTTTCTCCCCTCCTCCCCTTTCCCAACTTCTTGTTCAAGGAAACATACATTACCATTGGGGGCGTTGGTCATATTTTATCATTCCAGTCGTTTGTGGATTAGGCCTGCAATCTCTACTGGGGCATGTTTCAAATTGGGGCATCTTGCATCTCCGCCAGAGGCACCTACAACAATGTCATCCATTCCTGCAGTGGGTTTTTGTCACATCCAGGACTCCTCTGGGGAGTCAAAAGAGAATATGCTGGTGGTTGAAGAGAAATGTGCCTAATAAGAATCTCCAGGCACAATTCTTGTGGTTTCTTCTTCTTCCTTTTTACAGAACTACAGACGAAGTAGCCAAAGGCAGAATGCTTTTAATAATAATAATCCAGGGATTGGAGAGACTCAAATTTATGTCATTTCCCCCAGACCGCTCATACTTCTGAGAAGTTCATTTTAAAGGCTTAGCAGCTAAGACAGCATGGACTCAACTTTGGAAGTCATTTGCACACTTCTTCTGAAGTCTGATGGAATAGTGGAACTTGGAAGAGAGTTTTGACCTATCTCATTAATATGTCAACTGTAAAAAGGGAGTGAAGCTACTTGAAAATTTTCTGGGAGAAAAAAATAATTATGGACTGTAGTCAATTAAGGGTTTCAGTACCTTCTGCAAGGAAATACTAAGGGGGGAAAGAAAGAGAAATGATTAATTTATTCCATGTGTCCTTTCCAAATCTTTTAATGATCAGTGGTGCTTCTATGTCATTTTGAACTACCTGACTGCAGATATAGTGCATATGGGATTCAAAATATATAACCTCCTGCCCAAATTATGCATATTATTTAAGTGCAAACGTGCAAGGAAATGATGGGCAGGTGTTGACCTAAAGGCTGCATGAAATGCCTGGACCAGTCAGTTTTCTGACAGTTTAAGTGTCTGTCAGCTTTGAAGCTGAATGCTGTTCTCTAAATATATGGGGAGTGGGGCTTTTTAAGTATCGAAGGAACAGTCCTTCAATGAATTAAGAGTGCAGTATGCCATGATCCAATAAAAACAACCACTGGTTGCTGGGTCTTCAATGGCACAGAGAACCAACAGGATTTTCTCCATGATAAACAAGTCACATAGTCCATTTGCTGTGAGCAAGGACCTGCCATTAGATGAGTAATGAATGTTGCTATTCAAATCAGACCTTAGGAAACTAGATCAGCTCATAGCTTGGTTGGATATAATCAATGGACTTTAGTTGTCAAAGCTATCCACCTCCTATTTTGGACTCATCACAACCCTCCGTGTATAGCACGTTTCCTCAGAAGCATCACCTAATTGTGATGAATGGGGATTAATCCCATGTAGTCTAAACCACTGAGCCTAGGGCTTGCCGATCAGAAGGTCGGCGGCTCGAATCCCCACGATGGGGTGAACTCCCGTTGTTTGGTCCCAGCTCCTGCCAAGCTAGCAGTTCAAAAGCACGTCAAAGTGCAAGTAGATAAATAGGTACCGCCCCAGCAGGAAGGTAAGCAGCATTTCTATGCGCTGCTCTGGTTCGCCAGAAGTGGCTTAGTCATGCTGGCCACATGACCCGGAAGCTGTCTGCGGACAAACGCCGGCTCCCTCGGCCAGTAAAGCGAGATGAGTGCCACAACCCCAGAGTCGTTCACGACTGGACTTAACGGTCAGGGGTCCCTTTACCTTTACTTTTAAGTATGACTAGGATCCAGTGGCGTAGCGTGGGTTGTCAGCACCCGGGGCAAGGCAATAAGGCAGGTGATGTTACACTTTATATGTGTAGCTACGGTCTCCTAGGACATTACACACACACACAAACCAACAAACCCCTCAACCCTCCAGGAAATGGGAACCTCACAACCTACATCTGGGTGAATTACCTAAGACTACACACACCTTTGACTGCCTTCTTCATACACCGAAGGGAATAGGATCATGCCACATTGTACTCTGCAATCGGCAGGCTGTATGAAGCTTTGGAATTGGCCAGGTTTAATAGAAATATGAAGAGTCTGCACTTCTGGCCTTGCCTGGTCAACAGTTCCTAATTCTAGCAACTGATTTCAGGGACCTTGGGTTAGAAAAAATCCACTCCAGGTTTAGGATTTGGGTATGGGCCTTTTCCAACTTTCTCTGGTACAACTGCTATAGCCATGCCTGGCTAAGAACAGGCTGGCCACAGTAGGACTACTGTTCACTGGGAACCTTGAGACTGGAATACTGCAATGTGCAATGTGCTCTATGGCCTGGTCTTGATACTCCAGTTATTGTCGAATGCAGTGGCTAGACACCTGATGGGGAAAGACACCTAAGAGCATGTGACACTTCTGCTAAAATGTTAGAACTGGCTGCCCATATGCTACCATGCCAGGTTCAAGGTTACTGTGTAAATATACAAACCCCAAGGACCACTAGAGCCCTTATGTCCTAGCTTGATCATCAAGATCATCCCTGGAGTGTTTTATCTTCAACTAGAAGTTGGTCTTTTCGTGTCAGCAGGCAACATCACTGCTAATTTTCAGACATCGTCTTCATATGCTGAAAGGCTCTTGAGTTGTTTAAACTTTTTCAGTGTGGGGTAGTCATATTTATTTTGTCTCATGTTTATGGTAGCTTACGTTTTATTGTACCTCCATATTTTGTTGTGCACTGCCTTGATATTTTATGTTAGGGGGCGGTCTATAAAATTTTCCTCTAAAATAAATAAATAAACTAGAATGGCTATCTGGTCTCTTCTGATCCCAGCCCCACCCAGAGCCCAGTGCTCTGTTCGTTGGGAAAGATGAAATTTCTTTCTGATGAATTTATGAGATAGGCCAAAGAAAAGAGAATTTATATTGCATTCCTTTGGGGAATTAAAGTGAAACCTTTCCTTTGATATGCCAAGATTCATAGCCCTATAAAAAGCTTGTTTGAAGAGTGGAGGGAAGATCTTCTTCAAGTATGAGGGCAGTGTTTCTCTCCAAAAACCTCTTCAGAATGAACAAAGTAACCCCTTGTCATATACTGTGACTAATGAGAGTTTAGGGTAGCTTTTAATGTTCATTTGTATTCTTTGCGTTTGGAGAGTTGTAAGTTAAATCTGCAGAAATCGCACCACAGGAATCCCTTGACATGAACCAAAAGGGAGCAGCTCTCTGCTTCAGATACCATAAAGTGTTGCTGAGGATAGCGTGGGGAATATCTGCTCTTTGGTGGGATCTCTCCTCATCAGCTGGAAATAAGCATGCATCAGAAGGCATGGCAGAAGTTGATGTGCATTGTGTTTGCTAGCTGTGCCACCCGTGCATTTTACCATTTATAAAGCACAATTAGAACCAACAGAAGGTGTGGTTTCATTCAGGGTGGCTTGAATGTCAGAAAGAACAGTGTGCAAGTGCAAGGAATTTAGAAGGACCCTGTTTCCAACTTTACAGTTAAAGGCCTGAGGGGTCCCAGCTAGATTTAAGGCAAATAACCCTAAGAAGGGGGAGGAGGAGCCTTGAAATTATTATCAACAATTAGCACCTGCACAGCAGACTGAGCAGGCACCCAAATCACCTGGCCAAAGTCTTATCCACTATGGTGAGATGCATTGTATTTCCACTTCTTCTTTTTTTAACCTTTTACCTATTTCCACCTAAAGTATAGTATTGATTCTTAAATTTTCATCCCGATAAATAAATCAGCACATGCCAGTATTATGCAAATTGGTTTCCTTACTTTTTCTTCGTTGTTTGGTGATGCATAAGTGGCCCCCCCTTAGAGGGATTGTACAGATTTGCTCTGTACAGTATCTCCGTATTTTCAGAAGCTGATTTGATAAGAGTTTGCAAAATGATTGTGAATGTCAGCACTTGCGGCATTTTGCCCGTCTGCTGCATGTCGCCATCTCTGTGCCCCCTCTGGGGTTGGGTCACAGGTAAACTTTACTTGCAAGCGATTTCAAGTCCACTTCTCTCTTGTCTTCTGGAGAGTCACTGTTCCCCAGTACAGCATTCTTGGACTCTTAGCTTCATTGACTTTCCAGTATTCTTTCATTTTCTGCAGGGGGGGGGGGGGAAATGTCTATGTGCTTTCCAAATGCAACATTGTGTGTGTTTATGTGGAGTCCAATTATTTGCATTTTACATTTGCTTTTTTCTTTCTCTCTCGATAGCCTAATTCCACAGTGAGAACATACCAAAACAGTAAATACCGAGTGACCATGAGTCCTGGCTTTAGTTCCCAGTGGAGCAGCAGCCAACCTCTTTGGAACACATACACTTTCCCAAGGACAAGCTTGCACTACCAATCCCACGCTAGCTACACCTACTGTGCTGGACACACTGCGGTGAGTAACTATAGCAACCTGCATCCTGTTGGTCGGTGAAAAATAGTAGGACTTGCCATCACATGCTGACAAATGATTGGGCTTCACCAGTGTTTCCTCTATGCCAGTGTAATTGGACGTGGCTTGTCCTTATGTGGGTCAACTATTGTCATTCTACGACCATATACTGTCTTCCCCACCATGGGTCTTGTTGCATCTGTGTTCTGTGAAGATGAGGCACTGGCTATGATTTAGTAGTTGTATTAGTTGTAATGAAGGTGTATTAACTGTTTTCTATTTTAGTCTTTAACTTTTGAGACTTAGCATAGCTAAATGGCTATTCGTTGAGCCCAAAAGTCTGTAGAGTGTTCGTTAATTATAATGGTTCTTCAGTAGAACCTATTATCTTCTGTCATCATCTTTGGTCAATTTGCTCAGCACACTCGCTAGAGAACATAATTGCCACCTCTGTGCTAAGCTGCTGAACATATTTGTACCTAAACAAGTAGTGAACAGTTGGGAAAGAGCTGAGAACATAATGCTCACCTCATCTTCCTAGTTTGATATCAGTGAAAGGACAATTATGGCTGTCATTATAAAAACAGTTTGGGGACCACTTTCTGAAACTTTAGTGCAGTGCTAAAGAAAAGGCTACGTGTTTTGGCTTCAGGAGGAATCTAAGAGTGAGAGCAAATGTTATGCAAGCCACAAGAATGCTGTCAGAAACATTGTGATGTATATCCTCCACCCCTCCTCATAATTTTTGGGCATGCTCACCAGATTTTTGTTGTGGCTTACCCCATTCCACATCACTGGCCAACACTGGCCAAGAACATCTCCATGGAAGTGTTTTCTGCATCACATTAATGGCAGATACAACATATTGCCCTTAGTGCTGATTCACATATGCATGTATATCATTTGACTTAGGCTAGAATTGTAGAGATGGAAGGGGGCAGAGGGTCATGTAGTTTAACCCCCTGCAATGCAGGAATCTTGCCTACAGCTGTCCCTGGGTGAGCTTGAACTTGATATGTGATGCCTCACAGATGAGTTCGTAAGTTGTGTTCCTTGGGTAGTGTCCAGTGTGACGTGGGAGCAGAAGACTCAATGGATATTTTTATTACCCTCATTCCCCCTACAGTCAGGTGTAAATCCCCACCCCAAAATAAGCCTTAGGAAGAGCACCTATGGGCTGTGTCACCTGTGGTTGCAGTAGGAGAGGGAAAATCACTCCGAAATGGGGAGAGGAATTTTTCACTAGATTCCTTTCCTCATTTCAGGTATTCTCCCATCCCAGAGCAGCCCCAGGTGACACAGTTCACAATGGTCCCCCTGAAGTGGGGCGGGATATTGATTACATAATCTTGCCTTCTACCCACACTGTGTTTGAAAAGTATTGTGCTTGACGTGATGTCAGCTTTATGGAAGCTCCATCTGTGGTGTTGTCGTGAGGGCTGCTTTGTACATGTCAGTTGCCAACTTGATGAACTTGTGTATGAGAACTCTTTCTGAGAAGGTCAATGAGATAGGGCCATGGGTTTTTCTTTTGCAACTCTGCCCATGAGCGTGGCTTGTTCTCATTGCAAATCAAAATGCATCAATAATTGTATGGTGCCCTGTAACTCACGGTGTAACTGGCTCTCTTAGCATCAGTTGCATTTCACCAATAATGCCAATGCATGCTCTCTCTCGTATATTACGTTGAAGTGTCTCTGAACAATTTGAGATTGTGTGAACTGCTTCCAGTCTACAACACTCCTTGGTGAAGTTTGGACTCAACGACAGCTATCCTAAAGTTGGGGGGATGATTAAGATGACCCACCCTCAGATATTTATGGATCCTGATGGAATCCTGAATACTCTGGGGACTTTCTAGTAGACAGAGCAGGTGATCCAGCCTAGGCTTTTGTCTTAACTGTGGAACAGTGAGATACAAAGGGTGGTTTTCCATGCCCCTGAAGTTCGATAGGCCTTCACTACTGGCTGAACCTTTGGTGTGTTAGCCTTTGCCCTGTGGAACTCCCTACCAGCATGGCTTCAGCAAGAACCATTTCTCCCTTCTTTCAGAAATATTCTTTAAAATTTTGTTGTCATTGTTTACGCACTCCTTTACAACACAGTTTTTTTCTTTTAACCAACCAGTGTCTACTCAGTTTTAGTGGTCTTTTAATTACAGTTTATGGATATTTGTAGACTGAGTGCAGCTAACTTTTGCACTGGAAGAGGTTACTTCTGCATTCCTTTTAATTTTAGTTATTGCTGAAGAGTGCCTCCAGAATTCTCCCACATCCCTTAAAAAATGCTAGAGAAGAGAACAGTGGAAGTGCTCTTGACAAATAGTGTAAATGACCAAAGTTAAAACGGCCTGCAAGAAGATGGGCATTGCTTAAGTTTAAGCAATAGCCCATTTCCCCAGCGATGCACAGTTAGGTCCTAAATCAATGGGAATGTCTGCACTCTCCCTTGGCTGCCTAACAAGAAATGGCTGCAGTTCTGCACCCTGTGGCTAAGGACGGCAGAGTGTAGTGTAACTCTCACTATCCTGCCAATTGGCTCTGTGCACAGGGGGTTTTTTTAGGCTTTTGCTTCCATGGACATGACACATCACAGATTCAAAGACTATTTTGGATATTCCTTACTTTGGATGATAGAGGTTCCCCCCCTCTCTCTTACACACACACACACACACACAGAGAGAGAGAGAGAGAGAGAGAGAGAGAGAGAGAGAGAGAGAGAGATGTGTTTGAGAAATTTCCTGGAATCATGAATGAAAAAGCACGGCTTCAAGATTTGCAAAGTACCGTATTTTTTCACTCTATAAGACGCACTTTCCCCCTCCTAAAAAGTAAGGGGAAATGTGTGTGCGTCTTATGAAGCAAATGCAGGCGGGAGGCTCTGCTCAGCGCTCCCTTTAAAGAGCCGCATGGAGCGTGCGTGCGGCTCTTGGGGGCTTTTCCCCGGCCAGGAAAGGCTGCAAACGGCTAAACAAGAAGCCAGGACAGCCAGCAGGATTGCTGTGCAGTGATCCCGCTTGCTGTCCTGGCTTCTGGGATTCAGAATATATTTTTTCCCTTGTTTTCCTCTTATTGTCTGGTGCGTCTTGTAGAGCGAAAAATGCGGTAAATCAATATAGACCAGGGGTCGGCAATGTTTTGGGGGCATGGGCCGGTTTGCGATCCTGCAGCCGCACGTGTGTGCTTGTGTGCGCGTGCATGCATGCATAAACGCCATTTCCAGCGCTCTTTCCGGCGTGGAGGAGGCCTGTGCAGCTTCCCATTGGCTGGAGGAGCTTTCTGCAGTCAATGGGAAGCCGCCCAGCATTGCGGAAGGTGGTCCCTGCTCTGCTCCGCGCACGGGAGCCAACCGAGTGGCCGACAGGGTCCATGGGCCAGTTAAATGACCCTCATGGGCTGCTTCCGGCCCATGGGCCTTAGGTTGCCTATGCCTAATATAGAGACTTGCAGGAGAACACCTGGGGCAACATCAGGGCAACCTTCCACTTTCCAATGCTAACTGCTGACATTTTTATTTTTTTAAAAAATTTTTTATCTGCGGAAACCATCTTAGAGTAGCAAAGTCACAAACACCAGCTTATTAGGACGCTTTGCGGAAAGAATAAATAGAGAGCCTACACATCCATTGTGTTGGGTTCCTTCAGGGGAAAAGATGTCAGGATCAAACAAATGCATCTCTCAATTAGCTCACCCTACCTAAACCTTCCACACTTCTTTGCATCTGAAGCAAACCATCCCAGTGGCTTCTTAGATTGCTTTTGCTGCTGCCTCTTTAGGCCAGCTTTTTCATAGCAGCAATCTCATGCAGTTAATTCAAATCAAATCAGCTTATCAGCTTGGTTCATTGTAAGTCTTTCATAACCGCTCGTGTGTGACAGCCCATTAAAACTTGGCCAGAGTCTTTAAAACATCACTGGGAGGAAAAAAACCTGCAAATATATTTTACATTCAAGCTTTTGAGCTGCCTGGGCATATTTGTTTTGTACTATTAACCTTTGAAATTGAGCTTCTTTCCAGGGGTTGTAGGGACAAGGCAGTGGGTAATATATCGGTTTAGCCGAGGTAATTTACCCAATTTTACTTTATATGGGATTAGCTTTATTACGGAGTGGGGAGGCAGGGGGGAACACCATCAGAAAAATCTGTTACCTACAGGGTTACATAGTTTGTCCAGCAATTCTTCTAATGGGCACTTCACAATTCATGTGAATGTTTACATCTTTGTATTCAGTTTAGGGGGGGAAAAGGTACACTTGGATAGCCAACACACTGTCCTCTGGATGTTGTGGACTACAACCCCCATCGTCCCTAACCATTTGTGATGCTGGCTGTGGATGATGGGACTTATAGTCCAAAGCAACTGGAAGGCCACAGAATAATAAAAAAACCCTTCCAGTAGCACCTTAGAGACCAACTGAGTTTGTTATTGGTATGAACTTTCGTGTGCATGCACACTTCTTCAGAGACCAACACGAAAGCTCATACCAATAACAAACTCAGTTGGTCTCTAAGGTGCTACTGGAAGGATTTTTTTTATTTTGTTTCGACTATGGCAGACCAGCACAGCTACTTACCTGTAACTGGAAGGCCACAGGTTAGGCATCCTTGGGGTGCAGAAATCATGAGATGGACTGTAAGTCCCATAATTCTGTAGCAAGATGTAAGAGCCACAGCATCATTTCCAGCCATAGAGAGGCCCAGCATGTCTGAAACGTGACTTGAGTGCTATTTCAACCAGGAACCTGCTGGAGAAGTTGTATACTCATCAGGGTCAGCCCTACTATTAGGCAAAGTGATGCATCTGCCTCAAGTGGCAAATACAGCGGGGTGGGGTGTGAAGGAAGAGCTATGAGGACAGTGCTCTAGTCTAGGTCAGCCTTTACTAGGAGAATAGGAGAAGTTGATCTCTCAGCGACTTCTGACACCTTCTGGAATGACTCAGCGGGTTGGAAGTTGGAGTTTACTATATTGCAGTGATTATTTTCCTACCTGAAGAGTTGCTGCCAGAAAGTAGCACTGGGGACTGTTACTTAGTCCCATGTCTTTGGGGCTATGGGGTCCCACAGCAGTATAGTCTGCCTCCAGTGTTATTCCATATCTATATGAAACGGTTTGGAGAGGTCAGCTAGGGATTTTCAGCTATTCCATCTGAACCAGGAGAGGTTACGAAGGTATTGGACCAGTGCCGGGAAACAGTGAAAGACTGGCTAGGTACCAATAAACTGAAGTTGAATTGCAATCAGATGGAGGTTCTGTGAATGGGTGGTTGGTCATATTCAGGAATTAGGTAGTACAACTTGGTCTTATAGGGGTTGCACTCTGAAGGAACATATTCATAGTACATCTGGGTCCCAGTCTGTCACTGGAGTCACAAGTAGCCTCTGTGGCTAGGAGTGTTCATCCCCAGCTCCAGCCATTTCTAGACCAGGATAGCTTAGCTACAGTAGTCCATGTTTTAGTGACATCCCACCTGGACTACTGTAACGTGTTCTATGGGGGTTGTCCTTGCAGACGGTCAGGAAACTGCCATTAGTGTAGTGGAGAACACGGCTTGTCAGGTTGGTGTGTGGAGCAGTTCAATGGGGGACCACTGCTAGTGATCTACCAGGCCCAATCCAAGGTGTTAGTACTAGTGTATAAAGCTCTGATACTGTTTAAAGGGTAAAGGGACCCCTGACCTTTAGGTCCAGTCGTGGCCGACTCTGGGGTTGCGGCGCTCATCTTGCTTTATTGGCCGAGGGAGCCGGCGTACAGCTTCCGGGTCATGTGGCCAGCATGACTAAGCTGCTTCTGGCGAACCAGAGCAGTGCACGGAAATGCCGTTTACCTTCCCGCCGGAGCGGTACCTATTTATCTACTTGCACTTTGATGTGCTTTCGAACTGCTAGGTTGGCAGGAGCTGGGACTGAGCAACCATTGCTCACCCCATTGCGGGGATTCGAACTGCCGACATTCTGATTGGCAAGTCCTAGGCTCTGTAGTTTAACCCACAGCACCACCCGCGTCCCTTGTGATAGTGTTTAGGCAGGCTCTAAAAAATAGGGGGGGATAATGAGGGGGTGCAATGGACAGTTTTCTCCATTTTTAGTCTTATGGCCGGCTATGATAATGATATATTGATCTGAAATAGCTTTATGCTCCTATTATGCCAGTGATCATGTTGCTTTCATTTTATATGGTTTCCAATTGTTTTGAATCTTACATGGTGCCATGGGAAGCTACTGTATTCTGAATGGCTGTGAATAATTTTGAAAGTAAATAAATAATAAAAAGAACAACACAGTCTGCTTTTCCAAGCATAAGTATGTATTGCTCAGCAAACATAATAATCTAAGGAGGAGAGGAATATACTTTTTCTTTCTGATTTTGATAGCTGCCTTAGAAAAGCAGTCAAACGAGAATTGCATCTGTAGATATTGTACCCACAGAGTGCTTTAGCACAAGACTGCTATGAATAATCTGCCCATACAACAAACCTATACAGCACTATATAACACAGAGACTTTAAAAATATTTTCTGAACGCCAAAGATCACGCCTCAAAACCTCCTAAAGAAACTATTAGTTGGGGTGGGGGGATTCAGTGTAGGCCCAGTTTTTATTTGGAAAATATTTCTTATTTGAAGATGGAAAAATAACCCTAATTTAAAAACTTTGAGGGCAGGGGCAGAGAAGAACTTCCTCACCCAGCCTTTATACCCTGTGAGTTACACATAAAATAAACAAGATGTGTTGTCCCTTAAATTTTACGTTAGGGAATAAATTTAAATACCTTGGATTGAGTAACTTTCTCTTCTTTTCTAAAAAGATTATATATATGAAATCCATAAACATATTGTAATTTTGACTGGTAAAGTGGTAAGGAAGTTGGCGTAACTTTGCCTCCCTCACCTCCCACTAATCCATTTCATGAATGGGAAAAGCACTTGCCTTGTGTACTTACCTTGTTTTCATTCCAGTCATGTGTTCAAACTGTTTCAGGCGCAGTGACATTCAGTGCACCATCAGCAGCGACCCATGCTTGCAGGCTGACTCACTTTGGTTACAGGCCCATTGTGCTCTGGGTTTATGACCACTTAAAGCAAGGAAGCATCGGCGATGCAAATAAGTTGTGGCGCATAAGGCAGTTGCCATTGATGGCATTGTCAGAGAGCATCCTTAAACCCTGAAGGTGGAGTAGGATTCCTAGCTTAGCTTATACAGTGCCATGTATACAGAAAAAGGACCCTGTTGTCCAAAACATCGACAAGTCTTGTACAGTGGTGCCCCGCAAGACGAATGCCTCGCAAGACGGAAAACTCGCTAGACGAAAGAGTTTTCCGTTTTGGAGGTGCTTCGCAAAACGAATTTCCTATGGGCTTGCTTCTCAAGACGAAAATGTCTTGCGAGTTCCTGCGGGGGTTTTTTCCTTCCCCCCCATTTCTAAGCCGCTAAGCCGCTTATCAGCTTATCCAATAAGCCGCTAAAAGCCGCTAATAGCGCTAATCCGCTAATCCGTCAATGGGCTTGCTTCGCAAGACGAAAAAACCGCTAGACGAAGAGAATCACAGAACGGATTCTTTTCGTCTTGCGAGGCACCACTGTACAGTAATCCATTTACTCACCTATTTAAAGAAAACAAATATAACCGTACCTTGTTTTGCGGCCGGGATCCGTTCTGGAGCCCCAGCCTCCAGACGAAAAGGACGCAGGGCAAAGTATCACGTCTGTGCACGTGTGCGGAGCAGTTTGCACTTCTGCGCATGCGCGAGTGGTAAACTCAGAAGTAACCCGTTCTGGTACTTCCGGGTTTGCTGCAGACGTTCGCCGGAATGGACACTAGACAAGGCGGATGTTTGCAGAGGTATTACTGTACTCGAGTTGGTGCAGCATATCCTGAAGAGATCAGGCCTTCTTCTTTGAACTCAAGAAAGAATTGGAATGGTTTTCTGGAAGGGATGGACCGCTGATCCTTGACCCAGTCTTTAATGTTTGAGGAACACCTTATACTTAATATATTTTACTATCAAATGATTTTTCCAGACCCAAGTGCCTTTTGGGGGGGCATGGGGGAGGGATCAAAGTCAGAAATAGTATTATTTCTCCCTTTTTCATCGGCTGCAGTAACAGGCTCACAGAGTAAGTTGTTTTTCTACCTGACTTTGAACATTGCTTTTTCTTTAAATCTCTTCCCATACAGCCACTACTTAGTGTCTTTCGTCTCGCCAAGTGGGACAGGTGTAATTATTCACCTCTGAGCTGTGGGAAGGAGAATATAATTCAATGCAGTGCTCCATCAGCCAGTGCAATTCATTGCTTCACATAGCGTTTACTTTATGTGGGTCAGTTAAAACGTTGAAAGGGTGCATTGTGTGAGCCTCCCCACCGTAAACAGACGTAGCAGATCATCCTTAAAATTTAAGCATACAAGGTGACACGGTATGGTGGATCAGGGCTTTTCATTCAGGCCTAAAATGACTGCAGTTGCTTGAAGTAATCATAGAATCATAGAATTGGAAAGAGCCCTGAGGATCATCTAGTCCAACCCCCTGAAATGCAGAAATATGCAGCAGCCCCATACGTACCAGCACTGAACCTGCAACCTTGGTGTTATCAGTGCCATGTTGTAGCCGCCTGAGGTGAAATGGTGTTGTAGAAGATGGGTCTTTCTCCCCTAAATAATTTGGCTGGACAGGGTCAAGTGCCATTATGCAGTATAGTTGATGACTCTCACAACAATATCAGAACAGGTATTCCATTTCTCCCTTTGCCCCAAAATAAGTATGGACAACTTTTGTTGTTTCTGTTGGCTGGCCTACGATGGAGAGGCTCAAAGCATTACACTCCAAAAGGTTATTGCTTCTCGCATGGCCACAGTTTTGGATTCCAGCAGAAGTCAGCCACGGACTTCCGTCCCTCTGCTCAGCATCACTGCAAAAACCCAATCTCTAAGCTCTGCTTGAAACTCTGCCTTATTGTCACCGTCTTCTCCTCCTCCTCCTCCTCCTCCTCCTTCTTCTTCTTCTTCGATCCTTTATTGTTGCGCAACAGGTTTTTTATTTTCTTTTTTCATTCATTACATACACCTCATATTCATAACCTTTACTAAGCATTCCTGCCTCCCTCCCCTCCTGGACTTCCCCCAACATCCGCTTCTGATTTGTTTCTCCTTTCACCTACTTTGCTACATCCTAAAAGAAAAAAAAATATTAATAACATATTTATACAATAACATCAAACCTAAAAACATAAAAATAACAATGAATACACCATATTATTTCTCTATCTTCAACACATTTTCTAATACTAATAATATGGATGTTTATTTAAATCCTGCCAGCAAGTCTATAGTCTTTCTTTGTTTCTGCAAGTATAATATAAATGGTTCCCATTCTTTTTCAAAGTCACTGTTGTCTTTTTCTCTTAGTCTGTCTGTCCGTCATTTTTGCCAGTTCTGCATAGTTCATCAGCTTTTCCTGCCATTGTTCTTTAGTTGGTATTTCTCCAGTCTTCCAGTTTTGTGCAATCAACATTCTCGCTGCTGTAGTGGCATACATAAATAAAGTCCTCTTTTCTTTCAGTATATCCTGGCCTAAAATACCTAGTAGAAAGGCTTCTGGTTTTTTTTACAAAAGTCATTTTCAACATTTTCTTCAATTCATCATATATCATTTCCCAATAAGCTTTTACCTCCTTACAATCCCACGACACATGGTAAAACGTACCTTCCGCTTCACATCTACAACACTATTTCTTTTCATTTTTATACATTTTTGCCAATTTAACCAGTGATTTATACCACCTGTACATAATTTTCATATAGTTCTCTCTCAATAATATGCAATCTGTAAATTTCAAATTTACTTTCCATAATTTTATCCAATCCTCAAATTGTATGTTATGGCCTATGTCTTGCGCCCATTTAATCACTACCGATTTTACTTCTTGCCTTGTTGTCTTCTAACTAACTCTGAGTTGAAGGAGAGACCACTTTCTCTGGCGAGATTCCTAATGACTCATCACTTTCCTTTTGTTCTCACCCCATGCAGTCTCCTGAATACAGGAAGCTGAGTCCAGCCATTAAGTGTATGATTTTCAGTTTAACTCTCTAAGCATTGATTAAATTCTAACACTTACTAAATCCAGGAATTTAGGGAAACCTGGCACCCACAAGCGCTGGTACTCCCAACACACACAAACTTACCGTGTCAGAGGCAAGTAATGCCAGAGCCAACAATGGGCCCCCCTTTTCTATCTTTCTCGCCCTTGTTCCTTTCTCTCTCTCTCTTTCCTACCATTTCCTACCAGTTACAGGGAACCAGGCAGAGGGCCTTCTCGGTAGTGGCGCCCTCCCTGTGGAACGCCCTCCCACCAGATGTCAAAGAGAAGAACAACTACCAGACTTTTAGAAGACATCTGAAGGCATCCCTGTTTAGGGAAGCTTTTAATGTTTAGTAGACTGTTGTATTTTAATAATTTGTTGGAAGCCGCCCAGAGTGGCTGGGGAAACCCAGCCAGATGGGCGGGGTATAAATAAATTATTATTATTATTATTATTATTATTATTATTATTATTATTATTATTATTATTATTATTATTATTATTATTTCCCTCATTTTGCCACCAGCATGAAATTAGACTGTATGCCGTATGAAATTGAGGTTGAAGCCATATGCAGCCCTAAGGCTACAAGTTGCCCACCTCTGAGGCTTAGGAGAATTATTACTTTAGTGGCACACAATGAATGTGAGATTACCCCCTGAAACCATTAGACAACTAGTTTATACTGAGTCAAACCATTGCTTCAGTATTGTTTACACTGACTGGTAAGAGTTTCAGACTGAGGTCTCTCCCAGTCCTATATAGTGATGTCAGGGATTACAGCAGAGACTGTAGCCACTGAGCGACACCCTTCAAATTCCACTGTAAAAACTCATTCATGAATTGGTTCTTTGCTACACACATGTAGAAGCTATGCTGGTTATTTCCAACTTTTTGTATTACTTCCCCATACGCCAATAAGGAACCAGTACTTCTGAACCTGTGCATACAGCAGAATCAGAATGGGACATGATGTAAACAGAACATATATGCAAATGTCTGCTTGCTGTTAGAAATGCATTTTGCTGAAGAAGAGGGGGGGGGGGAAACACAATTAGCTACAGCAAAGTGGAAAAGGCTTGAGGTTGGGGAATAGCCAGCTGTGTTCCTGCATCATGGCTTCATATAGTCAGGACATTACTTCCCACCCCCCACCATATGGCAGTGCAGTCAAAAGAGTCATGTTACGTTAACAATAGACAGGAAGCATGTTAAAGCTTCTGTAAGACATTTCTGCTATCCGAAGCCAAAACTTTGTGATGCACAGACACACATACACACATGCCTCCAAACCTGTTGGAAGTCGTGGCATCAGCATAAAACTCAGGAAACAATTGTTTCCCCAAATTTCAAAGACACTTCTCTTTGCTAGTTTTTGAGCACCATTATAGCCAAATACAAGGTACTCTCTCCAACAACGGCTCCCTTTCAAAAACTTCCATTTAAGAGCGCAAATCCTTTACTTATCAACTTTGATGCAAGTCCCACTGATGTCAATAGGACCCACTCACAGGTTTAAACAGGACGCTTTGGACTGGGAAAGTGTGTGGGTGGATTTTCTGATTTCCAAAAAAAATGGGAGTGGGGTGGGGAGCTAATTGGGTTCCATGGGGCTTTCAGGACATGATAACTGCGAAAATCTGTGCAACATCAGAAAATTTGTCACCTTTGGATTCTACTCTCTCTATGAGTAGGCATATTTAAAGCATGACCTTTAAAATAAATCCTCTCTCACCCTTTGGAAAACAGTCAATTTTTCATGAAACCAGAAATCATTCTTATAAAAAACTGAAGCCTCTTGGTTCTTTGTTATCGTTTTAAACTGACCGGTCACATGCTGGAATTTACAATGGACTGGAATCAACCTACTTGGTGCACTGGGCTCTCACCAGTATATACCTGGGGTTTTCTTCCCTCTTTGACCCTTTCCCACTTGCATTTCCCCTACAATTGCTTTGGACGGGGAGAAGGGTGGTTGTTCTGTCTGGGAAGTCGAAATGCTTGCACAGATCAGAAGACTGCAACATTAAATCCCTTTTAACGGTTCAAATATTCTGCTTTTTAAACACAAGAGAGACTGATTCATATATTTATGTATTTATATTTACACTATTTATAACCCCTGTTTTTCCAACCAGCATGGGCAGCTCTAGGTAGCTAAGAAAAGTATAAAACTAGTTATTCAAATGACAAAAGGTAAATGTAGCCAATGCTGTTTATGTATTCTTGAGTGCTGCTCCAAAACAAAATGCCTTCAACATTTTCCTAAAAACAAGATAAAATCAGACTTGGATAAGCTTCCTTAGGGAAGGTATTCATAATTGTGGAGCCGCAGCTGGAAGCTCCATACACTTGGAACTAATTTGAAAAGTAGATGGGGCTCAGTGCAAATAGAAATTTTGTGTAGGATATAAAAATGGAAACAGGGTTTTTTAAAATAATTATAATAATAGAATTGTTAAAAAAAACAAGGAATTGGCAATGGGCTGGATGTGGATTTCATTGGTTATGCTTTAGTCCCATTGACATCTATTAAGTTGCTCAGGACGTGAATTCAGTCCCATTGATTGTGGCGAAAGCATGGCCAACTCACAGAACGTTTCTATGTTTCTACTCTTATTTTTTATTCTTCAGTTTGGTTGTGTATTTTTTAATGTTTTATTTATTGTTTACGGCTGCTTTTGTTATGCTGTAGTTATGTATTGTTTTTATGACACAAGCCGCATTGAGCATGGTTTGAACTGTGGAAAGATGGCGTGCAAATAAAATTATGTACGTATAATAATAATTTAATAATAATTTATTATTTATACCCCATCCATCTGGTTGGGTTTCCCCAGACACTCTGGGCGGCTCCCAACAGAATATTAAAAACACGATAAAACACAAACATTAAAAACTTCCCTAAACAGGGCTGCCTATACAGGGTTGTACATACATATGTACATAAGTAAGTCCCATTGAATTCATTTGGCTTTACTCTCTCGGGGGAGTTTGAATTCTTGGGCAAATTCTGGATACAACCCTATGCAATAAAAATGAGACAGTGAGAAAGAATGGAGGTGGTTAGATTGATGGAACTTTCTGATTCAATGTTTTCTTTAACTTTCTGGTATAATTGGATCTAGCATGCCCTTTTTACATGTGTACATGCAATTAAGCACTTAGGATTATTTTTCAGTATATTGTCATGCTGATTACCAGGTGCATGCCCAGACTTTGCATGTTTGACCCAAAGAGCCTGTCAGGGAACTGCCATCGGAGGAAAAGGTGGTGGAAGGGCTCACGGAGGCTGGGAGAGACTCAGCAGCTGAAGCAGGAACCAGCAGGGGGAGAGGTGGGTCTCTGGTGGAAGGGCTCACGGAGTCTGGTAGAGACCCAGCAGCTGAAGCAGGAACCAGCAGGGGGAGAGGTGGATCTCTGAGGGAAAGCGAGCAAGAGGGAGGGCTCAGGGACACGTCCAGCGAGAACAGTGGGGAGGTATCTGAAGCTCACATAGGGAGACCCACTCCTCGCCAGAAACTGTCACGTCGTGAGTCCAGAAGACGTGTTTCCGTTAAGGAGCTTTTATGCTGGAAACGATTCCGAAAGCAGCCACTGTCGGAATCTGCAAGTGACTAGAGCAGCCATGTCTGAGGGGCTCCATCACAGACAGAGGTTTGTGGACTTGCACAAACTCTGAGGGACTACGATTTTACGCACAAGCAGCTCATCATCCCATCTCAGCGCCGTTTTATTCCGTTATATGGATTACATTCCATGTGAGTTTTAAACACCTTTAGTTGCTGGAATTTTGGTGGCAGCTGCTTTATGTGCTCGTGTTTCGCTGTGCTTAGCATGTGATTCTGTCCTGTGCATGTCGCTGGATTCTGGCGGTTGGATTTAGATTCTGTATCTGTTCTTTGACTATGTTTTTGTTGCATCTCAATAAATATGTAGGACAGAGCTTTCTAAACTTTTCATGTTGTTGACACACTTTTTCAGACATGCACAGTAATTCAGTTTTACTAGCATACCAGAAGTAAACTAACCTCTTTCCAGCCCCGGGAGGAGCGTAGGAAGCAATGGCATGAAACACCTACACACGGCAGCCGACACACTAATGGGTCGCGACACACAATTTGGAAAGCTCTGATGTAGGACAACAATGATATCTAGATGGCAGTCCAACATTTCTTTCTTACATAAGAATTTTGTTACTCAAGGAGCACTGGGGTACAATATTCCCACCCTCATACTTTACATTAAGATTACATTTACATCACACTTTTCCACGAAGAAGCTTAAGGTGGTGTACATGGCTTTCTCTCTCCTTACAACAGTCTGTGAGGTAGGCTAGGCTGAGAGGAAGTGACTGCCCCAAGGCCACGGAGTTATCTTCATGCTGGAATTTGAACCCTGGTCTCCCAGGTTGTAGCCCGACACTCTATAACTGCTACTCCATATACTGGTTCTTGTTAAAAGCTCTGCCATTTCTGTTGCTGCAAATGAATATTGCCATATTGTACAATTCGTTTTCATTATTTGCCAACCGCATCTACCGAGTAGAATGAGAAACGTGCTTAAGAGTGTAAGTTAGAAGCATCTATGAAAAGGAAGTCATAATATGTTTTGAATGCATGGGAAGGGTGGAAGCCAGGATAAAATAATACAGTTTGAGAATAAGTTTGCTCCGTTGAAGAAAGGAAGGTGCAGCCAACACAAAATCATTTACCACATCCTGGCTCCAGGCTGTATGGCAAGACGGGAGAGGTGTCGGAGAAAAACACGCAAGTCTTGACAAGGAAAGGGGCATGTTGTCTCAGTTTTATTGGTACGAAAACAACATGCATTAATGCTGCCAGTCTTGCGATGTATTTTTATCTTTTTGTCCCTACATCCGAAGATGGAGCATGATCTAGCCTCCCCTCCAAGGGATGGTTCACAGGACAATTGTTTTTCAGAAACATTATAAGATCGCCTGTTTGAAACCTCTACTGCAAGCCAGTTAAGAGGGAGAGTTAAAGAGGTCAATGTTGTTCCATCACTTAAGTCACAATGCTGTCAAATAGGGAAGAATCGCATGTTGGGCATGGATTCATAGGTTATGTTAAGTATACATGCACAAAGAATTCTGGAGTCAAATTCCATTTCTGATTATCTTAGGTCAGGAATAGATCACTGTCCTTCTCTCTGGAAATGTGATCTACTGTTTACTAGAGATAACCTCATTATTTATGCACAGCAGTTGCCTTTCTATCCTGCTTCTAGACGATGATATCCTGTTCAAATGGCTCCCTGGTCCAAGCCCAGTTTAAATATGTGAGAGCAGGCACCCAGCCATCTGGTCACAGCATTCCCCATTATGGTGAGATAGATTGCATTTCTGTTTAATATTTCTAAATTTCCATATGCAGTCGTACCTCGGAAGTCGAACGCCTTGCGACTCAAACGTTTTGGCTCCCGAACGCAGCAAACCCAAAAGTGAGTGTTCTGGTTTGTGAATGTTCTTTGGAACCTGAGTGTCCAACGTGGCTTCCACAGCTTCCAATTGGGTGCAGGAGCTTCCTGCAGCCAATTGGAAGCCGCGCCTTGGTTTCCAAACGTTTTGGAAGTCGGACAGACTTCTGGAACGGATTCCGTTCGACTTCCAAGGTACGACTGTACACTTACAAATTCTGTGCAAATCTATGTCCTTTTTTTTTTTTTTGCAACTGATGAAACCTGCTGATTTGAGAAAACATGAACAGCCTTTGTAAAAATCGAGAGTCCTTGCCTCCGCTTTCCTTCAATCCATGCTTAGTGAGTACACACACTGTACACTAGTGGCCAAAGAGAGGAGGAGCATTTCCATTTACTCACCTAGCAACAACTGGGTGGAATTTTTCCTAGACCATGAAAGTGAGCCCTGTGGAACCAGGGCGAAGGAACGATGACTTCACAAACCAATTACTGTACCGTGCTCCGTGCATTGTAGTGTCTATTGAAGACCTAGAACCGTCATAGCCAAACTTCTAAATTGCATAAATCAGAAGCTGTCTTTTTGAACAAAGTGCACGACACAGAACACCTGAGAGGAAGGAGTTTAGGTGGGTGGAAAGGAAGCAGGGCGTGTTCTGTGTATAATTATAGAACTAGTCCTGAACTTGTCGGTGTGTTGTTTTTTTGGCATTCTTGGCAGTCTTCGGAGGAAGTTCCTATCCTTGTTTACTTCCTCCCATTTCAAAACTGGCCCTGCGTCAGTGATAGGGAGAAAAGCAGTTAATGTATGGCAAGATTATGATCAGCTAAGTGAGGGTGGGGACACACTAACACCAGAGACTGCATTCATGGCAAGCAGCCCAATGTGAATCTCATCTGTGGCTAGTTTCATGAAGTGTAAATGTGTCTGCAAAATAGAAATGATGCACAGAGGGATGTGCATTCTTTGCACTCCTTGGGATCTTTAGCTTAGAGTTAGCCATCAATCAAAAGAAGTGGTGCTGTGTGGGGAAGGAGAGCCTGCAGTCATTGCATACTAACAGCTTAGTCTTATAGATGTCTGCAAAGGGTTGCTGCTGCTGCAAGAGTGCACAAGCTTGCTGAGCATCATGCTCCCAGTGTCATTGCCTGCCATCCTTGTGGAGGACTGTTTCTTTAGCTGGCTTCCTGTTCAGTGCTTTTTCTCTTCCCCCCGTTTTTGTGGTTTCTGCACAAAAGGGTGAAGTCTGTGACAATAATCAGCGATATGAGTTCCAAGACATAGCATAATGTGCTGTGAGATGGATGTTTGGGCTTGGCACTTGGTACCCACAGTTTAGATGTACAGTGGTACCTCTAGATACGAACGGGATCCGTTCCGGAGCCCCGTTCGTATCTAGAAGTAAACGTAAGTAGCGACGGCACGTCTGCGCACACGCATGTCACTTTTCGCCGCTTCTGTGCATGCGCGTGACATCATTTTGAGCATCTGCGCATGTGCAAGCGGCGAAACCCGGAAGTAACGCGCTCCGTTACTTCCGGGTTGCCAAGGAGCGCAACTCGAACGCGCTCAACTCGAAGCGTATTCAACCCGAGGTATGACTGTAATGCTCATGTTTTGTCTAATATACACAGTAAGCTAAGGGCCAAAATAAGCATGACACAGAGATGAGTTCAATGTAACTCTATGGCAGAGAGACAGCTGAAGATGGTGGGTGCTTAACGTTTAAAGCCCTAAGCAATTTGGGATGAGGTTACCTAAGGAATCGTCTCACTTGCTCCATGTATCCCTGTAACTGTGTTCCTTAGATGGGGTGCTGCTAAAGGTATCATAGCCACCAGGGGCATGCTTAGTTTGTACTAGAAACCCGGCTTTTAGGTTCTAGGAATCAGTTACCGATTTAAATTAGACAGGTGTCTAACCTCTTGACATTTGTTGTTGGTACCCGTCTGTCTTAAGAGACAATGGCGTGCACCTTTTGGGGTGAAGTCAAACTGCTGTAGAATCACAGCGCCTGTTGTGGCTGCAGAGACCAGTCACTGCTGCCTCCTGTGTTGTTTTTGCTGTGTTAGCAGCACTAAAATGACCTCCCTGAGATGCAAGCCTGGGCAGTGTGTATGGAGGTTCTGGGCTGCTCAGATGACAAGACCCCCACTTGGCCTCGCTGATGAAACCCAGAGGAAAGAGCAATTCATTTGGCACCAGCTTGGCTGCAGGAGTTTCCGGAAGGAGGTGTACAAGGTGCAATCCAGCCATCTTAGGGTCCAGATTTGTCCAGAGTTTTCCTTCTCCTAGATGGCCTACCTTCCCAGGTTGACAAGCCCCATCTGCCCCTCATTTCCCTTTACAGCACTTGCAGAAACCAACCTAATTGACTACAAATACCTAAATACAGACTGTCATTTACCCTCGTTAGATTCAACGTGCTGCCATCTGCCTTATTGCAGGGCAGATTTGAGGGTAAACCATATGCTGAACGAGTCTGCCCCTGTGGCTTGATGGAGGTAGAAACTGTCTCTCATGCCTTGTTACACTGCCGTTTCTACGGGGATATACGCTCGGTATTTATTACCCCTGCTATGCAAAAATCTCCAAATCAATCCGAACTTCAATGTCTGAAATCCCTGGTAGAGGACAAGGATCCTGAGATCACGTTAAGGGTAGACAAATTCTGCGCAATTGCCATAAAACTTAGGGAACAAGCTGTGCTATCATAATGATTAAGGTTTTAAATGATAATTTTAGGTTATATGTTAGTGACTAAGTTTTAATTTATATATTTGCTGTTGCTATATCTGTATTGTCCCTGTTATACCTAGTTGCAAATTCAAATGTATCCCTATCGTGTTTTATGACTTCCTTGATATTGTATGTGGGCTGGAACTGGTCTGTGAACAAAATAATAAAATTCATTCACCTTTTTGACGGCTGGACCCACTATTGGTCTCGTCTGCTCAATCTGCCTATATTATTGCAGGGGAATCCCTAACTCACCATGGATTTGAGACCCGTCAGCTACTCGCACCTGGTTCAGCTGCCCACTCAAAGCTGTTTCACAGGGGATGGCCTCTTTCACATGCTGACGACCTCTTGGAGCTACTAGGGCTGGGCGATGTTAGGTTTCCAACATCGCGATGTATCACCAGCAAAACATTGCGGTTTGGCGAGAAACCACAATGTTGAAACAAGGTGCACTGTCCCCAGCTGGTGAGGTGCTGAGAGAAACTGTCTCAGCTGAGCTTAGGTGCTTTCAGCTCAGTTTCTGGCAGTCTGAGAACAATGCAGCTGGCCCCAGCCTGCTGCTCAGCTGTGGGGCAGAAAGGCTCCTGCCCACAACTGAGCAAGCCCCGATGTTGCAGCGAGCAGGAGCAGGACTGAGGCTGCTCAGCGCAAAGCCCCCACTTTTCAGCTGAAAGATCCCTGCACCCCTCCTGCTCGCACGCATATTCTGCTGATTGAAACCGCCATCATGGTCTGCCCCTCATATATCGGCCAGGCCTAGAAGCCACAGGTGTAGGGTGGGGACCAAAGGTAGACAAACTACACCAAAAGGAGTATGTTGTATCCCCAACCAGAGGTACTCCCAGAGCTGTAGCTAGGTGATCTTGTGCCCCTGGCAGAACTGTCCAGATTGCACCCCCTAGCCACAGACAAATTATCTCTTCCTTCCACCTCTCCTCCAACCCTCCCCTTCCACCCACTCAACTCATCCTCTATTTAAAACCATTTCTTATGAGGTAATAACTGATATTTATATTTATGGACATATTTTTGGTCAATTTTGCACCCCCCCATCACCTGCGCCCCTGGCGGGGGCCCACCTCACCACCCCCTAGCTACGGCCCTGGGTGCTACTCCTCCCTAACACTCCAGACACCACACTCTTGGCATTTAAATGGTTGTTAAAGATCTTTTTTGTTTAAGGAAGCTTTCCCTGCAGTTTGAGCCAGTCAGCTTATTAATTGTAGAAATGGTTGTATTGCTTTTAGAGTTTCTGCCTTTTGTCTTGCTGTGTAGGACCCCAGTAGCTTCTTGTTGTGAACTGGTTTATAAGTCAGTAAAATAAAATAAAAAATGTTTTCCCGCCTGCTTCAGCTCTCCTTGAGGACGCAAAGGCATGCTTGTCCTGAAACCCAACACCAGGAAATAGGATTTTTCAGAATGCATTGACCTTGCCTTTTCTACCCAAACCTATTCAGTTCTTTTCTAAATTGTTGTGACCATCTAGTCATGGGCTGTGCTGGTTTTATTCTATGCTCTCTCCTCATTTTTCAATAAACATAGGTTCTTTTGTATTGTTCGTACTTTTCCCAAGCACAGTCGAGTCCAGTCTATGGGAGTTTAAGAAAATAATCTTTTAATGTGAAAGCACTGTATGCCATCAAGGAAGGGTAAATGTAATTTTGATTCTCTCCACCCTTCACAAAATGGCAAATGAAAAACTTAGTGAACAGAGATAAGTCTGTTTCTCAGCTTAGCCGTGTTTGAATAGCTTAATTAGACTTTGGATTTAAGGTGTTTTATGGGAAGAAAATTGTTTTTCAATAGTTCAGTTGCAAAAAGCAGACGGGGGGAAAAAAGTCCAGAGCACTTTCCCATGTTCTTTAACTTGATTAAATGTAGCAAGGGGGCCCTTTTTCACAGAATAAATTACCTTTGTCCTGCACGGATGTTGATATAAACTTTAAACGCTAAATGCTGTGCTTTGCTGTTTCATTCCAAGGGTTCCTCTCACAGGAAATCTGGTTTTGCGTAAAGGATAGATTTATAGTTTCTCAAGAGAGACGGGTGGGGTGGGGGAATAACATCACCCCAAGGTTTATGTATTCAACAGTAATAATAATAATAACAACAACAACACCACGATAAGTCTCATCAGAGCACATGCACGTCATCACTAAGAGTCTAAACATTCCAAACATACCTTCATTACCGCCGTGATGACAATTAATATCTGCCCATGAATATCCTGGAGGGGAGATTTAACGGTGCCGTGAATTGATTGTACATTATTATCTTGAACTAGCTTCTGAAAAACAGTAAACCCTTCAATGGGACTTGGTGTTTATCGATTCTCCTGATCAGGATTTGATTGGACTAACAAGTAACATTTAGCTTTGTGTGTGTGTGTAATTCGTGTGTTTGTGTTGAGATTAAAGGTGATGTTACATACATCCTTAGCAGCACAATTATATGCATACCTACTCAAAAAATAAACCCAATTCAGTTCAGCAGGGCTCACTCTCAGGAAACCTGGAATATGATTGGAGTCTTAATCTCTTTTTTTTAAATCGAACATAAAATATATGTGCTTCTTGAGGAAATGTCCTTTAATCATATACACATTTACTTGGAAGTAGGTCCTATTGAGTTTTAAGCCATAACTGAATCCTCTGAAGACTATTGACATATGTCATAAACATTGATAACTTTCTGTTTACTTTCCTGGATGTCCTTGGATTTATATTATGCTCGTGGAAGCACAGCACCAAGAATGGTAATCACCTGTACTTGGATAATTATTTAGGTAAAAGGTAAAGGTAAAGGACCCCTGGACAGTTAAAAGGTAAAGGTAAAGGGACCCCTGACCATTAGGTCCAGTCGCGGATGACTCTGGGGTTGTGGAGCTCATCTCGCTTTATTGGCCGAGGGAGCCGGTGTACAGCTTCCGGGTCATGTGGCCAGCATGACTAAGCCGCTTCTGGCAAACCAGAGCAGTGCACGGAAATGGTTGTTGTTGTTGTTTAGTCGTTTAGTCGTGTCCGACTCTTCGTGACCCCATGGACCAGAGCACGCTAGGCACTTCTGTCTTCCACTGCCTCCCGCAGTTTGGTCAAACTCATGCTGGTAGCTTCGAGAACACTGTCCAGCCATCTCATCCTCTGTCGTCCCCTTCTCCTTGTGCCCTCCATCTTTCCCAACATTAGGGTCTTTTCCAGGGAGTCTTCTCTACTCATGAGGTGGCTAAAGTATTGGAGCCTCAGCTTCACGATCTGTCCTTCCAGTGAGCACTCAGGGCTGATTTCCTTAAGAATGGATAGGTTTGTTCTTCTTGCAGTCCATGGGACTCTCAAGAGTCTCCTCCAGCACCATAATTCAAAAGGATCAATTCTTTGGCGATCAGCCTTCTTTATGTTCCTTCTTTATGGTCCAGCTCTCACTTCCATACATCACTACTGGGAAAACCATAGCTTTTACTATACGGACCTTTGTTGGCAAATAGAAATGGTTAAGTCCAGTCAAAGGTGACTATGGGGTGTAGCACTCATCTTGCTTCAGGCTGAGGGAGCTGGCATTTGTCCATGCAGACAACTTTCTGGATCATGTGGCCAGCATGACTAAACTGCTTCTGGTGCAATGGAACACCGTGATGGAAGCCAGAACGCATGGAAATACCATTTACCTTCCCACTGCAGTGGTACCTATTTATCTAATTGCATTTGCAAAAGGTGGGACAGAGCAACGGGAGCTCACTCCGTCGTGCGGATTCGAACCGCCATCCTTCCGATCGGCAATTGCCTAACAAAGGGATGTACCCATCACGTTAGCAGTCCTCTTCCCCAGATCTAGAATTGGAAGCGACCTTGGAGGTCACCTAGTTTAAGAGTATAGTACAGTGGTACCTCTACTTACTAACACCTCTGGTTACGTATCCTTCGGGATACGCATGCGGCAAACCTGGAAGTATTTTCCCGGGTTTCGCCACACTCACATGCGCAGAACAGGCACCTCCGGTTGCGAAAACCTTGGGATCCCACCGGAGCTCCAGAACGGATCCCATCCACAACCGGAGGTACCACTGTACATTTACAATAGTACCTTTGGTGAACTCAAACATAAAAGCATACACAGATGGGGCGGCAGAGTTTTGGTTCCTTGTTTTCATTTTTCCAATCTTAAATGTCTGCCGTAGTATGTGAACTTTGTGTAAAAAGGTTGTGTAAAAATGGGGCCATGAAAGAGAAAGATAATTACGAAACATATGAGTATGCTTTTCAGACCCTACTACAATGGGGAGGCTATGCAATAATCAGCACCAACGTTTGTTTGTTTGTTTGTTTGTTTGTTTGTTTGTTTGTTTGTTAAGTCAACATGGTAGAATAAGTAATGAGGTCAATTTCAGATCCAGTTTCTCCTTTGGATAGGGATGGGTTGGTAAATCACTCAAGTCTCTGAATGTTCACTGTATATTTTATAAACACGTTTTAAAGAACTGAAACAGAAATTCATTAGTATGGACTCTGGGATTTTAACACACACACACCACACACCCCGCATTTATCTTCTCTCCTGAAAAAGTGAATTTTCTGCCCACTGCATGGTTTACAGGCGGGGGCTGTTCAATATTGCTTATTCAGGCTATAGACTTGGTGGGCTGAAGCATTAAAAGTTTATTAGCTCTGCCTTAGGTAGTGTTATATTAGATCCCGTGTAATTCCTGCAAGTTTATAGGAAAACATGTTAGGCCTTCATGAATGAATGTGAGATTCTGAACAGTAGAAAGCTGTGTGGGTATTATTGTGATGTTGTGCACCATAGTGTTAAGCGAGAACATTATTTATCCTACAGCATCTTTGATATTTGACATAAAAACAAAAAAAACACTCATGCAGAGGTGGGAGTTGCAATAAGATGCCCTATAACTGTGTTAATAGGAGAATTATGTCACACTGAATACATGAGAAATATAACCAGTGCGCCCAAGAAAATGTGTTTCGTACTATCATTTCACACACTACAGGGTGCCGGTTTCTTGAGTGGATAGCAAATCTCAGCATTCAGGAAAGGCATTTTCTGCTTTTAAAGTGGGTGAGGGTTGTTTTTTTGAGGCGGGGTGGATAACAAAGCATAAATGGGTTTTTCAGATTTATTTACCACCCTATCAAGACAACTGTTGAATTGGGTTCAGTCAGGATTCCACTAGGATTTTCTGAACCAACTCGCTGCAGACTTCAATCTTGTTGTACATCACAAATTCAGCAAGGATGAATCTCTCTGTCCTACGTGAAGATCCCACAATATGGAAAGAAATAGGCTAACCACTTGGACGCAACCCAGTGGAACAGAACTCAGGATTTATCCTTCAGTGAACCTGCCTGTCTTCCTTTTGGCAGGGGTCAGGGCAGGCAAATATTGGCAGCAGTACAGCTTTAGCTGTATATTGCAGGAGTTAGATATGCTCAATGGCAACATTTGAGCTCCTGGGGCAGAATATTTTTTTAGTGGGGAGAGTTGAGCAAGACGTACCTTGTTATTGGAGGACAACCAACCTAGTTGTTATTATCTTGGAGTATAATAATAATAATAATAATAATAATAATAATAATAATAATAATAATAATAATTTATTATTTATACCCCGCCCATCTGGCTGGGTTTCCCCAGCCACTCTGGGCAGCTTCCAACAAAACACTAAAATACCATAACCTATTAAACATTAAAAGCTTCCCTAAACAGGGCTGCTTTCAGATGTCTTCTAAAAGTTTGGTAGTTATTTTTCCCTTTGACATCTGGTGGGAGGGCGTTCCACAGGGCGGGTGCCACTACTGAGAAGGCCCTTTGCCTGGTTCCCTGTAACTTGGCTTCTTGTAGCGAGGGAACCGCTAGAAGGCCCTGCGCTGGACCTCAGTGTCTAGGCAGAATGATGGAGGTGGAGACACTCCTTCAGGTATACTGATACTCCATAATCCTGGAGTGTTGGAATAATAGAAAACAGTAGAAATATTTAGAAAACTTTCAGTTTATGTTTTGAAATTAATTTTAATCAAATATCACACTCTGGGCTCCAGAATGGGTTTTGATGAGGTTACTCTCAAACTCGTATATAGTTGGTTGTTGTTTTTTTCTGGAAAGCAAGTGAAAGTAACTCCTTTCTGACTTCAGTGTGCTACATACATGCGCACACACATATGGCAGAGGTTCACCAATTTGTTCTCAGACAACCAGAATTAGGCAGCTAGACCACTGATGGAGGCAGATGGTCAACTGTACCTGACAACTCTGCTAAAACATGTGCACAGGCTTTGCATAGGCCAGGTTAGAAGTTTTAATTTGACCCAGGCCTCTTCAGGTGTTGGGCAAGTAAAAATAATGCTGAAAGCACAGTTTGCAGGTACCACCTAGCAGCTGGTTGGAGGTGCCTACAAAGGCTTGCTGACGTGATTTGATTTCAGACTGCATGGGCAAAGGAAGCAGAGTTTGCAAGAGGTGATAATCAGATGACTGGCAGTGCTTTCAAAGCCTTGTGCCTTTGCCCGTACAGTTTACTAGCTTGATGGGCTGGAGGTTTCTCGCTGCTGATCTAGGGCCTTTCTCAGTAGTATGCAGTGGTACCTCGGGTTACATATGCTTCAGGTTACATACGCTTCAGGTTACAGA
Source organism: Podarcis bocagei (assembly GCF_964188305.1). NCBI lineage: Eukaryota > Metazoa > Chordata > Lepidosauria > Squamata > Lacertidae > Podarcis > Podarcis bocagei. Next base: position 18,005,621 of record NC_138137.1, on the reverse strand, counting down.
CACCGCTAACCCAGAAATAGTACCTCGGGTTAAGAACTTTGCATCAGGATGAGAACAGAAATGGAGGTTTGTTTGTTTGCTTGCTTGCTTGCTTGCTTGCTTGCTCCATAGACACAGCCATACCGTGAAGTTCTTTAAAATAGACCCAGGTGGGGGTAGCTGTTTCATCTGCACCATAGTACCTCTGTCCTTAATGCATCATTTGCAAGACTCCAGTTCAGGAAAAACAAGTTCATCAGGGACTCTGAAAAGTAGATGCTTGTTTGGAAGCTAAGTTCCCTTTTTACTACCAAAGCTTTGCAAGACAGGGACCTAAGTATGACTTGTGGCGTGCGTGTGTGTGTGTGTGTGTGTGTGTGTGTGTGTGTGTATATGATTTCAAGGGATTTTTTTATTATTTCCCTTGATACCTCTAAAATATACAGGCAATAAATAAAGTTGCAGCGGAGCAATAAGGAGCTTGAGTATTGTATGATCGTAAAGTAAAATTTTAGAGGGAGGGAAAGAAAAAAAAAGAAGCATTACTCATTTAAACAAGCTGTCTGATAATACTACTTTGCTGTACCACTTTCAGAATGCACAAGTAATAGTTAACATATCTGCGAAGGCTGTACTGTTCTTTTTTGCAGTGGCCATTAAAAAGGAGGTGTAATTTTGAGGATTTAAAATTCCTGCATCTCTGGGATTTGATGAGGAGAAATGATTTGGGTGTTCCACTCTCGTTTGATTATAACCATGTTAGGGGAAGAGCGGGGTTATGTTTGCTAGGTGTGTTCCCACTTCATATTCTCACTGCACCATATCCACATAGGAGGAAGGTTTGAAATGGGAACCTGCCACTAATCCTGTCCCATAAGGGCCCTGAATTATGTGGGTAACCTATGAAAGAACAAGATTAAGGCCTTCATCCCTAATCGTGGAGGACAGGGATGTGCAGGGGAACATGGTCAGTGGTCCCAGCCCCATTCTCACCAGAGTGCTCCAAATTGCTACTCTTACCATGCTTTGTGCCCACTGAAAATAACAACAGCACATACATATTTCAAGCAATCATTTGAAATACTATATACTATATCACATTCCACCTGTACAGGTTGGTTGGCTGATTATTTAATTTGCAGAATGGTTTGTGTGATGCCATTCCTGTAGGGCCCAGTGTTGTGGTACCCTCTATATTTTAACATGGCTGAAGAAGCTTTTGAGGTCACAGGAGGCCACAGAATCCATAGCTGTTCCCAGAAGTTTACAAAGAAAATTTCTGTTCTCATCCTGAAGCAAAGTTCTTAATCTGAAGCACTATTTCTGGGTTAGCGGAGTCTGTAACCTGAAGCGTATGTAACCTGAGCTACCACTGTACTACTTTACTTGTTGGGTGTGGAAAATTAAAAGATTGCTGAGACATTGAGGGGATGATAGCCCATATCACTGTTATACATGTGGGTGCTCCCTAAAAAATGGATAATAAAACATCAAATTGTCACTCCCCACTCCCCCCACAGCCCACTCTAAAGTGTATGTATGAATAAGCCCAACGATGAAAATAGGAATCTAGCACACAGGCCTTTTGATTTATAGTGGGATGTAATGCATATCTCTCATGTCAATGGCATTTTGAGGGACATCTTATTTTCAGCGAAGTCTTGGCTGCTCTCCAAATGTTAACTTAAGAAGTATGGGTAGATGCAGCTTTGCAAACTAATTTGGGATTGGAAAGTCATGTTGTTGTTGTTTTAAAAAAAGAAAATATGTGACATTCATCACCATGAAGGACAGTTGAGAGCCAACCCCTCCCCCCCCAAAAGCCCTCAGCAACTCCTTCCCTCTTTCCCTTATAATTCTCCCCAATGAAAACAGATATCTATCTTTTGTTTTCTTGCATTAAACCTTTCCCCCCCACAACTACTTTCTGGTTGTAGGAGTATATACTTTATAGTCTGGGGGCGGGGGGGAACGGACCTGTGGCCCTTCAAATGTTGCTGTACTACATTTGAACAGGCAGCCCTGTTCAGGGAAGTTTTTAATGTGTGACATTTTAATGTATTTTTAATCTTTGTTGGAAGCCGTCCAGAGTGACTGGGGAAACCCAGCCAGATGGGCGGGGTACAAATAATAAATTATTATTATTATTATCTCTCCAACCACATCTGGAGAGCTGCAGGTTCCCTATCCCCAGACCAAACTTGGGTCTGCCACTGTTTTCGGACTACAGTTCCCATCATCCCTGACCACTGGTCTTGCTAGATAGGGATGATGGGGAGTTTTAGTCCCAAAACAGCAGGAGACACACGTTTGGGAAACACTGCCATAGACCAATGAATGTATACAGAGCTCACATAGGAAGATCTTTGTAACAAGACAGTCTATTTAGCCCAGTATTGTATAATGTGACTGGCAACAGTTCTGCAGGATTTCAGGCAAGGGTCTTTCTTGACCGTTTTAACTTGAATAACAGGAATGAGCTGGAGATCTTTGGCATGCAAAGGATGTGCTTTACCACTGAGCTGTGGGCCTTCCCTTATGGTCACTGGTTCTCATCAGTAGCTCACTTCCAGCACAATCAAGGGCAGCTGCTGCAAGATTTTTTTTTTTTTAAATGGGTTCTCCCCTTGTCATATTGAGGTAGAATGTAACAAAAATATAATTTCACATATTTTTTACCTTGCAAAGTAGTTTCAAGAAAACACTGTTGCACAACCAAAGCTGTGAGTTACCCCTTATTCCCGTGGTGAAATTTCTCATAGGGGAGCAGAGGCACTAGCTTGTAAGGGCAGAAACTTGCCAGGCTTTGGGAAGGAGGTTCCAGACTTTAATACTTTAATACTCTACAGTGGTGCCTCGCAGGACGAAATAAATTCGTTCCGCGAGTTTTTTCGTCTAGCGAATTTTTCGTCTTGCGAAGCACGAAATCCCATAGGAATGCATTGAAATTCAATTAATGCGTTCCTATGGTCAAAAAAAATCCAAACAAAGCCAAATTTGGTACAACAAGAGTTTATTAAGTGCTCTTTAAAGTCACACATACTGTAAAGAGCATTTCAAAAATTGAAGGAACAATAAATTAAGTTTCCAAACATGACAGAAAAACATTTAAATATCAACAAAGTGTACAGTACATTTTCTAAGACTCTGGGGGACAACTCGAAGAAGTTGTGTGATTCAGTTCAAGATTAGGTAAAGGTAAAGGGACCCCTAACCGTTAGGTCCAGTCGTGGACGACTCTGGGGTTGCGGTGCTCATCTTGCTTTACTGGCCGAGGGAGCTAGCGTACAGCTTCAGGGTCATGTGGCCAGCATGACTAAGCCGCTTCTAGCAAACCAGAGCAGCACACGGAAATGCCGTTTACCTTCCCGCCACAGTGGTACCTATTTATCTACTTTCACTTTGACGTGCTTTTGAACTGCTAGGTTGGCTTGAGCAGGGACCAAGCAATGGGAGCTCACTCCATCGCGTGGATTCAAACCACTGACATTCTGATCGGCAAGCCCTAGGCTCTGTGGTTTAACCCACAGCGCCACCCGGGTTTAAGATTAGGTCACAGTAATCCAGGGATGGGGAACTTATGCTCTTCAAATGTGGTTGTATTACATTATCCCTGACCATTAGCTGTGCTGGCTGGCTCTGATGAGAGTTGGAGCCCAACAACATAATTGCAGCAAACTTAGCATAAAGGACACATTAAAACATAGGTCTCAACTGCAGTACTTCTAAATGACACAATTGAAGTCAACCGGGGCTATTGTAGAGTTAAGTGATGGCAAGACAACTTTATACAGCAACACAGTTTTGCTTCAATGCAGGAACAGTGGTATAGTATGACCAGGTCAAGCAAAAAATGTTAGCAATATGTTTTCAGAAACTTTTCAAAATTGAATCTCCAATCTAAACAATTTAGGCTGTCCGGTAGATAGTGGCTCTCGGAATATTAGAGGTGACATAAGGGCAAAAGCTCGCCTGCAAAACCTCTGCTCTCCATTAATCTTCAAAGTATTCATAATAAAATAAGAAAGCAAATCTCATCAGACAACTTCTTCGGACTTTGTTCATTTACTGAAAAATGACTCAGCTGAAAGTCAAAAGCAACAGCACAGTCTAAAGAGAACTAATAAAGTTTATTATGTAAACAGACACATAGCCAAAGAGAAGAGCTGAATTTTGAGTAGCACCAAATGAAAAATTAAAACAATTCAGGGTCAGTAATTTGGGGCAGTGTGGTGGCTCTCTTTGGGATTCAAAGCACCAAGTTAGACCTTTATGAAATATATTAGACTCAGCATCAGTGTTGTCTGTGATGTGCCATTTTCTACTGCGCAACTGAAGGAGCATCAAGGGCAGAATCTCTTAGGACAGAAGTTTTCAACCTTTTTGAGTTCACGGCTCCCTTGACCAGCTAAATTCTTTCTGAAGCATCCCTGTAGGGCTCAGGAGCCCAGTTATGTCACCCCTTGCTTGCAGAGCCAACAGCCTCCCACCCTTCTCTGAACACCCTCCCTTGTGGAGTGGTCCCTCAGCCTCCCCTCTTCAGGAGTCCTCTGGGAAGCCACTGGTGCTGCCCCTGGTCTCTGAACTGCCCACCCCCACCCCAAAGAGAGGTGCCTCCTCAGACTGCCCCACTGGAGCCTGAGAAGCACCCCCTGGCCAGTCCCAGAGGCACCATTCACCTGGGGAGCTTGTAGCCAGCCTTTGGGAGGCACTGACGCGAGAGGGCATCAGAGGAAGGGAGGGAAGGAAAGAGGGACAGAGGCCAGTGTTGCCCGCAGCACCCCTGACCATCATGCAAGGCACCCCAGGGTGCCAGGGTACACTGGTTGAAAACCACTGTCTTAAGAGATTCTCCTGTGTATAGACCAATGAAATGGATGTAAGTGTGTATGGGCTTGCACAGGCTTCCTCAACCTCGGCCCTCCAGATGTTTTGAGACTACAATTCCCATCATCCCTGACCACTGGTCCTGCTAGCTAGGGATCATGGGAGCTGTACGCCAAAAATATCTGGAGTGCCGAGGTTGAGGAAGCCTGAGCTTGCAAATAAGTGTTCCAGCCTTCCAGCAGAAGGTAGCAAGCGGCAGAAAGATGTATTTTGGGAACTGTAAGGAAGACCAATTTCATCAGTTGTCACCGGCTGACAGCCTTCCTCAACCTTGTGCCCTCCAGAGATTTTAGATGGGGGTGGGGTGGGGATTTCAGCCCAAGGACTACATTCCCTATAGGGCAAAATTCCAGGGGCCACTTGCCAGTGGGGATGGGGGCCAGAGGCAAAAAAAGGGTATAGAACAAGGGGTGGTGACTCTTACCCACAATAGACTTGTGACAGGAGTGAGCAGGCAGTAAATCACACCATTCAATTTGGAATTAACTCTTTATTAGCAAGAACGTGAGCTTCGCAGTCTTGGCAGAGTGGCAGGCTGGCAGCCCTAATGAGCGCAGCAGCTCATCCCCAGTAGGTTTTGCCTCATGCTGAGACTGGAAGTCCCAGCTTCCTCACAGCCATCTAAGTTCCCTTCTCTCCAGGGCTTTTCCCAAGCAATCGGAAGCTGCGCCTGCATGAAGACAACCTCTCTTCCACTCTTTTCATGCCTCTTTTGGTTCTGGGAGACAAGCAGGGAGGGGAGCTCGTCACAGCAGGAGGGGGATACACCCATGCCTCTTTATCAGCCTGACTCCTCTCTGCCTCTTGGCCTCTTTCGTCCCACCTTCCTGCTTCCTCTTCTTCCTCTAATGCTTGACTTCTGTCTGACACAGTCTCTCCCAGCTCAGAATGTATGGTAGCATTTTGAAATCTCCCCCTCCCAAACTTTTGAATAACACTGATCAAGAAGATAAACATATGGAGAATTCCTGCCAAAAGAGTCTTCCTAACACACCTTTTGCAAACCTGATATTTGTCTATTACTTATTCCTTCCTGTCACTGCTAGTACAGTGGTACCTCAGGCTAAGAACTTAATTCGTTCTGGAGGTCCGTTCTTAACCTGAAAGTGTTCTTAACCTGAAGCACCACTTTAGCTAATTTGGCCTCCCGCTGCCGCCGCGCCGCCAGAGCATGATTTCTGTTCTCATCCTGAAGCAAAGTTCTTAGCCCGAGGTAATATTTCTGGGTTAGCGGAGTGTGTAACCTGAAGCGTATGTAACCCGAGGTACCACTGCACTCATTTTCATCCAGATGGATTGATTCATCCCTATGTTTGCATGTTGCTTCACTATACACTGCCTCAAAAGTCCACCCGTATCAAGATTTGGCATTTATTTATCTATATTCTAAGTGGTTTACAACTATAAAACGAATTATAAAATTAATATATTATAAAAACAGACAGTAACAATTCTCCTGGGGCATTAAAACCTCCTTAGTTAAACTATACCATGAATCAAGCCAGTCAAAAAGCATGGCAATTAAAATAGTGAAAAAAGCAATAAGATCAGAACTTCAGTTTAGAGGAATGCTCAATGACACGATGAAGTCACTGAGGACGAGTGAAGTCAGCTGAGAGTAAGGACAAGGCTTCCTGGATGAATTGGATGTGGCTATGCACAACATCACTGAGAGTAATTAACTAAAATTTAGGAATGAAACACTTTTGATGCTTTCAAATCCATCCCCATTCTTATTGTCAAAAGCATGGGTGCTTTTTAACATTGCCAGAAATATTTGTAGCAACTGCTTTTCTTTTATCCAATCCCCAGTATTTATAGAAACTGAAAGGTGGTGATAGATTTAAAAACAATGTTTTGAAGAAGACATTGAACAATAGCATCAACACCACAACTGTGTGATAAAGCTGGAGTGGCTTCAAGCCTCTTCATTGTATTCCTTGCAAAGCAATCATGAATGGATTGTTCTTCCATTCCATGCATATTGTGAATTCACGTCAACTTTTCTCATTATCTTTCTCTTTTTCATTGCTCTGCAGATCCCCCTCCCCTGCAGCTTGAATGGGAATTAGTTTATTGTTTATCCAATGTCATCAGGTCCATATTTGTGTGTGTGTGTGTGTGTGTGTGTGTGTGTGTGTAAAATCCCAAATGGAATAGAAAAGATAGTGAAATTATTATTTCTATATAAATCATATTTAGAAACATCATTTGCATTTGAAGCACATGAAACATGGTACCAGTCCAAATGCCCAGTTAGCTGAAATTACATTCTTAGGTCAATAAAAAAAAATGCATTTCTCATCATGGATTTTGTCACAGATTTTATTGTCTGCTCCTATGGGCTGTTACAGATTGGTCACCCAACACATTTTCTGGTTTGACCATTTTATGTGACTTAAACCTAATGAATGAGATCCAAGGAACAAAAGTTACATTCACCGAAGGAGTCTTCTCACTCACATATGACTCCCTACGCTTTTAATGGAAGTTCCTTCCATTTGTGGAACAGAGACTTTGGGTCCACCCTGTTGCCCCATAATCTGTGAATGCTCGCAGTAATTAATGGGTGAAACTGCTAATAAGCCAGCCTTCCCTATTCACACCCTTGTGGCTTGCTCAGACAATTGGAAGAGCTCTGACTGGCATTGCAATGAGTAAGGAAGGCTTTGTGTAAACTGGAGAGTTCCTGTGAATAGGAAGAGAGTCAGGGTTTTAGTCTTACACGCTTCTTGTGTCTTACGAGATGCCCCTAGTAATTGTACCGGGCAAAGGTGTGGTATATTAGCAGTCCCACATGCTTGTCAAATTCTCCCTTTTGGGGGGTAGATATTTGGGTAATTTTTCATTGGCCTGTGAGAGCCAAAAGTTAACTTTCATGTGGCCATTTCCCAGGCTGCCTTTTCATGTTCTCCGAGAGATGCTTCTTTGGGGAAAAGGGATGCTTGCAAAGTTACGTAAAGCCAAAAAGGTCCAATTATCTTGTCAGAGAATGTAATACATTATGAAATGTTAGGCAACAAATGAAGTCTGGCAACAGACTTGAGGAGGATCAATAGCAATTTGGCCACATCTTTAAATATTCCATTATTGTGCGTTACACTCTTAGCGTGGAACACTGTTTTAAAAAAAACCCCAAAGAAAATGCATAAGTGTAAATTTCAAAGTGAACCGCTTCTGATTCCAGAAGATTCAATTTTGGAGACCCGAAAGCTTGATTTTTCCCCCCCAAAATGTGCTGGAAATTTCAAGTCAAGTTGCATACTTTAATATCCATTGCTTGTGTGCCGTGCTGGACATTCTCAATATAAGTTGTGCTGAAAAGATGAGAGATGACCAAGAAAGCAGGTGCAGTATAGACAGGTCACTCATCTTGCTGTTTTTCTTTTCCAATTGAACATGATGCTTGTGTTTGTTATAATGTCACTGATGGCATAGAAATGTGTGTCCCCTGTGTATGCCAGTTTAACTTCAAGGTGAGCCTCACACACTCCATAAGATAACCTAATGCATTTTGAATAAAAGCAGTGGGAGGGAAATTAAGCAAAACAAATACTGTTATATGTATATAGAACTATAACAGGTGTATGCCAGGGCTATGATTCAGTGCGCCTGATCATGTGGCTGGGTGCAGGGATCTGAAATACCAACAGTTCAAAAAGGCATTGTATTGTATGCAAAAAGGGAAAATGTGGCATACAACCCCCCCTCCCCGAAAAACAAGTACTGTATGTACTTCTATAGCAATAAAAAGCAATAAAAGGAGTTGAGAGGGGAAGGAATCCTTAGAGCTTTTGATTCAAAAGCGGACTCACTTGATTCTGTCAGGGTGTATTCCTTTATGAAGTGGTCCGAAGGCTTCAGCACTGCCTCTGTCATCATTAAATTAAAAAAAAAAGCTACAAAACTCCAGTCTGCAGAAGTCTTCCAACCACCCACAGCCTGAAGCAGCTGATAAACACTAGTGGGAACTTCTTGCCGTTGCACGATTTTGAGAAGAGTTGAGGACCAGGTTTCCTTGGAAGCAATGGGATCATAGCTGTCAAACGCCCCTTATTTGGCAGGAAAGTCCCTTATCCCAGTGCTGTGTCCCGCTGCTGTCCCTTATTGATGATGTCTCTTAAATTTCCCGGGTTTCAAAGGAAGCAGCTCCTCTCCCTCCCTCCCTGCCTGCCAGGGAGGAGGGGGGCTCCAACTGTGTTGCTTGGCTGTGTTGCTCACTCAATAAGGAGTCTAAGAATGACTGGGGGGTGGAGCTTGCATGCCTTGTGCCGATCAAATCGGCCGCGTTGGCTGGGGACTCACCTTTGCTCAGCGCTTCCCAGCAGAGAAGTGATGTGGTTTCCCTTGCTGCATCCCCTTTGCCCGGTTGCTGTGCTGTGGGAACCACCGCTTGAGGCTTCGTTTGGCTGCTGGCTGGGCTTTCTGCCTTTGGCTCGGAGGGCCTCGGAAGTTGAACATACCTGTGCTTGGAAAATCCCTTATTTTGGCTGCTGATCCCTTATTTTTGAGGCTGCTGGTCCCTTATTTTCAAATCTGTAAGTTGACAGCTATGAATGGGATTTGAGTACATTCTGTCGCTCTCAGAGGCCTTGTACGGGGAGAGGGACATGCGACTGCCTCCCCCCATGTCATTCCCAGTTTCTCCGATTGCATGCACAGAAGATAACTGTTTGATAAATTATTTCATTTTCAAAGAAATAGTGGGCCTAACTCAATGATAAGAGCACATACTTTGCATATGCATAGTCCCACATTTAATCAATGGCCTTTCCAATTTAAAGGTTTAGGCAACAGATGAGGAAGGAATTACGAAATGCAGTCATATTGGGATTCCTTACGAATTGTTTGTTGAGAAGTGAGAAAAGAGCCTTCACTTTCAGCATGTGGGCTTGCTTTGGCTGCATGAGTTATTTGACCCATCAGCATCTTTCTGCAATGCACCTGCTGCCTGGTTGTGGCACATAGTTACCTGGATACTGAATGGTTCTCCTTAGATCTGATTCCCTTCCAACCTGAAGGGTTTTTCCAACTCAGCTATACACAGCATAGGCCCACCGAAATTAATGGATCCAATTTAGTCATCTCCATTCTGAGCATGGTTAACATTGGAAACAATCCAAAATTAGGATTATAGATGATTGCCTCCTTTTTTTCAGTACTTACAAGTAGAAGTCACTTCAGGCGTTTAAAGGCAGCATGCTATTTCATAGCGGGAGTCTATTTTCAATTTTATTTTCGAAGCAGAATATCAGATTTCCATCACAGAGGAAGTCATTAGTCCTGTAGTGGTTACCTTTCTTAGGCAAACTGGCACGGTGACCATGCAATTGCTTATCCTGGAATAATCTTAAAATGGCAGAAATCAAGGTAGCCACAGGTGCTTAGGAAATTCGGCTTGGTGACTGACACTTGAATTCCTGTAGAGATCAGACATTTCTCCACATATATCTGGCTCATAGAAAATATCACTGTCTGCTAAAATTTCTAAAACATTTAAGATTCCCAATCTGAGGTAGGGGGTTGGGTGTTTTTCCTTGCTGAAACATGAACTCTGGTAATATAAGTGTACTTCCCAGCATCCACTTGACAATTGTAGACGAGGAAATATATCCAGTTTGTTTTCTGACAAGGGAAAATAATGGTGCTTACCTTCCTTTTGCATCATACTTTCTCTCACTCATTTGCCAGATCCCTGAATTTTTACCCAATTACTCTCTACTGTGGAATTATCTTAATCACCATGAGTAGCTAAAAGGGGCTGCATCTGATCCTCATCAGTTTTGCTGAAGTTGTTTAGAAAATTAAGTATGTTTCGCAGTAGGATGGCCTAAGGTCTTTTATGACATCACTTTGGCACAGAAGTTGGTACTCCCCATTCTAGAGTTACATTTCTGGAGAAAATGCTAGGCACATGCTGTGAGCCTAAACGTTTGATAAACTACTGCATGCTAAAAAGTGCATTTAGCACATCTGTCTGAAAGGCTGCTTCTATTTACTAGTATTTGCACCGCTAATGTTGAACTCTCACTACATCCTTTTTTCCTGGAGTCTTCCCACCCCTTACCCCACCTTTTTATTGTTACAAATTATTACTACTACTAATAACAATCTTCTTAAAGCTATTTTTGCTTCTTGCTCTGTCCAAAGCTGTCTTCGATTTTTAACATTTCTCTGATAGCCAGTTCAAATGTTTTCATTACTCATGAGTTTTCCAGAGGCTAGAGCCACTTGCTCTTCAGAATCCTTGTTAGCAATGTAACATAATGTTATTTATTTTTAAATTACATCTTTTAAAAAAATCTTGCACCCCAGTCAAAATGCATAATGGAAATACAATATGGCACAATGGCCAGGATCCAAACAGCAACCTCGTGCAAACGTCTCCTAATACACGTGCAAACGTCTCCTATTACACAGCTTTTGTGTGCAGTTTTCACTAATATACATATTTTTTACCAGCAGTTTTCCCTAATGTTATGCGTTTTTGTATCATATTTGGACTGCTATATGCACTTTGTACACATTGATTGGTTGGATAATTGTATTGCAAAATTCAGAGAGGTGCGGATTTTGAAGGATAGCTGTGTTTTGGTTCCCATAATGATATGAGAAGTGTGAATTAGGCAGTTTCTCATTGGGTAGTTTCTCATTAAAATGCAAGCAGAATGAAATCTCTCCCTCACCCCTACTCACAACAGCCCCTTAAGTCAATTTTGTAGGCAGAGGCCTTCTCAGGGGATCATACTCATGCATTTCCTTCCCTTTCAAGCTCAAGGCAGTATGGCTGGCAGTTCCAAGCTGGAAGTCCTCGCACAACCCCTCCAGCAGATCTGTGAATATCTGTGTTAAACCTCTTAAATTTAAACCCCTCTTACAGCAGCGCGGCTTGAAGCTGAGAGCAGGCTGGGCATAGGTACATGCCAGTAACGTGTACATTGGCATTGCTATGTCTCAGTTTACAAAAGTTTTTCAATAAGTTGCTCAGTGCTGCTGTTCTGTTGGTTTCCTTATTGGTTGGTTTTGAGGTTGTCATTTTATGATTTTAATGATAGCATATTTTGTTTTTAATTGCAACCTGCCCTTGGACCATTTGGTGAAAAAAGAAAGAAAAGCTAAAGGACCCCTGGACGGTTAAGTCTAGTCAAAGGCGACTATGGGGTTGTGGCGCTCATCTCGCTTTCAGGCCGAGGGAGCCGGCATTTGTCCCCAGACAGCTTTCTGGGTCATGTGGCCAGCATGACTAAACCGCTTCTGGTGCAACGGAACACCGTGATGGAAACCAGAGGGCACGGAAACGCTGTTTACCTTCCCACCGCAGAGGTATCTATTTATCTACTTGCACTGGTGTGCTTTCGAACTGCTAGGTTGGCAGGAGCTGGGACAGAGCAATGGGAGCTCACCCCATTGCAGGGATTTGAACCACCGACCTTCTGATCGGCAAGCCCAAGAGACTCGGTGTTTTAGACCACAGCACCACCCATGTCCATTTTACCCACTGGTAAATGGCAGGCAAAAAGATAACAACTACTACTACAACAATTACTAACTCTACTTTTTATGCCCAATATGACTTTTTGTCCAGTTTCTTTAAAAGTGGCTCTTTCCCCCCACATGGTAATCCACTTTTGGAACTAAGGAGTTTTTCAAAAAGGGTTTGTAATATGATACAGGGACCTGCTCATTACAGCAAGAAAATCAAAATCATTCTATCTCGCTGGGCATCCCTTAATCAGCCTTCCACCAACATGGTTTTTCTCCACATAGCATTGGACTCCAACTTACGACAACTCCAGCTAGCATGGCCACTGGTCAGTGATGATAATGGGAGTTGTAACACAACATATTGTATGGCAAAAGGCTTGGCAAGGCAACCTTTTTATCTATCTGTCTATCTATCTATCTAATCCTAAGTCTGGCCCATGGACGGTCCAGGAATCAGCGTGTTTTTACATGAGTAGAATGTGTCCTTTTATTTAAAATGCATCTCTGGGTTATTTGTGGGGCATAGAAATTCGTTCATCCCCCCCCCCCAATATAGTCTGGCCCACCACATGGTCTGAGGGATGTTGGACCGGCCCATGGCTGAAAAAGGTTGCTGACCACTGATCCTATCTATCTATCTATCATCTATCTATCTATCTATCTATCTATCTATCTATCATCTATCTATCATCTATTATCTTTAGTTTACACTCTGCTGTTCTTTCATGATGGAACTCAGGGAGCATATATCAATTTCTCAGGCAGTCTCCCATCCAGCCATTGACCAGGCTCATACTTGCTTATCTTCAGCAGTCATTGGATCAGATGCCATGGTTTAGTTTAGTACGACATGCAAACCCGGCCGGTGACCAAGTAACAATTGCTCTCCCTTGATAGTTTACATAGCTCAGTGAATAGCCAGATGTTCAAGCAAAAAATTGTTTGATTTGTTAATTGTTCTGTATGATTTGTGCTGTGCTCGTGATGTTCTATCACATTTGTTATTATCTAATGTTTGTAAGCCGCTTTGGGATTCATTTGGACAAAAAGCGGCGCAGAAATGTCATAAAATCAAAATCCAATGGAAACATTCAGAAGCATTGCCGGCGGGAGCGTCGGGAGCTGGGTGGGAGAGAACCGCAGGAGCGATACTTTACAAAATAGTGAATGAAATATTTATACGTTCTGCTGGAGCTGAGCTTATGTTCTAGAGGGAGAAGCCCTGTTGGGATGGGTCTTCCCCTTTGTTCTGAATCTATTTTTCCAATTGCTCCGACACAGCTGTTGGTTTCACAATCGCTCTGACATTGATGAGATTAGAAAGGAGAGGCCTGCCTGCTCAGCATGTCCAATGACAAACATAAAGTTTGTATGTATTCTAAGCATGTAGCCCAAGAGTGAGCGAGTCCTTTGCACTCCGCTTCAGCATGCACAAATTGGTTCTTTCAAAATTTAGTAGTACAAGGCTGGCACGGCAGGCATGCTCTGCAAAGAGCAAGTTTAATGTCCTGTAGGACACACATTTACGGGTGTTTCAGACGAGGGTTACCTATCCAAGGGCTCAAGCAGTTTAAATTAGGACGTGTGCACATTGATTCCAGACAAGGTGCAAATCCGGTTTATGACACACAGAGAAATGAAATTCCGTGGATAAATGTCAGAGTGTTTACCTTTCTTGGCATAAAAAAAATGGGATTGGGCATCTTGAAGACTAATCCACACAGCCCAGTTCCACCAATGCACATGGAATTTAAGTTGCTTTGAGTTGAGTAAAGGTAAAGGACCCCTGACCATTAGGTCCAGTCGTGGCTGACTCTGGGGTTGCGGCGCTCATCTCACTTTACTGGCCGAGGGAGCCGGCATACAGCTTCCAGGTCATGTGGCCAGCATGACTAAGCCGCTTCTGGCGAACCAGAGCAGTGCACGAAAATGCCGTTTACCTTCCCGCCGGAACGGTACCTATTTATCTACTTGCACTTTGACGTGCTTTCGAACTGCTAGGTTGGCAGGAGTAGGGACCGAGCAATGGGAGCTCAGCCTGTCACGGGGATTTGAACTGCTGACCCTCTGATCGGCAAGTCCTAGGCTCTGTGGTTTAACCCACAGCGCCACCCGTGTCCATTGAGTTACATAGGATTTAATTAAACTCACCTGGTTTCAGTCTAGATAACTTCTTGGTCTGGTGCATGTAATATATTTCCTTCTGTAGCTCTGTGATTTGTGCTTCTATTCTATTGCGATGGCCATTGGCTATAAACAATAAAAATCTATTGATTGATTGATATTGGGATCCAGTCTAGATAACTGAGGATCAGGTTATAATTTCCAGAAGATAAGAGTGCCTCAGTTCTTTCCATCTTTGATAGGCTCTTAATTTTAGAGGGCTCCATCCAATAGTAAATTACCTTGTAAAAGCCATATTAGGAACATAGGAAATTGCCACATATACCGTTTGTCCATCAGTCTCTGTATTTGAGTTGGAGATACCAGGGATTTCCAGTTGAACTTTGAGGAAATAATCAATTTCCTCATCCCTTCCAATCCATTTTCCTTTCGTGTCATATCTTTATAGGCAGAGACTGTCTTTTTAAAAAAAATGATTTGTAAGCTGATCTGGGATCCATTTTTAGCTGACAGGCAAGCTAAACATTCATTTAAGCCAGTGGTTTTCAACCAGTGTGCCGTGGCACCCTGGGGTGCCTTGAATGATGGTCAGGGATGCTGCTGGTAACACTGGCCTCTGTCCCTCTTTCCTTCCCTCCCTCCTCTGATGCCCTCTGGCATCTATGCCTCCCAAAGGTTTGCACAGCTGTTTATTGCAGCAGCCCTGGTTATAAGCTCCGCAGGTGAATGGTGCCTCTGGAAGACACTTTTCTTTGGGGTGAAGGTGGGCAGCTCAGAGACCAGGGGTGGCAGCAGCGGCTGCCCAGAGGACTTGCAAGGAGAGGAGGCTGATGGAACTCCACAAGGAAGGGTGTTTGAAAAAGGGTGAGAGGCTGCCAGCTCTGCAGGCAAAGGGTGACATAACTGGGCTCCTGAGCCCCACAGGGGTGCCGCAGAAAGAATGTAGTTGGTTAAGGGAGCTGTGGACTCAAAAAGGTTGAAAACCTCTGATCTACATGCAGCCGCTGGGAGAGATCATCAGGGGGTTTGGGCTGGGTGTTCATCAGTATGCGAATGATACCCAGCTCTACCTCTCTTTCAAATCGGAACCAGTGAATGCAGTGAAGGTCCTGTGTGAGTGTCTGGAGGCGGTTGGAGGATGGATGGCGGCTAACAGATTGAGGTTGAATCCTGACAAGACAGAAGTACTGTTTTGGGGGGACAGGGGCGGGCAGGTGTGGGGGATTCCCTGGTCCTGAATGGGGTAACTGTGCCCCTGAAGGACCAGGTGCGCAGCCTGGGAGTCATTCTGGACTCACAGCTGTCCATGGAGGCGCAGGTCAATTCTGTGTCCAGAGCAGCTGTTTATCAGCTCCATCTGGTACGCAGGCTGAGACCCTACCTGCCCACAGACTGTCTCGCCAGAGTGGTGCATGCTCTAGTTATCTCTCACTTGGAGTACTGCAATGTGCTTTGAAGGTGACCCGGAAACTGCAACCAATCCAGAATGCAGCAGCTAGACTGGTGACCGGGAGGCCTAGGGCCTTCTGGCGGTTCCCTCGCTGCGAGAAGCCAAGTTACAGGGAACCAGGCAGAGGGCCTTCTCAGTAGTGGCACCCGCCCTGTGGAACGCCCTCCCACCAGATGTCAAAGAGAAAAATAACTACCAAACTTTTAGAAGACATCTGAAGGCAGCCCTGTTTAGAGAAGCTTTTAATGTTTAATAGCTTATTGTATTTTAGTGTTTTATTGGAAGCCGCCCAGAGTGGCTGGGGAAACCCAGCCAGATGGGCAGGGTATAAATATATTATTATTATTATTATTATTATTATTATTATTATTATTATTATTATTATTATTATTATAACAAACAAATCAACCCAGGCCCTTTACATGCAGAGCCTGTGCTCTTCCACTGAGTTGTGAGCAGTGCCCAACTGAAATAAATTGGGTCTGCATAAGAGCTTGGCTCCCATAGCTACAGTGGTGAGCAATTGCAGATTGATTTGGGGTGCAAGGAATAAAGGAAGCAGCCTTATCAGTCCATAGGTCCATCTGCTTGGACTTGTAGTGGCTTTCCAGGGTTTCTGGCAACAGCTTTTCCCCAAACTGAACAGTTTAGGGACCTGCAAGCTTACGGTTGTTTATCATTATGCCCAGCTACCCTGTTATACGAAAGAAGCTCCTCGCAGGTGCTAACTCTAACACCAAGGCTGATTCCCTTAATGACAGCAGTGAATGGAAGAGACCTTAAAAGCTAATTGACTCAAGTGCTATATCATTACCAAGTATATCAATGCAGTACAAATTTCCCACCACATGGTCATAAGCGGGTCTTTGACAATCCAAAATCACAACCAGGTGACTGCGGTGTCCCTCATGAGGGAAAGTGGTGGCACTTTCCCAGAAAACCCAAATTTAGACTAATTCTAACAACATTAGATATATCCAGCAGCATCAGCTGTGACTAAGGTTGCATGTTTCTGGAGCATGTGCAGAGTTCCAGAGTCTGACGTGGTAGAATCGTTTCCTGTGTTTTGCCCTGAGCCAGTTTCCCCTCAGGAGATCCCAAGCATGTTTTCAGGGGGCAAAATACATTTGGAACTTGGGGATATGGAAACACAGTTGAATGGAGTAGAGAAATACATTCCCTGCTGCAAGCTGCCCCTTCACAAAGGACTCCTCCACCTCTTTCAAAGGACCAAGGTCAGTTACATATGTTTCCTAATACAGTGGTACCTCGGGTTAAGTATTTAATTCGTTCTGGAGGTCCGATCTTAACCTGAAACTGTTCTTAACCTGAAGCACCACTTTAGCTAATGGGGCCTCCCGCTGCTGCCGCGCTACCGAAGCACAATTTCGGTTCTCATCCTGAAGCAAAGTTCTTAACCTGAAGCACTATTTCTGGGTTAGCGGAGTCTGTAACCTGAAGCGTCTGTAACCTGAAGCGTATGTAACCCGAGGTACCACTGTATTTGGTTAGGGCCTAGGAGAATGAAACCAGTGAAAGAATAAAATGTGTCATATAAGTAATAACGTTGAAATACAATTTTTGTCATCTTGATTGCATGCCTTGTTTGCATCTTCCTTATCTGTAAAATGGGAACAGGTCTTTCTACTTCTTCCCAGCTTTGGAGATGCTTAGAGCATTGCATATTTGTGAAGGGGGGGCGGGAATAGTTGTTGCTAGCATAAAACGGACACAATTAAAAGAATAATAAAATTATTTTAATTTGGCTGTTTTGTTTCTTGAGCAGAAATCATTATTTCCCCCTCTTCTTTATTGATTGCCCATTAATGCAGCTAAACAAAGGAAGGCCCATTCATCTCAAGCTCACTGACAATTAGCACTGTTCTAAGAGATCCTGCTACATGGCAAATAAATGGAGATTCCTACCTCCGCCCCATGTATTTTCGTTTGATGTTATGCTTGGAGGGCTAGAATGTTAGAGCTCATACACTGTATTTTATGTGATATCCCTTCCAGTTTAATTAAATATTAAAGAGAAAGGGCCGGAAGCCTTATGGGCAGCTGAGTTGGCAGCAGCATGCATCATATCCTATTCTTCTAGGACGGTTAATGAATACCACTCCTTCTTCTTTTCCTTTACCAGAAGAAACCATGAATTATGCTTTGCTACTCTAAGTGTGAACTCTGATAGTTGCTGATTTCCATGCAAAATATTTAAAGCAAACATTAGCATGCTAACAGGTAAGTTAAACTAAAGGAAGAAGGAAGTTCTGGGCCATTTAAAAGGATAATGAAAAAATTTGGGCCAAGATGGTTAATTTTATAGTGGACTTATACATGTTTAAGCAGCTGTGAAATCTGTAGTATATTGTGACATATAATGGAATATTCTATTCCATTGCTGCAATGAATGCAGGTAACCCTCTGGTACTTGTTTAGAGGACTTCAAACTTCTTTTGAATGACAAGGAGTATCTGCCATGCAATGCAGCTGTAAATAGAATGAAGAGCACAAAGGCCACCCTTGTGGAATAGAGAAAAAAATAGTGGAGATGGACTCCTCCCTTATTACCCTTATTATGCTGATGATGCTTCTGGGAGTGATTTCTGCAGAATATATTCTGGAAAATTAATTTCTTCAACTGCCCACAAATAGTTTTGAATATATGCTCCTTTGTGTACATATGTTTAGAGTTAGTTCTTCTCATGACCCCCATCAATTAATCAGTTGCATTTATCGCCTGCCTTTCTTCCAAGCAGTTCAAGGTGGAATACATAGTTTATCCTCACAACAACCTTGTGGGGTAGGCGAGGGTAAGAGAGAGAGTATGGCCCAAGGTCACCCAGTGAACTTCATGGCTGAGTGGCGATTGGGTCCTGGGTCTCCTCCGTATTTTAACCACCGCACCACATGGACCCTTTGTCTTTTTTATTCATTGTGTTTCTACACAGTCTTTCTGCCAAGGCACCCAAGGTGGCTTCCAATGTTCAGTTATCAAAACAAATGAAGGCTATGAAATGTAAGGTTGTCCTGAGAGCCATGGGGAGAGTCTGACTGGAGCAGCCCTTGCTGTTGCCTCTGCCTATCTCCTTATTTTTCACAGGTTAGACAATATCTTTGGTGGGGATGGAGAGTATGACTGAAATAGACCCCCATTTTGTCTATGCTCTCTCTCTCCCCTCCTCCTCCTCCTCCTTTTACTTAAAAATATATACTTGCATCTTACAAGTGATTAAATTAACATTGGGTAATATTCAAGTAAGGGACATGGGTGGCGCTGTGGTCTAAACCACTGAGCCTAGGACTTGCCTGTTGCTCTGTCCCGGCTCCTGCCAACCTAGCTGTTCGAAAGCAAGTCAAAGTGCAAGTAGATAAATAGGTACTGTTCCGGCGGGAAGGTAAACGGCGTTTCCGTGTGCTGCTTTGGTTAGCCAGAAGTGGCTTAGTCATGCTGGCCGCATGACCCAGAAAAACTGTCTGCGGACAAACGCCGGCTCCCTTGGCCAGTAAAGCGAGAGTTGTCTGCTACTGGACTTAACTGTCAGGGGTCCTTTACCTTTTAATATTCAAGTAAGTTATGCTCAGAGTAGAACCACTGAGACAACAGACCTAAGTTGCTTAAGTTGTAGTTTGCATACTGGTATTGCTCTTGGCATTGTATCAGTTTTGGTATTAGGGAAAATTAGAAATCAGTTCACACTGCTTTTCTCAGTCCCCCCATTCCTAGTGGAGCTGTCTCTGACACTGCAGGGAATGAAGAAGCCCCTGATCTCCCAGAGTTCTGGGTGTGCATCTGCACGATCCCTGGAACTATTAAATCGAGGCCCATGTTAACGGTCTTGCTGGTCTAGAGATGCAAATCGCATCACAAGTAACTTACCGTTTATTGTTGAGCTATCACTGTATCCAGTGCCTCGAGAAAACGTTATGTGTTGCACTGCTTTCTCTTGGAAAGCATCAGACGTTCATGGCATTATGAGTTTTGCTCATGGTTTTATATTGTAATATGATATAATTATATCCTCTCCACTGTGGCTCCCCTAACTCAGCTTTCTTGCCAGAATTAGTAACTTGTTGGTGCTGTCAGGACTGTTATTTCTCCACAGGACTTATTGCTTCTGAGGCAACTTCATGCCCTGGCGTTCGATTAGTATTGCTCCCCTAAGGCAAGAAAGTCGCTGATTTTTCTCCCCGTCTTATTTCTGCCTTTCTCACTGCCCTCCCCTCAAATTTATTTCTAATACTGTTCTTGTTGCTAACTGCTGGTGATGCTAATTCACTGAGAGAATTAACGCACCAAGTTTTGCAGTTGAACCGCGTTCAGTGGCTGCTAAGAGAACTCGGCGCACTTCAAACACAATTCTGAGATTATAGCTAAATGTAGCACTTAACATCTTAAATGAACACGCGAAGCACAAAATAACAGTATTGCAATGGCTGTATCTTGCAATAAGCTTTTGTTGTTGTGGCGTTGAGCCTAAATGCCTCCAATCCTGCTCTCCCATACATAAGACTGTGAAGTTGGGGATGCCGTTTCTGTGAGGGATGGGGGTGGTCACAAAAGGACAAAATGAATTTACCCAACTCTTGGCAGAAGCAGCAGGCCTAGAGCAAGTTCAGGAAGCATTGCCCTAACTCTCTTCGGCTTAATAGTGATTCTATGTGTTCCACAGTTCCTGCCCTCATTTTATACCTCTGTGGGGTGGGGGGAAATGATCATTCACTGGCAAGGTTTTGGTAAGTTCACTGTTGGATATGTTGTTGTTGTTGTTGTTGTTTAGTCATGTCCAACTCTTCGTGACCCCATGGACCAGAGCATGCCAGGCACTTCTGTCTTCCACTGCCTCCCACAGTTTGGTCAAACTCATGCTGGTAGCTTCGAGAACACTGTCCAACCATCTTGTCCTCTGTTATCCCCTTCTCCTTGAAGGGTCTTTTCCAGGGAGTCTTCTCTTCTCATGAGGTGGCCAAAGTATTGGAGCCTCAGCTTCAGGATCTGTCCTTCCAGTGAGCACTCAGGGCTGATTTGCTTCAGAATGGATCAGTTTGATCTTCTTGCAGTCCATGGGACTCTCAAGAGTCTCCTCCAGCACCATAATTCAAAAGCATCAATTCTTTGGTGATCAGCCTTCTTTATGGTCCAGCTTTCCCTTCCATACATCGCTACTGGGAAAACCATAGCTTTAACTATACAGACCTTTGTTGGCAAGGTGATGTCTCTGCTGTTGGATATACACCACCCATTTATTCGCCTCTCAGAAAACACTTAAGTGATACACACCCTACCTCATGGTCTGCAAGTGGAAGATGGGGATTCGGGGACATGGAAACAGTTTCTAGCTTTTTTTGTTGGGAATACCTCTATTAAATTGAAATTAGTGCAGAAACTGAGAAGCCAGTTCTTCATTTGGTCAATCTCGGAGCACACACTTTGCATTCAAAAGATCTGGGGTCTAGTCCCTTGCATCTACAGCCAAAGCCACCTTCAGTACCAGGACTGGGAATGGTCTTTGTCTGAGATCTTTCTGAAAGGCGCTGCCTGTCAAAGTTGAGAGTTCCAGGCTAGAAGGGCCAGCGGTTGGATTTCGTGTAAAGCAGCTGCATTTGTTTGGTCTACTCCAGGCATAGGCAAACTCGGCCCTCCAGATGTTTTGGCACTACAACTCCCATCATCCCTAGCTTACAGGACCAGTAGTCAGGGATGATGGGAATTGTTAGTCTCAAAACATCTGGAGGGCTGAGTTTGCCTATGCCTGGTCTACTCCATTGGCCACCATCTACTCACCCCAGCAGTGCAGCTGCTGCTTTGAAAACGTGGGTCTTTGTAGCAGAACAAAGCATACAAAAACATAGTAGCTTTTTATCATTTGCTTGTACCGTATTGCGAATGCCCTAGGAGTGCAGAATATGGCCACCCTTAGTTATGGGATCAGATTGCAGATGAAATGATGAAAATGGAAATAGGTTGCTCATACCTTTGGGTTCTGAACAGATTCACACACTCACACACATACGTACTTATGTTTGTATTGCTTTGCCCATGCTGTAATTTATATGTCATGGGCAGCGCCTTATTTAAAGTTGTGACCTTAACTCTGCAGAAGACTGTGATAACCTGATGTACAAAGTCACTCCTGACAGTGGGTCTCTTTCCCCCCACCCTCTCTCTCTGGCAGCAATCAGCTAGTAGACTGCATTAAGCCTGCCTCAAGCTGTGACTTCTTTATTGCAAATAGAATTTCTTTTTACCAAATGTCAAGAGATCAACATGCATATAAGCATGCAGACTGCATAGCAAAGGTTGCTACACAGCACAAATTAGGATTCCAGTCAGGCTGGCTATTGCAGAGGCTTAGGGACCTGTGGCAGCTTTTTTTGGTGACCCTAGTAGCTAGAGTGACAAGGCATATGGACAAGCCTACACGCTACCTAGAAATGTTGTGTTGTCTGGGGAACAATGGCAAGCTCAGATGTTTCGTTGCTCTCCATTTAAGTCAAACTTTAATACTGTGGCTCTTTTAAGTCATGAATAGATAGTTCTTGAATACTGCGCATATGTTTTGTATTGGGAAAAATGGCATTTCAGTTGACACGTTACCTTTGAAAATAGCTCCCTGTGAACATGAAGGATTCTCATTTACAAATGCTGCCAGTTTAAAAAAACCCCAATAATAATGTGTTATTATTCTTTCCCTAAAAAAGAAACCAACGTTGCTGTATTGGAGCAAAATATCCTAGTTTTGTACTTGGGTGTTTTGTTTTTGCCACATATGTTTTTGGGAGGGCAAGGGGGTATTAACAGGGAACTCCAACTAGATACATCGGGTACACACTTGGCAGTACAAACTCTCAGTTTGTGGCACAAAACTATTGTGAAACTTTGGCTGAAGTTTTAAGGGGTTATGACAAAGTTTGGGTTGGGGTGTTAAACAGGACTGCTGTCTGGATATGTCTGGTACACACTTCTAAGCCAGTGTGGTATAGTGGTTAGAGTGTTGGACTAGGACCTGAGAGACCAGGGTTCACATCCCCACTTGGCCATGAAGCTCACAGGGTGACCTTGGGCCAGTCCCTTCCTCTCAACCTAACCAACCTCAGAGAGTTGTTGTAGGGATTAATTGAGGGGAGGGAGAACCATGTAAAATGCCTTGAGCTCCTCAGAGAAAAGGTGGGATATAAATGCAACCAAAAAATAATAAAATAAATATTGATGTTTGTGGCACAAAACTAGCACTTTGGCTTCATGGTTTGTGCTTAACACTTCTAGGCTTATATAGGGTCAACATCATTAATGGTCTCCAATTCCATACTGGAAGATTTTACGTAGAAGTTCTCTATAGAAATGTCATGAGCTGGAGCCGAACTAAGATTGGAATCCTATACTCTTACCTGGGTGTAAGCCCCTTCTTGCTGCCCAATGGGAGTTCTGAGTAGGCAAAGTCTATCCCTTGAGGCAAAGAAGAAAGGGCTGGCTGGTTGGTTGTAAGTCACTTTGGGTTGCCTTAGGCCAGAAAAAGCGAGTAACAAATATAACAACAGCAGCAGCAACAACAACAACAACAACAGGGGGAAGTGTTGACTTTCATTGAGAGCATTACCCAGAAAATCTTGAGGAAAGAGAAAATAATGTATAAGGCATTTAATTATACATTAAGAGATACTTGATTCGATTCCCTCCTTGCTTTATGAGCTTGGTGACAAGGTTGTCTAGTTCCGTTGGCCAGAAAACTTTTCATCAAGTTTCTGGATTTCTCCAAAGATTGAACAGGATAGAAAATAAGGACCCACAGTGGGGTGGGCAACTTTTACTAAAAATAAATAAATCATTGAAGGTTGCATGGGACAGTGGACAGTAAGCTGGGAAGCTGCATACATGGGCAGGTCCAATGGTGGGCAAACACCTTTCCACTCTTATCTCTCCACATGGGGATGGGAGGTGGAGTTAGCAGGGTGTGCTGGAGACTGAGGTTCACCAGGCCTCAGTTTACCTCTAGCAGTGAGTTGCTCAGCAGGAGCTGTCTGTGGTGCTGCAAGTGCTTGCCTTTCTATAGTGACTTTTGGGTAACTCAAAAAGGATAAAATTGTAAAGAGATCCTGATGGACCCCTTATACTTTGCAGATGGACCCCTTGCTTTGTATAATAATGGACCATGAGGGATTCTAGAAAAGGGACTGCAAGAGGCCCACCCATTTTTTAGTTTGGGGATGGGAATACTGTGGCCCTCCAGATGTTTTTGTATGCCAACTCAACTCAGCCCCAGCCGGCATGGCCAATGGTAAGAGATTATGGAAGTTGTTGTACAAAACATCTAGGGGTAACCATGATGGAGAAGTTTGTGTTAGCACATTTGCAGCCCCAGCACATGAGCAATATTCTTCCTGTCTGCTATGAAATTAATATTTAAGTTTTACAGCACACCTTTTCAGTCAACTTGCAGCAGTTATTTACTGAGTAGCTTGGGGCTTGTAATGAATACCTGTACAGGCCCTGAGCATCAGTGACCTCCTTCCTAATGATCCTTAAGCTGAAAATTGAATTGAATTAAAAATCACCCCAAGTTCCACTGCAAAAAGGAAATAAATTCACATTCATTTTACCTGGAAGTCATAGGAACTACTTTCAAGTGTAATGCAGAAATATTTGAATTAATGAATATGAAGTAGTTTGTTCGAAACACTGGAAGACCCTCACTAGATGAAGTCAGAAAATGGGCAGGTTGATACAAAGGAAGTTTGTCCTCTGGTATTGTAGTCCTAAGCCGCTCAGAGCTTTTAAAACTCCTTTGTTATTCCCAAATCACATTGGAATGACAGGACAGCAAGGATGCAACATCTTCTAGCAATGCAGAGAGGGGCAGAGAGGGTCTTCTACCAAGCGGTATACAATCTCTACCCCAAGTTTTGGTTGATGGGGAGGAAAATACCACTGCCTTTGAATCCTACCCCTCTCTGGAATTTTGCCCTCCAAACAGCCTGTTCTGAATTTCAGTATAACTACAGTGGTACCTCGGCTTACATATGCTGCAGGTTACAGACTCCGCTAACCCAGAAATAGTGCTTCAGGTTAAGAACTTTGCTTCAGGATGAGAACAGAAATCTTGCTCCGGTGGCGTGGCAGCAGCAGGAGGCCCCATTGAAGCTAAAGTGGTGCTTCAGGTTAAGAACAGTTTCAGGTTAAGAACGGACCTCCGGAACGAATTAAGTACTTAACCTGAGGTACCACTGTACAATAAAACAAAATGCTACTTTTAAATATGTTGCACTTCAGAGCACATATGCATCAAAGACTCCCCACTTAATAGGGAGACTTAAGTCGTTAGCAGATTTTATTACTAGGAAACTACTGCATCTGGTGCTGTTGATTTGTAGAAATCTTGATCCTGTTGCATCTTGCTGCTGGGATTTTAATCAGATTAATTGGGGAGGAGGTGGAGAGAGAGGATACAGGTTGTTGAATGAACTACAAGATTCCAAAGATTGTATTGGTACATTTGAGTTTGAAAGTATTTGAATTGAATATGTTGAAAAGACGAGAAATAAAATCAGTATTCTTCTTGTAACCCATTTTAAGCAAGCTGTCAGACATCACTGCGGACTCTTTAGAAAACAGCTCTTAAATAAAGAAAAATAAAAGCATAAAGATGGTGTCAAAATATAAGCTCAATATCATACTTATCTGAGTATTGTGTCTTTTAACTCTTATATTTCTTTAGTAGATGGCAGATTGCTTTCAGATGCTGAAGATGAGCATTTTTGCATTAGCTTTCCTTTAGACAGCTTTGATGTTATTTTGATGTTGGATAATGCTTCTAGAATATTACACTCCTGCTTTAAAGGAGGGTTGGATTCATAGTGATTTCTTCTTAGCTTGGGTGCGTGAAAACTGCTTATGGGCAGGATTCACCTAACCAGTTGAGCCAAAACAGATCTAGCATGAGTTCTGCAGATAATGCAGAAGTCTTCCACAACTGAGTTCAGAAAGGGCAGAGCTCATCATGGAAAGGGTGGGTGGGGGGATAAGTAAAGATTCACAGTGGTACCTCAGGTTAAGTACTTAATTCATTCTGGAGGTCCGTACTTAACCTGAAACTGTTCTTAACCTGAAGCACCACTTTAGCTAATGGGGCCTCCCGCTGCTGCCGCGCCGCTGGAGCACGATTTCTGTTCTCATCCTGAAGCAAAGTTCTTAACCTGAAGCACTATTTCTGGGTTAGCGGAGTCTGTAACCTGAAGCGTATGTAACCTGAAGCGTATGTAACCTGAAGTACCACTGTACTTGGATACACTATGGATACACAGAGTGGCTGGGGCAACCCAGCCAGATGGGCGGGGTAAAAATAATAAAATAATAAAAATTATTATTACTTCCTGTGCTCCCCAGTGTGTCATGAGAAGCTGCCATCTTGAAACATCTATAGTTAATGTGTTTGATCTGAGATTAAGTTAATCTGATCTGAGACTAAGGCTGCCAATTTTTCATTTTTAAAGATACTGGCCTCCTAGGAGGAGCCAGAAATTGAAGGTCAGGTCTTGGAGAAATGTGGATTTTATCCCATCCATTTTGGAAAAAAGTGGTGGGTTGACTGCTGTCTTTTTGCATACTTATGCCCCTTTGTTTTGCTTTTCATCGAATAATAGAATTGTAGAGTTGGAAGGGACCGTGAGGATCATCTAGACCAGCGGTTCTCAACCTGTGGGTTCCAAGATGTTGTTGGACTACAACTCCCGTCATCCCTGAGCTCTGGCCTTCCTAGCTAGGGATGATGGGAGTTGTAGTTCAACAACATCTGGGGACCCACAGGTTGAGAAAGGCTGATCTAGTCCAACCCTCTGCAAAGCTCAACATGGGTTTTTTTTCTCCAACGTGGGGCTTGAACCCTTGACCTTAATATTAAGACTCCCATGCTCTACTGATTGAGCTACTTGATTTGTACTTTGCAGCTCGGCAGAACAGCATGAATTAAACACAAGTGATCAATGCTTTTATGTATATTCACTTGCACCCTCTCCATGCCTGCATCCTGTGTGGGGAGGTCCTGGACTCACTTCTCCCATGTTTCTACCTCACTGGCTCTGCTCCTTGAAGTCAACTTGCCCCTTGGCCATGCACCAGTAAAATGTTGGATTAATTGGTGCTGGCAATTGCATGATGAGGTTTCCCTGTGCAGGTGGTATTAAGATTCAGGTTTTACTTTCAGGTGCATTGGAATTCTACTCACTTGCGGGCTTTTGCTTCCTAGGCTGCTCACAAGTGGGTTCATTCTTGAGCTGATCGTAGCCATCCAAAGCGGGGAAAGAAAGTTCTTAAGTTAGCCAGCTGTTGCTTACTGGGACTGAACAGCTTGCCTTTTCTTTGCTGAAGCATTGACACTTAGCGCTCGCTCTGCAGGCAAACTTCTATTTGAGCTCACAATTTGATTCTGTTATTCAGATGCACAGGGCAGAAAATGAAGGGATTTCTATTTAAGCAGTGTGCTCCTGAGTCACAGATGATCTTTTTGATGTCTATATTTTGCAGATGGATTTTTATTTTTTTTACATTTTCTAGCACCAGCAGCCTTTGAGCAGCTCCCGTTATCTGAATTTGCTTTCATAACTGTTTATCTGCATTCCACCCCAAAATTTATTTCCCCCTTCAGTCGCTCACATTTTCTTCAAATCGCATTCACATTTTTATTCCATTTGTCAACTCACCAAGGGCCCCATTCCATGAAGTGACTTCAGTGGAAATTAAGAACGCCTAGCATCTTTGGGAATCAAATCTTTCTTTTTGTTTGTTTTTACTTGTTTGGTCATACTGTATAAAGAATTTCACTCCCACGTACTATAGACAAGACAGTAAACTCCTGGTAGGTAGAAGCAAAAGGTTTTTCATCTTGAAATCTTTTCCCTTTACCCAGTTACTAAGATTAGCTGTGATTGCTGATTACAACCTTGAGTTGATTTTTATATAACTCAGGTATACAGCTATGATATAACAACATGACCAAAAAATTCCATTGCAAGGAGATTGGGACCAGCTGACCCTCATGGTCCCTTCCAACTCTATGATTCTGTACCATAAGGAGAGCCCTGTTGGTTCAGACCATTCTAGTCCAGAATCCTATTTCTCATAGTGGTCAACCAGAGATGCCTATGGGAGGCCTACAAGGAGGACATCACGGCAACGCTGATGTTAGCTGTTTAACTTGTATTCCACCTTTCCTGCAAGGAGCTTAAGGTCACAGACATGGTTTCCCCACTCCTCCCCATTTTATCAGTGCGACAACCCTGTGAGGCTAAGAGACAGTGACTGGCCCAAGGTCACCCAATGAGCTTTATGGCTGAGTGAGGATTTGAACCCTGATCTTCCAGGAAATACACCCAGCCTGTGACTTTGAATTTCCAACTATTGTATATACTTGAGTATAAGCCGACCCGGATATAAGCCGAGGCACCTAATTTTAGCACAAAAAACTGGGAAAACTTATTGACTCGAGTATAAGCTGGTTCACCACACCACAAACCTGGTGGTGGGTGGCAGCGGTGGAGGAAGAACAAGCAGCCCGAAAGGGTTGCTTCTGGGCTGCTCATTCCTCCACCACCACCGCCGACAGCGGCAAAGGCGGCGGAGGAGGAAGGAGCAGCCCGAAAGGACCCTCACTCGAGTATAAGCCATGTATAAGCTCGAGTATAAGCTCCCAGTCACCAGTCTAGCTGCCACATTCTGGATTAGTTGTAGTTTCTGTATCACCTTCAAAGGTAGTCCCACGTAGAGCGCATTGCAGTAGTCCAAGCGGGAGATAACTAGAGCATGCACCACTCTGGCGAGACAGTCCGCGGGCAGGTAGGGTCTCAGCCCGCATACGAGATGGAGCTAGTAGACAGCTGCCCTGGAAACAGAATTGACCTGCGCCTCCATGGACAGCAGTGAGTCCAGAATGACTCCCAGGCTGCGCACCTGGTCCTTCAGGGGCACAGTTACCCCATTCAGGACCAGGGAGTCCTCCACACCAGCCCGCCCCCTGTCCCCCAAGAACAGTACTTCTGTCTTGTCAGAATTCAACCTCGATCCATTAGCCGCCATCTATCCTCCAACCGCCTCCAGGGCACTCACAGAGGACCTTAACTGCCTTCACTGGTTCCAATTTAAAAGAGAGGTAGAGCTGGGTATCATCTGCATATTGATGGACACCCAGCCCAAACCCCCTGATGATCTCTCCCAGCGGCTTCATCTAGATGTTAAAAAGCATGGGGGAGAGGACGGAACCCTGAGGCACCCCACAAGTGAGGGCCCAGGGGTCTGAACACTCATCCCCCACCACCACCACTTTCTGGACACGGCCCAGGAGGAAGGAGCGGAACCACTGTATAACAGTGTCCCCAGCTCCCAGCTCCTCTAGACAGTCCAGAAGGATGTTATGATTGATTGTATCCAAAGCTGCTGAGAGATCCAGCAGAACCAGGAAACAGCTCTCATCTTTGTCCCTAGCTCGCCGGAGATCATCAACCAGTGCGACCAAGGCAGTTTCAGTCCCATGATGAGGCCTGAATCCCAATTGGAAGGGATCTAAATGGTCCACATCCTCCAGGTGTGCCTGGAGTTGTTCAGCAACCACCCACTCAATCACCTTGCCCAGAAGTAAGCCAAGCTTTTTCCGCATTTAGGAGGAAGTATTTTGACTCAACATGATGTGTACTGTGGCAGTGGGTTGACCCATCATATCATTTTCTTGCACTGTAGCTTTTACTGTTTGTTGAAGAGGGGTAATTTCCAAGGAGCCAAGCTCTGTTGAAAGGAGTGGCACTCTCATTTGGTACAGTTTTATTCCACTGCTAGTGTGGTAAAAGTGTTGGGGTTGTTGAATTGGAAACTCTGGCAGCAGGACCCAGCCTCTCTGTATAACCATAGCAGCTGGCAAGAGGACATAGCTGCTGGTCTGATCTCTGTTGAACTTCAGCAACACTGCTGTGCATGGCTATAGAGGGCTACTGTGGCTGACAGCTCAACAAAGATCAGGTGATACATACAAAAGGTGAATGGGGATTCATCTGGTCCCATAAAACTGCAGACTCTGGCTGGCTCCTCCATCTGATCAGCTCTCAGGCTCCTTGTTTGCTTTGTGGTTCAGCTCCTCATTTGCCACCTGATCATCAGCCATGACAAAAGAAAGTAGAGGTTTAATGTTGAAGAGTCTATATTGTGAAATTAACAAGGAGTCGGGGTGAATGCCAGCAAAAAGAGCATCTGAAATGGATCCCCATGGGCCAGCTCCATACAGCTAAGCTATTACATTGCCCATATTCCATATGTATTCATTTCCCCTTAACCTGACTGAATTTATGTAGGAAACAAGATCCTTTCTAAAGTATTATACAGGTGCTTCCCCTGGGGGTTAAACGTCTCTATGGAGACAATGGCTTGGGGCATTTTGCGCCACATTACTTTTTACTGCCTACATAGCAAAACTGAAAGCAGCAGCAAGTTCCTTCACATGTCATGAAAATATCATGAGAGCAGACTTTAACTGGATTATCACTGTTTTCAGATGCAGGTTATAAAGTAGCAGTCTCTGAAGTCATAGTAACTGAGCACAGAATATGGTTAAAAGCTTGGGAAAGGCTGCTGCATACTGATGCGGTTCATCATTATCCACCGCTGAAAGATTGTAGGGTAATGTTGTAACGAGAGACAAGTGGGTTCTTTGGGTTCAGAACCAAAGAAAACATAAAGTTCTTGAACTTGTGTTCTGGCTACAAATGGAGCATTGCTTTGTGATTTGATTGATTGGGAATTTAGTACAACACATGATAGTCAAACTCCAGCCAAAAAGGGGGTTGGGAATGGCAATCTAATCAAAGCAGCGCATGTAAAAGATACTGTGTGGAAGTGGAGCAGGTGTTTTAGGGCAACAAAAATTCCCAAACAGTTATCCTGGTGTAGAGAACTTAGAGGCAGATATAACGATGACATTCCATACAGCTATGTTCAAGGTCCATACCTGCCCAAAGCTCTTCTTTGTTGCTTTATTGGTATTTATGATGCAAGGTCAACTTCAGGGTTTTCTCTAGTGCAGGATATGCCCTTGCCTAATGTAGTGGAGCTAAAATAAGGCATGCTACCTACACAGTCATGAAATTGAAAAAGACACCTGCTTCTTGGGAGAAAAGTGATGACAAACCTAGACAGCATCTTAAAAAGCAGAGACATCACCTTGCCGACAACGGTCCGTATAGTTAAAGCTGTGGTTTTCCCTGTAGTGATGTAGGTAAGTGAGAGCTGGACCATAAAGAAGGCTGATCACCAAAGAATTGATGCTTTTGAATTATGGTGCTGGAGGAGACTCTTGAGAGTCCCATGGACTGCAAGAAGATCAAACTGATCCATTCTGAAGGAAATCAGCCCTGAGTGCTCACTGGAAGGACAGATCCTGAAGCTGAGGCTCCAATACTTTGTCCACCTCATGAGAAGAGAAGACTCCCTGGAAAAGACCCTGATGTTGGGAAAGATGGAGGGCACAAGGAGAAGGGGACGACAGAGGACGAGATGGTTGGACAGTGTTCTTGAAGCATGAACATGACTTTGACCAAACTGCAGGAGGCAGTGGAAGGTTTTGTCAGGGTCTTGTGAAATAACAATGTTAAACAACAATTGATGACCTCCTTCTACCGGTCCACAATAGAAAGTGTCCTCTCATGTTGTATCACAGTGTGGTACGTTGGCTTGACAGCCACGGACAGAAAGTCTTTACAGAGGGTGGTGAACGCAGTACATGATATCATGGGCTGTCCCCTGAGCCCGCTAGATGACATTGCAAGGGATCATTGCCTTAGGAGGGCGAGAAAAATTCTCAGGAACGATTCACATCCCAGCCAGCACCTCTTTAATCTTCTACACTCGGGTAGGAGATCTAGAAGTATAATCAGTCGTATCAACAGGCTAAAAAGCAGTTTCTATACGTGGGCTGTTAGGCTGCTGGACAGAACATAATATAGTGCAACTGACTTTCAGGGTTAGTGTGTTGTGCGACAAGCACACAGAGTGCAATGAGATTGAGTGTTTCCCAATGGGAAAACTTACGGAAGATCAATTGGAAATTCACAAATTGTTATACGATTAGAGAGAACTTTCAAAAAATGCAACACCAATGGTACCTAACACCATGGAAACTTTCGAAAATGTATAAAAATGTGTCAAGTAATTGTTGGAGATGCGGAGACTCAGGAACTTTCTACCATGTGTGGTGGATATGTAGGAAAATACAGGTATTCTGGGAGAGTATCCATGCAGAATGCTAAAGATCTCTTTCAACAAAAAAACAGAGGCCTACCTCCTGGGAATAACAGATTTGGATATTCCGCAAAAAAGGAAGGGTATATTTTTATATGCGACAGCGGCAGCAAGAGTTCTGATCGCGGCGAAATGGAAGAGTAATGAAATCCCCTCTATACAATATTGGATCCAAAAGCTGACAGAATATGCTGAATTAGACGGTTTATCAGAAAAAATAAAGAATAGAGAAGGCTGAGAGCCTTCAAGAAGTGTGACTAGCCCAAGGTCACCCAGCAGCTGCATGTGGAGGAGCGGAGACGTGAACCCGGTTCCCCAGATTACAAATCCAGCGCTCTTAACCACTACACCACACTGGCTCTCGAAAAGAAAAAGTTTAATTATGAAAAAATGTGTATTGGCAATAAGTAATATGAAATCGAAATATGGAATAGATGGGAGGTTGGGTCTTTAGTGTTAAGACCAATATATGTTTTATTGTTTGTTAAGAAAATTATGTGTCTATGGTTATTCCTGTGTGTAATTTGGTATTTGTGTTTTTTTTCTTTTTTCTTATTGTATCAATAATTTAAAAAAAATTAAAAAGAGATTGAGTGTTTGTTTGTTTGGGAGGGAGACTCGGTTAATTTCATTGTACACAGGTTGTACATTGACAATAAAGGTATTATTCAAGTTTCAAGTTCAAGTTTTATTGCGGCCAAAGCCAGTGACACTAAACACCACAAGATCAAACAACAAGAAATCAACAACAATCTCAGGGGAAAAAAAGAAGGTTACACAAGGGAACTTCGCAGTGTGCCATTCAACAGAAGAGATTTACGCTTCCTAATTACTAAAGTGCAAAATTTAGCCACCTCATATGATATTGAGCTTGAGGAATCTTCCAGTAGGTATTTTCGAAGAATTTCGGGGGAGGATTCCAAATAATATTGAAGGGGTATAAATTTTGATAGAAGCGGTAAAATAAGTTGAACTCGTTCTTCACTATAAAATTCGCAAAATAGAAGAATGTGTGTGACAGATTCTACCTTATTGGACATACAAGAGCAGAGACGCGCATGCATTGGGACCCGCGTGAATTTGCCGTACAGCACTGCTGAGGGCATTGTCTCAAAGCGGGCTCTAGAGAAAGCCCATCTATAGGCTTCGTTAGTGATGTTAGTTAAGTAAGGGGCAGCTGCAAAATTAGGCGAAGCTTTTAAACATTTATATGTCTCCGGGAGTAGGGCGCCTTCTTGTTGCAGTTCGATATCATAAAGTCTCCTAGTGATAATTGCTTTTGCCTTGTTCAAAGTTCCAATAAAAAGATTTTCAGGGTTTAGGCCAATTTGTTTGATCTTATTATTATTATTATTATTTTAGTGCCTCTTTCTGCTAGATCTAGAAGTTGTTGGGCTACAACTCCCTCTGTCTGTGACCATTGGCCAGGCTGGCAGGGGCTAATTGGAGTTGGAGTCTAAAAACATGGAAGTCTACAGGTTCCCTGCCCCTGTGTTAGATGAAAGATCTATTCTACCCAAACTCAGATGGATTCCCAGCTACCAAGAGCACATCCATTCATGAAGCATCAGGAGATCATCCTGGGACTATTAGCCAACCATCTGCTGTACAAATAACCTTCTCCAAGGCACCATAACACAAATGACTTGAAACCTGCTGCCTTGAATAAGTCCTCTGCTTGCTTTAGTATACTTTGATCCTAAGTCTTAGACTAAATACATTTTGGTTTCTTTTTTATTAGCCTTAAGTTTCCAAAACTTTATGGCACACTTGTGTCACATTTTCCAGCATTTTCTCACAGCTGTAAGTTTTGGAAACACAGAGAGTACTCCTTAACGTTTTGCAGCGACGGACGCTGTTCATCCAATGAGGCTTTAACTAGTTAAACAGTGTCCTAAAGATTACTTTTCGAAGTAAATAATGGCAAAGCAATCACCTGACAACAAACTCACCAAATATGACAGGCTGTAATTTTAAGAGGGAGACAAAGTGATACTAAAGCTCTCAGTCAAACCTGAAAATATTAGCTAAACAAGTTGGATCTGTAACAAAATGTTGCTGTGTGGAGTATTCCCCCCCCCCCCGATAGTCTGTACTTCTGGAAGCCTTGTGATTTCCCCCAACCCCACAGATACTTAGCTATTGTGTGTAGATGGTGCCATTTTGGTTACATAAGGTATGGTACTTGGGAGAAGCATTCACTATTACTATAGAGGATTTAGATATTTGTGAACCAGTGTACAGTATTCCAGTGCAGGGGTCAGCAGACTTTTTCAGCAGGGGGCTGGTCCACTGTCCCTCAGACCTTGTGGGGGGGGCTATATTTTGAAAAAGAAAAGAAAAGAATTCCTATGCCCCACAAATAATCCAGAGATACATTTTAAATAAAAGGACACATTCTACTCATGTAAAAACATGCTGATTCCCGGACCGTCCATGGGCCAGATTTAGAAGGCGACGGGGCCGGATCCAGCCCCCAGGCCTTAGTTTGCCTACCCATGTTCTAGTGCCATCATTTTTAGATCCACAGATCACCAGTAGTCATCAGAGCATTCATTAGAAATGCAGGCACCATATTATTATATTATCAGTTTAATCAATGTTATTTATTGTATATTGATATTTTGGATTATCACCTTATCATATATCATATCATATCATATTTTAGTGTATTAAATTACACGATACTTCAATAATAGAGAGCCAGTGTGGTGTAGTGGTTAAGAGTGGTAGTCTCGTAATCTGGGGAACTGGGTTCGCGTCTCCGCTCCTCCACATGCAGCTGCTGAGTGACCTTGGGCCAGTCACACTTCTTTGAAGTCTCTCAGCCCCACTCACCTCACAGTGTGTTTGTTGTGGGGGAGGAAGGGAAAGGAGAATGTTAGCTGCTTTGAGACTCCTTAAAGGGAGTGAAAGGTGGGATATCACACTCTTCTTCTTCTTAATACTTTCCCTTTTTACATTTGGTTAGCTTAGTACAATAACAGCAGACTGGCAATGTGATGCAGAGTATGATGTTTGCTTGCCCATATCACGTGCAGGCATGTGCCCACAAACCAAAACACAGCTGGCATGTCTAATTTTAGCCCTATCCACCCTTGACAAGTGTCCCCTAAAAAAAAAAGGAAAAAAAGATTCCCTTCCCCCTCCCTTTAACAATTTGCTTGATAATATAGCAGCTGACAACAGTCCAACTGGGGTATTACACATGCTTTAAATAAAAACAAAAGAAACCACTGCTGCAGTGCTGTTTTATTTTCTTTTTATATACAAATCTCAGTCAGCAAAGCTGAAGATAGATCTATGAATGGAGTGGCAGTGTAAAGGAGTCTGTACACACATAGCCTGTGTACAGACAATAGATATTTCCATGGACTTGAGATGTGGCATTGGTAAAAAATATTGTTGCTCACTGCACACATTATTATTTTGTTGTTGTACATCATTGTTCCTGGTAAAACTTGTTTGCAGGTTTTTGCAGCTCTAATATGTATAATTGGTTTTATTAACTGTTTAGTGTGGCACTTACTGGACAGTGCTTATGATAAGTAATATAGCGTCTCCTTTTTTCTCTCACGCTGTGATGTCTGACTCAGTTTTATAAGTATTTGGGGTTTAATAATAATATTTAATAAACATGATATTGAAGGATAGGTGAATATTTTCAAACATGCTCATTTGGTCCTTTAAAAGGGTTGGGGATGAAAAAGTTTCCTTCCAGAGTGAAATTGAGTAGACCAGAAGCTTCTTGCATCTACACTAGTCAGTTCCAATACCGTACTAGTTTGTGTGGGATTAGTGGAAGTGTTTGTTTGCAACAATCTTTTCCTATTGACAGCAACTGAAGGGGTTGGGTATAGGTAAAGGTAAAAGATAAAGGACCCCTGGACAGTTAAGTCCAGTCAAAGGCAACTGTGGGGTTGTAGCACTCATCTTACTTTCAGGCTGAGGGAGCCGGCATTTGTCCACAGGCAGCTTTCTGGGTCGTGTGGCCAGCATGACTAAACTGCTTCTGGTACAACGGGACACTGTGACAGAAACCAGAGCGCACAGAAACATCATTTACCTTCCCACCACAGTGGTAGCTATATATCTACTTGCACTGGTGTTCTTTCGAACTGCTAGGTTGGCAGGAGCTGGGACAGAGCTCACCCTGTCACAGAGATTCGAACCATCGAACTTCTGATCGGCAAGCCCAAGAGGCTCAGTGGTTTAGACCACAGCACCACCCACATTTGGTACAGCGCATCACTGTGCATGGAAATACAATTCTCATATACACCCCACAGTCAGTGAGACAGTGCACAAACTATCAGGTATGGAGAGCAAGTTTTGCTACAGCTGAGTTCTCCTAAGTGTAGGGCTTTCTTTTATTAAGTGTGTATCCAATCATGTCGTTTTAGCTGTGTAGCTGCAGTTCGTACTCTCTTGTATTGGACACTCACAATAGCAGAGAATGATGGAGCGTTGAGAACTAGCTCTGATAAATAGAGATGTGTGAGGAATAAATTAAGAACCCAACAGCCCCATTCCGTTCATGGCTATTCAGGCATAAGTCCAACTGATTGCAGTGGGATTTACAATCTAGCAATTATGTTTAGGGTTGCTTCATCATATTTCTGCCCAGGTTCCCAATGTATGTTGCAGGGTTGACCATATATCAGGCTCGATGCAAGACTAAGTCAGATGCTTCAATTCCATTCTAAGGATGTAAGATAGTGATGAAATCAGTGTGACTTAAGTTTGTCAACAGGATGTAAAGGGGACTAGCTGGATCCAATCCAGTGTAGTATAATATAATATAGAATTACCTTCTTGGTTTACAGGAGTGTAACCATTTACATGCTTGCTTGGAAATAGCTAGCACTGAACTTGAACCACCTCAAACACAGTGTTGTTCTATACATGCCTACTCATAAGTAAATCTTGCTGAATTCAATATGGCAGAGCATGTTTTCCTGCCAGATTCTCCCATGAAGACACTGGCTGAATCATACCCAGCAGGTTTGATAGAAAAAACATCCTGCAAAACTGGACATGTTGCGATAAGGAAGGTCAGAAGAGGATGCACTGGAAAATGCAGGGTAACAATTACTTGGTGCAACATCATATATCCATCCTCTCTGCACACAAATCAGAATGGAATCCTCAAGAAACAACTGGAGTTGTCTAACCTTCCTGCAAACTTTGTGCAAAGAAATCTGGATGAAGGCTCAGGAAACAGACCACCTGGATGCAACCCTTTGCATGCAAATTCTTTCTAAGGTTGGGATCCACTTGCAGGGATTGAATTTAGTGGAACTTATTTTGAAGCAAATACGTAGCTGTCAAGTGTCCCTTATTTGAAGGGACAGTCCCTTATTCCAGTGCCATGTCCCGCTGCTGTCCCTTATTGATGGATGTCCCTTAAATGTCCCTTAAATGATGTCCCTTAAATTTCAAAGGAAGCAGCTCCTCTCCCTCCCTCCCTGCCGGCCAGGGAGGAGGGAGGCTCAAACTGTGTTGCTTGGCTGTGTTGCTCACCCAATAAGAAGTCTAAGAACGATTGGGGGGTGGAGCTTCCATGCCTAGTGTGTGGCTCGTTAATGCAAGCTGAGGGGTTTTTTGAATGCTGGACGCCATTTTGTTGCACGTGCTGCTGCAAACTTTGCAGTACAAAGCCAGGCCGGGGAGCCATCTTAAGTTGAGGCTGCATAGGCCTTGTGGTGCATGTGATTCATATTCTATTCAGTTGAACCTCTGGTTACAAAGTTGGTTGGACAGTGTTCTCGAAGCTACCAGCATGAGTTTGACCAGACTGCAGGAGGACAGGAAGACTGGAGTACCTGGAACAGGTGAGGCTGCAGGTCCCTTATTTTGGCTGCTGGCTCCTTTTCAAGGCTGCTGGTCTCTTATTTTCAAATCTGTAAGTTGACAGCTATGCAAATAGGCATAGGATCAGACTCTTCAATTTCACAAGCCAGCAACATCCTGAGTCAGTGACCCAAACGCTACTCCCAGCAATCCACATCTGAAGTATATGGCTCACTATTTGGCTAAGCCAGGCTGCAATGGATATATTGTAGATCTCGAAAAGTTCATCCAAAGTGGGAGTGACTGGTTTTTAATTTTGAACCTCCTAAAAGAAACACACAGTCTCGCCAAAGCACCTCTCCAGGAGCCGTTTTCAGCCCTGAATGCCTGCTTCCCATTCTTTCGCCTCTTTTGGAGCGACTTTCCTGATGCGTGTTGTGCTTTAGCGTGCGCTTTTTGGGTGGGGGGAATAATACTAATTAAAAATCCCGCAGCCCCTTTTCTTGGAGATGCTGCAAAGGTCCTCCTTAGGGGAACCCTCTCTCCAGCTTTCAAAATACAGGCAAAACCCTCAACCCCGTCTTGAGGTGCTTCACCAGTGCCTTGGGTAGTAGTGGCAGCGGCAAGTATTGTTATTTAAAGAGACAGGCAGGCTTTTCCCCTCCTCCTTTCCCTGGCTTGACTTTGCTTCTGAAGCGGCAGCTACCGTGCTGCTGCTGCTGTTTTCACGGGTAACTTTGAGAAGAGTCTGCAAACAGGGGAGAAGGCTGAGAAATCCGATCGCTGAGCGCCCCCACCTCCTTTCCTCCTCCTCCTCTTCCTCCTCCTTTCCCTGGGTTTTAGCAGCAGCAGCAGCAGCGTTGCTGTAAAAGCGCTCTGCTCTCTGCGATAGCCAGCAGAGGGAAGCGGGGCTTTGCTTGCAGCAGGGGCTGGAGCGAGCCTTCTTGGAGGAAATACTGCAGCCTTCTGGACTGCGTCTGCTTCTCGAGGGAGAGGCTGGCCGTGGAGTTCCACCCACCGGCTGGAGGGAAAGAAGGAGGGGTGGGGGTTTGAATGAAAGGCAAGGCGAGACCTTAAACACCATGCCGCTCCGCAAGGGAGGCAGCAGCAACTAGGCTCTCGCAAGCCAAGGCGCCTTTTTTTTTCCTTTTCCCCTTTTTCTTTTTCTTCCCCCCTTCTCCCCCCCCCCCAACAAACAAAAAAACCCCGGTCCCCGCCCCCTTTTTGGCAAAAAAAAGAGGGGGTAAAAAAAGGTGGAGGGAGAAGGATC
Organism: Podarcis bocagei; assembly: GCF_964188305.1. Classification (NCBI taxonomy): domain Eukaryota; kingdom Metazoa; phylum Chordata; class Lepidosauria; order Squamata; family Lacertidae; genus Podarcis; species Podarcis bocagei. Next base: position 17,966,363 of record NC_138137.1, on the reverse strand, counting down.
TGCGAGGACGCTGATCTGCAGAGATCCTGAGTTTTTAACCCGGTCTTCCTGATTTCTCCAACCGGAATCCCCCCTCCCCCCCCCGCGCACCTTTTTTCAGACACTTGGCAATTGACATTACTTCAAGCCAAAGCGGGTGGGAGGCAGGAAAACCCTGCTGTGTGGGGAGGAGGGGTGGAAAGAAGAGCGCAACAATATATTTACATCTCTCTAGCTATAAATTCTTCCTTCTGCAATTTTTTCCCTTCTTCATTTTTAATTATTATTTTTTTTAAACACAAAAACCTTTCCCCCCCACACCTTTTTTTCTTTCTTTTTTGCTTCTTGCTGTGTTTGGAACTAGCGAGCGGTTTAGAAGGCAAGGAAGTCTGGACAGAAAAGAAAAGAGAGCGCCTCTCACCAGTCATCCGTACTGTCAGGAATAGTGGGGTTTTAAGCGGAAGAAAGGCCTGAGGCTCTAAACGAGTTTCCCTGCATCGGAGATAAAGATTCCAGCTACATGGGCAAACGCTTGGAACAGCAACCAATGTACCCTCAGTACACTTACTATTACCCTCATTATCTCCAAACCAAGGTACGTGGTGGGTGTACTTGCTAGCAGGACTTCCTGGGGTTCTCCAGCAGCGTCGATATGATACCATTAGGCACTTAGTGGATGATGGATAGTTGATTGGCGTAAATTACAGGCATGCTTGCTTCCTTCCTTCCTCTCTCCCTATCTGTCTCTCTCTCTTTGAATCATGAAGGAGTAGAACTAATGCCCAACAAATGCAGCCAAAGGAGAGAAAACATTATTATTATTATTATTAATAGTAGCAATGACAATCAATGGAACTAGCAAGGTCAGAATGGATTTAACAATCTGCTGTGTGTTAAAAGCAAAAAAGAAGAGGGGGGGGGGGAGGTTTTGTTTAGCCGAGATCTTTTTATTTGTGCTTGTGGGTGGGAGCGGAGGGGTGGAAGGGGTGTACGTGTGTGTGTAGACACACACATTATTTTAATTAAAATGAACCAGCAGTACCCAGGTAGCACCCTCATTACGCGACAGGAACTGTCTGGATAGTGTCAGCCCTGCGCCTGGTGGGTTTAAGGGGACTTTGGAAGGTGATCTGAGCTTGTGTGCGTTTGGAGTGATAAAAGCATTTTTTTGCTGTTAGGAGAGGCATTGTGGGCACTCCCAACTTTTAATTTGACACACATGTGAAAGCCCGGCCGGGGTTAAGGGAGGGCAGAGAGATGACCTAATAAAATCCTTGGGAGTTTTTGTGCTTGCCGGTCTGAGGTTCTATTAAACATTGATAATGGGATGAGCATGCACTGTGTTGTATTTGATAGGTTTGCAAATAAGTGCTCGCTACTTATAAATAGAAAGCAGGAACCCTGGTTGAGGTGTCTTTCTCAATTTGTGTTTTACGTGTGTGTGTGTGTGTGTGTGTGTGTGTGTGTGTGCATCAAATAGCAAGTCCGGCCTTTATCTGCTAGTAAGACTGAACTGCACCCCACCACAAAATGAATTAAATAGTGCATTGTAGATTTTTTTCTATTGCTGCTGCATAGTTCTATTCCCGGTAACCTATATTATTAGTGAACTTTCCAAAATACGGCTATGCCTCTCATCCTCCCACACATGCTCACAAACATGAATAATTTTTATGCCATCTTTCGAAAAATTACTACCTCGAAGTTTGACCTTAGAATTGTTAACATATGTGAACGCTTTTCCGGGAGAATACAAACTTGTAATACGTTTGATGAGTTGAAACACATGGGGTGCAATGCTTTTTTGGGAGGTGACTGAGCATTCGGTGGTTTTGGTTCTGGGTGTGGCAAGATCATCACGGTTTTCTGTTGCTGTGTTCACTTTTACCACTTCTGGAATCACTTTTCAGTTTGGATTTATCGTTTGACCTCTCAGGATATGAAATGACCAGTCATGAGCAACAAGCGTGTAGTTAGGTATCTGACACTCACAAGGATGTGTGTGATGAGAACCTTTTTCGTTTCTAACCTGGGTACCACTAATTTGGTATACTGCAGTACTTGAGGAATCTTTGTGCCACATCAAGCCCTTTTTGAACAATTGTTGTCACTTTTTCTCCTTCTTCTCAAGGTCGATTCAAGTTGCATTTTACCTCTGTGACGATTTGGTATATATTGCTACTACTACTGCTGCTGCTTCAGCAGAAGCCTGTAGCTAGCTTGACTGCTATACAGTATTGTCTATAGTTTTAACTGTTTGGAGGAATGGGGATGAGACACATGGCATTCCTCAAAACCTGGCAAGCGAAGGACAGGGAACAATTTATAGGGATTTTGTTGTTGTTTTTGAAAGAACAATAGCTTCAAGTACTTGATGAGGCATTCCATGCCTTTTACTGATGTAGCTTAAATGAAGCCACTCTTGCTGTTCTGGAACTCCTTGTTTCTACTTTGCAAAATACGCTTTGGGGAAAGCCTAACCTTGTGGATGGGTCAAAAATAATAACAGCCATTTATTTGTACAGGGACATTTTTTTTTAAAGGGCTCTCTTAAAGTATACCTTGAGGATGCCAATATTCTTTCAAAGCATTTGGCATTAAAAAAAATGGTTAGAGGCATTAAAATGTGGATTAACAATAGAGCATATAACACTATATAAATATTATTTTTTAAAACATGCTTTTTTCTTCTTTATTGCTGTTGAATTAGGTGGGTACATTCATAAATATAGACATTGTTACAAGCTGTTCAGAGTTCTAGTGAAAACATCTGAACACGGAGCGTTAAGTTTTCTTTTACTTCATGTGTGTTAGTAGCTACACATGTGTTTGTTCATGAACACACACAAACAAAAGCCAAACAAATGTACATAATGGATATACAATACAATGAATACACATACATGTTTCTGCGGTATCTTACTAAAGATTTTAAAGGAGTGCAGACAGGCAATGTCTGGCTATCTTTTCCTTGAAGCTATTCATCAGATTATGAGACTTTTTTAAAAAATAGAGCAATCATTTCTGTCAGACTAATATTTTGGTAACCAAATAACTGTAAAAGTGATCATTATCACAGAAATAGATAATAATATATTGCCAAATTACTTCATCCATACCAGGAATATCACTATTAATATTGAGGGAACTCAACAAAATGATATAATCAGAATGTGCACCGATATGAACTCCCATTTGAAAATCAATACATAGGTTAGTGGCAGTGCAGTTATTAGAAATTACAGAGAGCTGCAAGATATTAATGTGTAACACATGAAGCACTCATAATGTGGCTTGCCTTTTTCAATACAGTATATCTTCGATGTTTTCCTCCAGGTTTTTTATTTATTTAATCTTTTCACACTTTGAAAGCTGCCATTATAAACATACTTGCAAGTGCATAAGCCCCACTGACCACAATGGGGCTTACTTCCAAGTAAACATGAATAAGGTTGCACTGCACATTTACAGTGTTAATGGGCACTGGCTCTGTTATTTTTAAAGTATTCTTATATGGTGCCCAGATGAAATGTTGACTTCAGGATTTGTTACAAAATTAATGTCTGCCTTTTTCTACACACTTAAGCCATTGTTATCATATGGGTCACCTATCCTACACATTCTGCAGAATACGGAATGCATGCAGTTGGGTTTGAGCTCCTGAAATAAAATGTCTTGTGTTAGAATATAAATGTTAAGTTTGGGCAAACTCAGCCTAATCGGATATAAAGATCATGTGTTTTTTTCAAAAATGTGTCTCCTTTCCACACGTTAATGAAAATGCCATGTAATTTCTTCTTTCTGATGGGGAATTGTCCATGCTAATTTAGATTGAAATTATAGCAGCATTGTAGACAAATCTTCATCCCCAGACTAGTTATTTCAGGCATGCTATGAATCTAAGTCCATCCAAACACATTTTGCTGCCATAGTAGAATAGAATATATGGCCTTAGACTGCAAAATCATATTTTAAAAGGGATTCATGCTCGTCACACAAAATCAGGATGATTTACTGTTTGCTTGGAACTCATGCTAAATATATATATGTTATTGCTGTGGGTTATGTGGTGGTAACATAATTAATAAAATTAAGGGATTGTTTAGCTGTGTAGCACAAATCATTGCTAACAATGAGAAGAAAGAGGTGTCCCTTCTGTTTGGTGGCTTGTGTTCGAGATGAAAGGATTTGACATTTATATATTGGAAACAATTCTAGCAAAGCTCGTTATTGGAGTTGAATCCGTTCTGTTTTCTTCACTTGGGAGTAACTATTTTCAGCAGTGTGCCAAATCAGCAGTGGTGTTTCGGTTCATAGTTATCTGTGAATGGTTATTGGGTTAATAATTTGAAGCCTGGATGAAACACTGCCCATTAGTATAGTCCTGCTCACCTGTACATTCAGATCAGCTGTGTTGGGTTTTCAGTTCTAGCCTATTGTCTGCTTTGGGGAAATTTTGACTGTTGTCTTAAGTCACATGGCGTTTCGTTGCGCTTTCGGATGAAACAACTGCAACTTCAGAAAGAAGCTGTGTGCAATACAGTGAAACAAACGTACAGGTTGTAATCATGTCATGGGAACAAATTTAATGAAAAGATGTTATTTCAATGATGCGTATGTGGATATGAAATGTATGCAGCATTGAGATTTTATTTCTTTGGGACCCTAAGGCTCTGAAAAGCAACCCCAATAGGCACATGAGCAGCAAATGGGAGATTGCTTTGTATATCACTGCTGAGAATTTTTGTGTGGCTACTTTTGCTTATCCCTAAATCACTTCCAGTAGCTATGAGTTTATAGGAAGGAGATCACCAGAAATGTGTGTATAATTGTGAGAAAAGTAAAAGGTGTTTTTCCCAAAACAGGTTGCTTTTTTAAAAAGCATTTTTAAGTCACTGTTTTACATAAAATAAAATATACCACAAAACTAACCACCCTCCTGCTTTCTTTCCCCCCATCTAACTAATCAAGTGCTCGTTTCTCAGTTTACTGCATTTCCCCCTGTTTTGGCCATCTGGCTTTACCAAATGCCTTGAGGAGAGTCTTCCAGATACTAAGATGCCTGACAAAGCTCCCCCCCCCCCTCTTCTGACTGGTAGTGTTCAGCTAGTGTGTTGGTGCCTGGTGTGAAGTAGGGGTCAGGTGTAAGGAGTATTTCATCAACCGCACACTGATTTCAGGCTGCATTTCAAACCATCTGCAGCTTGGATAGCCGCCAGGGCTCAAAAGTCTTGCTTGGAGCTTATAGTGCCAAAGTAGAGGCAAATGTGTGCAAATAGAGAGAAGTGCATTTCCAGGAATGAAGTTGGTATTCACTTAAGTCCTTGTTTGGGTTGATAAATGGTAGCATTTCTGTCTCCCTCTCTTCTCCCCACCTCCCACCCCTCTCAATGTCTCGCAAAGCTGCCAGAGCCGGAACCTTTTATTAAAATACATGGATAATAATGGATTGACCTTTGATTGTAGTAAAGTTTTTGGATTAACATCCAGCCTTGGCACATTGCCATCATTTTTGATATGGAATAGGAAAGCATGAAATTTGTTTCCCTTAGAAACTGAGAAATGCAGACTTGTCCAACATAATTTTCGCATACTTACTGGTTTAAAATTATTTCTGTTGATATCAAGGGCACGGCATGTTTGAATCGTGTTTTGACGATTCTTTCAGAATCTGCATTGCACTCTCGCCTCCAAACCCCAATCAACTTTATACTCCTATGCCTGCTATAGGGCTGTGCTTTATAAAACAGGCAAATGGTTTTGCCCCCTGAAAAAAAGATGCACGTGTACACATTCGCCAAATCAGGCCTCGAAGTTCAGAGGATAAAGATCTTGCTAAAGCAAATACCCAGTATTAATATTTGTTGATGCATAGCAGCATATTACACATAGCATAGTTAAAAAGTCAACAGCCGTTTTAATTCCAAGAATGTGCCCTGATTTGCATGAAAGTCAGATGAGGGCAGCTGTCTAGAAAGAGCACCTTGGGTTCACTTTGGGTCTCATTGTAACAGGCAATGGACAACCTTAACTTTGAAATGATAGGATGTCTTCTAGTCTAACTTTGCGTTACTCGTACTTCTGGGAGTTTCAAGTTCATACAGAACCCCGATCTAGGGTATCTGAAGTCCATCATGGGAAAATACAAGTAGTCATTCAAAAGAGGTACACAGAGCTGTGAATGCACTTTAAGCTCTCTTTTGTGGCTAGTCGATGATGCAGCTACTGGCTGGTTGTTCCATTGCCTCCTGTTGGTGGAACCAAGTATCTTTTTCTAGGGTAGGATGCTTCCAGCTCAAGCAATAGGTGTGGGGTGCTTTTTTCCTCTAGTAACAGAAACTCTAGGAGCTTCCAGCTTATTTGCCCATTTATTGTCTGTTCTGACTTGTAGCAGCTCTCTAAGGCAGCTGATGCTCTCCAGATGTTGGTTGGACTCAGCAAGCATGACTTGTGGTCAAGTATGATAGGTGTCCTATTGCAACATCCCCCATGGGCAACACCTTGGCTGTATCCCTGCTCTAGGGTCTTGCAGCAAAGTTTTTTCACATTACCTGCTACTTGAGGTGTTAGTGGATAGAAGAAACCAGGATCTTCTCCATCACAAGTATACAGAAGGTCCCAGGGATGTTCATGTGAACACACACAGTAGGATGAAGAGGCAGGAGCAGTGGTGGCAAGGGGACAGGTGAGCAAATGTACTTGGTTTCAAGTGTTACTCTGATATACTGCAGTCACATACACTTTAAAAAACACATGCTTTCAGGATTGTGGGCCCAGTTCTGTGGAGCTCATTTGTGGCTGAGAATAGACATATCTCCTCCTCCCTGCTGAACTTTAGGCACTTGGTGAAGACTTTTTTTTATTTCAGCAGTATTTAAAGATGGGTTTTCTAATTTTAGTTAATTTTAACCAAGCGTATCTTTTGTGACCTCATTGTACACTACTGAGACTGCTGTATTAAGTGGTACACACATTGCGGAAGCAAGTAGATAACTAAATACAGTGGCCCCTCTGGATACAACCTTAAGTTGTTCTGGGGGTCTGTACGTACGCTGTAAAGTCCACATCTAGAGGCGCCACTTCTGAGCACATGCGCGGCACAATAGAGCGCTTCTGCACATGCACACGTGGCAAAAACTGGAAGTATACACTTCCGGGTTTGCTGCATTCGCAACCCAAAAGTTACGTTACCCGAAGGTTACGTAACCCGAGGGTCCACTGTAACAGAATTTAACGCGTGGTCATGGTGTGTTCATAGCCTCATGCTGTGTTCTTTCCAAGTTATCACAAATTGATACTCCGCATTTCAAACAACAAAAACTGGTGTCCGCCCTGTCACACCCACCCCACCCCATGATGAAAACACTGCTAATGGTTATAGGGGTAAATAATAGCAAAAGTTTCGCCAGAATTTGCTGAGTTTTTAAAAAAACCCTTTTTGTTTTCTAAGAGTTCTCATAAGCTGCAGCTGTGTGCGATTAAATGCAGTAATATCAAACGCATGTGTGAATTAGGGCTATTGTAATATACCAATAAGATGCAGATATGAAAGAGAGACAGTTGTCCTATTTTGAAAGAGAGACAGTTATCCTATATTGTCATTATGTCTGTGGTAGGTTTATTTATTTATATATTCTGTCCTTATGTTGAAGTGTGTGTGTGTGTGTGTGTGTGTGTGTGTGTGTGTGTGTGTGTAGGTTCCAGTTTCTACTTATATCCCCCCCCCCTTTCGACCTTGGGAACGAACGAAAGGGTGTCTTTTCATTGTGATACATTTGAGTGGACTGCTGAAAGGATGATCAGAGGGGAGAGTGATCCGTGTGGCCTGTGCAGACAATGGCTCATATATCTTCATGCACAGTAGCAGAGTGTACTTACGCAGTTGCATATGAGACTCAATCTTCCCCTCCGAGTAGATATTGCTGTTGGTTTGTGCAGTGATGGTCATTTGTTGAGGGGAGAGATGCCTGCATCAGCCCCTCCTTGTGGACTCTAAAGAGGTGGTTCTGTTGTCGGGGCCAGCAGTGGAAGCCCTCTGTTTGAAGGAGCCTGCACAAGCAGGAGTGCGGTGCTGTGTCTGCACACAGGCACAGGGCGTAATATTCTTACCTTCCCAACACATTCCTGTGCATGCATTCATACTATATCCAGAAAGGTACTTTGCTCATGGGAGTCTCTTCATGCAGAAGGAAGGGGAATGAATGGGATTAAATGTGCAAAACTTGGAGAGAGACTTAATTCTACTCCAAATGAACTTGGAATGAATGCTCCCATAGCTTTCAAGTTGCTTTCTGAGATTATCTGAATCTCAGACCAAACTGATAGGGCTTCTGAAATTGCATGTAAGCTTACTATTAACAATAATAATTAAAAACAGCCACCACCTTATTCTTCAGGTCTTATATATATGGGCTTGCCCTGGAATGAAGATCAATCAAAGCCCTATCTCTCTGTGCCAGTTCTCTGTCCTGGAAGTGAACAGGGGAAACAGTGTCTTTTCTGTGGTGGTGCCACAACTCTGGAACACTTTCCTTGTGAAACTCTATCAAACTTTCTGTGTATCATTCACCACTGTTATTTCAATGACCTCTTAATGTACAACATATTCTGCCCTTTCTGCTGTAATTCATTTAAAGTGTTGGTTTTCTCATACAGGGCTTGCCTCCCCTTTTTTTGAGGGGGAGGGGGCCGTGGGCACAGCAGCTTGAGTTGGTGCCGTTAATTTGGAAGAGGCAGGATATGCAAAACAATAATTCACTTAGGAAATAAGTGGAAAACTTGAGCAAATAAAATGGCGGCACTCTTAGGGCAGTGGACACTTTCCTTGTGTGGGGGTCCTGGATAATGCTCAGCCTTGCCAGCCTCTGGAGCTGGTATTGATATTATATGCTCTGCTGTTTAAAAACTGTCTGTTTGTTGTACTTTTATAGTAGTGCTGTATGCATCATCACATTTAGTAGAGGAGTAGATATAAATAGGCTATTTTAGGTAACATGCTCAGTTTCTGAAGGTGCACAATGTTGAATTAATGCCTAGTTAAATTAATACTGTTGGTTTGCATTTGTCTGGTGGTGACTTTCACTCTTTTGCTGTCTCAGCTCAGTAACTTGTTAGAAACGCAAAGATGAGCATACAACCCTTTTGACGTACAATAAGAGTCTGAACAAAAACTTTATTTTAATAAACGTGATTGTTTCAGGTGAGGTAGTGCACTTGAGGTTTTCAGAAAAAGAACTCCAGCAAAAACAAAACAAAACAAAAAAATGACTTGAATGACTAAGAAAAATAATGTAGTTAGGGGAAATTTTCTGTTGTTTCTTGGTTAGGTTGTATTGTTGGGCATGTATCTGTCTCTTCTCGTTTGATTTTACTTGTTATAGCTGTGTATAGGGTGAAAAGGAAAAAAAGATCAAAAAATGTTCATTAGATGTCTGAGAAAGTCATTTGAATGTAAAGCATGTTAATGTTGATTCACTTTCAGCCTGTCCTTTTGAAAAGTTACAGGTGTGCTGTGCTGTGAAATTATCTAGTTACAAGCTTCTGTCTTTCTGAGAAGGCATCACTTGCCGGCATTGTTCTTCTGTCCCATTTCCCTCCCTCCCTTGTCTGCTAAAGTTTTCATTTAAGGATTTCTTTGATAGGAAAACAGTAAGCTGCCATTTTGAGTCAGACCCATTGGTTCATCTAGCTCAATATTATCTTGATGTTATCTAGGGTTTCAGACAGGAGCCTTTAGCCCATTGCTATTCCATTAGTCACACCCTTTCCTGAACATTTCTTCTTTGAATAATAAAGAGAAAACTAATCAAAAATCTGTCAATATCATGTAATAACATTATTGCCATGCTTGCAGAACTTGTGAATCACCAGGCTGAGCACTTCTCACTGGCCATGTGGCCAGCAGGCACTTTGTAAGACTCGCGTTTTGGGTGCCTGTTTGGACCTATGCAAATGAGGTTCTGGCAGGCCACAAAAAATGGCTGGTGGGCAGCAGCCAGCATGCAGATGCACATATCTGTGCATATTTTCGATTGTTCCATTGCTCTAGGGAATTATATATTGTGTTAGAAAATACCTTTGACTTCTGTTGGATTCAACATGCCCTCCAGGTGGCTGGGACCAATGGGAGTTGTAGTTCAAAACATCTGGTTGGTTGGTGCCTTTTAGGTGTTGGGCTACAACCCATCATTCCCTGATCGTTGACTCTGCTTGCTTGGGTTGATGGGAGTGGACAACATCCAAAGGATACCACCCTTGTCTAATCATTCATATGTTTAAGTCAGCTGCATTCTTGACATGGAACAAAGGGCTTCTTGGACGACAATTTTCCAGTGTGATAATGGCAGCACAAAAGTTTTGATGAAGCACTCTATAGCTACAATAGACACAAAATATTGGTATGTGAAAGTTAGGATTGATAAGATAACTTTTTATAGAAATGCAAACATTATATTTACTTTAAAATAGCATTATGTTCGGTTGATAAAATTGTATTAGCCAGTCTGTTTAAATGCTGCATCTTTTGGGTTGTCAGCCTAGGAGAAGACTTCTGGTGAAAGGTACATAGTTTTATGCCTGTTTCCATATAGAGTTACCCCGTTTTTTGTAGAGTAATAAGTTTCTCCATGACATATCTTTTATCTGTGTTAGTCAGTGGTGAGTGTTTATTTTTATGTTGCTACATAGGGAAATGACCTCATTTCACTGTGATTAAAATTTATATAAGAACGCAGTTGTGAGCTTTTCTTTCCATTGGATATGAATCAAGCACTGCTTTGTTCATAGCTCGTACTTCTCTAAGTTGGCATCTTCGGCAGAATAAATCATTGCGAATTGAAACTGCATGTGTAAATGAATCTATCAGGTTTGTGTGTTATAAAGCATTTTTCAGGGTTATACCGTATTTACATGACACCGATGAAATATTCAATGAGCTAGATGCATGACACATCTAAAATGTGAAAAGAACCTTGCCAAAATTGAAAACCAAGGTTTGCAATCTCCTTCATTGGCACTTGAATTGGAATGATTGTGTAGTGCCTTGCATAATGCCATGCTTTGTGACACCTCTTTGTCTAGCAGTCATTGTGTTCCATTTATGTAAGCAAAATAGGAAGTATTCTCCTAGGGTGAACTATGAAATTCACTACCAGAGATAGCAATCAACTTTGATGGCTACAAAAGAGAATTAGACAAATACATGAAGGATAAGGCTATCAATGACTTCTAGTCATCGCTATGTATGACAATTTGTATTGGAGGCGACATACATGTGACCACTAGTCGCTGGGCAACACAAACAAGAATGTGCTGCTGTGCTGAGGTTCTGCTTATGGGCTTTTCTCATTGGAAGCTGGTTGGCCACTGCGAGAACAGAATTTTGGGTAGGCCTTTGGTCTAACCCAGCAGTATAGGTGCAGCAGATTTTAGAACAGCAGGTTGAGCTTGTCTGACCCTTTTCGACTGGAAAAAACTCACAATGATTCTTCCCATGGTAGTGGTGATGGTTTCTCAAAGATGTTCATGGCCCAAGACTAATGACAACTCAGCCTAGTTCAGACCATGGCCTGAAAGCTTCTGCCTTTGCAACACTTGAGAACAATAGTCTATCCATATGACTCTGGTGGGCAGGACTTATTTTCATCTCAACTCCAGCACCTCTCATGTGGGCACCGTTGCCCTTCTAAGAGAACAAGGGAGAAGTTCATGGTAAGCTCTGGCACCTCTTTTCCTAAAAAAAATTAGCACTGGTGGTGGGAGTACCTGCAGGTAGGGGGATTTTAGGCAGATTAGGTTCTCAAGGAGATCAATACCATAGCTGAGGAAAATGTGATTAATGCACCATATTGATGTGGCTTCCATTGTTTGACTTAAGGTGTGTGTGTGTAGCATTTAAGGACTTGATTAGATTCACATTACTTGCTGGCAGGTTTGCGATAACACAACAGTGGAAGAGCAATAGAACTCTTGTTAATGACCTCCGATGCAGTAAACTTTTGGAAAATGCCATTGCAGGGAAGTTTGTGCATCAAATTCATATAATCAAGACACAAGCAAAACACACTTACTTTTTATTTGCAGAACGGAGTATTTTATTTTTCATACTAATAAGACTGGCTGTACATTTTTTTTACTTTCTTATTGTGATTTTAAAAGAGTGAATATTGGAAATAAAAGTTTATTAAAAATTAAAAAAAAAGACTGGCTGTACAATTTTGAAAAAAATAATAAATAATGATTCATGTTTCTTAGAGGTTATCATCAGTAAATGTTGTTTATGATGCCTTAAGTCCCTCCGCCTGATGTCTCTGATAGCAATGGTGGTCTTCTATTAGAAACACAACCTGGAAGAATATTATGTTAAATAAAAAGAATTTTAAAAAATCAACCTGCGAAATGGTGACCAAGATATAACGCTTTTTTGTGGTACGATTGTGTTTTCTGCTTTTGGGTCAGGGCACATTGTAGAATCAAAATAACAGGCAAGTCAAGGCAGAAGACTGCATGTTTCAGGACCTTGTTAATTAAAAAAAATGGAGATGAGCCTTCATTGGGTGATACCGGAGTTGCTAGGGCTTCTCACTTTAACCTTCTCCTTACCTTCTTTGGAGTTTGAAGGTCGCCAGTTTTTCTTCTGTGAAATGAGTTCTTTGTGGTGCCCTCAGCAGTTCCTTAGATTTCCAAATGTGTCTGTGGACCATAAAATGTCGGGCATCCCGAATTTACTGTGTGAGCATGAAAATCATGCTCTAAAGGATATAGAGCTGCTTTTCCCCTTTTACTGAGGCTGCTTGTCTCTCAAGGATGAGAACAGGTCTGCCTGCGAAGCCAATTTATTGTTGTTCTGACTTTGCTCCCAGGGGGTATGGAGACTGAGGCTGTATTAAATAAAAAAAAAGTATGTTTGCTTAGAAGTGAACCCCACTGCGTTTAGTGGGATCAAATAACTGTGCTTAGGATTGCTGCCTGAGTGAGACTTGCTACTTGTCACTAAAGTGGTGCCTCGCAAGACGAAATTAATCCGTTCCGCGAGTCTCTTCGTCTTGCGGTTTTTGCGTCTTGCGAAGCACAGCTATTAGCGGCTGAGCGGCTATTAGCGGCTGAGCGGCTATTAGCGGCTGAGCGGCTTTAAGAAAAAGGAAACAAACTCGCAAGAACTCGCAAGACGTTTTGTCTTGCGAAGCAAGCCCATAGGGAAATTCGTCTTGAGGAACTACTCAAAAAACGGAAAACTCTTTCGTCTTGCGCGTTTTTCGTCTTGCGAGGCATTCGTCTTGCGAGGTACCACTGTATGTTGTTACGGTGAGAAGCCCCATTTCTATTTCTATTTAGTTATTTAAAATATTATATTGTATCCTTACTCCAAGGAGCTCAGGACATCTTACAGAGTCCCCCCCCCCCCCGCTCATGTTTTCCTCTGTCAGGTAGGTTAGACTGACAGAGTGACACACTTCAGTGCTTAAATATGTTCTAATCCCACTCCCACCCCTCAAAAGATGCTCTTGGGGAGCTATAAATGGAAAAAAGTAGCCTTGAGAATCTTTGCACGTTAAGGAGCAAAGGTTATTTTCATGTGTGGGCTTTCTATTGATTTCCTTTTTATTTATTTATTTCTTGGCCTCCAAAAAGCTGCTGTCGCTGAACTTGCTTTGCAAGACAAGGAATCATTTCTTGCTGTGGAAACTAAATCTGTGATTCTTATTTGGGCCTTCTCCTGGTTTGCTGGAAAGAGGCTGGAAAAGCTTGTAGGAAACTCCCAGTGTGGAAGGATGCTGTTGGAAGCAGAAACAATAGTGGAGAAGGTAGTTTTAATCTTAATTTATTTATTAAATGTGTATACAGTTCTTCGATTTGAAGATCATAGGGCAGTTCACAACATTAAAATACTGTTATGAGTTTAGGGCGGGGGAGGCAGACACACACACCCGATAACAGTGTGCCCCTATTTTCCAGGAACAGTTCTGGATTTACAGAAGCTGTCTCAGTTTCTGATTTGATCCCAGAATGTCCTGATTTTCCTTAAGACGTCCCTATTTTCCTTGGAGTTATGCGATCCCCCCCCCCCCGAGCCAAAGAGATAAATAACTATGCAAGCTTTAGAAGACACCAAAAGGCAGTCCTGTATAGGGAAGTTTTAAAATGTTAAATGTTTTATTCATTTCTTTATAGTATGTTGGAAGCTGCCCAGAGTGGCTGGGGTAACCCAGTCAGATGGGCAGAGTATAAATAATAAAGTTGTTGTTGTTGTTGTTGAATAGGATGGCCCTGTTTTCATTGGAGAAATGTTTGAGGGTATGCAAGAATCTCTACATCCAGGGAAGGGTCAGAATTTGAGCAAATTCGTAAATTCATAAGTTTAGCAAGGGCTGTGGTAACACCAACTAGCTTCCTCATGAGGGCAGCCTGGTGAAGTTTTGCTGGAGGACATGAAAGGCTTATAACGTCTTGGTTTGTTTGATAACGTGAGCCAACGGCCAGGCAGAAGACATGCCGGCATGGAGGAGGAACGGGAAAACATGCACCCTTTTAAACCGAGGAGTCATTTTTCTGCAAGGGCTTCTGGGAAGCAGGAAGAGGAGGAAGTGGGTGGAATTCCATGCGGAGCCTGAAGGGCAGCAGCTATGCTGTCTGGTTGGCTGGAGCAGGCTGTTGCAGAGAAGAAGAGTTTGGATTTGATATCCTGCCTTTCACTCCCTTTAAGGAGTCTCAAAGCGGCTAACATTCTCCTTTCCCATCCTCCCCCACAACAAACACTCTGTGAGGTGAGTGGGGCTGAGAGACTTCAGAGAAGTGTGACTAGCCCAAGATCACCCAGCAGCTGCATGTGGAGGAGCGGAGACGCGAACCCGGTTCCCCAGATTACGAGACTACCGCTCTTAACCACTACACCACACTGGCTTAGGATGCCTCTGAATCCAACGCTGTGCTGCTAAGAAAGACCCCTCATAGGAAGTGAGTGCTCTGCCATCGCTCCATCTAGGGTCAGATTGTATATATGTGTAAATAAGCCCATAGATCATAAAGACATCACAGTCTCCACGGTGCATTTCCAAAGGAAACATGAACCCTGGTCAAGTGCCAAGACCCCTGAAATCTTGCTGCCACTCAGCAAAGATCAGGGTGGTCTGTAACAATACATAATAAAACAAAAACAAACCAATAAATCTCTCTTTTTCTTCTCCTACGACGGGCCTTTGGTTTGCCGCCAGTGAATGGAGTGCACAAACTTGCCCCTCCATCTTTTGATTTACGACAGAAGTGTCGAGGCTTTTGCTGTGTTTAGTGATCTCTTGTTTTATCCCTTAACAAACTATGAAATATTTAACACAATGTAGGAGAAGGAAGAGAGAGGAGAGAGGGCTGACGCTCTTCTAATATGTCCAGGATTTGGAAGCACGATTTCATATTTAATGAAGACTAATGCAGGCATTAAAATACAAATAGGAACGTTAGCGAGTATGTCTTGGGGAATTCCACATGTGAGAATAAATCAGTATGCATTTTTTATAAACATCTTGGAATTTTTTATTTATTTATTTATTTTAAGACAAGCTATCTAAACGGGTGGAGGTTGGGGAAAAGTAATCTGTTAAACTAGAATTATTCAAACCATTGGGGAAAAGTAATCTGTTAAACTAGAATTATTCAAACCATTCGGATCCTTATTAATTCCAGGAAGTTCTTTCCCTATTCAGACTCCTAAAAAAACAGTTGTTCTTCATTTAAACTTCGGCTAGAAACAAGACACTTACAATGGGAAGTGTATGGCAGATTCCCAATCTTTTCTTTTTCTTTCTTTTGGTTGAGACGCCGATCAATTACCTACATTGGTTATTTAGCTATATATATAGTGTTCTTACACGCTTTGCTTGCAAATGAAACCCATCCTTTTAGGATGGCTAAGTGAGCGAAATGCTGAACCGCATAAATGGCTCCTATACAGTCCTGCAGTATACATAGGAAGCTGAGTCAGAGTTGTCCCTCAGTTATGTCTACGATGACTGGCCATGGTTTTCCAGGCTTATAGATTGAGGTCCCTCCTAGCCATACCTGGAGATGCCAGGAATTGAAATTCAGACCATCTTCACACAGATGCTCTGCCACTGAGTTACAGCCCCTCCTTGGTTCTGATGACACCTAAATAGCCTTTACTGTTTAGGAGAATGAATACAGTGGTACCTCGGGTTAAGTACTTAATTCGTTCCGGAGGTTCGTTCTTAACCTGAAACTGTTCTTAACCTGAATCCCCACTTTAGCTAATGGGGCCTCCCACTGCTGCAGCTGCACCGCCGAAACACAATTTCTGTTCTTATCCTGAAGCAAAGTTCTTAACCCGAGGTTGGGACGCAGGTGGTGCTGTGGGTTAAACCACAGAGCCTAGGACTTGCCATTCAGAAGGTCAGCGGTTTGAATCCCCGCGACGGGGTGAGCTCCCGTTGCTCGGTCCCTGCTCCTGCCAACCTAGTAGTTCGAAAGAACCTCAAAGTGCAAGTAGATAAATAGGTACCGCGCCAGCGGGAAGGTAAACAGCATTTCTGTGTGCTGCTCTGGTTTGCCAGAAGCGGCTTAGTCATGCTGGCTACATGACCCGGAAGCTGTACACCAGCTCCCTTGGCCAATAAAGCGAGATGAGCGCCGCAACCCCAGAGTCGGCCGCGACTGGACCTAATGGTCAGGGGTCCCTTTACCTTTTTACTATTTCTGGGTTAGCAGAGTCTGTAACCTGAAGCGTATGTAACCTGAAGCGTATGTAACCCAAGGTACCACTGTATGTTCCGTAACTGAAATAAAGGAGAAAGAAGTCTCTTTGTAGCCACGCATCCAGCAAAACAGTCAATGTGATCTAGCAGTCTAGACACACTCATCCTGAGCACACTTCCTGAGAGTAAGCTTTGTTGCAATTACAACATACCCTCCAACTCTTCACTGATGAAAATGCAGATGATGTATATGAGCTTCACCCCAACCAGTATCATACATTGCTGATGGCTCTGCTAACCTGCTTTATGTTGTAGTTACAGTGGAACCTCGTGTTACATTACCCTCAGGTAACGTAAACTTCGGGTTGCGAATGTGGCCAACCCGGAAGTGTTTCGCTGCTTGCGCATGTGCAGAAGCGGTCTACCGTTGTATGCACAGAAATGCTAAACTGAGCTGTGCACATGTGCACAAGCGGTCCTCCGGTTGTGAAAACTTCGGGATACGGCCGGACCTCCGGAACGGATCCCATTCACCACTGGAGGTACCACTGTATTTGCACAGTAGCTACGACCTCCATGATTTGAAAGCCAATAATGTGCTTCGTTAATTATGTGTGTGTGTAATGATATTCTGAAGGGAGCAGAATTGTTCAACCATACATTATCAACAATTCAATTATAAAAAAAATATATCATTACGTTTATGCCCCATTCTTCCTCCAAAAAGCTTGAGGTGCTGTACATGATTCCCACCCTCCTCATCTTATCCTCACAACAAACCTGTGAGATTGTGACTAGCCTAGCCTTTCTCCACCTTGGGTCCTCCAGGTGCTGGACTAACACTCCCATCAATCCTAGCCAGCATAGTCAGTGGTCAGGGATGATGGGAATTGTTCAAGAACATCTGGGGACCCAAGATTGAAGTATACCGAGCCAGAACAGCCTATTACATGAATTGCAGCTCTATTGTGCGAATTGCTGGGCTATATGTTCAACTGGCGCATTTGCCTACTTGGGCACTAGAAGTATGATCTGAGCACCGAGCTGTTCAGATATTTAGCTTCTAGAGACCCTGGGAAATGAGATGCCACTGAGCTGCAGGTGTACATAGGTAAAACTCTCTGCAGGTAAAACAGTCTTCGGGTTGCGATAGAAAGCACCTGTGAAAAAATGAGGACGGCAAGGGAAGCAGTTTTATGCAGCGTGGTAAAGAAAGTGCAGGCAGCTCTATTGCACGATATCATTACAAGGATGCAGTCAGACCCATTCTGCAATTCCCAGCTTAGATACTCTTGGCTCCTGTTCCCGTTCTCCATCTTCCAACTGTGACCATGCAAGTAGGTCCTAGCCAGAAGAACAAAAGCCTCGTGACTTTGTAAACTTAGAAACATTTCATGTAGGGATTAATTTTTATTAACAGAAGAGGTTTGCTCTAGGAAAATTGCCAGTGTCTGTGATACCTTGTTACTTTGAGGGATAACACAGGATAGGAAAAATAATTATTTATTGGGAGGTGTTAAATAAGCAACATTAGATACATAAGAAATGATTAGAGCCAGCTGCTCCTGGGTATCACATGCTGTGTATCTTGCTAGGGTGTTTTGGGTTTTTTTGGTGTGTTTTTTTACCCCCTCAGTTTTCCTTCACCCTTTTCCTTAGTCATATTTGGTTCATATGTTTTATATTGGCTGTGAATAAAATTTGAAAAGTGTGCTTTCTTAAGAGCAGATTCAGTAGGCGTTACGTGAAAACAAATTTACTTAATGGAGTATGCATAATTTACATCCTATTAAGCAGATCTAGATTGCCTCTAAGACAATAACGGGAGCTCTCATATTTTTCTATCTTTCTTGGTTAAGACGTGGGGAAGAGCTGACCTGCTCAAGCATCAGACCAGAGATTGGGAAGTACAAGTGAAATACAAATGTCTCACTTGGACACTGTCTCAATTCTCACATAATGTTAAGCCAAACCATGGCTAAGTGAGAATGAATGGGTACGCAGAGGAAAATTCACAACAGCTTTTCACCTTCCCCAGTTTTCCTGCTGCCATGTTGCCTAGAACTAAGTCATGGTTTCACTTAGCTTTACAACCTGCATTTATGGTTTGCCTTACTCCAGAAAAACCATGAACTATCAGGAGTTGTTAATTGGCTTACCACAAGTGGTGCATTTGGGGGGGGGGCAAACTATGAGCCTGGGTTTGGACTAATCCAAACCATACCCCCTCTCTGAGTCATTTGAAGATTGAGGGAGCCATGATTTTTTCCTGTAAATACCCACGTGTTCTTACCTGGGGTAGTTTGATAAAAACGATGAATTTCAGGACTTGATAAATCAATTACCACAGTTTTGTCCTGCCATTGAAATGCTGGTATACCTGGTTTTTGGAAATTCATTGACAAAATTCTCTTGAAGGGGGATGGCTTCTCTCTGAATTCCTGTTAATGGATTTACAGTGGATTGTGTCCAAGCCTCAACTTGTGTGTTGCAAAGAGTCTTGTGATCCTTTCCCACATCCTTTTTGAAAAACCCAAAGCAGCCTGAGAAAGATCCGAATTTTTAGAGAAACCAAGGTGCACACTAACAGGCTGGTTAACCTTTCTCCCCAGTCCTTTTCTGACTCAAAATCATTCCAGGTTGCTTGGGGGGTCAGAAATAATAAAGAAGAAACCTGGAACTCAGTTCTCCTGTACATTCACCCCCCTGCCCTCATGCAATTCCTGTCGTTTGAGAAGAAGGCAGTGTGTAGGATTGCCGCCACAGCTTTTATGTGCTTTGCAACTGTAGTTTTAACAGGCATGTGCTCTAGCCGCCTTGAGCTGTCCTGATTCTGTGCCAGCTCTCATGATTATACAGGTGTTTTTACTAACTGTTCAAATTCTTTAAATAGTTATGGAGTGAAAATTCGTTTGTTTTTTAAATGTGAAGGCTAACCACCTAGAAGAGCATGCATTTTGGTTTTAGCGGAATGGCAATTTGGAGAATGTTTCTTGAGGATGCTGGAAGCAGACGCTGCATGTGAACTTACCTGCTGTGGCCAAAATGTGTCAAATTGCCTGCTTCCCAGAATTCCTGGCGCAGGGCTGCTTGGCAGCCGGGGTAGGTTGTCCTGCTTCTAGATCGATCTGTTTGGTGTTGAGTAATTTGTTCAGGCTCTCAGTGTGGTTTAAGTGACAGCTGAGGTGTGGTCAATGTGCTGCATATATTTTATGGAAACATTTATTACTGTATTATGTTTATTTAGTGTATTTGTAGCCCATCTTTTTATCTAAAGAGCTCAGGGTGGTGTATATGGTTCTCCTCCTCTGTGAAGTAGGCAGTGACTGGCCCGAGGTCACCCAGTGGGGATTTGAACCCTCGTCTCTCATGCCTTGGTATCATAGAATTGTAAAGTTGGAAGGGACCCTGAGGATCACCTAGTCCAACCACCTTCAGTGTAGGAATATGCAGGTACAGTCGTACCTTGGAAGTCAAACGCAATCCGTTCTGGAAGTCCGTTCGACTTCCAAAGCATTTGAAAACCAAAGCATGGTTTCTGATTGGCTGCGAGGAAGCGGCGGAAGCCCCGTTTTACGTTTGGCTTCCTAAAGAACGTTCGAAAACTGGAACAGTCACTTCCGGTTTTTGATCGTTCGGAAGCCAGAACATTCGAGAACTAGGCTGTTCGAAAACCAAAGTACGACTGTATTCTATCTGGGGATCGAACCTGCAACCTAGCCATTACCGGCACCGTGCTCTAACTGACTGAGCTGTAAATCCTCCTACACTCTAACCAGTCCACACTGGTTGAAAATATTGGCACCAAAAAGGAAGAACACCACGTAACAACACAATGCGATGGCCAATTAAGAGATGGGAAGTTAGAAAGGACACTGTGGTTTACAGGCCGTAGTTATTTCACAGTGGCCTTGGCTATGTCGCTAAGCTTCCAAGCAGAGGCCTATTCACTTCATGGTGCCGCTACAACACTTGTTTGCTTTAATGTGAAGCAAACTGATTTTCACCTGTCAAATGTTGGAGAACATTTCTATCTGAGATTTGTCCTGCTTCTGATTTTTCTTGCTTAGCAAACGCTGCAGGCTTACATCTCAACCATTTAATCAGTCCTTTCCCCTGCTATGACCAATTATTCCCAACTCAAATGGCTGGGTGAGTGACCCACAAGAGCTCAAAGGTAGCAACCCCACTGTAATTAGGGATCTGCTTTTCTGTCGAAAATGTCTTTGAACACAGAGTCCGTTTGAGAGAGTGTGGAGCTTGCAAGAGACTCCTATTGAGACTCCTATAGGTATGCTGTCCTGAGTGGAAGGAAGATCAAAGAGTCATGCAGAATGTGCCTCTGTGATGTGACTGTTCAGAAAAGCAATCTGCACCGAGCGCCTCCATTTCTGAGTCCTCTTGAGCTGATTCTCTTCCATTAGTTTTCTTGTAGTAATAATAATTATAATTATAATTTATTTATACCCCATCCATCTGGCCAGGCATCCCAACAGAATATTAAAAACACAATAAAAGATCAAACATTAAAAACTTCCCTAAACAGGGCTGCCTTCAGATGTCTTCTAAAAGTCAGGTTGTTGTTTGTTTGCTTGATATCTGGTGGGAGGGCGTTCCACAGGGCGGGTGCCGCTACTGAGAAGGCCCTCTGCCTGGTTCCCTGTAACCTCACTTCTCTCGCAGTGAGGGAACCACCAGAAGGCTCTCAGAGCTGGACCTCAGTGTCCGGGCTGAATGATGGGGCTGGAGACGCTCCTTCAGGTATACTGGGCCGAGGCTTAACACCTCTGCTATAGCCTTTTCTTTATATGCTTTGTCTGAGATCAGGGTGCAGGAGCAAAGGAGGACAGGACAGGCTCCCATAGCTTTTAAATAGCCCTCAGATGTTGCTAAACTATAACTATCCCTCAACCATTGGCCGTGTTGGCGGGCCTGATGGGAGCTGCGGAGTCAAACAGCATATGAAGAGCCACAGGTTGCCCAGCCTTCCTTAAAGAGCTGTGTCAAACCAGAAATTTGGAGAGGTACTGCTTGTCATGCACAGGGAAGTAAAAGCTGCACATTCTGAAATTCCATCTTCTGTGCAACTATTGAAGATGCAGGAACCCTTAATTATATCAGGGTACTGTAGTGAGAGCTGGACCATAAAGAAGGCTGATCGCCAAAGAATTGATGCTTTTGAATTATGGTGCTGGAGGAGACCCATAGACTGCAAGAAGATCAAACCGATCCATTCTGAAGGAAATCAGCCCTGAGTGCTCACTGGAAGGGCAGATCCTGAAGCTGAGGCTCCAATAGTTTGGCCACCTCATGAGAAGAGAAGACTCCCTGGAAAAGACCCTGATGTTGGGAAAGATGGAGGGCACAAGGAGAAGGGGACGACAGAGGACGAGATGGTTGGACAGTGTTCTCGAAGCTACTAACATGAGTTTGACCAAACTGTGGGAGGCAGTGGAAGACAGGAGTGCCTGGCGTGCTCTGGTCCATGGGGGTCATGAAGAGTCGGACACAACTAAATGACTAAACAACAACAACTGTAGTCAGGGACCAGTAGCACCATCCTTCGTATGAACAGTGACCAAGAAGAGCCTGGCTAGACATAGTGTGGCAGCTGCATCTGTTTGATCACCCGTCTGTCCTCATCACAGATAAGCAGAAAGGGTGTCTTGTTTTTAAGTGTGAACCCTGCCTTCTAGCTTCTGGTTATACCATGAGCCAGGGCTTTGTAGAGGAGCCTGGGAATGTCATAAGCACAAAGTACATGAGCTATTGGAAACAACCTGGGCAAAGTCTCAAGCTCATGCACTCATCCATCCTTCTCTTTCTACCTTGCAGCCAGGGGACAGACACCACTAGTGGTTAGTTTCACTTTCAGAGAATCCTGGCTTCTTCTTATGCACAAACCAAATACTGTGGCTTAAAACCAACACTTGACTGTTTTCTAAACAGGGGCACCTTCAAAGCTGGCCTGCTTAGCTAACCCAAAATGTTCTTTGTATGTTTGTTTTGAACCACAATGTCTGATTCATGCCTAAGAAGAAGTCAAGGTTCTTTGAAAGTGAATGCTAGTGAAGTCCTTCTCATGGCCACATGGGAGAAAGCAAGGAGAAGTGGAAAACTGTCAGCTCCAGCTTTCGCTCAGGCTTATCCTAGCTTGTGAACACAGTGCTAAACCATGCTTTAGCATCTCCATGCAAGCAGGCTCATCATGTCTGTGTTTCCTGTAGAATCAGTGGTCATCAAATTTTGCTGCAAAATTTTCCAACCTTCTCCCAGATCAACATATTAGCAGCGGTTTAAGGCTTGCAATTGTTAACTGAGTCAAAATGAAGATGGATCAAGATATAAAGTTCACATATATCCCAACATTATGCAAGGCGGATCAATAGAAAAGGGAAGGGAAAAAGACAGAACCACTTGGGCCTATGACATGCCTGCTTCTGAAAAGTCTGGCTGGTGGTTCAAAGGTAATATCTATTGCTGGGTTTGCTTGTTCATTTTTTAAAAAGTAAATACATATGCTAAGTGGAGGAGACAATTCAAAGATATACTGTCAGAATGGGGGAAATTGTTATAAAAGAGGTTATAAGATGTCTATGCAGATATTAGAAGCATCATTTCAATAATGCTGTAGCTGATGTATTATAAAGCACAGATAAAACCAATTTTACTTCTATTTTGAACCTTCACGCATATGGGATAATAGAAGTATTTTTATGTGTCAAGTTGTTCACATTTATTTATAATGTTTAGCTTTCAAGTGCAGCAGAGAAAAGCTGCCTTAAAATTAAGGAAACATTGATGACATATTTATAATAATCTGAAGCTGTATTTATTTTACACATTTGTTGTTGTTGGAGATGTTATTTATAACATCCCGTAACTTCAGATACCTAATGCAACTTGAATTATTATGTATATTCCACTTCATGTTTGGCCTTTACCCCCAGGTCAGGGATTATGAGAGTTATGGCTCCAGCAACATCTGGAAGGCACTGGGTTGGCTACCCACAGTCTAAGGAGAAGATAAGCTGCCAAGGTTCTTGACTTTCTTTGACAGCTTTGTGGCATCATTCCTTGGAAGGGGAATATTTTCTATAGCTTGAGAATAATCCATCTTTTCCCATGTTCTACTGATAAATTAATTCTGGATGTTTATCTGGTGTAGGTATTTTGTTTAATGTAGACACTCTGATATAATTTGAAAAACCTGCAATCATCTTCCATTTTTTCTGATGTCCTTGCCAGTCTTTAGGAGGACTGAATTAATTTGTTTATACCTATCTGTTTGTTTGCATGTGCAAGTGGGTGTATCAAATGCCTGGACTTCTAAAGAAATGACTGGGGAGGAACAGATTAATCAAGTTGGAAGTTTCATAGACCGATGACGTCTGTGATTATTCTAGTAGCTTTCAAAAATGCACTAGGGTGGTTGTTTTTTCAGAGTTTTTACTAAGGAGGCCCAGCAGTGGAACTTTGACACCATTTTGCAATTCATGTGTTGCTTTTGCTTCCATACTCCGACCTTGCAGGAAAAATCTCCTTAGGGAAGGGATGAAAATGTATGTTGCAAAATCTTTCTTCCCTAACCACTTGCCATGTTGGCCAGAGCTGATGGGAGCTGGAAACCTACAACAAATCTGAAGGGCTACCTTCCCCTTCCTTGGAGTCATATTCTGAGAGAAGAATCCTCTCATGTTTGGAGATTGTTTTCAAAGCATGGTGTGCAATTCCTAAAATGGTTTTGGTGATAGTCCAGTATGCTGCCTCCTTGCAATTTCTGGTACAATCATTTCTTAACATGATTTTCCAGTGCCTTCTTTTTCCATGGAAAATTTTCCATTTCGTAAGTTTCGTTCGTAACAATGAATGGGTCCAATGGCAAGTACGATATTAGGCAAGTCTGGCAGTTCCAGTGTTTTTAAGCCTTGTTTACTAAATACAAATAAAATAGACATGCTCAATTACATCAGTCTCTCAGGCATCAGTTGTTGTTGTTTTTGCAAACTGAAACATTTCCAGTGCAAATCGGTCTAAAAATGTGGGTTTCCCAGAATGTTTTGACGTGGGGGAAAAATTATGAAAAACCCACATAGGTTGGGAGAGATGCTGAGGAGTGATGGTGGAAGGCTCACCTTTTGTATTTTAGAAGGCAGCTCCCCATTCTGTTGAGATGCAGCTCTGAGAACAAAGCCTGGAGAATGGATGTACCTTTTTCTTATCACACAGTTCTTGTGACCTTCAGAGCACAGCAGAGGACTTCTTTTGAGTTTGTTGTGGGCTTCCTCGCTTACCTGAAAGAATCGTGTGTGTTTCAGTAGCTCTGGTGACTGAGAAAGAGGAAAAGAACCATCACACATAAGTAGGTTTTTCTGGAGCCCAAACAGTAGCACCAGAAGACTTTAAAAAGTGAAAGAGGCAGCCAACCTTTCTTCTTCTGTTGTCATCTTCTTTCCTGCAAAACCTCATATATTTTCTCTGGAAGTAGCTTTGCTTCTTGGCCTCAAAGCAGTTCTGCAATTGGCAGGGGAGGGTCCCAGTGGGGCAAGAGAGTGGAGGACTGATCAGTGGCCGAGATGGAGGGGGCTAAGTAAGACAAGGGGAACTGCAGTAATGGCCTCTGCCAAGGAGTTCATCAGCCTAGCCAGGCAAGCAGGGGTGGCCAAGCTCTAGTGACATGTGTTCATTCTTTGGGCGGGGGGAGCTTGTTTCAGATCTTCTCATTATCTCCTGGGAACCTGTATGAGACCAGGTTTCCTTGCTGCATACTTGAAGGTGAAATGTATTCAAACCCAGCCATTATACTCAAAGCTGCTGTGTGTTTTTCCTGTAGCAAGCAACGAGCCTCATGTCTTTCTCCCCGCATAAACAACAAATCCATATTTTGCACACAGTGGCATCCTGAAAGTTCATATGGCTTGCTTTTGATTTGCCTTTGTGTACTATTGACAGCTCTGACAGCTCCAGTGATCTGATGCCACAGGGGTGTTTTCTGTGTTTGGCTCCAGGATTTCCTCGAGCCCTGGAGGGAAAGCAAATCACAAAGCGTTGTGTAGTGACTGTTCCTGGAAACTTTAAGAAGCTTGACCCATCAGCAGGGAACCCTGCTTAGGTGCCACGTTGCACCTGTATAGTTGTGTCAGTCCCCAGAGAAAGAAGTTGGCAGCACATTCCGTGGTCTCAGAGAAGAGTTTTTCTCAGCCTACCTGCAAATGCCACCTGGGACCTTTCGCATGCATAACACGACTTCTACCACTAAATTAATGCCCCCCCAAATCCATTCACATTACTATTTTGTGTGCACACATCTGGATGATATTTAATGAGGTGACTTTCTTGAACTGAGTAGAGAATAGAGAACCCTGTGAATGTATATCTGGAGGCGTTAATCAGACTTAAATTACTTGTGAGTCTTTTTCAACAGCAGGCAAAACCCACAGAGATGCCTTGCCTCTCTCCTCTCTTCCATTGGCCGCCAGGTTCAGAACCTGAATGCAGCTGCAGGATGTTGATAATATTCGCCACCCGCTTTGATCCCATACAGCCCTTTCAGCACAGGCATGTAGACAGAGCAAGTAAATGGAAAGCTGGACCGGGCTGGGAATGTCATCATGCTGTTATCATGCATGCTTCATATGTGATGATAATGCTTCAGTTCCGGAGTTACTGCTGAAGCATTTTCACTGCTTTGAGGGTTCTTTTTACCTTAAAAGCAGTATATAAATTTTGTGAAATAAGTAAATTAACCAGTTTACCATCAGTCATTCTGGAGTCTGTTGGCCATGTGTTGGGATGGCAAGATGCCTAGGAGCAACTCAGAATCTCATCCTCCTGGTCATGTATTAAGTGCCAAGCAGGTAATGCATTTGTCGATAGATTATGACTATCTTTGGACAGCTTAGTTAACATATCCATTGATATTGTTTGGCTCAAATTCTTGTGTACATTTTTCTTACAAATGCTTGGAGGGGGGAAAATCAAATGCAAACAGGAGATACCAAAGTCCTCCTCCTTTCTTTCTAGTTGTATCTTTCATGCCTTCTTTCTTCCTGTGTCAGGAGGAAAGTCAGGAGGGCTCTATGTTGCCTGGGTTTTGTGCCTTCAGAGTTTTTAATTTAAAAAACCATGGCATAAAAAGAATCAAGGGTTTAGGTGCCACACACAATTAAAAGTCCAGCATTTTCTTGCTCTGAATGTTTCCATAACATAGAGCAGAAGAATGAAACCAGCCTAATAGTGTTGTCTACCCGAGTGTATTTCCAAAGAGCAGAAGTAGTGGTATCTGGGGTGGGGGACACCCCATATCCTAGCACAGGCATAGTCAAACTCGGCCCTCTAGATGTTTCGGGACTACAACTCCCATCATCCCTAGCTAATAGGACCAGTGGTCAGGGATGATGGGAATTGTAGTCTCAAAACATCTAGAGGGCCGAGTTTGCCTATGCCTGTCCTAGCAGGTTCTGATATAGGAGCAGGTATGGGCGAGACTAATGCAAATGCTTTCCTTTCCCATTTGCGTGTTCCAAGCAGTGCCAGCCCTGCCATTATACAGAGTGAGGTGA
Organism: Podarcis bocagei; assembly: GCF_964188305.1. NCBI lineage: Eukaryota > Metazoa > Chordata > Lepidosauria > Squamata > Lacertidae > Podarcis > Podarcis bocagei. The sequence goes on along the minus strand of NC_138137.1, from coordinate 17,939,122 downwards.
CCTCCTCAGGTGGTAGAGTTATACACGTGGCATGCCACACAGCCTGCCCTGTGCCCCTAGGCTAGCATGCTGTGCTCAGGTGCTGTGGAGGATGTTATCCTGCCACTAGCACTGAACTAATACTCAAACACCAGTCTGTTTGACAGTCTGCCTCAGGCAGCAAAATGATTTGGGTTGGCCCTGGTGCTGAAACTGACTTCCAGGACCAGGGCCTTGCTCAAATTAAGTCCTGGTGTCACTTCTCAAAATAAAAGATTTAGGAACCTTTTACAGTGGTAACTTGGGTTACAGACGCTTCAGGTTACAGACTCTGCTAACCCAGAAATAATGCCTGTGGTTAAGAACTTTGCTTCAGGATGAGAACAGAAATCACGTGGCGGCAGCAGGAGGCCCCATTGGCTAAAGTGGTACCTCAGGTTAAGAACAGTTTCAGGTTAAGAACAGATCTCCAGAATGAATTAAGTTCTTAACCCGAGGTACCACTGTATAGCAGAAGATGCTGATGCTTACATGGGAACAAAAGATAGCTAAGACCTACTGGTGACGTCCTCTTTTCCACCGGTCCTTCCCTAACTGCTATTCAGAAACAAAATTCTTGCTTCGAGGAGCGTCTTCTCCCCCGCCAAAGGAGACCATAATAACTTCAAGCACCTTCAAACAAACAATGAAGCAGCTACTGAGACAGCTGAAAAACAGCACACCTCTTAAATACGGAAGAGTGGTTTTTTTATATATATAAAGAGAATGTAGGCAAAAGGTGCACCTGAGAGATTTTATTTTATTTTTTAATGGAGGAGTCATATTGTCAGGCTGTATTAAGGAGAAGTGGTTCACAGATCCACTGTACTGTGAGCGAGGCTAAGACTGTTCTTCTTCCTTGCAAATCTGCCGCTGCTCGTGTGAGACCCTGCAGCTTCAGCCATCTGGCATTGACTTCCTGGAACATTCTCAGGTCAGAACTTCACCTTTTTTCCCCAAGTCTGTCCCTGACAAATTACCAGTGTCAAGAAATAGCAGTAGTAAATACCCTCTCTCTTACTCTCTCTCTCTCTCTCTCTCTCTCTCTCAGATTGATGAGGAGCTAGGGGCTTATTAGATCCCACCTGACTTATCCCATCTTTGTACATTTAGCAGTTTACATGCACACACATTTCTCTCTCTCTCTCTCATCTGCTCTAATGTGTAGATGATATTTGCCACAAACACCAACGTGGACTGTGAACCGCACAGAACACCAGTTTACGCAGCATACTGCCAGAACGTGCTAAACTTAGTTGGTTAATCTGGGCATGCTTGTTTTGGGTCCTTTGCATGCTGCAGAACAGAAAAGTGGGAGCTGGATGTCAGGGTGATGTATGGTGTCGACGACGTGTTGGTTCAGATTTCTGCTCAGTCATAAATCTCACTGGGTGATCTCTTTCATTCCAGCCTACCACACAGGGTTGTTGGGAGATAAAATTGAGATAACCCCTCTGAGCAGCAAATGGCTAAATGGAAGTAAATCCATAGGCACATGGTATGAAATTATTCCCTAGGCATTTGTAGATCTAGAAATATACCTACAATTATATGTTGCAAACCACTGTGTGATCCTCAGATAAAAGGTAGTATAGAAATTTTAATCATCATTGTTATCATCATCATCATCATGAGATTTGGAGTGAGCCTTCACGAATATGCAGAGGGCACCCAGATCCATCAATTTGTTCCACCTACATCCATCCTGAGAGGCAATTACAGGTGGTGATGGGCTGGATGTGGAAAAGATAGAGGTGTCATGTGTTTTGAGTTCTTGTGTCTGCGAGGTGAGGAGAGGGCCTATTCTGGATGGAGTTTCATTCCACTTGAAGGAGCAGATCCATAGCTTGAAGATACTTTTTTAAAATAATAATAAAAAATAAACATTATTCATTTTTATCCTTTTTATCACAAATAAATCATAATTATGTATACATAGGATTCTCTGAATTCCCAGACTTCATGGTTTACATTGTTACCCTTTTCCAGCTGCATCTTATAATGTTCTCCATATTTTCTTAATACTCAGTTCTCACCATGGTTCTCGCTACATTGCAAGTGAATCCTGCCAATGCTTTTAATTGTTTACAAATGTTCTTTTAAGTAACTTATACATTTTCCCCATTCTTTATTAAATTTATTATCTTCTTGAGCTCTGATCTTCCTGGTCATTTTTGCCATTTCTGCATAGTCCATCAGCTCTATCAGCCATTCTTCTTTTGTAGGTAGTTTATCTTCCTTCCATTTTTGGGCAAGTAGCATCCGCACAGCTGTCGTAATGTACATAAACAGTCTCTTCTGCTCCTTTGGTATTTCTGGACCTAAAATTCCTAGTGAAAAAGCTTCTGCTTTTTCCACAAGAGGTTTTTTTTATATAAGATATTTATTAAAATTTTCAAAGTATTACAAAGTAAAAATAATAAAAAATAATAAAAAATACAAAATAAAAATCGTTAAAAACAACTCATTATTTCCATTACTTATTTTTCATTAGCTTATTTCCCGGACCTCCTCACGCCTCCCTTTTTTGTATTCCAGTTCAGTTTGTTGGTTCAGCAAATCCTTACCCTCTTTGTTTATCCTAATCATTGATCTTAAAATATTGTAACGTTAAATTTTTGCCTATTAATAATCCATTTTTCATATTCCCTTATAGTATTACAGCTGAAAACCACTTAATTTCTATCCAACATCATTCTAACATTCATTAATTTTACAATATTTCTGTAGATAATCTTTAAATTTCTTCCAATCTTCTTCCACCGACTCTTCTCCCTGGTCTCGGATTGCCAGTCATTTCCGCCAGTTCCATGTAGTCCATCACCTTCATCTGCCATTCTTCCAGGGTGGGTAAATCTTGTGTCTTCCAATACTTTGCAATGAGTATTCTTGCTGCTGTTGTGGCATACATAAAAAAAGTTCTGTCCTTCTTTGGCACCAATTGGCCGACTATGCCCAGGAGAAAGGCCTCTGGTTTCTTCAAGAAGGTATATTTAAATACCTTTTTCAGTTCATTATATATCATCTCCCAGAAAGCCTTAATCCTTGGGCACGTCCACCAAAGGTGAAAGAATGTACCTTCAGTTTCTTTACATTTCCAACATTTATTATTGGGCAAATGATAGATTTTTGCAAGCTTGACTGGGGTCATGTACCACCTGTATATCATTTTCATAATCTCTCTTAAGGCATTACATGCCGTAAACTTCATACCTGTGGTCCATAACTGTTCCCAGTCAGCCATCATTATGTTATGTCCAACATCTTGTGCCCATTTAATCATAGCAGATTTCACCGTTTCATCCTGAGTATTCCATTTCAACAGCAAGTTATACATCTTTGACAAAATCTTAGTTTTGGGTTCTAACAGTTCTGTTTCTAATTTTGATTTTTCCACCTGGAAACCAATTTTCTTGTCCGAATTATATGCCTCCATTATCTGATAATAATGAAGCCAATCTCGCACTTTGTTTTTTAGTTTCTCAAAACTCTGCAATTTCAGTCTATCTCCCTCTTGTTCCAGAATTTCCCAATATTTCGGCCACTTGGCCTCCATATTGAGCTTTTTCTGTGCTTTTGGTTCCATCGGTGACAACCACCTTGGGGTTTTGTTTTCCAGTAAATTCTTATATCTTATCCAGACATTAAACAATGCTTTCCTAACAATATGATTCTTGAATGCTTTATCTGCTTTGACCTTATCATACCACAGATATGCATGCCATCCAAATACGTTGTTAAAGCCTTCTAAATCCAAAATGTCTGTATTTTCAAGAAGCAGCCATTCTTTCAACCAGCAAAAAGTTGCTGATTCATAATAAAGTTTAAAGTCTGGCACAAGAGTTTTCAAACATTTTTTTCAACTCATTGTAAATCATTTCCCAATATATTTTTGTCATGTTGCATGTCCACCACATGTGGCAGAAGGTGTCTTCTTTCTCTTCACACTTCCAACATGTGTGTTTGTAGCAGTTCTATACATTTTTGCACTTGAAGGTACTTCTAGATCTAACAATAAATAAACAAAGTTGTGCACATAATTGTTCATAAATGTACACATAATTACAGTATCACGTCGTTTGCTGTTTTCCCCACAGATTTGCCCATTGCTTCGGCCATCTTTAGCTCTATTATCGTAAAGTGAAGACACATGTGGTGGCAGTGAGGATGATCATGCTAGCTGCACGACTGCCAACGCTCATCCTCACCATCACTGTCAACCAAAGGAAGGAGCCTGTATCAATACAGGAGGCCCTTTACATAGTCACCCTTCATGAGTTGAGGCCGAGCCAGTGTGCTCAGCCCTGCTGCCCTTCTCAAGTGTTTTCATAGCACTTAGTGGTAACACCCAAAGAGGGCTTTAACACAGAAATTATGTAGTGTGCAATCCTGTGCATATTTACTTGGGAGTAAGCCCAGAGAATTTAGGCATTAAAATGAGCAGCAAGGCAGGCAATAATATAAGCAAAAAATTAGGATGGGGGAAAAGTCGGAGGCACATTCCCAAAGGTTTCCTTAGTTTTGTTTCAGAAGTCACGTAGGTGATGTATTTCTTTTCTCTATCCACAAATGAGACTTTTGAGGTTTTGCATTTTTATTTCTCTATTGGGAAAGAAACCTTCTTGAACATGTTCCTTGCAGTACAAGATAAAACACCCACTAGGTAGACTATCTGTCTTCTTGCTGTAGTCAAACAATACTACTTTATCAGCACAGCACAATGCCATTTCAGAGCATAAAGATGTCCCTTTCGGGCATATATGACATGTGTCTCTTTTAAACCTTCATCTGCTACATTGTCAGGAAGACCCGGATCCATGTTCCAGCGTTCTTTTCAGAAGGCAGTTATTTAGGCAGGAATATATCATTGTTCCATGGGTGCGAAAGAGAGAAAGAAAAAGCTTCAATCTCTCTCTCACTATAGGGTGCTGTCAAAATCTGGTATTTCTGTCTTGCTGTGAGTAACAAGTTTGGGATATTCTATGAATCTTTGTTTTGTGGTGTCAGGTTTGGTAGAATGTGATGGGTTCAGCATCTGATAATTTCAAGGTCCTAGAACAACAATGGGAGCAGGTTTGTTCAGCACGTAGAACCATGTAAGAAATGACTAATGAGCTGGGTTGCCTCACTTAACCTGAATATTTGTGAAGCATGTAATCAACACAATGTACAAATATTCACCTTAGATGTGAGAGATGTCAAAATATGGCCTTTGGAATTTATCTTGCAGCATTCTTCAGCAGATGTTCCAATTAATATATAGTTCACCAAAACCATCAACTTGCAGTGAAAGGAGATTTCCCAACGCAGAATGGCTGTTTATGGCATTCAAATCCATAATCCTTGAGGCCACATTTATCTGAGGAAATAACTTATTCTGTATACAGTGGTACCTCAGGTTACATACGCTTCAGGTTACATACGCTTCAGGTTTCAGACTCCGCTAACCCAGAAATAGTGCTTCAGGTTAAGAACTTTGCTTCAGGATGAGAACAGAAATCGGGCTCCGGCGGCACAGCAGCAGCAGGAGGCCCCATTACCTAAAGGGGTGCTTCAGGTTAAGAATAGTTTCATGTTAAATACGGGCCTCCAGAACGAATTAAGTACTTAACCTGAGGTACCACTGTAGATCTAATTGGCCACTAATATATTCAAATGAGACCCTCCCTGTTGTTCCACAGGCTGCATAGGCCTACCTTGCAACAGCTAGAGGCCTTTTTTTGTTGTGGTACCCACAACACATGAATCAACCTCCCCTCTGAGATAAGGCACACACTCACTATTTTGGGTTTTTGGTGCTTGCTAAAATCCCATTTATTCTCCAAGGTCATTGCTGAGCATCAGTCCCAGCATGTGGAGTTTATCCTGCCTTTGCTGTGTTAATTATGGCTATTGTTGTATCTGCATTGATGGATTGTGGGTAAAAGTATTGGTGGTGTTCTAAGAAAAAAATGTGGGTAGTCCTGTCTTTTGGACAAGGTAATTGGACATTTCCCACTTTTCAGTTCTATAAACATTTTGTTCAAAAGCTGAGAATCTGAAGGAGACCAAGAGGTACCTGTAGCCAACACAAAATTTCCCAGGGAAATGCTTGGGTTTCATTGGTTGTGCCTTGTTCACTCTTGGCCTAGACTTTACCAAATGAAACTTTAAAGGAGATCTGAAGCAATGTCTGCAAAACATTAGGGACTGAGCAACTGTTCTAAGCTTTATTGGCGAGAGACATCTGGTTTCTATGCCCCGATCCATACTGCATGATCTGCCATGCATGGACAAAGACTTTTCAGTCATACAATTTTGGACTATGGCAGAAGGAGATAGGTATTTTAAGTTCTAGGATTGCCTCCTCACCCACACCCAATTTTATTTTAAGTTTACTACAGACTCAAACAGATCAAGCCTTTGCCTCAAAAAGGGCCTCTTCATATCATGAATAGCGAATATTACATTAGCAATTTGGATCCTAGGAGGACAATTTGAGACTAGAAAAATGGTGAAATGGAACCCGGATATGCCTCTTTTGATCCCTAAACCCAATTAAGTCTGCTGTATTTTTTCCCCTCTCTCATCTGCTTCTCCCTAGTGCAGGTCCAATACTAGATTGATATTATTTCCTGGAATAGAAGTCATTTCATTCCAGGAAGAGAATAATAATGATCCTGTGAAAAATGAATCTGGCTTCTGAAGGAAAGCAGAGAGACAATTAAGTTTCATATTGGCTCTTCCTTTTATGCCCTGCAACTTTCCCCAGTATCAGTTACTTCCTCTCTTGCTTGCAGATGGACTTCATTAGTGCTGTTGTTCTGACATGGTATTAGAATGCATTTGAGTTGACACAGCCAATGTCTGTTACAACATCACCACTTACTCTGTGATGGGGGAGAAAGTCCATATGCTGAATTAAATAGTGCATTTTTTATTTTTTTCACCTTTCAAGAGCTTAATATTTGTGGAAATTTTTTAGGAATAACATTTTGTGTTATGTTTGTTATTCTGGGATGGAGCCAAAGCCTGTGAAATAGATTGGTTCACTCTATTGGAAGTTGGAACTAGCTTCTCTGAGAAGTGGGTGGATTTGACGTTCCATGTTTTCCCCCCTTGACATTTATCATCATAACGTTGTTTATATCTCAGAAGGTTATGGTGATGCAGACTTATATCCAGAAGCATAAAGAAAACAGTGCACTTGGGGGTGGGGGAATCAATTGTGGGGATAAGCGCTGGAGAGGAGAAAAATGGCATAATATGAATGTCTTAGGTGGCTAACTTAGGCATGCTTAGTGGACATTTGAGGATGTCTTGTGAAGCTTCTATATGCTCTTATGAATTTAAAGCATTAGGCAACAAATGCTCCCCTTCTTTGACTTCAGTGCTGAAATCCTAAGCATGGTTGCTGGAGGGACTACCAAGTAAAATATGTGTAGGATTAAGGGCTAAGATGCCTTGCTTGTGTAGTTAGAAAGTTTGTTATGGGTGGTTGAATTTTAATGGAGCTAATAGAGCTCTAGGGCTGGCCCAAGACATTTTTTGCCTAATGGAGTACAGGTTTAAGGTGCTGGTTTTAACCTTTAAAGCCCTATACGGCCTAGGACCCTCGTACCTATGAGACCGCCTCTCCAGCTATGTACCACAGAGGACCTTACGGTCTGCAAATAACAACACCCTGAAGATTTCGGGCCCCAGGGCGGTGGCGGAGCTTCATGCTCTGGCACCGGGGTGTGTGTGTGTGTGGAGAGCAGGCAGGGGCAGGGTTGGCGCACGTCCTGGGGGCGTGGCGTGCTGCCCGCAGGGGCATAGCACATGTCCTGGGGGCATGGCGCTCAGTGTGGGTGGGTGGGGGCAGCCACGATGGCACCCCACTGGAATCACGCTGCCAGGGGCGGTGTGCTCCCTCCGCACTCCTCTTCCTCTGCCATTGCCCCAGGGAGATTAGACTGGCCTTGACCAGAGCGAAGGCCTTTTCAGCTGTCACCCCAGCCTAGTGGAACACTCTCTCACAAGAGACCAGGGCCCTGCGAGATTTGACATCCTTCTGCAGGGCCTGCAAGACGGAGATGTTCCACCAGGCCTTTGGTTAGGGTTCAGTCTGACTCATTTTCTCTTTGTATATGAACAAGCACAAAGGAGGTTTCCCAGCCCGCTCACAGGTCCTTATAATATCCGTGGAAACAGTTGGTCCTGGATAGTATTAACTGCTTTCAGTTTTAACCTGAGGGTTGTCATTTGTCCAGTTTTAATTTTAACTTTAATTTATTTGAATTAATTTTGGGATGCATTTTAATCGATTGATTGCTTGTTTTTATGCACATTGTATTATTTATATGATGTTATCCGCTCTGAACTCGGTTCTGGCCGGGGAGGGCAGGGTACAACTAAATTGTTGTTGTTATTATTATTATTGCAGAACAATAATTATTATTATTTGAATTCATTACCCACCCTTCGCCCATAGGTGCCAGGTTACAGCAATTAAAAATACAACACTAAAAAAAGTTTGGAACAACTTTCACACACAAAATAGAGTGGGCTCTAAAAATATACACCTTTGCCTCAAAAAGGGCCTCTTCATATCATGAATAAGTGAATGTTACATCAGCAATTTGGATCCTAGGAGGACAATTTGAGACTAGAAAAATGTTGAATTTTTTTCTAGTCTCAAAGACCAGAGTGTCAAAGACCAGGGGGAGGTGTCTATTCAGCATTCACCAAAAGTTTTGTAATGAAGTTGCCAGACACATGTCTCTGGAGAGGAAGTTCCGCAACTTGGGGGCTGCCACAGAGAATGGCTTCTTCTGGGCTGCCAAGCCCCCCCCCCCCAGCTTTTGATGATAGCGGAACTGCCAAAATCTTAACAACCAAGAGCCTCTATTGGGAAAGAGCCGGTCTTTCAGATACTTGGGGCCTGAGTAATTTAGGGCTTTAAATAAATGGAGAACCAATGCAGCTTTTTTAAAAACTGGAGTTATGTAAGATCTAAATAACAAACAAACAAACAAACAAACAAACCCTAGCCAGTAATCTGACCACATCGTTCTGGATCAATTGAAGTTTCTGAGTCGTCCTTAAGGGCAGCTTCACGTGGAACACATTGCAATAATCCAATAAATGTCAACCTCCCAGGTCAAGGTGCAGAACACCCAAGGCTAGCCATCTTAAATAAACATCTCTACCTCCCTGGCAGTAAAAAATAATAATACAATAATAATAGTAAAATTTAAAAGTAACTTCAATTTTCTGCCATTTTATGGCAGCCAAAATCCACTGCCTCAGGTGATCACTTCATTCTGGTGTTTCTTTTATTTGTCAGATGCAAAGAATGTGTACCATACAGTATAGAACATATAACATCAATATGCTGAAGTCATTATACACACACACACACACACACACACACACACAGAGAGAGAGAGAGAGAGAGAGAGAGAGAGAGAGAGAGAGAGAGAGAGAGAGAGTAATCTGTACTGAAAATAGAGCTGGGCTGAATTTTCAGGTGTTTTGATTTTTCCTGCCAAAACGTGCATCTGTAGTTAGGGAGACCCTTATGTCCAATTGCGCACAAATGGAAAAGCATTTCTCTGCTTTTTATCCAAGTCCTAGATGTTAATCAGAGACCAGGCAGAGCTATGTAAAGGTCCCTAAAAGCAGATGCTAAAAGTCTGTGGAATTGTGTGAGGTTCCTTGAGCTAGTTCAGGGGCTCATCTCAGAGAAGCCATGGAGTCTTCAAAGCAAAGGAGCTCTGTTATTCCTGGTTTTCTGACTAAGCTTGGGAGGGTCCCCAAACCAACTGAGCTAAAGCTTTATGCAGAGTTATTCCCTATACTTTCTGCAAGTATCTTTATACAGCGATCAGAGTGGGACTGTTACCAGGCCATAGTGCTAAAGTAAAATAAAGTCTATTATGTGATATATACAGTATATAGCTAGCTATAATGATGATTAAAATCAACACGTCTTCTCAAAAAATAAAGTCTAGGTTTCCTGCTGCAAAATGTCCTGAAGTGATTTACAGCCAGAATAAATAAATAAATAAATAAATATATAACCATGCTGAAACCATAGTCAGAATGCAAACATCTTATCATTGGTGCTGCCCAAATGCCCAGGAAAACAAATATGTCTTCACCTGGCATGAAAACAGTGGCAAAGTTCATGTCAGGCAGCCCTTCATGGGAAGTGCATTTCATAGACTCCTACAGGAAAAAGGTTGTTCCTTTGAGATTATCCTACAGACATCTTACAGATCTGAAATGCGGAGTAAAGCCTCAGATGGTAATCTGATTCATCTGGGGGAAAGGTGGTTCTTTAAGTATTGGTCCCATGCCATACAAAGCATTAAAAGCGTTATTGCTTTGCCCAGTATAGCAGAGCAGGCAGTATTTTTTGTTGAGTACCGTTTTCCTTTAAGGGAAATCTGTCCGAAATATGGTTGTGGGCAGGGCAGAGTCAGAAACAAGGATGAATATGCTACCCACATGAAATCATGTTGCCCACCTGGGCTGTATGGGAACAAGGATGGAAATAGTCAAATTAATGTAGTGCTTATCAAATCAACACAACCCAGGTATGGCTGCCAGAGCTGTACAGGATTAGAGAGAACCTGGGAGATAATTATAGAAAATACAGAGCAACAGCATCTACTACATGAATTAAGATGTCAAAAAGGATATCAACCCTAGTGCCATAATTCTAGTCTTATTTCAAGCAGGTGAACCAGAAGAATTCAAAATCATTGTTTTAGTAGGAAGTCATTTGTGCATTCCTGTAAAATACAGTAGTAAGGAGATTTTTGTCTGGCAGTAAAAAAACACAAAACAAAGCAGCAATGCCAGCCATAACAATGAACGGTACTAAATAAATTTAATCTACCCACTTACCCCCCCCCAAAACACACCCACCCAGAAATTGTTGTTGGAGACAACTGGAATTAGAATCACTTTTGATATCAAGACATGAACAGAAAATGTAATCATCAGCATCATCATCATCATCATCTGTATCCCGCCTATCTGACTGGGTTGCCCCAGCCACTCTGGGTGCTTTCCAAATGAACATGAATAAATAGAGGTGACAGATGTGGAGCAGAACTTGGTTATGCCTGTCTCACTGCAAGTTATATCACACTGTTGGTGCTTATAAATGTTACACTGAAAACCTATGTCCAGCAGTTTGGTTGGTAAAGACCATCACATAGACTTCCTGCCCAACTACTCTACCAGTTGACTGTGTGGGAGAATATCTCTCTCCCATCCATAGGAGCCAAAATATTTGAGGGGGCTGGGCTCCCACAAAACCGATGAGCATTGCCATTCAAATGGTATGCGTGTGTAGTGCATCACTTGATTGATCATGTGGGGCAGGCCTTACCTGCCCCTCCCCAATATTTTATTCAAGTTGGCACCCCTGCTCCCACCTCTTTCACCACCTCCACCATCAATGCAGCTTTCGCCTTTGTTAGCTACCTCCTTCTCTTTCTCCCTCTCCAATAAAACAATCAAAATTATAGTTTATGTGTTGGGTATTCCATTACAGTCATTTTGTTGTGTATGTATGCAATCAAAGGGAAGGGAAGTTAGCTTAGAGATAGTCTAGAACACCATGCTTCATGGGTCAGAACATCCAAGGGAATGGATGGAGAGAGACGTTGTCCTGGGCTGGCACAGGGATATTGTATTGTTCTGCACTGGACTACTAGACCAAGATGGTCTTTAAATGTATGGTTTGGACAGACTTGAAACTATTCTAGGAATTACCCTTCATTATGCCTGCTGCTTTGTTGAAACCGATTGTGTATTATTCCTTCCCTAAAATCAAGATATATTTCATGTTTGCACTGGGTGACAAGATTTAGTCGCTAAAGATGGTATCACATCCCACACTCTTAGAAACTTGTTCTGGTCTGATCATCACTATACTTGGTTAAATATAATGTGTGTTGATATCTTCCTTGCCTCCCCGGTGGCTATGTTTTGTTTACTCACTAATGTACTATGACTCTCAAGAGATGAATAGACCGGGAAGCAGCAGAGGTTCTTGTGAGGTTTGGCATGTATGAGAGTTGCTCTTCCATTGTCCCTGCCGCTTGACCTGTTTTTGGCTCGTGTCCTGGCTTCTTCAGCATAATCCTTTTTCTGCCTCACCTTGGGCTTGACAAATGTGTCCATTCTAAAGTGCAGTGATTTTGTTTGCTTTCCTCATTATTTAAGCATTCCCCCCCCCCCCAAATCAGGTAGCAGCTTCGTAACTAAAACCATAAGATAAGATGATCCTCATTGAATAATATGTTCAGAATGGTTATGGATTTGAAATCACAGAAGTCTTTCTTTTTTTTGGTTGTTAAGAATTTCCATAGTTAGTAAGAATAAACTTGGGGATACAACTGTTACGTCTATGGGGAATTAAGTTGTCATGATTCGTCTCTTAAACTATTCAGCCAGAGAACAGCTTTCTCTTTTCCAACCCCCAACCCATTCCTTAGAAAACATTTGCCTGGCTTTAAAGATTTCATTAAAATTCTCAGCACACCACTTTCAGACCTTCGTTCTGTCCACAGGTTCCTGCAGTGTGTCAAACCTTAACATACAGTAGAGTCATTTGATGCTGGGCCTTTGCAAACACCTCATAAGTGCTAAACTTGAATCAATATAACACCCCCCCCCCACTTTATTCTTGGGGTGAGCCAACACTCTGCAAAAAGAAATATCAAATGAATTCTATTCACACTTTAGTTACGGCCTTTTTCGTTCCTCCACATTTGCTTTGTTAAAACAAATCACATTCTGAAAGTTAACACCAACATTCTTGAGAAACATTGGGCGAACTCTTAATACTAATCTCTGAGTCGAGTAAAATTTGGATCGTAACGGAAAACATGTTTGGTTTTTAGCTATTCATGAAGGATCTTTACTTAAATTATTAAAACTGCTATGAAGCAGGTTTTCTGATCTGTGTGCTTAAAGATTTGCATCTTATTACATTCTTCTTCTCTTAACACTGCATACTTATTACTTTAATTGCTGACAAAATCTTCCCCACCCCACCCCCTTCAGCTTGTCCAATGTCATAAAGAGGAAGGGTGAGACAGTGATATGTAAAGGATGTGAAGAAAACAAAAACATCTCATTGATCCAGTGTCAACTGCAAGTTTGGGAGAGACATTTGGTGGACCTTCCCTGGGTAGTAAAAAGGTAAAGGTAAAGGACCCCTGGACGGTTAAGTCCAGACAAAGGCGACTAGGGGGTTGCAGCGCTCATTTTGCTTTCAGGCCAAGGGAGCCGACATTCGTCCGCAGACAGCTTTCCAGCTCATGTGGCCAGCATGACTAAACCGCTTCTGGCACAACGGGACACCGTGATGGAAACTAGAGCACACAGAAATGCCATTTACCTTCTCGCCGTGTTGTTGTTGTTTTAGTTGTTTAGTTGTGTCCGACTCTTCATGACCCCATGGACTAGAGCACGCCAGGCACTTCTGTCTTCCACTGCCTCCTGCAGTTTGGTCAAACTCATGCTGGTAGCTTTGAGAACACTGTTCAGCCATCTCATCCTCTGTTGTCCCCTTCTCCTTGTGCCCTCCATCTTTCCCAACATCAGGGTCTTTTCCAGGGAGTCTTCTCTTCTCATGAGGTGGCCAAACTATTGGAGTCTCAGCTTCAGGATCTGTCCTTCCAGTGAGCACTCAGGGCTGATTTCCTTAAGAATGGATAGGTTTGATCTTCTTGCAGTCCATGGGACTCTCAAGAGTCTCCTCCAGCACCATAATTCAAAAGCATCAATTCTTCAGCAATCAGCCTTCTTTACGGTCCAGCTTTCACTTCCATACATCACTACTGGGAAAACCATAGCTTTTACTATACGGAACTTTGTTGGCAAGGTGATGTCGCCGTAGTGGTACCTATTTATCTACTTGCACTGGCGTGCTTTGAACTGCTAGGTTGGCAGGAGCTGGGACAGAGCAACGGGAGCTCACCCCATCACAAGGATTCGAACTGCCAACCTTCTGCATTGGCGGATCAGCAAGTCCAAGAGGTTCAGTGGTTTAGACCACAGCCCCATCACTTGATCTTTATCTCTGTTGCTGCTGCCCTTTTGCTTAACTCTGCCTCTTTGGGCTGAATCCGCACAATGGGCCAGAGCAGGAATGGGATCCTCTGATCAAGAAAGGAGGCCAACTGTTGCCTCCTTGGCTTCTCTTTCTCCTCACATCTCTCTTTCTGGCCCTGCTTTGCACCCAAATATTTTTGCTGGGATGAAATGTTTCCCTGAACTTTCAGAAGGAAAGGATAGTGAGGGATTCTGGTCTTGCACTTTGCTTCTGACATTGCTATTTTGCTTAGTGAGAGCTGTTAGCAGGCACCGGCATCTAGGCAGAAGAACAGCAAAGTCAGGAGGCTCCCACAGATGGGATGTTGGCATTGGCGGATACCTGGTAATGCCGACTCCTGGTTCTTGACCTGCATAAAACCATTATATATTCTCCACTATTCGTAAAACCTTTTTGGCTTGTGTTATTTAGTCCCTCTCCTTCTCTGCAGGAGAGTTTGGAAATCTCTTTAAATGTCTGCCTGAAAAACAATTATAGCAAATTAAGAAAACAATGTTTATGTTCCATTTGCTCATGAAATTAATGGTGAACTGACTGGAAAAAAGGCAAGTAATTGTAGGGTAATTTTTGCAGTTTCATTCAGAAATGTGAAAATAAGGGGAAACAGTCAGATATGAAGTACCAGTAAAAGATTAGTAGGTGGAACAAAACCATTATAACACAATTATAACAAAACAACAGCTGCGTGAGCAGTCTTCAAGCCCTTAGTAGGCTATGGTCACATGAAGAGTTGCTTCAGTAAAATGTATCCTTTATATACCTTAACTCATGCTCTGTTTTCGTTGAGATCTGCCTCTGCAATGATTAGCCATGATTCTAGAGAAATGCGCATGGCTTCCCTTCCTCTACCCATCAGAGTGTCTCCTAAATTTGGAGAAGCGCTACACTGTCATATCAGCATTTACATAGCATGTGACTAGAACCTTTTCCCGCATCATTTGGAGCTTATATTTGGTGCTTTTGTTTTTGCTATTTATTTGGGGGGATGTTTATTCTGCAGGCATCAGCTGCTGGAGGCATGGGAGTTTGTCCTGTGGCCTTCTGCAAAGTTTGGAACGCAGATCAAAGCAAGGAGAGCACTAAGTGACTCAAAAACAGATGAGAATTTTTAACCACATACACAGATACAAGTCAAATCTTGGGGCCTCTGTACACTTACTCATATTTCCCATCTGATTTTCAATGTGGCTAGGAGTGACCCCACCATTAGGAAGAAAGTAACATAGCTGTCTTGGATAGCTGGTTTTGGTGTCGTGAAGAGGCAGCAAAGTAATTTTTCTGCCATCAGGTGCCAAAATGTCCTGGGTTGACCCTTCTTTGACCATCACAAATGTGACTCTCTAGAACAGTGTTTTTCAACCTTTTTTGGGCAAAGGCACACTTGTTTCATGAAAAAAATCACGAGGCACACCACCATTAGAAAATGTTAAAAAAATTAACTCTGTGCCTATATTGACTATATATAAAGTAATTCTCTTGAATAGGAATCAAATAAACACAAAGAAAGTATTTTATAATTACTTTATTATGAAATAGTAAGTAAACAGAAATATGAAAAATTATAAAATACTTTATTCAGTGCGCAACTTGGGCCTGTTTGGCTGAACACAAAGCTGATATTCTGGCTGGAATCGAACGTTGCGGACCGTTCTCTGCTCAGCGGGGATTGATCCGCTGATCCCTGCTGAGCCGGCGGATGACAGCTCCGTCTCCGCACTGTGTGCGGAAAGGGAGATGTCAGAGCCCCGCTGCTCTCTATGGGGAATCGGATGAGAGCGAACCGCCTGTCCGCTCTCATCCGATCCCATCCGATCTGATCCCCACCCAGGATGTATGGAAAATAGGGTGGACACAGTCCGGCGCCCGCCTAGTGGGCGAAAACTTGACATTTTTTTAAAAAAATCTTTCGAATTTTTCAATTTTCCCCACGGCACACCAGGCAACATCTCGCGGCACACTAGTGTGCCGCGGAACAGTGGTTGAAAAACACTGCTCTAGAAGGCAGAATAATAGACCACAACAGTATACAGTGGTTCCTCTGGTTAAGAACTTAATTCGTTCTGGAGGTCCGTTCTTAACCTGAAACTGTTCTTAACCTGAGGTACCACTTTAGCTAATGGGGCGCCGCAGTGCGATTTCTGTTCTCATCCTGAAGCAAAGTTCTTAACCCGAGGTACTATTTCTGGGTTAGTGGAGGCTGTAACCTGAAGCGTATGTAACCTGAAGCATCTGTAACCTGAGGTACCACTGTATGCTGAAAAGCCTGAGCTGGTCTCTATCTTTGAGTTTCGGTTGCTTGCTTGCTTGGTCAGGGAACATTTTAATTCAGGCCACGGTGGTACAGAATGACTTACGTTGTTAACTGGATTTAGTATTTTTATTCTCTGCGACCTTTCGTATATCGAAAGTGTATTTCTATTTGTTGAGCAGCAAATGGAACCTTCTCTCCTCGGTTCCTCTGAGGGAGTCAGCGGGCATGTGAAGGATTTGCTTTCAGAACGGCAAATGTAAGCCTAGATCAAAAACCAGATGCAGTTAATCCTCAGAGTTATTTTGCAACAAATTACTCTGGTCTTAATTTTAGAGTCTGGTTTGTCTTCTGTTTAAAAACCATTGTTAAGGTTTCCCTGGTATAAAATGAACAAAACTGTACTGATCCGTTCAGGCCTAGCCAGATGTGAAAAGCAGTATGATAACTAAAAAAACAACCATCTAAAATGTACTACCACATTGGGTAAAAAAAGGTTGCTGAACATCTAGAAAACCCCACAAATATTGCTGAGGATATATACACTGTATGTCTCCTATAACTACAAGCAAATTGCAGCTTTCATTAAAATCTTATTACTTGATTTACAAACTCTTCAATTCAGCCCTTTAAAAAATGATTTAAATATATTTTGTTCTGCCTAGCTCCAAGACATTAGAGCTTGGATGTGTAACTTAATAAGCTGGCCATATTTGTCTTTCCTGAATTGTTCTTCCTATGAAAAGCTGTCAAATAGATTGGCTGTATAATTCTTCTTCACATGAAATAATATGATAAAGATCTTGGTATCAAATTGAATGCTTTACTGGAACTAGCATTTGGAATCTTTCATGCATGGGCTGGAATCGTTTTACAATAAAAGTATTGTTTGGTGACAAACATACTCATTTCCTAACATCCATCAATTATGCTTTAATGGTATATATTATACTGCTAGCCATTGGTTTCCATCTCAGCTGTAATCCACTGGAAAATAGAGTGTGCTTTCCAGTTATTCTTGACATTGTTAAAATGGGTAAATGTTCAAATTATGCTCGCAGTACTGCATCTGTTTTTCTTCCTGTCCCTTGTGCAAAAACGGAATTTGTTCTATTTTGTGTGGTATAGAGACTGGGGTGGGGGAGAGTGTGTACAGAGGCCTCTATGCTATAAATTGGATTCTGCATTAACGACGTACGCTATTATGTTATGAGAACATATTTTCCCATTTGTTGTGATTATATTGTTCCTAATGAAATTGTTTAGGCCTCAGTTCACCATCAAAAGAAGCCGTTTTCTGCCATGTGAGACTCAAGTTGAGGTCACAGATTTTGCCTCTGCTGTCGTTTGAATCAGTCAATAGGAAATGTGGCTGGGCAAGGGGATAATTTGCAGCTAATTTCAGGATTATGCAGTAAAGTAACCATGCGTAAATTGGGTGGCCACTTAGACATCACTAAAAAAGAGGGAATGTGTCCCCCAAAAGGACACCGACTTGTATATGCTACTTCTATATGTATAGATGCAAATTTAGAAATCGTTTCAATGACTTAAATAGAAATACAATACATCTCACTATAGTGTGGAAGATTGTGATCTGCATGCGTGCCGAGTCTACTGTCTAGATTACTAACCAGGCAGAGGGCCTTCTTGCTAGTGGCACCCGCCCTCAAATGTCAAGGAAATAAACAACAATCTGACTTTTAGAAGACATCTGAAGGCAGCCCTGTTTAGGGAAGTTTTTAATGTTTGATGTTTTATCGTGTTTTTAATATTCTGTTGGGAGCTGCCCAGAGTGGCTGGGGAAAGCCAGCTAGATTGGTGGGCTATAAATAATAAAATTATTCTTATTGTTGTTATTGTTATTACTGCTACTACTACTGTTGATTGGCAACTTATCTTCCTTCTTATTGGTGGAGGCTGGGCTACTGGGGCAGAACCCTCCTGCTGAATGCCCTGTTCAGAATCTCAAAGCCTGTCCCCTCCACCTACCCAATTTTTATTGAATTTACAGGGGCATTTCTGTGACTCCCCTGTTCTCTGGCCAGTCGATTATCTGCACTACTCAATGAATCCCAATCCACTGCTATGTCACTGAAGTCCCTCCCCATGTTCATTTAAAGGGACACAAGTATCTCTGTGGTCTAAACCACTGAGTCTCTTGGGCTTCCTGATCAGAAGGTCGGCGGTTTGAATTCCCGTAATGAGGTGAGTTCCCGTTGCTCTGCCCCAGCTCCTGCCAACCTAGCAGTTCGAAAGTACATTAGTGCAAGTAGATAAATAGCTACTGCTTCGGCAGGAAGGTAAACAGCATTTCCATGCGCTCTGGCTTCCGTCACAGTGTTCTGTTGTGCCAGAAGCGGTTTAGTCATGCTGGCCACATGACCCGGAAAGCTATCTGTGGACAAACGCCGGTTCCCTTGGCCTGAAAGCGAGATGAGCGCCACAACCCCATAGTCGCCTTTGACTGGATTTAACCATCCAGGGGTGTTTTACCTTTACCTTATGTTCATCTAAGCAGGAAAAGCTTGTGAGTGATTGAGCTGCCGTAGACTCAGCCCTGATAAGAAAGTTCTTGTTCTGTTGTTCATGAGGCTTGCCCACCACAGCTGCTATAGCAGATACGGGAGGAGTCTGGGTTGCTTGAAAAATCAGAAGAATACATTGGTTCTGAGCATGGTCAGAGATATTTCCCTGAAGGCCAGGGAAAGCAACAGGGAGTGCTTCTTACTTTAGTTTTGTATTTATTTTGTGGCCTTGCCGGAATGAGAGAGAAGAGCAAGCAAAAAGCCTTTTTCTGTAATAGATATCTATTTTTTACTAAATAGTTTTGCTCTTTTTCAAAAAAAATGTGGAATTAGGAGGCAAAATAGTATATAGCTATATCTCTGTGTTGCAACAAACTCTGTGTTAATCATTGACTAATTATAAGTTATATAATTATAAGAGAAGAGAAGATTCCCTTGAAAAGACCCTGATGTTGGGAAAGATTGAGGGCACAAGGCGTAGGGGACGACAGAGGACGAGATGGTTGGACAGTGTTCTCGAACCTACAAACATGAGTCTGACCAAACTGCGAGAGGCAGTGGAAGACAGGAGTGCCTGGCGTGCTCTGATCCATGGGGTCACAAAGAGTTGGACACGACTAAACAACAACAAATTATAAGTTGCAGTAGCTGTTGGATGGTGTAGGGCAGTCAAGATAGATCTGGGCCTTGTGAATTCCATAGTATTTCCAGAGAAAAAGTATGTGAATCTGCTTCCAACAAGAAACATATGTCATGTGGTATGGATTAATTTCTTTATAAAAAGGTATTGAGTCATTCCCCCGCCCTTCGAAAAATTGTAGTTGGGCCCCCTTTCATGGAAACATAGATATGCAGAAAATAATTGATTTTTAAGAGAGAAAGGAGACAGTGGATTCCATTGCATGTCATTGGGTGTGTCGTAAGCAGAGCGCTCTCTCTTTCTTTCTCACTGTTTCATTTGATTTCCCATTTTGCACTGGAGAGAGGGAAGGAGGTGCAACATTTCTGCATAGGAAAGTCAAGCCATGTGGAAGATGGCTGAACCCCCGTAAGAATGGAAGGTTGTGCCAAGAAGAAACTGGAAGAATTTCTTCAAAACATTGACAGCAGAGACTTTGTGTGAATGAATGAGATTTTGAAGGGGCTAGCAAGCTATTCAGCAGCAGCTACAGTTGTGAACTTGAGCTGATGCCAAAAACACTATCGCAGAAGAATCATTGGGAAAAGAAGCATTTTTTTTCTTCTGTTATGAATGACCAAAAGGTTGTCAGAAAAGAGAGTACAGTCATACCTCGGGTTACAGCCGCTTCAGGTTGCATTTTTTCGGGTTACGCACCCACTGAAACCCGGAAGTACTGGAATGGGTTACTTCTGGGTTTCGGCGGTTGTGCATGCACAGAAGTTCTAAATCACGCTTTGCGCATGTGCAGAAGCGCCAAATCGCAACCTGCATGTGCGCAGACGTGCCGCTGTGGGTTGTGAATGCTGCGGGTTGCGAATGTGCATCCTGCACAGATCATGTTCGCAACCCGAGCGTCCACTGTACTAGGTTTTCTTCTAAACTGATTTCCCAACTGTACTAGGTTTTCTTCTAAACTGATTTCCCAACGTCTCCAGCAGAAATGGTTGGAAATCAATCAGAATAATATAGGGAGTGCTTGTTGTTGTTGTGTTACTAGATTCTGGGCTGCTTCGTCTGCCAGTGTCTTGAAATGCTCCCCTTAAGAAAGTATCCATGACTGTAGCCCAAAATTGGTTATCACTAGTAGTAATCAGTGCTAATGAGAAGTGTAGTGCAGAACTGCAGAAAGGAAAAGCAGCACCTCAAATAGAGATGATTGCTTTGAATCTTGTCTCATGTGAGGAGGTGTCTCCTGTAAAGAGATCACAAGGAGGGACAGGGAGCATGGGAGATGAAAACAGCAAATGTACCCAGTGCCACTGGAAACAAAGAAACCAACACTCGAGAAATTGTGTGTCCAGCACCAAGTGGACAGGCCAACCTTCTGAACCAGAGGCTGTGTGGAACCTCAGTAGGAGCCCACAAACAACCACCACTTGAAAAGCAAACCATCACTTGGTCCATCACACTCAGGCTGAGAGATGCTCGCTACATAGCAAAAGGATCCATAAATCTATAAATCTGTTGGGAAGACTTTGTCAAAGCGGGAGACATCCCAGCAGACATTGTCATTGCTTCTAGGCGTCTTAGCTGGGGAAGTTCTGAAGAGAGCGATGAGGTGCAAAAGCATCCCCAGAGTGCCAGGAGAAAACCAAGTTATAAAAGAGCAGCTGATGAGTGAAATGAAAGACAATATTCAGAGGAGGACTTCACCCTCCTGCAAAGGAAATGGGCTACATCTCCACAGTGCTCTACCAGCATGGTAGCCTGCCCTTTCAAGATATTCATGCGCACAGTGCATAAGAACCAGAGCAACACAGGGAGGTGTTTCTAGTTGCGCCACTCCTTATGAGAAGCTGCTGCAAGAGTGGGGCTGTGAGCAACATCATGGATGTGGGGTGTTTCAAGAACCAAGGTGAAACTGTCAAGCTCCCTTGTTATTTTTGCTGCTGGATGTTATTAATGTAATTAATGCAATGTACTATTTATAGTACTGAAATGTTGTTTTGCATGTTGTATTTGCTATTGTGTTGCTGTTTTGTTATGCTATTGTGTTTGATTTGGAACTGCATTTCTGTTTCCTTCGTTGTAAGCCGCTTTGAGCATGATTTCTTTTTTGGGTAGAAAAGTGGCATACAAATAAAATGATGGGTGGATGGAATGATGTTCTGCGCATTTAAATATTACGAACCACCACTGCTTCTTAGGATTCTTTTAAAATGGACTTGGACCAGATGGGTCTTAGAATCATAGAATCATAGAGTTGGAAGAGACCACAAGGGCCATCGAGTCCAACCCCCTGCCAAGCAGGAAACACCAAACAGGGTCTTCAAACAGAGGACTCCTTCAATGATTATTCAGCGTTGGTACAACCTAGCAGGAGTGCTCTGAGATCCAGCGCCTGTGAGTGGGACACAACTGTGGATCTAGTTTTGCTACTGCTTGATATTATGTAGGAGAGGAAGAGCCAGGGCTTTATGTAGGAGATCCAGCGCTGAGGGCCTTCTGGCGGTTCCCTCATTGCGAGAAGTGAGGTTACTGGGAACCAGACAGAGGGCCTTCTCGGTAGTGGCGCCCACCCTGTGGAACACCCTCCCTTCAGATGTGACGGAAAGAAGCAGCTATCCTATCCTTAAAAGACATGTGAAGGCAGCCCTGTTTAGGGAAGTTTTTAATATTTAATGCTGTACTGTTTTTAACATTTGATTGGGAGCCGCCCAGAGTGGCTGGGGAAACTCAGCCAGATGGGCGGGGTATAAATAATAATAATAATAATAATAATAATAATAATAATAATAATAATAATAATAATATATTATTATTATTATTATTATTATTATTATTATTATTATTATTATTATTATTATTATTATTATTATTATTATTATATCTGAGGTCCCAGTTATGGATTAGCATGATCACACTGGAAATTTATAATCTTCTTTTCCAGAGGAATTTCTACAAAATGGCTTACATTTTATATACACATCCACAAGTACACACATTCTCAACACTTGTGAGCATGCATCTGTCTCGAGAAACAAAGGAATGTACCTCTGGGGGTGAAGTCAAACTGGAGAATCGTGGTGGCTGCCGCAGAGGCCGGTAACTCGTAACTGCTGCCTCCCACGTTGTTTTTGCTGCCTTAGCAGCACCGAAGTGCCCTCTCCAGTACGCAGGACTGAGCAGTGTGTACAGAGGTGCTGGGCTGCCCAGAGGACAAGATCGCCCTCTCAGCCTCACTGATGTGGTTCAAATTAAAGCCGAGCAATACTTTTGGCACCAGCTTGGCTGCAGAAGTTTCCGGAAGAAGGCGTACAAGACTCCATCCAGCCCTCTTAGGGACTCCACTTTGGATTTGTACGGGGTTTACTTCTTAGCTTTTACTTCTCCCTTTTCTTTCACCATGAAACTCCGTGAGATTCCTGGCCAGACCCAGCCTTACTTTGTTGCAGCAAGCTTTCTATATCATGTGCCTTCAGTCCATATCCTGAGATCGACATATAAAAGGAGAATGAAGCATATTTCTGATAACCAGAAGCATGCAAGTGTTGGGACAGTGATGAAAAATAAGTGTATGGACACTAATGGATGCTTTAAAAACCCCTTGACAGGCTCTGAATAGATATTATGCAGAATGAAGTGAGAAAACTCTGGATCATATTTAGACTGCATGGTAAAGGTAAAGGGACCCCTGACCTTTAGGTCCAGTCGTGACCGACTCTGGGGTTGCGGCGCTCATGTCGCTTTATTGGCCAAGGGAGCCGGCGTACAGCTTCCAGGTCATGTGGCCAGAATGGCTAAGCCGCTTCTGGCAAACCAGAGCAGCGCACGGAAACGCCGTTTACCTTCCCGCCGGAGCGGTACCTATTTATCTACTTGCACTTTGATGTGCTTTTGAACTGCTAGGTTGGCAGGAGCAGGGACCGAGCAATGGGAGCTCACCCCGCGCAGGGATTCGAACCACCGACCTTCTGATCGGCAAGTCTTAGGCTCTGTGGTTTAACCCACAGCGCCACCCGTGTCCCTAGAGACTGCATGGTACATCTATCAAATAGATCACAGGTCCAATATGAAACTCTCCTGGTTGTTTTTGCTACTCCCAGGATGTGTAATGTTGCTGTATTTATATAGTATTGACATGTTTGTTGAATGCTGTTGCACTTACTATATTTTTTTCTGTTTTATTATTTCTAAGGTTATTAAAACTATTATTCAAATACTTGATTTTGTGTTCATGTCCTTGTAAGCTACTTTGTAATTTTTTTGTAGAAAGGAATTGATGATAAGCATATATTTTAATGTTGCTTGGAGGAAAGTAGAACATAAGAAAGAAAATAAACCTATTCCTTGCATGTGCAGAATGTCCTTTAGCTGATAGAAATAATATTTGTTTCATCTGTTAAGGTAAATTGTATTGAAAATTGTGTTTTCCTTTGTTTTAATCTTCTTCTGGTTTGAGATGCTCCCTAACTGGTGGCAGGTACTGAGTCAATTTAAACAAGAAATAATCTAGTGACATCTTAATAACTACCAAATGCATTATAGTATAAGCTTTTGTAGACTAGAGCCTACTTCATCAAATGCAATCAGATTGTGGTAGTTTGTCTCTCTTCATTACTGTGTTGTTTCAGTTTAGGCAAAGACCTTTGTGTGGGGAAATACTTTAATGAAATTGTTTCCATTTCCTCCACTGGTCTAGTTGGGATTATTGTTATTTGAATGTATGGACTTGTCTTGGATATAGAATTCCTCCAGGGTGAATGGCGAGAACATTTCTCTGTGTGGGACATAGAGACTGTACTATCTGCCAGCAACTAAAATTGCAGTTGGAAAGGAGTTCTGTGGTGCACTGAGTTTTGTTGAAAATGCCAGGTTTTCTGTTTTCCTTGAGTAAATGAATATGAAACAGAGAGACTAGAGTTGAAAATTACTGAAATGCAATGTACGCAATCCTCAACTTTTGTAAATATAGCTTTTAGTATTAAAAATGCTTCATTTATTAAAACCATATTGTATTGAACAAACTGTTAAAGATGCATAGATTTAATTGCCTTTTTTCAGTCTCGCTTTTGTGTTCTGCAATAAATAAATAAATAAATAAATAATTATTATTACTACTTTATTTTCACCTTCCCCGCCACCCTCCGCTCTCAAAGCACCATATCATAGAACAGAGTAGCATGCAACAATTCATTTCATTTAGCCACGTGACCAAGTTGGAGCTGGCAAACAGAACAGAATCATTCTCATTAATCATCTCAGGGACTATTTTAATAGTGGATTTTAAGGTCCCCGTCCCCCCTTGCAAGGCCACTTCGGAAGACCTAGGAACCTTCTGCACTGTATGTGGAGAATCTTAAAAAAAAATGTCTGATGGGAAGTGTTGTGCAAATATTTTTAAAAAACCAGGAATTCGTTTGGGTAAATTTATGGTTTTTAGTAGGCGAAAGTGAGTGGTGAAAAGTTCAATTCCAGCTGAAGCTTTTTACTTCACATGCAGCCTGTTGTTAGTAATAAGAGAGCTGTTATAGGCCTTCGTGGTTCACAGTTAGACCTGTCAGGTTATATACTAGACAATTAAAGCCTGTTTTTTTGTCTTGTTTTGTTTTTCCGCGAAAGCTGCTCATTACTGATGGCCACCATGGCTAATCATTTTATTTGGGTCATAGGCTATCGTGGGGTGGGGAAGGCTACTTCATTTAAACCTTTCAAGCTGGTAGCAACCACCCCTTCTGGCTTGCACTGGAAGATTCAGCAGGTTAAGTTGAGATGGGCCAATTATCAGACATTTTGTTGGTTCTCGTTACCTCATGGGTAGGGGCTAACGGGATAGCATAGATCAAGGTAATTATAAGGCACTGGTCAGGGGGTCCTGGCTGGAATAGTATTGTTCAGGGTCGATATAGTTTATGTGTGTTCTAGTGGTCAGCAGAGAGATGGAAAAAAGTCTGCCTAGAGGCTAAAGAAGATCTGATTCACTGTAGGCAGAAGGTTATTAAAAACACTTGGTTCAAATGGAACTTTGTACGCGCCCTATACTACCTATGCTGGCCACATGACCCGGAAGCTGTACACCGGCTCCCTTGGCCAATAAAGCGAGATGAGTGTCGCAACCCCAGAGTTGGCCACGACTGGACCTAATGGTCAGGGCTCCCTTTACCTTTTATACTACCTATATGTAGGTAGTTTGGCATTCTTCTGAGCAATGGGTGCAACCATTGTTGAGATAAAACCAAGAAAACAGGTACTGTTCAAGGCAGTTCTGATTCTGGTAAGAAAACGGTGAGAAAACCACAAACATGAAGAAGCCTGGATAAGCGTAATTAATCCTCCAGAAACTGGTGCCATACCTACTTAAGAAAATGCCTCTAAATTGGCCATTTATTACCCAACAGAGCCATGTAGTTCCTCCAGAAGGCATATTCTTTCCTAATTAAAGCAAGCACTCTAGTTTGCCTTTCCTGGGAAATTCAAGCTCAGTTTCTGCTGTGGACACAAGGGTACCCTCTTAAAGCTTAAAAATGATCTGATGGGCAAATATGTTTTTGTGGCTCTGCCACAGCTCTGTGGTGGGAATCTTATGTATTTATTTATAAATGCATGCCACCAATTCACACGATACTACATTGCAGTGCACAACAATATATGCAAGCTATATCTACATAGCTGCTATTTTCATTTAAACACATGCACAGTAATATTGTTCCAGGCTTGCTGCTCATTTTGCAGCTTCATTTTTCTTGCTCTGACTGCAGGTTCTAATCTCATTATGTAATTCCTTTCCCTTTTCTTTTGAGATTTCACTGTGACATCCTGGGTCTTCATTTTTATGCTTTTAAAAACTCAGCTTTAGATTTCATCAAGCTCTGCATGTGTGTGCACTACTTCACTGCCGTATCTTTACGTTACCAATTTTAAAATACAGTGGTTTTCGAACAGCTTAGTTCACGACCAACTTGGAACCTAAACGCTGCAAAACCGGAAGTAGGTGTTCTGATTTTTGAACTTTTTTGGGGAAGCTGAACGTGCTCCATTTTGAGTCCCCCTGTGTTTCCTGTTGTGCTGCTAATTTGTGTCTCACCCCCGCCCCCCATTGTAATTCAAGCCTTCCGTTTCCGATTGCAGTGTTCTGAGGTGATACTTGGAGCTTATATTTGGTGCTTTAGTTTTTGCTATTTATTTGGGGAAATGTTTTTGGGGCTTTTTCAGTTAATTTGTTTTTGTGACTGTGTGGATCCCGGTTCAGCTATTGATTGATTGATTGATTGATTGATTGATTGTGTGACTGTGGAAATGGATAAAAGCCCCCCATCCAAACAATGACTATCATCCATTCAGGTAAGAAAAAATAATAATAAAACACACTGTTTTATTATTTTATAGTACAGTACATTGATTATTGCTTTCATTTTATGGATCAATGGTCTTATTAGATAGTAAAATTAATGTTAAATTGCTGTTTTAGAGGTTGTTTTTAAAAGTCTGGAACGGATTAATCCATTTTACATTACTTTCTATGGGAAAGCTTGCCTTGGTTTTGGAACGCTTTAGTTTTGGAACAGACTTCCGGAATGGATTAAGTTTGAGAACCAAGGTACCACTGTATACAATAGCCAGTTTTGGCCAAATATAATTGAAGTGGGGAAAGTTTCAGCCGTGTTCATTCTAAAAGCTCAGTATAGACTGGGTTTTTACTATAGTAAACATGGTACCAACCTCTGAGGAAAGCCAACAAGAATGAAAATTTCTTTTTCTTAATCCTTACAAATAATCCACTCTGTTATCTCTGTTACCCATATTTACTCATCCATATTACTACTGTAATGCTTGCTTTGGTTCATCGTGTCCCTCAAACATTTCCCCCATATCTTCCTAGTATATATTACATGATATGTGTTGCAGAACTTAGGTTTTTTTTTGTATAGCACTGACTGCTGAATTTCTGAGGATGAGAAAGTATGTTACTTTGTGCAAAATAGAGGTGCTAGCAGGGAGGAGAGATCTGTGCACCTTGGCTGCCTTTAATTTATGGGATATAAAGTTAAGTAGCAACCTTAGGTCATACCACATAGGAGGTTGTGTGAATAGATGGTGGATATTTTTGGCTTTGGTTTTTAGAAACCACATTATTTAAACCAGAGTTCTAATATTTATTTTATTTTCAGTGTGTGTGACAGTGCATGAAGAATTATGAGTGTTACTTCAACAGAACCACAATTTCTCTTGCAATCTTATTCCTGTTTACCTGGGAATAAGTCCCACTGAACTGAATGGGAATTGCTTCTGAAATAAAAGAAAAGGTTTAGAGTTGTGCTGTAACGCCTCCACTTAGACCTGTGGTGTCTTTTTTTGTAAGTAGTCTCTTAGAATAGCTTTTTGGAAAGCTTGCCAGTTTTAGGATTTGATGGGAAACGGTAAAGGAATTCCAGTGTATCGAAGCATCAAGAGGATGCATATCTCTGTGTCTTAAATCTGGAAGGAACTGTCCTGAAGTTGGGGATACAGTATGGTTTGGTAGATAATGTAGGAAATGGACCTGAGAAACTATGTGTGTTCTGTATCAGGGTCCTGTTTCAGTGATTGCTGGCACCAAGGTACCTCCAGCTAATGGTATTGTGGAACGTAGTTCTGTGCCCAGCCCTATAGTGGCTTACACCGCTGGTTCTCCTGAGCTAGCTAGCACTGGCAGACTGGCAGACTCTCAGACGTCACTCTGTGTGACACTAAAATTTGACATTATGCTGCCTCTTGTGTTCCATTCTACATCATTGTTTCAGCATCTCTTGCAGTACAGCGCTCAGTGCAGCTAGCTCCTCTTGTAGAAGTCCACTCTTTGAGGTTTGTCCTAGCATTAAATTGTTAGGAAGGGTGGTGTGTTTATTAACTTGGTACAACTTAATGTCATAGGCTGCAATCCTATGCATACTTACTCCCAAGTTCCATTGAACACATAGCATTGGGCTGTGAGTGTATTTGGATATACAGTAGTACCTCAGGTTAAGTACTTAATTAGTTCTGGAGGTCCGTTCTTAACCTGAAACTGTTCTTAACCTGAAGCACCACTTTAGCTAATGGGGCCTCCTGCTGCTGCGCCGTTGGAGCACGATTTCTGTTCTCATCCTGAAGCAAAGTTCTTAACCTGAGGTAATATTTCTGGGTTAGCGGAGTCTGTAACCTGAAGCGTATGTAACCCGAGGTACCGCTATTGTTGAAGTTCTTTAGTTAACACTTCTTGTGAAGTTTATGCTTTGTATGTTATGTTCTGTATATCCCAGAAAATAATATACTCACTTCGTCTTAAGAGAAAAAAAATCTCACGTCTCCCTTACCAACAGATTCGTGATTGTGCCGCGCAGTAATATAGGGACCTGGAGACATGGCCTGGTTTGAAAAGGTGCTGAGCACCCAAAAGCTACTAATGAGGACAACAGGGACTACTTTGTGCTCAGCAGTTTTCAGAATCAGCCCCCATGTTTGGGGGGTGAGTAACAGCGAGATTTCCTGTGTGTTGGATAAGGGTCCTTCCCTTCAGCTTAGCTTCGCAGTGTTCCCTACAGTATTAAAACATTCACAGCTTAGCTCCAAAAAATCAAAAAGAAATAGCAGTACAGAGTCCTAGTATTCAATTGTCTGCTGTAGTCTCTGATTTTAAAAACTCTTGGGCTTTACTCTTCTCCACAACTACTAGTTATTTTTTTTAAGTGTGTCTGAAACCTCACACCTTCTCCTCCCTACTGCTCAAAGGAAAAGAATAGAAACAATAGTATATTATAATGGGGCAATTTAACAACTGAAACCTAATGGGAGCCATTCCCTCAGGCTCCTGAGAAAGAGGGAGATAGAAGTATTAGGGTTGTCCCATTCTCTCTGCCAAGAGATGACCATCCTGCAACTGTCACCTAGGGACATAAGGTGCTCTCAATTGTTACTATCCTAGCTGGTTGTTTATATAAATTTTAACTTGAATTAGCTACTGGCAGAGTTTTGTTTCCCCCCTCCTCCTTCTCCATTCCCCCTTTCCATGTGTGATATCGTTTAGATTGTAAGTCTGAGGACATGAGCTGTCTTTCCACTTGGGAAAAAAATTAACATTTACTGTTCGGTTTTGGTGTGATTGTTGTGGGAATCCCACATTTGTGGGACAGCCACTATCTACCCCCTTTCTTGCACGTACCAAGATAATACGGAGAATGATAATTTTTCAGCTAATTTTAGAAACTAATACAGTGGTACCTCTGGTTACGAACTTAATTCGTTCCGGAGGTCCGTTCTCAACTCGAAACCGTTCTTAACCTGAGGCACGCTTTTGCTAATGGCACCCCCACTTTGTATGCTCCTCTGGCGTGCAACTTCCGCTTGCATCCCGGGGCAAAGGTCGCAACCAGGAGAAACAACTTCCGGGTTAGCGGAGCTCATGACCCAAAGCGTTGAGCAGGTCTTGCCCTGTAAGTTGTGTGGGTTGGAGATCACCCATCTTACTTCTTGAAGGAAGAGTAATGGCATCAAATAATAAATGAACCACTGCAAGTCTTGTGTTTGTCTTTCCCATAACATTTCACAATGTTATCTTCACAATCTATTCCAAATATATAGTGCATTTAACTCCTCCCTTTTTTTTCTTTCTTTTTTGCCTATTCAAAATACTGATTTGTTGACTATATTCTGTTCTTCCAATAATTCAGCATGGACTTAACTTCCCAGGTCTTCCCTTTGCAGATTGAGTGGTTAGCTCCAGCAGAAGTCAGCTATTTGCTGGAATTGTATCATTTATCTAGGCTCCATTATTATTTGAAAAGTGCTTGAAAGGTAATAGGTGGCAATTTGCATCCTTTTGTTCTGTGATTTCTACCTTTGCAAGCTGCCTTTTGTAGGGTTCTTTGTTAGGGTGAAAGAAACATCACAGGTGAAGGGAGAGTGGAGCAAAATCATGATCCGATTATTGTCTGCTTTTGTTGCTTTGAAACTCTACCAATTTGGAACTGCTTTGCTAAGGCAAACAGAGAAACAGGAAGCCACATTTTTCATACCATGAAGAAAGGAGACTAAATTGCTTCTGGGGGCATGCATCGTGACTGCTCATTCTTCTTCTGTCATTCAGGATACTCTCTCTCTCTCTCTCTCTCTCTCTCTCTCTCTCTCTCTCTCACACACACACACACACACACACACACACACACACAACACACGCACCCAATACACAGACCCTCTTTCAGTTATTTACTAGGACTCTACTACAGTCTCCACCCCCCCCATGTGTGTGTAAAAAGAGGGAAGGAGATACAGATACAGATATAGATATAGATATAAATAGATATAGATATCCTATAACACCTAAATTCTAATGCCGTATTTTTCCGTCTATGAGACGTATAAGATGCCCCCTATTTTGGGGGACTCAGATTTAAGAAAACGGGGGGAGGTGGCCCAGAGTAGGACGCCCCCTAATTTTTGACATTCTTTTTTAGGTTAAAAACCTAGTCTTATACACGGAAAAATACGGTAATTCTTTCTGCCGTGTGCCTTATTTTTTATTGAAATGTGACAACTATATGTTTTTTGTTTTAAATCGAAAGCCAGGCATGTATGCTACTTACCTTTATTCAGGGAAGTCAACAACCCCACTCTTTTTAAAGATAACTTTATTAGCATGTTTATAACCAGTGCTTTTTTCTGGGGGGATGCAGGGGTACGCATACCCCTAAACATTTTGTGAATCTTTGTATTTTTGTCCATTTACTATATTTATTTCCCCCAATTTGAACTATAAAATGGTGGTTTTCTTGAGTCAAAATGAGAGTACCCCTAAACATTTTAATTTTTTTAAGAAAAAAAGGACTGGATATCAACTGTTGCCCAATTCAGTATGTATTTCAGTAAGTGTTGCTTTTATAAGAAGAGGTTGTGCATAAAAACGTATGCCTACAGAATCTTGCTAAAGAAACAGATTTGATATGAAGCCCTAATGCAGCTGTTGACAGCATAATTAAAGTGATTAATTTGGGGCTGGAGAAATTCTGTTGACATTAAAAGAAAAAAAGAAAAAGCTAGGACAATACATTAGATCAGAACAGGGGGAAAAAGGAAAGAAAATTTGTGTAGAATGTGGGAAAGAGAATGTGTCCAGAATTGAACTGGCATCCAGATGTTTTTACAGACCTAACATACTTTTAAAATAAAAGTTTCAATTAGGCAGGCACCCGTGCTATATTGTTTTAGAAGCCTGCTGAAACATCATCATCATCATCATTATTTCAGCATGGCTATCAATACATATACTTTAATTACTTATATTTGTAATTTCTTTTTTTAAGGTTATATGTGTTCTAAATAATTATTTTATGCACTTCAAAATTAGTTTTGATGCATTTTAGCTTTGTGTCATCTGCTTCTTAGAAAGCTGTTGGATTCAACAGTTTGTAAATCTTTCTAAATAAAATAAAAACAAAAGTGGAATCCAAGAAAATGAGCTTTTATTGAAATGCATTTGCTCTCCTAGGTAACGTTGCATATGCAAAGCTGATAGTTCCTAGTGTTGATGAAAATGCTTAGGTTGCTTCCAAACAACCACCAAAGAAGCATTTTATACCAATACTATATTAGTGTAAGCACTTTTCAGAGCAACTTTCACAGTATGAAACTGTTTCACTGTTTTTATTTTGTCTTATGGATTTCATAACCTGCCTTAAAAAAGGCCTTCGCATTCTAACAATATAAAAAATTATATACATATAGTAAAAAGTGCACAGCTAGAGAACTAATTCAAAACATACTAAAAATCACGAAAGAGAGAGGGGGTTACTAGAGGCTTACTTAGAGAGTTCTGGATTTGGGTTCTTGGGGGGATGCTTATGGGCCTGGTATTGTGGCTGGTAGCCTGGGGACTGTTGTGGTTAGAAGTACCCTTTGCCCAGCTTGTGCCAGTTGTGGCATGTGTCCTACTTTACGGTTCTCTATCTGAAGTCATCTTATAGTTGAAGGGCTGCTGAGTCAAAACCCAGTTTGAGAAACTGAGAAGAGCAGGGACATTGAAGTTGCCCATCAACAGTTAGCAGACACATGGGTCGCTGTGCCGAGATGTTGTCAGCTAGCCAGCTGCATGCGTTGCTGCACTTAGCAGAAAAACACTCCCGGCAGCCAGCCATAAATCCCTTTCTTTATTTTCTTCTGACAAGATTACATGCAGAATACACAAAGCGACCGTCTCTCATGACGCGTTGCTCTAACTACTTTCTCTTTTCCCTCTCCCTCGAGACCAGCAGAGCCAACGGCTCAGTCCCTTCCGTTTTCCCCTGTGACGTGGATCCCCTTCTCTCTGAAGGACCCCTTCCTCCCCAGACTCACTATCCTCTTCCCTGTCTTCTGAGGAGCACTCAGTACTGATCAGTGGGGATCGTTCCCTGTATCCTCTAATTTTTTCTCTCCCTCGCTGCCTGCAGTTCCCTGACAGACGTGCTGCATTTTCCACTTTCTGCTTCCCAGAAAGAACTCTGAGGACTCTGTAAATGAAATAAAAGAGAGCACAATTCTCCCTCCCGTCTCTCCAATAGCTATGAGATTAATTCCTGCTGGTTTGTGTGGTGTTTTTTTTACTTCCCTCTCGAAAATCAGAAGTGCGCTCAAATCAGAACTGCACAGTTGTGCCATAGTGTAAGAACTCTGTTGCGTTTCATAACCGCTAATGCTATGGAACTGCCCTGCATGCCATCAACTTAGTGGGCTTTCAGTATAATAAATGCCGCCTAGGTGTAATGTACTATATTAAGTTGTTGAAGTAGGGCTTCATTTCAGTATGTTACTATTGTGAGGTGTTTTATTTCTGTAGTGTTTCATTTTCAGTTCGCAAGAGACAGCTTAAAAACGACAACACTCAGACAAGTCAGATGGTCAAGAAAGCACTGCCATTCACTTTCCCTCATAAATAGTAGTACACCTTTTCATGGTTCCAGGCTGCTGTTTTCTTGTAAGCCGGGCTTTTCCACCATCACCCATTCTTTTTCCCAACAGTCTCTCAAATGTATGTGAAACACACTCTGTCATCATTGGGTGGTTCTTCTTCTTCTTCTTCTTCTTCTTCTTCTTCTTCTTCTTCTTCTTCTTCTTCTTCAGTTGCTCTTTTTCGTAGGGATTTCCTCCTTCCTTTTTAAAAAGTGTACTTCTGCAAACTTGCTGATATCACCCTCTTGTTTCTCAGACTCCCTGCTTTTGGCTACAATTGTAATGGCACTCGCTACCCGAGTTTGCTATTAGAAGACATGGCGAGAGAATCATGTAGCCAGACATTTGTTTGTAAGTTTGCCTATGTGTAGACACAGCTTGTGAGGTTTTGTGATTCTGCTATGACCTGTTGCACTGGCCAGACCTTGGCATGGTCTGAAGGGACGTGATTTAGCAACCTTCCTGAAGTTCCAGCAGGTTTGGGTCAGTGCCTGGAAGGTAAAGGGTGGGGGGAAAGGTAAAGGACCCCAGACGGTTAAGTCCAGTCAAAGGCGACTATGGGGTTGTGGCACTCATCTTGCTTTCAGGCCAAAGGAGACAGCATTTGTCCACAGACAGCTTTCCGGGTCATGTGGCCAGCATGACTAAACTGCTTCTGGCGCAACGGACCACCGTGACAGAAACCAGAGCGCATGGAAATGCTGTTTACCTTCCTGCCGCAGAGGTGCCTATTTATCTACTTGCACTGGTGTGCTTTCGAACTGCTAGGTTGGCAGGAGTTGGGACAGAGCAACGGGAGATTGCTCCGTCGCGGGGATTCAAACTGCCAACCTTCTGATTGGCAAGCCTAAGATGCTCAGTGGTTTAAAGCACCTAGGAACCCAATGGATGCCATCATGAGTTCCTTGGAAAGAAAGGCTGGAGAGAAATGTCCTAAGTACAGTGGTACCTTGGGTTACATACGCTTCAGGTTACATACGATTCAGGTTACAGACTCTGCTAAACCAGAAATAGTACCTCAGGTTAAGAACTTTGCTTCAGGATGAGAACAGAAATCGTGCTCTGGCGGCGCGGCATCAGCAGGAGGCCTCATTAGCTAAAGTGGTGCTTCAGGTTAAGAACAGTTTCAGGTTAAGTACGGACCTCCAGAACGAATTAAGTACTTAACCCGAGGTACCACTGTGGATATTTCTGTACCCCGTATCAGAAGCAAGCAGTTGCTAACTTGTGTGCACCCTTCCCCAACCTCATTCTCCTTGAATAGAAACTAATGTCAACGCAGGTTTGAAATCTTCGCAGAATTCCCTCCCCGCTTTGCTAGGTCAGGAAATGTTTCAGGAATGTAACGGGGATGCCCTTTGACATGTACTGGGTCACCCATGTGCACAGAATTCTGTGTATGCTGGAGACCCTTCAGGCAGAGTAAAACAAATTAGCTGGTTTAGGTCAATGGTGCTTGAAAGTGCTTAACTCCTAGCGGTTCATACATTCGCCTTCGCCCTTAAAATGAAGGATTGATTTCCAGCCATTTTATTTGCAAGCGGTACTGTTAAGGACTAGAGTCTGCATTTCTGTTCCCAGCCATTTTTTTTTTTTGTTTCCTTGTTGTTGTTTTTCAGAGAGTGCAGGCATCTTCCGCCAAAGGATCTGATAACTTTTTTTCTTTTTCTTTTTTTGTGACTGAACTTTGTGTATAAATAAGTGGTAACTAATTTCTCTTGGGAAGAAGGAAGTTTGATGAATCACAGGAAATAGTAAATTATATGGATTCTACAAAATTCCCAGGGTTTGCCACAACTATCCTCCCTGTTACTACCATATAGGGGCTTCAGATGGTCACTGGTTCGGCTGGAATGTGAGATCAATTTACTGCTTGGGGCAGAGAGTGGGTAATCTCACAGTTTTTACTACCCGAGGCAGAGGAATATGTTTCATTTCTGGAGAAGGAAACGGATGCATTTTTTAAAAAAATTAAAAAACCAAAGTTTATTGTTACTTGAAATAGAAGTGTCATTTTCTTCATCAGAGGCAACAAACATAGATGCTGCTCCACTCCTATGCTGTATTTTTTAAATAATTATTATTCTAAATCTGATTTAGAGGGTTAACTGTATACATCAGTGATGGCCGAACTTGGCCCTCCAGCTGTTTTGGGATTACAACTCCCATCATCCCTAGCTAACAGGACCAGTGGTCAGGGATGATGGGAATTGTAGTCCCAGAACAGCTGGAGGGCCAAGTTTGGCCATCACTGGTATACAAAAACAGACAATAACATGCACAGGTTTGGGCACATGTGCTATATCTTTTATGCTGTGAACTGTCCTGAGCTCTTCAGGTGAAGGGTGGTATACAAATTCAATAATTAATAATGAAATAATAATAATAATAATAATAATAATAATAATAATAATAATAATAGCAGCAATATTAACAGTGAACCTAGAAGCCCACTCTAGCAAAAAGTCTACTTCTGTCTTTTCCTTTCTGTTCTCTGGACTTCTCTGTCTCTTAAACTAATTGAGGCTGAATATATTTCCCAAAAGGAGATATCCATGCTACATCATTTCAGGCTCATAATCTCTCTCTCTCTCTCTCTCTCTCTCTCTCTCTCTCTCTCTCTCTCTCTCTCTCTCTCTCTCTCTTCCTCCCTTCCCTTTTCTCTTTTCTCTTTCCTTCTCTCTTCCCCACCCCCAATGATGCTTGTAAAAATTCTCCATTCTTCATGGTCCATCCAACTAGACAAAGCATTTGTTACGATTAGGAAAACGTAACTTTAATTTATGCAGCTCATCAAAACATTCTATAGTGGGTCATGACATAGTTTTAGCAAGGGGACTTCTACAGTTTTCTTTTGGCCTTCCACGACTGAACTGTGATTTATTTAAGGAATAAAAAACAAGCAATCTTTTTTCTTCTTCTTTTTTAAGAATAAAGAATCTCAAATTTTCCTTTCTGTCTTAATTATTACATTCATGGTAGTTGCCCATAGGGAGTTACTTGTTGATTTACTTTGAGACCATAGTGGTCTCGTGGGACCTCATGGAAACATTAAAACACTTGGCTCTGAAGAGCAGCAGACTAAAACTTGGTGTCAAAGCATATCTTATGCATGTAGAAGATTGAGGTTCAGTGGCTGATGCCTTCATCTAGGGTCAGGTGATGCAAAAGTCCTTGTTGTGCTCTTGCATCCAAGCCTGGTAACACATGGAGAGCTTATTATTGAAACTCACATACATTCACTTGAGGCTGCAATGCTACACACACTTACCGGTGAGTAAGCCCATTGAATGGGGAACTTATGGCCCTCCAGATGTAAACTCCCTTCACCCCTGACCACTGTCTAACATCTGGAGGGCCAAAAATTGCACTGTAACATTATGGTAAGGCGGATGTTACAGTGCCCTAAAACCTTATATCTATTTGTTCTATGGTGCTATTTTTAAACTCTCCTTTGATAAGCACAGACTTATATTTTGGGCTGTCTAGTGAAGTCACACTTTGCTGAAATGATTACTGAGAAAATAGGCTGGAATGAAAACAGTTTGTTTTCTCTGGTTTCCCCCCCTTTTTTTTTTTGGAGGGGGGGGTCATTGGCATACAGAATTGCCTGCCCCGAAGAATTTACAAGCTAAGAAGCTGATTTTGCAAATGGTTAGCTCTGTGTGCAGTATGCATAAGCATGAGTAATTCCGCCGAAATTGTACTACCATTGCCAACTGACCAACAGCGGGCCTGGCAACGTTGCAGTTTTATTGCAAGCCTTTTTTCTAGGTGCTTTATAGAGCTGTAACAGATATCTGTTGTGTACTCAAGTGATGCAGAGTTGTTAGGTATGAATTTGAATAGCACAAGTCCCTTTGCTTTTGTGTGCAGTGCTAGTGTGTGCTTGTGCACACACACACGTACACAGGTCACTGGAGGTCACGCTCCCAGGTAATAACAGGGCCAGAGTCCCCAACAACGGAAATCTGTTATGTGTTTTTAAAGGATTGTGCTGATTTTTTTGATTATATGTATTTTTCTTCTCTTTGCCTTGTTGAAAGCTGCCCTGTGACTTATGTCAAGGGTGGTGTAGGGTATAAAACATCTAAACAAAAATAAATAATGATGGGGGTGTCCACTTGCTTCTGAGAAAGCCCAGTCAACCAAAGTGGGCTGCTTTGCAAAGCAAAACAACAACAACAATATATTTATACCCCGCCCATCTGGCTAGGTTTCCCCAGCCACTCTGGGCAGATTCCAGCAGAATATTAAAATACAGTAATTCATCAAATATTAAAAGCTTCCCTAAACAAGGCTGCCTTCAGATGTCTTCTCAAAGTCAGATAGTTGTTTATTTCCTTGACATCCAATGGGAGGGCAATCCAGAGGGCGGGTGCCGCTACCGAGAAGGCCCTCTGCCTGGTTCCCTGTAACTTCGCTTCTTGCAGGGACGGAACCGCCAGAAAGCCTTCAGAGCTGGACCTCAGTGTCTGGGCAGAATGATGGGGGTGGAGACACAAAGCAGGTTGCCCCTGAACCTTCAAATTGAAGATTCACATGGGTGCAAACATCCCAGATTAAAAAGAGTTGTAAATTCCGATGGCTGGTTTTACTCAATATAGATCCATTGAAATCAATGGACCTATTTTATTACTACTATTATTATTTGTTAAATTCCCACACCACCCTTTCTCTGAAAATAATAGTTTACAATATAATAAGAGAAAAATACATATCATAGTAACAAATAAAAAGAATACCCCCCCCCCCCAGTTTAAAAGACCATAGATCATTTAATTAGCCAAAGGCCTGGGACAGTGTTTCTCAAACGGGTCCCCAGCTATTCTTGACCACTGTTCCTGTTAGCTAGGGATGATGGGATATGTAGTCTAGCAGCAGCTGGCAACCCAAGCTTGAGAAACACTGGTCTGGGAGAAGATGAATGTCTTTATCTTTGCATAAAGATATGTTACAAAGGTGCCAGGCAAGCCTCCCCAGGGAGAGCATTCCACTAGTGGGGAGCTACCACAGAAAAGGCCCATTCTGGTGTTGCCACCCTCTGGACCTCTTGTGGAGGACGCACAAGAAGAAGGACCTCATATGGTCTGGGTCGGTTCATATGGGAAGAGGCAGTCCTTGAATACAGTGGTACCTTGGGTTACATACGCTTCAGGTTACATACGCTTCAGGTTGCAGACTCCGCTAACCCAGAAATAGTACCTCGGGTTAAGAACTTTGCTTCAGGATGAGAACAGAAATCATGTGGCGGCAGCGGGAGGACCCATTAGCTAAAGTGGTACCTCAGGTTAACAACAGTTTCAGGTTAAGAAGAGACCTCCAGAACGAATTAAGTACTTAACCCGAGGTACCACTGTAATACTAATTGATTTTAGTGGGTTTACTCAGAGTAAAACTTAGCTGAATATTACCATATATTTGCCTCCCAAATATAAAGAAAAACTATAGGTTAGGTGAATGCCCTCCCTTTCTCTCTCTCTCTCTCTCTCTCTCTCTCTCTCTCTCTCTCTCTCTCACACACACACACACACACACACACACACACACACACTCTTCACTTTCAATGTGTTGGCCATTGAAAGTAATTAAATCCTTTGTGGTATGTGTGTATGAAAGCTCCACATGTTATGGGGGGAAACAAGAAGGTTAGGATGTGAGCATGCCTCCCCTGGGAATAGAGGGGAGGAAAGGTACAGAAAATAATGAGGGCATGGAGACAACAAAGAATAAAAACTGGAGAGTTGATCAGGCAAAGGTTAAGATAAATGGAGGCCATGTGAAATGGGGAGAGAGCAAGGGGCATGCAGCTGTTGGCACTTGAGTAATGATGTAGCAAATTATTATGTAGAGGCAAACAATTGTGTATAGCACCCATTATGATTGAAAACAATCCTCATTCCCCTGTTGGCACCAATTGCCATCGTTTTCCTGCCTCCTTCAGCCAACAACATACTCTGTAATCCCTCCTTGAGCGAAAATGGCTAGGTTGTCATAAGAATCACCAAGCTCACTCCATCTACTCCAATGCTCTTTCCAGCCAGATCCTTCTGGAAGCTCACAAAGAAGTCCCATGGGTAATGGACATTATCCTCCTCCTCCTTCTCTGTATTTATTTAGAGCAGTGACCTTCAGCACTTTCCTAATTTGGATCTGCCTCCACTTGGACCTAAAGGCGCTCCTTTGGATAAGTTTTTTTGTTGGAGGACATACAAAGTAAAACCAAACATTCATTCATTGTTTTCAGAATCATATAATTTTAGGCTTGGAAGGAGCCTTGGAGATCAGTGCAGTCCAACCCTCTGTTCAGGGCAGGAATCTTGCAATGCCAGCATCCTTGACAGATGCCTATCCAGCCTCTGCTTGAGTACTACCAGGGAAGGAGAGCTTTGTAATGAAAATTTACAAATTTGTGGAATATAAGACTTTGCAAGTACAGTATGGATTAACCAGTGAAACACATTGGCAATACATTCAATTGAAACATATGTTGGAAAGGCAGTTTGGCCCTGACGCTATAGCAACCTCCGAAACACCCATCCTACTACAAGATTTAATCTCTGCAACAAAAACAAAAAACTCTACACTTGCACTATATAAAACCCTACTCAACAGGAAGAAATATGATTTAGACTATGATAGACAAAAATGTAGAGTTAGGGGTACAGATAACAAATGATATATGGGAGTCAAGTAGAAAATCAACAGAAATAGCCTCTATGGATCTAAGACTAAGACTTATTCAACAGAAAATAATATTCAGAGACCACTGGACTCCAGCAAAACTATACCAGAAGAAAATAACAAGTGCAGACAACTGCTGGAGATGTGGGAGTAAAAATGCGAACTTAGTACATATGATGATTAACTGCCCGATGATAAGATCATTTTGGTGCGAGGTGAGGATATTTATAGCAAGAGTAATAAAAAGAAATTGTTATTTAGGGGAATTGAATTTAATTCTGAATTATATTCCGGAAATGTGGGAGATTTCAAGGGGTAAAAAAAATAATGGCTATACCATGCTATATTAGAAGCAAAAAAACTTGTTTTGATGAATTGGAAGAGCTGCAAAAAGATTCCATTGAGCACATGGATTGATAATATGGACAGATACATACGAACGAATTGCATATCGATGCAAAATAAGAATGGAGAAATATGAAGAAATCTGGAATGAATATTTAAGCGATAAGGCAGATAATGGTGGGAAGTAGGGGGAGGAGAGAGAGGTGGGAAAATATTGTTTAAAAAGATGTAGTCATAGGTATATCAGTGTATTCAAATCTGAATTGTCAAATTGTGTTATTATTGTTATTATGGTTTTGTTCTATGTGTCTTTTGCAGTTGTTTGTATTTTTTTTAAAGGAGAGCTCACCTTTCCCAAGGCAGTCTGCTTCATAGTCCACAGCTCTTACAGATAGGAAGTTGCTTCTAATGTTTAGTTGGAACCCTGCAGTTTCTACCCATCCATTATGGTTTAACAGCAGCAATGAAGTCGTCTTCGTCTTCAACATGACAATCTTTCAGATATTTAAAAACAGTTGTCATGTCACCCCTTAAACTTCTCTTCTCCAGGATATACCTAGCTTCTCCATCCTGGTCATCATCTGGACGTGCTGTAGTTTAGTAGCAGCCAACATTTGTCAATGCCCTTCTTAAAAAGTGGTGCTATCCTGTTTGAGAGAGCCTGAAGCTTACCAAAGGGAAAGCTAGGGTCGTGTTATGGGTAGCTGGCAGTAGGTGGAATCACAGATCTTACAAGTTTGGAAAACCATATCAGCACTTTGGAGAGTTCCCAGAGTTCTTCTTCCACTACACACGGGAAGATGTTTCCAGAGCAAGGACTTAGAGTCACCTGCAACCTTATGAAGACAGATAATGCCTGTTCTGCTCCAACCACTGCTCTCTGCATTGAGAAGGTTGTATGCCTTAAAGAGGCCTTGCCTGGGTCTGTATTACAAGTTGGAGGCAAGCCGATAAGCAGGCAGTGCAGCTGAGACTCATCTTCTGAGTCTGAAGGTAGAGTTAAGGCCATGTTTTCTGTCTGGAATGGGTTAAGGACTGCCTTGTAAGATTCCGCTACATGCCAGAATTGTCCTCCATACCTTGTGAGAGTGTCCAGTTTATCGGTCATGACAGGCACCCGGAACTGGACACAATTCAAATATGCTCTAGCCACCACAGAATAGTATGGAACTGTTTCTTCTCATGAATGGTTCACATGACAGATCTAACTTATAATTATCAGTGCCCCTGAATCCAGATTTGCTGCTTGCAGAGACTACACTAATCTCATGTGCACATTTTACTGAATTTCTGCAAATTGGGACTCTTGAGTTAGAAACTATGAGGAAAAGGTCACTAAATGGTATATATATATACCGGCCATGCTAATCCTTACCAAAAAAAAATCTGTTTTAGTGCATAGCTCATATGGCTTTGCTGCAGTTTTGCTTTGCTTTATTTATTCCAGAAGCGTGAAGGACCCAAACTTGCCTTGCTAATATGAAAATAGGAATTCCAGATGGGAGTTGTGAAGCTGAAGGGAGTTAGACCAAAGCCTGCTGAACTGTCCTAGCATACTAAAGACCTTGGGTCTAGCCTCCCTGTTTGATACAGCTTGTCAGTTTACTTGTCACATAAAAAGGAGAACAGCTTGCAGCTCCCAACAGCAATACTTCGGATGCAGAGAAAAGTTTGGTCCAGACTCTCATGCTGATGTGCTTGTAAGGAAGGAAGACTTCTGAAGGCTTATGCAGTTTGTACATGGAATAGTAGGGGTTTTCAGTGGATGAATCCCAAAGTGAAGTGGGCTACTTCAGAGGTATTCCTGGCTCCTCTAAGACAAAGCGGGACCTGTCTGAGGTAGCCCAAACCACAGTGGAGACGTTCTAAGTGCTTAATGGTGCCTCAAAGATTCCAAACATAAACAAAACAAAAACTGCTGCAAATAAGTGTCTATGAAAAGCAAATCTGTATTTCAGCTTCGTATATAAGGAAAAGGGACGCGGGTGGCGCTGTGGGTTAAACCACAAAGCCTAGGACTTGCCGATCAGAAGGTCGGCGGTTCGAATCCCTGTGACGGGGTGAGCTCCCATTGCTCGGTCCCAGCTCCTGCCAACCTAGCTGTTCGAAAGCATGTCAAAGTGCAAGTAGATAAATAGGTACTGCTCCGGCGGGAAGGTAAACAGTGTTTCTGTGTGCTGCTCTGGTTCTCCAGAAGTGGCTTAGTAATGCTGGCCACATGACCTGGAAGCTGTACATTGGCTCCCTCGGCCAATAAAGCGAGATGAGTCGGCCACGACCGGACCTAATGGTCAGGGGTCCCTTTACCTTTATATAAGGAAAAGACTAGGGTGGGGAGAGGAGGTGGGGAGGGCTCCTTTGTAGCTTGTAATTGGAGGTAATGATTCTATTCAGATTGTGCAATCCCTATTCCCCCCTTTTAAGTTGTCATGAAATTTCTTGAGGCTATATGGCAAAGCTTAAACCATTCACCAGATCAGAGAATGAGTGCTCATAACAGTTAAGTCTTGTGGGAAGAGTCTGGGAGAAAGTTACAAATGATTAAAAAAAGAAAATACAAGAAAGGGGCATTTCTTTGTTTTGGAATTTATTTCTCTTTCCATTCAAAGTCACTATGTAGCTCTGGATGAAATATATTCATCCTTTCTCCACCGACCACATAATATAATCTTCCTGTATACATATTGAAGTCATCAGAATATATAAATGCTCATTTGTGGGTTTTTCCCTAAATAAAAATCAAGCATGGTTGACTTGTTGCATTGGTGAATTCTTTTGTAGAAACTTGACAGGCGTTCTTCATCTTTTCTTGAAAGAGAATCAGAATGAAACTGGGTGGGGTGGGGTGGTGAGTTTGCCCTAAAGGTGAGAAATATGGAAACTCTTAATTTAAGGCTGGGCAGTTTTTGCTTCAGATGTCAGGTGATGCATCTGTTATGCAAACTATTTTTTGTAATATTTTGTGTGAGCCTGCTATGTCTTCAATCTCAACCCAATGGGGAAACCACAGGAAAAATTGGTTTTCCATCAGGGGAAAACTAACATGCTACTTTTATAACATTTCTAATTGGAAATGGAAGCAAATTTATGCATAAAAGGAAAATGTAAACAGGGTCAAAAGGCACATATATTTTAGCAGTTATTCAGAAGATGTACAAAGGGAGATTCTGATATTTATTCTTCAGAAATATGTTCATTGTAATGAGTCCTCTGGTGTTGATAACATAAAGATTTTATAAAACTCCAATGAAAATTTATTTTCATTGTTTATCTTGGTGTGATAGATGGGAAAAAGTAT
This sequence comes from Podarcis bocagei, assembly GCF_964188305.1. Lineage (NCBI taxonomy): Eukaryota > Metazoa > Chordata > Lepidosauria > Squamata > Lacertidae > Podarcis > Podarcis bocagei. The sequence continues at coordinate 17,895,340 of NC_138137.1, read as the reverse complement.
GATTACCAATAGACAATTTCTTGGTGCAAAATACCGAATAAAAATGGTTCGCCAACAGACTATTTTCACAGACGAGTACCGTCTGGCTATCTTACTCTTTTTGGAATAGTAACAGCATCCTTTCATTCCCAAAAGACACCAAGAAGTGTCTTACCATTGAGAATCAGACAGGAGTGTGAGGGCTGCGACTTTCACACAATCTGATAAGTATTCATAAGTCTCTGGCAGTTTCCGCTTAGCTAGCATTTATGAATAACAGTCTCTTTTATTGGTAAACTGACAAAACGTCTTTGACACCAGAAGCACGCAGACATTTCTGATGAGAAAAGAATAGCGAGTGTCCGGTGGTTTTTTTTTTAAACACTCTCTTTACTTTCGGGCAAGCCTTGCAAAGCTAATAATGTGCAGTGAAGGGGAAAAAGAACACTCTTGAAAGATATCTAAAAGATACATATTATCTAGTCTCTAGACATGGTGTGAAAACTGTTTGCGCCCAGCTTGTCTATTTACCGAGATAAAAATCAAATCAAGGTTACTCATAATTAGAGATGGGCCAAGGATGTGATGCTGAGATCTGAATACGGATTAGAGACAGGCTGCTGTTTAGATTTGAGGCGTAATGATTTTGTCTGGACTTGAGAATGCTCTTCCAAATAGCATTTGACTCTAATGTCAAAATGGTCATGGACAAGACGACTTCTTTTTTAGAGCTGGGCCATAACTCATCCAGAGGGGTGGGATGCTGATATATTTTTTGAACTGTTGGATAGTTCCACCCCCCTCTTCACCAATAGTATATGATTAAATAAATAAATAAATAAATAATATTATATTTATACCCTGTCCATCTGGCTGGGTTTCCCTAGCCACCCTGGACGGCTTCCAACAAAAGATTAAAAGTACATTAAAACATCAGTCATTAAAAACTTCCCTAAACAGGGCTGCCTTCAGATGTCTTCCATATGTCAGATAGTTGTTTATTTCTTTGACTTCTGATGGGAGGGCGTTCCATAGGGCGGGTGCCACTACCGAGAAGGCCCTCCACACTCTTGCTGCCTGTGAATGGTACACAACTGTGGATCTAGTTTTGCTACTGCTTGAAGGAAGGAAGAGCCAGGGCTTTGCTTACCAGGGGGTGAAAGATATTTCTCAGGCGCCTTGTCCCTCTGACCACCTACAGCAGCAGCAAGAGCAAGTGCAATGCCATATCCACTGCCGTGTGCTGGCTGCTTGTGACAATTTGGAGTATGTTTCAGCCCTCTGCACACTAAAAGCAAGTCATATAAAAACTGGTGACACTTCTCAGCAGGACCAAAACCTCATGGGCAAATGCAGCAAAAAGAGGAGAGGGAGATAAGTGTGCCATCCCAGTATGTTTCCGAGCACAGTTCAAAGTGTTGGTGCTGACCTTTAAAGCCCTAAATGGCCTCGGTCCAGGATACCCAAAGGAGCGTCTCCACGCCCATCGTTCAGCCTGGACACTGAGGTCCAGCGCTGAGGGCCTTCTGGCGGTTCCCTCACTGCAAGAAGCAAGGTTGCAGGGAACCAGGTAGAGGGCCTTCTCGGTATTGGCGCCCATCCTATGGAATGCCCTCCCACCAGATGTCAAGGAGAACTATCTGACTTTGAGAAGACATCTCGAAGGCAGCCCTGTTTTGGGAAGTTTTTAATGTTTGAAGTTTTATTGCTTTAATAATAATAATAATAATAATAATAATAATAATAATAATAATAATAATTCTGTTGGGAGCCGCCCAGAGTGGTTGGGGAAACCCTGCCAGATGGGTGGGATATAAATAATAAATTATTATTATATTATTATTATATAATTATGGGAGATTTATACCATTTTATTCCCTGGGCTTTGGGGACCTGTGTCTTTGGTCCTATGAGGAGAGGAGACGGGGGTCAGTTCTTGCCAATAGACGCTGGGTGCGGCAGAGAACCCAATTCTGTAGGCATCTCTGTCTCTCATCTAGAATGGCCTGTAGCTTCCTCCTCCAACCCGCAACTCTAGTGGTACCTGATCCATAGGTACCTAGCCTTACAGTACCTGACAATGGTGTTATTGCCTGTCTCCAGATGCTCTGCTTCTTCTCTTCAGGGTGAGCTGGTTTGGAAGTAGGTTTGTGGGGACACTTAAACGGAGACCGGAAAGGTCCACCTTAGTTGGCCCTACTTGGAGCTGGATGGTGGGGCATTCAGCAGACTGTTGTGTTTCCTTTCTCCCAGGGGAAGCTGGTCTTCTTAACTGGACTAGTGCTCATAGTTGTGGAAGGAAAAGCTACCTCAGCTGGAATCACCAGAAGCTGGCTAGTAGGCAATACCTTCTGTCACACCTCACTAGGTCATGCTTAGTCTTCACAACACTAGGTCTTGAAAACATAAGCAACAGTTGCATTCTTAAATCCAGGTAGCAAGGTTGGCATCCTACTAATCAAGCAATTCTAGATTAGGGTTGCCATATTTCAAAAACTGAAAATTGAAGTTTTTGAGCTGCTTTTTTTTTTAAGTCAATTTGCCAAAAAAACCCAACACTTCTGACATAGGTTGCCATACACCTCGGTTTCTGATCTACAGAAATTCCGCCTGGACGCCATTTTCAACGAACAAATCACAGATATTTCTGGGAAATTCCAGACATATGGTCGCCCTGTCCAGATTATTGTTGGATGCTTTGGCTCCAGTATTATGTAGAATTTAGTGTGTATCGTCGGTAGGTCCTGTTGAGAAGTACGCTAGCCTATTTTAGGAAGCATACAAAGGGAGGGTGAATTATATTTAAAAGCACTGAAGGTGGTATCAATACGGTTTTGCTTCTTATGGTGTGCATAAGTTTCTTTTGCTTCACTATCATCTCAAACAGGTTACCCACCCTAATAATAATAATAATAATAATAATAATAATAATAATAATAATAATTAATAATGCAGAACTTGTTTCTTCTGTCTTCAACCCAGAGCATGCTCCCATTTGATTCTGCAGTTCCAAGGCAGCCAAGTGTGTTTTCTAGCAGGGAGTGAGGAAGCAAGCTCCCTGTAGCATCTTTTTTTGGGGGTGGGGGGCAAAGAATAGGAGCAGACTGGTGCTCCTCTTGCTGTGATGCGCAGCCTCCCAGTGGTTGGTTACAAAGGCCAGAGTGTGCTTCTCATCTGTTCTGCCAGTTCCAGGACAACTTTATTCCTTGGGATAGTCACTGGAAACAAAATCAACCTCATGGGAATAAAGTGAGCATGCCTTTGATGTTAAGATTGGTTTCTTTTCAGGCTTATGGATAATGGAACAGAGAAGGGTTAACAGCCCAGTAGACTAGATGGTATCTATCTAAATGCCTTTTTACATAATTTATATGTTGCTTGCTATAAAAAGATGATTTGGAAATGATTCAGTATGCCCATCAGGAATAGTCCCAATCTCTGCAGTCTTATTAAATGCATACAGCCACGTCTCCCCGAGAGACACTCATGCTGCGAAACTCATTAGAATAATAAATTAAGTTTCTATGTATACAGACATTTTTTAAGATTCAGGTGAAAATGCCTCCTATGTTCTGTTCTACTTTTCAGTAGTTATCTGCTGCAACAAAAGGGGACGGAGACAAAAAACCTTCCAGCATTCACAGTTGGCTAACACCTCGAGGGGTAAAACTACAGTTCCCATGATCCTTTGGGGAAAGTCATGGGCTTTAAATGGGCTTCCAATGCATTGTATGGATGTGGAGGGTGTTGCAGCAATCTTGGGGTTATTAGACACCGTTCTGGGATCTGTTAAAAGATGAAGGATGGTTAGAAAATAATAATAATTAAGAAACAAATTGTATGTGAGTGGGGCTGACGCAGACAATACCAACCACTGGTGCAACCCCTTGGAATCGTCATGCTCGCAAAGAGATGTGAAGCAAGCACTTTGGGCAGCAGACTCCAATGGATTTTCCTAGCCAATGACTTCCAGTTGCAAGGCAAATCCTCTCCTCCTCACAGAGGGGAGGTGTTGTGATCGGGAGCCATTCCCATGCGTTGCAGGGGGCGTTCCGGCCCCTGCTCAACGTCACTGCTGACGTGCCACGCCCCCGGTCTGTCTTCCTATCGGTGAGAAGCTTGGGGGCGGGGTTTAGCCGCTCAAATGCGGCCGTGGCAGGTCCTGCCCTCATTGCGTTGCTGGGTGGTGGTTAGGCATTGGAACTTATTGTTGGTGTATGGAAAGGCAGGGTGTGGCCATCGCCTACCCCTTCACTTTGGGTATTCCGCTAAAGGAATCTGGCGGTCATGGATCCTGTCCGGTGCCCTGCTGGGGCTGGTGGCCATGGCACGACCCCCGGTGACATCAAGGGAGAGCTTACAGTTGTATTTGCATCAACAGTCTCCCCCTACTGATGGTTAACCCCCGCTAGATTCACCTCTCCCAGAGTGGGTGGAGTCAACTTTGCTGTTATTCTAATGCCTAAGCCAATACCTCTCACATGCTGTAATCAATAAAGTTGAGGCCTTTTCTAGCCCATTAACCTAAAATACTGTGTCCATGTGTCTTTCTTATTTCTGTGTCCATGTGTCTTTCTTATTTCTGTGTCCATGTGTCTTTCTTATTTCTGTGTCCATGTGTCTTTCTTATTCTTATTTCCAAGCGAAGGGGCCAACTTTCTCTTGCAGTGAAACAGTTATAGGCAGCCACTGGTGGTGGGAATTTGGCTGGGCAAGGATTTTGCGTAAGGGCAGCACTGCTGTGATTGAGGCCACAGTTGGAGGAAAGAAAGAATTGAATGTGAAATAGCTCAGCTGGTAGAGCACAAGACTCTTAATCTCAGGGTTGTGGGTTCGAGACCCACTTTGGGTAAAAGGATTCCCACATCACAGGGCTAGATTATCCTTGTGGGTCCCTTCCAACTCTCCCATTCTATGAACGGAAAAGTCCCAAACACCATTCGATGAAGCTTTCGCCTGATAATTGCTTTCTGATCAGTTTAGTTTCAAAGCTGTAATGCAGGAGAAAACAAAGCTCTGGCTTTGCAGTCTGATAGTCCTTTCCAGGCAGTGGGATAATTATAGCTTGAGGAAGGTTATACAAATGGGCATAGGTGTTCAGCAAAGGGATGGCTCAGCAAGTTTCTAGTGTGCTGTGACACTCATTAGATTAATTCAGTTTAGTTGGTGTATTGTCTTTGGTATAATTCTGTCTTCTCACTGGAGTGCTCAGACTTTCACAGTGTATAGGTGGAGCTATGGGATTGCTTCCTTCGCCTCTCTGTTCTTGTTCTGGAAGCCCTGATCCTACAATGTTCATGGGGCAGCTGACATATATCCAGGGTGGGTCAGTGTTAGAAACTCAGATATATAAGCTAGGTGGCCAAATGGCTCCTTAACCCAGGATTACAGTCACCAAAACAGAATGCCTAGTTGCCATTTTTGGTCCAGGTGGCTTTTCCAGTACAACCTTTTGGTTCCTGAAACCCACCTTGATTGTGCAGATAAAATATAACAGATAGAATTCTACAGGATGTGTTGCTTGTGTGTGAAAACAGTCGATATCCAAGGATCCCCAGGAATCTCCAGATGGTGGAGATGTGAGGTGCCATCTTGGCATCCAGACGTCTTCACCTGGTTGCAAGTGGCCGACAGACAGGTGCAAAATGCACCTGGGAAATTTCAAACACTGGGGATGGATGGGTGCGCTGGGGAATATATCTTGCAGGGCTGGCAAAAACCAGTGGTTCTGCTAAGATCTGTGAAATTGGGCCAGTAATTTTTTTTTTGGGGGGGGAGGGGGTTCTTACTCTTGGTTTCATAGTCATTGCCCAACAAGGAATGCTAGCAGGTGTGGCTACCAGCTTAGGAAAGGCCTGGAGTAAGGTGAGAGTGGGCTGCTTTATGCCATTGCCTAGCCATTAGCAATCAACACAGGATAATAATAATAATAATAATTATTATTATTATTATTATTATTATTATTATTATTATTGTTATTTCATATCCCGCCCTCCCCAGCCAAAGTCGGGCTCAGAGCGGCTAACAACAGTAAAAATAACGCAGTTTACATAAAATCACAATCAATTAATTGAAATACATTCTAAAATCAATTCATTCTAAAATCAATTCAAAATCAAATTAATGACAACCATTGGGCTAGAGTTCTATGTGGATTACCGAAGGAGGGGGTCAGACTGTGCCTTGGCCAAAGGCCTGGTGGAACAGCTCTCTCTTGCAGGCCCTGCGGAAAGATTTCAAGTCCCGCAGGGTCCTAGTCTCTTGTGACAGAGCATTCCACCAGATTGGGGCCACGGCTGAGAAAGCCTAACCTCCCTGTGGCCCGGGATCTCCAAGATGTTTTTATTTGAAGACCGTGAGGTCCTCCATGGGAAAAGAATGCTAAAGTGGTCCCACCCTGTGGAACGCCCTCCCATCAGATATCAAGGAAATAAACAACTATCTGACTTTTAGAAGACATCTGAAGGCAGCCCTGTTTAGGGAAGTTTTTAATGTTTAATGTTTTATGGTGTTTTTAATATTCTGTTGGGAGCTGCCCAGTGTGGCTGAGGAAACCCAGCCAGATGGGCGGGGTATAAATAATAAATATGTTGTTGTTGTTGTTGTTGTTGTTGTTGTTGTTGTTGTTAAATAAACTGCTAGATCTGAGTGACACTGTTTAAGCCACTGTGCATTTAAAAGTTTGCAAACAAATCAGCAATGTGATCCTGTGCATGTTTCCTTGGAATCAAGTCCCACCTTTAATCAGTGAACTTGTGTCTAGAAACCTTTGCAAAGAATTGGCAGTCTGAGGCAAGAGTTTGGGCCTTTACGATCTCCCCCGCCTGGCCCCCTATGGCAGTGCCAACTGTGGGAAAACCAACTCCACCCACTTTTATTATTGCCTTTAATATATATGGTAGACCACAATGTGGGTGAGGCATGTGGGTGAGTTAATCGGGGCTTTCACATAACTCCCTCTCTCTCCAGATCCCAAACCCAATGGCTGTGGTGTTAGGATGTGAGAGCCACGTCGCGAAGCCGCAGGATGAGTGTGGGCCCAATTTGGCATGCCATGCTTTGAAGACTGTCCCGCAATTAATAAGAAAAGCCGCAGGCTGTCCCACACTGGTGTTTGCTTCAGCGCTGTGGGCAACAGTATTTCAGAGAGAAGGTGACAGACGTCAAGGGTTATTACCATTGCTGTGGTGAGCGTGATGCCTCTTGGCTGCTGCCCGGTGTCCCAACTTCCTTTTGTTTTTGAAATTCTCCCAGGTTTAAAAGAAACCACCTGTGTGTGAGTGTGTGTCTCCTGAAAGTGGGAGAAAACAGGAAGCAGGTTGATGAGATTGCTTTATAATAAAACCACTTGCCACTGTTTAATGCTGCCTTTGAATGTCTGGAATTGTTCCTTACCCAAAGCGAGTCAAATTGCAGTATAAGAGAGAGAGAGAGAGAGAGCTTTGCTTCCTTCCCTTATTTCAGCAAAAGAGGCCAAGCTGGTTTTTTGACAGGTGGTAGGGAAAGTTTGATTAATTGACTTATTGGGGGTGGGCAGGGGGAGAACTGTAGGAGTCAGCAGTCTGCAGGCTTCCTCTTCCCTGATACAGTTTTTTCTTATAACAGAGCAGTCAAATGACGTCCACATTCACGCCCCCCCCCACCTCTGGTGTCTAATGAGTTTATGCTGAGGCTGTATATCCACTTGCAACACATTAATCGTTTTATAATTGAAAAATAAGCCCCTACCTAGAAGTCAGGGCTACTGGTGGCAGGTGAAGTTCAGAGACTGGAATATCGCTTTCATAAATCCTGCCACCCTGTTCTGAATTCATGCCTCTCTTTGTTCTTGTTTTCTCTAAATAGCCACACCTTATGGTTTCGAGGATGTCATTTTGGGGCTGGACTTCGATGTTTTGCTAAAGCATGCACAAATACCGAAATCTTAAAAGTTGCGACTGATTTTTTTTAAAAAAAATACTGTGATATGATAAAGGAAAGTTGGCTCTTTCTCTAGTGTGACTTATGTCTGGGAGGCCTGAAGTACAGCTTGCTAAAAGCATAATTAAAAGCACCCTACAAATGGGTGTGTAAATCAGCCAGACAGAAGCCTAACTCATCCGAAATGGCTGCGTTTGGGCGCCCGGACGGCCATAACTTATACTATTACAGCAAAATTGTTTTGGTTTTCTAAACATAATAAATGACACAGCAAATAGCATTTGGCCAGTGGCGTACAAGAAGCAATCCATAGTATATGGATTTGTTCAATGGCATTTAAAGGACCTTGATTAAAATTCAGCCCAGGCTGGAGTGATGAGAAGACTGTTTACTGAAGGCTGTTTGAAGTCATAAGTTGCTCTGCAGACAGAGACCACAGGGATACATAGATTGAAACATTTCTTACCTTGCACGTCTGGAAACTAGCTGTCAGGAGCATCTGACATTTTAAAAGAGGGGCATAAAAAATTCTAGAGCAGTATGACTGCTGCGGCGGCTGCAGCTTATGAGTTTTCATTTCCATTGTTATGCAAGTTAATGGCTCCGCATCAAAGATCAGGGCAATAATAACCATCTTGTTTGCCGGCTCTGTGTTCCTTCTGGAATTATTGCAGATGTTGCACTATGCATTCTCCCCCCCCCTTTTTTCCCTTTTTGGTAAGTGGTGTGCATCAGAAAGCATATAATGTAAAGCAGACAGCTTTGTCAGTTTCCCCTGTGCACACTAGGACAAAATAGCCTTTCTTAGCGGCGGAGGATGAAATAATTAGACCACGGCTCACCATAGAGAGGCCAGGCACCATTTTTTTCTTTTTCAAGCATGAGTCGCACTTGCGTCTCCGGCCAAAGATTTCAGTTTACGGTTGGAGCAGGAGGGATCAAACTTTGCCAGCTGCTTTTGTCCCCCCCCCCGTCCTCCCCTCCCCTCCCCGGCGCTTCTCTTCCATCCTACAAGCCGAGACATGTGTGACCAATTGGAAAAGAACATTTTGAATATGGTATTGTAAAATACTTTGAAGAAAATATTTCATGTTTAGTCTAGATTTCAGAGCAGTTCATTCTTTAATCAGATAAAGACTCGGCTATTGTGTGAGAATGGAGACTTAGCTTTTCTTTTCTCTCTCCTCTCCACGCCCCCCCCCCCGTCTCAAAATAGGAAATGTGGCAGCGTACTGTGCTTTAGATGTCACAGAGAGTAACATGTTGATCAGGTGATCTTTTTGTTTTGCATCGGCTGGGTTTCTCAGCTTGCGTGGCGTGTGAATTTCAAACGAAAAAGTACTGTTCCGCAAAGGGCTGGAGTGGCCAGGACGGAACATAGGGCTCTAAGGGAAGACAGGCAGACATAAAAGCGGTTCGAAATTGCATTCTGAGGCATTCATTGTCCGGCCAGAGAATGTCTGTCCTTTTAGAGTGCTTCTGCCACACTTAGAATGTCCATCTCTTCTGGCCCTAGGCTTATTGACTGACCAGTCACTGCTGTTGGCACATAGCAAGCCTGCTCTCTTGTTAGAAGAGTATGTTCTCCAGACATAAAGTGACCTGATTCACATGCCCCCCCCCAATCTTAAACTGAAAATAAATTATGCAAATAAATAATGTGCAAATTTGAACCACATTCTCACCTCTTGAATGTTCTTATGCAACTCTCGGCTCAAAATGTGCTTAGAAATGCATATTTTGCAATAAGTTGTGAATTCAAGGCTGCGCTCCTTATATCCAGTTTCCTGGAAGTAAGCCATGTTGAACTTGAGGAGATGTGCATTTGAGTAGACATACATGCAGTTGTGCTATAAAAAACTTTTAAAGTGCTAAGTTTATGTGCAGATGCAACGACAACGAGAACACAGGTCAGTGTGGAAACAAGATATAATTTACTGTGTATTTTGGATAGCTGTTTGTTTACTTGCTGTGCATTTTGACACCTCTTAAGATGGCATAACCAAGTTTCACATTTATTTATTTATTTATTGATTGATTGATTGATTGATTGATTGATTGCATTTATAACCCACCCCTTTTCCAAGGAATTCAAGGTACTCACCCTTATTTAATCCCCCCAACAACTCTATGAGGTAGGATAGGCTGAAAGGCAATGAGTGGATACCACAGAGGAACGTAGATAGATAAATAAGTATGAGGTAAGAGAGAACTGACAATACAGAAGCAGCCAATATGGTGCCTTCCATTTGTTATTGGACTCCTAACTCCCAGCAGTCCAGGCCAGAAAGAGTATTAACATAGTTATGTATAAAACAGATTAGGCAGACTGACAAAGATAGAGGAGACAGAAAGGCCAAGTAAAAAGAGTACTGAAATAACAGAAGAAATAACGGAAGAGTGAACAAAATATAATAATAATAATATAATAATAATAATAATAATAATAATAATAATAATAATAATAATAATAATAATAATAATTTTTCTACCCTGCCCATCTGGCTGGGTTTCCCCAGCCACTCTGGGCAGCTTTCAACCGAACATTAAAAACAGAATAAAATGTCAAACATTAAAAACTTCCCTAAACAGGGCTGCCTTCAGATGTCTTCTAAAAGTCTGATAGTTCTTTATTTCCTTGACATCTGAGGGGAGGGCATTCCACAGGGTGGGTGCCACTACCAAGAAGGCTCTCTGCCTGGTTCACTTCTCACTTCTTGCAACATTTTATCTGCAGAATTACCTCAATTCTCGCAACATTATACCTCACTTTTCGCAACATTTTATCTGCAGAATTCAAAAGAGAGAAATGCTTTTTGCATAGATATTACAAAGGTGATACACGCTTTTAACCACTGAATGGATACGTGGACAGAAAGAAATATAAAAATCAGATAACACTGAGCTAAATACCTAGCGGAATGGAAGTAGAGTTACCTGTTAGAAGAAGTGGTGAGAGTGGAGGAAAATAATGTGTTTGGGAATGGTATCTGAAGCTCAGTCCCCGTCCCCCCAGTCATTTTTAAGGAAATAGCTGTGAAAGCATCAGAAGTCCTCATTAAGGGCGGAGAACTGAGATTGGGCAACAAACAGCAGACTGGGAGGTTGTCCATACAGGAATTATATTGGGAGACCAAAAGAAGGAACAGGGGAGTCGAGGCTAAGGAGAGAGCCTGGGGAAACATCAAGAGATAGCAGGAAAGGGGAAGGGGCAACAGAGTGGAAAAGGTGAGGGAAAAGGAAACAAGGCCATAGCGAAGTGAGAGGAACTGCAATAAGCTAAACAATTCAAGATGGTGGAAGAGAAAGAGAGAGGGATGCTTGGACCCAAGAAAGCTCAGTACCAACGGAGTCTAGAGTGTGCAGAGAAAGTAGTGGAAGTGCACAATCCATCATGTTGGGTGAAGCTTCAAGTTGAGGACCAAAAGAGGTCTAGGAAACAGCAAGGCATCAGGCCGAGTTTAGAGCAGTTGCGGCTACGCTGCTGGGCTAAATCCAATTTCTTGGTAACTGTTTTACATCCCTCTGTAATGGCTTAAGCAGTGTTGGGCTGATGTCCACTGAGACTGGTAGCGCAGAAGGCATGGAACTCAACAATAGGTTGAACGGGAGCCAATGACAGAGCCGGCTAATTCTATCTTTGCCCCCGTTCTCTCTGCTGAATTCTCTGATGGCAGCACTGAAACAAAAGACACTGAGGCTAATCTGGGCTCTGGTTGAGGTTTAACTGAGGTTGTTGAGGCAGTGTTCTATTTGCCCTTATGACCAGCCTTCCTTGGGTTTAACAGGCAGAATCTCCTATTACCGCTGCCAAAAACACAGGAAGAAGGATAGATCTGCACAGCATTGTATATGCTCATCAGTTCCATGTGGTAGCAAGCCACTTATTGTGCACAGCAGTTGGAAGCTGCCCAGAGTAGCTGGGGCAACCCAGTGAGATAGGCAGGGTAAAATTATTATTTTTATTATTGCAACTTGAACACACAATAAAGGACCACCTTCCTCCATATGAACCTACTTGGACCCGGAAATCAACCTCTAAGGCCCTTTTTTCATGTGTCTCCTCCACGAGAGGTTCAGAGGGTGGCAACATGAGAATGGGCCTTTTCTGTAGTGGCTCCCCATTTGCAGAATGCTCTCCACAGGGAGGTTTGGCTTCATTTTACAGCTTTAGGCATCAGACGAAAACATTCCTCTTCAACCAGGCCACACATAGGGAAACTTGGTCCTCCAGATGTTTTGTGACTACAATTCCCATCATCCCTGACCACTGGTCCTGTTAGCTAGGGATGATGGGTATTGTAGTCCCAAAACAGCTGGAGAGCTGAGTTTGCCTATGCCTGAACCACGCCTTGGGCTGATTAACATCCAATGCCCTTTTTAAATGTATTGTGGAATGAGGGATTATTGGTTTGTTTTTGTTTTTACTTTTATTATGTGTTTTGCGTTTTTTATGTTGTGAGATAAAATGGATGGACAGTACTAATAATAATAATAATAATAATAATAATAATAATAATAATAATAATGTCCCATTCCATGGGGCTTGCTCCCAGGTGTGTGTTTATAGGATTGCTGCCTTAAAGGTTATATTAATATTGGAGTAACCATGTAGACATGATTCTGTTGGAACCCAGAAGAAATACAGTATTTGACATTTGTGCTCTTGGCATAGATGCAAAGTGAATTTGAATCTGAATTCGTGCAAAATGAACTCAATAGCTACCTATGCTGGGTATAATTCCATCAACCATTTGGTCACTGAAGCAGTACCAGAGCAACGTCTTCCCAGGACAGCAGACTGAATAACTGTTTGCTTTGACAGAGGTCAGTCATGCAAGTAGCACAGATCCAAAACAGTTCAGAATTATGGTGGTGGCTGTTTTTTCAGCTGCAAGGAAGCTTTCAAAATGCTCAGATTTCAGCCTCACTCATCAAACAATCCTTCTTGTAACTAGATCAGGGTAGCAGGAAATAAACCTAATGTGTGTGATGGGTTTGGGGCAGGGATGTGCAATCACAAAAGCACTGAGGTACTGCTGTTTAGTATTTATTTGTCAGGAATGTGCAGCTGAGATGGTTTATCTTCTGCACATCGAGATAGATGTACAGGTGGTCTTAACATTGTCAGGCACGTCTTGGCTGAAAGCACTTTCAGAGGTCTCATTATCTAAAGAACTTGGTTGCCAATTCCTTTGCATGTAAGCTATGCTGAAAACTGGAGTGGGAGCTGCAAATCTAAACCAAAATCTCACTTACTTGGATATTTTCCTGCGAGATTTTAAAAGCAAAAACAAACTTCACCTTGTATTTTCAAATCTCCTTGTGGCTTCAGTAGGCTCTTGGTTGACAGGATGTGCAATGAGAAGAGTCAGATAACTATTCTGATGGAGCAGCAATGCAAACATTTTAAAACTGAGATGCTTCTACCAGTGAAAGGAATACCTTGCTGGTAAATAAATGAATTATATAATCCTGCATAGGAGAAATCATGAAGCTGTTTGTAGAAATAATTTCCTTTGACTCCATATTATATACAAATCCTCTAGGAATTCAGTTTATGGTTTAGTTTATGATAAAGGAATATAACCTGGCTTTGTTGCTTGTATGAAGAAATGTACATAACCTGTTGAAAACCACTCTGTTTGTGCCAGTCTTACGAGATTCTGTATTTTTAAAAGCCTGCTGTTTCAAATTGGCAGCTGACTGACTAATCACGCTGCTTAATCTTTTAAGCAGGAGCTAATGTAAGTGGAAATCCGTAGAATATTGGTCAGAGGAATCTGTGGAACAGCACCAAAGATAATCACCAATACTTTAAATGCATTTTGGTCATTCACATGAAATGGATCACATGTTTTTTACAGGTTTGTTTAGACAGCATTTCTCTTTGTTGGCATGCTATAGCCCAAGGAATATATAGCACACACTGAATACGCTTGTGCTCACTGCAGAAAGTCACCTCTGCAACATGCATTTCCCAGTTGTCATCATCTAGGTGGATCGGCAAGGACTGAGATGGGATGAATTTTCTCCACAGGTCTGAGTTACATGGTCCAGAAATGCTGAAACAGGCCTTTGCGGTATTTGCAGAGAGTGCGCTAGATAAAATTAACTCGGGTGACTACATTTCAGTTCACTTCTCTTCTCCTTGATCTGATCCCTGGTTATTTTCGGTCCCGAAAGGATGGCTGCCGTTCCCTTTCCCTTCCCAAACGGCATACTCTGGCTTGGTGATCCTGTCACAAGCAACATGCTTAATGCCTGCTAACTTTGTCTTATCAGAATGATATTTGCGTTGGCACTTTTCGTGACCTACTATGCAAGAGGAGTCATTTGCAGAACTGCTGATACTGGACAGTGCAAGGGGAACTCTTGTCATTTGAAAGGCAGTTACTGGCTAGAAAAATGATCTTCTAATCTTAAGTATTATACGCAAGGTCCTCCAGTATAGAGCAGAGCCTTTCCAAGTAACAGTAGTTTATGCTGTTTATGCTGACATTACTTGCAGCATTTGCTGTGGTGTCAGCTGTTTCATCTGTAATATGTTAACTTTAAAAAACCGACTGCCTTCAAATTTTTGAAATAATACAAATAAGCTTCCTCCAAGGTGTTCATTATTTGTTGGAAAAATCTGATTTGTAATATATTTTTTGCTCACCCTGAATATCATAAAATCTTTTAAAGAAATTTATTTTCCACCTTTAAACACTAATTGCTATAAGCACAAGCACACAAACTTACATAATATATGGCTTTGTGTGTTTTATTTTTATATGCAGCAGTATTTCCCCCCATAGTATAATATCTAAAGAATGCTTTACACATTTTTATGACCTGGTTTGCCCCGCTAATGCCAATAACCCACCCTTCTAACGTCTCAGGTTGAGTTTATCTTCTTTTTAGGATTCATTTCTTTAAATCAGACCTTCAGTTATTTTATGGAATCACGGATTTAGAAGAGACCATGATGATAGTAGCTCTGTTCTTTATCAACCCCAATTATGCTTTTAGTTAATAAGTGCTTAAAATGTTTCTTATGCATAGTTCAGACGATGTGGCTTAGCTAACATGTAACACTAATAAACCATGGTTTGGCACTATGTGGATGAACCTCAATAAGCCCAAGTAAACCATTGGGCTTGCCTACTCCCCAATCCCTTTCCCCGTGAAATCGGGAGGAGAACTTGAATTTACTGTTAAAGAACCTTAGTTTATTTTTGCTGGTTTAAAACAAACTCTGGCTAATTTAATAAGCAAGCTTATTAAGATACTGTTCAGAATTTGTTTTAAATCTGGATTCCAGGTTTCAGCAGTTAGCTGAGATTCTTTTAAAAGGGAACGTAAACTCAGCTGACGTTCTTGTCCTAGAGCCCTGTAAGAGGAGAAGGGAATGGGAAGCTTGGGAGTCCAATACTTAATTTGGGCTCACTGATGTATTGTGTAATACTAAGGCATGGTTTAGCATTATGTGGAAATGTGGCTTATACATCTAATGCAACAACAACATCCCTCCACTGGGGGGGGATTATATGTGTGATTGACATCTATGTTTAGGTTCTGCATTATTTTCTACATTGAAGTGTCTTTCATACAGGGACTTACTCGTGCATCTCTTAAGAAGTCAACACAAGCATATTGGTATGCTGTGTTACACAAAGTGCATTGCTGATATAAATCTGTCGGTATCTTTTAACAGTGCACTGCATGCTGTGATTTCAGTGTGAGTGACTTTCAGGTCAAGGTACTCAGCAACAGCAGCGTAGTAGGCTAACTAATGTGCACAAATCCCAGCAGAAAACATTGAGAGAAGGGTATCCCTAAAAGGAAGAACAGATCAAAACAAGGCAAAATCTTATCAAATAGATTTGCTGGGGGAGAAGCTTGATGTTCCATTGGTATTTGGTTGTCACCCTGTGTGAGCAGGTTCAAAATGGAGCTTAGAAGAAGAGAAGTAAGTTGTGCAGACTGCCAAATGGGTGACTAAGCCACAAAGGAACTGAGGCATTGTTAAACTTTGTGGGTTACATGAGGCAGACAATGGCATCAAATTAGCAATGGTATAGATCATAGGTAGGCAAACTAAGGCCTGGGGGCCGGATCCAGCCCAATCGCCTTCTCAATCGGCCTGCGGACGGTCCGGGAATCAGCGTGTTTTTACATGAGTAGACTGTGTGCTTTTATCTGAAATGCATCTCTGGGTTATTTGTGGGGCATAGGAATTCGTTCATATTTTTTTTCAAAATATAGTCCAGCCCCCCACAAGGTCTGAGGGACAGTGGATCGGCCCCCTGCTGAAAAAGTTTGCTGACCCCTGGTATAGATAGAAATACTTCCATTTCCAGATAACTGGAAAGGGAAGGTGTATCACCTTCTGAAAGACTTAACGAACTCTATAAATACTCTTTCAATTCTCTCCATAACCCTCAATACTTCTGTGCTTAATGAATGATTTTTCTTCTTCCCACAAAATTCCTGGATATCTCTCCCCATGACTTGAATGGAAGCCTTGAGGTAGCTGAGAATTACTCTCTGTGTGACCTTATTCCCACGACTTCTGCAAGGAAAACTCCTCTTGCTCTGTGAGCGGATTTTAAAAACCAGTGCAGGTGACAAGTTAAAGGCACTGATGCTCAACCCCTCCGGATTCAGACGCAAGAGGGTGGGATGGGAAGCAGAAAGGAGAAAGACAGCTCAGTGATCAGAAACATGGTGGGCTGATGGGCTATTACGAGCAAATGATATTTGATAGGAAAAGAATTTCCCTAAAGCAAAGTATTTTCATATCAGAAAGATTCACCAGAGGGGGGAAAGGGAGTTAGTTCAGAAACAGTCATACCTGGCACTGTTGCAGGAAGAGACCTTTGATGTATTTCCCTTCCAGCTGGATTTATTCACCATGCAGCTAATTCTCTTCTTTATTATAGTAAAGTTACACCCCACTGCATGCCCTGATAATAAGACTACAGTGACTGGCTGTGTTAATATAGGTAGTGAGATTCTATCTCTGAACCTGTGGTCGAAATGAAAATGTGTGATAAGATGCTCACATTCCAGTCACTTAGAGTTGTGAAACAGTGCGTCTCACTGAGCCCAGGGCTTCTCTGAGTGAAGCTTAGAGTCCCAAGTGTTGTCAGGAGTCTTCAGGGCTGTTAGCGGGAAAGGGGAAAGAATCTCTTTCTTGTTAGCTCAAATTACCTTGTTTGGGGCAAATGAAGTTTCTTCGTTAAGCTGTTCTTCCTTGTTATCGTAGGTCTGTCCATCAGACGGACTTCCATCACGCTGCTCTCAAAGAGAGACACAGAGCTATGTGACTGCCCCTTCAGTAAATCACGAAACATTTTGCAAAGCCACACCGACTTAGCCTTGCCCATGTGAGCAGGCTGACAATGGCTTGCTTGTATTAAGAAAGGAACTTACGGAAAGCAATGTACCGTACTTTTCCATGTATGAGACTAGGGTTTTTTTTACTGTAATATAATGTTCAACATCTGGGCTTGTCTTACACACGGATAGTGCAGCTGGGGGATTTTCTTTAATTGGAGTCCCCTAAAGTAGGGGGCGTCTTATACACGGGGGCGTCTTATACACAGAAAAATATGGTAATCTATAAGCAGCAAGGTTAGGGGTGCTCCCAGCCCAGATTTCAGACTACAGGTGAGGTGCTGGTTTGAAAGACTCCACACATGGAACTGCAAATAAAAATGAAACAGCAAGGTACAGCTGGTTAATATTTCCATGCATGGACTTTTTCATTCAATTGTAGCACTGTAATTCATTCTGACAGCAGGTGGACAATTGCCCTAGAATTCTGCCACTTTGTATTGTTGCATGTACAGATGAGGCCCTTCATAGTAGAGTGGTACCTCGGGTTACAAACACTTCAGGTTACAAACACTTCAGGTTACAAACTCCGCTAACCTGGAAGTAGTACCTTGGGTTGAGAACTTTGCCCCAGGATGAGAACGGAAATCACACTGTGGTGGTGCAGCGGCAGCGGGAGGCCCCATTAGCGAAGGCACGCCTCAGGTGAAGAACGGTTTCGGGTTAAGAACAGACCTCCGGAACGAATTAAGTTTGTAACCCGAGGTACCACTGTGTCTTATTTGCAGCTATTTTAAATAAATATTTTATGCCATGTTGTTTAAACTGCATGTGTTTGTGTGTGTGTAAAATAAATCTTGCTAAATAAACAGAATATAGTGAGGAGAAAGATTAAAGCAAAACATGATCTGGCAGTAGAGTAGAAATGGCTCTTGGGTTGGGGTTGGGTATGTTGACTCTTCCAGCTTCTAACTCAACTTCTGATTCACCTCTGTTATATGCAGTCAGATCAGATGATGAAGTAGATTCAGTGCTTGTTATCTCAGGAAAACCTATTGAGAACCACTTTCTTTCTTTATGGAGTACAGTGGTACCTCAGGTTACATACGCTTCAGGTTACAGACTCCACTAATCCAGAAATAGTACCTCGGGTTAAGAACTTTGCTTCAGGATGAGAATAGAAATCGCACAGCAGCACTGGGAGGCCCCATTAGCTAAAGTGGTACCTCAGGTTGAGAACAGTTTCAGGTTAAGAACAGACCTCCAGAACGAATTAAGTTCTTAACCTGAGGTACCACTGTATATTTATTGGTCTTGCTATCTGTGGTGACAAGTTGAGGTCCTCACAGGAGTCTAAATTCTCAAGCAAGGGCTTATAAATGGGTTGGAAATGTATGTGCCATTTCTTTTGAAGGTCCCAATTTATTTCTACAATTTTCAAAAAAAAATATGGAGGATGTAAATAGTCACTCCTTAGTCACCTGTGGTAGGCAGGTGTTGCTTCCAGGCAACCAGAAGGGAGGCTTGGTTGATCAGCTTGATTCTCTTTTAATCAGAGAAGTAAATTATATTTGCAGAGAGAGATAATTATTGAAATTAAAACACTGGGATAGGAAGTGAATAAGAAAAGTTCCATCAAATTTATTTCAATAGATTTTCAAACCAGTGTTAATATATTAAGCTTAATCAACTACTTAGATATTCAGACCCTTTTGCTTAAGTAGTCAAAGGGAAAGCTATTTCTAATTAATGCATATATTCTAATAAAATCAATGAAACAGAAACCCTTTTCTTTTATACTTGGGTCAGTTGGGCATATATTATTTGAATCTGATTTCAGCCCATGCTGGATCATAATGTGAGGTTTTGATGCATATACAGGAATGATATACCATATTATTTCTGCAAAATTCAGTATTTATTTGATTATTGCTTCACCAGGTATACTGGGAACAGAGATAACTTGATGACCACAGTTGTCCACATTATATTATACCCCTTTTGGACATAGTTCATTTTTTTAAATCTGGGTGTGATAAAATTGATTTAGTTGATTCAAAATACAGTGGCTTTGTTACTTTCTGGTCATATGGATCGTATCCCATCAGTCTGTAAACAATGACAATAGCTTCTAGTCAGTTTCTGAGCACCAGAGTGCTGGTTCTTATATTTAAAACCCATAGAGACTTGCAACCAAGGCGATTTAAGAATCTTCTCTATCTGTAGTAACTTGACTGGGTCATGCTCTGAAGGATGGTAGGGTTGCCATATTTTGAAGAGCAAAAAAGAGGACACATTTGTCAATGCCTATGGCGGGAGGGGGAAAGGGATGTGGGAGAGAAGATGCTGGCTTAGATAGCCCTATGGTTTGATACTGCAGGATCCTTTTTATGGCCCTATGGGTTCAGCCTAGAAACTCTAACAACTGTGTCATGTTGGTTTTCAGTTTAATTATTGAGACAATCTTCTAAGGTCCTTTATGCACAGTAGGTGAGCCACAGGATGGGAGCTTTCTGATGTTGACGGCAAGAAAGGAACCATAGCTCTATGGTTGGATCCTGCAGGATCTTTTCTATGGCCAAACACTGAATTAGCTCTTGCCCAATTTTAACACTCCCAGAACATCAGTTCCTGAGTGTGCGCCTGCTCCCTTGCTACCGAAGAAAAAGAGGACATTTTGGCAAATTCAAAAAAAATCTGCCAGGACAGAAATCTTACCCCTGAAGAAGAGGACATGTCCTGGAAAAAGAGGACGTATAGCGACCCTAAATGGTATCTCTGCAGGAGATGAGGTTGGTGATTGGAAATAGAACCTTTTCCATTGTGGTGCACTGCCTCTCTGGAACATATTCTTCAGGCAAGTTCATATGGACCTAAGCCTGTCTTCTTCTTTTTGGTGCAAGGTGAAAAGCTTTGTATTAGCCCAGGCTTTTTAGATGTGGTTTTAAGACGGGGTAGGCAACCTAAGGCCTGGGGGCCGGATGTGGCCCAATCGCTTCTCAATCCAGCCTGCGGACGGTCTGGGAATCCATGTTTTTACATGAGTAGAATGTGTCCTTTTATTTAAAATGCATCTCTGGGTTATTTGTGGGGCCTGCCTGGTGTTTTTACATGAGTAGAATGTGTGCTTTTATTTAAAATGCATCTCTGGTTTATTCGTGGAGCATAGGAATTTGTTCATCCCCCCCCCAAATATAGTCTAACCCACCACAAGGTCTGAGGGACAGTGGACCGGCCCACGGCTGAAAAAGGGCGCTGACCCCTGTTTTAAGACCATGTTACTGCTGATTTTTTTTTAATGTGTTCTGCTTTAAAGTTTGTTTGAATGAGCTTCTTATTGATTTTTATTTTTCATTGCATGCCACTCAGTAAGCCCTGTGGGCTGAAGAACAGGGCAATAAGTGCCTAAAATAAAATAAATGAAGCCAGTGGATAAGTTCTGAGCTAGAACCATTCAAATTAGCTCATAAATCCAGGTTGTAGATGAGCCACAAATAACTGACATTGGCATGTGTGGTTAGCTGGGTCACTAAAGGTTGTAGATGGGCTAATAATATTTGTGGATTTCTTTGTACTTCAGGCCCGTTCTTCATTTAGGAGAAGCATAATGATGAAGCCATTTTACTGTAGAGGGGGCACCGAGGAGGAAGAAGATATTTAAAAGAAATTAAATAATAGTCTGGCTTTCATATGACAACGCTTAATCTTTTTCAAGTATTACAATTTCTAAGGGGCAAAATAATGTAATGGAAGCAGGAGGATTAGTCTGGCACTACGCTCTGAAAAAAAATGATAGGCAAGAAAAAGGATTTTCCTTGGAGAAGATGCTTTAACAGACTCTTGAACAAGATTAATTTTAGGGATTTTATTTGTTATTAAGACACATTACAGAGACCTATTTGCTATGTATAGCACACTGCACATAATGCAGAAAACAAACATGAAGAACAGAAGAAGGTTGCTCTCATTCATTTTTGTCTGTTTCTCTAGGTATATCACATAGCAGACTATTAAGCTTAGATTTTTATCAAGTCAGGACCATGAATTTAAACTAAGGAGCTTCCTAGTACAGGAGGAAACTTGTTACATTCCCCGTAGGATGAAGAGATGGGAGTTTGAGGTTCATAGGCAAGAATGGATTTTTTGAGCCGTGTTCTTCCCTCAAAGAGGACAAGCCAGGCAAAAAGTAGTGTTGTTTGATACAGGTGCCATAGGAGAGACAAGAGATGTGAGTGTGTGAGAGGGAGACCACAAAATGACAAATCTGTACCCACTT
This sequence comes from Podarcis bocagei, assembly GCF_964188305.1. NCBI lineage: Eukaryota > Metazoa > Chordata > Lepidosauria > Squamata > Lacertidae > Podarcis > Podarcis bocagei. The sequence goes on along the minus strand of NC_138137.1, from coordinate 17,873,841 downwards.
CAATTCAACTTCCTTCCTCACAACATCCCTCTGCATTTCCTCATGGGCTTAGATCCGATGGTCCTGTGAACACACAGCTCACGTGATGCTCCCATTGGAGGAAAGAGGAAGGTTATTTCCTCTGATTGCACTAACTTGTGTGGCCTGAAAAACTGCTCTGGGAGTCTTGTTGGGGCTTCAGGGGAAAGTGGGAATTGGCAGAAATTATGGAATGATTGCAATTCCTTATGTGGAAGGCGCAGTCTGGATCAAACCCCTAATATTTAACTGGCTTGTTCACGATTTCTGCTGTGGTGGCTGTTTCCTTTCTCTGTGTGATTTTATTCTGACATGTGGAAGGTCCCAGGTTCCTCTCCAGACAGAGCTGGAGAAAAAAGACTGTTGTCGGAAACCTTGGCGAAGCCATTGCCAGCCAGTGGAAGTAAGGCTCACCTAGATAGACCAGTGGCCTGACTCAATATAAAGCAACTTATATTACAAATTCAGTTGTTGTTGATCAACTAAACCTATTGAGATTGCTTTTAGCTTCACCGTTTTTGAAAATTCTTTTGTAAAGCTGCCATAAAAAATACTTTTTTAAATGAATGGCGGAGTGTAAAGATATAAAGTAATAAAATAAGGAAATGTATAATTGGGCATTTCTTAATCTCAAGATTTGCAAACGCGCAATTTGGATAAGGACCAGTCTAGCAAGTGACTCCTGTCAGCCTTCTCAATGCTTGCTAATAAAGAGAGGTTAGTAGATGCTTTTTGCCTTCCAAGAGTTCAAACGCGCTGCTTGATCTTTCCCAAGGTCCCAAATGCGGTGGGTGTTTTGATCTGAGCGCGTCACAAATAAAACCTTTGAGTCAAAATTCCCTCTGCGCCGCCGCTGCTTCAAAAGAAGACAAACAATAACAAAAAAACTATATATCCGTTCCTTTTTTCTTCCCCCAGAGTTCAGTCTAGTCGGGCCCTATTCTCTGTAGCTTAAGGCTATAGTTACAGCAGTTAACTTTTTTTAAAACAAGGAATTAATGTACATTAAAGAAAGGCTTCTTTGTACTAAGCACTGTACAATATAGTGTTTTTAAAAGCCGGAAAATATGTTAGCAGAGAAGCCTAGGCTGTAATTTAGATAACAACCCTGACAATGAGCTAGCTTGTTAATTGTAAAGACTTGTGGAGAGCTGCCAGGTCCAGAACTCTCCTTTTTTATAGCCTGCTATGAATTCCTCTTGTAGACGGTGAATGACGTGACACTGGGTTCTATGCTATATTTTGGACTCTTTCTCTTGGTTTCTTGCGTCTGCACCGTGACAGTCATTTGATGGACGCTTTTACAGTGCAAAAAAGAGAGGCACCCAAACCAGCATAATGGGTGGTCCTTGGAGCAAAGGCAGGCCAAAAAAGAAAAAGGGCGGGGGGAGTGCTGCAGATTGCATGTTGATGCTCCAGACCTCATTGTAAGCACTTCTTAAACCCAAGAATGCAGGACGTAAATGGGGAACGCTCGCCAAATTACTCATCTCGAAACCATTCTACAAATTGTGGTTGGTGAGCTATGCTTTCCAGCTTTGTACTTCACAGCACTTCTGTCAGTAATGCTGTGTGCTCGAAGTTGCAGGGCTGTTTCCAGTGCACGCACACATCCCCTCCAGTTAAACGCCATAATGAAGAGGAAAGCTGTGTTTTCTTTGATCTAGTTTGCTGGATTTGTTTTCAAGTACGTGTGGGGAGGGGGTGAGAGGAGGAGGAGGGATTGTTCCTTTCCAGCAACTTGTGGAATAAATTTGCTTTGTGTAGGAGATGTTAGTGTCCTTGCTAGGAATGGACAAATCAATCTATTTCTGGCCTGTGCTTTTTTTTTTTTTTTTGCATGTGTTCTGTCTCATTTCTCCATTGGATCTGTGATTTTTTAAAAAAAAATCTACCAAAAATGGTCCCTGTAATAAAAATACACCAGATACAATACATCACATAATTTTGGATTGCCTTCTTCTTGACACCCCTCTTAGCGACTCCCTTACATCTTAAAATATCGATTTACGAAGAGTCTGTAATCCAATATTTGTTGAGGGATGATACTCCCGAAACTACCAAGATTGTTTCGGGGTATTCGGCCACGATCTTTAAAGCTAAATCTAAAGTTTCCTGTTTTGTTCAATAGTGGCTGTCTAGCTATCTAGTCTTTTATATAACGTATGTGTTTGGATTATCAATGTATTTGGATGATTTTGTATGATTTTATTGTTTAATCTTATGCCAATAAAGGCCAATAACAACAACAGCATTACAATTAAATGTGCATTTTGGACTTCTTTTGAAATATACATGTTTTTAAAAAGTATTTTGATCCTTTTGTGGGGGCTGACAACAGCATTTGAATGTTTGGGAAGTGCAAAAGTTAGTAAGTTAGATTAGTCCCGAAGATATGGGGCGGGTCAGCTTCAGAATTCACAAATATCTAATTTTCAAGGCAGCAGTAAGTCTTTGCATTTTAACTGTTGCCAGCTTTGGCTTATTAGTTCCTTTCATTAAGGGCTGAATAGCAAGGTTGAACTGAAAAAGCATTTATTTCCCTGTGCAGTGCTGGGCATGTGAGTGGGTGAAGATGCTGTGTGATTGTTTTGTTGCATACCCAGCTTATAAAAAAACAAAAGGCAAGGATGAAATGTGGTTGGCTCAAGACTAGGGCCGTGCCAAATATTCCTTGGGGGCAGGATATTCACTGGGCCATTTTCAAAGCATGCAGAACAGGGCCAGATTTAGGTCTGATGAGGCCCTAAGCGACTGAGCGCAATGGGGCCTTTTATATGTCCAGCTGTCAACAACAAATTGTCACTGTTTTTGGTGTTGAATATATGCTATATGGTAATTAATGGGCCTAATAGGTATCTAAAGCCATTTGCACATAACAAATAGGAGCCTACACAACACAAAACACTGTTGCTGTATGTAGGTTTTATTTTATTTGTTTTTTATATTATATTTTGGAAATGTACACCCAGTTTTTCCCCTTTAATTTTTGGGGGGCCACCCAGAGAGTGGGGCCCAGAGCTGTAGCTTGTTTAGTACTGATGCAGAAGCCAGTTGAGCTTGGAACCAAGCTGCTTGGTGATTTTAAATGGTTTTTAAGATGCAAAGAAAGGGAACCCTCCCCACTTTGTCTGTCTTTCTGTCTGTCTGTCTGTCTATCTATCTAATTATCTAATCTATCATCCACTTACTTACTTACTTACTTACCCAAAAGAAAATGTTATTCAACCCTCCGCCCAACAAAATTTTCCACCTCACCTTCTCAGTAAGCAAAAAATTTGCAAAGGTGGGAAGGTAATTTGGAGGAGCTGGGTAGCAAGTCTTTTAATTGTTTGTTTTTTTATACCCAAGTTTAATCCAATACATCCTTGGGTTTATTGTTGTAATTGGAAGTGCTATCTACTTAATTATGGCATACAAAATAGAATTTACATCATTTTAAAACAAAAATTATATGATTTCAAAGACGTGTTGAAATGTTGCGGCTCTCACATGGATGACTACAGCCTCCAAATGCTTTTCTACCTAGCAATAATCCACATGGAAGCTGTATTATTTGGACCAGCTCTCCATAAAGTCAAGGGATGCTTATTTTCTCCCTTCAGTTGTGTACCCTGTACATGATTACTTTGTCACTATTCGCTGGTGCAGTGCCTTTTTAAAAAAGTATTTAAAAGTGTTTATTGAGTTTGGTTAATTATAACTTTTGAACAATTAATTTTCGAACAGTTAACAAAAGCAGTCACCTCCTGAAGGGAAGAGGAGAACGATGAGATCAAGAAGCCAGTTTGCTAAATCAGCCAAATAAAATAGAAAGAAGAATAAATTTAAGACGTGAGTGAGGGAAAAGGTTAGAATATTGGAAGCAGAGGTGCAGCAACAGTGGAGACCAAGTGATGTGTGAAGTGAAATACTGGATGCTTCATTGATCAAAGAGATACAGAAATTCATGCCATTTGAAACTGAAAGTCTCCAGAGGGCATCCCTCTTATTGTAGATTGTTTGTTTAGCAGAGACAACCTCAGTGTCACTGAGCTCTTGGCCCACTGAAGAAGATACACTAGACCTCTGGTGTTAACATAGATGCTCTTGATTCCTTGTGCAACTACGCAAATCTATAATTCCTAGTTCATAGGGAGTGTCCACAATGCATATGCATAACCTAGAATTTACCTGTTAAAATAATAATTTAAAAGAGGCAAAGTGAGATTGATCCTAGGTTCAATGTCATCCTCAAAACATGCAGTCAAGGTGAGCACCTGATGCTAATGACAGGACCAGCAATTGTCTGTCTCACAAATTCCAAGATGCTGAACTTTGATTAGGTATCAGTGCACACACAACAAATCATTTTGGCGAATGAGTCTTAGGCACAAGCCTAATGTAGCAGATCTAATAGATTTTAGCACATTTTGACACTGAAGATTATTGAGTTGAGTGATAAATAACCACTGATGCGGTGATGAATATTGTCCAAATCAGGTTTAAATTAGTTGGTGGAGTTAGCTGAGCGCCTCTTTCATTCTTAATTAAAGTAGTTTTACTTTTTCCATTATTTGATCTTGATAGAAATTTAATTCTTTCCAACTCTGTGGTAGCTGTAGAGGAAATATTACAATTTTCTTTTCACTTATCAGTTTTATAATAATAGCATTGTTCTATTAGAAAACTGGCTTCTTGATTCATGTACCAATATTTGAAATCATGTCAGCCTGCTCGTCAATGTTGTGTATATAATTCATGCTGCCCTTTTCTTTTAATTTTCTATTCTGATAGGTTAACACAGTTGGGTTGTAAAAGGATCAAGAAACAAGTCAGGTGTAAATATACATCTAGAGCACAGAACACCACTTATCCCTCACTGAAGACCAATGGGAATAATCTAGTGTGTGTGGCCTGTCTCCTCAAGAGAAACGCCTAGTCTGTCATAGAAATTCAGCTCCCCTCTCCATAGCTCACTGGGGACTAGTTGGATCCTTAGGGTGTGTTCACATTACTGTTTACTGAGGCTCTAGCTTACTCCCAACACTGTTTTTTTAAAGCAGGGTTAACATGACATTAGCCATAATCCATCTGTATCCTGCAGCTTTTTAGAGAAATGCTCCTCTTTGATGTAAAGGGACCCCTTACCGTTAAGTCCAGTCGTGGACAACTCTGGGGTTGCGGCGCTCATCTCACTCTATAGGCCGAGGGAGCTGGCGTTTGTCTGCAGACAGCTTCCGGGTCATGTGGCCAGCATGACTAAGCCGCTTCTGGCGAACCAGAGCAGCGCACAGAAACGCCGTTTACCTTCCCGCCAGAGTGGTACCTATTTATCTACTTGCACTTTGACGTGCTTTTGAACTGCTAGGTTGGCAGGAGCAGGGACAGAGCAACGGAATCTCACCCCGTCGTGGGGATTCGAACCACCAACCTTGTGATCGGCAAGTCCTAGGCTCTGTGGTTTAACCCACAGCGCCATCCGCGTCCCCCTCTTTGATGTGCTTTATCTCAAATCAGCTTCCATGCGGTTTGAAAATGGAAGTCCTGGTTATACTGAATAAACATGGTCCATACAGTTCCAAAATTGCCACGCTTTAAGATGCTTGAGGTTCTGTTGAAGTTGTCTTGGTTAAGGCAGTCCCAGTCTCATGGGATACTACAAATGCAACTTCAGCTGGCTCCTGGATTTCTCATCACCTTTGCTCCAAACCTTTGCACTGAACTCTGGTGATGAAATCCACATCTTAGAATACCAAGGAATGCATTGTTCATTGTAAGCAACCCCTGAGTGCTTCTTCCCTCCCCTCTTGCGGTTAGGAGCATTACAACAGATATGCCGAGTTGACTATTTTGAGAGGATGCGTCAGCGATTAGAAATATTATGGAATTCATCTTGATCTATCTTGCACTACTTGTTAGTGCAGCAGGTACAAACAGCCCAGGTTATATACATGTTAGCTGTCCGGTGCAATCCTATGTGTGTCTACTCAGAAATAAGCCCCATTGCTCTGTGAGATTTATTTTCAGGCACAGTGGTACCTCGGGTTAAGAACTTAATTCGTTCTGGAAGTCCATTCTTAACCTGAAACTGTTCTTAACCTGAGGTACCACTTTAGCTAATCGTGCCGCCGCACGATTTCTGTTCTCATCCAGAAGCAAAGTTCTTAACCCAAGGTACTATTTCTGAGTTAGCAGAGTCTGTAACCTGAAGTGTCTGTAACCCGAGGTACCACTGTAAATGAGTACAGGGTCACAACCTTAAGGAACCAATTCCCTTGAATTGATAATAGGAAAACCTACATTCTCCCCCAAACCAAAGGTGTGAATGTGCTCCCTGAATGTTTACCGGCTTAATTGGATGTGATGTTGATTGCATTAATGCATTTAATGCGTATGTTGGTTATCTAAACAGGTTTAGCTTGAAATACAGACTCTGCTTTTGAGATGTGATTTTTGTCTGGAACTTGGCCAGGAGAAAACTTCCCCTCTTCACCAGTCTTAAGACTTCTCCATCTTCCCTTACTTTATCTATCAAGAAGATGTTTGTGTGAATTGCATTCACAGAATTTAACATCATGTTTACTTGGGCTTTCATATTGATATGTGTACGAGAGCAATGTTATTTATTCATTTGATGATAATGATGATGATATAATGAAATTTATTGAAAGCAATTGCTGGTGTGGAGTTCCAAGTATGGATTTGAACACCAGGGAGTGTCATATTTCAGCCATTGTGTGCAACTCAGTGAGTGAGTGTTCCATTTGAATACCACTGAAATGAATGTGAGCACACTCTTTGTAAGATTGTGCCCATTTTTAAAAAAGTAAGTTCAGTTAGATCCATGAGATTTGTTCATGTGTGAATAGTTGTTTTAGAGTTTAGATTTCAGTCATCATTTGCATGACAAAACATGCTTGAAGCTAAGTGAGAAAATAGCTTTTTCAATGTAGATAGAATTGGTTGTATCCAGTTGTAGCTTTCTGCTCATGGATCCAGCGCGGCTTTCACAAACTGAATGGAAGAGGAGATTTTATGAAGGTTCCACTTTTACCTGCAGCCTCCCCATGCCACCTACTGTGCTATTTCAAAGTGTCCCCCAACCTTTTGATTCAGAAGGGTGTAGCAGGGTTGCAGAGAAAAGGGAAGAATCAGTGGAAATTACCTGCCTGCTGATGGCTGCCTCTGCTGGATCAAAAATCCTTCTATCAGTCAAATGACACAATTGATTACAACCCAATGTCTTCACAGTATGCTCTGTTGCCTCACATGCCATTTTGCTCAGGTTGTTTGCTGTTCAAGAAATATACCTCTTCCACCTATTATAATCAGATGGGACATTTTGCTAGGTAGAAGTTGGTTTGCCATATCTGCAGCCTTCCTAAAGGAGCATTTGCATAGCTCAGTTTCAGTTTGATGCCTACTAAAACAAAAAAACACCACCCCAATTGCATGCCATCAAACAACAGTACAGTGGTACCTCGGGTTACATACACTTCAGGTTACATACGCTTCAGGTTACAGACTCCGCTAACCCAGAAATAGTACCTTGGGTTAAGAACTTTGCTTCAGGATGAGAACAGAAATCGTGCTCTGGCGGCACGGCGGCAGCAGGAGGCCTTATTAGCTAAAGTGGTGCTTCAGGTTAAGAACAGTTTCAGGTTAAGAGCGGACCTCCGGAATGAATTAAGTACTTAACCCGAGGTACACCTGTATCATCAGGTGATGATGTAGTTTAATAATGAAATCAGACTAAGTTTTTATGAGGTTTTTTAATTAAAGCCAATGGGTGTGTGTTTGTTTGTGTGTGTGTGTGTGTGTATGTGTGTGTGAGAGAGGTTTGCAATTATCAGGTGTGTTGCAAGACATTCTGTAGAAGTCAGTAGGTATTGATCTATCCTTGCATGGAGGAAATGAAAAGCAGGAGCCATCTATGAGATTTTAATATTAAAGAGACCGATCATGCAATGTGCTCAACAGTCAGATTTCCCTCTGAAGTGAATAGGAGTTCAGGCTGTTCAACAGATGTTCAAGAAATCTCACAGCTTGGCACTGTTTAGTCACCAGAGCTTTGTTTTAAAATACTGGAAGGTAAAGGTCAGGTACAGTCAGAATATTTTATTCTCTTCAGCATGTGCCTATGAGCTCTGCTTAAAAACAAAACGAAACACCACAAATCCTTTACCAAGAGAGCAAATTTAGGAAGCCAAACATTCAAATTCAGAGGTCATATTTATATGCACATGAAGGATATTATACAAGGAGTACTAATTTGGAACTCTTGGCTGCAAAACCTGCATGCTCTTGGTGATGGACTTTTCAATTCACTGTCTGGAAAATGACCCCTACGGCAGGAATTTTGGGGGCAGAGTTCTGCTTTGTGGGCCTCCTGATTTTATGGTGTACAGTTATCAACTCTTTGTTCTTCCTACTACCTTTTCCTGGTAAGTAGAGGGAACATAAAAGAATCACATGGTGGCCAGAGAAAACATTTACCCCCCCCCGATCATTTTGATTTTAAAACAAACAAAAAACAATGCTTCTCTCCCTCATTGTGGCAAAGTTCGCTTCAGAATATAATTACAAAGATAATGAAGGATCTCTCGCTTATGCTTTTCGTTTATTTGGTAGGTCAGTCAAATTAAGTGCACTTATTTCCGAATAAGTGCCATGGCCACCATTTGCAACTGCTTTCTTCCTTGCAATCCTGTAAAATGTCACCAATGTTTTGCACCTGAAGTACTTCTCTGGCTCTCTCTCTGGCCCTTCTGGCTCATTGCATGCTTCCAGTGGGGTTCCTCAGCAGCAAAAGAGGTAGCTGCTCTGTCGTATGCCCATTTGCTTCCTGAGCGTGCCATTTGTCAGGTGTCAGTTTAAAGAGACAAACCTATCTAGCCCATCTCTGGAACTGTGGATGGTTTAGAAAGAAAATGGATTTAAACAATAGGAGTGATAATATTTAGTTCAGGCAGCGATGGAGCTGAACTCGATGCTCTATTCCAAGCAGGGTAGATTTATGACCTCGGAGCAGCAGTCAAGTAAAACATTCTTGTATTATTTTTTTTCCTCCCCCCCCTTTCCCCCTTCCTAACATATAAGGCAAGCGGTGAGGAGTGATATTGTGTACAAGGCTATTACACTTTCTCTTTGGCCTGTTTAATGTCCTTGACACATACCAATTTCATCCAGCGACAGCAAGTATGCAAATTGGCGAAAAGCTCCATTAGGTTGTTCGAGGCTAGGGAGACCCATCTGTCAGTGCCTGTGACATTTCCTAGCCTGGATCCTCATGTGGGAAACTGTCCTTGAGATACCCAGACAGATGAGTTTCCTCTAGTGTCTAATGTTCTCGGAATCTCTAAGGAAGTAGTCATACATTTTTTATTGCCTTGACACTTTCGGTGATATGTGGTTCCCCTCCTTTTGCGCACATGCACAGAGCATTGGTAGAGACAAAAATATATATTAAAAAAGAGGAATGGGGGAGGTTTGTATCTTTCTGCAGGGATCGCCTTGTTCCTGGACAGTGTTTCTACGAGAAATCTAAATAATGTCTAGGAATGTGGGCAACAGGTTACTTTAACGAATTGCCTACCATCTTGATGCTTGGCTGTTTGACGAAGGATTTAAAGCAGGGAGATGGGGAGCAAAACAGATCTGCAGCCGGCCAGAATGAGACACCAGTTCGGTGAGACACCAGTTCGGTGTACCGTATTTTTCGCCCTATAGGACACACTTTCCCCCCTCCAAAAATGAAGGGGAAATGTGTGTGCGTCCTATGGGGTGAATGCAGGCTTCAGGAAGCTATCCGCAAGCCTTGGGAGCCCATGGGAGTTGCCACCGGGCTCCCAAGGCTTGCAGACAGCAGCCTGCATCCCGAAGCCTGGGACGTGCTGAGCAGCGTGCACCGGGCTTTGGGCAGATATCCACAAACTTGGGGAGCATGGTAGGAGTTCCCGCCGGGCTCCCCAAGCTTGCGGATAGCAGCCTGTTCTGGGGGCTGGGGTCGGGGGGAAGCTCGGGCTTCCCCTACCCCAGCCCCGTGCCTGGGGGGGGGATTTTTTTTTTCTTTATCCCCCCCCCAAACTAGGTGTGCCCTGTGGGCCGAAAAATACGGTATGTCTTTGCAGAAGAGCAGGATGTTAATGTCCTAATGTCTGATAAGAGATTCCTCTATTAACTGAAAGTATCTGGTCTCTTGGGGCCTGTCCCTTGGGTAGCACAAGGTGTGCTGTGGATGAATATGCCCTTGTTGCAATCTTAGACCTTTGGTCCTCCCAGCCACCTGTCTCGCAGCAGAGTGAGCACTCAGCTGCACATCGTTGTTTAGATACATGTAAGGCATCCCAAAGTGTTTCTATTTTCTTAAATGCCAACCCCCCCTCCACAGAAAAATAATGGCTTTATCATATCTCAGAAGACATCGAGTCTATGCAAGCCTCCCCCCCAAAAAAGACCAGGATTGATTTGGCAATCCCAGTGACAGCGTTGGCCAGAGACATTTTGGCACCTGAGGTGCACCCCAGAATGGGACACCCCCCTTCCTGCAAGGGAAGGAGAGGTGAGTGAAGATCAGAATCAGGAAGGGTCAACCTTGGGATCTGCTGCCCCTGTGGACCCTGCTGTCTGAGGCACTTCAGCAAACGTTTTTACAAACCGTGCACCTCCAAAATCATATTGATTAGTTAGTCACTAGGCAAGGTGAGGCCAGATAACTAATCAATATGATTTTGGAGGTGCACGGTTTGTAAATAATAATAATAATAATAATAATAATAATAATAATAATAATAATAATTTATTTATTTATTATTTATACCCCGCCCATCTGGGCGGCTTCCAGAAAAATATTAAAATACTGTAATACATCAAACATTAAAAGCTTCCCTAAACAGGGCTGCCTTCAGATGTCTTCTAAAAGTCTGGTAGTTGTTGTTCTCTTTGACATCTGATGGGAGGGCGTTCCACAAGTTTCCTGTAACTTGCCTTCTCACAGTGAGGGAACCACCAGAAGGCCCTCGGTGCTCGACCTCAGTGTCCGGGTAGAACGATGGGGGTGGAGATGCTCCTTCAGATATACTGGACCAAGGCCGTAAAGACGTTTGCTGAAGTTAGCGTGCTGATCTGCAAGCGGAAATAAGGATTTAAGGCAGCCTACCTGGAACAGGCCCGGCGCTGCTTCACTGGCTTGAAAGTATGCCGGCGTGTGTGCCTTGCTGTGCGCACTGGAATCCCTAGAGGGAAATTATAGCAATAACAGCAATTCTGTACCTTCGCTACAAATCCACAGAGGCACCGAAGGAAAGGAGCCACTCACTTGCTTCTACTTTTTCTGCCAGGTCGCAAGGGTAAGATGATGCTTTTGTTATTTCCACAAAGGAAGGATGGAAACAAAGCTTTATTCAATGAGCTTTGAGAAGGTAGATAAAAATAGTGCATCAGAAGAAACTGCAGTGGGTGATTGGAAGAATTGGTAGGCAAGGGGTGGGAAGCGAAATGTTGTGGGGTTTTTTCTTCCTGTGTGAAATCAAAGGAGAAAAATACAACGTTCCTCTTCCCCATATGTTAGATCAGCAAGACTGCACGTTATCAACAGAATATCATTTGGAGGTGTATCTTATATGTGACAGCTCCTTTTTTAATTTCCTCATGGTGACATGTAAGAAGCCTGAATACAATACTGTGAGCAAAACAGCTAGCCAGACGTTCGTGCCAGCAGTGTTCAGATGCACGAGATAATTGTAGCATTGTCCACAGCAGATGCCCTGCTCTTCTGTCTGGCAGTTTCCTTGTCCATTGTGCAGATACTTTTCTAGCTCATCTATTTTGATGGTGCTAATATTTCATATCCATCAGAAACTGGACTTTTTGCATGGATATTTACATAATTTGAAAAGCAATGGAAGTCTTAAATTAACTTTTACATCAGTTTTCGGCATACCGTTAGAATATTCAATGTCTTTATAAAGGTGTGGTAACCATAAATATTCAGTGTATTGAAATAGGTAGTCATAAAAACATTTTAAATTTTTTTTAATAAGATATGTAGAATTATGAGACGAAGAATGCAAAGTTCTGAGACAATGTTGCTTCGTAATTGTTAACTATTATTAAAAGAAATGCAGTCTTCATATAAACATACAGTGGTACCTTGGTTTTAGAACAGCTTAGTTTATGAACAACTTGGAAATAGAACGCTGCAAACCCAGAAGTAGGTGTTCCCATTTGTGAACTTTGCCTTGGAAGCAGAACATATTCCGCTTCCTGTTGAGTGTGTTCTGTTTGTAAATGGAGTCCCCCGCTGGTAATCAGAGGTTTCCTGCTGGCTCTGTCAGCAACACAGAGGTGATATTTGGAGGTTTTGTTTTTGCTAATATTTTGCATTTGTGTGGCTTTTTCGTTTTTTTTACTGTGACTTGTTCTTTGTTTTATGGGACTGACTTGTGACTGTGGCTTGTTACTTCGTTTTTGTGACTGTGTGGAATCCATTCCAGCTACTGGTTGATTGTGTGACTGCAGAAATGGATAAAAGCAAACAATGACTATCATCAGTGCACATAAGAATTAAAAATATATATATATCATCTACAATACTATCTTATTTATTTTATAGTACAGTACATTGATTATTGCTTTCATTTTATGGATCAATGGTCTCATTAGATAGTAAAACTCATGTTAAATTGCTGTTTTAAGGGTTGTTTTTAAAAGTCTGGAACGGATTAATCCATTTTGCGTTACTTTCTATGGGAAAGCATGCCTTGGTTTTGGAATGCTTTGGTTTTGGAACAGATTTCCGGATTGGATTAAGTTTGGGAACCAAGGTACCACTGTCTTCTTCCATTGTGTTAATCCTGATTGGGGGGGAAATCTGTAAGAGTATGAGTCATGGGGGTGGGAATCTGGAATTATTTCTCCCAGAGTTCTGATTAGTATGATTTCTGATTTGTAAAAAATAATTACCGTATTTTTCGCTCTATAAGACGCACCAGACCATAACACGCACGTAGTTTTTAGAGGAGGAAAACAAGAGAAAAAATATTCTAAATGAAACAGTGGGTGTATGATTTTTGTGGTTCATGCTGTGGCCACAGACATGTGATCTGACAGTGAGTTTGGAGTAGCCCAATGCAAAAATCCTGAGGATCCATGCTTTGTAACCACGTTTTTGCACCACTGCGACCCTAGGCAAAAGTGGGTGCGTGATTTTTTTGGTGCAAGCTGTAGCCATGGACATGCTATGTGATCTGATGGTGAATTTGGGGTGACCCAATGCAAAAATCCTGAGGATCCATGTGGATCCATGCTTTGTAACCATGTTTTTGCACCATTGCAGCCCCAGGCAACAGTGGGTGCGTGATTTTTTTGGTACAGACTGTAGCCATGGACATGCTATGTGATCTGATGGTGAATTTGGGGTGACCCAATGCAAAAATCCGGAGGATCCATGTGGATCCGTGCTTTGTCACCACGTTTTAAATGGGGAGGGAAGGAAAAACACAGAGAATGCAGGGGAGGGGTTTAACAGGGTGGGGGAGGAAAGGAAAGCAAAAGTTCCCCCCACCCAAGCCAGCCCCCCCCTCTCCCACCTGCATGTTTTTCGGCTGCCTGCGAGTCCCTAGAGCACGGAGAGGAGGAGGTGGTGGGCTGGAGCCTGCACGCAGTGTGACTAGAAAAGAATTAGAAGGAAGGACTCGATCCTTTCCTTAACCCTCTGCTTGCCAGGAGGGCAGGGGATTCTCTGCTCTTTGTTGAGTTTGAGCAAACGCAGCAACAGAAGCGGGTGGGCAGTAAGACCCTGAGGCAGAATGCAGGAAAGCAGCAGCTTCCGCCTTCCCTCCGCCCGCCCGCCCGATCTTATTTTTGCCTGATTTTTGACTATTTTTGCCCCTGCGCTCTGGCGAGTCAGCTCCAGGGACCACACATTCACTCAATAACATGCACAGACATTTCCCCTTACTTTTTAGGAGAAAAAATCTGCATGTTATAGATCGAAATTTACGGTATGTGAAATGGATGGAGATTTATCTCCCGTGTGAGCATACGGATGGACAGCTCAGCCCATGTCTGGACCATGTCCAGTGCACCTGTATATATTCATAAATCCATTCTTGTCTGTTCTATATTATTATTTTTTGTTTTTTAAAAAGATAAATATTATACATACATACACACACACACACACACACACAAACATACACACTGTATAAAGATTTTATATGTAAAATAAATATTTTATCTTAGGCTACATGCATTGAAAGCACATGGCTTTCCCCCAAATAATTAAGGGAAATGGAATTTCCTTCTCACAGAGCTACAATTCCCAGCACCCTTAGCAAACTACAGTTCCCAGGATTATTTGGAGGGAAGGTATGCACTTTAAATGTATGGTGTTTATGCAGTCTCTCAATGTATGCTGTTGTAGATAACTGTATCAGAAAATTTAGAGAAGTGCAAAATCTGAAGGTTAATTCTGCGTATTAGTCTGGGAAGTGAAAATTAGGTCAATTCCTTTAGGAATGACATTTCCCTCCATCCCTAGTTTGCACACATGCACACATATTCACACACACACCTAGAACCTAAACATGGATGCAGACTTTCCCCCCTGATTTGCTTTTAAAAAGGTAAAGGGACCCCTGACCATTAGGTCCATTTGTGACCAACTCTGGGGTTGCGGTGCTCATCTCGCTTTATTGGCCGAGGGAGCCGGCATACATCTTCCAGGTCATGTGGCCAGCATGACTAAGCCGCTTCTGGCGAATCAGAGCAGTGCACGGAAACGCCGTTTACCTTCCCGCTGGAGCGGTACCTATTTATCTACTTGCACTTTGACGTGCTTTCGAACTGCTAGGTTGGCAGGAGCAGGGACCGAGCAACAGGAGCTCACCCCGTCGCGGGGATTTGAACCGCTGACCTTCTGATCGGCAAGTCCTAGACTCTGTGGTTTAACCCACAGCGCCTCCTTTGGGGGAACCATTTATTCCAGGAAGCAACCAGATAGTGATGGAAACCCTACATCATGTGATATTTGCATTCAAACCAAGAAAAACATTTCTTGAGCAGACTACTGCTGAACTGTTGCTGGTAAAATGATAGCTATTAATTTCCTCCATGAATCACTGCACCGAGGACAGTTTTGAAACGAATGCTAAGAAGATGTCTTTTTTTTTTTTTACATTAATGCAAATTACCAGTACTAAATGCTTGCTAATAGACGTTAACAGCAAAGGATGTTGTTGTGTATTTATTTATTTTAGTGGGGGGGGCAGACTGGTTTTGTTTCAAGAAGACTAAAGAGGTTATATGATGGCTTGTTATAAAGAAGCCTGGAAGGTAAATGTGTCAAAAGCACCACATTAAACAAATATCCAAATGACAATAAAGCCTTTAATTTTCCTCGCTACCGTCTCATTTCCCCCATTTTTAATAAAAATCTTTTGCCACTCTTTGAGTTAATTATTGGTTTATGGTAAATGTGTTGCTCTCAAAATACAAGCCAACCATTTAATGCTCTCTTTTTCTTACTGCTATTGTGTTACTATAATACCAGAATAACATTATTGTGGCAATATATGTGATAAGTGCAGCCTAATCCACAGGAATGGTCTACCCCATAATAAAGCTGTTAGGCTTTAAGGTACTGCATGACATGATTCTGAATATAAGGATCAGTTTTCCCATCTCTCTCTCTCTCTCTCTCTTTTGTATTAGATTTTGTGATCTTGTCTTGACTGATGAAAGGTAAGGGACATGGGTACTGTCAGGGCTGCCTCAGGTCTCAGCTCACAAAAGACCAACGCCAGGTTCTTCTTATATACAAGGATGTTTATTGCAGTTCATTGTTGCTTTCACAACCGAGGCGCGCAGCCCCGCGTCTCTTAGCCTAGACGTTTTAAGTCCCCTCTGAATTGGTCCCGCCCCTACACCAGCTTAAGAGGCTTGTGCTAGTCCACCTCTTCCTGTCTTTCCTTTTCCACAGGGTCTTTCTGCCCCCCTGGGTCCCTTCTCTCCTGCTCTCTCCTGAAGCGGATTCCTCAGATGCCTGTTCCCCCCTCCTTCGTGCTTTGGGGCCAGGCTCCTCCTCCGGGCTCTCTCCATTTCCGCGCGCCTCCACATTTGAACTTGGCGCGCGTTCGCTACCCCTGACCTTCCTCTTGACACTTACACTACTCCCTGTACTACTCTCCGCCTCTTCCGGCAGGACATTCTGCCCCGATCTCCTTCCCCTGTCTCCTTCCTGCTCTGCTCCGTGTGTCACACTGGGAACTCCACTCTCTTCACTTCGTTCCTGCTGGGAAGCCGGCCCCGATCTCCCACTCCCACTCGGGGTTTCCCTGCTGCTTCCCTGCTCCTGGCATGTCCCCCCTGTGAACCCCCTTGGCCTGACTAGGGGCGCCCCCTTCTGGGAATCCTCCGATTCACTTGAGAGACTCATGGAAGACCTCAAGTCATTGTCCTCCTTTTCCTCACAGTCCTGGGATTCTTCCCCATCGCTCTCCGTCTCCCCCCTCACCTGTGCCTCTGTCCCTGAACCCCTGACAGGTGCTAACATTTTAAGGATACTCCATGAGGTTGCCTGGTCTAGTGCAGAACTGAGCTTGCTCTCATTCACAAATTTTTGATATTGACAAATTGTCGATACTGGAGCCATCTTAAGCAGATTTCCATTAGTTATTCATAAAAACAGCCTGCTGAATTAGCCCAGTGGCCCATCTAGTCCGTCATCCTTTTCTCACAATAGCCAACCAGATGCCTGTGAACCTACAATACTACACACACACACACACACACACACACACACACACACACACATATCTATATATAATGAAAACCATTCATCTAGCCAAGTGTTGTCTTCTTGAGCTGGAAGGTTGCTCTCCAAAGTCCCAGGCAAAGGAGCTTCCAGAAATCCTTTGTGTTAAAAACAAATAAAAACCTGCCATTCGAACTGGTTTCTGATGCAGCCCAACAAAGGAAGTTCTAGTCTCCTTTGGGAGAGGTAGAAAACTTATGTCAAATTTTTTTTGACTTTTCCAAACTTCTTTTGCTTTCCCAGTGCTTCTCAAATATTTCGTATGTTTCCCTAACAAACCTTGAAAATTGCCTTGTATTTTGCTTTAGACGAAAGTTACAACCACCTTTAGTCCCAGATTTGATCAACATTGGCCATTATATGATATTATTTCCCAGACTGGAGCAGCTAATGCTGGTGAGATTTGTATGACTATACCCTAATGAGCAGTTGCATTCATGTTGATACCAGGTCTGTCAGGTGGTCTCTCCTGAGAAATTTGGCTATTCTTTTTGTTTTCCTTGAAATATCTTCATTGTTTCACCTGAGGTAAAAGGTAAAGGGACCCCTGACCTTTCGGTCCAGTCGTGGCAGACTCTGAGGTTGCGGCGCTATTCTCACTTTATTGGCCGAGGGAGCCGGCGTACAGCTTCCGGGTCATGTGGCCAGCATGACGAACCAGAGCAGCGCACGGAAACGCCGTTTACCTTCCCACTGGAGTGGTACCTATTTATCTACTTGCACTTTGACGTGCTTTCGAACTGCTAGGTTGGCAGGAACAGGGACCGAGCAACGAGAGCTCACCCCGTTGCGGGGATTCGAACTGCCGACCTTCTGATCGGCAAGCCCAAGAGGCTCTGTGGTTTAACCCACAGTGCCACCTGTGTCCCATTTCACCTGAGGAGGGACCTCTAAATTAACTTCAGCACGTCTTTCTGTGTCACCTCTAATTCTCCTTGTTTTTCAGCAATGGAAAAAAGTACCAGCACCTCAGCCGCAGGGGGTTGAGATTACTACACTCTGAACATTAGGAATGGTTCTGAATTGATTGTCTCACTTCTGTGCTTATCCAGCACTGCTTTGGACTCCTTTGTCTTGATTTTATTATTTTTAATTTTTATTTTGTCCTTGTTTGATCTACTTCTTTGTATTTCATCCATGTCTTAGCTTCGCAGAAACTTCCAGTTTCTCCACTTAGTTTTATCTCTCTGTTCATCTTTTCCAAAACTGACCAAGTTCTCGACATACTCTGGCTATGACTCCAGGATGAACCCTTAGTATTCAGTTCTGCCAAAATGGCTCCTATTTTCACTGCCAAGACACTTCTGCAATCATTAGTATCTCTTGCCTTAATTACTGTAATCTTGTACTGTCTGTCCTTCCTACTTTTAAAGGTCGTAAATCTTTCTAAACTAAAGCAACACAGGGGTTGTGAATTTTTTCTCTTAGCATAGCTGAAAATATCTGCCACTTGATGGACAAGCAAAGTTGCTTCCTAACTCCTGTTTCCCATTCAGTTCACCCTCAAAGCTTCTTTTTAAAAAACTTATAAAAGTGATAGAATTTTATACTACTGTTTTCTCCAGACTGTCAGGTATTAGTTATAAACCTTTTATTAAAGAACCCACAAATTATTCCTCTTGACTGGCTAGCCCAGTCAAAACAGTTAGTGTGAAGAAAAAATGCAGTTTTGAAATGAAAAATAAATGGTTTTTTTTATAGGAACTGGAGCTCACATAAAACACAGGATGTGTTTTTAAGAAATATCCTCAAGATAGTTCTCTTGGTGCTGCCCCTCTGCCTTAGTCTCTCTGCTTAGGAGGCAAAAAGAGCTTCAATTACACTCAGAAGTGGGGTTTAAACGATCAAATTTATTGTCAGGTCGCAGTGCGAGGGGCGTGACAAAAACATTCATGGGAATCAATTCAGGAATCAATTCATGTGATCATGAACTGGAAATCAGTTGCAATCGAGGTCTAATTAATTTTAAGTCAAATTCCAATCAGGTTGATTAATTGAATGCACCTTAAAAATCACAAATTACCCCAATCGTTCATCCAGTTAATTGTGAACTCTTTCAAGTTTTCATGCAAATGAAATGAACGTACACGCCATAGAAAACAGTGAAAGTTAGGAAATAGTAAGGTAGCATGGAACCAGTGGTGAAATTGAATCACGGCTGGAGTTTAATCTGGACTCTGCCTCCACGAAGAAAAGGCAGGTGCTTCACACATTAATAAGTAAAAAGGTAAAGGGACCCCTGACCATTAGGTCCATTCGTGACCGACTCTGGGGTTGCGGCGCTCATCTCCCTTTATTGGCCGAGGGTTGGCAGGAGCAGGAACCGAGCAACGGGAGCGCACCCCGCCGCGGGGATTTGAACCGCCGACCTTCTGATCAGCAAGTCCTAGGCTCTGTGGTTTAACCCACAGCACCACCCACGTCCCTTTTAATAAGTAGGTGTAGGCAAAAGAAGTGGTTCTGGCTGCCAGACAGAGGGATAAGAAAAGGGCAAGAAGTATTTTAAAAATGAATAGAAGTCTTGCGACAGACAACGCCAAGAGCATCTCTAGTTTCAAGCCAGATGGGAGGAACTTGAAAACTAATGTCGCTTCTGGGAGCACCAAAATCGAAAGTTTCCAGGAAGCAACAAGTTCCTGCCCCAAGCTAGTGGTCAGTACAAATTCCACCTGGGCCCAGGATGCCAGCAATGGAGATGGACAAAGCATGAATTAAGTCATGTCTACAGTAAGGGAATTTATGCCTGGTAACTGACCTAACAGTTCAATTGGTGGTGGGGATTTCCAAGAAAAGTTTGATAGATACCTCCAGCTTTCTTCCTATGCGTGACAAGATTCAGACCCAGGAATTTGAAAAGGCACATACAGCAGTGGCTTAAAGCTTTTTAGCCTTATAAACATAAAGCTGGTCTGTTGATCAAATGACAGAAATCCACTAATATTTTTCAGTTTTGCTTCTTTCTTTTTTTGAGAATGGCCATCCTGTCAAGTTCCCGGGTTCTTTATTTGCATTTAAAGAGATCCCAATAACAGCATAATAACATTTGGTGTGAACTAAACAGGAAATTTAGTTCACAACATGATTTGGAAAGTGGTCCAGTTTGGCTTGGATGGTTTTGCTGGCTGCTTGCTCATTTTGCTTTTTGGTCTGAATCAGAATTTCGCCTCAGGAAAAGCAAAGTTCTGTTTCTCCCCATTCACTGTTAGAGGATATAAAGAAGTCTACAAATCCATTACCTTTTGACTGAATTGGATGAAATTTGCAGACATTGTAGCCTCTCACCCACTGCCTATGAGAGGCCAAAACATTTTGAATTTCAGACAAATAGGTGCAGGGATTTTTGTGCTGGGCACCTTATAAATTTTGCTTTGCTTAATTTTAACAGAACCACTTATAAGCTACTACATTTCCCCCAGAACTAGATTGAATTTGACAGTATGCTAGTCCATTCTGAGGGGATAAATAAAGTTAAAAAAAGACTAGTGGATGCATAGAATTTCTTGCAAGGACAGCACTGAAGAGTTTAGGAGTGGCTAAAAATGATTCACATATCCCCCTCCTATGCCGTTTGGTGGGCAATTCATATGAAAATAAGCTGTACTATAGAAGTGCCCCTGGACAGTGGACAAGTTCCTTCCTTCTGCATTCCTCTGAGAAGCACTGTGATCGGAAGTAAGTGCATCCTGCAAAAAATCAAATCAAATCCCTGATTAGAAACTAGAATTGTCATACAGAAAAACACAACCCCTCCTCTCTCCCTTGCTCCTTGCTCCTGTCTTTATATGAATAGTTTGGGGAAATGTAATGATTTTAGGAGCACTGATGTGGCTCCAAGTCTTGGGTTGAGGACTCCTCAGAGGATACCCACATTGCCTTAGATAAGCCCCCCAGTCACTCTGAACCAGCCTGAACTAGTTCATCATCAAACCTTTATTGGCATCACTTACAAACATTCAGAATGAATAGGCCAATGTGACCTTGTCACCATTTCAACAGTACAGTCATTTTCCAAAGGGAAGAAGAGGCAAGCAATCTATTTCATCTCTGTGGGTCTCCAGCAAGGGCAGGATCCTGTAGCGCACTTCGGCGACAAAAAATCAAATCATAGAATCATAGAATCATAGAGTTGGAAGAGACCACAAGGGCCATCGAGTCCAACCCCCTGCCAAGCAGGAAACACCATCAGAGCACTCCTGACATATGGTTGTCAAGCCTCTGCTTAAAGACCTCCAAAGTAGGAGACTCCACCACACTCCTTGGCAGCAAATTCCACTGTCGAACAGCTCTTACTGTCAGGAAGTTCTTCCTAATGTTTAGGTGGAATCTTCTTTCTTGTAGTTTGGCTCCATTGCTCCGTGTCCGCTTCTCTGGAGCAGCAGAAAACAACCTTTCTCCCTCCTCTATGTGACATCCTTTTATATATTTGAACATGGCTATCATATCACCCCTTAACCTTCTCTTCTCCAGGCTAAACATGCCCAGCTCCCTTAGCCGTTCCTCATAAGGCATCGTTTCCAGGCCTTTGACCATTTTGGTTGCCCTCTTCTGGACACGTTCCAGTTTGTCTGTGTCTTTCTTGAATTGTGGTGCCCAGAACTGGACACAGTACTCCAGGTGAGGTCTGACCAGAGCAGAATACAGTGGCACTATTACTTCCCTTGATCTAGATGCTATACTCCTATTGATGAGGCCCAGAATTGCATTGGCTTTTTTAGCTGCCGCGTCACACTGTTGGCTCATGTCAAGTTTGTGGTCAACCAAGACTCCTAGATCCTTTTCACATGTACTGCTCTCAAGCCAGGTGTCACCCATCTTGTATTTGTGCCTCTCATTTTTTTTGCCTAAGTGCAATACTTTACATTTCTCCCTGTTAAAATTCATCTTGTTTGTTTTGGCCCAGTTTTCTAATCTGTCAAGGTCGTTTTGAAGTGTGATCCTGTCCTCTGGGGTGTTAGCCACCCCTCCCAGTTTGGTGTCATCTGCAAATTTGATCAGGATGCCCTTGAGTCCATCATCCAAGTCGTTGATAAAGATGTTGAATAAGACCGGGCCCAAGACAGAACCCTGTGGCACCCCACTAGTCACTCTTCTCCAGGATGAAGAGGAACTATTGATGAGCACCCTTTGGGTTCGGTCAGTCAGCCAGTTACAAATCCACTGAGTGGTAGCATAGTCAAGACCGCATTTTACCAGCTTCTTAACAAGAATATCATGAGGCACCTTGTCAAATGCCTTACTGAAATCAAGGTAGGCTATATCCACTGAGTTCCCTTCATCTACCAGGCTTGTAATTCTGTCAAAAAACGAGATCAGGTTAGTCTGACATGACTTATTTTTCAGAAATCCATGCTGACTATTGGTGATCACAGCATTCCTTTCTAGGTGTTCACAGACTGTTTTCTTAATGATCTGCTCCAGAATCTTCCCTGGTATTGATGTCAGACTGACTGGGCGGTAATTATTTGGGTCCTCTCTTTTCCCCTTTTTGAAAATAGGGACAACCTTTGCCCTCCTCCAGTCTGCCGGGACTTCGCCTGTTCTCCAGGAATTCTCAAAGATGACTGCCAGTGGTTCTGAGATCACATCTGCCAGTTCTTTTAATACTCTTGGATGCAGTTCATCTGGCCCTGGAGACTTGAATACATCTAAACTAGCCAAGTATTCTTGTACTATCTCCTTAGTTATTCTGGGCTGTGTTTCCTTTGCTGAATCATTTGCTCCAAATTCTTCAGGTCGGGCATTGTTTTCTTTATCGGAGAAGACTGAGGCAAAGAAGGCATTGAGGAGTTCAGCCCTTCTGTGTCCCCTGTTTGCATTTCACCATCTTCTCCTCTGAGTGACCCCACTGTTTCTTTGTTCTTCCTTTTGCTACGAACATACCCATAAAAGCCTTTTTTGTTGCTTTTAACCTCTCTAGCAAGCCGGAGTTCATTCTGTGCTTTAGCTTTTTTGACTTTGTGTCTACACGTGCTGGCTATTTGTTTGAATTCCTCTTTGGTGGTTTCCCCCCTTTTCCATTTTTTGTACACATCCTTTTTTAATCTTAACTCAGTTAAAAGTTCTTTAGATAGCCACCCTGGCTTCTTTAGGCACCTTCCATGTTTCCGTCTCATTGGTATTGCCTGACGTTGTACTTTTACTATCTCCCTCTTAACAAACTCCCAGCCATCATGAACTCCCTTTCCTTTTAGTATTACTGTCCATGGGATCTCACCCAGCACTTCCCTAAGTTTTATGAAGTCGGCTTTCTTAAAGTCAAGAAATTGAGTCCTAGTATGCTTGGCTGCTCCTTTCCGCTGTATAGTAAACTTCAGAAGAGCATGATCACTCGCGCCTAATGATCCTTCCACTTCTACCCCACTAACCAGGTCATCAACATTGGTTAGGACCAGATCTAAAATGGCTGTTCCTCTTGTTGCTTCTCCCACTTTCTGGACAATGAAGTTGTCTGCAAGGCCAGTGAGGAATCTGTTTGACCTTATGCTCTTGGCTGAGTTTGACATCCAACAAATATCCGGGTAATTGAAGTCCCCCATTACTACTATCTCCCTTCCTTTTGCATGCTTGGCCATCTGTTCCAGGAAGGCATCATCTATGTCCTCCGTTTGGCTTGGGGATCTATAGTAAACTCCCACAATGAGGTCTCTGTTATTCTTCTCTCCCTTAATTTTGACCCAAATGCTCTCACTTTGGCTTTGAGGTTCTAAATCTTGGATCTCTTCACAGGTATACACATCCCTGACATATAACGCCACTCCTCCTCCTTTCTTGTCTGGTCTGTTTCTCCGAAATAGATTGTATCCCCCCATTATTACATTCCAATCGTGGGACTTATCCCACCAGGTTTCAGTGATGCCTATTATGTCATATTTAGTTTGCTGTACCAAGAGCTCAAGCTCATCTTGTTTATTTCCCATGCTTTGCGCATTAGTGTACAGACATTGAAGTCCATTAATCCTTCCCCCATGTCTCTTATTTAAGGATTTTTTCTTAAGCTACTGAGGATCTTAGCTACTGTCTTGGTGAGCTCCTGGTCTCTCCCCTGTAATAAGAAGCGTATAACCTCTGTCTCTGGTTTCCATGTTGGAATACATTTTGTTGTTGTTGTTGTTTAGTCATGTCCGACTCTTCATGACCCCATGGACCAGAGCACGCCAGGCACTCCTGTCTTCCACTGCCTCCCGCAGTTTGGTCAGACTCATGTTTGTGGCTTCGAGAACACTGTCCAACCATCTCGTCCTCTGTCGTCCCCTTCTCCTTGTGTCCTCCATCTTTCCCAAAATCAGGGTCTTTTCCAGGGAGTCTTCTCTTCTCATGAGGTGGACAAAGTATTGGAGCCTCAGCTTCAGGATCTGTCCTTCCAGTGAGCACTCAGGGCTGATTTCCTTCAGAATGGAGAGGTTTGAGCTTCTTGCAGTCCATGGGACTCTCAAGAGTCTCCTCCAGCACCATAATTCAAAAGCATCAATTCTTCGGCGACCAGCCTTCTTTATGGAATACATAGAGGGTCTAAGAATTGTTGGCAGAGATCATCATACATTTTACATTTAAGGGCCATGTGAGCTAGAGTTTCCACCAGGTGGGCATCACATGGGCAGATCCTATCTCCTTCTGCCATACCCGCAAACTACCCCAAAGGAGGTTAGAAGGATTAGAATTGAACCTAGCCAGCGAAAAAGCCCTTCTTTCTTGTGGGTTAAATAAAAATTGTAAATAATTAAGGTTAAATTCCTGCACCCAAGAGAGTTGAAAATAAAGAGGGGAACATGTTTTTTTCCGCAGCTAAGATTAGTTCCTGGCAGTCTATGTCCCACATCCTAGTTTTTAACATGACCTTTGCGATTGGGAAAGCCACAGCACCCAGGAGATCCTCTGAAAGCCTGAGTCGCCGTATCTTTGTGCATTAGGCACAGTTGTAGCCCTGGGGAAGGGAAGGAGTCTAAGACAACTTTGCTAAGTAAAGTATCTTTGTCTGCTGAAAAACAAATGTTTAGTGAGCATGAAAGAAAACTCGTACCTGAACTAGTTCAATCTACACTCGCTCACGTGTGTTTCTTCTGTAAATAGCAGCTTTGGAGAAGCCTGGGCAGCCTCACACATTTTCTCACCATGCTGAGGTCCCAACGAAAAGCACTCGCCTAAATTTCGGAGGAAGTTTCCATTCACAACAATGGCACATTCCCTTGAGATGCAAACAGCAGCTTCGGAGAAGAGGCTTTTGTCAAGACCCTGGCAGGGTTTGTGTGAGAGAGTTAAACTTCCTCACCCACCAAGGTCCTGACGATATTCAGGCTTCCCTAGCACTATTTACATATCATAAATATGCATGTTAATTGCATTCACACAAATAACGTCTCATTGTTTCAAGATGCTTCATAACAAACAATTAATTAAAAGTAATAGTAGTAGTATTAGTATTAACCTACTCACCCTTATATGTTGTGTTCCTGTGCTGTTACTGGTTTGCATTTGGATAATATAATCCACTAAGAATCTTAGCCCTAGTACCTTCATTTTTCTTACGTTGCTTACTAGAGTTTGGTGAGGTATAAAATTTGATTAGAGAATTAGCTGCGTAAGCATAAAAGTGTGTTTGCAAATGTTCCCTTTGGCATAATCTTTTGCCCATTTTCACTCAGTGATATATCATTGTGAGTGCAATTATCCATTAGGGATCTTGTGCTTCTGTTTCTGTTTCTGTTTCGTTGCTTTGTTGTTTTGTAGGGTCAATTTGAGCGTTGTGCCTAGGGAGGTGGAATGTTTTTGCTTTTAATTTCATTGAACATTGGGGCTTCCTCAGATGTTACCACTTATTGCAAAGGCATAATGACCATCACCGAGTGTGCAATTGAACAAGGAAAAATAGCATGTGAGCCAAATGTTCCTCAATATGAGCTGCAGAAAATCTAATGGTTTCTGAAGAAGACTTAACAACCAGAGACTTGGTGGTATTTGTCATTGGCAAGACTCAGTAGTATTTCTGCCTTACACATGAACTTGCTTTGTACATCATGGTAAGCCATATAGAGGAGGTCCTTTTCTAAAAACAGGTCTTGTTTTGCTCCTTCCTGGTCTTTTTAACCATAGGACAAAAATTGGCTAGAGATCATGTTTAGAGATGAAAGACCATTACAGTGGTACCTTGGGTTACAGATGCTTCAGGTTACAGGCTCAACTAACCCAGAAATAGTACCTTGGGTTAAGAACTTTGCTTCAGGATGAGAACAGAAATCGCATGGTGGCAGTGGGAGGCCCCATTATTTAAAGTGGTACCTCAGGTTAAGAACAGTTTCAGGTTAAGAACGGACCTCCAGAACAAATTAAGTTCTTAACCTGAGGTACCACTGTACAGTGATCACCAGTTTGGATGATACACTAAGCTAACCTTTGGTTTAGCTTCTGTGTCGCCCGTTCAAGAAGACTGCCTGTTCCTTGTGATCAAATGAAGAGGCCCTTCCTTGTGTTCCCTCTATGGTGTGAGCATAGCTGGTAGGCAGGGCCTTCTTAGTGGTATCACCAGTATTGTGGAACCATTTACCCAGTGATGTCGAGATGGTCTCTTCTCTGGCTGCCATCTGTTGACTTGTGAAGACTTTTTCATATTGGCAGATTTTTCACCTGGGAGGCTAGGGATTTTTACTTGTCCACTTAGTGGATGAAGTTGTCATTTGCTGTGCCTGCCTATTTTATGATTTGCTGTTAATGCTGTTATATTATCATATGGTGAATCTGGGCTCCTCCAGATGACCTGTATATTGATCATTCATCCTGATTTGCTTGCACATAGCTGATGTGGAGGTTAGACAATGTATTATCTTTATTGAGCATTTATCCTGATTTGTGTGTTCATTCATCCCCCACTTTTCAGCGCATATCCTTGCCACTTTTCTAAGCACAAAAAAAAATCATTGAGCGGCAGAGTTCTTTAATCCACTTTATTGTGCCAACCTAAATGGAACCGATCTTTCAATCAGAGCTTCCCAAACCATGTGTTGTGACACATTATTGTGTCGGTTGCAGTGTGTAGGTGTGTCGCGCAAACACACCCCATGCTCCTCCCAGGGCTGGAAAGGGGTCAGTTAAACCTCTGGTTTACTAGTAAAACTGAATTACTGTGTCGCAAAATGATGCATGTCTAAAAAGTGTGTCACCAACATGAAAAGTTTGGAAAGCTCTTCTTTCAATGCTTTAAGCCACCTTCAGTAGTTTTGCAATAGCATTAATAGGGGGAGTATATCTTAAAATAATATACATTATAATAAAAAAGTAAAATAAATGTTGCAGTTCTGGAGGCATCACTGCTCCTATATTTGTTCCTTTGGCCTCTGGGAATAATAATCTCAAATCATTTTGGTAATCTGAGCTGTATTTCACTGTAAGAATGAGGTCCAAATACTTCTTTCCCTGAAGGTAGGAAGGTTTCCTGGGACCAGAGATGAAGGCATAAGAACTCTAGTTGCTACAGGAAGGTAGCCGATCAGGTCAATGAGGCTAATGCCTCATTATAGACTTTTTGGGGGGTTTGCTATATTAATGTCATCCTTCAATGCAAGGGAGTAGCAGAAGTTCACATTTCAAATCCTGCTGATGATCGTGCTGCCGGTCACTGAACTCTACTGGACATATTAGAATATGGGGCTGTTTATCCTCAAGCAAATCATCTCATTTAGTGTCAGGCTGCAACCCTTTATGAAACAGTTTTCTCTATCTTTAGCAAAGTTCAATGAAACTAATTATTTATACAGTGTAAATAAAAAAAGATATTGTCCAGCTGGGCAATGTGCTTTTACTGCTTATCTGTCAAGACCAGCAGCCCTGGCAAGTAAAAGGCTGAAATGTTTCATTTGAGCAGTGCCTCTTTCTCAGTTGCAAACCAGAGTAGTTCTTATCAATTCATTTGTCAATTGGTGAATTTCCGTGATTCTGCTATGAATTACATTTACCTAGATCTTACATATCCTTCCTGCTAGTGGCAACTCTCTCTGAAAGATAGCCATGGAAACCAAACAGTTGGCCTTTGGCATGCACCGGATTGCGTGAAAAGCACATACTTTCAGATAGAATTTTCCTAGGGGAAAATAACACTTTACAGGAAAAAAATAAGTGGCTTTTTTCTATTCTTCTATTCTCATCTCAAATGGTTGCTTTATAACAATATCTGGATGGAGCAAGATGTTTGTAAAGGCTGAACACTAGTCAACATTGTGTTCCTGTAAATTGCTAAGAGGAAGGTCAACTTGGTTAAAGAGGAGTTACGAACCCTACTCACAGTCCGTACCAGAATATAATCCCTTTCTATCCACTATAAAGACAATACTTCTGTTTTTGAATGCCCAGCAGGGCAACTCTGGGAGAGCTAAATGATCCCACTAAGTGGATTTATAAGGATGTTCTTCACAGAGAGAATTACAGCGTGATCTTCTCATATTCCTTCATACAATAAATACAGATGTGGTTATGCAAGCAATGGATGGTGCATATCGGACTCAACAGTGTTCATTCTTACATTGTGCAATGTTTTTTTAGTTTATTATGATAAGAATCAACATTCACTTCAAAGATATTGTGCGCAGGGCCATCTCACAGATAGACAAAGGTTAATATGTGCAAATGGCCAGTTGACCAAGGTTAGTTGTGGAGGCACTTGGAATATGCAGAGCTCCTCCAAAGCTGCTAAACTGATATCTGTCAAGGAAACAGAAGGTCAGGGTGAGAAAGCAAAAATCTTAAATGAGGACTGAGATTTTCATCTAGAGGTAACAGGTGGGGGGGGGGGAGAGAGAGCTGTCATCTGCTGTAAGGAAAGTATTTTAGTTATAAATCAGTAGAAGGGGGAAATGTTTGGGATCAAAGGTTTCTTACATAAAATGTGGACCGATATAACAGCGGTAAAACACTGCAGCTTTAGCCTCCTATCAGATGAAATGTTTTGCTTTATTTCCCCCCAACAAAACTGGCTCTCTTTCAGCATTGACGGATCATTAGCTATTGGATAAGGAAGCTGAAGCATTTCATTACTTCTGCTCATTGGCCAGTTTATTTACTGCAGAGTGCTCAAATGGAATGACTTGCTCTGTCTGTAGCCAGGTGAAATGAATCCAACAGTATGCTTTCCCTCATCTTTAAATAACGGGGAAGAGGGGGCACACATTTCAGTCCCCTGCCCCAAAGCTGGGTGGACTGAAATAATGAGTCACTCAAAACACTTCATTTTTAGTTAATATTTGGAATGGTGAAGCCCAACAATTCTATAATTAATCTGTCAGTCTCTCTCTCTCTCTCTCTCTTTTAACCCAATGATTTTTCAATTCTTTTAGAATAGGTATGCTGGACTATAGTTCTCATGTGTACAGTATTCCCACTTACCCCCCGTGAATGATTCAGCGTTTATAATGATACAGAGAACCCCCGTGGTTTGTGGAAACACTGGATTAGCCTGTGTTGCACGTGTCCTTCTTGAATCTCTTTAAAAGTTCTAGTTCTGTGATCCCTGCACCTCCTAGAGAGATTATCAGGGTGCCATGCACCATCCCATGTGCTTGCCATGCCACAGCCACTTATGGAAGGGTAATCAGAAGAGTACAGTGGTCCCTCGCAAGACGAAAAGAATTCGTTCCGCGAGTCTTCTCGTCTTGCGATGTTTTTCGTCTTGCGAAGCACGGTCCGTCGCAACTGCGCCTCTTCAAGCGGCTTTTTTAAAAAAAGCGCAAGACGTTTTCGTCTTGCGAAGCAAGCCCATAGGGAAATTCGTCTAGTGAAGCAACGCAAAAACGGAAAACCCTTTCGTCTAGCGAGTTTTTCGTCTTGCGAGGCATTCGTCTTGCGGGGCACCACTGTATTCAGGAAGCACTGGCAGCATAGCAGTGCATGTTTATGGCACCATGATGAACTTGGCAACTATCATAAGCTGCACCACTGGAGAATTGGGCAAAGCTATTTTATGAGATAGAGAGATGTGCATTTTAATTATTTATCCTCTCTCTCTCTATATATATATACATATGCATATGCATACTACTTGTGTTTTTAAAAAAGTGGTTTACATTCTAGGGATGAGACTCAGAGCAACTGTCCTTTGCACAGACCTAAAGGCATAAATCTATGTTCTTATCATTTGTTTAGAAAGCACTAAGGTGGGATTTTAGGGACGCGGGTGGTGCTGTGGGTTAAATCACAGAGCCTAGGGCTTGCTGATCAGAAGGTCGGCAGTTCAAATCCCCGTGACAGGGTGAGCTCCCGTTGCTCGGTCCCTGCTCCTGCCAACCTAGCAGTTCGAAAGCACGTCAAAGTGCAAGTAGATAAATAGGTACCGCTCTAGCAGGAAGGTAAACAGCGTTTCCGTGAGCTGCTCTGGTTTGCCAGAAGTGGCTTAGCCATGCTGGCCACATGACCCGGAAGCTGTACGCCGGCTCCCTCGGCCAGTAAAGTGAGATGAGCGCCGCAACCCCAGAGTCGTCCGCAACTGAACCTAATGATCAGGGATCCCTTTACCTTTACCTTTAAGGTGGGATTTTAGTAGCTGTGTTGATGCACATTTTCAGCCAGGTATATATTCAGGAATGGGGTACCACTATGGTCACAGGAATTGCTTCTGACTGTCTGTGATTAATTACCCAGTTCTTACATTGTAATTACTCTTGTAAGCATGTGTTCATGGATCTAGGGAATGCTCAGAGGGATAAGAGGAGTATTGTGTGAATTAGCCATTAGATGGAAATTGGCCATTTTTATTTCCTCTTTTGCAAGACACTGATATTTTGATAAGCCCCCTTGTTTCCCCAGTGAAAAACTAACTGAATAGACTTAGTTTTGATAGATAATATTTTCTCGATGAAAGGCATGCAATAATTCCAGCTGTGTTCAAAAACAACTAAACCATTTCCTTGTTTTGGGTTCTCAGAGAGAATTGCTATTTTAAAAAAATAAAATGATACATTTTTTGAGATAATTACTTTGTTAGCACTTATTTGCAAAGTACAATGCTGAGTTGAGAATGTCAGATAAATTAAAAACAATAACTTCCTTACTTGATGTTTCTTTGTAATATCTAAATATGACCTTAAGGTACTGTTAATTAATTTGCAATTATTATCGGGGCTCATCCTTGGAAGAGATCAGTCATTCCATGGTTAATTTTTCATAATTATTGCCATCATTTTGCTAGGCACAACAGAGTGAAGAGGACTATCATGCCATGACAATTATATTTAAGGTAACATATGCAGTGCTGTATAAATGATGTGGGATAATAGTCCTACTGCTAAAAAGATAAATACTCATAATACAATACAATGGATAAGGCAGTGATTCTCAAACTTTTTCTCTCTGGGCCACACTTTCAGAATAAAATTTGCTTGCGCCACACCATTTTTTTGTAAGAAATTGGAAAGTACAACTAGGATTGTCCTTAATATCACTTGATGTTCATGCTCTCATATTGAAAATATCAATCTGTATTCTGCAAATAGAAGAAAAAATATTTTGATATAATACTGTACTATACTACACTGAAATGTTTCTTTGAATGTCCTTGAATCTTCCTGCCACAGTTGCCATCCTCTCCGGCCACAACACCACCCTTTGAGAACCACTGTCACAAGGTGTTTTCAAACAATACCTATAGTGTACTGAATCACAGCATTTGTCAGAACCTTCTCAATGACCATCTCTTATCTCAGCCGTGTTTCATTTGTCTGAAGTGATAAGAGGCACTGCTGCTGTTCCTTGGCATCTTCCTCTATCTCCTCCAGTTCGAAATACTTCCATTCTCAACATACAAATTCTGAAGAACACCACCACCACCTGTGATTCATTTATGACTTTTTAATGACATCCAAAGCAGAGCTAGTCAATGTGGTCAGGTTGTTCCAGACCACTAGCTGTGCTGTCTGGCGCCAATCGTAATTGAAGCCCACCAGCATCTGAAGGGGACCGCATTCACTCCCCCCATGTTGGACCATGTTTCCCTGACAATTGGTTATGCTGACTGAGGCTGGTGGGAATTGTATTTGCCGGGATGCAGAAGGTTGTTCTTAATTTCCAGAACCTCACATCCTTGAGATTATTGCCTATTAACATATCTAATTGTTGCCATGACAGTGATATGGGTTTTAATGATGATATTACTTGATTGAACTTTTGGCAGTAACTTCATTCTTTCTGACAGCTATTCTAGGCAATGAACTTTGATCATTTTCACTTACTATCCTCCATAGTGAGCTCATATAATGTGTTTTTGTTTTTATTTCTCTTTTCCTTGTATATCACAGCCTGGACAACAGGTTGAAAGTCAGCACATGCTCAGTATCGGAGGTAGAGGGACAGATTTAGTTTGCCAGTCACAGGAATATAGGAAACTGCCTCATAGACTATATGTTCATCTAGCCCTAGATTGTCTCCTTTGAGTTTGAGAATGGTTCTCCCAGTTCTCAAGCCGCTAGGGATTCTTCCCATCCCATTACCTGCTTACCTAATTCTCTTTGAGATGCTAGGTATTGAACCTGGGACCTTCTACAAGCAAAGCATGTATTCTACCACTGAGATGGCTTCCTCATTTTACAGGTCTTTGTTTGACATGCCTCTGACACCCCACTTCTTCTCTTACAAGATATATTGCATTACATGTTCTGACTTCAGGCATATCTTGAGTGGCTTGTGTGAAAATACTTATATCCTGCTTTTGTGTTGTATGTAGTAGATAGGAGCATCCAAGGTGGCTTACAATCAGTAGGAAGCTATATCTATATCTATCTATATGCTTTGTCACTATATGTTCAGTGCAGTGGAGTGGCCTAAATCTAACCTTGAGACAATGGCATGGTGCTTCCATAAATGCAGTAGAGGGTAGTCCATCAGCGAGATGCACTTAGCTAGCTCTCCATTGCCTGCCTCTTTACAACCAACCAACCCTTGGGCTTGCCATGGCTGTCAACTTCTTCCTCCTTAGTTTTGCCCTTGCAGAACTCAGCAGAGAGGAGGACAGTGACATCACTAGAATTAGTTGACCACTTGTCATTGGCTTCGGTTCTCCTTACCATTGCCTTCCCCACCCCGGCCTTTCGCCATTCCAGTCCCCAAGGGCACTAGCTACCACTGCTTTGATGTCTTACTGAAATCATTTCAGCTTCAAGGGGGTGGTTTCGTGGACTGGCTGGCTGCAGAGGAATGGTGGGAGGCATCAGCTGTGGAACCCCCAGGGAAGAAGAAGGCTCAGAGCCCAATGAGTGGTGGCGGGACAGTGATGAGTGGTCAGAGGGAGAAACCTGGGAGGAGGAGGTGTCAGAAGCTGAAGAGGTAACAGGGTTTAGTGAGCAGGGAGAGTCTGTGACAGAGAGAAGTCTAGAAGCAGAAGGGGTAGCAGGCGAGGAGAGGCCAAGAGGCAGAGATGAGTCAGGCTGGTGAAGAAGCCAGGGTATCTGCCCCGCTTGCTGCTACAAGCTCCCTGCCCCCATTTCCCAGGACCAGGAGAGGTATAAAGAGGACAGAACACCAGCGTAGTCTCAGATTGCTTGGGAAGGACCTGAGACAGAGGGAGACTTAGTTGTGTGAAGGCAGGGATCTTCAGTCCCCGCAACTGCCTCAAGACCTACTGAGAAGAGTTGCTATGCTCATTACGCCTGGCACTCCTGAACAGATCTTGGTTCTTCTAATAAATTATTCCATGTCATTTATTGCTGACCCGCTCCTGACAGGTGGAAACTAGTTCATACCATGTCGGCTTGCAATAAAGGCTTGGGTTGAGGAAGTTGCTTCACAGCTGCCATTAAATTCACATGATCGCTTAGGGGGACACTGTTGTCTCCTGTAATGCCGCTGATCCACTGATGGTTTTTATTTATTTATTTCTTCTTCTTTTTTTGCCAATAATGATCTTTCTTGTTTTCAGCATTCCTATGCACCAGCTCCCCACCCCATGGCTCCTCCCAGCCCCAGTACTAATAGTAGCAACAACAACAGCAGCAACAGCAGCAGCGGCGGCGAGCAGTTGAGTAAAACCAACCTGTACATCCGAGGCCTTCCACCCGGCACCACCGACCAGGACCTTATCAAGCTGTGCCAGCCGTAAGTATAGTGATTTGTTACCCTTCCGGTGGCTAAGGCATGTGCCTGAGTGTCACGTTTACAAGGACAAATTGTCCCAAGCAGCTTCTAACTTCGCAGAGGCAGGTTTATTTATGTGCAAATGAAGTAGTTAGGTGCAAGGTATAGCTGACAGTGGCAGCACCCGGTAAAGGTGCTTGCATCTTTTTAGCTCAAGTGTGATAAAAATCTTCCTGACAACCTGAGCTGGGAAGAAGCATAATTTGACCCGCAGAGTCTTTGGAGAGTGTGAAGGAGAGGCAGCTGCTTGATCCCAGGTGGGGGGCATGCATTAGTGGTTGCTAGGGAAACTTGCTGGGGTTGAAAAAGAGAGGGTATGGTAGGCAGGCAACAGATAGAAGTCCCCGCTCTGCTATTGCGGCAGCAACTTTTTAGGATATGTGGAATGGCCTCTTGAAAATCTTAACGCTGCCAGATTAGTGCATTGGATCAAAATTAAGTTCTTTTGAACAAGAGCTACCATAAATCTTCTTAATTGGAACGAAACGGAGGGACTGAAATATATCGGTGTCTTATTTCTGCATACCTCTCTGTAACTGAACATTATAGCAGAGAACATTGAATGACAGTATTCATGCAACCAAACAAAGGGGATTTTTTTAAAGAGAAATTATGGGGGAACCCGTGGCAGCTCACAGAGATTTGTGCTTGCTGCTCCCTGCTGCAAACCTCCTCCCCCGCTACCCGCTTTTCCAGAAGAAAGCAAGTCTTAAATCTGCTTCACATGGCACTGCGACATCAGTGTTTGCATGGTGTGTGTTGTGGAGAAGCTTGTGAAGTGTGAAGGGGAGATGACTGCCTCTGAACACATAGTGAGCATATTCCTGGCAGCCAATACTTTCCTAAGCACATCCCACCCCAGCATGATCTCCCCTTCAAATGAATAAAAAAAACATGGCTGCATTCATACTGCCAAAAATCTCCTATTCCTCCTGGAATGGCGAGTAAAGGTAAAAAAGGTAAGGTAAAGGACCCCTGGACAGGTAAGTCCAGTCAAAGACGACTATGGGGTTGCGGCGCTCATCTCGCTTTCAGGCTGAGGGAGCCGGTGTTTGTCCCCAGACAGCTTTCCGAGTCATGTGGCCACCATGACTAAACCGCTTCTGGCGCAATGGGACACCATGACGGAAACCAGAGGGCACAGAAATGCCGTTTACCTTCCCACTACAGTGGTACCTATTTATCTGCTTGCACTGGCTTGCTTTTGAACTGCTAGGTTGGCAGGAGCTGGGACAGAGCAATGGGAGCTCACTCCGTTGTGGGGATTTGAACCGCCAACACTCTGATCGGCAAGCCCGGGGGCTCAGTGGTTTAGACCACAGCACCACCCACATCCTCCAAATGGGGAGTAGGGCTTGCCAATCAGAAGGTTGCGGTTCGAATCCCCGCGACGGGGTGAGCTCCCGTTGCTTGGTCCTGCCCACCTAGCAGTTCGAAAGCATGTCAAAATGCAAGTAGATAAATAGGTACCGCTCCGGCAGGAAGATAAACAGTGTTTCCATGTGATGCTCTGGTTCGCCAGAAGCAGCTTAGTAATGCTGGCCACATGACCCGGAAGATGTCTGCGGACAAACGCCGGCCCCCTCAGCCTATAGAGCGAGATGAGCGCCGTAACCCCAGAGTCGTCTGCAACTGGACCTAATGGCCAGGGGTACCTTTACCTTTAAGCATTGAAGTCTTGTGATGGACTAATGTATGCGCCTCACTTCTGGATATACCGTAATTGCACTGGGTGGTGCGCAACTGCATTTTACTCAAGAGTAGACCTGTTGAAGTTAATGGACCTAACTTAGTCGTGCTCATTAATCTCAGTAGGTCTGCTTTAGTTCCCTAGCCCATGTCAACTTTTATATTTTAAACAGAAGGCCATAATCACTCAATTATATCTCTCGGGCGGCCCCTCTTTCTGTCAACAGCGTGCAATTCTGCCTTGGCTCTGCAGCATTTCCTCAAAGTTCACATTTGTGTCAGCCCCTCTTCTGTTGTTTGGATTTCTGCCTCCTTTCGGGCCTGACAGGCATTTCGGTGGTGGGAGAGAGATGCTGGAGGCAGCAGTGGGAGCTTGCTGGTAGTGAATATTTTGATTGGCTAAGCAGAGGAAATGGGCAGAAGCCTCTCTGTCGGTGGAAATGCCTTAATCATGACTGTGGGGAAAGACACTGATTCCAGCATTGACTTACCAAGTGAAGTGACACTGGGAAAGCAACATGGAAGGGATGCAGCAGCAGTTTTTCTCTGTTGTATTTCCGCTATTCAGAGGTGTCCTGGTATCTAGAGCCATAGGAGGAGCTTCCATAGCTGGAGCAAAGGGTGTGTGATGTATGGAACCATTCAGTAAGGAAGCATTGCTGAATTTTTCAAAGATCACTTCCTGATTGTTGGGTCTAAAGCTGTGAGTCTGCAGCTAGCAGGGATCTATAGACATGCTTTGTTGTCTGTGCTTGTTGTTTTGTTCCTATTCATGGTGCATCCTTTTGAGCTTCAGATAAAGTTATTTGAGTTTGTATGCTGCTTTTGGCTTGAAGCCAACACTGAACAGTGTAGCAAGAACATTTAGCAAGAACTTTGAGCAGATGGTTGGGTTGGAGCAGCTTGGCAGGGGAAATGAAACTTACTTATTTTCATTTTCACTTTATTTATTAAATTTGCATCCTGCCCTTCCTCACAAAGGAGCCCAGGGCACCATATATATATATAACAAAATGACAAAACGATGCAATTTAACATAGAATAAAGACATATTTAAAGCATTGTACCGTGTCCAGTTCTGGGCACCACAATTTAAGAATGATATTGACAAGCTGGGATGTTTGGAGAGGAGGACAACCAACATGATAAAGGAGAAGGAAATCAAGCCTTGTGAGGAAGGGTTGAAGGAATTGGGTTTGTTTAGCTTGGCAAAGAGCAGACTGAGAGGAGATATGATAGCAGTCTTCAGATATCTAAAGGGCTGTCACATGGGAAATGGAGCAAGCTTGGATGCTTTAGTTGAGATTCCTATTTTGTAGGGGGTTGGACTTAGATGACCCTCAGAGTCCCTTCCAACTGTGCAATTCTATGCTGGCGAACTGGCCACGCTCCCTTAAATCTGCCTCTGGAAGGAGTATGCACGCATGGCCTGTTGAATAAGGAAGCTTGAAGGGGTTGGCTTTCTCTGCAACAAAGCCCTGCCACGTCGTTCACCTTGCAGTGTCCTCTCACTTAAATGTCCCACATTTCCTAAATGCTCACCAAACTTTTCTGCAAATCCAGCTACCTAATCTCCACCACAGGGGCCTTGCTTCATTCTGAATGGAGACGTCAGTTTGCATGTTTTCTTCATATTTATAAATTTGATAGACAGGTTGCCATCTTGTTAAGAACAGAAGAATAAGTAGAGCCTGGCCAATAAAACTTGATGGTTTTATTTCTTACCTGAATACAAAATAGGTTGCTGCTTGAAACCTGATTGAATGTATAGCGCAGAATGGCCAAAGATGCCAGTTAGCCATTAAAATGTCTAACCTGCTTACATATGTGCTTTATTTTACTGTCACTGTTTACATGCCACCCAGTAAGTCTCTGGGCAGCTTACAATGAAAGTTAAAAGCAGTTGTATTAAAAAATAAAAGCATGAAATATAATACAGCATGAAACCAGTGGCCATAAAACAAAGCTCACAGTAGCACCACAGATTCACAGGTCTTAAAACCCCAGATATATCCACTAAAATATAATTACCTGAAAGTTTTTAGGGGAGAAGGGAGAGGGCTTACAGATTCCTGCTATTCATCTTCTTGTAAAAAAATTAATATGCACAAGAACTTGGGTATCCAAAGTATCTAATACATGCCTGTACTTCAAAAATCAATTTTAAAAAAGAATAAAATGATTGAAAAATCTTTGATTGCTTATTACATTTATACCCTGCCTTTCCTCCAAGTAGCTCTAGACCAGGGGTAGGCAACCTGAGTCCCAGGGTCTGGATGCGGCCCATTCACCTTCTCAATCTGATCTGCAGATCGTCCGGGAATCAGTGTGTTTTTACATGAGTCAAATGTGTCCTTTTATTTAAAATGCATCTCTGGGTTATTTGTGGGGCCTGCCTGGTGTTTTTACATGAGTAGAATATGTGTTTTTATTTAAAATGCATCTCTGGATTATTTGTGGGGCCTGCCTGGTGTTTTTACATGAGTAGAATATGTGTTTTTATTTAAAATGCATCTCTGGATTATTTGTGGGGCATAGGAATTCGCTCAACCCCCCAAAAATATATATATATATATAGTCCGGTCCCCCACAAAGACTGAGGGACAGTGGACCGGCCCCCTGCTGAAAAAGTTTGCTGACCCCTGCTCTAGACTGATGTACACAATTCTCACTTCCACTAATTTTACCCTGCTTCCTTCCGGGGTACGTTAAGCTGAGAGTTAGTAGTAGAAGAAGAAGAGTTTGGATTTGATATCTCGCTTTATCACTACCCAAAGGAGTCTCAAGGCGGCTAACAATCTCCTTTCCCTTCCTCCCCCACAACAAACACTCTGTGAGGTGAGTGAGGCTGAGAGACTTCAGAGAAGTGTGACTAGCCCAAGGTCACCCAGCAACTGCATGTGGAGGAGCGGAGACGCGAACCCGGTTCCCCAGATTACGAGTCCACCTCTCTTAACCACTACACCACACTGGCTCTCTAGTAACCGGTCCAGCATTAACCAGTGAGCTTCATGGCTGAGTGTGGTATTCAAATCTGGGTGTTCCTGTAGTTAATACAATACAGTGCCGGATTTAGGGTTGTGTGGGCAGTTCCCCCCAAAAGTGTGCTGAGTCTAAGGGACGCAAAACAACAACAACCTATATTTATACGGGTACCTACTTAGAAGATCCATAAAAAAGCAATTGTACCAAAATAAATTATAGTGAAAATACGAAATATTTGAGGGGTGGAGAGCCAAATTTTTTTCTTGCTCAAGGTGCCATATTACCAGAGTCCAGGCCTGCCCCATACTGTAGCCACCTTGCCATTCCACTTCAAAACTTACAGCCATCCAAAGGTTTGGCCAACCTTTGGCTGGGGTTTGGGTGAAATCACTTCTCCCCTTTCACATTTTGGGGACATCTGATTTTTCAGGGTGGGAAACTCTCCAAAGCTCCTTACAGTTCCATTTGCCCGGAAGCAGCCATTCTTGGTTTTTCTATGAATACGTTGTCTGGAGAGGGGAGTTTTGAGGGGAAATGGTGGCTGCTGGAGCAATGAGGAGTTTCAGTAGGTTTTACTGCTGAATATTGCCTGCCTCCATGCTTCCAAATCACCGAAATATGACCGCCCTGGTTTACCAGTGGGACTGCATTTCAGATTAGCCCCATTTTGTGGCAGACTAAACTATGCAAGCAAGAGTTCATGGACTTAGGAGTTGCGGAGGTGATCTGTGGAGGATTATACAATAAACTTACAGCATATAAACAATATTCTTTGGTCTCTCCCAGATCTGCAGTTCTCTGATATCCCCCCAACACCATGCTTTCATTTGTCTTTTCACTTGTGACAGTCGCAGAGAATTTCAGAAAAGATTACATGGTCTAATCCACAACAGGTGTAAAAACACAACTAGCGGTAGTCTAATTTATACCAGCTGGCATTTTAACATTCAAGAGTCCAAAAAACCCCCACCCCAAAACATCCCACATTTTTTCATTTATTTGCTTGTTACCTTAGCCATATCTCACAAGGGTAATGCCTAATAGCACAGGACTGTTGTGGTTGTCTAGGGTACCTTGCAGTCCATGGGACATATGGCACAGCAAACTTTATGGCCCTTGTAAGTTCTTATAGAATTATGGAATCATAGAATTGTAGAATTGGAAGGGACCCTGGAGTCAACTAGCCCAACTCTGCTCAATGCTGGAATATAAGAATCCCTAAGACAGCCACTTTCTGTGCCATCCAGTCATAAATGTGTTGTTGTTGTTTAGTCATGTCCGACTCTTCGTGACCCCATGGGCCAGAGCACACCAGGCACTCCTGTCTTCCACTGCCTCCCGCAGTTTGGTCAAACTCATGCTGGTAGCTTCGAGAACACTGTCCAACCACCTCACCCTCTGTCATCCCCTTCTCCTTGTGCCCTCCATCTTTCCCAACATCAGGGTCTTTTCCAGGGAGTCTTCTCTTCTCATGAGGTGGCCAAAGTATTGGAGCCTCAGCTTCAGGATCTGTCCTTCTAGGGAGCACTCAGGGCTGATTTCATTCAGAATGGATAGGTTTGATCTTCTTGCAGTCCATGGGACTCTCAATAGTCTCCTCCAGCACCATAATTCAAATGTGGTGAAGAAGAAGAAGAAGAAGAAGAAGAAGAAGAAGAAGAAGAAGAGGAGGAGGAGGAGTAGGAGTTTGGATTTGATATCCCACTTTATCACTACCCGAAGGAGTCTCAAAGCGGCTAACAATCTCCTTTCCCTTCCTCCCCCACAACAAACACTCTGAGAGATGAGTGGGGCTGAGAGCCTTCAGAGAAGTGTGACTAGCCCAAGGTCACCCAGCAGCTGCATGTGGAGGAGCGGAGACGTGAACCCGGTTCCCCAGATTACGAGTCTGTCGGTCTTAACCACTAGAGTCTCATTCTCTACCATCTGAGCTATCCACAGCCTTAATGCATATTCACAGGGTAAATAGACCCTTGGAGTTTTGCATGCTTTGTGGCACAATATTCACTCCCTCTAACTTAGACAGTGAGTGTGGGTGGGTAGCAAGTATCCCTCTTTTTGCCATTATGCTCTGAAGGTTATACAGACTTTGAGAGCATCACAACCCCATCATTAAGCCCAGCAAATATAAAGGGAAATGATATGAGGCTGGAGAACCCTTTCTAAATGAATGTGGGGAAAGTTCTCAACTAAGCTCTTTGTGTTTTTTTGTCAACAATCCTTTTTTTCTAAGCCTCTGCTGTTAATAAAGGCCGTTATTTATATGGTTCCAAAGAATGGGATGGCACTTAGTACAGCTTTAATTGGTCTTAATTGGTGTGTAGTTCTGGAAAGTGAAAGAAAGTAGGTTTTCATGTTTGATAAGTGTCATTGTTATCTAAGCCTCCTGACACTTCCGCATCTTGATGGCATGCCTTTTTGTGTGTGATGTGTGCAGCGCACTGAATAGAAAATAGCCAGCTGGAATGCTAGTGACACTCCTGCTGCAGAGTCCATTACGCACAATGCCAGACATTTTTGACAAATGGATCGACACCATCAAACCTTTTATCAATTTAAGGGTAACCTTGTCACAGTAGTCTGTCAAGCAGTGCAGATAGAACTACTGTACAAGAAAACAAGTCGTCATGAACTCAATGGTAACCAAGTAAATAAGGAAAAGGGGAAAAAATGTTGCTGGGAGGTTTTTCTTTGCTGCATTACATTTGATCTTGAGAAATGTGTAGGCTCTTTTACAATGGAAGAAAGGCATCTACGTTTCCTGCTTCTGGCGGTAGTAGCTGGTGTGGCACAATTGTTAGAATGTTGGGCTAACACCTGGGAATGCAGGGTTCGAATCATCTCTCACCGGGTGACCTTGGGCCTGTCAGCATCTCCTAGCCTAACCAGCTCACAGGTTTGTTGTAAGGATGAAATGGAGAGGAGGAGAACCATGCACATCACTTTGGAAGATAAAGGTGATCTATCTATCTATATATCTACCTATCTAATAAAATAAAATAAAAATTAATTTGTGGCAGCAAAATCAACGGAGTCCCGTGGTACCATAATGACTAAGAAATTAATCATAGCATAAGCTTTCATTGACTACAGTCCACTTCTTCAGATATGTAAATGTAAAGGGACCCCTGACCATTAGGTCCAGCCATGGCCGACTCTGGGGTTGCGGCGCTCATCTCGCTTTATTGGCCGAGGGAGCCGGCATACAGCTTCCGGGTCATGTGGCCAGCATGACTAAGCCGCTTCTGGCGAACCAGAGCAGCGCTCGGAAACGCCGTTTACCTTCCCCCCAGAGTGGTACCTATTTATCTACTTGCACTTTGACATGCTTTCGAACTGCTAGGTTGGCAGGAGCAAGGACCGAGCAACGGGAGCTCACCCAGTTGCGGAGATTCGAACCGCTGACATTCTGATCCGCAAGTCCTAGCTCTGTGGTTTAACCCACAGCGCCACCTGCTTCCCTCCTCAGATATGTACACATATTTAAATACATATTTCACCTACAGTTTCATTTTCGTTGTACGTATGCCACAAGAACATTTGTGTTCTTATAAAATGGACCAGTAGCAGTCTGATTAAACAAACTCTGCGATCAACAATCATATTTTCCCCTCTTGTGTGGTTTTTTTAAAAATAATATTTATTAAGCATTTTAAAATTACAGAAAAAACAAAGAGACAAAAAAGAAAAAAACAAGGGAAAAACAAACAGCAATCAAACAATACAAATCGATAAAAATCAAAATCAAAAAACAAAAACAAAACACATAACACATCAAAATCAAAAAACAAAAATAAACCACAAAAATTTAAAAACAGATCCAATATTCCCAAATCCTTAACTGTCATTGCCTTATTTCATCGACCTCCTCACACCTCCCTTTTTTGTATTCTAGTTATTAATTATCACAGCAAATCCTTCCCATCTATCCCAAAGTGTTTAATCTATGTGTTTGCAAAGCTTTATAAAGTACTGATTTCATAGATACCTTTTTCTGTAAGTGTATATAGCCCTATATACAGGGTGGTAAACCAGTGTCCTTCCACATGTTGTTGGACTTCATCTACCATCAGCACCAGCCAGCAGGACCAGTGGCCAGGGATCATGGGAGCTGTAGTCCAACAGCCTTTAGAAAGATGCAAGTTTCCCATCTCTGCCATTATATAATCATGGAAATGGTAGCTTGGATCCAGAGGAACTTAAGAGATACTTGTTCTACAGAAAGAAAGGCCTCCATTTGTGGAATACAGTGGTACCTCGGGTTACATACGCTTCAGCTTACACACTCCGCTAACCCAGAAATAGTGCTTCAGGTTAAGAACTTTGCTTCAGGATAAGAACAGAAATCGTGCTCCGGCGGCTCGGCGGCAGCAGGAGGCCCCATTAGCTAAAGTGGTGCTTCAGGTTAAGAACAGTTTCAGGTTAAAAACGGACCTCCGGAACGAATTAAGTACTTAACCTGAGGTACCACTGTATATCCAACATGGTGTTAGTGCACACTCGTTAATACATATTACTGTTGTTGTTTTTTAATATAATTGGTTTACTGAGCTAAAGAATGCTTAACTTTCTGTGGTTCTGGCCAGCTTTGGAGCACTGAAGTATAAACTGCATGACAATTCTCCAGATTACTTTTCCTCTTCAAACCTAAACTTGTCCAAAATCAGAAGTGATCTTAACTAACATCTTTGATTCAGGGCCAGCATAAGATTATATTTGTTGAGACAGCATTTTAAACAGTTATTCCATTTTAGCCCTGTTGACTTTGTTGGAAATCAACTCTTAAGTGAGAGATCTGGCAATAGAAATAAATTCAAATTAAATATTATTAATACCATTGGCATTTGGAAAAAATGTTTAATAGTTTTAAATGTCATTCCTCTAAACTAGTATTTTCCTCTGACCATAAATTTGAATGAATTTGATTACTTCAATCTTCAAACCATTTATACCTGAACAGTTTCAGTACCTCTGATAGGACTGCTATAGAGTAAATGACTTGATTGCAACCACGGCAAAATTGAAGTATTACTGATCTTATTGTCTCTCTTTTTTTGGTCACCACCCAGTTTGTTTTCCTTATTTATATTAGATACTGTGTCAAGCAGCCAGATCTAATTTCTGTAAGGTGTGGACCAAAGTCAAAGAGCTTTAATTTACAAACGCAAACAATTGCACATAAAGACAGAGAAATCTGAGTAGTAGTCAGATGAAGTTGTCTGAAGGAGAAAAGAGAACTTGACTCCCTAAGTTTATTAGCATCCATGCTGTCATGATTATCATTGGTGCTGCCTTTACTCAGAAACTCCCACATTCCATTATCAGAGATATGCTTGTGCATTGAGTCATAGCCCCAATCTTTTCCAAGGACAACAAAATTACATTGATAACTTTATCCACCTTCGTTGCTAGAGAATCCTATTCTCTGCAGTCACTTTGCATAGCTCCACCCCCATGGAAGTTGATGGGCACTTCCTGTGTTTTTTAAAAACTATGTGCGGGGGCTATTTTTCTGTTTTGTTTTGCTTTTTTAAAAATAAAACTGGTTGTAAATTCGAGAATATTTTGATACGTTTTAATGTTTCAGTAGTCTGCTATTTGTTTGTTTGTTACTTTAAACAGTTTAAAAGGAAAAGTGGGATATAAATGCTTTTAAATAAAACAACATTAAATGCTTATTCCCCA
Source organism: Podarcis bocagei (assembly GCF_964188305.1). Taxonomy (NCBI): domain Eukaryota; kingdom Metazoa; phylum Chordata; class Lepidosauria; order Squamata; family Lacertidae; genus Podarcis; species Podarcis bocagei. The sequence goes on along the minus strand of NC_138137.1, from coordinate 17,829,566 downwards.
AACAGATTATTACACTGTTGGCTGCAAAAAAGCTCACAGAAAAAGTCGTTATATAACCCAGGTTGTGACGCCATCAGAGGTATAACAATGTTTCATGCTTAAAATAAAGCATCGTTGGCAAAAAAAAATCCTACTCATATTAAAATACTGTTAGAAGTTGTGAGGGAATCTGTAAGAACCATTTCTGTGTTTATTTAGAAGTAACGTGTTGAAATAATAATAATAATAATAATAATAATAATAATAATAATAATAATAATAATGGAAGTTGCCAGCCCTGGATCAGCAATCCACAACTGAATTAAACAGCTCTAATATTTTAACCTTGAGCAGAATCATAGAGCTGGTGCCAAAGTATTTTAAAAGTATCCAGAATTCTCTGGCTATGAGCATCTTAGCTTTTGTGGTATTTCACATTTCAAAAACTCTTAACAATAATTCTTCAAACATAAATACTCTCCAGGATTCCTTTGGACCTCTGTTGTTCTGGATTCCTCATAGTTAGCTGCTTATTTTATAACTTGGGTTTCAGTTCCTTTAAAGTGAGCAGGAGTGGACTCTGTGATGATCCACTCTGTTACCAAGCCTTTCCCCAGAGCTCTGCTGCAGGTGGAGACAATTGTTGTCTAATGAAGCTAGCTAGCTAGAGAGCAAAGGCTGTGGGACCTTTCTGAAGTCAGGCCAGGGCTTCTTTTCAGCCAGAACTCCGTCCTGGCACCTCTCAGGTAGCTTCTGGCATCTCTCAGGTGGGCGCCATTGCGAGGGAGAGAATGAAGGAGGCATTTGTGGTGAGTTCCGGCTCCTCTTTTTCTAGAAAAATAGCACCCCTGGCACTTGAGGCCTGCCTTGTAGAGTACATTTCCTGCTTATTCTGCTGTGTGGAACGAATCTGCTTCCTGAATGGTCCTCACGAGAAACAATTTTGTTAGGTATGCATGCTTGCCTCATTTTCTACCACCATGCCAGTTCTCAGAGGCAACATTTGGCACAACAGGTTATATTGACAGAGGAGACAGATGCTGTTGTACCTGTTTGTGGTTGTGTTCCATGGTGTTTTTTATGTTGCTGTACACACCAGAGAAGGACACGGGTGGCGCTGTGGGTTAAACCACAGAGCCTAGGACTTGCTGATCAGAAGGTCAGCGGTTTGAATCCCTGTGACAGGGTGAGCTCCCATTGCTCGGTCCCTGCTCCTGCCAACCTAGCAGTTCAAAAGCACGTCAAAGTGCAAGTAGATATATAAGTACCGCTCCGGCGGGAAGGTAAACGGCGTTTCTGTGTGCTGCTCTGGTTCTCCAGAAGCAGCTTAGCCATTCTGGCCACATGACCCGGAAGCTGTACGCCGGCTCCCTCGGCCAATAAAGTGAGATGAGTGTCGCAACCCCAGAGTCGGTCACGACTGGACCTAATGGTCAGGGGTCCCTTTACCTTACACACCAGAGAAGGTTACCTGATTTGTTTTACTGTACGAAACTCCTATTCAGTGAAGCTTTCGTCTGTACATGCATGTCATCCACTTAATGTGCAATGGCTGTCTCAAATGTACACACCTCAGCTTGACCGCAGCTTGCGTTTACAAATCAGATGGGTGGTGGTTTGAGGGAAAATGCACCAGACAGCGCTGTTTCTCAAGGAACTACAAGATACGTGTGGATTGTGGCTAACATTGTGTGCAGTCTTGCTTCAAACACCAGTGGTGAGAGCTCACGGGAGCCAGAAGTAAACGACACATAGTCAAAGCTTGGCATAAATGGATTCATTCTGAAATATTGGATGTTAAGAAAATGCAGAGAGTGGCACGACTGTATGATTGGCACACTGCAAGTGTGTGGATTGGAATGACACAATGCATGTAGCCTTAAACATCTTAGATATTTCTTGGCCGCGTTTCATGTATTATCCTGCCCCCCCACCCCCCGATTTTCAGTTGGAAACATTAACTGTTGCTCATTCTTAACTTATCCCAGGGCATTAAACAGTCAGGGAGTGAGGGAAGCCAGGCTATTCCCTCACAAGTTTATTACCCAAGTATGGATCATGGTTTGTTATAGTTGGCTATGTAATTCAAACATCATTGGGGCTCTGATAAATATACGAAGTTCTGCATGTACAGAAGCTTCTCTATTTCTTTCTGTATGTTAGGAAACAAAACACTTATTAGTATGTTTTTAGGCACCAGGTAAGGGACGCGGGTGGCGCTCTGGGTTAAACCACAGAGCCTAGGGCTTGCCGATCAGAAGGTTGGCGGTTTGAATCCCTGCGACGGGGTGAGCTCCTGTTGCTCGGTCCCTGCTCCTGTCAACCTAGCAGTTTGAAAGCACGTCAAAGTGCAAGTAGATAAATAGGTACCGCTCTGGTGGGAAGATAAACGGCGTTTCCTGTGCTGCTCTGGTTCGGCGGCTTAGTCATGCTGGCCACATGACCCGGAAGCTGTACGCCGGCTCCCTCGGCCAGTAAAGCGAGATGAGCGCTGCAACCCGAGAGTCGGTCACAACTAGACCTAATGGTCAGGGTTCCCTTTACCTTTACGTAGGTACCAGGTTTTGTTTTTTTTTAAATCATATTTGACCAGGATTTGGTTTGCTTAGTTTGCTTTCTTGTGGATTGGCTGCTGGTTTTAGATGTTTGTGCAATTCTTAATAACAGGTTTGCCGCAGAGCGTGTTTCTAATTAGGTTGTAAGCCTCCACTAGCTAGGTAGAAAGGAAAGATAAAATGTTCAGTGTTAGTGATCAGGAAACATCTGGGCAAATAGGTATTTTTCAACTGCAAGAGGCAGTCAACTCCTAGGTGTCAACTCCTTGGCCCCCACAACAAAAAATGGAGGGGGCTGCCCTCCCCCAAGCTGATAGGCATTGCCATTCAAATGGTGTGTGTACACTGTGTCATGTGATCGATCATGTGGGGTGGGGATTACCTGGGACCCCATAGTATTTTATTCCAGTTGGCACCCCGCCAAGAAGAAGTTAGTGCCCATCTGAACCTCCAAGGTAAGATATTCCACAGGGTAGTTCCCCATGACATTCATTACACTTTGTTTTTATACCTTGCGCGTTGCTACAGGTAGAGATGTCATAGAAGTAAAAACAATGCTTGGTATTTGTCCCCCAGGGTTGCCTTTTGTGACAAAATAATACAGGGCTATTCAAATGAACAGGCATCCTGCTGTTCACCCCCACTACCCCACTTACCTCCAGCAATAATCTACTTAACTGGGCTGCATCAATAGGAGTATAGCATCTAGATCAAGGGAAGTAATAGTGCCACTGTATTCTGCTCTGGTCAGACCTCACCTGGAGTACTGTGTCCAGTTCTGTGCACCACAGTTCAAGAAGGACACTGACAAACTGGAACGTGTCCAGAGGAGGGCAACCAAAATGGTCAAAGGCCTGGAAACGATGCCTTATGAGGAACGGCTAAGGGAGCTGGGCATGTTTAGCCTAGAGAAGAGGAGGTTAAGGGGTGATATGATAGCCATGTTCAAATATATAAAAGGATGTCACATAGAGGAGGGAGAAAGGTTGTTTTCTGCTGCTCCAGAGAAGCGGACACGGAGCAATGGATCCAAACTACAAGAAAGAAGATTCCACCTAAACATTAGGAAGAACTTCCTGACAGTAAGAGCTGTTCGACAGTGGAATTTGCTGCCAAGGAGTGTGGTGGAGTCTCCTACTTTGGAGGTCTTTAAGCAGAGGCTTGACAACCATATGTCAGGAGTGCTCTGATGGTGTTTCCTGCTTGGCAGGGGGTTGGACTCGATGGCCCTTGTGGTCTCTTCCAACTCTATGATTCTATGAACTGGAAACAAGCTTCAAAATGAACCTTAACAAGCAACCAGCCTTTCTGTTTCATCGAATAGTGCAGAGCCCTGGGTCAGTGTGTGCCTGAGGCAGGCATGGCCAAACTGTTTTGGGACTACATTTCTCATCATCCCTGACCACTGGTCCTGTTAGCTAGGGATGATGGGAGTTGTAGTCCCAAAACAGCTGGAGGGCCAAGTTTGGCCATGCCTGGCCTAAGGCATTGCAGGAAGTCCCTTCTGGGAATTGAAACTCTGCGCCGTATAAGGAGAAAGAACAAAATAAGCTCAAACCCGAACACCTGCAAAAGTCCTTGTCTAGAAAGTTAGCCACCTTTTTCTGCACTGGAACATGGCTGTTTTTCTTTCTTCTTCTTTAAACTCTTTTGTTTCGGAAACAGCCCCGACACTGAAGCACATACTGTGTATGGATTGTGCGCACATGTCCTTCTTCTCCTCGCACCTTCCGAAAAAAGGCACATAGGAAAGCAATGCAGAGAGATTAGTTTCAGTTCAGTATTTTTAGAAGAAATCCTTCGTAAAGATTGGAAGACTGCCTGTTGTAATTGAAAATATATTTTATTTGTCTTCTTTGATGGAAATGGGATTGAGTTCCCTGATCTCACTGGTCTCTCCTTTCAAGGTGGCGGTGGAGGCAACAGATCTATAACTCTGGCAGAGACTTGGCCAGAGTTTCATTATGGAGGAATAGTCCATTATGGAGAAATAGTCAGGGAAGCGCCATGGGACAGTGATTGAGCATCTGCTTTTCATGCAGAAAATCCCAAATTCAATCCTTGGCATCTCATGTTAAGGCTGGGGAAGATCCCTCTCTGAAACCTCGCAGAGCCATTGCCAGTCAGTGTAGACCAGGGTTTCTCAAACTTGGGTCTCTAGCTGTTTTTGTACTACAATTCCATCATCCCTGGCCACTGGCCCTGCTTGCTAGTGATGATGGGAGTTGTAGTCCAAAAACAGCTGAGACCCCAAGTTTGGGAAACGCTGGTGTAGACAATAGTGAGCTAGGTGGGCCAATGGTCTGATTCAGTATAAGCAACCTTCCTATGTTCCTAATAATCTTCCAGCATTTTGTGACCTTTTATCCCAGAGTTTAAGGTTAATCTGCTGTATGGGGATCTATCTTTCTTCTGCTGGTATCTAGGCTCACAGCATTCCTCACAAGACCTTTCCTATGTGCATAGGTGAGCTGAAGATTTAGGGCACGTAATTGGAGAACAGATAAGAGGACTTATCAAGAATTAAGCACCTTTTCTAGTTTGATGGAAGTGATTGATTGAATTGGATAGGAAGAAATAATTATCCGGCTTTACTGTAGAAGTGCACACAGCTGGTTGATGGCAAAGGCACAGTGAGCCCTGAGCTGCTGGGGGCCAGGGAGATATACAACAAACACAGGGTGCATATCTTGGGATTAAACAGGCCACAACTTTCTTGATTACGGATGTCAGTAGGTTTTGGCGTAGACATTGGGTGTGTATCCAGTATCATCAAACCCAACTGTTGGTTGATGAACTGTCGGAGTTGATCCTGGCTTAAGGATCACCCTATGACACCTATGACATACATCAAGAGACACAAAGGGTGGCACTGTTAAACCACAGAGCCTAGGACTTGCCAATCAGAAGGTTGGCGGTTCGAATCCACGCGACACGGTGAGCTCCTGTTGCTTGGTCCCTGCTCCTGCCAACCTAGCAGTTCGAAAGCACGTTAAAGTTCAAGTAGATAAATAGGTACCGCTCCGGGGGGGAAGGTAAACGGCGTTTCCGTGTGCTTCTCTGGTTCGCCAGAAACGGCTTAGCCATTCTGGCCACATGACCCGGAAGCTGTACGCAGGCTCCCTCGGCCAATAAAGCGAGATGAGCGCCGCAACCCCAGAGTCGGTCACGACTGGACCTAATGGTCAGGGGTCCCTTTACCTTTATGACATACATCAAATGCTGGATTGCCATCAAAGGGAGTACTTTGGCCCATTGGCCCCCATCTGGACAGAAACACCTCCCCCTGGATCCCTTTAATGGGGCACCCTACTTCTTTTATATGGGGGTGGGGGAAGGCTCCCAACCCCCACCCTCCACCCTGACTTGTCTGCCAAAGAGTTGTGACAATTGCTATGAGCTACACAGGCTCAATTTGAGTGGAGAGAAAATTCCTGCCTGGCCTCGAATAGGGTGGCCAAGTATTTCCATAACAAGGTCTAAGCATGACCTGCCTTTTAACTTTTGGGCAAGGGCGAGTATGCTGTACAAGGTGGGAGATCGAGCTCTGACTCATAAGCAGGCGCCAGTTTATAAACAGTGCCCATGAAAGCAAGACCTGTCTCAAAGGTCTCCCCCTGGAACCTCGGCATTTGCCTAATTTGCCTGATAAACGTTTATTCCTGGAATTTCCTAAGAGGGAAAAAAGGGCTGTTTATCTGGACAAAAGCAGACCCATCGGTTAGGGTTATATCAGTGGTCACTGCTTGTTGCTCTCCTGTTCAGAAATGCATTGGGTTGGTGGGGATTTTATTTTGTTTTAAAGCAATACTGGTTAATTTTTAACACATCAAGCCACATCAAGGACAGCCACATCAAGGAACCAGGAAGGCAAGCACATTTAATGAGTGTCTTCTGACCTCTTGGAGACACTGGTGGTTCCTATTCTTTCATTATCCTCTTCATTTCTGCTCTCCCCCAGCCTGTATTCTGCATCTGGCCAATCAACCGTAGCAGCACTGCTGGATACGTCCATTAGGCCCTGAGCTGTTTGCTTATTATTAATGTAAATGTTTGAGAATCTGAAAGCACCCATGGCCTACCCAGGCCAAAGAACAAATAGCAGCTGCATATGTCTCCATCTGGAGTCCCGGTTGCTTGCGCCTATACCCCTTTCCAGGATGAAACATGAAACTTTGTAGCTTGTTGTTTCTCCACCGATAAGCATAAGCAGAGGATTCAAACTGTTTGGGTGCTTTTGAGTATTCTGGAGTTCAGCAATCTCCCCCCACCCCACCTCTTCTCCCATAACTTGGAAAGTCATGCAATGCAGGCAGATGGCGCATGGGAAGATTTGAGGGGGTTGGGAATGGCCTGTCTACATCTTTGAATGCTAGATTTTTGAGAGAGTCTGAAAATCCATATACCCCATACACACACACACAAGTTTCTCTACTGTGAGAATGGGTGAGCTAATGTTGACCCACCTTTTCAGTTTACGAAGTATTTAATTTTTTTTTAGACTGCCCCTTTAGGAGACAACCCGCTACCTTCTGCGATCTATAAATTTAAAAACTGGGTCCAATATGTCTATAAGAGCAGGCTGAGGAATCAGCTCCTGGAAAATAGCAGACATGCTCCTGGCACATCCATTTATCCTCAAAACAAAAACAAAAAAACTAGGTCTGGAGAAAAAGAAAAGAAGAATTTTTTTCTGTAGCAAACTCGCTGTCACTACTGAGCCTAGCCTCTTCCAACTTCTCCCCATCTCCAAATGTTTGGCATTGGCCCTTTCATCCATCAATTTCCCCTGCTCATTGCTATTCTCTGTGGCTGTCTTGTTTTCAGCACCTGCTGAAAACCTTATATAGGCAAACTTACCCAGACATGTACTTTTAACTTGCAATCTTAACATGTAGTTTCTTTATGTATACAGTCGTACCTTGGAAGTCAAACGGAATCTGTTCTGGAAGTCCGTTCAACTTCCAAAATGTTTGGAAACCAAACCGCAGCTTCTGATTGGCTGCAGGAAGCTCCTGCAGCCAATCAGAAGCCACAGAAACCCCGTTGGACATTCAGCTTCCAAAAATAGTTCGCAAACCAGGACACTCACTTCGGGTTTGCAGCGTTCGCGAGCCAAATTACTGTTTTTAAATTACTGATTTTTATTTATGATTTGATGAATTCCATGTCCATTTGCTTTTAACAAATCAGTATATCAAGTAACATTTCTAGGGTTGTTGAGGTTTTTCTTTGGGGGGGGGGACTTGTTGAACTTTTAATAGTTTTACTAGTTTGAGCTATTATTATGGAAAAACAGCACAGCCAATCTGGGCTGCCGTACACCTGGAATTTCCCAGACATTGGATTGATTTCTGCCCGGACACTGCTCCCATACAGAAGGGAGAGGGTTGGAAAGCCCCTACCTACAATTCACACTTTACGAATCTCTCGGTACCACTCACGTATAATTCCCCAAGGAGCACTTTACTTCATGTTACCATGTCATATGTTCTCAGTGGCCCTGCTTGGCCATTTCTAGAGTGGAGTGGAAGAATGCCCTTTGTGATTGACTAGCATCCCCCAGATATGATAGTCTACAAGTTCCAGACTAGGGAGCTGTGGGAGGGATTAAGTGTGTGCTCTTTTGATTATTCTGTCAGTTCTTCTTGCCAGGTGGAACATTTCCTCCTCCCCTCTCCTTGTGTACTGTGCTGGGAGTAGACCTCCAGAGTGGATTTGGGGAGATACAGAGAGAGTGCAAGAGGAGGGAGGAGAGGAAGAAAAGCCCTGTTGCTCTAGCAGGACACTGGTTTTTGCTAGTGTGCTGGGCTAGTTGAATCCAGGCCTATAGCACTTTTCTGGTGTGAAATGCACTTGCAGGAACGAGAGTGCATGAGGTCTGTGCTAGATTTTCAGCTATGCTTCCTAACCAACTTAAAAAAATAAAATAAAACAAAGAACCCCTGTCATCTTGACACATGGACCTAATTCCAATCAATATTTACTAATGTGCAGGCATTAGGAGTAGAATGTGGCATTCGCCTTTGATTTCCATGGTGGTCACAGAGTAGAAAGTGATCTTTATTCCCTGCTCTCTGCAGAAAAGATGTGGAGCAGTTCTTCAGAAATGTTATCTTAATGCCATAACGTGACTAGTAATAATATTTATAATGAGACGTCAGCAAAACCAAACATTCTGAGCATCGGTTTCTGCTAGCACTCAGAGTTTAAGCATATGGCCTCCCTTTTAACAAGGGGAAACAGAATAAGGAGCTGATGCCTTCAGTATAGTGCCATGCTATCAGTACACAAAACAAAAATGCCATTGTTCTCCAAATAGCTAGATTCTTCCCCAGCCATTTTGAACAAGCAGCAACAAGAGCTTTGCCCCATGCAACACGCAGCAATGTTTATTCCAAGTATTTGGTAACTTCCTGGAATTATTTGACTGAGAAGCATTTATGTATGATTTATATTTGGAAAGCAGGCAGCTATAATGCTACTTAAGAGATATTTGTTGGCACGGAAGGTTCTTCCCTGCTTTAGCAATGAGCGCTGTGCACATGTTCCATGTTTACTCTCGCTCCAGTGCACTCCCACTTCCCACCTTAGCCACAATCCATATGTATCCTACAGTTTCCTGAGAAATACTCCCTGATGATAATGCTTTCCTTCAAACCTTCTTTCTTCTTTGGCGATCACTTGTAGCTAAGTAAGATCGTCTACTATGAACACGGTTTTAACAGTGAGTCCGTAAGTCACTGTGGAGGCCAATTCTGGATCCACACATCTTTCCACAGTGGGGACATTGGTTTCTGGGTGGGAGCTGATCCTGGTGAGGGTTTGCCAAGCACATTTCTCCCTTTTGTCCTGAGCTCAAGCATCTTCAAAGCCCAATACACCTTTGGTAAAGGCTGTTCTCCAACTGGAGCGCTCACAGGCCAGTGTTTCCCAGTTGTCGGTGTTTATACTACCTTTTTTAAAAGATTTGCCTTGAGAGAGTCTTTAAACCTCTTTTGTTGACTACCAGCATTACGCTTTCCATTTTAAAGTTTGGAATAGAGTAGTTCCTTTGGAAGACGATAGTCAGGCATCCGCACAACATGACCAGTCCAACAAAGTTGATGTTGAAGGACCGTTGCTTCAACACTGGTGATCTTTGCTTCTTCCAGTACACTGGCTTTAGTTTGCCTGTCTTCCCAAGTGATGTGTAAATTTTTTTGGCGACACCGTTGATGGAATCTTTCGGGGAGTTGGAGATGGTGTTTATAAGTGGTCCACGTTTCACAAGCGTACAGTAAGGTTGGTAGTACAATAGCTTTGTAAATGAGCATTTTGGTTTCCCTGCGAATGTCCCCGTCCTCAAATACTCTGCACTTCAGTCGGGAGAAAGCTGCACTCGCAGAGCACTTGCACCTTCCATCTAGTTTGAAAACTTAAGACTGCAGTTAAGCTGAGGTGTGTACATCTGAGACAGTCATTGCACATGTGCAGATCACAGCTTCATTGAATGGTGTTTGTTGGTGTTGTGTTTGTGTATGTCCACAGGCTTTAGCCTAACAGTTAGGAAACAACACTAATGAAAATGGAGAGTTGGGAGGGGGGGGTTATGAAAACACCTTTCAGTTTTGCTTCTTTATACAATCACACAGGCACAGTACTTTCTAACAGAGAATATAGATAGCACTGAGCTACTAGAGCAATTAATAGAAAGGAAAAGCAACAAAAAGAACCCAGGGACACAGAGGATAATTCTGTTGCTCACTCATTGTACAGAGGGTCTCTTTAAGATGTGGTTGTAATTCTCACTGATGGAAGAAAAGGGCAGGCTGTAACGATGCGGCTATTAAATATTGCCGACACTGAAACAAATATTTTATTTTATTTAATTGTATGATTTCTCCTTTGCCATCTCCAGTAAGCTGAAAACAATGGCCTTGTACTGTGTAATAAGGGGAAGGCGGCCTAATAAATATTTTATAGCTCTCCTGAAATTGTTTGGTCTGTTGCTGTCATCTTTATTACACTTTACACAAGGCGGGGGGGGGGGGCTTCTTAATTATGTGAAGGTCCCTAGCCTTTTTATGCTGCTCTAGCAACACCTTAAAAAAAGAACAAACCACTGGCTGTTAATTCTTCCAGTTATTGCAGCTGTATGCCCATTCTGCTTTTGAACAAAGACCCCCGTTCGACTCCTGGGCTTGCATTCTTCTGCTGAATGTCAGCCATTCAAAATCAGGCTGGCTCAATGCAAGGGGGCCTGGGAGGATGTGAACATACGTGGATGCCTTTTCACAGGACCAAGTACCATATTGGTGGCACCAGTGGGTGGGTGATGTAGTTGCAAATATATCCACTGTAAGTGGAACTCCAGGCCGTGGAAGTAGGATGCTACCCAGTGCCCTAAATCTGGCAACAGGCTCTCTTAGGACCCCTCGTATTAAACACACACACACAACCCAAAACTTATATTTTAGATATTGGCATTATTATTATTAGTCAGGTGCTGGTGTGCTTGCTTGAGAGCAAACAGGCATCTGGGCCCATTGGAAACCCATGTACGTAGATCTTCGCCAGTGATGGGGGAGAGAGTCAAGTTGCATTAAGAGGCGAACCTACATATTTTGCAATTTCCGAAGCAGCAAGCAAACCAAAACACAAAAAATGGCACTTTTCCAAATGTTGCAGCACAGTTCTCCAGCCAAATCATGTCTACAAAAAAATGCAAACACTGGGGTAAAGTATGCACAAATTGCATCATTAATTAGCAAAAATTGCTTTGTAAGAATGTATATATTAGGCAAAATTGCAAAAAAAAAGTCTATTAGGAGAAATTCACTTTAAAATGCTAATGAATTTTTCTGAGAACTTTTGTTCTTTTAAATTGCAAACTGAAAGAACCGGCATGAAAGCACAGAGTTGGAATGGACCCCAAGGGTCATCTCGTTCCCACCAATATGAAACCATACCAGACCCTATTTAGCTTTGCAAATGTGCTAGCAGTTATATTGCTACAGAAATGTGAACTGAATTTAAGATTGGAAGAATGAGAATCTGAGGGAAATCAAAATGGACAAATTTGGCCATCCCTTCTACTCATTAATCTGGTTCATACATAATACTAACCTAAGGTTTTGCATTATGTGTCCAAAGCTCTGGACTCTTCTTCTGCCTGCTCTCTCCCAACATGACTGTGAGAAAGAGATTAGAAGCTTTTACTTCCATTTTCAAATAACCAGTTACAGTGGAACCTCCGTTCTCAAACATCTCTGTTGACGAACGTTTCGGAACCCGAACGCCGAAAACCCGGAAGTAAATGCTTCTGTTTTCAAATGTGCATCAGAAGTCTAATAGCTTCCGTTGCATGTTTTTCAATTTTCTCAATTGAATTTGCCAACAGCCCTTTGCGCCTTGGTTTTTGAACATTTTGGAAGTCGAATGGTCTTACGGAACGGATTATGTTCGAAAACTGAGGTTCCGCTGTACTTTTTAATGTCCAGAACCAGAGAAACTGTGGTTAGTTTAACTGTGATTTAGGGAGACTAACCAACTTCTACATTAATTATCCCACATTGTTTCCTTAAACAACAGTTAACCCTAAGCACCATTCTTAGTTTAGAGGAAACAAGTAGCCACAACGTATGGGAAATGTTATGGAAGTGAAATCTTCTGATCTTCCGATCTTGTGACCTTGCACAGAGGGGAAACATGTGAGCCTTGGGCTCACCCAAATGCATTCCCATAGCTCTGAAATATGACTTTGCCTGATAGCACATCACCATTGGACTAATGAAAATAAAGGCCACCCCTTTCCTCAGTTAGATCCTTAAGGATTGTGTGTGTGAAAGCCTCACAGTCAGCTAAGGCAGATAAGTGGTGCAGGCTTACTTTAACACAGCTGGGGGTCTGTATCTTTTATTTTTCCCTTGCTTGCCCCCTTTTTCCCTGCAGCAATTCTCTGCAGCAAGAATTTTCGCTAACAGGCAGGCTGCGCTTTTTCAAATCTCAGTGGGCCTTCTTCACATTCCCTAGAAATAGGACACATTTCAATCTCTTCCTATCATTAAAGTCTGCAGAGTGACTACAATTCATGCACGGCTCTCTATAAGAGAGAAGCAGCCACCCAACCCGTCAACATGTTCCACTTTGAATGTTGAAGATTTGCCGCTTGCTTTCAATAATGCTGTGGACTTTGTGGAAGAGAGCTTTCGCTTACTTCAGTGGGAGCTTTTATATGCACAGGGCTTGCCGGATCAGGCCGGATGCCAACCGTAAACTGCTCTTTTGTCTCATGACGTCGCTGTCTCCCAGTTCTGCTAACTGGAGGCGCACGGATGGTGCTTAATACTTCTTGGTAATTGTGTGTGCTGAGAAGTATGTGCTCTCGTAACCCCTCAGATCCTCTTAATGCTGTGGATAATTCAATCACACCCACAAAAAAATGACATTATTATAACATTAGGGCCTAGTGCAGATTAGCGAAAGACAGGAAATTATAGCGTGCAGGACCGAAATTCTATCCTTGGCTTTGCCATAGTGTGTGGAGGTATGCTGAAGGCCCCTTGAAGAAAGCTGATTCACATATGTCCAGCTGGATATTCATTTGCATGGAGCAATGTAGATTTCACTTCAGTATTTTGGATCCAGATCAGGAAAAAGAGAAACTATTTGGTGTGGGTGCTTTGCATCCTGGCACGGTTATTTAGGAGTGTGCCGTATTCTTAAGACCCACCGTAGGTTGCCCTCAGCAGGAGCTGGTATTTAAGATATCAGAGCGCAACTTTTCATAACCCACCTATTCTCAGCAGTCAGAAGCATCGTAGCCAGACACTGGAGAGACTGGTCAGTAGTAAGCATGGACCAATGGTATCAAATAGTATGGGGAACAGCCTTATTAGAAAAACTCAAAGGAGAAGACGCCTTCACCCCGGTATGGTTCCCCTTTATCACATACACAGTCCAACAACACAACAACAAGAATCTGCCGACAGCATACGAGTCAATATGGCTAACCTGATCCAAAAACACACACATACCCTGCACACACACAAAAAACAAATCTTACTATAGCCAACCAAATACAACCGACCACACTAGGTCACCCGCAACCTCTCTCACCGCCAAGGAAATACAAAAAGCGACTAGTAAGAGAACCCACACAAGTGACGCTGACACAAAACCCCACACATAACACTAAGTAGAAGAATAGAAGCGTTGCCACTCCACCCCACTCACCATTTCCCCCTCTTCCCCTCTCTTTTCTTCCTAACCTAACATTGTATGCAATACTAAAGTCTCACAACAAGTGAAACTGATCTGTAGAAAATACAACTTGAGAAAGAGACAATGCACGTTGTCAGGGGCTCAGGAACAGAGGCACAGGGGAGAGAGGAAATGGAGAGCGAAGGGGAAGAATCTGAGGGCAGCGTAGGGGAGTATGGCAGTGACCCGAGAGATTCCATGAGCTTCTCCAGCGAATCAGAAGATTCCCAGAAGGAGGCGCCGATGGTCAGGGCAAGGGGGGTCCCGGGGGGACGCACCAGAAACAAGGGGCCAGCGGGGACTCCCAAAGCAGCAGCGGGAGATCAGGACCAGCTTCCCCACCAGAGCGTAGTGGGGGGGAAGAGTCCCATGTGTCAGGGCCAGCGTCTCCTCCAGCAGGGAGAGAAGATGAGTCAGGGCTGACCACGCCTCTATCGGAGAGTGGGGGAACGGAGGGGAGGTCAGGTCCAGCTAGCCCCCCCCGAAGGGGGAAGCAGTGACAGCAGCAGTGTAACGGTCAGGAGGAAGGTTGCCGGCTGGGCGCGCGCGCCAAGTTCGAATGTACAGGCGCGTGGGACAGCAGAAAACCCGGATTGGGAACCAGGTCCTAAAGCCCGCTGGAGGCAGGGGGAAGACTCAGGGGACTCAGCGTCAGAAGAGTCTAGGAAGGGCGAGACCCCAGCTGACAGGCGGAGCCAGAGGAGGAAAGAGCAAAGGAAGAGGTGGAGCAAGGCTAGAGTCTTAAACTGGTGTCTGGGGGGAGGAGATTCAGACGGAGCTTCAGCGGTCTAGAGTTTCAGACGTAGAGCTGCACGCTGCGGCTGTGAAAGCGAAACTGAACTTCAATAAAGACTTTTGTATATAACAACGAACTAGCGTTGGTCCTTTGTGAGCTGGGACCTCGGGCAGCTCTGACACACGTATTTTTGTAAACTAAGAAATCTTTAATAAAAATATGTATTTTTTTTAAAAAAAACAGCACAACTTTTTATTTTTTGTAATCTTTGTTGTTATACAGTGGTACCTCGGGTTACATACGCTTCAGGTTACATACACTTCAGGTTACAGACTCCGCTAACCCAGAAATAGTACCTCGGATTAAGAACTTTGCTTCAGGATGAGAACAGAAATCGGGCTCTGGCAGCGCGGCGGCAGCAGGAGGCCCCATTAGCTAAAGTGGTGCTTCAGGTTAAGAACGCACCTCCGGAACAAATTAAGTACTTAACCCGAGGTACCACTGTATTATGTTTTTGTATGTATTGGAAACTGCCTAGAGTGGCTGGGACAACCCATCCAGATGGGTGGGGTATAAAAAATAAAAAATATTACTATTATCAACTTAGCCTTTAATAGCTCATGGAGTTCAAAAAAGGGCCATAATACAGCAAAGATGCATTTGTTCAGTATGAAATCACCACACTAAATGGATGTGGCAAAATTACCTCACAGGGACTTAACCATTAAAAAAATAAAAGTGTAAATTAGATCTCAGTCAAGGAGAAATGTGGAACCAACAAATACCATCTTTTTTTTTTATAAAAAGCAATGGTTAGCCTACAGAGTGCAGGATTTTGTTACTATAAAACACAATTACCTTATGGTCGTTTTATTTGTTTCAGCTGAAATAATTGCATGAGAGAAAAATGTGTTTGAGTTTCCTCTTTGAGGTGTTAAATACACCCTTTTGAAATGAATAAAGCTTGATATATCCCCCTTGAAAATAGAGTGAATAGAAATATTTAATGAGCCGAAAGCTTCCTCTGATACAGTTCCTATAAATAATTTCTGAAAGGAATAAACTCATCTGGAAAAGCACTGGTATTAGAATTTCACAAATAATTATTACTATAGAAAGCCCAGACAAGTAGACATCCATAATTTGTAAATAATGAAAAGAAGTTTCTAGGCTTACGTGTGATTCTTGCACACGCTGCATGAACTCTATAAAATGCTTAACTTGCAGTGATTTGTTTGTTGACAGTCCCTGGTGGTAGAAGACTTTCATCTTTTCTCTCTCTCTCTCTGAAAAATGGAGTTTTATGTTATTCTGTTTTTCTACCCAGAAGCACTATATGTTTAAAAAAGCGAAGGGGAGACTAATGGATTGACTGGAAAAGCCATATAAAATGCAGAATGAGTCGTCGTCTTAGATTAAACACTGTGTAGTCCTACACATGCTTACTCAGAAGTAAGTCCCATTAATGCAGCTTACTCAGAGGTTAAATGGGTATAGGATTGCAGCCCGAGGCTGTTGCTAGATTATTGGTTCATTTTTGGCAAAAACTGGATGTGGTTGAAATACTACTGTACTTTGAGCACTTGCTATCCTTCCCAGAGATTGGGTGAAGTTTATAATCTGATCTGGATCCTGGTGTCCCAAGATTTGTATACCTGCAGGAATATTTAGTATTTTCAGTCATTTCACTTGGGGAGGGGAAGCAGTAACTGGATGAATGACCTGCTGTTCAGAAATTTTATAATTGTGAACAACATGTCCTCTCTCTCTGAATTTCAGAAAACATCCTCTAGTGATTCTCTCTGCCCCCACTTCCCCCCATGGTAGGGCTTTAAGCCACTGGTTGTTCACATGTAAACACAGATGCACGCGCACACACGCTATTTTTTAAAAAATATTATTTTTTAAATGCGCCTCGTAATGTTGTCTTTTTATTGGCCGAGGGAGCCGGCGTACAGCTTCTGGGTCATGTGGCCAGCATGACTAAGCCGCTTCTGGTGAACCAGAGCAGCGCACGGAAATGCCATTTACCTTCCCACTGGAGTGGTACCTATTTATCTACTTGCACTTTGACGTGCTTCCGAACTGCTAGGTTGGCATGTCTACTCAGAAGTAAATCTAATAAGAAGTAAATCCAGGGATTGGACAAAAACAAGGTGAGCCCCTGGATTCCTTTAACGGAATTCCCTAGCATTGGAGGGGCAGGCACAGCCTAACCACATCCCCTCCACCACCATTGAACAAAGGCCTAACCGCCAAGCCTTACAAAGTTGTGACGATTTGCTACGTGGCAGGCAAAACCCAAGTGGCACCAGCCAATCAGCCAAATGGGGAAATTCCTACTGGGCCCCTGTCCCAAGAACAGACGACCCATGGCGGCATAGCAAGGTCATAAAGGACCCCTGACCATTAGGTCCAGTCGTGACCGACTCTGGGGTTGTGGCACTCATCTCGCTTTATTGGCCAAAGGAGCCGGCGTACAGCTTCCGGGTCATGTGGCCAGCATGACTAAGCCACTTTTGGCAAACCAGAGCAGCGCACGGAAACGCCGTTTACCTTCCCGCCAGAGCAGTACCTATTTATCTACTTGCACTTAGACGTGCTTTCGAACTGCTAGGTTAGCAGGAGCAGGGACAGAGCAACAGGAGCTCACCCCCTCACGGGGATTCGAACCACCAACCTTCTGATTGGCAAGTCCTAGGCTCAGTGGTTTAACCCAGAGGAAGGGTGGAAGCTCAATGCAACGTGCAGCGGTATATATGGGTCCCTCGGTTAAGACCTGAAATGATTCCATTGGCCAGATTTACGCCTGCAACCGAGGGACCACCAATCGGGTTGTTGTGGCTCTCCAATCGCTCCCACCCACAACAGCAGTTAGGTCAGTTGTGGTGATCTCACCGCAACACGTGCTCTCCATGAGGAGGACATGATTTATTCGAATTGCTTTTACATGGTTTTGTTTTAGTTGTATTTGTATTGTACAGGTGTTGTTTGTTTGTTTGTTTGTTTGTTTGTTTCATATTGAGAGATGTCCAACTAACCAGTTCCACTAGCTCAGGGACTTTCAGATGTGCAGTGGAATTTCTCTATCTTCTTCCCTTCCCTGTGTGTGTGCCCCGTAAACCTGTTCCAGAGGATTAGGGTAGGGGAACAAATTTAGGGGTTGCACAAGGAGAGGGGAGGGAATTTCCTTTGCACAGCTGCAAGTCCTTGTGTTAGCAGATGTGTTCCGTTGGATATTGCCCTTTTGTTTGTTAAGTTCTATCCTATTTTGACAGAGACCAGTATCTAAACCTTAAAAATACAATAAAACAAACAACAACATATTTCAGTGGAGATTTGACAGCTGGCAGGCATATTTTGGGAGAAATTCTGGAGTTACTTTGCCCATTATTTCCACTTTGAAACACATTCTCTCTTGAATATTGTCTTAAGCTGCAACGTGGGACCCATTTAGATTGGTTGAAGCTAATTGAAGTGGGTGAGATTTAAGCAGCTGAACTGAGTGCAGGATTATAGCCTTGGTTAATGGCTGTGAGTACTGCATCAAATCACCAAAGTGACAGGCAGCTATATCCAGCACTTTTTTTTTCTAGAAAAAGAGGTGCAGGAATTCCAACTCTTTTTTTGACAGACAACCCTAAATTGGCGAACTGGGGGTGGGGGGCAAAGGTGTTTAGTTCTGGGCGTTGTTCCACTATACAGTTGCCAGTACGCTGCAAAGAGATGGTGGAACTCTGTTCCAGTGAGTTCCAGATGAAAAGAAGCCCTGGCTATACCAGCAAAGGAGTAGAGTAAGTGAATTTAAGACAGTGTGTTTCACTTTTGCCCCAAGTACCTGAACCATTTGGAATAATTCTCTAGTTAACTAGTTTGTAGAACTAAGCTTTAGGAACATCCAGTGAAAGGACAAAGGAGACCGCAGGTTAAATTACTGATCAAGTTAAATCACCACACAGTCATGAAATCCACTTGGCATTGGCATAGTAACTGGAAATAATTCTGGGAAGTCAGTGAAATTTAGAAACAGCGTTAAGCATTTGGTTCCCATTGATCTCAATAGGAATTTAGTATGCTGAATCCAGAGAGAATTATGCCTACTAACTCTTGCAAAAGCAATATTACATGACGTTAAAATAATGGGAAATAGGGATGCACTTTTGCCTGGTCTGACTAGGAAAGGTCAGATTAGCCAATTTCTGTTTCATGTCAGTTTTGCATACAGTCAGTTTAAGGTCTAGACCCTTTAATGACTTTAAAAGATGTGAAAAAACTTAATCTAAATTATAAAATGTGTACAAACTGCCTTCATTGGTACTACTTCTAAAACACTTTTTTGTATGCTTTCCAATACAGTTTCCCTAAAATACAATTTTTTGTGCATACTTATCTGAAACCAAATTGGCTCACAAAATTCAGAGACGTATGGGATAATAATAATAATAATAATAATAATAAATTTTATTTATATCCCGCCCTCCCCAGCCACAGCCGGGCTCAGGGCGGCTAACAACAATCAAATAATAATCACACAATCTAAAAATATTTCATTATAAAAATTAATTAAATCAAATTGATGGCAACCAGTTAAGCAGAATTATGTGCAGGTTGCCAGAGGAGGGAGTCAGGCTGCGCCCTGACCAAAGGCCTGGCGGAACAACTCTGTCTTGCAGGCCCTGCGGAAAGATGTCAGGTCCCGCAGGGCCCTAGTCTCTTTTGACAGAGCATTCCACCAGGTTGGAGCTGCAGCCGAGAAGGCCCTGGCTCTAGTTGAGGCCAGCCTAACCTCTCTGAGGCCTGGGACCTTGAGGATGTTATTATTTGCAGACCGTAGGTTTCTCTGTGGGGCATACCAGGAGAGGCGGTCCCGTAGGTACGAGGGTCCTAGGCCGTATAGGGCTTTAAAGGTTAAAACCAGCACCTTAAACCTGATCCTGTACTCCACCGGGAGCCAGTGCAGCTGGTATAATACCGGATGAATGTGGTCTCGCAGCGAAGACCCCATAAGGAGTCTCGCCGCGGCATTCTGCACCCGCTGGAGTTTCTGGGTCAGTCTCAAGGGCAGCCCCACGTAGAGCGAGTTACAATAATCCAGTCTGGAGGTGACCGTCGCATGGATCACCGTGGCTAGGTCAGGACGAGAGAGATAAGGGGCCAACTGCTTAGCTTGGCGGAGATGAAAAAATGCCGCCTTTGTTATAGCTGTAATCTGCGACTCCATAGAAAGGGAGGTATCGAAGATTACACCCAAACTCTTAACGGCCGGTGCTGGCACTAATTGCACCCCCGCAAGAGATGGGAGTTGCCCCCTCGATCCCATATCGTCCCGCCCCAGCCAGAGGACCTCTGTCTTCGAAGGATTTAACTTCAGCCGGCTCCCACGTAACCATCCAGCCACAGCTTCCAGACATCTGGTCAGTGTGTCTGGGGCCGAGTCAGGATGGCCATCCATCAACAGATAGAGTTGGGTGTCATCAGCATACTGATGGCAACCCAGCCCAAAACTCCGGACAAGCTGGGCGAGGGGGCGCATAAAGATGTTAAAAAGCATCGGGGAGAGAATTGCACCCTGAGGCACTCCACACACCAAGGAGTGGCGTGATGACAATTCCCCCCCAAGCGCCACCCTCTGTCCCCGACCAGAGAGAAACGAGCGCAGCCATTGAAGGACTGTGCCCTGGATCCCCACGTCGGCAAGGCGGTGGTCCAGGAGTTCGTGATCGACCATGTCAAAGGCTGCTGACAGATCTAGAAGAATCAGCAGCCCTGACCCGCCTCGATCCAGCTGCCTGCGGAGATCATCTGTTAGGGCGACCAGAGCCGTCTCGGTCCCATGACCAGCGCGGAAGCCGGACTGGAATGGGTCCAGAGCAGATGTTTCATCCAGAAACCTACCAAGCTGTTCAGCAACCGCTCTCTCAATCACCTTACCCAGGAATGGAAGATTCGAGACCGGGCGGTAATTGGATAGATCTGAGGGATCTAATGATGTTTTCTTTAAGAGCGGACGCACCACCGCCTCCTTCAGTTCCCCTGGGAATATCCCGGTGCCAAGGGACAAATTGATGATATCCCCCAGGGGGCCCCGCACCTCGTCTGGACACGCTCTAATCAGCCATGACGGGCACGGGTCAAGAGGACAGGTGGTGGGCTTTCCAGCTTGGAGGAATCTGTCCACATCGGCTGGAGATATCTGGTCAAAGTGGTCCAATACTGGACCCGAGGACAGTCGAGGGGCCTCCAGTTCCTTTATTGTATCCAAATTGGCAGGGAGGTCATGGCGGAGCAACAGGACCTTCTCCGCAAAAAAGCTCGCAAATGCCTCACAACTGTGTGTCAGATTGTTATTTAAATTTGGCCGTCCTTCAAGGGACGTTAAAGACCGAATTATACTAAATAATTGCGCCGGGCGAGAGCTAGCGGATGCAATGGAGGCCGAGAAGTAAGACTTCTTAGCAGCCTTCACTGCCATCTCATAGGTTTTCATAAAAACCCTATAAGATGTTCTTGAGGCTCCGTCACGGGCACCCCGCCATACTCGCTCTAGCCGTCTGAGGTCCCGCTTCATTTTCCGAAGCTCCTCGGTAAACCAGGGAGCCCGGTTTCTGCGGGGTCGCAGAGGGCGCTTAGGTGCGATCTCATCGATGGCTGCCAGGAGCTGGGTATTCCAGCCCTCAACAAGCTCAGTCAATGAGTCGCCAGGGGGAGCAAGGTCCCGCAAGGCTTGACGGAATCTATCCGGGTCCATCAGCCTCCGCGGGCGAGCCCAAATCGGCTCGCCACCTAAGCAGGGTGGGGGTGGAAAGTCAATCCTGGCTTTCAGAGCGTAGTGATCAGACCATGGCACCTTCATCGAAGGAGACATGATCACATCTATACCGGCGCCAAAGATCAAATCCAGCGTGTGGCCTGCTTGATGTGTGGGGCCCGAAACAAACTGGGAGAGCCCTAGTGTCGCCATGGAAGACACCAGGTCCAGAGCCTGTGAGGAGGGAGTGGCATCAGCGTGGAAGTTGAAGTCTCCCAATACCAATAGGTTAGGGAACTCCAAGGCCCAGCCGGCCACCGCCTCCAGCAGGCCTGACAGGGTGGCTGCTGGTGCGCTAGGTGGCCGGTACACCAGCCAGACAGCCAAGCTCTCCTCGGAGCCCCACACTAGGCCAACACATTCAATGCCGGGGATCGATGGCGATGGTAGAGCCCTGAAAGAACAATTTTCCCGGATTAATACTGCCACCCCTCCCCCCCGGCCCACAGTCCGTGACTGGTGGAGGACGGAGAAACCCGGGGGCGCCATCTCTCGTAAGGTAACAGTTACCCCTTCGCGCACCCAGGTCTCCGTCACACAAGCCAGGTCAACTCCCTGCGAGATAAAGAAATCTCGCAGGGTAGCGGTTTTGTTGCCTATAGACCTGGCATTGCACAACACCAGTGAAGGAGGTGAGTAATCCTTGCTCACCCTACCCTCGTCTCTCGGGATGGGGCGCAGATTGGAAGGGGTACGAGCGTATCCATATCTCGATCCCCTTCGCCTATAACATCTGCCCCCACCGCCATACCTCCCTCGCCCCTCCACGGTCGCAATCCCAAGCCTCATACTAACCTCCATTTACAAATAGAAAACAAAACAACCAAAACAATTATGCCCAAACAAAACCAATCCCCGCCCCACTCAGTGTCCAACCCCAAAAACAAAGCAAAATGGAACAAACAAAAATACATAAATAAAAACCACCATTCACGGTGGTACAACAAGTAAACAATAAAAGCACCTTTAAAACACCTTAAAATATATAAAAACATCTTTAACATTTGCAGCAGATAATGAAATAATATAATATTATAAAAAACAACAACCCCCATTTAAGGTGCTGCAAATTAAAAGCAATTAAAACATTTAAAACTATTTTGTCCATTGCTGCCGGTAGCTGCTCTGTCCTCTAAACTGTGATGGTAGTGCATTCCCCGCCCCCTAGGCCGGATGGAATTGGCAGAAAGGGAGCGGTCCTCCCAACACTCACGCAAGCAGCAGCACCAGCAGTCGTGATTGACTGCTGATTGACAACTGCGTTCTGATCCATGGTCCAAGAAAGCAGAATAGGTTTGCTTGCTTTAAAATTCAGACCCTATGATCTTCTCTTCCATCTACTGTCTAAGTCTTTATGATAAAGTGGGAAAGAAAACTTTAGCATAATCTCTGAGCGCTTGCTCCAAAGCAGTCTTGAATTTAATGAGAGAAACCTCATATTTTCTAATTACCAATAATTATCTTAAAACAGATCTTCTGTGAATACTCTATGTGTGCATCCCAAATCATGGTTCGAGCACAGAATCATTCACCCAGCTATTTAAAGGGGGATGGGGTGGAATTGTGTATGTTGTCGCATTGCTTCCTATTATAACAAGATTATGTTGCAATCTTCTTACTGGTAATTATTGCAGCATATTATTCTCCTTTCACATGTAACCAGTACATATTTCTGTGCTTATTTGCCAAGGCATTTGCCTTTTATTTTTACTTCCAAATTGCTTAACTTGTTGGAGGCCTTGGAAATCTAATTACTCCTGTATCAGTAGCATAACCAGATTAAAAAACAACAACCACGTTCCCCCATGACATTTCTGAACAAGACATCAATCAAACTTTGTTGGCTGAGGAATATTGCTTCAGTAAGCCTTGTTCCATATATTAACTTTTAATGTGAAATATCAGGGCAAGGATGGATTGGTTTTTATAATTATTGTAGATAATTATTTAAGATAATGCAACTCCTACGTCTTGGTATTTTAGCAACACTATTTTCTGGACAAGAGAGTTGTGAATTGCCAATAGATTATGGAAGCAAAGTACAGGCAACATTTACGAGTTTTCAGTTGATGCATGACTGTGCACATGTGTATCACAATGACTCAGAAGTGGCCAGATCAGGGCAGGGGTGTGGGCATAATCAGGACAAGGCATAATGAGCTTATATACACTCAACTTGCATGTGATGACCAGGAACGCAACTCCCATGCAATTGGGCGGTTGCTTGTATAATATAATATAATAAACCATGCAAAATCTTAAACTACCGGTAACAACTTAGAAATGAAGAATTCTTAAAATATCAGCAGCAAATTTATTGTGCTAGCCATTGGCCTTGACAACTTCTAAATACCTTGGTTTTCGAACAGGTTAGTTCTTGAACATTTTGGCTCCTGAACGATCAAAACCCGGAAGTGACTGCTCCGGTTTTTGAACGTTCTTTTGGAAGCTGAACATCCGACGGGGCTTCTGCGGCTTCCGATTGTCTGCAGGGGCTTCCTGTCATTGTCAGTGAATGAAGGTCAAGAGAGAGGAGCTGACATTCAACTCTACTCCTACTCAGAATAGACCTATTGAGGTTTATGGACTTGACTAGAAGTCTGTGAAATTTCAAAGTGAAAATCTGCACATGTGCACACACAAACCAGTGATACGAGAATACAGAGTTAAATATTTTTTACAGAGTTTTAGAGGTTGTTGTTGTTTTAAAAAAGAACAAACAAACAAACCATGGTTAGTATCAAAAATTAGCAGGCCAGCTCTGTTATGCATTATGCCATTCCATGCTATTTGCATGTAGATTCCCATTGTGTAATGCCCTTTTGGTATCTCTGCGTGACAAGAATTAAAATTGCATTGCTTGCAATGATGAGAAGAGCTATATCCCCAAAGACAAATTACAGCGCCAGACATCTAAGCAAGAAAAATTGGTTATCAGATGTTATTGTTCCATTTATGACCAATTATCAGAACTTGGGGTCTTGGACGCTGCAATTAATTATTAACTTTTATTTAGGAAAAACTTGTTGTATTTTTCGCCCCATAAGACACATTTTTTCTCTCCTAAAAAGTAAGAGGAAATGTCTGTGTGTCTTATGGAGCGAATGTGCGGTCCCTGGAGCTGAATCGCCCGAGTGCAGGGGCAAAAATCGGATTGTGCGTCACGGAGGAGGGAAGGCTGTAGAGAGGAGGCTGTTGGGGTTCCTGTATCGGGCATATTTTGGTGTGTGTGTGGAAGCGTGTGAGTCGTGTTGCTGCACAGGAGAGCGTGTGGTTAAAGGGGGCATTTGGGCATTTGAGTGTCCTTGTGTGTGGAGCGCCCCTTGATCGCTGTACGGCACCCCAAGGCTACCGTCTGTTCACCAGCCCTGTTCCCCTTGCCTAATTATTGTAGCGCCTTCCTAAGGATTCCATTGTGACTCCTATTTTGTTTTGCGCTCCCTGCCATGTATGGTTTTAACTGGGCGGTTAAAGTCAGCCTCTGCTTCCCTCCTTTTGTTCTTGTCCCTTTCTGGCAGGGAGCGCACAGCTGCAGTGAATTCCTTTCCTGCCTCAGGGTCTTACTGCCCACCCTCTTGTGTTTTCCGTTGCTGTGTTTGCTCGGATCGGGCCAGCGATGGCCCATTCCCCTTGCTCAGCGCGTCTGCTTCATGCGAGGTGATGCGGCTAGGAAGGAATTAGCAGGAGGACACAATCCTTTTCCCTTCCATTGCTCAGCACCGGCCGTAACAGCATCACCTCGCAGCAAGCAGACGTGCTGAGCAAGGAGGCTGGTGGCAGACAAATGCAACAAGGAGCAGGGAAATCCCCTGCCTTCATGGCAAGCAGAGGGGAAAGGACCTTGTCCTTCGTGCTCATTCCTTCCTAGCCACATTGTGTGCAGGCTCCAGCCCACCCGGATCAGCTTCCGGCGGCTAGGAGCACAACTGACAGCTGCTGCCACCGCCTCCTCCTCTCCATGCTCCAGTGCTGCTGCGGTGTCCAGGGAAGCATGCCAGGGACGCATAGGCAGCCGGAAAACATGCAGGTGGGACAGAGAGAGAGAGAGAGAGAGAGAGAGAGAGAGAGAGAGAGAGAGAGCGCTTGGGTGGTGGTGGTGGGGAGAACTTTTGCCTTCCTTTCCTCCCTCCCCTTAAACCCCTCTCCTGCATTCTTAGCCACCTCCTTCTCCACACACCCCACGCGTGCCGCTTGCCCCTCCAGTGTTTTTCCTTCCCTCCCCACTTAAAACTCCTCTCCTACAACATTTGATTCAGAATATTCCCACCCCCCTTGTTTTCCTCCTCTAAAAACTAGGTGCGTCTTATGGTCAGGTGTGTCTTATGGGGCGAGAAGTACGGCATGTCCGATTAATTCGGATACACCATTGCACTGACATTTAAGTGTTTTATTGCTATGGACAATAAGTACTGCTAGGAATACTTCCTTGGGCACCAGGTGTGTAAGGCCTGTTGACCTGGAGCAATGAACAGGATGGGGCATGTGTAGGTTAAACATGACCACAACTTTATTGGTTGCAGAATATCAGGATTTTGCACAGGACAAAGCAAGGATCCTATTAGTGCGCAGCCCAACTGTTGGCCAATGTCTCTCCTAACCTGTGTGCTGGGTAGCGCTGAGGGCAGGGTCAGCCTTGCCCATGAGAAGGACTGAAGCAGGCATCTTGGGTGGTGAAATCCCACAATGCACTGCCTTTGCTGGTACCCTACCACCAGCCAGTTCCAATTCAGAGTGCTGACATTGACCTTTGAGTTGCTACATGGTTTGGGGCAGGGGTGGCCAATGTGGTCCCCTCCCAGATGTTGCTGGACTCCAACTCCCATCAGCCCCAGACAGTATGTTCCAGAAGAAGAAAAAAATATAAGCCCTTTTTGTGGAATTCCAGCTTTCACTTCTATCAGAATTGTGTCCGGCCACTTCTCACTTCGTGTTTCAGTGTCTATTTAAAAACTGGGAGGGCATTTAGTATTGGCTGAAGGTTTCTTGATTTAATTTTATGGTACACAGTTATTTGGTTTTAAGTGCATTTTTAGACTTATTGATTTTTAGAAATAGCTTTTAATTTTGTTTCAATGGTGATTTTTGATTGTACCTTTCTTAGCACAGCTTTTGTGGCAATGGCATGGTGCTAAGTCAAGAAATAAATGCAATCTGGCGACCTTCCAAGTTCTCATATTTCGAGAGGGAGGAAAAAATTCCCTCCATTCACACCAGTCATAATTTTACAAACCTCCATAATGTTCTCTTCCCTTAGTCACAATTTCCACCCCAAAAATCTAAAAATCCCTCCATGCGCAATTGCACACAAATCAATGCAGTGTGTTCTGAAAACAGGCATCCCCTTGGGCTGGCTGCTGAAAGTCTCCCATATGTTCCACTCTGGCATTGCCAATTTCAGAGAGTGGTCCATTCTGTGTCTTGGAAAATCACCCATTCATCTCATTTAACCAAGGGAAAAAACACAGGTTTAGCCTGATCTAATCAACACTCAGGGGAAAAAAAAACATCTTTGTTTGCCTTGACATCCCCAAATCTGCCACTGTAATTGGTCTCTTTGTTGATTATCAAAGTGCAAGCATAGAAAATTAACCACCTTTGTAAGGGTAGCTTTTGAAGGTCAGGTGAGAAATGCAAATACAGCATGCAGGACATTACCATACAATATTGTTTGTGCTGCACTTTTCAGGAGCACTTAAGTCTCCTTTTCTTTTAAGTATGCTTGACAACTGGATTAGGTTTGAAACAACAATAAAATGAACATCCCTATTTCTCTCCCCAACTTTTGTTTTTCAGGTATGGAAAAATTGTATCCACAAAAGCAATTCTAGACAAAAACACAAATCAGTGCAAAGGTAAGTGCCAAAAGTCCTCCCTGCAAATTCCACATCAGATTGATTGACTGGTGTTTGCGCTGCAAAAGTTCAGACTCTGGCGGTGCAATCAACATAATGTACAGTATATTGAAAACATGTTTAATAATGCTGCGGCTTCGAGTTCTACTTCCAGTAACATTGCTCATTAATTTTTTTCATTAACAAACAAAATGAAAATCACAAATCAGAACAACTATCAAATTGCTTCGGCAGCAAAGTAAATTACCTCCTAACCACACAGTGTCATCTGATTTGAACAATATTATCGGTGATGCAAATTGATTTCCTATGTAAAAATTTGAAACTCTTGGGAAAGCTTTCCCAAGCAAATCCTCATTCTGCTTTTCTCTCTTTTGATATCTTGTGCTCCGTTCTTATAAGAAAATGTTAACTGTGGCCCAACTGCATCGCTTCGGAAATAGTGGCGTAGTGAAATGAAAATGAATCTGTGTAGCTCTTGCAGTTTATTTTCATTTAATGGCTAATGCTTTAAAATATGTTTTGTCGTTTAAATGAATTTGAATGCAGAGTGCACCAGTGTGGCATAGTATGGTTGCCAACATAATATTTGTATTCCTACATGTTTTGTTTTTTTCTTGATATGCAAAATATACTTATGGCAGGGAGTGGTGAACTTGGGCCTAGCGGCTGAATTTGGCCTTCCGGGCTTCTCTGTCTCACCCTAAAAATTCACCCCAGGTCATTCCCCTTACTTGCCCTTTTCCACACCATCCCCAAGTGCTTTTGCCCTTGTAGGCGTGTGTCCTTGAACTCCCTTTCTTGCCTGCATGGGTCAATTGGTGTGTGGAAAGCTACAGGGAGGTGAAACTTTGCACGACTGGAATGCGGTCCGCTGCTGAGAAACAAGAGCCATGTCTGTTGCTCTGTCTGCTTTTTCATCTGCCCTCCCGCCCTTCCTTGAAAGGTTGGTTATGAGGAGAAGTTGCCCTTGGCCTGAAAAACCCCCCACCACATATCCTACCCCTGTTCTAAAGCGTGATAATGGAATTTGTAATTGATTTATCAACACATTATCTCTTTTGTGGGGAGATGTTTCACCGGAGTTCCGACTCTTGCAGCGCAGTTTACATCTTTATACCATAAAATATTCATTTTGCACGTCCGGTATCCACCATTAATCTTCTGTCTGGGAACCGTTGCTCAGACAGAAATAACAAGTGTGGATTATAGTCTTAACTTGTTAGGGTGCCAGATATCAAGGAGTAGCGGTGGCTTTGATTGACATGTTTTGCACTTCCACCACAATTATTTCAAATCTGACGCCATCGTGGTTCAAGTCCCGTTTGGAATGGGCTCGATTCTTCTCTGGCCTTCCTTGCTACTGCCCATCCCCTTTCTCAAGACCCTACCTTACTAAGTCAACGGGAACAGCCGTGCAGAGAGGCCTTGACTCTCACAAGTGTTATTGACAGTGCCCCATGGAGCAGCATAGATGGGGCACTGATGCTCTCCCTGTGCCCCTTTCTCCTTCTGGCAATTGCCCATCACATGCTGTGTTCAGAAGCTGGGAGAGCAGCAAGGCTCCACCTACATCTCCACAAGGTCTGCTACTGCTTCTTGACATTGCTCACTGAAATAAGGAAGTGGGGACAATATCATTTCCAGAAGTTAAATCAAGCAACATGGGGACTGCGTTTCCGATGCCTCTCTGTTTCATTGTGTGTCGAATCCTTTTGTGTGACAATCCAGGCCACAGGGAGGTTGTTGAGAAGCCATCTCATCATCCTTTGGCGAGTTCTGCGTTTGGAAAAAAAACAGGTAGCAGGGAGGGTTTCTGCCATGTTTGGGAACACGATAGGTCTCTGCTTGGAATAGAGCGAAGTTCACACGAGTTGTGGTTCAGATCCAAAGTGAGAATTAACTTGTTGAGTTGGGTCCCTCCTAAATCAAGCTGAGGGGGCGGAGGCTGGGCCAACACGGGATTTCAGGCCCAAAGTACATGGGGTGTCAGGGAAGTCTTGAATCTTTAAACGCAGGCCTGCATTTCAATTACAGTGCTACCTCAGGTTACAAACACTTCGGGTTACAAACACTTCAGGCTACAGACTCCGCTAACCCTGAAGTAGTACCTCAAGTTAAGAACTTTACCTCAGGATGAGAACAGAAATCGTGCGGTGACAACAAGAGGCCCCATTAGCTAAAGTGGTACCTCAGGTTAAGAACGGTTTCAGGTTAAGAATGGACCTCTGGCACGAATTAAGTTCGTATCCAGAGGTACCACTGTATATCTAAAATGGAAGGTAGCACACAAATGAAAAATGTGTGTCCAGTGGAGTCTTTCTCGCTTCAGCTATGTCATTCTTGCTTGGACTTTTAATATGGGTGCCTGGTTAGGTAAAGAGGACTCTGCAGGATGAGCTACAGCAAACATGGTGTCCCCTATGCTGCGGGTCCAAATTCTCATCAGCCTGCACTGCCAACGTTCAGGGATGATGGGAGTTGTAGTCCAACAGCATCTGAGAGGGCAGGGGTAAGTATGATGAGTGAACAAAAGTCTGCACTATCCTTTTGGTCATTTAAATTGCATCATCTCCTTGTTAAACTAAATTGAGTTGGACCCACAATTTGGAGCCACGGGTCTGCATGCTAAATCAGTTGTGACATATTCTTGAAACAGAATCACCTGCATCTTCGGCATCTTAAAGGCAGCCTTACTGGCGTTGGACTGAGCAGTGGGTGATAATGCCGTAAAGGTTACTGTGCGTAGTCAAAAGCTTTTGAGAACCTTGGGTTTTTGATAGCCTTGTAATTTCTGATCAGAGTAGCATTTCACATTAGCTTCACTGTCTTATCTTCGCTTTTTGATCTCATTATACTAACTACACACATCCTTTCCCCCCTGGAAATCTTTCCAAATTACTTCAGTTATCATGATGTAATTCTCTAGTGAGGATGTGAGAGGAGTCCTACTTCCATGACTATATTCATATAACACTTTAGAATAGAAGCCCCCCCCCCCAAAAAAAAAGACTCCAACATATACATATCTGCTAATTTGTTCAATGGAGAGCAAGTAGCTAGAGCACATGTGCGAATATCCAATTGCCAACTCACCTAGGGGGGTTAAATGAGGGTTTTCTCAAGGTTATTACAGTCTGTCTGGAGCTGTTGCAGAACCACACTCCAGGGAGAACTCACTCTACTTTCTTGTAACATTGACAGCGTGAAGATATTTAAAAGTTCCCCTGTTCCCCTGCCAAATTGTACAGATCTTCCTCAGAGGTGCTTCCCATTGGTACAGTGAAGTGAAAAGACTGTGTGTATGTGTGTGCAAAATTACTGGTCTTTTTTTCAGAACACCAGAGATATTAATAGAATCGTAGAATTCAACCCTCTGTAATGCAGACTCTTCTTCCTCTGACAAGTAGTAGTAGTAGTAGTAGTAGTAGTAGTAGTAGTAGTAATAATAATAATAATAAAATATTAATTAAACCCGCCCATCTGCCTGGGTTTCCCCAGCCACTCTGGGCAGCTCCCAACAGAATATTAGAAAAACGATAAAACATCAAACATTAAAAACTTCCCTAAACAGGGCTTTGTAGCTTGTTTGCATGAGATTATTGCAGTGCGGAGTCCCCAAGAATGAGGGGAAATAAGTGGAGGCTGGAAACCTCTTCTCTTTCATGGCGTTCCCATTTCACACACGTAGTTCAAATGGTAGTAACACTTCCTTGCGTCGTGATTTGCATTTCTAAGGAGAAGCTAAAGATTTGCATTTCGGCGGAGGGAATATATTTGTTGAAACTCGGTGTGTTTCACAAGCTGAACCTAAGCAGCCAGCACTGAGTTCAGTAGTTTGTTCCCAGAAAAACTGTGCATAGGATTACAGCCTTGCTCTTTGCTGCATCCCTGCTCCTGTGTGTTGTGGGTCAATGTATAAGTGGATCAGTGCCTGGATTCTCGTGGTGGGCATGGCCATGAAGGCTGTTGAGATGATCTCTTGCGCTTCAAAATTTACAATACCACTGATTGCCCTACCTTTGGAAGTGAGGAAGGTGGTGGGATTCAGGGTTTTGATGTGTTGAAACCCCACCTCAGGTCCTGTCTGAAGGTTTCCCGCAGGCCATTGCAAGAACAAGATGCTGGACTCAATTCTCCATTGGCCCGATCTGGCAGGCTCTTTTTATGCACGCATGGAAGCCTCCCCCTGGTGCTGTTCACCTGGCACCAACCTTGCAAAGTTTTAAGCGCCAGGTGAAACGTGTCCTGCTTCCTGTGCTTTCAGTGGGATTGCGATGTTTGCTTTTGCTGCTATTACGAGATCCGGTTTTTATTATTCCTGTTATTTGTATCTGGCTTCAGGCTGCTTTCTGTTTTGAAATTCTGTGCTCCACTGGAATAATTTCTGAATAGACACACAGGAAAGATTCGCTCTGCACATCTGTTTCATTTCGGTAACTTTGAAAATGGCTCCCCTTCCACTCCAAAAAAAAACATTTTTGTGTTTTGTTTTAACGTAGAAGCTACCCTGAGAGTCTTTTCTAAGATTGAAAAGTGCGCTAGGAATAGGCTAAATTAATAAATGGTTAAATAAATAAATGCATTTGATTTGTTAAATTTATACCCCACTTTCCCTCTAAGGGACTCAAAGCCATACATGTGATCCCTCCATTTTTATTGTCACAGTAACTCTGTGGTGTCTAGGCAGAGAGATGACTGGCCCTATTGACTTCATGACTGAGTGAGGATTTAAAACTCCCCAGTGGTTCTGTCTCCCAGTTGCTCAGCCTGCAGCCGGCCAGTTGCTAGCTGCCAGCTTCTAGCTAACATAGTTCTCAGCTCTGTCCTTTGCCCTTCTAACTACCAGAAATTCTAGATTAAGGGAGGTAGCCATGTTGGTCTGACGCAGTCGGCATAAATAAATAATAAATTTAAAAAATCAGTAGCACCTTAGAGACCAACTAAGTTTGTTCTGGGTATAAGCTTTCGTGTGAATGCACACTTCTTCAGATACACTGAAACAGAAGTCACCAGACCCTTATATATAGTGGGAGGGTGGGGTGGGATTTTTCTCTGAAGGGTAGTAGGAGATGGGTGATTGACTCAATGGGTATGGTAAACCTGCTGACGACTGTTAACAACTGTGATGGATGGATCAAACCTATCTATTCTGAAGGAAATCAGCCCTGAGTGCTCACTGGAAGGACAGATCCTGAAGCTGAAGCTCCAATACTTTGGCCACCTCATGAGAAGAGAAGACTCCCTGGAAAAGACCCTGATGTTGGGAAAGATGGAGGGCACAAGGAGAAGGGGATGACAGAGGACGAGATGGTTGGACAGTGTTCTCAAGGCTACAAACATGAGTTTGACCAAGCTGCGGGAGGCAGTGGAAGACAGGAGTGCGTGGCGCGCTCTGGTCCATGGGATCACAAAGAGTCGGACACGACTGAACAACAACAACAGCAACAACAACAACAACAACAACTGCAATTAGTCCTACAGGAAAAAAGCAAGGGATAGTATGCAGATGACCAAAAATAGCTTTAGCATATGTCTCATTACCTGCATACAGGTTTACCATACCCATTGAGTCAATCACCCATTTCCTACTACCCTTCAGAGAAAAACCCCACCCCACCTTCCCACTATGTATAAGGGTCTGGTGACTTCTGTTTCAGTGTATCTGAAGACGTGTGCATGCACACGAAAGCTTATACCCAGAACAAAATTAGTTGGTCTCTAAAGCGCTACTGGACAATTTATTATTATTTTTTAATTTATTTTAACTACCAGAAAGTTGAGGAAGGGCCCCCCACCCTTTTGTTATCTGGCACAGAGCCACTTCCTTTGTTACCTTAATGGCCCATACTTAGAGGGCCATTACCTCACCAGGAAGTTAGCCTGGTTATTCCAGGAATTAAATCCCATCTGGATCCAGGAATTAGAAGGGGGCTCAAGCATACAGCCTACATCTCCCCCCCACACCTCATAACACTATAAACAAGTGCTTTTAGCGACCCAGTGAAGGAATTGCCCATCTACCTGGATGTTAATGCTACCACCTTTGCCTCCTAGTTGTAAGGAGGCAGTTGGGTGTTTGGTTTCCCAGCTTGGAAGAGAAGGAGGTGATGGTAACAGCAGCTAGGCAGAAGCAAAGTAGACCCATTAGCATTTGCTTTGCTGTTTAATATTAAACCCAGAGTTCACAGCAGAGTGTGCTGTCTGTATTGTGTCATGATTCTAGCCTCTTGTTAAGCAGACTTGATGGCTTAAACATTTGGTGTAGATGTAAAGTTCATTGTCTGTAAACTGTATAGCAACGAAACCAGATTTACTGGCTGCAAACCTCTGCCTATGTACCTGGATGTTTGCCCCTTCGAACACAGTGGGACTTACTTTCAAGTAAACATGCACAGGGTTGCATAGATAATTGCCACAGTCTTTATTTCAACACACACACACACACACACACACACACACAATTGTGAATTGAGCCATCAGACCTCAGGAAATATCTTCACTTGCTGCGAAAGGGTTCACTGGGGACGCCTCTTGATGAAGCCTCTCCTTTGAGACTGTTCTTCCTTGGGTGGCGTGCATACTAATTGATGCATAACAACAGCAAGCGAGCGTTCTCTAATAGGACTGCATAAAACAAAACAAGAGCTGTCACCGTAGAATGGCCCAAAATCATTGAATAAAGCAAGGAACGGAACTGCATATGGGGAAGAATGAAAAACAGATACATGATACAATCAGATGCAAACATTAAAAGATGCTCAGTAAGATGTAAAGTTGGGAAGTAGTTTTTTGTTGTTGCCTCCCCAGTTTATGATTTGCATATTTCTTTTCTTTGCTAATTTGAATGGTCAGGGAAGGCGAACTGAAGAATTTAACGACAACAAACATGTATCTTAAATGCATAGTGGGACTGCAAGGTTGGCAAGCACACTCGCTGAACCCTGTCCATGGAGCTTACCCCCCCCCCAAAAAAAAGAATGAGACGAGAGACCAAAGTACAGTGGTACCTCGAGTTACAGACGCTTCAGGTTACAGACTCCGCTAACCCAGAAATACTACCTCGGGTTAAGAACTTTGCTTCAGAATGAGAACAGAAACCATGCTCCGGTGGTGCAGCAACAGCAGTGGTGCTTCAGGTTAAGAACAGTTTCAGGTTAAGAACGGACCTCCGGAACGAATTAAGTACTTAACCCGAGGTACCACTGTATGGGTTCAAGTTGGCCACAACTTTATTCAACTTCAGAATGTGGGAAACTTGGCATAGACCTTGGCATGTAACCCTCTCAGCCCGACTGGGATTGAGGATGTGCAGGGCAATGAGGTGCAGTAGGAGGGGACTGTAAAACATGAATTTACACAGCTTGCCCTCCCACTTTACCTTGGCCAGGAGTTTGACCTACATGCCGCTGCTCTAGGGCCAGGGACTCCTGCAATCAACCCTTTAATGGGCCATGTGTCCCCTCCCCAGCGCCGCCATCACCAAAAACAAATGGCCACCATGCGGCCTTAAGCCGGGGCGCACGCTGCCTTCTCGGGCCCGGCAAAGCGCTCCACGGTGAACGGCGGCAATGGAGGGGCCTTGCGCTCCCTCCCAAGTGCCACTGCTGCTGAAAACAACAAAAATGCTGGTAAACAGCCTGTAGCTGGGGCACACGCCGCCCTCTTGGGCCTGGCGAAGCGCCCAGCCAACAAAAGAAACCAAAATTACTTACCTCAACCTGGCTGCTACAGGAACGCATCCTGAACCTGGAAGAGGAGGAAACAGAGTGAGGTTTGGCCAAAGGGGTCAGCCTCTTTTCCCTTGGCCCTCGACCCACCCCCAGCTGTCCTCCCAGGCCGGGGGGGGGGGGGGATGATGGCCACCCTAATGCAGGTGGGAGGCACCCGAGCAGGTAAGCCCGCTCAGTGCCGCAAACCCCGCCCACCTGTTGGGAAGGAAATTGGGCGGAAATTCTCATATAATCCTCCACACCCCCCACACCTTTCTGATATAGCTAAGCGTTCAGAGGGATTGAGTAGTGGAAGTTTCAGTACACTGTTTCCATACTTCATGGCAATGTTCATCTGCCAAAGTATACAAGCCCATTTCTCAGAGCATGAATTACTGCCCTCTGCATCTGGCCTTGTGGGCTCTTTATGCCAGTTTTTTGATTTCCTGGTTTAATCAAGAACTCTGACTAGCCCTGTACATCTGCTTAGGAACTGAAATGGACGTGACATGGGAGAATAATATAGGGTCCTAAGCACCACCATTCTGATAGGCACCTGGTGCTTGCCTTCCTTTTGTAGCCAAAGAGGCACCACCTACACACAAGACAACCTCGAGGTTTGCAGAAGTACAAAACGTCTTTTAGAAATAAAGGAAAAACAACCCTAAGAGGAGGAAAACAACCCAAGGTGGACCGAGTGATGTGTGCTCAGGGCCCAGACTGGATGTTGGGTTCATGAATAATATGCCACTCCATACCTTGGTTTTCCTTAATTAATTACACGTGTGGGGAGGGAAGGGGTTCTTACTGGGAAGATGAAAAAGATAATTTCTTTATTCCCTCTCATACACGTGTGGCTTTCTTTCTCGAGCTCCAAACCAAAGGCGTGTGTGTATTGAATCTCAGACTAAAGGCCTATCTCATCTAATTGGTTGTGTGTGTGTGTGTGTGTGTGTGTGTGTGTGTGTGTCTAGCCAGAGATAGCCACAAGCAGCATCACTGCCAATTCATTACCAAGTTCAATTCAAGGTATTAATATTGACATTTTAAAGCCCTAAATGACCAGGGTCCTCAAATATCTGAAGCAGTTCCTCCTCCCATGTCCACGTGTCCAGATAATTAAGATTTGCAGGGGAGGTCCTGCTGCTGCTGCCTGTGGTTTGAGGGGCAGTGGACAGGGCCTTCTTTGTGGTAGCTCCCAGCTTGTGGAAAGACCTCCCTTCTGTAGTGGATTTTTCAACCATCACTTTATTCTGTTTGACAGTTAGTCAAGATATGCCTCTTTACCCAGATTCTCTGCATGGCTATGCACTGCAATTCTGGTTTGGAGTTTTCTTGTTCTGTTGTTGCCGTTGTTGCCGTTGTTTTGATTTGATTTTATGGTTTTAGTGTATATTGTACTTCTTTTGATTGTGATATTTGTTACCTGCCCTGGGTGTTAGGTGAAAGGTGCTAGCTGTGAGTACAAATAAATAAAAGAGCAAAACAGAATAAATTAACTTTTTTAAAAAGCTAATATTACTAAAAAGAGCATATAGCCCCCCAAAACACATTTCAGAATAGCACATAAAACAGACCCAGCATGCTCTTCCCCTGTTCACAGTGTGAACAGATGGGCCTTGCATGGATTCCAGAAAGTTTCCCAGAAACAGCAGTTCTTTTAAGAAGCCAGTTATCTCCCATTCCTAATAATTTAGCTGCTGTCAGGTACGATTTCCCCTCACATGCACAAAACTTCAGATTGATATTTATTTACTTGTTTTTACATTCACATTCCACCTTTCCTTCAATAAGTTCCAGGTGGTGCCCATGGTTCTGCTCCTCCTTGTTTTATCCCCCAAACGGCCTGGTCTCTTAGTTTTTCTAATCATAAGTAACATACAGTGGTACCTTGGATTACAGATGCTTCAGGTTACAGACTCCGCTAGCCCAGAAATAGTACCTCGGGCTAAGAACTTTGCTTCAGGATGAGAACAGAAATTGTGTGGTGGCAGCAAGAGGCCCCATTAGCTAAAGTGGTGCTTCAGGTTAAGAACAGTTTCAGGTTAAGAACGGACCTCTGGAACGAATTAAGTTCATAACCAGAGGTACCACTGTATTTCTAATTCTGTGGTTCCATGATAACATGGGGTAGGGGTGCAGGAGGTCCCCAGTGTTAAGTTTTGTCCAAGTTACCGTTCATGTGAGCTCAAGGTTTCTATCAGAACAAGGCCATGTTGTTGAATGCAATGCAATGCAATGATGAATCCCCAAGTTCTGCACAAGTCCATGTGGCCTCAAGGTATCAGAAGAATGTGGCAAAAGGGACAGTAATACTTCCCTTAAGGTGCTACTGGAAGGATTTGTTGTTGTTGTTGTTGTTGTTGTTGTTGTTGTTGTTGTTGTTGTTAGTAATACCTCATACTTTGAGCCCACTGGGGCCAGACCAGTGGAGGAGATCAGCAGAAACACCAGCCCATTTTTAGATTGGGGAGCCTCTTCTTCCCAGCTCCAGAGCAAACTCTGTGGTCACTCAGACTGAAAAGGGACTAAAAATGCACCAGGGTTTGATGGTCTTTTTGTTGTTGTTTAGTCGTTTAGTCATGTCCGACTCTTCATGACCCCATGGACCAGAGCATGCCAGGCACTCCTGTCTTCCACTGCCTCCCGCAGTTTGGTCAAACTCATGCTGGTAGCTTCGAGAACACTGTCCAACCATCTCGTCCTCTGTCGTCCCCTTCCCCTTGTGCCCTCCATCTTTCCCAACATCAGGGTCTTTTCCAGGGAATCTTCTCTTCTCAAGAGGTAGCCAAAGTATTGGAGCCTCAGCTTCATGATCTGTCGTTCCAGTGAGCACTCAGGGCTGATTTCCTTAAGAATGGAGAGATTTGATCTTCTTGCAGTCCATGGCACTCTCAAGAGTCTCCTCCAACACCATAATTCAAAAGGATCAATTCTTCGGTGATCAGCCTTCTTTCTGGTCCAGCTCTCACTTCCATACATCACTAGTGGGAAAACCATAGCTTTTACTATACGGACCTTTGTTGGCAAGGTGATGTCTCTGCTTTTTAAGATGCTGTCTAAGATGGTCTTTAGCTGCCACTAATTATGAGCCTCATGCTGAAATATTCCCAGGTAACCTGGGATTTTTTCATAGACTTTGCGTCATGGAACTTCAGTAACGTCACCATTCTTAAATTAGGGCCTTACCTTTCAAGGTGGGTGATGATTATATGTCAACATATGAAGAACCGCCATAGTGTTTTCCTGTTCTTAATGTTGAGGGACTTGGATGAGTATAGCAATATGGAACAGGTCCATGTGAAATAATAAAAGTGGTGGAGAAAGTGGCTAAGTTGTGCCGAAACCTCTTTCACTAATAAATTTTATTCATTGGGTATAGCAAAAAATTGAAATAAACGTGCTACTTTATTTATGTTTCTCCCAACTGACCTTTTTTTCAGTGGGAAAATTTGAACCAAATGGGTTCATACCTATTTAATGACTTTAGGCTCACCACATTGGGCAGGGGATCAGAGCTCCCTTTGGAGTAGAAAGGACCTCGTAGAAAGTAAATAATTTGCAAAACTTTGGATTTTGAAGCTTAAAAAAAAAGTTGTACTGTTCAGCCGCCAAAATGTCTGGTGGATATGATGGTAATCCTGTCCTCCTAATTATTTTCTTTTGCCTATTACCTTTAAATTTTTTAGTATCGTTACTGGTGACATAAAAAAATAACCTAGGAACTCCCTTAAAAACAGATATATATATTATGCTGAAAGTGTGGAAATAGATGGCTCATTTATAAAAAAAGCCTACACAGGTAGGCTTTCTCCCCATGGTGCTGCCACCATGTTCAGGATTGGCACCCAAGAATCCATACTAATCCAGACTCTGGAGCACAGGGTGTGTGTGTGTGTGTGTGAGAGAGAGAGAGAGAGAGAGAGAGAGAGAGAGAGAGAGAGAGAGAGAGAGACTTAAGTTCTTCCAAATTTGGTAAGGAAGCAAGTCTTGGAAGTTAGTAGGAGATTTCATTAACTGGCTGGCGACAATTAGCAATTACTCTATACTGTTTGGTAGCCTAGCTTGACTATAGGACCTATCTCTGTAGAACGGTAGGCATTTAATATGTGCTAGAATTTGTCAGTGGTCTCTGACACTTATCTCCTTCAGTTTTTGTTTCAACTATCACTGCAGATAAATTCCAGTAAGTTTATTTTTCCCTGCTGTGCCTTAAACAATTATAACATTTTAAATGTAATCCTGAGATAATAGTATTGACTTGCTTCCCAGGGCAATAGGTACTTAAAGGCACTTTTCCTGATTTGAAGAGGGCTTGGCAAGGTAAAATATCAGATTTAGCTGAAAACTGTTTGGATTGGCAGGTGACCTTACAGTTCTCTTGAAGGTCTTTTGATAAAACAGATTATGTGCTTACAGCACGAGAAGATGCTTCTAGGTATAAAATAGCACAGTATATCGGATCATGTCCGCAGCACCACCAATTTCAGAACTTTGTGTTCATTTCTGCACTTGTATGGGGCCACCTTGATTTAGGGTTAACCCACTATAGGACAAGAATACCAAAAACATGTGTTGTCTGGCAACTTTGACCAGGAGTTCTCTCAAATTGTATTCTTTCTTTGGTGATCACTCGCAGCCGAGTAAATTGTCTTCCATATACATAGTTTCAACAGTGAGTGACTGTGGAGGCAAATTCTGGATCCACACCTCCTTCCACAGTGGGGACATAGGTTTCTGGACAGGAGTTGATCACAGTGAGGGTTTCCGAAGTGTGCCTTCCTCTTAGAACGTTTCTCCCTTGCGTCCTGAGTTTGAGCATCTTCAAAACCCATGACACCTTTGGTAAAGGCTGTTCTCCAATTGGAGCGCTCGCATGCCAGTGTTTCCCAGTTGTCAGTGTTTATACTACACTTTTTTAAAAGATTTGCCTTGAGAGATCACTCACTGGATCATCACCTTGTCATGGTGAGTGGGCTTGCATGTTCCTATGACCCTTGTGAGTGAAGCCATAAGGAGTCTCATACTCCCAGCAGGGTCCAATTGTGTGCACGTTGCTGTCAGAACCAAGTGCCTCCAGTTGTGCAAATTAACTGTGCCCCTTCGGGTATTTACACAAGTGCCAGTGTGAGCTTTGGAGCTGGCAGCTGCGTCCCATTAACTTCATCAGCCTTTGGAACTTGGCCCACTGAACGAATCTTTAAAGGCAAAGTCTGGTCAGCTTGTCTCCAACACTGTTGCAGCTTTATTAGGTGGTTGGATTCTTCAGATACACTCTTTTTTAGGAGGGTTAGAGAGCAAATACAGGAGCGGCAATAAGCAGGTAGATTGTTTTCCTTTGTGTTTGTACTTTTGACATCTTTCGTGGTTGCCTGAAGGTGTCCTACATGCCAGTTGGGTCTTGGCACCAAACTGGAGACTTGGCGAATGGGACACTTGAATCTTTTTGTTGGGTTAATTAATTCGGTGTCTTCACATTGTGTACATTTGTACATGTCACCAAGACCACCCTTACAGTTACAGGAGCATCTCTGAAAATTGGCGCATATATATATATATATTTGAGGACTCTGCCCCCTTTTAAAATAATGGTCAAATGTTGCTTCACATATGGTGCAAGAATAACTGGTGGCAAATGAGATCCTTGATTTCATTTAAATTGTATTCTGTCATAAGTCGTGTATGGTTTTCTCCCAGGGTTTAAGGTCAAATCTTGGGGAGAGGCAGCTTCATCCTAATTAGTTCCCCAGGCTCTTCACTTTTTTCCCCCTCCCTGAAACATAACTTTTTGGAGCCTATTTCTTGTACTATGTTCTTAATAAATGCACTTCTGGGTTTAGCAGCCTTTTCAGACCTATAAAAACCTCAAAATGTTCTAGTCTAGTGCATGAGGTAGGTTAGAGAGTGCTCCTGATATGATAGTCACTTCCCCACAATAATATATACACGGTTGGGGAAAACAAATTCAGATGTTAATCAGGTTTAATTGACAGCCCTTTAAAAAACAACAACCAACAACACATTTTCCAGCCGAACTAGTCTTTGCTGTGTTAAATTTGTTACTCATAGGAAATTGCAGGTACTTCACACAAGAGCTGACATTTTAACAGTGACTGCTTTAGTTAACTCTTGGTTTTCCCCCCACTCTGTTGCATGCTAAGCTTAGAAGTCCACCTGAATTTGAATATACCCAAAATATAAAAGACCCCCACAATTTGTGACCGGGAAGCAATTCATACATTGTTGTTGTTATTGGGTGCTTGATAGCTTCTTTTGCCTTTTCAGCCCCAGATCAATAAAGTTTGAAAGCCCTTGCAACAATCCACTATAACAGCTTGTGTTACTCACAATAGACGCTCCAGAATGCTCATCAATGAAATTAAGTCTACACTTTTTGCTATGCCAAGAGGCAGAGAAGTAATAATCGTTTTGCTTCCCACTGTTTTCCGACTTTCGGTTATGATTGTGGTGCTATTTTTGTCTTAATGATAAAGGGAAATGTTTTGTTTTTTTCTCAGTGGGTAATTACCGTATTTTTTGCACCATAACACTCACTTTTTTCCTCCTAAAAAGTAAGTGGAAATGTCTGTGCGTGTTATGGAGGGAATGCCTACGGGTGGCATGCCTACGGATTTTCCTCCTCTAAAAGCTACGTGCGTGTTATGGTCGAGTGCGTGTTATAGAGCGAAAAATACGGTAACTAAAAACAAAGCATTAATAGACATCCTGGCCACACCAGCATAATCTGTGTTTCAAGATGACACGGTCACTTTTAGATGCTATTCATATCTGCCAGAAGGTGTGTAAGAGGATAACAGAAGTGAGGCAGAACAGCTGTGGCTCGGGGTCCCATTTGTGGTTAGGGGACCAGTGGGTGGAAACAAGTCATCCAAATATTGCATTGTAAAGTGAACTAGCAGACTAAAATGAAAGAGAATCTAGAATGTGTTTAATCTGTTCTGAATTTTGAATGGGGAAACAGCTAGAGAAAGAATGTTGCCTCCCAAGGCAAACCTTCATTTTTATCCTTCCCTCCAACAGAAGCTTTGTAGTTATCAGCCTTATCTGAAAACATAATTCTGCTGCAACAGTGAGACCTACTTGAAACAGAAGCTCTGCTAATAGTTTTGCCACTAATGGCAATTTAAAAAGAAAATGCACCTCAAACCATAACACAGCAGTATCTTGAGTTATTGTTTGGAAGACAGTGTCCATCTGTCTTCATTCACGGGAAGAAGATAGCAAGTAAACAATCAAATAATGAGCAAAGCACCAGTGATGGAATGCTACCATCAGCTGAAATAATTGTGAATTTCACTATTGACCTCAGTAGGGCAAGGTTTTATCTAAGGGTGGTTGAAGAATGGGATATCGTGTTGCTGTTGGATTGTTCTTCCAGTTTCAAGAGCACTGAAAGCACAGCGCTTCTCCAGCAAGTGCAATATGCAAATGTGGACACTTTAACGAAACAAGCGAGGTTTCTCATTTACTTTTAAAAAAATAAAAAGAAGAAATAGAAGACGAAGGAGCACAGTTATTATAGAATTATTGCAGTTGTCTAGGATGGTTGGAACGAGTGCATGCATTTATTTAGGTTACACATTTGTGTGTGCGACCCTACAGCCTATTAATTTCTTGGCAGCTTGCAATAAATAAGAAAACACTCCAAATACAAAATACAGTGGT
This sequence comes from Podarcis bocagei, assembly GCF_964188305.1. Classification (NCBI taxonomy): domain Eukaryota; kingdom Metazoa; phylum Chordata; class Lepidosauria; order Squamata; family Lacertidae; genus Podarcis; species Podarcis bocagei. Next base: position 17,786,994 of record NC_138137.1, on the reverse strand, counting down.
ACCTCGGGTTACAGACGCTTCAGGCTACAGACTCCGCTAACCTGGAAGTAGTACCTCGGGTTAAGAACTTTGCTTCAGGATGAGAGCAGAAATCGTGTTGTGGCAGCAGCGGGAGGCCCCATTAGCTAAAGTGTTACCTCAGGTTAAGAACGGACCTCCGGAACAAATTAAGTTCTTAACCCGAGGTACCTCTGTAACCCATTGCAAGCAATAGTAATCCAACAAAAGCAAAATTCAACTTCAAAGCTTAAACACATGTACGCATGACCAAGACAAGATCTCCTCTTCCTACGTAGGAATGTAGCTGCTGTACCAAAGTAAGCTGATAACAGACATTCCTAGCCATCCAAAAGTTAAGAGATGATAGGTGAATTCCCCTCCGCCCTGAGAAAAGACACGATATACGTTGCTTGAATTTTCCCCCAGTTTATGGAATGCTACCAAGGTTTGTGCTGCCAGTGAAGTAAATGAATTAAGGGGTGACCCCTCCCCCCCAATTGCTAGAGCTCAGTTGTTCAAATTAAGCTCTTTGCAAAGGTTTATTTCAAGTTGGATTGGGCCCAGGCTACTTGAAAGATCCAGTCTCCCTTTATGAAGCTGCCTGGGTGCTAAGATCCTCGGGTGAGCACCTTCTCTTGGTCCCATCTACATCAGAGGCATGATTGGTGGTGAAACCAGAAAACCTTTCTGTGCCTGTTCCCATATTGTGGAATTCTGCCGACAGGCTAAGAGCTTCCTATTTAGACAGACCTTTGAAACTAAGGTGCCTATGATGCTGACTGCTGGGCTGATGTCAGGGCAAACTGTATTTTAATACTGGTTCCAAATGTATTCTGGTTTATTTTAATTAGTCTGTTTTTATTACTCTGTATTTTACAACAGTGTTTTGAAATGTTGCACGCCACCTTGAGTTCCATCTTGGGAGAAATGGACAAAAGAATGAGTCAGTTAAAAAGAAAAACACTTTGCAAGTGGCCCATTTCAAGAATGTAATTGTTAAGTTATAATTCTGTGCTCCCTTATCTGGTAGTAAGTTGCATCGCACTCAGTGGGACCCATGAATCATTATGCATAGGATTGGGATGTTTGAGACAAAAACTAAAGTAAGTCTTTTACCATTGCATTGCAATGCAATGCAATGTTCTCAGCTCATCAGCTGCAAAAGACACAATTCTGCTGTTCACAATTGTGGCTTTTTATTTTACACTTCTGAATGTGATATGAATTTGGGAAATGATGGAAATAGCCGACTTCCTGCCCCCTGTAAAAATAAAATCTAGATCAGGTTTTTAATGGTTCACAGAGAAGACGTCACAACATGGAGGGGGACAATGGGAGAGGGTAAGAAAAATATATATACCATACTACGCTCTTAAGGCCTGTGTGCAGTAAATGAGGCAATCAGCCGATGATTTCTTAGTTATGGGATTGCTGCATGTGAGCAGGGGAGAAAGTTCTTCTATGGATTTTGAAATATTGGCAAGCGTGCATATAGCAGGGACTGTCATCAGTCATTTTTCTGGTAGTAAACCTCATACCAACATGAGATTTTCTAATTAGGGCTTGAGAACTCAGGCTTTCAGCTGCATATAAGAAAGAAGCAACTGTAAGCACATGTGACCACAGGACCAAGTAAAAACAGGAATCTCGTATCTGTTCCTGCTTAGATAGTATATTTCCTCCTGTCCTCCTAACATTCTGTTCTTCAGTTTGGTGTTCCTGTAATGGAAGAGAAGTGAATGGAATGCAAAGAGGAGAGACATTCCATGTAACATTTGGTTTGAATTTACATACACTAAAATGAGTTGCATGTTTTGATTCTAGAACTGTTCCGTTCCACCCGCAAAAACCCCCACGTTTGCTGCTTTGTAAACCTAGTGTTTCATGCGTTGCTTATGTGTCTCTGGTTCATTACTTTGTCATAATGGATAAGAGTTTAAGGAGACAAAATATGGGAGTCAAACAGAAATTTACCTGGCTGCTACATAACTCCATGTACCTCCGAGCACAATTCAAAGTGTTGGTGCTGACCTTTAAAGCCCTAAACGGCCTCAGCCCAGTGTAGCTTAGGCTTGGACTTTCTTACATGTGCAGAAAGTGTATTTGGGGGAGATGGGTGGATCTTTGCCCCCTCAGTGGCGTAGTCCCAATCCAATTCGTCCTGAAGGGACTGGCTGTAACTCTGGAAAACAAACAAACCACTTTCTTGGCAAAAGAGAGAGATTATAATTTCCCACCCTGTGTTATAACACGCAGTATGTTTGCTCAGAGGTTCCACTGGGTTCAAGCGCAGGGGCAGAGGAAGAGGGGTGTGGTGGGGGCAGTCTGCCTTGGGTGTCACCACTGAGGTGGGCGACAAAATGTTGGGTGGTACACACTGGGGTTTATTGCAGTGCACCTGAACCATGTGTTTTACCTGGGAGTGACGCGGTAGCTTGGGTGCTCACAGGCTCCACACTGCCCCAAATGGTCAGAGGCCCAAGGGGGCGTCCTGCCCTGGCTGGCCCCACCCCTGGCCGCAGGGCACACGCACCGCCCCAGACACCCAATCGGCTTGCTCCGCCGCTGTTCAGGGGGGGGGGGGTCTGTTTTCCTCCATTAAGTGTGCATAGGATTGTAGCCGGAGCACACATAAAAAAAGTTAAATCTATTTGAATTAGTTGGACTTCCAAGCAAACATGTTAATGACTGAACCATAAGAGCATAATTTAGATTTCCAGCATACCTTCAAAGTGTCCCGATATTAAAGGGATTGTCCTCGAATTCCGAAAGCCATCCTAGCTTCTGATTTGATTCTGACATGTCCCTATTTCCCCCGCCAGTCCTGGTAGTCATGCCGATTATCTGGATAACCTAACTAACCAAATATCAGCTGCTCTTTTCTAGAACTAGATTGAATAGCTTTCCTTTGGTCATACTGGCTGTCTGTTCGGGGGCTACAACATAGCTTGTTTCTGTTCTTAATTAGTTTATATAAATACCATCCATGTATGTTAGAAATTGCATGTTTTCCCCATTTTAATTTGCTTTTACTAGATCTGTATAATAAAAGTTCTGGTTTTCTATAATGGCTTCAGCTAGAGAAATTAAGATTTTAGAATATATTAGCAGTCTGAAAACAGAACTAGAGTTGGTGGCACAGCTTTGGATTGTTTTAAATTTCCACAGCTATATATTTTGGGAGTAATAGACAGATATTCAAATACTGATGAGCTGCTTCTGTGCACCTTCAGTGTTTAGAAATGGAACTCGAGGCCTGGTTTTATTCTTGCCGAGTATTTGATTAGGTCTGACTAGTACTTTCCTTGCCCAGTAGTGGTACCATTCAGTTTATTTTGTTTTGCATTGCATATGATGTGTTGTTTGTTGAAGCTTGGAGTACTGAATCAAGCTCCATATGAGTGTTGGTAATGGTTTTATTAACACAGTTTGATGCTGCTCCCAGCCAGTGCTCTAAATCACCAGTCTGCAGCAGAGTTTCTCGTAGAGCAAATGAAGATGGGTAGCAGGACGTCCAGAGGCGTGGCTGCACTTCAGTGGACGGTGCAGCATTATTCACTCTCTCTGAAATTCAATAGAACACAGCCATCAGGCTTCTCAGGCTCGTCCTCTGCAGATCCTTTCCTGTGCTAGCTATCGCCATCAAGATGTTTTGCTGCTCGCTAAGGGGAAGGAGAATTGTGGCTGCCTGGAGATTTGGCCTTTCTAATAGTGTGAGTTGTATCTTTAAATGATAAACAACTGACCCAGTGTTTAACGTGCCCACTTCCCCTCTTCCCCACAAAAAAACCTGGAAATGCATTACTGAAAGAGAACAAAAAGCATGAAAAATGCATGTGCTAATTTCTGTATAAATAATGACTCTATATTAACCAGAAATACATCACTAAGAGTCACATAAAAATTGCACATGCTACTTTATTTACGCGGTGGCGACGCAGGTGGCGCTGTGGGTAAAACCTCAGTGCTTAGGACTTGCTGATCGTAAGGTCGGCGGTTCGAATCCCCGCGGCGGGTTGAGCTCCCGTCGTTCGGTCCCAGCTCCTGCCCACCTAGCAGTTCGAAAGCACCCCTAAGTGCAAGTAGATAAATAGGTACCGCTTTATAGCGGGAAGGTAAATGGCGTTTCCGTGTGCTGCGCTGGCTCGCCAGATGCAGCTTGTCACGCTGGCCACGTGACCCGGAAGTGTCTCCGGACAGCGCTGGCCCCCGGCCTCTTAAGTGAGATGGGCACGTAACCCTAGAGTCGGACACGACTGGCCCGTACGGGCAGGGGTACCTTTACCTTTACCTTTTACTCTATTTATGTATATACAATGTCTGTATTTTAAATATAAATACATCTCACCATGGTGGAGACTGGTGGAGACTGTTTACAGTCCAGATGCTAACTGTGGTCAAGGCTCCTGCTCTCCTTTATAGTTTTTTTGTTTTGTTTTTAATCTTTAAACAAAACCTGGACAGGACAGATCTTCAAATAGAGGAAATCTCCATCATATATTGTCCTATGCAAAGCTGGATGCATGCTCATGCTACTGTATTTGTGCGTCCATCAGGGTGGGGAACCTGTTGCCCTCCAGTTTGGACTCCAACTCCCATCATCCGCAAACAGTATCACCAGTGTTCAGGAATGATGGGAGCTAGAGTCCAGCAGCATCTTAAGGACCACAAGATCCCCATTTCCCCCATGGATAAACACTTGTAGTCGGCCATTTTGCAGACATAACTATTGTGTACGTGTAATTGTACGCACACAATATATGCGACAGGACAGGAGATACTTTACAGCAAATGGGGATTGCGTTTTGCTTTTCAGGTTGCAAAAAACTTTATTGCTTGTTTAATTATGATTCTCTGTGTGCCTGATTTTAATATCTGTTGCCCAACAATAGAGCAAATGGGATTCCGGTAATAATCCATCATAATAAAAGTAGCTATGGCTGCTCTCCATCCCTATAATTTGTTTTCTACAGTTCGGGGTGGGGGGTGGGGTGGAACCTTAGCAAAAAAAGAAAAAGAAAAATGCTATCCATTTTTATTTTTTTAGAATCCCACAAAGACTTTCTTTTTAAAGCCCAGGCTGCTGAAATTAAGTTTTGAGATATCACTGACCAAGAGGATATGTTTCTTGAATGAGCTGAGAACCAAAGGAAATTATTTCAGGGTTTAAAATCCTTTTATTTCCTCTGTGAACGATATCTACGCAGCTGAAACTAACCACTCCAGCTGGATCTCAGCCAAACTTTATGGGAACTGAGATTAGGAAGCCTGTATGGTCAAAACAGCCATTGAACAAATTGCTTCCAGTTTAAAGTTTCACATTTCCTGATAAATGCTATGACTCTCGACCTGTCTCCCCCCCCCCTCACACACACACGGGTATCTGACCTGCAAGTCATTATAGATGGTGTTTTTTATCCTCTCCTGATCTCTGCAGGAATCTCACAACTACTGTAATGTTTAGCCACGATGCAAGATAAAGTAGTGGAGGGCATTAAAAATATTAACAGGAGGCGGTTTTGCTCTTAAAACAAACTGAACTTTCTCATTTTTTAATTGCTTGTTCTACCACACATGAAGCAATTTTGTTTTCCTACTGGAGAAACTTCATATTTCGAAGAATTAACACCCCCACCCCCACCCCGTTTATCTGCTTCATGTGGCATTTTAAAACTGCTGAGACGTTAGGAAGCAAAAAAATACATTGATAGTAAAAAAAAAATTGTTAATTCAATTTGGAGGTTGTAAAGAGCTTATGGTATGGCCGTCAGAGGCCAATGGCACTTCCCGGTGGTGGGATATGGCCTGGGATGGAAATGGTCCTCTGTGGTGCACAGAGAAGGGTGTGTGTGACATGGTACACAGATATTATCATTCCCTGTGCAGGAATCCTGCTTTTGGTGCAGGATCTGCTTTCAAGCAATCCATCTCAGAAAAACACACTGACTATTCTGCCCCTGTTTCTTCCAAGAACACATCCTCCCAGCTCCTTGTTTTCCTGGTCAGCTGTAGCGAACCCTTATGTCTTCTGCCCTACCTGAGTGCGTGCCACCTATTAGAAGTAAATATTCTGACGTTTCTTTGGCTGTGGTGTGAACAAATAATAGTCATTTGAATGTAACCCAAGTGGTAGAATAATGTTTTCCTTCTATAGACCAGTGTTTCCCAAACTTGGGTCTCCAGCTGTTTTTGGACTACAACTCCCATCACCCCATCTAGCAGGACCAGTGGTCAGGAATGATGGGAATTGTAGTCCAAAAACTGCTGGAGACACAGGTTTGGGAAACATTGCTCTAACACGGCCGAACTTGGCCCTCCAGCTGTTTTGGGGATTACAATTCCCATAATCCCTGACCACTGGTCCTGGTAGCTAGGGGTGCTGGGAGTTGTAGTCCCAAAACAGCTGGAGGGCCAAGTTTGACCATGCCTGCTCTAGGCTTACACGGAGGGAGGCCTTAGGGAAGCCATTTTTTATTCCTCAGCGCAATTTGTTCATTTGTTTTGCTCTCTCTTTTTTGTTTTCTTTTTCGTCTCCCTCAAGGATGATAAGTTTTCTGGTAATTATCAAACCACAGAACTCAATTGCACAACCAGTGAGTCCCATGACCAAAATGTGCATGGAATCCTCAGAAGTTGTGAAAGCACAGGGGAGATGAGTTTGTTGTAGTGGGATTGTCGGTTCACTTTGTTGTTCACCATTATCTGTATTCAGCAGGTAACAAGGTGAGGCTGTTTTAGTGAATTTAAGCAAATGTCAGGCTGGTCGATATAACCGCCTTAGCATTTCTAGCTAGCCTAGTTTCCCTGCCAGTGTTCCGTTGTTCCTTAGAGTATAGCACAGTATGTATTTGTATGTTATTTCTGCAATAACTCCAGGGAGTGGTTCCTTCTTTTCATCTGGGAACTCATATCCTAGTGTAATAAATCTCATTAGCAAGAGCGTCTTCTTTATAGCCGTTCTAAACTTTGCATTTTATAATTTAATCTCAGTGCAGTTCCTTATTGCTACCTTAGGTCCCCAAGCACCGCTCTAATTAATTCTTCGTCTTTCCACCCTTTTCTTTGCCTTTTTATTTTAGGTATAATGAATTTAAATCTTCTCCTTGATATTTGCTTAGCCCAACATGCAAATGCTTTCATGAATGGGATTCTCCCTAATTTTTGTTCCGGTGTATTGTCTTATTTTAATTATTATTTATTTCATAAAATTTACACACCGCTTGATTGTTAAAAAAAAAACAAAAAGCAGTTTAAAAAAAGATAAAACAATAAAACCGAGGGGGGGAATACAGCTATATTTTTAAATGTACAAAAGTTATAATACTAAAATAGATTAAAATTGCCTCAACTTCCTAAGCCTCTGCATTGGCTTGCCTAAACAAGAATGTTTTTAGCAGCTGCTGAAAAGAGTACATTGAAGGCACTTGCTTGATCTTAATAGGCAGGGAGTTCAAAAGTGTAGGTGCTACCACACTAAATAATCAAGTTCTTACAAGTATGGAACAGGTACTATGTGGCACTTGTAGTAGTGCCAATTCTGCTGACTGAAGTGGTTGAGTGGGCACATGTGGTGTAAGGAGATATTGCAGCTAAACTGGTCCCAAGTTGTTAAATTGGTCCCCAGTGAATTCCTATCTCCCAAACTGCCCCTATTTCCCCCAAACCAAGACAACGAATGGTCCCTGTTACAGTGAAATTATAGAACATTTTAGAAGCCCATTTTGAATGCTGTGGCCAAAGCAGTATAGATCATTCTCGTGTTTCGAATATTGCAATAATCCTGAAAACCTGGAGGACTGATGATGGGAAAGATGTGCTTATTTAATGAAATCTTGCAACATCTGGGACTAATCAGATTTTACATCAACCATGTGCTGTTCCATAGCTTTATATATTCAAACTGTCCTCCTTTTGCTATCTCCCTGCCTCCTGTATGCTCCAAATGCGTTACAAAGCTCAGCAGTGGATCCTACGCCCTCACTAGCATAATTGATCCTTCCTTTTTCATCGTGAATCCCTCTATAATGGAGACTATCATTTGCCCCTCCCCCTTTGTTCAGTCTTTCTGATTTTTTCCTTACGCTGCACTGATCACACCAACATAACTAACCTAATCAGCTTTCTAATTAAATATCCATGTAGCATTTCTCTAGAGCTGTGTTGCCTTCTCATTTAGTTTCTTTCTCATTTGCACCGAATATTGCAACTTTCTTTAGCATCTGCTTGTGGAATTGTTTGGGAGTGCTTTCCAAACTCCATAGCTATTCTCTGGGCTCATTCTCACGTACCTTTTTTTTGCACAGTGTCATGTCTGAGCGCTTTTTTTGGGGGGGGGGTTGCCCCACTGTTTCCTCCAGGAAAACCCGCTTTTTAACACCGAATCGTATTGACAACAATTCAGTTTTTCCAACCACAAGATAACCTACAGCAGACATGTTCAACGCGTCGATCGCAATCGACGAGTCGATCGCTGGATGGATTTCCTTCAATCGCACTATCGCCAGGCAGCCTTTGCTCCTCCCTCGGAGCCAGGGTTCAGCTGCGGGAGGGAGCAAGCTGCGCCTCCGCTTCCGCAGTCTCGTGAGCTCCAGAGCGTGCGCGGCCAGGCTGAATGGGGCTTGCGAGGCGGCTGCAGGAGGGGAAGAGTTGTACCTCCACTTTCACCATCCTTGGCTGGTTGCTTGTGTGGAGAGGGTGCAGCGGCCCCCCTGGGGAGCAAAGGAAAGTGGGGGCACGGGGGTGCCGATCTTCCATATTTGGGATGAGGCTGGATAAAAGGAGAGTGCCTTTCATTCTTCCTCCATACAGAGCGACTTGATCAGCTATCACCTCCATTTGGGCAATACATGGAAGAAGGCGATGGAATCGACTGCGAATCCGTGCTAAGGAAAGAAAGGGGGGTTTTCCTGACCACCAACACCTTATCCCCCACCCCTAATGACAATGGGATAGTGTGGTAGATCACGGCCAGTTTATAATGCTGGATAGTAGATCTCAGATTACTTGAAGTTGGACATGTCTGACCCTACAGCATTCAATGTAATATACTAGAGAGGCATTTTACTTCTCTAGGATGCAACACCCCAGTCTGCAGGTCACATCATGATACTCTATTGTTGTTGTTTAGTCGTTTAGTCGTGTCCAACTCTTCGTGACCCCATGGACCATTACACGCCAGGCACTCCTGTCTTCCACTGCCTCCCGCAGTTTCGTCAAACTCATGCTGGTAGCTTTGAGAACACTGTCCAACCATCTTGTCCTGTTGTCCCCTTCTCCTTGTCCCCTCCATCTTTCCCAACATCAGGGTCTTTTCCAGGGAGTCTTCTCTTCTCATGAGGTGGCCAAAGTATTGGAGCCTCAGCTTCAGAATCTGTCCTTCCAGTGAGCACTCACGGCTGATTTCTTTAAGAATGGAGAGATTTGATCTTCTTGCAGTCCATGGTACTCTGAAGAGTCTCCTCCAACACCATAATTCAAAAATGATACTCTATAATTCTTACTAATCATCACATGTGCTAGGTTCTGCCCAACCCACACCCATGTCCTTCCCCCCACTTTCAGAAAATTTTCTTTGCAAATTTGGATTTTCTTTGCAACATTTGACTAATATATATACCCCATGTGAAGAGTTCATACAGACTGCGGTATTGACATATTTTGTAGAATACGCAATTACTGCCAAAAACTATTTTAGGTTGCAGTAATGTCCTGTATAGCTAAGCAGGAAGTTTGTTTTCCACTTATTTATCATTCAGGAAACTATTTCCAGGACGATAAGTCCAAGGAAATGCTAGATTGGGAAACATTCGAAGTGTATGTACACAAAACAATGCTGAAATAAATATAACAACCTGTTGTAGGCTGTTCTTGATTTTTATGGGGTCTTGTTGACCATGATGAACCCAATCAGATTGATGCACTCTAAAATGTACAGTGGTACCTCGGGATACATACGCTTAAGGTTACATATGCTTCAGGTTACAGACTCCGTTAACCCAGAAATAGTGCTTCAGGTTAAGAACTTTGCTTCAGGATAAGAACAGAAATCGTGCTCTGGCGGCGTTTCAGCAGCAGGAGGCCCCATTAGCTAAAGTGGAGCTTCAGGTTAAGAACAGTTTCAGGTTAAGAATGGACCTCCGGAACGAATTAAGTACTTAACCTGAGGTACCACTGTATATCTGTTGTGAATCTAATTTGGGGAATCTATTTCACAATAATGTAGTTCATGGTGAAATGAACTATTGAACCTGTTGAACTCAGTGGGCCTTACTTCTAAGTAAACATGCATAGGATTAGGCTATTAGTCTGCTGTCTTCTAAATTCACATCAAACTGGCATGCAGATTTTTGCATTTTCACCATTTTTCGCATCTTGGATTAATTTGTTAAATAGTGAAGCGTTCAGCTATCCTGACAGGACACATGGAAAACAGCTGCAGGAAACCATGCAAAACTTTTATTAAGCACTCAACAGTCAGTGTAAGTTCCTTTTTCCCACTACAAATGCAACTGACATCTGGGTCAAATCTCCTGATGTGCCTCGTGCACAGGCAGAGAAGATGGAAAACACCAAATTGTTCGCCAGAATAACTCCCAGCATTTGAGAAGGCAGACACTGAAAAGAAGTGCTGTGCTGTGGGGTCTTAGTTTGCATTCTCACTGGTACATCTATCTGTTCTTGGTCCAGTGAGGTGAGGCTTGAGATAAAGAAGCCAATTTCAGAATAGCATAGAAATAAACATTTTCAATCAAGGAGGCAAACTGTTCATTAGAGATCAAAAGTATGATTGGCTGTGATTTTTTGATTAGCAAATTTTGTTAGTCTCAGTCTTTATTTTATTATATGTAAGCCTGGGCTTTTATTTGTCCTGACTGTTGTTTTTTGTCATGGACTATAAAAATAGGGTCCTTTGCAAACTTTGAAATTGGGTATTTCAATGTCTTATATATTGATAGCTATCGTGTTAAACCAATATATACATTGCTTTTGAGCATCTACTAGCAGGACAGACTAACAGCAGTGCATTTTCTTTTTCTCTTTTTTATTAAATATTTTTATTGAAAGTTTTCAACATGGCATACAATGAGAACTAATCTAAAGAAAAAGAAGTAGTGCAAGGGAGACTTTACATAAAAGTCATTTTTGCCCCTGTGTACTAATTTTGTGTTGATTTAGCAACTTTCTTGGAAGTTATCACTCATATATAATGCCAACATACACTTTCCCCTAGCGATCTACTTCATTCCATCATAAGAAAAAAGACTACAGCTGAGCCACAATCTTGAATTGATTAATACCTGTGAATAAGTTCTGTTTGATTTCCTTCTATCATGCTATAGTAAGTATACTGACAGATCTGTGTTTTAAAATTTTGGTCCAGTTCCACTGTAAACTAAACAAGGAGAGATTTCAATATTGTTGTTGTTGTTATTAAATTGGAAACAAAGTTGGGTAGCTCATGAGGAACGGTCATGTTCATTTGTTAAAGTAGCTTTGCATACCTTTGTTTACAGTGGTTGAGATTTGAGGGAAGCAATTGTCCTCTGTTTGTCTTTGGTTTCAATAGCATCCTTAATATTTAGGCTCTGATAAATACGTGAGCATACCTTGACTGCTAGAATTGAATTGGCTGTATCTTGATGCATAGTGGACAGTGTCAAAAGAGCATATTCTTTAATTGAGCCCAAAAAGTCAATAAGAAACACATTTTGAAAACAAGCCTAGAGGCATCCATTATTTTTCATAAGCCCCAATCTTTCTTAATCTTGCTTTCTCACAAAACACTGGCTTTCTTCTCTTCTCTTCTCTTCTCTTCTCTTCTCTTCTCTTCTCTTCTCTTCTCTTCTCTTTTCCCTCTTCCCTTTTCCCTTTTCTCTTTTCTCTTTTCTTTTCCAAAAAATATCGGAGCTCAGTTACCCAGAGTATGTTCCCCTCCCCTTCTTCTGTTGTTGGCTGTTCCCCAAGAACAAAATCTGAGTAGGCTTTAGATCAAAATAGACCCCAGAAAAAAGCATTCCTAAACTTGGACCTTTTGTCCCAGCTTGCTTCCTGTTGACCGTGTGATGGCCTTTTTTCATGGCTCTCTGTCAGGTCATTCACACGGAATAGAGTTCAATGTTCCAGTGGGTAGTAGATTAAAAGCAGTATGTGATACTCTTTGGGCAAGAATACTGCATCTCCCACCCCTCTCTTTAACTGAGTATACCAGTAAATTACTATTCATTAAGCTGAACTATAAAATCTTATCAGTTTCCTTAAGCAACGTTTTCAGTCTAGCTCGTAGGGGGTAAGTTCGGTCTTATTAAGGAACATGTTGTTGCCAGTTGTTCCCAGTCATTCCCAATTTGGCCTCTGTGGCTTTCCCTAACACCATCAAGCCCGCCCTCAGCTACAGTGCAGGATTTTCAGAGATAAGTAGGAATTTCTTGTCTGTGCTTGGCCAAGTTTAGCAGGTTTTTCCCACCTACTCTGTACTGTACTGCTATTGGGTTTAGGAAAGTTGGTGGGGTTTTAGAGGAGACGGGGGTGGGGGTGGGAAATCTAATAAAATTGAAGTCTCAAATGAATACTGTAGTTCCTAGAATATAGTTACTAGGGCATGGGGAGAAAATTTTGCCAAGAAAGGGGAAAAGATACCATCACAGAACAATCTTATATTAAATTAGGGTACAAATGGAAGGAAGTGAGTCTGTCTCACTCAACACTATTTCAGTACGGGAGACAGGAGTGACCGGATATGTAAGTTAAGAATGCCATAGATTTTTCCGGAGTTTGATCATTACAGGACATACAAAGACTTTGCCATTGATATGAGCTACAGAGGAAATGGAACAGTTTTAACCTCTGTGTGCCCCCACAGAAACCAAAATGTTCAGACGTTGAAAAGTTCAACCAAAGCGCATGAACCTAATATTTTCATTGCAGTCATCCGAAAACAAAACAATTACGTTGTACTGTGAATTCTGCAACAGATAAAAAGATAAGCCTTTAGATGGTCTACATATTTTTGTTCTGAACTGGGTTCATAAATCCCCTGAGATAATACATGAGGAACATTGCTGATGCTTAGAAGAAATAGAATATGGGTTGTATTTATTTGATTGTAAGTTGTCCCCTTGAGTTTTATATAGGCCCAATCCTTTGAATTTTTCACCTGCAAGTCCCACCAAAACCCAGAGGCGACTTGGACATTTCATAAAAGACATCACTAAAAGGGCGGAATGAGATTTCACATAAGTGCGCAATTTCATGGGATTTCACGTAAGTGCACAATGACCCAAAAAGCAACCCCCACACAAATTGAGGCTTACCTGTACAAGTTATGAACTGGTGAAACGTGTGTGTGTGTGTGTGTGTGTGTGTGTGTGAACGATGTAAAAAGTTGAAGCCAAATATTGGTCATTATTATTACTGCCTTATATTTAGTTTATTTTAAAACACCTCTGGAGCTCAAATTTTGAAATCTCAACTTGAAATCAAAAATGCTGCCAAGTTTTAAATTTGGTTTTGGTTTCAGTTGCACTTTTGAAAGACTGAAATGTCTATGTTATGCCGCACTTCTTGCCTTCCAGCTGCTGTAGGAATGTTGGGATATGCATTCTCTGAAGGGAAGAAATCTGTCAGTTTCACTTGGATTAAAAGACCACACAAACCCCAACAGAGTAATGGCTTTGTGGGCAGGGCGGGGTGGGTTCCAAATACTGGAAGGTAATGAAGTTTTAAGGGCAGAGGGTTACTCATAGAGGGTTGTAGTGTAACTAATAGAATGAGGAAGGGAGAATTGAGAAAGAGGCTGAGGAGAGGGGCAGAGAAGATAGGGTACTTCAACAAGGAAAAGCAAGCGAGTAAATGGGTTCTGGGGAAATCTCATATCAGCCACGAGATGCTGTATGTTATTGGAAGCCAGGAAAGCTATGTAAGATGGCTGAGTGGCTGAAGGAAATGATACTTGAAAAGCACGGGCACAAGGATGATGGGAGGATTGAGAAAAAGAAGAAGACAAGAAGTTGTGCACTGTTGGCAGGGGGGAAAATCCAGAAGATAGGTTTGCCTGTGAGCCAGAGAGCTAGGGGCTTGATCCTGGCTGGGTTGTTTGCTTATCCATTTTAAGAATTGCATCCAAGAGGAATTCTGTCAGATATGGCTTCTAATGTCCCCATGGCAGTAGTGTGACCTGGCATCCCTAAGTGGGTAACAAAGACCAAAGAAGCAGAGACTGGGTTGAATTTCCCACATTGAATTGGAACAGCCCGCCAGCTGTTTTGTTACACTAAAATGTCAGCAGTGACGAAACAAATATATCAGTACAGAAGTGTTGAGCACCAGGAAAATAAACTGATGCAAGCTGATTAGAAATTTGAACAAACTCACCCGTTATAGTTTGAAATTTAGATCAGATTACTCACATTTAAGGCATGTTTGGGATATTTCCAATATACAGTAGTACCTTGGAAGTCGAATGGAATCCGTTCTGGAAGTCTGTTCGACTTCCAAAACGTTCGGAAACCAAGGTGCGGCTTCTGATTGGCTGCAGGAACCCACGGAACCCACGTTGGATGTTTGGGTTCCAAAGAACATTTGCAAACCGGAACAATCACTTCCGGGTTTGCGGCATTCAGGAGCCAAAACGTTTGACTCTCAAGGCGTGCGACCTCCGAGGTACGACTGTATAGTCTATCTTGAATAATTGTGAATACATGTTGGCTTGAAGAAAATCTACAGAAAGGATTATATGACTTTTCTAGTAACATTTTTTTTTTACTGCACTTACCTACAAAAGAAGAGACAGGTGTAGTGACAGATTCTCATGACTCCCCCCCCTTCTTCCCCATAGGGAAATCGTTGTGTGTGTGTTTTAAAGATCTGTTCCTGATTTGTTCAGTTTTGTGTGAATCCAACATCTTGGGAATATGCTTTCTGTAGTCTTTGTTTCCAGAGACTCATGAAAATCAGTGTCAGATGGAAGAATGCTTCTGTGATCTATTTTAAATTGGAGTTAATACACAGGAGTAAGCTTGGAAAGTGAACATTTGTAGTAAACAGACAATCTTATTGAATTCTCCCCTTCTTTTTTCTCCTTATTCTGAAATCTACATTGAAGTATTTTTCTCATACAGTGCGGTCTTTCTCTGATTGATGTAATGCTCCTAAGTTCTTGTTTAAATCAGCTAGCTCTAAATAGCTATTTGTGTTGCTGTTTGGAAATTCTGTCACAGGAGCAGGCCATTGTGCAATATTTTAGTGCTAAAAAGCCTGGTGTACACTTAGAGAAAAGTTTGCAACACTGCTGATTGCATGCTTACCATTGAACCCATAGTGTAATGGCCAACATCTTCAGACATGTGCAAATAGGAGTTCAGGTTTGTGCCCAAATCCTTATGTCCCACTGTGTTTTTTGGACTATAGAAGTTTCTGGATTTTGATAGGAGGAAGGGTTCAGAATATCCAGCTTGTATCCCAAACCAAGCAGCCTCTGGCTTGGATCATAATCAAGCTTGAGAATACATCTTCTGCCTAGTGGTTCCTCATTTTAAAAAGTGACAAGTGGGCTGCGGCAGGGTTCTGTCCTGGGCCTGTTGTTGTTCAACATCTTTATAAATGACTTGGATGAAGGAAGCAAGAGGATGCTCATCAAATTTGCAGATGACACCAAGCTGGGAGATGTAACTAATGCTGCAGAAGACAGCATTGAATTCAAGATGACCTTAACAGATTGGAGAACTCAGCCCAAACTAACAAAATGAATTTCGTTAGTGACAAACTTAAGGTTGTGCACTTAGGCAGGAGTATCGAGTAATCACAAATACTACCGGTAAAGAGAGACATTACTCTGATATCCTAGAACTCATGTGCCCCAAAATTGCAAGTTCACAGTGTTTATAGTTCCCTAAGATCTATGATAAAGTTATGCATCAGGAATAGCCAAGATGGTGCCTTGTTGGGTTCCAGCTTCTTTCAAGCCCAGCCAGCATTATATGTAGAGAGAGAGACAGAGACAGCGAGAAGGAGAATATTATAAATCCTTAATTGTGTGTTACATTTTGATCACCGACAGCTAATTAGGGGTTGCTGTCACTAGGTTTTCTTCATGGAAAACAACATGATTTCACTTGGTCTTCCCAGAAATTTGACACAGATTTCCTTGGGTGTTCTGGGAGTGAATATGGTGTGTGTATGCATGTGTGTTGCTGGGATGGGGTCTGTATCTTCATTGATTTTATTGTGACCCATATAAACCACAAAAGATAACAGCCTTGTGCACAAGGCTACTCCTGGGTTTAATAGATGCAGTCAAGTCAATTGCTTGATCAGCTAGCTTCCCATGCCAAATACGGTTCTGTGTTTAGAAAGCATCACCCTGAGAGCTGATCTGGGACAGCTGTTTGGCTCAGTCAAGCTGTTGTGTAACAAACATGATTTGGTGGAATTTCCCTAATTATACGATGAATTGGTAGTATTTGGTGACTATTTCTGACACTTCTTTGCTCAAGCAAACAAAGAAATGGTATACAGAAAGTACTGCAATCATGGCCTCTAATGAAGTGATGAACTATCTTTCTTATTTTCCCCCTAACATGTGAACTTGCAAACATCTGAACAGTTGACACTGGACAAAATGTGTACATTATATAGAAGAAAGCTTATGTCCAAAAACATGATAATATTCAGGTAAACCCTCCTGCTGCAAAGTAGCTTTGAGAAGGATTTGGCTCAGGAAAATTCTCATTTTGCTAGTTGCTCATTTAATGTGAGGAGAAACATATTGCCAAGCACTGTTGTAGCATCGATAGCTATTTCCCATTAAAGTGATTCACACATTAGTTGTTATAGCCCAATATGAATATTTGACGGAGCACCTTTCATAAATAATTCTCTTAAAAGATAAGTAGATGTGGCCAGATGATTTGTGGGAAAGTAAAAAGGCACACTGCACGGCTGTACCGATTTCTTGAGCCTAATTAATGGCCTACCAATTACCTTAAAAAGCATTTCAACAGGGTGAATATCAAGTAAGGAGGTGAGAGGGAAAATGATGACCATGTTTGTGGAATTAATGAAGCCATTGCTGGAACTTCCACATGTCTTGTTCCAATAGCCGCAGGTCAGAATCAGAAAAGAACTGAGAAGGGTTCAGGGAAGAGCCACAGGGGCAAGTTTGATGTCTGGAGCCTAGATTGAAATGAGACAGAGTTAAGAAACTCAATATGTTTAGTTAGAGAAACTAGACTCTAAAAGTGTCAGTTGGGAGGTGACTTGAGCAGTCTATAAATATATAGGCCCAAGATTTTTGATGCTAGACAGCTCTTTAATATCACAGGCCAAGACATAATGAGACCCAGTGGATATAAGTTGAAGCTAGACAAATTCTCTCGAAGCGCCAACTTTATTGCTCTGTGTCACTGTCATGTTGTGAAGGATCCTTTCTCCCAGTCTCTGCAGGCGATTCCTTCCTGTCATTCTCAGAAGGCAAAGGGTGGCAACAGTTGAAATAACATTACATTTCTTTTTCGCCTCTTTTGGTGCTCTCTATTTACACATTGTTGGACTAGGAGGCATGTGTACATACCACGTGTGGTTCAAAAGGTTGCTACTGAATTGTGTCATTGTGGTCAATGTGGTCAAGGCCCATGAGTAGCAGCCGCAGTGTTGCATTCTGTAATTAATTATGCCCCATAGGGCTAAAATTTGCCTACCTCCTTAAGAAGAATAATCACCCAAGACAGGTACTAATGTATCCAGTTGTTTTACAGAGCGATGGTCAATTTCATCTTGTGATAAAGGACAACCAGGATCTTTGAAACTGTCCCGGGACTTGTCAGAATTAAATCTCTTATCTGTGTTGTCCTTTAAATTTGAAACTTTTGCTGGAGAAGCAATTGTCATTATGCCACATTCTGTCACAGCATTCATTGCAGTAGCTTAGAGTCCAGAAATGGCTTGTTTGAGCTGAGTTATTCCATCAAAGATTTCGCTAGGAAATGCATGGGTTCAAAAGTAAGGGTCCCCCAAAAAATTCAGAATGTTGGTTTCTGATGGACGATTTGGTGCCTGCACTTATCTGTCCTAGTGCAGTTTTTCACCTGTGTTACTAAATGAGTGTGGGACCCAACAGAGGAGAGATTTCGTTTCAGCTTCCCGAAATTGAAGGGGAAGGGAACATTGAAACGTACTGTCACCTTGTTGATTATGTTTTGCTGACTGTATTCTCGTACTTGCACTTATATTGGTATAAATTTGGAATGGCTTGTTGACTTTGCAAGCTGGTGCAACTGTGATATAGTGTTAGTGGGATCAGCATCTGGCTCCTATCTGGTACTTGCATGTTTTGATTTTGTTTTCAAATTGTCTGGGTGGTGACAAATTAATTACAATTAAATAAGCCTTGATTACTCATCAAGCTTTGAGTGCTGCTCCGCTTGGCTCTCAGCACCAAAGCTGACATGCTCACTGACATTCCTTGTCACCATGCAGACTCAGTGAATAATTATAAATGGAATGGTGCAGTCATTAAGGAGCAGCGATTGGGGACAGGGCTGTAGAAAAAAATGAAGTAAAAGCAAGGCCAGCATTATCAATGTCAAATATTTGGGTAGCCTGTATTAACCAGCAATGGGCATTGCATTTTAAAGGGGGTGCATCATCTTCATTTAACCGATGGGGTGTCTAGTCTAATTCTAGTATCTGACAAAAATGCCTCTAAACCTGAAACACATGTAACATTACCTCATACAATGCAAATCATGGTACATCACATGCAGAAGACATAAGGACCCAAATACTACCCTGATAGAGGTGCTAGCAGAACATTATTAGTGTGATCTTGCACATGTTGGGCAAAACAGACTCTTCTGGACTTCCCAACCGTACAAGTTTTTTCCTCTCTCTGTCTCTCTCCCCCTTCCTCTCCTCCCCCACCCACCCACACCACCCCTCATGAGTATCTCATTTAAAAATATAGAGATATCGGGTTGATTTCACCCCCAGAGGCGCATTCCATTGCCTCTTGACAGATGGATGCCAACAAATATCAGGAGATCATCTCTTAAAGATTATTTCCTATTTATTTAACAACAATTTCTTCTGGAATATTAACCACCAATTTGCCAAATAAAGGAATCATTGGGGAGTTGCAGTCAAATGATATCTGAGAACTCAAGAATTCCTCATTCCCAATGTAATGAACCACAGTATGATTAGCATGTTTCCCTGTGCCCGTCTGTAAAAGTATATTCACTTAACAAGGACCTCAAGGACATCTTCTCTTCCTGGAACCTTTAGCCTCTTTGGGGAAGCCTTGGAGAGCTCTGGCCATTCATCGTACCCAGCTTGATGGAAGGAATAGCTTTACAGAGTCCTAAGCCTTGGAGAAGGGATATATTGAGATGAAATAACGAAGGAGACCAATGGAGCAGCCAAATTCTACACTGCAGTACCTAGAATTATGTGAAGGAAGTTCTTCGTTCAGGCAAGTTCTAGCAATGTGATGGACAGGGAAATTCAAAATGGCAGCCAGGAAAGTGCAAGTAGGGGAAAATAGCACAGTACATCTGTTAACAACCGGAAAGCAAAACCATTTGCAAAGTGGATGAAAAAACTGCCATCTAGATATGCTGTAAGTCATTTTTATATTGGTAACCCCTGGATGAGCTCCCTGGGGTGAGATCCCGTCGTTCGTTCCCAGCTCCTGCCCACCTAGCAGTTCGAAAGCACTCTTAAGTGCAAGTAGATAAATAGGTACCGCTTTATAGCGGGAAGGTAAACGGCGTTTCCGTGTGCTGCGCTGGTGCTGGCTCGTCAGAGCAGCTTCGTCATGCTAGCCACGTGACCCGGAAGTGTCTCCGGACAGCACTGGCCCCCGGCCTCTTAAGTGAGATGGGCGCACAACCCTATAGTCGGACACGACTGGCCCGTACGGGCAGGGGTACCTTTACCTTTACCTTTAACCCTGGATTAATGAAATCAGCCACTTTGCTATTGAGATCCTATAGACATTTGTACATGTTTTTGTTAAGAATGTTGGCATAACTGAATGTTCTTGTTATGTCATCCTTCCCTCCTATCCCGCAAAAAAACTTATTGGTTGTACTACATGTTCTCTTTTATTTCGTGTACCAAGGCTTTCTGTTATGATACTTGGTGATATGGAACATCTGATATTATGACTACTCCTAATTTTCTGTCATATCTTGCTACCATAGCTTTGCAAGTGATATAAGAGGCTCTTACACCTGTCAGAAAGGCTTACTTAACTCATATGTTAAGAAAGAGCAAAGCCCGCTTGCTGAAATGAGCTGCAAATTTGAAGTTGCATATTGGGCCTGGTGATTTATTTGTTCACAGCACAGGTCAATTAATTTATTTCACCGTGATGTAATATTTAACTCTTTTTAAAGAACAAATGGATTCAGCATAGTTGTTTGTCTAAGCAAAAGAAAAAGAGTAATTTGTCCGTCCAGCTTGGAACAGGTACAAAGTGAAACATGAATAAGTTTATCCAGTAAATAATAAAGGATATGTGCTGAGATGTTTCAAAGACACAGTTTTGTCTTAAAAGGAAAAGAGCGAGATTCCTCATCCCACCTCTGCTATTTGGGAAGGGAAGAAACAATCATCAGCACAAAAAGGAGCTGCAACGTTCCTGTCTAAACTCTAGCTTAGGGGAGCCGCAACCTCCCAAGACAGCCTGTTCCACTGACAGCTTCTACCATGAAGAAGTTTTCTGCTAATGTTTAGGTGAAATCTGCTTGCCTGGAATCACCACCCAACACAATAAAACATCAAACATTAAAAACCTCCCTAAACAGGGCTGCCTTCAGGTGCCTTCGAAAAGTCAGATAGTGGTTTATTTCCTTGACATCTGATGGGAGGGTGTGCCAGAGGGCGGGCACCACTACCAAGAAGGCCCTCTGGCTGGTTCCCTGTAACCTCACTTCTCGCAGTGAGGGAACCACCAGAAGGCCCTCAGAGCTGGACCTCAGTATCCGGGCTGAACGATGGGGTTGGAGACGCTCCTTCAGGTATCTTGGGCCGAAGCCATTTAGGGCTTTAAAGGTCAACACCAACAATTTGAATTGTGCTCAGAAATGTACTGGGAGCCAAAGTAGGTCTTTCAGGACCGGTGTTATATGATCTCAACGGCCACTCCCAGTCACCAGTCTAGCTGCCGCATTCTGGATTAGTTATAGTTTTCAAGTTACCTTCAAAGATAGCTCCATGTAGAGTGCATTGCAGTAGTCCAAGCGGGAGGTAACCTGAGCATGCACCACTCTGGTGAGACAGTCAGCGGGCAGGTAGGGTCTCGTACCAGGAATTCATAGAAATTCATGGAAGATATGGTTATTGATGGCTACCAACTATGCTAGCTATGTGCTACCTCTAGGATAAGAGGCACTTTGACTGAATACCAGTTGCTGTGGATCTCTTGTCCTCATGGCCTGCTTGTGGGTGTCCCAGAGGCAGCTGTTTGGCCACTGGGGGCGGGGAACCAAGGTATTGGAGTTTGGTTTTGCTCAGTAGGGTTATTCATATGTTCTTCATACCTCCTGCAGTAGGCTCAATTTGGGTTTCCAGTAGGAAACACCTGCTTTTATTCCACCCATGTGATTAACTGCTGAATAGCTCTTCTGAAGCAGAGAATGAGTTTATGCCTGGAGGTGAAGGAAATACATTTCACTGCAGGGTGAAAAGCCTTCCCCCCAATGCCTAACTGAACCCAGGTCTCCTAATCAGATATAAGTTAATGGAGTGGTAAAATTGAGTAGATGGGATCACAAACAGCTTGTGGTCTGATCAAGTTGAATAGCTGAAAGGGAAAAATGTTTAATAATGGGACATCCCTGAGAGGGGAAAGTAACCTTGCGCTGTTTTCACCTCTCTCACTTGGGGAGGTTATTGTGTGCATTTATGTGGATAAGTATTCATTATAGGAGTATTCGCCGAAGGGAAGTTTTAGTTCAGAGTCTACTTCAGGTTGATTTGGCTTGGACCATTTGAAGAACACCAACTTCATCTCAAGTTTGAAAAAGAACCTCAACTTTGGAAAATCTGTTAATGCAAACCCCAATGCCTCCCTGATGGGTTGATGGGGAAATCAGCCAATTGTTATAGCTTTGCTTGCTTTTTAGACAGAAATGGATGAAGTTTGCAGGGAATTGATCCTTCAAAATTTTAGACAGGTGCTTTTCATGCCAGGCACTTTTTAAAGCTAAAATTCACTGATAAAAAGGGACTTGCTCTTATCCTCGTGGTTTCGTTGGCATTTTAAAAATGAAAATTGCATTCACTGTAGAGATCACTCAGTTATGATTCAGTACTTCAACATTCTTGCAGAAAGCGCTGCCATTTATGAGCCCTTGTAAAAAAGTTCCCTGTGATTAGAAGCTAGAGCCATCAGTTGGAAAACTGTACCCACCTCCATGGAGGAGAGCTTGAGAGAAGCATCTGTCTTCATAGACACACTGTATTGTAGAATCATTCCTGAAACTTTGGGAACAGGCCAGATTTAGACCAATTCAGAGTGAACCTGCTTCACTTTGAATGACACCTGAAGCTCTCTGAAGTGGACCATTTCAGTTCAGGATTTGTCTAAAGTGATGCAGAACCTCTAGTACACATTTCTCTGTATATTTAAAAACCGTAAAGACCCCTTTGGATAAAATACTAGTGTTTTTATCAGACCTTTTTGTGTGCCCGCTATAGTTCTATAAAAGGTTTTGTTGTTGTTTCACCTGAATGCTCAATTATAATTCTTAAACATTTAGACCAAACGTTTCCCAGCATTTTCTGACGTTGTGTGACTCGCTAGGCTGTTGTGATCCATTTCTCATATACGTATTTAAAACATTAAGCAAAGAGGGGTCTCCATGGAGATCCCTGTTGAAGGATTCAGGAGCTCATGGATATTGGAGCTTGTGAAACCAGCAGGTTACATCACAGTAAAATTTGGGAAAGGGATGAAGTGCAAGATTCTATTTCCCGACTCCTTTGTGATAAGGTGAAACTGATCACTGGGAGAAAATGGACAACAGGTGCAGAAAGAGAATAATATATAGCTAAGTCTTATTGAGAGTTTGCACAAATTTGACTTAGGACTTTAAGATGCTTCAATACTCCAATCTTCAGCCACTAGGTAATTCTAAGTAATGCAATCAAACTGAAGCAGACTGGTGTTTTAAATTATGAAAACTTGAGGTAAATTTTGAAAGCATTCCAAGTTATGAATAGTGTGCTTGGCGTTCTGTACCATGAAGTCAGATCCTGAGAAGACCAATGGTTACTGAAAACAGAAAATACAGCAATATTTATTTACACACACACACACACACACACACACACGTACGTACGTACTTTGGTTCTCAAACTTAATCCGTTCCAGAAGTCCGTTCCAAAACCAAAGCGCACTTTCCCATAGAAAGTAATGTAAAATGGATTAATCCGTTCCAGACTTTTAAAAGCAACCCCTAAAACAGCAATTTAACATGAATGTTACTATCTAACGAGACCATTGCTCCATAAAATGAGAGCAATACTTCAGTCACACAGTCAATCAATCAGTAGCGGAACTGTGTTCCACACAGTCACAAAAACAAAAAAAAGAGCGGCAAAAACAAAACAGACCTCAGCATAACACTCAAAATGGGAGTGTGGAACTCAAATCGCAAGCATAACAGTCAAAATGGAGCACATTCAGCTTCAAAAAAATGTTTGCAAACTGGAACACTCCCGGGTTTGCAGTGTTTGGGTTCCAAGTTGTTTGAGTACCAAGGCGTTTGAGAACCAAGGTACCACACATGTGTGTGTTCTCAAGATTTCACTTCTTCCTGGGGCAGCTATAGTTCAGTGATAGTGGTTATGTTCTATATATAGGAGTGCCTAAGTTCAGTTCCCAGCATCTTCACTTAAAAGTTTAGCATGTGATATGTGTGGCACAACCAGTGATAGAGATTTGGGAAAGGGCAACACTCATGCAAAGAGGTACCACATTCAATCCTAGGCATCTCCAGTTAAAAAGGTCTCATGGAGAAGGTCTGGGATAGACCACTTGTTTGAGCTTCCCATATTTCATATGGAGTCCAAAAACAAGTCCTGGGAAATGCCAGGTCCACTTCAAAAATGATGACATTGGGAGGGAAGGAAGAGAAACTGCAAACGTTCCTCTGCTCCACTGGCTCACCCCAAATAGCATTCTCACATCCTCCTGCCACACGAGGAAATTCATGTGAGGAGGAGCCCAGGAGGGCGATGTAAACGTCGGATTTTGGATGAGATAGAGAAGGAAGCAAGTAAACTGAAGCACAAGACATTTGTGCTTCCTGTTCTCTCTACCACATCACGATGTCCAAAGCAACTCCTTGCCATCTGTTAGCATTAAATATATATATTTCTGTTTTATTGCCAGCTTTATCAACTGATGTTTCCTGCCAGTTTAACTGCAACGAGATGGTGATGAAATGTATGTTTAGTTTCAGCAGGGTACCTGGAGTGTTCAAACAGATAAGGGGATTGTGTCTTATAAAGTGGGAGTAAAACCACCCCTGTTTGTGGGAGAGTGTGTTTTATGGGTTCTGCCTCATACTTATAATATATCTATTTGTCTAAATTGCAGGTCAGTTGTAGAAAAGCACTCAGGTGGCTATACCCGAAACCCATAGCCCCAAGCAGATGTATAGCTTTAATGAAAACCATTTTATTACACAAGGGGCTTCCCCCATCACTCCACCCCCAGAGTAATCGAAGTAATGACAGGCTCATCAATTTGGTTTAGTTGCATGTTTTCCTGAGCCACTTGCCAAAGCATCCTGCTTTCATTGTTCTAAATATTACTTCCAATAAAGCGCAGTAGGTTAGGTGTGCTCACTGAGTTCACTCTTTCTTGTCAGTTCCATCCTGTTTACTTCTGCTTTGAACACTGCTGCTGCAAAAGACATAAACGACAAGTTCACTTCGGGTTTGAAATAAATTTTGCCTTTGACAATTCATAGCCCAGCTTCTTGAATTCAAATTTCCTCTGTTTCTGTGGCAGCTAATATTTGGGATGTTTCGTTTATCCTGTCGTCATATGACCTAGGTCGACCTAATGCTGTTTTTAATCTGCTGAACACTAAAAATTCATGAAGACCAGAATGTTTAAATAATAAAATAATGTCCTAATTAACAGTCTAGTCTTACTGGCCACTGAAAACTGCCTCAGCATCTGGAGTAGCAGAGCTATGCAGCTCCTTTCTGCTTTTATTTAAATGTTCCTAAGGAAGCTTTGGCTGCAGGTAGTGCGTATATATTAACTATGACACCTAAAGGTCCCTGACGAGTTTGGCTGTGAGAATTTTAGAGGGTGATGTTCAGGGGTAGTGTGGTAGAAGTAAACAATATATGGTGAGCAGACAGGGGAGATGTAGCTAAAACAGCGAGAAATCAGGGAGACATCAGAAGCCTCTTGAGGGATAGAGAAGGCCCAGTCTTCCACCGTTGGGAAGAGCATCTGTTGCCTCTGGAAAGCTGCCAGTAATGCTTTCTGCTGTTTTGAGATGGATAATTGCTGAAGAGCAGAGGTTTGTGGGTAGTTGATAGGTGTGTAGTCAGAAACAACGGTGGAGACTCCTCAGGCTCATTTGCACATGTTATGTCAGAGTGCACCTTGAATAGTTGAGCACCATAGGCACCAACTCTGGGGCTGAGGACACCACAACCCACCCCTCTCCGAACTATGTGGGGATGCGACTGAGCCCCATAATCTTGAGGGATCGGGTCGTGGTGACGACAGGCCACACTGGACCTCCATGCACTGGCAGAGGGCCTTGTCAGGCCTCCCTGTGGTGGCAGCGCTCCCCATTGGGACTCCCAGTGGTGGTGGAAGGCCCCACCAGGTTATGCACATGCAATGCGTGCCCCACCCCCAAATGTTGGGCAGAACTCAGTGCCTTTGTTGAGGACCTTGGAACTCTGCATTCCTCAGTTATCTCTGAGGCCTGTCAACATGGAGTAGGGCCTTTTCGGTGCTGGCACCCACCGTGTAAAATGCATTTTTGGTTGAGATTTACCAAGCCCTGACACTTTACAGTTTTTGGCATTTGGCTGAAGCCTCCTTGTTTAGGAAGGCCTTCAGCGGAAAATCTTTCCGCTGTTGTTTAAATAAAAGCACAGAGAATAGCTCTTGCCTCCCAATCTGCATCACGGTTGCAGTCTTAAACACACATACTTAAGAGTAGGACCACTGAAGACAGTAGGACTTATGTCCAAGCAAATAGTCCTGTAGTTACCTGGGAGTTAGTCCCATTGGGACTCAATCCTGAATCTAGAATTGGCATGTAAATCTCAGCCTTTTAATGCACTCTGACCTCACCTTTATAAATGAATCTCTAAATCTATAGAGGCTAAAACTTTGGTCTTTCTTAATTTAAACACAAATGAAGGAAATGGCCACTACAATGAAAGGAAAATTTGGGTGTGTGTGGCGGGGCTGTGGTTATATTGCCTCTGCTTAAGTACCATAATGAGGGTGAAGTTTCTGTGAAAATTTCCCCAAATGAACAATAGGGAACCGAAACCTTCAAGTTTATATATTGCCTCTGTAACAAACTGGGTGCCTTGGGAATCATTCTAAATAAAATAAATATATCCTTGACCATGATTTTGTATCCTCTGTGGGTTGTGGAAAATGTTTTCTCCTTTTGGTTGTCAGCCGCTCTTAATTATCTATTAGCATAGGAATCTGGCCAGTTGCAAGTTAACTACTAACTTAAAACCATGGGTTTTAATAATTCAAAAAGTTTCATGGTTAACACGTTTATGTAGTCAGTAATGGTACAGGCTATGTGAATGTTACACAATTTTTCACTTCGTAATTTAGTTTTCAAGGGCAAATCAACCTCTCTGCTTGCTAGCGCTAATTTTCCAAGGGTTATAAGACTTTAATTTGATTCTTTATCCACTGTGCATAAAACAATCACTGGAATTTGCATAGTAAATTATCAGATAATCACTTTTTATGCCCACTACCTGCTAGTCGGGATGCACATTACTTTTAAGAGATACCCTAGGTAAGCACATGGTGTAAACCAGAAGAAACTTTGCTATAGAACAGATAGTGCAAAGTCTTCATGGAGTGAGTGCACGAATCTTGTACATAGGAAGGAAGACGCATTATCAGGACTGTATAGATATAGATTATTGAATTCATTCTAGATATACTCGCTTTATTTCTGGTTATCTGCCCACTTTTGAATAAGCCTATTTATGGGCTGTATGCTAGATTCTCACTCTGATCCAGCTAGGTCAGGGGTCGGTAAGGTTTACCTCGCCTGGGCCGATTCACTCCAGCGGAGATCCCTCCATGGGCTGGATCGTGCCCGCAATTTTCAGCGTCTGTGTCTGCGCAGACACGATTTTCGGTGCCGTGGAAGCGAGTCGCTGTGCTGCATCAGTTTAGCGCAGCTCACGGGGACTCGCCAAGTGGGCGGCTCGGTTCGGCGGTGGCTTGTGGGCCGGTTAAACGACCCCCGTGGACCACTGGTGGCCCACAGGCCTTAGGTTGCTGACCCCTGAGCTAGGCTGATTTACTTGCAAACGGCCTTGGCCCAGTGTACCTGAAGGAGCATCTCCACCCCCATCGTTCAGCCCAGACACTGAGGTCCACCTCTGGGGGCCTTCTGGCGGTTCCCTCAATGTGAGAAGTGGGGTTACAGGGAACCAGGCAGAGGGGCTTCTCGGTAGTGGCGCCCGCCCTGTGGAACGCCTTCCCATCAGATGTCAAGGAAATAAACCACTATCTGACTTTTCAAAGGCACCTGAAGGCAGCCCTGTTTAGGGAAGTTTTCAATGTGTGAAGTTTTATTCTGTTTTTAGTGTTCTATTGGGAGCCGCCCAGAGTGCCTGGGGAAACCCAGCCAGATAGGCGGGGTATTAATAATAAAAATATTATTATAAACGGAGATTTAAATATGCATATTTCATTATGAATCTGGAATTACGAATTGGGTCCTGACAAAGTTAATTAAACTTGGGTCCCATTGAAATGAATGAGAACAAAGTGCAACTGACTTGGTCTCAAGATATGAACCTATGGCTAAAGTCTAATTGATTTCATAGAATCATGGAACTGTAGCACTGGAAGGGACCCCACGGGTCATCTAGTCCAACCCCTGCAATCCAGGAATCTCAGCTAAAGCATCCATGACAGGTGGTCATATAAACCTCTGCTTAAAAATCTCCGAGGGAGAATGTTCTGCTGTCGAACAGCACTCTTCCTGATGTTTAGTAGGAATCTCATTTCTTATTTTTTTAAAAAGCGTCAGACTATTTTAATAGATAAATAATGTTCACACATTGCTTACATCTGAGTGTTGCTGTTTTCTTTAAATGTAGCCATGTAACAATTGTTTGAGTTTGCCCAGTTCTGCCTACCATATTCTTAGGTATCTGAGAATGAAACTGTTGCAATTTCATGATATCTGTTCCTGTGAAACGTGGACAAGCAGTGTTAAATGAAAGGCATAATATTTAGAAAGCCTTTTTGAGGGGGGAGGGGGCGGGAAAGCACTTGAAAATCTCCAGGCATCCCATCTGTGTTTAAAGGAACAATAATAACAAAACTTTAAATTAGCATAAGAGATTTAAGGCATTTCAGGAAAACATTGATTAAATCTGCCAATGAAACGAATGTGCTTGGTGAGTGACCTAATTAGTGTATACTTGGTTCTTTTTCACTGCACTGCTTACCACTAATTGCTGTTCTGCTGGTCTTCTCCTGACAAGCCGCAGAAAAAGACAAGGATGAGGGATTTGTTGCGAAAATAGTGACATTCAGTTTTAATTCATTTGAACCTGCTGCCAAGTTAATTATGGAATTGAGAAACTGAGCGCAGGAGGCTCCCAGCAGCCATTTAGGTTATGGGAGACATAGTTGTTTAGTTTCTGACTGTGAGTTCAGAGAGAGCTTATTACAGCATACATAAAAGTCCACTTGCTGTGTCTTTAAGTGGGCTTCCCCTACATGCACACATACACAGACTGGTGCCTATAGATTCACAGTTGTTTTTTTCTCTGCATGCCATAAAGCCTAAGTAAAATTAGTCACTTGTTTTCCTTTCTTTCAGGAGGGGGTTCCTAGCGGTTAGTAAACACAAGGGACAGTCTTGACAAAGTTATATACATATTAAATTTCAGCGTTGGAGGCATTCCTCCAAAAGCGAGTGTGGTACTTGCTTCTGAGAAACTGCACCTTTGTCCATGTGGATTTCTTTTCTGACCTGCGTTCATCACAGTGCTGTTTCCATTTGGCTTCTGCCAAATTCTACGTCCTTTGTCTCGCCATCTCCTATTTCATGCAAGTTACATATGCTACGTAACTCTTTGTGCAACTTACATACTTAACATTCATTTCAGTGTAAAGGAAATGTCAAAACCATGTAAAACGAACCCCATTCATTATTTGTGTGCATGCACATAAAAGCTCATACCAAGAACAAACTTAGTTGGTCTAAGCTGCCACTGGACCATTTTTTTTAATATTCCCATTCATTATGTATCATTTGTGGACATAAAAACAACAATAACTTTGGGAAGTTGGGAACTGTGGCAATTTCTCCTTTTTCTGTATATGTTGGAATTCTCTGACATCCCTTTAGAAGTTATGCTTCACTTTTTTTACAATACTAAGGTCTTTTTTTAGCTTAGAAAGTAGTATTTCATCATAGGGGACATCTGCAAAATTATTCATAGTGTGGAGAAAGCAGATACATGTATATTTCAGGCAAGTCCAAAGTCCGTTTGGGGGCCCTAATCTGGCCCACCGGTCAGCTTAATCAGGCCCCTGTGGCAGTTTATTTCCTGGGGTAAAATCCTAAAAAAAAGCTCAACAACTTCAACCCTAAAAAAAGGCCAACAACTCATGTTCACTTCATCAAATCTGGCCCTCTTTGAAAAAAGTTTGGACACTTAGAAGTTGGGCTCATCCAAGGAAGGTGAATGTTGGAATATTCAGAGCAGGCAAAAAGTATTTCTTGATACTGTGCATTTCTTAATACTGTGTATAGTTAAGCTATTAAATTTGCTACCTATCTCAGGATGCCATAACGGGTACTAACATGGAAGGCTTTAAAAGAGACAGATTCATAGAGATTAAGGCTGTCAGTGACCACTAGCTATGATGTTTGTGAACTACGTTGAGCCCGCCTGGCATAACGGTTAGAGTGTTGAACCAGGACCTGGGAGAGCAGGGTTCGAATCCCCACACAGCCATGAAGCTCAGTGGGTGACCTAACCTAACCTACCTCACAGGGTTGTTTTGAGAATGAAATGAGGAGGAGGAGGAGAACCATGTGCAGCACCTTGAGAACCTTGGAAGATACAAGTGGTATATAAACAACAACAACAAGCTCCCATAGTGGGTTGTTACTGGGAATAGTTACTGGGGAGCACAAGTGGGGAGGGTGCAGTTCTGCTCGTCTCCCGCTTGTGGGCTTCCCATAGGCATCTCATTGGCCCCTCAAACATCAGGAGGCTGGACCAGATGTGATTTTGGTCTGATTTCAGCAGAATTATTCTAACATTCTTCTAGACCTTACATTCAGACTGTGGGCATTGCTGCTGAAAATGCCTACTTATAATAGAGGATGCCCTAACAGACTTATTGCCAGGATGAGTATGAATTTGTTCTCCTTTAAAATAAGAATACAGTGGTGACTCGCAAGACGAAAAGAATCCGTTCTGTGATTCTCTTCGTCTAGCGGTTTTTTCGTTTTGCGAAGCAAGCCCATTGACGGATTAGCGGATTAGCGCTATTAGCGGCTTTTAGCGGCTTTTAGCGGCTTATCTGCTGATTGGATCAGCTGATAAGCGGCTTAGCGGCTTAGCAAAAGGGGGGGGGGAGGAAAAAACCCCAGCAGGAACTCGCAGTAC
Source organism: Podarcis bocagei (assembly GCF_964188305.1). Classification (NCBI taxonomy): domain Eukaryota; kingdom Metazoa; phylum Chordata; class Lepidosauria; order Squamata; family Lacertidae; genus Podarcis; species Podarcis bocagei. Next base: position 17,756,100 of record NC_138137.1, on the reverse strand, counting down.
ATTGTCGTCTTGCGAAGCAAGCCCATAGGAGATTCATTTTGCGAAGCACCTCCAAAACGGAAAACTCTTTCGTCTGGCGAGTTTCCGTCTTGCGAGGCATTCGTCTTGCGGGGCACCACTGTAGTGAAATTCTTTGCCTGCTAACAAGGATTAATAAATGTCAGAAATGCCGTTTTGGGTGGTTCTGTCAAACCAAGGGTGAAATTAGCCGGAATGCTTGCTGGCCAGAAGTTGAAACTACAGCTCCATGAAGCAGTTAACGCGAGAGACGTCTTGGAACCTGAGATCTAGATGTTTGTGTAATCCCTTACTAACAATGGGGCAGAACACTTTTTAGGACTGCTGTGTATAACAAGTTCATTTCTTTGTAACATGCTATGAGAAGACTAAAAAAAAAAAAAGGAGGAATATGGTTGGGAATATAATACGGTTAATTAAAACATAAAAACATAATGCTAATTATGTTTTTGTGTTTTTTGGTGGCAGCATTTGTAGGGAGGCAACCGCAGTAACTTTGCGCTGGACTTCTTATGTGTATAATATATGAATATTCTTCCTAAAAAGTGAGGGGGGGGGAATAAGAGTCCAAAAAGCAAAATAATAATATTTTGTTGTGTTATAGAACTCTTGGGAAAATGCCAGATATCTCTTGTATTAACAGGTGAAGAGCCACTGTCATGTGTTTCCATTTGTTTGCTACTACTAGGAGTTATGTATTTTTGGTAATTTGTCAAGAATTTTTAATGCAACTCGTACAGTCTTTTTTTACTGTGCTTTCTCTTGTGCAAATTATTCCCCCACCCCCTTTTGCAGATGTGGAATTGAAGCTGAAGGCTTGCCACACATCATTTCAGTTCAGTCATCTGTGGGTTAGGCAGGGCTTTTTCCAAGCGGAGCTCACTGGTACCTCTTTAGCGTTAGCGCTCAATAACTTTGTCTGGATGCTCCCCCAACAAATTCCAGCACCACTTTTTCTAGGAAAAAAGAAGCCCTGAGTTTAGGTGACTGGGAATAAATGCCCCTCTCCTCCTCCACTCAGGAGGGGATAACAGTGAACCCCTCAGCCTGATCCCTGGTTGTTCAAGTTATCTTTAGTTTAAAGCACACCGTAGGGCCTGAGTGTGGGTGTAAGCTAGAATTGTGGCTTCTTTAAGTAGTACAGTCAAACCTCGGTTCCCAAATGGCTCTGTTTTGGAACGTTTTGGCTCCCGAACGCCGAAAACCCGGAAATAAATGCTCCGGTTTCTGAACGTTTTTCAGAAGCCGAACGTCCGATGTGGCTTCCGCTTGAGTGTGGGAAACTCTTGCAACCAATCAGAAGCCGATCCTTGGTTGTCGAACATTTCAGAAGCCAAACAGGCTTCTGGAACGGATTACATTCAACAACCGAGGTTTGAGTGTAGAAGCTCTCACCAAAGGGGCAGAAGGCAGGGAGAGTGTGTGAGCTTGAGATGCACTGCAGCTTGTTCCTGATCGCATAAAGTGGGCCAATAAATCCTGGGCAAAGGTGGGATTTCTTAAAACTGCGTATCTCAGTTGCAAAGTCAAAGTTCTCCGTTGTTGATATTTTATAAACGGTTGCATTGACTATCAGGACTGCAATCCTGACTCAATGGGAGAGGGATTAGGGTCGCACATAGCTGCTTCTCTGCTGGTGGCAGTAGGGGAACTCTATGGAGGCTCTGGAGCAGTGAAAGTCTCAAGCTTTGACCTGGCAGGTGGGAAACTATTGTGGATAGCAGTCAATGGAAATTTCTGGGCAGGCAGCAGAGGCGGATCCCATTAGAGCAGCCTTGTTCAACTTTGGTTCTCCAGTTGCTGGACTACAACTCCCATCATTCCTAGCCAGCATGGACAGTGGTCAGGGATGATGGGAGTCATAGTTCAGGAACAACCCAAGGTTAAGAAAGGCTGCCTTAGGGACTCCCCGCCAAACACCTTCCACCCTAGCCAGCGGAGCTGTAGATGTGATGGTGAATCTGCTTCTTCATGCTGTCTGACCCCCTGCATAGGAATTGTTCTTTCTGATGATCAAGGAAACCCTGCAAGAATGGAGCTGCTGGATTAAATTGCTGTGCAAAGTTGCCTTAAAGTTAATTAAAGGTACTTGTGCTTTGCAAGAGTTCAGCTGTGATGATTGCTTTTCAACAGAGTCCTGTACCAGAAGACCTGCTGTTCATTTTTAATACTTGTTCAGTAATAAAGGATCCGGAAACCCTTGGTGTGTTAATGTCCCTTTTTTTAAAGGAAAAAACCCAACGTGTTTTAACGTGTTTTATTTGTTATGTTGTTGGCATCTGTCTGTCAAGAGAGAGAGTGGAAGAGTGCGCCATCAGGGGCAAAGTCAAACTGTTAGAGAGTTATAGCGCCTGCTGTGGCTCTATAGACAATGATAGGGAACAAATAACCAATATTTGTCATATTTATTCATTCACAATATTGTTATAATATTTATTATAAAATATCTAAAGAAGCCATTGTGCCTTTATTGTGTCAGTTGATCAACAAAAAGAATCCTTAGTCAGAGAATGGAACAGACCCCTTTGTGGTCAGTATGTAAAAACAAGTATTTGCCCCTTCTGAATTTTTGAATGTTGGAACAAGGACAAGTGTTGATTGCTAGAACTTTACCTTGGCTGTCTCCCTGCCCTTTCCATAATACAGTCGTACCTTGGAAGTTGAACAGACTCTGTTCTGGAAGTCCGTTCGACTTCCAAAACGTTCGGAAACCAAAGTGCAGTTTCCAAAGCTCCTGCAGCCAATCAGAATCCATGGAAGCCCCGTTGGACGTTGGGGTTCCAAAGAACGTTCGCAAACCGGAACCATCACTTCCAGGTTTGTGGCGTTCGGGAGCCAAAACGTCCGAGTACCAAGGCATTTGGGATCCAAGGTACGACTGTATACATTTATAAGACAATCCTGTGCATGTCTACACAGAAGTAGGTACCAGTGTGTTAAATGGGAGATAGTCTGGGATTTCAGCCTTACAGTGCAGGCCTACATATGTCTACTCAGAAGGACTAGTTGCAGAGTAATATACCCTGTGGGATCCCATAAGTTTACCCCAGTGGTTCTCAAAGGGTGTGGTGTGTCACACACAGCTCCCTGCCCCAGACGGTCCAGAAGGATGTTATGCTCGATGGTATCAAAGCCGCTGAGAGATCCAGCAGAACCAGGAAACAGCTCTCATCTTTGTCCCTAGCCCACCGGAGATCATCGACCAGTGCGACCAAGGCAGTTTCAGTCCCATGATGAGGCCTGAATAAGCTATCTGACCTTCAATATAGGGTTGGGAATGCCATTTTATTATATTGGGATTTCAATATTGATAGACTGGGGGATTTTAATAGGGTGCTTACATACCTCTCCCTATTACCCCCTTCTGATTCATGCATGAGGTTTCTGGATAAAAAATGCAATACAGTCAGTGTAGCCACATATTTGTGGCTGCCTTCTGTATTAATGCATATTGACCCAGTAAATGGAGATGTCTGCCTGAAAGCTGTTAAGCTATCAGCATTCTAGTGCTAATATTATTATAGCTTTCAGGCAAGTTGGTGTCTGCTATATGGATTGCAGCAAGGATTAAGGGGAGGGCAAGGGTAAAGCTGTGGCTTTTCTCTGAGAGACATGTTACATATATTCCAAAAACATACAATGTGTATTAAAGGTCCAAAATAGGTTTGAATGCAATGCTTCTTGGGTGCATCATTAAACTAAGACTACTTTGAAATTAGTGCCATGTTCACCAAAGAAGAAATGTAGTTTTCCATGGCTGACGAGAGGGGAATGGTGGAACGTCAGAAATTGTTTCCTAGAGGTTCATTGTTAATATTCACAAGCAGATTCATGTAGTAAATATGAGATACGCTGTGGTCTAAACCACTGAGCCTAGCTCCTGTCCACCTAGCACATTCAAAAAGCACGTCAAAAACGTTCGAAAGCACGTCAAAATGCAAAGTAGATAAATAGGTACCACTCCGGTGGGAAGGTAAACGGCGTTTCCGTGTGCTGCTCTGGTTCGCTCTGGCCACATGACCCGGAAACTGTCTGCGGACAAACGCCGGCTCCCTCGGCCTATAGAGCGAGATTAGCGCGCAACCCCAGAGTCGGCCGTGACTGGACTTAACAGTCAGGGGTACCTTTACCTTTACCTCAGTTTTGAGGTGATAGGGAAAGTCATGCAAAGAGGTTGAGGGAACGTTCTTTCACATGTGGTGGGCTTGTAAAAGGGTAAAAGAGTATTGGGAAATAATCTACAATGAACTGAAAAAAATGTTTAAAAGTACTTTTCCAAAAGTACTTATCCAAAGGGGATAATTCAGACTGAAATTCCCAGGTGTCAAAAAAGATTATTTATGTATGCTACTCGGGGCTTTTTCCCCCTCTTAAAAAAATGTTTAGGGGTACTCTCATTTTGACTCAAGAAAATCACCATTTTAAAGTTCAAATCTGGAAAAATGAATACAGTAAATGGACAAAAGTACAAATATTCACAACATGTTTAGGGGTATGCGTACCCCTGGGTCCCCCCAGAAAAAAGCACTGATGCTACTACGGCGGCCCATGTTTTGTTAGGCCAAAAATGGAAAACAAGCGAGGTCCCAAGCAAAGAAGAATGGCAACTTAAGTTGGCAGAATATGCGCAGCTTACAGACTTAACATATAGAATAAGAGAACAAGAAGAACATTAGTTTAGAGAAGATTGGAAAACGTTCATTGAATATATTGGGGGAAAATTGTGTACACCTGAAAACATTGGCAGCATTAAGATAAATCCAACAGTTTAAATAAGTTTTGATGGATGCAACAGTGAAATATTAAATGGTTTAGTTTTTGTAAAATATGCAGGGATTTATAAAATGTAAAATGAACCATGGAAAGAGAAGATGATGAGATGGAGGTGAAAAAACAGTTTGTTTATATAGAAGTATTTTTACCCTACCCTTCAGTCAAAAAAGACTCCCAGAGCAGACTACAGAGATTAGAAATAATCTAATTAGACTATAATCTTACAGTCTAAAAGATGTGGCACAAAAGGAAATGGGAATGGGAGGGAAGAGGAAAAATCAAGTGTGGGGACTAGTTCTTAGTTCTGAAATTCAGGGAGTAGTAATTCAGCAGGCCATGGAACTGGATCTAGCTATGGCTGCCATCTTTTGAAGAGCAAAAAGGAGAACACCTTTGCCGAGTTATACTTTTAACTATGGATCGCTATGACGACTCTCATTTTACATATCCATGAAAAAGAGGAAGTGTCCTGGAAAAAGAAAACATAGGGCACTGTGGGGTGGCTGTCGACTCCTTTCTGTCTCGCTGTCTCAGAAATGTCATTTGGTAGATAGAGGAAGCAGGGCTAACTTGGAAGCCATTGTTGATAAGAGAGAAGTTGTTTAAAAAGTTGGATGTTCTTTGAAGGTATTAATGAATACTTCTGTATTTCCCCCCCTAAAGGTTATGGTTTTGTAGATTTTGACAGCCCAGCAGCAGCACAGAAGGCAGTAGCATCTCTTAAAGCAAATGGAGTTCAAGCGCAAATGGCAAAGGTAAGATCAGTGAGAGGGCATTCTTAACCTTGCAGTGTTGTGTATTACTCTCTGCGGTAATAATTTTGTGGGATTGTTCCATTTCCTTGCTGTTTTCTAAATCAGGATTTCTTGCAATCTTGTTTTATTACTCAACACAAGTTTGTCTTCTGACTCTACTGATTTCTTCTTCATCTTCTTTTGTCTGTTGGCTTGCCAATGTATATGATGCCTGTGATTTGCCCGGGTCTTGAAATGTGGTGCCCTTAAATTCCATAACACTCTCCTGCCATCCTTCAAGGAACTTCATAAGACAAGGTTAAGACACCTTTAGGTTCCGGGTGAAAACTTTCCTCTTTGGCTGATTGACATCCAATGCTCTTTAAAAACATGGAAAGGGGGATTATTAGGTTGTCTTTGTTTTTATGGTGCATTTTCTGGTTTTGTTTATATTGTGATTTTATATTGTGAAGCACCCTGAGATCTATGAGTATAGGGTGGTATACTACTACTACTACTACTAATAATAATAATAGTAATAATAATATGCTTGAGATGGGAAGAGCACTGACATCCAGGCCCTAAATATGGCAGTGGAGAGGTGGAATGTGTGTTCCAGGGCTGGCTAGTTGGTGCATGGTTACTGCACAGCCTCAATACTTTGGGGCTCGGTCAAGCCTTGCACCATTCTGCATAAACCTGAGATGGCTTATGGGGAAAAAGTTGCTGGAGGCAGTGCCCTTGGCTGAAGCTGCAAAGCATATGCAGACGTTGAGATCTTAAGGGGCTTCCCTTTGGCCATGAGAGGTTGCATGCAGTATCGGACAATTGATGGATCCAGCGAGTGCACCTGCTGGATACCCCAGAAGACAAATACGCATTATAGAGTTGCATGTCTTGGTTCTCCAGCAGAGAATCTTGACTTGGCGAAATGCAGCAGGGACACACAGATTGCCTGGTTTTTGCACGCATGAGGAACTTTGGCGACCGCGTATTGATTGTAGAGCCCATTGCAGATTAAATTATTTTTTAGCAACCTCCTTTTAATGGGGATCTCAAATGATCTGGCTGTGCCAGGTTCTGGGACACTTCTGTTTCCCCAGGCAATTTATTTTCCTTATTCTCTCAGCCTGCTGTGCGTTTTCTAGCTGCCACCTCATATTCTGCCGAACGGTATGGTTTTATTGCATATGAATAATTCATTATGTATACCTATTGCTTGCCATTCTGAGATTGCTTAGATGAAAGGTGATATGCAAATGCTTTAAATAAAGATAAGCCAATATATAAGATAAATCCCCCGTGACCTTCTCGCTAGTGCTTTAAGATCTGCATGGGAGGTCATGCTTGTGGAGCCGGCAGTGGACAAAGTCCATGCAGTGGTAGCACGAGGCAGAGGCCTCTCAGTGGTGGCCCCTCTGTCTATGCAACTGTCTCCTGATTGTCCCCCATATTGCTGACATTTAGGTGTCATGTTAAATGCTTGCATTTCACCAGACTGTGGTTCGTTGCTCAATTTAGCAGAGAGTCTACCATGCACTTCATTGTGGTTTAAAGATTGCTGTTGATTGGTTGATAAGATTTTAATTGTTGTTTTTATCTTCTTTGCATTGTATGTCAGTATTATTGGTAGTTGCTCTGGGCACTGGCTGGTGTCCAAGAAGAAGAGATTGATTGATTGATTGATTGATTGATTGATTGATTGATTATGGAGGGAAAAACTAGAATCCACCCTCAGTCTAATGAAATGGTGTGCATTTGTCTGTGCCACATTCTGTGTAACCATGGCTGTGGTTACTTGTGCTTTGGTAACCTCCAAGTTAGACCATTATAATGAATTCTACCTGGGGCTGTCCTTGAATATGGACCAGAAATTGCAACTAGTGCGAATCACAGCTGACAGGGGCAGCCAGCCACAAGCATATGGCTATTTGGAAGCGTCTGCATTGGTTGCAAATTCTTTTCTGGGATCAGTTGAAGGTGCTTACTTTAACATTTAAAGACCTAAAAAGTAGGGGACCCAAATACTGGAAAAACACTTTCCTTCGTATTGAACTGCCTATGCTTTAAGATCAGCAGTTGAGGCCCTACGCAGGTTGATGTGTGTGGTGTGGAGGTCCTGGGAAGAGACTTCTTAGTGCTGGCTCCTCACATGCAGAACCCCTCCCTTCTTAGGTGTGTCTGGCCACATCTTTATATAGTTTGGGGTGGTTTGTAAACACATCTTTTTCAACAGGCATTTGGAGGAGACACCTGACTAGAAAGAAAGGTTTAATTTGCTGCTGCACTTAATAAACTGCTACCTAGTTAAATTGTTATGTGTTGTTGCGCTTTGCATTTTAATGATCATGTCATTTTATGGATTTTAATACATTTATATATGGGTGTGGGTGTGTGGGTGTTGTTTGACCTTGGTGTAAATTGACATATGTTAATGGTGGTATATAAGTTATCTAAATAAATTGTTGTGTTATATATTCAATTTCTATCTTGCCTTTCCCCCAAAATGTTTTTGGTGAAACTCTTTGCTGTCAGTTGTGCCTATTATGTACAAATGGACCGTGAGATGCAACCATGGAGTGCAGATAATGAAATTGTTCTAAATACCTCAAATTCATGGTTTTTCCATAGGGATGCTTCCAATGCACTTAACTAGGAGAAAGTACAAAATATTTAGGAGCTCTGTAGTCTTGTAGTTAGAAACCTCTGTAAATATAAACATGTAAATTCATCCTTAGTAGGAAGTGTTGTGCTGCAATTTGTTTTCTGTCCAAAGAACATCTGAAGAGCTAGAAGTTTCTGTCCAAATTTTGAACAGATTGTAATTTTCAAACAAACAGTATTTATGGAAGCCCATCAGGGATCGATTCCAGACATTTTGTCATTTTCTTCTTTGGAGTTGGTGACATGTTGTTGATGCCCCGTTTATTTCACTCTGTCTTGTTCTGTTGTTATTGTTATTATTCTCTATTACACACATTCGGATAATGTGTTTATGTGGTTCTTGTTTTGTTCTTTGGTGCTGGCCATTGACCACAATAATAAATATTTGATTTGATTTGTATTCATGGAAGCATGAGGGCCCAATATGAGAGATTTTGGAATATGCAGGCCCCTCTACAAGTTGACATTAGTTCTTTAAGATCTGAACTTTTATCTGCCCTGTTTAGGGAAGTTTTTAATGTTTGAAGTTTTATCCGATTTGACTAGATAACTTGCATAATGAATTGGTTCACACTGATCCCCTGTAACCTGAGGTGGAGATTTCAACTCCCCCCCCCCAACTTATTTAACAAATTCATAGACTGCTTTGTATCGTATTCATAGACCACTTTGTATTTTTCTGTTGTGAACTACCCAGGGATCTTCAGATAAAGGGTGGTATACATATTTTAACAACAACAACAACAACAACAATTAATACATTGAAGCCGTGTGCAAGATTTAAACCCTCCAGAATAAAACACAAGTTCAAAAAACAATAAAATAATTTCAGTAAACTCTAAAAGCAATAAAAGCTTATTTACAAATTCTTTTAAAAAACAACAACCAAAACCCATTTCCTGCCCCATAAGTGAGTGGGTCATCCATCAGGTAAATCCTTCTTTTAAAAAAAAAAATGTCTTCAGCTATATACCCTGCACAGCATATCACTATATAATGAGGGGGGTTCCCATATCACATAATGTAGTGACATTGCCCACAAATGATGGGCAGTACTTCATAGAAATGGCAACAGCTGGACAAATGTGGCTGGAGTAGACACCCTCTGAAAACTGACACCTGCCAATTGATTTACCTTTCCTGACAACTTTTTTGAAAGAGGGTGATTTTGTTTCCGATGAATCTTTTTTGCCAGAGAAGTTTTGAAACTTTTTTCTGAGGCTGCTTATGGAAATGAGCCATAAGGGTGAATTAGCCGAATCATTATGCCAGCCAAGATCGGAATCTCAATGCGGAAAGCATGAAATATTGATGCAATTTGGAATTCCTGTAGTTCCTTCACCTGAGAATCTCACATTACATACTTCCAATATTAATTAAGTCTCCAAAGGTCACTGTGAAGCAGGCTGCAGCAAGCATTATCTGCATTTCAAAAAAATGGGACAAAAATGGTGAACGAGAAGAGGATTAAAGTTGAGGTTGTACCTGAATAAGGGTGAAGTGGAGTTATACCGGAAGAGAGGTGAAGTGTCTTTGAGTTACTGAACCCAGAGTTCCTGACAAAAGCTAAGCGGTTCTCTTCAGTAGTTCTCCACTTGCTCCTCTTTTGCCCTATGCTTATCTCATCTTTTGTTCTCCGCTGTTGAAACCACAACTATGCACATGCAGGCATTTGAGACAAGTGGATTGGGGTATTGAAAGCCAGCTCAAGATTTGTAGCCGTGGCACAAGCGATTGTGCCGCCTGAGGTGGGTGGCTGCTCTGCTGCTGTCCTGCTGCTGTTCCTCTTCCTGCCAATCTTTGCCCCACTCCTGCTCATGCCCCCTTATTTATTTTTCCTTTCCTTTTTTTTCTTCTCTTTTTACTGTTGCTTTGGTGGCGTCAGAAATGGCCTGCCTCGCTTTGCCACATTATGGGAAAGGCCTTCTTCAGAGTGAGGTCTTCTGGGCAAGGTGGTAAGGAGAGCACCTGGTTTGCTGCTACAGTTTGTTGTGGCAGCTAGAAAAGCTGTTTTCAGCTAATAATGTTTTTAGCGTTTGCAAAACCACAGCAACATAGCACAGTGTTTGGGAAGAAGTCCAAAGCCACTCAGGGGAATGAGCAGGAGTTTCTGTCACTTGAACCCAGTACCTGTGAGGAGGTCATAACACCCAGGTATCAGTGGTACTCTAGTTTGCTATCAATGCTGCATTCTGTCTTTCAGTGGATAGGAAACATAAGGCTGGATATTATTCTGTATCTTGTTGTAACTAACTAACTGACTAACTAACACTTTTCAATCAGTTTTCATGACTTACTCCTCTAGGTCAAACTTGGTATTTAAGTTTGAGTAGAAATGCTACTAGCTCATTGTCTCACCCCATTCCCATTGACTTTTTACATTTCCACAAATTGCAGTGTTTTCCCAATCCTGCTCATACCTTCTTGTGATTGAGTGACTATGTTATGGGTACATGAGCAAAAATAATAGCATGAGCATTAGAAATAATGGTAATGGTGATAAATGTCCTCAGTGATTCCACAAACAGAAAGTTGTTGGTTTCAATGCATCTTCTTGTATTGAAGCTGAAGATACAGGGTAGATATGGTTTGGAATCTCAGTGTGAAAAAGACCTTGGCAGGGCCATATATATATTAGATCATGAAATAAGTTTTCAAGAAGATGTGGATAAAATAAAGGAGAGTGGATTGTTTCTACATCTTGTTTAAAGGAATGTTTTATTAATTTAGCATTGTTAGATTGTTGTTGTTTCTTGCCTAGCCCCAAATCATCTTCTTCTTTGGCAATCACTCGTAGCCGAGTAAGATTGTCTTCCATAAACATGGTTTTAACAATGAGTCTGTAAGTGACTGTGGAGGCTAATTCTGGACCCACACGTCCTTCCACAGTGGGGACATTGGTTTCTGGGCAAGAGTTGATCATGGTGTGGATTTGCCAAGCATGCCTTCGTCTTAGCACGTTTCTCCCTTGTGTCCTGAGTTCAAGTGTCTTCAAAGCCCATGACACCTTTGGCAAAGGCTGTTCTCCAATTGGAGCGCTTGCAGGCCAGTGTTTCCCAATTGTTGTTGCTTATACTACATTTTTTAAAAATTTGCCTTGAGACAGTCTTTAAACCTCTTTTGTTGACCACCAGCATTACACTTCCATTTTTAAGTTCGGAATAGAGTAGTTGCTTTGGAAGATGATAATCAGGCATCCGCACAACATGAGCAGTCCAATGAAGTTGATGTTGAAGAAACATTGCTTCAACACTGGTGATCTTTGCTTCTTCTAGTACACTGATATTAGTTCGCCTGTCTTCCCAAGTGATGTGTAAAAAATTTTGGAGACACCTTTGATGGAATCTTTTGAGGAGTTGGAGAGGGCTTTTATAAGTGGTCCATGTTTCACAAGCATACAGTAAGGTTGGTAGTACAATAGCTTTGTAAACAAGCATTTTGGTTTCCCTGCGAATGTCCTGGTCCTAAAACACTCTGCACTTCAATTGAGAGAAAGCCGCACTTGCAGAGCTCAGGCGATGCTGGATTTTGGCATCAATGTCAGCTCTTGTGGAAAGATAACTGCCCAGGTAGGAGAAGTGATCAACATTTTCCAACATTACACCATTAAGTTGGATTTGTGGCGCTGCAAAGGGGTTATTTTGTGCTTGTTGGTGCAGCACTTTGGTTTTTTGGATGTTGAGTGATAGGCCAAGCTTTTTGTAAGCTTCTGAGAAGATATTTAGGATGGTTTGGAGGTCATCCTCTGAGCATGCACACACTATGTTGTCATCAGCATACTGAAGCTCTGTGACGGAAGTTACAATAACCTTACTCTTTGCTTTCAGCCTGCTCAGATTGAAGAGCTTTCCATCTGTTTGATATATGATTTCCACTCCGGTAGGGAGTTTCCCTTCGACAAAGTGTAGGATCATGGCAATGAAAATAATGAATAGAGTTGGGTCAATAGCACAACCCTGTTTAACACCTGATCCCACTGTGAATGGTTCACTTTGAGAGCTATTGTTATCTGCAATTGTTGAGGTCATATTATCATGGAGGAGCCGAATGATGTTCCCAAATTGATCTGGTCAGCCAATTTTCTTCATTTAGCACTGATAGGTTGGTGTTGTTTCTTGCCTAGCCCAAATGTTGGTTCTTTAAACTAGATGCTTAATATTAAATACGGACATTTTCCTAGGAGAGGTATCTAGTTGTTTCTGCTTTGCTTCCAGAAACCTTTCCTCAGCAATGTATTATAGCTCATTTTGAGAAGCTCACAGCAGTACGTACATGACAACATGGGTAGATGGAATTCCATCTCTGCCATCATGGTTAGAGTGTCAAACATGGACCTTGGGAGATCAGCATTCATATCCCTACTCAGCTATGATGCTCCTGGGGTGACCTTGGACCAATCACTGCCCAAAGTACCTCACAGAGTCATTATGGGGATTAAATGAGGAGGTGATAGAACTATGTAGACTGATGCGGGGGGGGGGAGGGGGAAGAGGCAGGAAATAAATAAATTTATATGATCACGCATGATGTAAGAAACCAGGGCCAAATTGCATAAAAAGCTTTGAGTTCTGCAGTCAGGATGATGGTTTTTAGTTTGCAACGCTCCCTCCCACTCTTTTTATGAATAACTTATTGATAATTACTACATAATTACTACCATCTAAAGGCTACTTAGCTTTGCACTTGATGTCAATTATTATTATTTAGTTGAAATAAATAAACCCTGGCATTCTAGATCCCATTTTGGGTGATGGGTTTGTGTGTGTTCAAACACCAGTTCTTTTGACTCTGTCACCCCTGGCCACTTTTTACGATATCGCAGCAGGATAATAAATCTGAATCTTTCGGCGTTGAAACTTCAGAGTTGCTATTTTAATCTTCTTAATTATCTGATTTTTCTCTAAAGCAAAGCATTCATTAAGAGCCATAGTAAGGCTTCAGTAAAATTGTTTTCATCATTTCCACCATAAAGACTAAGTAAGACCTCCATGGAAACTTTGGAGACTTAAGCAGCATGGAAATTGTTCAGAATACTTTTGTAACGAGGCTGACAACATTCCAGAGTGTTTGATGAGGAACTCGACATCTGTTAGAAGTATAGCTTCCTATCCAATTGCTATATAGAATGTTTGCACATAAAAACACGGTATAAAAATCTGTCCACCTCATGAAAACATTAACTGTCTCAAACAGTACTTATACTTAGGCTTGAGATGTACTGTCTCAATAATAATTCCTAATTAACTTGCAATGGATCTTCAGGGATGAAGGCAAAAGGAAGGTACCATCCACTTTGCAAAAGGATTCCTCTCTCTTTGCTGCTTGCTTAGGCTGCTATTTTGCTTCAAATCCTCCTGTTCTCCTCCAAAAGAGGCCTCCCAGGAGCTAAGCAGCTGTTTATGATGAAACTTTAGAACGTTAAAAAAAAGTAAGGCTAAATAATTAATGTTTCCGGCCGCCATGTAAGGAAACCAAGGTCAGGCGACATGAGAAGGTGGAAAGCCCTTGTGTAACACTTTTGGGATGTTCATTTTAATAATGCAATAATGACAATCATTAAAATATTAATATACGTCTATTAGAATTTTTTTAAATAAAAAAACAACTCACTTTAAGTTACCGTGCGTAAGTCCACTAACACAACGCAACACAGACAGGAAGCATTTGTGTAATGAATCAATGTACATCACAGCCTTACCCAAACTTTTTGGTATTGGACGAAAAAAACCTAATAAGGTATAGAAGCTCCTTATAATACCACATCAGATAAACATCAGTCAAATTAATTTTTGGCACGAAAGCCTCAGAGGAGCTATTTTCAGTTACCATCACTCAATCAAAAGTACTGTTCATGAAAGAGTTGAAGGCAATATGCAGAACAGCTTGCACTGACTGCTTTGTGTTAGTCTTCAGTGGTTACACACACAAAATTTCATGTAGTTTTTATTTAATTTTTTAAAAATAGTTTTCCCAGAGTTGTTGCAGTTAAAGTCGGTGATGGCTCTGTCATACTTTTCAGAGGAAGAAGACTTTTAAGCAAGCCTGATTTGTTTGAAATTTCCCATTCCTGACCTCCAGTCAACTTCCTTCTGCGTCAGTGCCCAGACACTTGACAGTTTTTTCACTGGGTATTTATCCTCAGACTGTGTTTAAACCTACTTCACAGGAACACCAAGGTGCTGTGTAAGCCATGCACAATGTGGCAACAAATTTAATAAATAAATAACTGTTTTCCAACCGGCTGTACGCCGGCTACAGGACTGAGAAGTAGAGCTGCTCAGTTGGATAATCAATGAAAAACAATACAATATACAGTCATGAAAAATTCAACAGAAAATAAGGATGGCGATCTATGAGCTATATCAGGAACAATGATTGAAAACAGGTATAGGCAAACTCGGCCCTCCAGCTGTTTTGGGACTACAACTCCCATCATCCCTAGCTAACAGGACCAGTGGTCAGGGATGATAGGGATTGTAGTCCCAAAACATCTGGAGGGCCGAGTTTGCCTATGCCTGATCAAAAACAAGCCACTAATAGGTTTTATTTTGTAAGTATTTTTTTTAAATCAAGTTGTATCTAGTAATGTACAAGTAGTATTATGTTTGGGCAACAGGGCACCCACTTTCTCTCCCCTTCCTGTAAACCCCCAACATCTGCTCCAGTGGGTCCTCTAACGCAGTGTTCCCCAGCCTTGGGCCTCCAGCTGTTTTTGGACTACAATTCCCATCATCCTTGACCACTGGTCTTGCTAGCAAGGGATGATGGGAGTTGTAGTCCAAAAACAGCTGGAGGCCCAAGGTTGGGGAACACTGCTCTAACGCTCTGCAACAGATTTTGAGGGTGTGCAAGGGGCTGCAAGAGTGAGACGGGGGGAATTCTGTTGCACAAGTGGACATCTGCTGCACAATCAGAACAGCAGCATTAGATACAACTCTTAAGTTTATAACCCCATCCCCCATGTTGAGGACTCTGCTGACCAGCATGGAGGCAACACCACTGGTATGTGTTGGGTGGGAGCAATCCACTGCAGGCTGAGCGTTGCCTGTAGTAAGCTTTGTCTTGTAGTAACGTTAAGGCTTACTGGGAAATGATATAAATTACATTGGTACCTCTAGTTGCATGTACCTCTGGATACATATCCTTTGGGTTACGCTCACGGCAAACCCGGAAGTATTTTTCTGGGTTTTGCCTCATGCGCATGCGCAGAAATGCTTTACCGCACCACGCACATTCGCAGAACAGGCACCTCCGATTGCGAAAACCTCGGGATCCGACCGGAGCTCCGGAACGGATCCTGTCCACAACCGGAGGTACCACTGTATAATGATATGAAAAGGGTGTTTAAAATAACGTTCGTAAAATAATTTTAAAAAGCTTTTCTTTTGAGAATTATAGGGCCAGAATTACCTAAAATGTATAAAACTTATTCATGTGTGGTACTACAGCAGCAAGAACGTTACTTGCTGCAAAACTGAAAGAAGCAGCAGAAGTCCCAGTAAAGGAAGAATGGATACAAAAACTTATGAAATCTGTGGAAAAGGCAAAACTTACTGGAAGAATAAGAAATCAAGATAGCAATATTTTTTTCTTATCAAAGAATGGAAACGAATATTTACAGATAAATTATAAACAGATAAAAACATTGGCAGGATTATTGTAACAACCTGCAGTTTTATAAGAGTATATATTGAAAGAAGATGAATAAATGAGCAAATTAATTTGGCTATGCAGAAGATATTAAAAAATAAATTTAAGGAACCACAAAAAAGAGGGGGATGGAAGTCAAGTTTTGAAATGTCAAAATAAGTGTAAAATTTCTGAAATGCATAAGATTTGTGAAATGTATAAACTTGAAAAGTATGTATGTATGTATGTATGTATGAGCCTTGCCCAGGCAGTCAGGAAGCTGCCGCTGGTACTTCTCCTCTGGCCGATAGAGCACAGAATGCTTCCTAATAAGATGGTATGTTCTTCAGGATTCAAAGTTTAATGGGACCCTGTCTTCAAGCACATCAATCATGCCAGCGGTCATAGCTAAATGTTTTGAAGCCCACCTTTACCATCTACCCTGACAGCTACCAATCATCAGTACTTTAGATGTGGTGGTGAATCCCCTGATCGTCTGCCCCATTTGGGTTTGCTTTGCAAAAATGTAATGGTCGATTTGTTTCTAAAAGTTGGGACGAGAAACTATCAGATAAATAAGTAAAATTGTTTCCAGTATTTAATAGCATTTATTTAACTCTTGATTTAATACCACTGTCTGCGTGAGAACTGGGGTAGTCTAGAATCTGGCAGAGAGCAGGTGGCGTGAAGACAGAATCCAGGAGTTGTGGAAAGAGACTGGTGGATTTGGGGAAGAGAATTCTTCGTTGAGTTGGCTAAGCGGTTTTCCTGTGTTTCAGTGCCTGCCATGATGCAATGCACTGGATGGGCTAGGAAAATAAGAGAATGAATGAGTTCATTTTATAAAACAAGACGATTCATGAATAAGTATGACAGATTTCTTGACTATGAAAAATTTCCCAGGAAACTGAGCCAGAAGAGATAACCAGCAAGTCATGTGATAATGTATTCATATGAAATCTGTTCTATGCTGCTTTGATGGCTCCTGTGAATTCCCTTGGCCCTACTTTGATATGCATTGCAGGAGAATTAGGATCACTTTATGCAGTGTAACACTAGCTGAGATGGCATCAGACTTAATCATAAATTATTATTTTTTACTGTTTCCCAGCTCAAGTTAGGTAAAACATTATATTACAGAAATGAGCAGTACGTCAGCTGGAGAAAACAGGGCACTCACTTTGGAGTGCTTAGACAACGCGGTATTTTGGAAAATGTTGTGCATGGCTTTCAAACCTTTTATATGTGGCAAACAGGAAATACGAATACGGCAAATGAGTTAAGCATTGCAGAGCGATGCCTATTTTCCTTTCGTGCTGAGGAAACTCTAAACACCACATGTGTGAGTTGTTCAACTGCAGCTATGAAGTGTAAGAACCCGGTGCTCAGTTTGCGGCGTGTGTTCGTTCCAGCCTTGGAAAGCATGCCTTAAATCGCCAAGGACACAGCAGCCCACTCTTTGGTAATAATTTAAGTTCAGCGCATTGCATTTGTGCAGAGCAGAAGCTAGCATTTTTTAAAAATGCTGTGTCATTATATCTAGAGCTGGTCAGTAATTTTTTCCCCATAGGTGTCTGTTAGAAAAGGCATTGCAATACCCCCTTGCTAAGTAGCTTTAGTTGCAGAGGGGAAATCAGTAAATGTCTGATAGGTCAATAAGCAAAAATTATATATGGCCTGTGTGCATGTTTGTCTACATGTCAGGATTCAAGGCAGCTGCAGGTCCAGAACCTTCGACCTTGGCAAGGCAAGAAAGAGATTAAGTTTGTTGAACACTTCTGGCCACGAGAGGAATCAGGAAGACTGTCATAGCCCTGGACTTAGTGCAGCCACTTATGTGTCGCCAAAATGAAAGGACAAAAAGAGGATGCTCATAAAATGTGTATGTGATAATTTATATGTAGGGGAACACCTTGAGATATAATTGCTATAATTTAGATAAAAATACAAACTATATTGCATAGTGGGGAAGACTGCGAGCAAGTGACCTGCTTCTGTCCAGGTTCTATTGATGGGCAGCTTCAGAGTCCCAGTGCTCCCTTTTTATGGTTTGCTGTCTTTAAACTGCACTTGGTCTCGATCCACCTTCAGAGAAATGACCCCTTCGATGAGAAGATAGCCCTTCAGATAGAGGACCATCCTCTATAAAATAGGACATGTCCGCCATTGTGGCAAATGAAGAGCAGAAAGAAACCCAAAAGGTTGTGTATTGTCAATTCCTTGCTCCTTCTTTCCACTCAGTACTCATGAATGATGTCTCCCACAGCTCTGAGTATCCTGCTCTACTTTCCCAATTACAGAGGCAGTGAACATCTGGCTTAGCAGAGTGTGATCTCAGAAGCAGAACACTGACCCTGTAACTCCCTGATCTCCATGGAGGTGGGAACCAGGACACATAATGTCTGTGTATGAAGCCTTCAGTAAGCCTCTGACTAGCACCAGTGCTTCATAGTACCTGCCCTCTGGTCTAGACCAGGCTTCCTCAATCTCGGCCCTCCAGATGTTTTTGGCCTACAACTCCCATGATCCCTAGCTAGCAGGACCAGTGGTCAGGGATGATGGGAATTGTAGTCTCAAAACATCTGAAGGGCTGAGTTTGAGGAAGCCTGGTCTAGACTTTGCTGGTTAGCCTCCAACTTGCACAGTATGGTAGCTCGGTGTTTGAAATCAAACTCTCCAGCATTGCCTGCCTGCCTTTCAGGTTCTGCAACCCTTGAAACCCTTCCTTCTCACCACCAGCCAGTGACTTCCCTATACCTTAAAGGTAAAAGGACCCCTGACCATTAGGTCCAGTTGTGGCCGACTCTGGGGTTGCAGCGCTCATCTCGCTTTATTGGCCGAGGGAGCCGGCGTACAGCTTCTGGGTCATGTGGCCAGCATGACAAAGCCATTTCTGGCGAACCAGAGCAGCCCATGGAAACGCCGTTTACCTTCCTGCCAGAGCAGTACCTATTTATCTACTTGCACTTTGAAGTGCTTTCGAACTGGTAGGTTGGCAGAAGCAGGGACTGAGCAATGGGAGCTCACCCTGTCGCGGGGATTCGAACCGCCGACCTTCTGATCAGCAAGTGCTAGGCTCTGTGGTTTAACCCACAGTGCCACCAACGTCCCTTCCTTATACCTTAGGTCACTGCTAAGAACTGGGGTGCAATTTCACCCCCACTAACATCTGGGCAGCAACCATGGTTTCCAGATGAGGTGGGTGCATTTTGGGTTGAAGCCAAGACCCGTTCCTCTTCAGTTTGCCCTGGGCCTGCTCTGCCGATGCAGAAAAGGGGGAAAGCTTGACTCTTGCTCCCTGCCTCTGGCCACACTAGTTCCACGCCATATTCCTATGACTCAGTGTAGGAGCAGTGGTATTTTGACTGACCTCTCAATGCATTTGCAAGCTTTTCATTGGAATGGGCTTTGCAAGCATGACCTAAGGATGTCCCTGTGGCAAGCTGGGCTCTCCACGCCAATGCAAAGTTTTCAGATGCAGCAACTTGCCCGTATGACTGCTCCTTCATTGCAGTGGAGAGCTTCACATTGCTGTGCAAAGGGAAGAGCTTGGCATTGCTGAAACGAGCTGCCGCTATTTTTAGGAAGTCATGATGTGTAAACGATGCCTTCTGCTTGCATTGAGGCTGTGTGTGTGTGTGTGTGTGTGTGTGTGTGTGTGTGTGTGTGTGTGTAAGAAATAGGACTGACACCCTAACAGGGGTTAGGGATTGAAAGTTGGGGTGGGAACTAGGGCGATTAGGAGAGATCAGGTCCACCTCCTCAGCCATCTCCAAATGCCACAGGCTCATAATTGAGTCGTTTCTAAAAAGACAGCTTGACCACTCTATAGTTTCTGGGTCACCACAACTATTTCCTATTCTAAGCATAGCAAATAGCTGTGGTTATCTCTGAGATGATTATGCTGAGTTTTGGGTGAGTCTGACTTTGAACGTGTGCTGCTGCTGTTCATTTTCACATTTCCTAAAATCCCTGTGCTTTCGCTTTTGTGAGGTGGTGTTCCTCAGCTGGTTTTGCTATTGAACACAGAGCGCTCCAAGTTTGCTATTAAACACAGAGCGCTCCAAGTTTGCTATTAAACACAGAGCGCTCCAAGTCTTTCCGAAACGTATGGTTAGGTTTTTCTTCTTATCAGCTCAGTTTATTTATCTGGAACTGCACTCTGCAGGATCCATATTCTACACCATTTGTTACAATTTGTTTCATAATTTGATTGTTTGGCAACAAGAATAATGGCTTTATCCCAAACTCAATTCCATCCTTTTAATAGCCTCCCCCCCCTTTCAAATGGAGACCAGACCAAAGCCATTAACAAGACCTTACTCAAATTTCAACTCTTACATTATAGACGGCTAAGATTTAGTAAAGTAATAAGGCATATGCTTGATTCTGAGTGGCCTTAATTAAACATACATGTATAGCTAAATGTCAGTGTAGGCTTAAATAATGTACTGAATTGGGTGCTTAAAGACCAGCATAATGGTATTGAAAAGGAGCCTGATGGGAATCTAGGACACCATTGCACTAATACTTGAGATGTTTCCTAATGCGATGAATACTTCTGTTGAATTCATTTTGAATTATACTGTGTAAGTTTCAAATTGGAATCTCACAACAATAGAATCTTGAAATTATTCCATCTTTTTTTATACCTAGATAATCATGACAGCTGCCTCTTGAGGTCAAGAGGGTGCTGTGTTTTAATCAGATAATTGGAGGGAATACAATAGTTGATAAAAAATGATTTGCCGGAAGATTTTGGTTTTGTCTGCAAGAACGTAGGAAGCTGCCATGTACTGAGCCTCTTGGGGTTGTATCTAGTTCTAGTAGTATTCAGAGATGACCCAGTGAATTGAATGGGCATGAGTAATGTAGGTCTATGGGACTACTCTGAGTAAAACTTAGTTGGATACAACCCTTGGGCCATCTGGTTCAGTATTGTCTACTGGCAATATCTCTGCAGGGTTTGGGGCAAGAATCTTTCCGAGCCCCATCTGCTGTGGATTGAACCTGCAACCTTCTGCACACAAAACATGAGCTACAACCTTGCCCTTTGCTTGCCTAGTGCAGAGTCTGTCTATACATGCCAATCAGTGACCGCAATGGCACCCGTACATGAAAGCACTCATCACAGATAAAATACATCAGTCAGGCATAGCTTTTTATCACATCATGCAGTGATATTCAATGGAAGCAATGCATGAATGTTCTCCAGAGAGTCAGAAATTGTAAGTCATTTGGGTAGTGTGGAATACATGTATATATAAATCAGCTCTTGGCTAGTAGGTAAAAGGTAAAGGACCCCTGGACGGTTGAGTCCAGTCAAAGGCAACTGTGGGGTTGCGGCGCTCATCTCGCTTTCAGGCTGAAGGAGCCGGCGTTTGTCCACAGACAGCTTTCCAGGTCATGTGGCCAGCATGACTAAACCACTTCTGGCACAACAGAACACTGTGATGGAAACCAGAGCGCATGGAAACACTGTTTACCTTCCCGCTGCAGTGGTATTTATTTATCTACTTGCACTTTGATGTGCTTTCGAACTGCTAGGTTGGCAGGAGCTGGGACAGAGCAACGGGAGCTCACCCCATCATGGGGATTCAAACCGCCGACCTTCCAACTGCAAGCCCAAGAGGCTCAGCGGTTTAGACCACATTGCCACCTGCATCTTGGCTAGTATAGAAGCCTCACGAGCAAGCTGAAAGCCTGAACCATACCTGCCAAAGCAATTCTTCTTTGGGAAAGCAATCTAGCTGAGTTGTGGGGTAGATGCTTTGTGTGCAGAAGACCCCAGGTTCAGTTACTGGCAGCACATTATTGGGCCAGATGGACAAACAATCTGAACTGGACTAAGGAAGCTTCTTATGTTCTTCACAACACAACAGCTGTTGTGGTGTTATATGCCAACAATTTATTTTAATGCCTTACAAGCCATTATATATATATATATATATATGTAGGTTTTGGTGTCTTCGGGTGTCTTCCCGTGTAAGAGTTGGGGTGTCTAGGCGACGTTTCGACGAGGTCTCACTCGTCATCTTCAGGCTGGTGCTTTCGGCTTCTTGTTACTAGAACATACACACACACACACACACACACACACACACACATATGTATGTATATGTTGACAGTGAACTCATTCTCCATATGTAGGCAATGGCACTATCCCAACGCAAGACATCGACAGGCTTGGGAGAACCCTGAGCCTTGCTGATGTACCAAAACAACAACAACCTTCAGACCTTCAAGTCCTTATTTGTTCAGAACTAAACCATTCATACGGGACGCGGGTGGCGCTGTGGGTTAAACCACAGAGCCTAGGGTTTGCCAATTGGAAGTTCGGCGGTTCAAATCCCTGCGATGGGGTGAGCTCCCGTTGCTTGGTCCCTGATCCTGCCAACCCAGCAGTTCAAAAGCACATCAAAGTGCAAGTAGAGAAATAGGTACCGCTCCGGCGGGAAGGTAAACAGCGTTTCCGTGCGCTGCTATGGTTCGCCAGAAGTGGCTTAGTCATGCTGGCCACATGACCCGGAAGCTGTACGCCGGCTCCCTCAGCCAATAAAACGAGATGAGCGCCGCAACCCCAGAGTCGCCCACGACTGAACCTAATGGTCAGGGGTCCCTTTACCTTTTAAACAATTCACGGCACAGAAGCCCTTGTAATCAGATATCTGAATGGTTATATGCCTGCCTAGATAACTCAGTTGGCTAGAGCATGGTGCTGATCACAACAAGGTTACAGGTTTGATCCCTTTTGATCCTAAGGGTCCCTTCCAACTCTAGCTACGATTCCTAAACTGAACCTCAAATCATGGCCCACTGAGAACTGAGCATGCTCACTGGCCACAGTTGGGGGAAATAGAAAGTGTGCGTGTTGTGTGTGTTAAATGTAGTACAGTATCTTGAAAGAGGGTTTGGCGGGCTGGAACCCTGGAAAGGAGCCCTCCATACTGTTTTGTTGCAGATCCCACTTGTGGGTTTCTGTTTCACAAATCTGTGCCCTTCTCTCACATGGTTTCCCTGTGTGCACCAGATAACGGGAGTGCTTTACCCTTCTTAAGGAAGCTGTGGGAGAATGAATGAGGCTGCAATCCTGTACACACGTTTTTTGGAGTAACACAGTGGGAATTACTTATGGGTACGTAAGCTTGCATAGGACTGCTGTGTAGGCTCCTGAACTGTAAAAGTTGGTAAGAAGAGAACGCTTGGGATGCATATGCAGTTCAGAATGCTGTTCCTGACAGTGGCTAGCAAGACGCTTACATGCAGAACAAGAAGGAACAACCCTGCCCTGTTGTTTGGCGCCGTCATCTGATAAACAGAAATATCCCACTTCTGAACCTGCAGGTTCCGTTCAGCAATTCTCGTTTGTTTCTTCGTCCTCTAATAAAGTGTTACTCGCACCGTCCCCTTCTGCCTTCACTTTGAAGCTGTTCAAGGCAGAGGTTTCTTTGAAGATAGCTTAAATTGCTGCAATCCCATTTATTCATAGGATGTTTTCAGTCCGGTGTGTGATCTGCCAAGTACAGCCAATATGGTCAATTATAGCCTTAACACAGCCTTCTTTATTGGCTGACGTTGGTGGCCTCGACTGTTTTGGTTCATTTCTAAATTAAACTCAAAGCAGGGGAGGAGGGGAGAGGGGAAATCTCTTTCCTTATGCATTAATTTGCAGAGATCTCCAGAAGCTCTCTGCCCCAGTCTCTTTGTGGCAGCTGGATCTAAACGTTTCTTTTTGTGATAACTTCTGCCTTCATGAGACAAATCACATGGCTCTTTTGCATTTCAGGGCAGGCTGTGTGGAGGGGAGGCAGGGATGAGACTCAGCTCAGTATTTTAATTATTTCTGAGCCTTTGTTGTGATAAAAATGAGGGTTGGGTAGAATTGGTTATTTGCTGAGCTTTGGGCTCAGTTAAAGAGCTCTTAAAAAAAGAGAAAAAAGCTTGTGGCTGTGCTATCATTCACAACCCAATGCACTCATCTTTGAGTATGTAATTTACCGATGGAGAATACTGGAGAGGCTGAACTCTTTTTCCATTCCACAATTAGATTAACTGCTGGGGCATCTCTCTGAACTTGTTCTGAGGTTATACTGAACTGTTCTTTGTGATCTGAAGCACTGGTACTTTCTTATCTAAAGCACCACTTGGGAAAGAACCAAGTTATCCTCCAAATTCCTGTGTGCTTTCCCTCCTCAATGCATCATCTGAGATCTGATATTTTCATTAAACTATTGATACCAAAGTTCAGTTTGGGGGGGGGGGGAGCCTTTGAAAAAGAAAGAAAGGAAAAAGAGAACCGGCAGCTTCTAACTGAAAAAGCACCACAAAGAACGATAGCGCCAGTATTTTATTATTTAGCTCACTCTTCAGAGCTGTAGACTTTTTCCCTGGTGCTTATAAATGATATTTTATGACTGTTTCTATCTTGTTGTGCTTCGCTGATGCTTTGCTGGGTTTACATAAGGGATGATGCTGTCTGTGACAAGAGCGGTATTTGTATGCCTATTAGAGAGATGACACATGTTGCACTTCAAAAATCATTGATACCAAGTTCTTACTGTAAACGAACGCTTATTCTCACTGGGTTTGGGGTTTGTCATTTAAAGGAGAAATTGAAAGGAGAAATTGAAAAGCAAGGCAGCTTTAAAAATCTATGCCCGTTAGAGTACTCTTTTTTTTGCTCTTGGCTGTTTTAACCAACCAGAAATAGGCATTGCAGGTGGTAACAACTCCTTCTGTCCCTTCATGTCAAAAAACAGGCTAATTTTTAAAAGAACCATGCACAGCAGTTTAAGAATGCAAAATTTCAGTTCCTCAAATTGGAATTATTTGCTGATTTTGAAAATGTAAGCAGTGATGCCTGACAATAATATGCAATCAGCTGCATTTTAAAAGCAGGGAAACCAAACCAGATCAGATGTTTTCTGCAAGGTGTACTCATTTTTGTATTATAACGCTGGGCTGGAGTGGCCTTTTTGTGATGATGCTTTTTTAATTGATCTTAGTGATTGTGCTGGGACTGCAACTGTTGGGGCACAATTTGCTTTAGTGCTGGACCAGCAGTGTCCCCCAAACCTCTGATACCTGAGGCTTGCTTCCTTCTCCATTACCACTTCAGCCCAAGAACTGAAAATAGAGGCATTCAGCATTATTATACCCAGAAATGTATGCATATAAAGTGAGAAAGAGTTACCCATTCTGCATGTTTCATTATGAGTCACTAAGAACATATGATGCACCAGATCAAAGTACTATCTAGTTCAGCATCCTCTTTCCGCCAGTCAAAATAGAATAATAATAATTTATTATTTATACCCTACCCATCTGGCTGGGTTTCCCCACCCACTCTGGGCAGCTCCCAATATTATTAAGAACACGATAAAACATTACAAACTTCCCTAAAACAGGGCTGCCTTCAGATGTCTTCTGAAAGTCAGATAGTTGTTTACTTCCTTGACATCTGATGGGAGGGCATTCCACAAGGTGGGTGCCATTACCGAGAAGGCCAGTAAACCAATAATGACAGATATGCTCAGTATTAGACACAGATCTGAAAACTATTTGCACCAGTAAGATGCCTATGGGAACCCTAGAAGCAGGATGAGGGCTGCTTTTGTTCTCCAGCTAGCCCTACCTCCATGAATGGGTCTAATTCTGCTTCAGCGCCATCTAGGTTGGTGGCTACTCCCTTGTTCTGGATGTTGGTCTTGATTGGAAGGAGCCCAGAGCAGTGGCTCATGTAAAGACCAGCAGGCATTCACCTCTGTATTGGGGCGAGTATGGGCTCCAATCACATCCAAAGAAGAGCTATTTGCCCCACCAATAGATGCTTATTGCAAAGAGACAAGACCAGGGTGGTGTTTCATTCAGAAGTGTGGGTAGGTACTATCCTTTGCAGAATAGCTTTCACATTGCAGTGTGCCTGCTCTCTTCTTGCTCCACTTTGGAAATGCAGACTTAGGCATGCAGCTGTTGTATCCAGGATCAGGCCACTGGCCCATTTACAAGGATTGTTGACAACAGTGGGCAGGGCTGTCCCAAGTAGAGATCCTTCTCACATCTACTACAGGAGGAGCTTTTAACGGGAGATTCCTGTGACTGAAACTGGAGTATCCTGCATGCAAAGCAAGCCATAGCTCTCATCTGCGCCAGGAAAAGGCATATCCTTAATTCCCTTTTCTTTGTGGTTTTCTTTCTTTGCAGTATATATATCGTTCATAAACAGTGATTCATGCACAGCGATTTTATTTAAAGGGCAGATTCCTTCTAGTTTTGCACTGTAACTCAGCTAGAGCCATGGCAGGCTGTAGACCATGAAGGAAATCTCAGTTTGTTGCCTGTACACCCTGTGCTTGTTTTATCTGTGTCCTTTCAAAAAAATATGGGTTAGATATGTGACCGGACCAATGTCCCACAGCTCATTTGGTGGACATAAAGTATTGTAAACTCATGTGTGGAAGTGGTAGGGGCTGTGAAGTCCAGTCCAAAGCATGTTTATTTGACACGAGTTGCAGTGAGTTTATATTTGTTACGGTAAGTTTATAGTCTGCCTTCCCTTATAAAATGCCCAAGGCATGGCTTACTTCAAGTAAGTGTGCATAATACTTTGCTTTCCAGTTGTGTTTACTTTTGCACCAAGTGTGGTTTAAAACATGTTTTGGAATAGAGGCAAGAAAGGTGGAATAGTGGACTAGGCACAAGACATTTAATTCATGGCATTTCCCTTGAATGTCTCCTTTTCCTCTCGGCTCTCCCCAGAACTCCTGGATCTCCTCTGATGCTGCTTCCTTGAAGTCTAGCCAGAGACTTGGTGGGTAGGCCTTATGTGTACCAGGGGCAGACCAGACTTGGGAAGTCTTCACTCCAGAGCCATCTTTCCCATAGGGCTTAGTGGTGCGTCGCGCCAGGGTGCCAGCCTTTCAGGGGCTCGCGGCTTTGCCGGCGGCCTCCCCTTTCCCTATATGGTTGGAGGGGCACAGCTTCCCTCCCAAGCCTCTGCTGGGATTGCTTTCCCGCAGCGGCATGGGGGAGAGTTGCGCCCCCTTCCCGATGGCTGGCAGTGCACAGCTTCACGCCCCCCTCTATCCATGGTAATTTGGGGGCGCTGTGCGGATACTTTCACCCCAGCGCCACATCTGCTAAAGACAGCCCTGCTTCACTCCAATCCACCTTGAGAGCCCTGCCCCTAGGAGTTTTGTGATGGCACGGATTGGCTCCCACCTCCCTAGGCAACCTTGCTACCCCTGTGTGGCAGCAAATCACCCAGAGTCACACTGAAGGGAAGCAGCATGTTCTCTGCCAGCTGTACTGACTCGCAAATACTGTTTCCAGTAAGTCGAGAATGAGGCATTATTGTATGTTAAAAATGTGTTAAAGTTTGCAAAAGGCCAAAAAATTGTGGGGGTTTTTTTCTGGAGCTGTGCTAAAGAATCTAGAGTTTCCATATTTTAATTACTTGTTTGTTTGTTCTTTTTTCACATCAACACCATGCCAAAAAATCACCCTGCTGTGAAAACAGCGTATTCAAAATTGAGACTCGTAGAAAACATATTTACTGGCAGAATCATCTGCTACCTCGGCACTGTCCTAATATTCTGTAGATTTTTTTGGACAGAAAACTTTGAACTCATACTTCTTTTTTCCAAAAAACGCAATAACAACGCAAGATACATGGGATTATTGCAAATGAATTTAACCGACATTGTATGAGAAAGATATTGATTTTCACACACAGTGGTTAAAAAGAGAAATAGTACGTAACAGTAACTTGACCAGTGTATGCTACAATTTCTGTGCCAGCTCTTGGCACCAATGGGAGATTTCCCCTGTAAATCAAGTATCAGTTTCAGAAAAGGAATTTTCCTCAGAGCCGCAGCAGGAGAGAAAAGGATTTAATTCCCCTTCGATGCTTGCTCTGATCCTACTAATGATCAGGCTGATGCAATAGGCTTTTCTTTTAAAGCTGCCCATTAGGTGCCAAGAGAACGTTGCATTTAGTTTAGCCTGTAGGAGAAAGGGAAAACATATACAAATATAATTTAGTTCACATGACAGGTATATTTTTTAATGTTCCAGGAGGGTCCAATGCAGACATGATGACTCTAGCAAAAGATTTAAGAAACTTCTAAGTACTGTGTTGTTGTTTCGTCAACGTCCCCCCCATGCCTTTCACATCTGCACATTGAATTATCAAAGTGCTGGAAGGAACATCTGGTTATTAAGATGAAGGATTATTATAATAACTGTCTGCAGTCACTGATGGCGACCTTATAGCTTGTCTTGCCAGCAGTTTGTTCAGATGGGCTGTATTAGTTTCTCAATGTTAATTCCATCTTTGACCTGGCCAGATGAGAAATTTCCCATCTCATCAGTTGGTTATTTTGGCCTCAACAAATGGGAGGCTGCTCCCAGGCAGCCAAACTCACATGCAGCCCACGCTTTCATGTAGATCAATCTTCATTAATAACTTGAATGCAACTTGAGAAGCAAATAACATAAGAAAATGCAGTTGATTGAATACCTAGCTATAGAAGAAAAAACAATGGATGGTTGAATCTGACTGAGCTAAATGAGACTGTTATGGATGAGATGAAAAGCCTCTTCAGGATGCAACTCAAGACTGGCAGGGAGAACTTGTTTAAACAAGAGTAGATAGTCTGTATAGGAGCAAACCATCATTGTATCATGAAAACAGATACTAAAGCTTGATCAGTTGCTAAGAGATATATGCGAAAATTAATGCAGTTCCAAATACAGTGGTACCTCGCAAGACGAAAAACACGCAAGACGAAAGAGTTTTCCGTTTTTTGAGTCGTTCCGCAAGACAAATTTCCCTATGGGCTTGCTTCGCAAGATGAAACGTCTTGCGAGTTCTTGCGAGTTTGTTTCCTTTTTCCTAAAGCCGCTAAGCCGTTAATAGCCGCTAAGCCGTTAATAGCCGCTAAGCCGCTAATAGCCGCTAATAGCCGTGCTTCGCAAGACAGAAAAACCGCAAGACGAAGAGACTCGCGGAACGGATTAATTTCATCTTGCGAGGCACCACTGTATGGAGGCTAGGAACGCGGGTGGTGCTGTGGGTTAAACCACAGAGCCTAGGACTTGCTGATCAGAACATTGGCAGTTTGAATCCCTGCGATGGGGTGAGTTCCTGTTGCTCAGTCCCTACTCCTGCCAACCTAGCAGTTCGAAAGCACGTCAGAGTGCAAGTAGATAAATAGGTACCGCTCCAGCGGAAAGGTAAATGGCATTTCCGTGAGCTGCTCTGGTTCGCCAGAAGCGGCTTAGTCATGCTTGCCACATGACCTGGAAGCTGTACGCCGGCTCCCTCGGCCAATAAAGCGAGATGAGCACCGCAACCCCAGAGTCAGCCACGACTGGACCTAATGGTCAGGGGTCCCTTTACCTTTTAAATATGGAGGCTAATGGGCAAACTAGCAAATAACACAGTTCTCTGTTTGGGCAGAACTTTTTGTAGGTGTAGAATGTGTAGATCTGTTTATAGGAGGAGGGATCAGAACATGCCATGGAGAAGATGCCTGGGCCCATACACTTAACAAATAAGTTTTCATTTGCAAAGTCTTTCTAGGGTTGGTTCCCGGTTTCATATCCTGATCTGGATGGAACCCACAAGCCACAGTTTGTCTGTTCAAACATCATAGGAAACTGTGGCTCAGGAAACCAAAATTACTTTGCTGAAGCCACATGCATGATGGCAGGAAAGATAAGAAGGGAGCATATGGGCACACAGCTCATTCTTTGAGCCAAGATTAAACATAATTTATAGGACTGGGTTCATTGTGTTTGAACCAACCAATACCAGAATAAGTTTTTTGGAGGGGTGGGGTCAGGGCTTTTCAACTTCAACACGACTTCTTTGACATTTTCTACTTTGTTGATGTAAATTTTAAATGGCCAGTTCAAATCATTGCTGCTCTGCCATGGTTGGATTCCATGTTGTATCTGTAATTTCAGAGGCTTACATAGGTTATTGGGATCACATGGATACTTTCCCTTCAATTGTCCCCTTTATATCAGAGCACTAGCTTTGCCTGACAATAAATGTTGGAAATGTAAGGAAACTGAAGGAACATTCTTTCACCTTTGGTGGACATGCCCAAAGGTTAAGGCCTTCTGGGAAATGATCTATAATGAACTAAAAAAGGTATTTAATTATACCTTTCTTAAGAAACCAGAAGCCTTCCTTTTGGGCATTGTCGGTCAAATGGTACCAAAGAAGGACAGAACTTTCTTTATGTATGCGACAACAGCAGCAAGAATACTGGAATATTATAAAATATTGGAAGACAGAAGATTTGCCCACCTTGGAAGAATGGCAGATGCAAGTGATAGACTATATGGAGTTGGCAGAAATGACTGGCAGAATCCGAGACCTGGGAGAAGAGATAGTGGAAGAGGACTCGAAGAAGTTTAAAGACTACTTGCAAAAACATTGTAAAATGTTGGAATGTTAAAATGTTGGAATGTTAAAATGTTGGAATGTTGGAATGTTAAAATGTTGGAATGTTAAAATGTTGGAATGCTAAAATGATGCAAGGCATAAAGACAAGGTGGCATTAGTGATTTAAGTAAAAGGAGTATATAACAAATGTTTCAAAAGATAAGGGTGAAAAAATTAGAATACACTGTGTCAAGCGTAATTAAAAGGATATAAAGGGAAAAATTGGAGACACAATGGGTTGAAATGCATAATATAGACTAAGATCTGAAAGAGGGTAAGATATTGCTGAATATGAATTGAGTAAAAAGGAACACAGAAAAGGGAGATGTGAGGAAGTCAGGAAGTAGGGTTATGAAAACAATAAGTAAAAATTTGGATTTTTATGTCTTTCTTTATGCCTTTTTATGTTTTTTTTCTTTTTGTTTCTTATGTTTATATTGTATTTATCTGTTTTGCTTTGTGTGTGATAATGTTGTTTTTCTTTTTTTTTTGTTTGATTGGAAGGTTGATTTTATTGTTTAAAATCTCAATAAATATTATATATATATATATATCAGAGCACTAGCAGTGCAATGGGGAGTACCATTATGATCAGAGTGACCCCCCTTCAGGTGTTGCCAGTGTAATGTGGGAGCCAATCATCATGCCATGACAGCTGTACTAGAAAGGTAATGTTTGAAGCAGGCTGAAATTTTATTCAGATGTAGCTATTAATAGTGGGTGGTGAATGTCTTTTCTTGGCTGTTTATTTATCTCATCACTTGCATTTTGATAGTAGGAAATGTGTACCAAGGTTGTAATAAATGCCGAAGAGTTGCTGGATTTATTTCTGATGAGATGCTTAACACCAAAGGAAAGAAAATGCCACAGGAACAAATATAGTTTGCATGTAAAATTTAACAACGCAGTTCAGACAAAATGTTAAGAGCTGTAAATTAGTAAACCTTTAGGGGACAATCCACCAGAAAGGTATTCTGCGGAGCCCCATTGAAATGTAAGGACAGTGTGCTCTGCACTCCCAGCGGGTCGTTGCCTGAAATGTATCTATCACATGTATAAGTAACACAAATACACTGTCTTTTTCACTGACTGTTCCACCAATTAGTTCCATGACTTTTGATGACTGCTGCCTTGTGAAAATCAAAAGAGAAAGATTCCATCTGTGGACCTTAATGTCTCCATTCCCATTACTCAAACATAATAATTTGACTTTGTTGGTCATAATACATTGAACGTGTCAAATCAACAGGAAATTTAATTTAATTTCCCCACCTTCATTTTAAGGCATATGGTTTGTTCACATGTTGGCATTCTGTATGTTGCAAATGTGGCTAAGAACTAAAAAGAATAAGAATGTGAACACGTATTATTGATACAGTACTTGAATCACATTAGCTCAGGGTGCAATCCTATCCCTACTTACCTCAGAGTAAGCCCCACTGAATTTGATAAAACATGAGTAGGCATGGTTAGGATTGTACTACAAATTCTTGCAGTCATCATATAGGCCCATACAGCAATCGTAAAACCATACAACAGCTACATAATAGATCAGAAACAGAGGCTGAGATAATTAGATTCTAGTTTGTCTATGGCAAATCCATGAGATCATGCCTGAGCTGAGATTTTTAACAACAACAATTTTGTATACCCTGCCCATCTGGCGGGGTTTCCACAGCCACTCTGGGTGGCTCTCAACAGAATATCAAAAACACAATAAACGATCAAACATTAAAAACTTCCCTAAATAGGGCTACTTTCAGATGTCTTCTAAAAGTCAGATAGTTGTTTATTTCCTTGACATCTGATGGGAGGGTGTTCCACAGGGCAGGCGCCACTACTGAGAAGGCCCTCTGCCTCTTTACCTGTAACCTCACTTCTCACAAGGCCCTCGGAGCTGGACCTCAGTGTCCGGGCTGAACGATGGGGGTGGAGACGCTCCTTTGAGGATCCTGGGCCAAGGCCATTTTACCAAGGAGCATTAAGGAATGCATGTTCTAAGTCACTTTTTCCAGCTGTATTTGAGTATTTACATTGGTTCAGTTAATCATCCTAAGTTTTCCTTACTAATCACATTTTTTTTTTTTTATTTTATGATTTACGTTGTAAGCCACCTTAAACTGTGCAGGGCAGGATACCAATACTTTAAATAAAATAAGAACATATGAAGAGCATTCTGGATCAGGCCAGTTGCCCATCTAGTCTAGTATCCTGCTCTGGATACCATGCCATCTCCCAGCATTCAGAGGCGTCCTGCCTATCCAACAGCAGAGATAAAACGTAGCCATTGTGACTGTGCAATGCTTTCAGGCTAATCTGTACACTTTAATATGCTGCTCTGCTTCCCAGTTCTAAACCTGCCGAGATCTTTCTGCAAGACCTTAGATTTGAGCTAACTCGAAGCTCAGCTGGTGCAAAGCTTATGCAGATTAAACGCGAAGGAAGAGGGCTCTCGTAAAGAGGTTTGCTTTCAGTTAGCAGTTTAATAAGATTCCACGTATGGAACTTTTGCTGGATCAAATAACAGGGCTTTGCTAAGTGCGTTACAACTGGACATTTCTGGTCTTTGTTCTGCTTTCTCTGCCCCGTGTTCCCATTCCCCCATCCCAACATAACAAATGCCAAATATGTCTTTTCCTGGAACAATTCCTGTCTGCTTTCCGACATCAGTAACATAAGTTGTCGATCGCATAGCCAAACCAGGTTTTAGTTTTGTGACTGAGATACTTTTCTTTGTCCTTAGCCGTCTTGCTTGGCCCTCAACAAGCTCTGCTAGGCCAAACATGAAATCACACACTGGGTGAGGTGCCCGTGATCTGTTTTATAAAACACTGACTCAGCACACAAGTATTTTACTATTTATGAACTTTAGCTTCTGTTAATATGATTGAAGCAAGTGGAAATGGAGATTGTCAGGGCAGCTTAACAAAGAGACCCTGTGAAACTCATTACATCCCTGGTAGTAAAAGCACTTTAGAAAGCACATTCTTCAAACCTAAGTTTTTATTCAGTGAAATCACATTGGTGTGTGGACGTTTTATGGGCCTTCTGTTTTGGAGGGAGAAGGGGAAAGCAACCTGAGCAGTCTGAGGTCTACATCTTAAATAACTAGTAGCTAGATTTGAATAGGCTCTAGATCACACAAGATCAGGGCCATCTTTACCAGGGGTGCAAGGGGTGTGGGGCACCCAGGCACCGAATTCTGGGGGGTGCCAGGCACCCACCGCTGAAGCTGCCTAAGCTCTTAACTATCTACCTGTTATGAAATAAATAATTTTGATCAAGCTAGAAAAACAAAATACATATATACCTAGGTATTACCGGTGGCACTTGTCAGACTCAGCGACGACGCTTGGCATTCTCAATGGCGCCGTGCACGTGAAATTAACTCTTACATCATAATAAAAGTTAATTTAGGGGCCAAACTAAATTTGGGGGTGCTGGGCAGATCCTGGCGAAGCATATGCTAAAGACTGCGCTACACAAGATGGCATACCATGTAGGTAAGTCTACACTCGAGACAGCTAACTCGCCGGTCCTTCATACCCCACAGAGCAGTAAAAAGCCAGTCTTCTTGTCTTGATTTATTTCACTCTAAAATGAAGCTATCAGCAACAAGTTAGTAATGTACTTTCATCTGAATAAGGTGTAATAATTATAATAATTTATTATTTATACCCTGCCCATCTGGCTGGGTTTCCCCAGCCACTCTGGGCGGCTCCCAACAGAATATTAAAAACACAATTAAACATCAAACATTAAAAACTTCCCTAAACAGGGTTGCCTGTTTATTTCCTTAACATCTGATGGGAGGGTGTTCACAAGGCAGGCGCCACTACTGAAAAGGCCCTCAGCCTGGTTCCCTGTAACTTCACTTCTCACAGGGAGGAAACCGCCAGAAGGCCCTCAGTGCTGGACCTCAGTGTTCAGGCTAAACAATGGGGGTGGAGATGCTCCTTCAGGTATAGTTTATCTGCCCTGTTTCAGTCAAAACCTTCCAATATTGGTCCATTGATTTGAGCCACCTAGTGTCATTTGAAACCCCATGGCATATTGACAACACATAGTTTACCCATTTAAAGGTTAAAGATGCAGTAAAATTAATCTGAAAGATGGAACCCATGGAGGGAGGGAAGGAGATCTAAGGGTTCGAAAGAACTCTGTATTTTAATGTTTGAAATCGCTATGTTTTATATGTATAAAGGTAAAAGGACCCCTGACCATTAGGTCCAGTCATGATGGGGTTGTGGCACTCCTCTCGCTTTATTGGCCGAGGGAGCCGGCGTACAGCTCCCGGGTCATGTGGCCAGCATGACTAAGCCGCTTCTGGCGAACCAGAGCAGCACACGGAAACGCAGTTTACCTTCCCGCCGGAGCAGTACCTATTTATCTACTTGCACTTCGACGTGCTTTTGAACTGCTAGGTTGGCAGGAGCAGGGATCGAACAACAGGAGCTCACCCCGTCACTGGGATTCGAACCACCAACCATAGTTTCATTTACTACTGAGCTTCAGTCCCCATCTCTAATAAAACATGATAACTCTCACCAGGTCAGAGTGTCACCTGGGGTCAACCATTCTATAGACTGCCTCAAGTGGGAGTGATGGGAAGCAGGGCTCATTCCATCACTTTGCTGAAAGACCGGCTCCATCTGGTACCTCCTATCCCTGAACTATGCAAGTTGGATATAATAAGAACAGCTGTTTAAGAATCAGTGCCTGAGTTTTGTTCCCTCCCCTTCTCTCCTTGTCCCTTTTTGCTTTTGTGCGTCGTCATCATCATCATCTTACTGCAAGCCTGCAAGCTGGGACTGTCTCAGTTTAAGCTACTCTGGAAAACTTTTTGGCTGAAGAGTGTGACATAATTGCTATAAATAAATAAACTTGCATTTGGAATTCCCATTTATCTACCTTGTCCAGAGTTATAACGTTTGGGTTGACGTTGAGATATGGCAATGCACAATCCAGGTGTGCAGTGCAGTGGCAAGGCAGAAGGCTCTGGACCTCTCTTGTTGGATTAGGGGAAAAGATCCTTGTCCAAGGATGGATTGTGTAATCAGTGTAAATTAATTGAAGGACAGAAGGCCAAGTATAAATTGTTAAATGGATAAAATAAATTAAAGGTGTGTAGGGTACATCTGTATTAAGTTTAAGCAAATACTTAAAACATTGGCGGGGCGGGGGGGAGTTGCATGTCACATTACCTAGTTAGATGCAGCATGATGCTAAATGCCTGAGGTTTTTTTAAAAAGAAAACAAAATCAAAGCATACGCATAGCATTTAATGCCAATAGGCTATGCAAGCAGACTGGTATAGTTTTTTTTAGGACTGCAGTTTTATTTAAGAATGATACTCACATTGGGAGATTGGTGCTGGATTAATCACACAATGTCTTATTTTTTATTTTTATTTTGGTAACCTCTTATTCTAAATATATCTTATTAAAAAGTTTTAAGCATCAGAAGAACTGGCAAATGATCTGCATGCAAATCACGTTGAAAAGTAATTTCAAGTTGTATATTGAAAAATGTCCAAGTGAACAAGTGCCCAAACTGCATTTGCAAAGTAGCATAATTTGCAAAGTATGCCTTATTGTTCTGCATGCTGTTTTCAGGAAACCCCTCAAATACTCACACTTTTGACCCCATTGTGAAGGTCATAAGTAACAATTCAATAACTTTCACACACATGCAAAATCAGTCGCTGACATCGTAGAACATGGTAGCCAGCTGCTAAATCAGTCACCTGATAGCGGTTAGTGGCAAATAGTTTACATCATTTATGATATACAGAATATTTTCTATCTTTATTAGGGTAGTTTGCAAACAAACAAATATATATGTTAATGGGGAGCCCCTAGCTGGACTAATTTCCAAGATTTTCTTCCATTCAGTGCTTTACGCATCTTATTTCTCCTAGACCTGCCATTTCCTTATCAGAACACTTCCTGATCTTGTTTACTGGAAACTTACTCTCTTAGTTGAAGGAAGACATGAGATAAGCAGCTGAAGATATCAGCAAAGTCAAGGCTATACAACTCAAGTAGGAAGACTAAAATGCATTCGCAGCTGCCCACAGTTTGTAGCTATATTTGCAAGTGTAAGGTCGTGATTACTAGATTAAACTGTAGTTAACCATCCAGGACAGTATT
This sequence comes from Podarcis bocagei, assembly GCF_964188305.1. Taxonomy (NCBI): domain Eukaryota; kingdom Metazoa; phylum Chordata; class Lepidosauria; order Squamata; family Lacertidae; genus Podarcis; species Podarcis bocagei. The sequence goes on along the minus strand of NC_138137.1, from coordinate 17,719,672 downwards.
GCTCTCTGGGGTTGTTCGGATAAGTATGGCCATTGCAAGCTTATCCACGTGGGTCACTATACAGGTGCCAGAATCTGCTCACACACAGAGTGGCCAGACACAGCTCTTAGGTGTGTATCTCCTTTGTGCAACCATAGCATGCTCTAACAACATTAAAGATAACAGGGAAATCCTTGCCCCATATAGCTCCATAAGGCGAAGGGGGATGAATCGAACTTAAGCAAACAGTGAAATATTTCAAGCCTTATAAATTCCAATGGGCTTTTAATGCACATAAATAATTATGGATTGCCCCCATGCTGTAGTCATTCTTTCTAATTGCTAAATGCAATACTGCAATCTTGAATTTAATTCATAAGTAAAAATGCATAGTCTAGCCTTGCGATGTGAATTGTCGTAATCTCTTTAAAAAAGAAACAAGTTCTTTGGGACATCCCTAAAGCCTTTAGGGAGGTATTCTTATATGCAATGGCCGCAGCTCGGACTTTGGTGGCAAAGGGGTGGAAGGAACAAGACGCCCTGACAATAACGGGCTGGCATTACAAGCTACAAGAATTTGCTGAAATGGCGCAGTTAACAAATACCCCGAGAGGCAATTCAAAACAAAAATTTATGGAAAAGTGGGATAGATATAAAACATATGTTCAAAAATACAGTAAAGGTTCGCTATCTATGCTAGCATTTGATTGATGTTGGAGTGAGACTGAGTTGAGAAATAAGACTAAGAGCACATATTGATATAGGAATGTATTAAATAATATGTAAAGAAATATACAATAATAAGAGTACATTCATTTGTAAAAAAGGAATATACAACGGGAAAGACAGGAAGTCTAGTGTGTTGGTATGTATATGATTTGGGGGGGGATTCTTTTTGTTTTTTCTTTGTTCTTTTTGTTTGTTTGTTTCATTTTCTTTCTAGGTATATAAAATTTGTATATAATTTTTGTATACATGTTGGAAATTATATTATAGTAAGTCCTGTAATGTAATATGACAACATTTACAGATGTAATATAAGAATGTTAACAAATAAATAAAATGCAAATTCAAAAAACAAAAAATAAAATAAAATAAGTAACAAAAATGAAACAAGTTCAGATGACTATAATATGTTGACATGTTGGATTTGATACAAAATGTGTTGCAGTTTTCACCCACATTTTCAAATTAGAATCCAGTTTTCCGCCGTCCTCATGAGACTGGGACTGCTGGTGAAGATTATGACTTTGTGGGTCTTCCATTATTGAACATTCTTTCTGTTGCATAAGAACATACTGAATGGCAATCCTAAAACTTGACTCATTTTTCTTTAAGATATCAGGGCTTAAAATGCGTAGCTGATGATGGTAGATCTCCGTGTTCTGATCTTCTGCCCCCCCCCCCAAATCCATAGCGATTCAGTCAGCAGTGAAGCTAATCTGCAAACTAAGGAGATTTGTTAAATATTGCTCAAAAGGCACATTTCCAGTTTGTTAGGTGTCTATTAACAATTTGTGCCTGTGATTTCCTCCCATCGCATTTTTGTGTTCGGTTTTCTTCTTTTCCCTCTCTTCCTCTCCCACTCCCCACGAGTCTTCTCCTGTGTGTTTGCTACAAGCATCTCTTTCATACTGAACGCCATATTTCGACTGGATACTAATGACCTCCAGTTGTATTCTAGAAAGGGTAGCATTGTCAGGAGAAACAGTAACTTCACTGATAATGCCTTTGATATAAATGATCCATAGTAGGAGGAGAATACACATTAAAACGCGATTACAGAGGAACTTGCTATGTACTATCAATTCCCAACATAAGAAGATTACGGTTTTCCTTTCGCAAATCAAATTACTTTGAGCCTTTGTGCTACCTCTGTTAAAATATCGTTTGTGAAGATCACATTTTACGTGATGCTGCTTGTTTTATTTGTTTCTGAGACACAGATCGTTGAAAAGAAATAATATAAAAATGAATTCAGTCATTCTGTCCCATTCCATTCCATTTGTTCAGGTAATGTGGGTGGTGGGAGATTCCCTCCCCCTGTGTGTGTGTGTGTGTCTACATGTACAGTCATACCTCTAGTTGTGTTAGGTTCAAGTTGCATTTTTTCTGGATTCGAACATGGCAAACCTGGAAGTGTTTACTTCCGGGTTCGCTGCTTCGCGCATGCGCAGGAGCGATCTGTCACGTCATGCGCACACACAGAAGCGGCGCTCTACTTACAGACTTTTCAGGGTGCGAACAGCATCCCAGAACGGATTGCGTCCATAAGTAGAGGTACCACTGTACATCCTTATCCATTTACTTTGATGGAGGAAACACCTCTATGCATAAAGTAGCAAAGGTTTCCATGGTGACTTCCTGGGTCAGCAAAGAGAAGCACCCCCCCACCCCTAAGGCCAATAAAATTAGCATTCACAGCAGCCGAGAAATTTGCTTTTTCACAACTCACATGCACACAGATGGAGAACCCATGTCTACAACATAGAGAAATATTTCTGGAGCGTTGTTTTTGTCTTGGCACTCTCTTTTTTTGCTAGCACAAGCCACCCACGTTTCTTCACTATGCATTTAGCAATAAATTTGCACAAACCAATGGAACATAAAAGTACTGCGCTGTATCCAACACTGGAACTGCTCAGAACAGACTCCCTGAAATTAATGAGCATGACTAACCTAGATCCACTGGTTTCATTGGGCCTACTCTGAGTAGAGATAGTATTCGTGACAACCCTTTATCGCAGGGGCAATGTTTTCCCCTGTGTCTTAAGGCTTTTTCCCAGTGCTCTTCCAAACAATTCTTGGGAAGTCATCAGATAGCATCACAATGGGTAAATTTACTCTCAGATCTATTGACATAGCATCAACAGGTTCATAGAATCATAGAATCATAGAGTTAGAAGAGACCACAAGGGCCATTGAGTCCAACCCCCTGCCAAGCAGGAAACACCATCAGAGCACTCCTGACATATGGTTGTCAAGCCTCTGCTTAAAGACCTCCAAAGCAGGAGACTCCACCACACTCCTTGGCAGCAAATTCCACTGTCGAACAGCTCTTACTGTCAGGAAGTTCTTCCTAATGTTTAGGTGGAATCTTCTTTCTTGTAGTTTGGATCCATTGCTCCGTGTCCGCTTCTCTGGAGCAGCAGAAAACAACCTTTCTCCCTCCTCTATGTGACATCCTTTTATATATTTGAACATGGCTATCATATCACCCCTTAACCTCCTCTTCTCCAGGCTAAACATGCCCAGCTCCCTTAGCCGTTCCTCATAAGGCATCGTTTCCAGGCCTTTGACCATTTTGGTTGCCCTCCTCTGGTTCCTGAGAGAATAAGCCATGTAAGTCACATTGGAGCCAGTGGACGGCATCTGCAGGGGATAATCAGAGGAGAGTGAGCATCCTTCCTTATCCACACCAATTTTGCCTTTCAAATGACACCTGCATAAGCATGTTTGGAAAGACCCATATGGTTGAAGCAATGCATTGTTCTATCCTAAGCGCCATTCTTCTCTTACCATCTTCTTTCATATTATAATGCCATATAGCATTCTAGTTTGGTTTCTCTCTCTCCCTCTCCCCCTCTCTCTCTCTCTCTCTCTCTCTCTTATTTTAACTGCACAATCCAGTGCATGGTTACACAGAAGTAAGCTGTGCATAATGGGATCTACTCCCAGGCAGTCATGTTTACAATTGCAGTGTATGTGTGCTTTTATTTATGTGTACAGTGGTACCTCGGGTTACATACGCTTCAGGTTACATACGCTTCAGGTTACAGACTCGGCTAACCCAGAAATAGTACCTCGGGTTAAGAACTTTGCTTCAGGATGAGAACAGAAATTGTACTCCTGCGGCGCGGCGGCAGCGGGAGGCCCCATAGGCTAAAGTGGTGCTTCAGGTTAAGAAAAGCTTCAGGTTAAGAACGGACCTCCGGAACGAATTAAGTACTTAACCCGAGGTACCACTGTACAGTGGTACCTCGGTTTACGAACTCAATCCGTACTGGAAGTCCGTTCTTAAACCAAATCCGTTCTTAAACGAGGCACGCTTTCCCTAATGAGGCCTCCCGCCACTGGTGCCCTTCCACTGTTCGACTTCCGTTCGTAGACTGAGGTAAAGTTTGTAGACTGAGGTAAAGTTTGAACACTGCTTCCAATTTTGCAGAGTTCGTAAACAGGGCTGTTCTGAAACCGAGGTACCACTGTATGTATAAAAGATAGGAGGTAGTTGAATAAATCGGGGAGCTTTTTCACACACACACACACACACACACACACACACACACACACACACAGCCAAGTAATATTATTGTCAATGGTCCTTAAAATTACCAGCCTGGAAATGTTATGGACTTCTAGAGTAACGGAAAATAGAGATGAAATTGTTTTATTTAGAATCCGCATTATATAAGTCTGGCTGTACTAAAGTGTTTCTTGGAAATAGAGAAGAGCGTTCAGCAATGTTTGCCTCAAAATCAATACAATGTAGGCGTTTAGTGGATCTGAAAACACCTATAACAACAAAGACATACATTGCAACGGAAAACGTTAGCAAGCCCTTCTGATTTATTTCTGTTATTACTGGGTCCTTTCCCAAAATTCCCAGTGCTCTGGTTCCTTTCTGACACAAGCCATGTGAGGATAGAAAAGTAGCGAATTCTCTGTTGCTTTGCAATTTTGCATATGTATAAATAAAAGCAGCTCCCACCTTACTTTCAGTGTCTTTCATCTCAGTGTTACCCTTGTATAGAGAGGAGGCAAAACTAGAATTAGTCAGTTCTGCCTGTCATTGGCTTTGGCGCCACCTACTGTTCAGCTCCCTGCCTTCCTCCCTACCAATGGATAATAGGTACCACTGAATGAAGGAGTCCGAAGGGAAAATAGCAAAATAAAAGATTTTCTTTCTAGATAACCTGCAACTAAAAAAACAAAACAAAACCCACCAAGCAGATGTCAAGGCAATAAACAACTACAGTGATACCTCGGGTTACATACACTTCAGGTTACATACGCTTCAGGTTACAGACTCCGCTAACCCAGAAATAGTACCTCGGGTTAAGAACTTTGCTTCAGGATGAGAATAGAAATCGTGCTCCGGTAGCGCGGCAGCAGCAGCAGCAGGAGGCCCCATTAGCTAAAGTGGTGCTTCAGGTTAAGAACAGTTTCAGGTTAAGAACGGACCTCCGGAACGAATTAAGTACTTAACCCGAGGTACCACTGTATTGTTTTTAATATCCAGTTGGAAGCCACCCAGAGTGGCTGGGGAAACCCAGCCAGATGGGTGGGGTATAAATAAATTATTATTATTATTATTATTATTATTATTATTATTATTATTATTATTATTATTATTTCTTCTGTTCAGAGCTATCCTAGGAAATCAGTTGGAAACTGTCAAGTCAGCTCAGAGCTGGAACAGAGCTGAGAGGGGAGAAAACCTATCATATATTCTTAACTCAAGAAGACTCTAAAATGGGATGTGGACATAGAGGAAAGGGCATGGATCCATTGCTTTAAAATATAAATTGCTGTAAACTGCATAAATAATTGCATAATTAACTCGATTTTGAATAGGTTTATAAAGGAGGTTTCTAGTGACTTGGAAAGATGGGCACAATTTAAATGCAATATTTGGGGTAAGGGCAATATTATGGCATGGATAATGTATTTATATTTATATTTATATTTATATTTATATTTATATTTATATTTATATTTATATTTATATTTATATTTATATTCGCCTTGTATAGTTTTAAAAGAATAATGGGGTATTTAAGAAATTTGTTTGGGATAATTCTCTACCTTGTTTTTCACTTTAGAAGTTGCAGCTACCAATATCAGAAGGCTTTTTAAAAAGTTCCAGTTACTAGTTTATATAATAGGGCATATTTATTAGCACATATAAACGATTGTCAAGTTTCCCTTTATATTAATACCCCAGCTAGGGTACTTTTGGAGGTGGCTTTTTAACGCCCCTGTTTGGATAACTAGTGCTGGGATCTGCAAGAAAGAAAGAAAGAAAGAAAGAAAGAAAGAAAGAAAGAAAGAAAGAAAGAAAGAAAGAAAGAAAGAATCTATGTCACCTTCAGTCACAAGGCTAACTTGTACCACTGGTTTCAAAGTGAGTTGTAACTAAAATTGGCTTCCACGTTAGAGATACATTACCATTAATTTCAGAAAGGATTTTAGGTTTTCTCTGTCCTGGGCAGAGAAACCCTGGGGTTGATTGTTTATCAGAACATTACTTATTAAATCCTTATTCAGACCTCCATTATCTTTATCTTTTATCTTTTTTTGTTTGCTTAAGTCACATCTCCATTTACTATCCAAAGGGGAATATTTTGTAGTCATGTAATTGTTTACTTAAGGGACCTCGTATGACTGAGTTTTAGAGGGGAAACAAAGATTCCTTTGATCCTCCAGGAAAAAGTTTTTTTTCTTCTGTAAGTAGCCTCTTCATGGTGAGCTTTTGGAAATCTGGACAGATCATTGTCCCATCTGTTTCTGCAACTTTCTGTGATCGCCATCCAGAAAGTGCTCTTTAATCTGCGAAGAATAGACGTTTCCAAAGTTGGAAATGTGCTTCCCAGGTGCTGAGAAGGTCACAAAGCCACACCACTGACTGAAAAAACATCGACAGGAAACGAACATCCATGGAGACTTTTGGTTAGAAAGGCCAAGTCCCTGTCCTTTAGATTTTTCACAGGGTGTGATGGAGTTCAGAAATAAGAGGTAGGCAGCAATATAAGACCCCATGCTGGTCACACATCCTGTAATCTGTTCAAAGTAGCAAGAGAGAATGTGATAGAGAGAAGGACTGGAGACCAATGACAATTAGAATTAGGGATCACTGTTAATATTTTGGCCTTTAAAATTCATAGGACAAATACTTACATCTTTCTGCATAAGGATGACGAAACAATCTCTCCATTTGAAGCTATTCTGTACTGAAGAATAATAATCCAACAACCAGTCTTAACTTTTGGCATAGGGAGATATTTCAATCTATATGACTTAGTTTGGTCTGGGCCAAAATGGTCTTTGAATTTTTCCAGCCTATTTATGGTTGAAATATAATAAGAACGATTTCAGGGGTGTGTGCGGAGAGAGAGAGACAGAAAGAAAATGTGTATGTCTACTAGGATTATTATTATTATTATTATTATTATTATTATTATTATTATTATTAGGCAAGGGTAGGCAGCTGTGTCTCAAAACAATTTTCTGATTCTCCTTCAGAATGTGTCCCTGTTCTAGCAACCGTTTGGGGGTAAAATGCTTAAAATTTTCGCCTAGCCTTATTGCTCAAACCCACCCATTAAAATGACAATTATAACATAATTTCTCTTCCAGTATTGTGTATAGATAAGAAATACCAGTCGCTTATTGTTGGGTTAACAATAAATAAGGACAAGTAAGCTGTCCTGTTGTTATAACATTAGCTTGGGCTTATGGCAAGATATATTTTTTTAAAAAAACATTAATTAATGTATTTTCATCATAGATTTGGTTCATGCCCTATACGTAGTGACTAATGCTGTCTTGTCTTCTCTTTACGATACAGTACAATAATCTTTATTGTGATTGTCCCATACAGAACAACAAAATTGAAAAAATCTGCACCAGACATTCAAAAACCAACAAGCCTGCTATCCCAGCTATCCCAGCCTGGTTAACCCCCTAAAAACTCTGATACCCCATAATTAACTACAATATACTCCCATTGCGACTACCTTACACTGAGTTTAAAACCAAAATTGCATTTGGATAGAAACTGTTTCTCAGGTGGCTAGTCCTAGTCTTTATAACCTTGTACCTTCTTCCAGAAGGCAAAAGCTGAAAGAGGTCATTTCCGGGGTGCGCAGTATCCTGCATTATCTCTGCAGCTTTCTTATGACACCTGGAAGCATAGATTTGATCCAAGGTGGGAAGAGTGCACCCAATTATTCTCTCCGCATTCTTTACAACCCTGGACAGCATTGTTCTCTGGTCTCCCTTTGGTCCCCTCACCTTCTCCAACGTTCTGCTGCCAAAATCATTCATCATTGCTCTGACCACATGACCCCACTCCTTAAATCCATTGCTTCCTGTCTGCTCCTTGCTCATCTTGACCTTCAGAACCCTCCATGGCTTCTGCCATTAAATCCTGAACCCATGTCTGCTTCTGTCCTCTCCCCACCTAGCTCCACCATCCTCGGCCTTCTAACCACCCATCCCTCAAATGACTCTGCCCTTTCCCCCTTGCTTTCACTTGTGCCTAAAAATACCTTTCCGGTTTCCGTGGTGCCTTTTGCAAAACCTCTTTGGCCTTATTATAACTAAGCAGAAATATACCCAACTGAAATATTAGCTTTTCCTTTCCTTTCCTACCCGCCCTTCCTCTATTTTGTCTTTTTCTTAGATTGAAAGTTCCCCGGGGCAGGGACCTGCCTTCTCATTCTTCGTAAGGTGTGTGTGCTGTGTACATGAATAGCTTTGTCTGTGTCTCAGGTGGCTCAGCTCTGGTCCTCCTGAAATTGATGGCCTTCGGCTCCCGTCAGCACCAACCAGCATGAGCAATAATCAGGGATGGTGAGAGTTTCAGATGATGTTGGACTACAAATCCCATCATCCCTGATTATTGGTCATGCTGGCTGGTGCTGATGGAGCTGAAGTCTATCAACATCAGGAAAGACACAGCTTAGCCACTCCTGAACTAAATAATGAATAGGATAGGATAGGATAGGATAGGATAGGATAGGATAGGATATTTCTTAATGTTTACACCAAAGCTACTGCTGTTGATGCTATGAAGGAGCAAGCCAAAAGGAAAAAAGGAAGTTATCCTACAAGATTTAAAACCCCCAATGACAACCACCATTCAAATTAATTATTTAAGAATGGTTTAATATTAGATCAGTAAAATTTGTTTTCAGGGATGGTTAATCACGGGGCGAAAACGAATATGATTAAGCAACCAAGATTTATTTAGTCAGATGTTGGCCGTAATGATTGTATTTTAGTTCCTTAAGTTGTTGAGCAAAGTTCCTTGTCTTATCTCTCTCTCTCTCCCTGTTTTCTGGGAAGAGCAGACTGAACCTAAAGGGAGAGGGAGCTTAAGATCTATATCCTTTGATTCAGGATGTTCCACATATTTTCATTCCGGCAAGAGAGACAATTTACCATAGAAGCTGGATGTAAACAGTGTGTGCTACTATTTTTGTTCCCCTGGACAGGTGTGTGTGTGTAAGAAAAAGCAACAAGATTTGGATTATCTTTTCTCATATGAAGCCTGGAGCTGTTTATTGCTAGTGAAACGACACCAATTTTGATACCAGGTGTTTTAACATCTTCAGAACATTCAGAGCTTCCTCGTGGTTTTGTTTTTTCCCCCTGAGAGCACTGACCTCACCAGCAAGCCTTGTAGTGAACAAAGGTCTTGAGAATAGAGTGTTAATGAACCTATTCATTTACATTCATTTCCTTGGGAGAGCCCTTTGAGGGTAAACATCCTTGTGCAAAAAGGGATTTGACTGGTTCAGACAAGACCTAGAAGAGATGGAGGGGAAAACACAAGGGAGTCTGATCACTTTCTCTTTAGTTATTTAACTAAATTGCTGGTTATTTTTAGCCAAATAAATACTGCATAAAATATGCATATCGACGTTTTCTGTGCTTGCCAGTGAATGGCAGAATTATCTTTAACAGTTCTTATATAATGGCATAGTTAAATTATGCTGGGTGTGATTGAGAATTGTTCAGTACTATGCATCGCCCAAAAATAAGTCTGAATTTCTCTTTTTGGACCATATCATTATAGCAGACCCTCCCCCAACTGCAATTCATACAGATGGGAAAAGAAATGAATGAAAATTTAAAAATTAAAAAGAGTGGGGAGATGAAATTATTGTACTCCACCCACCCATGTAGTTTATCCTGTGTTAATGCAGGACACAAACTTATTTCAGGGATGTTTGATAGCAAGGAGAAAAGTAGTGTCAGTGTTACAGGAGCAGGTTCCTGTGAATAAGGGATATGTTCCTTCAAGAAGTGATCTGTTCTTTCCTCAATATTTTCCCTGTTCGGGGTGGGAAGGAAACCATTCAGAAGAACTTCTTTTGCAGGGATATTTGAAAGTGTTGGTGTCCTCAGAAGTATTCAAAATAATTCGGCAGCCCATGAATTTTTCTCACCCCCATTGGGTTTATTACCCCTCTTTGAAGGTAAAATTAAACACATATTTGTTTTAAACAATAAATACACATTAATGTGGGAATGGGACAGAATTGGCTTATTGGAGGACACATATGAAACAGGCAGCAGATTGAAAAGAGGGTGATCATCTACCCCTGGGGTAGTGGTGGTGGAAATGTATACATGGTGTACTACAAGTGACCCAGTGGGTTCTGGTCTCAGTGATGTCAGCTGGAACCTCTGGTTGTGTTTTTAGAAGTCGGTGCAGAAGAAACTGGACTGGTACGTTGTTTGTTTTATGCTTTCAATTATCCATGTCCTTTGGTTGGTTATGGAAGGGATGTGAAGATATGAACAACAATGCTGTCAGATAATGTGGTGTAAAGCTGTAGCCTAAGGCACTACTTCACGTTTGAAATAGAACTGCTGTTTGTTGGCTCAAAAACCACAGGGTCGGGTTTCAAGGGGTGTGTCGTACTGAAAGCAAATCAAGGTTGTTGTTTTCTTTTTTTCTGGCAGTCTCAAATTAGCCTGGCGTTCTAGCATTGCTATTTGCATTACTCTCTCCTCACATTTATGGAAATTAATTCTCCAATTGGTATTAAGTCTATTTATTGTCATCAGCGCTTGAATGGACTTAATTACTTAACTGCCTGTCTTTTAGTACAAAGGTGGCTAACCTATCCCTTCCAAATGTTGTTGGACTACCTCCCATCATCCCTGACCACTAGCCTTGCTGGCTGAGGGTTATAGGACTTTGGGTCCAGGAACCTCTGAAAGGCCACAGCTTAGCCACATCTTCTTTAGCACAATCATTTGAACCTTCAGTTTTGTTTTATGTTAATATGAGTCGTGGAACTGTGATGGGTCCCTGCCATATTTAGCCTCTAAATCAAGCATAGGCAAACTCAGCCCTCCAGATGTTTGGGGACTACAATCCCCATCATCCCTGACCACTGGTCCTGTTAGCTAGGGATTATGGGAGTTGGTGTCCCAAAACATCTGGAGAGCCGAGTTTGCCTATGCCTGCTCTAAACCTTTGGTTGTCAACCAGTGTACTGGGGAGACTTGGGGAATGTTCAGGGTTGCCCCAAGAGGTTGTCCTTTCATTAACTTGCAGCCCATATCTTCCTCCATTATCTCTCCCTCTTTCTCTCTGAGGAGCGTTCAGGGGAGTTGGTGGGGGCAGAACAGGGCAGGGCAGGGATGGAATGGGGGGAATCCCCACAAGTGTGTCCTTTAATGGATCACCTGTGTAAGGGGCTCCCATAGGGGAGCCGCATAAATAATCTGGTTGATCAAGGGAGCCGTGGACTCATAAAGGTTGAAAATGACTGCTCTGAATATCCACCGACAAGGGAGTCCCATGGGTCATCCTCTTCTTCACTCGGCTAACTGATGCAAGCCAATAAATGGACTCTGGGAGGACCACTGTGGTGAGTCAGAGTTCAATATTTTAGTGGGAATTTGAACCGTTTGAGTGTTGCTTAAGTGAAACCTTAGAGCAGGCTTCCTCGGCCCTCCAGATGTTTTTGGCCTACAACTCCCATGATCCCTAGCTAGCAGGCCAGTGGTCAGGGATGATGGGGATTGTAGTCTCAAAACATCTGGAGGGCCGAGGTTGAGGAAGCCTGCCTTAGAGAGTAACCCTTTTCCATTTTAAGTTGTGTCTCCATTTGCTGGGAGTAACTTAAAATGTCGCTGTCTCTTTCTCGCAGAGTCAGTATTTTTGCCCAGCGGGGACCACACACTGTTCGTGAATGTACAGCTATTTTGGTTTGGCCACTTCTCGCGGCAGGATGCAATTTTCTGCAAAGGTGTATAAACTACTGTTTTAATTAGTCCCTTTTATTGCACTTGAGTATAAGAGGGAAATGCTGTAAAGAATGCAGAATGCAATGCACAGGAAAGGAAAGGTGGTCTGTTAACAAATGGCCAATTTATGTTTATGTAATGAAACCCTGTATGTGCAAAATGCAATTGTTTCTAATTTAAGAAAAACTTCATTGCCTCAGTAACAATAGTGGTGCTCATTGGTACTAATGAGTTTTAGAGAGCCACATAAAATAACAGCATGGGAATGATGACTAACATATTTTGGTTAAAGTTATTTCAAGGTGATTCACACTGTTCCCTGTATCGTTTTTTAGGGTTCCTAAAGATGTCACCCGCAAATCAGCATTATTTTTCCAGCCTTGGGTTATGTCTATTCTGCAGGCTGTCCACCAATTTGGATTATTTTGTTTATTAGTCACCTAACTCTAAATTGACTAATCAATGTAATGGTTATGAATTAAGTAAAAATATTTAATTGGCTAGTATAACAACAACAACAACAATATATGTCAGAACCTCAGCAAAAGTTTTTAGATGCTCTTAAATGTAAGATGACTGCTTTTTTATCACTTTGGGAAGTTCTTCGATGGCTTCAAAAAGTGAACAAGCGGAAATGTGATCAATATTGTAGAAGTACCGTATTTTCAAAAGCTGCACTGGTATTGATTTCAAGAGTGCAGTGCCAGTGTCGTCTGCCTGCGGGTCTTATTTCAAGGTGGAAAAGCCATAGTGGTTTTATCAGCTATGTTCAAATATCTGCTCCCTTTGGATACAAACTGGGAGGAAAAACTTATCACTGAGATTGACATTGTGTTCTAGGTGGTCTGCATACCAGTATGCCCTTCAGTCTCAGGGGGCAATGTTGCTATGTGGCCTAGTTGGCTAAATTTGCCCTAGATTTTGTCCATGCAACCTGAAACCTGTTCAGACCATTAGCTAGTCCAGCTTTCTTTTCCCCTCTTCTAGACTTTATTTTGAATCAGAAATATGAGACACCCAAACTATGTAACTAGTTTTCTATCCTGTCATTTTGTGACTAAGGAGTCTATTCCAACTTTTTTTATTGTTGCAGCCAATGACACTTTGGTGCTATTTCATGTAAAAATGTGGTTTCTTTTCTATCTTTCTTTTTTAATTGCCATTCCAATGCCAGTATGGTCCTTTATCCCATTTACATTGCCTCCATTCCCACCTTCCCAGATGATATTCATCACTGAACTACATATAGAAGCTTTGTGCTCCATTGATATGTGTAGCTTTAAAAACAACTGCAAAAAAGACTGATATTTGCACATAAGACTGAAATTTGCATAGTCAGAAAGTTTTGCTAGCCAGATTTGTGGAACTAGAACCAGGGCTGTCTTAAGCATATGCGGCGCCGGGGTGCAAAGATCTGCCCGGTGCTCCCCTGGTTGCCTAGTCCCAGGCGCGCAGGAGGGTGGAGCCAGCCGGCCACCTCAGCATCTCAGTGGCTCGGTTGTCCCCGAACTCGCGGCACAGAGCCGCCCACAGCAGAAGAGCCTGCCGTGGCACTCCAACCAATGGGCAGGCTCTTCCACGGACCCAACTCTCAGGCCCCAGACTCTTGGCCTGGCGCCCCTGAGAGCCCGGTGCCCGGGTGCCCCACACCCCTAGCGCCTATGGCTAAGACGGCCCTGACTAGAATATAGGTATTGCAGAACTGGACAAAATGACAGGAAAGATTCAAAAACTGCGGGACCAGAGATTTACAGAAGATTGGAAGAAGTATATGAATTATTTGAAGAGCAACTGTAATCAACAAATTAGGCTAGTAGGACTACAGTAAATTTTGTAAGGCGAAATAAACGAAGTGTTACAAAGTAGAAAAAGATAGAGATACTGGTTATGAGTTTGAAATGTAATAGGGAAGATAAGAAATTAGATTGGAAAATTTTCAGACAGGATTGATGGAAGTCAAAAATTTGAATAAGATGTAAAAGTATGTTTAATTACTGTTGAAAATGATATGTTAAAAAAACTAATACAAATATTATATTAAAAAAATAGAATATAGGTATTGCGTGGTCGTATTTTGATCTGCAGTTAAACCTTTCTCTGAATAATCCACCACTTGACTAAAGCTAATATAACTAGGTTCTCTTTTCCCGCCCACTTGTTTATTTCATCTTTACTTGTGATGTTTCTGAATATTTAGTATCTGAATATCTACTACCTTTTTAATTTTTCCATACACCTCAGAGTATAGTTTATAATTTGTACATACATGTGTGCAGTGTAAGATGCAGAAAGTGCCTCACTTTTTTTGGGGGGGGGGGGATGAAATAAAAAATGCTCTGCTAGTCATATATTCTAAATGCAGCTGGAATTTGTTCACTGTTTTCCCCGCAATATATTGTTTCAGTGAGGCATAAAGCGGCATATTTTCCAGGACATAATGTGAGAATTTGAGTACAGTACATGTGATTTAAGGCATATGCCTAAAGTCAGGCATCCGCTGTCTGTTATGCATTTAGATTCTGAGTTCTTTGCTCTAGTCAGGACAGCATATGAAAAGGGAGTCCTGACTCCCATATGCATCTGCATTGTGTGCCCTGAAATGACCTTTCGGAGAGCTGAAAGAGAACCTGTATAACCCTGGTTCCTACAAAGAGCTTCTGTGTCAGTGGCACAGGCCTAATTTTAGAAAGGGTAAAGCTATAGCTTGTCTTCTCCTGGGCATTTCCCAGCACCGAAAGCACATGAAGTCCTTTGAATGCCCCTTTCCTAAGTTTATGGGGTTTTTTCCCTTCTTCATTTAGAATAATGCCTTGAACAATTATGTTTCCATCCTGCGTAGTTGTGTGTCTGCGTACACTAAATCAGTAGCATACAGCTACATCTTTAGTTCTTTTTTAAATTAAAGGTGCAGGGGGAGGAGATCCCAGTTCATACAGAGAAAAATGCCCCCCCCCAAAAAAAGAAAACTTGGCTTAGGAAAAAAAGTTTCCACTGGCACCAATAGGAATCCCCCCCCCCAAAAAAATCCTCATATTCATAAAGTGGCAGGAGTGGATTTTTTTCCTCTGTATTGCAGCGGGGGTGGGATGGGGGTTAAGCCTCCCATTCCAGCGCACTGCTGTCCGAATAAGAATCACATAAAAACTGTAGCTGCATATTGTGCATTTAGCACTGTGTGTTTCATTTGGCATTACAAGTGCACTCAGCTCTGACATAACAATTATACAAACTGACATAAAAAGAATGCCAGTAGTATTGCACCAGGGACACGGGTGGCGCTGTGGGTTAAACCACAGAGCCTAGGACTTGCCGATCACAAGGTCGGCGGTTCAAATCCCCGCGACAGGGTGAGCTCCCGTCGCTTGGCCCTGCTCCTGCCAACCTAGCAGTTCGAAAGCACGTTAAAGTGGAAGTAGGTAAATAGGTACCACTCCGGCGGGAAGGTAAATGGCGTTTCTGTATGCTGCTCTGGTTCGCCAGAAGCGGCTTAGTCATGCTGGCCACATGACCCAGAAGCTGTACACCGGCTCCCTCGGTCAGTAAAGCGAGATGAGCGCCGCAATCCCAGAGTCGGCCACGACTGGACCTAATGGTCAGGGGTCCCTTTACCTTTACCTTTAGTATTGCACCACTTGCAATTTTCGTTCACAACAGGGACTTGTACACACGTTTGTTAGGAAAGCAAGCCACGTGGACTGCAGTGGGGCATATTCCCAGAAGCTTGTTTTTACTCACAAGGAAGGAAGTTTACTCAGAAGGAAGCTGCCTTTGTTCCATCTAGCTCAGCACTAACCACAGCCAGGCAATGGCTCTCCTGGGTTTAAGGCAGGGGTCTTGGGCAGCCCTGGTTAAAGATGCTGAGAACCAAACCTGGTACCTTCTGCATGCGAAGCAGAACCTCTACCCCTGAGCCTACAGTCCTCCTCCTCCTCCTCTTCCTCCTCCTCTGTCTCTCTCACTGCTTCCAGTTGGACTTAATTAGGAGTAACTATGTGATGGCAGAATGGGTCCATGTGCCTGGCTGTTCACCAGAAGGTTGGTGGTTTGAGCCCGCCCAGGGACGACTCTGGGAAGGATTCCTGCCTTTCAAGGAACTGGACTAGATGACACTCTGGGTCCCTTCTAAGGTTACAATTCTATAATTCTGTGAATCATTGAATTGTCAAGTTGGAAGGGACCCCAGAGATCATCTAGTCCAACATAGGAAGCTCCCTTATACCAGGAAAGAGTACTTGTCTATTTAGCCCAGTTTTCTCTACTCTGAATGGCAGTACTCGCCAGGGATTCTGGCAGCAGGCTTTTATCTCCCTTCAACTGGACATACTAGGGAGTATGAAACTAGGGCTTTCAGCTATGGTCTCTCCCTGAGCGATACAGTAAAATGGAACAGCAGGAAGACAGCGAGAATGAAGGGCTTAGCAGTGGGGTAGTGATGAGATGGATTGCTTCTTCTCGGTTAGGCAGCTAAGGGGTTGTGGGGTATGGTCTAGGAATGACAAAAGTGGGGTATTGTGTCTTGCATGTTTTTAAGAAGTTTTAATTGTCTTATGTGTGTGTGCTGCCCAGGGCTCCTTCATGGTGGATTTTAATAATACAATTTATTTTTATACTTAGTTTTAATTATATCATCCTAATGGTTACCTTTGATTTAGATGGATTTCTTTGGAGGTAAGACTGTATCTTCCTTTGTATATGTATTATAAACTATGGTGAGCTACAGCATAGGTAAATAGGTAAAAGGTAAAGGACCCCCGGACGGGTAAGTCCAGTCAAGGGTGACTATGGGGTTGTGGTGCTCATCTCGCTTTTCAGGCAGAGGGAGCTGCTGTTTGTCCACAGACAGCTTTCCAGGTCATGTGGCCAGCAGGACTAAACCACTCCAATGGAACACTGTGACGAAAACCAGAGTGCACGGAAATGCCGTTTACCTTCCCACCTATTTATCTACTTGCACTGGTATGCTTTTGAACTGCTAGGTTGGCAGGAGCTGGGACAGAACAATGAGAGCTCACCCTGTTGTGTGGATTCGAACTGCCGACCTTCTGATTGGCAAGCCCAAGAGGCTCAGTGGTTTAGGCCAGAGCACCACCTGCGTCCCACAGCATAGGGTAAGCTGTATCGAGGTTGTGGGTAGGTAGCATCAGTTGAACTGCTATATGCTGACATTATTATCAGTGCTTATGTGGTTAAAGGCGAGTGCCACATGTCTTCCCTGAAAGTTGCCTGTTCCTAGTTCTAGGCAAATGAATAGACTTTATCACAATCTCAGTGATGGACAGTCATTTTGTGCATCTTTAAAAGCCCTGTATGGAGCGTTGCATTTTAATCACCCACATAAGCAAGGTTGGCATCAGGAATCTGCATCAACAGGCTCCTGCAAAGGCTGGTGTTTTAGTCAGGGACCCTTTGCTAATCTTTGCTAAGTAGAATTTTCTCCAACAGCAGCTATAGCCAGAATTTCGGGGGGGGGGGGAGGAGGCAGTGTGCTGCGCACAAAACTCCCCCCTCTCACTTCCTTTAAAATTAATTATGTGGTTTTACCTTGCCTTTAAGTGAGGATGAGGCTAAGTACATAAAACCATGTGATTTCAATTTATCAATTCCCATTAAACGTTCCTGATCAGGTTTGTCAAGCCAGGTATGCTTTAATCAAACATAATGGCATTTTGAATGAACTGGTAAGTGCTGTGGACAATTTTCATATCAGCTCACTGGCTGGGCCAGCCAAAAAGAAAAAGAAAGAAAAAAGACAGTTGCATCCTTTGAACATTAAGGGGAAGAAGCCCTCCCCCCCTCTCTGTCGATCTCTGTTTGTTATTGTGGAACATGACAGTTATCTGAAGAAAAACAGCAGGATTTAATCTGACAGCCCAGTCAGGGAAGAGTGCCACCAATCTAATTATCCAGTAATCTAGTCAGAATGGGAGTAATTCTGGGCCTTACTCAGACTGCTAATCACATTTCCTGTGCATTAGGAGCCACACATGCTGAGCTTTTAGGGATGAGCTTTTAGGCCAGAGCAGTCCCAGGTAAACACAGAAGGAACACACACACACACACCCGCAAAAAGAAAGAGATGATGAAGTGTGTCTGTTAGAACTTGTTTGCTTTCCCCACTCATCCCTTTCATCAGCAATCTCTACCTAAATTCTCCTCCAGTCATTAGCTGTAAAAGGCTTTTCTCGCTCTCCAGTTATTTTAGAGAATCTCACGGCATCTTAACTGATGACTTTTGGCAAGAAAGGAGCAACTGTCCATTGGGACCATAAGCACCATTCCTTCTCTGGTGAATCAGACAAACCTGGGAATATTGGGGAAGGGCCATAGGGCTCCAGGTTCAATTCCTGGCATCTGCAGGTCAGGCTGGGAGAGCTTCCCTGTCTGAAACTCTGGAGCACAATAGATAATACTGAGCTAAATGGACCAAGTGAGTGTGTGTTTATATTATGTGTGCATTTAAAGCACATGACTTATCTCAGAGAACCCTGGGAACTGTACAGTGGTACCTCGGGTTACATGCGCTTCAGGTTACATACACTTCAGGTTACAGACTCCCCTAACCCAGAAATAGTACCTCAGGTTAAGAACTTTGCTTCAGGATGAGAACAGAAATCGTGTGGTGGCAGCAGGAGGCCCCATTAGCTAAAGTGGTGCTTCAGGTTAAGAACAGTTTCAGATTAAGAACGGACCTCCGGAACGAATTAAGTACTTAACTGAGGTACCACTGTAGTTTACCACCTACAGAGCTACAATTCCCAACACCCCTAACCAGTGTCCCCCCCCCCGGGGGGGTATTCAAGGGTATACAATGCCGGAACCTTTCTTATTTCCAAAGGTTAAAAGTTAACAACTTCATGGTGAGTACCAGCACTCCCCCCCCCAAAGAGCACTGCCCCTAACAAACTGTGGTTCCCAGCATCCTTTGAGGGAAGCCATGTTTTAAATGTAGGGGACGCGGGTGGCGCTGTGGGTAAAACCTCAGCGCCTAGGACTTGCCGATCGCATGGTCGGCGGTTCGAATCCCCGCGGCGGGGTGCGCTCCCGTCCCAGCGCCTGCCAACCTAGCAGTTCGAAAGCACCCCCGGGTGCAAGTAGATAAATAGGGACCGCTTACCAGCGGGAAGGTAAACGGCGTTCCGTGTGCTGCGCTGGCTCACCAGATGCAGCTTGTCACGCTGGCCACATGACCCGGAAGTGTCTGCGGACAGCGCTGGCCCACGGCCTATAGAGTGAGATGGGCGCACAAACCCCAGAGTCTGTCAAGACTGGCCCGTTCGGGCAGGAGTACCTTTACCTTTACCTTTTATGTTTTAAATGTATGTTGTGGATGTGACTAGAGAGTGGTGGAAAGGCAGGGATTAGATAAAATCCAACGTTTGCACTCTGGGTAAATTATTCCAGAACAGCTACAATCTCAGTTCAGTAAACTGAGATTTACTTGCACTCTTTATAAAGATTTGAGGAGTAAGGTTATTACCCTTCTATTATTGTCCACGCTGTGCTGCTCAACCATTTCTACCATGTCCTTTCTTTTAGCAGATCAAGATGATCAGGTGGCAGCAAAAACTGCAAGGTTTTTAACGGGGGCAATTTGAATAAGATCTATTATTTGATTCATGATGTTAACCCCCAAAATGTGTTTTCTATCGTTAAGTTTTTACCTCTATCTTCAGTACATTTTATTTTATTACTATGGCTAGTGGCTGATGCAAATAAAGATTCTTCTTCTTCTCAATTCAGTATTAGAAGTTGCTGGTGCTTCTCATGACAGTTAATGTTTGTTAAGGGGCTTGGACCTGCAAGTCCCTGCTAGCAAAGCCTTGCATGCAGAAGGCTGAAGATTTAGTTGCGTGTCGAGACCCCGCAGCCACCCCCTCGTTGCAAATAACTCACACAAGGACACAGATATTAGGTTTATGTTATTGGGCAAATTTTGGCCACATCTTTATTGAAATTACAGAATGTGAGCGGTATTGGCTTAGGCATTGATTGGACCTGACTATATCTGACTCCTGCCCATTGTGCAGGAAGTCCAATAAGGGTAAGCCACTGGTAGCAGGAGCCCTGTTGATGCGAACCAACTCAAGCTCTCCCTGGTGTTCCCGCTGGGGTTGTGTCAAGGCCCTAGCCCCCAGCCGGGCTTCAGACTAGATCAACACCCCTGGATTCCTTTAACAGAATACCCTTAAGCATGGAGGGGCCGGTGATGGCCACACCTCACCTCCCCCACACAAGGTCAAACACTGCAACCCTAACAAAGTTGTGATGATTGCTACGAGGTAGGCGAAAACCAAGTGGCCAGTGCCAATCTGCCAAGTGGAAAAATTCCTACCAGGCCCCTCGGACAACCAAGGCGACCAACTGAAGGCCATAGCAAGGCCATTGCCTAACCTGCAAAATAGGGAGGGAGGGCGGGTGATTGAGGAAGCGAGCCAAAGAGGAAGTCCTGTGACTCGCTCCTCCATTTAAACGGCTTCGGCCACACACACACCCCAGGCCAGCCCAGGCTCTGACGTGGCCAGGATCCCCCAGGCAATGGGGAACAAAGTCCCCCGCCCCCCCGGTGGGGAGTGGGTGGCCACAGCAACTCCTCCCCACTGGGAAATGGAGCAGATTTCCCAGCACCTCCACCTGGAAGGTCTGTAGGTAACGGAGCTAGGGAACAGGTGTGACTGGTGAAATGAAGCCGCTCTGGTTAGATGAACTAGTCAGACTAACTTTAAGTAAGGCAGCTTTGTGTGTTCTCTTTTTATTTTATTTTTAAGAGGGAACAAAACGGCACTAATGTGAACAACCCTGCATTGCACACCAGAGTGAAGCTTTGCCTGTGTAAGGCAGCAAAGTAAATGACATGTTGAAAACAAACTCTCTAATGATTACTGCAAGACTGCCATGTTGTCTCCAGGCCAGTTGTCAAGAAATGTGACATATCTGTGTTAAAGTGCCGATGTTGGTGGGAATTGTGGGTGGATGGGGGGGAGCATTTAGTGTTGTGACAAAATTCAGATTTATTTAATATTTTCTTTAAAAAAGCAAACCGCTCTCAGGGCATGATTCTACTGTGTGCTGGTTGTGTGACAGCGGCATTTATCCTGCCTGTCATTCCCCACCCCCTCCCATTTTCTTGTCAGGCCGTAAGGGAAATTATTTCATAATTCCACCCTCAAATGTATAAGATGCTGGAACGATACTCCGAAATACCCAGTTTATGTTATGTGATGGAAGGAAATGCTGAGATTGTGTGTTTAAGGATATTTGTGCTTGAGCTAGCAAAATCTATGGCAAGTTATTAAAAAAAAAAACCAACCCACCATCACCAGGAATAGAAACATTTATTAAACCAAAATACTCAGTAGCTATTCTTATAATTTTCATAGTAACCGTGATTCTGCATTTTTAATTCCCGAATCACATGGAAAACACACCATAAAACTTCAGGGAAGTTTTTAATGTGTGATATTTTAGTGTACTTTTGGTTTCTATGGAAGCCGCCCAGAGTGGCTGGGGAAATCCAGCCAGATGGGCAGGGTACAAATAATAATAATAATAATAATAATAATAATAATAATAATAATAATAATAGGTCATGTACCTTTAAAAAGAAGCCTGTTTTAAAATACAGTTCTTCAAAATAATTCTTCTTTTTTAACCTTGCCTTTCTTTTGTGGCAAACTGCAATCTCATCATGCAAATGCATTTTTCCAAGAGCACCAATGCACAAGTATAAATCCAGCACATGTGGATGTCTGCATGATTAGAGTTGCATACGCAGAGGATTCCCCGGTGCAGAAGTTCATGCTCGATAAAGCAATGTCAGAGTTATGAAGCCTCTAGTTCTAGCTTAGCTCCTCAGTCCCAAGTCATCAAAATAATAATATATATATATATTAATCTTGGCTTTCTTACGCGGCAGACTTATCTCAGACTGCCCATCTCAACTTGTCCACTCACCTGCTTGACAGCCTACCTGCTTCCTGGCTCAACAATTTGCTTGACTAGTAACTGTCTGCTTCCAGACTTCCAACGTCAGCAGAATCTAAGCAGACGAAACTTTCCCCCTACAGGAAACCACAGTGGCTTAATTCCTGAACCGGAACATACTGAACATACTGCCAGGGTGGATTTGATTTAAATCAAATCAATTTAAATCACGATTTAAATCACTAGTCAGTAAGACTTGATTTAAATCATTTTTCTTTTCTTTTTTACAGAAAGAATCATTCTTGCTGGAATAATCTTAATATTTACAACCAGATGAAGGTTTCATTTTTGGAATAATAAATTTTACAGTTATATCAAAAATTACTGATTTGGTTATCCTATTAGAAATACATAGACAGATAATTATGAAATTATTGTGAGGTTTAATAAGTTAATTGTTTATATTTGGACATCTTTTCTGCTGTACTTCATTGGAAGGAGAAAAATAATCATTTCCTTAATAGCAATTTGTTTAACTAAAGCAATAACATTATAGCATATGTATCCATGTTTGTTAACTGATGTGGTTAAACTTAAAACAAAAACTTTGACTGAGTTTTAGCACACATGAAAAACTTAAAACAAATCCTTATTTCCTGAGGAATAGCCTTTGGACTGTAATGGAACTTACATAGAAAACTATCTTTAGAAAGTTTTTTCCTCCAAAAGCATTTTATTATAAAAATCCAATTTAAAAAAAAATAAATCTGATTAAAATAAAATTTTAAAAATTCCATTTATTTATTTATTAAAAATAATTGATTTTTATCCACCCTGCATACTGCCCTATATTGAGTCAGCTCATTTTCATCTACTCTGATTGGCAACAGCAACCCCAGGCATCAAGCAGAGAATGACTACTTAAAAACCTGGCAAATCTACCTCTCCCCCCCCCCCTTGAAGTTAGCATGTGATTGCAAAAGCCAAGGTAGACTGGGGGCTTCTCTAGGTTTCATTGAGCATTCATCCTGATGCAAGTGCTCACAGATTGCAAAGAGGTTAAACTAAATCCAGTCTCTCTTGAAAATTCATTCTGATTTATTTGTGGGGCGGCCTTACAAGGAACATTCGTCCTGGTGTGCTGCTGTGGCGTTTACACATCTACCAGTTAACCATTTGCTCACCCCGTCTGTTTCCCTTGCCATTTTCCTAAAAGCAAAATGTCAGGTTTCTTTTTTCTAAGTGGATTTGTTGAGCCAAAATGACAGAGCACTTTGATGGCGCAAACCCTAAATTTCTGATAGGCACTTGAACCCCTCACTCTCATGTCTGTTCTTCAGCAGGCAGCAACTGCCAAGTCCATTCATGTTTTCCCAGTGCTTTTAAATTTCAGCAGTGATCTCGATATGTTTGGTTGCTGTGTGACTCGACTGTTAAAATTAATATCTGCTGAATGAGCTGTGCTTTATAGATCTTCAGTTTCTGTCTTGCTCATTCTTTGCCCCAGTGCCTGGTGATGGCAGAGAAATTTTCCCGTTACAAGAGGGCCTTTGTAGAGGAGCTAAGATAAAGGGGCTTTAACTGGTGTATATGAATTATCAGAGTGCCTCTCTGTACAAAGAAACAGCCATGTATTTTGAACTCTGATGGGGTGTTCAGATACAGGGTCTCCCATTTTTCTGTTATCAGATTTAATTTGTGTGTGTGTGTGTGTGTTTATTTTGAGTCTCCTTTTTTAAAAATGGCACTTTAACTGAGATAGATTAAGCTCTGTATTATTACATCTATTTTCTTGGCAAGTATAAATGTTTGAGGTCGGATTCTAAAATATTTGCTTTTCATCAGATAATTTCTACAAGCAAATTTAAAGTGTGTGTGTGTGTGTGTGTGTGTGTGTGTGTGTGTGTATCTCACACATAAACTGCAAATCTTTCCTTGCTAAGTGCCATTTTAAAGCTATATATAGCAGCATTCTGAATACTATTGCTGTGTCTTTTCAATATTCAAATGGTGTGTGTGTGTGTGTGTGTGTGTGTGTGTGTGTGTGTGTGTGAGATACTTTGGATCCCGAATGCCTTGTGAGTCGAACATTTTGGCTCCTGAACAGCACAAACCCAGAAGTGAGTGTTCTGGTTTGTGAACGTTCTTTGGAACCTGAATGTCCAACACAGCTTCTATGACTTCCGATTGGCTGCAGGAGCTTCCTGCAGCCAATCGGAAGCTACCCCTTGGTTTCCAAACATTTTGGAAGTCGAACAGACTTCTGGAACAAATTCCATTCAACTTCGAGGTACATATGTGTGCATCAGACCCATCTTAGGCCTGGTTTAATTTAGTTTTTCAATGAAGATCAGTTTGTTTGGTATTGTGGTAAAAAGAAGTTTGCCTGGAAAAGTTCGCCCTAATTTCCAGTAGATCACATCTAGAAAGACAAGACATGGAAGGAATAATTTCCTGGCCATGTAAGTCAGTTAGCACACCTCCATCCCTCCTGACCATCTCCCCCCCTCCTCCAGTTTTCATGTTGTTTTCTGCAGGTAGAGGTGACTTGGCTTGCAGGACTAGTGTGCTTTGTCCGACTCCCCCAGCGGAGCAAGGGAAAAATAACCCTGACCCATCTCCAGTAGGAACAATGGTTTGGGTGCCTTACATAAATTTCTCTGGCAGGAGCTGCTGCTCGGTTAGCAGTCGAAGGCAGGTACTGCAAAATTACAACCCTGAAGGTAGATTCTGGAGATAGGTTTTCCCAATGCATAATGTTTTCCCTCTTCTGTCTTCTGGTGTTAGTAGTCTAGGAGAAGCTGGTTGTCCGAAGGGATCCCATCTTAGTTAATTTGGCAGCTGTTACTATGGTTCAGTGTTGCAGGTGTTAGACACCCTCCCTGGAAATCCAGAAGAATAAAGTCACAGAGTGAGAATCAAGATGTTTGCAAGGCAAACCAGTGAGCATTTAAAAATTGAAATCGGAGGTTCGTCATATGCTATGAAAATATTATCCCTGGCTTTCTACTATGAAAGACCATGTCTTATCTTCGATACTCGACCACATCTGTGTGCTTGAAAGCATGTGGTAGATATGTCCCAGAAACCTATGACCACTGAACCTCTTGGGCTTGCTGATCAGAAGGTCGGCTGTTCGAATCCCTGCAATGGGGTGAGCTCCTGTTGCTCTGTCCCAGCTTCTGCCAATGCAAGTAGATAAATAGGTACCGCTGTGACGGGAAGTTAAATGGCGTTTCCGTGCACTTTGGTTTTCATCATGGTGTTCTGTTGCGCCAGCAGCGGTTTAGTCCTGCTGGCCACATGACCCGGAAAGCTGTGTGTGGACAAACACCAGCTCCCTCAGCCTGAAAGCGAGATGAGCACCACAACCCCATAGTCATCCTTGACTGGACTTAACCATTCAGGGATACTTTACCTTTACCTTTATACACATGAGTACTGTTCTCATATTATTGTAACTCTGAATAATTTAGCTTTCTTGTGGGATGCCAGGTCTGTCTCCCTGCTTTTGCATAAGGAAGCTACCATAGGGAGACCAAAGGGCTCTTTCTGAGAAGACTCGGCTGGTTTTCAGAGGAGACAAGCAGAGTGTTTTCCAAAAGTCATTGCTCACTGTAGATTTTGGAAAGTAGTGCTTTAAGCGTAGTGCTGAGCTTTGGATGTGGCAAATCTCCATTCATGTTCTGCTGTGAAACTCTGTGGGTTCCTTTCAATCTAACTTATAAGACAGAGTGTTGTGTGGGGCTAAAACGCCACATAGATTTCCTTCGAGGAATGACAAGGGCATAAATATAACAAATAAATAAATAGTGGGTAAATAGTGTTGAAGAAAAAGAAATGACTACAGGGAGAGTAGAGTCTCTAGATAGAGTATGTGCAAATTCAGCTATATAGCCTATTTCCTAAAAACATTCATTTAATGTATTGGGTTGAAATAGCAATATGTTTAGAGATTGAGTGTATCTTGTTAAGTTTCCTTAAACTAAAGACATTGTCCTTTGGTTCAGCTTCCATGCCTGAGGGAGTCTGCGCACTCAAACAAGAAAGCATGCAGGTCCTTTGTCTTGTTAACTGCGGCCTGCTTTTTCTTTAAAAGCTTCATTCTTCAAACTGCAAGAAGCTTGTGTGATCACCTGAAGTGTAGCTTTCCCAGGGGGAATCTCTGTGTGTGAATGTGTGTGCGTGTGCATGCAGATGTGTCATTGGGGAGAGATGGCACCTGTGAGAAAGACGCTTAAGAACATCCTGAATTCATCATCACATTGAGAAAAAAACCTCATTTGAACAAATAAAAACGACACACATTTCCAGGGCACTGTGTGTATGTGTGTTGCTGCAGGAGAAGGACAGTAAGCAGCATTGTGAAAGGGCTGCTTCTTGTTGCTATTGGATGCATAATGTTGTATATGTAATCTTGTTATATTTATAGTACGGACATGCTTTTCGAATGTTAGTATACAGTGGTACCTTGGGTTAAGTACTTAATTTGTTCCAGAGGTCCGTTCTTAACCTGAAACTGTTCTTAACCTGAAGCACCACTTTAGCTAATGGGGCCTCCTGCTGCTGCTGCCGTGCCGCTGGAGCACAATTTCTGTTCTTATCCTGAAGCAAAGTTCTTAACCTGAAGCACTATTTCTGGGTTAGCGGAGTCTGTAACCTGAAGCGTATGTAACCTGAGGTACCACTGTATCTGTTATTTGGGTGTTTAGCTATGCCATTATGAAATAGCCTGATAGTGTTTGTTTTGAAATACTTCTGTGTGGCAGGCTGCTTTGAGCTCTCTTTTTTGTGTGGAAAATCCAGATACAAATAAAATGAATGAATGAATAAGCGAATAGTAAAATGTATGCAAACAGCTTCTCCTCTCTTTGATACTTGACTGATTTGATTATTTAATTTCTGTACCGCTTAACATATTAACAATATATCTAAGCATTGTACAAAAAATATGATATTCATGGCCCAGCAACTTTTGTAATAGCTTATCCCCAAGTTTGGTTTGTTGTTGTTGTTTAGTCGTTTAGTCGTGTCCGACTCTTCGTGACCCCATGGACCAGAGCACGCCAGGCACTCCTGTCTTCCACTGCCTCCCACAGTTTGGTCAAACTCATGTTACTAGCTTCGAGAACACTGTCCAACCATCTTGTCCTCTGTCGTCCCCTTCTCCTTGTGCCCTCCATCTTTCTCAACATCAGGGTCTTTTCCAGGGAGTCTTCTCTTCTCATGAGGTGGCCAAAGTATTGGAGCCTCAGCTTCAGGATCTGTCCTTCCAGTGAGCACTCAGGGCTGATTTCCTTCAGAATGGATAGGTTTGATCTTCTTGCAGTCCATGGGACTCTCAAGAGTCTCCTCCAGCACCATAATTCAAAAGCATGAATTCTTTGGCGATCATCCTTCTTTATGGTCCAGCTCTCACTTCTGTACATCACTACCATAGCTTTAACTATACGGACCTTTGTTGGCAAGGTGATGTCTCTTCTTTTTAAGATGCTGTCTAGGTTTGTCATTGCTTTTCTCCCAAGAAGCAGGCGTCTTTTAATTTCGCGGCTGCTGTCACCATCTGCAGTGATCATGGAGCCCAAGAAAGTAAAATCTCTGATGTGCCTCACCCACCATAGGCCATTTAAAAGGCATCAAAATTGAAGCCATGAGGAGCATACTTTAAGGCTCCCAGATGTTCCTTGTAGCTGCATCTTTCTTCTTTACCTGCCCCACCCTGGGTATCAGCCGTGCCAGAATTATCTTCCACTGGCTCTGCATTTATATTCTTGTCTGTGCACCTTCTGGACAAAGTGTGGATTCTAAATGTAACCATATAATTAGGGAGGACTAGAGGCAACCTAGCAAGGTCTCTTTGGGGCATTGAAGATAGCAAAATGAAGAAATGCCCTGTGGAATATGTCAAATGTCTTCTGTGTTTATATGCTGAGCTTTCCCCTGAGCAGTGGAAGAGTCTTGTGGTACTTTAAAAAACAAAACACATTTATTACTGCATGTGTAATTTCAGTATTCCTAAACGTATGAATTCAGTCATAAATACAGCATCTATCAGTATAAAGAGAAGGAGAGAATGTTGAACAAAGTTCTGTTTCCCCAAAATTGGTCACTAATATATCATCACTACTTGCTTGCAGAGTGGTCTGCTCAATAAACATGATCAGTCATGGTTGCATCAGGATAATTTCCCACCTGTGCAAATGACTGTCTAGGATTGCAGCTTGACCTACGAGAGGGGAGTGGGGTGTATCTTAGCACCAGTTTCAGAACAAATGAGTTTAATATGTACTAGGAATATTTAACTGTCTATGGAAAAGAGGGAGGAGAGAGGGACCCATAAAATTAGAAAATGTGTATTTATGATGTAGTGTACGTGTCAGGGAACTGCCATCAGAGCATCAGGTGGTGGAGGGACTCAGGCAGGATGAAAGAGACTCAACTGCTGAAGCAGGGACCAGCAGGGGGAGGAGTGGGTCTCTGAGGGAATGCGAGCAGGAGGGAGGGCTCAGGGAGGCTTCCAGCGAGAACAGTGGGGAGGTATCGGAGTCTCCCATAGGGAGACCCATACCTCGCAGGAAACTGTCACGCCGTGAGTCCAGGAGACGCGTTTCCGTTAAGGAACTTCTTTGCTGGAAACGCTTCCGCAGGCAGCCACTGTCGGACTCTACTAGTGACTAGAGCAGACATGTCTGAGGAGCTCCGTCACACACGGAGGTTTGTGGGGCCGCACAAACTCTGAGGGAGCGCGTTTTCACGCACAAGCAGCTAATCAAACCCTCACAGCAGTCCGACAGTCTTTGTACGCTGCCTGTGCAAGAGAAGGCATCATGAGCGAACCAACCGGAACCGGAGGAGCAGGGGCTGGAGCTGGTCCAAGCTTGGAAGATAGATACCGAGCGTTGGAGGTTCAACTGGCCCTGCAGACGGCGAGGCTGGAGGAGAGAAGGGCTCAGGATGCAGACAAGAAGGGGAGAGCCACTCAATTCCCCAGAAAGGTACCAGGATTGGTGCAGAAATTTGGGGGGGACCCCAAGGACTACCATGCTTTTAGGATAGAGATGCAATATGCCCTTAATGTGCAGTTCGATGAGTTCCCTGATGAGGAATCGCGAGTTGCTTTTGTAATTGGGCATCTTGAGAAAGGGGCTAGAGACTGGGTTCGACCCCTAATGGCAACGCACAATGACATACTAAAGGACACAATGAAGTTCTTTCGTGCAATGGATATCATGTTTTCCAGCGATATTGAGGAAGGGGTGGTGCGCAGACAGCTAATGGCTTGTAAGCAGGGGAGTCGATCTGTCCGTGAATATTGGACTGAGTTTACCATGCTGATTCACAGACTGAGTTGGGATTTATCGGCGGCACCCGTTCAAATGCTATTTGAAGAAGGTCTTTCTTCGGGGGTGAAAGACGAGCTGGCACGGAGCCCCAGGGCGGAGTCTATGGATCAGCTGACCAAATCTGCGCTGACCATAGGAGCGCGGCAGGAGGCAAGAGCCTTGGAGAGGCGGGAAGGGAGAGGGGAACGTTGGAAGGAGTTCCGCATTCCAGACATTCCTGAGCCAGCTTTCCCGCCGGCAGAGCCGATGGAAATCGGAACAGCGCGCGCGCGCGCATTTTCAAAAACCAGCGAGGGAGCTAAGAAGGAGGGAAAGGGCCCCCGGAAATGCTATCTCTGCCAACAGCCAGGCCACTTTGCCAGAGTCTGCCCCCAGAGGAAGGAATGGCAAGGGATGGTGGGAGCTGTTGAGGGGGGAGAAGAAGGGGGAGCGGAGCAGGTAAAAGCCAACGCCTGGTTGCCACAATTGGGGCACTGCAGCCAGGCCAAAGAGCAGTGAAAGTGCCCGTGCCAGAAGCTCCTCGACCTGCTCTAGTGATTGAAGTGTCGCTAGAGCTGCAGAATGGGCACCCCCTAAAAATAAAGGCGCTATTGGACTCAGGCAGCTCCTGCAATTTTATGAGCAAGGAGTTTGCTGCTGAACACCAGATACAGACCATCCCTTTAAGCAACCCCCTGCAGGTGACCACGATTGATGGCAGGGAGTTGTTGGGAGGAGGAGTCCGCTTGCAGACTGTCCCAATGATAATGAGGGTGGCAAGGCACACAGAACTGATAGCGTTTAATGTGGCCACCCTGGGGGGCGCTCCCATTATTTTGGGAATGAGCTGGCTAGCTCTACATGATCCGCTGGTTG
The DNA here is from genome assembly GCF_964188305.1 of Podarcis bocagei. NCBI lineage: Eukaryota > Metazoa > Chordata > Lepidosauria > Squamata > Lacertidae > Podarcis > Podarcis bocagei. The sequence continues at coordinate 17,689,583 of NC_138137.1, read as the reverse complement.
GCTGGCATCAAAGAGTGGTGTCCTTTGGTTCAGCACATTGCCTAGAACACTGCAAAGGGGAGAAGGGTTCAGTAGGGGCCCAAGCCACCCTAGCAGGGACTGAAGTAATGGGGAAGGTGAAGGTACCACCACAGTATGCAGATCTCAGCGACGTGTTCAGTGAGAAGGAAGCTGACCAACTACCACCTCATAGACCCTTTGATTGTCAGATCAATTTACTCCCTGGAGCACAGCTTCCCGTGGGCAAGTTGTATGCCATGTCAGACAGGGAAATGCAGGAGTTGCGAGGGTTCATTGACAAGAACCTGAAGAGAGGCTTCATCAGAGAGTCCAAAGCAGCAGGGGGGAGCCCAGTGTTCTTTGTGGACAAAAAAAATGCGGACAAGCCGAGACTTGTATGTGATTTTAGGCGGCTGAATGCAGTGACTGAACCGGTGGCGTTCCCTATGCCCAGAATTGATGATATTTTGACCATGGTGAGGAAGGGAAAGATTTTCACAAAGCTGGATCTAAGGGGGGCGTACAACCTGATACGCATAAGGAAAGGGGATGAATGGAAAACCACCATGTTTACCCCTTTGGGGGCGTTTGAATACCTCGTTATGCCATTTGGATTACAAGCAGGCTCCGCGTGTTTTCAATCTTTTATGAACCACGTGCTGGGCCCTTTGCTCTACAAGAATTGCGTTGCCTTTCTAGATGATGTGTTGGTGTATTCTGAGAATGAGGAGCAACATGTGAGAGACGTCAGAGAAGTGTTGAGCAGACTGCAAGCCAACAGGCTGTGGGTCAAACTGGAGAAGTGTCGGTTCCATACCAAGGAGGTGGAATTCCTGGGGTACCGCCTGTCAGACAAGGGATTGGCCATGGATCCCGGCAAGGTACAGGCAGTGCTGGAATGGAAAACACCCAAAACCAAGAAGGATGTGCAGAGGTTCCTAGGGTTTGGAAACTTTTATCGTAAGTTCATCCGCAACTTCGCCCATCTGACGGCGCCCATCACTGACTGTCTCAGCAGTAAGAAGAAGTTTGTATGGACGGCGGAGGCGGAGCGAGCGTTTGAGGAACTGAAAAGGGCCTTCGCCTCTGAAGAACAACTTCTGCATGTGGATTTACGAAAGAAGCTAAGGGTTGAAACAGACGCATCTGACAGAGCCATAGGGGCGGTGCTTCTTCTGCAGCCGGGGAAGGAGGAGTCGGAGTGGCGTCCGTGTGCCTTCTTCTCGCGGAAGCTGAACAAATCCGAGAGGAACTACACGGTGTACGACCGAGAACTGCTTGCTATTCATGAGGCGTTCCGGAGATGGAGGCATCTGCTAGTTGGTGCACAACATAAAGTGCAAGTGTGCACGGACCATAAAAATCTAGAGTACTGGAGAACGGCGCGAGTGCTCAACCAAAGGCAGTTGAGATGGGCCCAAGAGTTCTCCAAATTTAACTTTGAGATTTGTTATGTGCCAGGCCCAGAGAATGTTAGGGCGGACGCTCTCTCACGCAAACCTGAATATTTGGAGGGGGAGGGAGCACCCGAAGAAACCCATATCATTCCAGAGGACCGCTGGGTGTGTGGGGCGACTTTGGTGGGGCAAAGGGAATTGGTAGAGGGTACGGTGCAGGATGCATACGCCCAGGGGAAACTCAGGGATCTCAGAGGGGAGGAAGACAAACCCGGTGGTTTTGAGGAGAGAAATGGGGCATTGTATTATAAGGGAGCGTTATATATACCTGAAGGGGAATTGAGGGAGAAAGTACTCAAGCAGCTGCACGATAGCCCCACAGCAGGGCACTTTGGGCAACACAAAACCATGTGGCTAGTTACCAGGGAATTTTGGTGGCCCAAGGTCAGGGAAGATGTGCGGGAGTATGTGAGAGGGTGTGAACAATGCCAAAGAGCCAAGGGGGAGAGGCAGGCGCCGGCTGGTTTATTAGAACCACTGCCCACACCTGAGAGACCGTGGGAAGCAGTGGCAATAGATTTCATGACTGATCTGCCAAGGTCTAGAGGGAAAACAGCCATCATGGTTGTAGTAGACCTGTTAACTAAAATGGCCCACTTCATAGCCTGCTCACATGCGGTTACAGCAGAAGAAACCGCCAAATTGTTTGTAGAGAATGTGTTTAGGTTGCATGGCGCCCCCTTGAGGGTGGTTTCAGACCGAGGGAAACAATTTACTTCCAGGTTCTGGAGGAAGCTCATGAGCTTACTGCATGTAGAGGTTAATTTCTCGACGGCCCGTCATCCTGAAACCAACGGGCAGGCGGAAAGAGCAAATGGGGTTCTCCAACAATATTTGAGGTGTTATGTTAATGACAGAGAGAATGATTGGGTGGAGAAGCTGGCGTTGGCAGAATTTGCCTACAACAATGCAGAGAACGTGTCCACGGGGATGAGCCCCTTTTTGGCTAATCACGGGTGCCATCCCAGAGCCTTCCCAGGGGGGGAGGGGGAGAACTGGAGCGTTCCAGCTGCAGAGCAGTTCGTGGAAGAAATGGAAGCGATCCATCGCCAGCTCCAACTCAACTTAAACAGGGCTAAGGAGGAATATAAGAGGCAAGCAGACAAAAACAGAAGGGAAGGTGAAAGCATCAGGGTGGGGGACCAGGTGTGGCTGTCAACCCAAGGGTTGCCATTCAAAGGAGGTTGTAAGAAATTAAGACCCAAAAGGCTGGGTCCGTTTGAAGTCATACAGCAGGTCAATCCAGTGGCTTTCAGGCTCCGGTTACCGAACCACATGAAGCTGCACCCAGTTTTTCACAGGTCGTTGCTGTCACCGTATAGAGGAGACAGTGAGGGGAGGGTCACTAGGGGACCAGCAATGGAGGAGAAGGAACACAGCTACCATGTAGCGGAGATCCTCGATTCCAGGTGGAAGGGAGATCAAGTAGAGTATTTGGTAATGTGGGAAGGGGAACCGGAGTCGGAAAACACCTGGGTTAGGGCAGAGGATGTCAATGACGAGGTTTTAATAGAGACTTTTCATCAGAGGTTCCCACGTAAACCTCAGCCTGTAGCGAGGTTCCGAAGGGAATACTTTGCCACCACCGACGAGGAAGAGGAGTTGGAGGGGTTCCCAGATTCTGAAGAGGAGGAGGATTCAGCTGGCCAGGACGACGATCGATGGAGAGAATTGTTCGAGACGTCAGAAGATGAGGAAGATTCGTTTCGGGGTTTTAGCCCTTCACCTCCCAGGGGGGAGGAATTGGGAGGGGGTGAGGGGGGCCCTGGAGGGGAAGTGGATGTCAGGGAACTGCCATCAGAGCATCAGGTGGTGGAGGGACTCAGGCAGGATGAAAGAGACTCAACTGCTGAAGCAGGGACCAGCAGGGGGAGGAGTGGGTCTCTGAGGGAATGCGAGCAGGAGGGAGGGCTCAGGGAGGCTTCCAGCGAGAACAGTGGGGAGGTATCGGAGTCTCCCATAGGGAGACCCATACCTCGCAGGAAACTGTCACGCCGTGAGTCCAGGAGACGCGTTTCCGTTAAGGAACTTCTTTGCTGGAAACGCTTCCGCAGGCAGCCACTGTCGGACTCTACTAGTGACTAGAGCAGACATGTCTGAGGAGCTCCGTCACACACGGAGGTTTGTGGGGCCGCACAAACTCTGAGGGAGCGCGTTTTCACGCACAAGCAGCTAATCAAACCCTCACAGTACGCAAATACTTCATCTGCTCCCACCGCAACGCCAGGCTTGTTTTTTCCAAACTGAAATAATTTCTTCATGCTTGCAAGGAATGTAAGCTTTTTCTCAGCCCCTATTCAGCTTTCTCAAGGCAGAAGCTGGGGGTCACATGTTAAAACTGAATACTGCATGAAAAGTTAACGAACAACGAAGTCTTTAAAAAAAAAAATCTCTTGGCTTTTGCAGGTTCAGCACCTGAAAATATTTTGATTTCAAGCCTTGTCAGCTCTTGCAATTAATTAAAAAATACACCTCTCTGGGTATAACACTTAAAACCGCTGGTTATTTTTCCAAGCTCTGTCAGCATTCAAATAGTAATTTACAACCCAGCTCTCCAAGCAGATGTCTTTTTCTGCGGATCTTGTTTACGGAGAAGTACCTGTGGAAGAGATCTAATGGGACGCCGTTCTAGTGCAAGTGTTTAATTGCTCTTGCTTCCAAAGTGATGAGCTGGCAGCTTTAAGTTATGGAAGGGGCAAAGAACCTAGACTTAAAAAGATTGCCCTCTAGTGAGAGGAGATGGACTTTCCCTTCGGGCCATTTATAATAGAAAGAAATGTGATTTGTAACAGTGATAACATATGTATTCTGGGCTGAGTATGCAGCTTTTCAGAATCTACGGTGATCATGATTTCATTAACGAAATTGTTGTAACTAGTTCAGTAAGGAACTACTGAATAAAGTATGAAAGGTCATCATTGTCCTACCTGCTAGTGTAATTTAATAGTCACTGCAAGACTTCTGGCTTCTGGTCTGGTTGTTGCATGGGCATCACTATGCTTATGCAGAGTGTAGCAATTTGTTGACCATTTGCTTGCATTCCTCCAATCTAGACTCATGGAATTATTGCTCTTTAAGTGACCCTTATATTGAATATCAGTCATTGCTTTCAGTTCATACTTTTCTCTTTTCATGTAAGAAGACAAGGGGAGTGTGATGTTGAAGGCTCGGGGAAATCAAAAAACACTAGCAAGACCAGTGGACCTTGATTTGCATTTATTTGATCCCAGGATAATTAAACAGTAGAAGATTCCTCGTGATGGACGTGGCTCTCACTTCGACACATATGCTTTGCCTATCAGTGTGTGTAGAATCAGCCTATTTGGGGCATGTACGCCACTACTGAAGTGTAGCTTTGACATATCATACAACGCTGACTGTCTTTTACCAACGCAATGAGGTGAGCGTTTAACTCTATGCAGCCTTACCCCATTGAACTATTTCCAAGTTAATATGTATGGCAGAGGTGCAGAACGTCAAACCTGGAGGTCAGATGTGACCCTTAGTACTCTCTGTCCAGCCATCAGGACTCTCCCTAGGCCATCCTGTTAGGAGCGTCTTACTCTCGTGTAGGACCTTGGTAGAGACACATGCCCAACGGGCATGTTCTCTCTCTCCTGGTCTGACATTTGGGAGCTTCAAAAGCTTTCTTCTGCCCGAACATCACAGTGACTGATGCCTTGGAGACATCAGCACACTTAGGGATCTACAGAGTATTCACAGTTTGTGTAACAGAACCAATAGCACAGCATTTTGGCTAATCTACTTTATTTACATATAATACACTCGGAGCATTCTGACTTGGCTCCTGCCTCTTTCTTATCAGGCAGCAAAAAGTGCGAACAAAGGACAATAGTCCCACTTCATGGAACACAGTAGCACAAACATCCTGTCTCCATCACTTCCCACACTGTGGAATGAAAACATACATCGTCATGTGGTAGACAACAATCCCATGACTGCAGACACTCAGTCCCATGAATCTCCAACACACCCTTCATCAGCTTGGTGCTATGAACTACAACTTAGGCTTTGAACAACAACTCTCATCAACTGCACAGGCTGATAGTAGTCCAAAACACCTGGAGGGCATCAGTTTGGGGAAGGATACCCTAGGCTGGACCACCCACTTCCCCCGGCCACTTCCTCTCACTGGCCCATGGCCTCACTGAATGTTTTAGTTTGGGTGGAATTTGCCTTGGAACTGTGATGATGCCTCTTGTTTGGCTAGGACTTGGAATTGTGTGTGTGTAAACCTTTGACTTCTGCATGGCTGGAATGTAGCCCACCGCACAAAAATAAGAGCCTCATCCATTGCTCTGCCCACTTTTGCCCCACTTTTGCCTCTTACTCTATCCTCCCCTGGCATGTGCCCCCCCCCATAAGGTCACCTATGAAAGAACACTGCTAAGAAAACATAACCCACCCTGATGTATAGGATTCTGCTTTATGTTATTTGCACTTAGGTTCCTGTTGAAATAAACAGGATATGTCAACCATGACTTTATATCCCATTTATTTCAGCGGGAATGAAATGGAAATAATTTAGGGCCAGACCAGGCACGGAGCTATTGACATTTCCCCCCACTCTGGGGTGAGTTTGATTAATTTTAATATTTAGACATTATCAGGTGTGAGGGCCCACAAACTGGATTGGGACCGTGAAGTGGGCAAATAGCAGGACTATAATCCTTTCCCATACCATGGTCCTGATCCAAACTGAGGAACCACAAACCTGCTGTTTACATAGGAAGGTTTCCTCTAGCTACGAAAAGCCTATTGCTTGGATATGATTAGGAAGAAGTCCAAATGTTCTCTGCATTGTTGAGATATGTTCTAGTGCAAACATTTTCAGTTTTTAGTTATACATAGGGGTGTGGTTTGCGACCCACTGCAGCACGAGATTAGGGCACAATTACTGCCCATGCCACTCTGTCTACAAGAACATATATAACATAGCAGGATATGAGCAGGAAATTGTATATGAACTTTATGTGGTCCTCTTTTTTATCTAGACTGAGCCTTCTGTAATGGATGGACATTTTAACAGTTGCTAAATTTAGTTATGACTGCATTTGGCTATCTAGTGGTAATATCAGATGTATTCAGGATAACTTAATATTCCACAGACTGTGAAAGAATTACATTTGTTCCTTTGGGTAAAGCAAGGTTGCATGATTATAGTATACATTGGTTCGGGTAACCATAAAAAAAGATAAAATTATACCAAATTTTATTCAGCTCATCTCTCTTGATTGAATAAATTATATGTATTGTTTTCTGTTTAAGCTTACAGTGATTTGGAAGATGAAAGACTCAACTGAAATACAGTATGTCACGCAAGACCCTGTATTGACATCTTTTTCATAAAACCTAATATCAACATATGAAAGGGGAATTATTTCAGAAATGTTCTTATGGTAATTGTGTTTCATACAAACAGATAAATCATGCAGATAGGTCACTGCCTACATTCAAGTTAAGTACAACTAGGAGCTTGTCAGTATAAATCATATACTATTTTCCCCAAGTGCTAATGGAAATGGGCTCGATAACTGAGAATGCATAAGCAATTCTTGTAAATAAGCATTAGTTGTTTGCGCTTAGAGGTATGGGGACGGGGGAGTGAATAATTTAAACGTCTTCAACAATTTCTTAGATCATTGGCTAGTATTCTTGAGGCTTCAATAACAAATGCATTCTAAACAGTATAGAAATTAGTCTTATTTCTGTCTCTTCCATAATGCCTTCTTATTGTGTTTTATTATGGAACACATTTTCCAATTACAGCTAGTCTGATTCTTTCAACATTGCTGTTTTCTACAGAGTTAGCGTCTCAGTTCAGCCAAATCCATTTCCCATTTTTAATTTTGAGACCAGGATCATGCCATGGAGTCCCGACTTGATTCCTCTTTCTGTCCTTCACTCAGGTGCCTAGATTCCCCTCTCCCTTGCATAGCTAACTCTACACTTTGTTTGCCATGATGTTCAAATCAGAGGCCACCAGAACTGCCCAAAATCATGGTTTGCAAATCTACTTAGTTCCACACTAAGCTGTGATTGCCAGCAGTCCTGGTTATTTTAAGTCTTAGCCCCAAACTGGCTGTTCCAATGAAGCATAGCTACAACAAACTAGGGAAGGGAGAGGAAGTCCAGGAAAGAAAGAAAGGAAGAAGGAGGAGAAGGCAGAGAATACAAGCCTATAGCTGAGAAATAGGATGTCTGAATTAAGTTGGTGTCATTCACCAATGAATTCTACCTCCCTCAGATCCTGAATTGGCATTGCAGGTGCTTTTTATTTCTATTACTTTATGCATGGAACTGGCTGGATGCGTTTCCTGCTTACATTAGATGCAGTTCCATTCCATTAGATGCAATTCCAATGCTTACATTAGATGCAATTCCAATTTCCACTTAGCTGTGATGCTTCTCTTAATTCTAAGGTGTAGACTTGCCTGAGTCAATGGCCGATATATGTCTCTCCAGGTTCTTGTGCCATTCATATCTTTCAGTGATGCTTCTCAGTGCAGGTTTGGAGTCAGTATATAAAAGGAGGCAGAGGGGAACCCAAGCGTGAGCCAAAAGTTTGATCTTCATGCTTTTCAGCTCAAAGTTTGGCATTGCCAGCCCCACCCCCTCAAAGCGATAGGAGGTTTCCTTTTGCAGCTATGGTGTCCAATTAAATAGTTCTTCATCATGCAGAAAAAGTGATGGGGAAACTACATTTTGTAGGGGCAACGAAGCCAGTCCTGGCGCCACAGTGCAACATGCCATTCACAGGGGAATGGGAGAGGCTTCCCTTCCTTTGCATCCAGCAGGTGGTAAAATGGTGGGAATGGTTGGTTGCATTGTGCTATGGATGGATATTAGAAGTCTAAATAAATGTCTGAAATGTTCAGAATTTTAAATATTAATTTTATTAAAAGTGACACAATTCATTAAATTTTTTAATACATTTACATCTGTAAATATGTAGCATCTGTTCAGCTCTGTCAAACACTGTTCCTTTAGGGAATGGCTGAGAAGGAATAATATGTTGGCTTGAATCACAATGAACTTTTTACATTGCATCGCACAAGCTAGATAATTTGCACAAAGAGGGCCATTGTATGCACCTGTCTTCTTTCTGGATTTCCTGCTCTCTTCTCATAGACTTCAGGGAACTTCAGCATGCTTTTGGGATGGCTGCCGGATCGAGAGGGAGGAGGTGGTGGTAAAAAGGAAAAAAAATATGCCTATTTGTCTGACTTTACTGAAATAATGTGCAAATAGTGTCATGGACTGAAAAAGATGGCAAAAACAAGACACACATAAAATTATAAATAATGAATGATTTGGATTAGATGATTAATTTTTGCAGGGAGAAAGCACTTGTTAGCTGTTCCATAATTGATCAGATAATCTGGTGCAGTTGGGTCCACAGATGTTCAACATCAAACCCACACCATAAAATAGTAGCTGGTCCATACTAACTGCTATCGAGACATGCTGTTGTTTTCCAAAACTGCAGTCTTTTGAGCAACTGCTTAGTATATTTGGGTGTGGCAGCACAACGACTTGAATGAAACAAGCTGGGTTGTATTGGGACTCCTGTTACACTGCTTAGAGGTGTCTGTGATTAAGCAGTACAGTGGTGCCCCGCAAGACGAACGCCTCGCGAGACGAAAAACTCGCAAGACGAAAGGTTTTTTCATTTTCGAGTTGCTTCGCAAGACGAATTTCCCTATGGGCTTGCTTCGCAAAACGAAGCTTGCCCCGCAATCTCCGGGGACAGAGGGGAAGGCGCGCGGCCATTCCCCACTGTGCCCGGACCCCTTTTGAACCAAGGGGCTGCAACGGGGAGAAGCGATCTTCTCCCCGTTGCCGCCCCTTGCTTCAAAAGAGGGGACAGAGGGGAAGGCGCGCGGCGCTTCCCCTCTGCCCCCGGACGGTCTCCATAGGAACGCATTGATTGATTTTCAATGCATTCCTATGGGAAACCGTGCTTCGCAAGATGAAAAACTCGCAAGAAGAAAAAACTTGCGGAACGAATTAATTTCGTCTTGCGAGGCACCACTGTATACAAATTGTTGAAAGAATAAGTAAGCAACACCAAGCTGTGCCCCTGCTCCTTTGGAGGAAGTGCAATCTCTTCCATAACAGGTTGAACATCTGGCCAGGAGAACCAGTCACACTGCCTCATTCTTTTCTGGATTGAGTTTCATTTCATTGGCTCTCATCCAGTCCATTACTGAAGCCAGACACTGATCCAACACGTCCACTGCCACACCTGAAGATGTAAAGGAGAAATTGAGCTGTGTGTCATCTTCATATTGATGACAACACACTCCAAATCTCCAGATGATCCCACTCATTAGTTTCATATAGATCTTAAACAGTGTGGGGGATAAGCAACCACTGGAGCCACATTGAAGGCTTCAGAGACCAAGCATCATTCCTCAAGCACTACTTTCTGAAGGCGAGCATCCAGATAGTGCAGGAACCACCACAAAGCACTGCCATTCAATTCCAGATATAAAATGGGCACGCTGGAATTGGAAACCACTAGGCTATTGTTTTCTACCAATGTCAGTGCTTTGTAAACTTTCCAGAACACATTGTGCTTGCTTTGCCAGCTGTAAAAGTTACAACACTGAATGGAACTGCAGAAAGGTGATAATACAGAATTACTACTGCTAAACAACAAATTCCCCAGTTAACTTGATCATCGTTTTATGTTCTGCTCACCTACAAGATACATGAGTACTCCTCCATCTGCTCAACTCAGCTCTGCCAAAAATGGCCAGACTAATCAGACAAACTTGGCAACAAATTCTAGAGGTCAATAGACTTTGACACTGCCAGGCCACAGAGGAGAAAACCTAGCCAAACTCCTCGGTTATTCTCTGCCACTAGCCCCTGTACAATATTACGACTGCTAATGGTAGCCCAGTAGATTGCAAAGCGATCTTTCCAAAATACTGGTCATTAGGAGTGCTTAGTAAAGGGGTATACAGAGGAAAATCTTGGCACGTTGGGCTTTTCTGAATCCGCACCACCTCTTCCCTTACCTGACAGGGAGCTAAGTCCACTTGCACTGTATAGCCCTGGAAAACTATATCTCCCCGTCTTCTTACACCTTCTTGCTATTCTTACAGCATTCCAGGTAACCGGAAAGAGAAAGGGAGAGACCAAGGGAGGGTGGCAAAGGCTAATAGGAGGTGCTAATAGGAGTTAGTGGATTGAAAGACCTTGTTGCCCTCATATGAACCACTACCAGCTTGGTAGAAGGAAAGGGAAGAGTTATGGGGTATGTGGAATCATCTCCTCATTCATTCACTTTTTGCAGTGTCTCGCAAGGGCTCAAAAAGACGCAAGGATTCTTTAGAGCACTTAAAAGAAGAGATAGCAAAAAGAGAATATAATTTAGGGGAAAATGAATGATGGGTGATCCAAAAAGGATTCTCCCATCACTAAGAAGGCCATTAAAAGGCGATACATCTTTGAAAGTGTTAAACAAGGCATTAATAATCCTCATTTGATGAATTGATGAACTATGTTTGTGTGCATACAAGGTGCCTACAGACTCAATTAGTTCATTATACGTTTCTAAAGACTACAGATACACTGACTTCAAACTTTAGGAACACAGAAAACCACAGAAAATGGGCCCTCTACATTACAGTAATATGGCTAAAGACAAGCCATTCATCAGCATCATCAGCATCATTTATTATTTATACTCCGCCCATCTGGCTGGGTTTCCCCAGCCACTCTGGGAGGCTCCCAATTGAATATTAAAAACACAATACAGCATTAAACATTAAAAACTTCCCTAAACAGGGCTGCCTTCAGATGTGTTCTAAAAGTCAGATAGTTGTTTATTTCCTTGACATCTGAAGGGAGGGTGTTCCACAGGGCGGGTGCCACTACCAAGAAGACCCTCTGCCTGGTTCCCTGTAGCTTCACTTCTTGCAGTGAGGAAACCGCCAGAAGGCCCTCGGCGCTAGATCTCAGTGTCTTGAAGACTTCTATAGCAGTTGTTGCAGAGCAACATCTTATGCACTGGGTAGTTAACTCCTAACACTTCCCTAGAGAGTTGATGTGGTCCAGTGCGGGTGGCGCTGTGGTCTAAACCACTGAGCCTCTTTGGCTTGCTGATTGGAAGGTTGGCAGTTCGGATCCGCACAACGGGATGAGCTCCCATTACTCTGTCACGGTTTCTGTCAACCTAGCAGTTCAAAAGCATACCAGTGCAAGTAAATAAATAGATACTGCTGCGGTGGGAAGGTAAAACAGCGTTTCCATGCGCTCTGGCACTCATCACGGTGTCCCATTGCTGGCCACATGGAAAGCTGTCTGTGGTCAAACGCCGGCTCCCTTGGCCTGTAGCAAGATGAGTGCCGCAACCCCATAGTCACCTTTGACTGGACTTAACCGTGCAGGGGTCCTTTACCTTTACCTGTTACCCAGTAGAATATGGGACTTGAACTCAAGAGACTTGCTTTGTAATCTCTTTTCATCTGGAAACATAGGTAGTTTTCAGATCTGGCCCTATTTCTAGGTCCCATTTCCCCATCTAAAAATTGAGAATGATGTTTGTCTTACAAGTTTGTACAAAGGTAAGGTGTTCGCACAATAAAAGAACTAGCCATGGCGATAGAGTTTAAAATTAACAATAGTTTATGATAGCTTCTCCATGCTGGTACCCTCAAGTTCTTTTGGATTGCAACTCTCAGTGGCCCCAGCCAGCATGGCGAACGGTCAGGAATAATGAGAATTGCATACCAGCAAATTTTGGAAGATAGAAAGCTGCATTATACTGAGTCCAACCATTGGTCCTTCTTGTCTTCACTGATTGGCAGTGGCTTTCAAAGGTTTCAGAAAAGGGGCATTTCCAGTCCTACTGGAAGATGCTGGGGGTGGAAACAAGGACCTTTTCCTTGCAAAGTGCACATTCTACCACTTAGCTACAGACCACCCTCCAGGTTGGGGAAATCTGGATTAAAGAACAGTGATTTAAAAAGAAAATAACTTTAAATTATTAGAAATAGAGAACAATGGAGAATGCCGAACAATTTTTTTAAAAAAAATTATGTTATGGCAAAGCCTTTTCTCGAAATGGAAAGCTCCTTTGGATCACACAACTGCCTCTATTTATAATAGCTTCTCTGTCTTTCCATTTGTCTTATCAGGTTACCTTCTAGTATTTATTATAGCCTGTTTTCATATACAATAGATTGCCAGAATCATGATTAAGGAGCTTATTCAAATGCATTAAAAAATGTTTAAATGAAAAAAGAGAGAGACAGAGAGACAGAGAGAAGGACCCAAAGTAGTAATCGCCAAAATTTAATCAAGGATTTAATTTGTACTACAGACCAGCCAAATGGATTTTGCCATTTTCCCTGTGCTGTTTGTACAAGGAAATTAAAAAGTATAAAGAGTCAAAGACTCAGCAGCATAACCCTTGAAGAACATTGCCGCATGCTCACTTATTCTCATTAGCTGTATTATATCAAACTTGCTCCTCAGGGCTTGCAGTTTGCAAAGCCAGACCACAGACGGGTGGAAAAAGAGATGATAGCATTTTTTTTTCCAGTGTCATAAATTATTGCCAGCACATATTGGATGATTTCTCCATGCATTGCTGTAAGCACTTCAATGATGGGTTAAGCGTCCCCCTTTTTAATGCCACTTAGTAATAAATGCCCTCATCTTTGCATGTCAGCTTTAGCTAAACTGTAATAACGGAGAGACTGAGGGACTCTCCTGGCTTGAAATGTGGGTGGGTGGGGATTTACCACAGTGAAATAACACACATGGCTCATTGTGTGGTGTCTAAAGTATTACAGTAAGATATGTTCCTATTGGGATGCGGGTGGCACAGAGCCTAGGACTTGCCGATCAGAAGGTCGACAGTTCGAATCCCCGTGACGGGGTGAGCTCCCGTTGCTCGGTCCCAGCTCCTGCCAACCTAGCAGTTCGAAAGCACGCCAAAGTGCAAGTAGATAAATAAGGTACCGCTCTGGCAGGAAGGTAAACGGCGTTTCCGTGCGCTGCTCTGGTTCGCCAGAAGTGGCTTAGTCATGCTGGCCACATGACCCGGAAGCTCTACGCCGGCTCCCTCGGCCAGTAAGGCGAGATGAGCGCCGCAACCCCAGAGTCGGTCTTGACTGGACCTAATGGTCAGGGGTCCCTTTACCTTTAGGTCCCTAAAAACAAATAATTGTTTTACCATTGAGTAGAGTTTGTATCCATATTTAAACCTCCAAGGAACATCTACATAATTCATATCTGTAGTCTCCTTTTTCCCCAAATTATTTTTATTAATTTTCCAAACATACAATCATTATCATTTCCTCACGTGGCCACATCATTTCTTATTTAGAGTCCAGTTGACACCCTTCACTTGCTGTTAAACCATTCTTCCAGCTGGCCACTTTTTTCACCTTACAAACAGCACCTCCATTACCCATTCATTTCTGTCTTAATGTATTAGGTGAACAAACACAAAAAATGGTGAAAAGGTTGGCTTTGGTGAATTTAACTTCATTTAAATGTGCTGGGTGGGTTTTTATTTATTTCAGTGCTCCAAAGGGAAGATGCGAGAGTGCTCCATAAAAGAGAATTCATCTCAATTTTCTGTTGAAAGCATTTTGGAAGGGGAAAATTGATTCCCCTTGAATCCTCTGCATCTTTATTTGGTTCTGTTTCCATACAGACTATCCACCACAGCTGTCAGTCCTGTCTCCTGCTGTTTACTTATAAAATATTGAACAGGAAAAGAAATTTCAGATAATGCTTCAATAGGCTCATACAGCACAAACTTCACAGACAGTTAAGTGGAGTTGCCAGGGTTCAATTAGTCATTATGCCAATTATGGCGTCCGTAATGGCTGATATATGACCATCCTACAACTTGAAATATGGAAACTGTTTACTTATTGTCTCCTTGTAAGTAAGTAAACAGTCAAGGAGACTATAAAAGGGAACTAATAGTGGACGTTTATGATCTTCAGTGGTTTTCTTACATGCAGTTAGAGATTTTAAACTGGATAAAAAGTCTTTTGGTGTAGAACAAGGAAAGACGGACTTTGAAACTCAACTGTGCACAGATGAACATGTTGTTGTGAAAGTGTTTTACAGGGGACAGTCAGTCCTGTATTCGAAGGAGCCCCCTATATGAATGGCAAAGACCCATATGAAGGGAAAACAGATGCCTTAGAGTCTCATTCAGTCTCATGAAAGTAAATGTTGGTTGGTTTGCTATCACACATCTGCCTCTCTTAAATATTGCAGGATGTGTTTGAGATGAAGGAACTGACTTGATATGTAAGTGAAGCTGAGGATATGTATGTTGGAGCTGAGAAAATTTTTAATGGTTTTATGTTGATATTGCTACTGGGATTTATGTTATGAAGGGCAGTTCTCCATTTGAAGGACCGTCAAAGAATTGTCTGCTATGCAAATGGCTGACAGTCTAGTCTTGTTTAAAGTTAAATAAGTTGTCCATCAACAGGTAGCAGATTGAGCAGTCTTCTCCTCTATGGAGAGACAGATTGTATTTATATTCAGTATACAGTAATTATTTCCAAATTTGCATGTAAACCTTAATTAGCATTTGCAAATTTTATGCACATCTGCATCCTCATGTCTTTTTTCTGTGGTGATACATTTCCTCTTTTTAAGTGACCACTCAGTATTACCAAAATTTACAATCACATGATGTGCAATATGAAACTTGTTACTGTTCCTACTACTTCCAATCCAAGGTGAGAATTGTGACCCCAATAATTCAGGTTTGGATTGCAATCTGAACCAGAGAAGAACCCCTACACCCACCTCCTTTTTTCTCCTCTCTTTTACCTGACTACCATGGTAATGGCGGTTCAGTCCCTACTTCTCACTCTCCTGGGTGCCATTTTTCAAAGACCCTGAAAAATTGAAATTTGCCTAGGTCTCTTGATGTTCATCAGGCTTGCTGGGAAAATCAATTTCTGTCTGTATGGCTGCTGCACAAGTGACCAACATATATAGAGGAGGGAACTGCCTTCCAACATCCACAGCTACAACCACTGCAGCCGCCTAAGGGAGAAGGGAAACCTGCCAAGTGAGGGAATTCGAGAAGACATGAGCAGTTGAAGAAAAGATTTAGACTCAATTGCCTTCTGGTGATGTCTTTATTTATTTCACTTGTGTCCAAGAATAACTCATAATTGGACTTATAAACGGAGCTGTTTCTCAACATTTTAGGAAAACAGCTCAGCCATTACAAGTTACAAGTCAAGTTTGGGGTTTGTGTGCTGCCTGTCGCTGTTTATGTATAGGCTCTAAATATGGGGGGTAGTCCAAAATGTCCCCAGTGTTGGGCCCCCACATTATTTCATCTGAGTCTATAGTAGAGTTTTAAGTACAACAGAAACAATTGCTGTTCTCAAATCCTTTCTAACAGACTGAGGAAATACAAATGCGGCGAGGCTGACTTGCTCCCAGTGGCGTTTCACAATCTGGCATTGGGGAAGCACAATAGAAGTGGAATGCTTGAGGTGATAAGCTCCCAGCAAACATTTCTGGGAATTTGCTTTCTGAATTGGTGAGCAGCCGTGTTGTGCCTGCGTGTTGGCCATTTCTGTTCCTTATCGTGAAATTGGCAGCCGGAAAGCTCACCTCCTCGGGAGCAGAATTAACATGTCACAATGTAGTTTTTCTGTAGCCGACACTTTGGAGCCACGTTGGAAGATAGAGAATAATGAATAAAATAGGGTGTTTGGGTTTGGGGTTTTTTTTCCTCCCCTTAAAGGTGAATAAAACCAGTAACACCTCAGTTATGTTAAGGAATCAATCATAAGCTTGAGCTCATTCGTTCCACTGCACTATATAGTCATATAAGAAGAGGGCTGCTCGTTCCAGGGAAAAAGAAGTATGAATAATGTGATAAAACAAAATGAACTGCAGAATATATTCCAGCCAGCAGCCACAAAATTATTCACACTGACATGCATTACAGGTACAGTATGTTTGCTGTCTAGAAGATTGTCTTCTATTTTCTCTTAATATATGCGCTTGAGTGGATATTTGGTTGTCCTGCTAATCTTCTGCTTACATATGCATGGATACTTAGGCCTAATTTCTATGCTACTGCAGCAATATAGCACTGTCCAAACCCAAACCCCCAATTCAGTATTGCATTTCCTTGGTTTCCTATGAATGTATCACGTAGATAATGTTCAGTCTGGTTTCTAAGGTAAAACAGAGTGTGGTAGCCTCTGCTGATGAAAGGAATGCATTGATCAACATGGCTTCACATGACCAGAGCTTAATAAATAAGTGAAATATAGGCTAAGAGGGGTTCAAATATCCTGTGAGAGCCTCTCTGGCCCTCATAATGTTTTTTATTTCTTCATTTTAAATACTTATAGCTCCCCTTTCTCACTTAAATTCTAGACACCCAAGCTGTTAACATCATTGAATATCAAAACTCCTGAGCACCAATAGAATCAAAAGTAGATAATGAGCCGCAAACATGCTAAATTAGGAACTGGCCGGGCCACATGGCTGCCAGAGCATAGAAGTTTTCAGCTTTTTCACGCACAGGGAGGTGGTTAAATAGACCTTCCAGGGCAGGGAGTTCTTGGGTGTCAGCGCAGATAAGGTCGTTTTGCAGCCAGCTGCATCTCAGATGGTGGACTTGGTGCATGGAGTCAAGAGAGCATCCTTGGCTAATGTGAGGACAACAATTGTATACTGTATATTACGTGAATGACAAGAACTGCTTTGGGTTTCTGCGTACTTGCAAGTACAGCACCAGTAAGGGTTGGGGTAGGCTCAGCTGTGCCAATAGCTTTTTACAGCTTCTCATGACCTATCATGGGGCATTTTGTGATGGTGTCAGTGGACTGAGAAGTTGTTAGACACCAAACTGAGGAACTTATTGTGAAAGTAGGAGATGGTGCAGCCATCCTAGTCAGCAGAGGCCAATTTTTGAGGGGTTATTAAGTGGCTGCAAAAGGGGAGAAATTCTGTGAAACTTTTGGTGGGGAGAAGTTTGGCTTACTTTACTATGAAATACTATGAGGTGCCAAGGGTTCCTGTTCTATAAATTTTGCAAAACGAAGCCTGCTGTTTTATAGGTAAGTAAGACAAACATACACACCCCTCTACCAAAGTATTCACATAATTTCTTCTGCCACCCTTCTGTGTTCAGGGGTGGTTTCTCTCCACCTTCCCAATTGTTGGGAGGGGAGAAGTGCACTGAAAACACCAGCCCAGCTCTAATTTAAATTTTACAAGTCATTTATTTTCTGTGCATTTGCTTAATATGTAAATAGCTCTTTGGGAATATGGTTTGTTCTTTTGCTAAATTAAACCAGAGCATTGCCTGTGACGCATTTTGTGTTTTGTCATTGATCTTTGATGGTAGTCTTTTTGTTTGTTTGTTTGTTTGTTTGTTTGTTTGTTTGTTTGGTTTGGTTTGTTTCACTCTCCAAAATGTTTGGTTTTGTTTGGTTTCCTCTCAGGCTAATACTAGGAAGAGTGAAGTCATGGGTTTTTGAAAGAACATCACTGTGTGAGAATTTTCTCTATGCATAGCTTTTCATTTAGTCAGACGCTTATTCTTGGCTTGCTGAGTTCCTTATACCATCTCCCATAAAACTGTGTCAGCTGAGGACATGATTCTGAGTAGTGGGAGCAGGGAATCAAAAACTCAGCTACTGTGAAGCAACATGGACCTGGTTCCTGTGTCTACAGAGTGCCAGATTTGATAATGTAACTGCTTTTCAGGCAAATCTGTCCTTTGCCCCCCACCCCCCAAATGCTTCGGGGAGGGTTAGTTTGCCAGCCAATACTGCTGATTTAGTAATGCTTATTGCTAACCACGACCAAATGTTTCAGAGTTATTCTTACCAGGTTTGTGTTCCAAACCAAAAATTAAGATTAGAGCACGGCTGAATAGTAGCTGTCTCAGATGTTGTGAAGGTGTTATAAAGTCCCACAGCGATAATGCAGCGTGGCGAGTAGTGTCATGGGTCTGCGGCCGACAGAATATTCTTTGCAATCAAGAATAGAGAAAAACAGGGTGGCCCCAGCTTTTCGTTGTTGTTGCTGCCATCTTGTCAGATGCTTATTCTTTGCTTGGTTAGTTCCTTATACTGTCTCCCATAAAACCAATAAATATCTCCTTATACTATCTCCCATAAAGCCACCCAAGGAATTAAAAAGATGGCTCTAATAGCTAGGATCTCAACAGGAAAACTTTGTTATATGTGTATTGCCTGGCCTTCTAGCTATTAAGAACAGTTTAGAATGGGTGTTGTAACCCTTCCTGTTGAAGTGTCCAAGTGTACTGGCATAGACAGGCAGCTGAGATGTCCCCTGGCACAAATTGGCTCACCCCAAGTTATCCCTGATCAATGATCTGTTCACCTTCAGAGAGTTAAGTGTGACATAGATTTTCATTTTGGACAACCAACCCTTGTTGGTTTTATCACCCCCTGTTGGTGGCACTGTGGTCTAAACCACTGAGCCTCTTGGGCTTGCCGATCAGAAGGTTGGCAGTTCGAATCCCCAAGATGGGGTGAGCTCTGTCCTAGCTCCTGCCAACTAGCAGTTCGAAAGCATGCCGTGCAAGTAGATAAATAGTACCACTGCGGCGGGAAGGTAAATGACATTTCCGTGCGCTCCATGCACCAGTAGCTGTTTAGTCATGCTGGCCACATGACCCGGAAAGCTGTCTGTAGACAAATGCCAGCTCCCTCGGGCTGAAAGTGAGATGAGTGCTGCAACCCCATAGTCACCTTTGACTGGACGTAACCTTCCAGGGGTCCTTTACCTTTTCTTACCTATGTATTATCCGTGCTCCAGAGTTTCAGACAGGGAGTCTCTCCCAGCCCAACCGGGAGATGCCAGGAATTGAACCTTCCCCAATATTCCCAGTTTTGTCTGGTTCACCAGAGAAGGAATGGTGCTTATGGTCCCAATGCGGTGTAGTGGTTAAGAGCAGTAGACTCATAATTCTGTACCAAAAGTTATAATAATAAGGGATTGGTCACATAGCCAAATCCACCAAGCTTACTTGGGCCAGTCACTCACCCTCAGCCTAACCTACTTCACAGGGTTGTTGTGGAAGGATAAAATGGGGAGGAGGAGAACTATACAGTGGTACCTCAGGTTACATACGCTTCAGGTTACAGACTCCGCTAACCCAGAAATAGTGCTTCAGGTTAAGAACTTTGCTTCAAGATGAGAACAGAAATCGTGCTCCGGCTGCGCGGCAGCAACAGGAGGCCCCATTAACTAAAGTGGTGCTTCAGGTTAAGAACAGTTTCAGGTTAAGTACGGACCTCCGGAACGAATTAAGTACTTAACCTGAGGTACCACTGTACACACCTTGAGCTCCTTGAAGAAATGGTGGGATACAAATGCAATAAATAATTGGGGGGTGGGGAGAATAATACCTACCTCTGAGAAGAACACTTCAGGACACGTGAAAAACGCATTCAAGCTCAGTGGTGATGTATTCACTAAGTGCAAGAGGACATGACTCTGCCCTAAGGAGCTTACAATCTAAAATTTGCCACAGGAAGGGGGGAAATAGAGGGAAGAGAGGGAAGTAGGGGAAGGCAGGGCTAAAACGGAAAGCAAAATGTGGCAGTTTCAGCTGCATTGGCTTTGGCTGAGTCTCAGCAGTATGGCATGAGAACTAGGGGGCTGAGCGAGCGACTTAATGGAGAAACGTAAGTAGTGAAGAGGCGTTTAAAAGAAGGAGGGCAGAGGCATTCTGGGAGGTAATTCCAAACATATGGGGCATCTAGGGAGAAAGGCTGGAGTCTTTCGAGGAAGCAGGAGGCCTTCAAACTGTAGTGGAGCTGGAGGAGCAAAGGGAAAGGAGGTGAGGGCTGGAATGTGTCTGGAAATAAAGGGGAGGCAAGACTATGGGATGTTTTCAAGAGAAACACAAGGGGTTTGTGCTGGATCTGGAAGCAGATGAGAAGCCAAAATAAGGATTTAAGCGGGGGTTGTGTAATCAGAGCAGTAAGAGAGCCATCCATCACTGAAAATCCTTCATTTTTATTTTATTTTGCATTACTCCATGTTCTCTCCTGTAAATGAAATCCAACGCTTTGTCTTCCAGGAATGCAGATTATTTGTAATGGTTCGGTGGGCGGGGTGGGAGAATTCCAGCAGTTTCGTCTCTCCCCCCCCCCCCTTCTCCATCACGCATGTGTGTTTCCTGGTGGGAATTAATATAGAATTATGAAGCATTGTATGAATTGCTTCAGGCTTCTAAATGCCTTCTTTTTTGCCTACGGCATCTTTTGCCTGTAACATACATTAAAATGAGCACTCTTAGTATGGGACTATCAGAACCTTTCTCCGATCATTGCTACTGCTGTTTGATTCTGCGTGGATATTATTTAGTGCTTAAAATCTATTAAAAATGCACAAATGAACTTATGAGAAAACATTGCCCTAAGCATATTTTTATGACCCACACATTTTGAATATTTAAAACTATACTACTAATAATAAAGCAACACATTCTCTGGGGTTTAATTTTGCTTGTGTATGTTGATCTGATGGTTTGTGAGTTTTACTACATTCCATTAGGGAAATTTTACCAGGGAAGTAGAGTTAAATGCACAAAATGGTTTATCTTAAATTGGTAAAATGAACCCTCAGTAGAGCTCGTTTACAAGTACTGATTCCCTTGAATACTCCCATTGTGAAGGAGAATTGCACATGTAGTTTATTGCTGATACACTGAAGCAAGAGAGAGAACACAACATGACTATTAGCAATCGCTTACGCAGTATATCCCACTCTTTGAAATTGCTCTGAGCGCTTACTGCTTACTTGAAGAGCATCCTTTGCATTCTTATCATAGGCTATAACTGAAGAGGCACCAGCAATGTCAGTTTCAAATTTGGCTCTTATATCTAGGCTAAAAGTTGGGCTTAAGGCCTATCCGTGCCATAGTAGCACAGCAGCATCAAAATTTAATAAGACTTGCAAATAGGAAATGTTCACTTACAGAGTAAAGATGTGCATTCATCATGGGAGAATGAAAAGTTGAATTAAATAGGGCACACTGGAGCCTATTTCCATTTGTTTCAAAATTAATGCAAAAGGGGAATGACTAGGCAGTGACTTCCAGGCTTTCCATTAGGTCTCTGTGCCTTAACTTCCTCAGTGGTAGGGATCGTCTTCCGCTTTCCCCTCCTCTCTGGTGATGGGAGAAGCTGACTGCTGCAGCCATCATTTTGTTTTTACTACATTGTTCTGGATCAGTGCAACATCTGTAAACATTTTGACAGAAAGGCAATGGTAGCTGCAAAAATAAGCTCCCCCTTGTTGTCAATTTTTGCAAACACGCTGGCACTTACGGAATGGGACAATGCCCAGAACAGCTACCAGATATGGTTTAGCACTGATGAGCAGGACTGTAATGTGGCACAGAATTGAATTTGTGAAGTCTTGTACTTAATCATACACCTGCCACTTTAAATTGCAAAGCATCCTGCAGATAACCATGCAATGTTTACAGAAAATGTAGACGTCAAGACAAGACAGTTGACCTCAACCCGTGCAATAAGGACCTGTAACATCTGCTTGATAACTGTGAAATTCATCAAACCCTTTGATTTCCATTTGAGTTTTGAGTGTACGCTCTTGCAAATGGCCGTATGTTAATAGCTTTAATATTGAGCTGAAAATTGTTGTCATTAGTAGTATCAAAATGGTAATGCATCGACTTACTGAAGGGAGAATTTTCAAGTACAGTGCTCCCAAACCACCATGTGTAAGAAGCCATTAGGAACTCTTAACATTATCAGCATGTTGTTGTTATTGGGACAGCAGCTCTTTATAACCACCAAGCATATAAGCTGGAGAGAAGTGATAATGTTTTAGAAGTCTTTGAGCCATGAAAAATAAACCATGAATAGGAAATCTCTTTTGTAGTGCTTCCCTCCCTGCCCCTGCTGGTTATAACAATACGACCAATGTATTTTACGGTAAATTGGGATTCAAATATATCAGCTTCCCATTGTATATCAAGCAAAAGTAGCTCTTTTTAAATATGTAATTAGGATGATATCTTACAACCTTGATTTTTTTAGAAATTGTGTTTTATGGGACTCCTCTGAGATGGTTGGAAAAGTCCGCCTTGGAGCTAGGGGCCAGGTCAAGTGTCCCCACACTTTTTGTGTGTGGACTTTCAGGACTGGAGTAGGAAAATCAAGTGACTTTTTCAGGTAACATTTTTTCCCTCTATTTGCAGTGCTATATAAAGTTGTCCAAAGGCTTTTAAAACTTTCTCTCCATCTTTTTTATACTTTAAAGCAAGACACAGCTTTATGGTGTGCTTGGCAGATACCACTTGCTTTAGAAGTGGGCTCTCTCAGGGACTTCGTGTGGAAAATGGAGCTGTCCTCGTGGGTTGATTGGGGGAAAGAGAGAGATCCCCCCCCCCATCCGATGGAACAAGATGAGTTTCCAAGAGTCATGCGCCACCACACACAAGGCTCAACCTGTTCCTTTTGGTGGAAGAGTAAATTCAGCATGTGTGTCTATTTGTGCATTAAAACGCAGGAACACAGAAGCATAGAGACCCAGTGGCTTCATTTGAAAGTATAGGATTGTACTCTGAACTTTAGAACTAAGCAATGGTGCTTTTAAAATTTTACTTTGTTAACAATTACAGAGGTTGGTTTGTGCACCTGCTGAATATAAGCATTGCTTCTTTAGTTTACATGTAGTATCTTACACAGAAGGAACAATCGCCCTCTCACACATTTCTTACTTGTTTTGATTTTCTTCCTCAAAGGAAATGTCCTTACTGCAGTATTCTGATATGCTGAAGTACGCACAGATTTCCCCACATGTAAAAAGCTAGATGCATCCAATTGCTTCTTTTATTTAAAATTATTTTTGATGGCTTTGCATTGGCCTGTTAATAGCACAGCCTTATGTGGCTTGTGAGGTTGCTCCTTTGTTGCTGTTTTTATTATTCCTGTGGAGGTTATCAAAAGAAAGACAATTCCTTTCTTTTTCCTTTCCCCTTTTTGAAGTTGGTTGCTTCTAAGACCACCAGTGGGTTCTCTGAGGAGATTTCCAACTTAGATATGATCGAACCTTTAGGGTGGCGTGAAACAAAAGAGCAAAAGAGTTAAAAGGCTTTGTATCCATTCATGTAAATAGTTTCCAGAAACCTGATTTACACAGAGGACCGGTCACCTAGTGTGAAACTCCTGTTGGTTCTATTAGGTGTTTTAGTTGGCAAACATGGTGGCTCTCTGGTGGTTGTACAAAGCTGAAATCACATTTCCTTCAGATTCCAGATGTCCTTATGCTTTTTTGTGGAATCCACAGAATACATGCATACCTTCCCAAGTTCCATGTTATGCTGGAATCTGTGGGTTGTATTCAACCTAGGTCCTACTCACAGTAGACCCACTGGAGCCAATGATCCATTAACTTCAATGGGAAACTCTGTGTAGGACTTGCATTCATCTTTCATATAAAGCATATTTCATGTAAAGCTATGGAAGTAACAATTCTGCTAATATCGCATTAGATAACCTCAGTTTTGCTAGATTATTTGGGCACAATACTTGAATGTAGTTGTTTTAGATGTTTCCTGCCACGTATGGACTATGATATATGAGTATTTGAAAGCTAAGAGGTGTTGAACTGGTAGATTTGGGACCAAGTATAAAACTTAAAAACCCAGCAGTTTTGGCACCTCTATTTCTCAGTAGTATTCTGAATCACAGAGTGTCAAATTTGTATTTCCTTTTGGAGCTGAAATGTAAATCTCCTTCAGGCACTAGCACATCTTTTATTCTTGTGGAGCTCTGTGGGTTTTGGGGTTGTTGTTTTTTTTGGGAAAAAATCTTGTTTGAGACTAGGAAGCAATGGTGCTTTGGGAGAGTGGAAAGGCTCTCAATAGCAGCTTTATGTCGAGTTGATTTTCAGATGCAGACACTACAAATCCCTTGATATATAGCCATATATTTGACAGTTCACATTGTTCCAGTAAACTTAAGTACATGCCTAAAAGCTAAATGTAACTGACAGAAGAAAATGCCCATGCTTAATAAAGTTAGAATTTGAGGAGAATAACAATGGTTCCATCTGAATGCTTAATAAATTAATGCCACTTAATGAAGCAGGGCAGTTCACGGAGATGTGGTTTAAAGCAGGCCTGCTAAATATTGAACAAGTCTTTTTCTAGAAAAGTAGACTTTGATATCATATTATGAAGCTCTTCTCTGGATGTTCCCTGCACAGACTTCCTTCGCGAAGAGACTCACCTACCGAATTACCTTTGTGGCACCAGGCGAAATAATTTTTATTTCCCCAGGCTTAAAAAAAAAAGGTTCTATTTTTTTAAGGAGTGCATTTCTGTGTCTCCTGGAAGGGTGTTCCCATAGCCATATCAGGTCTCCCACTCTTGGATGCTGAAGACAGAATTCCCAGCACTTGGGAGAGAGATCCAGTATCAGATCCCACCACCATGGAAACTTTCAAAGCACTGGTCCATCCAAAGTTGGCAGTCTGAACTAGATGCCGTTGGTTTCCTTGCTAGGCACAGCCTTGGTCTGCCCAGTAAGTTCTACCACCTGAAGTGAGGGATAGTATTTACCGGCAGCAACAAAACCCCTCGTAGTGATGGAAATGACTGAAAACGATTTAAAAAACTGGGGGGATTTTTTTTTAACTTTCTGAAAAAGCACCGTATTCCCAAGATATGCAATTATGGCTGCAGCTCCTCTCGTCCCTCAATGAAATAGGCTGCAAGGGTAATTGATTCTCTTTGAAATAAGTTATTCATACATGCTCTAGTCCTCATGCTCTTCTCTCCACCCCCCTTGCCCCTAGGAATGTGGCAAGGTACTGCTATGACATCAATCAACAGTGACACGTAATCAAGTTGGGGAGGCTTGTGCAGCTGTACTGAAGGGACCTGATGCGTTCCCACTTCCTTGTTTGTGGATGCAATAATTTTGACAGTAGAAGGCAGGTTGAGAAGATGTCACAAAAGACATCCTAGTGGGAAAACTGCGGAGTACGGCCATTTCCAGCTTTACTTCAAAGTGATGTCGGTGTAACGCAAAGATATATTAGCTAACCTTAAACTCCCTAAGCACTCTGTCGGTGGCTGCGCCATTCGCTTTTGACGTGATCCGTCCAAGAGCTTAGGAGGAACACTTGGTTCCGTGTCTACTCCTTTGTGGCTGCCATCTCCTTCTTTTGCTAAGGTTCAGGAACAGATCATCCATGAAGCTTAGGCTCAGTAATAAAGCACAGCATACTAAAACAATAAACCACCATAATGATTCGACCAGACTATTGCATGTACGAAAATGCCCCTGTTGTCTTCAGTATATGTTAGTGTGCACTATAAGCAATTAGCTCAGCTTGAACTCTGCCCATGCCCCAAGAACATGTGTATGACTTTTTGAAAAAATCATTTTAATTAATTTTCCAATAAAACAGCCAATTAACACATCCATCAAATCATAATCATAATCCAATTAAAAACAATAAACTAAAATAAAAAAACAACAACCAAATTACAGTCCTAATTATTTTTCCCCCCCCCAGGCTTCCCATAGTCTGGACCGCTGAAGTATATCTCCAATGTCTTCGTTCCTGCCTTCTTCTAGAACATGTGTATGACTTGATAAATCAGCAAAAGGCCCTGTGGTGCAAGCCAGCACTATCCCATCTGACCCGGTTGCCCCATTCACTCTGGGCGGCTTCCAACAAATTTAAACCCAATCAAACATCAAAAACCTGCCTTCAGATGTCTTCTAAAAGACAGATACTTGTTTTATTTCCTTGACATCTGATGGGAGGGTGTTCCACAGGGCAGGTGCAACTACTGAGAAGGCCCTCTGCCTGGTTCCCTGTAACTTCACTTCTCGCAATAGGGGCCAGAAGGCCCTCGGAACTGGACCTGGGTGTCCAGGTTAGACCAGGGCGTGGAGATGCTCCTTCAGGTATACAAGGCCGTATCTCTGATCCAAGCGTGTGCCAGCCGCAAGCTGCAATTGCCTAATTGATCATTCAAAACCCTGTGCCATATGTGCCTAGAATCCAACCGTTATATCACCCCTTGTAAATGAATAGAAGCCAGACAGCAAGCAAGCATATCCTAGCGTAATTAAACCAAATATGCTTTTTGCATTTGTTCAGAAGTCATTCCTTTGCTAACACAGAATGTAATAAATAAAGTAAGGTTTTACTAAACATAACACTTTACTAAAATAATATTTGACAGGTTGGAGATGCCTTTGTGGCATGTATTTATTTATTTTTTAAAAAATAATATTTATTAGGTTTCCAAAAATTTAAACACTACAAACGAAAAAAACAAAAGAAAAAACAAACGAAAAACAATACAATACAATACAAAAATACTACAGAACTCTTAACACATAAGACAAACCAAACAAAGCAAAAACCATTTAAAACACATTAAACAATTTCAATATCATATCTTTCATTCGCTTATTTCCACGACTTCCTCACACCTCCCTTTTTGTATTCCACATCTATTAATTATTTCAGCAATTCCTTTCCATCTTCCTCTGTTTTCTATCCTATAATTATCTTAACACATTCTAGCCTTATTTTGTTCCCTTTAATGCTCTATTAATCTATTTATACTTAATTCCTTATAACCTTTCTGCTAAAGCCATATAACTTCATTCCAACTTGTTCTAACATTCATTGATTTTGCAATATTTCTGTACATAGTCTTTAAACTTCCAGTCTTCTTCCACCAGCTCTTCTCCCTGGTCTCTGATTCTGCCGATTCTCTCAGCCAGCAAAAAGCAGATGATTCACAACAAAGTTTAGGGGTCTGGCAGGGCAAGTCCACCTCCTTCTTTAGCATCCATCAATATCTTAAATTTTATTCGAGGCTTCCTGCCCTGCCAAACAAATCTAGAGACGTCCCTCTGCCACCTCCTGAAACAATCCATCCCATCCAAAGCTTGCAATGTTTGAAACAAAAGCAGCATCCCCGACATCACAGCAACCCTCATCCCCACCACAACAACTTGGCCCAACAATAACCACTTCCAATTTAACCCTATTTCCAAATCCCCCTACTTTTCAAACCAACGTCCTTCACAGTTTTCCTTGAATAAGTTCACATTTCTGGCGGTCATACTAACTCCCAAATACCTCTCTTTCTCAACCAATGTTAGTCCTATCTTCTCCTGGAACTCTATCAAGCTTTCCTTTTCCTCAGGTAATAATAATAATAATAATAATAATAAATTTTATTTGTATCCCGCCCTCCCCAGCCAAGCCGGGCTCAGGGCGGCTAACAACAATCAAATAAACAATCAAATAATAACACATTCTAAAAATATTTCATTAAAAAATTAGTTAAAATCAAGTTGATGGCAACCGATTAAACAAAATTCTGTGCAGGTTGCCAGAGGAGGGGGTCAGGCTGCGCCCTGACCAAAGGCCTGGCGGAACAACTCTGTCTTGCAGGCCCTGCGGAAAGATGTCAGGTCCCGCAGGGCCCTAGTCTCTTGTGACAGAGCGTTCCACCAGGTTGGAGCTGCAGCCGAGAAGGCCCTGGCTCTAGTTGAGGCCAGCCTAACCTCTCTGAGGCCTGGGACCTTGAGGGTGTTCTTATTTGCAGACCGTATGTTTCTCTGTGGGGCATACCAGGAGAGGCGGTCCCGTAGGTACGAGGGTCCTAGGCCGTATAGGGCTTTAAAGGTTAAAACCAGCACCTTAAACCTGATCCTGTACTCCACCGGGAGCCAGTGCAGCTGGTATAGTACTGGATGAATGTGATCTCGCAGCGAAGACCCCGTAAGGAGTCTCGCCGCGGCATTCTGCACCCGCTGGAGTTTCTGGGTCAGTCTCAAGGGCAGCCCCACGTAGAGCGAGTTACAATAATCCAGTCTGGAGGTGACCGTCGCATGGATCACAGTGGCTAGGTCAGGGCGAGAGAGATAAGGGGCCAACTGCTTAGCTTGGCGGAGATGGAAAAATGCCGCCTTTGTTATAGCTGTAATCTGCGCCTCCATAGAGAGGGAGGTATCGAAGATTACACCCAAACTCTTAACGGACGGTGCTGGCACTAATTGCACCCTCGCAAGAGATGGGAGTTGCCCCCTCGATCCCATATCGTCCCGCCCCAGCCAGAGGACCTCTGTCTTCGAAGGATTTAACTTCAACCGGCTCCCACGTAACCATCCAGCCACAGCTTCCAGACATCTGGTCAGTGTGTCTGGGGCCGAGTTAGGATGGCCATCCATCAACAGATAGAGTTGGGTGTCATCAGCATACTGATGGCAACCCAGCCCAAAACTCCGGACAAGCTGGGCGAGGGGGCGCATAAAGATGTTAAAAAGCATCGGGGAGAGAATCGCACCCTGAGGCACTCCACACACCAAGGAGTGACGCGATGACAATTCCCCCCCAAGCGCCACCCTCTGTCCCCGATCAGAGAGAAACGCTTCGGCAGCACATATACTAAAATTGGAACGATACAGAGAAGATTAGCATGGCCCCTGCGCAAAATGAACCAAGAGATTGAATGGAAGATAAGTCAAATGAAGCAAAAGACTTTTGAATCAGCAAATAAATGTGGCAAACTTTTGGCATGGCAACTGAAGAAAAGGCAGAAACTAAATACAGTTACAAGCCTGGAGGTGGATGGAAAGAATATATCTAAACCCAATGAAATTAGAAATTGCTTTTTAAGTTATTTCAAAAAACTTTACACTCAAGGCCCGCAAAATGAAGAAGATATAGACAAATTCCTTGGAAAATATGGACTACAAAATATCTCTCATCAAAGTAAGATGGACTTGAACCAGAGAATATCAGAACAAGAGATAGAGGCTGCCATTCAGAATATGCAATTGGGCAAATCTCCGGGACCAGATGGACTGACTTCTAGATACTACAAATCGTTGAAGGAATGGTTGACTCAACCATTAAGAGAAGTTTGTAATGAGATCCTCGAAGGAAAAAGGGCACCTGAATCGTGGAAAGAGGCATATATTTCACTCATACCAAAGTCAGAGACTGAAAAGACCCAACTCAAGAACTACCGCCCAATATCACTGCTTAATGTGGATTACAAAATTTTTGCAGATATTTTGGCAAAAAGACTCAAAAGAGTTTTGGTGGAGATGATTCATAAGGACCAAGCAGGCTTTCTCCCTAAAAGACACCTGGCAGACAATGTAAGGAATGTAATAGACATTCTGGAAAAGCTAGAGGTGAATATAAACACTAAAGCAGTATTGATCTTTGTGGATGCGGAGAAAGCCTTCGACAATATTTCTTGGAGTTTTATGAAGAAGAATCTTCATGGGATGGGGGTAGGCCGGGGTTTTGAGAATGGTATGGCTGCAATATATTCTGAACAAAAAGCCAAACTGATTGTAAATAATGTCGTGACTGAGGAGCTTAAGATAGAAAAAGGAACACGACAGGGGTGCCCGATTTCCCCATTACTTTTTATTTCAGTTCTGGAGGTGTTGCTGAACATGATAAGAAATGACCAGCAGGTCAAAGGTGTGCAGGTCGGAGCTAAACATTATAAGTTAAGAGCGTTCGCAGATGACCTAGTATTGACCTTGCAAGAGCCAAACACTAGTACGAAAAAGGTATTAGAAATAATACAACAGTTTGGCCAGGTAGCTGGATTTAAGTTGAACAAGCAAAAAACCAAAGTTTTAGGGAAAAACCTAACAGATATGGAAAAGGAGAAATTTCAAGAGGAAACAGGTTTGACTGTGGTCAAGAAGGTCAAATATCTAGGGGTTTATCTAACATCTAAGAATCAGAATTTGTATAAGGACAATTATGAAAAATGTTGGTCAGAAATTAAAAAAGATTTAGAAATATGGTCAAATTTGAAACTGTCAATGTTAGGCCGAATTGCAGTAATTAAAATGAATGTATTGCCTAGAATGCTATTTTTGTTTCAGACCTTGCAGATTATTGATAAGATGGAATGTTTTAAGAGGTGGCACAAAGATATCTCGAAATTTGTCTGGCAGGGCAAAAAGCCCCGAATTAAATTTAAAATATTGACAGATGCTAAAGAAAGAGGGGGTTTTGCCCTGCCGGACTTAAAATTGTACTATGAGGCAGCAGCTTTTTGCTGGCTCAGAGAATGGATGCTCCTCGAGAACACAGACATCTTGGATCTGGAAGGTTTCAATAATGCTTTTGGTTGGCATGCGTATCTTTGGTATGATAAAGTTAACAGTGCCTTTAAAAACCACATTGTCAGAAAAGCATTGTTTAATGTTTGGATACGATATAAAGATTTATTGGAAAACAAAACCCCTAGATGGGTGTCACCAGTGGAGGCTAAAGCAGTGAAAAAACTCAATATGGAGGTCGGATGGCCGAAGTATTGGGAAATTTTAGAACAGGATGGAGATAAGTTCAAACTACAAAGTCAGGAGAAATTGAAGCATAAAGTAGAAAATTGGTTCCAATATCGCCAAATAATGGAATTTTTCAAACAGGACAAGAAAGTCGGTTTCCAGGTGGAAAAATCAAAATTAGAAACCGAACTGTTAGAACCCAATACTAAGAATTTATCTAGAATGTACAACCTGCTGTTGAAATGGAACATACAGGATGAAACAGTTAAATCGGCTATGATTAAGTGGGCTCAGGATGTTGGACATAACATTATGTCAGCTGACTGGGAATGGTTATGGAACACCGGTATAAAATTTACGGCATGTAATGCCTTAAAGGAAAACATTATGAAAATGGTATACAGGTGGTACATGACCCCAGTCAAGCTGGCAAAAATCTATCATTTGCCCGATAATAAATGTTGGAAGTGTAAAGAGACTGAAGGTACCTTTTATCACCTTTGGTGGACATGCCCGAAGATTAAGGCCTTCTGGGAAATGATCTATAATGAAATGAAAAAGGTACTTAAATGTACTTTTTCTAAAAAACCAGAGGCCTTCCTCTTGGGCATTGTCGGCCAATTGGTGACAAAGAAAGATAGAGCCTTTTTCATGTATGCCACAGCAGCAGCAAGAATACTTATCGCAAAGTATTGGAAGACACAAGATCTACCCACTCTGGAAGAATGGCAGATGAAAGTGATGGACTACATGACACTGGCTGAGATGACAGGCAGAATCCGTGACCAACGAAAAGAGACGGTGGAAGAAGAATGGAGAAAATTTAAAAGCTATCTTAAGGACTACTATAAACTTATTGAATGTTAAAATGTCGTGGTTTCCAGAAACAAAGGGGTACAGGGACATAAGGTCAGGGTGTAAGAGAGGACTAAGATGATAGAGATCGGAAAGTAATAATTGGGAGTTGCTAGTTGAACTATGGACATTGGGATGCAGAGAGGGGGGGTATGGGGAAGTCCTAGAAAAGAGGTTTATGAAAATATGTTTGAAACTATACGTGTATGTTTGTCTTTTTTAATGTTTGTCTGTTTTTCTTAAAAATGTTGTAAAACCAATAAAAATTTTATAAAAAAAAAAAAAAAAACAGAGAGAAACGAGCGCAGCCATTGAAGGACTGTGCCCTGGATCCCCACGTCGGCAAGGCGGTGGTCCAGGAGTTCGTGATCGACCATGTCAAAGGCTGCTGACAGATCTAGAAGAATCAGCAGCCCCGACCCGCCTCGATCCAGCTGTCTGCGGAGATCATCTGTTAGGGCGACCAGAGCCGTCTCGGTCCCATGGCCAGCACGGAAGCCGGACTGGAATGGATCCAAAGCAGATGTTTCATCCAGGAACCTACCAAGCTGTTCAGCAACCGCTCTCTCAATCACCTTACCCAGGAATGGAAGATTCGAGACCGGGCGGTAATTGGATAGATCTAAAGGATCTAATGATGTTTTCTTTAAGAGCGGACGCACCACCGCCTCCTTCAGTTCCCCTGGGAATATCCCGGTGCCAAGGGACAAATTGATGATATCCCCCAGGGGGGCCCGCACCTCGTCTGGACACGCTCTAATCAGCCATGACGGGCACGGGTCAAGAGGACAGGTGGTGGGCTTTCCAGCTTGGAGGAATCTGTCCACATCGGCTGGAGATATCCGGTCAAAGTGGTCCAATACTGGACCCGAGGACAGTCGAGGGGCCTCCAGTTCCTTTATTGTATCCAAATTGGCAGGGAGGTCATGGCGGAGCAACAGGACCTTCTCCGCAAAAAAGCTCGCAAATGCCTCACAGCTGTGTGTCAGATTGTTATTTAAATTTGGCTGTCCTTCAAGGGACGTTAAAGACCGAATTATACTAAATAATTGCGCCGGGCGAGAGCTAGCGGATGCAATGGAGGCCGAGAAGTAAGACTTCTTAGCGGCCTTCACTGCCATCTCATAGGTTTTCATAAAAACCCTATAAGATGTTCTTGAGGCTCTGTCACGGGCACCCCGCCATACTCGCTCTAGCCGTCTGAGGTCCCGCTTCATTTTCCGAAGCTCCTCGGTAAACCAGGGGGCCCGGTTTCTGCGGGGTCGCAGAGGGCGCTTAGGTGCGATCTCATCGATGGCTGCCAGGAGCTGGGTATTCCAGCCCTCAACAAGCTCAGTCAATGAGTCGCCAGGGGGAGCAAGGTCCCGCAAGGCCTGACGGAATCTATTAGGGTCCATCAGCCTCCGCGGGCGAGCCCAAATTGGCTCGCCACCTAAGCGGGGTGGGGGTGGAAAATCAATCCTGGCTTTCAGTGCGTAGTGATCAGACCATGGCACCTTCATCGAGGGAGACATGATCACATCTATACCGGCGCCAAAGATCAAATCCAGCGTGTGGCCTGCTTGATGTGTGGGGCCCGAAACAAACTGGGAGAGCCCTAGTGTCGCCATGGAAGACACCAGGTCCAGAGCCTGTGAGGAGGGAGTGGCATCAGCATGGATGTTGAAGTCCCCCAGTACCAATAGGTTGGGGAACTCCAAGGCCCAGCCGGCCACCGCCTCCAACAGGCCTGACAGGGTGGCTGCTGGTGCGCTAGGTGGCCGGTACACCAGCCAGACAGCCAAGCTCACCTCGGAGCCCCACACTAGGCCAACACATTCAATGCCGGGGATCGATGGCGATGGCAGAGCCCTGAAAGAACAGTCTTCTCGGATTAATAATGCCACCCCTCCCCCCCGGCCCACAGTCCGTGACTGGTGGAGGACGGAGAAACCCGGGGGCGCCATCTCTCGTAAGGTAACAGTTTCCCCTTCGCGCACCCAGGTCTCCGTCACACAAGCCAGGTCAACCCCCTGCGAGGTGAAGAAGTCTCGCAGGGTGGCGGTTTTTTTGCCTATAGACCTGGCATTGCACAACACCAGTGACGGAGGTGAGTAATCCTTGCTCACCCTACCTTCGTCCCTCGGGATGGGGCGCAGATTGGAAGGGGTACGAGCATATCCATATCTCGATCCCCTTCGCCTATGACATCTGCCCCCACCGCCATACCTCCCTCGCCCCACTACGGTAGCAATCCCAAGCCTCATACTAACCTCCATTTACAGAACAGAAACAAGTCAAATCAAAAACAATTGTACCAACACAACAAATCCCCACCCCACTCAATAGCCAACCCCAAACCAAACTAAAACAGAACAAAATGGAAATACATCAATAAAAACCACCGTTCACGGTGGGACAACAAAGTAAAAAATAAAAATTCCTATAAAACATTTTAAAATATATAAAAACATATTAAGCATTTGCCGCGGCAACATCAGTGTCCTTAAAACAGTAGCGGTGGCGAGTGTGGGCCCCGCCCCCTAGGCCTGGAGGAGTGTGCCTACAGGAGGGACCGGCCTTCCTCAACCCCCACGGTGGAGCCGCAGCAATGGTGTCCCAGTGCCTCATGAGGCCTCTTAAGCTGTGGCAGTGGTGAGTCAGTCTGGCCCCGCCCCCTGGGCCTGGTGGGATCAGCCTGAGGAGGGAGCGGCCTTCCCAACTCACAGTGCAGCAGCAGCAGTGGTGTTCCGGTGCCTCATGAGGCCTCTTAAGCTGTGGCAGTGGTGAGTCAGTCTGGCCCCGCCCCCTGGGCCTGGTGGAATCAGCCTGAGGAGGGAGCGGCCTTCCCAACTCACAGTGCAGCAGCAGCAGCAGTGGTGTTCCGGTGCCTCGTGCGGCCTCTTAAGCTGTGGCAGTGGTGAGTCAGTCTGGCCCCGCCCCCTGGGCCTGGTGGAATCAGCCTGAGGAGGGAGCGGCCTTCCCAACTCACAGTGCAGCAGCAGCAGCAGTGGTGTTCCGGTGCCTCGTGCGGCCTCTTAAGCTGTGGCAGTGGTGAGTCAGTCTGGCCCCGCCCCCTGGGCCTGGTGGAATCAGCCTGAGGAGGGAGCGGCCTTCCCAACTCACAGTGCAGCAGCAGCAGTGGTGTTCCGGTGCCTCATGAGGCCTCTTAAGCTGTGGCAGTGGTGAGTCAGTCTGGCCCCGCCCCCTGGGCCTGGTGGAATCAGCCTGAGGAGGGAGCGGCCTTCCCAACTCACAGTGCAGCAGCAGCACTGGTCCTTAATTTCATCTGTTTCTCTTTAAGTTCAGTCATAACAAGTGTCAGCTTGTGTTCATCAAATTGTTCTTGTATGGATGGGACTCTCTCTCTCTCCAGTTGAATTACTTTAACTTCAGCAGCAAGGGTTTTCCCCTTAACTTCATCCGCGGTTTGCCATATTTCCTGTATCAATTTCTGGGTGATTTCTGTATTGGTATTCACCTTTTGTCCCAGGTTATTTAAACTTTCTATAGTTAAGTCATTTTTAATATTTGCAGCATCCACTTTCATATTTATCACATCCATTTTCTTGTGAAGCTGTTCCAGCGAGTCATTTATTTTCACTAATACAACCGCTAAAGCCTCTTCTGGCGACATTCCGTCTTTCCAATCTGCCATAACACTCAATAGATTCAAGGTCAATCTCACAGTCTCACGGTTTTTATCTTACAGCTGGAAATTTCCCAGCCCAGATCTTATGTAGCCACCAGTTTCAAGAACTTCCACTAGAGGGAAACAGTTTCTGTTTGTATTGATAAATAATATCCTCTTATAGGCACAGTTCAAACGAACCATAACTAGTTTCAATTTTTGGTTACTTTCACTGCTGGAGACAGTAGAAACAATGTATCTTCTCTTATACTAGCAGTCAATGAACGACCCAAACGCTGTCAATAAACATCCCACCAAACGTCAGTCCTACTAGCAGCCCATTCCCAGGGTCAGAACAGCCTCTCTTTGGACTCTTCCGCAGGCAGACTCAGTCCACAACTTCCCTCCCCCTCTTCTCCTGCCTCCAAGGGGGGGGGGTTATATTCTTTACTTATGTAAATTTGGTCTTTTACAAAAAGCTTTCCGAGACTTCAGCTTGCAGCCTCAATTGCTTCAGTCTATTTACAAAAGGGGAAGGCGGACTTCCTGTATTGAACCTTCCCCGTTTTGATGCCAAATTAGACATTTTAAGAATCCAATTTTCCTGATTAAGCTCTACTACAATTAGAGTCCAATTGTCCACAGGAAAAAGTCAGCGCTCTCCGACAACAGCTATGCGGCTTTGCTCCGTGGAAGAAGCAGATGATTCGAAGCACCGCGCTGCTCAACCCACGTTGCTCCGGATCCCCGAAAACGGGTTTCCCCGCAAGTGGGGGAGGCGCAAAAGGTGCCTGCCAAATCCCATGCTCACAGGCTTCTCCCGCCTGTGATTTTTAACGGGTCTCCGCCTTCGCTGTGGCGGCCAGACCCAGATTTCCACAGAGCTGATTCCTCCCGATCAGAGGAATTCAGCCATTGCCGGAGGCGCCTCCCCGGAAGTCTCCTTTGTGGCATGTATTTAACCCTCTGGCAGGAACTCAGTGGATATGATGCAATGCAAACTATCCTAGTAAGTTCACACCTAAGACTCTTGTTAGATGATGATAAATTATGTCCAGCCTGGACCCTTCATGGAAAGCCCTTTTCTAGATGCTGGGTAAGGTTCGCTCATAGGTTTGTCCTCTCACTGGCTATACATTGCACACCCATTTTGTTCAGTTGCTGGGATCACTCCAGAAGGGATGGAAATGAATAAAATACATACCAAGAGTTTGCTATGTTAGAAACGGAGGTGTCAGAATGGTCCAAACAATGACAATTGTCCTATATGCCAGAAATGGTTAGTAAATTTGAAATAATTACAGAATTGTAATTGTGTGGTGGTGGTGGTGGTGTTTATTACTAGCAACAGCAGTAGTAGCAGCCGCAGGAATGTGGCTTGCGGAGGTGAGGACTTTATCTTTTACGTGTTGCTGCTTGTCAAAGAGAAATAATAACTTACTTAGGAGAGTGCTTCCTTCTCCTGGGTCTCTTCATGGCCTCTAACGCTGACCAATAGCAACACTATCCATCAGGGCAGCAAGGGCACACAGAGATGTTTCCTCCCCTGGCGAAATTTGCTGCCCTAAGCCCTAGCCAGATCACCTTTCACAAGAGTTGGAAGGCCGGTTATTTGTACTGGCTTTTGGAGTGGTAGAGCGTTAGATAAGGATGATATTTCAACTCTTGTGTATGAGCTTTTAACTGGACGTTTCTGATTTGTTCAAAACTTATTGAAATCCTGCGGTTTAGGCGGGTTGTGAATTTGCAGCACTGACCCAAGCACGCTTACTCTGAAGGGGGACTTGCTGGTTTAGCAGGGCTCACTCTCTCTGACTAAGTGTGCATGGAACTGCAGCCTTAAATAAGCAATTAATAGCACACGGCTGTCCGGCGAGAACAGGGTGGGAGAGATGCTTCCTGTTGTCTTGGAAAAAAAGCTGTGTATCTCTTAAAGCAAGAACAATGTGATATGGCTGCACCCAACAGGTATGGTTCACAAACAGACTCCTTTGCATATATTTGTTTGGTTTGCCTTGAATGTTAAATTACATGTGTCTGAACTATCTGTCCCTGGGGCTGACAGTGTGGTGGTATTGTTCCTAACAGCAGATGTAATGTGGGGTGATTGATCCCTCCATTTAGGAAACAGAATGCCTTTTGAAGTCAAGAACAGATGAAAGGGCTTAATGATTGACAGCAATTTATGCTGCCTTTGTTTTTAATTCTTTGACTCCTGACACTTTAAGACAGGACTTTAGAAAAGAAGGATGCCGTATCCTAGGGATACCGCTCTATTCATAATGGAGAAATCTCGAAGTAGCAGTACAAACTGATACCCAGATCTCAAATATATTAGGTTTTTATTTAAATATGGGGTGCAGAGGTTTGTGGGCATGCTGTTTTTGTTATTAAATCATTATGCACCTACCTCGGGGGTGGAAGGGAGGGGGAAAGCTAGCAATCTAACCAGAATAAACATTCTTCACTCTCCATAGTGTAAGGCTGCTATATTAAAAATTCTTCAAATAGATGACCCTGACAGGTGTTTTATTTGAGCAAAGAAAACAATAAATAGTAATATAATCCCTGTGGAGCTGGCATAGGGCTGTGTGGGAAATGCATAATTTCCCTTACTAAGTGTTAGAAGGTGCACAAATTTAATTTTGTTGTATTTATCCTTAAATTCAAAGCATTCTGCGAGCTAAATACAATTAAGTATCATAACTTGGTATGGGATTTTGTATCCTCCCAACCTTTTCTGGTTTACTTGTGATTTTTCTCACATCCTTGAAATCCTAAGCATGTTTACTTTGTCCACTGTATTCAGAGGGGCTTACTCGCAAATAAACATGTATATTATTGAAGCCTCGGTTGTGATTAGATGTAAAACTACATAACCATTGCCATTCTTTTTCTCTTAAGAGTAAGTTCTGTAGTGAGTGGGGGGAATCAGGAAACATCAGATGCAAAAGAACGTGTTTGGTGTATAGCATAATAAGATTTTGTATCCTATAGATCTTTAGAGTTTCAGAGCTGTAGAAAACAACTATACTGTTGCACGCACCTGTCTCGTGAGTGGTGAGAGACTCCAGATTCCAGGCCTTACTCAGGATTCAGTTTCCTTGGAATGACGGTTGATGGAGACAGTAATGTATTTAGCATATATCCTTCCTAGGATAACACAGCGTCCATCCAGGTGAGGTGGTAAAAGGCCCACCTGTCTCCTAGAAGCAGTTCCAGTTGTCAGTGTGGCTCATACTTTTAAGAGGCTGATGAAGGTACTTAGCTGGGCCTAGCTAGAGCCCTTAGCCTCACAAAGAAACTGGTCTGCCCAGTTCAGCAGGTTCTTCTACTACAACAGGGTTTCCCAAACTTGGGTCTCAGTCTGCTTTTGGACTATGACTCTCATCAT
The DNA here is from genome assembly GCF_964188305.1 of Podarcis bocagei. Classification (NCBI taxonomy): domain Eukaryota; kingdom Metazoa; phylum Chordata; class Lepidosauria; order Squamata; family Lacertidae; genus Podarcis; species Podarcis bocagei. The sequence goes on along the minus strand of NC_138137.1, from coordinate 17,650,895 downwards.
CCCTGATCACTGGTCCTGGTAACTAGGGATAATGGGAGTTGTAGTCCAACAACAGCCGGAGACCCAAGTTTGAAAAACCCTGTACTAGATTATAAACATCACAGATACAAAATAACAGGCCTGGAAGGGGATGCACAGATATCATCCATCCCAAGCCTCTAATCCTGTAACAATACTTTGCAGTCATTAACTTAAAGAAGTTCATGGAAAGAAAATGTATTGGCTCGTAATCTGGTGAACCGGGTTCGCTTCCCCGCTCCTCCACATGCAGCTGCTGGGTGACCTTGGCTAGTCACACTTCTCTGAAGTCTCTCGGCCGCACTCACCTCACAGAGTGTTTGTTGTGGGGGAGGAAGGGAAAGGAGATTGTGAGCCACTTTGAGACTCCTTAAGGGGAGTGAAAGGTGGGATATCAAGTCCAAACTCCTCCTCCTCCTCCTCCTCTTCTTCCTCACCTGTACTCCCAGAAAGCTTCTCTAGTGATTTGGGTGGTCCTCCTGAACATTGTGGGATAGGACACAGGAGGCTGCTAAGGATGGGGGGAAATCTCCCCAAATCAGGCTCTCCCAGAATGAAAGGATAGGATAAGAAACATTCTTTCCAATGATACCCTTCATCTCACTTATCATAGCATCCTAGGCATTATTATTTTTATCAGCCGTTGGATATTTAATATATATGATTTCAAGTTAGTCCCTTTCTACTATCTGTTGTTGATACGTTTAAAATATTACTTTTCACTTGTGGGTGGCTATACAAGCTGGCAACCAGTTCCTAGACATTCAGTTAAAATTGCTTTGTGCTAGTTTACCTGCTGTTTAAAGGAAGGAGCCCTTTTGTGACTCTGCGTTCTCTAATAGATTTGATTCTGGAGCGATCTATTGCTTCGCCTTTTAATACCCTGAAACAGCAATGTCAATAATGAGCACCTGCCCCATGTTCTTGCATACATCATAAGATGCTTATTTGACTATTTTTAAAACACAATAGTCACTGCATTGGGGATATATATATATATATATATATATATATATATATATATATATATATATTTGCTTTCGTAGATTTTCACGGGTACAGGAATGTAGGTTTTGGTGTCTTCGGGTGTCTTCCCGTGTAAGAGTTGGGGTGTCTAGGCGACGTTTCGACGAGGTCTCACTCGTCATCTTCAGGCTGGTGCTTTCGGCTTCTTGTTACTAGAACAGAGCTCTGTTCTAGTAACAAGAAGCCGAAAGCACCAGCCTGAAGATGACGAGTGAGACCTCGTCGAAACGTCGCCTAGACACCCCAACTCTTACACGGGAAGACACCCGAAGACACCAAAACCTACATATATATATATATATATAGTATCAAGTGGCTGAGAGTGAAATTGCAGCCGAATCTGCCTATATCACCAATGTCACCATTGTGCTATATTATGCTTCTCTATTAATGCATCACATGAGCTCTCTGCATTTTATGCAGGTTCCAAGACTGTTCCAGGAGAGAGAGAGGTGCTGTTTTCTGCAACAGTGCTGTTTTCCTTGTTCATTGGCTAGGCTGCTTATAGAGTCATAGAATTGTAGAGGTGGAAAAGACCACAAGGGCCATGTAGTCCTACCCACCTCTGACCCCGAGGTTAAGAGTCTCAAGCTGTACCAACTGAGCTATCCCAGGAGTCAACCATCCTTTTATTACATCTTGGTGTAACCAGGAGACTGTGCGCTGTATCAACTACACAGAGCACTAGAGCAGATCTGTGTCCTCCCCTAATCCTAGCATTCTGAGAATTGTCAGGGTAGGCCTACCAGAGGCCAGTGAGGTTCGAGGCCACTGGCACTGCTGGGACAGGGCAAGCCCAAAAGCATCAACTAAGAGTCTGAAAAGCTAGAGGCAAACCATGCGGACTAAGAGAAGCTGGTGGCAGTGAATGAAAAACGTTTAATTTTGGATTGCCAAAAGCCCCCACCCCCACTCCCCCAAAACACAGTTTTGTTAGCTGACTTGACTGTTTGGCCATGCAATTTCCATGTTAAGGATGCAGTCTTTCAACACAGACACCAAAGTTGTGTCTCTTAGCACTGTTCATTCTACTTCAGCTATCACAGCTGCACTCTCTGCAATTGCTGCAACACAACACCTGTGCAGGAGATGGGCAATCAGTCATTAGATAATTCTCAGAGAGTGGGCAATCAGTCATTAAGAGCCCTTGACAGATGATGGTCTGGAGGGACATTTCTCATGCCCGGTAATGGGTGGAGAAAACACACAGGAATTTACTATTTTTAATCTGGATTTTTGTCTTGGTATTTGATCTCTAACTTCAGCTCTCCATTGAAGTCCTTCTAGCGGAAGGAAGGAGTCATGTTGGAACTGACTGCTAGCTAGCAATAAGCGTAAATTAACACCATGATGACTAAAGGCAAAATATTTATTTTCTCTGAATCATTTGTTTCATGTTGAATGTAATTATGCATTTTTAAAGTCTTTCACCTCAGGCATTAATACATGCATATGTTATTAATCAGCACACAAACAACCTATCATCTGTGCTGTAGTAAGTGTGAGGGCACTTCAGATGTGCCAGAAATGCTGTTTATAAAGAAATGTGGCAGTGTGTACAGAACAGTGTTTAGCAGAAGTAGATTTGGATGCAGATTGAATCCCAACATTTCACAGTGGGCTTCCACACCCCAAACGGCAAAAGAAAGGTGCAAACAGCAGATAGATATTGAGGGGTCAAGGATCCAGGTTTGAGGATGTTAGTCCGCCATCTTCACTTAATCCCCAATGCTGCTCTCATTCATTTTTACCGGATTCCCTATCAACACTGGAGCCCCCCATTACAATTGCCAACCAATTATTTTCTGGCTGGACCACACAGTTTTCTTGCCCATTGCAACATTGGCACTTTTTTTAGAAATGCAAAATGTGTGTATTAGTCTCTCTTAATCTTGGATTTCTATAAAATAGGTTTGTGGTGGTTTAAAATATAAAGAAAAAAGTATAAAATAAGATGTGATCATAACAGTAATAAAAATTATGCTAGCAAACACAGGTCAAACAGCTATTTGTAGTAGTTTCCTTCCCATCTCCAGGGACAGTTCCGGAGAATAGCATTGAGCGACTTCTGCTTAGTCCTAGGAGAAGCACCTTGGGGGGTCCCTTGGGTTATTATGGGATTTGGAACCAAGTGTCTTCAATATGCTGATGACACCTAGCTATATCTCTCAATTATCAGGAGATGAGATGCCACCACAGAAAATTTGTCTTGCGCATGTGCGTGCGCGTCCACACACACACACATATATAATTGTGTTCATGAAATACACGCATGCCCACTTTCAGCAGAATTGGAGTAGGGGAGGCAACTTCACCCTTCTTTCTCGTGTAGATAGATTTAAATTGTCTTGGAAGTAGGTAGATATGCCTTCTGGATAGGGATAGGGCTTGCCATCTGTGCCTGTTCGTCTTTCCAATCACGTTATTGTTACTCAAAGTTGTGTTTAACATTTCATGAAATTGGTACAATATCTCAGCCTGGCCTGGCAGTTTGCAAAAAACAAAACAAAAACCACCCCAAACACTGTTTATAATTCTCCTTTCAGGGTTGTGATTTCACTTATGTAATGGGTATTGCTATTTACAGTATTGCTACTCTTTTGAGTGCCCAACATCAAGTATTTATTTGTTATATTATTATTATTATTATTATTATTATTATTATTATTATTATTATTATTATTAGAATTTTATATACCACCCTATACCTGGAGATTTCAGGGCAGTTCACAGAACAAAATCAAAATATAAAGCCACAAAATATATAATCAAAAGAAAAACAATAACCCAATAACACCCCCCCAAAAAAAACGCATTTTAAAAGGGCATCGGATTTGCATGTCCCCAGGGTTACTGCAATTAGTCTGTCTAGGCATTTATATAATAATGGGTGATTGTTCTGTGTCTTGGAAAGACTGTGGAGGCAGGGGATGGGAAGGAGAGCTAGACTTCTTTTATTAAAACAACAAAAACCTTAGAAAGGATTAGTTGTTTGGGGGGGAATGGGAGCAGAATTCCATATACAAGCCCCAGAAGTAATGGAACCTCTTTCTAACAAACTGTACTAGACTACAGGTCTGCTCTGCACCTTATTTCCTTGGGATAGGAAACTAAACAAAAAGATTTGAAATCATTCTCTGTGTGTGAATGACGCACAGCATCAGGCAGCAAGACATTCCCCTCTCGTCAGAGAGGAAAATATAACAGATCACAACAGATCCAGTCGTCTCCCTCACCAGCCCTTTGCTTTCTCCTTGCAAAGCTGTGAACAGCCACAGGCAAAGGAGAAGCTAGCAATTGCTGCAAAATGATGAGAAAGGAGCCACATTTTGAAAATTGACCAAGTGGATTTAAAGCAGGGGAAGAAACATGTCAGATGTACTGGAGCTTTCTAAAAATCTTCACTGATTTTGAAATCTTGAGGATTCTTCTCCCTGAAGTATTTGCAGTTAGAACACGCTTCCCTCAGTGGTGCGTAGTTGTGATCGAGAGAAGAAAGTCTTGATCACTTTTTCATAACTTTTTGAAGGCACTGGTCGCGGACATTTAATTTCCAGAACTTCTTCCATGCTAAGGTAGTTATTTAAACCACAATTTGAGACGGACAGTTTACAAGCATTACAAGATAGGTTTACCCAGTGCTATTTTTCTAGAAAAAGAGATGCTGGAACTCACCTTATAATGTCAATGGTGCCCACCTGAGAGGTGCCGGAACTGAGTTTCTGCAAGTTCTGGGTTGTTGTTTTTTTAAAAAGCCCTGGGTTTACAGGCATTTCCCATTGCAGAATTTCTGAGACATTGTGTTGCCTAGGCCACCATTACCCTACCTGGAAAGTGTAAGTAAAAAGAAAGCTAAAGGCTTTTGACCAGATAATTGGAATATGAAATAGAAAGGTTGTGCAACACTTCTAAATCAAAGGAATGAGAAGAAAACTTGCAGAGGACCTGATTTTGGAATGCACTCTTAAGTTTTCAACCCATGAATGAGATATTACTGTTTCTGTGAGTTCTTTTGAGGCCCTATCGCTCTTTCTGCCTCAGTTTTGTTATTCTGTGAGGCCACGTGTGGTTCAGTTACTAATTATGTTTACATTAATATCCTGACTTTTCTCCGAGGAACACAAGGCGAACTAGATTATTTCTCCTTCCCCATTTTACTCTCACGTAGGAAGAGAGCTGGTTTAACACTGTGAGAACACAAAACTGGACTAAACGGCCCATTGGCCTGAATCAACAGGCTGCTCCAATGTTCTTAGAGAGTGTTTGACCCATGGTCACCCAGCGAGCTTTGCATTAATCCTGCTGTGACCCTAAACCACTGACTACACTACAGTGTTTCTCTTTAGGGCAGTGTGATGTTAGGGCTGCCGGTGAAATCAGTGTAAAATATAGAGGTTTCCGATACAGTAGCAGCAACCCTGAAATGTATTCTTGGTGTTGGAATAATGCTTAGCATTTAATATGTAGCACTTTTCATAAGCTTCCAAAAGTGCTTCATTTGCATTATATCAGTAATTCTTACAAGAAGCCTAGGCTGGCATTATCCTATATTGCAGATTATAGTTGAGAATGAGAGGCAGTGCACCCCTAGACTTCTGAGCTATTTGGAATTTCGTGGCACATAATTAGTTCTCTTTTCTCAGCTCTGAAGGGCGTTTTGTGTCCATGCTTGTGGTATAGCTGTTGGCTCCCACACCACTCTATGGCAACCTTCCTTTCCCCACATACCTATAGCAGTTCCCTTCTTCATATCTCTTTTTCATCATGCTCCCCACCTCCCCAATTCAGCTGCCCCTCACCTGATGAGTTTGGTAACAGCCATTTTTACTTTTGGGAAGCTCCAGAACTTACCTCTTTCTTTCTTTCTTTCTTTCTTTCTTTCTTGGTTTTCACATATTATATTACCATACAAATGTACCAAAGCCAACACCATGTCCTCCCCATCGCACCATACATTTACATTTGTATTTCCTCAATCCATCATATTATTCTTTTCTCCCACTTCCCTCTGCCCCCACTCAGATTTCCTCCACATTATACAATTTACAGTGGTACCTTGGGTTACATACGCTTCAGGTTACATACGCTTCAGGTTACAGACTCCGCTAACCCAGAAATATTACCTCAGGTTAAGAACTTTGCTTCAGGATGAGAACAGAAATCGTGCTCCGGTGGCACGGCGGCAGCAGGAGGCCCCATTAGCTAAAGTGGTGCTTCAGCTTAAGAACATTTTCAGGTTAAGAACGGATCTCCGGAGGATGTGAGGGCGATCTGGCTGCGACATCTGTCACCCCATTGATCGCCAGGGTTGATTCGGCTGATCTGGCTGGCTAGGCGGGTGTCCCCTTCCTCCCTCACCGCTCCATGTGCGTCCCTCCCGAAGCTGCGCGCTCGGTGGAAGAGGACGACCATCCCAGATAGAAGGAGTGTACCGTTCTTCGGTCAAGGGTATACGATAGCTGCGCTCCCCTGCTAGAACCTCCAAACAAGCTCAAGAACGGATCTCCGGAATGAATTAAGTACTTAACCCGAGGTACCACTGTACATACAATAATCTTTGTATTCAACAGTCTTCTCAAATCATCTATACAGTGGTACCTCAGGTTACATACACTTAAGGTTACATACGCTTCAGGTTACAGACTCCGCTAACCCAGAAATAGTACCTCGGGTTAAGAACTTTGCTTCAGGATGAGAACAGAAATCATGCTCTGGCGGCGCGGCGGCAGCAGGAGGCCCCATTAGCTAAAGTGGTGCTTCAGCTTAAGAACAGTTTCAGGTTAAGAACAGATCTCCGGAACAAATTAAGTACTTAACCTGAGGTACCACTGTATATTCTTATTATCTTTCCTTGCTAATTTTTCTTCCATCCAGTACTTCACATTTTAATCTAGCTCCAGAACTTCCTTCTGCAGAATAGACCTGCACAACTGGCCCTTACTTCAACCCACATTAATTAAAACCGGAACATTGAAACCTCGTAACTTGAGAAAGGCACATCAGATATTCCCCAGAATAGATGGGAGACCTTTGCAGCATCCGGGGAGTTTTCTACCTTTTCTAAACCCACCCAAAGGGGAAACTTGAAAGACGTCGGGGGTTTGCGGGGAGATGCCGCGAACAGCTTTCTCGCTGATCAAAGCATGCTTCTGAAACTACGCTAACTCTTGATTTTCCTCTCTCTGAAATCTGGCCAGCTTGCACCCTTCACAAAGTAGATTTCCCACACAGAATTTCATAATGATAGGGGTAATGCCTTGATTTAACTAACGATGAATAGGATTTTCAGTTTTTTATTATGGCCACATGTGGGGAAGGTGGGATAATCTTCGCAGCCAGGAGAATAACAGAGAGATTTCTCTCCCCCACCCCACTCCCCACCACCTCACTTGGGGCTCACAGAAAGATGAAGTGCTCTTCACATTAATGATAACAAGCGCTGAGACAACTGATTCCTTGCCCTTCACAAGGAAGGATGACAGCTAAGGAAGCAGCCTCTCTCTTGGGGTGCCGAGTTTCAAATGTTCATGGAGCAGAACAGGTTGTTTTGTAACTTTGAAGGTGATTTACTTATTACTGGCAAAGGCAGAAAATTAAATTACACACTCTAACCAAGAGATCAATGTTAACTAAATTGTCGAGGCTCTCTTTGCGTATGGCGGTGTTGGCAAATTCTGCTCATTCTGCTTGGGCTATTAGCATTTTCTTTTTACATTCTTCCCTTGTTTCCAAAGACAAGAAGTTGCCTGAGAGGTTGGGTACAAGTTCTGCCTCAGTGATTCATTAAAACAGAGCTGAAGGAACGGAAGTCGGTGCTTTTCTGTGGGGTGGGGTGGGGAGGGGGAGGGGGCTTTATTGTTCTAAATACTGCTCTGAATGCCAATGATTCGAAGGCTGCGGAAAGGGGCCTTAATGAGCTTCAGCATTTTAATGTACTGCAGGTTCCCAATTGTACAAATTTAAGAAGCTTAGCAATTCAGTATCTCCTGAATAATAGCATTTATTTTATACTCTGAATACACTCGGGGAAGCCTTGATAATATTGCAACTTCTTCGCAGTGTAATAGCTTTACAGGGCCTAATTGACTTGAACAGTGGAATTGGTCCTTTAAAACACACACTCATTCTCGTTCCCTCCGTCTCTTTTGATTAATGAGCCTGGTAATAAATCATTAATCTTTTTGCCTCATAAATTATATGAATAGTGTTTTGGGGGTGGGAAGGTTTGCTGTGTTCCCCCGCCCCTGTGAGGTTGCCTTGCAGGCATGGGGTGGAATTTGGGCACTAGACAATGGCAAAATTCTCACGGATTGCAAGCTTTCTGATCTCATAATGGTTTTGTTTCAAAATGTGGAATTTTGAATTCATTGGAAATGACCTGCTTTAATTTTATAAAACATCTAGAGAATACGGCCAAGGAAGAAATTGTTCTCTCTCTCTCTCTCTCTCTCTCTCTCTCTCTCTCTCTCTCTCTCTCTCTCTCTCAGTAGTCATTTTTACCATATCAAAGCAACAAGTGTCCTTCATTTTGAAGTGCCTTAACAGAATCTCTGAAGGACTGAAGGTCATTTGCCAATCACTTAAATTTCATCACTTTTCTTGGTGCTAAATGACAAGTTGTATAGTACAAAAGGCAGGGAAAGGTGTTCACCACTGAAAAGCTGCAAACTGTTATAGGAAATTAGAAAGCAATGTTCTGGGGTTGTTGGTTTTTTTTGGGGGGGGGGCAGTGCTTGTTACAAAGGTGTACTTCAATAACCTCTCCCCCGACACACAGCCACACCTCTCATTAAATAGTTTTATTATATTGGAACTGGGATGGAGATGGAGGGAAAAGGGGCCAATGTCATATTCCGGAATCGTTTGCTGTATTGAACATTCCTGAGTGTTTCTGTGAAATTTTCTCCTTCAGTTGTTCCAGGCATGAACCTGCTTCTGCTTCTGCTATTACTTGAAACACAAAGTAAACAGTCAAAATCAACTTAAACATGTGCACCACAGAGTATATTGCATCTATTGAATTACAGACATCACTCTGTAATTTCTAGGTTAGATTCATTACATGCAGTGCTTTTTTACTTAAAAAAAATGTTAAGGGGTACTCTCATTTTCCTACTCATGTTGAAATACTGCCCCTCAATGAGGCCAAACTTTGATTCACAAAATGTTTAGGGGTATGCGTACCCCTGTGTCCCCCCAGAAAAAAGCACTGATTATATGTGAGGCTGCCTTTGAAGACAGTTCAGAAACTGCAGCTAGTGCAGATTTTAGCAACCAGATTATTGACTGGGACCAGAAGATCTGACCATATCACAGCAATTCTGGTGTGGCTGCACCGGCTACCAGGCTTAATTCAAAGTACTGGTTTTGAACTGTAAATCCTTATACAGCTCAAGGTCTGCCTCTCCTTACATGAACCAGCCTCCCTTCTCTATGTGCCTCATTGAAAGGAGGTACAGAGGGTGGCGCTGTGGGTAAAACCTCAGCGCCTAGGACTTGCCGATCGCATGGTCGGCGGTTCAAATCCCCATGGCGAGGTGCGCTCCCGTCGTTCGCTCCCAGCGCCTGCCAACCTAGCAGTTCGAAAGCACCCCCGGGTGGAAGTAGATAAATAGGGACCGCTTACCAGCGGGAAGGTAAACGGCGTTCCGTGTGCTGCGCTGGCTCGCCAGATGCAGCTTCGTCACGCTGGCCACGTGACCCGGAAGTGTCTCCGGACAGCGCTGGCCCCCGGCCTATAGATGTGAGATGGGCGCACAAACCCCAGAGTCTGTCAAGACTGGCCCGTACGGGCAGGGGTACCTTTACCTTTACCTTACAGAGGGTGGCCTTGTGAGAATAGGCTTTTTCAGTGTATGTGGAATGTTTTCCTTTTAGAAACATGTCTGGCACCATCACTGTCACTTTTTGATGCCAGACTATGGCATTTCTATTCTGTCAATTACTTTGATAGTTAAACTAGCCTCTACTGCAGTGCTCATTTTTTGTGTGTTGGGGCCAGCAAACTTTTTCAGCAGGGGGCCGGTCCACTGTCCCTCAGACCTTGTGGGGGGGCCGGACTATATTTCGAAAAAATATATGAATGAATTCCTATGCCCCACAAATAACTCAGAGATGCATTTTAAATAAAAGCACACATTCTACTCATGTAAAAACAACAGGCAGGCCCCACAAATAACCCAGAGATGCATTTTAAATAAAAGGACACATTCTACTCATGTAAAAACATGCTGATTCCCAGACTGTCCGCGGGCCGGATTTAGAAGGCGATTGGGCCGGATCTGGCCCTTGGGCCTTAGTTTGAACAATTTCTTCTTCTTCTTCTTCTTCTTCTTCTTCTTCTTCTTCTTCTTCTTCTTCTTCTTCTTGACTTGTCCTTCTTATTGGATGGACATTTTAGGAATTTTGTATTGCAGTTTTTTAAACAAAATTGGCTGTTAATTGATTTTATCTGTTTAAATTTTACCTTATTAAGTTCCCTTAAGACTTTTTGTATCACATGACTAATAAGTGTAATTAATAAATAACAACGAAAACAACAACTCCTCCTAGATGTTGTTTTCACCTGACTGTGAACTTACTTCTTTGTCTTGGGACTCATGGGGGCTTTCCTCCGTGTTCCTTTGCTGAGCATGACACACAGGAGGTGATTCTCTGAAGTTGGAACAACTTGCCTACAGAAGTATGCTTGGTGCCCTCACTGCCCACTTTCCAGTGGACAGTGAGGGCAGCCTTATCCCAGTACCCATTTAATGAATGCCATGTTTCATAGGAATGTTTTAAACTCCTTCTGTTTACTGTTGTATTGTTTCACTGGATGTTCACTGTTTTAGCCTTATTTGTGAGCCATCTTGTGTACACAGGTGGCAGAAAAGTAGCTTCTATATCCCTGCAATTATAAATAAATAAAAAGTCCACCTACTTGAGACAATCTTCTTGTCCCGAAAGGCCTCCCCCGGCTCCCCGAGGCCTCAGATGAACCCCTGTTCAGCTGTATTGGTAGTTTAAAAAAAATGCTGTTGCAATCTCACATAATCTGGTTCTTCAATTATCTTTAATTTGTATGTATGTTTATGACAATGTTGTGGTTAGGTCATAACCTAAAGCAATGGCCCTCTCCTGCATTTTCCAAAACAAACCTGTGACTATCATATTTCATTTTGCTACGGGGATGTTTATATAGATTGTTTCCCCAAAGGTTCATTCTTTAAAAACAAGTGAGATTTACTGGATGCATCTTTAAATGCTAGGACTTTCCCATTTCTGCATAAAAATGACTAACTGCATCCGCAGGCAAGCAATATGAAATGAACTCTGGCTAAATTCATGCAAGCCTCTATCCCAACAGGAATTCCCAGACATGAAGATCTCAGAGTCATTTATGGCTTATAAGAGCTGGAGTAAAACATGACAAAAGGAGGCATTCATCTGTCTTTACAAGTAATCACTTGGGATGTAACTGTGGTTTGTGTTTGCTTCTGGTCAAAAGGTCAAGCAATAATATAGCCCTATAAAGTCTCTCAAAACTTCTGACACTTTCCCAACAGCGCACATTTAGTGTCCTTCCATTCACCTCAGCTCCATGGCCAGAAATTTCCTGGTGAGGGGAACTAGAGAGGTAGAGAATGAAACCGGAGCAGCCAGAACATAAATGCAAAGGGCCTAACAAGTTTAAAGTTATTTAATTGTTTTACTTTGTGAACAGTTAGATTACTGCATGCATGGTTTTTGTCTCCAGAACTGGAATAGCTCGAGGCTCACTTTGGAAAGAAGAATAAAGCACATTTCGTAAGTCTGACTTTGTATTGGGGTGAGGGGTTATTGTGTTTCTGCTAGCCAAACCCCAAGCTTTTGGTGTAATATTTAAACTCAATAAACTATATGCCTGTGATGGGGGAACCTGCAGCCATCCAGATGCTGCTGGACTACAGCTCCCATCATCCCTGACCCTTGGCCTTGCTGACTGGGGCTGTTGGGAATTAGAGTCCAACAGTATCTGGTGGGGCCACAGATTCCCCATTGCTGTTAGAAGTGCATAGGCTCAAGCTGTGTAGTCAGTGACTTCTGCCTTCTTCCTTGTGCGGACAGAACTTTTGTGTGTGCAAATGCAGATAGACTCTTTCGGGCTTTACATAGGAGCTACATAGCGGTGTGTGAAATTCTCCTCTGCAGTCTATGAGTTTTCTGATAACAGTACTAGGAAGCAGGGATGGAAGAATCCTGAAGTGGCAGGCTGGCCATTCCAGGACCTCTGTAGTTGCGGCTCTGATTTCACTTAAGTATCTTCTAAACATGACCAAGGATAGTCAGATGCATGACTTACGTTGCTTTGTGACCAAGGCACAGAATAGCTGCGGTTTGCTGGAAAAAACTTTTTTTACAACTAAAGTACTGTCAGGGGTACAGGGACAGAGGCACAGGGAAGGCAGGAAATGGAGAGCGATGGAGAGGAATCCCAGGATAGTGAGGAAGAGGATAGCAATGACGCAGGGGATTCCATGAGTCTCTCCAGCGAATCAGAGGATTCCCAGAAGGGGGCGCCTGTGGTAAGGGCAAGGGGAGCCCCAAGGGGAAAGTGTCAGGAGCGGGGGGCCAGCAGAGGACCCCAAAGCGGCAGCTGGGAATCAGGGCCAGCCTCCCCACCAGAGCGCAGCGAGGGAGGGGGAGGTTCCAGTGTGTCAGAGGGAGCAGCTCCGGCGACAGAGAAAGGGGAGGGCTCAGAGGAAGCCATTCTCCCGGAAGGGGAGGAGGGCAGTGAGGGGAGTAGCATAACTGTCAAGAGGAAGGTTAGAGGTTGGGCGCGCGCGCCAAGTTCAAATGAGGAGGCGCGCGGAAGAACAGGGAGCCCGGAGGAGGAGGAGCCAGGTCCCAAAGCCCGCAGGAGGGGGCAGGAGCAGTCTGGAGACTCCGCTTCAGGAGAAAGCAGGAGGGGAGGAACCCCGGCGGGCAGAAAGACCCTGCGGAAAAGGAAAGAGAGAAAAAGGTGGAGCAGCGTTAGCTTATTAAACTGGTGTAGGGGAGGGACCGATTCAGAGGGGATTTCTAATGTCTAAGGAAGAGACGCGGGGCTGCGCGCCTCGGTTGTGGAACCAATAATGAACTGCAATAAACATCCTTGTATATAAGAAGAACTTGGCGTTGGTCTTTTGTGAGCTGAGACCTGAGGCAGCCCTGACAAGTACTATAATCAACGATTCAGCTGCTAAAAGGTAGCCCTCTGTAAGTTTGCACAAATGTCTAAATGGCTTTATAGATAAGGACCAGCACCTCAGATTGAGGAAAAAAAATAAAATGAAGAAGCAACCCAGTCAGCTTGTAAAAGGATCCGAGTCAACATACTCAAGGTTTGTCCTCACTTCCCTTTTCTCTGCTCTTTTCAGGCAAAGTCATGAAAACCCACTCTTTAAAGCTCACTCGGAACAAACAGCAATCTGCAGCAAATCCAAATGCACGTTTGTTACGATTGAGCAGGTTTTTGTGGGAAAGCTCCAGGTAAAAAATAAAGCAAACAATCAGACTCGGAGCTTTTAAGCGTCAACCTGTGCCTGGAAAGAGTGTGCAAAATGTAATTGTGGATTCAAAAGTTTGGTGGCGGCGTTGTGGACTAATTGAAGTTTTTTGGATGCTGTTCAAGGACAGCCTGATGTAGAGATCATGTCATGATAGTCCAGTCTGGAGGTTATTAAAGCAAGAATGACTGTGACCAGGTTAGCATATTGCAGAAAAGGGTGCAGCTGGCATTCCAGCAGCTTATATTTCTGCTGCCTCTGGCCTGGCTCCTCCGCCTGAACATGTCATTGAGTGCCAGTTGAGCTGTTCCACGCTTTCTGGAATCTCCTTCTGGGCTATTGAGCTGCCAACCTGCCTCCCAGGTTGCCCTCCTGGCTACCAGCCCTGACAGTAACTGAATAGTATCCACTCCAAATAGAGGCTTGGAGTCTGTCTGTCTCTCTGATTCAGGACATCCCTGCACACCTCTGAGGATATTGGGGTGTGTAGAGTCATATCTGCTCAATATTCCTTGCTTATTTCAGTTGTGAATGTGCAGCTTCGTATATGAATTCCTCTATGTGTGAAGGGAAGGGTATGTGTGGGCCTCCCTACGCAAGCCATGCGCCTTGGCATGAACATGCAGCTTTGTGTGGGAGCCAGTGTGTGAATAAGCTAGGAGCCATTTCTCTTTCCATCAGTAGCAGCTGTCAAAATAGGGGTTAACAGACTGGCTTAGAATTAAAAGAGCATAAAAAACGAGACAACCAGGCTCTGCACTGGCTTATGATAGTTCTGGTTGAATTAGGTCAATATTTTGTGCTCAATAAAAAAACAAACTAACAAACCGCAGATCTGATATTATGTTCGAAAGACACAGTCCACTGCTGGCTCCCTTGCAACCAAAAATGAGAAGAAAATCCAATCATTATTGGCAGATAATATGTGTGATGGAGGGTTCTGCGACAAATACAGTAAACAAACCAGCCGGTGCACAGCTTTCAGCAATATCTGCTTTTGGAATTGGGGGCACCATTTGTAAACACATTTACTAAGCATCAGTCTCCGTTAGTTCATTTAGGAGAATTTGCCTGTGTGTGTAAACTATGCAAGCTGAACATTAGTTCCAATATATTAAATATTATACTATGGGAACCATGGCACTCTTTGTTGCAAAAAAGTTTGTTTTATTTTATTTTCTGTTTATAGTTGGTATCCTTGAAATTGCTGGTTCATGGACATACATTAACCACTTATTTAAACAAGTGGTATTTTCCTTTAAAATAACTGTTAAATCAATTATTTGTTTCCTGTCAGCAGCAGGTGGCTTCTTTCTGTTGTTGGGCGGAGGGAAATACTTTTTTGTATCAATATCAGTGCATGCCAAATAACAACAAATCTAAACTATACTTTGTAATATGCAAGTGCAAGAGTTAGAAGAGTGTTTTCTGTATGGAGTTATTGGGAGATTCATTGGGTGGTTACATTTAGCCTAAATATACTCTGATGTACGTTTAGCAAAATCTAATGTCATGTGAATTATGGTGCTGGAGGAGACTCTTGAGAGTCCCATGGACTGCAAGAAGATCAAACCTATCCATTCTGAAGGAAATCAGCCCTGAGTGCTCACTGGAAGGACAGATCATGAAGCTGAGGCTCCAATACTTTGGCCACCTCATGAGAAGAGAAGACTCCCTGGAAAAGACCCTGATGCTGGGAAAGATGGAGGGCACAAGGAGAAGGGGACGACAGAGGACGAGATGGTTGGACAGTGTTCTCGGAGCTACCAACATGAGTTTGACCAAACTGTGGGAGGCAGTGGAAGACAGGAGTGCCTGGCGTGCTCTGGTCCATGGGGTCACGAAGAGTTGGACACGACTAAACAACAAATGTCATGTGAGAAAGGTTCTGCATGTTTGGTTTCACACAGACAATGCAACTAATGAGTTCTAGAGTTGCGACCCCTTGACATAAAATTTCTGATGTTTTGGTAAGGCATGGGTCAGAGCCTGTTGGATGAAGCCTTGCAGACTATAGAAAACACTCCATTTATCCAAGGCAGGGTTGGGGAGCTTGAGGTACTCCAGATGTCTTGGACTCTAACCCCATCGGTCTCAGGGATGATGGGAGTTGTAGTCCAGCAGTACCTTCAGGGACAGAGGTTGCCCACTCATCCAAAGCATGCAACTGTTGCAGAAGCTTATCAGTAGTTGGATGTCAGCAAGCAATAGCTAAGGCATGTGCTTGGGGACCCCCACGGAGCACAACGTAATACAGATGGAAACTACCACAATAAGAAAATATGAAACACAGGGTGTTCTAAAGCATATCCCCAATTACTTGAAATGCTCTGGCTGCCTGTCACTACCTTGTACCTTTCTGGTCCTCCTTTGACCTCTTTTCCTTTAAAAATTTTTTAAAAATTATTGGTTTTTCACAATTTATATAAACACAAACAATACACAATACAGACACACAAACACATAAACAAACATGTATAATTTCGAATCCTTTTTTCTTAAACCTTACTTCACCGACTTCCCCATACCTCCCCTTTCTGCATCCCAATTTCCAAATTAGTTTCAGCAAATCCTCCCCCTTAAGTTTATCTAATTTTCCCTTGTTCTTTTCTTTTACTTAACCTTTTACAGCTGTAATCCCCTTTTTTCTATACCCTCAACATTTTAGCACTCATTGACTTTGCAGTATTTCTTAAGATAAATTTTAAATTTCTTCCAATCTTCTTCCACCGTCTCTCTCCCTTGGTCTCGGATTCTGCCAGTCATTTCAGCCAGTCCCATATAGTCTATCACCTTCATCTGCCATTCTTCCAGAGTGGGTAGATCCTGTGTCTTCCAATACTTTGCGATGAGAATTCTTGCTGCTGTAGTAGCATCCTTTGACCTCTTTTCCTTGCCATGCTCTTACTCACTGAAGCCAGCACTACAGCCGCGGCCGCTCCTTCTTGCCTCTGCCTCCAATTCTTAACAACAGCCGAGAGGTGGCATGTGGCAGCTGTTCTAGATTCTGTAGCCTGTGTGGGGGAAAAAAGAACTTAGAGCACTGAGTCTCTTCCCTTTGCAGCAGTATCCACAAAAGGGAAATTTCCCCAGCTTGTTTGCCTACCAGATTTTAAAGCCATGATAGCCAACCCAAGGTCCTATTTCATGCAACCTTATCGTAACCCTCCAACATTTCTCCAGTGGAAATAGGGACACCCCATTCCATAATGATAATTTTACTATTTATACCCCACACATCTTACTGGGTTGCCCCAGCCACTCTGGGCAGCTTCCAACGTATATGAAAACATAATAAAACATTAACCTTTAAAAAAAAACAAAACAAAAAACCTTCCTTATACAGGATTGCCTTCAGACACTTCGGGGCTCGGATAACTCCATACCCTCCAACATTTCTCCAATGAAAATAGGGACATCTTAAGGAAAAGTTGGGACATTCTGGGATCAAATAAGAAACTGGGGCGGCTTCTCTAGATCAGGGATGTCCCTGGAAAATAGTGGGGACACTTGGAGGGTCTGCTGCATATTCTAAAGCTGTTCTTGGGATCTCTTCCTATGAATTCTTCTTTCCCACTATAGGAGTGGTTTCTGTGATAATCTCCCATTAGCAGAAGCATGTCATATGATGAGACCTTAAGAGAGCAATGAGCTTCTTAATGTATTTTTAAGGGGTGACTGGTATGTTTTGATTCTGAACGTGCTGCTAATATGCTGGAAATGGACGTTTCCAAGGACTATCTCAAATGAAGTGGATAACACTTTGTTCAACATTTCACATTATCCTCCAACACACAATCTAGCCGGATGTTTGAGTCTCTGCGCCCCCTCCTCTTTTATTTCAAAGTGTCTCGGCTTCAGCCATGTGGAGAATTTCAGCTCGAATCAGTTTTGATTGCTCCCAGAAGAGTTCCTTGGCACAACTCTGGAGGCTTGACTCAGATCTTTCTCACTGGCAGCAGTGACAGAATTTCTGGCCACATCCCCTACACAAATGTTCCTAACTGTTTCTCAAGCTCGGCTCTCACAGCAAGGTGCTTGGTGCCAAGTGCTTAAAATGCTCTCACGCTGCAGTTAGTGTAAATATTGTTTTTAACATACCATTAATTTGCTGGACTGCGTTTCCAGCCAGCCAGCCAGCCGTAATCTGGCATGAGATTTGTGCACACCTGTCTTCACATATACACATTCTCATTCATTTTCTCTCTCTCTCTTGCACGCACACACTAGGGCTGCGTACACACTGTTCTGTTATAGCACATTCAAAGCACGTTCTTTTCCTCAAAGAATTACAGGCGCCAAAGTGTACCCCTCACAGTTTTTTCCCCTCAGAGAATTATGGGTGCCGTAGTTTGCCCGGCAACCTTTAACAAACTAATAATAATAACTTTTTTTTTTAATACCCTGTCCATCTGGCTGGGTTTCCCCAGCCACTCTGGCTGGCTCCCAACAGAATACTGTATTAAAAATACAATAAAACCTCAAACATTAAAAACTTCCTGCCTTCAGTTGTCTTCTAAAAGTCAGATAGTTGTTTACAGTGGTACCTCGGGTTAAGTACTTAATTCGTTCCAGAGGTCCGTTCTTAACCTGAAACTGTTCTTAACCTGAAGCACCACTTTAGCTAATGGGGCCTCCTGCTGCCACCGCGCTGCCGGAGCACAATTTCTGTTCTCATCCTGAAGCAAAGTTCTTAACCTGAAGCACTATTTCTGGGTTAGCAGAGTCTGTAACCTGAAGCGTATGTAACCTGAGGTGCCACTGTATTCCCTTGACATATGATGGGAGGGCGTTCTACTGGACAGGCGCCACTACCGAGAAGGCCCTCTGTCTGGTTCCCTGTAACCTCACTTCTTGCAGGGAGGGAACCACCAGAAGGCCCTTGGAGGAGGACCTCAGTGTCCGGGGCAGAATGATGGGGTTGGAGACACTCCTACAGTGCCCATAATTCTTTGAGGCGAAAATATGCATTCAGTGTGCATTCCAAATGTGCCAACCGCCCCAAAAGAGGTTTGCAACCCCTGAGATATACAGTAGTTATAAATAATACAGTTAAACTTAACTTGTGTACTCGTTTGTCTGCTTGGTTAGCAGAAAGAACAAAAATACTCTGCTTCAGGATCCTTCCCGTTTTACTGTTTCTGTAGGTAAAATCAGTCATGTTGTAAAGCACAGAGTGCCCTGGGGGCATGGCTTCTGCATTTGTGGCACAGCTAGCTAAGTTCTGAACTGGGTGACATTTTAGAGCAGCCAGTCATAGGAAACAGGCTTATTAGCACATGGTGCAAGCAGAGGTGCTTTGGGGTAATGACATTAAGAGACCCTTTATGCCAATGGGTTGGTTCTCTGAGATCCAGCACTGTGGGTCTTCTGGCGGTTCCCTCATTGCGAGAAGCGAAGTTACAGGGAACCAGGCAGAGGGTCTTTTCAGTAGTGGCCCCCGCCCTGTGGAACGCCCTCCCATCAGATGTCAAGGAAATAAACAACTATCTGAAGACATCTGAAGGCAGCCCTGTTTAGGGAAGGTTTTAATAACTGATGTATTAATGTATTTTTAACCTTCTGTTGGAAGCCGCCCAGAGTGGTTGGGGAGACTCAGCCGGATGGGTGGGGTAGAAACAACAAATTGTTGTTGTTGTTGTTGTTGTTGTTGTTGTTCTCTTGCATCCTTAGCACACTGGCGGATGGTTGTCCTTAGAATGTAGGCTGTGTTTAGGAACAAGGAAACAAGTCTTGATTTTTCACTCTTTCGGGAGGATTGTTTATTTTGTGATGCTTTACTCCTCATTTGCTTTTAACTATGAACAGAGCTTCCTTGTTTTCTGGGTACATTTGGCTCACTGCTTGGCGGCCATATTGGCACCGAAGTTGCAATTCCACTGCAACCACCAGGTGTCTTGGAGCAGCGTGTAATGCCAGAAAAAAGCTTCCTACTAGCACTGAATTACTACATTTGCCTGGTTCATCCATAAAGTGTTATAAGGAGTTAAGAAGGTTTTGTATTTGACTTAAACACTGTAGTAATCTAGTCATCAGATGGCCACCTATACTTTGTTTTTCTCCTTCAAATGTGCCAAATGTAACAGATGGATTATGTTTATAAACCCAAAATGTATGAGGAGAAAACTTCAGCCGTACTTCAAACGTTGCTGGAAATGTTGGTGGGTGTTTAAGACATGAAGGTTGCAAGTTTCTTGATAATATGATCAAATATTTCTGCCTTGAATCACTTTGAGGTTCTTATGAAGGATCAGTGATAAATAAATGGTCTAAATAAATGGCAAAGAGAACAAGATGCTAGATTAAATGGATCCAGCCGTCTGTTATTATGTACACCAATAGTTCTGAAATGATGGATATTGGAGTAATTCCTGTTTGGGTCATAATTCCTCCACCAAAATAGTGGAATACAATACTATTGCCCTATGCTGACCTAGGGAACAAGAGCAATTGAGGGATTCTCCCACATGAAAGGTCACAGTTCCTTAGACAGAGTCTGTTACTTTCCTGTCCAACCCATCTTTCTGATGGTACTTTTCCTCCCCAGCAGAACAGTTCCAGAGGAGAAGGCAGCCAGGCAGACTCACAGAGATGTGTCACATCTGTTATAGAAGATAACTATTAAAGCCAGTTGCTTATGCTGTTCGCCTCCAGTTGAGTCAAGCAACATTTTTTGTCCACGGTGCCCTTCTTATTTTTTTGTGGGCCCAAAGGCTAGTCCATAAAACATATCATCTTAGTTCAAAGGTGGGCAGTTTATAGCTTACAGCCCAAATACTGATCACAAGCTTGCAGTGTTCTTACAACAATGGCACCATAATTCAACATCCTGCTATCGAAAAGAAGGCAAGCCTTAGCTTTTTGCACCACCATCAAGAGATTTCGATTCATCAGAAAATGCATGTTTCCTGAGGACTGTTTCCTATTTGATCTAAACAAGGAGGCTTTATGTGACTTTATAATTGCTTTTGTCTGCTCCTCTCTCCTTTGGATTGGAGGGTTTGTTTTTTTAGTTGTGACAACTGATAAATCATGTTTGCAGGAATATTTGTGAACACATACACTGTATAGAGTTATTGTGGAGTTGCTCTTGTGGAATATATACCTGGTGTATGTATACATGTGAGAATCATCCTCATTTATGCACTGGAGTTATCTTCTCCCCCCCCCCCCGGTTTATCTTGTTTAGCAGGTCCTCTGCTGAACTGCCACATGATTTTATTTTGCCTTTCTGAAAAGTCTTTAAAAGCAGTTTCAGGAAGTACCCTCTGGTACATGTACGATCTTATTATCTATCTTCTATCTATCTATCTATTTATCATCTTCTATCTATCTATATCAGGGGTCAGCAACCTTTTTCAGCCGTGGGCCGGTCCACTGTCCCTCAGACCATGTGGTGGGCCAGACTATATTTTGAAAAATAAAATAAAAAATGAACAAATTCCTATGCCCCACAAAAACCCAGAGATGCATTTTAAAGAAAAGCACGCATTCTAGTCACGTAAAAACATGCTGATTCCCGGACCATCCGCGGGCCAGATTGAGAAGGCGATTGGGCCGCATCTGACCCGTGGGCCTTAGGTTGCCTACCCTTGATCTATCTATCTATCTATCTATCTATCTATCTATCTATCTATCTATCATCTATCTATCATCTATCTATCATCTATCTATCATCTATCTATCATCTATCTATCATCTATCTATCTATCTATCTATCTATCTATCTATCTATCTATCATCTATCTATCTATCTATCTATCTACCCAAGCCCGCCCCCCCAAAAAAAATCCTGGTTACGCCCATGTATCTATCTTCTTATAGTAGTTTAGTTTCCCCTCTTATCTTCCCCTCTTATGTGCCAAGTACCAAAAGCACCACTTGTGAAACAGGACAGAAGGAGCGGCTGAAAGTGCAACACAGAGCACCACAGTGTTGTAGCTCATGGTTCACAGCCCAGCCCAAAGTTAACCCTTACAACCCTTTGATTTTGCAGTGCTTGGAGCTCTTGTGTCCAATGGTGGCCATGTTTCTTTCTCATTGGGAGAGCTAGAATCCACCAGCAAATAATGTTGATGTGACTTGACTGCTTTGCGCTGCCCCCACCCCTCAAAAAACAGTTGTGCTTACTGCTTTTGTGACTCTCGAGGCGTAGCTATAGCTAAAGACTGTTCTTCTGATAGTGCTGAATCTAATAACGCTGTTTTATTTGTGTTTGGGTTTCTTTTCTTTCTTTAGCAACAAGAGCAAGACCCCACAAATCTTTACATCTCAAACTTGCCCATTTCCATGGACGAACAGGAGCTGGAGAATATGCTGAAACCCTTTGGACATGTCATTTCCACCAGAATATTAAGAGATGCTAATGGCGTCAGTAGAGGAGTCGGCTTCGCCAGGTGAAAACCTTGTTCTTCCTGACTTGTGTGCAGGAGTTCTTTCTCTTCTTATTATGTGCTCTGGACTTTTTGCAAGTGCTGTCTTTGCTCTGAGATCTCGTGGCTATAGAATACAGAGGAGGAGGAGGAGAGCTTTATCAGATTGTGTGGCTTTGCTTGAAAACACCGTTTATTTTATTTAGCAAAATGACAGTAAAATAATCAGGGATAATTAGATAGCAGTTCAATTTCAACACTAATAAGAATAAATGTCATTCTGTCCAACCTCCTGTATATGATTATGCTTGATATTTCTTAATTTAACGACAGGAAAATCAGAAAGCGGGAGTGTAATCTGAACTAGATGGGGTCTGTAGCCTCCCTGTAAGGCACTTGGAAGATAGTGCTATGACTTACAGCAATATCATGAAGTTGAATGTCTGTGTTGCTACATCTCCACACAAAGGGAAGTTATCCAGTCCCAGCTAATCTTTTTCTCAGAAACAAAAACTGCTTATAAATATTCTGCAGGAATATACAAGTATACTCTAGAGTTATGCTCCATCAAGGAACATTAACATATTCTCCACCTTGGCTTATGTCACCAAATAATTTGACAGGCATCTAGAAGACTTGCCTGAAGAGTTTAATAGGAGATGAAGTTGCTAATACTAATGTTCAATTTTCATTTCTTGAGCCAAGATGCTGGAAATTGATAGCACTTTTACCTCTTT
The DNA here is from genome assembly GCF_964188305.1 of Podarcis bocagei. Lineage (NCBI taxonomy): Eukaryota > Metazoa > Chordata > Lepidosauria > Squamata > Lacertidae > Podarcis > Podarcis bocagei. The sequence goes on along the minus strand of NC_138137.1, from coordinate 17,628,233 downwards.
TTGCTTCTCTTTTGTGGATTGTAATAACTGATAACCAACAGCAGAAGGTGTTCTTACTATCTGAGAATTGCCAGAGAAACTAGGCACCGTGGGTTGTTTTCAGCTAAGTAATACTCAGAGTAAGGTAAAGGTAAAGGGACCCCTGACCAATACTCGGAGTAGACCTACTGAAATTAATGAGCCTAAGTTAGTCATGTCGATTAACTTCAGTGACTCTACTCTGAATAGGACCAGCACTGAATTTTACCTTTTATGTCTATAGTTAAGTTGAACTGTAGACTGGTGAGAATGAACATTTGATTTAAAAAATGGCTCTTCTCTCCTTTTATGTGCTTTACTATGTACACACTAACATACTGGATCCTGGAACGAAGTTTTAGCATCATGCACAAAAGAACAACCTTATGCTAAAATTCTAAACATGTTTATACTAGGAGTTATCATTTTGTCCCTTTGGAGTGTTCAGGGTCAACATTAAAGCTCATAAGAACCTGTCTTTTAAAAAAAGGTGCTTTGTGAGGGCAAGACAAACCCATACGACCTCACCTTGGGTTTTGGAATATTTGGGCTGTGCAATCTGTATTAGCTCGTTTTTGATCTACCGTGGAGGCAAGACTTGGATCTCCAGATGTTGTTGGACTACAACTCCCATCATCCCTGAGCTCTGGCCTTGCTAGCTAGGGGTGATGGGAGTTGTAGTTCAACAACATCTGTGGACCCACAGGTTGATGAAGGCTGGGTTAGGTAGATGGACAGGATGCAGTTAATGAATCTATTTGATCCCCCAAGAAAACCTTTGGCAGATGTGCTCATCTATATAATGTGTGATCTATGGCTGTTATACAGCACAGGCAGACTGGCCAAAAGTGTCTTGTAGGGGAGGGAGCACATCTGTTTCCACTAAAGATGCAAGTTTCTCAAAATGTTTGAATATAGTCTAGACACCACTTTTTTTTAAAAAAAGTGATGATACTTTCATTTTACGTCATCACTTTTGGTCGCTGTCTTAAGATGCAGAAAAGAAAATCTGTTAATCAGAAGGCAGAAATGAAAAGCAAAAGAACTGTTGTCATTCACAAAAATGATTTGCGTGAAATTTGTTTTTGCTGTTAGCAAAATCATGCTGCTTTAAAGAACCCCTCGTGGCAAGGGACCTCCGATGAGCAAGTAAAACCGTAGCACCTATTTCATGCATATCTGTGTGATGCAACATATCTTAGTCCATTATGAGCAAGGCAGGTTTCCCCTGTGCTAATAAGGTGTCATAAGTTAATAGGCATTGTGATTTCACCTTTTGTCCTTGATGCAAAAGAACCTTGCTCTGAAGAAGATGTTAAAATCACAGGGTCTGCATTCAAATGGCAAAACAGACTGAAGGATGAGGCTCTGTTGCCTCCTCCCAGTGAATTCATTAACTTGCCTTATTATACATTTGCTAAGGGGAGATGCATATCTGGAACATTAACTTGCGCTTGAAAGCTTGAGGTTTTTTTTCCACAGGAATGAATTTAACAGGGACTGGGGAGGGGAGGAGATGACAAGGTGGAATATACACTTTCAGAAGCACCAAGTAGCACAAACTGTGTTTCCATGAAATATAAATGCAGCCAACGCTGGGGGTTATTCTGGGATGTGTGCCTTGCCTGCTGTGTGGTTGAAATGCTCTTTGTGTACATGGAAAAATTCAAGGGCTGCCCAAGATATTTTGCTGCTTGAGATGACCTCTGTAGCCAGGAGTGTTTTTTTACCAGCTGCAACAATTACAGGACCACAATAGCCTGACCTCAGTGGTCCATGCATTGACAGCCTCAAGCCTTGATTACATGCTTTTTGTGGGGCTGCCCTTGTATTTGGTCCAGAAGCTTCAACTTGTGCAGCATGCAGTGATTGGACGGCACACACAAGCAGATTACTGCTGAGAAAGCTCACAGGTTGGCAGTTTGCTACCTGTCCAGGTTCAAGGTACTTATGTTAATTCACAAAGACCTAAGTAGCTTAGATCCAAAGTGCCTTAGGTAAAGGTAAAGGGACCCTGACCATTATGTCCAGTCGTGCCCGACTCTGGGGTTGCGGCGCTCATCTCGCTTTATTGGCCGAGGGAGCCGGCGTACAGCTTCCGGGTCATGTGGCCAGCCTGACTAAGCCGCTTATGGCGAACCAGAGCAGCGCACGGAAACGCCATTTACCTTCCCTATTTATCTACTTGCACTTTGATGTGCTTTCGAACTGCTAGGTTGGCAGGATCAGGGACTGAGCAACGGAAGCTCACCCCATCACGGGGATTCGAACCAGCAAGTCCTAGGCTCTGTGGTTTAACCCACAGTGCCACCCTTAAGGACCCTCTGATTCCTTATGTCTCACCTCTGTCACTGAGGTCCTCCGATGGGTCACTTCTGCTGGTTCCCCATGCCCATGAGATTTGGTTGGCTTTTACCAGGCACTGCATCCTTGGTGTGTCAGGCCCTGCCCTGCCAGACTCCCTGCCAGCAGATTTTGGGCAGGAACAACCCCTCCCTTCTGTCCCATGTATTTTGAAAACTGTATTGTTTAGAAGGGCTTTTGCAAGATTATTTTTCTCTTTTTGTCCAATGCATTTTATCGATGCTTTGTTGATGCTTGTAATGTTGCTTTTACGGATGCCCTTTTCCTGATTTTATTCTAATATATTAAATACCACATTGATACATTTTTATGGAAGTGCCGATTGTAAATACATAAAGTTCACAAAGACAAAACATTGCAGAAGCAGGAGATTGAGGGCAGGGGATAGTTCTGCTACCTATTGCTCAGAGCTACTTCACAGCTTATGCAGAATAAAATTATGGCACGTCTGAGAACAAAGCTGCACATTATACTAAATCCATAGTGTGCAGCTAGGTGTGTTTTTTCTTTAATTACAAGCGGTGTTGGAGAGGGAGGGAGAGTAAGACTGCAACAGGGTTTGTAACATGTATGCAGCTGAGAGTCATATTCCTTCTTTTCCCAGCCACAGTCTGAATGAAAATCACCCTCCATGTGGCTATAAGGCTTTGAACGGAGTTTCTATTGGCACCAGCACACAAATCTAAGAAAGATGTATTGATTTATGGATCACCTTCTAAACAACTGTCTCAAGCAGTATATGCTGAAGATGATTAAAAACAGTTAAAAACACAATGCGCCGAGGACTTTGCAAAACCGATTTGTTTGTTCCAATAAATACTTCCTCCTTCCAGCTCACTGACCTCAGAAATACCCACATAATGGTTTGCACTTGCATACAGAATCATTATTGGGTATACGCAGACTTCTTTTTAAAGCTGCTATGTGGAAACACAAAACACGTGTGTTTTGGCTTTAAAGCCACACCATCTTCCTACCTGCACTGGGAAGCAAGATCTCTAAGCAGTGCAAATCCCATTGAAAGATGAGAGTGCATCTTGTGATCTGAAATTGTATTATAGGTGCGTCATCATGTCCTCCACTGGGAAACATATCCCTAAGCAGTAGAATCTCCATTACAGGACATGGATTCGAGTTTTATCACTAGTGTAGAAAGAGCTGTTGTTCTTGATAAATGACAGTTACGGACAACTAACTTTCATTTTCTGAAGCTGTTTCTTAATGATGGAAGTTTGCAGAAGTAGTAGGCGCTATAACTTTTATTTTGGGGGGGGGGGGCTGACGTCTTGTATCTCAAATTGACCTTCCAAAATTCACCCCCAAGTGACATTTTATAGCAGACTCATAAAGCTCTGAAAAGAGAGAGAGAGAGAGAGAGAGAGAGAGAGAGAGAGAGGGAGGGAGGGAAAAAATGAGGGAAATGCTTACAGCCATACACTCATCTCTTGCAGTGCTAGCGGGTACCAGTATAATACTTAAACTGAAAGGCAACATAAATCAATCAGTGCCTGGCTATGTTTTATGCTACCCATTTCCCTGCTCAGGAAACACTAGTAAATGTGTTGCACATAAACTGCTTTAGAACAATATTGCTATATGGGGCACGTAGCTATGTCAAAGGTAGAAATTCAGTTTTTCCTTACTTTAATTTTTGTAAAGGCCACACCTCTGCCCAGCCACAGGGCATACACATTTGAAAGCTTTAGCCCTATAGCAAGGGTGCTTTAAACAGCTCCTGACATATTTCTAGTCAGAAATATAATAATAATAATAATAATAATAATAATAATAATAATAATAATAATAATAATAATAATAATAATATAAATATATTTATACCCCGCCCATCTGGCTGGGTTTCCCAAGCCACTCTGGGCGGCTTCCAACACAATATTAAAATACAGTAGTCCTTCAGATATTGAAAGCTTCCTTAAAATATGATTGTACAGGTCATCCCTTTGAGAATAGAATGGTTGGGGGGGTGCTTCTTTTACACGCCTTATTGCAGGCAAAGGCAAACTCAGCCCTCCCAGATGTTTTGAGACTACAATTCCCATCATCCCTGACCACTGGTCCTGTTAGCTAGGGATGATGGGAGGTGTAGTTCCACAACATATGGAGGGCCGAGTTTGCTGATTGGTCTCATCATCAGGTTTTGGGTCCCCCCCTCCTCTTTTTAACTAGGTCTCATGCATGCACGTGTAGCTAGATCAGACATTTAACAATCACTGTACATTTTGTGAGGCCAAATGAATGGATCTTCTCCGTTGTTTGCTTTTAAGTATCATGGCATGTTCTGAAGTGTTTTTTTTAGGCGGTCTGGCACCTTGGGAGATGTCCTGATAAGTTTGTTGGCTTCTCTGCCAACCAGAGGCATTCCATAATCATACATTAGAAATTTCAGGGGAGCTGTTTGGAGGGAGTTAAATTGTATGCATTACTATGACTTGATGATAAACATCCAGACATACGGTTCACTTGCAGGATTGAATCACTGACTGCAAAATATGACATTTGGATAGATCCCCGTGCTCCCATAGTAACCTTTTTAGTGTGCCACATCCCATAATGCCTTGTGCGCACTTTTAAATGTTTTATAGTTATAAATATGCTTTCGGTTTGATATGTGGGATATTGATATCTCAGGGTTTCCCTTCACCTTTTAGGAATAATATTTCAAATCCCAAGAGCAATAATAAGCTAGAGGTACAGACTTGGGATTTGGATCAGGATTAAAAAACATTTTGTCAATTTATAAGGATGTTACTTATACTGTACTTTTAATGGAAAAGGAAAGGAAATTGGAATAATATATTTTGTATGGCAGTGAAGGAAAATTACACAGTTGTTCCACTAACCTATTATTTTAGGCTTCCAACATTTTGCTAGCAACTCATTTAATCATCTCATTATTTTTGTAATACATATTTTGTCTTTTCATTTGTGGTTTGAATTAATTGGCATAATGATCATGTACAGTTGACTTAGTTCCGTAAGGTCTCTGCATGTAGTATTTATTTTTGTTATCTTTGTTCAGGCTCCCTATTACTTTCATAATTCTTAATGACCATGTTGGGTCAATTATGGTTTCCAGCGGAACCAATATCCACAGGATATTCTGAATATATATATAATATTATCCCTAACACAAAGATTGTGACTGGCATTTGGCTTAAATTATCAACTTGGAATGTCTAACTTTCAACACTTATGTTTTATAAGCATTATGGGTACACAAATTCACAGCGGAAACTTTCACTAAAGTAATATTTCTTTGGATGTTCCTGGTATTTTTCTCAATTTCTGTGAGCCAGAGAGGCATTGACAGTCACTTTCTTTGAAGCAGCTGCTGCTGATTATATATTTATTTTTATCCCGCCTTTTCCCTTAATGGGACTCGAGGTGGCTTGCAAATAAAATAAGAACTGCTAAAAACATGGGAAAAACAATTAAGCACTGATAGAATTAAAACTATCTGTCTGTCTATATATGATATAGCTTGCTTTTTGAGTCAGACGGGGCTAATTCACATGAAACTTTGGGCATATCTGTGAATCGAAGCGACTGATGGTCTGCTCGTGATGAGGAGATCTCAGGAGGTTGCCTTGTTATGACCATGTATCAATATCAAGCACATCTGTGGTCTGTTGCATTTGGTGGGTCACCACAAGCTCAGGCAAAATAGCATTCCAAGGTGTGCCACTCGTAGGACTTTAAAGGAAGACACCACTGATTTGATCTGGAATCTTATGCTCAAAAAGCCTGCGCACTATCCTACAAAGCCTGTGATCTATGGCTCTTCCAGGGCCAACATCAAGTTTCAAAAGACCCTGGGCAAAGTACTGTTGTGAGACTCCCTGGAAATGAGGGCCCTCCAGCAGCAGCAGCAGAGGCTGGCCCCACATGCCCATTCCCACTCCCAACCCCAGAGGCAACAGGATTACTGGGTACATAGCAATGCAGACCTTGGAGAATAAGGCCCACAACATTGGACTCCCCAGCACTTTCACCAGTAAAACCAAGCCGCTCCCCGGACAACTGGGAAACACTGGCCTGCGAGCGCTCCAGTTGGAGAACAGCCTTTACCAATGGTGTCATGGGCTTTGAAGACACTCGAACGCAGGACGCAAGGGAGAAACGCTCTAAGAGGAAGGCACGCTTGGCAAATCCACACCGTGATCAACTCCTGCCCGGAAACCAATGTCCCCACTGTGGAAGGATGTGTGAATCCAGAATTGGCCTCCACAGTCACTTATGGACTCCTTGTTAAAAACGTGTTTATGGAAGACAATTTTACTCAGCTACGAGTGATCGCCAAAGAAGAAGAATACAGTGGTACCCCGCAAGACGAATGCCTCGCAAGACGGAAAACCCGCAAGACGAAAGGGTTTTCTGTTTTGGAGGCGCTTCGCAAGACGAATTTCCCTATGGGCTTGCTTCGCAAGACGAAAGCCCATAGGGAAATCTCCGGGGACCTGTTTTAAATTGCTGGCGGTCGGGAGCAAAGACTTTCGCCCACAGCCGGCCTTCAGAAGAGGTCCTGGACCTCTTCTGAAGGCCGGCGGGGGGCAAAAGTCTTTGCTCCCCACCCGCCTGCCTTCCCGGGACAGCGGAGACTTCTCCGCTGCCCCGGGCGATCTTAAAATGCTGGCGGGCGGGAGTGAAGCGTTCGCTGCCGACCCCCAGCATTTTAAAATCTCCCCGGGACAGCAGAGACTTCGCTCCCGCCCACCAGCATTTTAAAATCGCCCCGGACAGCAGGGGCTTTTAAAATGCTGGCGGTCGGCAGCAAAGCCCTCCTGTCCCCGGAGCTTGCGGGGCGGGAGGTGGGAAGAAGGGCTTTTTTCCCCACCGCCAGCCTTCAGAACAGCCTTCTGAAGGATGGCAGTGGGAAGAAAAGCCCTTGTCCCTCCCCCCAGCCTTCAGAAGAGGTCGGGGGACAGACTGTCCCCGGACCTGGTCTGAAGGCGGTTTCCCTAGGAACGCATTAATTGATTTTCAATGCATTCCTATGGGAAACCGTGCATCGCAAGACGAAAAACTCGCAAGAAGAAAAAACTTGTGGAACGAATTAATTTCGTCTTGCGAGGCACCACTGTATTAGATGGGTGCCTTCTCTCTTGTCTTTCCAATGCCTGTTGAAGACCTTTCTTTCTCTTGTCTTTCCAGTGCCTGTTGAAGACCTCTTTCAGCAAGCCTTTTTAAGCTGAGATATTTCCCAGTCTGCATCTGGAATTGTTTTTATGACATCTTTATTGTTTTATCACTTGGACGTTTGCCGCCCTTTGTGGGATATAAATTTAATGATAAATAAATAATCCGCACAATGTAACAACTGCCGTGTATACATTATGGGCACACATTATAGCGATGGAATTTAAATGATGCAGGTGAGTCCAGCCACACAGGACTGACAGTTCAAGGCCAGTGCTCCAGCCAAGGCCGCCCCAACCCAACAGTAGTCTTTATTTATTTATATTTTATTTATTTATTTATTATATTTATAAACTGCCCTTCATAATAAGATCTCAGTGTGGTTCACAAAATATAATAGTAGTTGTAGTGGAACCAGGACAGCCTAGAATCTGTGCTAATGGCAGCCCTGCATTACTGGATTCTGCCAAGCCATTAAAATTTTCTCACAATGCAATACCCTCTAGGCAAGCTCTTGTCAACACTGAGCCAATATAAATATTTTTAAAGCGATAGATGATAGATAGATAGATAGATAGATAGATAGATAGATAGATAGATATGGCTGCAGAAGCACAGTGGTGGTCAGCACTTTTGAACACTCAGTATTCTGAGAAGACTTCACCCCTCCCATATCCAAGAATCTGCTAATGTTCTCTGCTGATTCTCCAGAGAGGTGGGGGCAGTTTCTGCTCTCTACTTATTCCGCTCCACCTCCCATCAAAGAGAGAGAGAGAGACTGAGTGTTAGAGAGAGATCGTGTGTATAGATAAGGTTGCTGCTAAGAGCAGCTGCAGACACTCAGTGCAGTTCAGCATTTTCGCTTAGACCTCATATAGCTCTGTACATAGTTGTGTATTATAGTTGTAGATAGAATAAAAGAAGATATTCTACAAAGCTGCTCTCCAAGTCGTTTATGCTCTGCTATACTCTGCTGTACTCTGCTGTACGACGACTGTCTTCTTGTTGGAGTGAGTCTGGTGCTCACAGCTCTGAGTTGTGAGTCCACAGCACTTTGACCTGTTCCTGTGCAGAAGGTGGTCTCTGGAAGTGCTACCCCAGCTCGCCTGGCCCAGTCGGGCTGAAGTGGATGAGTCCAGTCGGTGGCACTGGCTCAAGGGCGATGCTGACATATTCATTATATGTGTTAGACATTTTTGCTCACATTTTGAAAGCCAATGTGGTGTAGTGGTTAAGAGCGGTAGTAATCTGGGGAACCGGGTTCGCATCTCCGCTCCTCCACATGCAGCTGCTGGGTGACCTTGGGCTAGTCACACTTCTCTGAAGTCTCTCAGCCCCACTCACCTCACAGAGTGTTTGTTGTGGGGAAGGAAGGGAAAGGAGAATGTTAGCCGCTTTGAGACTCCTTAAGGGGAGTGATAAAGCGGGATATCAAATCCAAACTCTTTTTCACTGGATGGGTTTCTTGGTCACTAATGAGATAGCGTACATATGTTAGCTTCTGTAAAATACAGCAAAAATATATTTTTAGAAGAGTATATTCTGGGGGAGACAAATGTGTATATGCTTCTGCTGGGAGATATATAAGGTAGAAATATGTTTCGCAGAGTGGATGTCATACTGGTAATTCAGCAAGCCGTGTCCCATATAAAGCAATTGCAAATATATCTCTGGCATTCAAGTGGACCCAGCGGAACGTGTGAATTTTCGTGTTGCGATCTGAAGCCAGGCTTAATGTGTCGTGGACTGCCTGCTACAACATTGTTCTAGGTGGCTCCAAAGGATTCAGGTAACGTGGAAGAAAAATGGGCCCAGTTGTAGCTATTGAGCACTGTGCTTGAAAGGAGTATGTCACTACAGCTTTGTCTATTGTGCTTCGTTTTCAGATGGGATTTGATAATGCTAGTGTCTGTTTCAAGTGAAGTGTGTGCCAGATTACAGATAGCTAGCCCTGGCATTTGAAAGCTGTTAATTGTGGAACTTGAGAAGAAAATGAACTCGTTCTTTCTGAGGTGGCTATTCAAAATCTGGGCCTCCCCACTTCTTTACTTTTTTGTGTGTGTCATTCTAGAGCACTGTGGGCTTCGCTTTTATTTTCTTCCCACATAAAATGCACAGAGCGTACAGACGCTCTTTCATTTGGCAGCCTCTCTCTTGCCTTCTTTGCTTGGGAATACTTTTGGGTTGTTAAGGATGTGCCCCCATGTATTAAAATGAAATTGTCACTGCTGTGTGGTGCAGCGTAACATGGTTTGACACTCCACGCCCGCAGCTACAGAAAACAGGCTTTTATTGCATTTATTCTTTCAGAGACAAGAGTCTCTATAGATTTGCTGCCGACGTATGCTTAGTTAAATCTGAATGAAGCCAAAGTGAACAATCTTCGGCATCAGTCGTTTTGTTCTTTGTCGAAAGGTCCATAGCCCACGTGGCTGTGGCAGCATTTAAAAAACAAAACAAAAAGCAGGTGTACAAAAGATTGCAATGATTACAAGTCAAGAGGGACAGTTTTAGTGCTCCTGAAATAAAGTAACATGCATTTTGATACCATTAAATCATCCCCTATTCACATTTTCCAAACTGCCTCTGAAAACTGCTACAGGAGAATGCAAACCCCGTGTTGACACTCTGGAGAGCATCTTCCCACTCCAGAAGAATGCATATTACCATATCGCATATTTTTGAGTTTTTGGGTCAGCCTTTGGGGGCTGTATGTTAATGCACTGTGGAAGGAAGCTGAGGCAAGCTACGTGAAAATATATTGAGTTTATAGCAGTTTTCTTGCTGGAGGCGCAGCAAGCTGGAGGCCGAAAATTCAAGTGGCAGCCAGTATTGGGAAGAGAGAGAAAATGGAAAAGGTTGATACATGTTTGTAAGGCTGGAACTTTCTATACTGTCCCTTTAGCATCATTTCTTTGGGGAAATCCTACCAGATCTTCTTTCAGAGTCAGATATGAGTTTTCGATTTTCACAGCTTGGTATGGCTGGTCTGCTGGGGATGGAGCTTTTAAGCAGAAATGGGCTGATAGCAGCTCCCTTTTCTGAGCAGTGTGGATGAAGTATGTTTTAAGGTTAGCCAAGGCGTTTTGAGGGGATTTAAAAACTTTTTGGGGTGTTGGAAGTATGTGACCAGGGTAGGCAACTGGAATTGATTTGAACTGATTTGTTAGTATATACTGTATTTTTCGCTCTATAAGACGCACCAGACCACAAGTTTTTGGAGGAGGAAAACAAGAAAAAAATATTCTGAATCTCAGAAGTCAGAACAGCAAGAGGGATCGCTGCGCAGCCTGCATTCGCTCTATCAGACGCACACACATTTCCCCTTACTTTTTAGGAGGGAAAAATGAGTCTTGTAGAGCAAAAAATACGGTATTCTGTTTTTGCATACAAAGTGTAAGTTTGGAAACGGGGACGAGGGCACCATGAAATTGCATGGATGCACACAGAATGTTATGCAAGTTGCTTCAATACTGAGCCCCAAGCACAGAACCATGCCTGGTTTCAGTACTAAATTTGAAAATACAGTGGTACCTCTGGTTACGTACTTAATTCGTTCCGGAGGACCGTTCTTAACCTGAAACCGTTCATAACCTGAGGTACCACTTTAGCTAATGGGGCCTCCCGCTGCCGCCGCACGATATCTGTTCTCATCCTGAGGTAAAGTTCTTAAGCCGAGGTACTACTTCTGGATTAGCGGAGTCTGTAACCTGAAGCATCTGTAACCCGAGGTGTTTGTAACCCGAGGTACCACTGTAATGGTTTTCATCACGATCCCTATTTGCATGCTAACTAAAGGTGGCTGGGAAACAGAGAAGATCAGGAGGGAAGGAGGAAATGAGCAGAAAGTTCAAAATGTGGTGTTAAAGGAAATTAGGTGCTTCCGTCTCGTGGAAGTGGAAGTGTGGTACCCAGGTAGATTCAGCTAGCGGAAAGCTTTTTGTCACCGTTTCTTCTGGAGAATTGGACATCTGAAGTATAGGGGGAGGGGAATTACTGTCAGATGCAGAACAAGACAATCATTTTGGCTTCAGAAAATGAGAAATGCAAAGTTGGTAAGGGGATAAGATTCCCTCAACCAACTTGCTACTTCAGTCTCTCAGAGTTTTTCTTTGGACAGCAAAAAATTGCAGGAAGGACCAAAGGAGGGGGGGGGGTGTTGTTTTCCTCAGGAGAAACCGCTCTGATAACAACTGCTGCCATTTTGAAAATTACAATCCTTATGTTTTGTTCCGATGGACTGATTTAAATCTTTTTTAAAAGTTTAAATTTAAAATATTTTCCCCAATTTACCCCGACTGATTTAACTTTCCCTTCTGTATTGCTTGTATTGTGGTTGAGGAAGTTTAGTTGGGTGGGGGGGAATATATTATCCCGACTGAAGGCCTTACCAGGGAGCATTTCATAATGGTGATATTGTCTGGGAAACAGAGGGTCACTTATGAAGGGGGGACGTGCATACCCCCCCACCCCATTTCTCCTGAATGCAGGATGCCAGGAACACCACAGCCCATTCAAAGTTTATTGTAGCCTGCACCTCAGTGAAACATGTTTTTAAAACGCCAAAAGTAGCCAGTTTCCCTTTGAGGAAAGATTGCAACATTCGAGACTTTTAAATAAAATATTGTGCATGTTGTAGGAAAAGTGGATAGGGAAAAGTCTTTCTCTAATAATAATAATAATAATAATAATAATAATAATAATAATAGTAAAATCTGGGACCATCCAGTGAAAATGAATGCCAGAAGATTCAGGGTAAACAGAACTAATTCTTCCGTATATTTATAGCATGCACAATACACTTTTAAAGCACATGACTTCCTCAGAATAACCCTGAGAATAGTAGCTTCCCCTTCACAGAGTTATAATTCCCAGTCCCCTTAGCAGCCTACAGTTCACAGGGTTCTTTGCGGGAAGTCATGTGCTTTGGATGCACATAGTTAGTAAAAGTCTAGCAGGAACTGAAAAATGAGCAGCCGGTGGGAAACGAAGAGGAAGAAAACGGGGGGTGGGGAGATAAGATGTTAAAATATTTTCGAAATGGCATTTGAAAATTGAGCGGCTAATAAGAGTGGGAAGAGAAACATCAAGATGGCCGGTTGGGGAGTCATTTTTTTCAATCTGAATTAATGAGATGTCAAATTTGTAGAAAAAAAAATTTTTTTTGGAAAAGCAATAAAAATCAAACATATTAAAAATAAATGTGCTTTAAAAGTATTGTGTGGATTTGAAGGGAGTGACGGCCACCAACTCTGATTGCTTTAAATGGGGATTAGGCAGTTTCATGGAGTATCTGTAGCTATTAGCCATTCTGATTATGTACTACCTCCAGTTTTAGAAGTTGCTGGAGAATTCCTGCATGTGGGATTCCCATAGGCTTCTGGTTGGCCACGGTGAGATCAAGATGCTGGACAAGATGGTTCATTAGCCTGATCCAGCAGCTGCCTCTGATTTTCAGAACACACACACAAAAAGGTAATGTTGTAAGTGTAACTGACACAGAGACTTGGATGTACAAAACCAATGCATCCAGACAGAAAATTATTGCCATTCCTGTTAAACTATCAGTATAAAGGAGGCAGGAGGCACGTTTCATTATCAAGTGATATTGCATGACTTTTTCTTGGTACCTGTCATCTGATCGATGCTCCATAATTATTATTATTATTATTTCTCTTTCTCAGGATGGAATCTACCGAAAAATGTGAAGTAGTTATTCAGCATTTTAATGGGAAATACCTGAAAACACCCCCTGGTGTGCCAGGTAAGTGTTGTGTGTTCTCTCTGTGTGTGATAAAATATGGAAGCTCCTTTCCCAGAAATGGTTCTTGAGGAGAGTTCTGACTTGACATTTCACATATTGGTGTCTCCCTCTCCAATTTGCATTGAATTTGTGCTGTTGTATGTCTTAGGTCTAGACACCCCCACCTCCACATTAAATATATTAATAAACAAACCAAATAAACTGGTCGGGGGGAGGAGAAAATGAGAGTGGAGGAAGATAAAGGGGAAATAGATTTAACTCAACCTATGGAATCTCATTACATAGAAAGGTCACTGAACCCATTTCCCACTATCATGAGTTCTTACTTGCCATCAATGTATTTACTGTCCTTTATGCCACAGCGACTGGACCTAACGGTCAGGGGTCCCTTTACCTTTACAGCATTTTAGATTGAGCTTGAATTGCTGTAGTGTTTCCTCTTTGTTGCTCACAATTACAGCTTCCCACATTTTTATTTGTTTTCCTTACTAAAATAGAGAGCAGAATGAGAATGCATGTGGGCACATTTACGTATTATGCGCAAGATCTAGGTTGACTTATGCGTGTAAACAGTAGTTACATGTGAATCCTGATGATCGGAATTGGAAAAGTATGTCACCTTCAAGTCACACAAAATGTTGTGTTGCACTTATGGCCACTTGGAGTAGGACATTATTGCTATTATTATTATTATTATTATTATTATTATTATTATTATTATTATTATTATTATTATTATTATTATTTGCATACCATCCTTCACCTGCAGATCTCAGGGCAGTTCACAACATAAAATTACAATATAAAAACCACAAAATGCATAGAAAAACAAAAACAAAAAACCTCCTCCCAGGAGATCAAGGTTGTGTACATCTTGGCAAGTTGTACACAATAAGCAGCAGATCTTGCCAATAGCTTGCATATGATGGAGGTGCGGGGCCCCCAATGCACATACAGTATACCGGGCCCAGGAAATCCTGTTAGCATCCCTGATGATGGCATCCAACCTTTCAGTGCAGAAAAAATACATCCATTGGAAGAGCCACTCAACCCACCCCACACCCTGGTTAAGTAAATATTAATTAACAATGTATGTGAGTAGATTCACATGTTATCCTAGGGAAACTCAAGATCGGTCACAGAATATTGTGGTACAATTCTACATACAAAGATACCAGCAGATGGACACTCCTTCTCTAGCAATTGCAGTAGTTGCGATATGAACCTGCCTAATATCATAGCTACACCCGATGGAAATGCGAAGGATAGCAATGATTTCGAGCAGATTTCCAGTCAACAGAATCCTTGTCCTCTGTAAACAATCTCCCATGTCACTCGGTAATAAAATGCTCTTAGCATATGTGAGTCAGCTGGCCATAAATGCAGCAGCCTTATGACTTTTAACTGTAGGATTTCCCCAAGTTTTATATGCATAATATTGAATTCAGAGTTCTCATCCAAAGGAAGTGTTAGGTGGAACTGCGCCATGTGTAAATTATCTAGAAACTATGGGCTGTTTTAAACTTACACAATGTTACCTACAATCCCAAAATCCAGCATTCATGCTATGGCAGAGCTTCCAGCAGCCAATGAAACTGCAAGAACTAAATTTACAGAGATCATGTTTGGGCTCAGGAACTATTTCAGTGTCCTTTAGCTTTTGGAGAACTGGGAGTGAGTGCAGGGAACTCAACTTCCAAGTTTTGGCTTCTGAACAGGAACTCTAGAGTGGAGGCAAGGAAGGAATAAGGACAAATGAATCTGTCAAATTATGATTTCTCTCTTTCTCATTTTTTCCCCAATCTTGTCTTTACATCTGCATGGGTTTCTACATGGGTTTTCTTTCTTTCTTTCTTTCTTTCTTTCTTTCTTTCTTTCTTTCTTTCTTTTTTCTTTCTTCTTTCTTTCTTTCTTTCAAAAAGAGCTCATGAAAATTTATCAGTATTTTAGTGCAATTTTCTCCTAATATATGCATTAGTGTATTTTGCCTGAAATGCAAATTTTGTAAGCAATTTTCTGTAATGCACTTTTCTATATTATTGTTGCAAATATATATACATTTTTATGCACATTCTATATGCATTTTTGCACACACATTCCTTGACTGGAGAACTGCATTGCAAAACTCCCAGAGTGGAAATTTTGAAGGATGTCTGGTTTTTTTCAGTTTGCATATTATTTCAAGAACTGTCAGTTTGGTAATTTTGCTGTGAATTGTGAATGAAATTTCTATCCTATTCCTAGCAAGGCCTTGGAATCCCTGAATGGGAGTCAAGCCCTCTTTCTCCTCACAGCTGTGTCCAACAGTGGGGACAATGCCCCACATAGAATCATAGAGTTGGAAGAGACCACAAGGGCCATCAAGTCCAACCCCCTGCCAAGCAGGAAATATCTTGCAGGTCTAAGCTCCAATCCTATTGGATTCCTAAATGGTCAGCCTTTTGATGGGCAACAAGGATAAGCATTATTAAGCAAGTCAGTACTTAGATGAAGAATGGGGATAAACAGCAGCTCAGCACTTAACACATAGCACTATGATCAGCATTTTGAATCACCAGCCATTATGCCAACATTTTGATTAACATATGAACATACCGTTTGGAAAATAGAACCCTTGAAAAGCTGTAGCCCTTGGGAGAACTACATCTCCCATAATTCCATTTTCTTTTCTACCATCGCAGCTGCTGTTGCCACCGCTATTTAATAAGGCGCGTGCTTTGGGAAGTGGGGGCAAGCAGAAAAAGGTCCCCTGGTTTTTCTGGAAGATCCCAGATCACCTCTGAATTAATCCTACGAGTTTAGGAGAGACCACCCATCTAAGAAGCTGAACTCCCTCTCTTAGGAGGTTTGGCTGTCCCCCAATTTCCCAGTTTTTTTATCACCATTTCTCCTACGGCAGTCCTCTCATTTATCTTTTTTTTATATATATAAAAATTTTTTATTAGTTTTCCAGATTTTATAAAGACCTAACACACACTAATGGACAAAGACAAAAACATGCATAATTTCAAGAATCTTGTTTTCATAAACTTGTTCCTTGACTTCCCCCCACACCCCTTCAAGCATCCCAATTTCCATAATTATGTCAGCAAATTATTATTTCTCCTCTTCACCATCTTAGTATAATCTTCTTATAAAAAATTTGGATTCTTTCCTAAGTTGGACTCAGGTTCCCTTCCATCGATTTCCCAGTTTATATTAGATAAAATACATATTAATTAAACCGAAAATTCATGAGTGTTATTGAAATTCTGTTCTCCCCCCCCCTTCCATCCCCGGTTTGCGTCCCTTCCCAAATATAAGTCCATAATAACAGTTCTTAGCCTGGGTTCCTCACGTCCGAGGCCTTCAAATCTCTTTCAGTCCCTCTCCGCCGGTCTTGTTGGTAGTCCTTTATGTTGGTCAGTAAAACTCGAGGAAGTTCTGTCTCATTCAAACCAAATCTTCTTTCCACAAGAGAGCTTGAAAACCATTGCTGCAAAAGGTTCACAAACCCTTCATCTTTGAGATGGAGGCCCCAGTCATATTTCTTCTTTATTTTAAGTTCCTGTATTCCAAGTGCTCTAGAGGCCTCCTCCTTCATCTTTCTCATCTTTCGCAGATTTGTAATCCATGTTATCCAAGAGTCTTCTTGTTTATGCTCCACTAGTGTCGCTTCCTGGTTGGTACTATCCATCTGTACTTCCTCCTCTCCTTGTTTAGTCTTCAATTCTTGAGATATCTCTTCCAGTTCAGCTGTGGGTTCTTTCTTATTCAAATCCTCAGTACATTCAGCAGAGCTGTTTATTCCAGAAGTCAAGGTCATGAGCTGTTTGTTCATAGTCAGACTCTGCTCTTGTAAAATTCCAACCAGATAAAATGTTTTTTCTAGCTCCGCTAGTAACTTTCCATCCACTGCCATTGTAATGTCTCAGAAATCCCCCTAGAGGGAATCTGATACTTAGTAATCCTTTTCCAACAGCCCTCTGCCTCGTTAGTTTCTTTGTTTCCAACAACTTTAGTTCAATTGTATCACTTTTAGTCCAGAGGGATCTTAGGTTAAAAGGATTTTTTACTTTAAATTGCCCGTTTGACAGTTTTGACAGCTGTCAAACTCCTTTCCTCTTCAGCAGACTCAGAGGCAGGACGCTCCCGGGCCCGGGAGGGGGGGTTACACACGACAAAAAGAAAATCTTCTAAAATTCCACTCTTGCACTCCAGCTCAAAACTTGTTTTGTCAAATCGTGAAAGTTAATGTCTTATTAACTCACCCCAAAAGGGTAGGCTCTCCAGCTTAGTTCTCTGCCGTTGCTTTAAATCTTCTGCAGGAAGGGGGGTGCGGACTTCCTTTTGACACATCCCCCGGTCGTATCAAATTCAAAAATAATTTATTTTAAAGTCCAAATCCTCTACTCACGGGTTGCTTCTTTTCAGGTCCGAATTTAAGGAAACAAGTCAGTGCTCTTCAGCCATGGCACACGGCTTCGCTCCGCTGGGGTAGCGGTCTACTCTCAGCACCATGCTACTCTCCGTATCCTCTCTGTAGCCTTTAAAAAGGCTCTTCGTGGGTCGGGGAGGGCGCTTAAGGTGCCCACCGAGTCACCAGGTCCTCAGGCATCCGCGCCTGAGGTTTTTGAGGGTCCCCGCGTCGCCGTCGCGGCAGGACCCGTCCCCAGCGGAGCCGATTCCCTCCAGAGCTCGGAGGGAATCCGCCATTAGCTGTCCGCGCCAACCCGGAAGTCCTCTCATTTATCTGCTTCATATGTTTTCTTCCGCTTAGATCAAGTCTCTTAAGTTTTTCTTGCCTCCTTTTTGTATTTGATCTAGATGCATGGCATTTTTATTGATGTTGTGGCTAGGTTTTCATTTTGTTCCGCAAGTTACCTTGGGCATATCCAGTCTGGAAGTGAAAAGTCAGTATAAAAGTATCTAAATGAGTAATAATATAAAAAGCTGGTGCAGAAAAATAGCAGCCTTGCTGTAGTTTTTTACCCTCTAGTGTCAGTGGAGAAGAGGCATTTGTGAAGAGCTTTCTCACAAAAGGAGAAATTTGAATGAGGATATATACTGTATAAGTGTAAGTAGATAAACTTGGCTTTTTAATGTACCCTCCAGCTAATCTTCCTGATGGCACCTTTCTGTCTGTTTTGCAAAAAGGAACATTACATTTCAAGATTCCCTTATTAAATGCTTATCTCTCTTCCCCATATAGGTGTGTCTGGGTGCTCTGAGATGCTTATGTAGAAAATATTTTAAAGCAGTTACATTAGCCGTCTGTCATTAGGAAAATAAGGGTATGAAAACAAGAGAAAACTGCACCTCAATTACATGGTATATTTAAATTACAAATGTGCTTATATGCTGCCTGGTAGAATTTGATTTTAATGATCACAGATTGGATTGATTGCATATGTGTACATGGTAGAAATCAAACCCCGTTTTTGAATTCTAATTTATCCAGTAGCTTTCTGCTTTCTTCACCCTCAGATATGCTTCTCAGTGGGATATTGTTGTATTCTAAAAATCCCCTGGTAAGTGACTCAGTGAACTCCCTCTAGCCTTGTAAGAGAGAATTGCGGATCTGTAAATATGATTGATTGGGAATTATCACCATTTCATTGATTTGTATAGGGCGAGCATTTGGGTGTAATTACCTAAGCAGGGTGCTGTCAAAATACATCTTTGAGACAGTTGTACTGTATTGGTTATTATACTCCTTAAGAGCTCACATAGCAAGGAAATAAAGAAAGAAAGACGGAACAAAAGAAATAATAATATTTAAGATACAGTGAAAAGTTATAAATTGCTCCATTCCCTGTTGGTGGGTTTAGCTTGTCCTTTACTTCCTCCAAGACGAGAGGGAGGGGAAAAGGTTAAGTAGAAGTTTCTTTATATTCATGTAGTTTCCCCTCACAGCTTCTACTCAATTTATACATCTCTGTAATAAACCTGGATTTATGCCTCTCAGCAAAGATAGAAGCATTATGCTTTATCCACCTCCAGGCAATTACTGATCTTCCCGCATGGCGAGGCAAAGAGAATCAAGTCTCCCAGTGTATTTGGAAAGGCACAATCAGAGTCTGAAAATTATCCTCCCAGTGCCGCAATAATTGGCATGAAAGGGAAAATGGGCTCTAGTTATTGCTGTGACCTCTTTATGAATTTAAGTAGGAAATTCAGAAACTTGAGAGCATGAGACAGAGGGATATGTGTGTGTAAATAATAATAATACAGATATATATCAGTTTTTAGATATTAGCTGATATACTGACCAGCTGTCTGGCTGCGAGAAAAGATTTACCAATGAGTCAGAGGTTAAATACAGTTGCTTCACACTTTTCACCTGAATTCCTAGCGGACTGTTAGAAGAGTCTGTACAGAATGGAGCAGATTTCATGTTTGGGGAAACATCTTGTTTATTCCAGGTTT
This sequence comes from Podarcis bocagei, assembly GCF_964188305.1. Classification (NCBI taxonomy): domain Eukaryota; kingdom Metazoa; phylum Chordata; class Lepidosauria; order Squamata; family Lacertidae; genus Podarcis; species Podarcis bocagei. The sequence continues at coordinate 17,608,525 of NC_138137.1, read as the reverse complement.
CCTCTCCTACTTGCTAACGAGCCTTTTAATGGAAACATGTAACCTTTCCAGTAGTGGATTTGACTCATTCCCCTCACGGCGGACAGTTTCTCCCAAAGTTCATTTTGCTTTTTGGCTTTGATCGCTCTCAAAATATGAGAAACTGGAGGGACAATAATAAGCAGCACCAAATATACCTTCCTTTTTTAAAACAACAACAACCTGTATTTAAATTGAATGGGAATTGCTATGTTTATCCATATCATGCCCTCAACGAGGCCCTTTTGGTATTGATATTGAAAATCCATCTCATCCGGTTTTGGACATTTAATTTTGCTTCATGTTCTTTCATAAGCTTGAATATTTCTCTTAGGCCTCTTAATGCCTTCTTCTGCTTTAATTATTGTTCCTAAGAAATAGCTTCAAAATGGGAAATTACACACTTAAGAGCAATATATTTCCTTAGAAAGAGTAACTGAAATAAAACTTAATATCCTGCCAGAAGATTTACTAGGAAGTTCTGTACTAGTAGCATCTTATTTTTTTTATTTTCTTACCCTTAGAAACAAGAATCTTTTTTTTTTTTTTTTTTGGCACATTTCTCTCTTCCTGCCTCTCACCCTAGCTGTTCAGATTGCTGTTTAATAGCGATACATTAGGAAGAATTACCATGAAGGACATCCTACCAGTACTCTTTCCTGGAGGTAGTTTTCTTCCATATTCTGACATATCTAACAGTTTATCCTCTATCCATACCCATTATGCATCATAATACTTTAAAACCCACAGCTTACACATGGGTTACGTTCAGCCAGTTCCGAGGGCATTCTGGCGGTTCCATTACTGCGAAAAGTGAAGTTACAGGGAACCTATAGAGCACCCTCCCATCAGATGTAAAAAGCAAAACTTTTTGTAGACCTCTGAAAGCAGCCCTGTTTTGACAAGCTTTTAAAAATGTTTGAGGTTCTGTTTTGTTCCTTTATATTTTGTTGGAAGCCACCCAGAGTGGCTGGGGTAACCCAGTGTGATGGGTGAGGTATAAGAAATAAATTATTATTATTATTATTATTATTATTATTATTATTATTATTATTGCTTATATCCTACCCTTCCTCCTCAAGGAGCCCAGGGCTATAAACAGACATACAATTTCAAATCAAAAGCAAAGCAGAAACAGATTAAAACATTCTTAAAAATAAAATAAAAACATACTTCCAATTCAGTGATCTCAAGTTTTGCCAGGAACATTATTCAGTGCTGGCACCTTCTCAGCACTGGAACTAAGCATTTTCTGCCTAAACTCTTTGCCAGTCAAATCGGCAAATTGGTTCATTCCCATTGTGTTGTAGGTGTGTTTCCCTTGTGCAGCATCGCAGTTGTGTTATTCAATTGCTCTCCCAATACATGCATGCAGTTCCATTTGTAACTGCAGATTGTATGGAACGGGGAAGTTTGGGCTAGCTGTAATCTCCCTATTGGTGCAGAATTCAGTTTACAGGTTGCTCATAATTTTGAGTATATTACACTGATTGTGTCCCGAATGCACTGGCTGCCAATTAGTTTCCACCACCCTGCCCTCCCAGAGGGTGAAACCAAGGCAACGGCAGGAGTAAACAAACCAGGCAGGGATTTGAAATTGGCCACAGCTTTTATTGATTACAGATGTTGGTGGGCTTTGGCACAAGCATTGGGTATATATCCATTATCAGCCTCCAGATGGAGGGCTGACACTTAAGCAGGGTTGTGCCAGGGGTGGAGGGCCACTTGAGATGTGGGTCTACTAAGGTGGCCCTCCCCAGGCAGCTGAGGGAAGCTGTATGGCCCATCTGCTCCACCCTTGGCTTCTGGACAGATACTTGCACATAGACTCCTCTAACGTGGTACCCCAAGATTGCACCTGGCTGCTTAAGGCTGGGGTGATTGTTTCTGGATGGTAGTGTCACTATTTAGGAGGCATTTGGCTCCGCCCCCTGGCTCCTCGCAGCATCGCATGCGCAATATCAGGGTGTTGTGGGACATCACGTGCATGGCGTCCCTGTGTCACATGGCATTGCACCCGGGTCCCCTCAATCCTCTTAAGAAGATGACGCCTCTGTTGTTGTGGGTGTTTTGATGGATTGAAGGTTTTTTAAATTGGATTTTATGTTTGTTTGTTTTTTACTTCTTTTTATTGTAAGCTGCCCTGTGGCCTGTGCAAAGAGTGTTATTATTGGTATTAAGAGTGTTGGTTTTGGTATTAAGTAGTATATAACTATGTGAAATATGTAAACCGGGGTGGTGGTGTCACTGCAACTTTTGATGACATGCCCTGACACTGTTGGATGGCACGATGACATCACAGGCATGTATCGATGACATCACAGGCATGTATTGATGACATCACAGGCATGTATCATGGAAGCTATGACAGGGCATGCATGAGGTAAACTGGTTGAATAAAATGCCAGTGTTTTCCCTGCTTAGTGTATTGGTGAGGATAAAAAGGGTGTCAGAAATTGCTGCAAGTACACCCCATTCAGACAGTGTTGTCTGTGAACATTTTGTACTGAAGGTAATTACTTCATTTTTAACATGAAGCTTCTGCTGCCATCATCTCATTTTATTCCGTGTGTGTTTTTTTCTTCTTCTTCTTCTCTTGTATTCTCCTCAGGCTTTCAAGTCATTTTAAAACATTTTGGATTTAAAGCACTGAGGAGTTAATAGAGCTTTAGTTATAAAATATTTACAATCAGAAACTGGATGATATTTCCCAGATTGCATGATCTTTTGAAGTTCAAATATGACTTAGATTTTCTTTTCAAAGAGCTCCTAATGGCTCTCCGTGAATGTCCCCTGACACTGTAAATCAGCTACGTCATATTGAGTCATCTTTTTTTATTATTATCAATCTTCCTTCCCCCCTCCACCTCCTACATTAGTCTTCGTATTAGAGTATTGCTTAAGTTATAACATTTCCCCAGCACTCTCCCTAGATTAGAACAAAACCTTTCCTTGAAGGTTCAAAGGAATGTGAATAATTAAAGTTAAAAAGAAGTATGACACTTTTCAGAAGTTTCCATATTGGAGCCATTTTAATTGGCTTTCCACTGCAAAAAGAAATAGCTCTCTTCTCTGCACCTCTCTGTCTCTCTCTCACTCTTTCAAAAACAAAGTGTTCACTTGGCTAGTTATTTTGAAGTAATGATATTTTTTTCAATAATCAATCGAAGTGAACACAAACTCTTTAGCTTTGAAGAGCCAACAGTCCCATGAGGACATGACTTTGTCAATGAATATGTAGCAATTGAAAGTCAGCAAGGAACTGTTGATTTTTTGGTGGCCACGTGTGGGAAGAAATATTCCTTTTTATTAAAGATAAGACACAGCCTTGCAGTGACATGATCCCCGAGTTTATCTATAGTATTTTCAGTGCCGTGCCAGACTCAAGCCTGAGAAAATGAGTCAGTTGCACGGTATGGATCTTGCTGGGGGTGCATCTAACCTGCAGGAAGTCAACTGCAGCTGTGATGGAAAGGCTCAGTTCTTGGACAGAATTATTTACATACTAAGTCTATTGTAAGTTCAGTCCCTTGAGCAGCAATGCAGATAATTTTTACAGCATAAATTATTATTTTTCAAAAGCATGCCATCCTGTAGAGTTGGAAGACAGTAAGCGCTTGGCCTTTTATTAAGCTATCTGAACAACAGTATCATTTTATACCCAGAGGTTTCTGCCAGATGTTTCAGTGCTCCATCCATTAGGCACCTGTTGTCTTCTCCCATGTTTTAAATTATCTTTTGATTGCTAGTTAATAGATCCCCCTTGGCCACTATTTGTTGCATGTTCCACAACGCATAATTTTGCTACTGGAGTCTCTGTCTCCTACGGTGCTCTGCAGCTTTTTCCTCGAAATATAGATGAGATCCATCAAGGGCGAGGGCAAGAAAGTGTGAAATGAACCACCATCCCAGTGCTGAAAAGTTTGCAATAGTTGAGGATTCACTAGCACTGAGTAGAAAAGGGAAGGGCACACACACACACACACACACACTCCGAAGCTAGGGTGATCCATAGAAGCTGAATGTTGGAAAATTCAGGGGGAAATAACTTCACTCAGTGCATAGTTACACTATGGAATTTGGTACCACAAGACGTGCTGCCCATCAAGATGTGTGAGTTTAAAATGGGAATGTATAATTTTTTGTATGATGTACCTATCAGTGACCACTAGTCTTTTTTAGAATGGTTTTTATTAGTTGTTTGTTTGTTTTACACAAAATTTGACATTATTCAGTGTACTTTCAATATAATACATTTTGACTTCTCATCCATATGTCCGTGATGTTTCTGTCATGGAATCTTTTACCTGCTGCCATAACTGCTGTTTCTTTTTTTATTATTGTATTATAACTTAGATCACAATCATTTCTTTATTCTCCTTCTCTGGCCTGCTCTTCAATTCCTGCTCATGATTTCATTTATCTATAGTTCCCCCCTCCCTCAAATAGTCCAAAAAGAACCTCCACTCTTCGACAAAGTTCTCGTCTTTTTGATCTCTTATTTTTATGCTGTCAACTTTGCCATCTCTGCATAGTCCATTAACTATAAAATCCATTCTTCTTTCGTTGGGACTTCTTTCCACTTCTGCGGATACAGGATTCTGGCTATGGTAGTAGCATACATAAACAGCGTAACCATCTCTTTTGGAACCTCTGCCCCTGTATCCCCAAAAGAAATGCTTCAGGCCTCTTGGGAATGACTATTTTAAACATCTTTTTAATAATAATAATGTAATGAATGCTTGTCTTGATGGTCCTATATCCTATTACCTCCAGTAGCAGAGCCAGTACACTTCTGAATTTCAGTTGCTGGGAGTCACAAGCAAGAGAGTGCTGTTGCGTTCATGTCCTGCGTGTGGCTTTCTCACAAGCATCTGGCTGGGCGCTTTGATGCGGTCCAGCAGGGCCCTTCGTACAGTCTTTCAATTTTCATGAGCACATTATTCTCCCATCAGCACCAGCCATAGCTGTCAACCGCCCCTTATTTGGTGGGAAAGTCCCTTATCCCAGCGCTGTGTCCCGCTGCTGTCCCTTATTGATGATGTCCCTTAAATTTCCCGGGTTTCAAAGGAAGCAGCTCCTCTCCCTCCCTTCCTGCTGGCCAGGGAGGAGGGAGGCTCCAACTGTGTTGCTTGGCTGCATTGCTCACCCAACAAGGAGTCTAAGAACGACTGGGGGGTGGAGCTTGCATGCCTTGTGCCGATTAAATCGGCCGCGTTGCCTGGGGACTCGCCTTTGCTCAGCGCTTCCCAGCGGAGAGATGACGGTGGTTTTCCTTGCTGCATCCCCTTTGCTGGGTTGCTGTGCTGTGGGAACCACCGCTTGAGGCTTCGTTTGGCTGTTGGCTGGGCTTTCTGCCTTTGGCTTGGAGGGGCTCAGAAGTTGAACATACCTGTGCTGGGAAATTCCCTTATTTTGGCTGCTGATCCCTTATTTTTGAGGCTGCTGGTCCCTTATTTTCAAATTTGTAAGCTGACAGCTATGGCACCAGCGCTCTACTTTTGGTGGTTTTTGAGGAGTCCAAAGGACACCACAATGTTAGCACATTTTGCGGAGGGTGGAGAGAACGCAATCCTGTTGCCAAGACGGCCAGGGGGAGACCCCTTGCCTTATCTCTCTGTGGTAAAACATTTTCATTGCCAAGATAGATCATTGACTGGAAGGACAGGCATCTTCCTTCTTTTTAATCAAGCAGCGGAGAACAGGAATGCATTAACTGCAAGCAGCCATGAGCAACACCCCAAAAGGTATGGTTGGGAGTTTTTCAAAGCACCCGTTTTGCACTATCCAGCTCAAATTCTGCTTATGCACTGAATGTTTGCAGCTGCGATCTTTCGACTGGGTGCCTGTGGTCCCAATCATAGGATTTCGTCATATGGCTGGCTGAAATGCTGAACCACTCAGCGCCATAGTAAAGGTAAAGGGACCCCTGACCGGCGCTCATCTCACTCTATGGGCCGAGGGAGCCGGCGTTTGTCCGCAGACAGCAGTCATGTGGCCAGCATGACTAAGCCGCTTCTGGTGAACCAGAGCAGCGCACGGAAACGCCATTTACCTTCCCACCGGAGCAATACCTATTTATCTACTTGCACTTTAACGTGCTTTCGAACTGCTAGGTTGGCAGGAGCTGGGACTGAGCAATGGGAGCTCACCCCGTCGCGGGGATTCGAACCGCCGACCTTCTGATCAGCAAGTGGTTTAACCCACTGTGGTTTAACCCACGCCATAGGAAATGCCGATAACCTGCAGAAACACACTTATGCAGTGAAAGGCCTTTGTCGAAGCATGGCCACTCTTTCGCAAATGAAAAGTAGCCTTTGGCATGGAAGGAATAACGACTGAGGAGATCTCTGGCAGGACCAGTTCCGAAAGCAGAGGAGCTGCCATACTGAAAGATCAGCTCTTCGCAGAAGCGGCAAGTTAAAGGCAACACATGTTGGGGATTGCTGGCGGTTTCCAACTTCTTTTGCCTTCTCGTATAAAATACACATCATGAAAATCAACCAAAGGTTGAAATGATTTCGTGGTTGCTATCTTAGCATAAATTGTGTGGGAACAAGTCATAGGGTGGGCTGCAGCGCTTCAGAATTCCATTACCGAGTGAGCTGGTGACTCCTAGCCAAAGTATAGAAAAATTGGTTTAATTTTCATGTCTTCAGTAAGTGTCTAAGTTCCTTCCTGTCTGTAAGCTAATGGCTACATTAATTATTGACTTCAGTGCACCTTAGGGGGAAAATGTTTAGGATATTGGCCAGCGGTGAAGGCAAGAAATTGTTTTAGCAGTCCTGTGAACCGGTCAGACATTTCCAGTTCCTGTGTTTATATAAGGGAAACCCCGCCCCACCCGCATTGTTCTTCATGTTATCAGATTTTATCAATATTGCAATTATTACCATTTTGTAATTGTGTGGTCTTGGATGGCCTCGGTGTTTTAGCATGCTCGATTTAATGCAGAAAAATTAAGAGGTTTCGATGGAGTGAAAATCCCAATCTGAGGGTTATAATTATTATATTTTCCTCACTAGTGTTGCGTATCCCCCACCCCCCTGAAAAGGCATCTTACCCTTGGCTAGCCCCCATTCTGAATAGTTGTAAGCATTCTGCACAGAATCGTTTCCTTAAAAAAATAGTTAATCCATTCAGCTCATTAACCTTTTCTTGTCAAAACTAACAGCTCATATTTCAAAGCTTGTGTATCAGGCTATTTTGTTCTAACTGTCCATTCTTTATTTCCTGCCTTCTTTTGCAATGTTTGCCTGATCGCTTGGAAGAGCAAGAGGGATGCATTTATTTGGAGATACATTTCTCTGTGTTTTCTTCCTGTTACTGAATAGTAGCATTATCTTAGGATTCCTGCTTATAGCATTTGCTTATTCCACCACATTATTATTATTATTTCTTTCTGTGTGGTTGCGCATATATGTTGCAGAAACCTAAGCACACTTACTAAGTATTAGAGTAGACCGATTGCAATTAATGCTCCAAAGTTAGTCAGCTCTATTGATTTCAGTCAATCTACTCTGAGTATAGCTAGCATTGGATACAGCCCTGGACACTTGATTTGCCCTACATTTTCAGAATAAACTACTAGATTGTGCTACAAGCATGTGCAGCAGTATTTGGAGATGCTGCAACATAGGAAGGTGTGCTGCCATGTTTCCTAGCATTTCTATATTCTGCCAAGCATGTTCAGTGAAGGCTGGCTAGAGTGTCCAACAAGAACATTCTCAGTTTCCCCCACCCCAGTAACTACCAGGGAAGTGAGCAATATTAAGCACTTCTGTTCTGCATAGCAGTTCACTTGAGACCGTAGTCAAAGGCTTTATTACTTTGCAAAACTTTCCGATGACGTTCAATTAAGAACATCCAGGTTCTTCATTTCTGGAGTGAAATGGGAGTGGGATCAGTGCCCCTATCATGCCCCTCAGAGAACAATCAGAGTGGACCTATCACTATCTGGGAGTGGCCGCCGAGACCACATAACACCAGTCCTGAAAGACCTACATTGGCTCCCAGTACGTTTCCGAGCATAATTCAAAGTGTTGGTGCTGACCTTTAAAGCCCTAAACGGCCACGGTCTTGTATACCTGAAGGAGCGTCTCCACCCCCATCGTTCAGCCCCGGACACTGCTGTCCTGCTCCGAGGGCCTTCTGGCGGTTCCCTCACTGTGAGAAGCGAGGCTAAAGGGACTCAGGTAGAGGGCCTTCTCGGTAGTGGCACCCGTCCTGTGGAATGCCCTCCCATCAGATGTCAATGAAATAAGCAACTATCTGAAGACATCTGAAGGCAGCCCTGTTTAGGAAAGTTTTTAATGTTTTTAATATTTTGTTGGGAGCCGTCCAGAGTGGCTGGGGAAACCCAGCCAGATGGGCAGGGCATAAATAACAAATTATTATCATTGTCATGATTATACCTTTTCCAATTTATCATTATCATTATTATACCTTTTTGCAATTTATAGACCTATCATAAAAATAGCTAAGATGGTTTAAAAAGCAGTACGAAAGAACATTGGGAAGAAGGGGGTTGAAACTATACAACATTAATACCTACGGTGGAGACTTTTTCTGCAGCTACAAAAGATTGTCAAAATAAAAATGTATTCAATTTATTTCAGGAAACTGAATATAGTAGGCACACGTTGTATCTCCACAGGAATGCTGTTCCATAGAACAGAGACAAGTTGCTGTGGAGCAGACTTCTGATATTTTGGGGACTTTAAGGAAAAATTATCCAGTAGAATGCAGTGCCCTGGGTGTATAAGGGATAAGGAGGTCTCTCAAGTGATCTGTCCTCAGCTATGTAGCACAACAGGCTATTTCAAGGAGCACAATGGTCCTGAAACACTATTACCATCACATCGCCTCTCAGCATCTGCCGCCTGAGATGGCCATCTCTCTCTGCTGTCCCTGAGTGTGCTGTTGGGGAAAGCAGTGCCAAAACAACAGTACGCCAGGGAAAGATTGATGTTTCCTAGGATACAAGAAGATACCAGGGTTGAAAAGGCAGTATCCTTAATCAGGTAGCAAATATAAGGATTCCCTGTAAAGGACCATGTCTCTGAGAGTAAGAAGAGAAAAATGTGGGATGGAAAGCAAGAGATGGAGACAATGAAGTTAACAGTGGCTGCAACTCTATTTGATTTGCAATCTATAATCTAATTTTCAACGTGTTCCTCAAGGAGCAGGTGCTCATTTCCCCCTACTATCCAGAGTCTGTTGAGTGAAATCTCTCTCGGTCCCACAAAGCACCCTGGTCTATCAAATAGGACGCATTAAGGGAAGCTAATCCATCTGCTTAACCTCTTGTGTACTATTTTGGGTAATCTCCAAATCCGTTGTGCCTCTTTCCCCAAGCGCTGTTGTATAAAGATGCAATATGCTGCTCTCTTTGTGATCTTATCAGCTGCCAAGAAGAAGAAGGAAATAGCTGGATTGTGTTGTGCATCTGTGTAATTTTATTTCCCCTTCAAAGGAACAGCCCCACTTTTGGCTGTGAGTGCTGGTACCCCACAGCACATTTCTTTCCAGTGGAGGCTTCTGTGAGTAGAAAGGGGGCAGAGGGGACTTTCCTTAATCCACTCATCTCTGCCAGCCCCTATATCCTTTATCTTCTCTAGGGAGTTGGGTCACACTTTGTAACTGCAGGGAAAGTGGCGGGAAGCTGCAGGGGAAAGGGTGTTTGGGGGAGGGGGAGCCCAAACCATAGTTGTCAATGTTTTCCTTTTTTTAAGGGAAATTCCCTTATTCCGAATAGGATTCTTCGCAAGAAAAGGGGAAAGTTGACAGCTATGGCCCAAACACAAAACTCCACCTGACAGAACCCTTCACTGGATCAAAGAGCTTTCCATCAGCAGATGTCTATGGCAGTGGTACCAGCTTTTGACCTTGTGCTAGTCACATTTCTCTGAAGTCTCTCAGCTTCACTCACCTCACAGAGTGTTTGTTGTGGGGGAGGAAGGGAAAGGAGAATGTTAGCTGCTTTGAGACTCCTTAAGGGGAATGAAAGGCGGAATATCAAGTCCAAACTCCTCCTCCTCCTCCTCTTCTTCTTCTTCTTCTTCTTCTTCTTCTTCTTCTTCTTCTTCCTCACCTGCGCTCCCAGAAAGCTTCTCTAGTGGTTTGGGGGGTTCCTCCTGAACAATAGGATGGGACACAGGAGGCTGCTAGGGATGGGGGAAATCTCCCCAAATCAGGCTCTCCCAGAATGAAAGGATAGGATAAGAAACATTCTTTCCAATGATACTCTTCATCTCACTTATCATAGCATCCTAAGCATTATTATTTTTATCAGCTGTTGGATATTTAATATATATGATTTCAAGTTAGTCCCTTTCTACTATCTGTCGCTGATACATTTAAAATATTACCTTTCACTTGTGGTTGGCTATACAAGCTGGCAACCAGTGATAAAGTGGGATATCAAATTCAAATCCAAACTCTTCTTCATATTTGCATTTTTTGAGTGAGTATCAAAAGTACCACCCTCTCTGGTCACTTCTCTTTCTCAGATCATTCCCCAGAAAGAGAGAGAGAGCGCATACACAGAGACTTTCCCAAGGGATCTGTATAAAAGTCAGATCCAGTAGAATTAATCTGAACCTTGAAAGGAACTTAGATCTGAAAGAAGACATGGGAAAGAGTGTAGCTCATTTGTCATTATAGTTGAAGTGGGAAACTATGGTTTGACTGAGATCTCCAAACCAGGACTTCAAATCATGGTTTGATATTCGTGTTCAGTCCTGGTTTGGAGGACTTGCTCAAACCAGTTGGGTCTACAAACTAATAATAATAATAATAATAATAATAATAATAATAATAATAATAATAATGTATTACTTATACCCCACCCATCTGGCTGGGTTTCCCCAGCCACTCTGGGCAGCTTCCAACAGGAAATTAAAAATACATTAAATCATCAGTCATTAAAAAACTTCCCTAAACAGGATTCAATGACTTGAAGTCCTATTCACTTGACTGTGCTTGCTTTGATTTTTGAGTATTATTTCAGCAGTACTTATGGTAAATAAATGTCCATGGTATGAAGAGTTCAAGAAGATATTTAAGAGTTCAGTTTCCAAAAACCGGAAGCATATTTGCTGGGCTTAATATCCAGTGATATCCCCAAGGATAAAAGGAATATCATCCTCTACACAACTGCGGTGGCTAGGTTATTAGTGGCAAAAAATGGGAAAACAGAAAAAATACCAGAAATATCAGAATGGCGAGTAAAAATCTGTGAATTTGCTGAGATGGCAAAACTAACGGCAACAACCAGAGGCTGTTCTAATAAAAAAAATTCACAAAGAGTTGGAGTGGTTAAAGGAATATATGAAAAGATTTGGTTTTGGAGCTCAAATAGTTAAAGTTAAATAGTTAAAGTCCACAAGGATATAAGACGATATCATAACATCTATGGAACAACAAATACAAACCTCTGTCAACACAACGAGAAACAATGTAGAGAAGGATGAAGGAAAGTAACGAGCATAGGGGGAGGGAGGTATAGGGCAGTATTTGGAAAAATTGTTAAGGATATGTATGTGATTTAAGAGGTCAAGAACAAGGAGTCAAAAGAAGCAGACTAACAGTAAAATTAGGAAATCTGAGAAGAATTTGGTACAAATGAAAACATGTGAGTCATGTTCTTGCTTGTATTTTGGTTTATTTTGTTTTTAAAGTCTTCTGTTGTAAAGTTTGTATATAAAATGAATAAAACACAAAAAGTAAAATGAATGAATGAATGAATGCCCATGGTACATGTACACACACACACACCAAAAATTGAAAACTCCTGATTTTATTTCTGCAAAACGGGAGGCAGTGAATATCCTCTTCTCTCTGTTACTTTGGCAAAAACTAAAAATGGCAACGGCGTCACCAAACATTCAAACTACTCTCTGCAACAGTACCGCGATGTTTGCAGTGTAACAATGGACGGTTCAAGATCAAGCCCCCGCAACCATTTAAATGCGGCTGAGATATTTATTTTTTAAGTGTACTTGGAAGAAAGGAATCCATCCCAAGTCAATTTAAGTGTTGCTTGTTCTCTTTAAATATTTAATTACATTAATTTTTCAGAACAACAAAACAAACATTCATCAAGTGAAACTAAGCATGTCACCCTCAGATCTCTACATCTGTTGCTGTCCTGCTGTTTTCCTGCATAATTCAGTTTAATACGTTTAAAGTGTACACTTCATTAAAATTCTTAACATTCACTTCCATGGAGAGTTTACATTCTAGACAAGGGCAGGAAGGCAGGCAAGGAGACTCGTTAACTGCAGAAAGGTGTGGCTTCTTCCCCCCATCGCTGCTTTATGTATGTATGATGATGTGTATCTCGGTGCTTCTGTCTCAGCATGTACTGTCTTATCTATATATCTAAATCCATCTGTCTCTAGAATGAGTCATCCTTTCAGTGCCATCAGACATTTCCTTCCGGATGTATCTTTCTCCCTTGAAGCCTTTGTTCTTTATAGAAAATATATATATATATTCTATCTTTATTCCTGCTGTCTCTTCTCCAGTCACATACTACACACAAACAAACCCACAGTGTGGCCTACATACCAATCAAACTAAACATTAATCATGCTCTCTAGATATGCTTAAGAATGGACTATGTTGATGGGTTACAGCTGTGTAGCTTTCCCCCCCATTGTTCTAAGATCCAGGATTTTATAGACGTTAGAAGCATGCATGCACAAACAGAAAGGCAATGTTCTTTTCTCGAGTTGGAGCTAAAATAATAGGAAAGTATTTCCAGTTGAGACCGAGATTGAATAGTATGCAGCCGGGGAACTGGGATTGCAAATTAAAGAGCATCTCTACTTGGAAACCTTCCTCACCCCTTGTTTGGCGATTTAGCACTACCCCCAAGAAGAGAATCCCAGGCTGATAGCCCACCTCAGAACCTTCAAGCAACACGTCTTATTTAGATGGTCTGAGGTGCAGATTATGGTGCTTGTGAGGTCAATCAGCGTTGCCACTGCAGATAGCCAGAGGGCGGTATTGTAGGTAAAGGGATCATGTGACAAGGAACCAATAGGTGTTCCACTAGGTCTTATGGTTTGCTCCTTAGGTAGCTCCTAAGCCTGAGCAACTTGTCACTGAAGGAAAGACTAAGCTGCTCTCAGACTGCAATTCACCACTTCCCTTCATGTTGTTGTTGTTTAGTCGTTTAGTCGCGTCCGACTCTTCGTGACCCCATGGACCAGAGCACGCCAGGCACTCCTGTCTTCCACTGCCTACTGCAGTTTGGTCAAACTCATGTTGGTAGCATCGAGAACACTGTCCAACCATCTCGTCCTCTGTCGTCCCCTCCTCCTTGTGCCCTCCATCTTCCCCAACATCAGGGTCTTTTCCAGGGAGTCTTCTCTTCTCATGAGGTGGCCAAAGTATTGGAGCCTCAGCTTCACGATCTGTCCTTCCAGTGAGCACTCAGGGCTGATTTCCTTCAGAATGGAGAGGTTTGATCTTCTTGCAGTCCATGGGACTCTCAAGAGTCTCCTCCAGCACCATAATTCGAAAGCATCAATTCTTCGGCAATCAGCCTTCTTTATGGTCCAGCTCTCACTTCCCTACATCACTACCGGGAAAACCATAGCTTTAACGTAGGGTTGCCATATTTCAAAAAGTGAAAATCTGGACGCAAAAGTTGTTGAGCTTTTCTTTTTCATTTCTTTTTTTTGGGGGGTGGGGAGAGTTGTTCCAACTGACTTTGGAAATTCCACCCAGACGCTATTTCCGAAGGACAAATCCCAGATATGTCCAGGAAATTCCGGACGTGTGGCAGCCCTGCTTCATGGCTGCCTCATTGACCTCTTGACCGCAGTAGCATTGGGATATGATTTTGTATTAGTGCAGATTCTGAATGGATTCATATATGCATTAATGTCTAGGGAGGTGAATGCATAGACATCATTTCTTCCCCTTTTCTTTCTTATATGTAAATGGCATGGAGTAAAGATGCGTAAAACAGGTCCCTTTAGCCCAGTGGAGATCTCCACTTTACCTCTCCATGCTCTCAGAGATCTGTGGTAAGGCTGCAGAATACTTTGGACGTCCTTCTTTTAGGAGCAACTTACACATGTGTGTGTCTCTTGAGAATGATGTACATTTCCACTGATGTACATTAAAGCATGTTCAACAGCTAAGTCCCCCTTCTTCCTCTAGTTTTAGCAGGGTTTACACAGCGAGCCACTGAATATTGCTTGTTGTTTCCCTTATGGAAAGTAATTGAGGCAGAATGTGCTGTAAGGAAGATCGGGAGTAATCATCCAAACCTTCAGATCAATATCCAAGTTTGAAATTAAACCCAAAATAAACACATTAAAATCAAAGCCAACCTATGGTGCAAGCTGCCTGTCGGATCACCAAGCCCTTCCTTCCATTTCATGTTTGCCTCATATGTTTCAGCTGCGTTATCTTGCCTTAAATTGTCTGCAGTCATTGTACACCAGGAATCATCTGCTAGCAGGGAGTTGATACACAAGTTTGCAAAAGCCAGTACTCTTGCAGTGACAGTGCAGAGCTTCCTAAGTGAGGCACAAGCAGTTGGCAAGGTATCATGAACTCCTTACTTCTTAACTGCAGAAGAGGAGAACACTCTGGATTGTTGTTGTTGTGTGTTTTTGATCTTATGCAAAAACCAGCCAGGGTAGGTGTGTCCTGCATCCCAGCTGGTGTAGTTTATTTGTAACACCTGAAAGGAGACATGTGAAGGCAGTACAGTAGTACCTCATTGTGAGTCCGCCCTGTTTAGCATCCATTTCGTGGAACGTCCGTGGCAAACACAGAAGTACCAGAATGGGTTACTTCCGGGTTTGCTGCTCCTGCATGTGCAGAAGCACTAAATCACGCTTCACGCATGCACTAAATGTGCTTCACGCATGCGCAGAAGCGCAAAATCGCACATGTGCAGAGTGGTGCTTTGTCGAGTGTCCCTTTCGTCTAGCATCCAGGGCTCCAGAACAGATCCCAGACTCAAAACTAGGTACAGGTATATAGCCTGTATCTCTAGCCTGTGCATTTCTTTGCACAAGTTTCCCTGTGGACATGACAAAAGTTTCAGGCCAATTGTGCAACCAGTTGCCTGTGTTTCCTGTCATTCCTGATGACCTGGCTTATGAAAATGTCAAATCGTTTCTTAACTTTCTCTAATGCACAGTAGATAGCGAGCAGCCTGGTCGCCCCCCCCCCCCAGCAGGGCATTGTCTGAAAGGGAAGAGGTCTTTGCCAATAATCCACAAGTTTGCCATCAGTTGCCTTTAGTGCTCCTTTGGAAATCATTCTTGATGCAGCAGCTATTGATCACAGAGGTCTGTTATGTTAATCCTATTGCTTTTAGTTGCAAATTCTTCATTAGTACCCTAAGGGCTCTCTTGACCCTCAGAGGATAATGAAAGTTTCTCCTTTATGGAGGTTTAGCAGTGCAAATTGTATACTCTAATTTATTTTTCTCTAATTGAGGATAATCAGCTTGTCCCTGCAGGATATAAAGCTATATATATTTGTGTGTAGTTGTTAATTTCTTTTTGCATTAGAGAAGGGTTGCTGAAAAGCAGATGTAGTTATTTATTGTCAGGGACACATTCTGACCTGAGGCCATCAGCTGCATCAAGAATCCACAGGAGAGCCAAAAGAAGGAAATGAGAATATTTTCATATTGAATAGAAGGAGGCACTAAGCAGGAAAGTGAGAGCAAAAATCGTACACATCTTAAATGTGTCATCCCTGGCAAAGCTTGTAGGGTATAGCGGGATAGTTCTGCCTGTGGAGCACTGGGAAGAATAGAAACACTCCTCCCACTAAGTGCCTGGAACACAACAATAACATTAAATAAATAAATTTGTAGTAGCGTTCTTATCCTGTGGTCTGAGAGCAGCCATGTGCAACATTTGTAAGTGGTCATCCCTTTTCACCTTGTGTCAAAAACATAATCCTAGAAACCCAATCTGTGTGTGATGAGGGATCGAAGGCAAAGGGAGGACCAAGATGCAGGAAGCATTATGCACAGATCCAGGTAGACCTAAGGCAAAGATCCAGGTAGGGATGTGAAAAGCCTGTACTCTTGAGCCAAAGGGGTGGAAGGTTCTCACAGGCACCCAAAGGAAGCAGGTATCCGTGTATATTTTGTAATATCTGCAGAAGCAGTTAGACATTTCGCGGGAGATGATTCCACTTCGATGGGTCCAAGCCTATTTGTTTACATGGGTCAAAAACCAGAGGGCAAGGTCAGAACGAGGAAGAAGCCAACCAGGCTCTGGTGTTATTGTTTGATCCTTGACAGAGCAGGCCTGGATGCACTGCTTAATGTTGAATTGAATTGAATTTTATTATTACGGTCACAGACCAGTTCCAGCTCACTTACAATATCAGAAAAATCATAAAACACAACAGGAATACATTGGATTGCAATTGGGTATAGTGGCAGTTAAATATATATATATTAAATCTTGATCACTAAAATATAACTTAAAATTGTCATTTAAAACCTTAATCATTTTGTTAGTAAGTTTTATGGCAGTCGCACAGAATTTGGCCACCCTTAGCGTGATTTCTAGATCCTTGTCCTCTACCAGGAGTTTTAGACATTGAAGTTCGGACCCATTTGGAGATTTTTGTATAACAGGAGTGATAAATACCGAATGTATATCCCCGTAGAAACGGCAGTGTAACAAGGCATGAGAGACAGTTTCTACCTCCATCAAGCCGCAGGGGCAGACTCATTCCACATATGGTTTACCCTTAAATCTGCCCTGCAATAAGGCAGATGGCAGCACGTTGAATCTAGCAAGGGTAAATGACCGTCTGTATTTGGGTATTTGTAATTTTGACAAATAATTTGCTGGGGGCTTAATCTCATTAACGTTTGATTTTTTAATTGTATATGCAGGAACCTGGATATAAACTACATAGCATAGGGCAGTGATGGCGAACTTTTTAGAGACCCAAGTGCCCAAACCGCAACCCAAAACACGCTTATTTATCGCAAAGTGCCAACACGGCAATTTAACCTGAATACCGAGGTTTTCGTTTAGGAAAGAACAATCCGTACATTAACCGCTTTTGTCTTAAAAGAAAAACACAATAACAGAACTTTCAATGATACAAACCACTTTTTATTGAAAGGTCAAAGTTTGCATTTGGCATGCTTTTGAACAATTAATGTGAAGCCTCAACCTCGCAGCGGGAGGAGGAGGAAGGCGGCTGCTTGGAGCTCTTGGCAGCCCACCAACGCGGCAGTGCGCCCCTGAGCGCATGCAGAGCGCTCCACCCTCCCCACCTGCAGCGGAGGCTCCCCAAAGGGGAAATGCGCACCCTGGGGGTTGTGGCTCCGTTTTGCACGCATCCAGAGCGCTTCTACTCAGACACAAGTCCCAGGATCCACGCCCAGCCTCTGAAAACAACATGAGCGCCTGTTTGGGGATAGTGTCACGTATCCGAATGCGACCAATGCCCACCCGGCCCTTCCCTTTGTGCCTCCTTGACACGAAGGCGCCTTCTCAGTCTGGGCATCCCAGGCAGAGTGCCTGAGCAAAAGGAGCCCTAAAGGCACTGTAGCAGACGGACCAGTTTGGGAATTTCAGCTCTGTATTGTCCTGCATCTGAGGGCCCACCATTATCATAATCAAAATACTAATTGCCACAATAAGTTCTGGAAGCCTCCGCGCATTTGGGTGCGATGAACTTGGGCCAAAGAATAGCTGCGACCCCCGTGTTGGAGAGAGTTGGCGTCCTAACAGGCATTGCATCATGCTCTGACTGTGCAGTTTCTTGCGGCGGCCCGCCACACACATGGCGTTCCGGCTGCTCAAGTTGAGCTGAGGACTCAATGCGCCGTCCTCACCTTCGGCCGGCTCTGTGCTGGGGCAATGGCACGCATGCCCACAGAGAGGGCTCTGAGTGCCCCCTCTGGCACGCGTGCCATAGGTTTGCCACCACTGGCATAGGGTCTCGTTATACAATCCATTTGCTTCCTGCTATTCTTTATTTCTATGAAGGCAGGTCAATATCATTCAGCCTGATTAACTAATCAGATTGAGGTTACTGCTTCTTTCTGCGGAGCTGTTTGTTTTTGTGCTAATGTAAATGTTGACAATTTCCCAGTAGATTACATGGGATAAGCAACCACCAGTAGGATCTTACAATATTTCAAATAGACTTTAAATAATGAAACAGGTAATCTCTCGCCGTTATAATCCTGCAGCATGATAGCATACAAAAGCTGCCCTCGAGTCAAAATGAGAGATTGAAAATTTAAAGCTGTCTAGGCAAATGTTTTCTATTAATGATAACAAAATAAATGTGTTGGAAAGAGGCTTGTGTAAACATATATTTGATTGCATAGCAGCCCATGAATGCAAATATAGTTGTTTCAGAGACCTATTGGTGTCTTCCTTAAACACACTGAAATATATATGCTTTCTTTCTCAATGCACTTGCTCATTGACCTTAAATAAGTGCAATTATTTATATCCAGTTTGTATTCATAGTAGTGCCTGAAATGCAGACTTCGATATTGTCAAGCACATTGTGTCATAGCCTCAGAGCAGACTTTCCTGATGATAGTAATAATGTTATAATAGATACTGGGTTGTTGGTTGTTGTTGTTGTTGTTTTAAAAAGCTGTATGCCAAAACACCAATTTTCACATATGATGTGAAATAAGGTTTGAATGGTTCCAGTTACAGATAGGTAGCCGTGTTGGTCTGCCATAGTCAAAATAAAAAAATTCCTTCCAGTAGCACCTTAAAGACCAACTAAGTTAGTTCTTGGTATTACCAAGAACTACCAAGAACATACCAAGAACTAACTTAGTTGGTCTTTAAGGTGCTACTGGAAGGAATTTTTTTTATTTTAAGGTTTGAATGGTCATTCAAAGAATCTAGAGAAGAGATAAACACTTACTTGCTCCAGATCTTCTTTGAATACACTATATCATACTGCAAGTCATTCCTTTAATTATCTTCATCATCTTTAAACCAGTGTTGGCAAAGTAAGAGAGAAAATGCAAAACTACCCTGTAGAATTTATAGCGTGATAAAAACAACCTTGGCCATGCGTAGGAGCACAATAAAAGTTTGTGTCATTGCAATGCACGAGTGCAGTCAGATTTGGATGATACATGTATGTAATATTTTGATAACTGGAGACATTGAATTATCCCAAACCACTGGACAATACCGGCCTTATTCAGACACCCCGCTTAAACCAGTTTAGAAGCTGGAAATTAGAAAGGGGGCAGCATGTTTCTTTCTCATCACTCCCTCCCTCGGTGCTTACATCCTAGTTTAATGAAACCACAGTTACCTGTTACATCTGAAATGAGAATTTGTGGTTCAATATCAGTTTACTAACTAGGATCTTAAACCACAGTTCGACGTTGGATCCTGATTGGTAAATCAACATTAAACCATAGTTTCCCACTTAGGGTGTAAAGGCTAACTGCAGTTTAAACAAACCATAGTTTCCCATTTTTGGGACGTGGGTGGCGCTGTGGGTAAAACCTCAGTGCCTAGGGCTTGCCGATCGCATGGTCGGCGGTTCGAATCCCCGCGGCGGGGTGAGCTCCCGTCTTTCGGTCCCAGCTCCTGCCCACCTAGCAGTTCGAAAGCACCCTTAAGTGCAAGTAGATAAATAGGTACCGCTTTCTAGCGGGAAGGTAAACAGCATTTCTGTGTGCTACGCTGGTGCAGGCTCGCCAGAGCAGCTTCGTCACGCTGGCCACGTGACCCGGACGTGTCTCCAGACAGTGCTGGCTCCCGGCCTCTTAAGTGAGATGGGTGCACAACCCACGACTGGCCCGTACGGGCAGGGGTACCTTTACCTTTTTTACTAGTTTCCCATTTGGGGTGTAAAGGCTAAAAAACCAAGCCTTCTGTTTCCTACAGTGGGGAACCTGATGCCTCTGGGAAGCCCACAGACAGGACTTAATGTAATAGCTATATACCGCTACTGTCTTCAGGTGCTGGGCCTTCAGGTCGCTTTCTGCCTCTAAAGATAAAAGTTAAAGTATTTTGAGTGAAATTCTGGACTTTAGAAAATCTTAGCATGGATTACTAGTAAAAAGTTTAGGGTCAACTGCTCTGAATAATATTACATTCATTCTGGACATACACATGCAAAAGTTAAATAAGTTGTAAGTACATTTTATTACATGTATTTGTAATAGTATCAAAATCCTTGAGTTAGAATTAAAATAAAACTTAAAAGTAAGATACTAAACTTTTTACCCCCTCCAGAATCAGCATCGTGAAAGGCCAGGCTGTGTGTTGAAAATGGCACAGTATAGAGTTTCTAGTTACAACTCAATTTATAGTATAATGGAAGAATTTTGATACTTGCAAGGCGGACATTTAAAACACCTGTACTTGCCAGTGTAGCTGTCATTCAAAGCAAGGGGATCTTTTGCACCTTGTGCTACAGAAATGTAATCCCATGTGGCCTGACAAAGGTAGTTTTGTGTAGATGCTGAGAGACTGCATGCTTTCTGGGTCATTCATGTTAACATTTTGATTATAGCGATGAGTTACAGAGGATAAGCTGGAAAGGCTTACAAGGCTGCGATGTTACAATGGAATGTACTACTTTAGATGGAGAAAAGAGCTTTCATCTCAGAACCTTTGAAGCAAAAATGAATTGCATAAACAGCTGCCTCTTAAAGCAAACATTCAAACATTCATCTGCCGTCCGTCTCCTTCTAATGCCATCTTCATCTGGCTCTCTCATCTCTTTGCTGCCTTTCAAAGTTTCCTTTTGTTTTACTAGAGTCATGAAACATGGGCATTTATCTGGGATCTTGAATACCTGTGTTTTTGAGTGATCTTTTCTTTCCCTGATTTCCATTCTACATTTTAAAATTATATGTAGTTCATTATCTCAAATCTTGAATACCTATCGTTTTAAGTGATCTTTTGTTTCTCTGATTTCCATTCTACATTTTAAAATTATCTCCACAGCTCACAGAGCCCGCATGTAATGGTTTGTGCATAGGTAATAAAACAAAGAATTTAAAAGGCTGGTGAGAACTGTCCAATCATAATTAATGTGAATACTGCTTTATGATAAAAAAGTTAACTCCTATTTAGTATGCAATACCAATGTTGGGTGATTTAACCATAGTATTACCTACCAGTTATCATCATCATTTATTATATGGTTACAGTCAGCCAAGCTACAGATTGAAAACCCAAACAGTTGTGTGATGTTATGTCTAAATCTTTGCTGTCTTATGAAACATAACTGGCAGGTGACTGTCAAACCAGGATTTCAAACTACAGTTTGAAGCTGGCTTGCAAACCAAGGTTTATGCTAACTGTAGTTTGAGCCTATGGTTTGTCTCAAGAGGTTGCTGCATCCTGGAGACAAATTTACATAAACATGTGAAGCTGAGTGCTGAGAAGATGGGCAGCTCTTAGCCACAATTCCCCTGCCATACATCTAGAAGCTCGAAACATTGGGGGCCTTGGTTTGAGTATGAATTGAGTGTGGAAAGAACTATCCAGTTTTACGTTCTGCTCAAATGTGATTTCGAAGTGATGATTGCTTACAACTTTCTGTGTATTTTACTAATGATGCATCGTTTCTCAGCTTCTGTGACTGAAAATATTTTAGAAAGTATCTACCCTATCAAATGGGACACAGGTGGCGCTGTGGGTTAAACCACAGAGCCTAGGACTTGCCGATCAGCAGGTCAGCGGTTCGAATCCCCACGACGGGGTGAGCTCCCGTTGCTCAGTCCCTGCTCCTGCCAACCTAGCAGTTCGAAAGCACATCAAAGTGCAAGTAGATAAATAGGTACTGCTCTGGCGGGAAGGTAAATAGCGTTTCCGTGCGCTGCTCTGGTTCGCCAGAAGCGGCTTAGTCATGCTGGCCACATGACCTGGAAGCTGTACGCCAGCTCCCTCGGCCAGTAAAGCGAGATGAGTGCCGCAACCCCAGAGTCGGCCACGACTGGACCTAATGGTCAGGGGTCCCTTTACCTTTACCCTATCAAATAAAACTGGATCTGTAACCTTTCTCTCTGCTTAGGGAACTGCAGTTGTGATAGGCTCAGAATTTCTTAGGCTACCCTCATCAAGCTATAGTAGTAGTAGTAGTAGTAGTAGTACTTAATAATAATAATAAATTCGTACCCTGCCCATCTGAGTGGGTTGCTGCAGTACAAGTTTATTTTTGCATGGGGAGGAATATGACAAATGAGGATACAACTAGTATGTTTGCATTGAAGATTGACCTCCCTTTTTTGTGAATCTACAAAAGTTGATTAGTATAAACATGAACCAGTTTCAATTGCCACCGGGTAATAGTGGCTACAGGGTCCTGAGTGTTATTTTGCTCACATCCCACTCCCCTAACCATCTAGTTGGCCCTTGTGAGAACAGGCTGCTGGACTTGAATGGCCTTTGATTTGATTTGATTCAATACAGCTCTTCTTATATTCTTAATATGTTTTTATGTCATTAATATTTTGGAAGCATTTTTTTCAGTAAAATATTAATAGGAGCAAAGTCAACATTTGGGTGTCTTTTGATCCTCTGATTACCCTTCCAGGGGAAAATCTTGTTGAAAATGCCTTTTATTTCACGCCCCCCCTCGAACTTTCCCACATATTTTGCTGAACAAAAAGAACTCTAAGCTCTCCACCGAACTACAATTTTGCAGTTCCTCACTTTTGTGTTTGTTTTAATGCTAATGTTGTTGTCATATGCAATTTATTTGCAAGCTCATGTTTGCAGCAAATCAATCAGCAAAGCCATCCTTATTAATAAAGGATCGTCCATAGAACCCCAACATTGATTTCTCCATCGCTGCCTCTTATTAAAAAGTTCCCTGGTGTGAGAAAGATGCTAACTAGAAACTAATATGCATTGTAATATCTCATACATTTTCTTCTTCAGACAAGGGAAGATTGGGAAATGTTTTGCTCAAAGGATTTACCTGCTGTTATGATAAAATAAAAGCACGTTATCCCAGTTCTTGCTTCTGCTGACAGATCTTTTAAGGCCTTTGTATTTGTCCCTTTTTGTTAGTTAGCTTTTTTTTAAATGTTAAAGCTTATTTACTATACCTTGCTGTGCTGTTCTGTGGTTGCTGGGGTTTTTAAAATGAGCGACAGGTGCTTATCAGCTCCCAGAAATTGACATGTCAAAAGACCTAGTAGATGCAACAAGAATACTAATGAAATTATTTTAATAATAGGCTGAGTTGCGCTCCAGTGAGCAGTATGATGGAAGTAGAATTATAGTGCTCAGTGAAATTCTGTTGGCTTATAGGACTGCAAATTTTGTTGGTGCGCTTACAGCGGAATCCTTTGCACATTTACTCAGAAGTAAGCTTCTCAGTGTTAAGTAGCATTTAAATCCTGGGTAAATGTACATAGGATTGTAGCGCCTGCAACTGGAACGTAAGTACTATTGGAAAACCTTCTGACATAAAACTGAATTTCAGTCAAGGATGAATTCACTGTTTCCTTCTTGGTGTGGTTGTTTGTTTGTTTGTTTTAAAGAAAGAGCCCGTTAAAGTAGTAAATGTAAGAAAAAGGCACTTCCGAGGATTGCATTGAGTACATAGCTTTTTGACTAGAGTATACTGGGGAAATGGCCATTGCAATTAGTTTCTGAACTGTTGGTATTATTCTGGAGCACCTACATTGACTGTCATATACTGTTGCATGACCAGGCTAAAATGACTGAAATTTACACAACTATACACTGGAGAAAGTAAGTTCAAATCAAAATAAATCTCTACATTATGTGTAATTGTGCATTTCACTATATAAAATAATTTAGACGTATGCAAGATTTGATTGTGAGTTGCTTTCGTATTTAGAACAACAGATTGCATGAGATTTTAAAATGTTTTACAACTAAGCTGTACCCCCAATTATTATCAGGGAAATACAATTCTTACTGTGTCATTGAACATAACTGAAAGACAATCTCTTAAACCTCTAACTTCTAAAAGTGCAACAGAAAGGGTAGCACATTTTCCATGTAATCATTTTGATTAAGAATAGGTTGCTTCTGTCTTAAGTCTCTAGTCGAACTTTGGACTGATTCAAGCATGGCAGGAACCATGTGGACATGCTGGCTCCTAGAGAGAAGAGAGCTTAACCACAATCCCTCATTCAGATGAAACATTAAGCCAAACCTTAGTTTAGCTGCCACATAAAGATAAAAGGTAAAGGGACCCCTGACCATTAGGTCTAGTTGTGACCAACTCTGGGGTTGCGGCGCTCATCCCGCTTTATTGGCCGAGGGAGCCGGCGTACAGCTTCCAGGTCATGTGGCCAGAATGACTAAGCCGCTTCTGGTGAACCAGAGCAGCACATGGAAACGCCGTTTACCTTCCCGCCGGAGTGGTACCTATTTATCTACTTGCACTTTGACGTGCTCTCAAACTGCTAGGTTGGCAGGAGCAGGGACCCAGCAACAGGAACTCACCCCGTCACAGGGATTCAAACCGCTGACCTTCTGATCGGCAAGTCCTAGGCTCTGTGGTTTAACCCACAGCGCCACCTGCGTCCCACATAGCCCTGAACTAAAAGGAGTGAGGAGGAGCAAGCAAATTCACTTAAGTTTTCCCTACCCCTGAGACCGTTGATTTGACTTAGTGTTACATGCAGACACGATCATTGTGTCCCTGGAGCTGCAGGACCTGTACACATGAAATCCCTTTTTAAAATTGCACTGGGGGGGGGGAGATGCTGTATAGATATGGTGACAATGTCTGGAGAGCGTGAACTTAATTTTTTTCCCTTCCAGGATTAGTCTAAACTGTGAATGTGGTTTAACCTTTCCCCAAAGGTGTGTGTTAAAGTCAACACACTTTGGTGGTCATTCACACTCATGGATTTCACGTTTTGTTGTTTAACTTCTGGAGCATTATAATTGGGTATATTCTGCGATAATTGAATTTCCCCAATAACGAAAATTTCTGGTTAACGGTGCCGGGGAATTGCAACATTCCAGCAACGGACCTGAGGGGAATATTCCGGCTCTCCTGCAGTAAATGAGAAATAAGTTGTTAACAAGGAAGAACCAGATGCAGTTATTGTCTGTGTCAGACTCTGTTACCCGACGCTTCCTTTCGGTGCATAGCAAGGACTTTCATGCAGTCAAAAAACCTGGTGTGTTATAGCTCACCCCTACAGCAGTTCCCGGTCAGCCTTCGAATGCTCTTGTACTGCTGTTATCTTTCTTCAAGGAAAGCTGGGTCCCTGCGGAGGCTTTTTAGGTTTCTAGTGGAAGGGGCGAAATAACAGAACCAAAAATGGCAAGAGGACAGAGCAACGAGCACCTTGTTAAACGGCTGAGTTCAGCCTTGCGCATGGTGACAGGATGGTATTCGCGTCACGTAGCTTAGGCTGAATATTTATAAAATATCCAAGGCAGGCGCACCAATTGAGTTAAACCCATTAACAGTGAATCTCACAAGAATCCCTGTAGCTTCTCATCACTCAATATCAGGCATTAAGATTGAATTCAGGCATCACCATACAAGATTACAGTCTCCGTAGAACCAGCACCGGACAGCAGAAATGGGCAGCTCATCATCAGGCATAGAATTCTTCTACTCCAAATAATTGCCTATTTGCTGTGCATTCCTGCTCCATTCCTTACACTTAGACCCTCCTGCACATCTAGTTAGAACTTGCAGAATTAATATTGGGTTTCCTGTCACCTCACTCATTACTTTTGTCAGGGGAATTCAAGGAGCGAAGTCAAAAACCTGTTTTTAAGAGGCTATCTCTTAAAGTCTTTCCCCCATTCTTTTTGTTTAAATAGAAACCTGTCTGTTAGCATGTCAGGTTATTTCTTTCTGCTATACAGGGAAGGACATCTGAATAAATTGCAATTCCACAGAGCTGGCATTGTTGATAGATCACTATAAGTTCTCTAGCCAGAGACACACCTTTTGTAGAAATGCAAAAGGTTTTAGAAAGGGGTGTGTGTGTGTGTGTGTGTGTGTGTGTGTGTGTGTTGCAAACCACGTTAAATGAAACAATGTTCTCAATGTCTGGTGAAATCTACTTGTCAAGGGTTTGAACTACGGCAACGAAAGCCTAGAGCAGAGAAATGTAGTGTAAATAAACAGTTGCATAATTGTGTTCATTGTAAAACTTTTTTCCTTGTGAATCACTCCAGAGCTGCAAAAGAGGGCCATATTATGAACTAAGAATGTGTTGGAAAAGAGCACTTGCTTGTTCCCCCCCCCCCAATAAATGCTTCTTTTAATTCTCATAATTTAAACTTCAAGCGTTCTAATAACTGAATTAACACATCTGTTTTGTTGTTCTGATGATTCAGTTCGTCTAGAGGGAGCCATACTTGCTCCTCATAGGCTCATAGGCCTTGGTTTAGGTAAGAAACCATGATATCTTATCAGAAAATATGCTGATGCACTGCTAGGGTTTTGTGCTGTTTCCCCACTCACTTGCTTTATTGAGGCTGCATTGTTTAATTTCTTTTATTGCACAATTTACTACGTTGAAGATCAAGCTATCAACAGTCTGTTCAGACACCACAAAAAGCGGGGGTTCACATCTTGGGCCCTACGTACGTAGCTTCAGTTATTTACACAGAAGCGTCTACAAACAGAGATGGAACATCTGTGTGTATGTGGGAAAGCTAGGAAAAAAAATGTGGAGAAGTCTACATCATAGACTTTCTTTAATGCTCAGGATTGACTAATGAATAGACTTGTGAATTCTGGAATGCTCTCCCTGGGGAAACTCGTCTGGCGCCTTCATTACATATCTTTAGGTAACAGGCAAATACGTTTCTCTTTAACCAGGCCTTTAGCTGATTAGCATCCTATGGCCTTTAAAGTATGTCTGTGGAAGGGGATTTATTCTTTTTTTAAAAAAAATATATAATATTTATTAATTTTTCAACAGTTAAAACACAACACTACAGAAAACCAAAAAAAAACCACAACAAAAATAATACAACAATACAATACAATAAAAAAAACACTACAAAACACTAACACAGAGACAACTAACAAAACAAAACAAAAACCATTTAAAACACAATCCAATTTCAATATCTTATCTTTCATTCACTTATTTCCATGACCTCCTCACACCTCCCTTTTTGTATTCCACTTCTATTAATTGTTTCAGCAATTCCTTTCCATCTTCCTCTGTTTTCTATCCTATAATTATCTTAACACATTCTAACCTTATTTTTCCCTTTAATACTCTATTAATCTATCTATACTTAATTCCTTATAACATTTTACTAAAGCTATATAACTTCATTCCAACATTTTTCTAACATTCATTGATTTTACAGTATTTCTGTAAGTAGTCTTTAAACTTTTTCCAGTCTTCTTCCACCGATTCTTCTCCCTGGGCTCGGATTTTGCCAGTCATTTCCGCCAGTTCCATATAGTGCATCAACTTCATCTGCCATTCTTCTTGGGTGGGTAAATCTTGTGTCTTCCAATACTTCGCGATTAGTATTCTTGCTGCTGTTGTTGCATACATAAAAAAAATTCTATCCTTCTTTGGCACCAATTGGCCGACCATGCCCAGGAGAAAGGCCTCTGGTTTCTTCAGAAAAGTATATTTAAATATCTTTTCCATTTTGTTATAAATCATCTCCCAGAATGTCTTAATCCTTGGGCATGTCCACCAAAGGTGAAAGAATGTACCTTCAGTCTCATTACATTTCCAACATTTATTGTCGGGCAAATGGTAAATTTTTGCAAGCTTGACTGGTGTCATGTACCACCTATAAATCATTTTCATTAAATTTTCTCTTAAGGCATTGCATGCCATGAATTTCATACCTGTGGTCCATAACTGTTCCCAGTCAGCCATCATTATGTTGTGTCCAACATCTTGTGCCCATTTAATCATAGCTGATTTCACCGTTTCATCCTGAGTGTTCCATTTCAACAGCAAGTTATACATTCTTTATTTATTCGTTCGGTTTGGTTTTATCATGCATTTTGTGTTCTCATTTTGTATTTTTATGTTGTGAACCATCC
This sequence comes from Podarcis bocagei, assembly GCF_964188305.1. Lineage (NCBI taxonomy): Eukaryota > Metazoa > Chordata > Lepidosauria > Squamata > Lacertidae > Podarcis > Podarcis bocagei. The sequence continues at coordinate 17,580,499 of NC_138137.1, read as the reverse complement.
TCTGATCTTTGAATGAAGGGCAGTATACAAATTTAAAATAGGTAGATAGATAGCTAGATAAATGATAGATAGATGATAGATAGATAGATAGACAGACAGACAGGTAGACAGACAAGACTACAGGTATCTTAGATTTCATAAGCTTTGTCTAACGCCTACCTATACAAATACTGAAACACTGGTGAAAAACGCCCCAAGCAGTCTTAGTTAGCAAGAAAAAAAAAATAGAGCAATTGCAAATATGGAGAAGGGGGGCTGTTTATTGACTAAGATGTTTGCCAAGATTTGCCTTGATTTCTATGGGAAATGAAAACAGATGTGGGGTGGGTGGGTGGGTGGGGGAGTTTTTCATCTTACTCATGCTAGTTCCTGTAATGCTAGACAGAAAGGAAATAAATGTGACAATGTTATTGTTTATAGAAATGCTTTCTTTAAATGGATCTTTTAAATAGCCCATAATAGGAAAATCAAAAGTAATTTCTTGTGTCAGTTCAAGCATTAGCAGTTCATGTTCTACATGATACCTGATAGGATAATAGTAATGTCTAAAGTGATCAATATCAAAAGCTATTAACTGAGAAAATAGATTTAAGATAAAAAAAACAAGAGTGATGTATTTCTTGTGGCATAAAAGCTTGCATTTTCAAGGTCCACCCCCCCCCCATTCAGGGGAACATTAAAGACATTGCTGAGAGGTGGAATGGCTGACCACAAGTGCTTGTAGGTCACCTCTTACTAGAGACTTATTTTACTTCCATTAGAGGCAAACTAGAAAGCAACACAGGCCATTGGTATATGATCTTCTGCAGTAAATTAAAGTACATGAAATCATTTAAATTCGGCTGGTACATTTGATGAAAGCTGACTTTGTTTCTGTTCCATAATAGCATAATGGTAAAATAACATGGCATCATTTTTCATTCAAATAAGATGGCATGACTTTGCTAAAAGAGGTCAAAGGAACCGTTGTTTTGTTTTTAAGAAGCTGTAATACTGAACCTGGCTAATCAAATGTTCCACTGGAGTCAGTGAAACACCTCTGGAATATATAGTTTCAGGACAATTTTTTCATGAAACCTACTGTCAATAGAGTTTATATTCTGACTTTAAGGCTGGGCGATATATCATCCAAAACTGGTTTGAAGTCCATATCATGATATGTTTCAAAAATTTTGACAGGGTTATATCACGAATCTTGATGTGTGTGTGTGTGTTATGCAAAAACCAGTGTGGGGAAAACCATGAAGCCGGCCAATGCTTGGCTCGATTCCTGCAGTCATTGTTACCTCTGCTGGCTCAGCTATCCGCTGCCTCCTGCACGGGGCAGCAAATCACAAAATGCAGGCGCCGGCAAAAATCACGACGCAGGAATATCTGTGAAGCCAGCCAATGCCTCTACATAGCTCCATCCTTTTTTCAGACATCGTGATGCATCAGTAAACTGTGATGTTTAGCTGGTGATATATTGCGATGTTGAAAAGTAGATATCGCCCAGCGCTAGCTGACATCTTGCTGCTAGTTAGGAACACGGACTTCCCATTGAATTTGGTGAGATTTGGGGATACTCTTCCAGGCACAAGGCTGCAACTCTAGCTCCTCAGGACAACACTGCTGAAACACGGTGACCACTTGGATGTAGATACTCTCACCCACTTTCATACCCTGTACAGTGGTACCACGGGTTAAGAACTTAATTCGTTCTGGAGGTCCGTTCTTAACCTGAAACTGTTCTTAACCTGAAGACCACTTTAGCTAATGGGGCCTGCCGCTGCCGCCGCGTGATTTCTGTTCTCATCCTGAAGCAAAGTTCTTAACCAGAGGTACTATTTCTGGGTTAGTGGAGTCTGTAACCTGAAGCGTCTGTAACCCGAGGTACCACTATATTAGGACACAAGAACAACCTCTGGGCATCATTTCTGCCATCATCTCTCCTGACACGATATGCCAGCTTCATCCCTGTTGCCGCCAAGATACTAGGAAGAGATTCTCAGGGGGGCAGTCTGACGAGCAAGGGCAGGCCTCAAATGTCTAGATAGCTGAAGGCTGTGTGAAATTAGGCCAAGGGACTGAGGTTCCTCACTCCAGTTGCAGAGACAGGACAGTCTGTAAACTCTCAGAGGTCCCCTCAAAATCATTTCTGCCATACTTGCAAAAGTGCTTCATTGCAATTTTGGTTCTGAGGTATCTCATTTTTCTCCAGCAGCACAGCAGCAGTTCATACTGGTAGGGGGACTTATTTCTTTCACAATTGTCTAGTTCTAGCCTTTGATCCACCTCCAACATTTGTCTCTGTTATCTTTTCCTGTGTCTGCTGATTTTTTTTTGGGGGGGGGCACACTTTTAACGAAGTTGGACATAACTGGCTTATAAAATGCTCTCCTGTGCTGATCTTCTGTTGTATTGTATCCATCTTTATTGATACCTATCTTTCCAAATGTCATAAATTATTTTGAGAGATTGATACCCGTATCCAAATGTATCTAAATTTTAAAGCATATAAGTATTTAAATGCTTAAAATGAATTAATAAATGAATAAGAAAAAATACGGTAAGATTTTGTATCTCAGATAGCTTTTAAGTAAAATGCCAAATTAGTGACTTGGGTCACAAGGATATACGTTAGGTGTAAACAGCACACATATTAAGAATGTAATAGAATATTGAACTGCGTAAATTTTTAAAGCTATAGTCTTTCATGGGGCTGATGCCACACTCAGTGATACAGCATCTTGAACATAACCACTTGGAGGAAGTAACACTGACCTCAATGCAACATGCTCCCCAAATAAATATGCACAGGTTTGCAGTCTTGGAATGATAAAAGATTGTTATACTTCTGGAGTCTTTACTAAATCAGTGCTGGAGTCTTTACTAAATCAGTGCTGGGGGCACTGTCATACAGTGGTTCCGCTCCTTCCTCCTGGGCCGTGTTCAGAAAGTGGTGGTGGGGGGTGAGTGTTCAGACCCCTGGGCTCTCACTTGTGGGGTGCCTCAGGGTTCTGTCCTCTCCCCCATGCTTTTCAACATCTACATGCAGCCGCTGGGAGAGCTCATCAGGGGGTTTGGGCTGGGTGTTCATCAGTACAGTGGTGCCTCGCAAGACGAAATTAATTCGTTCCGCAAGTCTCTTCGTCTTGCGAGTTTTTCGTCTTGCGATGCACGGTTTCCCATAGGAATGCATTGAAAATCAATTAATGCGTTCCTAGGGAAACCGCCTTCAGACCTCTTCTGAAGGCTGGGGGGGGCAAGGGCTTTTCTTCCCACCCCCAGCATTTTAAAAAACCCCGGGACAGCGGAGGACTTCTCCGCTGTCCGGGCGATCTTAAAATGCTGGCGGGCGGCATTTTAAAATCGCCCCGGGACAGCGGAGGACTTCTCCGCTGTCCGGGGCGATTTAAAAGCCCCTGGGAAGGCAGGCAGGGGGGACAAAGACTTTTGCCCCCCGCCAGCCTTCAGAAGAGGTCCTGAACCTCTTCTGAAGGCGGGCGGGGGGCGAAAGTCTTTGCTCCCCCCCGCCTGCCTTCAAAAGCACTCCGGGACAGGCAGGCAGGGGGGAGCAAAGACTTTCGCCCCCCGCCCGCCTTCAGAAGGTGTTCCCGCCCCACTGCCCAGCTTCGGAGCACCGTTCCGAAGCCGGGCGGCGGGGGCAGGTGTTCCCGCCCCACCGCCCGGCTTCGGAGCACCGTTCCGAAGCCGGGCGGCGGGGGCAGGTGTTCCCGCCCCATCGCCCGGCTTCGGAGCACCGTTCCGAAGCCGGGCGGCGGGGGCAGGTGTTCCCGCCCCACCGCCCGGCTTCGGAGCACCGTTCCGAAGCCCGGCGGCGGGGGCAGGTGTTCCCGCCCCACCGCCCGGCTTCGGAGCACCGTTCCGAAGCCCGGCGGTGGGGGCAGGTGTTCCCGCCCCACCGCCCGGCTTCGGAGCATCGTTCCGAAGCCCGGCGGCGGCGGGAGGAGGCGTTCCCGCCCCACCGCCCGGCTTCGGAGGAGGTCCGAGGACAGTGGGGAAGACGCGCTGCGCTTCCCCGCTGTCCCGGATATTTCCCTATGGGCTGTCGTCTTGCGAAGCAAGCCCATAGGGAAATTCGTCTTGCGAAGCGCCTCCAAAACGGAAAACCCTTTCGTCTAGCGGGTTTTCCGTCTTGCGAGGCGTTCGTCTTGCGAGGTACCACTGTATGCGGATGATACCCAGCTCTACCTCTCTTTCAAATCAGAACCAGTGAAGGCGGTGACGGTCCTGTGTGAGTGTCTGGAGGCGGTTGGAGGATGGATGGCGGCAAACAGATTGAGATTGAATCCTGACAAGACAGAAGTACTGTTTTTGGGGGACAGGAGGCGGGCAGGTGTGGAGGATTCCCTGGTCCTGAATGGGGTAACTGTGCCCCTGAAGGACCAGGAGCGCAGCCTGGGAGTCATTCTGGACTCACAGCTGTCCATGGAGGCACAGGTCAAATCTGTGTCCAGGGCAGCTGTTTACCAGCTCCATCTGGTATGTAGGCTGAGACCCTATCTGCCTGCGGACTGTCTTGCCAGAGTGGTGCATGCTCTGGTTATCTCCCGCTTGGACTACTGCAATGCCCTCTACGTGGGGCTACCTTTGAAGGTAACTCAGAAACTACAACTAATCCAGAATGCGGCAGCTAGACTGGTGACTGGGGGCGGCTGCCGAGACCATATAACACCGGTCTTGAAAGACCTACATTGGCTCCCAGTACGTTTCCGAGCACAATTCAAAGTGTTGGTGCTGACCTTTAAAGCCCTAAACGGCCTCGGTCCAGTATACCTGAAGGAGCATCTCCACCCCCATCGTTCTGCCCGGACGCTGAGGTCAAGCGCCGAGGGCCTTCTGGCGGTTCCCTCACTGCGAGAAGCCAAGTTACAGGGAACCAGGCAGAGGGCCTTCTTGGTAGTGGCGCCCGCCCTGTGGAACGCCCTTCCAGCAGATGTCAAAGCGATAAACAACTACCTGACATTCAGAAGACATCTTAAGGCAGCCGTGTTCAGGGAAGTTTCTAACGTGTGATATTTTAGTGTATTTTTGGTTTTTATGGAAGCCGCCCAGAGTGGCTGGGGAGGCCCAGCCAGATGGGCGGGGTATAAATAAATTATTATTATTATTATTATTATTATTATTATTATTATTATTATTATTATTATTAATCAGAGTTCCTATCAAACCTGGTGTCTCCCTAAGTATGCATACAAGTATTTTAATATAAGGTTTAATTCTGTTCAATAACCCTTATTTTCATAAATCTGCGGTTAAAGAAACAATCAAACAACAACTTCATTTCCATCGTCTCAGCAAGATTTTACAAACTGTTCAGATCAACAGAAATTTTCTTTCTTCACAAAACTCTTGTTTTAAATATTCAGAAGAAACAATTTGCATTGTTCACAAAATCGCTTCACAAATTGGTCCAGCTTTACATATTTAGCTTTATCTCTTCCTTTTTGGTAATGTCTTTCCTTTTACACTCACTCTCACGCAGTTTACCTGTTCCTATCTGCAGTAAGGTCTGCAGTTGTACGAAGAAGCACTTTATGATTTACGAGATGATAAGAGAAGCTGTAATGTGTACTCGGATGTAATTGTTTTGGTATTGACCGCATAACAAAACATGTGCTGTTTCTTCTTTTCTTAAGTTTGAACGTGGTGATTACAGTATTCATTCAATGCCTTCGTTCTATTGGGATAGCGTTTCCACGTCTTTTTTCAACTTTGACCGTCTTTCTTGGTCCTCCTATTGCAGCATCCATCATCTTGCTTTGCAAATTAATGAGGAGAGACATCCTTGCATGCAGTTGTGTGAGACCTCAGCTAAGCTCAGATACAGGCTTTTTTCTAACAAAGTTGAGTTCAAATGAGATGTTAGGTCAGGCTTGCATGCCCAGAGAGCACCCACTTCCTGAGGAGTCTTCAAAGGGGCAGTTTTCTTTCATGATGTTTGGCATTCATACACTTCTCATTCATCTCTAACCTTGTGCGTTGCCTACATTGGGGAGTACGAGGCTCCTAGTGTAGTGTGAGTCAATGTTAGAAACTGAGATGTGAACTCTAGGAGCGAAATGGCACCTTAAATCTAAGTTATGGGCGCAACACAACCTTGATGGCAGAAAGTGAGGAGGAATTAAAGTACCTTTTAATGAGGGTGAAAGAGGAGAGTGCAAAATATGGTCTGAAGCTGAACATCAAAAAAACTAAGATCATGGCCACTGGTCCCATCACCTCCTGGCAAATAGAAGGGGAAGAAATGGAGGCAGTGAGAGATTTTACTTTCTTGGGCTCCATGATCACTGCAGATGGTGACAGCAGTCACAAAATTAAAAGATGCCTGCTTCTTGGGAGAAAAGCAATGACAAACCTAGACAGCATCTTAAAAAGCAGAGACATCACCTTGCCAACAAAGGTCTGTATAGTTAAAGCTATGGTTTTCCCAGTAGTGATGTATGGAAGTGAGAGCTGGACCGTGAAGAAGGCTGATCGCCAAAGAATGGATGCTTTTGAATTATGGTGCTGGAGGAGACTCTTGAGAGTCCCATGGACTGCAAGAAGATCAAACCTATCCATTCTTAAGGAAATCAACCCTGAGTGGTCACTGGAAGGACAGATCATGAAGCTGAGGCTCCAATACTTTGGCCACCTCATGAGAAGACTCCCTGGAAAAGACACCTCATGAGAAGACTCCCTGGAAAAGTTGGGAAAGATTTAGGGCACAAGGAGAAGTTGACAACAGAGGATGAGATGGTTGGACAGTGTTCTTGAAGCTACCAACATGAGTTTGACCAAGCTGTGGGAGGCAGTGGAAGACAGGAGTGCCTGGCATGCTCTGGTCCATGGGGTCACGAAGAGTCGGACACGACTAAACGACTAAACAACAATATGGGTGCAACAAGGGAATGTCTAAGCGCACTTTTTAATTACAATAATACAAAGCTGAAAATGAATGAGCTGCAGCTAAAATCTTATATTCATTTTTCACATGGTCTAGTTTTCAGCTGAAGACTGGGAAAAACCAAAGCCATGCTTCCCCTGCCTCTAATATTCTTAAGAGGGTCTGTTCTCCATTATTCAGAGAGTGGCTGGAAGTGGGGAGGCAGGAAAAGGTCTTCCTTTCCTTCCACTCTGCAGTTTTAATCTGAATTCTTGGGCGCAGTAAGAGGCTCAGAAACTGCTCGCGCTTATGAAATTCCTTGTCGTAAAATGCACCTAGGACAATGGGAGTTTTGAACACTGGTGTGAGCAGGGTGAAATGTCTCCTGGCTGACAGGTTCCAGCTCACAGGCAGGGCCTGGGTTCTTTACCCAGTACAATGGCAGTCTTTTAGATTCAGCAGCTTCCTCCTCTTCGGTCTCCTGGCTCCTGTTTGCAGTCAGGGCCATAACACAGACAAGAAAGAGGCAAAGCAAGAGAGACGTACCCTCCAACATTTCTAGACATCTTCCAACATATATAAAAACATAATAAAATTTTAAACAACTTTCCTATACAGGGCTGCCCTCAGATGTCTTCTAAAGGTTGTATAGTTACTTAACTCTGTGGCTTGGAGGTCACATAACTCCATACCCTCCAAGATTTCTCCAGTGAAAATAGGGACGCCCTAAGGCAGGCATGGCCAAACTTGGCCCTCCAGCTGCTTTTGAACTACAATTCCCATCATCCCTGACCACTGGTCCTGTTAGCTAGGGATGGTGGGGGTTGTAGTCCAAAAACAGCTGGAGGGCCAAGTTTGGCCATGCCTGCCCTAAGGAAAAGCGGGACATTCAGTATCAGATCATAAATTGGGACAGCTTCTGTAAATCCAGGACTGTCCATGGATAATAGGAACAATTGGAGGGTTTGAAGATGCATATTCAGTCTTAGAGATCAGGACTCTAGGCATTCAGATTTACGTGTGGGGTAAGCTGGCAGTATATAGACAGAGAAAAGGGTGTTAGATATTGGCTGGAGGGACAACCGTGGTTCACAATCCCTCCCACCAAGAGTCTTACAATACCCAACAGTTGCGTGAGAAGATACCTGGATTTGGAATAGTTGGAACACAGGCATTGGGAGCTGTGGAGCACAATATATCTGATTGTATAGTAAAGTCAAGTGCAGGGAAAAGCCATGCGAACAAAGCAGCAGCTCTTTCTATATATATTTTTTTAAGGTTTTTTTTATTGATTTTCATACATTAAACCAAACAAAAAAGACATACATAACACATTCACACTAAAAAGAATACATAAAAAATTAACATAGGACAACAACAGACAACAACAGATTAACTACATTAACTACAAAACACATAACATTAACTGACTTCCCTTCGTCTCGGTATCGGAATGTGTTATAAAGTTTTTCTATCTGCAGTTTCTTCTCCTCAGACCATTCTTTGCATCACAAGTGTTATATCGCACCTACTGTAATTTTTAGATTTTTTACCTCTGTTTCCATGTATGCCATAAATTTATTCCAATCATTATTAAACTTTGTGTCTTTTTGATTTCTTATTTTCTGTGTCATTTTTGCCAATTCTAAATAATCAAATAGTTTGGATTGCCACTCATTTATAGTTGGGATTTTTGGTGTCTTCCAATTCTGCGCTATTAGTGTTCTGGCAGCCACTGTCGCGTACTGAAAAAGTGTTTGATCTTCCTTTTTGATTTCCTCTCCAGTTATCCCCAGCAAAAAGGCTTCGGTTTTTTTTTTATAAAGGTATATTTTAAGATTTTTTTTAGTTCATTGTAAATGGATTCCCAGAATTTCTTGATAGGTTCACACAACCACCACATATGATAAAAATCACCCTCCTTGACCTTGCACTTCCAACATGATTTATCACCAATTTTATATATTTTATCCAGTTTTACGGGCGTTACATACCACCTGTACATCATTTTATACATATTTTCCCTGAGTGTTGTGCATGCCAAAAATCTCATACCTTTATTCCATAGTGCCTGCCATTTATCAAACTCTATATTATACCCAAAGTCCATTGCCCATCTCACCATTACCTCTTTTACTTCTTCATCCTTGGTGTCCCATTCAAGCAACAGGCTATACATTTTCGATAGGAGTTTTGTTTTACCTTCTAGTATTTCAATCTGGAATCTAGATTTTTTCTCACTTATCCCATTTTTTTTTGTCCTCGGTCCAGATGGAATTGATTTGGTGAAATTGGATCCAACCTGTCAATTTGTTCTTTATTTCTTCATATGGCCTAATCCTCCAACCAGTCTCTGTTTTTACTAGTAAATCTTCGTAGGTCCATCTTTCTCCTTCGATGTTTGTTTTTTTTATTGTCAAGATATCAATTGGCGATAGCCACCAAGGGGTATTCTGTTCCAGTAATTTTTTGTTCCTTTCCCACACCTCCAGCAGTGGCCCTCTAAAAATATGGTTGGAAAATCCTTTATGGATTTTCGGCGTGCCAACCGAATCTTATATTAAATCCTTCTAAATCTAGCAGATCTTTATTTTTTATAACAATCCAATCCTTGACCCAACAAAGGCACGAGGCTTCATAATACAACTTTAAATTTGGAACTGCAAATCCTCCCCTAACTCTTTGATCTGTAAGTAATTTGAATCTAATTCTAGGCCTTTTTCCTTGCCAAATAAATTTTCTGCCAATCCTTGAATACTGAAGTTCCCCTAATTATCGGTATATTTTGAAATAGAAATAGCAGTTTCGGTAGTAGACTCATTTTTTTTGCCGCCATTCTTCCCGACCAGGAGAGTTTTATTCTGTTCCAAGTATCTAAGTCCTTCCTTATTTCTTTCCATGTGGTTATATAATTATCTTCCATCAGATTAATGTTCTTTGTCGTTAACCAGATTCCAAGGTATTTTACTTTTTTGGCTACTTTAATTCCAGTCGCAGCAGCTCTTTCTAAATCACCTTCCTCTCCCAAAATGACAGTCTGTATAACCCTCATTGTAGAGGATCAGCCAAGAGGGGTATACTGGGTATTCAGTATCACTCGCCCCATGCTGTGGAACGCTCTTCCAGCAGAGATGCAGCAGGCATCTGGACTTTGAGGCACCTCTTGAAGTCTTTTTTTATGCCGACAGGCTTATGCAGTTGTTTAAAATATTATTGAGGAGCCGTTCATTTTAATGGTTGTTTTGTACTGCTTCTAATGGGTTTCTATGTGCTTATATTGCTCTGTGCCACCCTGATATTTTATGAGAGGCTGGTACATAAATAATGCCTATAAATAAATATAAAATAGAGGACCAGCTCAAATATACTAAACGAGAGAGTTGTATCTTTTTTTCTTTTCCAGCCAGAGTTTATTTGCGTAAGAGACATCTGGAAACAGGATAGATATATCTTTTTCTTTATGACACTGGCCTGGTGCACACAAACCAGTTTGCCTGATAGCTGTCAGCAATCGTTTCCATGCTATTGCAAGCCCCTTTTCTTTGTGGTGATGTGGAAAAACCATTAGACTCATGTGGCAAGCCCCTTCACAGAGGTGCGGGGAATGGGGTGGAGACTTCACTAAGGAGGTAAAATAGGCACCAGCTGTATTTGATGTTGACTCCAGTGCCCATAGTGGCTGGGGCAACCCCGTCAGATGGGTTGGGTACCAACAACAACAACAACATATTTTAAAACAATATTTTAATGTGTATAGCATAGGTTTCAACCTTAGAAGGAAAGTATATGGACACAAATATTATATTAAAATAAGAGGGCCTGGGTCCTGTATACCTGAAGGAGCGTCTCCACACCCATCATTCAGCCCAGACACTGAGGTCCAGCTCCGAGGGCTTTCTGGTGGTTCCCTCACTGCAAGAAGTGAGGTTACAGGGAACCAGACAGAGGGCCTTTTCGGTAGTGGCGCCTGCCCTGTGGAATACCCTCCCATCAGATGTCAAGGAAATTAACAACTATCCAACTTTTAGAAAACATCTGAAGGCAGCCCTGTTTGCGAAAGCTTTTAATATCTGATGAATTATTGTATTTTAATGTTTTGTTGGAAGCCGCCCAGATCGACGGGGTATAAATTTATTATTATTATTATTATTATTTATTATTATTATTATTATTATTATTATTATTATTATTATTATTACTACTACTACTACTACTATTATTATTATACAGAAGATAAACACTCTCAGGTAAAACCTGTTGGGTATCATTTAAATTATTTCTACATTATGTTAGTGTCTCCTCTGCGCCTGCTCTCATCCTGTGAACATTGAGCCTCGAAGGTGATGCAAACCTGCATGTTCGATGCAGATATGCATATAGCATCCCATTTAGTTGTGGGGCTTGACTTGTGGGGCATTTGGGTCTTCTGACATTTCCTTTGTTCTTGGAGCTACTACCTTCCCATCATTCCTTCTGGCCAACTGGTTTTGAAATCATGACCTGTCTGGAATTCATAGAATCGCAGAGTTGATTAAAAACCAATCTGTCAATAATTCTTTTGTCTTAACTACTGCATCAACATAAAGCAGCTGTTGTATTGCTAACCAGTCTTTGAGGAGTCTTTTACCTGTGATTTTTCTGTAACTCAAAACTACCTAGGGGTATGACCAGCAAATTGGCACTGAAAGGTGATTTTAAGTTCTGCAACGACATCAGTGAAATCGGAGCTTTATAGCTACAGTGGTACCTCAGGTTACATACGCTTCAAGTTACATACGCTTCAGGTTACAGACTCGGCTAACCCAGAAATAGTGTTTTAGGTTAAGAACTTTGCTTCAGGATAAGAACAGAAATTGTGCTCTGGCGGCGCGGCAGCAGCAGGAGGCCCCATTAGCTAAAGTGGTGCTTCAGGTTAAGAACAGTTTCAGGTTAAGAATGGACCTCCGGAACGAATTAAGTACTTAACCTGAGGTACAACTGTACTTGTTTCTATGTAAGGACTCACTGGAGCCATATATTTCTAAATTCCCACACTCTTGGAGGTCCAAACAGGAAAAGATAAATACTGAAAAATTACCATCTTATTGTGTCAGCTTGCATCATTGACATAATTAATCTGTTGCGTGAAGTGTACAGTGGTACCTTGGGTTACATACGCTTCAGGTTACATACGCTTCAGGTTACAGACTCCGCTAACCCAGAAATAGTACCTTGGGTTAAGAACTTTGCTTCAGGATGAGAACAGAAATCATGTGGCGGCGGCGGCGCGGCAGCAGCGGGAGGCCCCATTAGCTAAAGTGGTGCTTCAGGTTAAGAACAGTTTCAGGTTAAGAACGGACTTCCGGAACGAATTAAGTACGTAACCAGAGGCACCACTGTATATATCTGAAGATTGTTAGTACAATATGTGTAGTACTTGTCCGCATTCAGTTTATCACAATGACTTTCAGTGACATCCCCAAATAAAAAGAAACCACTTGCTCATGCACAAACACACCTTATGGAAAATATTGAAATCCAATCCACTGCTTTTTAATGCAATCAGTGGAATATAGAGTGGCACAACATCACATCCTTCTCCATGGGCTATAACTGGCCAATAACCTTTCAAATAATACATATATGCACACACAAACATGCACTCCCTCCCCACTCGAAGATTTTGCAGTTGCAAAATAACAATGCATTAGCCAACATTTCATTAAGCACTCATTTCAAGCATAGCCACAGATTTTTGCTTACATATTCTCTATTCAGAGTCACCAGAGATCAAATTTACTGAAAGCTTAGCACAACATATATTACAAATTACTATGACCTTCACCAACAACTTTTAAACAGATTATATTTTTTAAGGAATAGAATACTGAATCGAGCAGTCCTTTTATAAATCCCTTTTTACAGTCACCAGAAATGAGAGCCGTTTCTCCAATAAATCATCCTGGAAATTAGGATGCGAAGGAACTCTGATTTACATAGATATATTATAAGTGATACGTTGGCAAGTCTCTCTTGTAAGCCGGTTGAAATTTGGCTGCTGTTAACAAGATGCCTATTCATGTTGTGTATTTGGAATATTCTTTCTACAAGTTATCCAACAAAATTGTAAGTGGGTTTAAGGGGATCATATACTCTGTGATGAGTTTTATACAGCTAAGGATTCTTGCCCAATATCAAATTACCTTTGGAAATGACCACCAAATATGTAACTAAGTTTCTCTGTAGCCATACCTCATCTAACCTTTTTTAGGATATTTCTTGTTCATTCATCAATATGTTTTTATTTTTTATTTTATTAGTAAACATCTCTGATTTGTTTTTTTTTAAAAGAAGAATAAGAATTGGGAAAGGGTGCTGGCTCAGTCTTTCTCATAAATTTGTTTTCTTTTTCAGTACTATTTCATGCCAGCATGTTAGGAGTTGTTTTTTTGGTCTGAAGCCTTTTGAACATTCGTTGAACAGTCGTACATTAGCTGTGCTGACTGTTTTATGATGAAAGACTGGGATCTCAGCTGGGGAGCATAAAGAAGGTCATCTGCCAGCTGTCTTAAGCTATAAGGATTTAATGGGGGGAACTAAGCTAATTTGATTGTTTGGCAAAAGCCTCCTTTGATCTCCTTGTATTTATTTCACTTACTCAAATATGTAAGCACAGGGTGCTGAGATACACAGAGGAAGAGTGAAAACATATTACTCAGACAAGCTTGTCTACTCTTTTCTTTCCCCACCAAAAAGAAAAAAAAGGGGGGGGAGCGGCAGTGTTTATGCTTTAACTAATGCCAGCCACGAATGTCTTAACTAGAATAGATGGCTAACACTACAACTCCAGTTGAGCAATTTTATTATCAACCTAGGAAGAGCTAGGAAGGCTTTGGACTGAAGGTCCTTGTAGTCTAGTAACTTTTTTTCTGTCCTGGCCTACAGATCATCCAAGAAGCTCACAGGCATGCAAAAGCCTTTCTCTGTTTTGTCCCCTACCATAGTGCTTCTGAATATGACATTTCCATATAGCCAGTTACCAATAGCCGCTGATATTAGTGGCTATTGGTGGCTATCACCCATAGTTGCCTTTGATTGGACTTAACCGTCCAGGGGTCCTTTGCCTTTGCCTTAATACAGACCTGGCTTTTCCTTTCTTCGCAGCCCCAACAGAACCTTTGCTGTGCAAATTTGCTGACGGAGGGCAAAAGAAACGACAGAATCAAAGCAAGTACACGCAGAATGGGAGGCCATGGCCAAGAGAAGGAGAGGTGAGTCACAATTATCTTCAGTAATGCTTGAGGTGATTGAGGAGCTGACTTGGGTGACCTGAATACAAAATAGGTCAAATGAGTCTAAGGATAAATACCGTATTTTTTGCTCTATCCCTGAAGCGCGAGTTCCCGCTGCACTCCACAGGCTTTGGGTTCCTTTCACTGAAGCCGGGAGAGCCTCCGGAGCGTGGAGGGAGCGCTCCCTCTGTGCTTGGGAGGCTTTGCATTGCTATCGCTGAAGCCAAGAAGCCTGTATTCGCTCCATAGGACACACACACATTTCGCCTTAATTTTTGGAGGGGAAAAAGTGCACCCTATAGAGCGAAGAATATGGTACATATTAAGAAAGGGCATTACAAAACCATGCGTTAAATGCATTTAACCTTAGTGTTCTCACTCAGTAGTATTAAATGAGCAAAAATACATATATTTAGCATAAGGATCACTGATTGGGGCCTTAGGGGCAGTAGATTTGTACAGATGAGTTATCAATACTGTTTTCTATTGCAATGCTCATAAAATGGAAAGGACACCTATATGAGAGAGTTAGTTGGCTCTACGTATAGTTTCACTTAGTTGAAATCAATGTGCAATCATTGTTAACTTAGGTCTCCTTGATTTCAGTAGGATCTTTGCCCGGATCCAACTCAAGTGATTTAGTTCAGGAAATCAGATATTTTATTCCAACAGATCCATTCATTATTAGGCCAGCAGTATACATAATTAATGGGACCATTGTAGGAGTTGCATTCATCAAGTCGTCTGCATAGCTGGCTTTCCGTCATTGGCATCTACAAAGATACTTCCCATACTCCTAGAGGCACACTACAAAGGAGGTTAACAAAAAGCCATTGTGAGGACATGCCTGTAACACAGGGCATATAATTTGAAAAGGAATTCTACAGCTAGCATATCCACCGTTCTGTACCTGGGCAGGATTGTTCCTAGTTGAGGTGTGCTGTTGCTGATATTTAGGATGCTGTATTTTGGGAAATGCGTGAAGGAATGAAAGGCCACATACATTCCCCTAAGGGGAACAAGTTTGACTTATTCATACTTAGGATTTTTCCTCTGTCTCTGTTGTAACAAAATGCAATATTAGGACGTACTAGTTTCCCACAAGGCCATTAGAACAGCCTAGTTTTAATTACCTTCTTCTCATTTCTATTCTTCTAAACATTTAGGTGTGATGAGCTCCATATGTGCTTTGCATCACAGAGTACTTATGGAAGAAAAGAGGAAATAGGCTTGGTCCTATTTTTTTCTTTTTTTTAATCTTAGTAGCACATTGAGCCATTTGTATCACTGGAGTAAATCTCATTCAAATTATTTCACATTCTCATGGAAATGATTAGCGAAAGCATATTTTTAAACCAGGGAGCATCCTAGCAGTTGTCATTTGGGTTATAAAAGGGTGTGTCTCTAATATAATTTCAAAAACAGATTTATTTATTTTTAAATTTAGATGTTTTCTGTTTGTATGTGTGTGTTTTAAATGGCTAATAACTGGTGGTTTTTAAAGATAGTTAGCAGTTTTCAACCACATTTTGCCCTTTACAAAGAAAGAATGTGGCTTGATAGTGTTGGCAGATACGTTATGGACCTTCAGTCTGGAGAAGGACATACTTAAGCACTACCAGTAACTCACAAAGACCAAGAGGGATTATGTTCTGGAAAACATATATGTTGCTTACTTTCACAAGGTAGTTGCCA
Organism: Podarcis bocagei; assembly: GCF_964188305.1. Lineage (NCBI taxonomy): Eukaryota > Metazoa > Chordata > Lepidosauria > Squamata > Lacertidae > Podarcis > Podarcis bocagei. The sequence goes on along the minus strand of NC_138137.1, from coordinate 17,564,662 downwards.
TGTGCTGTTACAACATAAATCCCCCAAGTATTGCCAGTGTGGCAACAACATTGACTGAAGAAGAATAGTCTCAAAGGAGCCATTATGCTTTGTTATGCTGGTGACCCAAGACCAAGAAGCTTCCTTTTAGAGCCTTCGTGGCATATTGGCTGAAGAATCTGCTGAGCTAGGAAGACCCAAGAAGGCCTTGGTATGACAGACTGCAACAGGAAAGAACTTGAAGACAGACTTATATAGCACTTGGTAATAATAATAATAATAATAATAATAATAATAATAATAATAATATATTATTTATACTCTACCCATCTGGGTGGTTTCCAACAAAATATTAAAATACAGTAGTCCATCAAACATTAAAAGCTTCCCTAAACAGGGCTGCCTTCAGATGTCTTCTAAAAGTCTGGTAGTTGTTGTTCTTTTTGGTGGGAGGGCGTTCCACAGGACGGGTGCCACTACTGAGAAGGCCCTCTGCCTGGTTCCCTGTAGCTTCACTTCTCGCAGGGAGGGAACCGCCAGAAGGCCCTTGGAGCTGGACCTCAGTGTTTGGGCTGAATGATGGGGGTGGAGATGCTCCTTCAGGTATCCTGGGCCAAGGCCGTTTAAGGTTTTAAAGGTCAGCACCAACATTTTGAACTGTGCTCAGAAACATACTGGGAGCCAATGTAGGTCTTTCAGGACCAGTGTTATGTGGTCTCGGCGGCCGCTCCCTGTTACCAGTCTAACGCTTCTGAAGGGTCCACAACCCTGATAGTCTGTGTTTACACAATACATGCCATTGCTACCCATCGTATCAACTTTACTGGGTTGCACACTAGGGTTTGGGTCAATAATGCTGACACGCTATTGTGCCTTGGGTAACTTACTGCACTACGTATGCTTATGGATTTTGCAGCTTTTCTTTTTTATATACATATTTTTTATTAATTTGCAATAACAATAATCCAATATATGCCTCATTGTATCAATACCAAATTATAATATCAATTCCCATATCAATCTATCAAATACCCAATTACACAATTTAGGTGCCCCCCGTGTGCTAGAATTGAAGGTTTGATAATTTACTTTAATTCTGCTTCCAAACTCGATTCTGTAGCTTTTCTGTACATGAGAGGGACAATATTATCCCAGTGTTTCCTTTTTTTCTACTCACCACACTTTCAAACATTACACAAAGTTTCTTGCACATAATCATAGCATTTGTGTTTATAAGATGCTTAACATGTATCATCATGGCTACTCTTTTTCACTTTGTGAAGCTGAGGCATACCTTGGACGCAGAAGTGTTCTTTTGTGGGCAGAAGGCACTTGCACTCACCCAATGTGTCCCCTGTTTTTTTGTTTTGTTTTGTTAATTCCATCATCATCATTTTTGGAACATATTAGTTACTTGTTACCTAAGGAGGTCTCCAAGTGACTTACATTTTTTCAAAAACAGAAATTCATTCTACCATAAAAAGGGCGGTCATATAAAACACTAACCCTTTTATCATTCAAAGCAGCCCCCCACCAGCCGTCCAATGTCTTGAAAATTTGAAAGCACATTAACAAAACCTAACCAATTTGGTCCATCATTGGCTTGGGAAAAGGTTAGTTTTTACCTGGCATTAATTTTTTTTAATTAATATTTTATTAAGTTTTATCAATAAAATAATTCAGAAAAAAATACAAAACAGAAAAATACAAAATCACAAAATACAAAAATACAAACATCAAACATAAAAAGGGAAAGAAAAAAAAGAAACACATAAAAACAAAACTCCCTCTTTTTTTTAAATTTCTCATCTTTAGCTAACTTATTTTCCTGACTTCCTCATGCCTCCCTTTTTTGTATCCCTTTTTAAAAATTAGTTCAGCAAATTCATATCCAATTTAACTTATCTATTATCAATCCCATCTTACATTTTACCTTGTTGCTAGAACCCCTTCAGGTCATTTCAACGTCATCAGCATTCAAAAATTTTACAATGTTTCTGTAAATAAAATTTAAATTTCCTCCAATCTTCTTCCACAAGCTCTTCTCCCTGGTCTCGAATTCTGCCAGTCATTTCCGCCATTTCCATGTAGTCTATTAGTTGCATTTGCCATTCTTCCATTTACCTGGCATTAAAAGTCTCAGGTCAACCTCTGTGGGGGGAGCATTCCACAGGTGGGGAGCCTCAGCTGAAAAGGCCGTCTCCCTTGTTATGACCCTTTGAACTGCGCTCAGAGGAGGGATACAGAGAAGTCCCTCATATGAAGATCTAAGGGTCTGGGTAGGTTCGTAGATTCATAGAATCACAGAAGTGTAGAGTTGGAAAGGACTTTGAGGATAGTCTAGCCCAACCCTCTGCAATGGAGGAATCTCAACTGGGTGGCCATCCAACCTCTGCCTAAAACCTCCAAGAACGGAGGGTCCACAGCGGTGCCAGCTTGAATAAAATATTGTGAGGGCCCAGGTAAGCCCCACCCTGCATAATCAATCACATTATGCAGTGCACATACACCCTGTCAGGGTACTGCCATCGGAACAGAGTAGGGAAGCAGAGGGGCAGTTGGGTTACAGGGAACCTCCGAAAATCTTGCGAAGCTGTTCCTCTTCCTGTGGTGAGGAAAGCCACACCTCCAGTGGGGAAGAGAAGAAAGGACCAGAGGATGCTGCTGGGAGCCTCAGCACCGCTCCTGGCCAAGCCGGCCAGGAGGGAAGCACGCCCCTTCCATCGCCCACCCTGCGCAGAGGTATAAAATGCAAAGAAGGAAGGAAAAGGCTGGGGGTGACGAAACTCTTATGTTGGGGGAGGTCCCGGAAACAACCACTCCCGGATTCTGCTAGCGATTGAGGCAGACATGAACTTGTGGCACTGCACTGTAAATAGTGGAAAAATCAAAATCAAAACCTGTAAAAGACAGGTCTGAGTCCTGACTGATTACTCACGAGCAACTACCACTGCCATCTGACACACCCTATATGAAGGGGAATACCCATCAACTTTGTGGGGGCCTGACCCCCCCTCGAATATTTCATTGTGGGGACCGAAGCCCCCACAGCCCCTAGGAGTTGGCTCCTGCAAGAGTCCACCACCTCCCGGGCGAGTCTTTTCCGCTGTCGAACAGTTCCTACTGTCAGAAAGGTCTTCTTGGTGTTTAGAACTTTACGAGAGAGGTGTTCCTTAATATATGGGCATCCTGGGCCATAAAAAGAAGGTGAAAACCAGTACTTTGAATTGAGCTTGGAAGCATACAACAAGCCAATGTAACTGGTACAGAGTTGGTGTTCTATGATCCGTTCACCTTAACACTTGTCAGCAGTCAGGCAGGTGCATTTTGCACGAATTGAGGTTCTGCCCCATTTTCAAACGCAGCTCCATGAATATTCAGAAAATTCTACGTGCTGTATTTCCAGTTTGAATATTGATCTCGGCTGCAGATAAATTTGACTGAAAATAGTGTTATTTTAAAACTTGAGGTTGAAATTATTTATCTGTAGACAACATATGTACAGTGGCTTTTTATAGGAAATGATTAGAAATAGATAGTGAATATTCTGGTACTATATTACACAAAATTCCTTCAAAGATATGGTAAAAAGGTAAAAGACCCCAGGATGGTTAAGTCCAGTCAAAGGTGACTATGGGATTGTGGCGCTCATCTCGCTTTCAGGCCAAGGGAGCTGGCATTTGTCCACAGATAGCTTTCTGGGTCATGTGGCCAACATAACTAAACCGCTTCTGGTACAACGGGACACCATGATGGAAACCAGAGTGCACGTAAACGCCACAGCAGTACCTATTTATCTACTGGCATTGGAGTGCTTTCGAACTGCTAGTTTGGCAGGAGCAGGGACAGAGCAATGGGAGCTCACCCCATCGCACAGATTCGAACCGCTGACCTTCCGATCAGCAAGCCCAAGAGGCGCAGTGGTTTAGACCACAAAGAATCAGACTGTGATTTTAAAAACATACTTGACAAAACTGGATAAGTTAGATTAGGAAGAGCAAAAGATTCATTGCTCTTACATTGGCTTTTTGAAATTATACATCTAAGTAGAAAATGGACTTAAATGAGCCACAGCAATAGCCTATATAATGCATTTGGAGACTTATCTCTTTGCAATAATAGAGTCATGAGCAACCCGGTCATATAACTCTGATGATGAGTTTCCCTGAGATTAGACCAGGGTGAAATTAAGTAGTTTACTGCAGATAAGGGATCACAGATGCTTCTTTCATTCTTCCCCCTCTCTTTTCCACGTTTAATACGCTTATCTAGAGCTAGGGCTTCCTTTGTAAATAATCAGGAGGCAAACCTATGTACTGTATGTGCTCAAGCATGGAAAGAAAAAATGAATTATCCTTAAAACAAACACACACACACTTTTCTTACAACTGTTCCTTTAACTTTCTCATTTTTGACCTACCATTTATTACTTTTCTACTCAATGCCCTCTAGCAATTTAAAGAGAGAAATATACAGAGGTCATTTGGGAGATTGGGATTTCCCTACTTGGTTGTAAAGTCAATAGCTGCAGGAAAGTCAAAGTTTCTGATCCTGGTGCCAATCCTTTTCTCTCTCCAAGCAGCAGGCATTTAGAAATGATTAGCAGGTCTCTGTTGGGTGTATTTCAGATCTCAGACACAGGCTGTTTTATGCTTCCAAGCAGACAGGTAATACTGGATTGAGCTCCATAGTCCTCTATGGACAGAAATGATTCAGTCTGATAGCTGGCAGAGTTTTTATTCTTGGCTCTATGCACAAGACTATTAAGGGACCTGGGAACTCCAGCAGATTGGCCCCAGTTGAAGGGCCCCACATTCCTCTGATCCAAAATATACCAAATGATCTCTCATACGATGTGGGGACATTAATCACGTTCACAATGCTTATCTTATTATAATGGGCATTCCTATGGGGGCCAACAAGATTCCTGGGTGAAGATGGGTTAGGGTGTTTGTCCTTGAAATCAGGATGGATTTGAATTTTTTGTTTTCTGGTTGGTATCTCTGGTAACTTCTCTCTTTCATCATGAATATTGGCGCATACTATGGATGCCTGCTCTGCAGTGAGTCAGAAAATAAGCAGTGGTGGTCTATAGGAGGGAGAGAAATAACGCAAGTGAGAAATAGAAGAGAAAATCCTGGCAGAACATTTCCATATGTCTCAACCCTAAGCACTTGAGTCGTGTTGATTTCCTTGGAATTTACTTCCACCGAATTACATTTAGGATCACAGCCATAATGTTTAGCTGTGTCAGTTCAAATAGTTCCAGTGCACAAAGCACACGTGGTTCTTGTATTTCATACATTCACTTGCAGGTCCTCAGACCTATGGAGCATAGATTTTGGGGGTTTTGCTGGCCCTCGGTTGGAATACCAGGTGATTTGGAGCTAATCTGGGAGATGCATCTATAAAGCAATGTTTCTCCTTGAGACAGTCAGGAGATACTGTAATAAATAGTACAAATCAGAAGATAACAAATGCTGGAAAAGATCTTTAAGGACTCATAACATTCACATCAGATTGGGTGTAGGCTTAATCTTTCCAAGCTTCTTAACTCCTTCAGTATTTAGTTAATTTTTGCTGTTTTTATGCTTCAACCAAAGCAAAATTAGTGAGGAACAGAATAAGATGCGTATGGAAAGAATGGCTCCCCCCTCCCAGTGAGCCTACTCCTTTCCCCTTTCATTATTGCTAGGGCTAACATCAAGAGTTGATATCATTATGTGCCTGATGACATCTTGGCAGAAGGTCCATCATGGATCAGAGCCCCTTGACACCCTCTCCAGCTGCCTCTCTTATCTGGTTCCCTGTTCTCATACAATGAGCTATCAGGTAGCAGTGATAGCTACAAAGACAACATGGTTCAGTTCAGGACGTGTGCCTATTTTGTGTTCATAAATCCATTTCTTCCTGATTTTGCATTGATGTACATTTATTTTATTTCTTAAAATGAAAATATGTACATAATGCATATAAATACATAAAAATAAATAAAACAAACTTTCCAAATATATATATATATATATATACACACACACACATTTCTAAATATTTGTATCCTAAAATATATTTGTTAAATGCATTTTGGAATTTTTTTGAGCTGAGGAGAATTTGGAAGAGTGCAAAATCAGAAGGGTGGTAGATCAAATTCATCAAGCTTCTCTAATGTTAACATAAATGGCTACCATTTCTGAGCACCCGGTATTGGAAATGTCAGCTGTAAGCATTTATAATAGATCGGAACAGTCACTGTATTAAAATCAAATACGCTGGTTCCATTAATGTCATGTTTATTTTTCATGCAGTGTGCATTGAAATGTATTCTGCAGCTACGCGCAGTGTGGTTTTAAATACAAGCCATTTTCAAAAAAGGGTGTCAGCATCAAAGGTAATCCTAGGGATTGCCTAGTAAGAGGCAACAGAGCTTAGCAGGGGATAACTGCTAGGAAAGAATTCTGAATTCCTGGACCATTTTTTATATAAACATGTTTGTGGATTTGGAGCTGACGTGGCTTGGCCTAACTCAGTCCCATACAGGTCTTACTCAAAACTGCACACACAACCTTAATAGAAGCCAGAAATATTATTTTCATAGCATATCAGTGAGAATATATACGTTGAAATGAGTGTCTCTCAGCGTGTTTCATTGGGGAGAACATCTTATTTCTTGAACGTACAGCTGTATGTTCATAACATGCTATGTCTAAATGTTTGATTTATTGTTTAAAATGTTTTTTTTTAAATTGTAAGCCTTTCAATCACACAGTATTTTTTAAAAAAGTTAAAACTGTCATAAATTATCAAAAGAAAGATTAATGCCAGGTTAACTCACCCACTGAGTAAAGCTTATTTTACTACAGGAATGTTTAAACCAAATCTCATTTGGACTGTTGGCTCCATCCTTTTCTTCTTCAAAGAGCTTCTAGCTCAGAATACTTACAATGAGGAAGGTTTATTCTCTTTCTGTTTATTTACAGTATTTTCTTTTTCTTTTTTTGCCAAATCATCCCCCATGTTTCTTACTTCTAAACAATTCCTATGACCCATTTGCTCTCCTCTTCTCTTCCTTATGTGCCTACCACATGCTTATTAGTTTCCAGTTCCTTATTGTTTACTTTCTACCTGGCATCTCGCTTTCTGGCTGGGCTTTCGAGTTATAGTCCATCTCATTTATTTGGGTCATTATGTGTGCCAGTCATCCTCCTCTGCATGGCTCACCTTGTCAAGCTGACATTGTACTTAAATTACAAGTTCATACCAGTAGGCAGGCTGTTTGCTTTTATTTTTCCAACTGAAGAAGATGGAGACAAGCATACAAAAGGTGTATAGACCTCTGATGACACACTGTCTATCAGTTTACAGGAAGAGTTTGGACTTGATATCCCGCTTTATCACTACCCAAAGGAGTCTCAAAGCGGCTCACAGTCTCCTTTTCCCTTCCTCCCCCACAACAAACACTCTGTGAGGTGAGTGAGGCTGAGAGACTTCAGAGAAGCATGACTGGCCCAAGGTCACCCAGCAGCTGCATGTGGAGGAGCGGGGAAGCAAACCCAGTTCCCCAGATTACGAGTCCACCGCTCTTAACCACTATACTATGCTGGCTCTGCCAGTCAGCACTGTCAGTCAAAAGGGAAATAACCAATAATGGTATGGATTGCATTGTATGATTGGCCCACGGTTGGCATTATGAGTTGACCCTCAGTTCCTCTGATTCCTTTTACATTTTAAACATTATCACACGATCTGCTCATTGAGTAAGCAGAATAAACGGGGTAATATGTAGCACAACTGTATTTTGCGATGTCAGTGGTTGCTGTTACCAGCATTCCAGTTTTATCTTGTTTTTGCTGGTTTAAAAGCAACATCCCAAGTCATTGGGGTAATGTTATCAATACAGTACCACTGAACATAACTGGCCAGGCCTAATAATTATTGTGTCTCAACATAGTTTTTCTGGTTTAGTAACTGATCATTTGTCTGTAAGAAGGAAATAAATGTGAACCAACTTACATTTTACACCATTTAACTGTTGTAGTTTGTATCTTAGTCATGGTCTATAAGGGGCAGGGCTGCAGCTAGGGGGTGATGAGAAAGGCCCCCTCCAGGGGTGCAGGCGAGGGGGGGCCTCAAAATTGGTTAAAAAAATAAATATTGGATTTTCTGTGAAAGAATTCATTACAAGGTGAAATGTGTGAGGAATTGAATGGGTGGAGGGGGGGTTGGAGGAGAGGTGGAAAGACGAGTTCATTTGTCCATGGCTAGGGGCGCTATCTGGATGGTTCTGCCAGGGGCATAAGATCACCTACCGTAGCTATGGCTCTGATCCACAACAGGATTAAAGTCTCCAATACAGAAAAGCATGATTGCTATCATGGGCTCTAAACCGAGCATTTTAAATGCTTGACACATTCAGCTAAAGAAAAATAAAATAACAGACAGCACAGAAGGTGCAAATCAGTGGAAATAAACAGAACACATTTACCGGGCAATTGTATCCTATTTCTTGGAGAATAAAAATATCTACATGGTGTTGCATCTTTCACCTCCATCTTTGGGGGCAATTCAAGAGGGTGAAGGTGAACCAAGTGGTTTGCAAGGAGAGTGAAGGAGAGAACTTTGCACTTTGCTTACTGAATGAATGAAGTGGCCAAATGGTCATTTTTCTACTTCATTACAAAAAAAACACCACAATTCCTGAGGTCTCTCCCTGCACCTATGAGCTCCTCATATAACGTAGTACATTCTGGCGCTGCTTCCTAGAAAGACCATTCTGTAGCCACATGGGGATTCTAGGATATAAGCTTTGTGCAAAGAACCTCAAACCCCTCTAAGCACAAATGGGGCTTTCATAAACTCCAGAGAAATATTACAACATGCAACCCTCCAAAGGTTCCTGGAGTCCAACCCCATCATTCCTGATCATTGGCCATACTGCCTGTGGCTGATGGGAACTGGAGTCCAACAACAGTCACACAACGTTGGGGGATGAAATTGTCAGCCATGGAGGGCTTGCCACGATATACCGTTTTATAAAGAGCCATGCACGGGATTTTTTCTGTTTTAACTCAAAGCGGAAAAAGACCACCCAGGCACCACTCACATTTGTGAAGCACAACCTGCACACAGACACCACAACATTTCTTCTAAGTTCCTCCGCTCTCGGCAAGAGAGACAGAAAAAAACAACAACAATGCCTCTTTTGTGGTGAATGAAGACTTTTGTGAAAATAGAAGCAGCGTTTGGCACAGCACGAAACTGACATCAATAGAATGCAAGTTTTTAAAAGCACTAAAAGTCAATTTAAGTCAAAAAATGGGAAAAAGGATTATATAGTGGGTTCTCTAATTTCTCCCCTTTTTCATTGGTAGTTGTATGTATGTGTGATATAAAAAGAGTAACCTTCTGTTTTCCCCCCTAACTGTGTACAGGCTGGCATGGCCTTGACATATGACCCCACGGCCGCTATTCAGAATGGGTAAGTAGCATATACTTTACTATTTAAAAAATACTACACAGCACCATGATCTCCCCCTGCCCCCGACTGGTTTCCAGCAGCCAAAAAAAAAAAAAAAAAAAAAAAAAAAACATTTAAAGAACAAGTCACCCACAAAAATGCTGTTGAAAACAAATTTAAGCTAGCTTGTCAAACATAAATGCTAGTTTTCTTTTCCCCCCTTTTTGCATCCTGTTGTTCATATCATCTAGTTGACTGTGAAGCCTTTTCTCATATCCATTTGACAACTGCAGATTTACGTAGGTTTGTACGTTCTCTGGAGAAGGAGTCATTCTCTTTCCCTGACAGCAGATATGTTTTGGCAGTAGATAGTTCCCTCAGTATGCCTAGTTCCTTCACTCAAATTATCTTCAGGACTAGGGAAGGATCATTTCTCCCCTGAATGCCCCTCATACCAAAGGTCCTCCTCCTCCTCCTCCTCCTCCTCCTCCTCCTCCTCCTCCTCCTCCTCCTCCTCCTCCTCCTCCTTCTTCTTCTTCTTCTTCTTCTTCTTCTTCTTCTTCTTCTTGGTATTTGTCAGGCAGCGTTTATCAGTGCATTTTACACTTCCAAACAACCATTTAAAGGTGATTCTGGTCACCTTTTAGAAAAAACTAGCAAATGTACCAAACCCCATCCTCCACCCTCTTGGAGAAAGATCCACTCATTTGAAGAGAAACATTTTTTACTCTGGAGTAATGGCTCCCTTGAAAGTTCAAGTACTCCCATTCGTGGGGAGTGACTGAGATAAAATTGTAAGCTTCTCAATAATATACATTTTCCTGTGTGGACAATCTCCATGACAACATCGCAGTTCACATTGGCTTCTCGTTCTGTCAGAGAGAGAGATTCTCCATGTGCGCATAAAGTAGACATCATAATAATAATTTATAATAATGATTTATAATTTATTATTTATACACAATACATGTATGTGGAAGCCATTTTTGGTTGTTTCCATGCATGGGTTGGTGACTTCCAAGCAGGGTTATCACCAGATCTCATCACCAGAATCCTGCCTCAGAATTTCTCCTTTGAATTTCCAAGAAACTAGGTTTTTGATTCATGATGGTTCTTTCCTCTCAGCAGTCTCACAGGCTCCCTCTCACACAGCCCTCTCTAGAGAACTTGACGGATGACATCTTTCCCTGCCTTGTCATCCACAGAAAGGGTTGTGCATGGTTACTGCAAAACAGACTTGCTGGCTCCAACTCATCTTTCTCATTTCTAATCTGATATCACGGCAATGAAAGCCTCCAGTGTAATAATGCTTGGTAATACTTAAGCTTTATGTTAGCCCAGGGATATTGTTCATGAGCTTTTTGTCAGAACTACCTATGGGCATGCCATGCAAGGAGATAATGTTTATTTCTGAGGATAAATATGAGGCATTGGCGTTGTACAACTTCATAAAGACATAGTGGTAGTGAAATTTTTGGCACTGAAATACAGCCTGTATAGGAGAAACGATGATGCATTTCCCAACCGTGGCTTCCTTCTGTGATGTAGACGTTGAAATATGTGAGTTGCCTGCTAGTTATCAGCAATGTGTCCTGAAGAACTCTGTTGTAAACCAGGTGTTATCTTGTTAAGGACATTTGTAAATCTGTCCTTGTAGCCTGTGTATATACACCAAAGATGTTAGTATATCAAAGGACAAAATTACGATTGTGGAGTGTAGTTACAGATAAATAAATGATCTCCTGTCAGGTGTGTTACTCCATATAAAAGGTAAAGGGACCCCTGACAATTAAGTCCAGTCACAAACAACTCTGGGGTTGCAGTGTTCATCTCTCTTTAAAGGCCGAGGGAGCCGGTGTTTGTCCACTTCCGGGTCATGTGGCCAGCATGACTAAGCCGCTTCTGGTGAAACCAGAGCAGTGCACGGAAATGGTGTTTACCTTCCCGCCACAGCGGTACCTATTTATCTACTTGCACTGCATGCTTTCGAACTGCTAGGTTGGCAGGAGCTGGAACCGAACAACGGGAGCGGGGATTCGAACCACCGACCTTTCGTTCGGCAAGCCCAAGTGGCACAGTGGTTTAACTCACAGCGCCACCCTAGCCACATGCTTTTAAAGTCTGTCATGTCAGATTGTGGAACTTACTGGGTTTAAAAAAAAACAAACCATTATGCCTTTTTTCCTGTTTTGCCATACAAGGAACCTTACACTCCCACAACACATTTTATGAACTAGAGTATTTTCTTGTCTATTAATTCATTGGGATTATGCGTCTGGATGCCAATTTCAACTGATATTGAGTGTTCCTGATTTCAAAACCTTTTGAGCGTTAAAAGAGACAAGTGAAACCATTATTAGTTAGAAGAGCCTACATGTATGGCAGAGGGGGTGAGCTGCTTTGTTTCATACTAACAATGTCGTGGGCCCGGTCCAATAAGTTCTCATAGCATTTAGACATCCAGCTGGTGCTTGTGAAACAGAGCACTTACTCTTGCTATTGATGTAAAATAATGAAATTCTCAAGTGACAAAAAAAAAAAATATGAAGTGTTTTCTGGGGCAGTAGTAACATCCCATGGGCTTGTTGTTTTGTTGTTTAGTTGTTCTGTGATTGATTGAAAATGGATGCCTTGTTTTTTGAGGTAATTTTGAATTGTACACTTGATTAACATGGGAGCATTCCCTGGACTGACTGAGGAAAACCCCTTTTGGTATGTTGAGGGTGGGAGCAAGTGGTAACAGAACTGACTGGAGGAATACTAGGAGACAATTGGGGGGGGATATGATGGTAGAGTAATGGGAAGAGAGACTGGGGTCTAAAGGTTTAGCTGGAAAATGGCATTTATTTATGTTTGAAAGCAATATTGTCACAGCTAAAATGTTTGTAGTTAGGACTACTGTAATAGCATAACAAATGCTGCTGTAGTAGAACAGTTTGGGATATAGAAAAAGATGTATTTATCACTAGCTGCTTGAATTGTAAATCTCATGTTGCTAAGATGATCATCTTCCTCACCATTATTTGTTCAGTTTATTAGCCACTTGCCACATAAGGAACATCCAAGCAGCTTACAACATTTTAAGAGCATGAAGCATAACTTTACATCATAAAAGAACAATACACTTCTAGCAATAAGGTAGAATTTACATTTGGAAATTAGAGAATTCTATTTGTTTTTCTTATCAAATACATTTTAAAAAAAGAAAAGTAGCCAGTTTTGAGTGTCTTGATAAACACTCATGTCTTTGAACTCCTATAATGCTGCTTGCTGACCTGGATAGAGAATTGAGAGGTGTGTGTGTAAAATTAGCCTGCTGTACAAAGGAAAAATTTACAAAGGTTGTCCACTTTTGTCTCTGCCCACCGCTGACATGTGGCCACTGAAAACTTTGCCTAGAATGGAATGTGGTCCTTAGGCTAGAAAAATGTCACCCACGCCCTTTGTATGATTTAGTGAGATTTGGTGGAGTCAATCAAAAGCAGTGTTAGAAGAGAATATGCAAAGGTCAGAGCAGTTAGCTGCTGTGAGAGATGGAAGAGAGCCTTTTTTGAGGTTTGCTAAGGCTAAGAAAGCAGCAGGTGAAGAGGGCAGTAAGTTGCCTTTCTTTTGGACTAGAAAGCTCTGGAGAAACCAGAAAGACAGAACAGGGTTCCAGTGTGCCAACTCTTCGGATGTCTTCTTAACTTCTTACAAAGATTGTATAAGCTATAAAACAGGCAACCTAGGAGATAATGGGAATTAACTTTTGATCCTTTTGCTTCTCCATTGGTCTGAAATGGGATTTCTAAACGTTCCTTGGTAGAAATAATTACGAGTGAGGAAGAATTTTTAAAATGTATGTATTCCTCACCTTTCAATGCCAAAAGAAATCCAAAACCCAACCAAGGTGCCTTAGAGTTATGGAAAATTGAGGGAAGAGGAAAAAAGATGAATTCTTTAAGAGGAAATGAATAAAGGAAAAAACGTCTTTACGTCCAAGTACTATGTCCAAGTACTTGTTTACGTCCAAGTACTATGTCCTTCCTACCAGACCACTGAATTCTCCTTAAGCAACGAAATCTTGTCTTCTCCTCCTGAAAGCTTAGGAAGCTGCATGAGCGTCTGAAAACCTATTTTATCTTAAGTCTTATAAGAGAGCATTTGCAAGTTATTACGGTGAAAAGTCCTTGACATGAAAGCTGAGAGAGACATGTGGTCTGTGTATGTTTTTTGCTCCTTGCTGTTGCTTGAGTATGTATTTTCCAGGCTTAAATGCTATTTAGATAACTGCTTCTCTTTAACTGAAAAGGAAATGGTTAGCTGCCTATCAAGTCCTGGGCTTAAGCAAGCCATTTTTTCAAAAGTCGCATCAAATGTGATTCACGAAAAGCTTATTCCCAGGTAGGAGTATTGGGAGGTTCAAGTAGGACGTTTCTCTCTTTGTATACTTTCTTACCCTCTACAGTCTTTCATCTACATTGCATCCATCTAAGTGGCAATGTTTTTAACCTCTTAGGGGGAAATATTGTCCATGTGATGGAAAGGATTAGAACAGAAAAGAGCAAAAACACACAGTTCTGGTTATTGCAGGCTTACTTACATTTATTTCATTTTCAAACCAAGTACCCTATAAATCCCAGTACTATAATCATGTACTGATCATTTTCATTTAGCATCTCTAGATTCATTTTGCTTATGTACTTAAAACCAAAATTTGTCAGGGAACCAGTGTCCACTCCTAGTGGCCAACACAGGCGTGCTAATGAAATAGAGAGAACTTGCCAATATTCCTGGTGAGCCAATGAAATATAAATGCATTCAGAACCCACCTTTTTTTTTAAAAAAGGCTCTTGCTTGATGACCAAAGAGCACCAGTGGTGTGTAAAATGTTCCTATCTCCTCATTCATTACCTCATAAATAGGACACCTGCAAAATATTACCCAGCTATGTTTGAAAGCTAAAACCACAGACATTTGTTGTCAAGCATTTAGTATGTAGGCAGTACTGAACAGAAATTTATTGCTGTTTTCTTTAATTCCCCTCCTCCACCACCCCTTTCCAGAGCCTAGTATGCTTGCCACACATATTTTGAAATCTTTCTTTTTATTTATTACTGAAATGAAATTTCTGACAGATTACTTTTGACTTCTTTTTCTCCCTGCCGCTGTCCCCATCTTAACACAACTAAATGCCCGATTGCTTACTTTTATTAACTGTAAGCTCTAAACCTCAAGAGAAAATAAACCAGCCTCTCCCAAGAGGTTTGTTCCTCCAACTCACATCAGCCAAATGGTCAGGAATGATGGGAGGTATAGTCTAAAAAAAGCAGGAGGGTATCAGGGACAAGCTTATATAAATTTATGTTGTCATTCAAGTAGTTCTAATAAGTGATTAATAAACTCCATCTTTGAATAACCCTATTGTCCCACTGAGTGCTCTCATTTGAATCATTACAGTGCAGTCTTAAACATGACTATGCTTTCAAGTCAGTATGTGTCAGGGAACTGCCATAGGAGGAACAGGTGGGGAGAGGGCTCACGGAGGCTGGGAGGGACTCAGCAGCGGAAGCAGGGACCAGCAGGGGGAGAGATGGGTCTCTGGAGGAAAGTCTCACGAAGGCTGAGAGAGACGCAGCAGCTAAAGCAGGAACTAGCAGGGAAAGGGGAGGATCTCTGAGGGAAAGCGAGCAAGAGGGAGGGCTCAGGGACACGTCCAGCGAGAACAGTGGGGAGGTGTCAGAAGCTCCCATAGGGAGACCCATTCCTCGCCGGAAGCTGTCACGTCGTGAGTCCAGAAGACGTGTTTCCGTTAAGGAGCTTCTATGCTGGAAGCGCTTCCGAAAACAACCACTGTCGGAATCTGCAAGTGACTAGGGCAGACATGTCTGAGGAGCTCTGTCACACACAGAGGTTTGTGGAGTTGCACAAACTCTGAGGGACCACGATTTTACGCACAAGCAGCTAATCATCCCATCACAGCATTCCGACAGTCTTTGTAAGCTGCCTGTGCAGGAGAAGGCATCATGAGCGACCCAGCCGGAACCGGAGAGGCAGGAGTTGGAGCGGGTCCAAGCTTGGAAGAAAGGTACCGAGCGTTGGAAATCCAACTGGCGCTGCAGACGGCGAGGCTTGAGGAGAGAAGGGCTCAGGATGCAGACAAGAAGGGGAGAGCCACCCAGTTCACCAGAAAGGTACCAGGATTGGTGCAGAAGTTTGGGGGGGACCCCAAGGACTACCATGCCTTTAGAACAGAGATGCAATATGCCCTCAATGTGCAGTTTGATGAATTCCCTGACGAGGAATCGCGAGTGGCTTTTGTGATTGGGCATCTTGAAAAAGGGGCGAGGGACTGGGTTAGACCCCTGATGGCAACGCACAATGACGTCCTAAAGGACACCATGAAGTTCTTTCGTGCAATGGATCTCATGTTTTCCAGCGATATTGAGGAGGGAGTGGTGCGCAGACAGCTAATGGCTTGCAAGCAGGGAAGCCGATCTGTCCGTGAGTACTGGACTGAGTTCACCATGCTGGTTCACAGATTGGGGTGGGACTTATCGGCGGCACCCATTCAAATGCTATTTGAAGAAGGCCTTGCTTCGGCTGTGAAAGACGAACTTTCCCGGGGTCCTAGGGCGGATTCTATGGATCAGCTGACTATATCTGCGCTGACCATAGGAGCGCGCCAGGAGGCGAGAGCTTTGGAGAGGCGGGAAGGGAAGGGGGAACGCTGGAAGGAGTTCCGCATTCCTGACATTCCAGAGACAACTTTCCCGCCGGCAGAGCCGATGGAAATCGGAACAGCGCGCGCGCGCAGTTTCAAAGCCCAGTGAGGGGGGAAAGAAGGAGGGAAAAGGCGCCCGGAAATGCTATCTCTGCCAACAGCCAGGTCACTTTGCCAGAGTCTGCCCCCAGAGGAAGGAATGGCAAGGGATGGTGGGAGCTGTTGAGGGAAGAGAGGAGGAAAAACCGGAGCAGGTAAAAGCCAACGCCTGGTTGCCAGCGTCGGGGCACAGCAGCCAGGCCAAAGAGCAGTGAAAGTGCCCATGCCAGAAGCTCCTCAACCTGCCCTAGTGATTGAAGTGTCGCTAGAGCTGCAAAATGGACACCCCCTAAAGATAAAGGCGCTGTTGGACTCAGGCAGCTCCTGCAATTTCATGAGCAAAGAGTTTGCAGCTGAACACCAGATACAGACGATCCCTTTAAGCAACCCCCTGCAGGTGACCACGATCGATGGCAGGGAGTTGTTGGGAGAAGTCAGCTTGCAGACCGTCCCAATGATAATGAAGGTGGCAAGGCACACAGAACTGATAGCGTTTAATGTGGCCACCTTGGGAGGAGCTCCTATTATTTTGGGGATGAGCTGGCTAGCGTTACATGATCCGCTGGTGGGCTGGCATCAGAGAGTGGTTTCCTTTGGTTCAGCACATTGCTTAGAACACTGCAAAGGGGGAAAGGGTTCAGCAGGGGCCCAAGCCACCCTAGCAGGGACGGAAGTAATGGAGAAGGTGAAGGTACCACCACAATACGCAGATCTCAGCGACGTGTTCAGCGAGAAGGAAGCTGACCAACTACCCCTGCATAGGCCCTTTGACTGTCAAATCAATTTACTCCCTGGGGCACAGCTTCCTGTAGGCAAGTTGTATGCCATGTCAGACAGAGAAATGCAGGAGCTAAGAGAGTTCATTGACAAGAACCTGAAGAGAGGCTTCATCAGAGAGTCCAAAGCAGTGGGAGGTAGCCCAGTGTTTTTTGTGGATAAAAAAACACGGACAAGCCGAGACTTGTGTGTGACTTCAGGGCGTTAAACGCAGTGTCAGAACCCTTGGCTTTCCCTATGCCCAGGATTGACGACATTTTGACCAGGGTGCGGAAGGGAAAGATTTTTACAAAGCTGGCCCTAAGGGGGGCGTACAACCTGATACGTATAAGGAAAGGGGATGAATGGAAAACCACCATGTTCACCCCTTTGGGGGCATTTGAATATCTCGTGATGCCATTTGGCTTACAAGCAGGCTCGGCGTGCTTCCAATCGTTTATGAACCACGTACTGGGGCCTTTGCTTTACAAGAATTGTGTGGCCTTCCTAGATGACGTGTTGGTGTATTCTGAGAATGAGGAGCAGCATGTGAGAGACGTCAGAGAAGTGTTGAGCAGGCTGCAAGCCAACAGGCTGTGGGTGAAACTGGAGAAGTGTCAGTTTCATACCAAGGAGGTGGAATTCCTGGGGTACCGCCTGTGAGACAAGGGATTGGCCATGGATCCCGGCAAGGTCCAGGCAGTGCTGGAATGGAAAACACCCAAAACCAAGAAGGATGTGCAGAGGTTCCTAGGGTTTGGGAACTTTTATCGTAAGTTCATCCGAAACTTTGCACACCTGACGGCGCCCATTACGGACTGTCTCAGCAGTAAGAAGAAATTTGTTTGGACTGAGGAGGTGGAGCGAGCTTTTGAGGAACTGAAAAGGGCCTTCGCCTCTGAAGGACAACTTCTGCATGTGGATTTACACAAAAAGATGAGAGTCGAAACAGACGCATCAGACAGAGCCATAGGGGCGGTGCTTCTTCTGCAGCCAGGGAAGAAGGGAGATCAAGTAGAGTATTTGGTAACGTGGGAAGGGGAACCGGAGTCGGAAAACACCTGGGTCATGGCAGAGGATGTCAATGACGAGGTTTTAATAGAAACTTTTCATCAGAGGTTCCCACGTAAACCTCAGCCAGTGGCGAGGTTCCGGAGGGAATACTTTGCCACCACCGACGAAGAAGAAGAGTTGGAGGGGTTCACAGATTCCGAGGAGGAGGAGGATTCAGCGAGCCGGAACGGCGACCGATGGAGGGAAATGTTCGAGACGTCTGAAGATGAAGAGGATTCTTTTCAGGGTTTTACCTCCTCACCGCCCAGAGGAGAGGGAATGGGCGGGGGTGAAGGGGGTCCTGGAGGGGAGGTGGATGTCAGGGAACTGCCATCGGAGGAACAGGTGGGGAGAGGGCTCACGGAGGCTGGGAGGGACTCAGCAGCGGAAGCAGGGACCAGCAGGGGGAGAGATGGGTCTCTGGAGGAAAGTCTCACGAAGGCTGAGAGAGACGCAGCAGCTAAAGCAGGAACTAGCAGGGAAAGGGGGGATCTCTGAGGAAAAGCGAGCAAGAGGGAGGGCTCAGACACGTCCAGCGAGAACAGTGGGGAGGTGTCAGAAGCTCCCATAGGGGGACCCATTCCTCGCCGGAAGCTGTCACGTCGTGAGTCCAGAAGACGTGTTTCCGTTAAGGAGCTTCTATGCTGGAAGCGCTTCCGAAAACAACCACTGTCGGAATCTGCAAGTGACTAGGGCAGACATGTCTGAGGAGCTCTGTCACACACAGAGGTTTGTGGAGTTGCACAAACTCTGAGGGACCACGATTTTACGCACAAGCAGCTAATCATCCCATCACAGTATGTATATGATTACGACGTTAGGCCTATATATAAGATCCCAGATCCGGAAAAACCAATCGAGCAATGGTGACTGATCAATTCCTCCCCAATATGCAGCAACATATGCATACTGCAGTAAGTAAACATATTACCATTTCCAAATGATAGTTATTCATTTGTTGAAGAGACCTCACAAGCATCAGAACAATATCTGTTGGTAAATATTATCCTGTAACTTCTTAAATTACATTTTAAATTTCTTATCCAGTATAGGCTGTTAGCTGAAGAAGTCCAAATACATATTAACAAAATTTGACTTAATGTGTTCTTAGCTTCAGCAGTTATCCTTATTTAAATTTTACTTAACATACATGGACTCAAATGTCACTGGTATTTTATAATCACCTTCCTTTATGTTTTTAACTCGCAATTTTCCGAAAGACTGTTTTCAACTCCATTCTCAAATTGTACTGGAGATGTTGGAGGGCAGGCTCTTTTCTTGTCCTCTTTAATATTATGGGATGTTGTATCCAGTATCATTAATAACGTATACATTTTGTCTACCAGACCAATGATCATATTTTTCCCATAACTATAAATGCATGATCTAATTTGAAAATATGGGAACCAAAGAAGAATATTTTTGTGTACCTGTGTTTTGGGGAGGACTTTATTTCTCTTCACTGCGACCAAGGCAGTTTCAGTCCCGTGATGAGGCCTGAATCCCGATTGGAAGGGATCCAAATGGTCCGCTTCTCCCAGGCGTGCCTGGAGTTGTTCAGCAACCACTTGCTCAATCACCTTGCCCAAGAATGGAAGATTAGAGACTGGGCGATAGTTGGCCATCGTGGCCGCATCTAAAGATGGTTTTTTAAGAAGCGGTTTAATAACCGCCTCTTTCAGCGGGTCTGGGAAGGCTCCCTCACGGAGGGAAGCATTCACCACCCCACGAAGCCCATCACCCAGTCCTTCCCAGCTAGCTTTTATAAGCCAGGATGGGCAAGGATCAAGGAGACAGGTGGTTGGTTTCACTCGTCCAAGCAGCCTGTCCACATCCTCGGAGGTAACAGATTGGAATTGATCCCATGCAATTTGACTAGACAGGACTCTAGCACTCTCCCGCCCCGGCCCTGCTCCCACGGTGGCGTCTACCTCTTCCCAAATCTGAGCGACTTTATCTGCAAAAAACTTTGCAAAATCATTGCAGGAGATCATGTGGCCCGTACTGGGCCCCGATGTAGCAGGTGGTTCCGCTAAATTGCAGACCACCTGAAAAAGTCTCCTGCTGCTGTTTTCTGCAGATGCAATAATAAATAACCACACAAAGTTTTTAAGGAAGTTTCTAGTTCTTTGATTGTTTCTTTGATTGGGGGAACCCCGCCAGATGGGTGGGGTATTTTATTATTATTAATATTATTAGAGATTAAAATAAATTGAACAAAAAATAAGCTTTTTAAAAAAAGATTATTAATAATTGTAAAAAAAAAAACACCCTCCCATATTTATGTATTTGGATGCTTGTAGACTGTAAATCTGGAGCGCGGGTGGTGCTGTGGGTTAAACCACAGAGCCTAGGACTTGCCGATCAGAAGGTTGGTGGTTTGAATCCCCGCGATGGGGTGAGCTCCTGTTGCTCGGTCCCTGCTCCTGCCCACCTAGCAGTTAGAAAGCACGTCAAAGTGCAAGTAGATAAATAGGTACCGCTCCAGCGGGAAGGTAAATGGCGTTTCCGCTCGCTGCTCTGGTTTGCCACATGCTGGCCACGTGACCCGGAAGCTGTACGCCGGATCCCTCGGCCAGTAAAGCGAGATGAGCGCCACAACCCCAGAGTCGGCCATGACTAGACCTAATGGTCAGGGCTCCCTTTACCTTTAGACTATAAATCAATTCATTGGTTTGTTGTTCCATCAGTGGAACAACAAGGATAATATATTATTGCCAACTATTAGACAAATTGTTATCAAGTGATCAAGAGAACTGAGAGCCAGTGTGGTGTAGTGGTTAAGAGCGGCAGTCTCGTAATCTGGGAAACCGGGTTCGTGTCTCCGCTCCTCCACATGCAGCTGCTGGGTGACCTTGGGCCAGTCACACTTCTGTGAAGTCCCTCAGCCCCACTCACCTCACAGAGTGTTTGTTGTGGGGGAGGAAGGGAAAGGAGAATGTTAGCCGCTTTGAGACTCCTGAAGGGGAGTGAAAGGCGGGATATCAAATCCAAACTCTTCTTCTTCTTCTTCTGGAGTGCAGTAGGGATTTATTTGTTGGCATCCGTCAGTCTCGAGAGCCAATGGAGTGCGCCTCCAGGGGTGAAGTCAAACCGCTGAGTTAGCAGCAGCGAAGTGAGCTTTCTGAGGAGCATCATCATCATCAACAACAACAACATCATCATCATTTTATTTGTATGCCGCCTTCCCATAGGTAAAACAATGCTCAAGGCGGCTTACAACATGACAACATTTCCATAATTACCAATACAGTGGTACCTCAGGTTAAGTACTTAATTCGTTCCGGAGGTCTGTACTTAACCTGAAACTGTTCTTAACCTGAAGCACTATTTCTGGCTTAGTGGAGTGTATAACCTGAAGCATATGTAACCTGAAGCGTATGTAACCCGAGGTACCACTGTACAGTCACACCTCGGGTTGCGGATGCTTCAGGTTGCGTTTTTTCAGCTTACGGACCCGCCGAAACCCAGAAGTACCAGAACGGGTTACTTCCGGGTTTTGGCAAGCGCGCATGCGCAGAAGTGCCGAATCGCAAGCCGCGCGTACACAGGTGCGGCGCTGCGGGTTGTGAACGTGCTTCCCGCACGGATCACGTTCGCAACCCTAGCGTCCACTGTATAACAAAATTCGTAGGCAATAAATAAAACACATCAAAAAGTACACAACCAAATGGAAAACAATTTCCACATAAATCATAAAATCTGAAACTAAGAATACAGCATCAATATCAATCACAATTTAAAATGACATAGGTAAAAAAAATAAAAGCAATTTGAAAAACAAAAACGGAGCCCTCTCTGCCCAGCAGCAGCAGCAGCAGCAGCAGCAGTAGTCCTTTATGGAGCCTGTCAGGCCCCACCCCAAGCCAAGTGGAGAGGAGCAGGCAGGGCCCTTCAAGCTCCCAGCAAGTGTGTATAGAGGTCCTGGGCTGCCTAGTTGACAAGACCAGCCTCTGGCCTCACTGATATGGTCCCATGGAAAGGAAAACTATAACTTAATTCATTAGTAATATTGTAACAAATAGAACTATATGGAGGCACATAATGTGACCATTCAAAAGAAAGTTTTCCCCCCATTGTAATGTTTCCATATATTACAAAGTTATAATGATGATGATGATGATGATGATAATTTTATTTATACCCACCCTCCCCGGCCAAGACCAGGCTCAGGGTGGCTAACACTGAATATAAATACAGTAAAAACATTAAAAACAAAAACAAGTTGATTAAAATATAAGTTAGAATATAGTTTAAAATGCAGCTTAAAATGCAGCCTCGTTTTAGTGGTAGCCTATAGATCAAAGCCATAAGGGGAGAAAATGCCAAATATTCACCGGGGCCAACTATCCATGCTGGTCCTACATGGGCCAGCAAAAAGAGCTGAGGGGAAATTTATATACAGACATTTACAGTGAAAACATTTTGACAAAGGAATCAGTCATCAAGCTATTTGAATCGTAAATTTTTGCAGATTTCACTGAAAGATAACTCTACCATCTGTTTTAATAAGTAATACAGGGTTCCAGAATAACCTGTCCTTCATCATTATAGCTACCCTTCCAGGCTTAAGTTTTTAGTTATTTATTTACAGTATTTATATAGGCCTTTTGTTCTCTGCCAAATCCATTTTCTCTAATTTAGTGACTTTCTACCACCTCTTTTAATATGGAGGCAGATAATACCAACGTTTTCCTTCTCATTAGCCTTGCAGTTTTCCAGCTTTTTAGAGGCAGATTAGTCCTTTGATGTTCACAGACAAGGTCTTATTTATTGTTATGTATAGCTGCTGTTCAGTTCAAGAAAAGGACAGAGGGAAAAATGGGACGTAATATAGAAATAGAATTAACTGACAAAGGCTAATTATCTTTAGAAGGAAATTTCTTATTTGAGCTAGAAACAAAAGCAAGGGAGAAGTTTGTTTTAGCAAGTTGGTCAAACGTGTAAAATCAGTCGGGCGTCCTCTGTTGTTTAATGTTGTTCAACTATAGATAAGGCCCAACAAGCTTCTTCCATCTTGTTTCCAGAGACCCAGTGTCATTCTAAAAAATATTTAATTAATAGGTAATATCTCATTGCTACATTTCCCCCCCCCCCATTCAGACACATCATCAGTGCTTAGGGGTGTATACCTATTACAACCTCAATTATTTTTTTTTACCTTTTATTTCAAAAAGGTCTTCATTTCATATTTTCCTCAAAATAGCCTCCTTTCTGGAGATTCCGATTGCAGAGACATCTCTAGCCATTGTCTTTCAATGGATTGAACTTACTATAGCCCTCTAGGCTAATCCAATGGCAGCTGGACATCTGAATGTCAAATCCTTTTAAACCTTTGAAATTGTTCTTCCGGATAGCCTAGATTCCCCTTGAGTTTGGACTTTGAACTCCTTGGGAATTACTCTTGAGCCTCAAAGTGTATTTTCTCAGTAGAGAAACTACCCCTTTTGCTCTTTACTTGACAAAAAAACGATGAAATGCCTCAATTTCCCATCAATAGTTAGTGAATCATTATTGCTTAACGAACGTAATCACCAACACTGGGAGAACTGGGCCAAAACAAACAAGATGAACTTTAACAGGGAGAAATGTAAAGTATTGCACTTGGGCAAAAAAAAATGAGAGGCACAAATACAAGATAGGTGACACCTGGCTTGAGAGCAGTACATGTGAAAAGGATCTAGGAGTCTTGGTTGACCACAAACTTGACATGAGCCAACAGTGTGACGCGGCAGCTAAAAAAGCCAATGAAATTCTGGGCTGCATCAATAGGAGTATAGCATCTAGATCAAGGGAAGTAATAGTGCCACTGTATTCTGCTCTGGTCAGACCTCACCTGGAGTACTGTGTCCAGTTCTGGGCACCACAGTTCAAGAAGGACACTGACAAACTGGAACGTGTCCAGAGGAGGGCAACCAAAATGGTCAAAGGCCTGGAAACGATGCCTTATGAGGAACGGCTAAGGGAGCTGGGCATGTTTAGCCTGGAGAAGAGGAGGTTAAGGGGTGAAAATATATAAAAGGATGTCATATAGAGGAGGGAGAAAGGTTGTTTTCTGCTGCTCCAGAGAAGCGGACACGGAGCAATGGATCCAAACTACAAGAAAGAAGATTCCCCCTAAACATTAGGAAGAACTTCCTGACAGTAAGAGCTGTTCGACAGTGGAATTTGCTGCCAAGGAGTGTGGTGGAGTCTCCTCCTTTGGAGGTCTTTAAGCAGAGGCTTGACAACCATATGTCAGGAGTGCTCTGATGGTGTTTCCTGCTTGGCAGGGGGTTGGACTCGATGGCCCTTGTGGTCTCTTCCAACTCTATGATTCTATGATTCTATGACTTGGAGAAAGATCAAAGCTCAGTAGTGGAGCACATGTATTGCATGTACGTAGAAGGTTCCAGGTTTGGTCTAGGGCATCTCCAGTTTAAAAAGGATCACATAGTTAAGTGATCTGAAAGATCTCTATCTGGGATCCTTGAGAGTCACTGAGAATCAGAGCCGTTTCCTCTACCCATCAGTTAACTTGGTTTAGCAATCCGTTACCAACTGATACAGCACATAATTAGGTTGTTTAATTATGCATCTGTTGCCAGAACAAAGACTTGTGAGTTTCATTTGGATTCGTTCAATTATTTTGTCTATTCAACCTTTGAAGATCTGCTAACTGTAATTAAACCACGCTCAGTTCAATAAAAGACTCAAATGATTACACTAAATCATGACTAGAGTTCTCTATGATTGATAGTTCAGTCCTTGCAATTAAGCAGTAGTGCACTTCATTGAAGTAGTTCAGTGGTTACAGAACTTCACTCGATTAATAATAATAGTTGTAGTCAACAAGTGGTTATCTTCATTGAAAAGTTCCATTGAATAGTCACCTACTAGTTCCAATGAAATAGGCCAAAATATGAGTGCAGGTGGCGCAAGGTATAAGTGCATCTGACTGTTAACCAGAAAGTTAATGGTTCGAGCCCCCCACCCAGGGACGGCTGTGGGCTGGATTCCTGCATTGCAGGGGGTTGGACTAGATGACCCTCAGGGACCCTTCCAACACCACAGTTCTATGATTCATCATACAGCAAGCCCAGATTGTGACACATCTCTTCCCCAATACTTTCCATAGAATGTGGCCCTCCTGACTGCTGCATACATGTATCAGGAAGTTTTAAACGTTTCATCATTTTTAAAATTTTCTGCTGGAAGCTGCCCAGAGTGGCTGGGGAAAGCTAGCCAGATGGGTGAGATATTATTATTATTATTATTATTATTATTATTACATCAGCCTTTTCCTCTTTGCTCCCCCCAAGTGGATGAGTAAACTCTGCTACGCAGTCATATATGACATGGTCCTAGTTCCTTCTAAGGTTTTACGGGAGGGAAACAGCAAAACTCCCCTTCCTGAAGTACAGCTCTCCCAGTCCTTCACTGGAGCGAGGGATTTCCAGTATCACAGGCGAGTAGTTCAAACAGAAGCAGCCATTGATGCCCTGCGGAACTTCCAGCACATTCTTTTCTCAGCCTCTCACATCACAGGTCACACTTTGCCATTAATTATTATTATTATTATTATTATTATTATTATTATTATTATTATTATTATTATTGAATTTATATACCTGGAGGTCTCAGGGTGGTTCACAGAATAACATCAAAATAGAAAACCACAAGATACATAACCAAAATAAAAACAACAACCCAATAACCGCCACCCCCCAAAAGAAACACATTTTGCTTCTACAGTTGGAGTTGATGTCATAAGAAGCAGAGTAGGAAGGCGTAATTTAATTCTGCTCCCATGTCAAGAATGATTTAATAGATAGTTTTAATTATCCATCTCTATCTGATAGGGATTGCAAATCAATCAAACCATGGCATCCTCCATTCTCTTTATATTTCACACATAACGTTCCCATCCCATCCCCCATCCCCCGTCCCAAGGGGCTGTGTGTTAGTTGGGTTGTGAACCACAGGCAACAAGTGAATTAGATAAGAAAGTTTGTAGGTCTTGGTTCTGTTGTATTTGAAAGTTTGTAGTTTTTAGCTGGCACTTGACTTTAAAATTGCTGGAAACCTGAGTAATAAAATAAACTCTCTCTCTCTCTCTCTCTCTCTCTCTCTCTCTCTCTCTCTCTCTCTCTCTCTTTGTTATTCTCCCAACATCATGGCCATGATCCAAAGAACCGACTGTTCTTGTCTGTAGCCCAGAAAAATGTAGCCGTCTAACTACTTAAGAGCCTCAAGTCTGCTCAAGTTGGTTGAAGCAACTTGACAAATCCATTACATCATTTGTTAAGGGTTCTTGTGAAGCTTCATTGAGTTTTAATTACCAGCCAACATTTTATAGGCAGTTCCTCTCCATTGCCCAGTACTGTGCAGATGCTCCACTTAAAGTCTTCTGTTTTAGCAATCCCTGCCTTAAATGTGCCTCTACTCAACTCTCTTGGTTGCTTCCAAGATTGTGATAATGTTGCCCTTATTCCTCCATCATTTGTTGCTGCCTCTGCTTGCCTCTCTTCCCACATCTTCCCAATCAACTTAGATCAGGCAAACTTGGCCCTCCAGATTTTTGGGACTACAACTCCCATGATCCCTAGCTAGCAGGACCGGTGGTTAGGGATGATGGGAGTTGTAGTCCCAAAACATCTGAGGGCCAAGTTTGCCTATGCCTTAGGTGCAGGTGGGTGTTGTGTCAGTGATTCAGGCTGCAGCCAATCCATGCCCCCTCTGGCCCAGGTGTGTGTTGCACCCTGCTGTGGTGGATCTAGTGAGCTGCAGCAGTTAGGGCTGTTCCCAGCTTCTTGACCAACACATGTGAAAAGAAAAAGGCACTGGGTTGCTGTTTTTCTTTTCTTTTTTTGTGGGGTGGGGAACAGGACTCCTGTTTATGTTTGGCTGTTAATGGCTATGAAGCAGTTCATTGCAGCATGTCAGTCCATCACCTCAAGACTCTTCCTTTTGTTTTGTTTTTTGTTTGCAGATTTTATTCCTCACCGTACAGCATTGCTACAAACCGCATGATTCCACAGACATCTATCACGCCATTCATTGCTGCTTCCCCTGTCTCTACATATCAGGTATGTTGGAACTGCATGTGCCCCCCGTATCACTAAGTGAGTCTTTGTGATTTGCATGTCAGCATGGTGAATTGCTGCACACTTTAGTCACGCTGTTATATAAACTGTTTTGGTAGCGTTTAAAATATATGTGCATATTTGTTCTAAAATTCCTAGTGCGTTCAGGATCTAGGTGTACTTTAAGTAATAAACCCTATTATGCATTTGTCATATTTCAACCAGCTTTTCAGATAAATCTCTGTTTTTTTTATTTTATTTTCAGTTCAGTCAGTCCTACCCAAAACACACATAGGATGTTTTCTTTTGCAATGGGTAGAAGGTTGCCAGAATGTATTTTGTCTCCTTTGGGTTTTAACGCTTCACTCTGTGTTTGTTATATCTGCCCAGTGAGATGTACTTCTCTTTAAAAGTACCCATAAACTAAAACCTTGATTTTACAGTAAAACCTTGGGTTGAAGTAGATTTGGGATAAGTATTTTCGGATTGCGCACTGCGGCTACCCGGAAGTCATGGAGCCCATTACTTCTGGGTTTTGCTGCTCGCGCATGCGCAGATGGTCAAAATGACGTCACACGGATGTGCAGAAGCGGCAAATCGCGACCCGCAGACGCGGGTTGTGTTCGCTTCTGGATGCGAACGGGGCTCCGGAAAGAATCCTGTTCACATCCAGAGGTACCACTGTATTTATTTTATTGCATTTATATTCCACCTTTGTTCCAAGGAGCTGAAAGTGGTGCACAGGATTCTCCTCTTCCTCATTTAACCCCCCACAAACAAATCTGTGAAGTAGGTTAGGCAGAGAGGTAGAGACTGGTCCAAGGTAGGTGAGCTTCGTGGCCAAGCGGGGATTTGAACCCTGGTTTCCCAGGTCCTAGTCAGGCACTCTTAACTACTCCACCACACATGAAGATTGGCATTAAGAAAAAAAGTGGTGAGCTGTAATAAACAATCATAAACTTTTTTAAAAAAAATATTTCCTCCGTTATCAACATAATGTATTCTGGGCTTCCCTACTCCCAAGGGTATCTTCCACCCTGACTACTGTGCTGCCTTAATCTGGCAACGTTTTGTTCAATATTTCCTGCAACAACTTCTGTCACTGCTTAAAATAAACATTCTGCATAGCTCTTACCAGAGAATTGCACTTTTCTTTTTTCATGGCTCCTTAATTCCATGAAAGGGACATGGGTGGCGCCACAGAGCCTAGGGCTTGCCGATCAGAAGGTGGGCGGTTTGAATCCCTGCGACGGGGTGAGCTCCCGTTGTTCGTTCCCTGCTCCTGCCAACCTAACAGTTTGAAAGCACGCCAGTGCAAGTAGATAAATAGGTACCACTCCAGCGGGAAGGTCAACAGCATTTCCGTGCACTGCTCTGGTTCGCCAGAAGCAGCTTAGTCATGCTGGCCATATGACCCGGAAGCTGTACTCCGGCTCCCTCGGCCAGTAAAGCGAGATGAGCGCCGCAACCCCAGAGTCGTTCGTGACTGGATCTAATGGTCAGGGGTCCCTTTACCTTTAATTCCATGAAACAGAGGGCCATACTACAAGTGGAAAATTGAAAGGAACCACCCAGGGAGTCCCAGTCTGGATTGGGAGCCTAGTAATGAGGAAACCATTCCCATGGGAGTGAAAGGGACCTCCCCCACCTTCATGATTTTCAAGTCCAGGAAGCCTTCTCAACACCATGTGCTCAGAAGCAAGTCTAGGACTTCACACAGTTCTTTCTTCTGCATGAGAGTTCACCCAAAACAATAGGTGGCAGTGCAATTTAAGTTTTCTCTTCCGAACTAACACATTTTGGCTATTTTAAAGTGAATGCTATATTTTACATTACCTTCAACATTTTATCAGTCAGTCCTGCAACATTTTCTCACATTTCTTTAGATACTGTCTTAATGGATCTATGTGTCCTGTGTATGATATGAGAAATAATAGCACATTGTAGAATATTCTTTGTTTACCAGGGGTTTCTTAGACAGTGGATTTATATAACTTCTTGATTACGGAAATGCTTATTAGGTGAGCGTAGAAAGATTTGTTAGCTTTTTGTATCCCTGAGTATGAAAGCACATACTGCCTTAAAAAAAGGATATTTGACAAAAGCCACTTTGAACAAAAGGAAAAGGTAACCCTTTCCTAGATTATATTCTGGTTTTCTGACTTGTATGCCAGTGATTCTCCTTTTCCTACATGCAAAGCCAAATCAAATAGCCCTTATTAATGTGTAGAATAATAACTGGCCATCACCAGGCCATACAAATAACTGTCATACAAATAACTGTCCATCACCAGGTATGTATCAGATAAGAAAAGAGTAGAAACACCACAGAATAAATAAATCAGTTGTTAGCAATAGGAGTTAAATATTGAGGGACTGATGGGAGTTAAAGGAGACAACTGATTTTGTTCGAGTTCAGTTCATGCAGAAATTGTGATGATAGATAGATAGATAGATAGATAGATAGATAGATAGATAGATAGATAAGCTTATTTAATAGATGGGCTTTAATATACTTAGGGTCCCACGTTTATAGGCTAATGAAGGGTCCAATTACAGAGGCTGACAAAGCTCACACAGTTACATGGTTTGGAATACAAATTTGCCTGTTTATAATGCTCTAAAAATTATGAGACAAACATTTTCCCACAAAGTTTTTCTACAGTCTGAAATGAAAACCACGAGCAGTCCTTTCAGGTGCCTCAGTTGTTCTGTGGAAACTACAGCGTTTGCACCCAATACCAAATATAGTTTTCACTGAACAGCTGAAGCATTTGGGAGGAAGTATTCAGTCCATTTGGGAGAAAGTGGGATTTTTTTTGGGGGGGGGAGCACAGGGTTGGCTGGTTTTCTGACCAATCCGTTCTGGTGAGTAGTCTGATTGTTGTATTGAACAATTGCAATGTTCAAAGGCAGCCTCATGTACTACGGAACTGCATAAGCCTGCTCTGGATGTTACTCATATTAGAGATAGTACCATATGTTTCCTCAAGGGAATTCTATTATTTAGCCGCAGATGATTCTGTTGAGATTGTGTTTCCTAAGTATATCAGAGGGACAGTGCCATGTTGATAGCTAGGAGAGGAAGGATAATATTGAAGAAAATGCAAGGAAGCTAGAGGTAGAGATAGTAGGATTTCTTATAAACAAAAGTGTCAGCAGAAGAGGATGTCAATCACAGGAATAGATGAGGTGACTGAACACAAGGAAATATATAGCGTAAAAGTTCTAATTTGTTTCTAGGGAAGGCGGGCAGGTAAGATACAAATCTTGCAGCTTTGGTGGCTATGAAGTCTGATAATAACAAATAAAGGTAGTGAAGAAATATGGGTTATTCAAAAGAGGTTAGGGAAGTTATTTTGAATTTTCTGCCTAAGGATGTTTCAGGAGTTATGGCAGTACATAAAAGCAAAAGAATTTTATGTGAAATAGGTAGATAAGATACGGAGCGCAATGGGCAGAAACAGGAGAACAATTTTTGTTTCTGAAACATCTGAGGAATTAAAACAGATTCTGTAGAATGAGGGGGAAAGTATTTGTCAAACAGAACCGAGAGGGGGAAAATGAGTACACAACCCAGAAGGAATAGGTGTAAACTTAAAAGGTTTTAAAGTTTTTTCAAGAAAGGAAGACAGAAGATTATGTTTAAATGCCTTTTGAGATATATATTTAAATGGATGAAAATCCACAAAGGCAAAAAGAAGGGCGCAGACTGTTTCCTCTGTAGAAGACTTATCAAGTGAATTAGCAAAGACAGAACTTGGAAAGGAAATTTCCTGTTCAAAGAAAACGTGCAGTTCCATTTCTCATCACCAAGTGGCAATGCTTCCTAGCCAAGCTTGAAATTCACTTGGTGGTATTTGCCGATTATTTCGAAATCATCACTTTTACCGCTGCCTCAAAATGGATCATCCCCTTTTGAGAATTCATACCAACTGGTGGCAAGCGCCTGATAACCTGTAGTCCTAAATGCTGATCAGTATTTGAAAAAAGAAGAGCCTTTGTGGAATGCGCACGCGCGCACACACACACACTGCAAGTTGTGGTTACTTTACTTTATTTGTAATCAGTTATTCATATTCTATGATCACTTCTACAATGCAAAATTGCTAGGGAAATCTGAAACATTTACTAAAAATGCCACCAAAGGAAATGTAGTTGTCAGAGCAATAGTCAGAGTGAACTTTGATACTTACTGACTCAGACAACTTGAATGGGAAGGCTGCAATGTCACCAGAGTATTTTGCTTGATTTCTAATTGACATGAATGACATACTTTGGGGATTATGATCATCTCCCTTATGGAAGATGATTTGCTCAGGCTCTGTAGAATCATTCTCCTCTGTTATATGTTGTGTTATTGTAAGAGCTCTGTAAATTGATCAACAAACAGTGAGTACAGTGCACTTCTGAGTAGACAACACTGGACTATAGGCCTGATATAAGACAGTTTCCTATATTTCTAGCTGTTCTTTGAAAAATATTTATCCTATGACCTAAGGGCAGTGACAGTATTAATTGAGAAACTGGAATATTTTCTGAAAGGCTACTGAACTTTTAACTTCCTACCAATAATAATTTAATTAGGTTACTTAGGAATCATGCTTCTCAACTTTTGAACTGTGTTTTTAATTTAAAGAGGATTTGGTCAACATAGGATGTGCACATTTCTTGCTCAAGAACATCCTAATTATTCCAGAGTAAATGCTAGTCATCTCTTGAGTTGATTGATTTTCCTGGAAGCCCATTTATGTAATGTGAAAACTGTCCCTTGATTGTATAACTCTGTAATATATTGCTTTGATTGCAGCCGATAAATTTTATCACAAACACCAAAAGCCTCTGTCAGTAGTACACTTGTTTGTGTGTATATCTCTTTTGTGTACATTGACTCAGAACAAAGTTGTGAGTCAAGTAGTCCATAAACCAGGGGAATATGCCCTTTTGACATAAACTTGCCCTGGCTCTATTTTAGTTGCAATATTCAGCATTATTTGTTAGTTTTAGTAGCATTGCTTGCCCATTTATCAGCATAGCTGTCAACTTACAGATTTGAAAATAAGGGACAAGCAGCCTCAAAAATAAGGGATCAGCAGCCAAAATAAGGGATTTTCCCGGCACAGGTATGTTCAACTTCTGAGCCCCTCCAAGCCAAAGGCAGAAAGCCCAGCCAGCAGCCAAACGAAGCCTCAAGCGGTGGTTCCCACAGCGCAGCAACCCGGCAAAGGGGATGCAGCAAGGAAAACCACCATCACCTCTCTGCTGGGAAGCACTGAGCAAAGGCGAGTCCCCAGGCAACGCGGCCGATTTGATCGGCACAAGGCATGCAAGCTCCACCCCCGCCCGTCGTTCTTAGACTCCTTATTGGGTGAGCAACGCAGCCAAGCAACACAGTTGGAGCCTCCCTCCTCCCTGGCCGGCAGGGAGTAGGGAGAGGAGCTGCTTCCTTTGAAACCCGGGAAATTTAAGGGACATCATCAATAAGGGACAGCAGCGGGACACAGTGCTGGGATAAGGGACTTTCCTGCCAAATAAGGGGCGGTTGACAGCTATGTTTGTCAGGCTCTACTTTCGCACAACATTTCTCTCTATGGGCTGCCACCTGCATCAACCTTGCAGCTGTGCTCCTACCTGCAAGGTGGACCGTTGGAGACCAGAAGGATGACCAGAATTGCTGCCATGCAGTTTGCAGGATGCATCTGAGCCCACCGCATCAATCTTGTCAAGGCCCTGCTATTAAGATTTAAAACACAAATCTATAGATGATACCTGGGGGGGAAATTACATCCATTAACTTGCAGCAATATGGCTGCAGCATTTTCCAAAGTGCTACAGCAAGTTTCAATTTGCTATGTATTTTATTCAAAGCAAGATTATTGCCAAATTTGGGTGTGTGTGTGTGTTTTTTTTTTTTTTACACCATTGTGCTAATATAGTGCTTTCTGATACACAGGTTCAGAGTACTTCATGGATGCCTCATCCGTCATACGTTATGCAACCAACAGTAAGTGAGCAGATATGCACACTTTTCTTGTTTCTTCTTTTTTCTCTGGGAGCTAGTGGAACTTGAATTTACTGGTTGTGGCAGGTTTACTGCGGTTACTCAAGTTAGTTGAGAATTTACTGAGAGTAATATCAGCTGCAAAAAAAAAAAAAAAAAAAGCCAAGGATTAGTGGAATAGTTATTAGGCAGATCCGAGTTGGTAGATTCTATGCATCTTTGTTGTGTGTGGTGCTAACATGCATTGTAGTTAAAAATCATATGCACAGTCAAGGGCAATATGGTTCAATTTTTAGCTTTGTAGGAACTCTTGAGTATTAAAGTTTCCCAGGCTGAGGTTTAATCTGACTTTTAGAAGACATCTGAAGGTAGCCCTGTTTAGGGAAGTTTTAATGTTTGCTGTTTTATTGTGTTTTTAATATTCTGTTGGGAGCTGCCCAGAGTGGCTGAGGAAACCCAGCCAGATGAGCGGGGTATAAATAATAAATGATGATGATGATGATGATGATGATGATGATGATGATGATGATGATGGCAGCTTGTGGGAGGAGCCATAGCTCAGTGGTAGAGCACTTGCTATGCATACATTCCTGTGTGGAAACCTTGGCATCTTCAGTTGATATGATTAGGTAGCAGTAGATTGGAAAGACCTCTGCTCTGAGACCCTGGAAAGCTGTATGTCACAGTGGGTTAGAAGGACCAATTATTTAACTAAGTGCAAGGTCACTTTATGTGTTATGGAGTAGCTTGGCCTTCAGCATAACCCTGCTAAATAGTTATGAGAAATTTAGTGTGCTTCAGGTGTAGATGTGCAGCAAATCCTTAATGACAATAAGTTGACATTTTGATAATGGGTTCCTGTACTACTGGTTGCAGAATTTGGGGCTAAACTGGAAGTTTAAGCAGAATAGGATCCAGAAAATAATTGGGACAATGCTGTTTGAGGTTTTGCGTAACGATTCCTGGGTTGGAGTGTTGACCCTTAAATCTCCCTGTCTGCTTATTCTGCCAGCAAGGGGATCAGGGCAAGTCCCTGAGTGGGTTCCAGGTGTCAGGTGTGCTGAGGACATCCCTTAGGGGAGCTACCTGCATTCGGTCTGATTTGCATGGAAATATTATGTTAGTAGGTATGCTGCTTGGGAGGGTTCTGTGCTCGTTAATGATGGTAAGGGAATTGCAAAGTACACTTTGTGTAGTCTATGAATCATTACATTGGGGAGAGCAGAGGAATTGCACTCCTGTGTATTCTCAGTTGCCAGGATGAGCACATCTGCTGCTACTCCTGTTTCATTCTTTTAAAAAATAAAAAGGGTCTTTATTGTTGAGAGGAAGGAGCTGTACTGAACTGCTGAAATATTCAAACGGATGCAAGCAGTGAATCAGAGATGGCATTTAGAACTACTGTGATTGGTTTGGATGACTCCTGTTTTGATAAGTGCTCTCTAAAGCATTTTTTAAAAAATACAGCTTATCCGATATGGTGAAAATTCCAAACTTTAGTATTGTGACAGCTTCACTGAAAAAGAAATAAGTATGTAACTTCCACTTGTCTTGCAAGATAATGGGGAAGACTTGTTGTGAGATGGCTTGAGATTTAGCTGGATCCAAAGACGCTTCCTCCTTTCTGGATCGAGCCCACTGAGTATTTGCAAATTTGCACAGCTGTTCTGCAATATATGGCATAAAATGGCATTTTCTTAACATAACCCCAAAGATCACTTTTGTAAGTGAAATTTGCACCAATATTCGGGCTTTGTTCCTGGTGTGCTTATAGGACCTGACAGGGCACTTGATAAACAGTGGCTTATGAAAAGGCAATCAGCCACCAGGTATTGTCTGGTAAATAATTTTGCCTTGCTCCTCTTGACAGTGAGCCCTTGATTGTTTCCCGTTTTGGATTTCAACAGTTTTATCAGAAGCAGCTCAGTTTGAAAGTATTAAGTATGCAGAATCATATACTTAATCCACTGGACAATTTTTGTCTACTTGATTTGGAGATATGGGAGACTGATAGAAAGTGAGGCTTTGGTTTATTTTTTGTTTTTGTTTTCTGGGAGCATCAGTTCACTTCTCAACATAAGTATGACTGTTATGATAGATAGATAGATGATAGATAGATAGATAGATAGATAGATGTCCATCTGCTAACATAATAGGTTTTGGTAGTGAGTTCTGCTGTGCATGAAATTATGGGAATGACTTTTAGTGGCTTGGAGTAAATATGTGTAGAATAGATATAACATACTCACGTACATGCAATATTACTCTAATACTGATTTGCAGCACTCTGGCTCATCTGCCACTGCTGCCCTCCAAGTGCTATTTTTAAGACCTCTCTCACACGCAGTCTGCAGTCATTTCAACTGTGCTGAAATCTGCAACATAAATTCGAGCCTCTACAATTTACATGCAAGACCCATTTCTATTCTTAAGCTGGAGGCGAGGATGTCAGCCCCTTTAAACCACATATTTTCCTCACTTACATTGATAATTCCTTGCTTGATTACAGGTAGAAGTAAAATACATTCTGTAATATTTCTTAACGCTTAGAATTGTGACCCTTACATACACAGCAGTGAATCAGGTTTTGGAAGCTAGGGCATTTATTATGAGCCTGAATCGCCTGCATTCCTGCAAAAAATAAAATAAGAAATGCTTAGGATTTTAGTATTAAAAACCAAGCATTTCTTCATCCCTCTCACAGAATAGAGCTTACTGTCATGCTGGCAGTCCTTGGATATGATTCTGCACAGTGGCACACAGTACACTCCTAACCATGTTTACTTAAAAGTATGCTGTATTGAATTGAGTAGGACTTACTCCCTGGTAACTGGGGTTAGTCCAGTTACTGACATCTCCAGGTAGGGCTGGAAAAGACCCCTGCTTCCAACCCTGGAGAACTATTGTCTGTTAATGCAGACAGTAGTAGAAGAAGAAGAGTTTGGATTTGATATCCCGCCTTTCACTCCCTTTAAGGAGTCTCAAAGCGGCTAACATTCTCCTTTCCCTTCCTCCCCCACAACAAACACTCTGTGAGGTGAGTGAGGCTGAGAGACTTCAGAGAAGTGTGACTGGCCCAAGGTCACCCAGCAGCTGCATGTGGAGGAGCAGGGAAGCAAACCCGGTTCCCCAGATTACGAGACTACCGCTCTTAACCACTACACCACACTGGCTCTCAGTACACAGCTAAAGGAGCAATAGTCTGATCTGTTCTATGTTGAGCTCCTCCCTTACAGTGAGGATGCCACATTATTCTCCCAATGTAACGTTAGAAAATAATGAGCATGCCACATTATTCATCTAATTCACCCCTCTCAGTGGTGCCAGCTTCTTCATAGGATTTTTTTGGGGGGGGAGGGCTGCGTGATGTCGTGAGGAGCCAGGGGGTAGAGCCGAACGCCCTCTGAAAATTGAACGCCCTCTGAAAAATACATTCAGGGGGCTGAAACCGCCTAGGCCCCTAGGGGTCCACACCTATGACCCCTCCTGTTCAGAATGTATGGATTCCATCTCTTTTTGCATTTCGGGATATCATTCAGTGTTTTCTTGAGATTCATCCTTTATGGATTCCTAACTTTGAAACCAACCAGTGTTTCCCCTAAACTAACCAATGACTTCTGAAACCTATTCATAAATTTACCCATCAGTTACCCAAAAGGTAACCTTGAAGCCTGTGCATCTAGATAGATAGATAGTGTATATTCAGCCATTTCCGTTGACATGTTGTTCTTTTAATTTACTGTCGGCTATTTTGCTTTATTGGAAAGCCTCCAGATTGCAACATATAATTTTAATCCTTTGGATGCAATAGCCTTAAATAATTTAAGCGCCTTGTGTGTCATCACAGAACTATCTCATTACTATAGTTACTTTACGTAAATTGTAAGTTAAATTATAAGCCCATTTGCATCTGAATAGAAAAGATGAAGGAAACTAAAGCATAAATTTCATAGACAGATACGTTTGGTATCCAAAATGAAACATAATTAGGTTCACCTACACAAGAAAATAAACATAAAACATGAAAATAAAATTGACAACTAATCTGTCAAAATTCTGTGCATTTTAATTCTTTGAAAATGAGCGTGTTAAAACATATAAGGCTGAAATAACTTAGCCGGTACCAAAACTCAGCAGAGCAATCTTCCAGTATTTCTTGAGGGAGAAAATCAAGGGCTGCCGCGTCGATAACCCTGATAATCAAGATAGTAATTGGCAATGTCTCTCTGGGACTAGTATGTCAGATTGAGGTCACATCAGCCTTCCTCATGCTCTAATTTGTGGATGATCGTCTAACAGTTAGATGAGAATTCACCTACAGTTCAAATTGGAAAATGCCCAGAATGTGCAGTACAGAATTTATCCCTCACTTTGGGAAGATGAAGAATGCCACCCAAACTGGTAGAACAAGCTGGAACAGACTTTTAGCTGAGGGCTGAAATAGATACACAGACATGTACAACTGGGTTGAATAAAGATCACATTATTGAACATTAAACCAAACCTGCTCTAGGATACTGTAGGTGCAGGAACTGAGTACAGTCGTACCTTGGTTGTCAAACGCCTTAGTATTTGTCCGTTTTGGCTCCCGAACGCTGCAAACCCAGAAGTAAATGTTCTGGTTTGTGAACGTTCTTTGGAACTCAAATGTCTGACGCAGCTTCCAATTGGCTGCAGGAGCTTCCTGAAGCCAATCGGAAGCCGCACCTTGGTTTCTGAACATTTTGGAAGTCGAATGGACTTCTGGAATGGATTCCGTTTGACTTCTGAGGTACCACTGTATAACTAACAAGGAAATACCACGCTGTAAGGGTGACCAATACTCTGCTGGGTCAAGGACAAGCCATTATCCCTACCCCCCTTTTTAGTAACTCCCTGAACATGAGTATGCATCACCCCACTGCCCCCAGACCCCAAATCCCCGGCAGATAAGGCAAGTTGGCCTCAGAGGCGCTCATTGGTGGACTGGGCCTGTATTTTCTCAAACATGGATCTGCCCAGTAGTCTTTAGGATTTGATACAGCATTCAAACCTCATCAGTGTTTCGCACGAATATTTTGAGGAAGCACTTAGGGTTCTGAAACCTTCACGTAACTTTGGGTTGTACAAAGTAGCAGCAGCAGAGCATGTGCTTTGAATTCCTGGCATCCTTCAGTTAGAAGGATTAATCGGGAACTGCTTCTAGTCAGAACAGGAAATACGAGTCTAGAAGGTAGAAAGCACTTCCTGTATTCCTCTGCGCGGTATATATTGCCTTTAAATATTGTGATAGCGTCTTCTTGGAAGTGTTAAAAGGTAAAAAGAGTTTCAGAGTACAATCCACAGCTCTGCTGTGTTTCACTGGTAAGATCTCGTCTTCCTCTAAGTGTTCGATAACCCGGCTGTTGTAAATCATACGGCATAAGACGGTGATGGGTCTTGCACAGTTTAGTGGCATTGCAAAAGCCACTCCTAGTGAATGGTTGGCCAGGAACAGGGAGGTATCATTTTGCAGTACCTGGCCATGCCCTATGCAGCTTAGTGTTGGTTGCCTAAAGACTGCTGAAGCTAGGGAACCATCCAAGCATATTTATGTATTTTCTTCTTTTGAGCTAGGTTCAAATGTAGCTTCAAAGCGAGACTTATGTTCTTAGTTGCACAGTTCCAATGGTGTGCAATTGGTATGCAAGTATGGAGAATCCAAAAATGGATTGTTTTCTATCTTAAAAAAACACTCTTTGAAATAGCAGCAGTAATATCACAGTCAGACATAGTGAGTTTTATTGTGTAACATCAATTTCATTAAGAATATATGAGAGTATAATGAAGGGGGGAAAGGATTGACTCTATTTTTTGAACATTCAGAATGCGTAATTTCTTTTTGTTTCTTTTAAATGAGGATGTTAATAAGGCAATATCTGTACCTTCACAGACAAATTTAGACCTGTGATGGAGTAATCCCAGCTGACTTTAAGGCATCTCGAGATAGTCTGATTTTCATTACCATTAGATGCTTCATCTGGTCACTTTAAAAAAACAAAAACAAAAGACAACTGACTCCTTCATAGACTTAGAATATTGTTTTTCTCTACTAATAAATTTTAATGTGGCTGCGCCGCTATTAACAGGGTATGGATTCACTAGAGAACAATTCAAATTGATTTTGTTTCTAGCTCAGAAATATATTAAAGTGGCTTCCCGGTATAGAAAAGTCCTTGTGTGGTGAAGTGAACTTGTATCATGTCTTAACGCATCTTGTAATGGGAATCAGTAGCTTTTAGTGAGAAGTGGTGATTGATTGAACCATCCTGCGGACATCGAATTAGCCAGGTGCTCTTAGCTCCATCATAATGATACAGTCCCTGAGCTTTTCAATACGAAATGGCTCATTTTTGTGTCAAAGGCACCACCACTAGGAGATCAGTATTATCTTCCTCTGGCATCAGCTGCATTCCTTTCCAAAAAACGCTTCCTGCTTGAAGTAACATTACTCCCACGCTGGAAATTTCTTTAAAGGATGTGAATGTTCTCAATTCTTCCCCCTCTCTTGCGCTCTCTCTCTCTCTCTCTTTTGGACTTGGTTGTGGTCACTGAGTTCCTGTGAGATCAGAAGAATGGAATGAAAGTGTCCGCAAATGACACTTGAGCTATTTTCACAGCTGGATGCACACCAGCCAGTGTGGGCGATCCCTTACAGATGAATTAGCTCGTTCAAGTATGTGATACAAAACATCTGCTACAGACAGGACCAAAGAGAGAGAGAGAGAGAGCGTGCGCGCCTTTGAAGGCATCAGTTGAATGGGAGCTGCTTCTAACAATACTGAGTGAAATGTTCAGCAGTGAGGCAGCATTTCTATTCTTCTTTGCCGTTTAGTTACGTCCAACTCTTCGTGACCCCATGGACCAGAGCATGCCAGGCACTCCTGTCTTCCACTGCCTCCCGC
Source organism: Podarcis bocagei (assembly GCF_964188305.1). Taxonomy (NCBI): domain Eukaryota; kingdom Metazoa; phylum Chordata; class Lepidosauria; order Squamata; family Lacertidae; genus Podarcis; species Podarcis bocagei. The sequence goes on along the minus strand of NC_138137.1, from coordinate 17,524,629 downwards.
AGTTTGGTCAAACTCATATTAGTAGCTTCGAGAACACTGTCCAACCATCTTGTCCTCTGTCGTCCCCTTCTCCTTGTGCCCTCCATCTTTCCCAACATCAAGGTCTTTTCCAGGGAGTCTTCTCTTCCCATGAGGTGGCCAAAGTATTGGAGCCTCAGCTTCACGATCTGTCTTTCCAGTGTGCACTCAGGGCTGATTTCCTTTAGAATGGATAGGTTTGATTTTCTTGCAGTCCATGGGACTCTCAAGAGTCTCCTCCAGCACCATAATTCAAAAGCATCAATTCTTTGGCGATCAGCCTTCTTTATGGTCCAGCTTTCACTTTCCATACATACTGGGAAAACCATAGCTTTAACTATACGGACCTTTGTTGGCAAGGTGATGTCTTTGCTTTTTAAGATGCTGTCTAGGTTTGTTATCACTTTTTCCTAAGAAGCAGGCGTCTTTTAATTTCGCGACTGCTGTCACCATCTGCAGTGATCATGGAGCCCAAGAAAGTAAAATCTCTCACTGCCTCCATTTCTTCCCCTTCTATTTGCCAGGGGGTGATGGGCCCAGTGGCCATAATCTTCGTGTTTTTTTTGATGTTGAGCTTCAGACCATATTTTGCGCTCTCCTCTTTCACCCTCATTAAGAGGTTCTTTAATTCCCCCTCACTTACACAACCAGAAGTTATATATTTGAAATATTTGTTGCTTAATCAAGTGAAAGAACCACAGTTTGCTGCACATAGTCACAATTTGATTCTTGGCAGTTTCCAGCAAGAGCAAATTCCAGCTTCTCAGAATAGTCTTGTGAGATTTGGGCACCTTTAATACAGCCAAGCCCTAGATGAATAGCTTTGAAAGCCAAACAAGTTGACTTGTACAATAACTGTTATTCTAACTCTTTTTTTGCTAGTGTTGCTTTAATACCAGTTTTTTCCCCTCCACCACCCCCCAACAAAGTGCAGTAGAAATTCATTTCTGTTCATGCGACTCAGTGGCTGAAAATGCCCCGAAAATGTGTTCATTTGCAGCACGAACTGTTCAATACTGAGCCAAATCTAGAGATTTTCCTTCATCTTAAATAACCATATATAAATCATAGGCATTCCCACAGTATTCTGTTTGGGGGCTGTTGCATTTAGAAGCCTATTCTTTTTCTTCTGCTGTTTTCAGGTAATAATAAAAAAAATATCAATAGTATGTGTCTCAGGACTATACAAACATGCTAAACACAAAAAGGAGGAGAAACTGCCTAAAGCGGATCAATCAGAGGTAGATGCATGTTAGTTATTACAGATCGATCAATCATGGGCTTTTGACAGTTTATACACAGCACAATATGCTTTACAATATGTAGTCTGTGCAAGCTCAGCTATAGTGAAGGTTAATAACTGAGAGATATTTTTAGGGATTTTTTTTGGGGGAACCCCATAAATTCATAGGAAACTAATGTAAAGCATACAATGTATAGTAGAATGCAGTGATTGCTTTATGTGAATAAAATTAACCTACAGGTGGCTGAAATCTATTTTTATAATATATGTTGTCATGATTCTAGCAGCGGTTTTAGATTAAAATGTGGCCGTACATTTTGCCGCTATAAATACAAAATAGACTAGTTATTCATAATGTATGGCAGCATTCAAAATTTATTCCCGTGTTACCTTACAACACATAGAAATTAACATTTAACATTTTGTATCTTCTAATTCTATTTGATATGCCAGTCATTCGGGTAAAAACAGAGACATTCCCCCCCCAACCTATCACACACTCTTGCCAAAGGAAGTCATGAATGAAAACATTTTCAGATTTCGCCTAAACAATAGCAAGGTTGGGAGCTGACTGTGTCTCTTGGAAGAAGGAGGAGTTCCACAACTGTGGGCCATAATGGGGGCAGGAGAAGTCCTATCTTTCATTCTCGCCAGCCTGATCTCTCTCCCTGAAAGGCAAAAAGGTCTCTGGCGCTGATCTTAAATCTCCGGCAGATTTGTATGGGCAGACGTGGTTCTTCAGGTGACTTGGAATCAAGCCATTAAGGACTTTAAAGGTCACGGCCAACGTTTTGAATGGCGCCAATACAGATGGCACAGAAATAGGTAGAATATACTCTGAGCATCTTGTCCCTTGTCAACACCTGGACCACTGCATTCTGCATTTGCTGAAACTTCGAGGGTTTATTGCAACTGTCAAGGCTGGGTGTAGCCAGGGCATTAATCACCGTAGGGAGATCTACCATATTGAAGCAGACTCGCAGCTGATGGATGAACCTAAGTCCTCCTAGCTCAGTGTTTCCCAACCGGTGTTCCGCGGCACACTAGTGTGCCGCCGAACATTGCCTTGTGTTCCGTGGGAGGGAGACGGGCGAGTCGGGCGGCGAGAGGCGGGGCGGCGGCGGCGAGCACACGCGGGGCGGCGAGCGAGCGAGCTCCCACATCCCATCGCCGCTCGCTTCGGCCGGCCTACTGGAGGAAGGCGCGAAAACCCGGCGGGCTTTTGGGTGGGCGCCAAGCAAGAAAGGCAGGAAGGCTCTGGTCCCTCCCCTCCCGGCGGGGCTCCCGCACGCACCTTTCTGCGCCGCCGCGTCCTGCCTGAGCAGCAACAGGAGGAGGAGGAGGGAGGCCAGCGCCGGCCGGGTCCCCCGGGGGAGCGGGCGCTCCGGGCTGCTCACCATACCCCGCGTCTCGGGCGCAGCAGCCGGCAGTCCGAATGCATCCCGAGCCGCGCTGCTCTCGCCTTGCCTCCTTCTTCGCGCCTCCTCCCGGCTTGCGCGCCGTCCCTGCGCGGATCCGTCCAGCCTCCGGCCGCCGCCGCCGCCCCCTCCTCTTCCTCTCCTTCCCCCACCCACCAACCCGCACGGCGCGCTCCCACCGCCCCCGATGGGCGCAACCACTTCCGGGTCCGCTGCAGCCGCCCCTTCCCCGCCTCCGGCAGCCGAAAGTCCCCCAGCGGAGCCCGTCTGGCCGCTCCCCCCGCTCCCTGCCCACCTCCCGGAGTTGAGGCGCCCTCTTTCGTTGCTTCGCGGGGAGGGAAAAAACTTTAACTTTTGTGCGTCCCTCCCGGCGTGACGCTGCGCGCTGACGTCACGGGGCGGGGCTTTAATGGTGGTGTGCCGCGAGATTTTTTCCCGGTAAACAGGTGTGCCGTTGCCCAAAAACGTTTGGGAAACACTGTCCTAGCTAACACTACTGCCTGCACCCTAGATTATTATCAGTGTCCCTTCCAACTATACAATTCTAAATATAGCAAATAAATAAATAAATGCCCTCATTTAAATGTCTCGGTGTTGTTTACAATGTTTGATTGTTGATCTATTTGTTACTGGATATATCACTGTTTTTTCACGGATGGTGCTGTATGTTAAACCACAGAGCCTAGGAATTGTCAATCAGAAGGTCGGTGGTTTGAATCCCCGTGACGGGGGGGGGGGGAGTTCCCGTCACTCGGTCCCTTCTCCTGCCAACCTAGCAGTTTGAAAGCACGTCAAAGTGCTTCCCGGCGGGAAGGTAAACGGTGTTTCCGTGCGCTGCTCTGGTTCGCCAGAAGCGGCTTAGTCATGCTGGCCATATGACCTGGAAGCTCTACGCTGGCTCCCTCGGCCAGTAAAGCGAGATGAGCGCCGCAACCCCAGAGTCGTTCGCGACTGGACCTAATGGTCAGGCGTCCCTTTATCTTTTACCTTTAATTCCATGAAACAGAGGGCCAAACGACAAGTGGCATATTGAAAGGAACCACCCAGGGGGGCCCAATCTGGATTGGGAGCCTAGTAATGAGGAAACCGTTCCCATGAGAGTGAAAGGGACCTCCCCCGCCTTCATGATTTTCAAGTGCAGGGAGCCCAGAGTCGGTTACGACTGGATCTAATGGTCAGGGGTCCCCTTACCTTTACTTTTTACTATACAACACTGTATTCACTGTTTTCATTCTCTTTTTCCTATACGATCTGCCCTATCCTGTGACTTCAGAGCTGTAAAAAGTGGTTTGGAAGCAAGTCACCTTGCAGCTCATTAGGATTTAGGCAGCCGTGGTCACTGTGTGGCAGTGAGGGTGGGATCAGGAATTCCCACCCATACTGTTTGGAATCGGAAGGTGGTATTGGAGGTGAAGGTGGTGCAGCACCATTCAAGTGTACAATTGCTGAGAAGATAGTCAGTCCTGCTGATGTCAGTAGCTGTGCACGCAGAAACTGTGCCCTAATGTGATGCTGGGTGGCAGCCAGGGTGGATTTGATTTAAATCAAATCGATTTAAATCACAATTTAAATCACTAGTCAGTAAGACTTGATTTAAATCACTAGTCAGTAAGACTTGATTTAAATCAATTTTTTTTACAGAAAGACTCGTTCTTGCTGGTATAATCTTAATATTTACAACCAGAGGAAAGTTTCATTTTTGCAATAATAAATTTTCAGAGTAGTTTTTACAGTTGTATCAAAAATACTGATGTGGTTATACTATTAGAAATAAATAGACAGATAATTATGAAATTATTGTGAGGTTTAATAAGTTAACTGTTTATATTTAGACAACTTTTATGCTGTACTTTACTGGAAGGAGAAAAACAATCATTTCCTTAATGAGAATTTAAACAATTTATTTAACTAAAACAATAGCATTGTAACATATGTATCCATGTTTGTTAACTGTTATGGTTAAACAATTTTATTTATTAAACAACTTAGACTTCAGCACACATGAAAAACTTAAAACAAATCCTTATTTCCTGGTGAATAGTCTTTGGACGACAATGTAACTTAAATAGAAAACTATCTTTAGAAAGATTTTTCCTTTATTTTAAAAATCCGATTTAAATTTTTTAAAAATCCAATTTAAATAACCCCCCCAATTTTTTAAAAAAATCATTGATTTTTATCCACCCTGCTGCCAGCCCATCTACTGCCATCTCCTTGCACCAGAAAGTGGGACATCTTCTCCTCCCTCTTGTGATGCGGCCCCCAGTGATTTCAGCTAGTCACCTTACCAGCTGCCATATCCCTTTAGTAGACTGGCTGCCACCACAGGTGTGTATTAAGTTTTTTTAGCAGCATTCCTAAATGCCATGCAAGGAACTGTGGAATGAAACCACGAATACACCTACAATATGAATACATGATAATGTGATAGGCGTACTGAGCTCTTCAAAATAGCGCTGCACTCAAAAACCACTACTCTGAGTGTATTAGCAGACATCTATATTTTCTGACCATCTTTCTTAACAGAAAAATAGCTCATAATCACTTAAATATATATATTGAAAACCTACAGTCCTTTAAGGCGGGGTGTGTGGAGATCTTGAGAGGTGTTGGTTTTCTTTATCAAACTCTTTATTTATAATAAAGGGAATGCAAGGAGGATAATTCTAGTTCTGTTTCAAGTGCCGGGAAGAACAAACCAGTTTTTCTTCAAATTGTAGATAAAACATGACACAGCTAAAATATTCAGTCATTGGTGACACTCTGCTTTCCCACGGAATTGTTTCCAATGAGCATTCATTTGAATATCTGAGGTCAGAGGCTCCATGAAAACCTCAAAGAAGATTGTTGCACCAGACAGCATCACTCTTCATATGTCAGAATCTGCAAAGGAAGAGACATTTCCTGCATTTTTTTTGGAACATTGGCAGTCCACAGGCAAACCACTTTTGAAATTGAGGAAGCTTTCGCAATCTGATTGTGATTATGGCATTAGAGTCCTCATGCAAACACTTCTGATGTGCTTTTAGAGGAGATCTTTGGCTCCTAGTCCATATAGTCATGTTAATATGTTACCTGTGAAGTAATATTGTACCTTAATATAGGCATATATTATTATTTGTCTTCTATGAATCATTTAGCATATGCAATCTCCTTTTCGGTTGCAACGTTAGTGAATATAGAAGGTGCTATACGGTCTCCTTCAGACCTCTTATTTAGGATTAGTGATTGATCGATCGATTCTTTAGGGCAGGGCAGCCCAACTTTTCATATGAAGTGGGCTGCAATAGTACTTGACGTGCGGGCTGCACATTGTTTTGTCACGCAGGAGGAAGGAGTAAGACTGAAATTTGATGTCCTCCTCGCAGCCCTCGTGATGCCTTTCCAAAGCTGGATAAGCATGTCACCAGGCTTTGAGAAGGAGGCATGAAGCTCTGGCAGGGTCCCAATGTCCACCCGACTACTTCCCAAAGCCCAGTGCCTTACTTACCCAGCTTTGGGAAGGTAGCATGAGGGCTGTGGGTGGGGTGTGTGTCACATGTTGCTGACGGCCACAAAAATGGCCTCAAGGGCTACATGCTGTCCTCCAACCGTGTGTTGGACCGCCTTGCTTTAGGTGATCCATGTCATCTTAGTTTTTCAGATGACTAAATGCGAGGTTTTCTTTAACTGTAAAGTATATAAAGGTAAAGGGACCCCTGACCATTAGGTCCAGTCGTGACCGACTCTGGGGTTGCGGCGCTCATCTTGCTTTATTGGCGGAGGGAGCTGCCATGACTAAGCCACTTCTGGCGAACCAGAGCAGCACATGGAAACGCCGTTTACCTTCCCGCTGCAGTGGTACCTATTTATCTACTTGCACTTTGACGTGCTTTCGAACTGCTAGGTTGGCAGGAGCAGGGACCGAGCAACAGGAGCTCACCCCGTTGTGGGGATTCGAACCGCCGACCTTCTGATCAGCAACTCCTAGGCTCTGTGGTTTAACCCACAGCGCCACCTGCGTCCCTCTGCCTAACTTCAGTTCCTTCCAGTCTGAGCTTCTGAAACTTGTCTCTGTATCCTCAAAATCCACTAACAGTACAACTATTTTGCCCGTACATTATTTAGGTTTCTGACCTTTTAACTTTTGTTGTTGGCTGATATAGTGGGTATATTGAAATAACCGATTAACCTATATATAAGGTTGCTTGGTGAATTTGAGTTCCAGTACAAATGGACCTGATCCACCCCTTCAAGAATTAAGTTACCTAGTTTGATACTTCCTGAATATTGCAGCATAGTTTTTTGTGTTTTTTTTTATTTTTATTATTATTATTATTATTATTATTATTATTATTATTATTATTATTATTATTATTATTTATACCCCGCCCATCTGGCTGAGTTTCCCCAGCCACTCTGGGCGGCTCCCAATCAAGTATTAAAAACAATACAGCGTTAAATGTTAAAAACTTCCCTTCAGATGTCTTTTAAAGGTAGGCTAGCTACTTATTTCCTTCACATCTGAAGGGAGGGTGTTCCACAGGGTGGGCGCCACTACCGAGAAGGCCCTCTGTCTGGTTCCCTGTAACCTTACTTCTCGCAATGAGGGAACCGCCAGAAGGCCCTCGGCGCTGGATCTCAGTGTCCGGGCTGAACAATTTTGATATGTCAAAAACATATCAAAATGCATTTAGAAATGTGTATTTTGAGAGAAGGTTTTTGTGCAGATCTTTTTAATAATAATAATAATAATAATAATAATAATAATAATAATAATAATAATTTCAAATTCATTTGGAAACCAGACAGAATTAATAATAATAATAATTTATACCCCGCCCATCTGGCTGGGTTTCCCCAGCCACTCTGAGTGGCTCTCAACAGAATATTAAAAGTACAATAAAACAGGGGCGTCCAACTCCCAAGAGACTGCGATCTACTCACAGGAAAAAAGACGGGCAGTGATCTACCCCAGGGGGTGGGTGGGTTTCAGGTCCAAGTTGTTGAGCCTTTTTTTAGGAAGGAAAGTCCCATTTCAGGTAAAAGTTGTTGAGCTTTTTTTAGAGAAGACGCTCAACAAAAAACAAAAGCTTGCTAAGGAAACAAACTGTCTCACAGCGAAAAACTACATCTTCTGTTCAAGCGATCATGCAAAAATGGAGGGCGGGGCAAGGGTGCGGGGCCAAATGCTCTTATGCCACTGCAAAGGAAAAGGAAAAGGAGACCGCGATCAAACACTAAAAACTTTACTTATAGATGTCTTCTCAAAGTCAGATAGTTGTTTATTTCCTTGACATCTGATGGGAGGGCGTTTCACAGGGAGGGTGCCACTACCGAGAAGCTCCTCTGCCTGGTTCCCTGTAACCTCACTTCTCACAGGGAGGGAACCGCCAGAAGTCCCTCAAAGCTGGACCTCAGTATCTGGGCAGAACGATGGGGGTATACTCATGAGTAAACAGAAAGTGGCATTGACCAGAAATAGATCCACCCAGCTCTCCATATATATCATACCTATGTAATATATATATATTTGAACAGCACACAGCAATCCAGGAAAGATGTACTGGTGGAAGGAACAAGTTAAGTAAGCTGTTAGTTATATGACACTAGACTACAGTCAGCTTTTGATGTACTGTTAATATGGGCAGTGGAGTTGCTAAGAGAATTCCAGCGCACCAGTGATCTACAAGCATTGAGTACAGAAAAAAAACATTATTGTTATTATTAGTGTTATTGTTGTTATTATTTGTATACCATCCTATACCTGCACATCTCAGGGCAGTTCACAAAATAAAATCACAATATAAAAGCAGAAAATACATAATAAAACTAAAAGCAAGAACAACCCAATAATTCCTCCTTCCTCTCCAACACATTTTAAAAGGACATTGGATGTCAATCAGCCAAAGGTCTGGTTAAAGAGAAACTTTTTGCCTGTCACCTAAAGGTGTATAATGAAGGCACCAGCTGAAGCTCCCTGGGGAGAACATTCCATAAACAGAGAGCCAGCGCAGAAAACGTTTGAACCTCTTGGCCAGTTAGGAGCTAAGACCAGGAATGGGACCTCTGGTTGGCAGGAGCTTCAAGTAATCCGTCAAACTTTTGAAAATGTTGGTACTTTCTTTTTTGATCTAGGTCAAAATAATATTAACATAATCTGTCCTATGAGCAGCTGTAGCTGGATAGGAGGGGTATCTGATTGTTTTCCGAGGGGGTCAAATTAAGCAGGGAACGACTTTCATTTGATGTATTCAATTAACTGTGCGAGTTAAAGCAACAATGGCTAACTATTTTGCATATGGATCTATTGCTTTCTTAAATTTACATTCCTTTGAAATCAGGGGATGAAGCTTATACAGTCAGCAACACAGCAGGTAAGCTCTGCAGGGACCACTGCTCAGCAGTTAAGCAGTCTTTTACATAAACAAACACCCTTCATTTTGGGTAGTCCTAATTAATGAGCACAGTCAGCAGGACCATAGTGCAAATAATCCTCCTCTCCTCCTCCCCATCAACGCAAGCCACCTTCTGATCCCAACTTTTCAGGGATTCAAACCAGCAGCCAGATCTTCGTTAATCAAGAACAGCAATTGCGCTAGCAACCTAAGTCATTCTGCATATCTATATTTGCATATACGGGTTAGACTTGTGATCTGCAGCTGGAATGTTCCCATCTCATCTCATAAAATGACCTACTTAACAGGACCGATATCAAAATAAATACTGAGATCATACGATACGTTTCTCTGCTTGGCAAATAAGATTTCACATGGATGGTGCCGAGCAGAGTACAAAGGCTAGCAACATGGACTCTTATCCACTGACTTTGCCCGTATGAGCTGAGGCATAGATACAAGACGCATGAAAGACACCTGGAGAACATGATGGGAGATCCTAGGGTACCTTTTGGGGGCTGAAGGTCTCATTACCTAAGTGAAATGTTTTTGGGGCTGCATTCCAGTATCAGGTGAGGCTAGATCCACAAAAAGCAACACAATCTTAACACAGAGACACAATCACACACACAGATATTTCCCGTGGCAACAGAGACACGTATTTTTTAACTCCACTCAAGCTTTACATTCCACTTTTTCCATTGGCTAAATGAGGAACCTCCCTGGGGTCCAAGAGTTTCCTACCCCCAGTGTATGAGCTGGGAAATTATCTCTTAGTTGTGTGAGTTAGGCAGCACTTTTGTTTGCAGAGTACATCTGTTCTGGTAACTTCATACTGGATACTATAGTAGTTTTTCTGCGGAAGTTACTGGTGTACTTGGTAGTACTATAAAATCCACTGGTTGGTAAGACATGGTAAGACATGGGTCTATAACGTCCAGAAAAATCAACCACTTTGCAGCTTCACTAAGCAGATGAGGGTGTGATGGATGACGTGCTTTCTAGCTGACAAAGTATCTCTTAGGAAAGCAGGGAAGTTGCAAGAAATGGAGATGAACAGCATTCCAACAGTCTCTAAAGGTCGCACCAGGTCCACAGTGTGGAGCCTTCACATTGTTATAAGAAAAAACTGCTCCTTTTCCCTTATGGGGTATCCAAGAACCCGTATAGGGTCCTTAAGTAAGTTCCCTGTTGGTAGGAGAAATAACAGGGGCCAACCAGAGTATATTGAGAAGCAGAGCAGCTAGGAAGCCTGATCTTTATTAAAGTGTTGGTCCCCACTCACCACACGCAGGACAGAGGAGAGAACCCTGAACAATGGTTCACAAGCCCTTATATAGACTTTGAAATTGGCCACCCTGTAGCCCAAGACCACCCCCCTAAAACATCATACATACATCACAGAAGGAGGCGGTCTACAGCAGAAATCCTATCTACCAGGATACCTGATAATGGTCATTGATTTCAGCCTGGCCATTCTTTGGTGATGGTTAATCCTTTAGTTCCTGAATCCAGGTCACAGGCTCACCCTATTCATACACAAATATGCCCTTAAGACAGGATTTGTAAGCAAAAGACAATGGAGAGTCTTTCCCATTTCCTTCCTCCTTGCAGAGAAATATTTGAGGTCAATTTGGGAGAGTCAAAATGGCTTCAGGATTGTTCTCCTGTACTATTTCAGACACATAGTTTATATACCACTTATGTATGTGTTTGCCTTGTGCATTTATGAACATTTAATTTATATTTGAGACCTTAGAATTCTTATAACATTAACTTGAATGAAGAGGGAAGCCAAGGTGCAAAGCCCGTTAGATCAAAGTAAGGGCTTAGAAACCTCTACGCCATGTACTCCTAAAGAGCCTAATATGAACGCCAGGCAAAGTGGGGAAGGCAAAAAGTCCCACCTTCGAACTTGAAGGACCATAAAGCTACTCCATTGCATGTTCCCCCAGTGAGCCTGATGTTTAATGCACGTTTAAAAACTAGAATTCTAGGTGTAACATGTCTCTGAAGACAAGAAGAGCAAGGTGGGAAAAGGCAAGTGCCAAACACACCACGACCCCATGCCTTGATATGGGGATCCTCAAAGAATTTAACATCAGCCGAGAAATATGGGGAATAATAAAAATAAAAATAAAAATATTTTTTTATTTATACCCCACCCTTCCCAGTTCAAAAACCGGGCTCAGGGCGGCTAACAACAAATTTAAACACTTAGTTATAAAAACAGCATAAAATACAGTATAAAAACATGAATAACAATAAAAAACAATTAGATAATCCCCAGGGCTAGCTGGCTGAATTGGTCCTACTTGGGCCAGCAAAGAGGTCAGAGGAGAATTAGCTGTGGGGTCTCAGAGTGGGTGATCTTCATAAAAGGGGCGGGGGAGGGAAGAGAAGGGAAATAAAAGATCAGCTTGAATTCAAATTAAAGGCCAGACCCGATGGAAGGAGGTTAAATCCTGAAGGGCCCTAGTCTCATGGGACAGTGCATTCCACCAGGTCGGAGCCATCACTGAAAAGGCCCTGGCCCTGGTGGAGGATAGTCTGACTTTCATAGGGACCTCTAAACCAGTGTTTCCCAACCGGTGTTCCGCGGCACACTAGTGTGCCGCCGAACATTGCCTTGTGTTCCGTGGGAGGGAGACGGGCTGCTCACCATACCCCGCGTCTCGGGCGCAGCAGCCGGCAGTCCGAATGCATCCCGAGCCGCGCTGCTCTCGCCTTGCCTCCTTCTTCGCGCCTCCTCCCGGCTCGCGCGCCGTCCCTGCGCGGATCCGTCCAGCCTCCGGCCGCCGCCGCCGCCCCTCCTCTTCCTCTCCTTCCCCCACCCACCAACCCGCACGGCGCGCTCCCACCGCCCCCGATGGGCGCAACCACTTCCGGGTCCGCTGCAGCCGCCCCTTCCCCGCCTCCGGCAGCCGAAAGTCCCCCAGCGGAGCCCGTCTGGCCGCTCCCCCCGCTCCCTGCCCACCTCCCGGAGTTGAGGCGCCCTCTTTCGTTGCTTCGCGGGGAGGGAAAAAACTTTAACTTTTGTGCGTCCCTCCCGGCGTGACGCTGCGCGCTGACGTCACGGGGCGGGGCTTTAATGGTGGTGTGCCGCGAGATTTTTTTCCAGCAAACAGGTGTGCCGTTGCCCAAAAATGTTTGGGAAACACTGCTCTAAACTATGGTTATTCATGGACCGTAAGGTCCTCTGCGGGAAGGCACAGGCAAAAGCCAAACCGCGTCCCCACATTTCCAAGTGGCCCAGCACCTCAGTGATACCATACAGTAATCCTACTGATGCTGCTGGTTCAAAACGGGCCACATGGAGAGGAGCAGATACCATGAAGTGTCAGAGTGGGGCAAAGTCACCTCCAATTAACGGTAGGAAACAACCTTATAGGAGAAGTCCAACTTCTTTACATCAGGATGCACTAAGTGTGATAATTATTAGGCTATATTCCCATACTCTGGCAAACATTTTGGTAGCTGTGAAACTTTATCATGTAATTGAACACATTTATCTTCTGAAAGAGTGATTATTCTTGCTGCATTTATCATGTGCATAATTATGGATCAGATTGCACACGCCCAGCAGCAAAGTATGAAGATATTTTCAACAACTTCTTGGAGAAAAATTCTTCGGGGCAGAAATAGGAAAAAAATATGAATTTGCTTGCATGGAATGACTTTTCATTTTAATATGAAAATATTAGCACCGTATTTTCAGCACAGTATATAATGTCTATGGGATATTTGAAGGCAAGAATTATACTCTGGATTTGGGAAGTTTTTGACTCAATATGCTTGTATTCGGTACAAAGGAATTAAATTAAGAGTTAGAACTTTTTTCCTTTTCTTTTTTCCTTTTCAACAAACAACCTAAACACTCTTAGTTCTGAGAAACATACCGTATTTTTCGCCCTATAGGACGCACCGCCCCATAAGGCGCACCTAGTTTTTTGGGGGGGAAATAAAGGAAAAAAATATTCCCCCCCCAGGCGCGGGGCTGGGGCGGGGGAAGCCCGAGCTTCCCCCGACCCCAGCCCCCAAACAGGCAGCTCTCTGCAAGCCATGGGAGCCCAGCGCTGGCTCCCGCTGCTTGCCGAGAGGTCCGCGAAGCCTGGACGCGCTGAGCTCAGCATGCGCAGGCTTCAGCGTGCGGGCAACTCTCCGCAAGCAGCGGGAGCCCAACCCTGGGCTCCCGCTGCTTGCGGAGAGGTGCACGAAGCCTGGAGAGTGAGAGGGGTCGGTGCGCACTGACCCCCTCTCACTCTCCAGGCTTCAGCGAAAGCCTGCATTCGCCCCATAGGACGCACACACATTTCCCCTTCATTTTTGGAGGGGGGAAAGTGCGTCCTATAGGGCGAAAAATACGGTAGTTTTCCAGGAATACTGAGGGTTCGTGGATGGTGGCAGGGGATTTGGGCAGTTATACAGGGACTTCCAGTTGATTGAGCTCTATCTTTTTCAGGAGCAGTAGGGAGAAGGGAAGAACTCAGTTTGCCGTACCCAGTTATGAACTGAATTAGGGTGGCAGGCTTGCTCATCACGAAGAGCTTTTAATAGCTAAGAGTCAATATCCAGTTCCCCTTGCTGCACACAGTTTAATTTTGTTAACATTAAGAGTGGATTGTTAATGAAACATAAAGTTACCCCAAATCAGTTCTTTTATTTTGTAAAGGGCTAAAAATAAAGCAAAACCAATGATTGAGAACAACCTTCAAATATTCCCTGGATTTATATATGCTGCTTAACCTCAACCTCAGCTTATATCCACCAGAAGCTGTGTGTTGCCCTGGCGGCTCAATTTTATGGAACCTCATTCCAGTTGAGGTCATAGAATTGTAGAGTTGGAAGGGACCCCGGGGGTCATCTAGTCCAACCCCCTGCAAGGCAGTAATATTTTTGCCCCCCATGGGGCTTGAACCCACGACTGTGAGGTTAAGGGTCTCATGCTCTACCAACTGAGCTACCCCAGGTCAAACTGTTCCCCTCCCTGTTGAACTTTTAGCACCTTCTGAATCCTTTATTATTATTATTTTCCAGCAGACATTTTAATAGGATTATGATTTTATAACTTTAACTGATATTTATTTGCATTGTGCTGAGTTTCTTGTACGCTGCTTAGAAACGATTGTTAATTGAGCAGTATATGAATTGCCCAAGTAAATATTTTTTGTGTGTGGGTGGTATCCAGAGAACTGTGATCAGAAGGAAGATGGCTGCTAGCACTGTTCTGCAGGTTGTAGCACAAAAGGCTTCTGGACTTTGGTATCATGACAGTACTTATAAGAGGATGTTGTTAGTGGCACTAAAAGAATGGTGGCAGTATATCGCGATATAAGGGATTGTTATTTCTGATGTACCACCTGATCAGTGGCTTGGATTTGCACTAGCTAACCAGCAAAAGTTGTTCTTGCCTAGAGCCGTCTTTCCCATTGGTCTTAGTGGTTCGTTGCGCCAGGGCACCAGCCTCTCAGGGACGCCCTAGCGAGTGGGGGAGCTGTGCGGCTTTGCTGGCAGCCTCTCCTTTCCCTGCATGCCCGCGAGCTGTGCCCCGCCAACTATATGGCTGGCGGGTGTGCAGGTTCCCTCCCAAGCCTCTGCATCTGCTAAAGACGGCCCTGCTCCCGGTCATTGTCCTCTTTCTTCCTGGCGAAAGGCAGTGCTCAGCCTTCCCGGGCGCCCCAATGCCGGAGAGATGTCCACCAGCACATTTTCCTGCTTGATCATCGCCACCATGCCAGGGATCGGGGCGGTGGGGGAGGCAGAGGACATTTTCCACCGCCCCTCCCTTGTTTTGGAGTTGCCGGGGGTGGGTGCCAGAAGGATCTTTGTACCACGGCACCAGATATGCTTAAGACAGCCCTTTCTTGCCTGCCGTTGATGAGCTGTGTCCTTAATTTACACAATCGAATTGGGTTTCCACTCTCTTCTCCTGCGCATGTATATACACACACACACTTTCCCCCTCTTGCTTTCCATGGGGACTTCGGAAATTAATTGCTGCAGCCACCTCTGACAGTCAAATATTTCTTATGGCTACAGGCCATAAATCGATCATCTGCATACGATATGATATGGAACTGGTGTTTGTGTGTATTTGCATGTGTATATCTTTGTTTCCTTCTTTTTCTGCAAAAAGAGGGGTCCTTTGTGTCTGTGCAAGGGAAGAGGGTAATAGGAAGAACACCAGAATTAGCTGGATCTGTCTACCATTAGCTCCACCTGTTGTGACCCCTGGCTCTTCCTGCTGTTAGCCAACCTGCCCTCTGACCCCACCAGTGCCAAAGGGCAGCAGCTGCCACTGGCAGTAAGGTTATCTGTCAGTGATGCTTTTTGATAGGTGATTATGAGAGGTAGGAGAAGAAACTGTCCTCTCTCTCTCTCTCTCTCTCTCTCTCTCTCTCTCTCTCTGTGTGTGTGTGTGTGTGTGTAAAAAAAATCAACAAACAAATTTATCTTGGCCTTAGGGCACAATGTATGAAGAGTGCCTCCAGATTACTCTCATTTCCCATCTTTCTGAATCATTTTGATAACTAATGCAGGAGAGCTGAGTCTGAGCAACACATATTCCAAGACAATTGCAAGCTCTCAATTCTGAAGATGGTTTGTATTCTCAGGCTACGTTGAACGTCCAAGAAAATTACAGTCTCCTTTAGATAAAGGATATTGCATGGTATTGCCTCAAACCCTGGAAATCATTTGTTTGAAAGAAGAATAAGCAACAGGGTTATCGTTCGTGGTGAAAGGATCTTCACTCAGAAGATGACCGAAAAGTTCATAATAATCAAATCAGAACAGGACACAGTGTTTTTTAAAAAATATTGTTTGTAGAGATGACATTCCAAAGAAGAGAGCATTCATTCTGTATTTCTGGGTTGCTTTTCAAAAACTGCTGCCAAGGAGATCAATACTATCCAACAACCACACATAGGAATTAATATAATTGTAAATAAGACAAACCATTAATTAAAGTAACAAGAGCTGCAGAAAATAATCTATCAGGGACTAACTTCGAAAAGCAGAATGGAATAATGGCGTGATAATCACCTGTTTTGGAAATGAAATGAGGGTTTGTGAAAATGGATAGCATATGGAGGACCCACTACTCTGAACCCTCATTCTTGTGAGGATCAATCTGTCATCCACACAGGGTTTTTTTCCAGCCAGAACCCACCACAACTCAGTTCTGGCACCTCTCAGGTGGGTGCCCTTGCCATTATCAGAGAACGGGGGGGGGGGCATTCATGGTCAGTTCTGGTACCTCTTTTTCTAGAAAAATATCACTGTGTCCACATAATACAGTCCCTGAAGCAGCAGTTATTTAGCAGACCTCAGACTTGGAGGGAACGGGGTTCACACAGAGAGCTTTGCATCAAACAGTTAATGTGCTCTTATCTTGGCAGGAAATGGGTAACATTCACCTTAATAAGCCTGGTGACACTTGCAAAATGGTGTGCCGTGAGCCATTCAGACTTCAGAGGCTTAACATATTGCAGACATTGCCCCCCTGCCAGCCAGCCAGCTTTTCCCTCCCCCCAAGCGATCTACCTCAGTGTCTTGTGTCGAGAATAGCATGTCTGCCTGTAAATCACAGGTGCTGCAATAGGTTGTAGTAGTGATGCTGTTCTGAACATCAGTCAGTCCCTTGGTGTTTGACGTTATTGTAATGGAGTTGGCAGAAAGGTGAATGCCTACCACATGCGTGACTTTCATGTCTTCAAAGAGCCTTTAGCCAGCCAGGAATATTATGTTCTCAGTCTCTTGAGGAAAATAAACAAGCCCATGTCACTCACCTCTGGATCTCATCTGTGGGTTTCTTCTTCTTCTGTTGGCAAAGCAGATTTGTGTATTAATTGAGGCTCTTAACTCTAACAAGATGCAGAGCTCTGTGGTATCTTTGAAGAACCGTAGGGTGGTCTGCGTGGCCATTCCCCCTCTCTTTTTTGTATAGAACTGATGTCTAACGGATGAGCGCAGGTGGAGGAATTCATTCTAGCGTAGCAAGTTTTGTAGATGGGTAAGAAATTTTCCCTCTTTCCTGCCATAGGCTTATTATGTGTGCTCTGCCTAACACAATCAGTTATTCCTCTTGTTCATCATCCCATAGCTATCACCTCTCTCTCCCTATCTTTATGCAATGTAACACCTTGTGCACATTCTTTTATAATAATAATAATTTATTATTTATACCCCACCCACCTGGTTGGGTTTCCCCAGCCATTCAGGGCAGCTTCCAACAGGATATTAAAAACACAATAAAACACCAAACATTTAAAACTTCCCTAAACAGGGCTGTTTTCAGATGTTTTCTAAGAGTAAAGGTAAAGGTAAAGGGATCCCTGACCATTAGGTCCAGTCATGGACAACTCTGGGGTTGCGGTGCTCATCTCGCTTTATTGGCTGAGGGAGCCGGGTCATGTGGCAGCGCACGGAAACGCCGTTTACCTTCCTGCCAGAGCGGTACTTTTTATCTACTTGCACTTTGACGTGCTTTCGAACTGTTAGGTTGGCAGGAACAGGGACAGAGCAATGGGAGTTCACCCCGTTGTGGGGATTCGAATCGTCAGCCTTCTGATCGGCAAGCCCTAGGCACTGTGGATTAAGGTAGTTCTTTATTTCCTTGACATCTGATGGGAGGGTGTTCCACAGGGCGAGCGCCACTACCAAGAAGGCCCTCTGCCTGGTTCCCTGTAGCTTCATGTTTCGCAGTGAGGGAACTGCCAAAGGCCCTCGGAGCTGGATCTCAGTGTCCAGGCTGAACGATGTGGGTGGAGACGCTCCTTCAGGTATACTGGGCCAAGGCTGTTATAGACTGTGGTCAGATCCTGTGCAGCATACAGGGCGTTGCACTTATCCAGAGTTTGAAAAGCAGGGAAAGCTATCTATTCAAGAATTAATGTGAACAGTCTAACTGCATGTATACATGTCTTTACATGAGTCCCGCATGTGCTCTGTGTATTTTAATAATTTGTAACAATGTGGGATCCTTCAAGAAACCGGAAAATGCCATTCATGAGGATACATTCTTGCACCTGGAAAAATATACTAATTGCCTTGCTAAGTTGTACCACTGAGTTTTTATATGAAAAGAAAGAGGGGCATTTGTGGAGAATAGTATTGAATGAGATTGTTTTACGTAGGCTATTCTAAAGGTTAGGTAAGGAGCATTTGGTTTCCTCTGGTGTTTACACACCTATGCTTATTTCTTTGTAAAGAGTAGGAAGCCAAATATGGCATGTATTAGGAGCTGACATATAATTCAGGAACTGGGATATAATAGGCTTGCAGTGGCGTCAACGTTTTATGTATTTTTGTTGTAAACAGCTTTGATGTATTTTATGAAATAGCAGTGTATAAATAAATAAATGTGTTGGAGGGGGTTATTGAGTTGTTTGTTTTTGTTTTGATTATGTATTTTGTGTTTCTTATATTGTGATTTTAGCTTGTGAACCTCCCTGAGACCTGTGGGAATAGGGTGGTATACAAATTCAATTTAACAACAACAACAATAATTCCTGAAGCAACAGTAATGTTGCTCTCTCATTTTGCTTTCTGGCTTTAGTTGTGACGGTAACTCAGGTTGATTAAAAAGAAACCCTTCGATGAAAGATTTTGGCAGAAAAGCCAAGTGCTCCCCATATTGGTTAAAATAATAATAAACTGAATATTTGACAATTTGCTGCTCTTTAGTGGTGCTCCAAAATCTGGTGGGTTCCCTCTCTTACCCCTCACCCTGTCTCTAGTCATTTGTGTGAATCAGATGTGTTTTATGTGGTGCATTTTGTTTTGGGTCGTTAAATATGAAATTGAAGTAAACATTGTGATAGAACCTATGTGTGTTTGTAGGGTGCTGTGTTAACGCCAACAATGGACCACGCAATGTCCATGCAGCCAGCAAGTATGATGGGCCCCCTGACACAACAGATGAATCACCTTTCTTTGGGCACAACAGGAACGGTAAGCTTAAATAATATGCTTCAAATTCTCTCTCTCTTTTTTACTACTTTCTAGAATCTCAAGGTCGTTTTCCAGTTAATATGTTTATATTTAATACAGTGGTGCCCCGCAAGACGAATGCCTCGCAAGACGGAAAACGCGCTAGACGAAAGAGTTTTCCGTTTTGGAGGTGCTTTGCAAAACGAATTTCCTATGGGCTTGCTTCGCAAGACGACAATGTCTTGCGAGTTCCTGCTGGTTTTTCCCCTCCCCCCCTTTCTAAGCCGCTTATCAGCTGATCCGATCAGCAGATAAGCCGCTAAAAGCCGCTAATAGCGCTAATCCACTAATCCTTCAATGGGCTTGCTTCGCAAGACGAAAAAACCGCTAGACGAAGAGAATCACAGAACGGATTCTTTTCGTCTTGCGAGGCACCACTGTACTAGAACATTTCCATAGCTAAAAAACTTCTGTCTTTCTATAGCATTTTAAAAAATAAATTTCTAATTGCAGTATGACGTCAAATGAAGAGAACAAAGTAAAATTTCTACTTGATGTAACATTGGAGAGCAATTCATAGGAACGTCCATTTTAATAATAAAATTAAAAAACTAGCTGAACCCAATATGTTTCTTTTTTAGAAAAGAAAACATCTCCCCTCCCTATAATTTTCTTGGCTAAAATCATTTGCAGACACTGTTATTCCTCCCCCAGGCAAAAACACGCAGAAATCTTTATGATGCTTGGGAATTTTTCAGTATTTGGTTAATAATAATTCTTCTAATGTAGAAGTATCCAGCTGACAAGTAATGCAACCGTGTGGATTCCCTGAGTGAAAATTGTTCCTCCCCGTCTAGTTCTGCTGCTGTGACGCCACCTAGGGCTAAGCCATAGTTTAGTTTACATCCAAATCCAGATTCATGATTTGTCTCATCCCAGACAAACCACAGGTTGTGAACAGAGTATGTTTTTGGTTTACCACTCATGGTTTGGGGGAGTCAAACCATAAAATTGGGTTTGGACATAACACTAAACTAAACCTGGATAGTACCATAGCAAAAAAACCAAGAGAGGAACATTCCAGCTACTATATTTGCTTTGGGAATCCAAATTTTTACTTGTTCACGCTAAGTCATGCTTTGGGTTAGAGTTTTTCAGTCAAGAATTAGTAAGTATAATAACCAGAAATGACATTTCCAGTGTAACCAGTTAGAGAACTCCCTCTCACATTATCTTAGCTTATGTTACAATTTCATTCTTACTGTGAGGCCTAGGTTGTGTCATGAATTTAGAACACCATGTACCTCCATTCAAAATATGATACAGTCATGAAGTAAAAAGTATGTTATAGACACACACACACACCCACCACCCATAAATTGTTTAAGTAGGTCATAAAAAACAATAATCGGTAAGGCAACAGCAGAAAACAATAAACATCAGTGCTAAGACAATTTTCTGCCTTTATTTTGCCTCTTTCCAGCCTATAAGATTTGATTCAGAATATTTATGTTTACAGATGAAGATTTCTTTTAACTAAAAACAAAAATGTATTTTTTTCTTTATGTGATATGTGTGTGTGTGTGTCAGTCATAAACGTAGTGATTTTCTTGTCTTTTCGAGTCTTTCGTACATGCGTTGTCAATTCGTTCGTTAACAAGTTCCAGAGTTGTGAGTTCCAGATGAATGAATCTTTATTTGCATCAGCCATAGCAATAAAACAACAATATGATATTCAAAGAATAGAAATAAAAAGTCTATTATATAAAATACCTTTTAGGGTTTTGGTGAGTTCCGGATCACAAAGAAGTCTGCATCTTGCAATACATTGCAACCGTAAGCCATGCAGCAGTCATCCTAAACCATTTGTAGTAATGCATGTTATAAGGAGTTCTGAAGGCCACTTCAAAGAGTTCCATATTTATATGTCCATATATAGAAATCCGGACCAAAAGTTTTTTTTACATATTACACGCATATTTCAAAATGCAGTGCTTGTTGCATGCTGTATATTAACTTCTTTCTGGGATACGCTGCTGTGTAAATTTTAATGATGGCATTAAATTCTAACCCCAAATTCTTTATTGGAAGGTCTACTATTTAGAAGTATTAAAATCGTTTCAAGATGTGAAAGAAGCATTCCATTTGTTTAGATAGAAGTGGTAGTTTTAATTTCCTTTAAACGCTTCAAGTCAGGAAATACAGGCAACAGAAGTGGGTCTTGAGCATTTCCCCTACTTCTCGTTTCGCCTTCACACATTCAGTTTATTGACTTGAGGGATGCTGCAGTGGCTAGTAAGCTTTTATACAGGTATTACATTGGAGAGCTGAGAATTTATTAAGCGTACAGCAGGCATAGACAAACTTGGCCCTCCAGAAAATTTTGGGACTACAACTCCCATCATCCCTGACCACTGGTCCTGTTAGCTAGGGATGATGGGAGTTGTAGTCCCAAAACATATGGAGGGCCGAGTTTGCCTATACCTGGCATAGAGGTTGCAGGGTGTGTGTTTTTAATTGCCAACTTGTACAATAGTTTTGATTATCGGCTAATATGGTTTCGCCAGTAACTTGAACACAAAAGTGAAGGACAGGAAATGTGTGATGAAAGGAGCCACTCCCCTGTAGTAGTAATAATCATCATCATCATCATCATAATTTATTTATACCCCGCCCATTTGGCTGGGTTTCCCCAGCCACTCTGTGCAGCTTCCAACGAAAGATTAAAATACATTAAAACATCAGTCGTTAAAAACTTCCCTAAACAGGGCTGCCTTCAGATGTCTTCTAAACATCAGATAGTTGTTAATTTCTTTGACATCTGCTGGGAGGGCGTTCCACAGGGCGGGCGCCACTACCCTGTGGGTTAAATAGCAGCTTCAGGAGAGGGTGTTTGGTCAAACCCCACAAGTACCTATTAGATTCTTCCCTTTGCCGCCCGCTGCTATTCATTCATTCATTCCTTCCTTCATTTTCATTCTAGTTTGGTCCACCAACCCTGTGCAGATAAAAGCTTAATTAACATTTGACAACATGCTCTGTAAGAGTCGCTCTTAACTACAGCAGTGCAGAGTATTTCGCAGGAGTATATCTCCAGCAGTATTCTACAGAATTGTAGAGTTGGAAGGGATCCCAGTGGTCACTTAGCCCAACATCCTTGCAAGGCAGGATCTTTTTGCCCAGCATGCGGCTCATACCCACACCCCACGATTAAGAGTATCATGCTCTACCAACTATTTGTGCTACTGCTGAAATGATGTTTCTCTCCTCTCTATCTCACATCAACCTAGGCCTAACAGGAACTGAAAGGTAGATTCACCACCAAATTTTGCCTAAAGAAAAATACTCATGTGAATTTTGTGAATCCCAACATGGGTGAATTTCTGTGAACGTTCAGGGAAGTGAAAATGGAACTTTGATTACATTTCTCAGGGGCAGGGGTTGCGCATCTCTATAGCTGTGCAGGGCAAGTCAATGGTTGAGGCACCAGTGTCATGGTTGAGGTGGAACTTAGAGTTGACAGAAGAGAATTTGTTGTATCCTTAGCCAGTTCTAAGGTAGTGCTGTCCAGACCTGTGAGTCGCTTTGCCTGTGCATTCGATTGAGTCTTCACAAAGTGCTCTAAGTGTCACATAGTACAATTACTTTTAACAAATTCTGTCCACTATAAATCACTACTTTTCAATTAACCTACAGTGAAAGATAACTCACATGCTTACGACAGTTACGTAATTGACATCATGAAAATGACTTAACCCAGTGGTACTCAAACATTTTTCTCCAGGCAACACTTTCAAAATAAAAATTCGTTTGCGCCACACCCAATTTTTAATTGGTAAGAAATACACTGAAAAACAAAAAGAAATAACTCCTAGCAATGCTTGATTTTGAAGAGATATCTGCCCATATTCTACAAATAAATACTTTTATACTATACTAATCTACGCTACGATACACTATACTATACTACACTACACTACACTACACTACACGACACCATACCATACCATACCATACCATACCATACCATACCATACCATACTGAAATGTTTAAATATTTCTTTGATTGTCCTTTCATAACTTCTAACTTAACCCATCAACCTCTAAAAGCCTCCTAAACTCACTTTTGTTGTATATACTTTGCCATTTTGAACATTGCATTTAGAGGGGATGGTGTTGGTCACAGATGTTATACTAAATAAATAAATAGCTGCGTTCTGTAGCCATCTTGAACTTTGTTCTTGCCGTTGTTCACTGACATCTGAAATTTGCATTAGCTGAGCACAGAACCACATACAGTTAAGTCCTAAAGCTGTCTTCTACCATTTATAGCAATGAAAGGTTCTATAAATACGTTAGATTGAGACACTCATGTTGCTGCAGTTGCACTCCTCTGTATACCAAAGGAGACCTTTTGAGAATCTGATTTTCACCTTAAACTCGGGGTTCTTCCCTTCCACGCCAATGAGCCTAGAGCTGAGTCTGCAGCTTAGACTGAGAGCTGCTACCAATAAAAAAGCAGCATGGAATAATTCCAAACATCTTAAAATAACCAAATATCGCAGGGAATTTTATGGGGCCTCCCCTTTTTAACCACGGACTTCAGGAATAATGTTTTGAGATTTCGACCTACAGGGAGAACCTTCTAAGCAAAAATGCATTCTCTATTAATACATCTGCAAGAAGCTCACTGACCCTTTCCCTGTGATTATTTTCTCAGCAGGCTGTAGTCTTTATCAATAGTTTGGGATTAATTACTTTGAGCCAGTTTCTATATAATTCAGAAAAGCCCTACTCTGTTTTGCAGAGCAGAGTCTTTTCGGGGCACTGCAATCCATATGACTCCAGCCAGATGAGGAAAAGAATGTGACTGTAATTATCTCAACAGGATCACATTTTATGGCAGATACAAAGCACGAACAATAAATTTCCACTGTGCTCACACTTCTAATGTTGTCCTTTAAAAATCTGCAAGAGGGTGCTATAAAGGACCATTGGCTACCTTTCAACAAGCTGTTTTCAACAAACAAGCCAGAAAGTAATGAACTATTCTGCGTCATTAGTATCTGCTGCATTCTGTCCCAGATTAATTTAAAAGCTTGCAATATGCAAACTACTTTTATCAAAAGGCATTCATACATTCACTTCCTTTGACAAACCATTTTGTTAATCAGCATAGCATATGTTTCAGCCAAAACTGCCCTCCTCAGGGTTTCCTTGCTAGCAATTTGGCTGGGAGTGTACTAACAAACATGGGGTAGGCTAATGATACAATACAGACTTGTGTTTATCCAAAATGCAGACTTGCAAAGTGTTTTCACGGCCTAATTAATTCTAAAAGACAAATTTCACCTGTGCCACAAAATCTGAGTGCGAGGTTTGCTGTCAGATGTACAAGCTAATACTCGAGTAGGAAAGGTTCACCTCTAGGAACGAAAGCAGGGGGTTGACTCCCCCATCATGTACTGCCTGCTCTAGAATCAGGTCACGTTGCTGTGTTGAATGATGGAGTGTCAACTCCGGTGCAGAGTGTCTCATCACTGGAACTAATGAAAGGAAGGGGAAGTTTTGTAAATCCACATAATAGTTTCTTTCCAAAGAAATCCCAGATAGCTGGAGGTTTCTTATGGCGCGACGTGGTCCTTTCTTCTTCTTGAGATTGCTGCTGTACTAGGGAAAGTGGTTGTAGGAAGCATATTATAGTTGCTAGGTAACTACCTAGCAGACCTTACCCATCAGTGACTAAAATCACAAAAGACACACAAATAAAGATTGACAGCACATTCTCAGCTCCCACAGTTTTGCTCTGTTAGTTCTAAGTCTTGGGATAAGACCCGGGAGTCATTTTGCAACCACAAATGCTGGACTGGAAGAGGCATGAGAATCATGGAGTCCAGTTCTCAAAACGTGGAACTATTGCAGTCCCCTTTTGTGGCCAGCTTTGATGCCTTGCAGGAGGTTGAGTAGGGAAGAAGTGGAATGAGAAGACCTGCCTTCTTGATTAAGCATTGTCTAATATATCTCATTAATTTCTGCATGAAAGAGAAGCTTGTGAAGGATATTGGCATTGTCACAAAGGGGGGACACCAACCCCCAATTTCTGCGCAAGATTCCAGGAGATTCCAGGCGCTCACTCAAGGTAGTTTTTCTCATGGAGAATCAAGACATGGCAGAGACTGTAGCGACTTAAAGATATCTGGTTTATTCACATATACCAGGCACGTCCAACAGGTAGATCATGATCTACTGGTAGATCACTGGACGTCTGTGGTAGATCACCCCCCCCAAAGAAGCTCACAACTTTGGCTCCCCTAAAAAAAGGTCAACATGTTTGCCCTGAACCCCCAGAAAACAGGACATTCCTTCTTAAAAAGAAGCTCAACAACTTTGACCTGAACCTCCCAAAAGGGAGTAGATCACTGCCAGTTTTTAACTCTGTGAGTAGATCATAATCTCTTGGGAGCTGGCCTCCCCTGACATATACAACCTGAGTGTAGGTGGAAGGAGTTGCAGTTCTTACACCATTGCCATCTCCAGAGTGTCTCTCCCTACTTCTCTCGTTGCATCAGCCAGCTTGAGTCTAAGGCAGCCAGCCATTCCTCTCCAGATAGCAGCCAAGAGGGTCCTGACTGCATGGCCTTCCCTTCTTCTTCCAAACACATCTCTGCTCCAAGCAGATCCTCCCTCCAAGCAGAGCCTCTTAACCCATGCCTAATTTTTAGAGGCACCTTTTCCCTGTGAGCATAGCCTGTCCCCTCTCCAGCACCTTAGGAACCTTTGTCTGCCCATGCCCAGGGATTCCTCTTTGTTGTGGGTCATCAACACATTTTGTCACCCCAGGGGATGCACTGACGTGGAAAGGAAGCTTAGCCTGCATTTTCCACTGGCCTGAAATCCTCCATTCAATAATCCAAATATTAGCTGAATACTGCCATTTATTTAGCTGAATATTAGCTGAATGCTACCATTTACCAGGGATGCAGGTGGTGCTGTGGGTTAAACCACAGAGCCTAGGACTTGCCGATCAGAAGGTCGGTGGTTTGAATCCCCGCTGCGGGGTGAGCTCCCATTGCTCGATCCCAGCTCCTGCCAACCCAGCAGTTCGAAAGCACGTCAAAGTGCAAGTAGATAAATAGGTACTGCTCTGGCAGGAAGGTAAACGGCGTTTCCATGGGCTGCTCGGTTTGCCAGAAGCGGCCTAGTCATGCTGGCCACATGACCTGGAAGCTGTACGCCGGCTCCCTCGGCCAATAAAGCGAGATGAGCACCGCAACCCCAGAGTCGGTCACGACTGGACCTAATGGTCAGGGGTCCCTTTACCTTTTTACCATTTATTAATTTCTGCTTATTCACTAATAGACTCGGGCACCCCAATCTGTAACAGTATTATGGTATTATCTCCCAGTTTACACCTGCTCCTTTTAATTGTGGTATTTATATTTTCTGTATAAAAATGAACATCAGCACTTTTGTTAAACTTATGCCTTGCCTAGCTAGACTCGTGTGTATCATTCACCCTAAACAATAAAATGCATTCTTGGGAGTGGGGTGGAAAGAGAGGGAGAGAAGCATTAGTCTATGTTTAATAATAAAAGGATTCCGAAATTGCTCCATCATCAGGCTGTCACTCATAATGTGTCTTAAACCACCATTGATCTGACATCACTTTTGTGGTTTAATAAAAGTTGTGATTGGCAGCTTGAATGGGGGATACAATATAAAACCTGCTTTGAAAAATAAAACCAAATAGCCTGATCACAGTTCCCAGAATCAGTTACTTAGCTTCTTTTACTTCAGCAATAGCATTTCTGAGGCATCAAGAGCAATATTCTGGCATCTCAGCAGAAGCATTTATTTGCTGTATAATATTTCCCCTTTTGTAAAGTTTATACCTGAAGGAAGCTTTAATGTCAACACGCTGTCACTTCTACTTCCAATGAGTATTGAAGATAACGCGCCCGCCCCCCCAACATCCTACCATAGTACTGGGAGATATGCAGTCCTGCTGATTATTATCCCCTTTTGAGAAACTGCCACAATAGCCTCCTTTCAATAAGGGAAAAGAGTCCAATAGATTCAAAGCTTAAGACATGTATTTGCAATAATAATATAACTCTACAAGTCCCAAAACTAACAACAGGTCTCTGAAACAGCTCTTGAGTTGGTCTGGATGTGGTGTGTCTTTATAGTCCAATAAAAAAGGAAAATTGAGCTAATATATAAATTTATGTAGTCATATCCCCCCCCCCTCAAGTGAGATTTATGATGAGTTAGAATCACTTCATAGCTGCTGAGTGCTGAATTTGGGCAAGGTGGGGCAACTCAGGTGAAAACTCCAGTTCGCCCATAAAGATCTCACCATTTGTTTTAAGCAGAACTTTGAAATGAAAATTATTCAAGGCAGAACATCCTTCTAAGTTAACAGCTGAATTTTGTTGGAAACATGAATCTTCAGAAATTACATCTCTTCTCCCTGTACATTTTTTAAAAAGAGCATTAGAGCTGGTGGTTGGCACAAATAGCGGTTTTTTTGGGGGGGGGGTCCATGTCGAACTGTATGAATAGTGGAATACTTTGAAATCCTACCGTTCTATGAAAAAGCCAATTTGCAACACTGCTGTCCTTCATAGGTATTTTTCTACTAAGGACTTTAGCTCAGATTCTTCACAGTCCGTGGACTCAAGCATTTCCAAAGGTTCTTTCACACATTTAAACCTGTGGCAGAGAGTAAAATGGCTTGCGCGACTGCTTTTTGCCAAATGTTTCAACTGGCAGCGGGGGGAAAGAAATGTACATCTCCCCTGTGTGGAGAGGTGCACAAAAATCTTCTTCAGAGACAAGATAGCATGTGGCAAAAAAAAAAAAAAAAAGGAAGCAAGAGTCACTTGAACATCTGCTTTTTAAATTTTATTTTTGGCCATAAGTTTATTGAATCTTCCCTTGTCAAACAGAAGCTTTGGAAATTGTGAGGCATGATGGTGTTAGGGGTCAGTAGCAGTGGAGCTTTCCGTTTTTCCTCCACCCCAGAATCCTCTTTCTAGGGGCATTTTCATTTGATTTGTTATTTATTTGTTCCCATTAATATTGCACTTATATAAGCTATCACCTCCTGGCAAATAGAAGGGGAAGAAATGGAGGCAGTGAGAGATTTTACTTTCTTGGGCTCCACGATCACTGCAGATGGTGACAGCAGCCGCGAAATTAAAAGACGCCTGCTTCTTGGGAGAAAAGTGATGACAAACCTAGACAGCATCTTAAAAAGCAGAGACATCACCTTGCCAACAAAGGTCCGCATAGTTAAAGCTATGGTTTTCCCAGTAGTGATGTATGGAAGTGAGAGCTGGACCATAAAGAAGGCTGATTGCTGAAGAATTGATGCTTTTGAATTATGGTGCTGGAGGAGACTCTTGAGAGTCCCATGGACTGCAAGAAGATCAAACCTATCCATTCTTAAGGAAATTAGCCCTGAGTGCTCACTTGAAGGACAGATCGTGAAGCTGAGACTCCAATATTTTGGCCACCTCATGAGAAGAGAAGACTCCCTGGAAAAGACCCTGATGTTGGGAAAGATGGAGGGCACAAGGAGAAGGGGACGACAGAGGACGAGATGGTTGGACAGTGTTCTCGAAGCTACCAGCATGAGTTTGACTAAACTGCGGGAGGCAGTGGAAGACAGTGGAAGCTCTGGTCCATGGGGTCACGAAGAGTCAGACACGACTAAACAACAACAACAACAAAGCTATCTGGTACGCACTGCAGAGCATCTTCAGGAGAAGAAAAGGCTAGGAAGTAAACCCTACACAAATCTGGAATAGAGTCCCTAAGATGGTTGGATGGTGCCTTGTACACCTCCTTCTGGCAACTCCCTCAGCCAAGCTCATGCCAAATGTATGGCTCTGCTTTCCTCTGGACCACATCAGTGAGGCCGAGAGGGGGGTCTGGTTGTCTGGGCAGCCCAAGACCTCCATACACACTGCCCAGTCCTGCACCCATGAGAGGTCACTTTGGTGCTGATAACGCAGTAAAAGCAATTCAGGAGGCTGCAGTTACACGTTGCTGGTCTCTGGAGCTATAGTAGGAGGCACTGTGATTCTCCACCAGATTGACTTCACCCCTGGAGTCTCACAAGACAGGCGGATGCCAACAAAAGTTCTCTGAGTAGTTTACAGAGCCTCTTTACTGATAGATTGATCTACCGTACATAATTTATTTTCTGTACTTTCAACATAGATTTGCATAGCCGGAGTAGCAATACAAATACAGTGTAGTAAATATTTTTTGAAGTGAATGCAAAGTGCATGGCTGACAAAAACAGCAACAATCCATTCAAATAAATAGTAAAATAAAAATAAAAATAAAAGCAGCTCTAAAAGTCCTAGCTCCACCCCCCACCCCAATATGGATAGCTTTGGGGCTTAGGATGGTTTGTTGCTTTCATGACAAAAGCCCCCAGCTTTGGTAGAGGGAGCTATCGGTGGTGGGTTTTGTGCCAGCAGAAAGCCCCCCAATAAGAGAGGGCACCGGAGGCTTTTAATCTGCAGGATACAAAGGCCCTAAAAAGGAAATGGAAAACTATCTCTTTTTTTCAACCCCACCTCACAGAAGCCAAATATTTTAGTAAATGGCACTAATCCACTTTTAAATTATTTAATTCCAATGCTTCATGCCATTTGTCAGTTTGGGGGTGTAATGAGGAGGAAAACGGCTGAAACAGGAGATTTTCTGATGCCATTTGTGTGTAAGGCCCAGCAGCACCAAGGTGCTCATGCTTACAGGAGTACATCCCTTTTAGATAAACTATTTAATTCCCCCATCCCCTTTTTAATATATCAGTCATGTAACCGAGATTTTTCTCTTTGTTTCCTGCAAAATGCTCTCTCTGTTTTCCCGACTTACAATGTCATTGGCAATACCTCTATGGAATAACAAACTAGTTATTCCAGGACACATTTTCTTATCTCTTACTCTGTTAGCTTCTGCTGTTGCCCCAGATTTGATAACATCTCAAGCGGCACAGCAAACTTGTTACATATCCCGTATCTAATATTTTCTTTGGATCACCCACGGCCACTGGTGGTTTACAGTGTCACCAAAAGCCCTCCGTGGACTACCTGCTTTGTTAGATCTGTTCCTTATCTGCAGTTTGCTTTCTGCATACTTTGATAATTCACGGTTTATGACATCAACTAAATCCCATAATGCTTACAAAAGTTCTTTTTAAAATGAAAATATAGCTCCTATTATTCTAAGTGTGTACAGTGTGGCCCCTAGAGATGTTACAGCTGCACATTTTTAACAGCTCTCTCATCAGGTCTAAATCTGGAAGCTCTCTTACCTTCTTTTTTGATCATCTGTTATGTGAGGTAAAATTACAACGTCCGTCTACCGAACATCCCGCCATTACAAGCCAAGATGTGGCATAAAGTCCTTGAAGATCTAGGCATAAAAGGCTCCTGGAATAAGAGAAGATTGGAAGCGATGAAATACCCGATCACCCTGGTATTCAGATCTTTTGTCTTTCCTATACAGGGGTACTTTGGTTCTCAAACTTAATCCATTCCAAAAGCCAAAGTGTTCCAAAACCAAGGTGCGCTTTCCGATAGAAAGTAATGCAAAATGGATTAATCTGTTCCAGACTTTTAAAAACAACCCCTAATACAGCAATTTAACATGAATTTTACTATCTAACGAGACCATTGATCCATAAAATGAAAGCAATAAACCATGTACTGCAGTCATTCAATCAATCAGCTGAACTGGGTTCCACACAGTCACAAAAACGAAACAAAAAGCTGCCAAAACAAAAATGCAAAATAAATAGCAAAAACTGACAGAACCTCAGCGTAACACTCAAAACAGAGCATGTTCAGCTTTCGAAAAATGTTCTCAAACCGGAACACTTACTTCCAGGTTTTCAGTGTTTAGGTTCCAAGTTGTTTGAGTACCAAGGCATTTGAGAAGCAAGGTACCACTGTATTGAGAAATAGAAATCAATCGCAAGTAGCAAGAAAACAAAAGAGTAATGCTGCCCCTTAAGCAAAACACAAAGAAAACACCTCCACACAGCTTGGAGCCCTGCCCTATCAGGGTTCCTGATCAAAATGTGCTTTCCCATGTGGCTCCCAGCAGAATATTATTAATAATAAAAAGCGATAAAACATCAAACATTAAAAACTTCCCTAAACAGGGCTGCCTACAGATGTCTAATCAAAGTCAGATAGTTGTTTATTTTGTTGACATCTGATGGGTGTTCCACAGGGTGGGCATCACTACCAAGAAGGCCCTCTGCCTAGTTCCCTGTAGCTTCACTTCTCGCAGTGAGGGAACCGCCAGAAGGCCCTCAGAGCTGAGGGGTAGAGACGCTGCTTCAGGTATACTGGGCCGAGGCCATTTAGGGACAGCTGTTGCTGATCAGCGTAGATAATACAAAGCTACATGGACCAATGGTGTTCCTGTGTTGAGAAATATCTTCAGGGAAAGTTGGGAGTGAAGTGATTGAGGTGCACAGATGTTGAGACTGGGGCTGGTATGCGTGGCTCCATGTTGCAATTCCTTGTTCATAATGTCCAAAGGGGGCTTTGGATACAGATACAGAATGTGTCCTCGTACCACTCTGTTTAAGGTGCAGCAGTCTATGCATCACCTCGTGATGCCGAAGTTCATAATTTCTCAGGTTGCACTATGAATTTGTCCAGTTTGTAGCACTCAGAGGTATTACGTACAGTTTCCCCTGTGAAAAATGAGATTTTGAACATGCCTTGTCAGCGGCGTCTCACCGTAATTACTTTTGTCAATATGTTGGACGTTAAACATAGCTTAGCGAGAGCTGTGCTGTGCAAAAGCTCTTAATGGCTGATTTTAAGACTCAAGGGAACCATGTGGTTCCTGAACTATTGGTGCAGTGGGTTCCTGTGCCTTGGGAGCAAGTGAATTTTACTTTTTCAGAACTGTAGCCATGGTTTGTTCTGGACTACAGAATGTGGTTAAAGAGGAGGAAGTTTAACTACAGTCTTGGGTTCAGATGACATATTAAGCCATGATGTACGTGAGAGAGGGAATGTGTACTCAGACGTTTTGGCTCTGGAACGCCGCAACCCCGGAAGTGATTGTTCCAGTTTGCGAACATTCTTTGGAACCCGAACTTCTGATGTGGCTTCCGTGGCTTCCAATTGGCTGCAGGAGCCGTGCTTTGGTTTCTGAATGTTTTGGAAGTCGAATGGACATCCAGAACGGATTCCATTCAACATCCAAGGTACGGCTGTATTATTATTATTATTATTATTATTATTATTATTATTATTATTATTATTAGACTTTATATACTGCCCTATACTCGGAGGTCTCACGGCGGTTCACGGAAAATATCACAATATATAAAATCAAAATAAGAACAATAATCCAATAGCAGCCCCCCCCCCAATAGTCACATTTTAAAAGGATATAGGATGCCAATCAGGTCAAGACACAATATATATGCCAAGACAATGCCCAAAGGGACAGTGCTGTCAAATGAGGCCCCTGGGTGCCCACCCTAAGGCTAGTTGGAACACACAATGATTGAAAGATCATACTAACTAACGTGACTGTAAAAATCAAACTTGCTCTAAGAGCACAATCATAGCTTTAAAAAAAATTAAAAACCTGAGGCTTCACTTTTTTCTTGCCTTCCATTTTTGGGCGTGGAGCCTCTTTTACTCTCCCTCGCTTTTCTTACTGATATAATGATATATTAAACAAGTGCTTTTTATGAATATCCAATATGCCAGAGTTAAAATAAGTGTAGTAGAAACAGCTTTTTGTGCACAGCATTTAAAATGAGGATAAACATGAGGATAAAAACAAGCTAGCTAGCCCCTTCTCCTGGTTTTGTTGTTTTTAAAATGGTAATAATAGAATTTGTGACAAACAGTTCCAACAGGTAGCGTATAATTTTACAAAAGGGAATAATTCCTAACGCTTTACAACATAGATTGCCAATCCCCTGTGGCTGGAGTGATTGGGCATCTTTGATGAGAAGTGAGTAAATAATTCATTCCATTATGTTAATCTCTCCCCCCCCCCAATCAAGAACATTGCAGGGGGGAAATGTGCACTTGGTAAGACTCTTCTAAAAATGGATTAAAGTGAGAGCTAGGTATTCTATAATTGGAAACCAAAAGGAAGCATTCTGCTGTCTGTAGCCCCCCACCTGGGCAAAAAGGGAAATTCTGTGGTTGGAATAAATCAAATCCCAGGTTTCCATATTTTTGTCTGTGTTGTGTAACTGATCCTACTCTAGCTTGTCATGGGAAGGGGATAGGTGTTATTGCAGAGAACTGGAGCTCCACCCCCTCTGAACATTCAAAGCCTTAGGTTTTGTAGTAGAATATCCCCCAGCTGAATTGGATCGACTCTGCAAATCAGGCAGCTAGCGCAAATGTTTGCCTTCGTGAGCTCAGCCTTTGCTTTCTAAGAAATTTCTCTAATATTTGCCTCAGCTGAGCGTTTATATGGGCAAACATAAGACTCCCAGCAAGTTCGTCGCAGAGAACGTAACGTAAAAGAGGCGCTAAGAGAGATGAAGTCAATTCACTTTCTCATTCCAGCAAACGTTCGTTGGATGAGGAGACTGAAGGGTAGCCATTCATGACTCAATTCCAATAGATATGTAGCTTTTCCCAGGAGCTTCTCAGTGGGACTTCCTAGCTCCTATGTTTGTCATGAATGGTCTTCGTCCATTGGATCAGAGGAAATTCCAAGGAGTAGGGAGGTTCAGGTGCCCCTCCAAAATATTTCCTATTAGCTTTCAGTCACAATGATAGAATCGTTGATCTTTTCATAATTGGCTTTGCCTCCCATTCACTGTCCCCAGTGATTCTTTCCGGAGTTGCCCTGGGTCAAAGTGATGCTGTGTTTGTGTAGACATTTTCTTAATGTAGGGGAGAAGCTGACTTTGAAGAACTCCTAGTTTAATTGTTCTCACCTGCCATTTAGCAGCTGGTTCCAGAGTGGGTTACAGCAATCTAAAATTTAACATAATAGCGAAAACAAAACACAGCCATAGGAATAGGGTGGGCTGTGATAAAATATTTACTTTCATCAAGTTATATTTAACAGAAATTAAGACACATAGAGAACTTAAATAGCTAATAGTTTATAATCTAAACATTAATGGTAAATATGAAAGTTGTGTTAACATTGTTATTTGTGGTAGTGATAGGACAGCATCTGTCTCTGTTTTATTTTCTTTCTCAACAGTCTTATTTTCCTAGCCTTCTTTCCCGTGATCTTTTTCAGTTAACAAAAGTTTCAGTCCTGAGGCCAGGATGAGTGATAAGCAGCTGCTGTCTCAGTTTGTACAATTATAATTCCTCTTTGGGTTGGTTGACTCACACCTCCAGAGGCAGAATTCATCACCTTCTGAAATCAGCCAGTAATTGAGAGAACTGCTGAGTCTCTTTTTTCATCTCT
The DNA here is from genome assembly GCF_964188305.1 of Podarcis bocagei. Lineage (NCBI taxonomy): Eukaryota > Metazoa > Chordata > Lepidosauria > Squamata > Lacertidae > Podarcis > Podarcis bocagei. Next base: position 17,490,190 of record NC_138137.1, on the reverse strand, counting down.
GAAAATACTCTCTCCTCAATACCTTTGAAACATTAGCGTTATTGATTTTGAAGTTCAACACGGTTTAGGTATATATGATGACATAATAAGCCTAGAACAATGAAAGCTAGTCTTTGTAATGGGAATCCTTGCGGGGGAAGTACTTTTTATTTTGTTTTAATCCTACTTTTCAGAGAGAGAAACCCGTTACATGGGCGGCTGGCAAATGGCAGGCTTGCATTTGCAAATGATTTGCCTGCGTCAAGAGATTGTAACTGCTCTTGTTTGAAAACAGCTTTAATATAAATGGGGAAGATTTTGCCAACAAACACCGGTTGGTATAGGAGAAAGATGCTTGAGCTTTTCTGTCGGTTGCAATGCCATATGGTTAACATGCCGAAGCCTAGGAGTGAATGAGAGGGATGGGAAGCTAAGAAACAATCAGATCCCATAGGAGCCTTGTGGAACGTGTATCCCTCAACAAGCCTGTGCTGTGGTCTTGAGAACAGAACATCATGTACTACTTGCTTGAGCATGTATGGAGCATAGGCACAGAGCGGGAATTCTTGAATGTTGATGAACAGCTTTTGAAAGACTAGGACAAGGGTAGGAACTGGATCTGGCTAGCAGGCCAGAACCTTATCTCTCCCTCACCCTGTGGGCTATGTTTGTCAGGTGGGCATGCACAGAGCTTTGCAGTTACCACTGATCAGCTGGTGGGTGGTGCAAGCCACATCTTTACCTGCCCTTAGTCATATATGTGAATTATACTTTAGAGAAAGGGTGACTAGAGGGCATAGCTGTCAACTTACAGATTTGATAATAAGCAGCCTCGAAAATAAGGGATCAGCAGTCAAAATAAGGGATTTTCTGGGCACAGGTGTGTTCAACTTCTGAGCCCCTCTGAGCCAAAGGCAGAAAGCCCAGCCAGCAGCCAAATGAAGCCTCATCAATAAGGGACAGCAGCGGGACATGGTGCTGGGATAAGGGACTGTCCCGCCAAATAAGGGACACTTGACAGCTATGCTAGAGGGAGGGCATGATAGAGCTTTGTTGAAGCATGCCTTGTGCGCAGAAAGTAGATAAAGAGTTTGTCTTCTCTCAACAATAAGGCGCAAGTCTGGAGCACGTCTCATGCTAACTAAGAAAATTTAGCTGTGTGCTGTTCTGCATGATTTGTCAGTGTTGCTGGTGTGTAGGCACTGAGCAGCAGATCAAGCCCACCCACCCCCCGCTCCATTTTGCAGTGCATATCCTATGGTGGGCTCAGGCTCTGCCTTGAAATATATTCAGACGGTTCTCATTTCGAAACCATTGTCAGTCTCCAAAAGATCCTGCATCGTGGCAAAGATTATAGTTGGAGGTGGTAAAGATGGAAAAGCTCCGCTGGATCATCCATTCTGTCTGCCTGCATATCTGTCTGCCTGCATTGTCTGAAGTGCTCTCTGTGGTACTATTTCCCCCTCTTGGTTATCCTGGAAGATTAACCGATCAGTGGTCCACAGAATCTTCCTCTATGTCAGCTGAAGCCTTTTATGCAGGTTTAGAAAGACAGAGACACCACAGAACCATTTCTTGTATTTTACGTGGTGTTTTAAGCTGTTTGGTTTATGCTGTTTCCCCACCCTAAGACTTAGTCAAGCCTTCCTAATTCAAAGCAAATTTCTTCATGAAAGCCCCATCTTCTTTACAGACTTTAAAACAAGAGTCTCACAGATCCATCTTCAATTATATTGAATTATTTAGAATTTCTGGCAGACGTCACTATTACATATGCTCTGGATGAAAGGTGTCACTCAGCTTTAAAATATGACAGTTGTTACTTTCATTTTTCATTCTGTTAATTACATTTCCCCCAAATAATAACCTTGATCATCATACCAATATCATTTTAGCTGATGCCCACGAGTCACCTTTCAAATGCATTTTCTTTTTCAATCCTCCCAACATTTTTCATAGTATTATTCACAGAATGAGAATATGATTCCCCCCCCTTTTGTCAGCCTCTCAGCTGATTGATTGGATATGCTACATATTTCCTTTATGTACGTCCTCATAATGTACACATCACATTTCTTCCCAGTAAGATCTTAATCAGAACAGGTAATGGCCTTCAGCTTTCTCATTAGCAAAATGGAAAGGCACCTTAACAAATCCACCAGAAATAAGCCCTTTTAATAAAAACTCGCGGAAAAAAGAAATTGCAATATGCCAGCCAACATGGAATCAGTTTACTTTAAATGATTTCCGACTAAATAAGCGATGGGGGAGCATAGGAGAAAGACTGCCACCCATTATACATAGTGAGCAAACATTTTCAGACTTAAGTCATCACAGTTACCTACAGGTATATAATTTGCTCTTCAGTGGCTGCAACCCAGTGCACACTTACTTGAGAGTAATCTCCTTTGAATATAATAGCACTTGTTGAGTTAACATGTGCTTAATGGCTTTAGGGAGAATTAGGGACACGGGTGGCACTGTGGGTTAAACCACAGAGCCTAGGACTTGCCAATCAGAAGGTCGGCGGTTCGAATCCCCGCAACGGGGTGAGCTCCCGTTGCTCGGTCCCTGCTCCTGCCAACCTAGCATGTCAAAGTGCAAGTAGATAAATAGGGACCGCTCTGGCGGGAAGGTAAACGGTGTTTCCGTGCACTGCTCTGGTTTGCCAGAAGTGGCTTAGTCATGCTGGCCACATGACCCGGAAGCTGTACGCCAGCTCCCTCGGCCACTAAAACGAGATGAGTGCCGCAACCCCAGAGTCAGCCACAACTGGACCTAACGGTCAGGGGTCCCTTTACTTTTACCTTTACCTTATGTGACATGAGGCACATTCAGAACGGGGGTGGGGGTGGGGGTGTATGAATCTTGAAACCATTTCTTTTTCATCATTACATCTTGCTGTTTTCTGTCTCTTCTTTCCTGCAACCTTTCCTCCCTCTTTGCTTTGCTCCGAATATATTTCTATACTGAATGAAACTTTAACCAGAGCAGCCATTGCTCCCTTCCTTTTCCATCAAGCATTTACCAGAAGTTGTGTGTCTCTTTCAGTCTGTCTGAAATTATTTACGATCAGCGCACCAAAATTTCAATGTGGAGACAAGACTTGATTAATTCCTTTCCCATAGAAGTGGATTGCTTTCTTTCCCCCAGCGCTGATTTCATTAAATGCTTCTTTACATTAAAATTCCCAGCATTGATGTTTGCCTTTAGATTGAGGAGGGCAGCAGAAAGGGCCGATGCAGTCAGCTGCATTAAATGGCTGTCTTTATGAGCTGGCTAGGTGGGCAAATTGGTGCTGAAACTTTTCCCCAGATAAAATGTTGGTTTTGTAGGAAAATACTTCAGTGGCATTCTATTCCCTCCCACTCCCAAATACATTGAGGCCCCCTCAAAGTGGGATTGATTGCACTCCAGAGGGCCACCTGAACAAGGAAACACGCACATATCTGTATCATGGCTGTCAACTTTCAGATTTGAAAATAAGGGATCAGCAGCCTCGAAAATAAGGTATCAGCAGCCTCACCTGTCCCGGGGACAGTCTACGGGATATCTAACAATCCGGGATAGCAGCGGGAAACAGCGCTGGAATAAGGGAATTTCCCACAAAAAAAGGGAAGGTTGACAGCTATGATCTGTATGTGTTAGTGCAATCAGAGTGGCTGGGGAAACCCAGCCAGATGGGCGGTGTATAAATAATAAAGTATTATTATTATTATTATTATTATTATTATTATTATTATTATTATTATTATTATTAGATGTGCAAGGCAAGATGAATAAGGAAACAATTAACCGTGAAACTGCCCCACTCTGGGGCTCAGTGTCTTCAGACACTGATTTTTCTCACACTCGTGGTCTGCGTGAGGATAAAAGTTACTCTGGGTGTGCAGAAATTGTGTCTACATGTAAATTAGATTCTCTGTGGAGCATTAATTAAAATGCTGAGCATTAATCGCAGTTCTTTGTGGTGGTTACCAATCTTAGATAGCTGCCTCTTTCACAACAAGCACACCAGCTTCTGCTCGCCCTTTCATTAAAAAAACAAACATTTTTATTTGATTAGTTACAGTGCCAAATACATATCCACAAAATGAGATTTCTCTGAATCTCGCGACCCCCCCCCCCCCGCCTCCAGTCCACTCCTTGAGTCCAATGATCATTTCCAACTGCCTGGTATTTCATAGTCTATGTTTTGTATCTGTCCAGATTGTCCATAATATCTGTTACATTACAAGTGGGATTAAAATCCTGCTAATGTTTTCATCTGCTTACAGTGGTCTCCTAAATAAATTATGAACTTTCCCCATTCTTTCTTCTGCTCGCCCTTTCAAAAGCAATTTGTAACCTAATTCCAGAAAACAAATACTGAGCATGCATAGAAAGCTATAACAGATATAAGTGTTCTGGGGCAATGGCTTGATGCAATTTAAAAGTGCTTGAGTGCTAGTGGTGAATCACCTGGATTCTGCAAAGTGGTGCTCAGCACTAAGACAGCATGGTGTATCCCTCCAATAGAGCCCGGTGAGACAGTTCACTGGTCGGAGTTTCCACTGCCAGGCCATCAGCCAGGAAAGGACTCAATCTCATGGCACTCAACTTTTTTCTGACTAAGCACTCAACAGATTGGGCTGGTAGGTTGCTTCCAGCGGGGAGGATGCACTGAGTGTTGTGGATTTTGCTGGTCTTTGTGGCACAGCAGGATTTAATGGGAGGAGCACAGTCCAAACGAGAAATGTTGTCCAATACAACATTTTGTACCCCTTTGCAGGCCTTTCTCTTGCCTTAGATAAAATGCGAGGGAGCAAAACAGGAGATGATATAAACCCTCAATAAATTCACAGGTGTGCTTCCCTTCCTGATTTCAAAATTTATTTTAACCTATTTGACCTTATTCATTTTGTTGCATCATCTGTTTTTTTCTGTCCCTAATCTAGAGAAAGCTTCATTTTCTAATAAATTCAGGACAGAGGTCTCACTAGATTACTGTGGCGGAAACAAAGCTGTTAGCAATTAGTGGGTATTTCCTATAAGTATAGGATCATATTCTGTATCAGATAAGTATGTATTTATGAACCAGCTTGTGCATTTAAAGTACTGCTCACCAACAAAATGTCTGCTTTAATTGGTAATGTTTTCATAGTGCAGCCGTCACAGGAAGCAGCCATAAATCAATTGTGTCCAAGATTTTTGCAGGTGTGGTGTCATAGGTAGAGTATTGCACTATGGCCTAGGAGACCAGGGTTCAAATCCCCACTTGCTATAAAGCTTACTGGGTGTTCCTGGGCCAGTCACTGTCTCTTAGTCCAACCTACTTCGCAGGATTGTTGTGATGACAAAATGGGGGGGCAGAAGGGGGGATGTACACTACCCTGAGCTCCTTGGAGGAAAACGTGGTATTTAAAATATAATAAATCAATAAATAAGAACATACTTGTGACAGTATAATGGTCAAGAACCATTAGTCAAGTAAGGCTAATTCCCAGTAATCTTCCCAATATATACAGTGATACCTCGGGTTACATACACTTCAGGTAACATACGCTTGAGGTTACAGACTCCGCAAACCCAGAAATAATACCTCGGGTTAAGAACTTTGCTTCAGGATGAGAACAGAAATCGTGCTCCGACGGCGTGGCGGCAGCGGGAGGCCCCATTAGCTAAAGTGGTGCTTCAGGTTAAGAACAGTTTCAGGTTAAGAATGGACCTCCGGAACGAATTAAGTACTTAACCCGAGGTACCACTGTACAGAGTTTCTAGAACCAAGAATGTAGGTCTGCATCTCACATTATATTTCAAGTCATGGCTGTTTTCATTCTCGTCATTCCTGAATCTGCCCATAGGAGTAGGGTGGGGTAATTGTGTGAGAACTATAGTACCTCCCTCAGGGAGAAAGTCTAGGCTGAATATTTTCCTTGGCAAAAAACAGATGTGTCTTGTAATGTAGCTAGAGTGTCACCCTGTGGGATTCAAGTAGAACATCTTCATGTACTAGTTTGCTTGAGAGCTCCATTACTTGGGGGTAGAAATATATTTGGCGTCAGAATGGATAGGATGACCTCTAAGGTTCTGTGGTGTGCGCTGTCCCCAGAACCGTGGCCACCATATCTGATGCTGGATTCTGCGTTACCCAATTGACTAGGATTATGACGCAGGTGGCGCTGTGGGTTAAACCACAGAGCCTAGGACTTGCCGATCAGAAGGTCGGCGGTTTGAATCCCCATGACGGGGTGAGCTCCCGTTGCTCGGTCCCAGCTCCTGCCAACCTAGCAATTCGAAAGCACATCAAAGTGCAAGTAGATAAATAGGTACCACTCCAGCGGGAAGGTAAACGGTGTTTCCGTGCGCTGCTCTGGTTCACCAGAAGCATCTTAGTCATGCTGGCCACGTGACCCGGAAGCTGTATGCCGGCTCCCTCAGCCAATAAAGCGAGATGAGCGCCGCAACCACAGAGTCGGTTACGACTGGACCTAATGGTTAGGGGTCCCTTTACGCAGTGAAGAAGCCCTTTTAAGAATATATGGTGCCTGAGCAACAGGAGACGGGGAGCAGTGGCTGCAAATCCCACAAAACAATGGGCGGCTCCTCCTTGGAAAAGACACCTGTTGTTGCTATGAAAATTGCACCACGTGAAAATCCAGGGCAGAAGCATGGTGTTTCTGAACAATTTGCACCACCTGCCCCCCCCCAGTGTGTACTAAATGAAAGTAGGAATGGGTCTCATCTGGTCCATTGCTGCTTCTCACTTCAGCTCTTCTGATGGCTGACACTAACGCTGGATAACTTTGAGATTTCTCTGGGTCTGTCATGAAAAGGGCCACCTCCCAGACCAGCACAATCCTTCCCTGACCCTTAGGCTGCACCATGGCAGCAAGAGCCACCCTCCTTGCAGACAGAACTTCCATCAAAATCAGGATAATATTGCCTGCATGGATTTCAGTATCAAAATATTCGTGTTTTCTTTGCTTCCCTCCACTGCGACCCTTTTTCTACCTCACGGTGTTGTGTTGGTGTAGGTGCAAGAATTCAAGGCTCATTTGAAAAGAGATGTTTTAAGGCACGTGTCAGGGGTTCAGGAGCAGAGACGCAGAGAAGGGAGGAGACAGAGAGCGAGGGGGAGGAATACGAAGGAAAGATGAGTGGGGATGACGAACCGAGATCGCCGAGCTTATCCAGTGAGTCCGAAGATTCCCAGAAGGGAGCGCCAGCGGTCAGAGCAAGGGGGGAAAACAGGGGGACACCCCAGGAAGAAGGGTCCAGAGAGGGATCAGAGAGCAGCAGTTGGAGATCGGGACCCACGTACCCAGCCGGGAGCAGAGGGGAGGAAGGGGACCAGATATCGGGTTCCGGAGGCTTTCAGAAGGAGGGAGAGCATGAGTCAGGAGTAGTCACGCCCACCTCGGGGAGCGACGAAACGATCAAGAGGAAGGTGGAGAGTTGGGCGCGCGCGCCAAGTTCAAATGTAGCGGAAGCTGGCGCAGTAAGCAGCCCAGAGAGTGAGCCAGGTCCCAAAGCCCGCCGCAAGGAGGCGGAAGGGTCAGGGGGGTCCGCGTCAGAAGAGAGTAGGAAAGAAGAGACCCCGGGGGGCAGAAGGACCCAGAGACGGAAGGAAAGGCGCAGGAGGTGGAGCAAGGCTAGGATATTAAGCTGGTGTGCTAGAGGCGGAGACTCAGACGGGTCTTCGCCGGTCTGACCTAGAAGAAGTAGGGCTGCATATTGCAGTTTGGAAATGCAACCTGTAATCCAATAAAGACTCTTTTAACCTGAACGCTGGCTAGCGTGGTCCTATGTGAGCTGGGACTGAGTGGCAGCCCTGACAGCACGTTTTTTTAAAAAAGTGTTTAGCCTTTCCTATTTCAGCAGGTAAATCTGGCAGTGGCGTAGCGTGGGTTGTCAGCACCCGGGGCAAGGCAAGTAATTTGTGCCCCCTAACCCGTGGATTTGCGCCCCCTAACCGTGGATTTGCGCCCCCTAACCCTAACCCCCATATTTTGCGCCCGGTGCGGCCGGGCCCCCCTGCACCCCCCTGCACCCCCCACACTACGCCACTGAAATCTGGTCCATATTTTAATCATTTTAAGACCCATCAAGCCACATTAGGGAACATTTGGATATTCTGTGCCTCTCTGAAGATAACAGGTGTTGGAGGTGTCTTGCTGACGTGGATGAGTATTTTTGTCAGTGAGCGAGAGAGTGGCAAAACAAAGCAATGTGACGACTTAATATTGATAGGACATTGAAGGATTTGAGTAATTTGTTGCCTTCAGCCAAATTCCTCTACAAGCAATACAGGAAGGGAATAATGCTGTAAGAGTGTCAGAAAAACACTCATAATTAAGGATGTTTCTATAGCACTTGAGGGCAAGAGCTTTTCAGGAGGATTTCTAACGTTGATAGCTAAGACGACTTCCTGGAAATTAAAAACAATTCATGCGTAGAAGGAAATCAAGTTAGCGGTCTCAGCTATAGAAGGGGAAGCTCTGAGACATCTGTTCCTTTTCTTTCTTTGGCGTTCCCTGCTATTCCCCCCCCCCCTTTCTTTCCAGGTCTCTAGACACTTAATTGTTCTCATTTTAAATAGCTGTAAGGTAGACTGGATGAAGGTGGCGATCAATTACATGAATGTCAGTTTGGTGATTTTTCCTGCAAAGTAAACAGGTTTGGGAATGTGTGGCACCAAGTTGGAATCTCCAAGTTACTTACTGAGGAGGAATCACAAGGCTTCACTTGTCCTACTCCTAAGGGGTGTTAGTCTCCTCCATTTTTAATGCATACAGGGGTCACATGGGAAATAACCTTCAGGGTTCAAAGACCAAATGCATGCTATGCTGTGCTAGCACTTTATCAAACATGAATGCCTAGCTTTCTCTGGGCCAAAATAGGCATGATGCTAAATGCCTACATCATCTTCTCTCTTTTTTAATGTATAGCAGTCGGCAAGGCTGTATGTAACTTTTTTTGCTTCTGTGATGCACAGTGCTGTGAATTAATTCTTTTCCTCCACAACCACCACAGTCCTGACAAAAATCACCTGCCACAGGCTGCCATCAGGCCAAGGAAAAACCTTTGGTAGTACCAATGGTAGCGTCCCTTCTGGGCTTAATAGTGGCCACCAGAGGGGAGGGGATGACACTGGGATGTGGGTGGCGCTGTGGTCTAACCCATTGAGCCCCTTGGGCTTGCCGATCAGAAGGTCGGCAGTTCAAATCCCCGCGGCGGGGTGAGCTCCTGTTGCTCTGTCCCAGCTCCTGCCAACCTAGCAGTTCGAACGCATGCCAGTGCTAGTAGATAATTAGGTACTGCTACAGTGAGAAGGTAAATGGTGTTTCTGTGGATTAGCTAGTTGGTCTGAATTCATGTAGAATCGGAATGCTTTAGCAACCCACCAGGACCGGATTTAGGTTTGATGAGGCCCTAAGCTACTAAAGGTAATGGGGCCCTTTATCTGTCCAGCTGTCCTTTGTCAACAAATTGTTGCTGTTTTTGGTGTTGAATATATGCTATATGGTAATTTATGGACCTAATAGGTATCTAAAGCCATTTGCACATAACAAAATACGTATTTTATCAAAGCAATTGTTGAACTGAAATACAATTAATACATGTACATCCAGTTCCCTCCCCTTTAATTTTTTTTTGGGCCCCCCAAGAGAGTGGTGCCCTAAGCTATAGCTTGTTTAGCTTATACGTTAATCCATCACTGTAACCCACACTTCATCTGTCACATTGGAACTGCTCAGTAGACTAGAAGTCCCAAGGTTATGTGATGCTGCTTGCTGAAAATAATTGGGTACAGTACAATGAACGTTTCTACAATAATTTTGCATTTGCCTCGTTCTAGTATATGACGGCTGCTGCTCCTATGCAAGGGACATACATCCCCCAGTATACTCCTGTGCCTCCAACAGCCGTCCCTCTTGAAGTAAGTCCACTTGGCTTGTGTTTTCACCTTGTTTCACCTCTTTGGGGAAGCATCTCTTTAACTGTTTTTAAGGATGGGGCCATCTGCTTGTATGGTGTAGCTCCCCTTAGAGAAATACACAGGTTTGGTTTTAGTTTTCACCGAAGATGAAATGGAACCTTCTGTTGGGTAGTTCAGTCTTCATGACATGGGGTGTGGGGTGTGGAGGTGGCAACAGGAACAGGTAACCAAAACCAGACGTCAGACCACAAACACAAAAGAGGTTCAAGAAAAGAAGACTGCAAAAAAAACCCGGGAGGCTTGATGCTCTCCTTAGCATAAGGCTTTTGCCCATAGCTGATTTCTGAAAGCCCTTGAGACCCACCAGAAATCGTGACTGAGCAAAGGAAACCTTCCTCTTGTATATATGCAGAACTGGGGGCTGCTGCACTGACTGGGTGCTTTTTCATCCTTGATGAAGGATTTGCTCCCTCCCTCCTTGGGGCCGAGTCCTGCTGCTGGCAGTCTAATGAGTAAGTATTTGCTCGGCACTGTGGACCACCAGCTACCCGGAAGAGCTGGCTTCTGCTGCTGTTCATCTTCATAAGGCCTTCTGGACAGACAAACAAACAAACAAACAATAAGGAAAAAAGGGGACCCTTGAAGGGAGAAGAAAGGTGGTGTTCACTCTTAAATCCATGTGTTTCTTTTTGGTTCTTCACAGTTTTATCATAGCCTACTTTTCACCCAGTTATATATATATGTGTGTGTGATGGGCACAGCATGGACTCAGTGATGGTGTCTTGAACTATGCCTCGTTTACACCGGATTCAGCTGTCACTCCTTGGATAGCTAAAGATGCTTTCCCCCCAAGGAGCCACATTGGCACGCCTCTGCTATAAATATTTGGGCTCTGCATAAAAGACTTCTACACTGTGTTGCCTGCAAATAGCCGGTCTCCCCAGTGATCACCTCACAACTGTTTTATCCATTCTTTTGAAAGCTTTGCAGTACAGTGGTTTGTCACTCTCTATCATGTTTTGCTGTCAACTTTAATCCTTACATTCCGTTTGAACACTCTTCATAAACCTTTATAAACTAACACCATGGTATATATTTTTGAAAAAATAATGATGATAATTCTGAATTTGGAACTCTGAGCGTTAATTGGCTACCTCTTCAGCAGAAAAAAATAATCTTAGTCACATAGGATTCAAGAAAGAATGAATTTGAGATTTTTAGAGCGCAATAACAAAGCTATTTTAAATCAGTAATATGCCTTCACCGAATCACAAATTAAACCAGAAATGCTTCTGAGAACTATTTTTTAAATGTTTTCTTTAAATGTTTTTCAAAATAGCAAAAACCTATTCCCGCAAAAAATACTTTCCATCAAATTCTAAAGTATAATGTGCGCAATTTTATAAGCCACAGCAAATCACTTCATAATGCTGTCGTGTTTCATCTTTCCATTACCTATGCAGAAATTACCTTTTAAAAACGATCCGAAAAGCCCTTGCATTGTTGTCCAAAGCATGATACAGAAAGCGCACTTTGTGTGTGTCGCAAACCCGACATGCCTGTCTGGTGGGTCTGGATTCCGATCTCACGGCAACGAAAAAGGGAACACCCTCATTGGGTCAAATATTAAATCGCTCTGAGTGTGATCCAAATCAGACCAGCCATGTGTATGTGACAAAGTAGAATAGCCTGGAGAGTGTGGATTTCAACACTGCATTTGTATGGGAAGAGCATTCTGCAGGTCTTCAGTGCAAAGCTGCAGTCTTGGCATGCCTCTCTATTAAACGTGTAGCCTTTGCGTCCTACCAGCATGCTGCTTCTGTAATCCCTGACACTCCACCAAATAATGCAATGATGTACCTGGAAAGAAATAATGAAGCTGGTGAGATGATATACCGCCTCTTTTCTCCTGTATGTCGCTGGTGTTATTACAGGCAGTAAGATCTCTTGTGCTCCTGTTCATCTCCTCAGGGTGTTGTCGCCGATACCTCTCCACAGACAGTAGCACCTTCATCACAGGAAGCCAGTGGTCAGCAACAACAGATGGCTGTGGAAACGTCCAGTGAACATGCACCCACGTATTCCTACCAACAGTCAAAGTAAGTTGACGGCGTTCGTCGAATGTGAATCGGGAACACATCATAATTCAGAGGAAACATTTTGAAGTGGCGCCAGTTAATAGGACAAAAACAATTATGCATTGTGTAGGGACGCGGGTGGCGCTGTGGGTTAAATCACAGAGCCTAGGACTTGCCAATCAGAAGGTCGGCGGTTCGAATCCCCGCAACAGGGTGAGCTCCCGTTGCTCGGTCCCTGCTCCTGCCAACCTAGCAGTTCGAAAGCACGTCAAAGTGCAAGTAGATAAATAGGTACCGCTCTGGCGGGAAGGTAAACGGCGTTTCCGTGCGCTCTCTGGTTCACGAGATGAGCGCCGCAACTCCAGAGTCGGTCATGACTGGACCTAATGGTCAGGGGTCCCTTTACCTTTACCTATGTGTGTGTGTGAGAGAAAGAGAAGGGGGGCCTGTCTTTTATTCCCATTTTAAAAACAGGGAATTGAGAAAGATATATTAAGTCTATTGAAACCATACCAACAATGAAATCAGCTCAGTGCCCACCCTTTCATTAAAAACAGTCAGTTCCCCAAAGCCTCTTTGAACAAGAACATTTTCACCTGCTGGCAGAAGGACAGCAAAGAGGGAGCCAATCTAGCTTCTCTAGGGAGGGAGTCCCAAAGTCTGAGAGCAGCCACCAGGCTCATGACCAGCATTTTGAATTGTGCCCGGAAACAGATGGATAGGCAATGGAGCTGCTGTAGCAAGGGAGCTGTCTGCTCCTGGTCGACAATCTGGCTGCGGTTCTTTGAGCCAATTGAAGTTTCTGAGCACTTTTCAAAGGCAGCCCCGCATAGAGCGTGCCACAGTAATCCAAATAGGGTGTAACTAAGGTGTGTGTCACTGTGGCCAAATCAGACACCTCAAGGAACAAGCCCAGCTGTTGCACTAGCTTAAATTGTGCAGATACACTCCTGGCCACTGCAGAGACTTGGGCATCCATGTTCAGGGCTGAGTCCAGGAGCAAGGCCAAAATGCAAACCTATGTCTTCAGGGGGAGTGTTATCCCATCCAGCACAGGCTGAAACCCTGCTCTGCCTTCCAGCTGACCAAAAGCACATCTATCTTGTCTGGATTAGGTTTCAGTTTGTTCCCCCTCATCCAATCCATTACAGATGACAGACACCAGTTTAGAACTGAAGCAGCTTCCTTGGGTTTAGGTGGGAAGGATAAATAGTGCTGACTGATTTAACCTTACTATTATTTCCTTTCCCCCCCCTCACTCTACACACAGCTTCCTTGTTCTTCTAGAGCAGCTGAAACTTGCCCCATTTTCTGCACACTCAGAGTTGTGTTCTGTCTTCTGTTTTAGAGCAGAGCCACACCGTACATTTAAAGGACATTCAACACACATTAAAAGCACATGGCTTCCCCCAAAGAATCATGGGAACTGTACTTTGTTAAGGGATCTAGGAATTGTAGGAGAAAACTGCAGTTTCACAGATTATGGACGGAGGCGCCATATCCTTTGAATGTGCTTTGAGTGTGATGTGCACATCTGCCATTAGTGCATCTTGAATCATTTTTAATTTATCAGCGCTCTGTTTTGTAATCCCTTTGAAGCTGCTACGCACAACTGTCTGTGATTGCCGTAGCATACAGTACTGTGATAGCATTGTGCACAAGCACTTACCGTGGTAAGCAACACAATTTTACCAGGAGCAATATTATGCCACACCCTTATTGCTGAAAATCCTTTGCTGTGTCTGATTTGGAGGCACATGCGTGGTGCTGGCAGCAGGCCATACGACACCCCTGGTTTAGCAGCAATGGCAGGAATATTGGAAAATCTGCCAAGTGTGTAAGATCTCACACGGCACTGGGTGAGATCTCGCCCCAAATCAGCACAATGTTGCCTGAAATGGCCTCTGATAGTGGTGGTACTTCTCCACCAGCAGCAGATTTGGCAGGGTGCGTGGCAGTGACAGAGCGGGCAGTCCACGCAAGAGGCAGCAGCAAGTATAGTGGTGGTGGCGGCAGCGACAGCAGGACAAGGCGAAATGGGATAGGGCTCCCCTATCTGGTGTAAGACAATAGTTTTAGGTATTCTCTCCACGGTCAGGCACTCTGAGCTAGAAAGAGCTAAGATGATCTTAGAAAGTGCCAGGCAGAGTTCTGGGTTCTCTGTGCAATTATAAAATTCTTCACTGGGTCAAAGGAAGATGCATGCCATTAAATATATTCTAACAGAAAGGATGAGTGAAGAAATTATTGACAGCAGGGGGTGTTACAGAGAGTGGCAGGTGGGAAGTTCAGCTGAGAAGAGACGTGTCAAGAGAGTTAGAGAGAAATAAGTGACTGAGTTGAGGGAGAGTGAAAATAGAGGCAAAATGCTTTGGAAACTATTCGTTATAATTTATTAAGTGTCTCCTTGTTCTATACTCGCTGCCTTGCGGGAGGCTAAGAAGTAAGCTCTGCACAAATCTAGAGTGGAGTCCCTAAGGCAACCTTCCGACAACTCCTGCAGCCAAGCTGGTGCCAAACGTATCGCTCTGCTTTCCTTTGCACCATATCAGTGAGGCCGGGGGGGGGGGGGTCTTGTTGTCTGAGCAGCCCAGGACCTCCATACACATTGCCCAGGCTTGCACTTCAGAGAGGTCACTTTGGTGCTGCAAAAACAACATAGGAGGCCGCAGTTATGAGTTACCAGTCTCTGCAGCCACAGCAGGTGCTGTGATTCTCCTGGGATTTGAATTCAGCCCCCAGAGGCTCACTCCATTGTCTCTCAAGACAGATGGATGCCGACAATGACTTGTTCTTGCTGTTATTTTTCAGATCTCTATACCCCCCGCCCCCCCCCCACTTTTAAATCCATTTATGATATATGGGGTTCTAGGTCAGCAGATCTCACCCACTGACCTCCTTTTGAATTAGCCAGGTAAATAAATACAAGGTGTGCCTTACTACTGTCTGCAAATCAGTAGCGGGTTATTTTGGGGAGTGTTAAGGGAAAGTTTGATTGGACCAACCAGGTGATCTCCAGGACATTTCAAGAATTGTACAGATACACTTATTATAATCCTTTGGTCTCAATGTATTTTTTTAAAGCATTTTGCATTTTCTGCATTCTCCCTATGCTCAGTAAGTTCAGCTTGGTTATAGCCAAGGGGTGGGGATTTTTTTTTTTTTAAGTAGGTAGGCAGGATTATTTTGATTTAATGATTCCTTTAATTCAATTGTTTTTGCAGACAATAAACAGGACTGAAAAATGTCGGTCTGAAAAGTTTGCCTTGAATGGAGAAACTTCACCGAACAAGAAGTTGGCATCCAGTTTGCACAGGCATCAACAGAGTTTTCTTTTAATTTTCTACCTTACCCAACGAAAACAAAACAGTGTTTCTATGTGCTGTGCAGATTGTTCAGTCATGTAGTCTGATAGTTTTATTTTTGCTATTTTTTTATTAAAGAAAAAAAAAACCCACGGCAAAACACTGGGTTGGTCTTTTATCTGGATGAACATTTGAAATTCAGAATTTACTTGGAAGTGTAGATAGATTTGTTTTTGTTTTCCAAAAACACACAAAAACAGAGAACCGATGATGTCAAGAGGGAGCGAGCTGAGATGAAAACTAATGGTCTTCCTCAAGAATCCAGCTACTCTTTCCCCTTTCTCCGTGAAATCCAGTGTGTCTTTTATTTTGGGTTCATTTTTCTTTCTTTGTTTTTTTTTAGAAATGTTTAGGTAAGGTTTATCTTGAATCTTAATTGCCTTAATTTTAAGGACGTCAAAGGCTCTCAAGGCAAGCTGTCAACGTCTTGGTAGAAGAAAGGAAAATGGATTCAAACGTCCACGGCATCAACTGGTGAAGTTCAACAGACTGAATTTTTAGGATGAACAAAATATATATATAAAAGCTGTACAGTTTAGCAGAAAACGATCTTTTTCTTCTTTCGAAGAAAACTTGTTGATAAAGGAACTGTGGAGACTTCGAGAATTGAAAAACATGCAGACTTTTATGAACTTTCTTAGTGTTGACAGAGAAGAATCTAGAAAGCTAAAGTGTTTTACAATAAAATTATTGAACTATTGGGGGGGGAATCAACTTGCATTTTAAGGAATGCAGGTTTTTTTCTTGCAGAATGGAGATTTTTTTTTAATTTACAAAGTGTGATCGCTGGCAAAAGCATTAGTGCTTTTTATCTGCAGTCTTTTTTATGAGCTTTAAAAAGTTTTTAGTCTGCTTAGCTTGTCACATTGCAAACACCTAGCTTAAAAGCATTGGGTGGGGGGGGGACTTAAGTAGATAGGAGCTTATGGTCAAAAAAGTGCAAAAAAAAAAGCAATAGCTAGAAGAAATTGTTGACAATTTCTGTAGTCTTTCCTAGTTGTGATCAAATGCAGCCTATGGATGGCCTATTTTATACCAAAGATGAAATGACAACCTACCGCAGTCCAGAAGATAGAGTCGTTCCCCCCTCCCCCTTATTTCTTCATTTTTTAAAAAAAAAAAATCTTTATTTGACCTACATGGCCGGACCAGTTTCTTAACTTTGTGTTTGTTTAAACTACCTTCCACTGGTGTTGTACATTCTATATGCTTAGGCTTCTAATGGAAAGTTCTGAGTAGTTGGTACTTTGCAATGCTTAGCGGAATTTCACAGCATGAGAAAGTCGCCAGCTGTTCTTACCCAGGTGCATTTAAACTTTGCTGAGCTTTTCCATTGCGTTGTCCGATTTCTTTTGTACTGAACCTACGGTCTTCCTTCTTCTCAGCATCTCACAGGTTCGTTTCCTCCTCCTCTTCATCCTCCCTGAGTCATCTTCCAGTGCTCAGAACCAGCCATCTCCATTTTGCATTTTGGTGGTCTGTTCAAGTCACTTAGAAGATGATTCTAAAAAGTAGACGATTGGTGTTTTCGTCTTAACTCTCCCCTGCAAGAAGAAAGATTAAAATGGTTAGTTCTCTCATGCTAGCATGAAGCTAACAACCACTTTGTACTAACTGGCTTTCTGTTGTCTTAATATGTTTGCTGACAATCATTAATTAGTTTGATTAGGCAAAAGACAATAGCAAGTACGTTGAATTGGCAAAGGAACCCTATTTTTAAATGATAAAAGAGTTTATGGAGTCTATATATTGGAGGGCCTAAGAGAATTATCCTTCCCCCACCCAAAAAAGGGAAGGGTGTCATGCAGTGAGAATTTTAAGACTGGCAGTGAAGAAGGCGCCTCCAAATTTTACCAGTTCCCTTATAAGTGTATGTGGAAAGTTTTAAAAGTATGCATTCCATTCACTTCCAACTTCCGTGTTCTCTAGTAAGTTTCAACAAGCGGCACAATCCACTGGGAATCTCTGCTGTGTAAACACGGTTTAAAAACGAAGGGGAGTTAAGCATAACATAAGCCTGAGCATTCCCATAGAGATTGGACAGGTTCCTGGAGATTACTGCTCCAATATTGCCACCACTCTTGATGAATGAGGCACCAAAGTAGAAGATTTCTGTTCTCTGTAGCAGGCAAAAAGATCTAGCGAAGGAAGCACTTAAACAAAGCCCAAATGATTGAAATGGCCTCCAGTGGCAGCAGCGGTGGGGTGGCTGTTAAATGATGATGAGTTCACCGCAATGACAGTGGTGTCTTCAAAACAGGGTAACCATACTGAAAAGTGACAATAATATTATATATATATATATATATATGTTTTTGGTGTCTTCGGGTGTCTTCCCGTGTAAGAGTTGGGGTGTCTAGGCGACGTTTCGACGAGGTCTCACTCGTCATCTTCAGGCTGGTGCTTTCGGCTTCTTGTTACTAGAACCCGAAAGAAGCCGAAAGCACCAGCCTGAAGATGACGAGTGAGACCTCGTCGAAACGTCGCCTAGACACCCCAACTCTTACACGGGAAGACACCCGAAGACACCAAAACCTACATTCCTGTACCCGTGAAAATCTACGAAAGCATATATATATATATATATATATATATATATATATATATATATATATGCTAAAACAGGTTTCCTTTGAATTGACCAGGTTCAATGGCCCCAGTTGTGATGTTAAGGATGCAACCTATGAAACACACAAGCCTCAGAGATAGGATAGGAAGTTTGTGGGAGGAATGTCCACGGAGTACATGGTTACTTTAAATGACTTTTTAAAGAATCAAGTATTTTTTTAAGAATGCTAAAAAGTGTTTCCTTATTTTTAATGTAAGTATCTCTTGTTTGGTGGGGATGGGATTGGGTTACCCAAACAAATGGCTGCTAAATATGCAACGTTAAATATGAAAAACGTAAAAATTAAAAACAGTGAAACCATCTAGCCAACCATTATAGACAAGGGGGCCTGGCTATGTGAGATTCTAAAAGTACATGTAGTTTTCCAGATACTACATATGGACTATTCTGACTCAAAGGACCACAGCGCTGGGGTCATGGGAAGAGTTTCCATGTTATGTAAAGATCTCTAGCTTCTTCCTTTCTTTCACGTGCTTTGCCACTGCTGTTTACTTTCTGTGATCATCACTTGATTATTTTCTCTTTTTTCCCTTTGGAAAGCGTGTGCCTGTTGGATGGGACATGGGAAAAATAATCAAGCCAGCCTTATTTTTCTTCCTTTTAATGCTGTATCTTTTTTTCCTGTATGTATAAAATAGAGATTATTCTTCTGTGGCACAATTTTGTTGAATATGAAAGAATCACGCGTTATTGTTTTGTTCTTTTTTTAAAAAAAAAAATTGTTCCTGTACAAATTCTAGTTTGGTGCAAAGAAAAGTCTCATTGCTGTTGACAGTGAGGCTGCAAGGTAGCTACCGTGTGGCTGATGGGATATGCTGAAGTACCTTCCCGATTCTTCTGTTCAGAAATCTGTTGCTTTATTTATACATTCTCATTTTGTTTGACTTGGTTCAGCAAATACGGTTAAATCACGGAAGATTAAGTTGCCAGTGGGGCGGCGGCAGCAGCAAATAGTCCATATCATCACTTCAGGTGTTTTTTAAAAAGCTGTTTCGATTGTTTAATTTCCTTTAGACATCCTACTTCTTTGTTGTTTGGCAAAAGAAAAGAAAGAACTATCCGTTCCTATAAATCACCTGACATTGATAGATCCACTTTGATAAACTGATCAGCTAACAGCCTGGAAGTAAATCCATAATATGTTCGGGGCTGCACTGGCACAAATAGCCTCTGAACACCCCCCTCAAAAAGAAACCCCCAAGGGTGAGCCTTGATTCTAAATTTAGTTTTATTAACAATTTGATTTGCTTCACATTTATGAGTCTTCCTGCTTGGTCCAGGGGTGGGTTCAATATCTTTGTCCAGTTGCTGCAAGATGGTAGGAACTTAATATTTTGACCTTGTGCAGACCCGACTGCGCAAAATAATATAAATGGCAAGTTGGAAAACAAGATTCTTCTTCCTCTAGTGAACATTTCCATGCATAGTCTTTATCCAACTCCAACCTAAGATTTAAATGATCCAGAATTTCCTTTTTTAAAAAAATATTGTTATTGCTCCCCCCCCCTCCCTGAAGTTAACCAACCTCTCCCTTGGTAACTAAAATAAAATCCAGAATTTCCATGGACGACGAGATGGTGCTTGAATATTTACATTTTGGCCTAGATAGGTCCAAGTTCAAAAATCCTTAGAATTACGTTATCTGCTTTGCACAACCACAGAAGTTTTATTTCCCCCCAAAACTAGGTTCCAGATTTCAAAGCCGTTTTCAGTACAACATGGTGTGGCTGCTGTTAGAAGAGATCTGAGTCTTGCTGGACATGTAAGCTGTCTGATGCCCCTCAAAGGTTCTTGCAAGTTTGCAACCTCAATATACATAGACTTTGCATTTCAGAATGTCCGCAAGGTCTACCCAGACAGTAATGATTTTTATGTGCTCAGTGTTAAAGTTCTTTGTGAGTATCAGTGACTGTTTCTTGCAGGGATATCTAACCCTTTGATATCCTATAGCGAGAAGAAATTGCGAAACATTCGCTATTGATTAAATTATTGCACTGAGCATTCTTTTACTGCTACAGAATATTGGCAATGTTTACGTAAGGACTCTTGATTTCTCAGAATGAGAGTTGAAGTGAAGGGATGGAGCTGAAACCCGCTTATCTATACTTTGCTCCAGTAATAGGGATGCGGGTGGCACTGTGGTCTAAACCACTGAGCCTCTTGGGCTTGCCGATCAGAAGGTTGGTGGTTTGAATCCCTGTGATGGAGTGAGCTCCCGTTACTCTGTCCCAGCTCCTGCCAACCTAGCAGTTTGAAAGCACGCCCAAAAAAGGGCAAGTAGATAAATAGGTACTGCTCCGGCGGGAAGGTAAATGGCATTTCCATGCGCTCTGGCATTCATCACGGTCCTCTGTGCATCAGTAGCGGTTTAGCCATGCTGGCCACATGACCTGGAAAGCTGTCTGTGGACAAACACCGGCTCCCTTGGCCCAGAAGTGAAATGAGTGCCGCAACCCCATAGTCGCTTTTGACGGGACTTAACCGTCCAGGGGTCCTTTACCTTTACCTTTTTACCTTGCTCCAGTAATGTATTTTGAAGGAAAACAAGTTTCTTTGCAGATCCCTTCTTTGAGCACACACCATCACTTGCATTGTCACCTGCACAGACGGGCACTTACACAGACACATGGAAGTCCCCATAACTTCATCTTCTTCCTGATCTAATAATCCTGCACCTTAAAGATATAGATTAGGTCACCAATCAAAAGCAATGCAGAGGGAGCCGCTCAAATGCCAATATCAGCATCAGCTGGGTGGATGATGGGATGCTGGCATGCAAACAACTCGATTAGGGTTATCCAGTTGTGATTCCATCTTCCACATGTTGCCAAGGCAACACGGAATTGCTGAGAAGCAGTTTTTGGATGACTAGCCACACAACTGTGACGACATCTGAACTGGGCCTTAAAAGATAGACTTCGATCTTGATGTTATCTTGCAACAAATTGTTTGAAGGGTTCTATGGCTTTTTCAGCAGTTCCAGATCTCCGCTCAGCAAAAGTATTTTGATCTGAGCTGATTTCCTGCCAATTCATTTGAATCCAAGTATTTGATTATGGTGATTAGTTACGGAGCCAAGGGTAAGATTTTAAAATGCTGGAAAAGAGACTTTTAAAAATGACGCAGTTGTCTTATAAGATTCTATTTTTTGAAGGCCCCCTGGTAGCATCCAAGGATTTTGGATTCCTCTGTCAGTGAACCCTGAAAGTGTTCCTGGTTGTGGGTTCATAGCTGCATGGCTTGCCAAGAAGCTTAAAGTGTCTCACTGCAGTAGTTCAAAGCAGAACTTTAGAGATATTTTGAAGTAATTCCATTGTGTTCTGCAATATTGGTGTTCACATCTGAGGAAGAAAAGTGGTGAACAGGCAAACAAGGGATTTTGCAGTGAGCCTAAGCATTAGAAATGCATTTTACGTTATCAAAAATAAGAAGGAAGGATAATATTTATGTATGTGTGGCGACCAAACTCAGCAGATTTGAGAATGCCTGCAGTGTAATAAAAGTTTATTTTTAATATGTCACAGTATTTTGATCTAAATTATGTTGTCTATGGTATTAAAGAAATGATGTGAAATATGTAGAAAGTTGCCTTGGTTCATGATTTTAAGCCTGAAGGTGGCTTATCAGCCACCATCCCTATCATTTTAATGCTGAGACTGACATGAGTGAAACAGGTTTAAGTATAGTCTCCGGGACTATTACCTGTATAGTAAAAGTCATGTGAAAAGTGTGATTATGGGCTTAACATAATGAATCAATCCACATGGTGATGAGACCAAATATGGAATTTGAAGATAGTTGTGTTTGAGTCATACATGGCCAACATTTCATTTCAAGGCTTTATTTAACATGAAATTGGTTCTGATGTACAAAGGTATAAAGGATTTTCAAGTCCTCAGCGTTAGACCAAGGATATTCTAGCGGTGTGATGACATTGCAAAGGGGAAAAAAGCACGCTGCATGTTTCAGAGAACCTCTCCTTTTTTAAAAAAAAACAACGCTATCTTGTTCCTCTACAGCGGTGGGTGAGTTACTTCATTTTGAATAAAGCATAAACATAATCATGCATGTAAGCACCCATGTGCGTACTTGGCAAGGAAGGTCAGTGACGGATCCGATCTTTCTAGTCCTTGTTGAGCAGTTTCAGGAATCATGAAACATCAGAAGAAAGGTTATTTCTCTTAGGAGGAGAAAAAAACCCTTCTTCTACTGTCATATCACCTAAAGTGGATTCCAGTCTCAAATTCCTCTTCATACCTCAGACTACAGAAAAGAAACAGTATTTTCACTTTTACTGACATGTTCTTTGTTTAAAAAAAATAAAATAAATGGAAATGTTTGACAAATGCTGTAAAGTGAATGTCGGGTTTGCTTCTGTGGGGATTAAAATTCTTGTGTTTACATAAATGGGTTTATATTTTGACAGCTATTACACTTGAGGTTCTTCCATCCTAATAACTATTTGTTAGGAGCTGTGAATGATCTGCTATTAGTCCCGAATTATTACTACATTCTGATGCTGAAAGATTTTTTTACTGAAAACAAAATCTGGGGGAGGGAAGGGTTTTGTTCTAGATTATAATTGTGTTTTCTAACTTGATTTTGTTTTTGTTTGTTTTTTTACTTTGGAAAGAAGTTTTGTGCATCTAAAATGTTTGGGTCAATAGGTTTTTAAAAGCTGAAAAATTGCATGGGCCAGTTCAGCAGACTTGGTTGAACTGGTTGAAACATGTAGGTTGACTGTTCATGCTGTGCCTTTGCAGTTGGGGAAATAGAAATTTTAGTGCTTCACTGTGAAGTTATAAAGTATATGAGGTGCTGCCCTTAGATGTTTTTACATCTGAAAAGTCAAAATGATATCCTAATTGATATCCTAATTGATACCCTGGTTGAATATTGAAATGAAGGGAGAGGTATGCCACACTGATTGTATCTCCTTGTGGCAAGCAAATCAAATGTCCCAATCACAAGCAGAAAGCCAATTAATACAAGCTGAAATAAAAAAATATCACCATGTGTTGGGTGGTTGTATCCAACCTTCATTCATCCCTAACCTGGCCAACAATCTTTACAAGAAGCACTCAGGTGAATATTTGGACAAAGACACATCATGGGCCTAGTCTATCTACAGTGCAAAAAATAATAATAATGTTTTGTTCATTGGTCTTACAAAAACACAATGCTACTAATTGGAGATTGCAAATTTAAGATTGGCAGAACTAGGCTGGCCTAAATGGTCATTCTAGAACAAGCTCTTCTTCCCCTCATTGATATACACCTCAAGGAAGTAAGTTTCTTGTAATAAAACCGGAAGTGTCAATATTTCATACAGCAAACTTTAAACTGTTCCCCGCCCCCCCCCTCTGTTTCAAATGAAAAGGCTCCCGTCTGGTTAAAATGAAATCGAATCAAGGAACCAGGGCTGTGAAACAAGATTAAATTCCTACCCAGTAAATGGAAAACACCCTTTGCAGGCCTCCCAGTTCCCAAAGCGCAGCCCAAAAGAACTCTGAAAGGAATTAAAATAACGATTCTGACTTGTAAGGGCATCTTTGTGCTAATGTTTCAAAATGTCATGAAAAGTTCTGTATTGCTGAGGGGAGGGTTTCCCCCTCATTCTCTTTTTTTTATTTCTGTTTGTACCACAATCCTAATAGCTGCCATTTTCCCAATCCTGGGGCTTTCTGTAGATCAGTGGATGTTAGATTTAAACCTCTCTTTTCTTTGATGAAGCTTTCAATAAAAAAAAACAAAACTAAAGAAAAGAACAGAGTCTTGTGTTTTCTTGAGGCTGGCGTGGATCAAACTAAAGGATGGCCCAGTGTCCAGCACAAACGGGTCAGAGTGAGACCTCTGAAATCCTCCTGAGAAATGAAGACCATCTGGACTGAGATAATCTCAGTGTTTGCAAGGAAGAAAGTGTATTCTGTGGATAATTACGCTATTATAACATAGCTCAAAAGGCCCTGAAATACACAGAAATTATTATAATCTGGGGGTAATTTTGACAGAGGAACTGCAAGCTCCAGCTGAATTGAAGAACAATCTTCTATCTGGTGCAGACTTCCCTAAAAGGCTCTGTTTCTGACTAGAGCACCACAGAGACCTCCAGGGACAGACTTCCCTCTTAGTCAGTGAAGAGGGAGGTCCACAGCACCCAGTCACCCTCCTAGCAGGCACAGAACTGCTCTTTTAATTGGCAGACTAATCAATCAAAGTTATGGTTATGTCAAGTTTGTTTGGAAGTAAATCCCACTAGGTTCAGTGGGACGCTTCCAAGTAAATCAGTAAAGGAAAGCAACCTAAGTCACACTAAAATTTGCCCAGGCTCTACAATTATTCCGTGGACTAAAACTTAAGTTGGCTATGCAGATTCTCCCATCTTTTTGTGCATTCGTGGTTTGCGAAAGTTGTCGTTCACCCCATTTGAAAGTTCAGCATTTATCCTTTTGCTGGAGCTAGGGCAAGTCATAGACATCTTCCCTCTTTATATTTATGCGTTTACTTTTTTGTCCCTCGGTCTACCCCAAGGACACGCTTTTTCATTTATACTTAACCACAGGCAATGGGGGGACGGACGCAAGGCAAACATGAGCAGAGACGTGGATGTCACACTTACCTTTGAAGAGCAGGCTGCATTCCAGAGGTTTCTCAACACACACACACACACCTCCACCCTTCGTCCGAGGAAGCAAGAGGCATTCATTACGTCAGTTCAAGGATGATCTTCAGCCAGTCAAAACGATTCCAGGATGATGAGGGGCTGTGGCCTGGGACTCAGCTACACAGCTGCAAATTAAACATTTAAAATGTGTTGTAAGTGCAATATACAAATGTGACACTAGATGGTGAAAGTGAGCTATGCAAATTTCAATGTATTTTTACAAAACGTTTTAAAATAGAGCATTTTCACATTTTCATTATTTTTTTTAATGTGTGTATAGATTCCACCCTGGTGTAATCTTGAAGGCTAGACGGAAAGAGGCACTTAGCTTGAGGTTCCTCAACGCAGCTCTATATCACCCCATTATTCCTTTCTTAATGTAAACAGAAGATTTAGAATCGTAGAATTGTAGAGTTGGAAGTTGGACCCCCTGCTATCAGTGGCGCGCAGTTAAATTTTTCAAAGGGGAACAGTTAGGGACAGAGGCTCTAGCTTGCAAGGGGCGTTGGGGGGGGTCAATGTTATGAGTGTGACATTTGACATTGCGCATGTGAGCATTGCGCCTCCCACCCTAAGCCAGGCAGAAGCTTCCCAGGCTTTGCGAAGGAGGTGCCAGGGCTCCGACAGGATGCTGAAGCCCTCCTGCCACCTTCCAAAAGCCAGGTGGGCTTTGGGAAGATGGCAGGATGGATCTTGGACCCATCAGAGCCTCGCACCTTCCTCCCTAAGCCGGGCAGAAGCTTTCTGGGCTTTGAGAAGGAAGCCCCAGGGGAACATTAAGGGGACCAGCCTAGTCCCCTTAATCCAATGACCACACGCCACTGCCTATAATGTTTAGGGAAGCTTTTAATGTTTAATAGGTTAATAGGTTATTGTATTTTAGTGCTTTGTTGGAAGCCGCCCTGAGTGGATGGGGAAACCCAGCCAGATGGGCGGGGTATAAATAATAAATTATTATTATTATTATTATTATTATTATTATTATTATTATTATTATTATTTTATGCAGGAATCTTTTTGCCCAATGTGGGTTCAAGCTCATGACTCTGAGATTAAGAGTCTCGCGCTCTAGTGACAATAAAACAGATTGTGTATACCATTACACACAAACCCAAGCGAAACAACATTGCTTTTTTTTCTAAGGGGTACTAAAGAGTACGCAGTACTGACACCTTTTCCCCCCAGAAGAAAAGAACTCAGTAACAGTGAAAATCGATTTCCTGCTGTGCTACTTTGACATGAACTCCATAAAAAACAGCCTGATTCTTTTCCAAACGTATCTTCATTATGTACTTCTTGTTTCACTCCTTATGCCAACGCTAGCTTGCTTAAGGGAGTGGTATCTCACTTTTTTACATAGCATTTTCTCTATTTCCCCCTCTTCATAGCTATTTGGTAATTAAAACAAAAATGTAGATAACTCTCCAAGTGGAAGGAATATGCTGCTTTGGACAATAAGACAAAAACAAAGTTGGACTTCTGCTTTCCTTCCCAGTAACGAGAATTCCCGCCAGCACACAAACTTATTCCTAACTAGCTCTCTTAGCTGTTTGACCTTTCATTTGAAGTGCCCGTTCTCCAGATACCCACAAGGAGCGACCACCTCCTCTTTCCTTTCAATATAGTTTCTTTTCCTCAACTTAAAATTGTCTGTTCTTATGCTGTGCTTATGCTGCATACACACCCGTTAAGTGCTTTGATTTATTTTTATATACATTAAGCGGTTATACTGTTTCTGGGGATGCTTGAGCCATAGTGTTTGTCTTTTTAGAGTTATGGATATGGACGGGAACTGAAATTTAGCTGGGCCTCAAGGGAGCTGCAGGCAAATGTTACAGCACTGTCTTGGGTTTTTAGCTACAGGCGCGAAAGTTTCCTCTGTCAGAGTCACATGGCTACATGCAAGTGGGGATCTGGTTTAATATGAATTTTGCATGCTTATAAAGCCCACCAGCATTCTGAACAAGTGACCCCCTAACTCCCTGCTTCTACCCACTCATGTTAGCAAGGACAGGGCTGAGCGATATTTGGTTTTCAACATTGTGATATAATATCACCCATTAAATATTGTGATATACCGATATATCACAATGCCTAAAATAAGGATGGAGCTACAGTGGTGCCCCGCAAGACAAATGCCTCGCAAGACGAAAAACTCGCTAGACGAAAGGGTTTTGCGGTTTTTGAGCTGCTTTGCAAGACGAATTTCCCTATGGGCTTGCTTCGCAAGACGAAAACATCTTGCAAGTTTGTTTCCTTTTTCTTAACACCGTTAATACAGTTGCGACTTGACTTCGAGGAGCAACTCATAGAACGCGGTGTGGTAGCCTTTTTTGAGGTTTTTGGTGATTCTTGAAGCTTTTCCAAAACTTTTCCGACACCGTGCTTCGCAAGACGAAAAATTCGCTAGACGAAAAAAACTCGCGGAACGAATTAATTTCATCTTGCAAGGCACCACTGTATGTAGATGCATTGGCTGGCTTCACAGTTATCCTCACATCATCTTTTTAGCATAGCACACACACACACACACACACACACACACGAGCTGGGCAATGTTCTGATACGTTGTCAAAAATCAGTTTGATTTCATAATATTCAACATGACAATATATCGCGAATCATGATGTGTGTGTGAGTGTGTGTGCTATGTAAAAAATTGTAATGTGTGTGTGGGGGGGTGAAGCCAATCATTGCTTCTCTCCTGATTCCTTCCATCCCTGTTGCTCTGTATCGTAAAATAACAGTTGTAACAACATGTTAAAGGTAAGTAAATTTTTTTTTTCAGTTTTAGGCCCCTAAGTAGCAGTTGCCAGGACATTATCCCATTAGCCTCTACATAGTAACAACCTTATTTCAGACATCACAATGTTTAGTTGGTAATATATATATCACAATGTTGAAAGCCAGACATCACTCAACCCTAACACACATCATGATTTGCAATATATTGCCAGGTCAAAAATTATGAAAGCAATATGGACTTCAAACCAGTTTTGGACAATATACTGCCCAGCCCGACCCTCTTCTGCCCTCCCTGACACCTGGGAAGCTTCCTCAGTAGAATTCTAACTTCCAAGGACCAAGGAGGGAGAAGGAGGATGTCTTCTGCGTCCCTCCTTCCAGCTATCTCCATTTCTGCTGAAGCAGTGGCACTGCAGCCAGGTCAGAGGGAGAACTCATGAGGCATTGCAGAAGATCCAAACTCTCTCTTGCTCCCCATGATATGTCATCTGAAGCACAGCGGAGTCTAATTTGGGTTCAAGATTAACCAAGCCCAAGTCCAAATCCAATCCAGGAAGGGGGAAGGTTTTGCCCAGCACTACAACATATTATTAAGGGGTGTGTCACAGAATCAGGACCTTGGATCCTTATCTGAGACACTGGATTTCCTGAATACATCTGGCAAAGAGATTAAAATGCTGAGAGCTTAACCTTTCTCTAACAGAGTCATATGGGGGACCTTTGGCTTCCCAGATGTTGCTAGACTACAGCTCGCTCTATCCCTGCCCATTGGCCATTCTTGCTGGGGCCGATGGGAGGTTCACGAACATCTGGAAAGCCAAAGGCTGCCCACAGCTGATGGAGAACTTGCTGCGACCATCAGCCTTGCGATATCACTTGATTATAAACGGTGCAGCAAGGTCACCGTTCTTCCCCTCTTCCAAGGCTTCCAATACCATTGAACAATATCCGTGATGGGTAGAAATTTGTCAGTCTAGCTCCACCCAATCGCAGCATCTTCGAAACTCTCTGCTAGTATGGGCAAGCCCTGCAAGGTCGAGAGAACAAAGGACTATTCTGTGATTCTTTCCATGACACTAGACCCTTTTGACTGAATTGCTGGAAGTGCCCAATGCAGGTCCAGAAATGCTTTGCTAGATATTTAGGGATTTGAACCACTAGCTAGCCAAATAGTTATTTTTGGATAATATTTAATGAAATGTGTTTGTTAGTGTAGAGTGCCTTTGTGAAATGATCGTCTAGGGAGTTATAGCAGATTGCAACACAGCCTTATCTTTTAGCCTTGCTCTGCCAGAAATCACAGAATGAGCTAGCCAGCTTCCCTAAGGTACTTTCTGGATCCCAGGAGTTAAGGGCTACATCCAAAACAATACTATCATTTGGAAGCCTGTACATATTATATAACTACAGCAGTGATCGGTTTCTCAGTCCCATATCTGGTCTCATGAAATGCTTCATCTGCATGTTACATATTGGCACTTTTGCAGTTTTATAATATGTTTGTAAATTTGGAGAAGTGTGAAATTATGTTCCAATTTACACATCTGCCTAGAGGAGATGTGAATTGGGTTGGGTCACCCTGGAATTTACGTAAATCTAATTTCTCGTGCATCCTTTCTTCATGCCCTGCACATGGACTTTGGGGAAGTGTTTTGGTCACTGCTGTGAAGAACAGGATTCTGAAGTAAATGAACCTTTGTTAAAATCCAGCAGGAAGTCTCTTGTTCTCTGGAAGTTTATAGATGTTGGTTTGTTGTTGTTTTTTAAACTATTTTTTCTTAAAGTGATCCTTTCAACTGAATTTGCTGAATTTAGAATACCACACCAGATGGCTCAGTCTGTAGAGCTCTTAATCTGTGGGCTGTGTATTCTAACCCCACATTGGGCAGAAGATTCCCACATTGCAGATCACCCTCACGGTCCCTTCCAACCCTACTATTCTGTGATTATTGTTTGCTTTGTAACAATAGCTCATATAACCCTTAAAGCAATTCCTTATCTGCCATTTTCTGCTCAGAGACATCTGTACTGTCTCCTAGCCCATTTCCCTCCTCTCAAGCGAAGATGAATCATTTGAGCAGCAAGTGGTGCCACAAGTACTTAGAAGAATAATGCCAATCACAGATGCCGTTAACATTATGTCTGATTAGTATTTGAGAGAGCAGCAGTTGAGCTGAGGAACAGCACATTCCAGACAGCTCTGCCAGGTACCAATCTAGGAACTGCTGTCAGTAGATTCTTAAAACTGGTTTTCCATGGCAAGGTGAGCTTTGATAGCTAGGATGAAGGAGACCCTGATTTCTACAGAGAATTCAATACGGTTTTAGATGTGAAATAACATGGATATTACCCTACTCCAATTAGTAAATGGCCTCGGCCCAGTACACCTGAAGGAGCGACTCCACCCCCATCGTTCAGCCCGGACACTGAGGTCCAGCTCCGAGAGCCTTCTAGCAGTTCCCTCATTGCGAGAAGTGAGGTTACAGGGAACCAGGCAGAGGGCCTTCTCGGCAGAGGCGCCCGGCCTGTGGAATGCCCTCCTATCAGATGTCAAGGAAATAAACAACTATTTGACTTTTAGAAGACATCTGAAGGCAACCCTGTTTAGGGAAGTTTTTAATGTCTGATGTTTTATCATGTTTTTAATATTCTGTTGGGAGCCACCCAGATGGGTGAGGTATAAATAATAATATGTTATTGTTGTTGTTGCTTGTGGTTGTAATGAGCCCTAAAAAATATTTATGCCTTTATTTATTTAAAATATTGTTAACTGTCCTTCATCAGAAGATGACAAGTAATGAATTATTTATTTATTTATTTATTTATGTTGTTGTTGTTGTTGTTGTTGTTGTTGTTGTTGTTGTTATAGACCACGCTCCATCAGGGCAGTTCATAACATAATAATACAAGACCAACCCCCCCCAAATACATAATAAAAACACGAACAAAACAAAACAAAAACCCTCCCCACCCCCTCCCACAACACATTTAAAAGGGCATCAAATGTAATCAGTGAAAGGCCTAAAGTTCAAATAACACGGTTCACACAACAGACCAAAAAATGTAAACAACAACAACAGGCAAATAATGTGAATTTGAAGGATGTCCTTAAAATTACCCCCATTCTGAACGGGTACAGTTTCTAGACCGTGTCAACTTTGGAGTCAAGCTACAAATTTATCTAGCCGATGTCATTACCACAGCTTGGTAAAGTACAGAACTATTTCCCTTGCACCATAACAGTGACAACAACCCACAGACACTCCGGACGGTACGTATTTAAAGACGCTTTTGGCCTAGGAAGCTGCATGGTGGCGATAAATCTGCATAAATCACATCTGTATATTTTAATCTGTCCTGTTAAGTGTCGTTGGAACTTTGATCCCATCCACATTGTACATTTAAAGCAGTATCATCCCATTTTAAACAATCATGGCACACACACACACACCCCAATAATCCTGTGAATTGTAGTTTGTTACAGGGGTTGTTCCCAGTGTGGTTTAGCAACCAATCCCTTTTCCCAGGAAACTCTGGTGAATGTATCTCTGTGAGAGGAATAGTGCCTCCCCCCAATAAAAAAGTACAAGGACCCCTAAACGGTTAAGTCATTCGAATTCGACTCTGGGGTTACGGTGCTCATCTCGCCTTTCAGGCCGAGGGACCCAGCATTTGTCCACAGACAGCTTTCCGGTTCATGTGGCCAGCATGGCTAAACCGCTACTGATGCACAGAGGACCGTGATGAATGCCAGAGCGCATGGAAATGCCATTTACCTTCCCGCCGGAGCAGTACCTATTTATCTACTTCCACTGGCGTGCTTTCAAACTGCTAGGTTGGCAGGAGCTGGGACAGAGCAACGGGAGCTCACTCTGTCACGGGGATTTGAACCGCCGACCTTCTGATCAGCAAGCTCAAGAGGCCCAGTGGTTTAGAACATAACGCCACCCATGTTCCCTAGTTGGGACCTAACAAGGACCAGCGCCTGTAAAAAAACTACACTTCCCAGGATTCCTTGGGGTTCTATGGCTGTTTAAAGTGGTATGATACTGAGCTGAATCTTGAATGGCCATGCATTTAGTGCCTATGAGCAGTGGATGGAGGGGGCAGCTGGACTGGGATCCCTTCTACAAAGTGTGTGGGGGGGTCCCCCTCACAATGTAAGCCTGTTAGCTCTGATTCGTATGTGATGCCCTGGTTTGACAAGCTCCTTCAGTAACAGTTTTTAATAGAAACTGGCATTGGCCAAGACAGCTGGCAGTCCTTTGCCTCTGCAGGACAGCATCTATTCAGTATTTAATTGATGGTTGAGAGTGACAGAATGTGACTCCTTATCATTTATTACTTGTGTTTACCATTCCTCAGCCAGGATGCAAGCTGCGTGGGGTGTCCGTGTTCAGACTGAACTAAATTCCAATGAATTTCAGATGCATTTATGAAGAAGTGTGCCAAGTTGCCTCATTAAATTGCAATTGTGTGTTATGTGTTGTTTATCTGTCACTTTTAAGCACTTTGACCTTCATCTTGTTTCAGTGAATGGCAGCATCCTCAATGCCTATCATGTTTGTGCACAGAGCAGAAATATGCTTTTAATTTCATGAAAAGTGCTATTAAGATTATTTGAATGTATTTGCTGATCAGCTTATTTCTCACTTGAGCATTCTTTCCATGTGAGCACTCCTTCTCTATCCTTTGGATAAGGAATAGAGTTAGGACCAGTTACTAAACTCTGCTATATTTTCTCTGTTGTTTCTAAGTTAGCACATACACAGGAAGTGTTGGCTTCCTTCCAGCAGATGGCAATATTAATCTGTAGACATGCATGTATGCGGTTAAAGCCAGGGCTTTGGGTTCAGTTAGCTCAGCACATATTAAAAGAGTAAGCCACTGGTGTGGCTGATATTCTTGTCCCATTTCTTAAAATCTCCTTTGGGGTGCAACTGGAGCACAGAAGAACAGATCAGCCAGAAATGTCCCTTGTAGACAATGGCTGCATCTTCAGATCTCAAAATGAGATTAGAGGCAACATATTTATCGATTCCAAAGGCAACATCTTTATATTGACCTACGATAATAATGCCATTCACGGTTCAGCTGCAATACCTGTTGCTCGGTATTATCATAGGGAGTTTATCCTGGAACAGAACAGTCCACCATCCATTATAGATGATCAACTCTTTCCTGCTATAGTCGTCCTAGCTACCTTGTCTTTGAAGGTTTGTGAAGTCTCTGTTACAGAGGCGGCGAAATAAGAAGTTGAACGTCAAAGAAAATGGAGTTGCAAAGTGCCCAGTTATATTGAAGGAACCTGGCACACATACATTAGCTAAGAGCAGTGTAAATGGAGTAGTTCTAATTCCTACAGCGGTGCTGAGAGAGACTAGGACAGCCAGCTAATCAAGATGTTCCCTGGTCTTTCCTTCATGTGTTGTTTAGAACAGGAAAAGCGGTTTAGTCCTGCTGGCCACATGACCCTGAAAGCTGCCTGTGGTCAAATGCTGGCTCCCTCAGCCTGAAAACGAGATGAGTGCTGCAACCCCATAGTCACATTTGACTGGACTTAACCATCCAGGGGTCCTTTACCTTTAACCTCCCCCCTCCCACACACTTGAACCATTCAGGCTCTATGAATGCCATGCTCTCCGGCATCACAGATTGACCTTCTAGACCCCCCTGCCTCCAGTTCTCTCTAGATTCTACATCCAACAGTCCAGAGGAAGAGGTCAGCCTAAGGTTACCAGATTTTTTTTCAATGAATTCGAGGACACTTTTTCAACTTCCGACTAAACAGATGGATTTTGTGAGGGGTCTGATTTGTAAATCCGGAGACTGTCCCCGGGAAATGGGGGTGTCTGGTAACGTTAGGTCAATCCAGCTTGATTCCCTTTTGCCACCCACAAGCCTTTCCACAAGGGCCTTAATGCCCATTTAATGTTCCTCCAACGCACTCTTTTTAAATAAATAAATAAATAATGAACCCCAACCTCCTAAACGCATAGGAATTCCAAAAGGTGATTCCAGGTTGTCTCTCCTCAGCAGTCAACAATATTACTTATATCCCTGTTCATCTTCCACTTTCTCCATGCCTTGCATAATTTTATAAACTTTGATCCTGTCACCTCTTGCTTGCCTCTTCTCTAAACTAAAAAGTCCCCAATGTTGCAACCTTTCTTCATAGGAGAGTCTCTCATTCCCCTTGACAATTCTGGACACGCAGATCAAGATATCCCTAGAATGCCGCAGAGAGAAAGACCTGGGAAGTCTTAGGAAAAGAGAGAAGTGATGGATATGTATGATGTGCATATAAAAGCTGGTAAAGGTAAAGGGACCCCTGACCATTAGGTCCAGTTGTGGCCAACTCTGGGGTTGCGGTGCTTATATCACATTATTGGCCGAGGGAGCCGGCGTACAGCTTCTGGGTCATGTGGCCAGCATGACTAAGCCGCTTCTGGCGAACCAGAGCAGCACATGGAAATGCCTTTTACCTTCCTGCTGGAGTGGTACCTATTTATCTACTTGCACTTTGACGTGCTTTCGAACTGCTAGGTCAGCAGGAGCAGGGACCGAGCAACGGGAGCTCACCCCGTCGCAGGGATTCGAACCACCGACCTTTTGATTGGCAAGTCCTAGGCTCTGTGGTTTAACCCACAGCGCCACCCACGTCCGGTATAAAAGCTGTTAAAATAGCATAAATAAAAGTTTAACAAAGAAATATTGGGGGAGCAGGTAAGCCCCTTTCTGCACATAATCAAATCGCAAGACATAGTGCATGCAAAAAAAAATGGAATGGGAATGCCCATCAACTTTGTGGGGCCCTCCCCCCTTAAATGTTTTATTGGGACAATCGGCCCAATAGGAGCTGCTTCCTGTTGCTGCCATCACACACAGAGGTGCCATAGGAGAACCTTTCCATGTGACGGTTTCTTTCAGATATCGTTCTGAGGTTACACACACGCACAATCTCCGTCTACCCAAGCTTGCAATAACAAGGGCGGCAGGGTATCGTTACTATTTACTCCTTCAGGGATCAATGTCATTTCCTTAAAAGCATATAGATACATTTTTAATCATATCATTTTGGGCTTTGCACCCCTGCAAATGAGATGCTTTGCAGCCTTGATTGCTCTCCATTTGTCCTTTTGGGGGGGCCTTAATTTGATGAACTGTAAGTGCACTTGCAAGCCCACTGTGCGCATTCAATAATCTAATGGTGCTTTGAAGTACGTTTGCCTCATTGCTGCTGCACGGAGGCTGATTATTGCAGACATAGTGCATTAAGAAATCACACTCATATGCCTTTATTGGATCATCCTTATTGCTCATAATTCACTTGTAAAAATATTGTTCGCCCCTTATCTCACTTGTAACTTCGCGGGAAGCCACTCTGTTAAATGGAGCTGCTGTTGTGATGCAATTAAACCAGTAGGCTATGCTTTTACATTTCTAGCTTTCCCATCTAGATTTGGGGTTTTTCTTTTGCTTATGCAAAACAACTTTTAAAACTTTAATGCAACTTCTGATGCCATTCCGCCAGCAAAAGGATATGATCCACCAGTGCCTCCTTTACTTAAAGAAGATTTAGGCTGTTTCTATACTCCTTTTTTTTTACTCCTCTTTAGTGCACACTCAGTGCGTTTTCAATGCTAGGTTTTCAATCTGTGTTCACATATACAATCCACCATAGGTATGCTGTAGTTGTTTTAATAAGATATTGCTGTTTGATGTGTTGCTGCTCAAACCACACATGGGGAGGACAGGGATGGACTTTTCTGTGCCCTGAAGTGGCTTGTTGTTGTTTAGTCATGTCTGACTCTTCGTGACCCCATGGACCAGAGCACGCCAAGCACTCCTGTCTTCCACTGCCTCCCGCAATTTGGTCAAACTCATGTTAGTAGCTTTGAAAACACTGTCCAACCATCTCGTCCTCTGTCGTCCCCTTCTCCTTGTGCCCTCCATCTTTCCCAACATCAGGGTCTTTTCCAGGGAGTCTTCTCTTCTCATGAGGTGGCCAAAGTATTGGAGTCTCAGCTTCAGGATCTGTCCTTCCAGTGAGCACTCAGGGCTAATTTCCTTAAGAATGGATAGGTTTGATCTTCTTGCAGTCCATGGGACTCTCAAGAATCTCCTCCAGCACCATAATTCAAAAGCATCATTTCTTCGGCGATCAGCCTTCTTTATGGTCCAGCTCTCACTTCCATACATCACTACTGGGAAAACCATAGCTTTAACTATAAGGACCTTTGTCATTGCTTTTCTCCCAAGAAGCAGGCGTCTTTTAATTTTGTGGCTGCTGTCACCATCTGCGGTGATCATGGAGCCCAAGAAAGTAAAATCTCTCACTGCCTCCGTTTCTTCCCCTTCTATTTGCCAGGAGGTGATGGGCCCAATGGCCATGATCTTCGTTTTTTTTATGTTGAGCTTCAGACCATATTTTGCGCTCTCCTCTTTCACCCTCATTAAGTGGTAATGTGCACATGTAACAAGCCACCGTTGTGCCACTTATTCTATGCCAGCCATTGCCAACCCAGTGCCCTCCAAATATTTTGGACTGCAACTCTAGCCCCAGCCATGGTTGGGCGCCAGAGGTTGGCATAGGCTGCTCTGTGCTGTTGGGATAGGATATACAAATTCCACAAAATGAGCTATTTTGATTGCTGCCAGTGGAGGTGATTCACAGGAAGAAACAGGCATCTAAGTAGCATCCTCTTCTAAATCAGGAACTAAAACAAGAATGCATGTTGTATATATGGTGGCTGTGGATCAGTTACCACATCAGGCATGTGGGACGGACACAAGATGCAAACAATTGGCACTGTGACCTTTTGTGCCCTTTGTCTTAAAAAAAAGTAATTGCTGCTGTCAAGGTTGGTCTTGGGTGGATCTACACACAGGGAAATACATGCTATAAGTAAGAAATTAAACATTGTAACAAAAGAAAGAAAAAAACGCTATGTAAAATAACATAGAAAAGTTTTATGCTCTCCAACGCCATCTGGTGTTTCATGTTTGTAACACATTCAAAACACTGGTTTTTTTTACTAATGTAGCCAAGTTCCTTGTCAGCTTCCTTAGAGTCTAGAATCAGGGCTGCGGAATCTGTGGCCCTACAGATGATGTTGGACTTCAAGTCCCATAATAATTTTTTTAAAATTTAAATCGGATTTTTTTTCATTTAAATTGGATTATTTTTTTTTTAAAAATGCTTTTTAGAGGAAACTTCTTTCTAAAGATAGTTTCCTATTTAAGTTACATTAGAGTCCAATGGCTATTCATCAGGAAATAAGGATTTGTTTTAAGTTTTTCACCTGTGCTAAAACTCAGTCTAAGTTTTTTTATATATAAAAAAACTGTTTAAAAACATCAGCTAACAAGCATGGATACGTATGCTATTATTTTTGTTAAATAAATTGTTTAAATTGTTATTAAGGAAATGATTTTTTCTCTCCTTCCAATAAAGTACAGCAAAAAAGTTGTCCAAATATAAACAATTAACTTATTAAACCTCACAATAATTTCATAATTATTGGTCTATGTATTTTTAATAGTAGAACCAAACCACTAATTTTCGATATAAGTGTAAAAACTGCACTGAAAATTTATTATTTCAGAAATTAAACCTTCCTCTGGTTGTAAATATTAAGATGATACTAGCAAGAATGAGTCTTTCTGTTAAAAAAAAAAAAGGATTTAAATCAAGTATTATAATAAATCAAATCCACCCTGTGGCCACCAACACTTTTGCTGGGATGGAAGTTGGGCACAGGGGGCATTTCTGTCATAGCTGTAGGCTACACGCATTCAGGCCCCACCACTGGGCTCTTTCGTTTCTTGAAAACACAAACACAGATCCCTAAAAAGCATTCATACATTTGTTGCATCCTCTAGTTTGGCTGGGCAGATACCGGAGGATATTCATTCACAACAGCCCACTGCTACACATATAAACCTCTGGATTAAGGAGACGGTTTATAAAGAGCCCTGAACGTTTCCCAGCTTGAAGTCTTTCTTCTTCAAGTGTGCTATTATTTTCTTTTTAATCCTGCAAGTTAAACTGTACGTACAGAAGGAGGAAGCTTCGCCTTCTGGGGGCGAGGAAAAAAGTAAAGCAAGTGCACTTAGGTGTACATATTGTGGATGGTTTTCGTTGATATGGGGAGCAGCTGTGAGCTCAGACCATGGGTAGGCAAACTAAGGCCCATGGGCCAGATCCAGCCCAATCGCCTACTAAATCCGGCCTGCAGACGGTCCAGGAATCAGCGTGTTTTTACAGGAGTAGAATGTGTCCTTTTCCTTAAAATGCATCTCTGGGTTGTTTGTGGGGCATAGGAATTCATTCTTCTTTTCTCCCCCCCCCCAAAAAAATATAGTCTGGCCCCCCACAAGGTCTGAGGGACAGTGGACCGGGCCCCTGCTGAAAAAGTTTTCTGATCCCTTTTTTTTGGTTAAAAATGTGTAGGGGCTATGACAAAGGCTCTTATGTACCTGTCTCCATCCTTTTCTAAAGAACATCCCGCTTCTCTAAGGTCTCTTTACCAGGCGAATTCTCTTAACCTCCTTGTTTTAAGAGGTTAAACAGGAGCCAGGATGCTCCAAACCAGCGCTTTGTGTCATCGACCTCCCCTCCAGGCTGTGTTCCATAATTTCCCCTGCTGTGCTGGATTGATGCTTCAGATAATGCCTCGTCTCGGTGTGCGAAATAAGCAGCCGCCGCCTGAAGAGGAGCCACGCAGCCTTCTCAAGTGCTGAGGAGCAGCCGATAGGCAACACAAGTGGGGATTGAGAACTGTTAAAACCTTGCAAAGGGATGCCGCCTCAGAGAGGGAGCTAGGGGATGGCGCGGAAACCGGAAGCAAGCAGCGCAGGAAAAGCAAAGGGCGCAAGTCGGAATAAGAACAATCAGGGAGGATATAACGGGAAGGGGGGAAGGACGGAGGGACAGTGGTACCTCGGGTTACAAACACTTTGGGTTACAGACTCCGCTAACCCGGAAGTAGTACCTCGGGTTAAGAACTTTACCTCAGGATGAGAACAGAAATCACATGGCGGCAGCGGGAGGCCCCATTAGCTAAAGTAGTACCTCAGGTTAAGAACGGTTTCAGGTTAAGAACGGACCTCCGGAACGAATTAAGTTCATAGCCAGAGGCACCACTGTAGTTTATTTGCAGTTATACACTGGGATGTGAAGTATCTGATATTTCCAATTGTCATACAGCTGACATCTAGCAGTTATAGAAGCAGGTTCTTCTTTGCCCCCCCCCCCCACATGCAAGTTCTAAATTGATTTCAAATAGGTTTGCAATGTGAATGTGCAAACATGGGCAAGACATCTTATCTCTGATTAAATTCAAATGTGGTATAGAAAGTCCCCTTGATGGCTTCCATTGCCCCTTTCTGCACCTTTTCCAGCTCTGCAAATATCCTTTTAAAAAATAAAGTAACAATCTACCAATCCCTTACACAGACATTGTAAGTGCAGGACACTTATCTGCAAAACAAGAGGTGTGTTTCTTGTAATGTTTGGAAAATATAAGGTTGTAGCCAACTGAGGTTTACTCAAAGTAGACCCAGTGACATGAACAGACCTGCATTATTCGTCATGTCCATTAATTTCAATGTGTCTGTTCAGAGTAGAATAACGAGCACTGGACACAACACAATTTCTGTGTAGAACTACTAGCATCTTCTTCTGCTAGTTAATTAATCCGGAGCACCTATTCTTCCTGATCCATAGATCTCCCACATGCAACTTAGATCACTGAAAAATAAAGGGACTTGGTCACCCTTTCAGTCAGTGAATGATCCGGTTCTAAGCTTTCCATTTGGCTCCAATACACAACGTGTTAAAAACAATAGTTTGTTTCAGGATGCTTGGGCAACCACACAGAAGAAAGAAAAATTAAAGGCTTTGATGTCTCTTCCTTTTTCATCAGTCCTGGCTATGTTATCCTGCTTGAAGCTGGGAGGGTTTTCTTGTTGCTCGCTGAAAAAGCAACAGCTTAAATAATGTCTCTTCTGCCTTTGAACTGGTAGGAAGTACTTCAAGGACAGACCCTTTCGTATTGTTGTTAAAATGTACTTTGAAAAATATATGCCTTGAAAAAGGGGAAAAGTTTATCCATAAACTCAGAATCCAGGGTGGTTGGTGGTTTTTTTTTAAAGCCTCCGTTTGCCACACTGAGAGATACTGTGCTGTGAATGACAAAATAAAACAGATCCCTGTAAATATCTTATGATCTAAATGTGATGTTTGCTTAGGAATGGCTTCCTCCCACGTTTACACTACTTGTACGACTGTGAGCAATGTTTTTTTGGGGGGAATTTTTAGACTAATATCCATATACTTCCCCAAAGCCAGCCTTGGCTTCTTAATCAAGCTTTTGAATTTGGACAACATGCACACCATACCCGCCTGCTTATGATAGGGGGAATTATTGTGCAGCAAGACGACAAACCATTATATATTATATTTACAAGTATTACAAGTCTATGGTGAAAATCGCCCTTTTATCATTCAAACTGCATGCACTTTAGTCCTCGCAAAAAAATAATGAAAGCTGTACGCACAAGCACACACATAGGAAACTTCTACTTATAATGAATAGCATTCCCACTACTCAGCTGCAATTATTTTTTATTTTATTTTATTGAATTCTGCCACAGGAAATGCCCTTTCGATTTGACACCAGTTACCTCTGAAAGGCTCTGTCCACACTTTGGCCTGCTTTCTGAAGCCAGTATTTCTGCACATTTGCAGCCACACAGCACTTTCCTATCCTTCCTTGGAATCTAAAAAAACCCGCGGTGCCTCTTTCTGGCATCATGATTACACAGGAAAGGAAAGATTTAGTGGACATGTGAGGATATTGTCACATACTACCCCCAATCTCCACAGCAGTGAGAGATTCCAGGGAGTTCCAGGCATGTTTACCAGGGTCTGTGTCTCCTTTTGGATGAAGAAGCACAGCGGAGACTGTGGTGTCTTTATGATATATGGTTTATTTACACATATATACAGCCTGAGCCTAAGATGGGGAGGTTCAGGGCACCAGCGTTCCAAGAGTACCCTGCTTCTCCTATAGGCACAGGAACATCCTTGCTCTCTCACATTCCAGCTTCCTCTCAACCTTACTAACCGAACCGCTGTCCTTTTTCTAACACAGATAGAGGACCCATCCCTTTGATCTGTTGTTGTATTAATGGCCCATTACCCCAGGCTAACACCTCAAAGGGCATTAGTCGGACAATTATCTTTCAACACTTGTTGATTCCCTAATATTAAGAAGGATCTAATATACAACTTCAGATGCCTCAATGGCTGTCACGTGGAAGACGGAACAAGTTTGTTTTTTCTTGCTCTGGAGGGTAGGACGCAAACCAGTGGCTTCGAGTTACAAGAAGGGAGATTCTGACAAAACACCAGGAAAAAACTTTCTGACAGTAAGAGCTGTTCAGCAGTGGAACAGACTCCCATGAGAGGAGGTGGACTCTCCTTCCTTTGAGGTTTCGAAGCAGAAGTTGGATGGCCATCTGTCATGGATGCTTTAGCTGAGATTCCTTCATCACATAAAGTTTGGGGTAGATGACCCTTACGGTCCCTTCCACCCCTAAAGTTCTATGATTCTATGAACTTGAGAAGTTTGTCCAGCTAAATTAGTTCTTTCACACCATGCTAATTCCAGTGAATTAAAAGCATCCAGTACACAGCTCAAACACACACCATGGGCCTTGCAATAAGTTTAACTCGCAGGATCCGGCATCCAGCTTAACACACAGGGCTTAATTAAATCCTACCACATGCTGGACTTAACTAAAATCTAACACGTACCGAGTCCAGAGATTTATGGTCTGGTCCCAGTTTTAACACACATACACCAAAGTCGTAGGAGTCTAACCCCCACAAAAACATAACAATATGTTGTTTTAAGTTGCAACAACACCCTATACAGAAGTAGCTTTGAGGGGTGGACTTACGAGGCAGAGAGAGCAGCTAGAATATATGGGTTAATCCATCAGGGAAGCTTGGGTGGTAAGCGCTTATAATGAAATGCAAAGCATTGAAATTTCTCCTTAAGAATCACTATATGAGCAAAGGCTGTCCTATAGCAGCAAGGTGACTGGCTCATGTGGCCTGAGTTTTGCATAAATCCACAAAATTATCATTATCAGGAAGGAAGGGAGACATTCCCCCAAGGACACCTCTTAAAATTAACTTCTGTGAGGTAAACAATGTGTAAAATATCACCTCCTTGTACCTGTGAAGGAGCCCCACCTGACTGATCACCTGCCTTCCCAGTTGTCTTTCTTGACCCACCCCCACCCAAGATGAAAGTAAATTATAAAATGTATAATCCTCGTTTTGCCTGGAGAAGCTTTGCTTATTCCCTTCCATGAAGGTGTTGAAGTAAGAGTAGCGAAATCGCAGCTAAGAAGCTCAAATCATATATATGACTAACACCCTTCTTTGGAAATTAAACCACTACCTAGACTTAAGCATTCAAAAACTTTAATTGCCAAAACTTATACCTATGGATGAATTAAAACATAATATTCACAGTCGCATGCTCCTCCAAGCATGGGTTTATAGTCTCTTCTTCTAAATTCCAAACAACTGTAGTTTCCTCTTTCCAGAGCTCTGCACTTAGCCTTCTGTATCTCAGTTAGGCCATGCCTTGCAGCTCCTATGAGAGATTTCCACTTTTACCTTCTCCTTTACCTTTCAAGCGGGATGCGGGTGGCACTGTGAGTAAAACCTCAGCGCCTAGGGCTTACCGATCGCATGGTCAGCGGTTCGAATCCCTGCGGCGGGGTGAGCTCCCGTCTTTCGGTCCCAGCTCCTGCCCACCTATCAGTTCGAAAAGCACCCCTAAGTGCAAGTAGATAAATAGGTACCGCTTTCTAGCGGGAAGGTAAACGGCGTTTCCGTGTGCTGCGCTGGTGCTGGCTCGCCCGAGCAGCTTCGTCACGCTGGCCACATGACCCGGAAGTGTCTCCGGACAGCACTGGCCCCCTGGCCTCTTAAGTGAGATGGGCGCACAACCCTAGAGTCGGACACGACTGGCCCGTACGGGCAGGGGTACCTTTACCTTTCAAGCAGAGAAGCAGCGCTCCAACACTCGATTCAACTTAGCAGTGTTCACAGTGGACTCTAAAACAGTCATCTTGCTTCACAAAAAATGTAGTCTCTCCTTCACCAGATACCTCACAAGTGGCCAACGTTAGACAATCACATGAGAACTACTAGAGAACTCTCTAGAGTTCAGTTACAAACCAATCAAATTTAAATACACAGTAATGCATACAAGCACTTACAATTTCAGTGAATTAAATTACCATACTATACTCAATGGAAGGAACCCATTAAAGTAGCAGGAAGAAAGATGCAATGCTTTCATATATAAGCTGCTGAAACTCATGTAAAGATTTCTATATCAAGTGTTAGGA
Organism: Podarcis bocagei; assembly: GCF_964188305.1. Taxonomy (NCBI): domain Eukaryota; kingdom Metazoa; phylum Chordata; class Lepidosauria; order Squamata; family Lacertidae; genus Podarcis; species Podarcis bocagei. The sequence goes on along the minus strand of NC_138137.1, from coordinate 17,447,367 downwards.
CTAGTTAGAAAATAGGGTTTATTTTACCACAATCGCTTTTTAAAAAGAAAAGAAAAAAAGATTTGAATTAGAAATCTGGAGTTGACTGAATATTGTGCTTACCAATACTGTATTTTGGGTTTTTTTATTTTATGCTGTTTAATTATTTGCCTTTTCTGTTTTGAAACCTCATCACTAGAATTCTCTTCCAAACTACCCAAATAGAGGTGAGGCTGGAGCCTGCCTTATTTTCAGTTACATATAAAAAAGTTTTTGTTGCCCAGACCATTTAAGCATCTGATGAGGTTATAAGCCAGCATTTTAATCTTACTTTATTGCTGTGCTGTGCGTGTCTCATTTTAATGATTGATTACTTATGGTGGGGGGGGGGAGGAGAGTTGTATTTTTGTAAACCATTCTGAGAGGGTTGCTCTGAAGCGGCCCCCATAGATGTTCTAAAACAAAGAAATAACATAATATCCATGAGGTTGTGCGGTTCTCCTTAGTGGCTTAGCTCCCATCTCAATTTTGCATGAGAAAAGCCCATTATAAATCTCATTAAATATAAAAATAAATGAATGATATAGAAAAGAATGGGAAAGTAATTGTTTAAAGTTGCACAGAATAGCTGGGGTAACTCAGTCAAATGGGTCAGATTATCTATCATCTATCTATCTATCTATCTATCTATCTATCTATCTATCTATCTATCGCTATCTATCTATCTATCTATCTATCTATCTATCTATCTATCTATCAGCATGATGAACAAATTGTTTTTATGGTTTTCAGCCCCCAGTTTTTCAGAATGGATATAAGGTAAAGGTAAAGGGACCCCTGACCATTAGGTCCAGTTGTGACCGATTCTGGGGTTGCGGCACTCAGCTTGCTCTATGGGCTGAGGGAGCCGGCGTTTGTCCGCAGACAGCTTCCGGGTCATGTGGCCCGCATGACTAAGCTGCTTCTGGTGAACCAGAGCAGTGCACAGAAATGCCATTTACCTTCCCGCTGGAGTGGTACCTATTTATCTACTTGCACTTCGTGCTTTCAAACTGCTAGGTGGGCAGGAGCTGGGAACGAGCAACGGGAGCTCACCCCGTCGCGGGGATTTGAACCGCCAACCTTCTGATTGGCAAGTCCTAGGCTTTGTGGTTTAACCCATATCAGCATGATGAACAAATTGTTTCTATGGTTTTCAGCCCCCAATTTTTCAGAATGGATATAGATGACTATTATACCACACATGTTTCCCCTTATACCTTTTACTGAATAATGAATCAGTGCTAGATATGTGGTAAAATTCTTAATACCACAAGAAGCCCTCGCAGATGATCAAACTATATCAAATTGAATTCCCCACCCACAAAGCTTTCTTTCAACCAATAATGACTATTTTACAACAGCTCAGGTGTGAGTGTATGGTAAAATGTGTTGTAAAGCCCACGGAGACAATCATTTTACCACACATTTTACTACAAAGTGTGGTAAGTGCTCTTAAAGTCATTGCTTGATGAGCATAAAAATCTTCACAAATGCCTGATCATTTTCTTGACAGGTGCCATTCACTTAGAATTTGCATAACGTTGGAAAGACTGACGTTGGCCCTTTAGAGGGATGACACACCTGTCTATGGGATGTGACCTTACTTGGGGGGGGGGGACTGCTGGTTGTTGCTTAGAGTTCATATCATACAGTCTTTATCGTTGGAAGTGTTTCCAACAAAAATCAGGGTATAAATTACTCAGAGTTGTCAAGAAAGGTGGAAAAAACTGATGACTTCTGCTCAAAATGATTTTTCCTCTCTCTCCCAGGAGAACGGCGCTCCCTGACAGAATCCACCCATTCCCACTTTGCTTTCGTTAGAGAATCAACAGGTCACTGAAGAGACAAATGAGTCTGAAATCTATTCTGCAATGAAGGCTTGCTGTTTTTTGTTTTGTTTTGCTGACTGTGGGAAAAGTATTTGTTTATTTCTTATTGTGCCCTTCAACAGCACGCCCCAGAGTGGGTTACAAAAATTTACATTTCGGAAATTATTTTTTTTCAAAAAACCAACAACAGTTAAAGCAAGTAATTGTCACAGGAATAGGGTGGGTCTTGAAATCACATGTCTTAAAGTATTAAATGCCGGGGTAAAGAGAGGTGTCTTATCATGGATATAACTTCATGATGTGAGTGCAGTGGTACCTCGGGTGAAGAACTTAATTCGTTCTGGAGGTCTGTTCTTAACCTGAAACTGTTCTTAACCTGAAGCACCACTTTAGCTAATGGGGCCTCCCGCTGCCGCTGCTGGATTCCTGTTCTCATCCTGAAGCAAAGTTCTTAACCTGAGGTACTATTTCTGGGTTAGCGGAGTCAGTAACCTGAAGCGTCTGTATCTGTAACCTGAAGCGTATGTAACCTGAGGTACCACTGTACTTGCTGATACCCTTCTCATGTGTCTTCACCCCATAAGGATGAGCTTTTGGGAACAGAGTTCACTTCTAGTACAGTGGTACCTCAGGTTACATACGCTTCAGGCTACTGCCACGCCACCGGAGCAAGATTTCTGTTCTCATCTTGAAGCAAAGTTCTTAACCCGAGGTACTATTTCTGGGTTAGTGGAGTCTGTAACCTGAAACGTCTGTTACCCAAAGCATCTGTATCCCAAGGTACCACTGTAAATGGTGCTTGCATCCTATCCACTATGTTCAATGGGTTTTTCTCCAGGTAAGATCGTAGCCTTAGCTGAGAAGTAGACAATGATGGAGATTGAAATACTCAGGAGTCTCCTTTAATGATCTAAGGTTCCCCTGCTCATTTAGAAGGCCAGTCCTTTTCTGACTTGTTTCCCTCTTAACTTCAAACTGTAAGAAAGACTTTGAAGCTTTTGTTTTATTAAAAACCAGCTTTTTGAGGCACAAGAGGAAGAGGCATCAATTGCCAAAATAAACAAATGTACAGAAATAAAGGCTTTTCCCCTTGACTTGAAATGTAATACAGAGTACTCAGAGCCAACTGTGTTAAAAACAAAACAAAACCCCACAACTTTGATTTTATTTGATGTAATAATATTAGGGTGGGTTTAATGAATGGAAACTAGACTTTGACAGGTGATAATGAGGGGGGTGGGGAGATCTGTTTTGTTAAATCAAAACCAAATCTGGCACAGTTGGATTTCTATTTACTTTTCTTTTGGTGTGTGACTTCTGGGAATGGTTTATGGAGCTAAAGTAATATGTGGCTCACTTTTTCTCGTGCTGTTTTTGACCAAGCAGGAAATGAAATCACATTTAAGGAGTATATATAAAAATAAGCTGAGTCCTATAAACGGCACCCCGAGGCATTACAAAAGCCCAAAAAGGAACCTAAAACAAGGCAAAACTAGAAAACATGGCTTACGCTGATAATATATAGATACTATCAATGATATATGTCCTCTCTGCAATTTGAAACAAAAACAAAAAAGAAAGTTCCTGTTTTAGAATCCGAACAGAATTGAAGTAAACCTACCCTGGTCAATTAACTCGGGTGCAATTCACAATTTCTGTTGTGCCTGGATAATTGAGATTGAACTCAGAGACATCTTGGCAAAACCCGTGTATGTGAAATGAGCATGTGAAGCCCCAGAGGCACTTTTTTTTTTTTAAAAAAAAATATTTTTATTAAAGATTTTCTTGATTTACAAAAGTATGTTTAATGTCTCTCTCGTAATCTTTTTTTTTTCATGTAACATTTTTACAAATTAGTTTCATTTGTTGAGACATTAGGAAGAAAGGGGGAAAGAGGTGGAGGAGGGGAAAGATGGGTGGGGTTGGGTGGCGATGTTTCTATTTTACTTCATATATGTAGGCCCAGAGGCACTTCTTGAAGGTGAGGGAAGTGATTCAGACACTCTTGTGGCCACCAATTGCCCCTATAAAAGCCTCCCTCCCAGGGCAGTTAGAACCTGGGAGGCGGAAGGGAGCCTTTAAAATGGCGAGAAAGAGAAAGCAAGAAGAGAAGAAGAGTTTGGATTTGATATCCCGCTTTATCACTACCTGAAGGAGTCTCAAAGCGGCTAACATTCTCCTTTCCCTTCCTCCCCCACAACAAACACTCTGAGAGGTGAGTGAGGCTGAGAGACTTCAGAGACGTGTGACTAGCCCAAGGTCACCCAGCAGCTGCATGTGGAGGAGCGGAGACGCGAACCCGGTTCCCCAGATTACGAGTCTACCGCTCTTAACCACTACACCACACTGGAAGCAGCTCCCACCCCTGGACAGGATTATGAAGGAAGCATGGGACTGAGAACCTTAGTTAATGGGAGGCCCCATTAGCTCAAGTTAAGAACAGTTTCAGGTTAAGAACGGACCTCCAGAACAAATTAAGTTCTTAACCCGAAGTACCCCGTATGGAAATTCTACTGTGGGGGCCCATGATGCTTGTAGGCTGGGATAAACCGAAAGAAAGATTGGTGTCTCCTTTCTTCTTTTCAAGCTGAGACATTATGCATTTGCTCAGGTCACAAATACCAGCTTTCAGGGAGCTGGCACATTTATTGAACCTCTTGTCTAGAAATAGCCTAGAATTGGTTGCTGGGAGGACTACAATTCCCATCATCCTGACTACTGGCTATGCTGGCCAAGGCTGATGGGAGCTGTGATCCAACAACATCCAGAGATACCTTTAGCCTTTGCTTGTCAGCAAAACATAGCTCTCTGGGCATCCTTTTGACATAACAAGCCATCCATTCTCCATTAAGCAGCCCTGTTGCCTGAAGTATACATTCTTCCCAGGCTTGCAAGCTGATCATTATCTTCCTGTGTCGGGTTTCCTGCCCTGCTATTATGAACTCTTTATCTCGATTTGGCTCAGCTACACACCAGTGTTGATCAGAGGAAGGCACACCACCCAACTAGAGAAGACAACTAATTGCCAGGGGGGGGGGGGAGGACAGGCTAGCGTAGATGCGCTTTTTAAAGCAGTTGCTGCTTTTCACAGCAAAGGGAGAAATATTTAATTCACAGCTGGAAAAAAAAATATCCTGATCTGTGCAGCCCCATTCTCTGTTTGTGAAAGTTGGGAGGCGCTTCTGACATTTTTAGAGACTGCTTAAGTCTTTAATATTTCTGGTAAAGGTAAAGGGACCCCTGACCATTAGGTCCAGTCATGACCGACTCTGGGGTTGCGGCGCTCATCTCGCTTTATTGGCCAAGGGAGAAGGCGTACAGCTTCCGGGTCATGTGGCCAGGTCATGTGGCAAACCAGAGCAGCGCATGGAAACGCCGTTTACCTTCCCGCTGGAGCAGTACCTATTTATCTACTTGCACTTTGACGTGCTTTCGAACTGCTAGGTTGCCAGGAGAAGGGACTGAGCAACAGGAGCTCACCCCATCGCGGGGATTCGAACCGCCAACCTTCTGATCGGCAAGTCCTAGGCTGTGTGGTTTAATCCACAGCACCACCTGTGTCCCTTAATATTTCAGGACCGGGGTGCAAAACTTACTTTATTATAGCAAGTAGCAGGGAAATATTTCTCCTTTCTTTCTCTTACCAGGAAATCGTGTCCTCCTCCCAGAGAGCACGTGTTGTGGTGAGATCACCAAGACCGACCTCACTGCTGTTGTGGGTGGGAGCGATTGGGTAGCCACAACAACCCGAGTGGTGGACCCTTGGTTGATGGGGTCAATCTGGCCAATGGGATCGTTTCATGCATTAGCCGAGGGACCCATATATACCGCTGCACGTTGCATTGAGCTTCCTCCTTTTTGCCTTGTGCACTGGAAAAAAACCCCTCCCTCTATTTAGGGTTCATTATGACCTTGCTATGCCATCGTGGGTCTTCTGTTTTTGGGACAGGGGCCTGGTAGGCATTTTCCCATTTGGCTGATTGGCTGGCGCCACTTGGGTTTCGCCTGCCGCGTAGCAAATCGCCACAACTTTGTAAGGCTTGGCGGTTAGGCATTGGTTCAATGGTGGTGGAGGGGATGTGGTTAGGCTGTGCCTGCCATAGCTGTCAACTTTTCCCTTTTCTTGCGAGGAATCCTATTCGGAATAAGGGGATTTCCCTTAAAAAAAAGGAAAAAGTTGACAGCTATGGTGCCTGCCCCTCCAATGCTAGGGTATTCCATTAAAGCAGCGGTTCTCAACTTGTGGGTCCCTAGATGTTGTTGGACTACAACTCCCATCATCCATGAGCTCTGGCCTTGCTAGCTAGGGGTGATAGGAGTTGTAGTTCAACAACATCTGGGGACCCACAGGTTGAGAAAAGCTGCATTAAAGGAATCCAGGGGGTCGCCTTGCTTTTGTCCGATCCCCTTCCAGGGATTAGGGCCACGCCAGAGCCCCTGGGAGCATTTGGGGTGAGCTTGAGTTTGAACGTGGTCCAATGCTCCCCCAGGATGTTTTCCCGCAGTCCAGGCATCAGTGCTGCCCTGCTGAGCTCAGGTGCAGCTAGTCGTGAACCAATGCCTAAGCAAACCACTCATGATCTGTAATCAATAAAGTTGTGGCCAAAATTATGCCAATAACCTTAAACTAAATTCTGTGTCAATTGTGCCTTTATTTATTGGAGGAGGTCCTGGGATCTTAACATTTCACCAGTACAGCAAGTGGCATTCCCTACTTGGGGCAGCCATTTTCCTGCCAGCAGGAAGGATGAAAGATGCTCTACTATTGCCAAGGGTCCTTCTGCCAAGATATTATGGGGTAACACGGCTCCAGGGGCACTTACAGACCCTCCAAGTGTCACTATTTTCCAGGGACCGTCTCATTTTTACAGAAGCCACGCCAGTTTCTTATTTGATCCCGGAATGTCCCGCTTTTCCTTAGGGCGTCCCGATTTTCACTGGCGAAATCTTGGAGGGTATGGAGTCATGTGACCTCCGAGCCACGGAGATAACTAACTATATAAACTTTAGAAGACACGTGAAGGCAGTCATGTATAGGCAAGTTTTTTATGTTTAATGTTTTATTATGTTTTTATATATGTTGGAAGCCCAGAGTGGCTGGGGCAACCCAGTCAGATGAGCAGGGTATAAATAATAAAGTTGTTGTTGTTGTTGTTGAATAGGATGTTACTATTTTCATCAGAGAAATGTTGGGGGGTATGGACTTGATGTCAGAGCTTGTCTCAATGGTAACCCAGTCAAATGAGTGGGGGTACAAAAATAAAATTATTATTTTAAAAACGAAAAAGTGAGGCGAGGATTATAGATTTTTCACCTCTCCCTAAAGATTTTTTTAAAGAATTCACTAGCCCACTGAAGACTGTGAACTCCTTTACCTACCAACACTTTTTGTTCCCTTCACCAAGCCATGCAAACATCCTGGGAATGTCCACATTGGAATATTTAGCTCAGGGTGACAAATATAATTTGTCCTTATAATAACTGTACATCGATAAAATGTATAGGACAAGAAATAAGGAGTGTTGGAAATGTAAATAAAAGGAAGGAATTTTTTTACCATGTGTGGTGGACTTGTAATAACGTAAAAGCATATTGGGAAATGATATATAATGAGTTAAAGAAAATGTATAATGAACACCTTTGTTAAAAAACTGGATGCATTTTTATTGGGTATAGTGCGAGAAGAGATACCAAAGGGAGATCAAAAATTGTTTATGTATGCAACAACAGCAGCCAGAATTCTTTTAGCCCAAAAATGGAAGCAACGAAAAATACCAACAAAAGATGATGATGATGGACTTCGCGGAACTGGCGAAGCTGACCGGAAAAATCCGAAACCAACGTGGTCAAGCTTTCCAAAAAGACTGGAGTAGATTTATACAATACCTGAAGTAGCATTGTAAGCAATTAACACTAGCAGGGTTGTAAGAAGACTTATAATGATATGGTTACTACCCTTTTACATTTATTCAAAAATGGTGATTTTTGAATGAGTGAAATGGAAAATGGAAAATGTACAAATGCTGTGATATACATTGAACTTTGAAAACCTTGAGGAGGGAAGTCGATAGGCTCATATGAGCAAAAGAAGTGGAAAAAGAGGATGTGTTTGAATAGTACAAAATGGAAATTTAATTGAAAAACAAATAAATATAATAACTGTACATCGAAATACTGTTAATGCGCACAATTCTGGAGGCTGAATGAAAAGTTGGTCACCCTTATTCAGCATGGAGGAAACACGATGTGTAAATGGAAAAATGGAAAACGCATAAATAAAATTTAAGGAAGAAAAAAATAAAAGTTGGCCATCCTATTCCACTAGATTCCTCTGCCAAAGCAAGGGCTTGGAAGGGAGGGAATGAAAGTGTTATGTACAGAAGTTCTCACCCTGGGCCAGCAGGGGCATACTGTAGATAGTTTTCACTCATGTCCACATATGCAAATAAGCAATTGAAAGTGATGTTCAGTGATTGGATTGTCACAGAAAGTTGTTACTGTTGCTTTGTAGTGGAGCTCTATATAAGCAGGTTGGCTGAACCCTTCAGTTCAGTTCTGGCCTGTGAATCACTGTGTCGTCTGATATGTTCACCCACAACTTAACAGAAAGCACCTGCAGAATACAATGAAGATGGCTTAATAGCTATTACCTTGCCTCTTTTGACTGCATCTTGTCAGTATGAGGCATTTAGGGTGCTTAGGGTTGTTTTTTTAATAGCCGTGAGCTGCAGCAACCAGGCCTCCTATCCCATCTTTTGCAACCTTCCTCCAGCTGGAGGCAAAGTAGAAGCTTACAATGGATCTTTTAGTAAATAGGCATCTAGAGATGTTTATGTATTTGTAGCTGCGGTCAGCAGCAGCATGTAAATGGAAGTGCAATACATTCCACACACACACACGCCAGCCATCCTGGTAAATCTGTCCTCATCTCCTATTGATCCTTATTTCCAGTCCCCTTGGCCAGATAAATGGAGTTTGCTTTAGAGATCAGTATTGCAGGGGATTAAACAAAGAGCCGCTTTGAGGTTTCTACCGGGGCCTCTGCTAGGAAAGAATAAGATATTTTACCTAGCAATATCGGATCTTATGAAGCATATTACCCTTCATTTGAGAGGTTTGTGTTAAGGAAGGCACTATTCCTCCCCCGCCCCCAAGTTGGGAAAGAGTCATAGGATCATAGAATTGTGAAGTTGGGAGGGACCACAAGAATCATCTAGTCTAAACCCCCTTCGAAGCAGGAATATGCAGCTGTCCTATACAGGGATCAAACCTGCAAAAGCATGGGTGAAGCAGCTCCCCAGGGTGTTCCAGAAACACTACGAACAGGCCATTGGTAAACCAAATCACACGAAACGATTAAAAAAGGATTGCTTCATTATGCTCAAAAACATGGGCATGAGGAGCGACTTCACACGGAGTGTCTGTCCTGTGGGACTACTCCTACACAACTGTAATCCCTGCTTTAAAATCCTGTATAAGCAGAATCGTTGCCCGATTCTACCTGTCACACGCTGGACAGGAGGAATCATCATAGACAGCATTTCCTGGAGTTTCCCTCATTTCTACTATCTACTCAGTGGTCACATGAAGCAAACTCTAATCAGACTTGGGCCAGCTCAAAAGTTCTTAAGGGAAATTTTCTCTGTACAGTGGTTCCTCCAGTTACAGACGCTTTAGGTTACAGACTCCCCTAACCCAGAAATAGTACCTTGGGTTAAGAACTTTGCTTCAGGATGAGAACAGAAATCGTGCGGCGGCTGCGGGAGGCCCCATTAGCTAAAGTGGTACCTCAGGTTAAGAACAGTTTCAGGTTAAGAACGGACCTCCAGAACGAATTAAGTTCTTAACCCAAGGTACCACCGTACCACCCTGCGTCCCAAACACATCAGTGCACCTAGAGACTAATCTTCCCTCGGTAGAATTACGGCTCTCGCGTAGGACACTTAACTATTGGCTTCACCTAAACTCAAATCCCCCCGGTCTAATATCCCTAGTGTTGCAAGGTTGTCACAAGCACACCTGGACTAAAATTGTCTGTCAAAAACTTCACTCTTGTGGTTTATCACCACAACAGCTACTCACTTCGGGTTTTAGTAAAGCAAACAGTCGGATTTGTCAGCGCCTAAATGGTATCGAGCGTCAGAACAACTTGGCCACAATAAGGAAATTTTGCCCATGGTATGACTATTTGCCCCCTTCCCATTTTGACTCTCTGGCACCCTATCTGCATAACCTAGCAATTCTAAAATATAGACGTGCTTTTACTCTCGCAAGATTGAATGTCTTGCCCTCGGCTGTAATTGAGGGACGATTCCAACAGATTCCACACGAAAAGCACTTATGTCCCTGTGGAAATGGCAGTCCTGAATCGGTGGCGCATGCCCTTCTGGCTTGCACTCTCTATAAAGACTTGAGGAATGAAATTATCACCCCTCTTTTATTGTCCATCCCCGGTCACTCAACCACTGCCAAAGTGTCCTTTCTCTTGGCAGATCAAAATGAGCAGGTGACAGCAAAGGTTGCAAGGTTTTTAGCTGGGGCAATTAGAACACGATCCACTATTTGACTATTGAGTCAAAACCCTAAAATGTATTTTATATAATTTATTTTTATTTCTATTCTTTGTGTATCGCATTGTTTTTTTATTGCTATGGCCGACGGCTGATGCAAATAAAGATCCATTCATGTGTTTTCCAGACTGGGGAGGATTGCTATGCTAAAGTTTGAAACCCTGTACATTAATAAGATGCTCACTTTTAATCTCAGAAATAGAATTGACGTGTTCATGAAAGCTTAAGTACTTATTTAAAAAGCAATCATTTGTTGAAATAAATTTGTTGTTTGTTTGTGTTTCAGCTTCATCTTACTTTAATACACAAACATTATTTTTATGATTGAATGTAGGCAACCCAAGCAAAAATAATATTTAACACCACACCTAGCAACAAAAAGAGTTAAGGAAACACGCTTGTTTGTTTTTAAAAAGTACAATTTTTAAAATTGCAATGAAATGGCTATTAGATAAATTCTTCATTAATAAATCCGTAACAGGCCAAGTTGCAGCATTCTGAATATAATACAGTGGTTTAGACTATTATGGATTTGCTATTTAAGTATTTATTTATCTGACAATTATTATACTGTAATAAAAAATGTACTTTTCCACATTGTTATGTTTGAGCCACTAGGTGGAGAAAGCAAGCCTTCTTCCTGTACTAAATGGATAGCATTTTCAAAAGAATGCCATGCTGACCTAGAAGACTTGGCAATACTTTAAGGAAGAAAGCAAATTTCTGTGTAAGTTTAACTGATAGTAATGACAGAATAGAGATCACATAGAGAACACTTTTTTTTTGTAAGAAACGCTTGAGTCCAGTTGAAATCAAGGGTAGATAAATACAGATAAATCCTTCTGTTAATGGAACACAAATATCGCTGATCCAGTGCGCAAACATTTCAACAAGTGTGTCACAAACTAAGACTAGTGGTGCAACTCTGGCTCACACTGCAGGTTGTTTGCAAGCGGGAGCCAAGCATTGCCCCTGGCACAAACTCCCAAATACATACCAGGATCCCATCCCATACATACACGAATCACAAAACAAAAATTTCTTTTTCAATTCTGAAATTACATTTTCTACTTTTCTGAAATTATACTGCGGCCCACACTATGGCTTCCCTGCCATGCCCAAAACATTCTCTCACCCTTTCACTATTTTTGTTTAACATCCAGCCTAAACAAGAGACCTAAAAAGTGTGTTATTTTGCAACTTTGGGGTTGGTCCTCATACAGTCCTACCTTGGCTATCAAACGCCTTGGTACTCATACGTTTTTTAGAGTGTACAAATGTTTGCAAAAACTGGAGAATTGATGGGTGTCCTTGTTCTGTTTGTTTAATCATCTTCTATTTCTGCTGCCTGGTTTTTATTTAGTTAGAGGTACCCCTGACCGTTAAGTCCAGTTGCGGACGACTTTGGGGTTGTGGCGCTCATCTCACTTTACTGGCCAAGGGAGCCGGTGTTTGTCCACAGACAGTTTCCGGGTCATGTGACCAGCATGACTAAGCTGCTTCTGGTGAACCAGAGCAGTGCACAGAAATGCCATTTACCTTCCCGCTGGAGTGGTACCTATTTATCTACTTGCACTTCGTGCTTTCAAACTGCTAGGTGGGCAGGAGCTGGGAACGAGCAACGGGAGCTCACCCCGTCGCGGGGATTCAAACTGCAGACCTTCTGGCAAACCCTAGGCTCTGGGAAACCCTAGGCTCAGTGGTTTAGACCACAGCGCCACCCACATTTTTATTTAAGCATGGCAAAATGCTGCGTGCTTGTGTGTGTGTACTAAACAACATGTAAATGAAAACACACCTATCACACAGAATTTTGTGGTGACCTTCTCCCAACTTAAAAAGGGTCTATTAGAGGGTACATGAAAAAATGAACATATTGGTGAAAATGGCACACAATAATTGCTTGTAAAAATGTGCAAATATAGCATACAAAGCGTGTTCTCCTTCATGTGTGTATTAAGAGAAACGCACAGTAAACTGCTGCCATGTTTTCCCCAAGGATATATCTATATACATATATATAACACATGAACAGGGAAGCTGAAAACAACCAAAATTGCCTGATTTGCCCATCCTTGGTTGTAGCCTGCTAATTCCTGGAAGGAATCTAGTTTCCCTAATCAGCATCTACAGTGATGGACCTTTATTGGTGATAGGTGGTTTAATCCAGCCTCCCCCAGCCTGGTGCCCTCCATATGGCCGGTGCCTGGCAGCACTAGGGTTGGTGAAGGTTGATTTAATCTATCCCATGCCGGGTGTTCAATGCTGCTCGGAATACGCACACCTTTTACAAACAGAGGAAGAAGTGTCATAAATTCAGGGAGATGCAAATTGCCCCCCGAGCAAATTGTCCAGCTCAGCGGAATGACTCGTGTAAACGCGTCTTTGCATAATCAACGGCTGTGGAACTGCTCAAAAGAGAAAGCACGGCAGATGTATTTGCACGATGAATCGTGAAGGGAAGTTATATAATACGGTTCCCCTTCGCTGTTCATTATATAAACACATCTGTCATGCTCCCTTTGTATCCCAGCACTGATGTGTGCTTCCCTCCCCCCCCCCCCAGTCTGATCACCTGGGAAGATGAAGGCAGATCACACACAAACATTGCATGAAAGGGGATAGCTTGGCTGAGAAGAATTACGATGAATAATCTAGCTGCAGTTTGTACAAAGAGGTGTGAATTAAAACTCTAGCAGAGCAATCCCATACATGTTTGGACAAAAGACAGCCCCCTGGAGCACAGTGAGACTTGCTCAGAGGTAAGTGTACATAATATTGCACAGCAAGTCCCTGCTTTGTGTTGCTCTCTCTCTCTCTCTCTCTCTCTCTCTCTCTCTCTCTCTCTCTCTCTCTGTGTGTGTGTGTGTGTGTGCAGAAAATGCAGTATCAACTCCCCTCTTTCTCTCTCGTTTTTTACTTGACCTCCAAGTCCTTGCTCCTGCACACATTTATCACTGTTGGCACAAAGGGAAGCCACATTCAGCTGCAGACGTATTCAGAAGACCTTCAGGGACTGGAGAAACTTGGGGGGGGGGGGCTTAACCAGCATAATGATGTGCTACTGTATTGATCACCCCAGCACTTCCCACAGTTTCCCTGCGACTCGACTGCATTGCCAAGGCCCGTTTCAGAGGCTCAGACCAACCCCTTAATTAAGATAGAGTATTTTGGTGAATACCTTTGATCAGGCCAAGGTGCTTCACTGCAGGGAGTGCATGATAAGCATTGAGTTGCCACGTAGACAGTTTCTGAAGTGTTTTTGTACGGCAGCGTCCACAACCATTTCAGAGCTAGAGCTTACATATTAGTTTTAGCAGAGACACTGCCTGCACTCCCCTGAACTGGTCCCAAAGTTTCAGGAACAAAGTTTCTTCGAACTGATTTGGAAGAGACTCGCTTTGCTTCAGACAACTCCTGAATCTTTTCAAACCAGACTTCTTCAGTTCAGGATTTGACCAAAGAGAATTAAGTTGCGATTTTATTTTTCGCTTCATTAAGGCAGCCTTCCCCTGCCTAGGTCCTTTGGAGTTTGTTGGACAACAGCTCCCATCCCAGCAGACTCATACTGTAGTACTAACTGAAGATGCTGGACCACTTTCAAGGGAAGCCTTATGTAAAACACATTTCCATAACACAAACATGAGTTTACCTGAGCATGAGTCTCTGTGGCTAGGCTGTCTCCACCTGCGACCAGCAAAACCAGACGACCCTCCTCCAAGGGCCTTCTGGCAGTTCCCTCACAGGGAACCAGGCAGAGGGCCTTCTGGGTAATGGCGACCGCCCTGTGGAACGCCCTCCCATCAGATGTCAAGGAAATAAACGACTACAGTCATACCTCGGGTTACAGACGCTTCAGGTTGCTTTTTTTTTGGATTACGGACCCACAGCAACCCGGAAGTACCGGAACGGGTTACTTCAGGGTTTCAGGGGTTGCACATGTGCAGAAGCGCTAAATCGCGCTTTGTGCATACGCAGAATTGCAACCCACGTGTGTGCAGATGCGCCACTGCGGGTTGCGAACGCTATGGGTTGAGAATGTGCATCCTGCACGGATCACGTTCGCAACCTGAGCGTCCACTGTATCTGACTTTTAGAAGACATCTGAAGGCAGCCCTGTTTAGGAAAGTTTTTAATGTTTGATGTTTTAGTATGTTCTGATATATGCTGTGAGCCACCCTGAAAGGCTGGGGAAACCCAGCCAGATGGGCGGGGTATAAATAATAAAGTTGTTGTTGTTGCTGGGTTTCATGCTTATAATGAAAATGAAAGCCTAATCAAACTACAGTGGTGCCCCGCAAGACGAATGCCTCGCATTCCGTTTTGGAGGTGCTTCGCAAAACAAATTTCCTATGGGCTTGCTTCGCAAGACGACAATGTCTTGCGAGTTCCTGCTGGTTTTTCCCCTCCCCCCCTTTTTCTAAGCCGCTAAGCCGCTTATCAGCTGATCCGATCAGCAGATAAGCTGCTAAAAGCCACTAATAGCGCTAATCCTTCAATGGGCTTGCTTCGCAAGACGAAAAAACCGCTAGACGAAGAGAATCACAGAACGGATTCTTTTCATCTTGCAAGGCACCACTGTACTACTTTTTTCAGATTTCCTGCCCATGGCTCTATTTATGAGGGCCGTTCAGAATTTCATGTACAATCTTAGAAATGGGGGGAAAAATTGTTGCATTTATATCTCATTCACCGACCAACCACCTCACGTTGGTATATATGCCATGACTCCCCATGGTATTCTCACAGCAGCCCTGTGAAGTAGGGTAACCTTGAGACCATAGGGACTGGCTCACTGAGCCTCACAGCTGAGAAAGGATTTTAATTTGGCCCTTGCCATAGACACTCTGCCCATTATGCCACCTTGGTTGGCAAAGCTTTCAAGCGAGGTAATTTACTCTCGCTGCTAGTTTACTCTTCTTTTAGTGCTTTTAGTCTTGACACTCACGGGTAGAGCAGCCCGCTGATAATTTGCTTCATTGCTGAGAAAATGTTTGGGTGTGCAGCCTAAAATTTGTTGCCAACGCTGATTTTGTACATGCACACCTCTGTGTTAAATGCCAGCTGCATGTGGGCCACAGTTTGATTTGTGAGCCGGCATGATGCGTGGCTGGATCTTGTTGCGAAATTGCTACAGCGCATATTTTACGCCCGAAGAATGAGGAAATAGCAGTGCAAGCTGAGCAGCTGAGAAACGCCCCTCATCTTCAGAAAGTCACTGCCATGCTGATATGAGGCCACTAAAAAGGAAAAGGAAATTTAAAAGTTCAGAATTTGATGGAGGTCTTTATTCTCTGCTTTCTTAATTGTTTGAAACGTGTTCATTTTCTTTTAGTTGCATTTTAGTGGATTGTTGTTTTTTTACTACTTTATTGTTTGCTGCCCTGGGCATCTTTGGAAAGAAAGGGTGGGAGAGAAATCAAATAAATAAATACCGCTTTTCCTTTGGAGGCTGTTTCTGCACAAATTTGTATCTGCAGTGGCCAGAATTCCAAACCAAAGCCAGCGCTGCATTAAGCATGAAAACCAAGCCACTTCTCGGACAAATACAGCCAAATATTCCCTGTATGAACTCATGCTAACCTCGGACAATCAGGCAGTGTTTCAGCCTTACTGGCAGTAGGCGGTCAGAATTTAGATTATGAAAGATATTCACTGTCTCTCTCTCTTCCTTCCCTCCCTCCTCCGTGCACCAGCTAAGTTCCAAGTCCTTTCATGGCCCTCTCTGTTTTCCCCTTCCAACAGGGCAGCATTATGGACGCTAGTATACAAATCTACTTCAACAGTGGCACCAGTATGATCCAATTCAACCGCAGAGGGATGATCAGCTAATGGAACCCTACACAATCGGCTTTAATTAAATAACCGAAGCATACTTCTCGTTTAGGCTGGTGCAGTGGCAAAACATGCGCGCTCTTCAAAAGAACCTTGCCCGTGCCAAGCAGATTAAGTTACTTTTGAAAGCATTTCGCCTCCTGTCCTAGCCAACTGAGAAGGCGGGGTGGGGGGTGGAGAGGACATTGGCCACAACTGCTCACCGATTCCATCAGTAATTATGGAAATGCCAGTGAGGAGCCGTGAAAAGCTTTTTGGCCTTGCACCATAAAGCTTTAGCCCGGCTATTTTCATGTGTCTCTCTCTAGTTAGCAGCTAATAGCTGCACCAAGATGCTAATCCAAAGCTAAGGGAAATGAATGCAGAATCTATCAGCTCGTTTTTATTTGTATTCAGCTTTGAACGTGTGACAAATTATTTGAAAACAATAATGAGCAAGGGCAGCCACTTGCAGAAATGAAAATAGGTTATATGGTTTCATATATATAACCATTTTGATTATATTAATACTACAGTGGTACCTTTTTGCTTTTGAATTATGGTGCTGGAGGAGACTCTTGAGAGTCCCATGGACTGCAAGACAATCAAACCTATCCATTCTTAAGGAAATCAGCCCTGAGTGCTCACTGGAAGGACAGATCCTGAAGCTGAGGCTCCAGTACTTTGGCCACCTCATGAGAAGAGCAGACTCCCTAGAAAAGACCCTGATGCTGGGAAAGATGGAGGGCACAAGGAGAAGGGGATGACAGAGGACGAGATGGTTGGACAGTGTTCTCAAAGCTAGCAGTGTGAGTTTGGCCAAACTGCGGGAGGCAGTGGAAGACAGCAGTGCCTGGCATGCTCTGGTCCATGGGGTCACGAAGAGTCGGACACGACTAAATGACTAAACAACAACACCTCGGGTTACAGACGCTTCAGTTTACAGACTCCGCTAACCCAGAAATAGTACCTTGGGTTGAGAACTTTGCTTCAGGATGAGAACAGAAATAGTGCAGCAGCAGCGAGAGGCCCCATTAGCTAAAGTGGTACCTCAGCTTAAGAACAGATTCAGGTTAAGAACAGACCTCCGGAACAAATTAAGTTCTTAACCCAAGGTACCACTGTATACAGAATCCAATTTCTAATGGAAAGCATGAATTGGCAAAGGAGTCATCTCTTGCCTGCTTCCCCACACCTCCAGTTACAACCCAGTCCACTGGGTTGACCACTTTTGCATCTAGTTTGGTCGTTTATATAGATATAAACAAAGATATACTGTGCGTACACATACATATGCACACATATACAATATTTGCCATTCCGTGTAACATCACCAGATGGCAGTGTGGAATTCAAATAATTCTTTACTATTTGAATTAGTTTGTACAATGCATAATCTATCCTCATATTATCAGGCTCAGGCTGGTCAATTCCACACTTCCCCCTGTTAAATATAGGTTGTTCGGTGTACAACAGTGCTGGTTACTGGTGGTCGATAAACAGGTCTGTTTGTGGGCTTTGATTACAAAGGAACGTCTGACATCAGTTAGGAACAATGGATATAGAAAGCTGCCTGATACAGATTCCATCTAGCCTAGTAATGTCAACACCGGCTGGCAGCAGCTCCCCAGTGTTTCAGGCAAAGGTATCTCCCAATCCCACGCAACAATGCCAGGGACTGGACCTGAGACCTTTTGCATGCAAAGTATGCAGTCTACCTTCTGGGTACCAGTGCCTTCGGAATATGGAATTTCGAACCTTCCATGTAGCTTCACTATTACATATCTATTTGGAGATACACTCTAATGAGCAATACTGAGCTTAATCTGAACACAGCAATGGAGAAATTTCTGAAACAACAATGGGATATCATCTCCACCCAAGGCATGATGGAGAACAACAACAACTGGGAAAAGATAGACATAACATTTTACAATGCCAGGAATAAACACCACAGACAGGATAATTGCCACACACAGGAAGAACAAGGATATAGTTTGAGTGCCTCACTTGTAGATTTATAAATCATTTAATCTGTCAACACAAATAGGACTTATTAATATTGCAGTTGTTGTATAAGGGATTGTTATTTTGACTGGGATGTAATTGAAATTAACAAGATTTTGGAATTCAGAAATGAAGAAAATCGTCAAACCATCAATTCTAGCACGTGGGAGGCCACCTAAATTATATAATTTGGTATTTGAACAATTGGTATTAGTAATTGTATTCTAATGTGGTATTGTTTTAATGAGGCTATTATTGGATTGAAATTGAAAATTATTATTTAAAAAGTACTGAGCTTAATCTGAATTTGTATCGATTGATGGATGAAATTTACTTGTACTGAAATTGATGTTGTAAATCAAATAGAGGAATGGCATCCTAGTTTGAAAATAGAAGAAGAAGAAGAAAATTCACAATTACGTAGGTTACTGGAGCAGTGTGGGATGCATGTTAATGCATGAATTGGGCAAAAGCTCAGCCTCTCCGGTGAGGCAGGGATGGGGATGTTGCCCTTCAGATGTTGATGAACTCCAACTTCCATCATCCCAGAACATCATTCCAACTCCCTAATGGGAGTTTGAGTTGAAAAACATCTCAAGGTCATTCCTCATTTAGACCGTGTTCACTCTGCTAAGGCCTTGGTTACGATTATGTGTGCACATACTCCAAATGTCCTATTAACTGGTATCTGCCCGTCGTCAACCAGTTTCCTCCTAATTTTGTCTTTTAGAGAGATTGTAGGGAGCCCTTTTTAAATGGTGTTAGTACGAATTCCGAAATTTGCCGTTCTTTAGGTTTCAACCCCATTCTAAATTCAAACTGGATCCTGAAAAGATGGGTTTTAGCGCTGCATCGCAGTGGTTTGACTTCACCCCCAGAGGCGCACTCCATTGTTTCCAGAGACAATTGTATAAAATGTTTAAGTTATTATTGGAATGGAAAACAAAAGTTGAGCTGGCAAAATCATCAATGATTCATTGTGCAAGAGATCTAGGACAAAGTATAGAATTTGACCTTTGGGAGAAATTATGGAAGAAGGACTTAACATTTACTGTATGTTAGACACTGAAAAGGAAAATTACATGAAAATGATATATCATGGTACTTAACTCCAAGTAAATTAGTGAAAATGTACAAATCTAAATCAGGTTATGTGCTGCAAATGTAAAGAAGTAGAAGGGATGTTCTCTCCCTGTTCTATCCTATGTGGTGGTCATGCAGAATAGTTAAAGATTATTGGGGAATGATTTACAATGAGATGAAAAAGTCGTTTAAAAGAACATCCACCCCCCAAAAAAACAACAACAACCAGCCAGAGGTTTTCCTTTTAGGAATGGTGCAGATGGAGGTTCCCAGGAGTCAGAAAAACTTTTTTGTGTATGCAACTACAGCAGCTCAGATTTTGTTAGCCCAAAAATGAAGGGTGGGAAAGGTCCCAGAGGAGGAGGAATTGTATTTTAAAATGATGGAATATGTAGAGTTACCAGGTCTAATCAGCAGAATAAGAAAACAAGATGATCGAGTTTATAAACAGGAATGGTTTTTGTGTGTGTGTGGAATGTCTGGAAAACAGTTGCAAACAAGTGAAAACGCTAGCAGGATTAAGGTAAATTCAACAGTGTAATTCAAGTCGAGGTAATATGAAAAATGGAGGGGGAAATAAATGGCTGAAATAAAATATGCAGCAATAATGGGAAAATTAAAAGAACCGCGGAAGGAGGAGGAGGAAAGTCAATGAATGTATTGTTTTACAGTGGTACCTTGGGTTACAGACACTTCAGGTTACAGACGCTTCAGGTTACAGACTCCACTAACACAGAAATAGTACCTCGGGTTAAGAACTTTGCATCAGGACGAGAACAGAAATCGTGCGGCGGCAGCAGGAGGCAGTGATGCTTCAGGTTAAAAACAGTTTCAGGTTAAGAACGGACCTCCAGAATGAATTAAGTTCTTAACCCGAGGTACCACTGTATTGGTAGACATTTAATTGTGGGAAATGTACAATGGAAATCTTTAATATATATATATATTTACAAAAAAGAGACAAATGGATGCCAACAATATGGTGTGAGTTCTTGAGTCCAGGAGGTGGGGAAATGACCTGCACTGGATGAGCTTGGAAGGAACAAGTGTGCAATTTGGGACTGACTCCTGGATCTGACTTTGTCAATGTGGGCTCAGGTGGCTTTTGTGACAATGAGTGCCTATTTTCAGCTACAGCTGCTTCGCCAACTCCTGCCTCTTTTGGACAGGGATGACTTGGCCGTGGCACTCCATGCTCTGGCAATTTCCAGAATGGATGATTGCAACATGCTGTGTGTGGGGCTGCCGCTATCGATGACTCAGAAACTTCAGCTGGTCAAAAAATGCAGCACTCAGATTCCTGGCTGGGGTTCAATTCACAAACCGCTTAACTTCTGTTTTCAAACAAGTGCACTTGTGAAATGCTCATTCCAGACACAATTCAATTTGCTCAACAGAGTGTTAAAAGCCCTTGTTGTTGTTTAGTCATGTCCGACTCTTTGTGACCCCATGGACCAGAGCATGCCAGGCACTCCTGTCTTCCACTGCCTCCCGCAGTTTGGTCAAACTCATGCTGGTAGCTTTGAGAACACTGTCCAACCATCTCATCCTCTGTCGTCCCCTTCTCCTTGTGCCCTCCATCTTTCCCAACATCAGGGTGTTTTCCAGAGAGTCTTCTCTTCTCATGAGGTGGCCAAAGTATTGGAGCCTCAGCTTCAGGATCTGTCCTTCCAGTGAGCACTCAGGGCTGATTTCCATCAGAATGGAGAGGTTTGATCTTCTTACAGTCCTTGGGACTCTCAAGAGTCTCCTCCAGCACCATAATTCAAAAGCATCAATTCTTCGGTGATCAGCCTTCTTTATGGTCCAGCTCTCACTTCCATACATCACTAAAAGCCCTAAACAGCCAAAATATCAGAAACACTGCCTTCTTCCTTTTAAGACCCTCTGAAGATTTGCACCTACCTTGGGTCAGATAATAAAGGAAATAAATAATGAGAATTATCTGAAAGTTAACTTCTGAGCGAGTCTTGATTCTACTGCATATACATGTTGTTGTTGTTTTAAAAAAACCCCCTCAACAGAGTGTGCCATTTTCCTTCCCCCAAAATCTTTCATGTAACTGCCTATTAAGATAAGGAATGCTACTGAAAGTGTCTGAGTTTGCAGCGCTGGGGGGGGGGGGAGCAGCTTCGGAAATATGCAAAAGTGTGTGGGCGGAGGCAGAAACTTTGATCCCTGGTGTGTGAATAAGGCTGTTAGAAGGACACAAGAGTGGCTTTATTTTCATCTGTGAAATACTGACGGGTGTGTGTTTGCCTGATGGAATTTGAATTCCACATCGCAGGCCGCTGTGAATCATGGTACAATGCCTGGGTTTCCTGTAATCTTATCATCTCTTGTGGCTCGACACTTCTGAACCACTCAAATGCCTGGAACAGTTTTTTTTTTATCCCTGAGCGCTGGGGGCAATGACAGTGACCCTCAAAAAGCATTCCTCCAGCAGCAAGCTCCTACTTTGGTGGCGCGGTCGGGTACATATTTCTTTGTTTCCTTGTCTATCTTTCCTGCGCTAAAACCATTTTGCATAGGTAGATTTGAAGTTACTAAGTGGGGGGGGGGGGACACAAGCTGCTCCCCAGGGCTGCCCAGGTACATGTCCTTGTTTAGATTCCTTAAATTACAAAGAGGCACGGCTTTCAATGGTGTTTCAAGGCATCTACATGAGGCTGTCCCACGTCCATGTCAACCAGATGCGAATAGAATTTTATTTCAACATGGGTGATGAGATGGCAATCTACGTAGCATTTTATTTATTTATTTATTATTTTTTACCAACAACCAAAGCACAAACAGTGAAACCCCCCAGGCAGCTGATACATCGGGTATACATAATCAATAATAACATATTCAATTCAACCATATGTGCAATTCTATATACAGTATGTTAACACTCCTCCCTCCACAAGGTTTATTTAACTTTTAAGATTTAAAGTGCCCCAAATTGTTCAAACCTACCCAAATAATTCAATATCTTCTCAAACCAATCCTCCTCTTTCTCACTAACCTTAAACCCTTTTGTTTTGTGTATCTTCACAGTTAGATATTCTAAAATTATAATATTATTCAGTTTTTCCCTCCATTGGTTCACCCCTAGCTCTTCTGCATTTTCCCAATTACCGGGTACTCGCTATAACATGTCTGGCTGCAGTTACCATCAATTTTACCCATTTACATTCCTCTTTTGTTTTTAACTTGGTGCTACTCAGACTAATAAGAACCATTAATTTAGATATTCCCACCTTCCTACCCACAATTCCCGATATTTATATACCAATCTGTTTCCAAAATTCATTAACTAATGGACAATCTACGTAGCAGAAGTTGATGAAGTTATTTATGTATGTAACAGCAGCAGCTAGGATTCTGTATGCGCAGAAATGGAAGAAATAAGAAGTTCCGACCAAATATACTATGCAGAACTGGCAAAATTAAGAGAACCTATTGATGAGTGTTTTGTGGGAAAATGGGTGCCTTTTTCAGACTGTTTAAAGACATAGTAGGATGAACTCGCGAGCTATGAGCAACAGAAGTAATCAGATTATAATATTGTGGTTATGATTTAATAGCTAGAAGATAGGGGGCAGCGGAAAGGAACAAGCAACAACTCCATGGAAAATGGGGTAAGAAGCTGATAAAAATAAGAGAAAAGATGAAATTGTCTTTTGATGGTATATGCGGAAACTTAACAAAAACTAATTGGAAATGGCAACTTACTCTAGGGGACATGGGACAGAAATTAACTCAGTTCTCCACACTTTCACATAGATTTGCATTTTTTCTGATTTCACAAAAATCCATCCGCATTTTGGTGCATGTTTCCCTAATACACATATTTAATTGCAATTTTGCCTAAAGTACACATTTTTGCAAGCAGTTCTGCATAATACAATGCATCTTTCTTGGCTGTTTTCGTTAATATGTGCATTTCTATGCATCTTAATGTATAGCTTTTTGTACCCATCATTTGGCTGGAAAACTACATCACAAAAATTTGGAGAAATACAAATTTCTAGGGGATAGCTGCGTTTTGGTTTGCCTAGAGAACTAAACCAAAATTCTTGTCTATCCCTGCCATCAATATGTCATTCCCATGCCTTGCCCTGCAATATCTCTGTCTCTCTCTCTGCCTAATGGAAGGATCAACTGGGCCCTGGCTGATTTTAACAAATACCAAACATTAAATTACGATTTCCCAACACTTAAGTGAGCATTATCATATTCGGGAACAATTCATAGAATCAGAGTTGGAAGAAACCCCACGAGTCATCTAGTCCAACCCCCTGAGATGCAGGAATCTCATCTAAAGCATCCATGACAGATGGCCATCCAACCTCTGTTTAAAACCTTCCAAGGAAGGAGACCTCACCACTTCTTGTGGGAGTCTGTTCCACTGTCGAACAGCTCTTACTGTCCGAAAGTTCTTCCCGATGTTTATTCAGAATCTCCTATCTTGTAACTTGACTCCATTGGTTCGAGTCCTACCTTCCAGAGCAGGAGAAAAACAAGCTTGCTCCATCTTCCATGCGACAAACCTTTAGATATTTTAAAGAGGGCCATCTATCTCCTCTTTTCCATGTTTCATTTATTTCCATTTTCCATCTTTTAACTATAAACTCAGCTGCATTTAAAGCTTGTCTAGGTTATAGCTATAGCCCGTCTACAAAGAAAGTTAACCAGATAAGCTATAAGCAATGGAATTCATAAGACTTGAGTAGCCACAAATAGGTGTTTGACTTCACCACTGAGGTAGGTCCCAGCAAGGTCTGCCTGGCGACATTTGCTGACATCTTTTTGGCTCCAGGTAAGGACTTACCTATTTTCCTAGGCTTTTAATAGACTGGTGTTGTTTTGCTACTAGCCTGCTGCCAGAGCTTCCTGTGGCTGTTGCAGGGTTTGTTTTGTTTTGATTTGATGGTATAATGTATTTATATTTATGTTTTTAATGTGTTGTGAGTTGCTTAGAGACCTTCAAGTAAGAAGTGACTAACAAGTGCAAATGATGATGGGTTGCTTGGAGACCGTCAGATAACAAATGGCTAACAAATCTAGAATAATGATAGATTTTAAGTCGGGCTGAGCCAAATCTTCCCACCGAAAGTTTCTCATTTGATAAGGCAGATGTTTTTATCAAGAACCTCAGCAGTCTGCAAAACAGGAACGCAACACAGAGCTGCTGGGAGCCTGAGAGCCCTGCCCTGCCTCTCTCCATCTGGCTTGGGCGGGACAGAGATGGCTCCTTTTTTAAATTGTTTTTATTTTTTTATCTATGTCATTTTAAATTGTTATTGCTATTAATGTTGTATTTTTTAGATTTTATGATTTATGTGGAAATTGTTATCCATTTGGTTGTGTACATTTTGTGTTTTTCCCCCAAATAATTTTTATTAACAGGCCAATCAAATCACATTAATTCCAAATCACATTAATTCCAAATTACACAGCCAAATTTTTAAATTTGTTGGGGGTACCCATACTTCGAGCCCAGAAAGGGATCCAAACATCTCACTTGCTGCTGCTTTAATGTACACAGTTCTGTCAAAATAGTATTCACAGTTCTGTTCAATCTTCTCTTTGTTATTTTCCTCATCTTCTTGTTGTTATTATCATATATTCCTTTCTTTGTGATCTCTGGTAGTCTCCACAAGCGGGTTGAAAACAAACGTTGTTATATCCTGTGTGGATTTTACACTCCTCCAAGAGCCATATCAAAATAGACAGACGCCATTTCCGTACCTCCGTACAAAACATTCCCAAAGTCTGTCCGTTAATTTCCACAGGCCTGCCAGTCTCTCCTTAATTTTCTCAGGGGGCCCTGCCAGGTCAAACTCACAGTCCGATATAATAACAAACCATGGTCCTCCTCCCCCTCGATCATCCTGTGGCCAGGCCTGCCGTAACAAATCTCTTTTTAACTGCGTCACAAAGAGCTTTCATTCCTTTCCCGATGTTCCCACAAGCCATGTCTTTGACTAGTAATTTATTTCCACACAGTTCTTAATTATCCTGCTTGTAATCAGTAATTGCAACGATTCTTTCTTGGGGGTGGGGTTATTAGGGGTTGTGTACATTTTGATGTGCTTTATTGTTTATGACTTTTGTTGGTAATTATGTAAATCTTGTCACGTTGGAAGCCGCCTTGAGCATTGTTCTAACTATGGAAAGGCGGCATACAGATAAAAAATGATGATGAAATGATGAGTTTTAGGAGCATTGGGGATGGAAGATTAAGCTGCTCATCCTGGATGCGGTGAAGTCCTCAAGTCAGTTCTAAAGAGACAAGCCGAAGGAAGCTCCTCAGCCACTTTCATATTCCCATCTACCCCTAACTATTTATCCTGCTTTTGAAACTCTTGTCAGGAAACATCTGGGATGAAAGAAGTCGTGTGGGATAGGCAGGAGAGATACTGCGCCAGGACAAAGGCTTTGCAATACACATTCTGCAGAATCTGGGGTGCTGAAAGTCTTTTGAAATTTTGAGAGGCAGCAGCAAAGCTGTGCTGTGCATCAGATGCAGGTATAATTATCGTAAGGGATGCAGGTGGCACTGTGGTCTAAACCACTGAGCCTCTTGGGCTTGGCTTGCTGATTGTAAGGTCAGCAATTCGAATCCGCGAAACGGGGTGAGCCTCCATTGCTCTGTCCCAGCTTCTGCCAACCTAGGAGTTCGAAAGCATACCAGTAAAAATAGATAAATAGATACTGTGGTGGCGGGAAGGTAAACGGTGTTTGCGTGCGCTCTGGCATTCATCATGGTGCTCTGTGCACCAGAAGTGGTTCAGTCATGCTGGCCACATGACCCAGAAAGCTGTCTGCGGACAAACACCAGATCTCTTGGCCTGAAAAGCAAGATGAACGGTGCACCCCAGAGTCGAATTCAACTGGACTTAACCATCCAGGGGTCCTTTAGGTTTTTCCCCTTGCAATTCTAGTAAACCTCTTTAAACTTAGAGAAGATAGGGGCACTAATGCAGAATTGATATGTGTTCTGATAATCTATAAATAATTTGTTGTAGTTTAGTCGTGTCCGACTCTTTGTGACCCCATGGACCAGAGCGCGCCACGCACTCCTGTCTTCCACTGCCTCCCGCAATTTGGTTCAACTCATGCTGGTAGTTTTGAGAACACTAGCCAACTATCTCATCCTCTGTCATCCCCTTCTCCTTGTGCTTTCCCAACATCAGGGTCTTTTCCAGGGAGTCTTCTCTTCTCATGAGGTGGCCAAATTATTGGAGCCTCAGCTTCAGGATCTGTCCTTCCAGTGAGCACTCAGGGCTGATTTCCTTAAGAATGGAGAGGTTTGATCTTCTTGCAGTCCATGGGACTCTCAAGAGTCTCCTCCAGCACCATAATTCAAAAGCATCAATTACTGCAATAATTACTATGGGCTAAAAGAAGTACCGTGGAAGACAGGAGTGCCTGCCGTGCTTGGTCCATGGGGTCACGAAGAGTCGGGCACGACTAAATGACTAAACAAAAGAAGTACAGCCATCTCAACAGAGTGGGGAAGACTGAGACCAGGTAACATGTGTGCTCCTCAGCCTGCTGTCCAAGTACCAGGGGTGCCCTTGACAACCAAAACCCACCTCTCCCACATCAGATCTCTAGGGAAACAGTAACCACCTTGAGAAGTTCACAGAGCCCAAACCCCTGTTGAGTTCAATGGGACTTATGCCAGGTAAGACCGTAGAGGACTGCAGTGCTGTCTCAAACTGTTTTATTCTTATCCTACACGTAGGGGTAAGTCATAACTGGCTAAGTCATTGTCTCTGACCATCAGCTCTCAAGGAGACACCCCATAGACTATCAACAGCCATTGCTTCAGGGCAGAGAAATCTGAAAGTTAGCAAGTCTCCAATGACGTCCACCTTTAGTAACCAAATACAGTCGTACTTTGGAAGTCGAACGGAATCCGTTCTGGAAGTCCGTTCTGGAAGCTCCTGCAGCCAATCAGAAACTGCGGAAGCCCCATTGGACGTTCAGGTTCACGTTCCAAAGAACGTTCACAAACCAAAACACTCACTTCCGGGTTTTCGGGAGCCAAAATGTCCAAGTACCAAGGTGTTTGGGATCCAAGGTATGACTGTATGGGTAAGCGCTGCATCCTCAAGACAACACTTGGAGATGTGGGCTGAACAGGAGAACTTAATAGCTTGCAGAAATAACCAAAGGAGTTTACTTTTTTTCATAAGTAATTTTGCCATAATTATTGCTGCTTATTAAACAACTAGGAAGTTGCCCATCAACCACTGTCCTTTCCTTTTTCTTGTTGTTGTCTTGGTTGGCATATGGTTGCAAATGGAGCACTACTTTTTCACATTCATGAGCTTCGACTGAAGTTCTTCGAGTTGCTCAGTAGCCAGGCTGATTTATGTCTTGGCTTTCTGCATGATATCACACAATTATCTCCAGATGGAAAAATGGCAAAGGAGGAGTGCCAAAGAATATTAGCCCTTAAAAGTACTCAGCCATTACAATCCATTTAATCCTGTGATTATTTTTGTTTTGACTTCACATATTTGGAAGCACAAAACCCGTTTCCTTTCGGGGAAAGCGTGACTTTCTGTCATCCAAGATACTGTTGAGCGGCGCTCCCTCAGACCAAACGTCAAAATAGACTTTGACCAATGGCAGGCCAGCCTGAGCCAGGCACTGGGGTCAGCTGACTTAATTAGAGCGCCATTTATCAAATTGACCTCGTGTTATAGACTGAATCCGTTCCAGAGGCCTGTCTGTAACATGAAACACCAGCAACTCAACAGGCACGCGGCATAATTTGGCGCTTCTGCGCAGGCGCAAGCGGCGAAACCCGGAAGTAACCCATTCCAGTACTTCCGGGTTGCCTCGGGACGCAAGATGAAAACGCGCAACCTAAAGCGGATGAAACATGAGGTATGACTGTATTGCTCTACTAGTTCTGACCCAGTAATAAAGTCCCATAAACCTGCTTGATGAATTTGTTGCACAAGTAAAAGCTCATTGTGTGCTGCCCACGGTAATCTGAATCACTTGGCCTTCCTGAACCGATTCCTACTAACGCTAACTCAACTCACATGAACTCTGTACTCTAACAGCATTTTAATAAGTGTCACAGGCACCCTGTTGGCAAGATGTACGACAATATAGGCAAAGTTTACAGGTGTTTTGAGACAGGGAAGATATGTAATGTGCATTATGTGCCCCCAATACTGGGCTGGCCCCAGACTAAGCTGGTTGCACTTAGGCCCCAGTGAAATCAATGAGACAAGTTAGTCGTTATGAATTTCACTGGGGAAGATGTGCAGCCAACCTAGTCTGGATCCAGCCCAGAAGTCATCACAATTAAGCAAGCATACAGCTGATCTCGAGTGTCATTTCTTTCTATCCACGGAAGCTGTTTCAAACTTGGATGGTTTAGATATAATTTCTGTAAGATAAAACAACAAAGAACAACTGTTTGCCATGCTGAAAAACACACCCATACCCACAATGTTGAGTGTTGTCACAAGTTGCCTTTTTAAAATTTTGCTGCACCACAGCAGCACTACATTAGTGGGACTGTGCGGTATTAAAATAGCATCTCCCAGCCGCTCAGCTTTAATTCAGGTCACTGCTGGACCTTCAAAATGCTGCCTGGCCTTAAGTCAGGTAGGTACTTGCACATATACAGGGGAAGCGGGCAGCACTGAGCCAACAGTCAAGAAACATTCCTACCAAAATGCTTCCCTCATTCTGGGTATACTCATGCTTGTGAGATGATAATCCACCTCCAAGGATTGGCGAAGCAGATAGCTAGCTCCCTGCTGATATCTTCATCGAGTTGTTGTCTTTTCCTTGACAGCCATGTGAACGAATTTATAACGAATTTGTTTCGCTTCCTGGATATTAAAATTCAAACCATCCATAACAAACCCATTCACACCATCCACAACAACCCATAACCACTGGTCAATGGGCAGAGTAAATGAACAGAATCCTAAACCATAACATGATGCAAGGCGACAGACAACAACCAAAATATCCAGGTTTGGTTCACTCTCTTCTCTCAAACAAATGTTCAGTGTATACTAATAGGGACAAGTTACTATCTATCTGTCTGTCTATCTATCTATTTATTTCAATCAACCTTTGGGCTCAACTGCATTTCATTTGGAGGAAGATGCAATCCCCAAAGTCAAAGAAATGAAAAAGGAGATTTTTCAGAAGCATTTTCAGCTTTAACCATGAAGGGTCATGTGAGATATGCCATTAAGTCACTCAGCTTTATTTGTGATAAATAATTGTATTTTTGTTTTTATCTTCTTTTTACACTCGCTTTCAGGGGGGAAAGTATTTTAGGGGGGAAAGTCGTGTTTTTATTGTTTTTTATGCAAATTGCTTACAGGTTTTAATTATATGAAGTGGTACTTTTTTATTAATAGTTAATTAAACACCATTTAATTAGGCCCAATAATCATCTTGTCTTGTGTGCGGTAGCCACCTCAAACCCACTTTCTCACTGTCTCCTTCATTACATCAGGGGGGAAATGAAATGGGAAACCTGACAAAAGACCCAGATCGCGGCACTCACAGAAATTCCTCCACAATAAATTCCCATTGAAATGCCATCTAGTATGCCATTTCATCGGACTGTGTGATATCAATAGGATCCAGACGAGGTCATTGAAGATGTTTCTCTCCAGAGTAGCTCAATGCTTCCTTGCTTTTAATTAATTTACAGATGCAACTTAAAAGCACCAAGGCACAACAGGGTGTCGGATAAAGAGGGCTCCTGGTGTGCTTCCTGAGGGGACAAGGTAATTGGTCTATGGTCCGCTGCCTAGTTATATGCCAATAGCCTCTTATTAAAATCTCTCAGCCTGGGAAAAGTTAAGCAACCACCAAAAACAGAATGGGAAAATGTGGGATCTGTTGGCTCAATAGAGAACCAAAGTGATGCAGCCATTTGCGTGTTGAGGTCCCTCCATAAAAGGTAAAGGTAAAGGTACCCCTGCTCGTATGGGCCAGTCGTGTCCGACTCTAGGGTTGTGCGCCCATCTCACTTAAGAGGCCGGGGGCCAGCGCTGTCCGCAGACACTTCCGGGTCACGTGGCCAGCGTGACAAGCTGCATCTGGCGAGCCAGCGCAGCACACGGAAACACCGTTTACCTTCCCGCTAGTAAGCGGTCCCTATTTATCTACTTGCACCCAGGTTGCTTTCGAACTGCTAGGTTGGCAGGCGCCGCGGGGATTCGAACCGCCAACCTGACGATCGGCAAGTCCTAGGCACTGAGGTTTTACCCACAGTGCCACCCGCGTCCCTGAGGTCCCTCCATAGCTACCCTCAAATAAAGACACAATTCACACAGAATATTGTTTAAAGGTTTTTGGCATAATTTTTGGCCACAGCTTTATTGATTACAGCATGTGAGTGGTTGCTTAGGCATTGGTTCGCAACTATCTGTTCCAGCCTAGAGGTAGGAACAGAACTGACATCTGCAAGCCTGCGAAAGTCAGTAAGGGAAAACATTTTGGAGAGAGCCTAGAGCGGGGCGCCAGGCTCTCACCTCTCCCCAAATGCTCCCAGGGGCTCTCGCGTGGCCCTAGCCCCTTGACAGGGGTTTGGACAAGAGCATGGCGAATCCCTGGATTCCCTTAATGGAATATCCTTGCAGCAGCAGCAGCATTGGAGGGGCCGGCACAGCCAACCATACCCCCTCCACCAACTAAAATTAACCAATGTGGGTTAAACCACAGAGCCTAGGACTTGCCGATCAGAAGGTTGGCGGTTCGAATCCCCACGACAGGGTTAGCTCCCGTTGCTCGGTCCCTGCTCCTGCCAACCTAGAAGTTTGAAAGCACGTCAAAGTGCAAGTAGATAAATAGGTACCGCTCCGGAAGGTAAGGTAAATGGCGTTTCCGTGCGCTGCTCTGGTTCGCCAGAAGCGGCTTAGTCATGCTGGCCACATGACCCGGAAGCTGTACACCGGCTCCCTCGGCCAATAAAGCGAGATGAGCGCCGCAACCCCAGAGTCGGTCACGACTGGCCCAGGTAAGGGGTACCTTTACCTTTAACCACAACCTTACAAGTTGTGATGATTTGCTACGCAGTAGGCAAAAACCAAATGGCACCAGCCAATCAGCCAAATGGCAAAATGCCTACCAGGCTCCTGTCCCGAAAGCAGACGACCTCATGACAGACATAGCAAGGTCAATGCGAACAGCCCTAAATATAGGGAGGGTGGGCGGGTGATCTAATTCGTGTAGCGAAAAGAGGAAGCTCAATGCTGCGCACAGGGAATAAATAGCTCCTCATCAGTCACTCATAAAATTGCTACACCAAATTCTCCCCAACGACTGAGATGTGCCCAATCAGAAACATGGCCATCTATCCTAACCCACCCACCAACAGAGGGATGTCTTGGTTGCTCCCACTGCAACACGTGCTCTCCATGAAGGAGAACCCGGCCTAGACTTTGACCAGAAAGGCCCGAGTTCAATGTGCCCCCCCCCACTGAGTCACAAAGCATACTTTTCTGAGGATAAAGCAGAGAACACACTGGTTGACTTGTCTCCCACATGGTTAAGTTCCCAACTGGGATGCACATCTTCCAGTTCGTGCTCCCATGAGAGTCATGTGACCCACGTGAGATCACAGGGCCCAAAATATGTGCTGCTTTCGGGGCCATGCTCTCATGTCGCATGAAAACCCATGTCTTGGTGGCAAAGCATGAGATCACAATCCAGAGAAAAGCACTTTTTCAGGGCTGGGTCTCAGCGCAAATTTATGCGAGATCACAGTGCCCAAAATGGCCGCCGTGCTCTCGCAGGAAAGAAACGTTTCTTTTTCTGGGACACTTGCGGGGTATGGAATGAAGGGCAAGAGTAAAATCACAGTAAAAAATGGGGGGGATGCCTTCAACAATAGTGGTGATCTAGACTGCCACAGTGCAAGTCTGAGGGCGGTAATACTGGAGGACTGAATATTTAAGTACAGTGGTACCTCAGGTTAAGAACTTAATGGAGGTCCGTTCTTAACCTGAAACTGTTCTTAACCTGAGGTATCACTTTTGCTAATGGGGCCTCCTGCTGCCACCGCCCCACCGGAGCAAGATTTCTCTTCTCATCTTGAAGCAAAGTTCTTAACCCGAGGTACTATTTCCAGGTTAGCGGAGTCTGTAACCTGAAGCGTCTGTAACCTGAAGCGTCTGTAACCCGAGGTACTACTGTACCCTTTTTCTTTCTTGAGTATGAGGGTCTGGAGAACTCTTCTCCTCCCAGGGTGGCACCGGGAAGAGAGGAGCCTTTCCCACTCTTGTGCCCTCCAAAATTTTTGGAGTACAACCAGGCCATTAGCCCCAGACAGCACAGCAGGATTTTTGCAGCAATCTGGGCTAGACAGGCCACAGGACCAGCGAAGAGCAGAGCCATTTGAAGACGCTGCAAGCTGGATTCTCAATTTCAAAGTGGGATGGTTAAATAGGGAGGGGGAATCTTCCCAATAGGGAAACAGAGATTCCGTTTTGTGTTTATGCTCTGGTTTCTGCTGCTACACCACTTCATGCATGGATAGTAAATGGCAACACCTTGAAACGCAACTTTCATCTCCTTCGCCTGTTTTCTCTGTGTGTTCAGAGACAAGGGAAACAGATGAGCAACCAAGTCAGGGGGCAGATGAGGCACAATATACAGCTGCACATCTGTCAAATCCCCTCAATCATCCATTTGATCACGTTGCTTTCAAGGCTCGCAAAGATCAAAACTCTGTTCCCACAGCAAGCCTCTGAGGAGGCAACCATTGAACTCCATCAGAGAGAGGCAGAAGGAAATTGATGAGCTCGTGTCCTCCCGAATAAAAGCTGTTTTGGAGCTGGTGAATCAAGTAGCAATGGAAATGGACAGGTTTTGTGTAGGAACATTGGGGTTTTATATTATATTAATCATCATCATCATCATCATTATTTATATATATATACATACAGTGGTACCTTGGTTCTCAAACTTAATCCATTCTGGAAGTCTGTTCCAAACCTAAAGCGTTCCAAAACCAAGGCACGCTTTCCCATAGAAAGTAATGCAAAACGGATTAATCCGTTCCAGACTTTTAAAAACAACCCCTAAAACAGCAATTTAACATGATTTTTACTATCTAATGAGACCATTGATCCATAAAATGAAAGCAATAAACAATGTACTGTAATATGACATAAATAAAAGAGTATTGTAGATGATAAAAATTTTAAAAATAAATAAATTCTTACCTGCACTGATGATAGTCATTGTTTGGATGGGGGGCTTTTATCCATTTCCGCAGCCACACAATCAATCAATCAATCAATCAATCAATAAGTAACTGAACTGGGATCCAAAACAAATTAACTGAAAAAGCCTCAAAACAAAAAACGCAAAATAAATAGCAAAAACAAAAGCACCAAATATAAGCTCCAAGAGCACCGCAATCGGAAACGGGAAGCTTGAATTACAACGGGGGGATGCAAATGAGCAGCGCAACAGGAAACACAGGGGGACTCAAAACGGAGCTCGTTCAAAAACCAGAACACCTACTTCCGATTTTGCAGCTTTGGGGTTCCAAGCTGTTCGTGAACTAAGCTGTTCAAAAACTGAGGTACCACTGTAGATATAAACACATACACACACCCACACCCAAATGACAATGAACAAGCTTTCTTCACAATTTCCCATTATAGAAGGATAAGCTTTCCCAGCATGTAAGTTGTCTGCATATGGGTGATGCCAAAAACTTCCATACACACGTCATAGAATTGTAGAGTTAGAAGGGACCGCAAGGGTCATATAGTCCAACCCCCTGCAATGCTGGAATTTTTGCTCAATGTGGGGCTTGAACCCACAACCATGAGATCAAAAGTCTCATGCTCTACCAACTGAGCTAAGTCTTGATAGATAGCAAAGCAAGCAAGACAAAGAGCAAACTGGTCTTTCTAGGTAAGAATGACTTCTCTGAGCTACTGGCTCTTTTTTACTTCCCAGCCATTGGGTACCATTTTGGTAATTGAATGAATGATGATCGTCATCGTACAGCACTGAGATATCCTATGTAGCAACCAGCGCCAACAGGGTGCCTTCTAGATGACTAAGACTACAACTCCCATCAGCTCCAGCCAATACATGGGAGCTGTAGTCCAGAACAGGTCACTGAAGGCTGCTATATACTAGTTCATCCTTATGGAGTGAAGGCACATGAGAAAGGTATCAGCAGGTACAGTGGTACCTCAGGTTACATACACTTCGGGTTACATACGCTTCAGGTTACAGACTCCGCTAACCCAGAAATAGTACCTTGGGTTAAGAACTTTGCTTCAGGATGAGAACAAAAATCGTGTGGTGGCAGCAGGAGGCCCCATTAGCTAAAGTGGTACCCCATTAGCTAAAGTGGTACCTCGGGTTAAGAACAGTTTCAGGTTAAGAACAGACCTCCAGAACAAATTAAGTTGTGCTGGTCCTGGGGGGTTACTGTGTGGCGTGATCCGAGTCCAGTCTGAGGTCGAGGGTGTGGTTTGGAGGCTGTCCGTCAAGGCTGAAGTGGGGTCTAAGGCAAGGAGTCAGGTGAGGTCAGGAACTCTGGCAGAAGAGCAGGACAGGGTGCCGGCAGGAACAGGCTACCAACAATGTTGCTCCTGCAACCTGGGACTGGGGCTGGCTGGCTTTTATCTGCCCCGAGGCCTTGGTCCACAGGTGACTCGCTTTTCCTGGCCTGGAGACGAGCACTCCTCCTGCGGGAACTTAGTTCCCTCCGCCTCTCTGCCCTGAGCCTCTGCAGCTCCGGAGAGGCTGGAGGGTTACCGGACCCAGAGGCAACCTCCTCCTCCCCTGACGGGGCTGAGAGTGGAGCACCTGCAGGCAATGGGTCCTTGATCACCTCCGGAGCCAGAGCAGACTCAGCTGGTGTCTGCTCCTGAGGATCCAGCACAGGTGAGGACCCTTCAGGCTCAAGCCCCAGCCCCGGCTCAGCTGGTCCCGGAGGCGGGGACTCCTGTGCAGGCTGGGATTCCTCAGGTTCAGCCTCTGAATCCGATTCCCAGGCCATCACCTAAGTACTTAACCCGAGGTACCACTGTATATGGGAGTCCCAACATCGCAGAGAGGTTGAAATGGAGTATCCGGAAAAAGGATGTGGCTGGCAGGCTGAGAAGAAGCATCGCACAGTATGACATTTTGTTGCAGGTCCTACTTGTCAGCAGGAATGCCACCTTTCTGAGAGTGGCTTTGAACCATCAGCAGCTGCACGACAGGCAAACATTTTAACAGATGCAGCTTTCGCCGACACTGCATATTCAAAAGATGAATCTGAACGTGTGAAATAACAAAGATTAATGACTGCCAGTAGAATTTTCTTAGTAAATGAATGGATTAATTGCCCACAAAGCCAAGCTTGTCAAGTGATAATCTTACTATGTACCTGTTGGCATTGTAAACGGACCTGCTTGGATAGATAAAGGATTTTTTTCGCCCAACAGCATAGATCTGTTAAAGCTGTTAGTCATGGTACGGGATGTACATATCCATCTTCCTTTCCAGTGTCTGTAATTCTTTGAGAGCCAAGTGGGAATTGGCAAATTTGTCAGTTTTCTACATTTCTCATTTTTCAAATCATAAATTCAGCATACATACAACTATTTGGGAATTTTGTAAATAAAATTAAAACCCTCGGAAAAAGCCATCAGCATTTCAGATCGATCTTTTCCTAGCACAATTTTACACAGTCTCGACGAATATGCACAATTTTTCTAGCAATTTTCCCTACCGTAATTCATGCTTGTGTGTCATTTTCACCAATGTATGCATTTCATGCAAACTGGTACGTGCACTTGGGGGCACATAATCTTGGCTAGGAACTGCGTTGCAAAATTCAGAGAAGTGCGGTTTTCAAAGGATAGCTGTATTTTGGTTTGCATCTTGTTTCAAACAGTGCTAATTAAGCCAGGGAGAATGAACATGACATGAGAATGCAGCCCTGTGGCTACTGGAACATGCTGATTGGCCCTGAGCCAACTTCTTTCACTTTTAAGCCCCCCCCCACTCATTTCAGCCTGAATTTTCTGCATGCCTCTGTCTTTGTTTGCCTTGTGGTGAAAGCACATGGTACTACTGCATGTAGACTGACAGTGAAGCGATATAGGAGGATATATTTTCAGCTTGGGCAATGAGATGCACATGTCTCATTAACAAGAAGAGGGCCAGTATTGCTTTCCCCCACCCCACTAAATAAATCTACTAGCAGAAAGCCTATCCCTTGATGAGCAACAGATGGGGTTTCCATAATGGCTCATTACCTCCTTGCTTT
The DNA here is from genome assembly GCF_964188305.1 of Podarcis bocagei. Lineage (NCBI taxonomy): Eukaryota > Metazoa > Chordata > Lepidosauria > Squamata > Lacertidae > Podarcis > Podarcis bocagei. Next base: position 17,410,762 of record NC_138137.1, on the reverse strand, counting down.
GTCATGCTGCTAAAATGAAATGAAACGTTATTTATGGTTAGAAATGATGCGCAAGATTCCTACACAACTTTCCCCCATTGTTGTTGTTGTTTTGGATGAGCTTCCATTCCGAAGCTTCTCCTGGGACTAACAAATTTGAGGAGCTGGCAAAAGGCCCGTTGGGAATTGCAGAAGTGCCCCTTCTGTCCAACTATTAAAAAAACGCAATCTCAAGTCTCCAAAGTGAAGCTCCGGTTCTGCAAAAAACCTGGAAATCTGCACATTCAGAACAGAAAAGCTGCCACTTGTCGCCAAATGCCTTTTGTCAGTCGTCCTCTGCGATTGGGAAGGGCTATCACATTTGAATGGCTGCAGAAAGCACTAACCACCAACGATGGATTTGGTTGGGAATGTGTCATTTACGGCAAGGTTGGGCAACAGCTGTGATCTGCGAGCCACAATGAATGTGGATAATGAGTTTGGGAGCTGTGGCTGATTGGCATATTTGTTGTGGCATGCCGTTAGCATAATGCAAGTACCGCTATCACAGATGAGTTTGATGTCAAGCGAGAGTCAGCCAAGCATTCCAAGATCTGCGTCTCTGCTAAATGAACGGGCTCCGAATAAGCCCACGTTGCAAATACTAAAAGTTAGCAGTCCACAACCATTTAAATGAACTTGCTTGAAGTTGCATATGGGTGTGCAGCAAAGCACACACATGCATGCACACACACCCCTACAACCCAGTCCTCATCTAGAATCATAGTTGGAATGGATCCCATGGGCATCTAGTCCAGCCGCTTGCAATGCAGGAATCTTTTGCCCAAGCTGAGTAGGTTTAGCTCGGAAAAGAGAAGACTGAGGAGAGATATGATAGCCATCTTCAAATATCTCAGGGGCTGTTACATGGAAAGTACTTTTCTGAAAACATTTTTACAAAGCCTTGTGCAAGAGGTTGGATATGTAGATTTTTGTACCAGCCCTACAGCAAAAAAGAAGCTAATATTATTCCAGGCTGCATCAATAGAAGTATAGTGTCTCGATCAAGGGAAGTGATAGTCCTGCTCTATTCTGCCTTGGCCAGACTCTACCTGGAATACAATGTTCAGTTCTGGGTACCACCATTTAAGAAGGATATTGACAAGCTGGAACATCAAGATGATCAAGGCTCTGGAAAGTGTGGCCAAGATGATCAAGGGTCTGGAAAACCTTATGTGGAATGGTTGAGGGAATTAGGTACATTGCTGAAGACGAAACTGAGAGGAGATATGGTAGCCATCTTCAAATATCTCAAGGGCTGTCACATGGAAGAGAGAACAAGCTTGTTTTCTCCTGCTCTGGAGGATAGGACTCAGACCAATGGCTTCAAGTTGCAAGAAAGGAGATTCCAACTAAACATGAGGAAAAACTTTCTGATGGTAAGAGCTGTTCAACAGTGGAGCGGTCTCACTCAGGAGGTTGTGGACTCTCCTTCCTTGGAGGTTTTGAAGCAGAGGCTGGATGGCCATCTGTCATGGATGCTTTAGCTGAGATTGCTGCATCACAGGGGGCTGAAGTAGACAACCTTTGGGGTTCCTTCCAGCCCTACAATTCTATGATTTTATGCATGTGGGGTTCAAACCTGCACCCCTGAGATTAAGAGCCTCATGTTCATCCCAGGGAGTAAACAGGACCCACGAAGCAGCCCTATTTGTGTCTCTCCAAGACTATTGGGAGCGATTTCAGCACTGCGGCCTTTGAAATATAATAAGAGCCAGCTTGATCGGACCAAATGACCATCCACGTCTGGCATCCTGTTTCCCACAGTGATTAAGCTGATGTCCTGGAAAAGCCCGCAAGCAGGACATAGAGGCAAAGGCCTTGCCCTGAGACTGCTCCCCAGCAGCTGGGACACAAGAGGTATAATAGCACCAAGCCAGCCAAATACTCAGATGATTTAATCGCGCTTGCTCAGGAAGTATCTGACCTAAGCGAGGCAAAGTTTGCTCGCTTCCCTCAGAAATCTAAATAGGGGTGATCCGATCTTTTTCATATTTTTAACCTTGGCTGCGGTTCCTTGGACTCACTGAATCTGGACGGAAGGAACCCATCTGGCCTCTCTGAAGTGCTTCACAGAGAAACACAGCCTTTTCCCTGTCGAGAGTGAGGGCGGGGGCATGGTGTCGGGGGCCCAGGGAGTGCAGTGTCCAGAGTCCTAGGTGCAGGATTTTTAGGGGGCGTGAGCCATCCTGCTCTGCCTGCTGCCGGGGGTCTCCATTGTAAAGCAGCCAAATGGATTGGCAGCTGAATCTAAGTTCAACACCTGTGGGTGGCAGGTTAGTTGAGAGATCAGCATTGGCTCCCAGTACGTTTCCGAGCACAATTCAAAGTGTTGGTGTTGACCTTTAAAGCCCTAAATGGCCTCGGTCCTGTATACCTGAAGGAGCGTCTGAGATCCAGCGCCAAGGGCCTTCTGGCGGTTCCCTCATTGCGAGAAGTGAGGTTACAGGGAACCAGACAGAGGGCCTTCTCGGTAGTGGCGCCCGCCCTGTGGAACGCCCTCCCTTCAGATGTCAAAGAGATAAACAACTATCTGACTTTTAGAAGACATCTGTAGGCAGCCCTGTTCAGGGAAGTTTTTAATGTGTGACATTTTAGTGTATTTTTGGTCTTTGTGGAAGCCGCCCAGAGTGGCTGGGGAAACCCAGCCAGATGGGCGGGGTAAAATAATAATAATAATAATAATAATAATAATAATAATAATAATAATAATAATAATGATAATAATGTGAGCCAGGTCAGGCTGTGGAGCACACCTCACTTTGCAACAGAGGGGAATAACTGGAAAGTGGTGCAACTCTGCTATGAATCACTGCCCTCCATCCTTATAGTGACCTCCTGGCTCTTTTCATTTCTTCCCATGTTTCTTTATAGTACTGCAATGCAGCAGCCTAAGATTAATATATTCCCTACGTGCACTTGTGCTGAAATAGCCTTCCAGATTTGTGGGAAAATGCCTCTTGCAGATTGTTTAGCATATAATGCATAGGTGATCACAGGATATTCTGCATGTTTCCTCTCTGTGCTGATTAGAAAGGAACATAATAAATAGATGGAGAATTGGCGATGGGGGATTTTGCTTTTGCTGAATATGTTCAAATGGTGTTCCTTCCTGTTGTTCAGTCACATGCTTTCCTGGGTTTCAGATTCTGCCAGAAGAATGAGCTCTGGGCCAAGCAAACGCCTGCAAAACAAAGATTAAACGAAAGATAATCTCTACATGGTGCTCTTTGTTCTGAAGTGGTTTCCTGAAAACGTCCCAAGATGATTGATCCAAGATGACTCATCCAAGATGACAGCTCAGTAAATCTCAGGTATTTCAAGTCAAGGAGGCAGCACAATTGTGTCTCTGATGATCCAGGTGGTTTGGGAATATTTTCAATGAAGCAGCTTCGTCATGCAAATATTCCTTTGCAGGAAAAATTGTACAAGAGGGAAAACAAAGGATTCCACCCCTGCGTAGGTGCTATTGAACACCTGATAAATTATCCAAAATGTATAAGAAGGTTCCTAATAACTGCTGGAAGTGCAAACAAACAAGTGGTCCTTTTTTATGTGGTGGAACTGTAAGAAAGCAACGGGATTTTTGGGAAATGATATATGATGAGATAAAAAAATGCTTAAAGTGATTACACACAAACACACACACACAGTTTTTCTTCTAGGGATTATAGGGTCAGAAGTTCCGAAAAAGATGGTTAAATTGTTTGTGTATGGCAGCCAGGATTCTCTATTCACCAAAAAAGAAAGGATAAACACAGTGGTGGATGATGTAGAATCAGCAAAGCTAACAACTAAAATAAGAGAACTTAATAACTACTGTTTTATGGAAGAATGAAAGGCTTTTTTAGACTGTTTAAAGAACCGTTACAATACGCTGAATTTGTGAGCAGGATTTGAACTGTGAGCAACAGAAATCATTAGAGATAGTTGTATTGTATCAAGAAAAGAAAATTAAAAATCCACAAATTTCGTATAGAATTCCAGTACATAATAATTTTAACACAAAACCAAAGCCCCCACCTTGCAGCTTAGTTCAGGATTTTGAACTAATTTTTTGTTACAGCGCATCAGTCACTAAGTTATGCACATGACCCTGGTTCCCAGGGCAACAGGCCTTGCAACCAAAGAGTGGATGTGGAACTCAAGCGGATGGGTCATCTAGTTTTGTGGGGACCCATCTTTGGGGAGACCTCAGCAGTTACTACAACTGCTATAACTAATCCAGAATGTGGAAGCTAGACTGGTGACTGGGAGTGGCTGCCGAGACCACATAACACCGGTCCCAAAAGACCTACATTGGCTCCCAGGATGTTTCCGAGCATAATTCAAAGTGTCGGTGCTGACCTTTAAAGGCCTAAACGGCCTCAGCCCAGTATACCTGAAGGAGCATCTCCACCCCCATCGTTCAGCCCAGACACTGAGGTCCACCTCTGAGGGCCTTCTCATGGTTCCCTCACTGCAAGATGTGAGGTTACAGGGAACCAGGCAGAGGGCCTTCTTGGTGGTGGTGCTCACCCTGTGGAACGCCCTCCCATCAGATGACAAGGAAATAAACAACTATCTGACTTTTAGAAGGCATCTGAAGGCAGCCCTGCTTAGGGAAGTTTTTAATGTTTGAAGTTTTATCGCGTTTTTAATATTCCGTTGGAAGTCGCTCAGAGTGGCTGGGAAAAACCAGCCAAGATGGGCGGGGTATAATTAATTAATTAATTAATTAATTACTACTGCTATGATGATCTGGCTCTGGCTGTTGAGCTCCGTGACAAGAATGGAAAAGCCACTCCATTTCTGGTCTATGTCAGATTTGCAAATGGTGCACTCAAAGGCCTTTCAAATGATATTAAAAGTACTTTCTCTCTCTCCATCTCTCTCCTTTCTCTCTCACTCACACATAGCTATTTTAGCATTAATATATTCTTCTTCTGCCCCATGAAATTATACTGACTCAGAAGGTGCCAGGTTCCTGTCTGTTTAATATTCAAGGCACACTTCAACCCATTAAGAGTGTGCGTCTGTGCCTGCTTTGGCACACGCCGATGGCTGCATTGAAACTATCCCAAGAAAAGTCCCTGGTCCATCCGTCCCCCCCTCCAGCTTTCTTTCCAAGCGGCTGCTTATTAGCCACATGGTGAGCACAATTATGCTGCAGCTCAGCTTTTAATAAATCATTGGCCACTTGGCGCTGATGAGGCTGCCGCCCTCTGGGTGTTCAAAGCACCGTCTGCAAGATGGAAATAAACAGGGAGCCATTGCCCTGTTTGCAGCGGTGTATGTTATCTTAAAACCTGGTTAAAGCCTAACGTTGAGATGTTGGCTTATTCTGCAATCCCCACCTTTGGTGTTTCACAGCTGCAGTTCTGGCATCCGATTGTAACTGGACTCGGGGTGATGTAATGCGTGCAGGGAATCTGGGAGCCGAAAATGAGGAATACGGATAGTTAATTTGAAAGCGGTGGCGATAGGTCAAGGCAACACTGGAAGGGCCCGTAAGGTGGAACTCATTTGCAGAGGTGCTCCAGTACAGGCGTCAGAATAATTAGCGTGCCATTTTATGACAGCTCGCAGCCACTACCGTAACAAGAGGCATGCCATTTCCTCGCTGCACCGGTCAGATAATGGAGAAAGAAATCTGCGCTAAATATATGAAAGGATCATTTGCCACCTCTAAGCTGAAGGTGGGAGGAGAACGTTGAAAAGTACCTTCCGCAGGATTTGAAGGTATGCAACCAACAACCTAATCTGGATTTATGCTGCAGGAAGTGCTAAGAATACTGGGCTGGGTAGACTAATTGCAGCGTTTGTCAAACTTGGGTCTCCAGCTGCTGTTGGACTACAACTCCCATAATCCCTGACCACAGGTCTTGCTAGTGAGGGATGATGGGAGTTGTAGTCCAACAACAGCTGGAGACCAACACTGAGAAGCACTGAAAAGCTAGCTTACTATGTCCCTAAGCCTGTAAACAATAGGGCTGCCATACATCCAGATTTTCCTGGACATTACCGGGATTTCAAAGGCGGAATTCATGTACACTTTTGGGCAACCCTATCTAATGCTGTTTTTTTACAGTGGTACCTCTGGTTTAAGGTTACCAGACATCCCCGTTTCCCGGGGACAGTCCCCAGATTTATGTATCAGTCCCCACACTGTTGTTTAGACTGCAGCGCCACCCGTGTCCCTGGGGGTGCACAATCAATAGCCATTTGAAAGGGAGAATTAGGAATGGATGTGCAAGACACAGCACTGAACATGTGTTGACTTTTGATATCGCTCCATTACAAAACAAAGTCTTGAAGATTTGGAAAAGCCTCCTTTCCTCTGGGGGAAATTGAAGGATAAGGGAACAGGTGAGCCTCCAGGAGGGGAACTCATGACATTCCATCTCCCATCAGCCTCAGCCACCATGGCCAGCAGTAATGAATGATAGGAGCTGTAGTCCAGCAACTTATGGAGGGCCACCAATACTGTGTCTGTTGCATAGTGCACAGAGAAGAAGAAGAGTTTGGATTTGATATCCTGCTTTATCACTACCCGAAGGAGTCTCAAAGCGGCTAACATTCTCCTTTTCTTTCCTCCCCCACAACAAACACTCTGTGAGGTGAGTCAGGCTGAGAGACTTCAGAGAAGGGTGACTAGCCCAAGGTTACCCAGGAAGCGAACCCGGTTCACCAGATTATGAGTCTACTGCTCTTAACCATACCACCACACTGGTACACTCTGATACATAGAGCTACACTGCATCTGAACTTGAAGCGAATCACTTTTTACAACAGGACTGTAAGCTGAATTAGTATGTACAGTACTCATTTCAATGGCACGCCTGTATTTGTGCTTTGAATCTTAAAAATGCAAAAAGCAGATGTCCCCATAAAAGCCCCCTTTCTTCCTCTCTTTTATCTCTTTCTTCTTAGAGCATTTAGCTACTATACCAGACCGTAGTTCACAAATCAATTCCATTGTGATTATTTGTCTCTTTTATAGAGCCCAGGAACAATCCTTCAAGCAGTTGGCTCTATTTTAAGCCACGGGATCATAGGAAAGCTGCCTAGTGCTTTTTAAATGCACAAGCTTGCATTTAACGTTCACCACAGATTTGCCTCTCCACGAATTCCTAGCACACGTGGCACAAATCCAAATGGTACTTTTTTGGTATGCTGTATTGTACCAAATACAGGGGACGCGGGTGGCGCTGTGGGTTAAACCACAGAGCCTAGGACTTGCCGATCAGAAGGTCGGCGGTTCGAATCCCCGCGACGGGGTGAGCTCCCATTGCTCGGTCCCTGCTCCTGACAACCTAGCAGTTTGAAAGCACGCCAAAGTGCATGTTGATAAATAGGTACCGCTCCGGCGGGAAGGTAAACGGCATTTCCGTGCACTGCTGTGGTTCACCAGAAGCGGCTTAATCATGATGGCCACATGACCCGGAAGCTGTACGCCGGCTCCCTCGGCCAATAGAGCGAGATGAGTGCCGCAACCCCAGAGTCGGCCACGATTGGACCCAATGGTCAGGGGTCCCTTCACCTTTACCTTTTTATTGTACCAAATGCCACTTTCCTCCTCCTTGCTAAATATTCTGGCCAAGCAGGCACCATTTTTTCAGCACAATTATTGTGCATACCTCTTCCTTTGTTAGAAAAGCAATGCAAGTTGAGGCAAGTATTTGGGATTATATATACATTAACATTGAATATCAAGCTCTTGGCTCGATCTTAGCTGTGTTTTCCTTACACATTAGTTGAACAATTTATTATTTGCTTCTACAATTTCCAAGTTGCTCCATAGTCCAAGTTTAAAGCACTCCCCCCCTTTTTTCAGGGCCATATCCTGAAGTGAGCAAGGGCTGAGAGGCCAATAGAATTGTAGAATTGGAAGGGACCACAATGGTCATTCAGTCCAACCCCTGCAATGAAGGAATCTTTTGCCCAACATGGGGTTCAAACCCACGATCCTGAGATTAAGTGTTTTACGCTCTACCAATTGAGCTATCCCAGCATATATCTTGAGAACACCAAGTAAACAGGCAAAGGGTTCTTCAAATGCCTCCATGCTAGCAATGGGCAAATAATCCATTCAGTCTAGAACTGGGCTAAATTAATGATATCTATCTATGGGACGTGGGTGGTGCTGTGGGTTAAACCACAGAGCCTAGGACTTGCCGATCAGAAGGTCGGCGGTTGGAATCCCCGTGATGGGGTGAGCTCCCGTTGCTTGGTCCCTGTTCCTGCCAACCTAACACTTCGAAAGCACGTCAAAGTGCAAGTAGATAAAGAGGTACCGCTGTGGCGGGAAGGTAAACGGCGTTTCCGTGCGCTGCTCTGGTTCGCCAGAAGCGGCTTAGTCATGCTAGCCACATGACACAGAAGCTGTACACCGGCTCCCTTGGCCAATAAAGCGAGACAAGTGCCGCAACCCCAGAGTCAGCCACGACTGGACCTAATGGTCAGGGGTGCCTTTACCTTTAACTTTATCTATCTATATCTCAAAATAGCTCCCCCTCCCTGGCCCAATTTGAAAATTCAGAAACCGTGTCATACCAGCCTCCTCCTTACAACCTCCTCACACATACCACAAGCCTCCCAAACTCCAAAATGAAAGCCTGCCCCAAACACAAGGACCTGAGCCCCACTTTGAGTCCACATTTACAACTGGTCTGTCAGTTGAGTGATGAGAGGATGAATTAGCACTGGGAGGAACGCAGAGAGAAGAAATGGCATGGCGCATCTGCAGCAACGCAACTGGACGCCTTCATCTGCCCCAGCTGCAACAAAACAGGTCTCTCCTGCATTGGCTCCCTACAGCCACAGCAGGCGCTGCAACCTTCCAACACTCCCAAAGGCATCACTCCTCCATTGTCTCCTGAGACAGTCAGGGTTTTGACCCAGAGGTCCTGTACTGCTGCAGCAGAATTCATTCAATAAATAAACAGCAAGGCATCCTTCATAGGTACCCTTTTATCAGTGGTCTTGCCAGGTGCGCGGCCTGGGAGTCATTCTGGACTCACAGCTGTCCATGGAGGCGCAGGTCAATTCTGTGTCCAGGGCAGCTGTTTATCAGCTCCATCTGGTATGCAGGCTGAGACCCTATCTGCCTGCGGACTGTCTCGCCAGAGTGGTGCATGCTCTGGTTATCTCCCGCTTGGACTACTGCAATGCGCTGTATGTGGGGCTACCTTTGAAGGTGACCCAGAAACTACAAATAATCCAGAATGCAGCAGCTAGACTGGTGACTGGGAGCGGCCGCCGAGACCATATAACACCGGTCCGGAAAGACACTGGCTCCCAGGACGTTTCCGAGCACAATTCAAAGTGTCGGTGCTGACCTTTAAAGCCCTAAACGGCCTCGATCCAGTATATCTGAAGGAGCATCTCCACCCCCATTGTTCTGCCCGGACACTGAGGTCCAGTGCCAAGGGCCTTCTGGCGGTTCCCTCGCTGCGAGAAGCAAAGCTACAGGGAACCAGGCAGAGGGCCTTCTCGGTAGTGGCACCTGCCCTGTGGAACACCCTCCTACCAGATGTCAAAGAGAAAAACAACTACCAGACTTTTAGAAGACACCTGAAGGCAGCCCTGTTTAGGGAATCTTTTAATGTTTAATAGGTTATTGTATTTTAATATTCTGTTGGAAGCTGTCCAAAGTGGCTGGGGAAACCCACTCAGATGGGCAGGATATAAATTTATATATATATATATTATATATGTAAATATTATTATTATTATTATTATTATTATTATTATTATTATTTAAGGTAAGTGAAATCCTACCTTGGAGAAGCTGCATTTCCATGACACCACCATTCCTTAAGGTCAGGATTCCATCAAAGTCATTAAAACAGGGATGAGGAGCCTGTGTTCCTCCTTAGATATGTTGGACTACAATTCCCAGCATGCCTTCTCATTTTCCATGCTGGCTGAGGCTGGTGGGAGTTTGAGTCCAGCAACTTTTTAAGATAGCTCCAGGTCCCCTGTCTCTGCATTAAAGGCGCTCAGAAGGCCAACTATCTTGTCCGATTTCCAAAATATTTGCAATATCTGTGTACCATCTGGTGACTGCTCACATCATTAACCAAAGGTGCTTTATGAGAAATAGATATACGGCAACAGCAAATGGTTAGTAATTGAATTCAAAGGATTCACTGGCGGCTTTCCAGAGCTGCGCTAGCGGTAGTTAACCCTGCGGAAGCTCAGCAAAACCATCAATTAATCCATTAATGTTTGTTTGTTCGTTATATGAGTGCCCTGCCCTCCTGCCAAGATATTCAGAGCAGCAACATACATGAGATTTCCACTTTAGGGATTGTGTGTGATAGGAGACAGTGATCATCCAATGAGCTTTGCAAACAAATGGACTGCCCAGGCATAACTTGGAAGATTCTGTTATCCATCTAATTGTTAATCTGCTGTACAGCCCCGCCCCCAAAGCCACTTGCAGATCAATAAAAACAAGACAGTTCCTGCTTTCAGTCTAAAACAGTGATGGCCAAACTTGGCCCGCCAGCTGTTTTGGGACTACAACTCCCATCATCCCTAGCTAACAGGACCAGTGGTCAGGGATGATGGGAACTGTAGTCCCAAAACAGCTGGAGGGTCAAGTTTGGCCGTCACTGATCTAAAAGATGCAGCAAAGAAAGTAAATGTTTCAGGAGGGAGGAAATAAATGAATAAGAAATGGAGAACCAAAACTGACAGATCCATCCACCCTTGCCAGTTCTTACTTAATATTGTCACTTAGAATTACAGTGGTGCCCCGCAAGACGAATGCCTCGCAAGACGAAAAACTCGCTAGACGAAAGGGTTTTGCGGTTTTTGAGCTGCTTCGCAAGACGAATTTCCCTATGGGCTTGCTTCGCAAGACGAAAACGTCTTGCAAGTTTGTTTCCTTTTTCTTAACACCATTAATACAGTTGCGACTTGACTTCGAGGAGCAACTCATAGAATGCGGTGTGGTAGCCTTTTTTGAGGTTTTTGGTGATTTTTGAAGCTTTTCCAAAACTTTTCCGACACCGTGCTTCGCAAGACGAAAAATTCGCTAGACAAAAAAACTCACGGAACGAATTAATTTCGTCTTGCGAGGCACCACTGTATAGAATTGTAGAGTTGGAAGGGACTCTCAAGATCATCTAGTCCAACACTCTGCAATGCAGGAATATGCAGCTGTCCCATATGAGGATAAAATCTGCAGTCTTGGCGTTATCAGCACTACGCTCTAACCAAGTGAGCGACCTCTAACATTTACAATGTGGTTCTCCAGCCAAGTAATGTGTACCAAAATGCATATACTAATGAAGAGTATGCATATGAATGCATATATTTTAGGGGGGAAATAACAAAAAAAATATGTGTGTGTGTTATGATAAATTCACAGGGGCGATTCAGAGCTGCATTTGCTTCATTTCTTCTTCTTTTTTTTTTTTTAAAAAAGGTAGTTTTATTGCTAAAGCTGTATTACGATATTTGAGGCTTCATTTCCTCAAATGTAATCACAGTAAAATTTATTTTAACTCTGCATTGTGGCCACCGGTTTGAAGAGTTCTTTCCTGAACAAGTTGGCTATTATCCTTTTCTGAATGGCCAGTGCAACACACACACACACACACACACACACACACACTTCCAGTTAATTCAGTACAATGTGACCTCAGCAATTCTCAACATCAGGCTACTCGCATGAAGTTCTGAACTTTTACAATTCCTGGCAGCGACCCCCACAAATACTAGAACAACCAAGGCCCCATTTTACAGGACTGGAATTCCAAGAAGCCGTATAACTTCTAGGAATGTTGCTATATAACATTTTCATACTTTAGGGAAATCATAGCAATGAAATTATGCTCTCCACAAGGCCAAAGTTTTAAAAATGAGACAGTAACACTTTACAGAAGCCTATCAAAGAAAACGATGGACATATTTTATGCCATGGATAGGCAAACTAAGGCCCGGGGGCCGGATCCGTCCCAATCGCCTTATAAATCCGGCCTGCGGACGGTCTGGGAATCAGCCTGTTTTTACATGAGTAGAATGTATCCTTTTATTTAAAATGCATCTCTAGGTTATCCATTTCAATCAATACAACTCCATTCAAATCTCCCATCAAAATTATCTTTCCATTCTCGAATTCCCAAAGCTTCTCTTCCAATTTCCTGTAAAATTCGGATTTGTTATTATTTGTGGCATACACTCCTGGGTTATTTGTGGGGCATAGAAATTCATTCATTTTTTTCTTTTCAAAATATTGTCTGGCCCCCCACAACGTCTGAGGGACAGTGGACCAGCCCCCTGTTGAAAAAGTTTGCTAACCCCTGTTTTATGCCATTGGAGAGGGTGGGGGAGAAACCTAAACTGAATGAAGTTCAGTGGTGCCTCGCAAGACGAAATTAATTCGTTCCGCGAGTTTTTTTGTCTAGCGATTTTTTCGTCTTGCGAAGCACGGTGTCGGGAAAGTTTTGGAAAAGCTTCAAAAATCACCAAAGTCTTCAAAAACCTCAAAAAAGGCTACCACACTGCGTTCTATGAGTTGCTCCTCGAAGTCAAGTCGCAACTGTATTAACGGTGTTAAGAAAAAGGAAACAAACTTGCAAGATGTTTTCGTCTTGCGAAGCAAGCCCATAGGGAAATTCGTCTTGCGAAGCAGCTCAAAAAACACAAAACCCTTTCGTCTAGCGAGTTTTTCGTCTTGCGAGGCCTTCGTCTTGCGGGGCACCACTGTAGCCCAACCCACAGATCTTGTTATGCTTTTGAATCTTTCAGACTGTTTCACTGTGCTGTAGGCCACACGACTGTCTTTCTCTGAAGACCAAGACCAGAAAAATAAATGTTTCAAGCAGAGGCTACTAGGTTCAATTTCGAGAATCTCCAGTTAAATGGATAACTGTACCACCTACCATTGTGAATGGGCCAAGGGTTACTAGCATGGAGTCTACAAATGTTGTTGAACTACAACTCTTGCCATCCACAAGTACTGACATGCTGGCTGCGTATCCCTAGGCCTGATAACAAGAGATTGCACCCCCTACAACGCAATGCAACACAACACACACACATGCCTTCCTGGGTGCCACGATCCAGGTTTCAAGCAAGTATTCCTGGTTGAGAGAACCACAGCAGAAATTTTAAATCACAAAACATGCAGCAAAACACAGCATGGAAAATATAAGGCTGTTTGACCTTTAAAATTATACCTTGTGAGTTCCAAAACTTCCCTTTTCCCCAAAGCTTAGAAAAACTGCGCAAGTTTGGTTAAGTTAGAGATGGTCTACTTACAAACTCCTCAATTCACGTGCTTTATCCATGCAGCATTCAGAAAAAAACGCTGCTTAGGCAGTAAAACTAGGCTTAGCTTTAGTGGTCCCTCAATCACTGGTCTAGGAACTCATGAGTGGCTTCACCTGATGACTTCATCAGCTGGGCAACAATGGCTTGATTACCTAGTTCCTCCCAAGGTGAGTCAAGCCCTCCAGGACAGCTTACTCTATGGTATTAACCCCTTAATTAGACTTTAGCATGTTGGTTATGTGAGTATGGTTATCCCACGCTTTTCTCCTCCTCCCTGATGCTTCCCACAACTGAGTGAGTAGTAGATGTTTTATGATTTGTAGAGCTGGAAGGCAGAATGTGAGTGTGATGTGTAGTAAATCAGGTTGTGCCTTGATAAACGGGAGCACAAAGAGGAAAGGGATCCCAACTCTAGAGATGTTTCAAAATGTGCTGCTGTGTTTTTTGTTATTTTATTGCATTTGATTATACCTTTGCATGGCATTGTCGTCTTTCAGCTTCATAAGTAAAGGTAAAGGGATCCCTGACCATTAGGTCCAGTCGTGACCGACTCTGGGGTTGCGGCGCTCATCTCGCTTTATTGGCCGAGGGAGCTGGTGTACAGCTTCCGGGTCCGATCAGAAGGTCGGTGGTTCAAATCCCCGTGACGGGGTGAGCTCCCATTGCTCGGTCCCTGCTCCTGCCAACCTAGCAGTTCAAAAGCACGTCAAAGTGCAAGTAGATAAATAGGTACCGCTCCGGCAGGAAGGTAAACGGCGTTTCCATGTGCTGCTCTGGTTTGCCAGAAGCGGCTTAGTCATGCTGGCCACATGACCCGGAAGCTGTACGCTGGCTCCCCATAGTTTGTTATATATACCGTATTTGTTGTTTGATCACTTAGTGATGGTCTTTAGTATGAAGTGGTATCTAACTATATATGAGAGAGAGAGAGAGAGAGAGAGAGAGAGAGAGAGAGAGAGAGAGAGAGAGAGAGACTTATCCTCTATTAATTTGACTTATCAGTCGGTGGTGACTAGACGTGATGGTTGTGTACTTCCTCCAAGACTGGAAGTAGTATTCCTCTGGTTGCTAGAAACAGCAAGTTTCACCGTGGTCTTGCTTGTGGGTTTCCCATGGGCATCTTCTGAGAACAGGATGTGGACTAGATGAGCCTTACTTGATACAGCTGGGCTTTTCTTATGCTCTTAATCTTGCCCACAAATTTCTAAACAAAATGGTAGTGGGGAGGCAGTGGCAGGTTGAACTATTTGTGATTCTTTCAAGCAGATCTTATTAATAAAATCCATTACAGTCATACCTCGGGTTGAAGTAGCTTCGGGATGAATATTTTTGGGTTGCGCTCTGCGGCGACCCAGAAGTAACGGAGCGCATTGCTTCCAGGTTTTGCCACTCGTGCATGCGCAGACGCTCAAAATGACGGCATGCGCGGAAGCGGCGACATGCGCAGACGTGCAGTCACATCTTACATTTACTTCAGGATGCGAACTGGGCTCTGGAACGGATCCCGTTCGGATCCAGAGGTACCACTGTACTGTGCTCTTAGGTCCACCACTTTTTAAAGGTATTTAATAAAGCAGCATTAGATAGGGTTGCCAAAAAGTAAAAACCAGGACACCCCAAAAGTTGTTGAGCTTGCCTAAGATTCAGGACAAAACGCCACATTTCAGAAATTTTCCCCAGAGGTCAATTCCGCCTTTGGAATCCCAGTAATGTCCAGGAAAAATCTGTACATATGGCAACCCTACATTTGAACAGTTGGGCTGTGAGGGACAGACGAAGCAATGAATACCCTGAGGGGACTTGGAAAAGAGCAATTAATTCGGGAGTACATAGGATATGGGGAAAGGAACAATTCATTCTGCGGGAAATAACTAGGAGACAAGGTTGGGGGAGTGGGAAAAAGAGAAATTAATTTGAAGGTGGGGTTAGGGAATGAACAAACATTTATTGAGTACAGGTGAGAGGAAAAGAGCCATGAATTCAGAACAGTGTGTTTGTTTCTATGAAGGAGAGAAAACCTAGCAGCAGTGAATTGTTTTCATATGTGAAGGTTGGGGATGACTTTCATAATACTGCAAATATTGGCTAGAAAGTTGGTAGAGATCCCCCCCTCCCCCTTTCCATGTAAGAACAGAATTCAGGAAGACTCTCACACCTGAGGAAATTGATTGGTGGTGGGTTCATGACAGACTAAATGTTTTTTTCTGAGGGGTTGGCTAATTGGAGATTAGTGGATGGTGTTTTTGCATATCCTCAAGGGCAAACTTTTTTAAAAAACAAAAAACCCAATGAGTTTTCTATTCAGTTCTTTTCTTCTAGAAAATAGGTGTCGGTACAGTGTATTCCTGAGTACTCCCATGAAAAAACACTGATTTTATAACAATTCAAGGAGTGAACCCACTGGGAGCATCTTGTTGACCAAGGTGCCCTTCAGATCTGGAGCTGATAGTAAATATGGTACATTTGATTCAGCCATAACATACAGAGCACACAAATAACTGTTCCCATAACTTAATCTATTGCAGCCTCAGATTTACAGCCCATATCCTAAAGCTTGCTAGGAACCACTGCTTCAGTCCTAACCCTATTTACCTGGGAATAACCCTAATAGAACTCAATGCTTTGGATTGTACTGTAAACTGTAAAAATATTACTAGGAACTGTGCTGAGCTGAATTCAGTAGGATTAATACCAGTAAAATATCTTTAAGATTATAGCTGCAGGCTGCAATCCCAACCCCATTTATGTAGGAGGAAACCCCACTGAATTAAACCGGGCTTACTTCTGAGTAAGCAAGATTAGGATTGGGCTGTTGCACTCTTTTGCATTTGTCTAGTTTCTGTCTTGCCCTGTCTTTTAGCTTCCACCCTCAAAAAGTTTCATCACTTGCGATTCGGTTAAGCAAAACTTGGACAGGAACAGCTGGAGGAACACCTGTCGCAAGGCCTTTGATCTATTGAAATGCCATAACAGCTCCTAACGCTTGGGAAGTTTGCCTGGGGCAGGAAGCAGGCATGTAGGAAGCTTGATGCTGTCCAGCCGTTTCACTGTTTCTGTTGGTCCGCACTGTGTTGACATAGCAACTGCAATGGTAGGTAAATTTGTCATCCTGATGGGTCAAATGGAGCAGGGAGACTGGGCTCACTACACGTTCTACCACATTGCAGGGTCTGCAGGTGTCTCTCAATATCTTACCTAAAATAAAGCAGATAAAACTCTCACTCCTCAGGTTTCATCGCTGTATTTTCAACATTGTTGTTGCTATTATTATTATTATTATTATTATTATTATTATTATTATTACACCCCACCCATCTGGCTGAGTTTCCCCAGCCACTCTGGGCAGCTTCCAGCAAAATATAAAAACATGATGAAACGTCAAACGTTAAAAACTTCCCAATACAGGGATGCTTTCAGACGTCTCCTAAAAGCTGTGTAGTTCTTTATATTCTTGACATTTGATGGGAGGGTGTTGTAATGTAGCGTGGCCTACCATCAATATAGTTGGCAAGCATCTCATTTTTGCTTAATTTTTATGGCTTAATACATACACTCTCTAACACAGATGCCTACTGCCATTGCAAAGCTATGACTGGAAAATAACAGAATGGTTGTCCCTGGGCCCAGACTGTTTTTATTGCAAGTGTATGCAGCAACACAGGGACGCAGGTGGCACTGTGGTCTAAAACACTGAGCCTAGGGCTTGCCGATCAGAAGGTCACTGGTTCGAATCCCCACGACGAGGTGAGCTCCCATTGCTCTGTCCCAGCTCTTGCCAACCTAGCAGTTCGAAAGCACATTAAAGTGCAAGTAGATAAATAGGTACCGCTCCAGCGGGAAGGTAAACAGTGTTTCTGTGCGCTGCTCTGGTTCGCCAGAAGTGGCTTAGTCATGCTGGCCACATGACCCGGAAGCTGTCTGCGGACAAACACCGGCTCCCTCGGCCTATAGAGCAAGATGAGCGCCGCAACCCCAGAGTCGTCCGTGACTGGACCTAACGGTAAGGGGTACCTTTATCTTTATGTAGCAACATGTCCTTAGTGCTTCAATAGTGCATTTGAAGCAGATTCATACTGAACTGCCCACCCATCATCCTACTTTAACAATTGCTGTTCTGTGCTTTCCCAGTGCTCCTGCATTGTTGCATTCACATCCCATCCATTCCCTTGTCTATGTTTCTGTCATCCCCAACACCATCAAAAGCACAAATCATAAGGAATGCAGAATAAAAACAACCTAGGGAGCAGGGTCCCTCTTATTTAGGGCTGCCATACTTCTGGGATTTCCCAGAAGTATCCGGGATTCATCTGTCAAAAATAGGCCGGAATTTCTGAAAAGCGGTAAGAAAATGTCCGGGAAAACTTGGGTGTATGGCAACCCATGTCTGAAGAGTTGGTTTTTTGGTGAGTTTCCTTATATGTGGAGTTTTTGCAAAATCTTTGGCCCCAAAAGAAAAGGGAAAAAAGCTTGACAACTTTTGTGTCTGGATTCTCACTTTTTGAAAGCTGGACCATAAAGAAGGCTGATCGCCGAAGAATTGATGCTTTTGAATTATGGTGCTGGAGGAGACTCTTGAGAGTCCCGTGGACTGCAAGAAGATCAAACCTCTCCATTCTTAAGGAAATCAGCTGAGGCTCCAATACTTTGGCCACCTCATGAGAAGAGAGAACTCCCTGGAAAAGACCCTGATGTTGGGAAAGATGGAGGGCACAAGGAGAAGGGGACGGCAGAGGACGAGATGGTTGGACAGTGTTCTTGAAGCTACCAGCATGAATTTGACCAAGCTGCGGGAGGCAGTGGAAGACAGGAGTGCCTGGCGTGCTCCGGTCCATGGGGTCACAAAGAGTCGGACATGACTAAACAACTAAACAACAACACAACACTCTTAATGTAAATTGTCTCCAAACCAAAAGCCAGGCATGGCACCAGGTTTTTCTACAATCTTAGCATCACTATTGCTGGATTCCAACACAGCGTTATGAGTCCTGAGCCCCCCTTGTGATCAAGGATGTATTGACAAGCTCAGACTGATGAGGA
Organism: Podarcis bocagei; assembly: GCF_964188305.1. Classification (NCBI taxonomy): domain Eukaryota; kingdom Metazoa; phylum Chordata; class Lepidosauria; order Squamata; family Lacertidae; genus Podarcis; species Podarcis bocagei. The sequence goes on along the minus strand of NC_138137.1, from coordinate 17,392,438 downwards.
GGAAGCAGAAGGGAGCTGAATCGTGGGAACTGGGAGTGGAGGACGGATGTTCTCTCTTTTCCACTCCTTTTGCAGAGTGAAAAGCTTCATTGAGAGCTGAGTGGGGCATTGACCACTGCAGGGGATGGCTGAGCTAAAGGGGTGATCAGCAGTCTTACTCTCCCATAAGCGCCATGGATCTGGGCCCATAATCCTGTTGTTGGAATACTGCCGGGGAGACGGGGGCATTTGGCTGGCCCCCAGCTTGCTCCAGCTGCCGGCGACAGCTGGACAATCTCCAGTACAGCATCAATCAGTCAGCGACTCGGGCCTCAGTAGCCTTCTGAAGCTACCAAGCACGCTAATTAGCAGAGTGAATAAATCTCCACAACAGAAGTGGCCGACAGAGATGTGTGTAAGCATATTTACAAGCTTTTATTCAGCATAGTTCAGGAACAAAGGGGGAAAAACATGTCTGCTTCCCTTCGTGTCCAGCAAAATAGCAGTAACACAAAAGCTATATACAAAATGGAAGTTCCCAGCAGACTGTGCTGGAAATGTAAACAGGCATGTGACACACAACAGTCCTGCCTGTCCCTTTTAAGGTGGAACAGAACTATATCCTAACAAGCAGAGGCTGAACCGCAGTCGGAAGGGAAGGGCTCATCTTGGTCGCCAAGGGCCAGAAGGTGTCTTCATCGACTCTCCCACCCAGATTGAATGTGGGTTTACAAACTCAACATTCTCACAAGGCAAAAGAACCTCATCTTAAAAAGCTTGGCATGAAGGGCATGGGAACATATTAGGACATATTTGTCGCTTCTGTTCAGTTCTGAAATTCTTGCCCGCCTCATGAACTCTTGACTCCTCCTGCTATGCCTACTACTGAGCTCGTGCCATTACTTGCCTGAATAAAAATCTGTGTCTTACACGCAGGTAAGAGTCGTTGTGTTTTGGGAGGGAGCCAGGACAGACAGCGTACGATGGGCAGGAATACAGCATCTCATACCCGATTCAATAACTTGTCCTCATGCATAACAAATCTATCTGCATTCACGTTCCTAGCAGATTTATCAAAATTGGACGCAGTAATAAAACTTCGAAACTGTAAAGTAGACTCGGGTTAATAAAAAGTTAAAAATGAAGCAGCTTGTAACAATGAGTGACTTGGTATTTCCTGGGAAAAAATTGGATGCAAAGGCAAGATGAAGAACAGGTGGAAATTTCCATATATATTATGAATAAACAACAGCATAGTAGGGAGAACATAATCTTTGACACTAACTATTGGGCAGGGTGGCAAGGGAGGATGGGAGTTCGAGTTGATTTCCCATCCCTCGCTCAGAGAAACACCAGGCAGTCAGGGAGCTAGACAAACTTTATTATCTGTCTTAGGAAACTCGTGAATCCACCTAGATACCACTCAATCCAGTTGCACCTAGTGACTCAACAATAGAATGATGCTATTGTTAATTATTTGATTTTATATCTCATCCTTCCTTTCACACACACTTCCTACACACTCGTCTTCCTGAACAAGAGTTTGGCAAAAGGTCTGCTCCAAGCTGCCAGTTTTTATAATGAGTTTTGTAAAAGCTTGCCTAAGTGTGTCAGTTTGGCCATATGGTGGCCATCTTTGGTTTCCTAGTGGAGCTCCTGCACCTTTAATGTAAGGGAGATGGATCTCTCTGCTGGTCTTCAGGAAAGGCCTTGTTCCGCTTGCCTTGACCCACCCTCCAGCCCTCAGAGCCCTTGGAGCTTTCAGAAGGAAGTTGCTATCACGGCCATTATGTGAATGTGTCTTGTGATGATCTGAGTGGAAGACTATGAGTCATCAGGGTGGGGAGGGTTGGTGGCTGTGAATTCAGTGGTGCTTAGTTTGCTTTTGGCCGTTAGTTTGTGAATGTTGCTAATATTGTTTTGTGCATTATGAGCGCTCTAACACTTTGTTAATTTTATAATACAACTTTTCTTGTGGCTGTACTGTTTGATCTATTTTTTAAAAGTTGTTTGGTTAAGAATGTTTTATAGAAGGCGGTTTTATGGATGATTTGAGAGTTATTTTCTGCAATTCATGTTGCAAGTGTGATGTTCTACTATGTGGTTATTTGCTGTATGTAAGCCACTTTGTGACTCACATGAGGCACAGAAATAGAGGGTTACCTTGGTAGTTGAACGGCTTGGCTCCCGAACAAATCGGCTTGCAAGCGCCTCAAAGTGTTCCAGTTTGCGAATGTTTTTCAGAAGTCGAACGTCCGACATGGCTTCCATGGTTTCTGATTGAGTCCAGGAAGCTCCTGCAGCCAACCAGAAGCCGCGCCTTGGTTTTCCAACCGTTTCGGGAGTCGAACAGATTCCCGGAATGGATTAAATTCAAGAACCAAGGTACCACTGTATAATAAACGAATGAAATGAAATCAGTGCATACATTATGGCTCAGCATAGAGATGCAGAGGTGGTGAAAGCTGCACATGTTGAAATTTCTGCCTGTCGTGCCGGCGTTAAAGGCCCAAGTGCCCTAGCTCTTTTTAAAAAAATAATAATTCAAAATTACAAAACAGTGTTCAGTAGCAAAACAGCTCTTCAGGAGACTTCCTTCCAGATTGATTGGAAGTGGCAGAGAGAACCCATGTGCGCTTTTCCTATTTATTCTATTTAAATAACCATTAGTTCCTCCCGCCCTCCCGCTAGACATTAATTAAGCGCTAATGTCTGGTTCTATTCAAGCTGGAATCCCTCAGGCTTTTTCTAAAAAAAACAACAACAACACTGTTTACTTTTAAGGACACAGATCATGACTAACTTTGTGGGAAACACAAGTATACAAAAACTTACCGGACTGACCAAAGTCCCACCTTCCTGATGCCACTGATAAGGTGTTCCTTCTAATCTTTCACCTGACAAGAAGATTTTCATCCAGGCTGTGGAGCCCCAAGAAGGTTGAGAACTTAGCAGAAGAATTCTTTTTCCCCCCTGGGTCTCATTAGCATTGCCTACCAAGGGTCCCTTCATAATTAGTGGTGAAGGTGACCACCTGGAATCAATTCACAGAGGCAGCCAAGTGTGGTATTTTCCAATTTCCGAATCCCCAGGCAGGCATCTGCCACCATTATTCCAGCATCCTCTTGAGCCTGCTATCAACACTGTGTTTTGTAATGTCCTGTGTAGTATCTTTTCTCTTGGGCGCCATCATTGTCCTTCTGAAGATGTGCTTTACTAACAAGGTGCAAAGTGGTGGATAATGAATGTGCAAGATTATTAAACGTGGGACTCGGAATATGTGATTAAATACACCCAAAATGCAAATAGCGACCAAATGCACAGCAAGAATGTGTTGATGTGCTTCTTCCCAAGGGCTGGCATGAATAAATGAAGAGCAGTGGGGGAATCATGAAATCTGGTAGACACTTTCCTTTTCTTTCAAGGATGCATGTAAATACTCACTTGCTTCAGGACTGAGTTTGAGTAACAAGACTGAAAGTGATAATAATAATAATAATAATAATAATAATAATAATAATAATAATAATTTATTTATACCCCACCCATCTGGCTGGGTTTCCCAGCCACTCTGGGCGGCTTCCAACAGAATATTGAAAACACGATAAAACATCAAACATTAAACTTTCCTAAACAGGGCTGCCTTCAGATGTCTTCTAAAAGTCAGGTACAGTGGTACCTCGGGTTACAAATGCTTCAGGTTACATACGCTTCAGGTTACAGATTCTGCTAAACCAGAAATAGTACCTCGGGTCAAGAACTTTGCTTCAGGGTGAGAACAAAAATCATGCTCCGGTGGCGCGGCGGAAGCAGGAGGCCCCATTAGCTAAAGTGGTGCTTCAGGTTAAGCACAGTTTCAGGTTTATTACGGACCTCCGGAACGAATTAAGTACTTAACCCGAGGTACCATTGTAGTTGTTTATTTCCTGGTTGGGAGGGCGTTCCACAGGGCGGGTGCCACTACTGAGAAGGCCCTCTGCCTGGTTCCCTGTCACCTCACTTCTCGCAGTGAGGGAACCGCCAGAAGGCCATCGGAGCTGGACCACAGTGTCCAGGCTGAACGATGGGGGTGGAGACGCTCCTTCAGGTATACTGGGCTGAAGCCATTTAGGGCTTTAAAGGTGAGTACCAGCACTTTGAATTGTGCTTGGAAACGTGGGAATATGGGGAAGGCACAGTGCCAATCTCTGCACCCTCTCCTGTAATGTGATTGGGCAAATTGCATGTTTTAGTATAATTATTAATTTCTGTATCTCCCACCATCTGAAGATCACAGAGCAGTTAACAATATAAAAACACAAAAATACATACCATAATAAGAAATGAAAACAATACCCCCCCAGTTCAAAAGGACATAGATAGTTTAATAAGCCAAAAGCATGGGAGAAGTGGAATGTTTCTTCTGTCTAGCACAAAATATTTTAGACACGAGAAACTATAACTATCCTGTCCAGTTTGGCCCTTAAAGAGAGACCAAGTATGTGAAAGAAAGAGATTTGATGGCAGACTTATTTCTTGTTTATGGTCAATTGTTATGATAATAGAATATTTTATTAGGTAGACCAGCCTTTCTCAAGCTTGGGTCTCCAGATGTTCTTGAACTACAACTCCCATCATCCCTGACCACAGGCCATGGCGTGGAATGATGGGAGCTGTAGTCCAACAACATTTAGGGACACAAGGTTGAGGAAGGCTGAGATACAGATGATGTGCAGTTGTTTGCATGTCAAGGTCCCCAGGGTCACCCCAATAACTCACACATCACACAGAATTTTTGTTTAAGATTTTTGGCATAATTTTGGCCACAACTTTATTAAAATACAAAAATGTGAGCGGTTGCTTAGGCATTGGTTGCAACTATCTGCCCCCACCATGGGGGACAGACTGACATTCCGCATGATGCGAAAGTCAGAATAGGGGAATACACTTGGGGGTAGCGTCGGAGCAGGGAACCTGCCCTCAGCCCTCCCCAAATGCAACCAGGAGCTCATTGCTATGGCCCAAGCCCCCTTGACAGAGTGGACAAGCAATAGTTAGCCCCCAATTCCTTTAACGGAATCCCTTGCAGCAGCAGCATTAGAGGGGCAGGCACAGCCAATCCATGCCCTCAACCAACCAAACCATAAACCAATGCCTAACCGTGAACCTTACAAGTTGTGACAATTTGCTACGCAGTAAGCAAAAACCAAATGGCCCCAGCCAATCAGCCAGATGGACAAAATTCCTACCAGGCCCCTGCCCCAAGAGCAGACGACCCCATGACAGGCATAGCAAGGTCAAAGCGAACAACCCTATTCTAGGGAGGGAGGGAGGGGCAATCCGATGCACAGGCGAAAAGAGGAAGCCCTAGCCTCGTGCAAGAAGTTTTAGCATTTATGGCTGTCAATCAACAAATGGCAACATTAACTTCATCCCAACAACAAGGGAAGCCCCAATTGCATCAGTGGCTAACGGTCAATTAGCCCGCCCCCAACTTTGGAGTGTCCTGGCGGCCCCCACCGCAATACGTGCTCTCCATGAAGGAGAACACGCTTTCACGTAAAATGTTCCAGAAAGGGCTTCAGACTGTGTACATACCATACAATTAAAGCACTCTCCCCAAAGAATTATGGGAACTGAAGTTAATACCTCACGGAGCCACAATTCCCGGCACTCTTAACAAACTCCCAGGATTCATCTTGGTGCAAGCTTTATATGTAATTTAAATGTATGGTGTGTAAGCAGCCACATAGTGACGGCTTAGAAAAGGCATGTATGCGGTCGATGGAAACATGACAGCTTTTAGCGTACAGTAATCAAGGCTTCATCACATCATAATATGTAGAGAAAGAGCATATGACAGCCACATGATCCAAAAAACAAATCCACTAGGATTCGTGGAGATAAAATGCATACCAGATGAATTCACAAAGGATCGCATTAATAAAAATAAAAATAAAAAGTTGTGCAAATGTTTGCATTGTGATCTCAGCTATCAAATAAAAATCAGCCTAATGTGCTAATTTAATTACTTTGTTGTTCTTGCCGCTTTCCAACCGAGCGGTAATAGTACATGTTTGCAGCATTACATTCTGCACAGGACATTTGGCATGCGGATGAGCTGAGCAGTTTTTGCTTGTAAAATTTGTCGCCTCTTATTTTCTGAGACATCAGTTTTCAGTGCTGGATTTGGGGCCAATAAGCGCCCATAAAACCATGTACCAGTTATTACAGCGGCCGCTTGCCTGTCCCTGAAGTTAGGTCATGCACCACCGAAAGAGAGGTGAAATAGACTCGGAGTCAAGTGTGAATTTCATTCTCTTTATTCAGCTCATAGTAGCAATGAATGAAACTTTCCCCAAAAGGTCTAGCTATACATACATTATTTATACAATGGGCCCCACGTGATTGGCTAATTCTGGGCTGCTCCTGTAGGCCAATCAGGTTGCATATTCACCTCCTCCAGAAGCCTGGTTGGCTGCTCCTGCAGGCCAATCAGGTTGCTGGTTCACTTCATCCAGGAGCCTGATTGGCTGCTCCTGAGGGCCAATCATGTTGCTGATTCACTTCCACTTGGAGCTGGATTGAGTGGCTCCTGCGGACCAATCAGACTGCTGCATTCTGGACCCTATTGATCTAGGATTCAGCTCAGTACATAACAACAGGACACAAAAGGGCAAATGTTTGCAATGAAATTTGTATGTGTTTCCAATTGTATAAAGGTAAAGGTAAAGGTACCCCTGCCCGTATGGGCCAGTCGTGTCCGACTCTAGGGTTGTGCGCCCATCTCACTTAAGAGGCCGGGGGCCAGCGCTGTCCAGAGACACTTCCGGGTCACGTGGCCAGTGTGACAAAGCCGCATTTGGCGAGCCAGCGCAGCACACGGAAACGCCGTTTACCTTCCCGCCAGTAAGCGGTCCCTATTTATCTACTTGCACCCGGAGGTGCTTTCGAACTGCTAGGTTGGCAGGCGCTGGGACCGAGCAACGGGAGTGCACCCCGCCGTGGGGATTCGAACCGCCGACCTTTCGATCGGCAAGCCCTAGGCGCTGAGGCTTTTACCCACAGCATATGTATATGTATATACATATGCTGTATATGTATATGTATATATATATACATATATACATATACATATGCATATATACATATAGCATATGTATATGTATATGTATATGTATATGTATATGTATATGTATATGTATGCATAGCTGCAAACGTAGAGAAAACCACTGAGATACCCTAGGCACCCCAACAAGCCTTACATTTCAACATGCGAGTCCAGTATCGTAGAACTCAAAAATATATCAAAACTTCAAAATGCTAACATATTTAGAAAATACAAAAGGCAAGACTAAGCCTTCCAATTAAGCAAACTGCCTGCAGAAAAGCCTTGAACAAATTACAATGCTGCTACAGCTTAGCACTGATTTTCATTGAAAGAACAGACATCAGAGAAAAAGTGGGGGCGGGGAAGCAAAGCCTAGCATTTGTTATGCCAAAAGGCACCTCTCACCCCCCCCAGCCTCACTGCTGCTGCAAACTTCAGTGAACTATTAGTATTTTTTAAGTAATTAGCAGAGGCATTAGCAGTGCTCCTCATCCTCCACTCTGAGCACAATCGCACTGCAGACTCCCGTTCCTTCCATCACAATCTGCAGTTGTGTAGGGGGCGGGGAGGGCATGTTCTGATGAACAGCTGACTTGCAGAACCGGTGGGGGGGGTTAATTAAATTAGGGTTTCAATCTATGAGCTTGATTTTTTTGTTTTTGTTTTTGTAAGCAGATTTTTTAAACGGAAAAGTAAAGAAACTATTTTCAATGTGCATACAGAAATCTATTAAATAATTGCATAAATATAAATGAGCGCACCTCTGTTTTATCAGAATGCATTTTAATGGAAGATACTTCCATTTCAATAAACACAGTAAATAACGCCCCTGTATGCATTCGCCTACATATTGTGGATGGGGGTGGAGGCGCTCCTTCAGGTATACTGGACCAAGGCCATTTAGGGGTTTAAAAGTCAGCACCAACACTTTGAATTGTGCTCGGAAACGTACTGGGAGCCAATGCAGGTCTTTCGGGACGGTGTTATGTGGTCTTGACGGCCACTCCCAGTCACCAGTCTAGCTGCCGCATTCTGGATTAGTTGTAGTTTCTGGGTCACCTTCAAAGGTAGCTCCACTTAGAGCACTCTGCAGCAGTCCAAGCGGGAGATATAACTACAGCATGCACCATTCTGGCGAGGCAGTCTTTATTCAAAACAGTATACAATGCAGCAAGCCTTCTAGACAGAACTGGCCCCCATAAAACAGTTGTCGGGACTGAAGGGCTCCTCCCTCTGTCTCTTCCTCAACAGGATGCTTCCCAAGCAGCCTTAAACTACACCAGGGAGGGGCCACCTGTGCTCTTTGTTCTGCTACATGCAAAGCTCTTTGTAGCCTGGGAGACAAGGGAAGAGGGGGGAGCTTAATACAGTAGGAAAAGCAAGCTCCTAGGATGCTTCTGTAGCCTCTGGCCTCTCCTCCTCTTCACCCTCTGCTAAAGCTGAACTGCTTTCTGCACCTGGCTCTTCTTGCTCTCTAGAGCCTGTTGCTTCTTCAGCATCCAACCATTTCTCTCCTTCCCGCCCCTCACACCCTCTGACCTGCCCTCAGTGTCCTACCACCAATCCCCGAGCTTTGAGCCTTCCTCCTCGGCGGGCTGAACTTCCTCCTGTGGGGGGAGCGACTTCCCTAGGGAGTTTGCCAGCTGGTACCTCCAACCATCCTTGTCATCCATACCCTGACAACATGATGTTATCTCCCCTAGAACTCTGCAGAGTTACTGTAGACCTCCTAAGCCAGAGATGGCCAAACTCGGCCCTCCAGTTGTTTTGGGACTACAACTCCCATCATCCCTAGCTAACAGGACCAGTGGTCAGGGATGATGGGAATTGTAGTCCCAAAACAGCTGGAGGACCAAGTTTGGTCATCACTGTCCTAAGCCAATGTATGATTCCATGTATTGAAGAGACAGCAGGGCTGCTCCACCGGCCACAGCTTTGATGTCACATGGCTTCCCCAGCCTGACCCCTGTTTCCAAGCATCAGTCATAGATGCCTGCAAAAGGCATCTATGCCAAAGAAGCGGACACGGAGCAATGGATTCAAACTACAAGAAAGAAGATTCCACCTAAACATTAGGAAGAACTTCCTGACAGTAAGAGCTGTTCGACAGTGGAATTTGCTGCCAAGGAGTGTGGTGGAGTCTCCTTCTTTGGAGGTCTTTAAGCAGAGGCTTGACAACCATATGTCAGGAGTGGTCTGATGGTGTTTCCTGCTTGGCAGGGGGTTGGACTTGATGGCCCTTGTGGTCTCTTCCAACTCTATGATTCTATGAAAAGGAAGGCCTCTACATGTAAACCTCTAGGGGTTCAGGAACTCTGTACAGTTCTAGTCCCGTGAAAGTTTTTCCTCATTTCATATTTCTTGCTCATACTTCTGCTATGCAAAAGCTCATTTTCTTTTTACTTTATGATGGGGTGGGGGAGAGAGATACTGAAAGAGAAAGTCAGGGGTTTTTTTGGGCTACATCCTCATATTATTTTTTCTTCAGAAATATAAAATCCTGGATATTGCCTTACGTTCCCCTGTGCATGGGAAGTTCAGTGTGCATAGCTCTGCATTTCATTACTGTGACGCTGAAATAATGAGATCTTATTGCCTATTGGGAAAAGGTAACTAAATTTTTGCTCTAGGCCACTTTTCACCCCCTCATGCCCTCTGAGAAGCACTTGAGATTAAGCACAGTTTTGCATAGTTTAAATGGATTACTATTGGGGGCTGGGAGAGAGAGAGAGCGAGAAAACTCAGAAACTGAGCATTCCGTTTTCTCTCTGCATTCGACTTATTTTTCCCTATTTATCTGGGCCATCTGCTAATGTGCCTTGGGCTAAATTGCCTTTTAGTTTAAAAATGTCTGATGCCAGTGTATCCGTTTCACTACAATCATCAGAATTATAATGAAGGCAGATGGAATCTGTGCCCTCATGTCTGCTGGGCGACAGGGTGCTCATAAACATGTCTGCTACACCCCCCCCTTGCTTTTGTCAGGTGTTCCATGTCACTATCACTTCAGAGCCTGGACCAAACTCTGGCTGGATCTACACTGATCTGGAAAACGCTATAAGAATACGCCATAAAAAAGCTCTCAGTGCAATTTCGCATTGGCAACAGATTGCTGCTCTACAGCACCCTCTGGTGTCCCATTTTTATAACACGTTTTTATTGTTATAACTCACCAGTATAGAGGAATCTTCTGTCACTCTCACTCGTAGCATTAGGGAACATAAAGGATCACAAGACGCGACACATGTCCTTGAAATGTTTTTGCCACTGTCCCCTTTTCATCCAAAATAAAAAGCTTGCCAAAGTTTATTTGTTCATGAAAAAAAAAAAAAACACCCCTCCCTTCTCACTCAGCGCTGGTTCAAAGTGCACCTGTTTCATAGCCACACACACACAACCCCCCTCCCCCAACACACATTGGGTGGTTTAAGATATGTGTATTATATCAGCTGTATGGAGCTCATAACTCGCTGCCTTTTGCCCATGGGAAGACATGTGTTTTGAAAGATAAAGCATGAAGAGGCCCTCCTGGCTATTGGCCTAGTATCCTAACCACATAGTGCATTGTGTACTTATTACACTTGTCTACTGGGAATTCTATTTTTATTAGTGGGAATAGCTGCAACTTAACTCCAAGGGCTAGGGTGGGGAAATCACCTAGCAAACTCAATTCTAAAAGCCTGGGAGTTTTGTTTTGTTTTTTTAAAAAAGCAACACTAATCTTGGCAACTATTACTTTCAAAAGGGTTGCTCTGGTTTGCTATGGGTCATTTGGGAAATGTAAGGAAATGAATCACGGCAAACAGCTGGGTTTTAAAATAATAATTAAAAAAAAACTACTGGCAAATGTCCATCATATGCCAGTAAAAGTGCTGCAAAATCAGCAAGTACAACCCATTACTTATTGCGGATTTGCTGATATTTAAAATCTGGCTTTGTTTCTACTTTACTGGGCTCAGGGAGCACGTACTGTATGTTATATATAATTTATATATTTCATTGACGGGAAAAGCAAATGGACCAGTTTGCCAGTAAACACAAAGCTGTTCAGTCCTATACACACACTTATGGGGAGCAGGCCCCACTGATTTTAGTACAGAACTTACTTCTGAGTACAAACGCATAGAACTGCACTGTAATAGATCCTAATTGAATTGGGTGCTGGCAGTGACCAGATAGGATTTCATGAAACGTTCCTTTGTTTGTTTGTTTTTCCTTTTGTAATTAATACGGGAAACCTGGTAATAAAGATTTGGCAGATCTCGATCTACTGCAACACCGATTGCACAAACAGACTCCTTCATACAAACATTCAACAGGAGCTTTCATGAATTCAGTGATCCCTGAACAGTTGCAGGAGAGGACATTCGCAAGATGAATTAATGTGGCTTAGTCACTTCCTAAGCAACATTAACTAGCTCTTTGTTCACACAATCAGGATGGTGAAAGAGTTGCTAAATCATAAACACTGTCTACTTCTGACTCCCCTGCTCCCATATGGTGAGATGGGGATTCTTATCCATGTTTCTAGCTTCCAAGGCAGGCATCCCCAAACTCAGCCCTCCAGATGTTTTGGGACTACAACTCCCATCATCCCTAGCTAACAGGAGCAGTGGTCAGGATGATGGAAATTGTAATCCCAAAAGATCTGGAGGGCTGAGTTCGGGGGTGCCTGTCCCAAGGGCACAATGCCTAGTTGATGAGCCTGGAACAAAAGACATAAATTGATCTGCATGGTAAGAATGCAATGAAGCCCTAACAAGATGTCTTATTCAACATCTTTATCAACGACTAACAAGATGTCTTATTCAACATCTTTATCAACGACTTGGATGATGGACTCAAGGGCATCCTGATCAAATTTGCAGATGACACCAAACTGGGAGGGGTGGCTAACACCCCAGAGGACAGGATCACATGGGCATGTTTGGCCTGAAGAAGAGGAGGTTAAGGGGTGATATGATAGCCATGTTCAAATATATAAAAGGATGTCACATAGAGGAGGGAGAAAGGTTGTTTTCTGCTGCTCCAGAGAAGCGGACACAGAGCAGTGGATCCAAACTACAAGAAAGAAGATTCCCCCTAAACATTAGGAAGAACTTCCTGACAGTAAGAGCTGTTTGACAGTGGAATTTGCTGCCAAGGAGTGTGGTGGAGTCTCCTTCTTTGGAGGTCTTTAAGCAGAGGCTTGACAACCATATGTCAGGAGTGCTCTGATGGTGTTTCCTGCTTGGCAGGGGGTTAGACTCGATGGCCCTTGTGGTCTCTTCCAATTCTATGATTCTATGATTCTAAGAAAGAGGCAGTAATCTTGCAGACTATTTCTATGTGCCGTATTTTTCGCTCTATAGAACACACTTTTCCCCCTTCAAAAATTAAGGGGAACTGTGTGTGCGTCCTATAGAGCGAATGCAGGCTGCGCAGCTAAGCTGTTCTAGCTTGGGGATGGCTGCGCAAAGCTAAAGACCTGTCCCTTCATGACGAACTACTTCTTAAATATGAAATGGTAAAGCTGGAATGGTCAGTGGTGCTTTTTCTCATCCAAGGCTTCATTACACAGTCAAGGGTCCCTTTAAAAGCCAAGGCAACTTCTTTGATTCTTGGCAATTTGGTAGGCTTACTAACATTTTCAACCTTTGATTACTTTCAGTGCCTGCTTTTTACATGTTCTATTCCCATATATGGCCATATTGCACAAACATGTTTAGTCACACTCCAGCTTCCACTGTCGAATTGGGCTGTTTCCTTTGGTTTCAGTGAAAGTCTTTTTTCCTCCTTTGAATTTTATGACCTGAGATTCAAGGTTCAGGAACTCGCTAGTTATTTTTCCTTGTTGTTTGACGTAGGTAGAAAAGAATGTTATTCTTCCTAGGAGAGGTGTTTTACATCGGGCATACTGGAACTCTAATGGCTTACTGAAAATAAACTCACATAGCCTTGCTTGAAGAGTTTCCCCTCTAACTATACAGTGGCAGAGGTTGCCATTCTGATTGGTACCCTGTTAGACCTTTCAAAAAGATATCCTGGTTCTCACAGCCCCTCCAAGTGCCTGTATTTTCCAAGGACAGTCCCGGACTTAGATAAGCCATTCTAGTTTCTGATTCGATCGCAGAATGTCCTGCTTTTCCTTAGGACACCCCTATTTTCATCAGAGAAATGTTGGAGGGTATGGAGTTTTGCAACCTCTGAGCCAAGGAGATAATTAATTATACAACCTTTAGAAGACATGTGAAGGCAGCCCTGTAGAGGGAAGCTTTTAAATGTTTGATTTTTTATTATGTTTTTATATACAGTGGTACCTTGGTTTTCAAACGTCTCTGTTGATGAACATTTTGGTTTTCAAGCACCGCAAACCCACAGTTTTCAAATGTGCCTCAGAAGTCAAACATGAAATGCGGCTTCCATATTGGGTTTTCCGTATTGAGTTTTCCATTTTGAAGCTTCTGTACTGAGTGTTCGGTTTTTGAATGTTTCAGAATTTGAACGGCCTTCTGGAACAGATTACATTCAAAAACTGAGGTACCACTGTATGTTGGAAGCCATCTAGTGTGGCTGGGGCAATGCAGTCAGATGGGTGGGGTAGAAATAGAAGAAGAAGAGGAAGAAGAAGAAATCCCTATTTACATTGGAGAAATGTTGACGGTATGTTCTCAGGCTGTCAATGACGCTGGTTTTGTCAGAAGAGTTTGGAAGTATCTACTGCAAACACCACTCATTGTGGCCCAGGACTTGCTGGTTTGAAGAAACCAAACAAAGCCCATTCAGCCTTCGTAGAGTGCCCACATTGGTACCACCAAAAATATGCATCACCACAGAAAAAGACAGATTTGCACAACACTTGTGTATGCTGATTGATATGTTGACTGAGGCTGGAGAGACCTCTTTGCTGTGCCAATTCACCCCCACCCAAGTTGGAAGTAAACACAGCTGTGTGGAAGGTGTAATTGGGCGGCAATTTCCCTTTATCTCAGCTTCACAGGCAATGACAGATTGGAAGTGTGGGAGACACTAAGGAGCGGATTGGATAGTTGGGCAAGGTTTTGAGTGAACTTCAAGAAAGGAATTAATTGGTTGGAGGAGGAAGAGGGGAGCCTGACTTTGAAAGTTCTGTTTACTTGTGCCTGGGGCCCTAAGGATAAGAAAAGTCCTGGACTTCTTTGTTAAGGGGGAAAGGGATTTACCAAATCTCCCCTAAATTAAAGGCAGTAGACCTGAGGCTTCATAGGAACCATATAGAGCTGTTGCTTCTCTCTAACCTCAAAAAAATTAAATCATTTTGGACTTGTTATTTCATCAGGACATATGCATACATGCACATTTAGAAATAATCCCCGTAGTTTAAGCAGAACACAATTCATCTTGCCATAATGGAGAAGACTGGTCTGTGGTGGGACCTGCATGCATGTACGCACGTTCCTCTACACTTTATTCCCCCATGCACGCAGGTGGCGCTGTGGTCCAAACCACTGAGCCTCTTGGGCTTGCCAATCAGAATGTTGGCAGTTTGAATCCCCATGACGGAGTGAGCTCCCGTTGCTCTGTCCCAGCTCCTGCCAACCTAGCAGTTCGAAAGCACACCAGTGCAAGTAGATAAGTAGGTACCACTGCGGCAGGCAGATAAACGGTGTTTCCATGAGCTTTGGCTTCTGTCACTGTGTCCCATTGTGCCAGTAGCGGTGTAGCCATGCTGGCCACATGACCCAGAAAGCGAGCTCCGCAACCCCATAGTCGCCTTTGACTGGACTTAACCATCCAGGGGTCCTTTACCTTTACTTTTACCTTTACCTTGATTCCCTCATGGATATCTCAGTTGGTTAGAGCGTGGTGCTGATAATGCCAAGGTTGCAAGTTTGATCCTTGGATGGGACAGCTGCATATTTGGGTTGAACTAAATGATGCTCAAAGTCCCTTAAGACTCTATGATTCTGTGAATCTATGTGTTCTTTGAATTCCTGAGCAGGGCTTACATTTCCCTCTGATTTTTCCTTCTTTGATACCATCCAATCAAAGACTGGGGGTGGGCTTAATTATCTTTAGCAGCTAAAGTTGCCTATTGCCTTATGTTTGCGCGCCATAGCTGTTCTTGGTAGAGGAAGCAGCGCCCATGGGACGGGACCTGTGATTTTTCACATCAATAAAGTGTTCCACACACACGCCAGCTCTTTGTTTTCACTAGGAGAGGCACACAGTCAGCAGCGTTTTCCGTTCTTTTGTAAGCAGTGCACTTTGTTAAATTGTCTTCTAATCAAATGCGCATTGTTCTCGACTCGTTTTCATTAAAAGAAAAAAAATCTGCCAAAGTTTTCTCCAACGGTGCACGGGTCAACTTTAATGTTCCCTTTGTTCTATTCATTGTGACATCAATATGTCACTCCCCACCCTTCGAGTTTGGCATTCATTTGCTACGGTCTTAGCGCTTAGTTAACTTTGTTCATAATATTCTGACTCTAACTGTGATCAATGCAATATGTTCACCTCAGACATTAATTAGTTCTTTTAGTATCTTTCCTGGCTTTTTGTTGTTTTTGCATGTTGTTTTTCTTGTCTTTGAACCGTTTCAGAGAAGCTGTTGCTTTTTCCTGAAAACCCTTCTCTTCCCGCACAGAGCACGGTTGATTACTTTGCTTCTCACAATAGCTTTCAAGGTGTCTTATAACAGTTTTTCTTGAGTTCCCTTTGGTGTCATTCATTTGATAAACATTTTTAATCTCATCCACCAATGTCTCACAAACCACCAGGGCTTTAAGTAGCTCATTATTAACTTCCTGGAGGTTCCAGAATACCCTTCCCTGGTGCAAAAAGCTAGGCTGTTAACTTCTGATCAGAAATAATAATAATAATAATAAAAATAAAAGAACTTACTTGTGGACTAAGATAACTTTTTCACATCATCCATCAAAGCACACTCTGAAGCCCTATGGGAGATAGGCCTGCAATCCCCTGAACTAGCAGCAAGAGTGTGAGTTCCCATCTTTACACAATAAATTGAAGGAAAGGTGTGTGGCAAATATAGTGCATGGAGACTATGAGGCCCAGAAGAACCATGTTGGTATTATTATCCTCTCCTTTTAAAATATAGACTGGTTAGATTTGCACTCCAACACACAATCAAACAGATTATTCCACACAATCAAACAGATTAGGCCCCTGAAACAGACTTTGGACATGTCTGGTATAGAGCAATTCAAGATAAAATCCGTAGTTTGGGCATTGCTGTTGAGAGCCTGTGATGAAAATTACATATTCCACACAACCAAACAGTGGCTCTACGACCATGAAAAAACAGCGCTTGTTACTTCATACTCTGAGATCCTGTTCTCCGGAGGCCTTAGGTATCACAACACACAACGGAACCTGTGCCAAATATCTAAAGGACCTACTACTCCCTTCCCATCAAAGAGCCTTTATTCTTGTGAAACTAAATGCCTTCCCCTCTGCAGTGACCACAGGTAGATTCTCACACATTCCATATCAAGATCTGGACAAAGATATTACTGTTTTAGTAGCTTTCTTTTTAGCCACATTTTTACCCGAAAGGGTTCCCAATGAACCAGCCTTTCAGGGAATGGACAGGGAGAAGCAGAATACCTAAGTGCACAAGATCACTTGATCCTTGACAGCTTCACCCTTGCCCCTTTTAATTATCCCAGTGACCTGAAATGTTTTATACTGTGATGCCAAGAAAGGTATTTGATTTGATTTGAACTTCTGATCAGAAATAATAATACAGTGGTACCTTAGGTTATAGACGCTTCCAGTATCATACACTTCAGGTTACAGACTCCGCTAACCCAGAAATAGTACCTTGAGTGAAGAACTTTGCTTCAGGATGAGAACAGAAATCGTGCTCTGGTGGCACAGTGGCAGCAGGAGGCCCCACTAGCTAAAGTGGTGCTTCAGGTTAAGAACAGTTTCAGGTTAAGAACGGACCTCTGGAACGAATTAAGTACTTAACCCGAGGTGGTTGTTGTTGTTGTTTAGTCGTTTAGTCGTGTCCGACTCTTCGTGACCCCATGGACCAGAGCATGCCAGGCACTCCTGTCTTCCACTGCCTCCCACAGTTTGGAAAACTGTGAGAACACTGTCCAACCATCTCGTCCTCTGTCATGCCCTTCTTCTTGTGCCCTCCATCTTTCCCAACATCAGGGTCTTTTCCAGGGAGTCTTCTCTTCTCATGAGGTGGCCAAAGTATTAGATCTTCAGCTTCAGGATCTGTCCTTCCAGTGAGCACTCAGGGCTGATTTCCTTAAGAATGGATAGGTTTGATCTTCTTGCAGTCCATGGGACTCTCAAGAGTCTCCTCCAGCACCATAATTCAAAAGCATGAATTCTTCAGCGATCAGCCTTCTTTATGGTCAAGCTCTCACTTCCATACGTCACTACTGGGAAAACCCAAGGTACCACTGTAATAATAAAACAGAACTTACTTGTGGACTTAGATAGTTTTTTCACACCATCCATCAAAGCATGGTCTGAAGCCCTATGGGAGATAGGCTTGCAACCCCCTGAACCAGCATCAAGTGTGTGAGTTCCCATCTTTACACAAAAAATTGAAGGAAGGGTGTGTGGCAAATATAGTGCATGGAGACTATGAGGCCCAGAAGAACCATGTTGGTATTATTTTCCTCTCCTTTTAAAATATAGACTGGTTAGATTTGCACTCCAACACACTTGGGGAGCACAGAGCCTCTTAAAATTCTGGGGAGTCTAAACCACAGGCTATTTAGAGCATCACCACAGCAGGGAGAATCAGAGTTCATGGTTAAAGAAAGTGCTACCTCACTTTTGGATTGCGTAAAGAAATACAACACTCCAAAGCCACTTCTCCAGATGTGTGTTCCCTCTTCTGAAGCACTGGTGTACTTATTTTCCTTCTCTTCCTCTAATTATGTAGCGAAAAGTCCAACCCTTATTTAAGCTGTTGTGAATACATTGAGTGAGAGCCAAGATCTCGCCTAAGTTCCTGCTATCTGAAGAAAGAATATTTCAAATGTATGCTAACAAAAGAACAAAGCAGATCAAAAGTATTGGAAGAGAAGGAAGACAGTCAAGAGAGAATTCTGAAAGCATTTAAACTATAACAAGGGGGGGAAATCCCTTTCTTATTCTGTGTCACATCTGAACTTGAAATTTAGTGAATTCTGCTCAGAGAAGTTTGAGAAGGCAGGGGAAGAAATGCCACCTTTTCAAAAAGAAAAAGCTTTGTAGAGCAAAACGAGAACTTTGAAACTATTGTGGTGCTCTGATCACTTTAACCATGGGAAGGTAACAAGAATTCTTTTCACAGATGTTGGCAATACGAAACAGGCGATAAAACTAAATGTGGAAAATAAACCCCACACAGATGAGTGGGACCCAAATACCTCCTCCAAGAACATGATGTTTTCATTTTTTGGTCATACTCCATAGGAGTGAATTGAAAAGAGAGATGGGCCTTCACTTGTAAAGTGCTTTTACAAATGTGTTTTGCAGAATGCGGGCGTTTAATTCAAACGGAAAAGCTGGGAGCAGCATTTTGCTAACCACAGAAAGGAAAACAGGGATGCCAGCGAAACAGCAAAGTAAAGGAACATATTGCCGACCACATATGTGGTTCCTCACACCCCTTCCTACATCTTCATTCAAAACTGTACACTTATCTTTAAATTCATCTTTCTTCCTAGTGATTTCCTTCAGCTCATTGATGTTCCAAATGCTAGTGGGTTTTGGCAGAGCTTTAATGTTTTCCTTGGCACTCATGGCTACTTGGAAAAGCCTTTCTTCTTCTGAGGAGCAGTCTCTGAATCCCACTGCAAGATAATGCCACCAAACTTTTCCAAGACACAGCCCATTGTGTGCCCCTAGCAGTGACCTTATATGGAAAGGGGTATGTGGCATCATCTCCACAGAACTCTTTCTTTAAAAAAAGAAAATATTGAAAGGAAATAGTTAGGAACGCCAGAACCTGTCTCATAGTGAGTCAGAACATTGGCCCATCTAGATGAGCATTGTCTTCACTGATTGGCAGAAGCTCCTCGGTGTTTCTCAGGGACGCGAAAGTAGAATAGGAGGACCATAGGGATCTGTCTTAAGCCAAGTCACTTAGTTTGGTATTGCCTAAACTACCTAGTGGCGCCGTGGGTTAAACCACAGAGCCTAGGACTTGCCAATCAGAAGGTTGGCGGTTTGAATCCCCGCGATAGGGTCCTGCTCAGTCCCTGCTCCTGCCAACCTAGCAGTTCGAAGTGCATCAAAGTGCAAGTAGATAAATAGGTACTGCTCTGGCGGGAAGGTAAACTGTGTGTCCGTGCGCTGCTCTGGTTCGCCAGAAGTGGCTTAGTCATGCTGGCCACATGACCTGGAAGCTGTACACTGGCTCCCTCGGCCAATAAAGTGAGATGAGCGCCACAACCCCAGAGTCGGTCACGACTGGACCTAATGGTCAGGGGTCCCTTTACTTAAACTACCTGGCAGCAATGCACCAGGGTTTTAGACTGGAGATGAGGGGATTTGAACTTGAAATCTGCATGCAAAACAGTTGCTCTGCCAGGAACTCACAGCCTACCCCGAGGTTGTATTTGTATTGTATTTTGAGCATTGCCTGTAAAATTATAATTCCAGTTTCCACCAAACATATTTAGTCTTTCAACAATGTAATGACACATTTACTGTCATGGGGTTCTAATAAACAAGGAATGAAATCCGATATCTACTTACCTGGGAGCAAGGCCCATTGAAGTGAATAGGTATTCTGAGTAAGCATTTTTAGGGTTCCACTGTAAGTTAACTGAGTGATTGGTTTGTTGTTGTTGTTTAGTCGTTTAGTCGTGTCTGACTGTTCGTGACCCCATGGACCAGAGCACGCCAGGCACTCCTGTCTTCCACTGCCTCCCACAGTTTGGTCAAATGAGAACACCGTCCAGCCATCTCATCCTCTGTCATCCCCTTCTCCTTGTGCCCTCCATCTTTCCCAACATCAGGGTCTTTTCCAGGGAGCCTTCTCTTCTCATGAGGTGGCCAAAGTATTGGAGCCTCAGCCTCAGCTTCAGGATCTGGAGCGAGTGGTTATTTTACTTTTTTGTTCTTCAAGGGTTAAAATGAATTTTCAGTTTGTCCCAAGGTAGCCTTTTGCCACTACTGATAAGTTTGATATCAGTTCTTCGACAACAGTTACCCCCGCAACAAAATAAATTAAAAAAATTTCCAAGAAGATGTACAATGTTCATTTCTATGATTTCAGGACTTGTTTTTAACAATTCCTTTACAGCCTTAGCTATCATGTGACGTAAGCAGACGGCATGAA
This sequence comes from Podarcis bocagei, assembly GCF_964188305.1. NCBI lineage: Eukaryota > Metazoa > Chordata > Lepidosauria > Squamata > Lacertidae > Podarcis > Podarcis bocagei. The sequence goes on along the minus strand of NC_138137.1, from coordinate 17,372,087 downwards.
GCAAATCCATGTGAAAGGAATGATATCTTCAACAATTGTCTGTGACAGCTTAAATATATTTCTACCCATCCATCATTATTTCTATTTCTGACGTTCGGGCTTGAATGTTGTTGCAAATGTTTCCAAAGTGGCAGCCTCCTAACACAAGCAGGTGGTATCTTTCCCAATTGGGAGAACTCCAAGATGTTCAGGAGGACATTTTTTTTTTAGTAAAAAAAATGTGGGGAGGGAGAAAAAATAAACTACATGGGGAACTGAGTGGAAGGAGCAAAACCAACACAATGAGGTAGTGCCGGATTTACGTATAAGCTAAACAAGTTATAGCTTAGGGCCCCACTCTCTAGGTGCCCCCAAAAAAATTTAAAGGAAAAAAGCACTGGATGTATGTTATGTTTCCAAGGGGTTGCTCGAGAGCAAGCGGGCAAATATCTCCCTGCTTGGCTGTGAAGCCTTGCTTTTGCTGCCAAAATAAACCTTATCTGTCCGGAGCGCAACTCTCCCGTGGCTAACTCAATCACTGGCAGAATCCGTGAGTGGGCAGCCCTTAAACTTTCCCCAGCAAAGCAATTTCTTGACGCCCAGTCTGCGCCTCCCCTCTCTGCGCAGATGCTTTCTGCGCAAGGAGGGCGTGGGTAAGGGAGGACCCCTCTCCTCCCCGCTTTGCCCAGGCAAGGTGTCCTGGCACCGCCTTGCCTCTTCCGAGCCCTGCAGCTCCTCTCCACTGGAGGCGTGTTTACTCTCCTCCGTTGAAGAGGAGCTGCTTCCCATGATCCTTGGAGGCTGTCTATAATCCATGCGGCTTTCCCTCTCTCCCTCCTGAACCGATGGCAGTTCCCTGACAATGTACATTTCCAAAACATAAGATAAAAAACAAATAAAATAAAACCTACTTACAGCAACAGTGTTTTGTGCTGTGTAGGCTCCTATGATGTAAGTCAAGGGCCCCGCCTGCTAGCCTGCTCCCTAAAACATCACTGGTTTGCTCATTTCTATATATAGGGTGCCTATATTCTGCATGCGCAAATGGCTTTAGATACCTATTAGGTCCATAAATGACCAGATAGCATATATTCAACATGAAAAACAGTGACAATTTGTTGTTGACAAAGGACAGCTGGACATATAAAAGGTCCCATTACCTTCAACAGTTTAGGGCCTCATCAAAACTAAATCCGGCCCTGCAATGAGGACCGAGTTTGCTCAGTTTCCATGAAATGCTCACGGGGAGCAGTACGGGAGACACAGCCATGAAGAAATGGAGCTGAATGTCATGGCGAAGCGATTCACGCTGCAACATTTTATTGTAGCTCCCACTTGTTTGAATATTTATGACATCCAGTTCTGGATATTAGAGTGATTTCCCTTAAGATCACTACAGTACAAACCAAATGTTGCATTCATCCACATCCAGTACTCTGGGAATGCTGCCTCTTAAAACAACGTTCACATTTATGCATATCCTTACTTGTGGAGCTGAGGAAAACAAATGCATCCTTCTAATTACACTTTTTAATATTCTAAGACGTCATTACATAAAATCCATGCTCGTAACTTATTGAAATGGAGGGCAGTATAGAGATTCAGCAAATACATTTTCTGTGTTTGAAAATCTAGAATTAAAAATAATAATACAGGCGTACCTTGGTACTCAGACGTTTTGGCTCCCAAATGCCACAAACCCAGAAGTGACTGTTTCAGTTCGCCAACATTCTTTGGAACCTGAATGTCCGACGGGGCTTCTGCAGCTTCCGATTGGCTGCAGGAGCTTCCTGCATCCAATCAGAAGCCACGCTTTGGTTTCTGAACGTTTTGGAAGTCAAACAGATTCCGTTTACAGTCGACTTCCAAGGTACGACTGTACTGTGAACTCTCTTGCCTCATGAGTTTCAGCTGGCTCCATCTTTGATTGCTTTTCTCCAGTTTTTATTGGGGGGGGAGGATAGTTCTTGGATATTCCAGTAGGCTTTTAATTTGTCAGGTTGCATTGCTTTCAGAGGGGACCAGTGTGGTGTAGTGGTTAAGAGCGGTGGACTCGTAATCTGGTGAACCGGGTTTGCTTCCCTGCTCCTCCACATGCAGCTGCTGGGTGACCTTGGGCCAGTCACACTTCTTTGAAGTCTCTCAGCCTTATTCACTTTACAAAGTGTTTGTTGTGGGGGAGGAAGGGAAAGGAGAATGTTAGCTGCTTTGAGACTCCTCAGGGTAGTCATAAAGCGGGATATCAAATCCAAACTCCTCCTCCTCCTCTTCTTCTTCTTCTTCTTCTTCTTCTTCTTCTTCTTCTTCTTCTTCTTCATCTGGTGTTCCTGTTCTCGTCACCTTTGCTGATACTGTTCTACCTTTTAAAAAATGTGATAGTTATATTATGGGCTTTATATTGCTGATATTGTTGTTATATTTTGATATTGTGATGTTAACTGAAGAACACCTTTTTAAGTAATGCACATATATTAGAATGGGGGGAAGTGTATACTTGAGGCAGCGGCAGACTTTGAGCTCTCAAATTTCAGTTGTGCCCTGTGTGATGCTAAACCACCCCCCTGTAACCCATTCTACAGCATTGTTGTGGCACCTCCTCTAGTCGCACAAGTCATGCTACCCTGAAACTGCCTCTATAGCCCACAAACAATATGTTGCAGGGTGGAGTGATTCTGTTATTAAATTTATCAATAGATTTTTATACCACCCTTATTTATTAAGAAATGTATCCCTCTCTTCTTCCCCTGGAAACATTCAAAAATTGCTTGTCCGTGTGACCAGGGCTGGATCTACACTGATACGTAAAAACCCTATTAAAGGCTATTTTAAAAAACCTGTTATATAGCTCTCAATGCAATTTCCCATTGCCAATAGATTGCTGCCTTGCAGCGCCCTCTGTTGTGACGTTTTTATAACACATTTTAACGTTAAAACCAACCAGTGTAGATTCACCCCAGGAAGTGACCTATACAGATAATGAGATGGTCCTTTCTTGCCATATGTCCTCTTCCAGTCTCTTCCCCCCTCACACCAAGTTGTCAGTTTCCTCCCCTTCTGTCACTCGACTTTTCATGTCACTTAGTCAGTGTGGCGTAGTGGTTGGAGTGCGAGAATAAGACCTGGGAGACCTGGGTTCAAATCCCCACTCTGCCATGAAACTCATTGGGTGACTTTGGCCAGTCACTGCCTCACAGCCTAACCTACCTCACAGGGTTCTTGCGAGGATTAAATGAGGAGGGAGAGGACTACATGTGCCACATTGGGTACCTTGTAGAGAAAGGGTGGGTTACAAATACAGTGATACCTCGGGCTACATACGCTTCAGGTTACATACTCCACTAACCTAGAAATAGTGCTTCAGGTTAAGAACTTTGCTTCAGGATAAGAACAGAAATTGGGCGGCGGCAGCAGGAGGCCCCATTAGCTAAAGTAGTGCTTCAGGTTAAGAACAGTTTCAGGTTAAGTACGGACCTCCGGAACGAATTAAGTACTTAACCCGAGTTACCACTGTACAACAAACAAACAAACAAACAAACAGGGCTATTGGAGCTTTCCTGGTTCTCTTTTCCTTTATTTGTATTTGTGAGGGGGGAGAGGGAGGCTTAAGGGTTTCTGTTTCTTGTTCTTGTTTCTCTCGTATATTTTGTGTTTTTATGTTGTATTTTTATGTTGTGAACCGCCTTGGGATCTACAGATGAAGGGCGGTATGCAGATTTAACAAATGAATAAAATAAAAGTAAGTTGGGCTTACTTTGAGTGTGCCGAAGCTTTTCTCGTCTGCATTGAGGGTGTGGGATTACCTTCCCAAGCAGAATACATGAATTCGTATCAGCATATAGGTGACTTCCTGAGGGAACAGAACAGATAATTTTAGCTCTCTGATTTCCTGTTCGTCCGTGCTTCACTTTATAGCCTTTACCCCCTCTTGGATGCGGGCGATTAATTCAATACGGAATCAAGTTGGCTTCAATAATGAGACCGTTGTTTTTAAGTTACCGCCACAGACAAAAGAAAATGTCTACGAGGAGCATTTCTTTCTATTTCCAGTGAAGCAACAGTGCTTCAGGAACTGCCGGTGTCAACTAGTAGGCTGGCTTGTTGCAGCCTGATGATGTCTGAAGCCATTCTTGGCAGGAACCCTTCTTTATATATATATTAAAAAAAACCTGTCTAGCTTAGGTGAAAATGTGGCAGCGACGTCTCTGAAGAGGCACCGAAGGGAGCCAACGAGGAAAATGGCATGTAAAAACTTAAATAGGGGTTGTTCGGGCTCACATACAATGGCCGCGGGACTGAAGCCGTGCTGGGAAGTGACAAAGAAGAAACCTGAGCTCCCGATATAAATAGAAGATATTGCTGTGGAGTCTGACTTGTTTATTACCTCAGGCCAGAAGAAAGAGCCTTGAAAGAACACACTGCTGTTGTGATGGTATAATTCGATTGAGGTATTGTCCTATAAAAATAACATTTGAGAGTCTGCCTGTCCATCACGCAGGGGTAAGCTCATGAGATCCAGCTGTCTCTAATTACTACGGACAGCCCCTGTTTTCTGTTACCTTTTCTGGGTAAAATCACTGCCCCTACTGTGTCGCTCTTTTTCCCCCCTTAGCTTTTTGGCGATGCCTTGTTAACATTGTGTTGTCGTTCTGCAAGGTTCAGCTCCCTCTCCGGGGTCTCTAGAAGTTAAATTACTGTGGGAGGGGTGCTTGGGGGTGGTGGAGAATATGCATCTTGACTGTAGCGCATCTGCATGGGAATGCGTGCATGTGACCATGCGGTGCGCAGGCTGCAATTTCACACACAGCGGTTGCCAAGGTTTATTCTGAAGTGCGATAGCCTGTCATTAGGCAATGATATTGTTCTAAGCGTATCTTTCAGCAAAAGAATAAGCACAGTCATGGCTGGAGGCTCTTGCAAAGGAAATCAGGAAGCTGGCTTATACCACGTGAAGCCATTGGCTCAACTCGCTGAGTATTGTCCACACTGATTGGTAGCAGCTCCAGAGATTCAGACCAGGAACATTTAGCAAGTCAATTTGTTCGTTCCAGGTTATTTCTGGACTTCTGAACATTTTCCTTTTTTTCATTCATTAGTACAGTGGTACCTCAGGTTAAGTACTTAATTCGTTCCGGAGGTCTGTTCTTAACCTGAAACTGTTCTTAACCTGAAGCACCACTTTAGCTAATGGGGCCTCCTGCTGCTGCCGCGCCACGAGAGCACAATTTCTTTTCTCATCCTGAAGCAAAGTTCTTAACCTGAAGCACTATTTCTGGGTTAGTGGAGTCTGTAACCTGAAGCATATGTAACCCGAGGTACCACTGTACTTTCAACCAGAAGCTGTTTTTAGAATAATTGTGCGTTATTATTATTATTATTATTATTATTATTATTATTATTATTATTAATTTATTTATACCCCGCCCATCTGGCTGAGTTTCCCCAGCCACTATGGGCAGCTCCCAATCAAATGTTAAAAACAGTACAGCATTAAATATTAAAAAACTTCCCTAAACAGGGCTGCCTTCATATATGTGTGTGTGTGTGTGTGCGCGCGCACACACACACACACACACCACACACACACACATATACTCATGACTTCAACACAGGAAGAATTAAATGCAGAAGAGAGAACTGGGGAAATGGGCCAAAGTACCTCTGCCTTTTGCTAAAACACCGAGAGATTACTTCCCCAGAGCTCAGATTCTCCACGTAGCCACATGCATGCATCCTTTTAATTAAGTTGCAGCTTTCTCCGCTATTAGACGATAACGTAATTTGTTGTGGAGATAATTTTGCCTTCTCAGCAAGGCATGAAGAGGAGCTGCTCCGTCCTCCAAATTCTCAAAATGGATTTTGCCTCATTGATTGCTTACTGCTTGAATCCCTTGTCAAGGTTATGGACTTTGTATCTAATGCAGAACGTGGGCTCCGCAAACTGGCTCACCTGGGATTATACAGGCCTAGAGGAGCAGAGGCAGAGATGCACAGATTGACAGCAATCCTGTAAGATATAAAAGAAACTGCTCACCCACATGCAATTCTGACTAAGGATGCATTAGAGAAAAGGGGGGGGGCAGCTATATGCTGTTTCCAATGTAGGGCTATGTTAAAGTCCTGAGATAACCAGCCTCATATAACTAACATGCTTAAGTCTAATTAATGCATGAAGGGGTTAAAACCATAGAGTAAACTGTCCGGTCAGGCTTAGCTCACCTTGGGAGGGACTAGGTAATCAAGCCTTCAAAACCCCACCCCCTGGTCTACCAGAGAAGCTTGACAGATGAGGAAGTCTGAGCTGGTTGGTGATGAAGGAAGAGAGGTAGGGGATGTTGCTTTCCTCTTCCACCTTTAATCAGGCTTACAGGGGCTGAGGGCTTTGTAGACTGTATTCCTGGCTCTTTTTCAACATCTCGTGAAATCTCAGCCTTAATCCCAGTTCTCACGAGACGTCAGGCAATCAGAGCGCAAAGCCTCACAAGTTGTGAAGCTCAACAACTTGCTGCCTCTTCCCAACAGCCGAGACCTTTCAAGTGTCCCTATTTTCCAGATTTACAGAAGCTATCCTGGTTTCTGGTTTGATCGTGGAATGTCCTGCTTTTCCTTGGAACATCCCTATTTTCATCAGGGAAATGTTGGAGGTATGGAGTTATGTGACCACTGAGCCAAGGATATAAGCAACTGTACAACCTTTAAAAGACATCAGATGGCAGCCCTGTATACGGAATTTTTTTAATGTTTAATGTTTTATATATGTTGGAAGCTGCCTAATAATAATAATAATAATAATAATAATAATAATAATAATAACCTGTACTCCGGCTACCTTGGCCAATAAAGCGAGATGAGCGCCACAACCCCAGAGTCGTTCACGACTGGACCTAATGGTCAGGGGTCTCTTTACCCTTTACCTTTAAAGGGACCCCTGACCATTAGGTCCAGTCATGGCCAACTCTTGGGTTGCGGTGCTCATCTCGCTTTATTGGCCGAGGAAGCCGGCGTACAGCTTCCGGGTCATGTGGCCAGCATGACTAAGCCGCTTCTGGCAAACCAGAGCAGCGCACAGAAACACCAATTACCTTCCTGCCAGAGTGGTACCTATTTATCTACTTGCACTTTGACCTGCTGTCGAACTGCTAGGTTGGCAGGAGCTGGGACCGAGCAAGGGGACTCACTCCATCGCGGGGATTCGAACCGCCGACCTTCTGATTTGCAAGTCCTAGGCTCTGTGGTTTAACCCACAGCACCACCCGCGTCCCTATTAGATTATTATTATTAGATAGGACGTCCCTATTTTCATCCGAGAAATGTTGGGGAGTAGGACAGCTTTTCCTCTCTTACATGGGCATTGTTATGGTGGGCAAATGGGCTTCTTGTCAGGACTCTAACATATGAAGGCATGCCATGAATTGTACAGGGACCACAGCAGCCTTATCCAGCTCTGGAGAGGAGGACTCAAACCAAGTGATTCAAGTTACGAGAAAGGAGATTCTGACTAAACATCAGGAAGAACTTTCTGACAGTAAGAGCTGTTGGACAGTGGAATGGTCTCCCTCAGGAGGTGGTGGACTCTCCTTCTTTGGAGGTTTTTATGTATGATCCAGCTGAGATTCCTGCACTGGAAGGGACTTCAGGGTCCCTTCCAACTCTACAATTCCATGAGTCCATGATTCTACCCTACCACAGAGGCCTTTGGGCAGTTCCCTCACTGCGAGAAGTGAAGCTACAGGGAACCAGGCAGAGGGCCTTCTCGGTAGAGACACCTGCCCTGTGGAATGCCCTCACATCAGATGTCAAGGAGATAAAGAACTAAACAACTTTTAGAAGGTATGGGAGGGTATGGAGCTTTGCAGCCCCTGAGCCAAGAAACTATACAACCTTCAGAAGACGTCTGAAGGCAGCGCTGTATTGGCAAGTTAAAATGTTTGATGTTATATTATGTTTTTATGTGTTGGAAACTACCCAGAGTGGCTGGGGCAACCCAGCCAGATGGGTGGGGTATAATAATACAGTGGTACCTGTAATCTGTTCCGGAAGACCGCCCGACTTCCGAAACGTTCAACAACTGAGCCGCAATAGGCTGTTGGCAAAATCCAATGAAAAAATGGAGAAATGCGCCTTGGAAGCCATTCGACTTCTGAGGCACGTTTGAAAATGGAAACATTTACTTCTGGGTTGTCAGCATTCGAAAACCAAAACGTTCGACTTCTGAAGCATTCGACAACTGAAGTACCACTGTAACAACAACCACCACCACCACCTCATGCTCTCTCTGGGATATTAATGCATTGATTTCAGGTGAGATGGGAGTTCAGCTCTTAGCAGCCGGCCCTTCATTTCTGCACTCTCCTACCCTAGTTCTCTTTAAAATAAAAATTAAAAAAAACAGCTAGGCTTGGGGTGAAAGCAGATACAGCTTTTCTGAGCAGTTTTCCAAAGATTTTCTGTTCCTGGCATGAATCCGTAGATATACAAATGCCATTGGTCAGACAGACCGCCACCCCTTGATGTAGGGGGGAACAGAGGTCAGTCTGCGACATTCTGTAGGGCGAGCGTCATGCGTTTTGTTCCCAAATTCCAGCAAAGAAGATAAGCCTTTGGGGCTGCGTTATTTATTTTTTCCCCATAACATTTCTCCATCGGTTAGCACACAGCGAGGTTTGTGATGATGAACCCCTGAGTCACTCCCAACTGCAGAAGTTGCCAAGTATTTAAAAAGCTTTTTACTGGGTCCACCTCATTGTGAGTCAGAGAGGCTCCAACAACAACGGCGACTGCTCGCTCCACAGCTGTCAAAGATCCCTCGCTCTTTGTTGCACTTCCCAGAAGTACGAGGCTTTGATTTGTCTCTGTGAAAATGATCGCTTCCAATTGCATAATCCCTTAAGCTTTCGAGAGTGATTAAGCTGAAACGTTATTGAATTCCTCGGAAAGCTTGCGGATGTCTTGTGCAAGTTTTGTCTCACATCAGCCAGTCGTAAGAGTTTTGTGAAATTGTTTTGACCTTTCTGTGTAAACTTCCAGAAATTTCTTCTGGCAGAAGGCGGATAATGAAGATCCATTCTCGTGGCTTAATTTGAGAAAGGGCTCTGATGGGTTGTGCAAGAGTTCTGCAACTCTTTTCAGACATTGGGTGGGGTAAGAGTGAAGCTTACTCACTTGCAGTTTGTTGGATGTGTTAGTGTGCGTTTCTGTCCTGTTATGGGAACAATACCCAATTTCGTGCTAGTGGACACAATAGAACCTCTTTCCTCCTCTTCCTGCAGCACCTTCCCTCATTCTGCTCCAGAAGGTCCTTCAACTCTTTGGAGCAGATTTCAGGGTGTGGGGGTGAGGCTGATGAAAGAGCAGAAAGGATAAATGTCTGTTGTGTAAGCAGGATGTCCCAATTGGATGTCAGCCTTAGTCTCTAGTCATGTGTAACCAGTAGAGTTCTGCAAAACATGCCTTTCTGTGTCTGTAGAGTTTTCTTCACTTTGCCTCACTAAACTCTTGGATATCACTGAAAGTTCCATGGAACCCCTTGCTTTTCAAAACAGCTTCCGCACATGGAGATTTCTTGGTGGTCCTGTTTTTGTTTTCTGTCACAATAAGTAAATAAATAGCAGATTATAGCACTGGGCCAGCAAATGCATTCTGTGCCAAGAGTAACAATTGCTGCATCAAGTCTCTAAAAATTGTTCGGAACATTGACCCATGTGATGTAATAACTGCGCCTTCTGTCATTGAAAGTCTACGCAGCATTGGTCCAGAGTAGATTCCAATGTATAGTTAGCAGAGTAAACACGTTGCAGGATTCCCCAAAAAACAGATCAGAGGCAATTGTATTTCATCCAGCAGAGTTTTACTGCTACTGAAGGCAAATGAGCATAATGGTCACAAATCCAATACACTGAGAATTGGCGCTGTCCATAAGAAGTCCAGTTGCAGCAGACATAACTTAAACTTACAATAACTTATAATAAGTCTTAAACCTTAACACCAGTGCTTTTTTTCTGGGGGATGCATACCCCTAAATATTTTGTGAATCTAAGTTTGGCCTCATTGAGGGGCAGTATTTCAGTTCGAAAGCATGTCAAAGTGCAAGTAGATAAATAGGTACCACTCCAGCGGGAAGGTAAACGGCGTTTCCGTGCGCTGCTCTGGTTCACGAAAAGCGGCTTAGTCATGCTGGCCACATGACCCGGAAGCTGTACGCCAGCTCCCTCGGCCAATAAAGCGAGATGAGTGCCACAGCCCCAGAGTCAGCCACGGCTGGACCTAATGGTCAGGGGTCCCTTTACCTTTACTAGGAAAATAAGAGTACCCCTAAACATTTTTTTTTAAAAAAGCACTACTTAACACTAAGCACACTATGTACAGAACAGCAGAACGAAAGACAGACAGAAAGAAAGATAGAGAGTGAAACCCAGGCTCCTTCTGGTCTCTTATTATGGTCAGCATGACCTTGACATAAAGAGATGACAGAACCAGTTCAAACCAGCTGTACTCAGCTTCTCTGAAGGAACAACCTGTGCTGGTCCCGGGGGTAAGGTACCGTGAGTGTAGCAGAGTCCACACGAAGCGGGGCGAGGTCCGATGCAGAGAGACGGGCGGGGAACAGGAACGCTGGAACAGAAGGCTGAGCAGGTAACAGGAACACCGGATGGTCGGGAACAGGAGGCCGAGCAGGGAACAGGAGTACTGGATAGTCAGGAACAGGAGTCCGAGCAGGGATCAGGATCACAGGAAGGTCCGAAGCCAACAACGACGTTGCTCCCGCAACCTGGGGCCGGGATGAGTGGGCTTTTATCCTCTTCTAAGGTCAGGGGCGGTCCCGACCCCCAGGAGCCCCGCCTACTCTGGCCTTAAGGCGAGCACTCCTCCTGGGGGCAACTAGTTCCCTTCGCCTCTCTGCCCTAAGCCTCTGCAGATCAGGAGAGGCCGAAGGGTTACTGGGCCCTGGAGGAGGCTCACCTGTGGCCACTGAGTCATCAGGCTCCTCTGGGGCCAGGAGGACTTCACCTGGGGCCAGCTCCTGCTGCACTGCCACAGGTGCAGGCTCCTCAGCATCTAGGCCTTGCCCCAGTTCAGCCGGCCCTGGAGGCGGGGACTCCTGTGCAGGCTGGGATTCCTCTGTTTCATCCTCCGAATCGGAATCCCAGGCCATCACACAACCCAAGCATCATGGATCTTCTTGCTTCTTGCACACAGAGAAGCCTCCAGAACCCTCTTGAATTAAATAGAATAGGAAAGATCTCTACACATCAGGTCAATACTTTCTGTGCTAAGAAATGTAAACTTACACCTTCTTTCCTTGGGCGTCCCACAACTGGTTCCTCCCATCATTTCTCTGTGTCTAATCGGTTCGTGACACATATGCAGCATAATGGGGGGGGGGGCTAGGGGCGGGGGCCTGCCCCAGGTTCCATCATGGAGGGGGGTGTCAAAAAAGAACAATTACTGCCCTACTAGGGCGGTTCATAAAAAACTCTTTTTTTTTAAATGCCTGCTCCCAAGGTCTTATCTTACTTCGCTAGGGATTATATAGCTATATTTGAAATTTCATGCGTATCAGTTAATATCTCGACCCTCCTCCACGAAAATAACTGTTTACTTGGCCATTTTCATATGTCGTGAAGGCTGAAATTTCAATTCAGTGGAGCCAAAACACAACCCATCCTGTAGATTTAAGTATCTGTCCACAGTCGCCTCCTTGTTATCAGAGGCCCATAATCCACATTCCTTTGTAAGAAAATATGAGATAACGTAAACCTATTTTTGCAGGCAAAAAAAAATAAAATAAATCAATGTTGAGGGGGGTGACAAGAAATTTTCCGCACCAGGTACCACCTGACCTTCCTACGCCTCTGGGGGAGGGCAGAACAAGCCCCACACATTCCTACAGGCCCCTTTGTTTATTTTCCAGCCGACACCTGAATGAAGGTTTCAGCCATGAAGCAAACAAGGTGACCTTGGACTGGCCGCTGTCTCTCAGCCTTACCTACTTCACTAGATTACTATGATAATAAAAGAAGCAGCATGCCACCCTAAGTGTCCTGGTGTGATTACAAAACAACAACAACAACCAAAACCTGCATTAAATAGCACCACAATAAATTTGTTACCTGTCTTGAAGAGTCCCTGAGATTCTTAGGTTTTCTTTTCTTTTGTTTTTCATTCTACAGTGCCAACTACTCGTCCAGAAAGCTGCTGTGCTCATATTACAAAGAGGATTGCTCCATCATTTTATGTACTAGAGCAAATGTTTAGGATTGTGATACCAATCGGGTCAATGTGTCCGGATAGAATACGGGGACATAATCTTATATATAGTTCATTTGGACATGACCTTCTATAGTCTATCACATATTCTACATTTTACAACACTGGAGAGACCGGCTGGAAAATGAGCTCCATTCTTAAATGCTATTACGTTTAATTTGCTTAGGTTGAGCAAAAACTGATTTTGCAAACATCCCCGGGTAACTTTGACAAATTGTGTGCTATCTTTGCTGTACTTCGACTGATGACTCAATTTTCCTGCTTCCTCATTGTATTTCACAGCATGACAGGAATGATCATCGTGTTCCCCGGTAAAGGTGACAAGAGCAGAGGAGTTTTAGAAAGGCCCATAATTCTCCACAAATAAAATGTGTTTAATATATCAGTTAATTCCTCCACAGCTGCACATTTTACACCCTGCAAGAACAGTTAGGGTAGGTTATGACAGTCGTATTCTATTTAACAAGTATATCAGTGTCTACTGCCACTGCTATTTGCCATCTCAATAATATCAGTTTCCTAAAAGAGATTGTGCTTGCAGTCTTGTGTCTGCTTCCTTGGGAGCAAGCCAAATTGAACAACGGGGGTTATTTCTAGCTAACAGCATGGCCCTATATAAGATGAGAAGAGCCACTGCCAGACTCAAATTCAACTTCTCACAGTCATGTTTCATTTTTATCCCAAGAAAAGAAAACAGTTCTGTAGCCAGAATGCATATAATAGGGTAAACTATGCATACAAACGTATATATATTACAGAAAATGCACTACATTAGGGATGAGTTTGTAAAAAATGTTTACATTCAGGGAAAGGTGCATATGAGCACATGTACATGAAGAGAAGTTTGCACTAAAATGCACATTTTCATGAGGCCTTTAATAATCACAAACCAATGTGGGAATGTGCATAAACGAACTTAGACTTGGAAAAATGAGGAACGTGGAGAAACCTAAACTGAGAGATTTGCCCATCCTAATCACCACATAGGGACACGGGTGGCGCTGTGGGTTAAACCACAGAGCCTAGGACTTGCCAATCAGAAGGTCGGCGGTTCGAATCCCCGCGACGGGGTGAGCTCCCGTTGCTCGGTCCCTGCTCCTGCCAACCTAGAAGTTTGAAAGCATGTCAAAGTGCAAGTAGATAAATAGGTACTGCTCCGGCGGGAAGGTAAACAGCATTTTCGTGCGCTGCTCTGGTTCACCAGAAGCAGCTTAGTCATGCTGGCCACATGACCCGGAAGCTGTACGCCAGCTCCCTCGGCCAATAAAGCGAGATGAGCGCCACAACCCCAGAGTCGGTCACAACTGGACCTAATGGTCAGGGGTCCCTTTACCTTTACCTTTAATCACAACATGACGCTGGCCACATGACCCAGAAAAACTGTCTGTGGAGTGGACAAACACCAGCTCCCGTGGCCTGTAAAGCGAGATGAGTGCCGCAACCCCAGAGTCGTTCACGACTGGACTTAGCTGTCAGGGGTCCCTTTACCCTTTACCTTTAATCACCACATACAGTATTGTGCAGGGCTGGATTTAGGTTTGATGAGGCCCTAAGCTACTGAAGGTAATGGGACCCTTTATATGTCCAGCTGTCCTTTGTCAACAACAAATTGTCGCTGTTTTTTGTGTTGAATATATGCTATATGGTAATTTACGGACCTAACAGGTATCTAAAGCCATTTGCACATAACAAAATATGTATTTTCCCAAAATATGTATTTTATTTTATATTTTGGAAATGTACATCCAGTTTTTTTATTTAAATTTTTAAAATTTTAAATCCTTTAAATAGCCCTAAGCTATAGCTTGCTTAGCTTATACGTAAATCTGGCACTGTGTATGTGTGTGAGAGAGAGAGAGGAGAGGGAGAGAGAGCGCATTCACATTTGTGTGAAAGGTTTTCCCCCTCCACTAACACCATAGCTGTGATCTAATCTTTTAGCTTACAAAATGCGTTGTAAACCTCATAGTGGGAAATCACGTTGGTGAAAGGCGGAACGCCACAGCGCCACCTGACATATAAAACACTTTTGCTGTACTAATGTAGCTGAGTCCTGATGCTCTGATCAAGGATCCCCAACACCTTGCTCAGTGGCGTAGCAAGGTCAGGTGGTACCCGGTACAAAAAAAATCTTGTCACCCTCCCCACACATTGAAATCTAGTTGGACTCCCAAGAGACTGCGATCTACTCACAGTATAAAAAGACTGGCTGTGCTCTACCCATTGTCAGTGCCAGAAGTTGTTCAGTGTTTGAAGGGAAGGATTAACCAAAGTTGTTGAGCTTTTTGTTTGGGGGGAGGGTTGGGCAAAGTTTGAGCTTTTTTGGGGGGGGAGGGTTGGGCAAATATGTTGAGCTTTTTGGGGGTTACAGGGTTTGGGTCCCCGTTTAGGGAGCTTCTGCTTCTCTCCTTCCCTACACCCTCTGCTTGTTTGCCCACCTACTTCCTTCCCGTCCTCTGCCGGCCTGCCTACTTGCCTCCTCCAGCGGGGCTGTCAAAACAAAGGGGGAAGGCCGCCAGCAAAGCGGCGTAGCTCCCACCCTTCCCCCGATGGCTCAGGGTAGGCGGGAGTCGCAGGCGGGTGGGCAATGTGCCAAATGTCACTCCCCTCGCAGATGACACCCGGAGCAGTCTGCCCTCACCACCCGCCCCTTGCTCCGCCCTTGACCTTCCTGAGTTTCACTTGGGGTGGGGAGGTTGTCTGGATATAATGTCCTGGACAGTTATGCGTTGAAAAATCAGGGCCAGCTCAGAAAGCACCACTATAGCTTAATTTCATTTAATTACATGCAGCTACATCATACATTGGGACGCGGGTGGCGCTGTGGGTTAAACCACAGAGCCTAGGGCTTGCCGATCAGAAGGTCGGCGGTTCAAATCCCCGCAACAGGGTGAGCTCCCATTGCTCGGTCCCTGCTCCTGCCAACCTAGCAGTTCGAAAGCACGTCAAAGTGCACGTAGATAAATAGGTACCACTCCGGCGGTAAGGTAAACGGCATTTCCGTGTGCTGCTCTGGTTTGCCAGAAGCGGCTTAGTCATGCTGGCCACATGACCCGGAAGCTGTATGCCGGCTCCCTTGGTCAATAAAGCAAGATGAGCGCCGCAACCTCAGAGTCGTCCGTGACTGGACCTAGTGGTCAGGGGTCCCTTTACCTTTACCTTTACATCATACAATGGAACGCAGGTGGCGCTGTGGGTTAAACCACAGAGCCTAGGACTTGCCAATCAGAAGGTTGTGGTGGTTCGAATCCCCGCTACTGGATAAGCTCCTGTTGCTCAGTCCTTGCTCCTGCCAGCCTAGCAGTTCGAAAGCATGGTAGGTACTGCTCCGGTGGGAAGGTAAACGGCGTTTCCGTGCTCTGCTCTGGTTTTGCCAGAAGCGGCTTAGTCATGCTGGCCACATGACCCGGAAGCTGTACGCCGGCTCCCTCGGCCAATAAAGCAAGATGAGCGCCGCAACCCCAGAGTCGGCCACGACTGGACCTAATGGTCAGGGGTCCCTTTACCTTTTACATCATACATTGTAGGAAGGATTATTGTGCCTTTAAAAGAAAGAGCTGCTCTCCCCAGGAAGATAGGATTCTGGTATGTTTGAGCTAGATTCTTGCTGCTGGGATCCATACTGATATTTCCTTCAAGTCCATCATTATTCAATTTGAAAGTCTGAAGCTCCTGAAGGGAGTCGAATTGTTAGTTTGAAGAGCAAGGAAGAAAAACACCCTTGCTACCACTATCTAATTATTTTAAAGTCAATGGCAGGGTTTGCACTACCCCAGCGGAGAATGGAAATGCAGTGTTAGAGAGACATGCCATAACAAACAAGAACCCCTTAATTTTGGCAGAAAGCTAGACTGCTTGTTAAGGAATGTTTCTTTTCCTACAGTTCGGGGGAGATGCAAAACTTTTTGCAAGGCCTTCAGAATGGTAAGAGAAAAGGGAAAGGTTAGAATGAGGTAAACTTCACAGGAAAAAAAATGCCCTGGTTTGTAGTCTGACCCTGGAATTTTTTAAGAGAGGGAAACGCCCACTGAGTTAAAGAAAGATTTTTTCCACTATATGAAGTTCCTTGTTCTTTTGCGTCCATTTTCCAGAAGGATAAGTTATTTGAAAAGAGAAACGGAATAAGCTGTCGTAACAAAGTCAGAGAGGAAAAATAAACTCAACATAATAAAACAAGGACTTCAAAAAGCAGCAACATGTAAAACAGGGGTGCTTGAGGAATTTGAACTTTGTGAATCCGAAGAGAGCAGAGGTTGAGGTGGTGATTTTCTATCTACCTAAGGAGGAAGCCCCCTTTGAGTCAGAGATTTTTGATTTACGGATTTGCTTTTGAGGAGGCAGCTAGAGCATTGTGTTGTGTGTTTGATCGATGCATCTGCCTGCAACTGTGCCAAATCTGTAGCTTTGTCATTTTTAAAAAACAAAAGTAGATACTGAGAAATATGCAGAAGAAGAAAACCCTGTAATGTGATTTGGGTGGGTCGGTGGGTAGAGGACAGAGAGAGTGGGAAAAATGTAAAACAATATTCTCCCCTCCCACATATTCATTTTCAAACTGAGGGAAAGGACATTAATTTGTGAGCAAAATGTAATTCTTTGAGATAACTATGAAATTGAAATATATCTCCATTTTAATGCAACAAGACAGATTAATCAGTCACTGCAGAGATAAAGATACATTTTCCCTGTTTCATCTCACACATCGATTATTCATCTGTTACCCAAAAGACAATAGCTTTACCCACCAAATATCTTATCTCACTCTTTGGCTATTCAGAAATTCTTTGGGGTGCCTTTTAAATCAGACTAATTGAGGCACAGACCATCCAGCTGTGTCCATGCCAAATGTCTTAATTTGGTGTTATTGATGTGCATGGCATCTCTACCTGCAAAGTACTGAAGTGTTGAGATCACTAGGCTTAGTCTAGAAACATACTGAAATATGTGCTTTTAATATGAACCAAGTGTCATTGCCAAGACGTTAAGGGACTTGGCTGCTTCCTGGATTTTCAGACTAACACCTAAAGTTTACATTTTGCTAGGGCTTAGACAAGAATTTGTTCCCAGCGCTAGCAGAGTCTGGCTTGGTCAATTCAAGGTCACAGGTAGCTAAGATGTCAGTGCCTTTGAGCATATACACAGTGGGCAGATTCAGAAGTAGCGCGAGTCCATTTATGAAAATGACGCTAGGAGCCCGAGCTCTCAGGCTTGCAAGTTCCACAAGGAAAAGATAGCAAACTTTGCCTTCCATTTTTGATTAGCTACAGCATGCTAGGTCATCTGTACTCCCAAAATTGTGGTTAACTTAACAATGGTTTGTTGAAGCAAGCCAGCTTGAAATTACAGTGGTACCTTGGGTTAAGTACTTAATTCGTTCTGGAGGTCCGTTCTTAACCTGAAACTGTTCTTAACCTGAAGCACCACTTTAGCTAATGGGGCCTCCTGCTGCTGCTGCGCCGCTGCCGCACGATTTCTGTTCTCATCCTGAAGCAAAGTTCTTAACCTGAAGCACTATTTCTGGGTTAGCGGAGTCTGTAACCTGAAGCGTATGTAACCTGAAGCGTATGTAACCCGAGGTACCACTGCATGGTTTAGAAATTGGCTCATGTCAAGAAATCATAGTTGAGATTAATCACAGTTTAGGGTTTGGATAATGATGAACTGTGGTTAATCTAGAACAACGCTCTTTGTGGCAGTGGTGGAAGAGGAAAGAGGAAGGAGTATTCAAGCCTGTGACTTATTTTTGTAATGCTAAGCCATAGTTTAATGTTATGGGAAAAACCTCCCTGAGTTGTTTCTCTTACTACTGGGAGATCATATACCTACCACGCATCTACAGGTGGAGCTGTGGTCTAAACCTCTGAGCCTCTTGCGCTTGCTGATTGGAAGGTCAGCGGTTTGAATCCATGCGTCGGGGTGAGCTCCCATTGCTCTGTCCCTGCTCCTGCCAGCCTAGCAGTTCAGAAGCACGCCAGTGCAAGTAGAGAAATAGGTATCACTGCGGCGGAAAGGTAAGCAGCGTTTCCATGCCTCCCACCACCAAGCTGTGGTCCTTCCCAGTACCGGAGGAACCCTCTTCGGCACCTGGGGCAGGGCAGCCTGTACGGACTGCGCATGTGTGGTGACCATACGGAGTGCGAATGCGCAGCAGCCCATATGGTTGTCGTGCAAGAGGCAGCCTGTATGGACACCCATATGGATGGCGCACGAAAGCGGCAGCCCGTGCGGTCGCCATGCGAGAGGCAGCCCATATGGACGCTGCATGCCCTCGGCTGCTCTACAGCTGCAGGGAGGCAGGGGCCATCTTGTAAAAAAAACCAAAACCCTCCAGAGTGGCACCCAAGGTGGCTCGCCCCTCTGCCCCCCACTTTGTATGCCCCTGGTCCTTCCCCCAAAGTGTTGGTCTCTGCAGATCATTTCCGAGACCATAGAATAATGACCTTGAGAAATCATCTGTCAGAACTCTGGATGTTGAAGCTGACATTTCAGATCCACATTTTCGGCTTTCAGATTTTGCTCTCTTACAACCGGAATGCTTTGAGGGCATAAATCATTTCACTTATTAAATGTAATTCATATCTTAGAATGGCCCCATCCCTGCAAGCATAATATACCAAGGGTGGGAGGGATGTTCTGCTGAATAGAGTTTGAAATTTCTGCAGACTATTTGCATATATTCACCAGTCTTCATTCCTGTTGTCTAAATTGGAAAGTTGTGCTTTGTGTGTGTGTGTGTGTTTCAGTGAGGATCACTGCATATAATTATCATTCTCCTATTACTGCGATGCAGAGTTTTCTCTTTGTCTTATTTGCATAAGTCAGCAGGGATTCCGTTTCCCATTTCCGAAGAATGATGTGTTTTGCTTCCGAGATTGATATCAAAATTCATTCCACATCTCTTAGTTGTGTATTATCCAGAACTGCCAAAACATGAAGGATTAATGTGGGTGTGACCCACAAGCAACTGCAAGTAATTATTTGGTTACTCATAATCATGTACAAACCTTTACATACATTTCCCCACATACTGATGACAACTCTGTAGTTGTTATCTGTTCAGCCTATGACCCCACCACCCTTGTTCAGCAAAACCCGCCTGGCCAGGCAGATCATTTTGAAAGAGCTGAGAACATGGAATTTCCTGTCCGTCTCTTAGTGAGTTCAGCTGCTTTCCAGGATCTACATTGTACTTGGGTTCAGGATCTCTCATGCTGTAGCCTGCAGTACAGTGTTACCTCGGGTTAAGTACTTAATTCGTTCCGGAGGTCCGTTCTTAACCTGAAACTGTTCTTAACCTGAAGCACCACTTTAGCTAATGGGGCCTCCTGCTGCTGCCGCGCCGCCAGAGCACGATTTCTGTTCTCATCCTGAAGCAAAGTTCTTAACCCGAGGTACTATTTCTGGGTTAGCGGAATCTGTAACCTGAAGTGTATGTAACCTGAAGCGTATGTAACCCGAGGTACCACTGTACTGTCAAAACTAAGAGGTATAGCCTTGATCAATGTATGGGTGGTTCTCTATTGGAATCAGCATGTGGCGCTGCAAGCAACTGACTCATCAGTCTGGGCCATTCATCTGTGGTTTTGTACACCATGTATCTATTAAAAATTATGTAGGTAAGATAGCTTTACCTTGCTGGGGCCTCTAGACCAGACACAGGAGAGGGATCCTTGACTGAGGGAAAGGCCATTGAAGATTGGACAGAGAGGGATCAGCCTTGGAAGCAGCAGGGGTTATTATGAGCCTCATTAGCCAGCCCAGTACAGGGCAATGGTATACACTCATGCTGTTGTTGTTTAGTTGTTTAGTCCTGTCCGACTCTTCGTGACCCCCTGGACCAGAGCAAGCCAGGCACTTCTGTCTTCCACTGCCTCCTGCAGTTTGGTCAAGCTCATGTTGGTAGCTTTGAGAACACTGTCCAACCATCTCGTCCTCTGTCGTCCCCTTCTCCTTGTGCCCCCCATCTTTCCCAACATCAGGGTCTTTCCCAGGGAGTCTTCTCTTCTCATGAGGTGGCCAAAGTATTGGAGTCTCAGCTTCAGGATCTGTCCTTCCAGTGAGCACTCAGGGCTGATTTCCCTCAGAATGGATAGGTTTGATCTTCTTGCAGTCCATGGGACTCTCAAGAGTCTCCTCCAGCACCATAATTCAAAAGCATCAATTCTTCAGCGATCAGCCTTCTTGATGGTCCAGCTCTCACTTCCATACATCACTACTGGGAAAACCATAGCTTTAACTATACAGACCTTTGTTGGCAAGGTGATGTCTCTGCTTTTTAAGATGCTGTCTAGGTTTGTCATCGCCTTTCTCCCAAGGAGCAGGCGTCTTTTAATTTCGTGTCTGCTGTCACCATCTAACCTAAAACCATAGAACTGCAGGGTTTGAAATGACCTTGTGGATCATCGAGTCCAAACATCCTGTACTCTGCAGGAAATCCAGGGCTAGAGCATGCTCAACAGACGGGTATCTAGTTTCTGCTGGAGGACCTCCAGTGAGGGAGGTCAACTCCACTGAACAATTGGTTCTATTGTCAAGTTGCTCTGCCCATCAAGATGTTTCTCCTTATGTTCAACCAAAAGCTTCCCTCCTAAGTCTATCAGATGGTCCAATCCTGCCTTCTACTCCATCAGAGCTAATCCTGCAAAGAACAACTCTTTGCCCTCTTCTGTGTAACAGCCTTTCAGGTATTTCAAGAAAATGTGTCCTCTTTCAGACTTCTCTAGGCTAAATCTAGCAACCATTCCTCATTGCCTCAGAAGTAGGATGGCACAAGAATTCTAGAATCCTAGAATGGTGGAATTGGAAGGGACCCTAAGGAAGACCTTTCATTTTAAAAGCCGCATGAGAGGGGGCAGCTAGCTCAGCACTCTGCCGACAGTATGCATGGTGGAAACTGCCACACATGCCATTTGGAGGTGAACTGGCTGCACTTTAAGCAGTCATTTGAGGGGACACTACGTACATTCACATCAACCCTCATGCGTTTGGTTGCTCTGGTTTCTCCACCAAAAGAGATATCGTGCGGGGAGCTTTCGCACTCACTATCTTGGGCCCTGTGATGACATTCAGAATGGGACAAGATTTATCAGAGATGTTATGTCTTCAGTGGTCTGGGAGCCTTGGAAGAGCTCAGGAATGACTCAGGGGAGGGATCTGCCACGTTGTGGCCAGTCTCCATTTCACCCACTGAGCATTGATTCCATGGTAGCTGAGGAGGCCACTGGTGAACTGGCAGGGCTGGCCAGCCAGACTGGAGGCAGAGGGAGAGGGAGAGTTGGAGAGTTGGACCCAGGTTCTTGGACCCTGGAAGAGACTTATGAATTGTGTATCCCATAACCCTCAGCTAATGCTTACACTGTGTGCCGACTTCTTGAAGAAAGTGTTTGGGTTTCCTCAAACAGAGAGGCCAAGCACTGTGCCCAAAAGTGGGAGCCATCAAAATACACAGCCATTGTGAAGGGAAATAATAATAATAATAATAATAATAATAATAATAATAATAATAATAATAATAATAATAATTTATTTATACCCCACCCATCTGGCTGGGTTTCCCCAGCCACTCTGGGTGGCTTCCAACAGAATATTAAAAACACGATAAAACATCAAACATTAAAAACTTCCCTAAACAGGGCTGCCTTCAGATGTCTTCTACGTCAGATAGTTGTTTATTTCCTTGACATCTGATGGGAGGGCGTTCCACCGGGAGGGTGCCACTACCGAGAAGGCCCTTTGCCTTGTTCCCTGTGACCTCACTTCTTGCAGGGAGGGAACCACCAGAAGGCCCTCACAGCTGGACCTTAGTGTCCGAGTTGGACAATGGGGGTGGAGACGTTCCTTCAGGTATACTGGGCCAAGGCAGAGTACAGTTGACATGTGGGGCAGTAGTGGTGGTGGAGGTCTAGGCAGCACAACACTGTGATACCTCCATCGATGATTTCAGTGCATGGGCACACAGAGCCCTACAGTGAGGCCTGCTGAGGAGTTGCAGCCATGGCAACGGTCTCCCTAGAGGTAGGCCGAGAACCATGGAGCTCTATGGCTCCACATAGACAAAGAAGTAGCTAGGAGTCTCAGAAAAATAAATAAATTGGATAACATTTGCCCTCTTCATGATACCATGGAGGTTCAAGGATCACAGCAACGTGTAACATAAGCAGATGGCAATATGTACCTATTTCTAGCTGGTTGTTTAGGCTGGTTCCAAAAAACAGTGTATTGAACTGCTCCAAAGTTTAACAAATATGGGCTGTATCTGTTTACACATCGTGCATCTTTTTAATTTGGTTCGCTCATTATTGAGAAAGATTTTAATCAGGGGAGTTAGCGAACTGAGTAATCTGTCATTATTGTGCTTCCCATTACCCTCCGAGATCATTCCTATGCAGCGCCAGTATATTTAAACTAAATGAGGATTTAGCATTCAAAAGCACCAGCTTGTAATGATTCATTATTTCTAATATATTCAATTCATACCAGATAATTTCAACGTAAATCCTGTTAACTAGTTTCCCCCAGCGGTCCTAATTTTTGCCATTATTCTCTAAAGAACACACAGAATTCCTGTACAGTATATGTTGCAGGAAATTAAGAACTGTGTTTGGTTTTTTCTTGGTTTTTTAAAAAAAGAATTTGCGTTTCCATTTCCTTCTCTTATTGTAAATTCATTGATTTAGCCAGGCTAATACCAGGAGATGAGATTATAATGAAGCCCCTTATGTAGATGACACTTGCTAATCATTGATAAGGAAGTATGGATCCTGGACAACATTCACACACACACACACACACACAGAGAGAGAGAGAGAGAGAGAGAGAGAGAGAGAGAGAGAGAGAGAGAGAGAGAGAGAGGTCTCTTCACCAAACATAACACAATAACATTTTCATTTTATTTTTTCAGAGCGCAATCAAGACAATGGATCATAGAAAAGGTATGGGGGGAAACGCCTGGGTTAACCAGGGATGAGGAACTTGAACATCTGTGGTCCTCCAGTAAGTGGTGTTCTTAAAGAAAAGCAATTTTTTTTAGTGCAAACAGCATTTCATTTCAGGTAAATCGAGAAAATTAGTTGTTTAGGTATTTTTGCAGGGGGGATTTAAATATCCTCCAAATTTTAAAGGTAAACTTGAGATGTATTTTTATATTGCCCTTCTTCTTCTTCTGCATATTATGGAATCATACATAAAATTACATAAACAAAAATATATCTTGTTCATCGCACTGCATTGGAAATACCTCCTTAAGTTTATAATATAGCCAACCATATCTTGTCATTGCAGCATTATTTGAGGTGGACAGACCTCCGATATCAGACTGCAGTCTTATTCTTTTTCCAGTGCAAATGAACACATGCAAAGCTGACACAAACCAGCAATAGAGAGATCTGTCCATCCCTAGCCTAAACACCTCCAGTCCAGATGGACCCACTTCCTGTTCGTTCCCTACTGGCAAATTCCCCCCCCCCCCAAAGAAAAGTAGCACTTCTTTTTGAAATGTCATGACAATTAACCTGGAGTTCAAGACTAATGATATAACCAGGGAAGCTGCTAAATTTCAATAGACACAATCTTGACATTCAGAAACTGAATGGGGCATGACCCACCAAGCTGAACCTACCAAACTATCTCCAAAGCATTGGGCAAGCCTGTTTTTGCAGTCCTGATCAGTCAGCAAAGCCAGATGGTTCTCTGGTTGCAGGCAGGCTGCAGTACATAGCTGGTGGCCTGTGCCCAGTTGGTGAGGCACAAGTTGTTTTAGCATTAACCACACTTTTCTAAAATCATAGCAAGCAACATGTTTTTTGGGACGCTTGGCATAATAGAGAGAAACAACATTTATTGGAATATAAATGCAATTTAATATTTATTTATGTATTAAATTGCATTTCTATTCCACCTTTCCTCCGTGGAGCTTAATATGGCCTGCATGGGTTCCTCATTTTATCTTTGCAACAATCCTGGCTGGATCTACACTGGCCTGTTTAACATCATTAGAACGATATTAGATACATTGTTCTAAAACGTCACAGGGCAGACTTGTAGATTAAAAGCGTTTCTTACCTTGTTTTGTCCGTCAAAACGCTGTTTCCCTACTGCTGGTTCCTGGTTGCTCTGCAGCCCTGGGGTGTCACATTTTAATAATGCATTTGGAATGTAAAAAGTGGGACGTAATGTGTCCATCTACATTATGAAAACCATTCCTTAACCCTTCCTTAATGTTATAAACCAAGACTGTAGATCCATCGCCCATGAGGTAGGTTTGGCTGAAATACAGTGGTACCTTGGGTTAAGAATTTAATTCGTTCTGGAGGTCCGTTCTTAACCTGAAACTGTTCTTAACCGGAAGTACCACTTTAGCTAATGGGGCCTCCCGCTGCCGCTGCACCGCCGCCGCACGATTTCTGTTCTCATCCTGAAGCAAAGTTCTTAATCCAAGGTACTATCTCTGGGTTAGCAGAGTCTGTAACCTGAAGCATCTGTAACCCGAGGTACCACTGTACTGTGACTTGCCCTAAGTGAGCTTAAAAGGGATTTGAACCCTGATCTCCCAAGTCCCAACACTCTAACCACTACACCACATTGGACTGGTTCTATGGCTCAAGCTAACATGCAAGTTGCAAGTCTCTTTCTTCAGTTTTATTTTAAAAATAACAAATAAAAAAGAGGCTACAACCAGGAACAGGAAAAGGTGGAGAAAAATGCTCGACACTCTCCTTCTGGCCATTTCTCCAGACAAAACCATCCTTCCCCAAGCTACTTCTCCATCTTTGAAGGAAAATGTAAAGGGTCCCCCATAACATCATAGAAAGAATATCTCAGCAGCCCCTTCACTACATGCCAGCAGCCCCCATTCTTCCACTCCTACTTACAGTCTCCAAGGCTGCTGTTAATTAAAAAAAGCAAATTGGAAGAAAGACATCTGTGACAGTCTGTCACATCTAGTTTGTGTCTCTGAGACATAAATACTCTTTGTCAACACAGAGGGTGCCTTTTCTAAAGAGCAAATCTCCCTCCATGTTTTCATCCCTCTCTCCCTCTCCCTTACTCCAACATGTTTTGACACAGGAGAAAGGAAATGCATGACATTTCCTTGGGCTTTGTATATTGTCTTGATGCTTTGGTACACAGAATGAACTAAGAGATTTAACAATGAATGCAGCACTCATCCAGTCTATCAACCCCATCTCCAATAAGGGTGCTCATTTTTCTTCCTTTGTGGTGTGGCAGTGTGAACGTATAGCTCTGGTAATTATTTGCTTTCTTTCCTTCCACTTCTTTCCAATCTACTTTGGAATCTACTGTAACGGGAGTCGGCTTTGCCTTCTCTGTTGTCTATGTTGTTAACTTCTTCCTCCTCTTCCTCCTGCGATAAAAGGGTCAACTTCCTGTGTTTTGAGTTTCATACAATGGTGGCAATGATGTGTGTCCCCTCAGGCTTTTGTTGTAAAAGAGTGCAGGAATTTTTCCTGTACATTCCCATGCAAAAGTACTGTGGTTATTTCTGCAAACAATAGCTTTTTAAAACACACACACACACACAAAGGTTGCAGAGGTTAAGTGGTGTTCACTGTAGGTCACATCAAATTAGTCTAGGATGACTGTAGCGAATGGTGTCATTCTCTCTCTCTTGCTTCATAGTTCTGCCATGAGTTGCCTCTCCATGTGACACTGAAATGAAGGATATTGTGTTGTTTTTATTATATTGTATTTGAACTCTTGTACCCAGCCCTGGAATCTGTTTTGATGAACAGTGGCTTAGAACCTTTTAAAAAACAAAGGATTGAATTTAGCTGGGGAGGGGGGAGATCAGAAAGGTAGATATGAATCTTCTAAATCACTAGCTACAGCACTCTCACTGCTGACAGAATAGTCTTGACTCTTCCACTATTCAAGTGAAATCTTCATGTACTAGGGAGTCTTCCTCTTCAGTGTGCCTTCTCGGGAGACACTCACACAAGCACACACACATTTTGAGACAAACACACATACAGTCACAGCAAGATTGCTTTTTGTTGTGGCTTGCTGTTTCTTTTTTTCTTTTTTGAAATCATTTTTATTTTATTTTACAAATGTAAATTAATTACAACACCAAATACATATCCCTAAAATGAGATGTCTCTGAATCTCGAGACTCCCCCCCCCATCCCCTCCATGGATCCTATTGTCAACATTTCCAACTGCATATTATTTCACAGTCATAGCTTCATAGGTTTGCCATTTCAGCGTTGTCTAACAGCTCATTCCTCTCTGGTAGGAACTCTTTCTTCTTTCCATCTCTGGGCTAGTAGCACCCGTGCTGCTGTTGTCGCATACATAAAGAGCCTTTTCTGTTCCTTTGGAATATCAGTACCAATAATTTCTAATAGAAAGGCTTCTGGTTGTTGTTGTTTTTTACAAAAATTCTTTTAAACATTTATTTCAGTTCATTATATATCATTTCCCAGAAAGCCTTTACAGTGGTACCTCGGGTTAAGAACTTAATTTGTTCCGGAGGTCCGTTCTTAACCTGAAACTGTTCTTAACCTGAGGGACCACTTTAGCTAATGGGGCCTCTCGCTGCTGCCACACATTTTCTGTTCTCATCCTGAAGCAAAGTTCTTAACCCGAGGTACTATTTCTGGGTTAGCGGAGTCTGTAACCTGAAGCGAATGTAACCTGAAGTGTTGGTAACCCGAGGTACCACTGTATTACCTTACATTGAGGCATCAGGCATAAGCCTGCATTTTATTAATGTTTGATCAGGACTTGTATATTAAAGAGAGGGCTTAGATTTTCAAATGTTTCATGCCAGGCAGACCAGCTGCTTAAGAAAACACTGGCAATGTTTTCCTCCTAGACAAGGGGGCCCCTTGATTTATAGCAGAAAACAAATCTCAAAGTCGTAAAAGCTGGAATTACAGACTAAGAGTGAGGACACTGACCCTACATGTTACAGAAGATAAAAAAGGGCAGAGATAAACATAATTAGGAATGAGTAAATAGTAAAATAATACCAATGTGCCTCCCAGTAAAATGAGCCAGATCTTCTTTCTAAGGTTAAAGACCAAATGGAGAAAGAGAGCAATTTTTGGGAAGTCTTTTTAAAGCTGTTTCTTTCTTAAACTGAGAGAGTTAGAGGGCAATAAATGTTGGGAAAAGCAGCTGGCTGAAGGGGGGGTGTTAAACTGAAGAGGCTTCTTTTGAAACTGCTTTTTTTACTGAGTTCCCTTTTCTACTTTACAAAGACCTTATTCCTTTTAAGAGGCTACCTGTGTTGTGTATTAAGTGTATTGGCATAGATGTAATTATGCAAAGGATTTAACAAATGCTAGATTTTTATTTCATATAGTTGTAAGAGTTGTATTTTGAAATTAAGTCAGCCACCAGTCTAGCCCCCCTGCCAGACAGGAAGACGCCATCCAAGCAGTCCTGACATATAGCTGTCAGGCCTTTGTTTAAAGACCTCCAAAAGGAGATATTTCATTGATGATGCATGAGAATATGAACCCAAGGTCTCTGACATCTGTTCAAGATAAAAATTTAAAATTATTAACCATCTGTTTTGGAGGGCAAGGAAGGCAAGAGGTGAGCTGGTAATTAAGATTCCTTGTTGAGACACATGTAAGATATATTACTACTTATTTGTCATTTATAGATGTAACAATATATAGCTCTTTGTGTTCCATATAAGGACAGGAGGATATGGGTGTATCTTTTAGGATTGGTTATAGCAATCAGCCAATAGGAAATCCAACCAGGCTGATTGGACAGAGGCAGCCACAGGAGGAGCAAAGGGGGCTGGATTAAGGGAATATAAGTGCTGGCCATAATGGCAGGAGGCCAGGCCAGAGCTTGGTAACCATATACCACTGTGCCTCTCATTTATTTGTCTGACAAATAAATAATTATTTTAATTTCTCTATTGCTGCGTTGAATATTTCATTCCAGCTAAGCGTTAACCACAAGCAGGGTGCTACAACATGACCACCACATATGATAAAAGGTACCTTCTTTTCAGAGGTGGAGCTAACTGCTCTGGCACCTGGAGCGGCACACATGCTGTGCACCTGAGGGCGGGGCCAATGACTGGGCTCAACCTCTTCTGCCCCGACTGGGCTAGGCGAACTGGGAAGCACTTCCAGAGACCTTCCACTGCGGGAGAGCAGGTCTAAGTGCAACGGATCCACAACATTGAGCTGTGAGCACCAAACTCAGCACCGAAGTCAGCAGAGTATGAACTACACAAAGGAAAGCTCTGAGGCATAACTTCTTTATTCTCTTACAGCTACAGTGGTACCTCAGGTTACATACGCTTCAGGTTACAGACTCTGCTAACCCAGAAATAGTGCTTCAGGTTAAGAATACCACTGTATACTCAAAACAGCTTCTGGTTGAAAGTACTAATGAATGAAAAAAGGAAAACTTTCACAATCCCAGAAATAACTTGGAACGAACAAATTGACTTGCTAAATGTCCCTTGTCAGAATCTCTGGAGCTGCTACCAATCAGTGTGGACAATACTCAGCAAGTTGAGCCAATTAGCTAAAGTGGTGCTTCAGGTTAAGAACAGTTTCAGGTTAAGAACAGACCTCCGGAACAAATTAAGTACAGTGGTACCTCGGGTTAAGTACTTAATTCGTTCCAGAGGTCCGTTCTTAACCTGAAGCTGTTCTTAACCTGAAGCACCACTTTAGCTAAGTTAGTCTGGAACCTGTTAACTATAGCAAATATTCTCACAATTACTAAATGGAGAGATAATGAGACACGTCAGTTGAAAATGTGGATAATTAAAGTCTCTAACATTGGAGGGATGGTTAAAATGGCCAAATATATTCATTTGAAATGTGGTAATTTTTTTAAAAAGATAGAAATTTCTACAAGCACCAGGCATGTTTCTTTGATAAACAAGTATTAGAATTCATTTAATGTGGTGTTAAATAAGACAAACAACTATTTAGAATGAATGTATTTAAAGAGTGATGTATAGAAATATTATGCACTTGATGGCAGTTCAAAGATTAGCACTTTAGATTATACATACATAAATATATATTAAAGTATACAGAGGATTTTAGAAATTGATTTGGTTATAAGGCAGTCCATTTTGTGTAATTGCTGAAAGTCCTTCCAAATGTTCCAGCGTGTATTAAAATACATCAAATGGGTAAAAAAAAAAAAATTAACTAAAAGTGCTTATATTCAGCTGTGATACTGCAAAACAATTCCTGGAACAAGAAGCGCCAATTTTCTTCTTCTTTAATTAGAAGACTAGTTTCTCATGAGCATTCATGCTGACTTAAGAATACCTATTGTTTTTAATTTAAGAAGCTGTTTAATCTTGCACAATGAAAAGATATATACAACGTAGCCCCATATTTATAAAGCCTGGGTTTCTGCCTATTTAAATATCACTGTTGATCATAGGGAGATAGGAAACAGCTTTACACTAATCCAGAATCTTGGCCTTATACCAAATCAGACATTTAGCTTAGCACTGTTGACTCTAAATGATGCTGATTCTCAGACAGGAGTCCTTCCCAAGCCAACCTCCTCCTCCTCCTCCTCTTCTTCTTCTTCTTCGTTTTTCTTCTCCTTCTCCTTCTTCAAATGTGTATACATTCATCCCTAGAACTCAGGGCAGTTCACAACATAAAAATGCAAGATGAAAACACAAAATACATAATAAAAACTGTTATGTACTGAAGTTCTCACCCTGGGCCAGCAGGGGGATACTGTAGATAGTTATGCAAATGAAGGATCGAAAGTGACGTTCAGTGATTGGATAGTTTGTATGCAAATGAAGGATCGAAAGTGACGTTCAGTGATTGGATAGTTTTAGAAAGTTGCTACATTTATGTTGTTCTGGAGCTCTATATAAGCAGGCTGACTGAGCCCTTCAGCTCAGTTCAGTTCTGGCCTCAGAATAAAGAAGAGCTGTTTGAAGAATCGCTGTGTCGTCTGATATGTTCGCCCACGACTTAACAAAAACAATGACAAAAATCCCACACAAACCAGTAACACCCCCCCCCCCATAAACTTCTTCAACTACTAAACACAGACAATGGAAAAATGAAGTATCTTTTCATTTTTCCATTGTCTGTGTTCAGTACTTGAAGAATCTGATTTCTCCTAGATTGACAAACTCTAAGCAAATACAGATGCTCCAAGTGTCCCTATTTTCCAGGGACGTTCCCAGATTTACAGAAGCTGTCCCGGTTTTTTATTTGATCCCGGAATTCCCCACTTTTCCTTAGGACGTCCCTATTTTCATCGGAGAAATGTTGGAAGGTATGAAGATATGCGACCCCCGAGCCATGGAGATAAGTAACTATACAACCTTTAGGAGACATCCAAAGGCAGCCCTGTATAGGGAAGTTTTTAAACGTTTAATGTTTTATGATGTAGTTATAAATATATTGTAAGCCGCCCAGGGTAGCTGGGGATATTATTTATCCCTGTTTTCATTGGAGAAATGTTGGAGGGTGCACAAGCATGCCTTGCAATCCATCTACCTGCTTTGATTGTGCTTGTAAATACACCATGCATATACCTCTGGTTAAGTACTTAATTCGTCCCGGAGGTCCGTTCTTAACCTGAAACTGTTCTTAACCTGAAGCACCACTTTAGCTAATGGGGCCTCCTGCTGCCACCACACCACCGGAGCACGATTTCTGTTCTCATCCTGAAGCAAAGTTCTTAACCTGAAGCACTATTTCTGGGTTAGCGGAGTCTGTAACCTGAAGCGTATGTAACTTGAAGCGTATGTAGCCTGAGGTACCACTGTATTTCTTACCAAGACAAACTCTCAGTGCACTGGAGACTCACTCAGAAAGCCTTGTAAAGACTGTAAAAATCAATTTTGTTAAAACAAAAGCTTATAGTATTTCTATTAGTGCTGTTGTTTGAACTTGATTAAACACACTTTGCATTATTAGCTGTTCCTTAATCTATCCTGAAGCTGAAACTCACCCAAAGGGTTTAGGGAGAACAAACATGCCACCAGCAGCTTCTCTTGTAGGATGGGGGAAGTAACAGTAGTAAAATTAGCTCTGTAAACAAGGTTGGATCAGAAAGAAGCCTTATCTACATGATAATAGAAATACCCTCTGATCCCCAGACCCCAGAACTCCTGTGGCATCAGCTGAGGCTGAAATTGAGAAATTAAACACAGGGTGTCCACCGTGCATGCTAGCATTACTTGGAAGCCAGTTCACTTGGCTGCCGTTGTAGTTCCACATTATGCGCTTAGGACCGGCTGTAAGTTTCCATTACTTTGCTTCCATTGGCACAATCGCTCCTGAGAGTCCATTTTCGACATAAGTTTCTTTCATGCCATCAAAATCCAGCCCTTTGCTGAAGGTCTCTTTGTGGCTGCGGCGGAGATAATTTGTATTTTTTGGAAGGGCACAGCAGGCTGAGTATACAGTCGGAAACAAGTAATAAAAATAATGCTGGACAGAGCAAATAAATATGAGGGGGAAACATCTCGAAAACACAGCGTTTCATAACGTCTTCGGTGCTGCGTGCATTTGACACTGTCAGTGAAATCTCTTTGAATGGTATCATTCATCCCTCGCTTACTGGGGCATGTGGCCGAGCAGGAAACTGCTCAGGTCTCGCTTCAGCCACAAACTCATTAGGTGGCCCATAGGCAAGACACTATCTCTTAGCTGTAGCTGATATATATATATATATTTAAAAAAGATTTTTATTAGAGTTTCCGATTTTTTACAAACAAAAGAAAAAACAAACATAAAAATATTAAAAACACTTAAATTTCACAACTTATTTTCTTGTAACTTATTTCCCCGACCTCCTCATACCTCCCCTTCTTGTATACCCAGTTTAAGTTGTTTGAACAGCAAATCCTTATCTCAGCATCTTAAATTATTATAACTTTAAATTCTTGCTTACAGAAAGTCGTTTTATCATAATTACAGCTTGAAACCACTTAATTTCAATCCCGCACCATTCAACATTCCTTAATTTTACAGTATTTTTGTAAATAGTCCTTAAATTTTCTCCAATCTTCTTCTGCCGACTCTTCTCCCTGGTCCCGGATTCTGCCAGTCCCATACAGTCAATCAGCTTCATCTGCCATTCTTCCAAAGTGGGTAGGTCTTGTGTCTTCCAATACTTTGCGATGAGTATTCTTGCTGCTGTTGTAGCGTACATGAAAAAAGTTCTATCCTTCTTGGCACAAATTGGCTGACCATGCCCAGGAGAAAGGCCTCTGGTTTCTTAAGGAAGGTATATTTAAATACCTTTTTCATTTCATTATAGATCATCTCCCAGAAAGCCTTAATCCTTGGGCACGTCCACCAAAGGTGAAAGAATGTACCTTCAGTTTCTTTACATTTCCAACATTTATTATCGGGCAAATGATAGATTTTTGCAAGCTTGACTGGAGTCATGTACCACCTAGTCATGTACCACCTATTAGCTGTAGCTGATATAGTGCAGGGCTGAGGAGCCTGGCATTCTCCGGGATGATTCTTTGATTCTTCCCCCTTTCTCCATCTCCTTTAATTTTAACAGTCATAACAATGAGCATACTCCGTAAAGACATGATCTCCTTTAATCAGTGGATTGATAATATGATAACACTTGCAACCTACAAACGGACTGCTTACAGACAAAGGCTCTGCTTGTTTAAATATGACAATATTTGGAATGAATTTATACAAATGTGGTAGGCTACATTAGTATTAGGATAATAATATCAGATCTATAAAAGAATGTGTGGGTTAGGGTATTTTTGTATACAGTGGTACCTTGGGTTAAGAACTTAATTCATTCCGGAGGTCTGTTCTTAACCTGAAACTGTTCTTAACCTGAAGCACAACTTTAGCTAATGGAGCCTCCTGCTGCCGCTGCGCTGCCGCTGCACGATTTCTGATCTCATCTTGAAGCGAAGTTCTTAACCCAAGGTACTATTTCTGGGTTAGCGGAGTCTGTAACCTGAAGCGTATGTAACCTGAGGTACCACTGTATATTCCTGCCCCCCCCTTTACACAGCTGTGTGTTTTGTTCTCCCCCCTTTTTTTGTATCACTTTAGGTAAAGGTAAAGGGACCCTGACCATTAGGTCCAGTCACAGACGACTCTGGGGTTGCGGCGCTCATCTCGCTTTATTGGCCAAAGGAGCTGGCGTACATGTGGCCAGCATGACTAAACCGCTTCTGGTAAACCAGAGCAGCATACAGAAACGCCATTTACCTTCCCGCCGGAGTGGTACCTATTTACCTACTTGCACCTCATGCTTTCAAACTGCTAGGTTGGCAGGAGCTGGGACAGAGCAACGGGAGCTCACTTCGTTGCGGGGATTCAAACCACTGACCTTCTGATTGGCAAGCCCTAGGCTCTGTGGTTTAACCCACAGCACCACCTGCATCCCTTGTATTATTGCTTTATAACTGAAAACTTTTCTCATATATATAAACAATGAGTGTATTCAGCTCCGTTAAACTCAGAATTGGCTCAGTGATTGTGAGCTCTCTCAGCAAACATGAAAGGGGGAAGTGTCTGTTCTCTAAAAGTACCTTCATGGCTCAAAATTATGGTGCATGCCACCATAGATGGCACCACAAAATCTGCTTTATTCTATTGCACTGTGGAAAATGTAGTTCCCAGTACCCATCACGGCAGAGAGATGCTCATATCTTCAGCACACACACCCAAGCCGATATCAAAGAGGTGTTTTGCTTCTTTGTTTCTATATAAAAAAATCTTCGTGGGGAACAACCACTGCACAGAAACAGTATTGCCCCAAAATAGTGAAGATACCACATAAAAAGGCTACTTTGTTGGCTGGTCTAATCATGTAGTTCACAGCAACCAGATTTTGAGAATGGGCAAAGCAGGGAAGAATGGGGAACCTGTGGATCTCCAGATGTTCTCGGACTCCAACACCCATCATCCATGACAACTGGTCCTATTGACTGAGGATGCTGGGGGTTGGAGTCAACATCTGGAGGGCCACATGTTCCCAATCCCTGCAGGTGGGGGCTTAACTTTAAATAACTTCTTGTGCATATGACTAATAGGGCTTGGGATCCCCGGATCTCTTTTCATCCTGATCTGGAGATTCACTCTTCACTCTCCTGAGCGTTCCCCTTGAGAGTGAAGCAACATGAGTTGGGGAAAACTGTATTCCAAGCCAAGTAGTTATAAACTTCAGTGACGACATGAATGATTGGGCCTTCAGGTGCACAATGGCAGAGGGAGGGAGAAGAGAGGCAGTTAACAGAGCTGGAGAAGGACAGGTGGAACAAGCTGCAGTACAATTTCCCAATTGAAAGGGGAAATCTCTGTGTTGCAATCTGGTGACTGTGGTGTGTGATAGAAGATCTAACAGTTCTGACCTTAGTTTTAATCTGTATTTGGTATCCAATTTCCAGAACTGCTGTGAAGATAATATTTTATGACCAATGTTCTCTTTCAGTGCAAATGAATTTTTAAAAAGTTGGCAAGCCTTTCCATGGGGCTGCACCTGCAAGTCATATAGTTAAGCTACAAAATGAACCATTTGCATCTGCACATCAGTGGAGACACAAAATTGCACCTGAATTATCTGCTTTGTGGGAAAATGTACAGCACTTGCTCCGATGATTTGGAGCTGAGAAATTTGACGGCAGAATCATTTCAAAATTGATTTCTGTATTTGACCAATACGTAGAACTCCAGGGAATTTTAGGAGGCTTGGCCAACATCCCCTTGAAAGAAATAGGACTCACATCATGTCCTGTTGTTGTTTAGTCGTTTAGTCGTGTCCGACTCTTCGTGACCCCATGGACCAGAGCACGCCAGGCACTCCTGTCTTCCACTGCCTCACACAGTTTGGTCAAACTCATGTTAGTAGCTTCGAGAACACAGTCCAACCATCTCATCCTCTGTCGTCCCCTTCTCCTTGTGCCCTCAATCTTTCCCAAAATCAGGGTCTTTTCCAGGTAGTCTTCTTTTCTCATGAGGTGGCCAAAGTATTGGAGTCTCAGCTTCACGATCTGACCTTCCAGTGAGCACTCAGGGCTGATTTCCTTGAGAATGGAGAGGTTTGATCTTCATGCAGTCCATGGGACTCTCAAGAGTGTCCTCCAGCACCAGAATTCAAAAGCATCATGTCCTAATCATATTTAATTAACCAATGGAGTAAATTCTCATGTGAGCCTGGAAGTACTTGAAGTTTCATGCTGAATCGTCCAGTTGTCTAAAAATTGAATAAAAGTAATGCTTCCATTGTGGAGCTGATGTTCTTATAGACGATCTGAGAGTTTCCTTGAAATTTTGCAGGCTTTTAGGCAGTGAATTGAACTCAAAGTAGATATTGTCATATCCCTTCCAATTTTTAAGAAATAAATGCTTTCCACTCTCTTGTGCTTAGTCTAACATGGTTTTTTTAATTAAAAAAACAAACAAATAGCAGGGCATATCAGCCACACAAAAGTAATGTTGACATCATCGCTAAATAGTCCATAGCCACAAATCCATTTGCCCTTGACCTATGCAGAACAATGTTAAGTTTGCTCTATATCATGTACTGCTTTTGTGCAGTGATTGCAAAACAAAAGAGGAAATGGAACACTTTTTCACTCCAGACAAATAACCAGCAGGTCATTTTGGAGTCTACTGAAGCCACTGACTGTCCACAGACGCTTGGGTGTAAGTGAAGGATGTCTCACGGACTTAAGTGGGGAAACATTTCATTGCCAAATGGTTTCGCCAAATGGGGAGGTGCTTGCAATAGCACTGGCTCCCCCCTTTATTGCCAGTGGAAAATAATGTGTCATTTTGTTGCTGACCCATGATTCATGACTGTCCTGCTGACTCCCATGGCTCTCCACAAATAACCAAGAAAATTCCAATAAGTACAAAAAGTGTTTACTCCCAGTGCAATACAGACTACAAGGGAGGGAGGGAGGGAGGAACATGAGCAGTGTCTTACAAGCTTTCTAAATTTACGGTGAAAATTCAAAGTGTTGGCTAACTGAATGCATTCCAAGGTAGCCAAACCTTAAATTGAAAATTTCTGCTGTTCTCAGCTATCCCCTGTTGTTTAATCAGTCCTCCATTCCTTCTTAACATCCTATTAAATTTACAGTTGTTAAAATGCACTAAAGCAGTGTTTTCAGCAATTTTAAGGGCATCTTTAAGTGGGCTTCTTTGATCTGAACAAAATTACTTTCCTAAATTGAGGTTATCTGTGCATGTTTTGAAATAATGGCAGTGCAGGTCCCATAATGGCAATGAACCCCTTCTAGACTCAATAAGCCATACAGGTGGGACCTTTTTTATGTTGATTAAAATCACATCTCCCAATTTTTATCTACCAATCAAATTTCTCAAGTCTTGTTTGCATTAGAATGGAACTTGAGAGATGCAGCAGGTGGCAGGCAATGTTTTTCACCATAAGCAGTGAATATAAGAGTCGAACAACTCATCATCCTTGGCTTCATGTGATGATATTTATGCCAGCCACCAAAATGCTTGGTAGCATCTAAGTCTGTATTTTTTAGTGAAGTAGCAATGCCAGGTGCTGACATTGCTTCCAAACTCTGGGAACAGGTGTGGAAAATCTCTAGCACAAATGCAGCCTTTTAGGCCCTCTATACTAATTTGAAGAATCTCAAATGCTGAGACTTTGAGGAGTATTGTTTTTGCCCAAACTTGGCACAGGTGACAATTGTGCAAAATGTCCAAGGGACATTTTCAGCAAAACCTTAGAAGCCCCCAGACCCCCAAATTTGAGCTGAAAGTTCTAAGTAAAAATCAGACTCATACAACACACACCAATGATTTTATATAGGAATGGATCAGATGAAGAGATTGTTGTTGTTGTTTAGTCGTTTAGTCGTGTCCGACTCTATGTGACCCTATGGACCAGAGCACGCCAGGCACTTCTGTCTTCCACTGCCTCCCGCAGTTTAGTCAAACTCATGCTGGTAGCTTTGAGAACACTGTCCAACCATCTCGTCCTCTGTCGTCCCCTTCTCCTTGTGCCCTCAATCTTTCCCAACATCAGGGTCTTTTGCAGGGAGTCTTCTCTTCTCATGAGGTGGCCAAAGTACTGGAGCCTCAGCTTCACGATCTGTCCTTCCAGTGAGCACTCAGGGCTAATTTCCTTAAGAATGGATAGGTTTGATCTTCTTGCAGTCCATGGGACTCTCAAGAGTCTCCTCAAGAGTCCAAGTGACATTTTCAGCAACACCTTAGAAGCCCTCAGACCCCCAACTTTGAGCTGAAAGTTCTAAGTAAAAATCAGACGCATACAACACACACCAACGATTTTATATAGGAATGGATCAGATGAAGAGATAAGCTTCCCCTATTATGTTTGTCTCAGCCATAAGACGGGATGAGTCCCAGGGATTTCCTCCTGGCTCACAGGTCATACTCAGTCATTCTGCTACACCAACTCGTGAGTTCGATTTGATTGAAGCAGACAGAGAAAAGCCTGCAGGTCAAGCATTAAATCTATCCTGGGCAGTAACAGGCCATTTTTAATGAAAGGACCGTACCTGAATAAAAATCATATGGTAAGTTAATTTTATAGGAACATTGTCCTTGGAATGGAGAGATCTACTGTGTTGCGGATCAGAGCAGATCCTGCAAAATCCCCACTTAACGCACCAGACCAGTTCCAATGGTCCAAGTATTGATTCTTTTCCTTAAATGAAAGGGGCAGGTTATATTGGGAATTCACAATGCCCCACGTTCACATCAACAATAGATTCAGAATAACCACACAGTTACAAAAAAAGTTAATGTCATAATCGAGAGACCTTTAAAAAGAACAAAGGGGGGGAGCCTGCACTCGTGCGTTTTGTCCACAATTAAAAAACCAGCTTACAATTCATTAAGGTTTTGCAAAGTAGGACTCATTAATGCATGAGCTTACTTAAACAGGCATCATGCTGCGCAGTGCATAATGCTGGCACATCCCCTGAGATAGTCTCAGACGTAAGAAAAAATCAGCGTCTTTGTTGTGCCTGATATTTGCATACGGTACGTTCTCTATAGCTGTGCTCCCCACCCCCCACCCCCTGGCTTATTTACATCCAGCTCCTTTAGTCTAAGGTTGGAAATTGTTTTGACAGTAAAAGAAAAAGAAAACTTTCCAGCTCATTTAATGCGTCATTCCTTGCTTCAGCAGAAGAAAGTGTTTGTTTAAGCTTACTACAGGGAAATTCAATTTTTTCCAAAACCCACAATATGGAACCGGGCTTATTTTGAAGTCAAAAATTCACATTGGGGGGGGGGGTGAAGGTTATTTGCACTCACCTAATTTGCAGGGCCCACAGTTCCAATTTAGGCATCCGTTTCAAAAAAGAGTTTGCTTCTGGTTCAGCAGAGAAGGAGAAAAATCTTGGACCACACTCTGAAAGTTCATATTATAAATACTCAGGGCCAGTCCTGTCACTGGACAGAATGAGATGGCCAACTCAAGCAGCCGATCTTAGCTGTCATGAAAGGGTGGCAAATTGTTAATGTGCTCCCTGCCAGAAAAGGCGAAGGCTCCCACAGGACTTTCTGCCCCAGGTGCCACAATAATTTGACCAGCCTTGGGCACTGCGTACCATGGAGGGCAGAGGGCACCACTTGCTTCAGGCAGCAAATTGTCTTAGGCCAGCCCTGGAAACTTGTAACCATCTGTGTACAGTGGTACCTCGGGTTACATACGCTTCAGGTTACAGACTCTTCAGGTTACAGACTCCGCTAACCCAGAAATAGTACCTCGGGTTAAGAACTTTGCTTCAGGATGAGAACAGAAATAGTGCTCCGGTGGTGCGGCAGCAGCAGGAGGCCCCATTAGCTAAAGTGGTGCTTCAGGTTAAGAACAGTTTCAGGTTAAGAATGGACCTATGGAACGAATTAAGTACTTAACCCGAGGTACCACTGTATCGCCCATTCTCCATGCGACAGGAAGACACAATTCCATGCGCCGCACACTTGATAGCTTTCAATCTCCAGCATCTCCAAGTGGGCTTTGAGATGTCCCTTCTCTGAAGCCCTGGCACGCCACTGCCAATTAGTGTAGACCAGGGGTCGGCAACCTAAGGCCCATGGGCTGGTAGCGGCCCACGGGGCTCGTCTAACCAGCCCATGGGGAACCCTGCTGCCCACCACCCACTCTTACCACTGCGGTGTGAGGACCTACTTCTGGGTTGATGGTCACATGCTCACAGGCGCTCCTCTAAGCTGGATGTGCACCAGAAATAGCGTGCGTGCATGTGTGCGGGACGGAGATGCGCCTGTGTGCATGCACACAAGTTATTTTTAGCACACATCCGGGTCTGAGGAGAGCCAGATATAGTGTGTGCGCACGTGCACGGGCGCTCCTCTGACCCAGAAGAGAGCGCGTACACACACACTCTGGCCCATCATCTGGTAACCTTGCTGACCCCTGGTGTAGACTATACTAAGCCAGAGGAACAGTTTCCTAAGCCCTTATGATCACCAACTTCATCTCCTGGAGTCCTGAGCCTTTTAGTGAAATCAGATCCCCAAAAGTGAAATGTAAAAAGGTAAAGGGACCCCTGACCATTAGGTCCAGTCGTGACCGACTCTGGGGTTGCGGCGCTCATCTTGCTTTATTGGCCAAGGGAGCCGGCATACAGCTTCCGGGTCATGTGGCCAGCATGACTAAGCCACTTCTGGCGAACCACAGCAGTGCACGGAAACACCGTTTACCTTCCCGCTGGAGCAGTGCCTATTTATCTACTTGCACTTTGACGTGCTTTCGAACTGCTAGGTTGGCAGGAGCTGGGACCGAGCAACGGGAGCTCACCCCATCGCAGGGATTCGAACCGCCGACCTTCTGATCGGCAGGTCCTAGGCTCTGTGGTTTAACCCACAGCGCCACCCGCGTACTAAAAGTGAAATGTGGTGTTAACCAAATAATAATAATAATAATAATAATAATAATAATAATAATAATAATTGTGTGTATGTTTTTAAGCAAGGAAAGGAAAGCAATTGCACAACTAATGCAGCGTATGAATTGAATTTAGCATTCATTGAGCCCTCGAGGAGAAATTAGGCTAGGAAAACAGCCTAGATGCAAAATAATCTAGAGAAAGTGGTGAGCTAAATAGGTTGTTTTGTTTTTTTAATGTGCTCCACTCTGAACTTGAATTTGAATAGAAATTTGGTGGTGCACTTGAAATTAGCATTCTCCATCATAATTTGTCTGCTGGGGTCCTCCCAACAACTCTCAGCATCCTTAACAAGCTACATTTCCCAGGGTTCTTGGGGGGAGGCCACAACTGTTTAAAGGGGCACGATACTGTTTTAAATGTATAGTTTAAATGAGGTCTAACTATCAAGGAGTCCTGAACAGGAATTAGGAATGCGCGTGACCAAATTCTTATGGAAAGAGGGTATTCTCCTAATCTCTTACATGTGTTGCATCATACAATTATCCTCTTTCTGTTTAAATAATATTCATTTCAGGGGTTTTTTTGTGTGGACATGTGGAATTGTAAAAAAAGAATGATATCTTTAAATCATGAGAGTGCATAGCTATGGTTTGTATTAATATAGGAAAGGAGTCTTTTGTCTTCTGAATGGAAGAACGCATTGAGAATAAAACTGTGCTCTAATTTTTAGGAATACGGTACAACAGTATCTGTTTTGTCCTTATTGCTTTCAGTGGACTCTCTTTTAGAAGCAATTAATATCAGATTTTACAACTCACCGAACATCTGCTAAATCAAAGACATTCCATACAATTAACACTTTGTTCCAGTGTTGAGTCAAACGGCAGGCTTAATTGAAAGTAAAATACAAAGCAATATATATTTGATGGGAAGCAAAGTTCACCAGTGATTTAATTCTAAAACCTGGTTGTTGCTTTTATTGAATATGCCGATCATTAAAGTCTCTTTGAAAAGTATCAGAATGGATGTCCCAAGATTGCCCATCACAGTTTTGATTACTGTACAGTTGTACCTTGGTTTTTTAACAGAATGTGTTCTGGAAGTCCGTCCAACTTCCAAAACGTTCAGAAACCAAGGCACGGCTTCTGATTGGCTGCAGGAGCGTTCGGCTTCTGCGGCAAAGTTCGCAAATGGAACACCTACTTACGGGTTTGTGACATGAACTAAGCTGTTCAAAGACCAAGGTATAACTGTATTATGTAACCAATGCTGTTCTTCAAAATGATACTTTCTAGGTTCTTGTGAATCTTAGGATGGGGGATAAAATTGGCTGTTATAGGCATCAACAGCCAGAACTCTCCATTTAGCAACTGCTGTTCCCCCACCTCAGTCTCTAAAGACACCCTATATGATGATGTAGCATTGCTCCAATGGGAAGTTCTGGGGGAAAAATGGTACCCTTTTGCCCCAAAGTCCTCATCAGATGCCAACATATCCAGCATGAAATGTTGTTCCTGAGAGCTCTGGGAAGGGGGGAAAGGCAGCAGCTGTAAGTTAGATTTATCTGGGAATTGCACCGTCAGTGAGCTGTGGTGAATTTCAATTAAAAAAACAACCACTCCAGCCCAAAGGAGAATGTCTTGCCTGGAAATTTAAGTGTTTCTTTACTTCCTTTCTTGGAATGATATCACTGCCTGTTTTTTGTTTTTGTCTAAATAATAATTTTAACATATGAATTATAATACATACCACAAAACTTCACCACTTGTACAATCTTTTTATGGACTCCCATCAGCACCTCTGATGATCCCCCGTTTTAACCACTTCTTATGCATTTCTTAAATTCATATTGCCTTTAATTATCTTAACTAATCATCCTCCCCTTTATCCATTTTTGCAATAGTTCCAATAATTCACCTTACAAAACTTCTTGCAAACCCACAAACGTAGTTTGATCGTCACTATTACTTTTCAAATAGTCTGTAAATTTACACCAGTCTTCTGTGAATTTCTGGTCCCGCAGATTTCGAATCCTTCCTGTTAGTTTGTCTAATTCTGCATAGTCCATTAATTTCGTCCTCCATGATGTTACCGCCTGTTTTAGCCATTGGGAACCAGATGTGGTTGGACTAAAGTTCCCATAAGCGTCAGCCCAAGACATTTTGCCGCCAGAGGCAAAAAGGAATTATGGTGCCATCCCATTCCATGGGTAGATTCCTTTTTGACTGGCGGTGAAGTCATACTTGAAGACCGGGGATGGGATAGCATCTTCTGCTGCAGCTGATGGCAACTAGCTTTGCAGAATCAGGGCATCCAGCTTAGAGAGATTCAGGAGAGATGGTAGAGGGATGCCCTCTGCCTCACTCTGCCTAACGATTGGACCAACCTTGGCTCCCACCGCCCTTGACCATTGGTGATGTTGATGGATGTTGAAGAACCACATCTGGAAAGCTACATGTTTCCCATCCCTGACATATCTGTGGTCAAACAGAAGGGAGGATTAATGCTGTGCAGATCCTGCCCTTCTGAAGACATGGAATGCTAGATACAGTCAGCATATGTCCATGTTCTTCCCACTGCTCATAATTGAAAAAATTGCAGTCTTAGAAGACCAAGCCTTCCCTCAATGGTTGTCCATTTTGAAAAGCTCAGTCTTAATTAGAATACAGTGGTACCTCAAGTTAAGTACTTAATTTGTTCTAGAGGTCCATTCTTAACCCGAAACTGCTCTTAACCTGAAGCACCACTTTAGCTAATGGGGCCTCCCGCTGCCGCTGTGTCACTTGAGCACGATTTCTGTTCTCATCCTGAAGCAAAGTTCTTAACCCGAGGTACTTTTTCTGGGTTAATGGAGTCTGTAACCTGAAGCGTATGTAACCTGAAGCGTATGTAACCTGAGGTACCACTGTATAGCTATATAATCCCTAGTGTAG
The DNA here is from genome assembly GCF_964188305.1 of Podarcis bocagei. NCBI lineage: Eukaryota > Metazoa > Chordata > Lepidosauria > Squamata > Lacertidae > Podarcis > Podarcis bocagei. The sequence goes on along the minus strand of NC_138137.1, from coordinate 17,329,058 downwards.
TAAGATAAGACCTTTGGAGCAGGCATTTAAAAAATAAATAAATTATGAACCGCCCTAGTAGGGGAGTAATTGTTCCTTTTTGACACTCCCCTCCATGATGGAACCTGGGGCACCCCCCACCCCCACACCCCCCATTAAGCAAAGTTCTTAACCCAAAGTACTTTTTCTGGGTTAACAGAGTCTGTAACCTGAAGTGTATGTAACCTGAAGCGTATGAAACCCGAGGTACCACTGTAGTTATTTTGAAAAACAAATTAACTTGCAGCATGTGGGTTACAGAATCAGTTTTCTCCCTTTCCCCCTGCAGCCTCCCTCACTACCTCTCACACTATTCTAGAGGTTCGGCATACCTTCTGTAGCCCATTTTTGGGGGGCTCAAAGTAGAAGCTGGTGCCAAGGCCCAAGAACAGCCTATATCATAAGCAGAATCCCACCCATCTTTTCTGCTGGGATCTCCACTTTGGTTTTTATGCCCCCCATTTGTGAGGGCACAAATCTATTGAAGTCTAACGTCGGTGATTTTGATTCATTAAAGGTTTAAGAACTTGAACGTTGATCTTCTATAAACATGCTTCAAATTATACCTGACTTCCTAATGATTGTTTATTACCACTGGGTGGTTAGAAAGTATTTGTGTTGTTTAGCAGGCTATTTCCTATACTGTTTTTTATTTTTATTTTCTACAAACCCTCTTAGAAATAATCCCCCCCCCCATTTTTCAGATCTAATGGATTTTCATTCCTACCTCTTAAAAATGCTTCCAAGGTCAAATGTTGAAGCAGCATGCAATTTGCTCCAAGTAATGGGCTGAAGTGAGGCAGCTGGGTGGCGATGAGCTCATTGTTCGTACAACCCAGCAGAGTGCAAATGGGATATTCCAGATTTTTCACACTCGCAGTTGCAGTGCAAAACAGCCACAAAACCAGACCTCCCTTTCCTTCACCTGCTCTCTTCTTCCCTTTTGCCGAATGATTCTCGTTTGCCAACCCAGAGAAAATTTGTTCCATTGGCTGCAATCCCAGGAAGGTTATTTGGTACTTCGTTATACTCAGCGGCTGATTACATTGATAGGCTTGCAAGTGGATTTTCCACCTAACGTTCACTGCAAGTCCCGAACTATGCCCAGAGATTCTCATGATGATTCCACCATTCCTGGACCCCACAGTCACAGTTATTGGCTGCGTAGCATTAAAGGCATAGTCGGTTGCACAACCGCCTGTAATTTGGGGTGATGAAACACAATGCTCTTGTAATAAAAAAATAAGGTCTTATATATATAATAAATGTTCATAAATGTACCAACCAAGCACGTACATAGACATGTGGACCACATGTCTGGAGCAGCACAGGAAGACCGTCCTGAAACCATTTTGACTCCCAAACTGACCAAATGTTTTCTCTGCAAGGAGGGAGGGGGAACCTTCCCATTGTCTCAGGAATTGGGTAATCACCATTTCAAAGGAATGGCCAAACTACCAGGAAAGGCAATCAAATAAGGCATTATCAGAGAACCTGGCAGACAGGAAAAACAACAACATTCAAATTTCTGTTGTAGACCACCTTTTCTGTGATGTAGGTATGATGTTTGTGGGGTGTGGTCTTGGGTTACACCCTTTCTGTGATGTAGGGAACCCACTTAAGGACTCTATATGGGCCGTTGGATACCCCATAAGGGAAGAAGGGCAGATTTTGTTTACAACACTCTGGAACTCTGATTCTGAACTTGTTGGGTCTGTACAATGAGCTGAATCCAAAGTAGTGCAAGCAAAACTCTGTCTGGGCAATGGGGCTTTCTCATCCCCTTCTGCTTCACTGTGTCCTCTGAAATGCAACTCAAGTTTGGGGGACCCTCCGGAATGGCATGGGATGGGGCGGTGGCAGTGGGGAATCTGTAGTGCAGACAACACCAAAGTGGTCTCATGGATGCCAGTGCGCACACCAGCACCTCCTATGTATGGACTTGGTAAATATGCCCTCAGAAATCCATGATACATGAGAGACCGTCTGCTCGTTCTGCTTAGTTCCTGTTTGCACCGGCTCAGCTCCTCCTGAACATGCCCCTTTAGGTATCTCCACATTTCACTGTATACCAGGATTTGAGCACCTTCTGTTTGTCCTGTTCTGAACAGAGAAGGTGCAAAGAGCTTCTGTCAGCAAGGGAAGCATTGGCTGATGTAGATGTCCTTTTCCCATTAATGGGGCAGCAGATGAAGAGGCATGCACACAGCATTTTGTGGTCCTCTCTCTCTGTTTCTCTTTTGGATGTGGCAGACATTTTGTGGTTAAGTAACAACTCTACAATAGCAATGTTGTTCCATGCGATGCCCCCACAGCAGCCATTTTGTGACTGGTGCTCACAACACGTTCTCAAAATTTCAAGTGTGCCCACTGACCCCTCCACACCCCCAGCCACCACTGTTGTAGTGGGAGGGAATAATTTGTGGAAATTACAGGGGCATACCCTCCAACATTTCTCCGATGGAAATAGGGACATCAATAATAATAATAATAATAATAATAATAATAATAATAATAATAATAATAATAATACCCTGCCCATCTGACTGGGTTGTTGCAGCCACTCTGGGTGGCTTCCGACATATATAAAAACATAATAAAACATTAAACATTAAAAAACTTCCCTCTATAGGGTTGCCTTCTGATGTCTTCTGAAGGTTGTATAGTTTTATATATAGTTTTTCCAGCCACTCTGGGCAGCTTCCAACAAAGATTAAAAATACATTAAAATGTCACACATTAAAAACTTCCCTGAAAAGGTCTGCCTTCAGATGTCGTCTAAATGTCAGGTAGTTGTTTATTTCCTTGAAATCTGATGGGAGGGCGTTCCACAGGGTGGGTGCCACTACCAAGAAGGCCCTCTGCCTTGTTCCCTGTAGCTTTGTTTCTCCCAATGAGGGAACCGCCAGATGGCCCTCAGCGCTGGACCTCAGCGTCTGGGCAGAGCGATGGGGGTGAAGATGCTTCTTCAGGTATACTTATCTCCTTGGCTTGGGGGGGGGGTCGCATAACTCCATACACTCCAACATTTCTCTGATGAAAATAGGGATGCCCTACCATACACTCCAGCATTTCTCTGATGAAAATAGGGACTTCCTGAGGAAAAGCGGGACATTCTGGGATCAAATCAGAAACTAGGGATGGCTTCTGTAAATCTGGGATTGTCCCTGGAAAATAGGGACACTTGGAGTGTCTGCGGGGGGAGCATACCTTGTAAAACAGAGGTGCCTTTCTGCTTGCCTAGGCCTCTGCCATTAAATTAATGAACTATGGCCACAGTGAGACATTCCCAATAGGTCTCTCCTATTACATCTATGTTCAATCAAGAATATTTTTTTGGTGGAGTTAAACGTTTTAGTTTACGGTAGGTTTTCCTAATCCATTTAAAACAGAATGATAAATCTGTTTCCGAAACAAAAGAGAAAGCACTTTTAAAAATCCATTATTGTCACCGTATTTTTCGCCCCATAGGACGCACCGGCCCATAGGACGCACCTAGTTTTTTGGGGGGGAAATAAAGGGGGGGGAATTTATTTTTCCCCCAGGTGCGCTGCGCTAATCCCGAAGCTTGGGGCGTGCGGAGCTCAGTGCACCCCAAGCTTCTGGGTGCCGGCAAGGTCTCCGCTAACCGTGGGAGAGCCGCGCGGCTCTCCCAGGGCTAGTGGAGCGCTGCGCTAATCCTGAAGCTTGGGGCATGCGGAGCTCAGCGTGCCCCAAACTTCTGGGTGCTGGCAAGGTCACCGCTAGCCATGGGAGAGCCGCGCGATTTCGTGCGGCTCTCCCACGGCTAGCGGACTGCTGCGCCAATCCCGAAGCTTGGGGCGTGCGGAGCTCAGCGCGCCCCAAGCTTCTGGGTGCAGGCAAGCTCTCCACTAGCCCTGGGAGAGCTGGGTCTCCCACGGCTAGCGGATAGCTTCCTGAAGCCTGGCTTCAGCGAAAGCCTGCATTCGCCCCATAGGACGCACACACATTTCCCCTTCATTTTTGGAGGGGGAAAAGTGCGTCTTATAGGGCGAAAAATACGGTATGTGGCATGAACTCATGAAGAAGTAAAAAACCCTGATACAAGTGCATTAGAGAGGTTGTTGAGCAAATAATTGCTGCTTTGTACATGTTCAACTAACCCTGGGCTGTCTGTTCTGTTATGATTTTTTCTGATTTATATTGACGATTAAGGATCATTTAAGAAATCTCCTACTAGGCAAAAGTGTGTCGAAACTGGAAGGGTAGCTCATATTCTGAAGGATGCCTTTATGAGAAAATACCATCTTTCCTTGACAGCTGCTCTGAGCCTTCTGTGATACCGTTCCAAATATTTCAAGTTGTAAATTGGCGGCACCATTTTAATTGCAGAATGGGCCTTTTCTAATCAGCAGCGAGCCTCATCTCTGAGGAATGTCCTTTGGTTAAAATGCTCCATCTTTGTTGGCTTGAAGAATTGCTTTATTACTCTGTGGGCTGAGGAAACTCCTTGTGAAACAAAGCTATAGTTTCATTTCTGTAGTGCTGCACATGCAAAAAATTGCTGATGCACGATAAAGTATGTAGCCTTTTGCCATTTTGCTAACCCCCGAGGAATGCACTGTAAAAGGGAAGGGAAGAAGTACATTTGTTCAATTACTTTTCAAAAGTGCTCTTTTCAATCACACAAAGCCTCAGTTTTCCAACTTGATGAATGCATTGTTCATGATTTGTATGAGTATCACTGAAGCCTTGACCAGTATTGTTGATGGCAACAATTCTACTATTGTTTCCATGTTTCAAAATGCTTTTCAATTGAGGGAGAAGGCAGAATATTAAATATCATTTCCCCCACTCCCAGCCTCAATCCTGAATACTGTATTCTTTTTTCTCAACTCCTCTCTCTCTCTCTCTCTCTCTCTCTCTCTCTCTCTCTCTCTCTCTCACACACACACACACACACACACACACACACACAGTTCAGATAATTGTAAGGCACCAGTATTGGAGCAAGGGAGATTTTTCAAGTGTGAGAGAGACAGCTGCCTTCAGCAGTTGCTTGGCGCAGATTACAATTCTGCACTTTAAATAATAATAACGCAGCAGCAGCCCTGATTTATGGGGAGAAAACACCCCAGCCCTTTCTTAGGACGCAGTGACGGGGGGTGATATGGGGATTTCTCTTAGTATACAAATTTTTGCATGCAATTTGGGGAAATGCCAATTCTTTATTCTTTTTTCAAGTTTTTTTATTCAAAATTAAAACAAGACATATTATCCAAAAACATATCATCCTTGTTTTCTCGCCATTTTTCCTCCCTCCCTCCCCTACAAAACCCACCCGCCCCCAACCCCCAACTTCCCTCAGTTCCAGTCTTTGGTTTCTCTGAGACTGCTGTTTTCTGCATGTTACACAGTTATATAGATCCTCAAACTATTTAGCTGATCATTATCAATAAAAAGTTTGTGAATGTTTATTCAAAACCTGCCAAGGAGTCCAGTTCACTTTGTTGCGTCTTCAAATACTTTGTAAAGGGTTCCCATTCATCCTTAAAGTCACAGTTATCCTTGTCCCGTAGCTTATATGTCAGTTTTGCCAGTTCTGCATAGTCTGTCAATTTTTCTTGCCATGATTCTTTAGTTGGGGTTTCTTCAGTCTTCCATCCTTGTGCTATTAGAACTCTCGCGGCCGTTGTCGCATACATGAAGATGTTTTTCAGCTTTTTTGGCAGGTCTTTCCCTTCAATCCCCAACAAAAATGCCTCGGTTTTTTTAACGTTTTCTTCAATTCATTGTATATCATTTCCCAATTTTTTTAAATTACATTACAATCCCACCACACATGATAAAATGTCCCTTCCTTTTCCTTACACTTCCAACATATATTTGAACTAGTTTTGTACATTTTCCCTAACTGCACTTGGTGTCGTGTACCATCTATACATCTTCTTCATGTAATTCTCCTTCAATAGGGAATAATCTGTAAATTTTAAATCAGTTTTCCATAATTTTTCCCAGTCTTCCATCATAATGTTGTGACCTACATCTTGTGCCCATTTAATCATAACTGATTTTACCTCTTGATCTTTCGTCTCCCATTCTAATAATATGCTGTATGTGGCCTTCAGTAATTTCACTTTCCCTTCGATCATTTCCGGGGAAATGCCAATTCTAAAGGGTAGGCTTTATTTTGTGTTCCCCTTGTTTAAGTGCAAATTATGTAGCTGCACATTAGAATGCAAACTGAACCAAATCTCCCTCCCATCTCCAATGCTGCTACTTCATCTCAGAGAATTGTAGAGATCAAAGGGACCCTGGGGATTTGCTAGTCCAACGCCGTGCAATGCAGGAATATGCACCTGCCCCGTACAGGATTCGAACCTGCAACCTTGGCGTTATCAGCACCACGCTCTCCCCAGCTGAGCTATCCAAGCTATCCTCATTCTGGGTTAGCTGCTCCACCTCAAAGAACATCATGGTATCCTAATGATACACAACTGAAGAAAGCATGGAAGCGGGAACGCACCATCGCCCGCAATTATTGCCATCCTATGTATCTGCTTCTTAACGGAATGATAGAATTGTATACAGTACGCCGTGATCTCTTCTTAGTCTACGGCCCCTGCCATTGCTGACATCAGTGAGGCATTTATGGATTGTAGTGTGATGGAAAAGAAAGATATCAGACTTCACAGTATATATGAATGTCTCACCAACAGCTTATTACATGGGCAGGCCTCAGATGTTGTTGGAATACAACTCCCATCAGCTCTAGCCAGCACAGCCAAGGGTCAGGGATGATGGGAGTTGTAGTCACAACACATTGGCTACCCTTGGCTTCTGGTTTTGATATTCATTTCAGGGGCAATTCAGGCTTTATGTATCAGATGGTCTTGCTCTGTTATAAGAATTATAATGTCTAACATATAAAATAAATGTACCAGGGACACACATACATAAATATATAAACCACATGTCTGAATCAGTACAGGAAAAATCCTGAAACCATTTTGTCTCTTCCAAATTGACCTCAAATATTACTGGGATGCGGGTGGCGCTGTGGGTTAAACCACTGAGCCTAGGACTTGCCGATCAGAAGGTCGGCGGTTCGAATCCCCGTGACGGGGTGAGCTCCCGTTGCTCGGTCCCAGCTCCTGCCAACCTAGCAGTTCGACAGCAGGTCAAAGTGCAAGTAGATAAATAGGCGGGAAGGTAAACGGCGTTTCCGTGCGCTGTTCTGGTTTGCCAAAAGTGGCTTAGTCATGCTGGCCACATGACCCGGAAGCTGTAAGCCGGCTCCCTCGGCCAATAAAGTGAGATGAGCGCCGCAACCCCAGAGTCAGTCACGACTGGACCTAATGGTCAGGGGTCCCTTTACCTTTACCTTATTTCTCTGCAAGGTTGAAGGAAATGGGGAGCCTGCCCATTGTCTCTTTGCTCACAAATCCTGTCTCAAGGGCACATTTAGGATATGAATAGGGTGAGGCTGTGACCTGTGACCTGGATTCAGGAACTGAGTAGTTATCATAACAAGAGAGTGAACAAGGATGCCCAGGTAATCCAATCAGGTAACCTGACAAACAGGATAAAAACAACACACTCAGATTTCTGTTGTAGTCCGCCCCTTCTCTGATGTATGTATGATGTATTGGGGAGTGGTCTTGAGCTACAGCCCTTCTGTGATGCATGGAGGGGTGGTATTGGGCTCCAGGGTGGCCAGTTCAAAAGTCTATATAAGGGCTTGTGCGCATGGTTCGGGGTCCTCTTCCTGCCTCCTGCATGTGAGGGGAGCACCCTGTTGGAACAGCTTTAATAAAGATCAGGCTTACTTCTCAATATTCTCTGGTTTGCCTCTGTTATTTTCTCCTACTAATAGAGAACCTAAAAAAGGACTCTGTATGGGCTCTTGGGGGCCCCATAAGGGAAAAGGAGCAGGTTTTCTTTATAACAGCTCTTTGTCTCAACCCATCATTCCCATGAAATACCCTTACCTATGAAACGAGAGGCTTAGTCTCTGTGAAACACGTATATTTTAGGGAACTGTAGCCAATGGCAGCTCTTGGGACACGGCTTTCATGCATAATATAGACATTCAGGTCTCATTCAGGCATTATGTGTTCATGCTCACCTGGCACCTAACTTGTGGAGCAGCCCTTACCTGCCGGCCCCTGTTTTTTACAGACCATACATTGAAATAACGTTCAGGCAATAAGCACGCACAGCTTGTGGGGAATACTCGTACTCCGCATATGTCATCTGAAAAAGCCACAATTTGGAGGGGGGCGCGAAGCATAATATTTTATAAGAAGCACTTGCTCATTTTTTAAAGGAGAAAAACTGCCTCTACTCTTGCCTTTGATTTTTCTTTTTGAATGCTCGTGTAAATGATACAGTCCCTTATGACATGATATATTTTAATATCACCAGCTGGCAAAAGGATAATGAAGAAATGCAAGTTAACTGTAGACATCAAGACAGAAATGCACGGGTTTTAGAGTCTGGCCAGAACCCAAAACTGGAGGGAAACAATATGCAGTGTGAGCAAATGTGGCTGGAAAACAGGGGTTTTTTTGACTGAGACTCACAACTAGTATCATTTCCTTTTGGAAGAGAGCTGCTGTGCCCCTCAAAGAAAAGAGGGGATATGGGGTTGGTGTGGGTTGTTCTGGAGTTTGGGCACCTACTTAGCATGCTTGCTTTGCATGCATGCTTGTGCCAGGTGTATATTTATGTAGTCTTATCTGCAGAAGAAGGCTGGGTGCAGGTGGTGCTGTGGTGTAAACCACTGAGCCTTGGGCCTGCTGATTGGAAGGTTGGCGGTTCAAATCCCCGCAATGGGGTGAGCCAGTGTGGTGTAGTGGTTAAGAGCGGTAGACTTGTAATCTGGGGAACTGGGTTCGCGTCTCCGCTCCTCCACATGCACCTTGGGCTAGTCACACTTCTCTGAAGTCTCTCAGCCCCACTCACCTCACAGAGTGTTTGTTGTGGGGGAGGAAGGGAAAGGAGAATGTTAGCCGCTTTGAGACTCCTTCGGGTAGTGATAAAGCAGGATATCAAATCCAAACCCTTCTTCTTCTCTGTCCCAGCTCCTGCCAACCTAGCAGTTCGATAGCATGAAGTGCAAGTAGATAAATAGGTACTGCTCTGGCAGGAAGGTAAATGGCGTTTCCGTGCGCTGCTCTGGTTCGCCAGAAGTGGCTTAGTCATGCTGACCACATGACCCGGAAGCTGTACGCTGGCTCCCTCGGCCAGTAAAGCGAGATGAGCGCCGCAACCCCAGAGTCGTTCGCGACTGGACTTAACTCTCAGGGGTCCTTTACCGTTATCTGCAGAAGATGTGCCTGCAGAGGTGTGAGGAGTGGAGAGTTCAGAGAAGCCAGGCAAATGAGCTCTGGGAGAATGTCTCTGGATATCACAAGCTGCAAGGCACTGTTCCTGTCTGCAACTGTGCAGAAGTGGCAGTCCACTGAGAGCTGCGTCTCTGGAAAGAAGAGGCTTGAGAACAAGAACAACTGGAAAGTGGGGAACAGGAAGCTTTTGGAAGTATTTTGTGCAGTGCAGATTCAAAGCTGGTTTTTTTTAAAGAAAACATTATTTGTTAACTTAGGAACAATTGCTAAGAGACAAACTAGTCATGATGCTAAACCAGGGCTAGATTAACCATTAAGCAAAATAAGCACATGTTTAAGGCATCAAGGGAAGGAGGGCACCACAGAAATTTCCCATTGCTGGATTTTTAACACTTGTGGTCCCAAATTGCTCGGCTGAGTGTTCATTTTCTCAGTTGAAATATATTAAAAATCACAACGGAACAACTACGCAACAAGGCCAGCTGGATGCCTTATATCCACTAAGTTTAGAAGTAGATGTGTTAAGTAAGATTAGTTTTGAGGCACTGATAGAATTGCAGTTAGAAAAAGCAGGATTCCCCCCCCCAAAAAAAAATATAAGTGGAAGTTTACAAAAAGAAACATTATTTTTCATCTTACTGTAGGTTTTGTTTCATTTTGAAAAGTAAAATTTCATTTTACGTTTTATTCTTGTTTAAATTTTGAATTAGATATATACTGGCCTCTAAAGTTCTTAATCCGGCCTTGTACTAAACACACCATTAATAAGCACATCAGGTCCACCTCCTCTTTTTTGAAAATGACAGAAAGCATGGGGGGAGGTGGGGATTTTTATTTAGATTACAGCACATGGAGAGGAGAAGAACAACATTCTCTCCACGACCACAATCCCAGCGAAAATTGCCCTCCCCCATATAATGATTAGTCCTTTTTTGAAGGTAGATAGGAGGGTTTTATTATTATTATTTAAGGGAGCTAAATTTTCATTGGGATTTTGTCTGTAGGGAGAAGAGGTAATATTCCCCTTTCTGCACTTTGTAATCCCAATTAAAAATGTTCGCCATGCCTCCCCCCCCCCACCCTCTGCCAATGACAACCATTAATTAAAAATAAACCTGGCATGCTTCTGAGTGATGTCAGGTTTGGTCTTAAGGTAGAATTATTCATGTAAATATAGAAGCATATGATAGGCAATGGTAAGTTTTTTAAAAAAACAACCCATGAAATATATAGATGGAAAAATATGAACACACGTATTGCGGGAGTGCAAGTGAGTCCCATTCTCTGTGAAGGGGGCAAAATTTGGGCATCATTCATCAGCAAAATGTCTGGCACTGTGTCAGGTACACCATGTTATTTTCTCCATCACATGCTATAGGTACTCATTCTAGGACAAAAAAGTAGAACAGATTTTGCCCTGCCAGGTGTGCATCTGTTCTAGAAATGGGAAACCTCCCGAAGTTGATAGACGTCTTTAACCCTGGCCAGCATAACTAATGGGCAGGGTTTGCATGAATTGTAGTCTAGCAACAGAGGGCATCAGATCCTGCAGCCCTGCTCTGATCTCTTATTGGTGCTAGATAATTCACATTTTATTCTATTTCATAATGTGCATCTGATAGGATGGAAAGCGGAGGAAACATGTGCGTGCAGTGCAGGTGTGGTAAAGATCTCCCATCCCAAAGTGTTGCTCATGTTGAACTTGATGTTATGCGCCTTGAATATTTATGGTTCATCGCAGGACGCAAAATGGTGAACATTAAAATGCATCATTGCCCATGACTTCCTGCAGGCGGTGAAAGAGCGAGCTATATCAACAGCCTTGTCGAAAGGGCAGGGGTGGGGTTTCTTTGGTCAAATGCCTCTTAGCCAAACAAAACCACGGAGGTCTGTATAAACAGCTGTGCATGGAAGTTGACAGTAGTCAGCATATTTCAGAATTCATGGCAGATTCCCTAGCTGAGAACCCGCAGAAGTGTGGACCTTGGTGACAATCCTGCCACTTTTGTTTAGTTTCTAGTTCTGCTTTTTAATACCTCCAAATGTTTCCTTCAATTGGTTGGGGGCAAAACTGTAGGTAAACAAACATGAAGGGGCAGGTTATAATGTGGGAGTCTGCTTGTGGGAATGTTAAGGATAGTAAAAGTAAAGGGACCCCTGCCCGTTAGGTCCAGTCGTGGCCGACTCTGGGGTTGCAGCGCTCATCTCACTTTATTGGCCGAGGGAGCCGGCGTACAGCTTCCGGGTCATGTGGCCAGCATGATTAAGCCGCTTCTGGCGAACCAGAGTAGTGCACGGAAACGCCATTTACCTTCCTGCCAGAGCGGTACCTATTTATCTACTTGCACTTTGACGTGTTTTCGAACTGCTAAGTTGGCAGGAGCAGGGACTGAAAAACGAGAGCTCATCCCGTTGCGGGATTCGAACCCCCGACCTTCTGATCAGCAAGCCCAAGAGGCTCAGTGGTTTAGACCACAGCGCCACCCGTGTCACCAATAAAAATAGGGGTGTCCTATTCCATTATTATTATTATTATTATTATTATTATTATTATTATTATTATTACCCTACCCATTTGACTGGGTTGCCCCTTCCACTCTGGGTGGCTGCCAACATACATAAAAACGTAATGAAACATTAAACATTTTAAAACTTTGCTATACAGGGCTGCCTTCAGATGTCTTCTAAAGGATGTATAGTTACTTACTTCCTTGGCTCAGGGGGCTCGCATAACTCCATACCCACCAACATTTCTCCAATGAAAATTGGGACGTCCTAAGGAAAAGATGGACATTCCAGGGTCAAATCAAAAACTGGGATGGCTTCTGTAAATCTTGGACCGTCTCTGGAAAATAGGGACACTTGGAGGGTCTGCCATTGCTATAATCCTAAACGCACCTGGCTGGTAGTAAGTCGAATGGGACTTGCATCTGGAGAAACATGCATAAGTTTGAACTACAGATTCAGCACACCCACCTTACAAATTCTTTAGGTGTTTGCCATTAATCCTACCTGTCCTATCTACTCTTTTTAATTCTGCCCGAGGCCTTTTCTTAAACAGGAAACCAGGAACCTACTTTGAAGCAGATCAGACTGTTTGTCCATTTTGCACAGTGTGGTCTACCATGACTGGATTTTTTCCCAGGTCTGCCAAGGATTGAACCTGGCATGTTTTGCCTACAAAGCCCGAATTCTGCTCCAGAATCTCATATAGCCCCTCCCCTCCGCACCCTCCCCTGTATTCTAAGGGTCCTGAGAAGAAATCCCTGGTGTCCCACACTATTACAGACTTCGTGCAAAACCTTCAAGGCTGCTTTCACACAATATTTTTCCAACACAGAGTTAACTTCTTTGTGTGAGAAGTGGTGGGGGCAGAACTACAGGTATTGTTCAGCATAAAAACTGTGCTAGCACCTGTCTTTCCTGAAGGAAAAAAAAAGTGTTTACCTCACAAGATTTTGTGCTTTTCTTTTCATCTGCCTTACTGGGGGCAAAACTGTCAGATATGTGCTTTTTTCAACACATGGCATCTTATTCTTATATGCTGACTGGGAATAAGGTTTCAAGCAGTTAGGTTCCCCCCCCCCCCCGGGCTAAAAAAAAAAATTAAATTGGCAATTGGCAAAGGAGTATTCATAAAAATAATTGCAAGTTCTGTGTGTGTAGCTAGGGCAGTCTTGAGTAGTTCCTGCAGTAAATTACATTTAAACCTACTGTTTCATCTTAGATGGCCTCAGCAGGGATAACTGAAAATGCAAATTTAAATTGCTGCTAAGCGCTCATAGATTTTCCCTTGCAATCAGGAAGATACTCAAAAGATCCTGGAATAGTTTTCTTTCTCTTTTACTATTTAGAAATTTAAACTTTCTTCCAACTAGTTGAAGTGATTTAAGGCTCTAATGGTTCTTTAAAATCTTCCTCAGAGGAGTCCTTACGAGTTATCAGGTTTTCCTGCTTTTTTTTACTTTGCATTTGCAAAAGAGAGAGGAGGGAGGAAGGGAGGGAGAACACTTGAGCCGACTTTATTTTAAATATGCCCAGTTATGTAGGTTTTAAAAGTGATGGATTTGTTTTCATATTTTACAAAACAACAAATCTGAGAGGGAGGTTGGGCTGTGTAATAGGGATTGGGCCCAAGGTTACCCAGGCTAGAAACCTGAACACACCTAAGCTAGGAAGAAGACCCACTCAACCTAGTGGGACTTTCTTCTGAGTAAACATGTATAAGATTGCTCTGCCAGTGAGCTTCCTGGCTGAGAATGGATCTGAACACAGGTCACCTCAACCTTTTAACGGTTAAGTCACACTCATTCTCTCTCTTTTTGCAATAATTTTTATTAGCTTTCAATTACAAAAATCCAATGTAAGCCTTATTATAACCAGCACTTTTTTCTTAAAAAAATGTTTAGGGGTACAGTGGTACCTCAGGTTACATACGCTTCAGGTTACATATGCTTCAGGTTACAGACTCCGCTAACCCAGAAATAGTGCTTCAGGTTAAGAACTTTGCTTCAGGATAAGAACAGAAATTGTGCTCTGGCAGCGTCGTGGCAGCAGGAGGCCCCATTTGCTAAAGTGGTGCTTCAGGTTAAGAACAGTTTCAGGTTAAGAACAGACCTCCGGAATGAATTAAGTACTTAACCTGAGGTACCACTGTAGTCTCATTTTGACTCAAGACAATCACTGGGAAAGGAAATGAAGCCACCATCGGAGGTGGTAACAACAAAACTGACCAATCACCATGCTAGATTCCAACTCCTACTTCACACATTAAACGCCCGCTTCAGTCTGAGACTCAGGAAACACCGTGACAGGAAATGAGGCTGCCATTGAGGGTAGCAATGGAACTGACGATTCACCATTTTAATTATTATTATTTTTTGGTTTCTTCTCCCATTAGTTTCACAAAATGTTTAGGGGTACGCATACCCCTACATACCCCCAGAAAAAATCACTGATTATAACCAAATTGGGTTAGCAGAGTCTGTAACCTGAAGCGTATGTAACCCGAGGTACCACTGTAAATTGCTTTTTCTTTAAGAGCAATTTATAGTTTTTCCTCCATGAATCTGTGTGGTCCTCCGTGAAAGTTGGTGGCCGTTACTGCCTCTCGGGGAAGTGAATTCCATAGTTAAACTCTGCTCTCTGTGAAGAAATGCTTTCTTCTAGTGCTATATGAGAGAAGAATAAATACTGCTTTCTGTCTACTTTCCCCACACTGTGCAGAATTTCATACATTTCTGACATGTCACTTCTTGCCTGACGTTCTGAACTAAGAGTAATTTTGAATTCAACAGATTTAATGAGCATTCTCTCCCACTGAAACCCATGGCATGTAAAAGTGCTTACCTTTTGCTCATTACCCCCAAGGGTGGCCAGGATCATTCTCACCTGCGGTGATTATTGCTAGTGGGAGAAAGAGGAGGGAGAGAAAATGAGAGAATTTTGAGGAGACCAATAATGGACTCCCTAAATGACACAAAGCCCACATGGAGGGTGAAATTGGAAGGGACGGCAGAGCAGCTGGATAGAACCTACAATGTATTCACTGATGCCATTTTATTTGCATTGTGGAGTGGTGAAAAATAATGGCTGAATTAAGAACTTAATAACAAAACTCTGCAACCATGCATAAGCCAAAGCTGTAATATACGGGGAAATGGAGAGTTGCCTAAATTTCACAGAAAGTATGAGTTTTGGAGGTAGGCATGTTAAACTTTCCCCTATTTTAAAGAAAATCATTACATTAGCAGTGCCAGCCGTCCAATTCCAAAAGGTGCCAGTGAATTTGATTTTAGAATGTTTCCTGACTTTTTCACTTAAATAATAGGTAAATAGGAACAGCTATTGTGTCAGCGTGCAATAAACTCATAAAGTGCAAATTCTTGACTGCGGAGAAAACCGTTAGCAGATAACACGGCGATTTCTTTTTTTCATGGTTCCGGAAACATCTAATCCAGTGATCCTTAAAAGATTAAACATGCTGTTGAAGAAACAAAAAGTTGCTCCAGAAACAAGAGCAACTGTTGCCAAAATGCTCATTAAATTGCCGCAGATTACATGTGTGAAGAAATACTAATAAATCTGCATTAGTGAGAATCTACAGGAGGAGGGTGCAATCTCCTATATCTGTTTTTCATTATTTCTTGTTGGATTCTTTCATGGCAGGTGGGTGGGATTGAGCTTAAGGGGGTCCCAATATATTCTTGGGATGGGCAACAATGAATTGAGCTTCAGTGGGGGATGGAATGAATGATGAAGTCCTGAGAGCCAGTGTGGTGTAGTGGTTAAGAGCGGTAGTCTCGTAATCTGGTGAACCGGGTTCGCTTCCTCACTCCTCCACATGCAGCTGCTGGGTGACCTTGGGCCAGTCACACTTCCCTGAAGTCTCTCAGCCCCACTCACCTCTCAGATTGTTTGTTGTGGGGGAGGAAGAGAAAGGAGAATGTTAGCCGCTTTGAGAAAGGGAGTGAAAGGCGGGATATCAAATCCAAACTCTTCTTCTTCTTCTTTTAGGCCAAGGATTGGGACTAAAGTCCATTCCATCCTGTTTCCATGTGGGGATTTTTCAATAAAAATCCACTCAGAATTTTTTTTTGATGTGGAAATTAAGAGGGAGGAACCATGAGGTGGTATGAGCTGTGAATGGTTATAGTAAGGCTCCAAAGTCTGCAATTGATATAGCAACCGAAATGTAATGGGTCTGGGTGGTGTGCTGTTTCTCTCAGAGGAGATTTTGCTTACAGTGTGTTATCTCATATGTCCCCACCACTTTCCTTATCCCAGAAAATCCAATCTTTGGGGGGAGCTGGTTTGAGCAACCTGAATTTGCTGGTATGTGGTTGAATCCCGCCCCAAAACAGAGATTCTGGAAGCACTGGCCACTGGGAAAGGTTTAGAGTGTACAACGGGATTTCCCAAACTTGGGTCTCCACCTGTTGTTGACTACAACTCCCATCACCCCTAGCTAGCTGGACCAGTGGTCAGTGATGATGGGAGTTGTAGTTTAAAAACAGCTGGAGACCCAAGTTTGGGAAACCCTGGTGTAGAAGAACAGTTGAAAGGGGACAAAGAAGACATAACCCACTCTTGACCACCCTGAAATGATAAAATAAGTTGGCTCTCACAGCCGCGCATATATATATATATATATATATATATATATATATATATATATATATGCTTTCGTAGATTTTCACGGGTACAGGAATGCAGGTTTTGGTGTCTTCGGGTGTCTTCCCGTGTAAGAGTTGGGGTGTCTAGGCGACGTTTCGACGAGGTCTCACTCGTCATCTTCAGGCTGGTGCTTTCGGCTTCTTGTTACTGGAACAGAGCAGGATCTCAGTGTTTGAGTTCCTATGAATACTGTTGAGGGGGTGTGGTGTATAGCCTCCAACGTTCTGGGCAGAGAGGAAGTTCCCAGGTTAGTGTGCCTTTTCTTCTTTTGTTCATTAATTACTTGAGGGATATCTTGAGTGATTTCTTGAGTGATATTCTGAGTACCACTTAGGAGGGTCATTAGGTGTGGATTAGTTGCTAAAGCTTTCGTGTCTTGACCTCTTGAGCTTGTGAAGAGTTTTTCTGAGAAGATGGCTGTACTGCACACCTAATGACCCTCCTAAGTGGTACTCAGAATATCACTCAAGAAATCACTCAAGATATCCCTCAAGTAATTAATGAACAAAAGAAGAAAAGGCACACTAACCTGGGAACTTCCTCTCTGCCCAGAACGTTGGAGGCTATACACCACACCCCCTCAACAGTATTTATAGGAACTCAAACACTGAGATCCTGCTCTGTTCCAGTAACAAGAAGCCGAAAGCACCAGCCTGAAGATGACGAGTGAGACCTCGTCGAAACGTCGCCTAGACACCCCAACTCTTACACGGGAAGACACCCGAAGACACCAAAACCTGCATATATATATATATATATATATATATATTATATATATATGTGTGAATGAAAACCTGAAAGTTTTTAAAGCATCCTGAAAAAGAGCAGGAAAAGGCAACCCCCCCCTTTTTTTTGAAGGGGAATGAAACTTGAGAAGGATGCAGGTTAAACCACAGAGCCTAGGACTTGCCAATCAGAAGGTTGGTGGTTCGAATCCCCGTGATGGGGTGAGCTCCCATTGCTTGGTCCCTGCTCCTGCCAACCTAGCAGTTCGAAAGCACATCAAAGTGCAAGTAGATACATAGGTACCACTCTGGTTCGCCAGAAGCGGCTTAGTCATGCTGGCCACATGACCCGGAAGCTGTACGCTGGCTCCCTCGGCCAATAAAGCGAGATGAGCGCCACAACCCCAGAGTCGTCCAGGTCTGGACCTAATGGTCCGGGGTCCCTTTACCTTTACCTTAAAACTTGAGAAGTTGCAGGGCAGATTTTGGCACAGCACTCATATGGGCCCTTAAAATGGATTGGGTGCATCACAGGGGGTTGGACTACATGCAGTGGCGTCGCAACAAGGGGGCAAGGGGGCAGTGCGCCCCGGGTGCCATGTCTGGGGGGTGATAAGAAGGCACCTCACAGGGACTCGCGGCGGTGCGAGCAGCCATCGTGCTGCCGCAGCCGCATGTGGAAGATCCTCCATTCAGAGCTACAGCTGCAAGCAGAGGATCCCGGCACCAGCAGCAAACCTCTATGTACTGCGCATGTGCGGCGCTGTACGTAACGCCGTCACACATGTGCCGTACATAGCGGTTTGCCGCCCCGGGTGTCACGACGCCTTCGTTCGCCCCTGTCTACACGATCCTTGGGATCCCTTCCAACTCTACGATTCTATGATTTTAATATCTGTCCTGCCCTTTCCATAACCCGATATGTCTTTCTTTCTGCAATGTTACTGCATACATAGTGCAGTGTTAGGCTGCTGTCAGCAATGATGATACTTTGAAACAGTCTGAACTTTACTTTTTACACTGGTATGCGTTTCAGCTGGTTGGTCGCGAATCCCCCAAGTACCGGCTGGATTCAGCATCTGTGATTTATGAGTCATTCACAAAACTGGTAAGAGACAAGTAAAGAAAATGGATACATATTCCAATTACTGCAAGCACGTCTAATAACAGATATTTCAGGGCCTGCCTTTCTCTCGTTCCTTTTTCCAATATCCTAAAATACAAAACCCATCATAAGCAAATGGAAGTCAATTTTCAATCTACATCTGAGGCATCGTTTGCCATTAGGTTCTATGAGCACATGAATATTAATTCCCCACCTTCCAGTTCTTTCATATCTTTTTTTAAAAAGTGCAATTTCATCTTACATCTCTGAATGACAGAGTTCAATTCATTCACATCCAAATAATACGAAGGCCCAGGCTTAAATTACATCTTTTTAAAATGGCAGTATTCATGGTTTTGTATTTTTGCGTTATTCGTCTTCATCTGTCACACTGCTGGTTTTTGTACACAGTAAGGCTGAACAGCTTGTGATGAATTTCTACACACACACACACACACACACACACACACACACACACACACACACTTTTTTATTTCCTTGCATAAAATGTTTTACAAAATGTGTCTATTGGTTGGACCACAGCTGTCAACTTTTCCCTTTTTAAAAGGGAAATTTTCTTATTCCGAATAGGATTCCTCACAAGAAAAGGGAAAAGGTGACAGCTATGGGTTGGACATGCCTAGGCCCAGCATTGGGGTGCTATTGACCTAATCAGGCTGTACACTTTGTAATGCTTCTGCTTAATGCTGGGATCTCCAACATGGCACCCTCAGACACCACCCTTGTCCCTTCCCCTTCCCCATTTGATATTTATTTGTTGCTTGGTAAAGGGATGCAGGGGTGCTGTGGTCTAAACCAGTGTTCCCCAACCTTGGGTCTCCAGATGTTTTTGGACTACAACTCCCATCATCCCTTGCTAACAAGACCAGTGGTCAGGGATGATGGGAATTGCAGTCCGAAAACAGCTGGAGACCCAAGGTTGGGGATCACTGGTCTAAACCACTGAGCCTCTTGCGCTTGCCAATCAGAAAGTCAGCAGTTTGACTCCCCGCGATGAGGTGAGCACCTGTTACTCTGTCCTAGCTCCTGCCAACCAGGCAGTTCGAAATCACACCAGTGCAAGTAGATAAATAGGTACCACTTTGGCAGGAAGGTAAATGGCATTTCTGTGCGCTCTGGTTTCCATCACAATGTCCCGTTGTGCCAAAAGCGGTTTAGTCCTGTTGGCCACATGACCCGGAAAGCTGTCTGTGGACAAACGCCAGCTCCCTCGGCTGAAGCGAGATGAGCGCTGCAACCCCATTGCCGCCTTTGACTGGACTTAACCGTCCGGGGGTCCTTTACTTTTACCTTTTTACCTACATGGGTTTTTTTGTGTGGAGGGGAGCTGTCTGCTTTTTCTTCTTCTCCATGTTTCATTTCTTTAGAAGGTGTTTTGCTTAATTGGGGGGTGTTTATTGAGCACCACTGTTTTCTCCTCAGTGAAATGGTTATTAGGTGGTACTCATGACAGTTTCTTACATTTTCATATTTGCCCTAGGCCCATATATATGGGGGGGGCAGGGGCACTTTTACATTCCTATCATTTCTTCTGCACTCTTAAGAAACATAACAACATTTGCCGAGTCTCAGGTATCTGGCCAGCATTTCCCCGTAGTCATGATCAGTGTAATGAATGTGTTTTAACTTCTCTGAAGTATCCCTCAGATACTTCAGATAACCTTTCAGAACCTTTGTCTCATTGTCAGGTCACCTCCCTGGTTTATTTCTTGCTTCTAAAGCATCTAAAAGCATTTGTACTGGTAGTCTTAATGTTTTTATAATTGCATTCTTCAAATTCCTCCCCGCCCACTTTACTTATTGTCAATATACAGCTTTATCTCTCTCACTATCTCGCTGCCTTCCTTCTCTTCACTGGGACAAGACCTCTACTCAAAAAGAAAGTTATTTCTCTGCTTAATAGTTCTTTATTTGGGTTGTACTCAATGCTAGTCCTGCTCAGAGCGGGAATTAATGAGCAAGACTAACCTGAGGTTTATTCATTTCAGTGAGGAAAACTTAGTTGGATACAACCCTTTATTTATTATTACTTTCTCCAAAGAGTTCAAGATGGGGGTGTATATAGTTTCCTTCCTCTCCATTTTATCCTCACAACAACCCTGTGTTGTAGTTTAGGCTGTTTACCAGCTCCATCTGGTATGCAGGCTGAGACCCTATCTACCTGCAGACTGTCTTGCCAGAGTGGTGCATGCTCTGGTTATCTCCCGCTTGGACTACTGCAATGTGCTCTACATGGGGCTACCTTTGAAGGTGACTTGGAAACTACAACTAATCCAGAATGCGGCAGCCAGACTGGTGACTGGGAGTGGCCGCCGAGACCATATAACACCGGTCTTGAAAGACCTACATTGGCTCCCAGTACGTTTCCAAGCACAATTCAAAGTGTTGGTGCTGACCTTTAAAGCCCTAAATGGCCTCGGTCCAGTATATCTGAAGGAGCGTCTCCACCCCCATCGTTTTGCCCAGACGCTGAGGTCCAGCACCGAGGGCCTTCTGGCGGTTCCCTCGCTGCGAGAAGCCAAGTTACAGGGAACCAGGCAGAGGGCCTTCTCGGTAGTGGTACCCACCCTGTGGAATGCCCTCCCACCAGATGTCAAAGAGAAAAACAACTACCAGACATTTAGAAGACATCTGAAGGCAGCCCTGTTTAGGGAAACTTTTAATGTTTGATATATTACAGTATTTTAATATTTTGTTGGAAGCCGCCCAGAGTGGCCGGGGAAGCCCAGCCAGATGGGTGGGGTATAAATAATAAATTGTTGTTGTTGTTGTTGTTGTTGTTGGCTGATAGAGAGTGAGTGGCCCAAGATCGCCCAGTGCACTTCATGACTGAGTCAGGATTTGAACCCGGGTCTCCTGTCCCATGGTTCTAGCCTGACACTAACCACTGTGCCACACTGCTCAGCGTTCACCCATGACTGATAGATGTTTACTAAGAAGCAATTCATAATTTCTTTCCATTATTTTAGCAACAAGTTGACACATTTATTTATTTCCTCTCCGCATTTGTCTTATTGTCAACATACATTTGCTTTGCCCATGTTTGTGTTCCTCAAACCTGATGCTCAACTAGAAGGCTCACAGCCCTTCTGGCTGAGCATAAGCTTTGCAAAGGCTGGCAAACATTTTTTAAAAAGACACAAACACAACTTTGAACCACAGCATACAAACTTAGCGTACACACTCACGTCATTTTATTAATGCACCTTAGTAATGTGACAGTTATGGTTCCCCTGCAGTGTTTGTTGTATCCTGGGTAAACAGATCGCTGACACCATTGACGCTACTCCAATTATTTACACCAAGAAAAATATGTAAGTGTTCCAAGGATGCCTTTAGAGTCTGACGTGTAATGTAAATCTATCTTCAGGCACTTTGGGGAAAGAAAGAAAAAACACAACTCATAATGCCACTTAGCATATCAGCAGTACACTGTAAAAGCCCAGCAAGAATTACACATAGCCATGAACTGAACATTAAAAAAAAAGCATCTAGCCTTTTAATGCAGGGATTTAGAAAGGTCCTGTGTCTTGAGCCCCCACACTTACTGTCCTCTTGGTCATGAGGTGATGAAGGTGGTTATTTTTCCTTTCCTCCACTGAAAAGTACACAAAGCTGGAAGAGGAAGTTGGAAGTGTGGCCTTCTTTCCTACTTCCTCTTTCAGCTCTATGTGATTTTCAAGTGAAATATACTCGGAGTCGAGAGTGGATTTCATGCTCTTTATTCAGCTCATAGTGGTGAGGAGGAATGGAAGTTCTCCCAGAATGTCTGCTTTATATACATTATTTACACAATGGGCCCCACATGATTGGCTAATTCCGGGGTTCTTCTGTAGGCCAATCAGGTTGCGGATTCACTTCCACCTGGAGCTGGATTGGGTGGCTCCTGTGGACCAACCAGACTGCTGTATTCTGGGTCCTATTGTTTTAGGACCAATCAGAGTGCTGCGTTCTGAATCCTATTGTTCTAGGACCAATCAGACTGCTGCATTTTGGATCCTATTCAACTCAGTACATAACATCAAGGTTCAGATTAATTCTACTGGCTGCAACTTTTACACAGATTCCTTAGGGAAAGTGAAGTGCTTTCGTGCACACGTTCTCTCTTTCTGTATCTAGGGAGGGTGGCACCGATCCACTGAGAGGAGGCAAAGATGTGACCAGAATGGGTGACACCTACAGCATTCATTGAAAAATCCAATGGTGGCTGTGGAATTCAAAGGTTGGCAACTTCTGGCATAGCAGATGATGACGCCATCATGCCCGAAACTCTCCCCTCAATGACAGAACTTAAGTTGGTGCTGCAGCAAGAACTTTGAAAGACACAACGGAGACATCAGTTTCTCCCAGGCCCAGGTCATCCACCCAGGTCTTGATAATACATGCTAGGTTGATGCCCTCCTGCATAATCAAATTGTGGACTATTGAGGTTTTATGGCAGACCAACTTGGCACTGGGCAGCATTGGATTTTATACTTAAAACTGCAATGTGGTATGTCAATTTCACTTGGATGAATGGTGATCTGGAATTCTTCCAAGGGCTGCAGCTAGGAGAAGATCTGAACCCTAAATGTCTTTGTTTCAAGTCCATCTTTCTCTCCTTCCACTTTCCCTTCCTTCTCCAATACACTTTCCTTACCTAAACACTGAAATAAATGCCCGGGGACCATTTAAAACTTCTTTTCCTACTCAAATGGGTTTTCTGTCCTTTAAATAACTTGATGCCATAAAGGAAAAGAATTCAGCTAGAAGAACCTCAAGGAAAACTGTGAACTTTGGTACCCAGAAGAAGTATGGCTGACTGAAGTTTTAAGCATATTTTCTTCCAGTATTGGTAAAATAACCCTTAGTTTCCCACACCCCCATTTCTTCTTCTTCTTTCAGAGGTGGGGGGGGGGAGCATTATGTAGTTATAAGTAACCTTGGTTACTGATTTCTGATAACACTGGCAGTTTTGCAATAGAAGAGACCAGGTTCAGACTGGCAGTCATTTACTTAGAATTCTTGTTCTGAATTCAGGCAAATTTAGAGCAGGTTTTTTTTGTTTTTGTTTTGTTTTTTTAACAACTGGAGATTAGAAACAAGCGCTGCTGGCCACTCACAGAAATTGCTTCCCCAGGTGACTGGTTGTGTTTGGTCTGCAAAAACCTCTTCCAGCTGTTTCTCTTCTTTGCTACCTTTTGTGGCACAGGCCTTACTGGTACACTTTCTGTTTATTTATTTACGTATTTATTTAACAAAATGTACACACCCCTTCTGGGATGCAGGTGGCGTTGTGGTCTAAACCACAGAGGCTAGGGCTCGCTGATCAGAAGGTCGGCGGTTCGAATCCCCGCGACGGGGTGAGCTCCCATTGCTCGGTCCCTGCTCCTGCCAACCTAGCAGTTCGAAAGCACGTCAAAGTGCAAGTAGATAAATAGGTACTGCTCCAGCAGGAAGGTAAACGGCGTTTCTGTGCGCTGCTCTGGTTCACCAGAAGCGGCTTAGTCATGCTGGCCAAATGACCTGGAACTATACGCCGGCTCCCTCAGCCTATAAAGCGAGATGAGCGCCGCAACCCCAGAGTCGGTCACGACTGGACCTTATGGTCAGGGGTACCTTTACCTTTACCTTTACACACCCCTTAGTAGAACAGAAGACCTCTGAGGGTTGTCTAAAACAGGTAGTCTAAAATATTCATTAAAAATACCAATTTTTAAAAAGCAAACATTAAAACGAAGTTACGTCAAACATTTTAAAATACAAAATAACATTTTAAAACCTTTAAACTTGCTAAAATCATCTGTCAAAATCACATGCCTGAGTAGGCTTGCTGCAACCAAGAGAGTTTTAGCAGGCTCCAAAACCCAAACAGTATCTGTGGAACAATGAATGGGCAGGGAGTTTCAAAGTATAGGTGCCGCCACTCAAAAGAAACAATTTCTTTCAAGTGTGAAATGACCACTATGTGTCCCATTCAGAAATGCCAGTTCCCCAGATCTAAGTGACTGAGTGGGCAAAATATTCCAAAAGTGGATCACTTCTACGCTTATGAGATCCCAAGCCTTAGCAACAGTATGATTGTTTTGTACAGATCTGCCAAGTGTTTGATGCCCTGCTCTTTCCTCTTCTGACTTCAGAACAGAGAGCATGGAAAGAGGAAGTGAGCCACGATAAAGTGGGCCAACTTTTAAAACCGCAGGAAAAGGTATACTGGGCATTTGGTGGGCTTGTTTGACTTGGAGCTGCTGCTGCTTGACTTGGACCCAATCAACTCCCAGCACAAGTTGTTTTGAAGCTCAAGAAGGTATTACTCTCTTGCAGTCTAGAGGAGGCCCAAAGGGAAGAATATTTTAAGTACTGTACTGTGCATTTCTCAGATCAAATGGCCCATGTCCCATTTAAAATGCAATGTGGATTGAGGCAAGGTGGGCCAGGGCTGTTGTTGTTTTAAAAACATTATTATTATTTTTTACAAAGAAGCGAGTACAGTGCATCCCTCTTAATACCACCTTCATTTTCTCTTGTAGACGAGCATGTGGCTAAATATGGCACAATTTCTATCCTTAGCTCAAACAAGCCCTTTTCAGGTGCTTGTCTTGAGCATCCATGAGCTGAATGAAACATGAGGGCAGACTTTGCCCTCTCCTACACAATTCTGCCACAAGTCTACATGCATATGCTTCTATGATTCTATGATCTGCCTATCTTAAGGGACAATGGAGTGTGCCTCTGGAGGTGAAGTCAAAGCACTGTAGAATCACAGCACTTGCTGTGGCTGCAGAGACTCAGAACTCATAACTGCTGCCTCCTGAGTTGGTTTTTTTTTGGGGGGGGGGCTGTGTTAGCAGCACCAAAGTGACCTCTCCAGGGTGCAAACCTGGGCAGTGTGCATGGAGGTCCTGAAATGCCCAGACCTCAAGACCCCCCCACCCCCAGATTCACTGAGGTGGTCCAAAGGAAAGCAGAGAAAAACATTTGCCACCACCTGCAGGAGTTGCCAGGAGGCGGCCTACAAGGTGCCATCCAACCATCTTAGGGACTTGACTTTGGGTTTGTGAAGGGTTTACTCCTTAGGCCTTTCCTCTCCTGAAGATATTCCTAGATGGGCTACCTTCCCAGGCTGATGAGCCCCATCTGCCCCTCACTTCCCTCTACAACATGTCTGCTCAGTCCACCAGATGAGCTTAAGGAGAGTTTGTCTGGACAACCTAGGGCAGGGGTCAGCAAACTTTTTCAGCAGGGGGCCAGTTCACTGTCCCTCAGACCTTGTGGGAGGCCGGACTATATTTTTGGGGGGGAGGTGATACAAGAGCACCATGAGCCCCGGTGGCAGGGGCTGGCGGTGGTGGCGGCGGAGGGATGATGAGCAGCACGTGAAAGGGCTCTGGAGAGGGGCTGCTTAAAATGGCGGCCACTCGAGCGCTGCTGCTGGCGCCAACAAAGCCCAGCCCTCTTCCTCCTCTAGGCAGAGCAGGGAGAAGCCAGGAGGAGGGAGGGAAGAGGCGCCGGCGCCGCCGTGTGAGGGACAGGGAAAGAATGCGCGCTCTGGCGATCCACGCAGCGATTCCCGGACTGTCCACAAGCCGGATCCAGAAGGCAATTGGGCCTGATCTGGCCCGCAGGCCTTAGTTTGCTGACCCATGACCTAGGGAGTTGCTGCCTGGAGTGCTCAACATGGTGCTTGTGGCATTCAGCTGGCCCTCAGACCATCTGCTTGGTTCTGACCAGTGGCTGCTGCCTCTCCAAACTTTTCATTTTCTTTTCGTAGAGTTGAGTTTTGGGCAGTGGCTTTGCAGGGAGTGGGGCACAGGGACAGTTGCCCTGGCGCAAAATGGTTAGGGGCACAAAATATTGACACCCGATGCTGCCTCAATACAGCTGTGCACTTCTGTCACTGGGCTCCATTGAAAATGGCTTCTCCAAACAATGGAACAACTCTTCTTATGTTATCTTTGTGGCTGCAATCTCCTGGGTGACATTAGGCAGGTAAATGTGCATAAATACTCAGTCTGTTTCCCTCCCTCCCACCTACCCTCCATGCGGCCCCGGGCACTGGCAACCCATGCTACACCACTGGTTTAGGGGGCTTTTTGTTGTGTGAGTTGCCTTTGAGGGGGAGATATTACCTGCTTTTTTTTTTGTCTATGGTATGTATAGGTGTTTTGCTTGTTTGCAGGAGTTGGTGGGTTGTGAACATCACCAGTTTCCCCCATGTGAAATTTTGTAGTTCACATGGCTGGTGGTTTCTTACATTTTCTGATGTGCACCCGGGCCCATAAAAGGTTGGTGACCTCTGGCATGGACCATAATGAGCCAGATGGAACAATCGCCTGAATCAGTATGATACAGATTAATATATTCATATAGAGAAAGAGTATTCATATCATCGGACTTGCTGCTGAAGCATATGAATGTAGGTATTTGTTTGGAAATATACAGTGACTGGAGAGGATTATAAGGAAGAGAACAAAACCTGCCTTCAGGGCTGTTGTGCCTCCATAGATGCACTCCTCGTGGAATTTTGATAAATGACCTTTCCGCTGTTACCGAATCAAAAGGACAGATCAGTTTCCAGATTGAGTGAAGCAGAGTGAATCACATGATCTCTGGTGAGCTTTGGAATGTTTAGCAAATGAAGTCATCGAGACAGCATTAAAAAGAGTTATGTCTCTGTTGCCCAGTTGTGTTTATGGAAAAATGAGATTGGGGGATTGGGTTTTTGCTTAAGCACATAGTGTTCTTTGCTACCTAGTTGCACACGGATTGCTTCAATAAAGAAATCGCTGTCCTGGCCCAAAAATGCTCCCGATGAGCCTACAGAAGTGGCATCTGTGGCGGCAAGGCTATCTGTGCCCTGTGATTTCCCAGAGGTTTGGCCGCCCCTTTAATGTGTGACTCTGTGTGCCCTTTAAAAAAAGACAAGTCATCCAAATTAGTAAACCTAGGAGCACATGAGACATATATTGATGGAGATCTTTTGTTGTTGATGATGATGGTGGTAAGAAAGTATATTGTGGCATAACTATTAACGTCCATCTAAATATCTATGTAAATTGTCCAGCAGCAGCAGAATTTTCCTTTTCTTCAGCCTATGAAAAGTTCCCACAGACCAAAACTTACCTTTTAATACATTTGTCCTCAGTCATTTCATAATCCTCAATCCCTTTCAAAACAATCACTTAGTCTGAGCAAAATATCTATGGATGGGATACTCAACCCAGTTCCATCCATGTGTGGCTGAACAAAACTCCCATAACCCACGTGTGCTTTGGCATGTTTCAATCAAAGAAAATTAATCACAGTTCAATAGCAGGTCATATCACAGCTTTCTAAGACAAGAAATGTAAACATTATGAGTTTCTATGCGGTCAGCCAGCCAGTTATATAAAAGCAAGGCCACTCAATAGCCCCGCAGAGATATTGCAGCCTTCTTATCAGCCCAAAGGAGTACATATCACACAAGATAAAGTACCCACAGATTAGCACACCAACACCTTTGGACTTCAGGCTTGCTCATGTTGGCCTTAGTACAATGGGTGTCAAAATGATTTTTCTTTAGTAACAGCAGCTTTACAAACATTGCCAGTAATCTTGGTGATGCCAAAACACCTTGACCATCTCAGTTGCCCTCCTCTGCACACGTCAGCGGGACTAAAATAAATAAATAAATCCAAAACAAGCTTACAGTGGTACCTCTGGTTGCGAACAGGATCCGTTCCGGAGCCCCGTTTGCAACCTGAAAGCAACACAACCTGCATCTAGGCATGCACGGGTCATGATTCGCCGCTTCTGTGCATGCACGTGACGTCATTTTGCACACCTGCGCATGCGCAAGCAGTGAAACCCAGAAGTAACCCTTTCCAGTACTTCCGGGTCACCACTGGACGCAACCTGAAAAGACGTAACCCGCAGCGTTCACAACATGAGGTATGACTATACTTGAAAATTACTCCCTTTTAGGATTACAGTGGTGCCTCGCAAGACGAATTTAATTCGTTCCGCGAGTTTTTTCGTCTAGCGAATTTTTCGTCTTGCGAATCACGAATTCCCATAGGAATGCATTGAAAATCAATTAATGCGTTCCTATGGTCAAAAAAAGTCCAAACAAAGCCAAATTTGGTACAACAAGAGTTTATTAACTGCTCTTTAAAGTCACACATACTGTAAAGAGCATTTCAAAAATTGAAGGAACAATAATTTAAGTTTCTAAACATGACAGAAAAACATTTACAAATCAACAAAGTGTACAGTACATTTTCTAAGACTCTGGGGGACAACTCGAAGAAAAGTTCCTCTTCCACTCTTTGCTTCTTGCTGAAGAACCTGTCCATGGTCTGCTGCTTCATCCGCCTTTTCAGCACCTCCCTGAAAGGCGACATGACCCCCGTGTCAAAAGTGTTCACAAGGTCATGTGCCACGTGCTTGTCAGGGTGGTGCCGCTGTGCAAAAGCCTGCACATCCTTCCACTTCAGGCAAATGTCCCTCAGTTCTTTGGAGGACAGCCGTTCCTCAGTTGCTTCCTCCTCTTCCAGCGAGGCCTGCTCCTACGCAACCTCTGCCTGCAGTTCGACCAGCTCCTGGGTGGTCAGCTCGTAGTCGTGCTCCTCCACCAGCTTGCTGATGTCCTCCTCTGTGGCCTCCAGGCCCATGGTCCTCCCCAAGGCAACAATGTCCTGCACCACTGTTGACTCTGGTGCATCAGAGTCACTTGGTGCCACACAGTCTGGCCACAGGCTGCGCCAAGCGCAATTCAAATTTCTCTGGCTGATCCCGTTCCAGGCCATGGTGATCATCTTCAAGCAGGTGACGATGTCGAAGTGGTCCTTCCAGAATTCCCGCAGGGTGATGGTGGTGCAATCAGCCACCTCGAAGCATCGCCTGAAAAGCTCCTTGGTGTAGAGTTTTTTGAAATTGGCGATGAGCTGCTGATCCATCGGCTGGAGCAGTGGCGTGGTGTTAGGCGGCAGGAACATGATGCTGATGAAGCTGAACTCCTCAAACAAGTCCACCTCAAGGCCTTTAGGATGGGCAGGAGCATTGTCCATCAGAAGCAAAGCCTTCAGCGGCAGGTCGTTGTCCAGCAGGTACTGCTTGACAGCAGGGCCAAAAGCAAGATTGACCCAGTCCACAAACAGCACACGTGTGACCCAAGCCTTACTGTTGGATCGCCACATGACACTTAGCCGCTCCTTGTTGACCTTGTGTTTCTTGAAGGCCCGTGGGTTCTCCGAGTGGTACACCAGCAGGGGCTTGATCTTCAGGTCGCCACTTGCGTTGGCACAGAAGAGCAGGGTCAGACGGTCCTTCATGGGCTTGTGGCCAGGCAACTTGGCCTCCTCCTGTGTGATGAAAGTCCTTTTGGGCATCCTCTTCCAAAACAGCCCGGTCTCATCACAGTTGAAGACCTGCTGTGGAACGTAGCCCTCCGTCTTCACAACCTCCAGGAACTCCGCTGCAAAGTCTTCAGCCGCAGAAACATCAGAACTGGCAGCCTCTCCATGCCATAAAAAACCACACAAGTTTCCAGATTCTTGCAAACCCCTCCCCAACTGTTCCCCCAGCCACCCAGCACACAGAAATTCAAATCCAGAATTTTTTTTAAAAAACAGCAGAGTGGCCCAATGGTCACAGAAAATCATAAAAAATGCAGGAAAAAACACACAAGCTTCCAGATTCTTGCAAACCCCTCCCCAACACCAAGTCCTTGAATTCCAAACACCCCAACCCAAAATCCAAACCCCCCAAAAAAGTTTTAAAAGCTTAACTTACCAAATGGCTGCAAAAGAAGTTTTGAAAAAGCTTCAAAAATCACCAAAGTCTTTAAAAACCTCAAAAAATGCTACTATGTACACTGCGTTCTATGAGTTGCTCCTCAAAGTCAAGTCGCAACTGTATTAACAGTGTTAAGAAAAAGGAAACAAACTTGCAAGACGTTTTCGTCTTGCGAAGCAAGCCCATAGGGAAATTCGTCTTACGAAGCAACTCAAAAACGGAAAACTCATCTAGCGAGTTTTTTGTCTTGTGAGGCATTCGTCTTGCGGGGCACCACTGTACAGTCTTAGACTGCACCACTTACCCAGGATTAAGCCCCATCAAACTCAAAGGTGCTTATTTCTAGGTAGATTTTAAAATGTACCGGTACTTCCACTGATGTTAATAGGGCTATGCCACAAATATATATCACAAAGTATATCAGGGATGGGGAACCTGTAGCCCCCAAATGCTAAAGGTAAAGGTAAAGGGACCCCTGACCATTAGGTCCAGTCGTGGCCGACTCTGGAGTTGCGGCGCTCATCTCGCTTTATTGGCCGAGGGAGCCGGCGTACAGCTTCCGGGTCATGTGGCCAGCATGACTAAGCCGCTTCTGGCGAACCAGAGCAGCGCACTGAAACACCATTTACCTTCCCGCTGGAGCGGTACCTATTTATCTACTTGCACTTTGACGTGCTTTCAAACTGCTAGGTTGGCAGGAGCAGGGACTGAGCAATGGGAGCTCACCCTGTCGTGGGGATTCAAACCGCCAACCTTATGATCGGCAAGTCCTAGGCTCTGTGGTTTAACCCACAGCGCCACCCGCGTCCCGTCCCCCCATGCTACTGGACTACAATTCCCATCATACCTAATCATTGGTCAAGCTGGCTTGGGCTGATGGGAGTTATAGTCCAACAACACCTGGAGAATTTTCAGGTGCTTCTGAACTCCCATAATTCCAAGCACTGGGACAATGTTGGCCAGGGTGGATGGGAATCTTTGTTAACCACCTATGATGGGCCTCCTTATTCATTTCAGGAACTCGCCTTCAGTGCTTCTGGGTAACAACTAAACATCCTTTTTGTCATCCCTAGAATATAACAGATTCTAATTTTATTGCTGGTCTTACTGTTGCTGCTGACTTAAATGTGTATAGGATCACACTGCTAATATGTTTTATTTCTGGCTTTTGCTCTCTTTCAAGTTATTTTTAAAACGTTATGTTATTTTATTGCACTTAATGTTTTAAAATGTTGTTTGCTGTCTCATTACTTTGTTCACCCTTCACATGGAACATCAGATGTCTAACAGATAAACAACTATTTGACTTTTAGAAGACATCTGGAGGCAGCTCTGTTCAGGGAAGTTTTTAATGGTTGATGTTTTATTGTGTTTTTAATATTTTGTTGGGAGCTGCCCAAAGTGACTGGGGTAGCCCAGACAGATGGGTGGCATCATCATCATCATCATCATCTTTGGGCAACAGACTATAAATATGTAAAGGTAAAGGGACCCCTGACCGTTAGGTCCAGTCGTGACCGACTCTGGGGTTGCGGCACTCATCTCGCTTTATTGACCGAGGGAGCCGGCGTACAGCTTCCTGGTCATGTGGCCAGCATGACTAAGCCGCTTCTGGCGAACCAGAGCAGCGCACGGAAACGCCGTTTACCTTCCAGCCGGAGCGGTACCTATTTATCTACTTGCACTTTGACGTGCTTTCGAACTGCTAGGTTGGCAGGAGCTGGGACCGAACAATGGGAGATCACCCCATCGCGGGGATTCGAACCACTGACCTTCCGATCGGCAAGCCCTAGGCTCAGTGGTTTAACCCACAGCGCCACACACATAAATAAATATCAGTGGAGTTAGGACATTCATTTGGTGCACAGCAGACGAATGAGTCCAGGGTGACCTTTGTTGGATTTCACTGTAACATCTAATGCATGTCTACTCAGAAGTCCTACTGAATTCAATGAGACTTATTCTCAGTGAAGCACGTATTGGATTGCAGCCTGTTGCATGTGCCTTCTTCATGCAAACTCACTTATCCCGTTTAAAGTATTTCACTCTCTCTCTTCTGCATATCACCTACCCATTGGGGGACATTGTATGCTTTGTTGGAACAGGCAGCCCTGTTTAGGGAAGCTTTTAATCTTTAATAGATTATTGTATTTTAATATTGTGTTGGAAGCTGCCCAGAGTGGCTGGGGAAACCCAGCCAGATGGGCGGGGTATAAATAATAAAATATTATTATTATATACCACAGGGAACAATACCTACTTTGTTAAGCAAAACAAGTGGCTTCCTTTCATCACATTGTGTTCGTAATGTCTTTCATATGAAAAATGTGGATTCAGCATCACCAGGATCACATTCTAAGCTGGGATCTCTGGCGATCACTCCTAGCCGAGTAAGATTGTCTTCCATAAACACGATTTTAACAATAAGTCCGTAAGTGACTGTGGAGGCCAATTCTGGATTCACACGTCCTTCCACAGTGGGGACATTGGTTTCTGGGCGGGAGTTAATCACGGTGTGGATTTGCCAGGCGTGCCTTCCTCTTAGCATGTTTCTCCCTTGCATCCTGAGTTTGAGTGTCTTCAAAGCCCATGACACCTTTGGTAAAGGCTGTTCTCCAACTGGATCGCTTGCAGGCCAGTGTTTCCCAGTTGTCAGTGTTTATACTCCATTTTTTTAGATTTGCCTTAGACAATGTGGTGTCCTTGGATGTCGTGGACTGCTGTTCCCATCAGCCCTAGAGCGCAGAGCCAATGGTGAGAGATGATGGGAATTGTTGTCCACAACATCTAGAGGGAACCACTTTGGCTACGCAGGTTCTATTCTGTTCAGGTCAATTCGCAGAAGCAACGAGATTCCTTCTATTGGTTTTGTTCCTATCGCTTCTATGGTTCCATGGAGTGATGATCTTGAATGAAGTGTTGCCCAGATTTGTGCTGAAGACTATTTGAGACCATGAAAATGGTTCAAGAATGCTGCCATGGCTTGACCTGTGCAATTTTACCCCTCAAAAAAGGGCGGAAGAGGTATCAAATGATTCCTTATTATGCATAATGTTACATTCGTGCTGAAGCATGGAACTGTGGCTAGAACGTGGGAGCCTTTAGGTTATCTGGAGATTTATTCTGAAGTCAAGAGGCAACAATCCTATTGATTTTTGTTGGACAGGATGGGATGGAACTAAATGATTCCAGATGAAATTACATACTTGCAAAAAGCCACATGTTGTTTTTTCACATTCTGTGCACGGAGCTCAATTCATCTTCATGTTATGTACCGTAGCTGGTAAATAATAACCCATTTAAAAACTTTATTAAATTACAAATAATGGTACATATACTCAAAACTGCTGAAGGATGGGAGGAAGGAAACTGAAAAATGGGGGGAGGGTGTGTGGAATGCTTTTCCACTATTGGCTAACCACATTGGGGGGGGGGATGCAAAGTCAGGTGTCAGGATACTAAGATCAGATTTTCCTTCTTCAAGGAATGAGGTTAATGTGGATTTTCTCCTGTCCACTAGGCTGGCAATCAATATAGACTTGCCCCCATGCACGGGCTGCTTCTGCAGAACTGGTTCTGCTGGAGGCAGAATAAACCATCAGAGCCGTAGATAGATTTTACAGGAAGGCATGGACCAATCCAGGCAAGATACAGATTCAAGCCAAGCTCTAAACCAGACATGCAGGTTACAGATGTGGTAAATGGAATAACACAAGTTTAGGTTGGGTGGGTGGGGGAACTTCCCTTTGTTTTTTTGTTTCCCCCTATCTGTTTTCCAAAACGACAATGATGTAATTTACATGTATGTCATTGCACAAGGAACTTTGTTCCAAGCATAGAATACAGAGACTGTCATTTGCGAGTCTTTCTAGGTGCATCCATTAAACTTTTCAGCTTCACTGAAGCAATATCCAATGAGTCAGTTCAAACAAGCAAAACAAAACCATGCTGACTTTTTCTGGTTATTTTTGTCATGGGCACCTTGCCCTTACAAATTCTGCAGCACGTTATTAGATCCCAGTTCACCTTGTCTCCAAATACCACCACATAACCTAACTCAGCAAACATCTGTTTTCCTAAACATCTGTTTAACTTCAAACGTTGAGAATAATCCCAAAGTGTCGCATTTTTCAGTCAGTTCAGAGTGTTCTTTGTGTTCTTGAATCATATCCTTTTAAAAGATGGGCTGAGGAACCAAGATACTGAGAATCTTCCTTGCACAATAATAAAACAACCCGCAACCCTGTGTTGCTTTGTTAAATTTGTATTTTAAGATACTATGCCCCAATTGTGTTGCGATAGTAGTTGTATTTTTGAAAATATATATGTGTGTCCATTGTAGATGCTGATTAGGAAAACTAGATTTCTTCCAGGAATTGTTGTTGTTGTTTAGTCGTTTAGTCATGTCTGACTCTTCGTGACCCCATGGACCAGAGCACGCCAGGCACTCCAGTCTTCCACTGCCTCCCGCAGTTTAGTCATGCTGGTAGCTTCGAGAACACTGTCCAACCATCTCGTCCTCTGTCGTCCCCTTCTCCTTGTGCCCTCCATCTTCCCCAACATCAGGGTCTTTTCCAGAGAGTCTTCTCTTCTCATAAGGTGGTCAAAGTATTGGAGCCTCAGCTTCAGGACCTGTCCTTCCAGTGAGCACTCAGGGCTGATTTCCTTCAGAATGGAGAGGTTTGATCTTCTTGCAGTCCATGGGACTCTCAAGAGTCTCCTCCAGCACCATAATTCAAAAGCATCAATTCTTCGGCGATCAGCCTTCTTTATGGTCCAGCTCTCACTTCCATACATCACTACTGGGAAAACCATAGCTTTAACTATACGGACTTCCGCCCCCCTAGGCAGAGTTTAAAGAACTTTATGCTGATGGCATAAAATGTGCATCTTTGATTTTAGATCGCATGGAAGAGTAATGTTCCCTAACTGTCTTGCAACAGGGATGGGGTGAGAAACTTGTGGCTTTCCAGATGTTATTGGACAGCAGTTCCCACTATCTCAGACTATTAGCTTTGTTGGCTGGGGCTGGTGGGAGTCCAGCAACATCTGGCAGGCCACAGGTTCCCCATCCCAGTCTAGCTCCTAATCTTGTATGGAGCCTCAGGACTGCAATACCTCAAGGACCGTGTCTCCCCATGTGAACCAACCCAGACTCTGTGATCATCATCTGAGGTCCTTATTTGTGTTTCTCCTCCGTGAGAGGTCCAGGGGGTGGGGACACGAGAACAGGTCTTTTCTGTGGTGCCTCCCTGCTTATGGAATGCTCTCCCCAGGGAGGCTTGCCTGGCTCCTTCCTTATCTGTCTTTAGGCACCAGGCAAAAATACCCTCCTTCTCTCAGGCCTTGTCAGGGAATACTATGACGATGAAGGCTGGGGAATGCAGCAGCAGGCAGATCAGCTTAGTTCATAAGAGGAGGGGGGATATTAACCACCACCACCCATTCTCAGCATTTCCAGAAGCAGAGAGACAGGCAGAGACAGAAGCTGCACAGTTGAGAGAGGAGCTACCCAGATTTGAGATAGTAGCTAAGCAACGGGAAGGGAGGGAGCAGCTGGGCAATACATCAATTGAGAGTAGGGGGAAACCCCTCCCTCCCCCCAAACCTGGAGGTTCGAGCGTGTCAAAGAACAAAGGAGATGCAACTTCTGGGTTGGCGCCATCGATAATGGCGGATTCCCTCTGAGTCTCTGAGGGACCAGCTCCGCGGGATCGGGTCTGACCACTGCGGCGAAGCGGGGACCCTTTAAAAATCACAGGCGGGTGAAGCCTGTGAACATGGGGACTCGGCAGGCACCTTTTGCGCCCCCCAAATTGCGAAAGGAACCCTTTTAAGGGCTCCGGAGCGAGACGGGGTGAGCGGGGGGGGGGAGGAGTCAGAGTGAGCAACTGCTATCCTTGCAGAGAGATACTGGTCTGTGCTCACGACATGATACTGTAATAAAATGACTATAAATCTACCAGATGCTTGTTGATTCTTATTGGTGAGCTACCAGAAAGGAGAGGGGAACTCCTGTACTTGACAGGACTTTGGCTAATTAAACAATCTATGGCCCTTTATATATTGTGTGGGGGGTGATGTTGTTTTAGTTTGTTAGTTACTATGGTATGTATTTTTGTGTTTTTATATTGTAAACCACCCTGTGATTCTTAGATGAAGGGTGGTATAGATATTTAATAAATACATAAATTACCCCCCCCCCGGGGTTATCCAAGGACCACTAGGACGACTCAGTACAAAATATAAGACAACTCTCCCATGGTGAAAAAAGGGAACTTAGAATCTTGACTTGTTCCTGGTCCAACAATTCTCTCCAGAGGACTGTCTATTTCTATGAAGAAGCTGGGCCCAATTCACTTTTATATACTGCGACATCTGCACTTTAGATGGTTGTGACTCTGAGGGCGATTATAGACACAATTTGAATCACATTCTGTGCTTCATCCCTATCCAGGCCCAATTCCTGTTATCCATCATGCCTGGTTTAAAATAATGCCTGTTTTTTGGCACAGAGGAATTGATAGCACTGGAAAGTTGGCAGATATATTTGTTTAAGCAACGTTTCCCAACAGTCTGCTGGCAGGTGTTTTTGGAGGGCTTTGAGCTCAGCTTTTTGGATAGACCATGTGCCTGCCAATGTACATAGTAACAGAGCAGGAACGTGTTTTCCTTTACCACAGTTGGGACGGTGCAGAGCTTCAGATACTGTGTTGTCAGGAACTTATTTTGGCAGCCGACTCAACAACTGCAGAGAGATAAAGCACAATATGATGATCTATGATAGGTTATGCTCCTGACGGTGAACCTATCATGCTCTTGTTTGTTGCTCCTAATAATTAAGCAGATTCTCTTACTTTTTTAAAAAAACCACCAGTTTCCATTGTCTCCGTCCAACTGAGAAATAGTTGCAGCAAGCCAATGTCTAAAGCATCCGAAGTGCGTAAAACATAATGCACTTTTTGTGCAATAAATATAATTAACCCCATGCTTATGTGGCAGAGGCTGGTTTTTCCATCTTCTGCAGAATCTGTTGGGTTCCCTCTCTGCTTGGTTCGCCCAAGACTGAGCAAGCAGGGAGATGAAAGGACTAGAGAAACGGCCTGGACACCTGGGGGAAATATGGCTTCCATAGATAAAGCACCTGTAAGCAGAAAGAAATATGAGATATACACCACAGCTGCAAAGAATGGGGCTTCAAAGGGAGCCCGAGTGAAACTCTGAAGGGAGGAAGAGAGGAGAGCAGAGAGATGCGTGCTACCCCTTAACTGCGTGGAGCCCATTTCAAAGTCTGTGCTGCAATGGTAAAGTAGGTCCAAGTTATACTTTCTTGGTGGGGGTTTTGAAGCAGAAAATGCATCTTATGGCATTGGTGGGGCGCCCCCTGCAGTGCAGCACCCAGCACGACCACACTGGTTGTGCTACCTTAAAACTGCCTCTAGTGGCGGTATATGGGATGGCATTTTGATGTGGGTGACACACTGTGTAGATGCTGGGGAAATGTCAGGTTTAGCGCTTCTCCCACACAAGACACGGAATGTTGGCAGTTTAAGTAGCTGAGGTTTATTTCTCAATAACAGGCTTACAGCAGTCCAAGCTTCCACAACTCATCCTTTGCCATCAGAGCCAGTTGACTCGACTGGCTTCTGACCACTCCCAAGGCCAGATATATATCCCCCGCCTCCTGCTGGCCTGCCTCTGCTCTAATCGCTTGCTCCGCCTCCTACTTCTTGGAGACTCAGGAGCAGCCAATTCCTCCTCCTCTGGAGTTTCCTTTCTGCTGGGCGTGTCCCTGACTGAAAATATCGCATGCATGCGGAGTACTGAGTCCACTGTAAAACTGCAGCGTGGAAGGGCCCCTTCTGTTCTCATGAGAGTGTCAGGGACTGGGCAGAGGAGGAATGGTGGAGACCGCCTCCCCAGCCTGAACCTTCCAGAGAAGAAGGAGACAGTTCAGAATTACAATGGGTTTGAGGGAGATCACAGCTCAGAGGAAGATGAGGGGGAAAGCTGGGAAATAATGGGAGAGGAGGAGGAGGAGGCAGAGCTGGAGCAGCTGGCTGACACGTTCTCACTAGAAAGCATTCCATACCCACCATCTCCCAGAACCCGGCGAGCCTTAAAAATAGGAGAGCAAAGGGCTCAGAAGAAAAAAAGCCCTCAGCGCCAGCCGTAGAAGGGATAACGAATGTGGAAGTGGGAGAGAAGGGGAGGGGAGATTTACGCAGAGCAACGCCATTACTCCAAGAGGCTGCCTTTCTAAGCCTCTCTGTGTGAACATTGAATAAAAAGCAATTGGTAAGAACTTCCTTGTCTTATCTGTTCCTGGCATCCTGCTGTGGGTGTTGGATCCTCTGACGCTTGACAGAGAGCTTACGTTTTACATTACAGTGGTACCTCGGGTTACATACACTTCAGGTTACAGACTCCGCTAACCCAGAAATAGTGCTTCAGGTTAAGAACTTTGCTTCAGGATAAGAACAGAAATCGGGCTCCGGCGGTGCAGCGGCAGCAGGAGGCCCCATTAGCTAAAGTGGTGCTTCAGGTTAAGAACAGTTTCAGGTTAAGAACGGAGCTCCGGAATGAATTAAGTACTTAACCCGAGTCAATGGAATGATGATAATTATTGTTGTTGTTGTTTATATGCCACCCATCTAACTGGGTTGACCCAGCCACTCTGGATGGCTTCCAGCACATATAAAAACATAATATAACATCAAACATTAAAAACTTCCCTATATAGGGCTGCCTTCAGATGTTTCCTAAATGTTATATAATTACTCATCTCCTTAACATCTAAGACTTTTTAGAAAGTCAGATAGTTGTTTATTTCCTTAACATCTGATGGGAGGGCATTCCACAGAATGGGTGCCACCACCAAGAAGGGCCCCCCCCCCCGCGCCTGGTTCCCTGTAGCTTCGCTTCTTGCAATGAGGGAACTGCCAGAAGGCCTTCGGAGGTGGACCTCAGTGTCCGGGTCGGACAATGGAAGTGGAGGTGTTCCTTCAGGAATACAGGTCTGAGGCTGTTTAGGGCTTTAAAAGTCAACACCAACACTTTGAACTGTGCATTTGAGATGAGCAATCACGAGGCTAGAGATTCCTCGATACGTATGCCCTCCTTGGTCCCGTGTCCTCAGCACCAGGCATGTTAGAGAATACCGCAGTGTTAAAAAGCAGCAATAAGTAAAGTGTTGTGAGTTTTTCAACGGTCTTTGTTTTTCAACAACAATCTCTGGGATCAGAGAGAGCGCACCTCGACCTTAAACGGATCAGATTGATAGTGACAGTCGGAAACGTCGCAGTTCGAACGTTTGCCCAAATCCAATCAGCTAATCATGCTGTTTAAATTAATCGCTGTGTATGTAATTGGTTCCAAATACCAAGAGCAAAGGAAATAAATGAACAACAAAACAATTAAGGGAGAGCAGCAAGAGGCCCTATTGTTCACAGTGGCATGCAGTCCACTCCAACTTCCGTTCAGCCTCTGGCTCCAGCTGGAACACATTCTGCATGCCTTCCAAAGTCTCTTGCAGAAGAACCAGCTCCCCTTAAATGGGTTGTTGTAAGTCACCACACCATAAGCTCCTTATTTTGAAGCATTGTTTTCATTAGGGAAACGTCCAATGTCACTTCGTTCAACAGCACCAGGCCCTAGGAGCACTTTGAAGAAACTTAGGCAATACCGTATTTTTTGCTCTATAAGACTCACTTTTTCCCTCCTAAAAAGTAAGGGGAAATGTGTGTGCGTCTTATGGAGCAAATGCAGGCTGCGCAGCTATTCCAGAAGCCAGAACAGCAAGAGGGATTACTGCTTTCGCTGTGCAGCGATCCCTCTTGCTGTTCTGGCTTCTGAGATTCAGAATATTTTTTTGTTTTGTTTTCCTCCTCCAAAAACTAGGTGTGTCTTGTGGTCTGGTGCATCTTATAGAGCGAAAAATACGGTGCATATAGTTGAACGCTTTCTTGATCCCACTCATCTCAGCAAGGCTTCAGCATCTCTGACTTCTGCTGGACTGCTCTCTTTGTACTTCCTGGAGTCCACCGAGGGCTGATTTCATGAAGTATAAAATCAGTAAGTATAAGACAAGGGGAAAGGGACTGCTGCGTTCATTCCACATTTCCTGGAATGAATTTAGCCACCTTCACATCTGGAAGTTAACAAGACACAAGACTTGCATTTCCAACCATATTGAATTTATATCTTAAAGCTCTGCCTTGGACAAAACACCTACGCCAGATGAAAAACACCTGTGTGGCTTGAAAGCATGCAGAGACGTTTTAAACTTGTCCAATAATATCCTATCGCATTTAGGTATCAAATTCACCCACTCTGTCTCTCTTCCCTAATTGTAAAAACATCCCCAAAGGGAAGCCATACACTATGCAAATCACACTAGCAGTTCAGCCACTCTTACACAACACTGGTGCTTTGTTCATGCCTCTCTTTCCACAAATTGTATTTCCATCCAGCACAGGAAGCCAAAATAGGGATTCATGCTACAGTACTGTACTGCATTATACTATAAAAGCCAAATACTTGGGGGCAGACTGTGCTCTGCACAAGACCCCAAGAGGAAGCATCTGCAGCAAAAGCATGACAACAGAGACCCTCTGCCTTAGGACAGTACAATAGGGCACAGTTACTGCTCCCCCACAAGGGACGCAGGTGGCGCTGTGGTCTAAACCACTGAGCCTAGGACTTGCTGATCAGAAGGACGGCAGTTCGAATCCCCGCGAAGGGGTGAGCTCCCGTTGCTCGGTCCCTGTTCCTGCCAACCTAGCAGTTCGAAAGCACGTCAAAGTGCAAGTAGATAAATAGGTACTGCTCCAGTGAGAAAGTAAACGACGTTTCCGTGCGCTGCTCTGGTTCGCCAGAAGCGGCTTAGTCATGCTGGCCACATGACCTGGAAGCTGTATGCCGGCTCCCTCAGCCAATAAAGCAAGATGAGCGCCGCAACCCCAGAGTTGGCCACGACTGGACCTAATGGTCAGGGGTCCCTTTATCTTTACCTTCCTGCTCCCCCGCAGCCAAGAAGCCAAGAATATCAGAGCTGGTGCACATCTTTGAGGTTCTGGACCAACAACTGTACAGTGGTATCTCGGGTTAAGTACTTAATTCGTTCCGGAGGTCCGTACTTAACCTGAAACTGTTCTTAACCTGAAGCACCACTTTAGCTAATGGGGCCTTGAGCTGCCGCAGCGCCGCTGGAGCACAATTTCTGTTCTCATCGTGAAGCAAAGTTCTTAACCTGAGGTACTATTTCTGGGTTAGTGGAGTCTGTAACCTGAAGCGTATGTAACCCGAGGTACCACTGCAATTCTGTTGTCACTTTTTTGTCCTACAGAACAGAAACTGGGAAGAGGACAGGGAGTTTTTGTGCTGTTCCTCTACAGCAGGGGTCAGCAAACTTTTTCAGCAGGGGGCCAGTCCACTGTCCCTCAGACCTTGTGGGGGGCCGTACTATATTTTTTTGGGGGGAAATGAACGAATTCCTATGCCCCACAAATAACCCAGAGATGCCTTTTAAATAAAAGCACACATTCTACTCACGTAAAAACATGCTGATTCCCAGACCGTCCGAGGGCCGGATTTAGAAGGCGATTGGGCCGGATCCGGCCCCCGGGCCTTAGTTTGCCTACCCATGCTCTACAGTTTCAGGTCCATTTCCCTGATATCCTTTGCAACCTGGGCAGCGGCGTAGCGTGGGTTGTCAGCACCCGGGGCAAAGCAAGTAATTTGCGCCCCCTAACCCGTGGATTTGCGCCCCCTAACCCTACAAATCTATGCCTATGAATGATAGTCCCTCTCTCTCTATCTTTCTCATATTCCAATTGATTCCCATTTCCGCCGATCGATCCCCGAAGCTCTCACCCAGCGAAATTCGCGCGTAATTACGCTTCGCCATCCCTAATCCTGCCGCTTCCACCGGGAAATCATGACGGTGCGTTTCTTCACTCCAAACTTTCCCCAGCCCTTTGCCGGCCGGTGCAGCCCTTTTGGCTACGAGCTCCCCTCCTTCTCTGCCCGCTTCCAACCCCACCTCCCCGTCCAGCCTCCCTACTCCTGAAAAAAGGCGCCGGCGCCGAGCAGGACACCCCCGTGGCCATCAGAGCGAGGCGGGGCCAAGGGAGGCAAGCCAATGGGCGAGGCGGGGGTAGGTGGCCACGGGGGTGGGCGCTGCCGCAGTCCTCGGGTGGGCAAGGTAGGAGCAGGCAGAGGCTGGCCGGCCGCTCTGACAATAGGGGCGGGCCGAGGGCACGACGGGGCTGGGCCCTCTGGACTCGCGCCCCCCCCAGATGTTGCGCCCGGTGCGGCCGGCACCCCTGGCACCCCCCACGCTACGCCACTGAACCTGGGCTGACATTGCCTTTAATGAACATTTGTTTGGGAGAGGATGGTTCTATCCATACAGTATGCTACGGATGTGACCATTCTCTCCCCAAGAAATGGGAAGCACTCTTATTTCCCTTCAAGAGTCACGGCTTCTCCACTGTAGTTAATTAAGGTTGGTGAGAGTTGTCAGGAGAGCCTTAACAAGCTATAGTTCCTAGGATTCTTTTGGGAGAAGTCATGACTCGTAAAGCAGAACGAGAGTGCTTTAAATGCACAGTGAGAATGTGGTCAACTTTCCTCAACAGGATTATATTTTATAGAGTTATACTTTGTTCGTTAGCCCTTGAATAGATGCAGCACTGCAAGACAGCAACCAATCCCTTCCAAAAGTCTGCATGCATACATACAGAGGGCCTTCTTGGTAGTGGCGCCCAGATGGGTGGGGTATAAATAAATTATTATTATTATTATTATTATTATTATTATTATTATTATTATTATTAAGTGGTGCATGCTCTAGTTATCTCCCGCTTGGACTACTGCAATGCGCTCTACGCACGGCTACCTTTGAAGGTGACTCAGAAACTACAACTAATCCAGAATGTGGCAGCTAGACTGGTGACTGGGAGTGGCCATCGAGACCATATAACACCAGTCCCGAAAGACCTTCATTGGCTCCCAGGACATTTCTGAGCAAAATTCAAAGTGTTAGTGCTGACCTTTAAAGCCCTAAAGGGTCTTGGTCCAGTATACCTGAAGGAGTGTCTTCACCCCAGTTGTTCAACCTGGACACTGAGGTCCTCCTCCGAGGGCCTTCTGACAGTTCTCTTCCTGCGAGAAGTGAGGTTACAGGGAACCAGGCAGAAGGCCTTCTCAGTAGTGGCACCCCTCAGATGTCAAGGAAATAAACAACTATCTGACTTTTAGAAGACATCTGAAGGCAGCCCTGTTTAGTGAAGTTTTTAATGT
This sequence comes from Podarcis bocagei, assembly GCF_964188305.1. NCBI lineage: Eukaryota > Metazoa > Chordata > Lepidosauria > Squamata > Lacertidae > Podarcis > Podarcis bocagei. The sequence goes on along the minus strand of NC_138137.1, from coordinate 17,285,643 downwards.
TTGCTATTTTATTGTGTTTTTAATATTCTGTTCGGAGCTGCCCAGAGTTGCTGGGGAAACCTAGCTAGTTGGGTGGGGTATAAATAATAAATCATTGTCATCATCATCATCATCAGCTAAATGTGTCAGCTAGATCTATTTGTTGGAAGGCACCTATAGGAAGGGGTCGAAAAATGCACGAGTATGCAATTGCTCCATTAATGTTAACAATTAATAAGCTAACAATTAATTATTCAATTAATATGTTAATTAACAAAAATTATCTAATCAATTGACAAACATGTAGATGCTCAAGACTGAGTGTTTAGTTACAGTTTTGTAGCTCCTCACCCCCATGAAGATTATTTTAAAGATTATTGCCGTATTTTATCTGAATGTTCTTTAGTGTGAGGTCACAAATGACCAAATCTTGGGAAAGAAGGAAGCAGAGCACATTGTCCAGGATCCAAAGAACCATGGGATAAGTTTCATAAGCCAATGGAAGCTTTAAACTTTTTAATAAAATAACAGCAGCCCCTTCTGCTTGGCAAACCACTGTTGAAAATAAGGGGAGTTAAAAAAAAGTAGTTTGATCTGACATGGGGTGGAATTGTTCCAATGGGAAAAAGTTCCACTTGCCCTTTAATAGTCTGGTTGGTAAGGAAGCAAGTGCAAATTACTTATTTGGAGACACAACAGGTATCTCGCTCTGTAGATGGGCACTCTGAGGTCACATTGATGGTCTTTAATGCAGGGATGAATAACTTGTAGCTGTCAAGATGTTTTTGGACTCTAGCGCCAATCAGCCCCAGGTAACATGGCTGGGATTTTCAAAGCTGATGGGAGTTGTAGTCAGAAAATGTGGAGGGCCACATCCCATACCTCTGGTTTCATGATTGACTACATCTCACGGCACATGAGGAGCTCTATCATTACCCATTGGTGTATCCAACACAAGATTATTCGATTCACAGACCATTACGAAATCCCCACCCTGATTTTAGTCTAAATATCCCGTACAGTACCAGGTAGATGTCCCAGAAGCACCCCATGTACATGCTGTTGTTGATAAGTTAGTGGTACTTGACTGTTCTTTGCAAAAGAATGCTGCTTCTGATTTCTATCCTCTCCTTCTCAAGAGGATGAGGGTAAATTCAGATTCAGGGCGGGGAGGGGGCTGTTTACAATTTCATGCTATACACCAGGCACGTCCAACTGGTAGATCACTTGATGTCTATGGCAGATCTTTGGCTCCCCTAAAAACTTTGGCTCCCCTAAAAAAGTTCAATAGTGTTGGTGTACCCCCCAAAACAGGGCTTTCCTTCCTAAAAAAAAAGCTCAGCTCAACAACTTTGACCTGAACCCCCCAAAAGGGGGTAGATCACTGCCAGTTTTTAACTCTATGAGGTAGATCACAGTGTCTTGGGAGTAGGCCACCCCAGTATGCACAGTCTTGCGAAATGACTCGTGGCTGGAGTTCCACCTAAGAGAAAACCCCACTCAATGCGATGGGACTGATTTCTGAATAAACGTGCATAGGGTGCTGGGCTACACACACACAGGACCCCACCCCTGTGACTAGGAACAGGCCTTACACACAGTTCTCACACAAGGGAAACAACATGCAGATAAGCCGCTAAAAGGACCTTTTCATTTTGAAGTATGTTTTCAGCAGTGCGTGCTAGTTATCAGCAATGAAATCTCTATCTTGCTGCTTCAGAAAAGGATCTTTGTAGATTGCACATCTTCAACAACACGAGGCTTGTATTCGTTCTCTTTTGTTAAAGGGACAAAGAAAAGTGTTGGGATTGTAAGTTGCGGAAGCAAAACGTGAGAAACTAAACCAATGCATAGAGATATAAATATGTAGAAAGGACAGTTAATTCTTCAAACATTTGGTTACGGTTGATACACACATACAATACTAGGACACCATGTAAGAAAATATGTCTGTAACACCTATAGAGCACCAACAAATAGACAGACAGACAGACAGACAGATATGTTACATGAGTAGTTCCCTGTTCAAGTCAGAGACTACTTAGTTTTATCAGGACTATAGCATCAGGGGTTCCATGACCATTCTTTGGGTCCCAGTTGCCACAAATTAAAATTCAGTTCCAAACCTGTGGACCAAATATAGAATAAAAGTTACAGAAACTTGTAAAGGAGGTCACAGGTGGAGCAGGACGCACAAGCACCCCTGTTTTTCAAGTCCAGTATGGTTTCCCTCATGGGACGCGGGTGGCGCTGCGGGTTAAACCACAGAGCCTAGGACTTGCCCCAGAGTCGGTCACGACTGGACCTAATGGTCAGGGGTCCCTTTACCTTTACTATGATTTCCCTCAGGCACTCATATCTAACTGCTCAGTTCACTGGTTTAACATTCCAGTTATTGTTATAAACAGTGGTGTAATGAAATGCCAAAGTTGCACACCCCTTTAGCTGGGATAGGGTGGGCGATGCAATATGTCTGTTGAAAAAAAAAAGTGCAATAGTTTTATAAGGTATTAAAAGATGGCCTTGGCACAGAGTTTAAAGTAATTTAACCTTGAATGTTTCCAAAAGCAAACCTTTGGATTTTGTTGAATTGCTTTCCTCCACTACTACGATCTCTCCCGCACGCCATCTTAACTAGCACCCCTGGATCCATGCTTCGACAAACAACCATTGTATTAAAAGTGTATCTTTGTATCCCAAGCCATGAAATGAGATCATTAATCCCAGCTACATGAGTCAGGATAGCATCACCACTCCTCTCTGCTTCATTCACCAGCGTGCAAGGGGCAAGATGAGACAACAGCCCTGAGATGTTGGGAGACGTGTAATTAAAGTACAAAGACAGCTTTACGCCAGCATTAAGGAGATATCCTTTCAAATCCATCACTGTAACAGCTCCCATTAATTGAAAAGGGACTAAAGAGAAACTCTCCCATACATCATGTTAGAACAACATTTTAATGATTACCCATGCCTGGTTTGCTAAAGATACTATTTGCAGCGAGAGCGGCAAGCTACAGAACAGGAATCAATTGTGCTAGGCAGCACACAATGTGCAGTCTTATAGTGCAAGGCTCTACAAGTTGGAGGTGACTTGGTCTTTCACCATGGGGCAGTCACTTAGAGCAAAAGTCGCTATCACCACTGCCAGAGAGCGGACCTCAGTTTTGATCTGGACTGCAGTAGAAGGATAAAGAAAGAAGAAATTTTTGAAAAACCGTTTGCACATGTTTCATCTGTTGTGTAGTGATGCTTATGGACGTAACATGGAGTTAAAGTTGTAGCGATTGTTTAGTTTGCTTAAAGAAGGTAGGTTTCCAGGGGGCACTGAGTACTGTGGTACCTCAGGTTACATAAGCTTCAGGTTACATACGCTTCAGGTTACAGACTCCACTAACCCAGAAATAGTACCTCGGGTTAAGAACTTTGCTTCAGGATAAGAACAGAAATCGTGCTCCGGCGGCGCGACAGCAGCGGAAGGCCCCAGCTAAAGTGGTGCTTCAGGTTAAGAACAGTTTCAGTTTAAGAACAGGCCTCCGGAACGAATTAAATACTTAACCCGAGGTACCACTGCATTTTTCCCTCCTGAAAAGGGGATAATAGGGCAAATAGGTTTGGGAACCTCTGGTCTAGAAAAAGAGCTGAGTGGGGAACTTGGGGGAAATGAACAAATATTGCTGTGGATCAGATGTAGAACTGTGTATTAATGTTTCTGAGACACACTTCTTTGGAAAAAACAAACACACCCAGAGCCTGAATACTGTACTTGACAATCTCTCTGTCCACTTTTGGTTCTGGCCCAGCCCATGATTGGCACTGTCCCCTGACTGACTTTTCCAATGGGTCAACGGTCCTTCATTGGGTAACGGTTCACCACCCCTGCTGTAAAGGCAACCCAAAACTTTTCACACAACCTATGCTGGCTGGAAACTTACAATGCCTTTATTTACTTATCTATCACAAAGAGACAGGTAGAACAAGTAATAGAGGAGAGGGACACATTCTGAGGTTCCTAGCCTCCTGCCTGAACGAGTATTGGGGGTGGGGGGAATAGTTCACACAGCATGTAATTAATGTATGGAATTTCCATGAGGTGTGATGATGACAATCACACTGCTTGGGTGGTCTTGAAAGAGGATTAGACATACATTCATGAAGGAAAAAGTTTATCTATGGCTATTTGTCAAGATGGCTATGGGTAACCTTTGGATAACAGGAGTGATACGCCTGCTCCGACTACCAGCTGACAGGGAGCAACAGTTGTGCCTACAGTCATACCTCAAGTTACGTTTGCTTCATGTTACATTCTTTCAGGTTACGCCCTGCAGTGGCCTGGAAGTACCGGAAAGGGTTACTTCTGGGTTTCGCTGCTCACGCATGCGCAGAAGCGCAAAACGACGTCACGTGCATGCACAAAAGCGGCAAATCGCAACCCGTGCGTGCGCAGATGCGCTGCCGGTTGCGCTCTTTTCATGTTGCGAACAGGCCTCCGGAACGGATCCCGTTCGCAACCAGAGGTACCACTGTACATCCTGTTTGTGGGGCTTTCCAGACACTGGCAGAACTTCATGCTCCAGCACCAGGGAGCGGAGACCAGGCGGGGGCGGGGCTGTTGCGCATCCTGGGGGTGTGGCGTGCTGCCCACAGGGGTATGGTGCACGTCCTGGGGGCGTAATGGCACCCCACCGGGATCGCGCTGCTGGGGGCGGTGCGCTCCGCCCGCACTCCTCTTCCTTCGCCGCTGTTTCCAGAGGCTACAGCAAGAAACAGGTTACTGGACTGGATGTGCTGAAGAACAAACTTTCTTACGTTCTAATCAGCGCATAAGCTGGGAGGCCGGGGAGGGAGGGGAGAGGGCAAGTTAATTCATTTTCAAAAGCCTGGAAAACCTATTTGAAGATTATCTTCAATGTTTTCCATATGTGGAATGATGATTTCAAAAATAAGTATACCACTGTGGTTGCTACATTTGATATGGGACTAGGCTCTGACACATGGCAAATTTTGCTATCTATCTACGGAGCCGTGTTTTTCTTGAACAGCTCTCGAAGGACAGAATATACGCAGCAGAGAAGAATGCCTGTGCCTGCAACCCATTTATTTAGATTATTTCACACCTATTCCTGGAATATAGATGTGCACAAAAGGAAAACCGCATTTCCGCTGCCAGTTTTGCAAAACTCAACACACTTTTTGCTCAAGATCTACAATAACGTGATAATAGCAGAAAATAATACTGGGAGGTTTCTTTTATTTCTTTATTACATTTATATTACCACCTTTATGGGACGCGGGTGGCGCTGTGGGTTAAACCACAGAGCCTAGGACTTGCCGATCAGAAGGTCGGCCGTTCGAATCCCCGCGATGGGGTGAGCTCCCGTTGCTCGGTCCCTGCTCCTGCCAACCTAGCAGTTCGAAAGCACGTCAAAGTGCAAGTAGATAAATAGGTACCACTCTGGCGGGAAGGTAAACGGCGTTTCTGTGCGCTACTCTGGTTCGCCAGAAGCGACTTAGTCATGCTGGCCACATGACCCGGAAGCTGTACGCTTGGCCAATAAAGCGAGATGAGTGCTGCAACCCCAGAGTCGGCCACGACTGGACCTAATGGTCAAGGGTACCTTTACCTTTACCTTTATACCACCTTTATCTTCCAAGCATCTGAAGGTGGTGTCCATGGTTCCCTCCCCCCCCCATTTCATCCTCACAACAACCCTGTGAGGTAGGTTAGGCTAAGAGATAGTGAGTGGCCCAAGGTCACCCAGTGAATTTCAGGGCTGAGTTGTAATTCAAACCCTGGTCTCCCAAGTCGTAGCCCAGCCCTCTAACCATTTTTTATCATTATTAATTAAATTTGTATACTGCCCATCGTCTGAAGATCCCAGGGCAGTTCACAATGGAAAAATACAAAACGAGAATACAAAATACATAATAAAAACAAACGAATGCAAACCAGTAACCAATATTGTATTTCTCTACAGTAACCTTCAAATACAATAGTGGTACCTACAGCGAACAGTACTTCAGGGACCTGGGTGTCTTCTGAATGTCTGGCTTCTGCCAAGTTGTGTAAGAACTTTCTGATAACATTCTGTTGTACAATTATGGGTTGACTGGCCCAGAGATATTTTTAAAGCCAAGCATGTATGTACTATTTTCAGTTGTTGGGTACAAATGACATAAACAAATGAGAAGAAATGCTGGAAATCTTGAAAAATCCCAGTGTACGTTCAGACTGAATTGTAGAACAAAGCGTTGCTTGCATGTTTATTTACATTTTTAACATCTCTTATCGAGGAAGACCCTGGAGCATATCTGTAAGGTCAACAACTATACAACAACAACTAAATGTGGGCCAGATCACATTTTGAACTGGCTTCTAACCCTGGGCAGCGATCAAAAGAAGATTCATTCAAAGAGCATTGTAGTAAAGTGGTTTGAAATGATTTCCGCCAAGTTGAAATCTAACCAAAGAGTATTTTGGTTGCAATACTTGCTCCTGGTCGCCATCAACTCGATCTGGAGTTCCAAATGTACCCTAATGCTGCAAACCAGGAGATTAACTAGAGAGGGCATAGGAATTTTATATATACGTGCCAAGGAGGAATTGCAAGGTTAGTTTTAATGATAACACTGGTCAACAACAAATTTGTTGTCTGCATTTTTTCAGTTGATTTAGGACGAATCTGATGCACTGAATCCAAAAATCACATTGGTTTTGCTCAATCAGGTCAAGTTTTTGAGCTATGGCCACATGTCATTTTTTTACGTTTTTGTTCACATGTACGCTTGTGTGGAGTATTTTAGAAGAAGTTGGCGGGGGTACAATGCCATGTCAAATAATTGTTTTGATTGGAAATGATTATTTTAATGACAAGAAGTATTCAGGCCTGATAGTTCTGGGTGATTATGTCGAAAAGGGATCAGTTTGAAGTCATAAAACCTCGAAAGCTTCTATAAATTGGTGCGGCAAAGCATAAAGTTGGGGGGGATCAAAACTAAGTTAATGGGGCAGCCGCCCCACGAAGTGTATAGGAAACTCCACCCGCGCATGCGCCAACTTATGACTTATGGGTGGACCAATGGCAAGAGGAGTCTGAACTTTGGAATTCCCATGGTTTGGAGGGAGCCGACAAACCATGTCACTGACTGCTACTTCTGCGCTGTTGATGTGACTGGGATCAACAGAAAGAACCGGAGCAGCCTCAAGTATCCTGATCTTCAATCAGCACGTCATCCTGTAGCTCATTGTGATGAAATTCCAGTGCCTATCTTCGGAGAACTTCCTTAGTGACGAAGATGCCTCCAGTGTTGAAGGACATGAAGAAGAAGTGGTTCTTGAAGATGATGCTCCACATCCATTTTCCTAAAAGGAGTTGAATGATCTAGTTTGTGACCTCAGCTTGTCAAAGGACTCTGCCGAACTGTTGGCATCCAGATTGAAGGAAAAAAACCTCCTCTCTGACAGTGCTCACATCAGCTTCTTCCGCAACAGGCATCAAGAGTACCTCTGTTTTTTCTCGGAAGAGAAGGACTTGGTGTACTGTGCAGATATTGCGCAGCTTCTGCTCAAGCTTGGAGTGCCACAGTACGAACCCAAAGATTGGAGACTGTTCATTGACAGCAGCAAGCGATCACTGAAATGTGTTCTGCTACACAACGGCAACCAGTTTGCCTCTATACCCCTGGCTCACTCGAGTACACTGAAGGAGAACTATGAAGCGGTGAAGTATGTGCTGGAGAAAATTGGTTATGATCAGCATAAGTGGTTTATTTGTGTTGACCTGAAGATGGTGAACTTTTTGTTGGGACAACAGTCTGGCTTCACCAAGTACCCATGTTTCCTGTGCATGTGGGATAGTAGGGACCGTGCTCAGCATTACACGAAGGAGGACTGGCCTGTGCGGGAGGAATTGGTGCCTTGCAGAAAAAGGAACGTCATCAATGACCCTCTGGTGGACAGAGACAGAATACTCTTCCCACCACTGCACATCAAGCTCGGCTTAATCAAGCAGTTCACCAAGGCTCTGGACAAGGATGGTGACTGCTTCACTTACTTGTGCCAGGCTTTTCCAGGATTGACCATGGAAAAGTTGAAAGCTGACATCTTTGACGGTCCTCAGATCCATCAGCTCATCAGAGATCCAGAGTTCGGAAACTCAATGAGCGAAGTGACACTGGAAGCATGGAAGGCATTTGTTCTGGTAGTGAAGAACTTTCTTGGCAACAATAAGGCCAGAAACTACGCAGAACTTGTCAACAACATGCTGACTGCTTTCAGAAACCTGGGCTGCAACATGAGCGTCAAGATGCACTACCTATTTTCACATATGGACCGGTTTCCTGAGAACCTGGGTTCAATGAGTGACGAGCAGGGGGAGAGATTCCATCAGGACATGAAAGAGATGGAGACCAGGTATCAGGGTCGCTGGGACGCAGTCATGATGGCTGACTACTGTTGGACTCTGAAGAGAGACCTCCCTGCCGCTGAGCATTCCAGGAGTTCCAAGAAACGGAAGTTCAAGCCTTGAAGTTTGAAAAATGGTGAAGGAACATGCAATTTACGTGTACTTACCTTTATCAATGCCCACCATTCAGTTTACAGTAATCTATGTTTCTATCAGGTAATCAATATATGTTGTTGGAAAAACATTTTTTTCTCTTAAAAACATATTTAGGATGATATGTGTTGACAAAAATCAGCTGATAATGCCACAAAAATGTAATCGATTTTGTCACAAGATCTGATTTTTTTTCAAATCAACATAGCACAAAAACCTGACCTGATGGAGAGAAACAGATGCCATTTCCTGATTCAGCAGTGCAAAAATACCCTAAATCAATTGTAGAAATCTAGACAACATTCAAAAAGTAAAAAATTGTTGCCCAGTGTAATCTCTGGCATTTGCAAACCTCACTTTTCACACATTAGGGCACATCTCCACACATATGACGACAGTGGGCAGTGTTATGTTCTGCAAACATACGTATAAGAACATAAGAGCCTGCTGGTGGTATAGCCAATGACCCATCTAGTTCTCCCATTCTCACAGAGACCAACCAGATGTCCATCAGAAGCCATAGGAAGATCATTCTCTCCTATTTGTGATTTCTGGAAACTGGTATTCAGAGGCTTATCGACTCAGACGGTGGAGACAGAAAATGGCTGTCATGGCTGGTGGCCATTTATAGCTTTATCCTCCATGCCTGTGTCTAGAATTACTGCCTATAAGTACAAGCCTACAAAGTAGGCGGAACCCCCAGTCAATCCTGAAAAAGCAGGATACTTGATCACACATGGCTCTGCAATCGCCTTCAAGCTTATATAGGCACCAGTGCATGGTGCAGACATGCATTTTAATGGATAAAATGTGGGGAAGGTGATTCTGTCACTGCCCACCTTTCTCATGCTCATTGTATACATGAACAGAAAATTTATATCTCAGGAATTCTGTTCAACATAAATGAATCATTAAACGAATATGGAATGTAACAATTTGGTTTCTATACAGGGGAACTGATAATACTCTTGTTAATTATGCGCAACAGATAATCCAAGTTAGTTATGTCAAGGAAATAAGCATAGTGCAGGGTACCCTCCTGACGATTTGAGTTCAGACTGTTATAAAATCTGTTGGCAGGTAACCTTTTGTAAATGCCCTTCCTTGAGGCTAAACATTTTTTGCAGCAATGAATGAATTCCTAAGAATGAGTCTGAACTAGTGGAAGTGATTACGCAAAGGGCAAAAAAGTGATGTGCCAAAATTCCTAATTGCTATGGTAGTATGATGTATTGATCATGAATACCATTTACAAGTGTTTAGCATTCTCCGGTTACACTTTAGGATGCGGGTGGCGCTGTGGTGTAAACCACTGAGCCTTGGGCTTGTTGATCGGAAGGTTGGCAGTTCGAATCCCCGCAACGGGGTGAGCTCTCGTTATTCGGTCCCAGCTGCTGCCAACCTAGCAGTTCAAAAGCACATCAAAGTGCAAGTAGATAAATAGGTACCGATCCAGTGGGAAGGAAACGGTGTTTCCATGCACTGCTCTGGTTTCACCAGAAGTGGCTTAGTCATGCTGGCCACATGACCCAGAAAAACTGTATGCAGACAAACGTCGGCTCCCTCGGCCAGTAAAGCAAGATGAGCGCCACAACCCCAGAGTCGTTTGGACTTAACTGGACTGGACTTAACTGTCAGAGAACCTTTACCTTTACCTTTAGCATGTGTATAGTATACTTGCTTTACTTCTATATTTGCATCAATATTCACATTGGCTTCATTGTTTGCTCTGCAACCAGGCATAGTGATTTTTTGGAACTGAGTAATTAAAGACAGGGACGCGGGTGGCGCTGTGGGTTAAACCACAGAGCCTAGGACTTGCTGATCAGAAGGTCGGCAGTTCGAATCCCTGTGACGGGGTGAGCTCCCGTTGCTCAGTCCCAGCTCCTGCCAACTTAGCAGTTCGAAAGCACATCAAAGTGCAAGTAGATAAAAGGTACGGCTCCGGCGGGAAGGTAAACAGCGTTTCCGTGCACTGCTCTGGTTCGCCAGAAGCGGCTTAGTCATGCTGGCCACATGACCCGGAAGCTGTACGCCGGCTCCCTCGCCGCAACCCCAGAGTCGGTCACGACTGGACCTAATGGTCAGGGGTCCCTTTACCTTTACCTTTAATTAAAGACAAATAGTGGATAAATAGTAGTTAGGAAAATGAATGAGAATCAAGATGAAATGAAGCTGTAAATCCTGAGATTATACCACTTTAAATGATCAGAAAACCACCCCTTTCAAGTGCATTCTCAGAAGGAGTTAATATTTTTTTCTTTGGTATTTCCCCCCTATTGGTGTAAACAGCTTTCAGATATGTTTTTTGGTTGAATTTTTTTGTTTGGGCCACCTGTCATATCATCATAATTGGGCCCATGCATCAACCAATTTGTGTGGACCAAAATAGGGTAGTCAGTTTTCTAGAAGCTTGGGAAATACACTATGCGATTTTGCCCCACGTAGGTAAGATTGCACACCAATGGATGTCATTCGGATTGGCTGAGTGGGACTGGTGAAGGCAGAATTGACCTGCTGGCTCCATGCATAAGGCCAGGACAAAACCTGAAAATATTTCCCAAACTAGCCCATTGTAGGCTTAGGGGGCTTCTAGAGGGTTACTACTTTTGGGTGGGATTCAGGCATCAGGAAATTCAAATCACGCAATTATAGTTGATTGGGTGGACTTATGCAACAAACCTGCTTCCCCCACAGATCAGACTTTCTGATACTTTTTGAAGTATCAGTCAAATGCAATGGGAAGTGTGGGATAACACTTGTTTTGACACAGCCTCTCCACAAACAAATCAGAATGAAAGCTCAATAATCAAATTGTGTCCTCGCTCAGGGCGCCATATTATCAAGCTCCACCTCTTGGGCTCAAATCTGGCTTGCGGGTTTCCTACAGGTATCTGGCTGGCCACTGTGAGAACAGGATACTGACCCAGCTGGGCCATGGGCCTGATCCAGCAGACTCTGTGTGTGCCCTGAAGTGCGTAGACCTGTCTATAGTGTTAGGATATTTCCGTTCCACCTTAAAAGGGAGCAGGATGTTTGTGTCACAGCCTGCGTATTTCCTGTTTTCACAGGATGTTTCTGTTGTGTCTTTGCTTTCGTCTTCTCTGTGCTGGAGACACTGACGCAGGCAGTCATGTCTTTCTTTGTTCTGATCAACGCTGAATAAAACTTGTAAATAATGCTCTCCTGAGTGCGACTTTTGCTGTGCATTATCTGCTGATAGAGTGTGCATGAGCTCTGGAATGTGGCAAGATATTTCAGGAAACTCATGTCACTAATTGCTGATACTGCGTGCCTATGGGAGATCGATGGATCGTCCGGCAGACGGCTTGGGGCCATGATAGACTTTGTCTCCCTGGCAGTATCCCAACATATAGCACCCTACAAAAAACAAACAACACCTTCTTAGCATTTGCATTGCTGATGTGAGAAGTACAAACAATAGAAACATGGGCACAGCCAGTGCTTTTCTTGTGGAAAAAAGGTGCTATTACTCACTGTGAAGTTGTGCCGCACTTTTAACCACAGCTTTTCTTCTAGAAAAAAAAAGGTGTCTCAGTCAGGTTGCCAGTTGCGTCACTGGAACGCGCCACAACATCATCCAAATGACCTTGGTGTGCATTTCAATTTCAAATATAATTTCTGCTTTTCAGTTAAGCAAGATAGCTCAGTTGGTTAGTGTGGTGCTGATAATGCCAGACCCTCCAAGTGTTCCTGTTTTCCAGGGACAGTCCTGGATTTGCAGAAGCTCTCCTGGTTTCTGATTTAATGCCAGAATGTCCTGCATTCCCTATTATCGGAGAAATGTTGGATGGTAAGGTAGGACGCCCCTATTTTCATTGGAGAAATGTTGGGTGGTATGGAGTTATCTGACCCCCAAGCTGTCTGAAGGCAGCCCTGTATAAGGAAGTTTTTAAAAAAATGTTAAATGTTTTGTTATGTTTAAATCTGCCCAGAGTAGCTGGGGCAACCCAGTCAGGTGGCTTGGTAATAACAACACCATAATGGAATAGGACATCCCTATTTTCATCGAAGAAATGTTGGAGGGTATTCATTGCCAAGGTTGCAGGCTTGATCACCACATGGGATGTCTGCAAATTCTTGCTTTGCAGGGGGTTGGACCAGAATTCCGTGGTTCCCAACTTGGGGCACATGGCCTACGGGGGGGGGGGAATTTGATTTTTAAGGGGGGCAATTCGAGAATGAGTTACAGGAGTTCACTTTTTGAATAATTAGAATTATATGTTGGGTGGGGGGAGGGGATCAGGATTTTAAAGATGCTTAGGTTAAGGTTACCAGATTTTTTTCAAAGAATCCGTGGACGCTTTTTAAAAAAAAAGAGAGAAAAAAGTTATTTTTTAAAAAAGTAACCATGTTTAGGTGGGGCATGGCAAAAAAGAAAAAAAAGGTTGGGAACTACTGGACTAGATGATCGTCACAATTCTATGATTCTAAGTATATTTATTTACTTGATTGGGGGGGGGGGTTCAGCCCACGCCCACAAATAAAAATTAAAAAGCCACGGCGCGTGCCACAGAGATGAGGAGGGAAGTCCCCTTCCAGGAAACAAGCGGGCGACGGGCGACGATGCCCAGCCGCCTCTCTCTGGGCATTATTATTTTTCTTTTTTTCCTCATCGTGTGTGAGAAAAAGAGCGCCCTGAGGGCGAGGGAGGTTTGGCCTCTGGCTCTTGATTGACAGGCAGCTCCGAAGCGAGCCCGGGAGGGAGGGTGGGCCGGAGAAGGAACTGACTGCGAGAGTTAAGAAAGTCCTGCCCAGCTGTTTGCGAACTTTTTAAGATTTCCTGTTTCCTCTGCAAGGCAGGGCTGGAGCGGGGAAGGCGGGCGGGGGTGAGTCACACACGCCCTCCGAGCAAGCAGCCGAGAGCCGCGGCTGCTGCGGCTGCTGCTGCCTCTGCCGGGGCCTCGCTCGCTCGCCCGCTTTCCGCCTCGAGGGACCCGCCTTCGCCTCCAGAGGAACCCCTCGTCTCGCCCCGCGCGCCCCTCGCCGCGCCCGCCGCGCCTCCGCCGCCTAGTAGCCGAGCGCCCCGAGGGAGCTTGACAATGAGCTGGGCGCCCAAACACGTTTTGCTGTGGACCCTCTTGCACTGCGCGGCTTGCCCGCTGGCTCGGGGTACAGGTAAGCCTCGCCTTTGCTTCGCTGCCTGGTCTCTGGTCTTCCGACGCTGCCCCGACAAGACCTAGCTTGTGAACAAGGCACCAGAAGCCTATTATTATTATTATTATTATTATTATTATTATTATTATTATTATTATTATTATTAAAAGGCCAGGTTCATAGCACCACAGAATTGCAAAGGGACACGGGTGGCACTGTGGGTTAAACCACTGAGTCTTGGGCTTGCCGATCAGAAGGTCGGCAGTTTGAATCCCCACGACCCGTTGCTCGGTCCCTGCTCCTGCCAACCTAGCAGTTCGAAAGCACACCAGTGCAAGTAGATAAATAGGTACCACTCCGGCGGGAAGGTAGACAGTGTTTCCGTGCGCTGCTCTGCTTCGCCAGAAGCGGCTTAGTCGTGCTGGCCACATGACCCGGAAGCTGTATGCCGGCTCTCTCGGCCAGTAAAGCAAGATGAGCACCGCAACCCCACAGTTGGCCACAAGACCTAATGATCAGGGGTCCCTTTACCACAGAATTGCAAAGGGTTCCCCCCAAGGTCATCTAGCCCAACCCCCAGCAATGCGGGAATCTTTCTCTCGAACCCACGACCCTGAGGTTTGGGAGTCTCGTGCTCTACCAACTGAGCTACGTCGTGTTTCCGGGGTGGGGGTGTTGATCTCCCTCCCCACCTCCCCCCAAAAAAGTTAAAACTTTTGGAATGGTTTCTCTTCTTTCCTGTTGAAAAGAGTGTAGTTTTGGAGGAAAGCATGCTTCTCTCTCCCCCCCCCCCAAACTTCTGTTCTTGCTTGAGGTGTGGTGCAGAAGTTTTCATCCTGATCTCTGGATATCTGGCAGGGAGCAGCTGCCTTGTGTCTTGCAGATGCAGCCGTAGCCGCCACACCTGGCCTAGGATGAGCTGCTTGCAGTTGTGAAATCGGTGGGTTGTTTGCGCCTGGCATGATGGCAGGGCTTTTGGCAATGCAGAGGAAGGTTTGGGGTTCAAATCCCTGGAAATAGGGGAAGTGAGTCATGCGCTGATGTTTTCTGAGTCACAATTCCCCAGAAAGTAAAGGATCCGAATTCCAGAACGCCAGTTCCCTTAATTTTGCAACTATAACCCAAGTGCGCCAAGAGACGAAGAACTCCCTCGTTACAAACTTAAGGGTAAAGCGGCCGTGTAGCCTGCCACTAGCATGCTTCTAAAAAATCCTGCACCTTCGTTTCTTCCTTCAGCTGGGTTAAAGCTGTTCGGAGTGTAAGCATGTGGTCGTACACAGTTTGCAGTAGTTTGGTGGCAACTTCATTTTTAAAACCGCTACGCTAAGCATCTGTAGAGGGAAGCAGTGTCTTTCCAAGTCACTTGATCAGTGTTTTGTGTCCAGGTTTTAAGTTGTCTCATGACTCCTTGTGTTCTTCATTTTGCTTTCCGCCTTGTTCAAGTGTGGAGCTCTTCAGTCATTTAACACGCTTCAGTGCAGACTGTTAAACAGCAACAACAACCACACTGAGGACTGATGTGCAAAGCCCTTTTACTGCAAAATCCTTTTCACTGGTTATTATGGGTACCAGTGCTGTCAGCTGATGATATAATCAGAGTAGCTAAGTTTCACGAAAGTTAACACACAGCTTAACTTCTCTCATCACATTGCTGATGGGGCACAGCACACCTTTTTTAAAAACACTTTTGGTCATCCTGGATGTTCTATTTTTACGTAGTCTGTTTAGTAGGTAGAAACAAGGTTGGACTCAAGGCTTTAGGCACATATTTTGGCCCTCAATTCCCATCAGCCAGAGCCAGCACAGCCAGTGGTTAGGAATGATGGGAGTTGTAGTGCAGCGACATCTGGAGGGCCAGATGTTCCCCAACTGTGATCTGTAATTTTTGCCAAGAGCAGCTGCCCAGAAATCTCATGCTCCTTTAAAATGTACTGCCACTTCTTTCTTGCTTATGGTCTCTTATTTCCGGAACTACCTCTACCCTTAACGGATCCTTCCTCAAAACCCACTTGAAGCCTAAGGATACATAATTATATTTGAGCATATTCATTCCTAATTCCCTTGCACTTGCCTTGCACTTGTTCTCCTCTAGAATGTAAAGCTCTGTGGGATGGGGACTTGCCATTTTCACTTATTGTTAATGATGGAAAGTGACATGAACATTGTTGGTACCATACGAAGTACAGTGGTACCTCGGGTTAAGTAATTAATTCGTTCCGGAGGTCTGTTCTTAACCTGAAACTGTTCTTAACCTGAAGCACCACTTTAGCTAATGGGGCCTCCTGCTGCCGCCGCACCGCCGGAGCACGATTTCTATTCTTATCCTGAAGCAAAGTTCTTAACCTGAAGCACTACTGTGGTGCCTCGCAAGACGAAAAGAATCCGTTCTGTGATTCTCTTCGTCTAGCGGTTTTTTCGTCTTGCGAAGCAAGCCCATTGACGGATTAGCGCTATTAGCGGCTTTTAGCGGCTTATCGGCTTATCGGATCAGCTGATAAGCGGCTTAGCGGCTTAGAAAAAGGGGGGGAAAGGAAAAAAAAAACGCAGGAACTCGCAAGACATTTTCGTCTTGCGAAGCAAGCCCATAGGAGATTCGTTTTGCGAAGCACCTCCAAAACGGAAAACTCTTTCGTCTAGCGAGTTTTCCGTCTTGCGAGGCATTCGTCTTGCGGGGCACCACTGTATTTCTGGGTTAGCGGAGTGTGTAACCTGAAGCGTATTTAACCCGAGGTACCACTGTATAATGTCCACTGGCAAATTTACTAGGGCCTATTTCCCTGTATACTTACTTCCATTTTTTTTTAAAAAAAGCCATCCCATAGTAACATAACAAACAGGGTGATGCTTTTGTATTGCTTGCAAAATGATGGTTAGTGGGGCAAAAGGAGAGGTAAAAATAGAGTGCTGGAAAGGAAACCTGTATATTAAGGTTATGCATCTTACCATTCAAATAGCTACTTATGATATTAAGCATAAATATGCAGCATGCTTTTTTTTTAAGCTGCTGATTTAAAGTGTTTTACTTACTCAGCATGCGTAAAATCAGTTTAGCTATGTCACAGTACAGCATTTGTAGCGTTTTATGTAAAGATCCTGCAAACACTTGCATAGCTGAGTACCGTGCAAAGTGTTAGCAAAATCTGTGCATTTGCTGAAAGCTTAGGTCCAGTTGTAGATTATGATAATAATGTAATGTTCCTGTACTGTAATATAAAACTTGTACGATAGAGAAGAACGTAGGCATCACCTATCTTGGAATAAGTACTCACGTTAGAAATTCTCCTTGCCTCCTTTCCAATGCAAGTCTTTGCATCTCTTGAAAGTACAGTGGTACCTCGGCATACGAACTTAATCCATTCTGGAAGTCTGTTCTTAAACCAAAACCGTTCTTAAACCGAGGTGCTCTTTCCCTAATGAGGCCTCCCGCCGCCGGTGCCCTTCCACCATTCAGCTTCCGTTCATAGACCGAGGTAAAGTTTGCTAACCGGAACACTACTTCCAGTTTTGCGGAGTTCATATACCAAATAGTTTATAAACAGGGCTGTTCTTAAACTGAGGCACCACTGTAAGGGGATCCTCTAGAGCAGGCACCCCCAAACTCGGCCCTCCAGCTGTTTTGGGACTACAACTCCCATCATCCCTAGCTAACAGGACCAGTGGTCAGGCTTGATGGGAACTGTAGTCCCAAAACATCTGGAGGGCTGAGTTTGGGGATGCCTGCTCTAGAACAGCTTTCCTCCAACCTAATGCACTTGCTGGGTAGGGTTAATGGGAACAGTAATCCAAAACATCTGGAGAGTACCAGCCTGGGGAGGCTGCTCTAGAGCAGGAGCCGAGACAGCAGGAGCACTTTCTGCATTTATACACGGCTGTTTGGGTCGTGACCAGTGTTATCTGAGAGCTAGCACAATCATTAAGAGTGGTGACCTTGTATAACAACTTGGCTTTATCTCTGGGTTTTACTTCTGCTGTGTTATATCTTAGGCTGAAATAGGATAAAAGTTTTTGTCCAAGACATCCAAGCCCAGAAACCTCTGTTGGTGTGGCCCTGTAAGCAGGATCCGTTGCCATGTTCACAGTCCCAAAGGAGCTCTTGGCCAAATATGCATACTTTCCTTGTGATTTCTTCCTTTCACAATTAAATGGCATTGCCTTTATCACTATAGCTATGTTCACATGTCCCAGTAAACGACACTGTCATGTCGTCTGGACTGGCAAACTGTGGTTTGTGTTAATTTATGACAAGTTTCAAACAGGCCAGCGCCTAACCATGGTTTCTGAAGCTGTGTCCCTTAAACAAACCGTAGCTCCATGTCAGCCACAGTTCCTGGTTTTGGAGGGCATGGGAAGCTGTGATTGGCTAAAAGCAGATGGAAAAGCTCCAAAACTCCCCTTGAACACAGGGCAGGAGGGGAGATAGAGCGTGCAAGCCCAAGGCTTGTTCCTGCTCAAATCTGTGTGCTGCTAATGATCCCTCTTCATACTACTGTGAATAGTTCGATTATAATTACCTTGGTGTATTCGGAATGACAATGCTTTTATTTTTATTACTTAATCTCTAATGAGCATTCTTGGGTATAAGACCACTGACCTAATTACTCAAAGCCAATTATTTCTTTTTTGCAAAGCTCATTTTCAAGTACACACATAGTACATACGACACAAGGGTTATCTGCCAAGTTTATCTCTTTATCAGTCACTATGATGAAGGCATGCAGCTGTGGCAAACACAGCTTTTTGCAAGTGAAGAAAGTTCTCTGACAAGGATGCAGTTTGCCAAATATAACTTGCATGATATACTACTAACATCACAAAAGGGGGGGGGGGGAACCGGACATTGATATTGCTCCCTCCCATCCTTCTGAATATATATCCTGCTTTTTAAATTTTGTTTTGTACTGTTGAATTATGCCTGCTTTCAGGAACATACCCTCTGTCTCCAAGGTTGCACTGCAGAGTAGTATGCCCTCCCTGAACCTACTTACTTCTGAGTAGCATGTATAGGATTGCATTTTGCTTTGGCTGACTTGGAGTGAGTGAGTGAAAAGGGATTCATTCTTGGGCAGGAGACTTGGCAGTGCTAGCTTTTTCCTGGCTAGTATCCCTGGGTAACCTCCGTTGAAGTAGATAAAAACAAACCACTCCCCGTTAGCGGAAGACTACTGGCAAAAAACTTAGTAACATGAAATACCCAAAGTACATCACTTTCTGTACATGTACACCAAATGTATATTAGGTGGTGGTGGTGGAATGGATGCTTGTTGGTGGGCAGAACAGAAGGTTCAGTCCTTAAGGAAAAACACTCCATGTGTAGTTGGGAGGGGCAGAGAAAGACAGAGACTGCTGGCTTAGTTTCTCTAGTTAAGTTTGCTGAAACTTTGGGTGGGAGCACTTTTTGGGGGGAAGGAGGAGGTTAGTGCTATCTTTGGGGGTTAGAACATAGAAAGTTGCCTTATACGAAGTCAGAACAATGGTCTATCTAGCCTAATACTGTCTACACTGATTGGCAATGGCTCTCCAGAATTTCAGACAGGATATTTCTGGCTCTCCCTGGACATGTCAGGAATCGAACCTGATTCCTGTTCTGCCACTGAACTACGGCCCTTCTCCGGGGATCTACCTGTAGCAGCTCTTTGCCTATGCTTCGTTCTCTGCTTGTATGTCTGTAAATATACAGATCTTTCAGAGATGACATAACATGCTGCCACAGAAAGGAAACTCGGTTCCGTAGCTCTGTACCTACCAAGCCTGATGGGGTTGCCAGAATGTTGCCTTGGGCTATATCATCATCATCATCATCATCATCAAACCTTTTATTGGCATCACATACAAACATCCAAAACAAATCAATAAAGAATTACCACTTCCCCAATAGCACAAAACATTTGCTAAAAGAAAGACAGAGCAGTCTATCGTCACATCTCTAGGTCTCCTGGGAGATCAGATGCCTGTAGTGTATTTTGACGACAAAAAACCCAATAGAGATATTTAGCCACTAACTTGGTGAGCTCCTGATCATTCCCCAGTAATAGAAAATGTATGACCTCCAACTCTGGTTTCCATTTGGGGATACAGAGTTGATCTAGAAATTGCTGACTGAGATCAGCATATAGTTTACAATTAAGAACCATATGTATAAGGGTTTCCACCAGGTGGTCTTCACATGGGCAAGTTCTTTCTCTTTCCACCCTGCCTGAGAACCTTCCCCAAAGGAGGTTTGATGGATTTGAATTAAACCTGGCCAGCGAAAATGCCCTTCTTCCTTGAGGGTTAAGCAGAAATTCAAGGTAATTGTGGTTAGTTTCATGTGACCTGGGCTGTAGAGTTCCCTTCCCACCTTAATAAGGAAGATTCAGAACCAAACTACATATTACATTAATGTGCAGCTGCATGAATTTTTTAATTTTTCACTTAATGTGGTTGCTTCTGGCCTTCCAACAGGCGTGTCAACTCTAGGGGACAAATGACCTCTCAAGGACTGCCTCCTGACTATGCGCCTCCTCCTGATGATGCACGTGTGACATCACAGGTGTGCGACAAGTGTCACGTGGATGGCGGGTTGCTAGCCACACCATCTTTGGCCCAAGGTGGCCTCTGGCTCCCAGTGAATATCAGCACTGTAGTGGGAGGGGTAGTTCAGCCTTCCTACCCACCATGGTCTCAGAGAAAAACGCTGTCCACCCTGCTGTGTTTTGACTCAAGGAATAGCCAGTGGGGAACGGGTGGCGCTGTGGGTTAAACCACAGAGCCTAGGACTTGCTGATCAGAAGGTTGGCGGTTCGGATCCCCATGACGGGGTGAGCTCCCGTTGCTCGGTCCCAGCTCCTGCCAACCTAGCAGTTTGAAAGCACGTCAAAGTGCAAGTAGATAAATAGGTACCACTCCGGCGGGAAGGTAAACGGCGTTTCTGTGCGCTGCTCTGGTTTGCCAGAAGCGGCTTAGTCATGCTGGCCACATGACCCGGAAGCCGTACACCGGCTCCCTTGGCCAGTAAAGCAAGATGAGCACCGCAACTCCAGAGTCGGTCACGACTGGACCTAATGGTCAGGGGTCCCTTTACCTTTACCTTTCTCTTGCAGGGGCAGTTTTATTAGGACAGTGGCATGATAAGAAAAGTTTAACTCCCACTGCCCTATCCTTCAGTGCATGATCCTGATTCTTACTTGACTCCAAGCGGCTGTTATTTACAGTGTTTGTTAAAAAGTGACCGTGCATCTGTGAATTTAAGTATTTAATACCTGTTGTAGCTTGGCCTTCAGGAAGCGTGCTGAAGGCCTGCTCTGCTTAGTGACTTGATCACATCTTGAAACTGTGCAGCAATTGTTAAGAGTTCTGCTATGACTAGTTGGTAAAAGATGAAGGAACCTGATAGATTCTCCCTCCTCTGAAGGCTTACGGCAGACAGCATTTCACAAATAAATGAAACCTCTAAATTTGAAGAAAGAAAATAAAAAGGTGGGTAGGTGGGAAACAGGCATTACACATTTCTGTAGACTTTAGTATCTCTATTCCTGCTGCTTTTTCTATTCAGGGGAAAGCTCTGCCTCTCATTTAGAAAGGGGATGTCCAAAAAAAGACATGTTGTCACTTTCTGAAAATCAGATGTCTGTGCCTCAAATTGCTGTGATTGTAAACTGAAACAGCTGAACATTTGGGGAAATCTTAGAAGAACAAAAAAAATAATCTTCAGTTCCTCAAATTGTCTAGTCATGAAAATATGTGTTAGTTAGGTGGACAGAATAGCCAGAGCTTTCTGGTTTTTTTGAGTTGCACTTTTAGTTGCAACTCTAGCGATTTCTTACCTTCTAACATGATGCAGCTCCTAATTAGCGTGAGGTAGCTAATTAAACAGGGCTGGAGATGGAATCTTCTTGTTATAGTATTGCACAAGCCAGTGAAATAGTTCAGCTCTGATTACAGCCTCGGAGCTACTTGTGAACAGAATTGCTACCAGAAGAAGCACATGTCTGTACAGTACTTTTAAATTATCAACAAATTGTAATTGGCAGGCAGAATGGTCTGAAGGCATGTATTTACAACTAGGACCCCAAATATAGCACCTGTGTGCACCAAGATACCCTAAGAACCCGTCCCCTTTGGCTAAGACCCTCTACCAGCTTTTGAATTTTAATTTTAAAAATGGATATTTTATTTGTGTCATCCCTCACCACTTTGGTTGGCAAGTTTGCATTTTTTATAGGGGGAGAATAGTTGGCATTTTTGTCTGTGTTTTATTTTGTGTGTAGGTATTTCACCTGTTTTGTTGAATTCTGAGCACCGTCAATATTCCACCCCCCCCCCGTGAAATGGGTACTTTGTGTTGCCCACAACAGTTTCTTGTGACCCTTTCTTTTTTGCAGCATATGGTTTAGACAGACACTCGCCATTCTGTTTGTTGTGGTTCAGCAGGTATTCCATAAGCCAACCACCCTGTTAGTGTAAAGGGTTACATGAGGAAGAGGTTTTTTTTTCCAAAGAGGAAGAGTGTGCACACAAAGTCTTCAAAAGGCAAGATTGCATATGTGAACTAATTAAGGCAATATGTGACACACACAAAAAATGCCAGCTGTTAACTCCCCAACTATTACATTTTATTCTCAAGATTACATTAGTTTCTTGAACATGTATTAAATATGCATTAAAGCGCATATCAAGATGAAGTTCTGTGCATTTTATTATTGCTGCACTTATAATAGTTTTAATATTTTGCTATTTTTTAAATTAAAAAAACCCCTTCGTGTGAATTTGTAAGGCTGTTTTATCTATTCCAAGGTTCCAAGTTGTAGCCAGTGGGTGGGAAAGGAATGTTTTGTATAGATAAATAAAATAAACATGCTACATATATGAATTGCTAATATTTACCTGGCCACATTTAATGAGCTATCTAGTGAGCTATGTATCAAGTCTATACCGTTAATCCGTTTTGCATTACTTTCTATGGGAAAGTGTGCTTTGGTTTTGGAACGGAGTTCCGGAACGGATTAAGTTTGAGAACCAAGGTACCACTGTATATCTGAGTTTCTGACACTGGTTTGAGTATACGCAGCTTGTGTATCCATCCTATCCCCAGATCGTAACCCCCACATAAGATGTGAATGTACTGTACTTGAAGCATAGCATGACTGTAGAGATGAGATCCTGTTCCCTCCAACTGCTCCAGTGTTGAAGGAAAGGATGGGTCTCATCCTGTTCGTCCCAGAAAGTGATGCAACACTTCCTTTAGGACATGTGGAGAGTGGAATTACTGGTCCCGTTAGGCAAACATTGGGAATTAATCCAATCTTTCTCAGTGTCCCTTGCAAACTCTCTTGGATTTCTTTGGTCACCCTTGGAGAAAAATCAGCAGTTCTCTTTCCTAGAGAGAATCTGGAGCTTTCCACCTTGAAACTTCCCCCCAACACTTCATTTAATTAAATTTAAAATAGAAACAGAAAGGACTTGCAAAATTTAAGGAGAAAAACTGAGCTTCCTGCATTCAGTAATGCCTTGGTTTATGCCAAAAGCAGGCATTCCACAGGAAGGCGGACATTTTTGAAATTTCTCAGATGCAAAACTTTATAGCCCGCAAACATCTGAAATATCCGTTCGGAGGGCTTGTTAGCAGCCGAGCTTAACTGTTTGTTATTCTACTGAGCAGAGTTTAAAATCCGAGCTGCAGTTTCAACTGAGGCTCGTTTGTAAAAGTTGGCACTGTGTGCTTAGCCATTTTAGAGTTGTATTAGGACTTTTCTATTTAACGCCAGACTCCAGTGTAGGAACATAAGAAGAGTGTGCTGGATCAGGCCAGTGGCTCACCAGCACAAGGGCACGCTCCCCTCCTGTGGTTTGTGATATGCAGAAACAGAATGTCTCTGATGGGGAAGGAGTTTGGTATAGAATAGGCATATGAGGCCTCAGGTTCTTGGGCACAGAAGCAGTGTTTGAAATTAGCCAGGCGCCAGGAGCATTTTGCACCTGGCTTTTGGCCACTTGCGACCAAGTGAAGATGTTGGATGCCAGGATATTGTTTGTCATAACCATCTAGGGTCATTGGATCTGGGCTGTTTCCACACACCAGTACCCCATCCTGTAGAATTCTATCAGTTATATTTTATCTGCACAATCAGAATGAATTTCGGGAACCAAATTGCATTTTTTTCTGTGCAGCCTGAGCAGGAGCAGTCCCCATTAAGAAAAAGAGATCAGAATAGGCCAATATGTATGTGGACTGTCCCTGACTGGATCAAGTGACTTTGCTTCTTTGAGTTCTCAAAGCTCTTAACCTAGCTCAAGGTTGTCATCTGAACTAGCCAGGTGTTTAACTGAGAATCAATCACAGTCAAGTCCTCCATTTGAAAAATAGGACTTTAGAGCCATCTTACCCCCAAATGTCAACTAGGCGTTCCATTTTGGCGACTGTAACCTTGGTTTAAGGAGCCATTTGCCAGCTAGGTTATATATCTGAGTTTCTAACACTGCACAGAAGTGCATGGGTTTAAGGTGTGTGTATGTGTGCGGGTGGCGCTGTGGGTTAAACCACAGAGCAAAAGACTTGCTGATCAGAAGGTCGGCAGTTCGAATTCCCCCGACAGGGTGAGCTCCCGTTGCTTGGTCCCAGCTCCTGCCAACCTAGCAGTTTGAAAGCGCGTCAAAGTGCAAGTAGATAAATAGGTACCACTCCAGCGGGAAGGTAAACAACGTTTCCATGTGCTGCTCTGGTTCGCCAGAAGCGGCTTAGTCATGCTGGTCACATGACCCGGAAGCTGTACGCCGGCTTCCTTGGCCAATAAAGCGAGATGAGCGCCGCAACCCCAGAGTCGGCCATGACTGGACCTAATGGTCAGGGGTCCCTTTACCTTTACCTTATGTGTGCACCCACAAACACATTCATATAGGGAAGGTGTGTGGTCTAGTTGCAAGGAACTTTACAGTGACTGTAAATTGATCAATACGATCCGTGCCAGGTTCCAGTCTAGACCAGCCTTTGCCAACACGGTGCACCCCACTTGTGCTGGCCTACAACTCCCAACAGCCCCAGTCAGCATGACTGCTGGCTGGCGCTGATGGGAGTTGTAGTCCAAAACATCTGGTGGGCAAAGGCTGGTCCACAGAATTCTGTTGTTCCAGTTCAACCCTCTCCTTCTCATACCTTTACTTGACAGCTGTAGTTATTGATATTGGCCTCCAGGAAGCGTTCCCCGTTCTCTCCCTGGAGCACTCGCCTGCTATGCTGACAGCAGCCAGGAGACAGACATCTGTGGTGTTCCAGTTTTATGCTACTGACAGATGCATGTCTGATAAAGCAAAACTGTTGCTCAACAAGCCACATTAAAAACGAAATAAAACTCACCCATGCAGCACTATAAAGCATGGGGATTATATTAGTGAGAGCTGCAGGAGACAACTGCATTTCTTCTTAACATGTGGAAGGATGGCATTAGCCCTATTGTGCTTTTAATTTAACTTGAAAGGCTTGGGGGAAGCTGACAGCGCTTTCTGAAAGTCCAGAATGTCTTCACTTAAAAAAAAATAACTCTACAGATGAGCAATAGCTTTCTTAGGCTCAACCAGAATGCCATGAACGGGTATCAGGCTTTCAGGTTCTCCAGAACGGCTCATTAGTCCAGATGCCGGAAAACTAGAGATGCTACTTTTATTTGTAAGGCAGTAAAATAACTACTGCTTTAGTTACTGAACCAAAATGTGGCTTTGTGTTTCAAATTGAATTGAAGAAATGCCCACACTATGTGGTGGTTATAAAATTATTCAGAGAATTCTTTTGAGGGGGGGGAGTCCACCCACAGCAGCCTACACCTCATAAGCAAACAGCAGAATTTTAAAAGAAAAACACGACAATTTAAATAGCACTGTTTTGTTTTATTATTGTTTAATAGATGTTCATCCTCTTTTAAGGATCTTAGTTCATAAGGAATCCCTTTATGGTGCCAGGGGTGGGGAAATGGAAGCAAAATACATTTAATAGCACAAATAACAGTGACTTGCTGGGTTTTCACAGGCAGTAGGTAGGAGAGAAGTCTAAAACCAGGGACAGAAATGTAACTGAGAACTTATAGAGCAAATGAAAATTCTGTATTCTATGCTGGAGGACTGCAGCTAATGTATGCCTCTTAATTGTATATCCGAATAATCCCCCCCCTCCCAAGGCCAGGCTAGATTTGGAAGAGCATGGGGGATGCAGTTCTTCTGCAATGGATGAATGTTGTTGTTTAGTCGTTTAGTCACGTCCAACTCTTTGTGACCCCATGGACCAGAGCACGCCAGGCACTCCTGTCTTCCACTGCCTCCCGCAGTTTGGTCAGACTCATGTTGGTAGCTTCTAGAACACTGTCCAACCACCTCGTCCTCTGTCGTCCCCTTCTCCTTGTGCCCTCCATCTTTCCCAACATCAGGGTCTTTTCCAGAGAGTCTTCTCTTCTCATGAGTTGGCCAAAGTATTGGAGCCTCAGCTTCAGTATCTGTCCTTCCAGTGAGCACTCAGGGCTGATTTCCTTCAGAATGGATCGGTTGGATCTTCTTGCAGTCCATGGGACTCTCAAGAGTCTCCTCCAGCACCATAATTCAAAAGCATCAATTCTTTGGCGATCAGCCTTCTTTATGGTCCAGCTCTCACTTCCATACATCACTTCTGGGAAGACCATAGCTTTAACTATATGGACCTTTGATGGCAAGGTGATGTCTCTGCTTTTTTCTTTTCTTTTTTAAGATGCTGTCTAGGTTTGTCAGTGGATGAATAGATGGCAGTAATATTTCAAAGTATATGTGCACAATGCTTTGTGTGGAAGTAGCCTAGATTTAATTACCAGCCCTGGAAACATCTGCAGGCATGTAGTTACAGAGTAAATAAAGTACCCCCTTCTTTGAGAAGAGCTGCAAAACGGAGTAAACTAATGGCCCCCTCCTTGGCATGATTCTAAACATCTGGCACCCAAGTTTTCTAAATACTGCTCAGGCTTTCAGTGGCAACTGTTGTGGTTTAGCTAATGCCATGTGGATATTGTTAGAGCCAGCGAGGCCCATGGCAAGGAATGATAGGAGTTGTAGTCTAGCATCATCTATAAAGCAGCTGGTGGGTAATGGCTGCCCTACAGGATAACGAGAATCAAGTGATGTGATGGCCCAGGATGCAGTGTTAGAAACTCAGATATATCAGCTGGGCGCCAAATGGCTCCTTAAAGCAAGGTTACCGTCACAAAAAATGGAATGTCTAGTTGCCATTTTGGGGTAAGTCTTACTTTTCAAGTGATGGACTGACTGATTGATTCTCAGTTAAGCATCTGGGTAGTTCAGATGACAACCTTGAGCTAGGTTAAGAGCCTTGAGAACTTAAAGAAGAAAAGTTGCTTGATCCAGGGACAGTCTTATTCCGACCTCTTTTTCGTAATGGTGACTGCTTCTCAGGCTGCACAGAAAAAGCATGTTGGTTCCAGAAATTCATTCTGAATGTGCAGATAAAATAAAACTGATAGAATTCTACAGGATGGAATATTAGTGTGTGAAAGCAGACCAGATCCAGTGATCCCCAGGCATGCACATAGCTGTCAACTTTTCCCTTTTCTTGCGAGGAATCCTATTTGGAATAAGGGAAATTCCGACGAAAGAAGAATGGCAGACGAAATTAATGGGCTATGCAGAATTGGACAAAATGACAGGAAGGATTTGTAACCTGCGGGACCAGAGATTTACAGAAGATTGGAAGAAGTATATGAATTATTTGAAGAGCAACTGTAATCAACAAATTACACTAGTAGGACTACAAGAAGTTTTGTAAGGAGAAATATATGAAGTGTTACGAAGTAGAAAAAGATAGAGATATTGGTTATGAGTTTGAAATGTAATAGGGAAGATAAGAAATGCATACTGAGAGATTAGATTGGAAAATTGATGGAAGTCAAAAATTTGAATAAGATGTAAAAGTATGTTTAATTACTGTTGAAAATGATATGTTAAAAAAACTAATAAAAATTATATATATATATAAAAAGGGAATTTCCCTTAAAAAAAGGGAAACGTTGACAGCTATGGGCATGCACCTCCAGATGGCAGAGATGGCAGGCATGCTCACTTGGTCGCAAGTGGCCAGCAGTCAGGTGCAAAATGCACCTGGCTCCTGGCTAATTTCAAACACTGTCCAGATGTCAAAGCATTTGCAGTC
The DNA here is from genome assembly GCF_964188305.1 of Podarcis bocagei. Lineage (NCBI taxonomy): Eukaryota > Metazoa > Chordata > Lepidosauria > Squamata > Lacertidae > Podarcis > Podarcis bocagei. The sequence goes on along the minus strand of NC_138137.1, from coordinate 17,257,836 downwards.
TCCTCCTTGTAGAAACAAGCCATTAATACGAAACACTGGATTTATCTTCTGTGAAGTAAGCCTGGGCTGCTGTCGATCTTCTGTCTCCAGATTGCTTTAAATACTAAATCTGGTTTTTTGCCTTAGAAAAAGAAGCTGCAGTGCTAATAATCTACATAGCTACTGTACACAGTGAGCCGCTTCAAATGTATACAGTGGTGCCTCGCAAGACGAAAAGAATCCGTTCTGTGAGTCTCTTGGTCTAGCGGTTTTTTCGTCTTGCGAAGCAAGCCCATTGATGGATTAGCGCTATTAGCACTATTAGCGGCTTTTAGCGGCTTATTGGCTTAGCAGATAAGCGGCTTATCGGCTTAGAAAAGGGGGGGGGAGGAAAAACCCCCGCAGGAACTCGCAAGACATTTTCGTCTTGCGAAGCAAGCCCATAGGAGATTCGTTTTGCGAAGCACCTCCAAAATGGAAAACTCTTTCGTCTAGCGAGTTTTCCGTCTTGCGAGGCATTCGTCTTGCGGGGCACCACTGTACATATGCTGACATCCTGCTGTTTGTCAGCCAGCTATCATCACATGTAGAGTTAAGCTTTGTTCTTGTCTCCAGAGTAGGGGTTTTTGAACGTTTGTCAGAAGGTATCAAAAAGCTGATTCTGTGCACGGTGCTAGCTGCCTGGGATTGGATAGCTCTAGGCAAGGAGCTGACATGTAGAATGGGATTTGAGATGAGCATCCCCACACACCCATTGATTGTCTGAATTTTCTCTTTACTACAGCACAGCTGAATCACAGTGCAATGAATTGGTTTCCACCAGGGAATAATGGTTTCCACCAGGGAATAATGCTCATCTATATTTCCCTGTATATATGTAGTTGATTGACAGGTGCCCATTATTACGGATGAAGTTGAGGCTTGCTCTCTGTGCTTTCCATCTGTTTGACAATGATGATTCAAGTTCTGGCATATTGCTCAGAGGGCTGGCTTTTAAACAACAGGAAAAGGAAATTTCTGATGGGACCAATGAGGCATAAAATAGGTTTGCTGGTAACCAAACATATGGTAGATAAAATGCTGCTTTCGCTGCCCCCCCCCCATGATATTGGGCATACTGTAGCATCATATTTAGAAGTCTCTCAGGGACACTAAAAGCTTCAAAATAAGTATTTTTGTGCAACATTCTGCTAAGAGTAATTTAAGTCATTTAAAAAGTTAGTTTATATAAGTTCTGCTCTTCTGTTTTGCCTATAAAGACTTTCATTTATTTCAGATGGCAACATCTATTACCCAAGGGCTTTAAAAATCTGTTCATTTTTGCCTCACATCAGGAATTTATGACAAATATCGTATTCGTGGCTTTTGAAACCCCCAAAATATTCCAATCCATTCTTGTCCCAAACTATTGAGTTGTGATTTTTAATAATAAGATAACGGCACATATTTTTCCCTCCCTGTAAACCAACTTAAACTAATTAAAGTCTTAGCTCCAAATATTATTTTTTAACACTCGGAAACAATTCTCTTAAGTGGGCTGGGGAGGCATATTTAACTAGCAGACCTATACAGAAGAAGATTAAAATGTGCTGACTTCAGAGTGGCTTTATTTATGGTGTTTATGAATCACCCTTTGTTGAACAGAGCCCAGGGAGATGTATGTCAAAGGATAAACAATAAAATTACACCAATGAATAAAACTAAAATATTCATAAAGTCACACTAATGGGGAAAAAACTATCCACCCATTGTTTTTCGGGGGAAACATATCGGACTGAAAAGGTGTGGTTAAGCAAGTGTCTTTAGCTAAATCCCAACAATGAAGGGAGCAAGCACAAATGGGAAGGTTATTCCACCAAGCAGGATTGAGCCATTTGGTATTGGAGGAGGCAGATACTTGTGTCCTGTGCTACTTAGGTAAAGGTAAAGGGACCCCTGACCATTAGGTCCAGTCAGGGCCGACTTTATTGGCCGAGGGAGCTGGCGTACAGCATCCGGGTCATGTGGCCAGCATGACTAAGCCGCTAGCGGCAAACCAGAGCAGTGCACGGAAACGCCGTTTACCTTCCCGCCGGAGCGGTACCTATTTATCTACTTGCACTTTGTGCATCTACTTGCACTTTGACATGCTTTCGAACTGCTAGATTGGCAGGAGCAGGGAGCTCACCCCGTCACGGGGTTTCGAACCGCCGACCTTCTGATCGGCAATTTCTAGGCTCTGTGGTTTAACCCACAGCGCCACCCACATCCCCTGTGCCACTTAGGGCTTTATAAACTGTTACCAATACCTTGGGCCCAGTAGCTTACAGGTTGCCATTTCAGTGCAATACAACAACATTTATTTATTTTATTTATTTATTGAATTTGTATACTGCCCTATACCTGGAGGTCTCTGGGTGGTTCACAGAAAAGATCACAATATATAAAATCAAAATAAGAACAATAACCCAGTAACACCCCTCCCCCAAAAGAGCCGCATTTTAAAAGGGTATAGGATGTCCATCAGGTCAACCAAAGACCTGGTTTAAAAGGAACGTTTTTGCCTGGTGCCGAAAGGTATATAATGAAGGCGCCAGGTGAACTTCCCTGGGGAGAGCATTCCGCAGACGGGGAGCCACTGCAGAGAAGGCCCCGTTCTTGTGTTGCCACCCTCCGGACCTCTCAAGGAGGATACACACAAAGAAGGGCCTCAGAAGATGATCTCGGGGTCCAGGTAGATTCATATGTAAAGAGGCGGTCCTTGAGGTTTGCTGTCCTGAGCCGTTTATTTGCAAGGTCTCCCAGCTGTACAATGGGCCTTTCCCTCTCTCCTCCCTTCCCAGCTCCCATCATTCCACTAGCCAACATATGCAGTAGTCAGGAAGGATGGCAGCTGTAGTCCAGCAAGATCTGGAGTGACAAATATACCCCTTTCCTGATTTAACAGGGTTAAGTAATTTGCCTGATTTTTTTTTTTACACAAAAAGTCGCAGTAGGTGTTTTTATACATACAACACAAATTTCTCATGAGACTGCAGGGAGAAAAAAGTCCAACCACTTTCTTTCCTTTTTTGTTGCTCAGAACTGTAAATCACATGTGCTATGAACTTGCATGAATGTTTTTAGAAAGAAAAACACCCTAACAGGAAATGAGGCTTAAACCCATATAGCTGACATGATGTTTGCAACAAAAGGCAGGAAATTTAGCGTTAAGGCTGACATCCCACCTTCAGCAGGGCTGGGTTGGTGTGAGTGAAACATTTCTTTTCAGTTTTCTTTTCCATTTAGTTTTGTGTTAAGTGTTACTTAAGGCAAATCTCTGTGTGTATTTGAGCGAAATACACACATGAAGTGTTTCTACATATGTGGGTCTTGTTGTTTGTTGTGCGTTTTGCATAGGGGTCCTCATTGTATTTTGTATTGTAACTGGCAATGTGCCTGGCACTAGCCTGGCTCCTTTAAAAATGGTGTGGTGTTCATTATTTATACATTTTGGCCAGACCTCTGATTGCATCACCTTTGGCACACGCATTGTTGTAACATATTTGGCTCTTTGGGATGTTATAGTGAGAGCCAAATCTTTTATGTTACGGTATGTTACTGATTTTAAAATGAAAGCCTTACAGCTCTAGAGACTCTTAGTGTATGAAGTGCTTTTCTGGTTTTCTTTATTTTCAAGGTTACTCTCTCAAATATCAAATCAACATAAGCCTGATTTCAAAGTGTTTACAATTAAACCTTTTTTTATATAAAAAACAACAACAGTACAATAGTCATATTCAGTAAGCCTCATTGCTACAGCAGGGCTTTTTACCTTTGTCTTTCCTTAAATAAAAGATACCCAGTCATCAGTGGAAGATGCTTCTGGCTCTTAAATCTTACCACAACACAGCTTTGGAGCAAAGGCAGTTTTGCTTCCTTGTTTTACTTACATGTTTCCATTCCACCTTTTCTAAACTTGCAGGAACAAATCCGTCAAATCAATAAATGAACTCACCGCTATAGATATGATGAGCCTTCCTATGTGTGGTGATAAAAATATTTACCTCCTCCCACAATCAAAATCTGCTCCATTATATCTCTGCTCATGCCCACTATAAGATGCCAGTCCAAAAAGGAATCCATAATATTGTTTACCAAGGAGCTGAAGACTCTGAAGCAGTTAGGTTTGCCAGGCAATGCTTCAACAATAAAGGGATAATCACAGATAACCTCCCCCCCCCCCAACCACTGGGGAAAACTTACACTGCCTCTCATTTTCATTTACAACTCTTAGCAGGACTTCTCCAGTTGATCTCGTTGGGTGGGGGGCAGTTTTAGTATGCTGCTGATATCTCAGATAAATCAACCTTGTTAATGAATTCATAAAAGTGATGAGTCTTTAAAAATGGATAGTCCTTGGGACTGCGAGAGGAGAGACAAGTCTCCATCCCTCTTGCGTTGACCTACTGAATTTTAGTGCTGCAGTTTTCCTCCTCTGCAAAACGAGCCTCTTGGGTTTGCCGATCAAAAGGTCGGTGGTTCGAATCCCTGTGACGGGGTGAGCTCCTGTTGCTCGGTCCCAGCTCCTGCCAACCTAGTGGTTCAAAAGCATGCCAGTGCAAGTGGATAAATAGGTACCACTGTGGCGGGAAGATAAATGGAGTTCTTTCATGGTGTTCCATTGCGCCAGAAGCGGTTTAGCCAAGCTGGCTACATGACCCGGAAAGCTGTCTGTGGGCAAACGCCAGCTCCCTCGGCCTGAAAGCGAGATGAGCACTGCAACCCCATAGTTGCCTTTGACTGGACTTAACTGTCCAGGGGTCCTTTACCTCTGCAATCCATTTGTTTCATAAAGAGGGATGGAGCGCTTGTCTCTCCTTAGCCAGCCTGCTCACTCACCTGTGTGTAATTCATTGCCACCTGTGGCTACCAGGCTTTTGCTTGAATTTAGAGCTGAGATTACCTAACAAATATTGGACAGATTCATCATCATTCATCATCATTTTTAATTTGTATACCGTCTTTCTATCTTACAATACTCAAGGCGGTTTACGGGTTGAAGAAACAAAAAAATGTACATCTTATAACAATCTAATGCAATACAAAAATGTGATAATAAAACATAACTTTAAAATAAGCAACCTACATCAAAAAAGTAACATTCAACAATCATTAGAATAGTATATAATAATAATAATAATAATAAATAATAATATCAGCATATAGATTCAGTTAACGTTTCCTCTTAATGGGATTTAGGATGAGAAATGTTTGCTTGCAAACATCCCATTGCAAAAGAGAGCGATGTAAACATTCAGAATATGAATGCAGTATCCAAGGAGCTCTGTGTTGCTTGTTTGTGTTCAGAAGTTCACAGACAAAGGAGGCTGGTTTCCAAAGAGATGATTCACTTTCCCTCTGGGAATTCTGATAAAATGGATGACTCTTTCTGTGGTTGCTTGAAGAGTGTCTCTCTCTCTCTCCCCCCCCCCCCCTTCTGCAAAAGACTATGCACCCTCTCCAGTAAAAACAGACAAAATTCTTGCCCTCTTAGCTTGTCCTCAAATTCTTGAAGAATGCTAACTGTCAATTTGTACTATATTTAGCTAATTGCTACTTCATAGTACACCCTAATTACGTGTGCCCATTTTCTGCTGAATCCAGATAGCAGTCCTGTCACTAGATGTTGTTGTTGAATCTGTAAAAGTGTGACAACTTCTGATACAAGTGACAAACCAAAATTGCAAATTGAAAGGCTTTTCTGACAATCCTATTTTCCTCCATGGGGTTGTCATTACAGTGATTTAAGGACACATGCAAAACCTTTGTATCAGAATTGAAAATCCGCATGAATTATCCAGGAAAAGGAACAAGTAAGCAAGTTCTGGCATGACTCTAGAATCTTGATTGTGGAGTTTCTGGGAAAACATTTTTGCCTATGTATACTCCTGCTGAAATAATTCCAAGAATTCTGCCTTGCATTCAAGATTTCAAAGCAAGAACTACACATTACCTTGGCAGATGCTTTTGCTTCCAAACCTGTGTTTGTTGGGGTAATAATACGTTTGCAGAGGAGGCATTTGCAATGTTTCTAAGGTGAAGGGGTGCCCACTCTGCGAGGCCAGTTCGCCTGCCAAAGGCCTTGAATCCTGTTGTTATGAGAAAAACCTGCTCCTTTTCCCTTATGGGGTCCCCAAGAGCCAATATAGAGGTCTTTTGTAGGTTCTCTATCGGTAGGAGAAAATAACAGAGACCAGCCAGAGAATATTGAGAAGCAAAGCAGCTAGTAAGCCTGATCTTTATTAAAGCTGTTGCAACAGGGTGCTCCCCCCTCCAGAGGAGGGGGCGAGGGACCCAGAACAAAGGTGTGCCCGCCCTTATATAGACTTTGAAATTGCCCACCCTCAGACTCCAGACCACCCCCCAGAAACATCATGTGTACATAGCCCAGGGCCACTTCCCCCAGTACATCATACATACATCATAGGGGGCAGTCTAAAACAGAATCCTGAGTGTGTTGTTTACCTCCTGTCTGCCATTTACCTGATTGCATTATCTGGGTTTTGGCCACTCTTTTGTTGTTATAATTACTTAATTCCTGAATCCAGGTCACAGGCTCACCCTATTCACACCTTTGTAAAGGTAAAGGGACCCCTGACCATTAGGTCCAGTCACGGACGACTCTCGGGTTGCGGCGCTCATCTCACTTTATTGGCTGAAGGAGCCGGCGTACAGCTTCCGGGTCATGTGGCCAGCATGACTAAGCCGCTTCTGGCGAACCAGAGCAGTGCACGGAAACGCCGTTTACCTTCCCGCCGGAGCGGTACCTATTTATCTACTTGCACTTTGATGTGCTTTTGAACTGCTAGGTTGGCAGGAGCAGGGACCAAGCAACGGGAGCTCACCCCGTCTCGGGGATTCGAACCACCGACCTTCTGAACAGCAAGCCCTAGGCTCAGTGGTTTAATCCACAGCCCCACCCACGTCCCATTCACACCTTAAATGTGCCCTTAAGGCAGGATTTGTGAGCACAGAGACAATGGGGAGATTTCCCATTTCCTTCGACCTTGCAGAGAAATATTTGAGAAATATTTTTGGGGAGAGAGAAAATGGCTTCAGGACTTTTCTGTGGGTTTCAGACATGTGGTTTACATATTTGTATGTGTTTGCTTGGTATATATATATGACCCTAAAATTCTTATAACACTGTTTTGGATCCTGGATGGGGGAAATGGAGAAAGGTGTTGTCAGGAAAGAATCTTTGGGGAGAGGGAAGGGTCAATCACCTCCCTCCCATTCACAAATCCTCTGCATTAACATTACCAGATAAAAACAGACTTGGTAATCCTCAAATTGCCTCATGATCTGTAGCTTTAACCTCCAGGTGACCTTTTTGTACTTGGTCATTCTGAAGAATTTATTCATGCTGAAGTATATGAGGTCATAACGACTTAAGCATAAGAGAAAAACATTTCCCCCCAGTAGTTAGTGATTTATTTATTTTTTTTAAAAAATACTCCTTCATTATGCAATCATTTTGCTGGAAAGGGCTGTGAATTTTTAATATTGCACCATAATGGAAAACCTGCCACATCTCATACCCTCCAACATTTCGCTGATTAAAATAGGAACATCCTATTTAACAACAACAACAACAACAACAATATTTATACTCCGCCCTTCTGACTGGGTTGCCCCAGCCCCTCTCAGCACCTTACAACATACATAAAACATAATAAAACATTAAACATTAAGAAACTTCCCTAAGCGTGGCTGCCTTCAGATATCTTCTAGGTTGTATAGTTACTTATCTCCTTGGCTCTGGGGTCAGGTAGCTCCATGCCCTCTAACATTTCTCCAGTAAAAATAGGTACATCCTAAGGAAAAGTGGGACATTCTGGGATCAGATCAGAAACTAGGGACTGCTTCTGTAAATCTGGAACTGTCCCTGGAAAATAGGACACTTGGAGGGTCTGATTTGCTCTGAGTCTCCATCAAATTTATGCACTTGCATGATGGCTGTTTAATCACTATAGCAGTGCTTGGAACTTTTTGAACTCCTGCTGTATGGTGTGAACACAGACCCGGCTTCTGTATAAACCCGGAAGTGGTTTATACTCGCACTCACTGTCCTCAAAACAAATCCTTCAGAATGCAGCCAATGGTCTACCACATTTTGGAAGGCTGTTCTGTCTTCCATCTTCTTCCTCTCCATGTGAAGTCGATGAGCATGTGGAAACACTGTTGGACAACCATCTTCTTGAGAAGCTTTGTGGATTAATTAGAGTGACACGTAGCTCATGCAATTGTTTTGGTCTGGATAAACCAAAACAAAAGAGCCTGGGCAATAGAAGATTGCAGAAGGTCCTCAAGTCCCATGTTCTCAGCCAATCATATTGTTCAGGAAGCCTCAGTTGTATATGGGTGTTGGAGTTCCCTACCAGGACAGACTTTGCTCGTGTGCTCAAGACATCGATTCCATAAAACATATTTTGTTGCATTGTGCAAAATATGAGCAAGCCAGGGCTGAACTGATACTACCCTTGCTGGTACCCTTCCCAGGAAAATCAGAGGCTCACTATGTCAGGTTCCTACTGGAAGACCGGACAATTGTTAGAACATTAGCAGTGGCAAAGTTTTTATCGGTGGTTGCAAGATCAAATGAGCCCTATATTCTAAACAAAATGCTTGTTTAACCTGGAGGTAGGCTGGGTGTATTGTTTTGTAATGATTTGTTGGGTCTCTGGACCGTAATAAAGATTGATGATGATGTATATGGGTGTTAGCCTTTGATAACCTTCTGAGAAGAAATAATAATAATAATTTATTTTTTATACCCCGCCCATCTGGCAGGGTTTCCCCAGCCACTCTAATTAGTGATCAATAACATTCAAAAGTGTGTTTGGAGAGGTGGGGGTGGGTTAGATAAGTGCTAATGATTGTAACCTGCCTTCCAAACGGGTAGAGTTGGTAAGCAAGGAGGCCTAAGATGATCAATGCTTGCTTCTACTTCCCGCTTGCAATACTTTAAGGAATTGCTTGTGATAAAGATCAATTTCTTGATGTATCCCTTTGCTCCGAAAACAGTGTTAAATTGCTTGTTTCTCTGCTGATCAAATTTGGAACGGCTTCTCCCTCCCTCCCTTTATACCTGCAATGAAGGATTACATTTCACGAATCTGATAAAATTGACTTTTGTCCAGTAAAGGTTATAGATTTATTTATTTTTTTAGATATATGTTCCAAGGCCACCGCCTTGCCAGAGAAAGCTCTGCAGCTTATTTTAGTTTTTGTTTAGTATTTTATTTTATTTTTTAAAAAAGTTTTGCCTGAGGTATGTTGATTAAAGGTTATGCCATAATAAAATGGTTAGCCTTCAAGGTGCCACAAGACAGTATGTGATTTTGACTTTCAGAAGGGTGATTTACTCCCGGTGACTTAAGATGGGTATTGTGAAGAGTTATTTCATTTCTAAGGATTGTATTCAAATGTATTATACTCAAAAAGACCCATTGAAATTAATGGACCTAAATGTCAGTGGATCTGCTCTGTGTATGATTAATGTTGGATATTGCCCTAAAAGTCTGACCCAATGTTTGTAGATCTCTGGGTGGCATTAGTTGTGTTATCAAGCACAACTAAATGGCTCAGGACTTAAAACCTCAAGGACCGCCTCTTTCCATATGAACCTATGCTGACCCTGAAATCATCTTTTGAGGCCCTCCTTCATGTGCCTCCTCCTTGAGAGGTCCAGAGGGTAGCAACACGAGAACGTGCCTTCTCTGCAGTGGCTCCCCGTCTGTGGAATGCTCTCCCCAAGGAAGTTCTCCTGATGCCTTCATTAGATACCTTTAGACGCCAGGCAAAAACGATCCTTTTTTAACCAGGCCTTTGGCAGACCTAATCCTATGCCCTTTAAAATGTGTCTCTTTTTGGGGGGTGTTATTGAATTATTGTTTTTATTTTTATTTTATATCTTGTGATTTTTTGTGTGAACTGCCCTGAGACCTCTGGGTATAGGTAAAGGGACCCCTGACCATTAGGTCCAGTCATGATGGGGTTCTGGCGCTCCTCTCGTTTTATTGGCCGAGGGAGCCGGCGTACAGCTTCCGGGTCATGTGGCCAGCATGACTAAGCCACATCTGGCGAACCAGAGCAGTGCACGGAAACGCCGTTTACCTCCCCGCCGGAGCGGTACCTATTTATCTACTTGCACTTTGACGTGCTTTCAAACTGCTAGGTTGGCAGGAGCAGGGACCGAGCAACGGGAGCTCACCCCATCGCGGGGATTCGAACTACCAACCTTCTGATCAGCAAGTCCTAGGCTCTGTTGTTTAACCCACAGCGCCACCCGCGTCCCAGGTATAGGGCAGTATATAAAGTCAATAAATGAATGAAAATGAATAGCTATGCTCAGTTATCACCATTTTAGCTTGAAAAAGCAACCCCAATTTACTTCAGGAAAGCTTTGCTTCCGTACCTGGTTTGTATGTAGGAACAAAGTAAATGTTTGGAATAAATGTAAATTTGTCACGTTCAATAAAGCGTGTTTTTTTCTTGTCCGCAGCTGACGATCATTTTTCCAAAATGCTTGATGGCAAATTCAAAATGGCAGCACTTTGCAAGTTTTGTGACGTGATACCAACCAGCTGCACGAATGAGGGCCATTGCATGAGCGGCTGTAACATCACTTCTATATGTGCGGATAAGAATGAAGTTTGTGCTGCTGTCTGGTAAGTTCACTCTGGCTACCTACAAGCATGTGCATTTGGTCTGTAGTTTTCTTAACCTGCAAAAGTATAAATTAAATGTTGTTCAGAACTTGCGAAGTCAGGGCTTCAATTCCATGTTTCCACCATTCAAATAGGGTTGGATCTGCAATATATGTGTTTGTAATTTGATACTTGGCCGAAAGGTCTAGAGATGGATGGCAACTAATCATTATTTCAGTTCTCAGTAAAGCATTAGATGCATATAGCCTTAACCCGTGATTCTTCATTCCAAAATAAGAATGTGCAACATTAGTAGGGATATACTTGCATTCTAGTACAGTGGTACCTCGGGTTACATACGCTTCAGGTTACAGACTCCGCTAACCCAGAAATAGTGCTTCGGGTTAAGAACTTTGCTTCAGGATGAGAACAGAAATCGTGCTCTGGCGGCGCGGCAGCAGCGGGAGGCCCTATTAGTTAAAGTGGTGCTTCAGGTTAAGAACAGTTTCAGGTTAAGAACGGACCTCCGGAATGAATTAAGTACTTAACCCGAAGTACCACTGTACTAACGAAAATGCCACGCTTGCCAAGTTTTTGATTTTCTTTGTCTCAAAAGAGATTGGGGTATCTTGTTGGCCACTGTGAAAACATCCTGAAGCAAAGTTCTTAACCCGAGGTACTATTTCTGGGTTAGTGGAGTCTGTAACCTGAAGCGTATGTAACCTGAAGCATATGTAACCCGAGGTACCACTGTAGTAAACTTTACCAGGTCCTGCATAGATAAAAGTGATGACATTGCTGACACTGCGTTTGTGTCTAGTAGGGACGCGGGTGGCACTATGGTCTAAACCACTGAGCCTCTTGGGCTTGCCGATCAGCAGGTCAGAATCCCCATGACGGGATGAGCTCCTGTTGCTCTGTCCTAGCTCCTGCCAACCTAGCGGTTCAAAAGCACACCAGTGTGAGTAGATAAATAGGTACTGCTGTGGTGGGAAGGTAAATGGTGTTTCCGTGTGCTCTGGTTTCCATCACGGTGTTCCGTGCGCCAGAAGTGGTTTAGTCATGCTGGCCACATGACCTGAAAAGCTGTCTGTAGACAAATGCTGGCTCCCTCGGCCTGAAAGCGAGATGAGCGCCGCAACCCCAAAGTTGCCTTTGACTGGACTTCACCGTCTAGGGGTCCTTTACCTTTTACCTTTGTGTCTGGTCAAAGAAGATGTCTGGTACATGTGCAAAATCTGCACAAACTAAGATACATACTGGCAACGTCTATATTATACTAATATAAAAGATCGGCAGCATGATAATTTTCCAAATGGATACAAGATTAAAAATGAGCACTGTACCAATCACTGTTTCAGCGATGTAGTGTCATTCTTCAAAGGTGCCGGATCCTTCTTTATATTTAAATTCCTTTCTAAAATATATAATTCTGTCCTTGATAACATGCTATAGAATGTCAGCATTGGAAATATTGGAACAAAGTTACACATCCAGCTGTGCAAAATTATATATAAAATACAAGCTGCCTGAAAACCCGCCTTCACAAGCCAAAAGAAAGAACAAACTGCAGTATACCAATTTATTTTGATTTATTGGGTATTTGTGGTGAGGTGTGTGTGTGTGTGCCCTGCTTAAAAGACGCCTGCTTCTTGGGAGAAGGGCAATGACAGGCCTAGACAGCATCTTGAGAAGTAGAGATGTCACCTTGCCAACAAAGGTCCGTATAGTTAAAGCCATGGTTTTCCCAGTAGTGATGTATGGAAGTGAGAGCTGGACCACAAAGAAGGCTGATCGCCGAAGAATTGATGCTTTTGAATTATGGTGCTGGAGGAGACTCTTGAGAGTCCCATGGACTGCAAGAAGATCAAACGCATCCATTCTTAAGGAAATCAGCCCTGAGTGCTCACTGGAAGGACAGATCGTGAAGCTGAGGCTCCAGTACTTTGGCCACCTCATGAGAAGAGAAGACTCCCTGGAGAAGACACTGATGCTGGGAAAGATGGAGGGCACAAGGAGAAGGGGGCGACAGAGGACAAGATGGTTGGATAGTGTTTTCGAGGTTACCAGCATGGGTTTGACCAAACTGCGGGAGGTAGTGGAGGACAGGGGTGCCTGGCGTGTTCTGGTCCATGGGGTCACGAAGAGTCGGACACGACTAAACGACTAAACAACAACAAGTGTGTGTGTGCACACAAACACATGTAAGTTCAAATTTTGCTGGATCTGATTTTTACCCTGCCTTACAACTTGTAAGGAGAATGGACAGTTCCAGTGCATGGCTGCTGGTACACAAAAAGAGGGGCTTGGAGAAGCGTTACCTGTCAGTGCTGTGACTTGCAACAAGAGACCAATCACAGTGTTACAGCACTCAAACATTCTGTATTCTAGCCAGGGCCGGATTTAGGTTTGATGAGGCCCTAAGCTCCTGAAGGTAATGGGGCCCTTTATATGTCTAGCTATGGGACGCGGGTGGCACTGTGGGTTAAACCACTGAGCCTAGGACTTTGCCAATCAGAAGGTCGGCAGTTCGAATCCCCGCGAAGGGGTGAGCTCCCGTTGCTCGGTCCCTGCTCCTGCCAACCTAGCAGTTCGAAAGCATGTCAAAGTGCAAGTAGATAAATAGGTACCACTCCAGCGGGAAGGTAAACGGCATTTCCGTGCGCTGCTCTGGTTTGCCAGAAGCGGCTTAGTCATGCTGGCAACATGACCTGGAAGCTGTACGCCAGCTCCCTTGGCCAATAAAGCGAGATGAGCGCCACAACCCCAGAGTCGTCCGTGACTGGACCTAATGGTCAGGGTACCCTTTACCTTTATATGTCCAGCTGACCTTTGTCAACAACAAATTGTCGCTGTCTTGAATATATGCTATATGGTCATTTATGGACCTCATAGGTATCTAAAGCCATTTGCACATGTTGCCATGCAGTCAGTCCATGCAGAATGTAGGCACCCTATATATTGAAATGAGCAAACCAATGATGTTTTAGGGAGCAGGTGGGGCCCATTAGTTACATCATAGGAGCCTACACAACACAAAACACAGTTGATGTATGTAGGTTTTATTTTATTTGTTTTTCATCTTATATTTTGGAAATGTACATCCAGTTTTTTTCTCTTTTAATTTTTTGGGGGCCCCCAAAAGAGTGGGGCCCTAAGCTGTAGCTTGTTTAGTTTATACGTAAATCCAGCACTGCGAGGAAAGACAGATTGGGAAGTTACTTGAAGACCAGGTGCCTTCCTGACTTCCCACGAAGAATACAGCTAACCACTTGATGTCGCCTTTGCCATGCTCTGTAGCTGGCAGAAGCCCCAATGGGGGAAAGCCTAGTCACTGCTGTAGTGTTCGCCTTTGCATAGGAAGTAGAGAGGAAGGGGTGAGGCTTTGGAGATGGTATTGGTTCTTCCAGAGCCTGTTTATCTTATTCAGAAGAAAGGTTTGGTCCTAGGGTATGGCACTGTTGGAGGAGTGCCAGACTTCCTCCTACTGAAAGTTCAAACACACAGATGCAGACACATTGGATGCTATAAATAAACTACGTTAGTTTATTCTTCCTGAAGAATAGGAGAAAGATGAAACAATGATCATCTATATCTTGCAAACACCTATATCCGGGGATGTCAGAGAATTCCAACGGAAATGGGAGAGGAAATTGCCAATGCTCGCTCAATGGTCCCATCTCTGCAAGAGAAATCAGTTAAATGAATATGATCGGTATTTACTACTGCCGTTTTCTGTCTGCAAACAATAGATAATTGACAACACACAAACACACACACACCAGTTTGTGTTGTGTTTCCTTTGGATTGGCATGACTGGTGTAGAATAACATACTGATAATTAAGGACGTGAATTCCACCACAGTGGACAACAAGATGGGGGAGAATACTGGATTTGCTGGAAGCTGAACTGCAGCAGAACGGAAACAGGGATGTCTTCTTACATCCCTGCATGAATCCTAGGATATCACAAAATCACACATTTCCGTTGTACTAGTAGTTGGCTTCATGGGTCATAAAACGTTGCCCCCTGTGTCTGGAGCAACTTTGCAACAATTTGTGCAGACCCAGGAACTGCCGCCTCTGAAATTTCTGTATTCCTATCGGGCAGTTGGCTTTCACTGTGTTAAAAATCAGCTGCAAGTTACCTTGAACTGTGGTCCTGTTGCTAGTTGGCTAGCTTCATATGTCAGGCTGATGTTGGGCCCATCTGAAATGTACACCCTAGGGATTTTTTCATCTCTAGGTTATATCAGCCATGATCCATCGTGTTGGACAAAACCCCTAGACATGTGCTTGCAAAAGGCTCCCTAGAACCCCTGTCTGAGATTGCAAGAGAAAGAGAGAGGGCAAACATCACGTAGACCTCAGTACATGGCATTTATCTTAGTGGGACACATGTTATACAAGTTTGAATTATGCGGTGAACAGGCGGAATGCAGGGCATTTTTGTTTTCGTCGTTTTTGTTCTTCCTTGTGTCTCACCTTTCATCCAAATTGGTTCCCAAGATGACTTACAGGCACAAAACTCCATGCTGACAAATCTTGGAAAGAATTAAGTTCACTCTGGTGAAGGATGGCGCTGTCACTCCGGAAAGATGCATTTTGAACCATTTGCCCGCAAGCAGCGGCACCAAAACTAACCCAGCATAAGTTACGGAGAAGTTGTAGCTGCGTTATTTTCAAAGTTTAGATGAGAATCGACAGCTGGCTAGCTTTACCTTGAATGCCAGGCCTCTACCTTCAGGTTCATGTTGCCATTGTTTTGATTATTTCTGCTGCTGCTGTTGTTTAAAAAATCCTATTCTTGTACAGGAGGAAGAATGATGAAAACATAACCTTGGAAACAATATGTCATAATCCCGCACAAAAGCTGCATGGGCACATTTTGAGTGACTACAATTCGGATAAATGTATAATGAAAGAGATGAAGGGAGATGGTGGTTTGCTGTTCATGTGCTCCTGCAAAGAGGAAGAATGCAACAACGAACTTATTTTTTCAGGTAAGCGTTTATGTG
Organism: Podarcis bocagei; assembly: GCF_964188305.1. NCBI lineage: Eukaryota > Metazoa > Chordata > Lepidosauria > Squamata > Lacertidae > Podarcis > Podarcis bocagei. The sequence goes on along the minus strand of NC_138137.1, from coordinate 17,242,166 downwards.
TGTGTGTATAAAGGTTTCGTTTTGAATATGCATTGCTCTTTTAATTTGCTTTCCTCCACTTACCACTTACCCCCTTCCTGTTACGCTGTCGGGTGTGGCGTGGGGGTGTTGTTCTTTTTAGGATATCCTCTCATAATAGAATTTCCTGTTGTGAAACATCCTAACCTTTGCCACAGCAGAAAAGGTCAGTAGGAATCAGAATAGAGGAGCTATTTTGTCACTTCAAGATCTGTAGTGTTAGTGTCATGCATGCATGCTGTGTGATGTGGGCACCACATGCCATGTGACGTGTTGCACTCCGCGTGGCTTGTGTACATGACGTGAGCACATCACGTGCGCCGGCCTCCTCAATCGTGCTTTGTAGCCGTGTGAGTCCCTGACGTCGCATCCGGTGTGGGACTACCGGGAATGACTTGCATAGAACGGCCTCATAGGCCAGATTAGGAGCCCCTTGGGCCAAATTTGGCCCTCAGGCTGCAGAAGATAAGGAACGAGATGTCAACGCCAAGCCGAAATTGCTAATAATTTTATCGTTCTATTATATTTCTAAACCACTTTGAGGGTGTGTTTTCTTAAACAATCCAGCGGTATATAGATTTTGTGAAATGAATAAAGCCAAGGCAGTTTGCCTGCTCAGTAAGGGTGAATCGTAACGCTAAAAATGGATTAGCAGAGAGTACGAAGTGGAGGTCCAGGGAGGAAATGTGAGGTAAACAAAAACTTATCTTAAGTCAAGATCGATGCAGTTTTTTGGTCATCCACTTTTATTATTAGGTAGGCTGATAAATTCTTGCAGTACCTCTAAACAGCACAAAACCACAACAGAGGATTGCCAGGCTTATGTGGTGTTTTATAACTTTACTCCTTCACATTTTGTAAACCCCTGTCTTTACACAGGCGGTAAAGACACTTGATGAGAGTAACTGAGGGAGGCTTTGGCTTTGATCTTGTCTGCAAAAAGATTTTAAACTTGCATTTTTTTATCTTGTCTGCCTTACTTAATGAAGTGCATTATCTCGGTGCTGGCAGGGCAGTCAGGCAGATAATGTGCTAGTAGCAGACTTTAATGATTTCATTCACGTCTCTGTTTTCCCATCTCTGTAGAAGAAAACCACCTGGAAGGAACTTTATAGAAATGTATGAGAATTAAACTGGAATTTTGCAACACCTTTGCGTGGCTTTGCGTGGCTTCATGGTGGCACTGCAGTAGTGGTGGTGAGACACAGTGGACCTCTGATGAGAGCCATAGAATTGTTGAGTTGGAAGGGACCACAAGAATCATCTAGTCCAACCCCTCACAATTCGGGAATCTTTCGCCCACCGTGGGGCTCAAACCCATGACCCTGAAATTAAGAGCCTTGTGCTCTACCATCTGAGCTATGCAGCTTGAAATGCAGTATTAAACCTCAGAGCTAACTAACTAGGTGTAACTGTTCCCACTGCTGTATGTTGGTGCTTTTTAGTAGTTTTTATGATGTTGGGTTGTGGGACGCGGGTGGCGCTGTGGTCTAAACCACTGAGCCTAGGGCTTGCTGATCAGAAGGTCGGCGGTTTGAATCCCCGCGAGGGGTGAGCTCCCGTTGCTCGGTCCCTGCTCCTGCCAGCCTAGCAGTTCGAAAGCACGTCAAAGTGCAAGTAGATAAATAGGTACCACTCTGGTGGGAAGGTAAACGGTGTTTCCGTGCGCTGCTCTGGTTTGCCAGAAGTGGCTTAGTCATGATGACCACATGACCCGGAAAAACTGTCTGCGGACAAACGCTGGCTCCCTTGGCCAATAAAGCGAGATGAGCGCCGCAACCCCAGAGTCGGCCACGACTGGACCTAATGGTCAGGGGTCCCCAACCTTATGATGTTGGGTTGTATTAAATGTAGCACTACACGGATTGTTCTGCTGTGCAAGGGGAATTCCATGCACTGACAGAGCAATCTCTCCCTCTGCTGCCCCTGTGCACTCCCTAAATCTGTTCTAGGTTCCCCCCCAATCCTCCAGAATGGATTTGGAGATGGCACCACCCTTTGTGGTAGCACTAATCCAGACATAGGCAAACTCGGCCCTCCAGATGTTTTGGGACTACAACTCCCATCATCCCTAGCTAACAGGACCAGTGGTCAGGGATGATGGGAATTGTAGTTTCAAAACACCTGGAGGGCCGAGTTTGCCTATGCCTGCACTAATACTTGTGATAACCCCAAAATGGAGTTGAATGCTGCCCATTGGCTTTAATGATGAAGTGAGTGGTGATTTTATTTTATTTGTAACTTGTGTTATTTTTGCACATTGCTTTAAGCATTTTGAGAGGGGTGGGGGAGAAGCAATTAAATTAGTGGCCAGAGACTTTTGGTGGCCCCAGATGCGAGGGGAGGTCGCGGAGTACGTCGCCAGGTGTGACACATGCCAAAGGTCCAAGCCAGTGCACCAGAAGCCAGCGGGACTGCTGGAACCGCTGGAGACGCCACTGCAACCGTGGGAGCGGGTGGCGCTGGACTTTGTCACTGATCTGCCCAGTTCGCAAGGCAAGACGGCGGTGCTTGTGGTTGTAGACCTGTTCACCAAGATGGCGCATTTCATTCCTTGCGCGAAGGTGGCGACAGCGGAGCAGACCGCCAAACTGTTCATCGACCACGTATTCAAGGTGCATGGCTTGCCACGGTCCATTCTGTCCGACAGGGGGCGCCAGTTTGTGTCCAGCTTCTGGCAGAAGCTCCTAGGGATTCTGCACGTCAAAATCAACCTGTCGTCGGCGAGACATCCGCAGACCAACGGCCAAGCGGAGAGGGTCAACGCGATCATGCAGCAGTACCTGAGATGTTACGCCAATCAGCGACCCGCGGCTTGGGTGGATTACCTGCCGATGGCTGAGTTTGCCTACAACAACACGAAGCACGCGTCGACGGGGGTGACGCCGTTCTTCGCTAACAATGGACGGCATCCCAGAACCTTCCCGGGGCTCGTATCGACGGGGGAGGGGGCGCCACAGGAAGCCGACCATTTCGCAGCAGAATTGCAAGAGGTCCACGACGAACTACGGAGACATTTGGAGCTAGCCAAACAGGCCTATAAGGTGCAGGCAGACAAACACAGGAGGGAGGGGGAAGACATCCAGGTGGGAGACTGGGTATGGTTAGCGGCCCAAGCAATGCCGGCCAAGTCGTTAGCTAAAAAGAAGCTAGGACACAGGCAACTAGGGCCGTACCAAGTTGAGGCCAGGATCAATCCCGTAGCGTTTCGACTGGCCCTCCCCGAAGGTTCCAGAATGCACCCGGTCTTCCATAGGTTGGTGCTCACCCCTTACAGGGCCCCACACAGATTTCAGGAGTCAGGGACGGCACCAGAACCGAGCAGAGAGTCGCCCAAGAGGGGGAGGTCACCTAGGGACGAACCAATCAACGAGGTCACAGAGATTCTGGACTCGAGATGGGGGGAAGAGGGAGTAGAATATTTTCTCGCCAGGGAGGGCGCCCCGGCCAGCGCCAACAGTTGGGTGCCGGACTACGCTTTGGACGAACCCCTCCTCAAGGACGAGTTCCATGCCCTTTTCCCACACAGGCCCATGCCAGCACAGTTTTTCGACGATTGGCTTTTTACGCCCACACTTTCCGCCAGCACCTTCCGAGGGTTCTCCTCCGCAGAGGAGACGACGCCAGAGTCGAGCCCTCCAAGGGGATCGTGTTCGGGGGTGGACACCGACCCTTCTTACTGGAGGGACGACCAACCAGAAGAGGACTGGCGCGTGAGGTGGCGGATGGGTCCTTGGCAAGCAGACCCCACCCAGGCAACAGGGGGAGGGGAGGACGTGAACATGTTGGGAGAGGACCATGGGTTCGAGCACACAAACAATGAACTGGAAGCAGAGGAGATCGACGTCGACGACCTGTGTCCGGCAGCGACCTCCGCAACGACGGAGCCCCCGGAACCTGCGCCTGAGCAGCGGGAGGGGGGAAGGGGGGGCTTTGAGGGGGGGATGGATGTCAGGGGTTCAGAGACAGAGGCACAGGTGAGGGGGGAGACGGAGAGCGATGGGGAAGAATCCCAGGACAGTGAGGAAGAGGATGACAATGACTTGAGGTCTTCCATGAGTCTCTCAAGTGAATCGGAGGATTCCCAGAAGGGGGCGCCCCTAGTCAGGCCAAGGGGGGTCACAGGGGGGACCTACCAGGAGCAGGGAAGCAGCAGGGAAACCCCGAGTGGGAGTGGGAGATCGGGGCCGGCTTCCCAGCAGGAACGAAGTGAAGAGAGTGGAGTTCCCAGTGTGACACACGGAGCGGAGCAGGCAGGAGACAGGGGAAGGAGATCGGGGCAGGACGTCCTGCCGGAAGAGGCGGAGAGTAGTACAGGGAGTAGTGTAAGTGTCAAGAGGAAGGTCAGGGGTAGCGAACGCGCGCCAAGTTCAAATGTGGAGGCGCGCGGAAATGGAGAGAGCTCGGAGGAGGAGCCTGGCCCCAAAGCACGAAGGAGGGGGAACAGGCATCTGAGGAATCCGCTTCGGGAGAGAGCAGGAGGGAAGGAACCCAGGGGGGCAGAAAGACCCTGCGGAAAAGGAAAGACAGGAAGAGGTGGACTAGCACAAGCCTCTTAAGCTGGTGTAGGGGCGGGACCGATTCAGAGGGGACTTAAAACGTCTAGGCTAAGAGACGCGGGGCTGCGCGCCTCGGTTGTGGAAGCAATAATGAACTGCAATAAACATCCTTGTATATAAGAAGAACCTGGCGTTGGTCTTTTGTGAGCTGAGACCTGAGGCAGCCCTGACAGCACCTCTTCACTGATGGTGCCTGTTAAGTTGTGGGTGAACATATCAGATGACACAGCGATTCTTCAAACAGCTCTTGTTTATTCACAGGCCAGAACAGAACTGAACTGAAGGGTTCAGCCAGCCTGCTTATATAGAGCTCCAGCACAACGTAACTGTAACAACTTTCTGTAACTATCCAATCACTGAACGTCACTTTTGATCCCTTATTTGCATATGTGGACCTGAACTATCTGCAGTATCCCCCTGCTGGCCAGGGTGAGAACTTCAGTACATAACAGTGCCCCAAATGTAATGTACATTCTTCTTACTTCTTTAGCATGGGTGGGATCAGTGCCACTCCTATTTTCTCCCAGATGGATTGGGAATTGTACCACCCATGTATCCCTGCAGTAAGCCTCAGTTGTTGTTTTTGCTTTCTCCGTGGGTTGAGCTTGTTGCTGAAATTTGTGGCATGCTCTCTACATCTGTTTATTGTGTATGCTGTGTGTAGAGCATGTCAGATGCTCACACTTTCCTTTCATATGTGCAGCAGAGACTGATAGCTTCTAATGTGTAACAAATTATGAAACACATAGTCCGGCTGTGCTTATTGCTGTGAGTCATCTCTGTTTCACTTGACTAATAGTAATTTTAATCATATGTCAGTGCTATGAGATCTGCATTCCAAAGCCAAGCAACACACCCTTGTAGATTTTGGCTGGCTTCTTACAGATTAGTCAGATTGTACTTGTTTTCTGCTTAAACTACACAAACCGGGTACAGTCCGCTTGTTGGAGTTATTTCCTGTGTCGGTGCTTGCAAAATTTGCCCCAGAAACATGCCGAAAGCTGTGTTCTCATTTCTAGTAAGGCTGTTGTGTTTTGCAAGACTCCCTTGGAGTAGTGCCTGTTGCTCTGAAAGGGATAACCTACATTGCTTCCTGGAAAGACTTTAGTCAATCAATCATCCTCTACCATTAAAAGACTGATACTCTATGAAAGTGTCTCAAACGCTCAATCCTGCAACATTTTTCTACACAAACCCACAAGGAGAGAACCAACTAATGTGTTTAGAGCAGGGGTCAGCAACCTTTTTCAGCTGTGGGCCGATCCACCATCCCTCAGACCATGTGGTGGACTGGCTATATTTTTGGGGGGAGGGGGGGAATGAATGAATTCCTATGCCCCACAAATAACCCAGAGATGCATTTTAAATAAAAGGACACATTCTACTCATGTAAAAACACGCTGATTCCCGGACCGTCCGTGGGCTGGATTGAGAAGGTGATTGGGCCGCATCCTGCCCCAGGGCCTTAGGTTCCCTGCCCCTGGTTTAGAGTGCAGTCCCTAACTCAACAGATGTTAACTGAGCAGGAAAAGCGGTGGCTTTACATTTAATTGGGACGGAGGGGTTGGTTTGAGGGTGCTTAGGTTTGGTAGTCATCTAGAAATGGCCCAAGATGAATTAGAATTGACCAGCCTTTCCAACACCAGGGCAGTCTTCATCCTGGATATGTAATGTTCAGGGGGAAATAGCAGTATTCTGTAGTTTGGCTGGCAATTCCAGGAGATCTTCCTTACTAGGGCTGGGTGATATATTGCCCATTGCTGGTTTGAAGTCCATATGGTGATATTGGTTTCATAATTTTTGACCTGGCAATATATCACAAATCATGATTTATTGTTGTTAGGCGCCCTGAGCCCGGCTTCGGCTGGGGAGGGCGGGATATAAATAAAATTTTATTATTATTATTATTATTATTATTATTATTATTATTATTATTATTATTATGTGTGCGCACTATGCAGAAATCACAATGTGGGGGAAACCGTGAAGCCAGCCAATGCCTCTACATGCCTCCATCCTTATTTCAGACATTGTGATATATTGCAATGCTTAGTTGGGTGATATATCACGTTGTTGAAAACCAGATACCATCCTGCCCTGTTCCTTATCACCTATTTCTGCATGAGAGCCAGTGTGGTATAGTGGTTAAGAGCAGTAGTCTCGTAATCTGGGGAACCGGGTTCGCGTCTCCGCTCCTCCACATGCAGCTGCTGGGTGACCTTGGGCCAGTCACACTTCTTTGAAGTCTCTCAGTCCCACTCACCTCACAGAGTGTTTGTTGTGGGGGAGGAAGGGAAAGGAGAATGTTAACCGCTTTGAGACTCCTTCAGGTAGTGATAAGGTGGGATATCAAATCCAAACTCTTCCTCCTCCTCCTCCTCCTCCTCCTCCTCCTCCTCCTCCTCCTCCTCCTCCTCCTCCTCTTCTTCTTCTTCTTCTTCTTCTTCTTCTTCTTCTTCTTCTTCTTCATGCTCTGGTTCTCTTTCTCCCCTTTCTTTCTCCTCCCAGCAAAAAGGCAAACCTGTTTCTTATCGCCCCCAAACTAATATACCTTGTTCTGCCCCCCAGCTCTAGCCTCGAGACGTTTTGAGCTTTGGTGCTGCCTTCAACAGCTGGTGTTTGGGATGTTATCGGGAACGTTCCTCTAGGAAGTATTCAAGCGAGCCTCTCCAGCTTTAGCGCAGGGTGTTTGTGCCTCCAGACCAGAGCTTGGCTACTTAAGAGCGTGCTCAGATGAAATCCCAAACTTCCTTTTGCAGCACTTGCACTCCCTCCACAAGACAACTGGCACGTTGTCATCCCCCTTTTATTGTTGTGGATTAGTGTTCCTCTTAAATGGAAACAGCCCCTTTGGGTTGCTTGCCTGGTTAGCCATGGCAGGAAGACAAACGATTTTTACAGTATCAGACATGCGGTTTCCTGTCTGTGTTTAACTCTGAGCAGAACATTGTGGCCAGCTGGTCCTCTGCTCCCCCAGACAACTGGATAATAGCCTGTAACAATTTTGTCTTTTGGACTGTCATCCAGATGTACCCTTCATGTGGCTCTTGTCTTGTGCATGTGTGCTCTTGCTGCTATAGTGGGGCGTGCATTTCCCTGCATAGACTTTCTGCTGTATTTAATTAGATAAGATTGGGCCATGCGTTTTCTCTATAGCCAAGGTAGGGGACCCATCCCAGATGTTGGATAGCAACATCCATCATCCCTGACCATGCTGGCTGGGTCTGATGGGAGCTGGATTTAAACAACTGCTTTCATACCTCGGGTTACAGACGCTTCAGGTTGCATTTTTTTCGGGTTACAGACTGCCAAAACCCAGAAGTACTGGAACAGGTTACTTCTGGGTTTCGGCGGCCGCCCATGTGCAGAAGCGCCGAATTGCGACCTGCGCGTGCACAGATGCGCTGCTGTGGGTTGCGAACGTGCATCCCGCATGGATTACGTTCACAACCCGAGCATCCACTGTACTGGTTTGTTAATACCAGCAAAGTGAGTTGCCCTCATGTGAATGGTCTTTGAAAGCGCTTTGTTTGTTTGGTTGGGGATTTTGCCCCCAGCTTCCCCCCTTCCCCAACTGTTTGTGTGTGTATGTGTATATATGTGTGTATGTGTATATATGTGTGTATAGTGGTACCTTTATTCTCGAGCTTAATCCATTCCAGGAGTCCGTTCGACTCCCAAAACCATTCGAAAACCAAGGCACAGTTTCGAATTGATGTAGGAGTGTCCTGCAGCCAATCGGAAGCCACGCCAGATGTTCGGCTTCTGAATAACGTTTGCAAACCGAAACACTTGCTTCCGGGTTTGTGGCGTTCGGGAGCTGATTTGTTCAACAACTAAGCCATTTGAGAACCAAGGTTTTGTTTTTCTTAAAAGCTTACTATCAGCTTGAAATGCCAAACAGTTAAAGATGTACTGAAACGCTTGCTTATGTCTAAATAAGCAGAAAGGTGTGTGTGTTTGTTGTGAAGAGACATAAAATCATGAATGCAGAAACAGGTTCTGATTCCTCAAAGACGCTAGGCACTCCTTTTTAATTAAATAACTCCTAACAACAGGCGAGTTACAAAGGAACTGCCATCCTTAATCTTGTGGAAGCTGAGATTTCTAACCCCAGTCTCTCTAAAGGCACATTTCTCCATGTTTAAATACGATTGTTAGTAATAGTAGTTATTGAGAGCCCCCAAGAAACTTGACATTTGAAAATATTTGCAATGGGTAGAATTAAATCTAAAGACTGCATGTCTCGAATATTTTTATTTTTAAACTGACACTTTTTGGGTGGGCGGGAAAATGGGAACTCGGCATGTGCTGAAATGGATGTGATTCATTTTGATAAAGGCAACTTTTAACCACACTCTGTGAGTCAGTTTGATGCTCTTTTAAGCTTGCACAATCCCATGTTGTTAAATGTTATACAGAGATGTGGAGTGGTGGTGAGGGACTTTCATGGGGAAACAGATTTAAGACTGAGTGGTATCTGTTGGTTTAGGTTATGGGCTTCCTTTGCCAAACCAAATTGTGTCAGTCTGGCAGACGACCTGCACAAACTGGAACTTTGAGCGCGGTGGTATTACAGTGGAAAACTTTGCCTTCAAAAGCAAAGTATAATGCCAAAGTGCTTTTAGTAGCTCTTTATATAACTCTTTTCACGGAAATGTCCCGATTTTGGAAGGAAAGGCTAAGAGAGAACATTTCTTTCCAAAATGGGGACGGGGGAGCAGCAAAAAAGTAGAAATTAAGGTGTGAGATTCTATGTGACATGCCGAAAGAAAGAATTCCCAGCTGGATAGCTCGGTTGGTTAGAGCATGGTGCTGATAATGTGAAGGTTGCAGGTTCAATCCCTGTACAGTGGTATCTCTAGTTGTGTTCTCCTCCAGTTATATATCCTTCAGGATACGTATTCAAAAAACTTGGAAGTATTTTCCTGGGTTTTGCTGCGCATACATGCGTAGAAGCCCTAAACAGTGCCCCGTGTGCATGTGCAGAAGTGCTAAACTGTGCATGCGCAGAAGCATCACGCCTCTGCTGCAAATATATATATTTGCATTCCTGCATAACCAAAGCCTATAAAAAAATCAAGTCTCTTTAAAACTAAACCGGTCCACAATGAATGGGGACTGCTCCCCTGGCTGCATTCACACGGCTTCTTGTGGTTTATCCGTAGCTGGTGTGCACTGCTGAGTCACTAACCTCTGTTTTGCCCCTCTCCTGTTGAAAGCCGTGGTTTACTGTTATATTACAAATGTGGGCAGCATATCAAAAAGCGTGTTGGGGAATAGTTCCCTAGCCTCCTTAGCTTATTTCTTTGTTTTCTGTATATTTCTGGCAGGGTGAGGTGCTGAGCATTCAGACATGTGATTTTCCATCATCTCTCTGAATTGCTTCCCTCTTGAGAAGGGCCTACCTTCTCTTGTGACTTCTCTGAACACGTACCTTAGTCTGAAGTCTTAACCTGTCAGGAGTGTTGCTTAGAAACTGACTTTACAGGCACCCCAGCTGAGCCGGAAAAATTACTTTTTTAAAACAGTGTGTCGGATTGTCATGCAAATTGCCTACACGCTAAACATAATTTGCCCGAATGTTCGTCATTTGTAGTTGTCGGGCAATTTGGCTAAACAAATCATTGCCGGTGTATTGATTTACTGTAATTCTGCAGAACACAGTTTGTTCTTGGAGCGACCCGTGATCTCCCCTCTCCCACCCATTTATGGGATTATGTAAGCTTCAGAAACAACTAAGGTGAACTACTAAGGCTTTAGATGCTCGAAAGGAGTATGGGAAGGTACAAAGCAGGGGAAACATTTCACAAGCAAGGGGCAATAGGAAAGGAATTTAAATAATTTCCTGTGTACGAACTTAGCACTGTAGCTTGCTTATGAGGCCACCCTTAGATTTCAGTTTAACCTTGCCATGTAAGTGTTAATGAGCGGAGAGGATTGGAATATCCAGAGCACATCAGTGCATTCATGCGCCTATTCATGCACAAGAATTCTAGACTGAATAATGCCTCAAATAACAGAGAGGTATATGATGTTTGAGAAAGGTGGTGTCCTGGCAAAACAGATAGTGACAAATGAGGGGGGCACAATAAATTGGTGGTGTGAATACCATATTTTTTCCATGTGTAACACACCCCTGTGTATAAGATGACCCCTATTTTTGGGGACTCCAAATTAAGGAAAGGGGGGGTTGCCCAGAGTTATTGAGCTTTTTTTGGGGGGGGGGATTACTGACAATCACTGACCCTCCTGGCCGCCGCTGCCAATCGCACGTCTCAACAAAGCCACCAATCGTCTGCCCAATTACTGCAGCAGCAGCCAATTGCCAGCAGGACTTGCCACAGCCACCAATCACATGTCCAATCACCGGTTACAATGTCCTGCTCGTGGCTGCCACCAATTGCTCATCCCCCCCCCTCTGCACTATCCTTCTGTAAGACGACCCCCAATTTTCAACATTTTTTAATAATAAAAAAACACCGTCTTATACACAGAAAAATACGGTGTTTGTTATATTTTGGAAGGTGGGCTGAGTTATCATCAATTGTATCTTCCTGTGGGCCATTAGGATTGATGGTCACTAAACCATAATGGAGAACAGGACTATGAATGGTTGCTAGTCATTATGGCTGTATCCTACAAGATGCCGCCCACTTCCAAGGGATACAGGATATATCCAACGTCCGCAGTTTCTGCTGGAAAACAGGCCATGGCCCCTTGGAACGTGGGTGGCACTTGCCTTTACACCTCCCAAAGTAAACATTATTCATTTTTGCTCTGAATTGTATCATCAGTTTTAATTCAAATAAAAAAGTGTGCCTTGGCTGTTGGGAACTTGGGAAACTTTGCTCTTGATTATTTTTAAGGATGGATCGTAAGCGCAGTGTAATTTCCTTTAGAGCTGGAATTTACACTATTAATTCACTTAACGTCATTCCAAGAAGTACCACGTTAAACCTCAAGCGTTAAAAGGGTTGCAGCCTGTTACTTGTACAACGAGTCTGCTCATTTGGGGATTTTTTGTGTGTGTTTGTTTTACATAGTTCTCGGTTCTGTTTATAAGCTTTGCACCAATGGCATTAAAACATCCTCAACAGTATGTAACTGTAGGTCAGACTGACGTTTACCATAATCGGAAGGGACCCTGCTAGCCATATGGTGGCCAGTAGATCGCCATGTTTGGAAACACCCTGGAAATAGGCCTTTTCAGCTGCAGTGCTATCTCTCTGGAATACTCTCCCAAAATAAATCCAGAAAGTTCTTTCTGAGGCTCCAAATGTCTTCTAAAAATCCAGTTGTTCTCCTAGGCCTATTTGGATGATTGAGGTGCTCTCCTCCTTAGGCGCCATTTGAATTTATGGAATTGTAGCAAAGCATTTATTGCATTCTGATCTTTATTTGTATTATTTTATTTGTTTGTATTGTATTCTGATTCTTTTAAGTTTCTACAAATGGTAAGGATTGGGGGACTCTACCAAAAATGTTAAAGCGATGTATACATTTTCTTAATAAATTATCCAATGCACTCCCCATAAGAAGGACTTTGGTGGATCAGGTCATCTGATGTACCTCTGTGCTTTGTTTTTCATTTTTCAAAATACTGAAATGGGAGAGTGGGAAGAGGAATCTCATTTATGAGGATAACTCTCATCCTCCAAAAAGCGAGCTTTGCCAACCTTGGTACTGAATTCTATAAAATGAAATAATCTTGCCCTGGCTGACGCACGTGATAGAATTTGCACTGCTAAGACAAAAGTCTTTAACACTGCAGAGTTGTCACAGAAGAGATTTCAATAATTGCAGGCGGATCTAACTAACACTGGCAAAAAAGTAATTTTGGGAATTTACGCAGAATCAAACCAGAGGTGAATATAATAATGGAGGTTAATGTGTATCATCTGGGGAAATGTAGCCAGTCTAGAGTGATCGATTTGTTCCAGAAAATTATTAGCAAGCAGATAACGCTAAACGTATACAAGTTGAAGGATACTAGTTATACAAGTTAGAGGATACATTTTATATATATTGTCTTGTTTCTTAATAATTTATCAGCACTCAACAAAACAGCCTTGGATACTTTAATAATCTGTTGCAGTTGTAACATCTGCTTGCAACTGGTTTATACTCTGCCACAATAGGTCCATCTGTTATAATAGTCCACGAGTGTACAGTTATTATCAGAGTATCAGTATGATCCACTAGCCCCAAGATTCCCTGCCTCTAGGGGCAACCCCTACCCTAAAAGCCACAAAAACCCCAGAAGCAAGAGGATCCGTAGTGCGATGCCGACACTGAGGCTACAGTTTCTAAATATACTTGCCTAGTAAGCTTTTAAAACACATTCCAGTTTGCAGCACATTGAGAATCGGAACGGGCAAGTGTGCTGGCTGTCTTTGTATACACCTGAATTCAAGGCAAGGAAGTCCAACAGAGCTATTTTTGTTCCATCGTTTTCTTTTCCTTCTTGCCTGATGTTCAGTTACACCCATCTAAAGCTGTCGAAAAAGAGTATTTTGATATTTAAACAAAAGTATATGAATTTGAGTGGCTTGGGCTTGAATTCTGGACACCGTGTCATTTGCATAGGCTTACTTAATGTGATTAAGAAGGATTTGCATTACTGTTTCAGCTTTGCATATTGGAGGGTGGGGGAGATGAGAGAGATTTTACCACCACCACTTTTTGGGAGGAATGCTTCCTTTGCTGCTGGACTGTGTTGGAGGGTCAAGGGCAGGGGTCAGCAACCTTTTTCGGCCATGGGGCAGTCCACCATCCCTCAGACCTTGTGGGGGGCCAGACTACATTTTTTTTGGGGGGGGGAATGAATGAATTCCTATTCCCCACAAATAACCCAGAGATGCATTTTAAATAAAAGCACACATTCTACTCATGCAAAAACACCAGGCAGGCCCCACAAATAACCCAGAGATGCATTTTAAATAGTCATGTAAAAACACGCTGATTCCCAGACCGTCCATGGGCTGGATTGAGAAGGCGATTGGGCCGCATCTGGCCCCTGGGACTTAGGTTGCCTACCCCCTGGTCAGGGGCAATTGCTATACCAAAGTGGGAAGATTACAGACAGGAGATTACATAAGGAACAATGTTGGAAGTGGTGTGTGATAATGACAAAAACCCATGTCTCCTGGCACCTTGCCATCACGTTTGACCAGGAGGCCCTGTTTCGTAATAATGGCGTTCACCTTTTGGACATGGGCTCTGATTTTTGGCTGGCCAATATCATGGAGGGCATTAAGTGTTGGTTGCAGGTGTGAGTATGTTGGTGGTGAGCCTTTGGCTCGATTGGTGGTTAGGCATTGGGTAAGCGTTATTATGGGAGGTGAGGTTTTTCCTTCGCCTGCCCCTCCATGTTAAGCGTATCCCGTTAAAGGGATCTGGGGGCGTGGTTCCTGTCCGAAGCCTGGGCGTGGGCTGGGGCCATGCCATGACCCCAACAGTGACCCTGGGGGTGCTCAATTGATGTACATCATAGGGATCCCCTTCTGATGATTGACCCTTAAGAGAGTTCCTGCAGTCAGACAGGAGTCAGGATATAGTCTTGCTTCAACCCATTGCCTAAGCCAAACCGCTCACATCTTTAACCAATAAAGTTGTGGCCTTATTTATCCCATTAACCCAATATACTTGTGTTTGTGTATTTATTTCGGGGGGAGCTAGGGGGGCTTGGGCATCGCCATGCAAACAGGACCTGAGTCCCCATTTGGGATTCCCAGCAACTGTTAACTAGAAACAATGGCTTTGATCCAGATTCCATCATACTTCATTAGACTCTGAGCTTACCCACATTTCTGCTTGTCCTGTTCTTTCAAAGCATGGATCCGAACCGTTTTCTTCTTGTCCTGTGCTTTCTAGGCTCTGGTCTGGGCAGTTTTGCCCCCACTGCTTTCCTCCAGAAAACTCGCTCTTTAGTACTAAATTGGAACAAATAGCTATCGGCAGAGAATCTGATTTCTGTTTCTTCCTGTTCAGCACTAAACCATGGGATTTCTTGGGGGAAAGTGGCGAAGTGAACAGAAGCATGAATGAACCTTAACTCAAGTCCCTTTGATTTCAATGAGTCTACTCTGTGTATGAATAAGGCTGCCACCTGTTAAATTCAGTGAAGAAAGTCCCATATACGTGGATTTAGGATTGCAGCCAAAGTCTGGATCTAACTCCATATCCTTAAGTATGGCTAGGGAATCTTTTTCAGCCTAAAGGCCCAATCTAGTACTAACCCACCCTCTGTGGGCCATTTTTGACAGATGATTCCGATTTCAGCCTGCCTGTGGTTTTTCGGTAAAAGCTAGCAGCCAAGACTTGTATCCAAGATAAGCCTCTCTGCTTGCTGCCTTTTAAAGAGCAGGCGGGGGCTTATCTCTGAGCGTAGCACTGGGGTTCTTAATGCTAAAAACAAAGATGAGAGATCTCTAATATCGACAATTAGTGCTGAGATGGAAGATACCAGATTTCTGTGCCAGACGTCAGATAACTGACAGGTGGTGTCAGGGCCGGATTTAGGTTTGACGAGGCCTTATCCCAGGGGTCAGCAAACTTTTTCAGCAGGGGGCCGGTCCACTGTCCATCAGACCTTGTGGGGGGCCGGACTATATTCTTTGGGGGCAGAAATGAACAAATTCCTATGCCCCACAAATAGCCCAGAGATGCATTTTAAATAAAAGCACACATTCTACTCATGTAAAAACACCAGGCAGGCCCCACAAATAACCCAGAGATGCACTTTAAAGAAAAGGACACATTCTACTCATGTAAAAACACGCTGATTCCCAGACTGTCCGTGGGCCGGATTGAGAAGGTGATTGGTCCGGATCCAGCCCCCGAGCCTTAGTTTGCCTACCCATGCCCTAAGCTACTGAAGGCAATGGGGCTCTTTATATATCCAGCTGTCCTTTGTCAACAACAAATTGTCGCTGTTTTTTCTGTTGAATATATGCTATATGGTTATTTATGGACCTAATATGTATCTAAAGCCATTTGCACGTAACAAAATATGTATTTTATCAAAGTAATTGTTGAGCTTATCTTATGTTTTGGAAATGTACATCCAGGTTTTTTCCCTTTAATTTTTTGGGGGGCCCTAAGCTATAGCTTGTTTAGCTTATACTGGGTGGCGTGGCTTGCTCCAAATGGCCTTGCAAGCCAAAGTCATACGCCTGGTTAGACCCAGGGCAGAGAGCTTCCCCTCCTGTGTCCTAAATCAAGGGTTTGAGCCCTGGAAGACCTGCTCCCTGCCTTGCAGGCCTTTTCCCACCTGGCCTGGGAGGGAGGGGTCCTGACTGACTCCAGCTACATGAGCTGAGGCTGCTGAACAGACTCTTGGGCTTTCTTTAGGGATTTTGTTGCTGTTTGTGGTCCTAAATTTTTGTATCTTTGTTTTAGACCTTATTGTGATCCATGTGGAAATGGTTAGATTTGGTTGCATACATTTCAGTGTTCCATTTATTTATTTATTATGACTACTTTTGTTACATTTGCATCTTTGTGTAATTTTTTTCATGTTGAAAGCCACCTTGAGCATGGTTTTAAACCATGGAAAGGCATCATACAAATAAAATTATGCTTGTACAGTGGTACCTCGGGTTACATACGCTTCAGGTTACATACGCTTCAGGTTACAGACTCCGCTAACCCAGAAATAGTACCTCAGGTTAAGAACTTTACTTCAGGTTGAGAACAGAAATCGTGCTCTGGCAGCGCGGCAGCAGCAGGAGGCCCCATTAGCTAAAGTGGTGCTTCAGGTTAAGAACTGTTTCAGGTTAAGTACGGACCCCCCAGAACGAATTAAGTATTTAACCTGAGGTACCACTGTATGTATGTAAGCCAGTCAACCAGCAGACTTAAAAGCTGGCTTAGAGCCAATAATTTCCTTTTTAAAAGGCCATCGCCAAGGCAATGCATCATTAACCAAGTAGCCCTAAAGATCTTCAAAGCAGGACAGGTTATTCTGTTGCTCAAGAAAACTGCTTAGTTGCTTCAATCACAAACTACTGTAGTTTTCTCTCTTTCTCTTTGCTTTCTGCTTTCTGTCCCTTTTCCACCGCTAGTCCTCACTTCCTGTATGATATCTTTCCTCTCTTAAAGTGACAGGCATTCACAGGAGCTATTTAGAGATGAATCTGGACTTCGCTTGTTTTGTGACTCGCTGCTGAAAATGATTCATGAGTGGCAAATTCCGGTGTATTATTCTGTGCAAAGAAGCAGGGTCAGCCATCATGGGGCAATGGGAGTACCCAGAGCTGGCAACAAATGCCCCTTCTCTCCCACATTCCCAATGTGATGTCCAGAATTCAGCCTAGAGGACAAAACAGTTCCTGGGCTACATGCAGCAAGCTAAGTGTGTATTGTGGTGTATCTGCTGCTTGGCAAATGCCATGAAAGTGGTTCATAAAAGCCCAAGTGGACAGTTATCCAGCAGATGGCATGCTGAAATCCCGTGAAGCCCAGTTGAGATGAATGAAGCTTTCCATCTGAGACCCCATTTAAAGCAGTTGAATATTTTTGCTAGGCCACTAAATGTGGAGTAGTCATACATTTCGGATGACATTAAATAGGCCAGGAAAAACCCCCAGTAAGTGTTTGTCCATGCTGAACCCATCATCCCAGGGACTGCAAATCTTTCTTTAATTTCAGACAATTCCAGCAAGAGGGGGAAGTGTTAAACACCCACTCTTATTTTCTTTTCTTTTTTCTTTTCTTTTCTTTTCTTTTTCTTTTCTTTTCTTTTTTGCTTCAAATAACCATCCTCCAAGCAGTTTTTCTCGTACAAAAATAGGGGGTGTGCCAGGCTATGGGTTTGTTTGTTTTTTTAAAAAAATCATGTAACATGTAGTTCAGCCCTAGTTTGAATCTTCATTAATTTTCTTTCACTTAACTGGTGTCATCTTGTAGGAAACTGCTGATTTGTTATTATTATTATTATTTTAAAGGCTTTTATTCTCGTTTTTGTGTGTGTGTGTGCGTTTGTTTCAGCATCTCCTCTCTTGACTTGATAACATTTTAGTTTACTTGAAGAAAACGTTTAGTATTTTAATGAAATAAAATAGTCAAATGCCTCTGCGGTATTCCCCTAAACATTTTGGCTCCCCCACCCTCAAAATAGTTGAAATTTCTGCTGCCAACTGAATTGCTAGATAGAAAACGCAAGTGTGTGATGACACAAGCCGCTCATTCCACTGTGGTTGAAAGTTCCATTGTGCCTCTTACTCAGACTAGATTTTCAGCTGTTGAGAGAGTTTTGCGCGC
Organism: Podarcis bocagei; assembly: GCF_964188305.1. Classification (NCBI taxonomy): domain Eukaryota; kingdom Metazoa; phylum Chordata; class Lepidosauria; order Squamata; family Lacertidae; genus Podarcis; species Podarcis bocagei. Next base: position 17,224,323 of record NC_138137.1, on the reverse strand, counting down.
GCACACACACACACACACCATAATCTCAAAGTGTACATCTTGCTTTGCTAAACTAACTTGGTCATAACAATAGTGATGACACATCCTTTAGTCTAGACTAAACTTCTTAAAGCTTTTTATTGTTATTTTTTTAAAAGGGGCTTACGAAACAAAGTCTTTCTGTGACAGCTTCCTCTTTCTCTAAATACTGTCACATACCGATAGCGACAAGGAATTACAATCTCTGTACAGGTTCTGGCTAGAATCACTTTTCGCCGGGCTTGCGGCAGTGAGAAATTGGTTCAGACCCACATTCAGCATATATGTTAGTGTAAGCACACTAAATTCTCAAGTAAGCAAAAATTGCCCTCCCCTTTGTTTTGCCCGGGATGCGGGTGGCGCTGTGGGTTAAACCACAGAGCCTAGGACTTGCCGATCAGAAGGTCAGCGGTTTGAATCCCCGTGACGGGGTGAGCTCCTGTTGTTCGGTCCCTGCTCCTGCCAACCTAGCAGTTCGAAAGCACGTCAAAGTGCAAGTAGATAAATAGGTACCACTCCGGCGGGAAGGTAAATGGCATTTCGGTGCGCTGCTCTGGTTTGCCAGAAGTGGCTTAGTCCTGCTGGCCACATGACCCGGAAGCTGTACGCCGGCTCCCTCAGCCAATACAGCGAGATGAGCGCCGCAACCCCAGAGTCGGTCACGACTGGACCTAATGGCCAGGGGTCCCTTTACCTTTACCTTGTTTTGCCCAAATCTATTTTTACCCAAATAGAGGAGAAAAAATAACAACAGCATTGCCTGAACTGGTGGTTTGTTTGGTTTTTGCCACTGTATATACAGAGGAGCCCATTTGGTATGTATTCAGTGGGATTTGAGTGGCACCGTTGAATGATGCCTGAGAAACAGAAGTTTGACCCTCTTTGGGGTTTGGAGAATTGCAAAGTTTTTGCAGATTCCCGTTGTAGGTTAAAGTAAACTACAGTAAAATGCCTCTATTGCCATAGCATCTTTTATCAACGCTTCAGCAATATTATTTATCTCATTCTACCAGATATCACTGAAATACCAGACGAAGACGTGATCAGTGTGATTTCCAAAGTTGCGCTGATAAGCCTCGTCCCGCTGCTGGTGATTGCCAAAGCCGTGATCCTTATCTTTTACTGCTACCGTATCCAGAGGAGGAGGAAGCTGAACAAGGCATGGGAGAAGAACGTGAAGTCCAGGAAGCATAAAGACTGCAGCGACGTTTGCGCCATCATGATGGACGACGACTGCTCTGACATCAGCTCCACTTGCGCCAATAACATCAACCACAATACTGAGCTCCTGCCCATTGAGCTGGACACCCTGGTGGGGAAAGGACGCTTCGCTGAAGTCTACAAGGCTAAACTGAAACAGAACACATCGGAGCAGTTTGAAACCGTGGCGGTCAAGATCTTCTCCTACGAAGAGTACGTCTCCTGGAAGACGGAGAAGGACATCTTCTCTGACATAAACCTGAAGCACGAAAATATCCTGCAGTTCCTCACGGCTGAGGAGCGCAAGACGGATGTAGGCAAACAGTACTGGCTGATCACTGCCTTCCACGCGAGGGGGAATTTGCAGGAGTACCTTATAAAGCACATCATTAGCTGGGAGGACCTCTGGAAACTGGGCGGGTCTTTGGCCCGAGGGATCGCCCATCTTCACAGCGATCACACACCTTGCGGCCGACCCAAGACGCCCATTGTCCACAGAGACCTCAAGAGCTCCAATATCCTGGTGAAGAACGATTTGACCTGCTGCCTCTGTGACTTTGGGCTGTCGCTGCGGCTGGATCCCACCCTCTCCGTGGATGACCTGGCTAACAGTGGGCAGGTGAGCCGTACGATGGGGCAGAGGGGGGGAGCAAGGAAAGAGTCAAAGCTGGAGGATTTAAAACAGGGCTTGGCAAAATTGTCCACTACAGTTGTACCTTGGTTTTCAAACAGCTTGGGAGTCTGAACGATTGGAAACTGGAAGTGATTGTTCTGGTTTTTGAATGTTTTTTGGAACCCAAATGTCTGATGCGACTTCTGTAGCTTCCGATTGGCTTCAGGAGCTTCCTGCAGCCAATCAGAAGCTGTGATTTGGTTCCCAAACATTTTGGAAGTCCAACTGGTATGCCCCATGGAGGACCTTAAGGTCTATAAATAGTAACATCCTAGAGGCCCCGGTCCCTAAGGAAGTCAGATTAGCCTCAACCAGAGCCGGGGCCTTTTCAACACTGGCTCCGGCCTGGTGTAACACTCTGTCTCATGAGACCAGGGCCCTGCAGGATCTGATTTCTTTCCGCAGGGCTTGTAAGACAGAGTTGTTCCGCCTGGCCTTTGGCTTGGAATCAAATTGATCCCCTCCCCCTCTTCCTTTTTCCTTTTTCCTTCTGTGATGGAACTCCTATTTGGGGACTTCCCTGGCTTTTTTCTGGCCCACGTAGGACCAGTCTGGATAGTTGGCCTTGGTGAAGACATGACGTTTTCATCCCCCAAAAAGTTTTTGATTTGAGTTCCTACTGAAATCAGGCTGCATTTTAATGTTGTATTTTAATTTTGTTTTTAAGTTGTATTTCAATCAATTGTTTTTATACCGGTGTTAGCTGCCCTGAGCCTGGGGAGGGCGGGGTATAAATAAAATTTAATACTAATAATACTAATAATTAATAATAACAAGATACCACTGTACTGTGATGGCTTGAATGTGTTTGGAGGGGAGGGTTTGGACAATTAATTATTGCAAGGGACACACATCCTCCTCCCTTGCATAGATTCATAGAGTTGGAAGGAACCCCAGGGGCCATCTAGTCCAACACCTTGCAGCGCATGATCTTTGTCAGCAAAATCTCAATTTTCAGAATGCAGGGATAGGTTTTGCTCCGTACCCTAATAGCGTCCACAAAATGTGACTCTTTACTCCTTACTCTTGTTTTCCATTTATGAATGGCTGTCAACTGCTCGTGCTTACAAGACATTGAAATACCATTGAGGGTAGTGGTTAAACCTTGCGATTGCAGATTCTCCAGTCTGCTTTGCACTGCCTCTTCCATGTGCATGGTTACAACCTGGATTTTGTAGTTGCAACGGAATGTTCGAAACTTCTCGCTGCCATTTTTAAAGAGAAAATATTTTTTTTAATAAAAAAAAACAAGCACAGAAAGCTCAACGTGTACAGTCAGACGGGTTACTCCATCAAAAATAATTTTTTTAACCATTTTGTGAATGCTGACAGGTTGGCACAGCAAGGTACATGGCTCCCGAAGTCCTGGAATCCAGAATGAACTTGGATAACGTCGAGTCCTTCAAACAAACTGACGTATATTCCATGGCTTTGGTTCTGTGGGAAATGACATCTCGCTGCAACAGTGTTGGAGGTTTGTTTCATGTGCTCCTTTGTGGAGTTGTATTTTTATGTGTTTACATGCTACTTAGCTCTAAAAGTTGTAGGAATCCTCCCCACCGCACCCCCAAAATACTATTAATTTACATAACATGAGTCCTTCCCTTTTCTTTCAAGAAGCCTGGAGTAGTAGTGTGTGATTCACACAGGTGATCTGTCATCTGAAGAACTTCCTGGGCTAGATCGGTATTGGTATTCCAAACCATTTCTAGAACCACTGAGCACCACTTCTTAAAACCTAAATGTTTTTAGGAAGCACTGAAAAGAGTATCAATAGGCAGAGATTCCAAAGTGTTGTGGTTTTTTTTAAAGATTTCTTAAAACTGCTGAACAAGTAAGCTGCCCAGCCAGATGGGTGGGGTATAAATATAATAATTATCTTGGTTTTCGAACAGCCTAGTTCTCGAACGTTTTGGCTCCGAAACGATCGAAATCCGGAAGTGACTGCTCCAGTTTGCGAACATCCGACACGGCTTCCGATTGGCTGCAGGCGCTTCCTTCAGCCAATCAGAACCCACGATTTGGTTTCTGAATGTTTTGGAAGTCAAACGGACTTCCAGAAGAGATTCATTTCGACTTCCAAGGTACGGCTGTATTATTATTATGAAATCAGACTGTTTCACAAGCCAACTGGTTCCAAGCTGCTGAGGGCTGTATATGCTGTTAGTCGCACTCTGAACTTGGCTCAGTTGCAAATCGGCAACCAGTACAGGTCTCTGAGCACAGGTGTTCCATGCTGACAGGGCTGGGAGGAAGGTATGTTTTTAAATTCTTCAGGTGGAGACACACTTTTAGGTCTTCCAAAGGTCATTTCTAAGTTTCTGGTTTGACCTTTGCCACTGCTGCTGCTGCTTTGTGTTTTGTTTCTGTTTCACGAGGAAACAGAAAAGCTGGTAAGATACTTTTCATCATCATTATTATTGCTTTCCTTCCTTGGCGTTTGGGCTTACAGCATTCCACAGAATGCTCCTTTTAAGGCATGGATGTTCTGTTTGTTGAGGAAGACTCTTTCATCCTTGCTGATGCCTGATGACATTTCCTGTTTCTGTTTGAGGACTCTGGAATAATACCTAGGGAAAGAAAAGCACTCTCCTAGCAGTACTCCACTCAGGAAGTTGCAGAGCTGCCTGAAATTAAAATAATCGGGCTTTTGTCAGGAAAGATTGGAGGGGGGGGGGGAGAAGAAGTGTGTGCTACTTTATCTAAGTCCCTTATAAATTTCCCTCCTAAAAAAAGAGAAAAAAGTTAAAAAACAGAAAAAAATGATTCATTGTAGGTGATAAGACATCACGTCGCAGCCAACGAGAGTGCAATACCTGTGCCAAACAGGGCAGTGCTGGGGAATTAATAATCACGGAATTGCACGTTCCTGATAAAATAACCTTGCCAGCCAGCCAAAATAAGCTATTATGATGATCGATATTATACCTATACGAGAAATAAAACTAGGGCAGCTTTGCTAAATGAGATAAAGCAGCGTGGATTTCCCCGAAAAGGTGCAAAGTGCGGCCGTTCCCTGCAATCTTATGTATTTATTTTTATTACATGTATAGCTCACCCTTCCTCCCAGAGATGCTCAGGGCAGCAAACCCTCAAAAAAAGTTAAAATAAAGCAATTAAAAAGGTAGTGGAAATGCCTGGGTAGGCAGGAATGTGTTTAAATTTCTTCTGCTCTGTAATGATGAAGGGAGGCAGGCACACTTCACCAGGGAAGGCATTTCACAAACAGGGAGCTACCACTGAGAAGCCGCTGTCATTGGTCCATGTCTATTGGTTGACAGCCACCCAGAGACACCACCAACAGAGCTTCCCCTGCCAATCACAAGACCTGAGATGGATGCTATTGGGAGGCATGCTGTTTTTAGGTACTTGGGTCCCAAGCAATATAGGGCTCTCTATTCTAGTAAAGGTAAAGGTAAAGGGACTCCTGACCATTAGGTCCAGTCGCGGATGACTCTGGGGTTGCAGCGCTCATCTCGCTTTATTGGCCAAGGAAGCTGGCATACAGCTTCCGGGTCATGTGGCCAGCATGACTAAGCTGCTTCTGGCGAACCAGAGCAGCGCACCAAACGCTGTTTACCTTCCCGCCGGAGCGGTACCTATTTATCTACTTTCACTTTGACGTGCTTTCGAACTGCTAGGTTGGCAGGAGCAGGGACTGAGCAACGGGAGCTCACCCTGTTGCGGGGATTCGAACCGTCGACCTTCTGATTGGCAAGCCCTAGGCTCTGTGGTTTAACCCACAGCGCCACCCGCATCCCTCTATTCTAGTACCAACACCTTAACTGTAATGGTAGAATAAGTAACAATATAAAATTATAACAACTGTAAGCATGCAAACTGTGAAACATTTTGCACCTGCAGTAAGACAGGAAAGTATGCAGGTATAAATAGACCGACCGTTCTGTGAGGGTTTGATTAGCTGCTTGTGCGTGAAAACGTGCTCCCTCAGAGTTTGTGCGCCCCCACAAACCTCCGTGTGTGACGGAGCTCCTCAGACATGTCTGCTCTAGTCACTAGTAGAGTCCGACAGTGGCTGTCTGCGGAAGCGTTTCCAACAAAGAAGTTCCTTAACGGAAACGCGTCTCCTGGACTCACGGCGTGACAGTTTCCTGCGAGGTATGGGTCTCCCTATGGGAGACTCCGATACCTCCCCACTGTTTTCGCTGGAAGCCTCCCTGAGCCCTCCCTCCTGCTCGCATTCCCTCAGAGACCCACTCCTCCCCCTGCTGGTCCCTGCTTCAGCAGTTGAGTCTCTTTCATCCTGCCTGAGTCCCTCCACCACCTGATGCTCTGATGGCAGTTCCCTGACATCCACCTCCCCTCCAGGGCCCCCCTCACCCCCTCCCAATTCCTCCCCCCTGGGAGGTGAAGGGCTAAAACCCCGAAACGAATCTTCCTCATCTTCTGACGTCTCGAACAATTCTCTCCATCGATCGTCGTCCTGGCCAGCTGAATCCTCCTCCTCTTCAGAATCTGGGAACCCCTCCAACTCCTCTTCCTCGTCGGTGGTGGCAAAGTATTCCCTTCGGAACCTCGCTACAGGCTGAGGTTTACGTGGGAACCTCTGATGAAAAGTCTCTATTAAAACCTCGTCATTGACATCCTCTGCCCTAACCCAGGTGTTTTCCGACTCCGGTTCCCCTTCCCACATTACCAAATACTCTACTTGATCTCCCTTCCACCTGGAATCGAGGATCTCCGCTACATGGTAGCTGTGTTCCTTCTCCTCCATTGCTGGTCCCCTAGTGACCCTCCCCTCACTGTCTCCTCTATACGGTGACAGCAACGACCTGTGAAAAACTGGGTGCAGCTTCATGTGGTTCGGTAACCGGAGCCTGAAAGCCACTGGATTGACCTGCTGTATGACTTCAAACGGACCCAGCCTTTTGGGTCTTAATTTCTTACAACCTCCTTTGAATGGCAACCCTTGGGTTGACAGCCACACCTGTTCCCCCACCCTGATGCTTTCACCTTCCCTTCTGTTTTTGTCTGCTTGCCTCTTATATTCCTCCTTAGCCCTGTTTAAGTTGAGTTGGAGCTGGCGATGGATCGCTTCCATTTCTTCCACGAACTGTTCTGCAGCTGGAACGCTCCAGTTCTCCCCCTCCCCCCCTGGGAAGGCTCTGGGATGGCACCCGTGATTAGCCAAAAAGGGGCTCATCCCCGTGGACACGTTCTCTGCATTGTTGTAGGCAAATTCTGCCAACGCCAGCTTCTCCACCCAATCATTCTCTCTGTCATTAACATAACACCTCAAATATTGTTGGAGAACCCCATTTGCTCTTTCCGCCTGCCCGTTGGTTTCAGGATGACGGGCCGTCGAGAAATTAACCTCTACATGCAGTAAGCTCATGAGCTTCCTCCAGAACCTGGAAGTAAATTGTTTCCCTCGGTCTGAAACCACCCTCAAGGGGGCGCCATGCAACCTAAACACATTCTCTACAAACAATTTGGCGGTTTCTTCTGCTGTAACCGCATGTGAGCAGGCTATGAAGTGGGCCATTTTAGTTAACAGGTCTACTACAACCATGATGGCTGTTTTCCCTCTAGACCTTGGCAGATCAGTCATGAAATCTATTGCCACTGCTTCCCACGGTCTCTCAGGTGTGGGCAGTGGTTCTAATAAACCAGCCGGCGCCTGCCTCTCCCCCTTGGCTCTTTGGCATTGTTCACACCCTCTCACATACTCCCGCACATCTTCCCTGACCTTGGGCCACCAAAATTCCCTGGTAACCAGCCACATGGTTTTGTGTTGCCCAAAGTGCCCTGCTGTGGGGCTATCGTGCAGCTGCTTGAGTACTTTCTCCCTCAATTCCCCTTCAGGTATATATAACGCTCCCTTATAATACAATGCCCCATTTCTCTCCTCAAAACCACCGGGTTTGTCTTCCTCCCCTCTGAGATCCCTGAGTTTCCCCTGGGCGTATGCATCCTGCACCGTACCCTCTACCAATTCCCTTTGCCCCACCAAAGTCGCCCCACACACCCAGCGGTCCTCTGGAATGATATGGGTTTCTTCGGGTGCTCCCTCCCCCTCCAAATATTCAGGCTTGCGTGAGAGAGCGTCCGCCCTAACATTCTCTGGGCCTGGCACATAACAAATCTCAAAGTTAAATTTGGAGAACTCTTGGGCCCATCTCAACTGCCTTTGGTTGAGCACTCGCGCCGTTCTCCAGTACTCTAGATTTTTATGGTCCGTGCACACTTGCACTTTATGTTGTGCACCAACTAGCAGATGCCTCCATCTCCGGAACGCCTCATGAATAGCAAGCAGTTCTCGGTCGTACACCGTGTAGTTCCTCTCGGATTTGTTCAGCTTCCGCGAGAAGAAGGCACACGGACGCCACTCCGACTCCTCCTTCCCCGGCTGCAGAAGAAGCACCGCCCCTATGGCTCTGTCAGATGCGTCTGTTTCAACCCTTAGCTTCTTTCGTAAATCCACATGCAGAAGTTGTTCTTCAGAGGCGAAGGCCCTTTTCAGTTCCTCAAACGCTCGCCCCGCCTCCGCCGTCCATACAAACTTCTTCTTACTGCTGAGACAGTCAGTGATGGGCGCCGTCAGATGGGCGAAGTTGCGGATGAACTTACGATAAAAGTTTCCAAACCCTAGGAACCTCTGCACATCCTTCTTGGTTTTGGGTGTTTTCCATTCCAGCACTGCCTGTACCTTGCCGGGATCCATGGCCAATCCCTTGTCTGACAGGCGGTACCCCAGGAACTCCACCTCCTTGGTATGGAACCGACACTTCTCCAGTTTGACCCACAGCCTGTTGGCTTGCAGTCTGCTCAACACTTCTCTGACGTCTCTCACATGTTGCTCCTCATTCTCAGAATACACCAACACATCATCAAGAAAGGCAACGCAATTCTTGTAGAGCAAAGGGCCCAGCACGTGGTTCATAAAAGATTGAAAACACGCGGAGCCTGCTTGTAATCCAAATGGCATAACGAGGTATTCAAACGCCCCCAAAGGGGTAAACATGGTGGTTTTCCATTCATCCCCTTTCCTTATGCGTATCAGGTTGTACGCCCCCCTTAGATCCAGCTTTGTGAAAATCTTTCCCTTCCTCACCATGGTCAAAATATCATCAATTCTGGGCATAGGGAACGCCACCGGTTCAGTCACTGCATTCAGCCGCCTAAAATCACATACAAGTCTCGGCTTGTCCGCATTTTTTTTGTCCACAAAGAACACTGGGCTCCCCCCTGCTGCTTTGGACTCTCTGATGAAGCCTCTCTTCAGGTTCTTGTCAATGAACCCTCGCAACTCCTGCATTTCCCTGTCTGACATGGCATACAACTTGCCCACGGGAAGCTGTGCTCCAGGGAGTAAATTGATCTGACAATCAAAGGGTCTATGAGGTGGTAGTTGGTCAGCTTCCTTCTCGCTGAACACGTCGCTGAGATCTGCATACTGTGGTGGTACCTTCACCTTTCCCATTACTTCAGTCCCTGCTAGGGTGGCTTGGGCCCCTACTGAACCCTTCTCCCCTTTGCAGTGTTCTAGGCAATGTGCTGAACCAAAGGACACCACTCTTTGATGCCAGCCAACCAGCGGATCATGTAGAGCTAGCCAGCTCATTCCCAAAATAATGGGAGCGCCTCCCAGGGTGGCCACATTAAACGCTATCAGTTCTGTGTGCCTTGCCACCCTCATTATCATTGGGACAGTCTGCAAGCGGACTCCTCCTCCCAACAACTCCCTGCCATCAATCGTGGTCACCTGCAGGGGGTTGCTTAAAGGGATGGTCTGTATCTGGTGTTCAGCAACAAACTCCTTGCTCATAAAATTGCAGGAGCTGCCTGAGTCCAATAGCGCCTTTATTTTTAGGGGGTGCCCATTCTGCAGCTCTAGCGACACTTCAATCACTAGAGCAGGTCGAGGAGCTTCTGGCACGGGCACTTTCACTGCTCTTTGGCCTGGCTGCAGTGCCCCAATTGTGGCAACCAGGCGTTGGCTTTTACCTGCTCCGCTCCCCCTTCTTCTCCCCCCTCAACAGCTCCCACCATCCCTTGCCATTCCTTCCTCTGGGGGCAGACTCTGGCAAAGTGGCCTGGCTGTTGGCAGAGATAGCATTTCCGGGGGCCCTTTCCCTCCTTCTTAGCTCCCTCGCTGGTTTTTGAAAATGCGCGCGCGCGCGCTGTTCCGATTTCCATCGGCTCTGCCGGCGGGAAAGCTGGCTCAGGAATGTCTGGAATGCGGAACTCCTTCCAACGTTCCCCTCTCCCTTCCCGCCTCTCCAAGGCTCTTGCCTCCTGCCGCGCTCCTATGGTCAGCGCAGATTTGGTCAGCTGATCCATAGACTCCGCCCTGGGGCTCCGTGCCAGCTCGTCTTTCACCCCCGAAGAAAGACCTTCTTCAAATAGCATTTGAACGGGTGCCGCCGATAAATCCCAACTCAGTCTGTGAATCAGCATGGTAAACTCAGTCCAATATTCACGGACAGATCGACTCCCCTGCTTACAAGCCATTAGCTGTCTGCGCACCACCCCTTCCTCAATATCGCTGGAAAACATGATATCCATTGCACGAAAGAACTTCATTGTGTCCTTTAGTATGTCATTGTGCGTTGCCATTAGGGGTCGCACCCAGTCTCTAGCCCCTTTCTCAAGATGCCCAATTACAAAAGCAACTCGCGATTCCTCATCAGGGAACTCATCGAACTGCACATTAAGGGCATATTGCATCTCTGTCCTAAAAGCATGGTAGTCCTTGGGGTCCCCCCCAAATTTCTGCACCAATCCTGGTACCTTTCTGGGGAATTGAGTGGCTCTCCCCTTCTTGTCTGCATCCTGAGCCCTTCTCTCCTCCAGCCTCGCCGTCTGCAGGGCCAGTTGAACCTCCAACGCTCGGTATCTATCTTCCAAGCTTGGACCAGCTCCAGCCCCTGCTCCTCCGGTTCCGGTTGGTTCGCTCATGATGCCTTCTCTTGCACAGGCAGCGTACAAAGACTGTCGGACTGCTGTGAGGGTTTGATTAGCTGCTTGTGCGTGAAAACGTGCTCCCTCAGAGTTTGTGCGCCCCCACAAACCTCCGTGTGTGACGGAGCTCCTCAGACATGTCTGCTCTAGTCACTAGTAGAGTCCGACAGTGGCTGTCTGCGGAAGCGTTTCCAACAAAGAAGTTCCTTAACGGAAACGCGTCTCCTGGACTCACGGCGTGACAGTTTCCTGCGAGGTATGGGTCTCCCTATGGGAGACTCCGATACCTCCCCACTGTTTTCGCTGGAAGCCTCCCTGAGCCCTCCCTCCTGCTCGCATTCCCTCAGAGACCCACTCCTCCCCCTGCTGGTCCCTGCTTCAGCAGTTGAGTCTCTTTCATCCTGCCTGAGTCCCTCCACCACCTGATGCTCTGATGGCAGTTCCCTGACACGTTCACTTTTTTGATGGGATATACGTAGGGAACAGTTCATGTGGCAGAATCTCGGGAAATGCGTCTCTTCTAGACTATAATGTTTGTAGAAAATGTCTTTCCCTAGAAGGATGGCATAGTTATTTTTTTTTGTTGCAGCAAAAGCAACGAAGTTCCTTGTGGCTCCTTTTGTGGCACATTTATTATGGCATAAACTTTTGAGATTATAGTCCACTTCCTCTGAAGCATGATTGTTATCCTTGAGTTACAGGAATGTGTACGCATGGCTTGAGGAAACCGGCGAGAGGGAGGGGAACGTTAACAATGAGGTCAGAGGGAAACAAAATGCCGAAAGCTACAGACAGTCATACGTACCTAATTATCTGTGGTGATTCACAAAACAGTTGTTAACACAGGCATCCTGGCATTGATAAGCCAATGATTACACATAATGTGTTAAAAATCCTTTGCCTTGGTTCAGTCCACAAGAGAGAGCATCAAACCTCTTATATTGTAATTTAAGCATGTTGCAGTTTCCCTTTGAAATTCCTTTGCCCCAGGAAGGCAATGCTAAAGTCACTTACAGAGACTGTGCTTACCCATGACACCAAGCCAGAGTTTCTTCTTGGCTACAGATCATGGCTAAGGAACAGTGTTTGAAACTCCCATTGTTCTAGGCGCATTTTGTGACAGGGAATTTCATTGGCGCCAGCAGTCTCTGAGCTCTGGGCACAGTACTGAGCCTAAGATTTCGGATTAAAACGGCAGAGTGGAAGGAAAGGGGGACATTTTTCTGCCTCCCCACTTCCAGCTACTCTCTGAAGACTGGAGAAGAGACTCGCTTAAGAATATTAGAGGGGTGGGCAGGGGAAGGACTTAGACCATGTGAAAAACCAACATAATATTTTAGCTGCAGTTCATTCATTTTCAGCTTTGCATTCTTGTTATAAAAAAAGCACCCCTAGACGTTCCGTTGTTGTGCCCATAACCTTGGTTTAAGGTCCCATTTAGCTCCCAGCTTTCATATTTCAGTTTCTAACACTGTTAAGGAAGAGAGACAACTTAACCAAGATCTGTTGCTCAGACAACATGCAAAGCCAGTCTTGGCTTAGTTACAGGTTCGAGTTAAAAAGACTAGGGTGGAGCAAAGTATGTGTTAGCCCTTCTCCAGGAGCCAGGACATTCACATGGCCCTGGCAAGCCAGTGTGGTGTAGTGGTTAAGAGCGGTAGACTTGTAATCTGGTGAACTGGGTTCGCGTCCCCGCTCCTCCACATGCAGCTGCTGGGTGACCTTGGGCTAGTCACACTTCTCTGAAGTCACTCAGCCCCACTCACCTCACAGAGTGTTTGTTGTGGGGGAGGAAGGGAAAGGAGATTGTGAGCCACTTTGAGACTCCCTAGGGTAGTGATAAAGCGGGATATCAAATCCAAACTCCTCCTCTTCTTCTGATGTGTGAACCAAGCCAATAGCTTCTTGTGAGGTTGAAGTGTTTCCCCATGGAATTTGGAATACAGTGGTAACTCTAGTTGTGTTCACCTCCGGTTATGTATCCTTCGGGATACATACATGGCAAACCCAGAGTAGTTTTCTGGGTTTCGCTGCGCGCGCATGCGCAAAATCGCTAAACCACGCCGCATGCATATGCAGAAGTGGCAGGTTCGATTGCAAATTCCACGGGATGCGACCAGAGCTCCGGAACGGATCCCGTTCGCAACCGGAGGTACCACTGTATTGCTATTTCTGATGGCAGATTTGTACCCATTTATGTATTCTTGCATAGAGACAGCCTTCCTTGTCCTGTGTAGAATGCAAAAGGGCATTGCTGGTGGATGATGGCATATATCACACTGAGAAGAGGAACAGGTGACTGAAGCCCAGATGTTGCAGATTAAATTGTTAGGCCCTGAAATAATAAAAAAAGGTATGGTGTTGCCGTAGTGGACATGGGAACAGAGTTGCCATCTGAATCTGCCACTGGGGGCTGGGCCCTGTGTCCAAACCTCTGTTATGGAGGGCCTGTTGTTGCTAGTGAGTAGTTGTGTTAGGGTTTGGGGTTGTTGTTTATTTTGGCAGGGGGTGTTCTATAAGAAGGAACAAGCCCTACCATTCAAGGCCAGTGAGAGAGGGAAGCATCATTGTCCAATGTGGGCTGTAGATCATTGATGGTTGGAGTGGTTTCAGCTGGGAACTATAAATGGCAGCAAGTAGCATTCTATCATTTTCTCTTCTTCTTCTGTTCTTTAGTACATTATTCCTCAGTACTATTCTGCCCTTTGTTCTGCTATGGCACTTTGTTGGGTTGATATTGTAGCCTGAGGAGTGTCTGACATAAATTCTTAAGATGGGGTTCTGTCTTAAGTTCTCCGAGTTGTGAGCCTCTGTTTTAAATTCCTAAGTTGTAAGTCTCAACGGATACAGTTGTGTTTCAAGGATTGACTTATAGGCAATGGATTTTGTGGTGTGTTCTGGGTAGAAGCTGGAAGCACATAAATACACATTGTGGTCAGATGGCTTCCTGTTGTGTCCAGAAAGTGAACTTTTTGCATGGACTGGTCTAGGCTCAGGTTTATGATGGGATGAAAGTTATTGAAGTTCTGGTAGAACTGATCAAGTGTCTCTTGTCCACAAATTCAGGTGATAACAATGCCATCTATGTATCTTAGACGCAGGAGGCTTGTTAGGGACAGAAGCTAACAAAATTTTGCAAGTCGGCTATGAATGTGTTGGCGTCTGTGGAGCCACGTGACTGCCCATGGCTGTGCCATTAATTTCTCCCCCAAACGTGTTCTCCCCAAGCTGATTGTTGGTGAGTACAGAGTTTGGTATCTAGACGGGCTGAATCTCCACATCTAGCGGTAATAACCCTCAAAGATTGTAGCCCATCTTTGTGTGGGATGTTGGTGTAAAGGGCCTCAAATATCCATAGTAGCTAGTGTGGTGTTTTCTTGGAGATTGTCCATGAATTGGTAGTTTCTTCAGAAAATCAGTAGTATCCCATGTATAACCTGGACTTCTGGCAGCATCTGATATCTGAATAGGGTCTGTCTATCCAGACACTCCCAATAGTACCCATGCCTGAAACAATAGCTGTCCAGGGCGGCCTGGTTTGTGCACTTTGAGCAGTGGATAGAAGATCATAGATATGTAGAGTTGGAAGGGTACCCCAAGGGTCATATAGTTCAACCCCTTGCAATGCAGGAATCTCAACTAAAGCATCCATGACAGATGGCCATCCAACCTCTGCTTAAAAACCTCCAAGGAAGGAGAGTCCATAACCTCCTGAGGGAGACTGTTCCACCGTTGAACAGCTCTTACCACCAGAAGGTTCTTCTTGATGTTTAGTTGGAATCTCATTTCTTGTAACTTGAAGCCATTGGTTCAAGTCCTCCCCTCCAGAGCAGGGGAAAACAAGCGTGTTCCCTCTTTCATGTGACAACCCTTGAGATACTTGAAGATGGTTATTATATCTCCTCTCAGTGTCCTCTTTCCCAGGCTAAACATACCCAGCTCCTTCAACCGCTCCTCATAAGGCTTGGTTTCCAGATCCTTCATCATCTTGGTTGCCCTCCTCTGCACACCTTCCAGTTTGTAAACATCCTTCTTAAATTGTGGTGCCCAGAATTGGACGCAGTATTCCAAGTAATACAAGTGTAATCCCAATAGCATCTTGGATTCCAAATACGTTCACCCAGTTGAGCCATCCATCCTCCACTGGCCTCCATTTTGTCACCGCAGCCATTAAGCTTGCTAACCCAGGACACTTGACACTTTCCCCTGCAATGACTCAGGCCCTTGCACCTGGCCTAATCCTATCCCCTTACCCGGCAGATCCGTAAACTGACCCTTGGGAGTGTTCATAAAAGGCGGGGAGGTGGATTTTTGTGGGAGAAGAAAGAAAAAGCAATGTGCTTGGTTAGTGAAACAGTATCACTTTTTAGATGGTGCGTTCAACCCCATGCAACAAAGGGGTTCTGTATCTGGGCTGGGAATGAAATTGTGAAATGGCGCAGGTACATTTCTTTTCTTTGCAAAGCCTGGGAGGCGAAGTGAAGATTTTGCTGAATGCAGTTTTGGGAGTATCTCAGCCCTTCATAGCTAGTGTTGACTTTAAACAGAAAACACACATGGCGTTTAATCTGTATGCCGACACTATAAATAGCAGTGTCGCTGAAGGTGAAGAATCAGCCTAAGAAGAAGGCCGCTCTGTTACTTTCTGAGGAGCTGAAGTGTGGGAAACGGGTATAGTTTGCTTGATGTTTTGCCGGCATATAATTTAGAAGTCATATTTAGAAGCTCAGCAACTCTGCTTTGGGGAAAGTTTGAGCTGCTCCACTACCCTTTCAGCTTGGCATTTCAGTCAGCACAACAGCTGTGTACCAGATGTTACGCTTTGTGAGAAATATAATTTCCATCCAAGCATTTTGCCCTTGCAGCCGACATGGATACTGTGAGAAAAAAAAGCATGGGGAGAGTTAAGTGATCTGACAGGCCTTCTAAGAGCTGCTTATTTTTAAGTCCTTTGTTGCCAGCATATGACATCAGTCAGAATCAGCAAGGTTACCAGGGAATAATCTGGAAAATACCTTTCAAAATGGCCTCTGTTCCTTGAGCTGCTCTAAGTAATTGTGCACTGCCTGGAAGATTTGCTGGCTTGACTGAAACACTGCTTTTGGTTAAAGCGTAAATGTACAGAAAAATGGTACACAGCTGATTGCGGGAAAGAGCTCTGGAGTTTTGAGGCTCAATATTTTTGAAAAGCACTAGTTCTGCACTTCATTTTAAAAGCTTCTGGTGTTGGAGCATAAATCTGTGGTCCGTTTGTTATTGCCTGTATGAAGCATTGGGTCAGATTTCGAGAAGAGGGAGCTACCTGCCTGTATTGTCTACCATAACTTGAGATACATGTGCTTTTAATCAGGAATACGCACAACAAACCTTTGTGGAAATGACAAAATAAGAAAAAGCCAATGTATGTAAATTTTAGTTTCAACACTTAATTAAAATTATGGAGAAGACTGGAGAGGAAGCATGACCACTGTATTTCCACAATTCCAATTATATTTCTAAAACGTGATGCTTTTAAAATGAACATTGAAAAGAAAATTAAGCGCATCAACTGCAATTCTGTCCCCGGTTAGATATGCCTTGTTGACTTCTGAATAGGCGTTACACAGAAGTAACAACCATATGCAAGGGGTGGTTGTTGTTGTTTTAACAAAGTTATTAGCTTCCTCCCTTTTGTCAGAAGTAAGCTTGGCACTTTTAAAAATGCCCTTTATTGTGCTTTGAGTCACACTTGCTTCCTTAGGCTGGCTCCAGGAAATATGGTTTGTGTCTGCTTTTTGTCTGTGCTTCAGTTCTGTCCCGCATCCTTTCATGTCAAAAATAGATAGTAGAGAATTATCTCGCCCAGCCTGCCTGATAGATATGTAGGCTATCAGTGCTCAGCGGCAAAGTGTGTGTTCAGGGATTGTACGGTGTCCATTGGAATAGAACCCAATCTATACTTTCTCATGCAAAGGTGCAGAAATCACAGGTGACAGTTCTGACAGAAGCCACAGTGGGACAGTCACTTTGTCTGAGGGCCCCTAAGTATTTTACTTCAGTTTATTGGTCGACCGGAAAGGATTTAGCTACTTACAGAAAACAAAGTAGACCCAAAATAGGTTTCTAATCTAGCCAGGCTATCAATGTGGCTATGTTTTGTGGGGTGTTTTCATGTGCTACATTAGTTGTGCTTAATGCTACTGATGTGGTGTAGGTCTGTTTTTTTCATATTTACTGTAGCTGTAGCTAAGGAAGGGCTGTGGCTCAGTTGTGGAGGCAAAGACGTTCCATGCAGGCAGCACTTTATTCCATCTTCCTCATGTCTCCTTACCTGTTCATTTCCACATTTTTGTGTGACGCAAAAGCCACTTCTGGAAATCTAGTGGAATCTACCGGAAGTTTTCGCTCATTTCCATGTTAGCATCTCCATAAAACATCCGTTTGCAACATTGCCAGCTCAGGAAATTGCAGGAGTTTTGTGTTGACAAAATCTGAAGCGTTATATCGGAATACAGTTGTTTCCCACCATTTAACATTTAGCTCAACCTGTAATAAATTGATTTAAAAAGAAAACCCACAGTTCTGTAACACAAGAAGGTACTTGAAGTGGGAGTAAGAAGTGTTAGCCACCAGTAAAACCAGCACAATAATGTTAGTTACTTTGAACGCAGGGCTAATAGGACTTTGCCAGTACTGTACATATTACTTCAGGGTTGCAGACTTGGTTGTCGTTACAGCTTAGCTACATTTCTTAAACTTGCATTATTAGTAGTATTGTTTTCCCAGCTTCCCCCAGTGCTTACTTGGGGGGGGCGTGGGGGGGGAGCAGTAGAAAAGACCAATCTCTTAGATCCAGTGCAAGAGATTCATTCAGCTTGTGAGTAAATTCTACATACATTACAAAAAAAGCACAAGAATTCCTACATTATATGGAAATCAATTGTAATTGCTCCTCTTCAGCTGAATGATTGAGTGGTTAACATAGTTTTTAAATAACAGTAGATATGATGATAGCACTTTTCCACTTGAAGTACACAACCCCCTGAATAACAAAATTAAAACATGCCACCACCCCAGTCCCTCTCTTTGTCTTCAATCTGTTCCACAGCTGTGGGACCCCTGCTTCTTGGCAAAATCTCAATAAAAATAAAAATACCCACCTTTAGCATTTACCTGAAGTACTGCAAGACCTCCCGTTTTGGGCTGGGCCTTAGTTATATATGCAAATGGAGATAGTTGGGACTTAATTCTTGTCAGGATCCTGTGAGTTTTGCCTTGTCTCGTTTGGTTTTCCCATTTCTCATCCCCCAGCAAACAGAAAAAAGACTTGATCCCTGGCTGCTTATCTGTCCTGGATGTGCCTTGCTCAAATATTGATCGACAAAACCTTTGGCTAGTCAAACTCAGTTTTGAACTGGAGGTGAAGCCGCCCAGGCCCATCATTGTCCGTATAGATCTCTTTTAGGTAGATATTACTAAAAGGGATGCGGGTGGCACTGTGGTCTAACCCACAGAGCCTAGGGCTTGCCGATCAGAAGGTTGGCAGTTCGAATCCCCGCGACGGGGTGAGCTCCCGTTGCTTGGTCCCTGCTCCTGCCAACCTAGCAGTTCGAAAGCACATCAAAGTGCAAGTAGATAAATAGGTACCACTCTGGCGGGAAGGTAAACGGTGTTTCCGTGCGCTGCTCTGGTTCGCCGGAAGCGGCTTAGTCAGGCTGGCCACATGACCCGAAAGCTGTCTGCAGACAAACGCCAGCTCCCTTGGCCAGCAAAGCGAGATGAGCGCCGCAACCCCAGAGTCGGTCACGACTGGACTTAACGGTCAGGGGTCCCTTTACCTTTACCTTACTAAAAAGCAGCTAGGCAGATCTTGGAAGTGAAGGAAATAGGACTAGAGGAAATAGAGAGCTACAATCCTGTGTTGGTGCTGGGCAGATGGTGAAGTATAAGACGTCGGCAGATTCCACTTACGTGAAGGAGAACAAAACTTGGCTCCACCAGAATCTTGGCCTTCAAGCCTAAATGCCTGTTTCCTTTCCTTCTCTTGACAGAGGTGAAAGACTACGAGCCGCCATTTGGTTCTAAAGTACGGGAGCATCCTTGTGTGGAAAGCATGAAGGATAACGTATTGAGGGACAGGGGACGGCCAGAGATTCCTAACTCATGGCTCAACCATCAGGTAAGAGAGTGGGTCCTTCTTGCCTGGCATATTGGCTTTTATTTGGTGGCTCCAATCCAACTGACGCGTGACAGGATTACCGGCAACAGCTCTGTATCTCCTGATATCCCCTGAGCTTTACTGTCAACTACATTAGAACGCAGGGCATATTTAGGCAACCTGTGACAACCAGGGCTATCCAGTCAGTTTAGTGACTGGGTATGTCAAAATCACACACTGTGAATTGATCTTTGGTATTTGCTTATTGTCCCTTCAGACTCTTGGCACTTTTTGCAAAGCTTCAAAACCCACAGGACTTTTCTGTTTGTGCTGTAGTAGCTCTTCCATATCCAGTTGCATTTTTGTGTAGGCACCCTTTATTCATAAAATGAAATTCCAAAATGGATTTTACAGAGCGTTCCTCCTCCTCCTCCTCCTGAATGAAATTTGCTGCACTATTGATTTCAAGTTAATGCTTTTAATATTTAGCTTAGCTTTAATGTCCTTAATATGAAAATTACCAAGAAAATTAATATTTACAATATTGGCTGTGCTGTTGACATTGGTCAACATCAACCATTCAATTATGCAGTTAATGCAGAAGGTTGTGAAGCTTTTTCTTCTTCTTTTTTAAAGAAATCACATGAAAAGAGGATAGTAGATTTCATTCTAACCCGGTTCTAATGTTGCTTATCACATCGCCAAGGCGAGAACCATTCTCTTTCTTGGTTTTTGCTACATCTTCCCTTCCGTTGAAATAAAAGGTCAGATAGCGTTGCTGTTCCTATTAATGAATTAATATGTCTGAGCCAGAGGCAAGCAACTATACAAGTGCTCATGTCATTAAGGCCAGCAGTACATCCAGTCTTAACGAGGCTGGGATTAACCCTTTGATTAGAGGATAGGGCCCCAACAGTTGGATTCTCATTCCGCAATAATTGTCTCACATATGGTGTAAGTTTAGTGCGCTGTAATTTCTTAAGCATCACTAAGCCTTCTTTCAGCGCAGTAGCACCAATACCATGCGAGGAGATGCTGCATAAATGTGCAGAGTTGGTTGCCTTACGTTAGCTGAGAGCTGAGAGCTTTGACGTTCAGGTGTTTTAAAATGTGTTCACTGTTTTCGCTGCGCATTTCAGGGCATCCAGAAGGTTTGCGAGACACTTGTTGAGTGCTGGGACCACGACCCTGAGGCGCGTCTCACTGCGCAGTGCGTAGCTGAGCGGTTCAATGATTTTGAGTACCAGGACACGCTCTCCGGAAGAAGCAGTTCGGAAGAAAAGATCTCCGAAGAGAGCTCTGTGAACAGTGCCAAGTAACAGCCTGCTGCAAGACAAAACTTCCATGAAACCAAAGAGAGAGAGAAAGAGAGAGGGGCTGCTCTTGTGTTCCATGTGCGCAAGAGTGGAACAGGAAGAGGCGATTAGTCTCGGATGCACTTCCTGTGTCACTGAGGTTCCTACCTCTCCCTCCATCCCGCAGCTCCAGAGAGGGCAAAGCGGCGTCCTTCGCCGTGTCATAGGAGGAACGACGCCGTTGCTTCCTGAGAACACGAGACTACAAAATGCCAAGAATGTTTGCACTTTATCGATGCCTGCAGATAACTATCAAAGAGCAACTTTATGTATGTAGATAGAGAGAGAGGCATGTATATAAAGACACACACACACACAGCAAATCTCTGCAAAGAGTCTTCCAAGAAACGTAGGTATAGATAGGAAAATCCTACCAGGAATCGTATGCAGGACGCCTGCTGTTATGCTGGCAGAAAAAAGTGCCTTATTCATCCCACCGGAGCCTTAAAAACGAAAGCTGCATGACTTTTATATTTCTGCAGTTGGGGGGGCGGGGGGGAAGGATTTGGACCATATTAGTGCCTCTTTTAACATGTAACTATGCAATGGTTGTTCAGCTGGTTCTTGTATGTTTATGATGCGTTGATTCAGTGGATTTTACTGGTCTGATTCTCCTCCTCCTCCTCCCCCCCCCCACTTCTCCTTGAATTTGGAAAGTTGTCCCCACCCACTCAACTTTCATGCCTGCGCAAAAGATCATTAATTCCTCTGCCCGTCCCTTTCTTTGAACTTTGCCGTTCCCGTTAGCAGCCTGCTTTGGGGAGAGGGCAGGTTCCCCGACCCCTCCCCAGCCTCGCTCTCTGAAATCAGGCAGGGCCCAATTATAATCGAAACAGATGTTTTGCATTTGCCGTGCCTTCTGACACAAAGTAGACTTCTCCCCTCCCTCCTTTTCTGGGATCGGTAACATCATGTCTCGTTTCTTGAGCCCTTAAGTTCACATTTGATTTCGTGCCCGGCGTAAAAGGAGGAACAGGACGTGGACTCCTTTCCCCGAGTGTCTGGGTGTCTGCGATGCCGTGGAAAAAGATTTGCCCCTGCTCTGGAGACATGCAGCGCTTTCGGTCCCCCTTAACTCGCCATTGTGAGCCAACCCCTGCCTGCAGTCATCCAGAACTCTGGCAAATAAGAGCACATTCCTAAACTGATCCCCACAGGCATGACTGACATTCTTTTAGTCTTCCAAAATATTTAGCTTTTGGAGCTGGCCTCACCAGGAATTTTTAAATGACGGAATTTTGACCGTCAGTATTTTCATACGAGATCATCGGAGCTGCTCAAATTGTGTGGCTCGTCGTGGTTTCGCAGTCGGCTTCAGGCACCTTCTGTGCCTCGGTGTTGTTTTCTAACAGAAATTTGCCCCAGAAACAAAAGGTATATTTCAAGTGCAATGCTTTTATCATACAGGTCACAGATACATTTCTTTTTCCTCTCTAGGAACTTTGTGTATCCAATAATAGGGAAATTGGGGGGTGGGGGAGAGAGAAGTATATTCACATAGGAATTATAAATTTATGGGGGAAAATATTTATTTTTAAAAGCTTTTTGCATCTGCTTTTATATTAATTTTTAAAGAAATATTTAAGCATTAAGTGGGGCAGGAGCTCAGTAATTAAAACGGAGTCGAGGTTTAATAGCAACAGGCTATGTACTGAACTGTGGAGCTACTGGAAAGACGGGTTTATACTGGGATCATGTTCCTAAGCAGATCTGGAGTCGAGTGACCTCTAGTGGGGTTTCCCACTGCAAAAGTGCTACGCTAGGAAAGGAAAAGGAGGAGCTTTGCCCCACAAACCGGAAAGTTAGGTTTCCATCTGCATTACAGATCTAAACCACTAGTTTCAGAACTGGCATAACTTTCAGGCCTTCCTCCATAACCACAACTCTGGCTTGGAGTAAGTTCCCAGAGTTCCTGAACTGAAAATTGTGGAAGCTTACTTTGAGATGGTTTCAGAAGAAGGTTAGACAAATACATGAGATAAAAGGCTAAGAACAGCCTACTAGTCCTCCTGGCTGTAGGCTAGTTCCCAGAATCAGAGGCAAGTTTGTCCCAGAACGTCACTTGCTGAGACAAGGCTCAAACTGATTCAGTACTGGTTTAAATTGGCAGTGTAGACTTGACCCTGGGTCTCTGCTGTGTGCATTGTGCCTGATATTTATCACGCAGCGGCAAACACTTAAGAGAGCGCCCAGTAGCTCCTGGCAACTCTTTTAACTTTCTTTTGTACTATTTACATGTAAAGGGATTTTTTTCCCTTCCCATTCTTCCACGGAACGCTTTCACTGTATGAAAATAGGAATGTGAACATATATAACCTTGTTTATTCGAGCGTCTCAAGCACTTACCGTATTTTTGTATAAATAAAATGTTTTAGATTAAATGAAGCTATGGTTTTGTTTTAAATGGCCCTTATCCGTTAAAAAAAACCAACCTCTTGTAAGTTTCTTTTCAGAGGGGGAGCGGTCATCAGGTGGACTCGGTCACCAGATTTCTCTCCAGCAGTCCAAATGAAGAGATTAGTATCCTTTTTCTGTGTTCTGTTCCTTTCATACCCATGCTCTGCACATAACAGCCTCTGTGATTAAGAGGATTGGCTGGTTAAACATCAAAACATATAAAAAAAATTGTCCAGTAGCACCTTAGAGACCAACTAAGTTTGTTCTCAGTATAAACTTTTGTGTGCATGCACACTTCTTAGGATACACTGAAACAGAAGTCACCAGACCCTTATATATAGGGGGAGGGTGGGGTGGGGTTTTTCTCACGAGGGTAGTAGGATATGTTTGATTGACTCAATGGTTATGGTAAACCTGTTGACGACTGATAATGACTGCAAATAGTTATTAGGTAATTAGTATGATAAACAGGTTTACCATACCCAGTGATCACTGCAGGTGGTGACAGCAGTTACGAAATTAACAGACGCCTGCTTCTTGGGAGAAAAGCAATGACAAACCTAGACAGCATCTTAAAAAGCAGAGACATCACCTTGCCAACAAAGGTCCGTATAGTTAAAACTATGGTTTTCCCAGTAGTGATGTATGGAAGTGAGAGCTGGACCATAAAGAAGGCTGATCGCCGAAGAATTGATGCTTTTGAATTATGGTGCTGGAGGAGACTCCTGAGAGTCCCATGGACTTCAAGAAGATCAAACCTCTCCATTCTTAAAGAAATCAGCCCTGAGTGCTCACTGGAAGGACAGATCCTGAAGCTGAGGCTCCAATACTTTGGCCACCTCATGAGAAGAGAAGACTCCCTGGAAAAGACCCTGATGTTTGGGAAAGATGGAGGGCACAAGGAGAAGGGGACAACAGAGGACGAGATGGTTGGACAGTGTTCTCGAAGCTACTAACATGAGTTTGACCAAACTGCGGGAGGCAGTGGAAGACAGGAGTGCCGGGTGTGCCCTGTTCCATGGGGTCACGAAGAGTCGGACATAACTAAACAACAACAACAAGGTGCTACTGGACAATTTTTTAAATATGTTTCGACTGCATCAGACCACAGCGACCTACCTGGGTTAAACATCGACAAGGAACGCTGAAGTTCTAAATAACTTGCACAGCTTTTTTTAATAATCAAAAAAGTGCACTATGTGGTCTCGGGGCAGTAATTGTGTGTCAGGTTCTGATCCCGCCATCTGCAAAATGGGAATTCTAGGTATACATTATGCATGGGGTCATTATCGAGATGAATAATTTACGCATACAAGCCCCTCAGTCCTTTCATTTGGAAACCGTGGTGTCAGAGTCTGCTTCGGAGTCTGGTTTCAAACAATTCGCTGGGTCCCCTGTACAGGGAAGGTCGTGTAAGGTCAATAACTTTTGATGACTACCCTGATGACTACGCTCGCTCCCGGCGTGTTCTCATTTTAGGTATGGTACTTTTTCAGTGCAGGGTATTTGTGTGCAGAAAAGATTTCAAGGGCAAACTCAGCCAGGAGATGGTTTGTATGAAAGCTGAATGAAAGAAGTTAATAACACTACACACAGAGAGAATTGCATTATATACTGTTTTGTTCTTCTGGATTATATAGATAACACAATTAGGTAAATCTAACCAATGGGGCTGCCTGATTGGTGAAAGTGTGTATCACAGCACCCCATTTTAGGAATATCAGAGAGAGAGAAAATACTAAGGCTTAAACTTGTTTCGACTCTTTTAGATATATTCTTGATGGAAAGATGGAAAAAACACATAATTACAAGTGCACAAAGCACATGAGTACTATTTCTTTTCTTTTTGTGTCTTAAACTGTGTTTCGACTCTGACGGCTTGTCAAAACTACGAGCTAAGAAGTGTTTGAGGAAACATGTTTTTGTGGAAAGCCCACCAGTCACCATTTCGTAGTGCTGTTTCAAAACTGCAACTCCCAGGGTTTTTGGGAGGGAGTCGACTGTGAAAATGCTTTCAGACTCCTCCTCGGTTGTAGTGAAGTTGTGCTCCCGAGTTCTGTTGTGCCCAAGTTATTTAGGACTTGGATCATAGTACAGTACAGATGTTGAAAGACTTGTGTGTGATGTATAGGAGGGGTAGACCACACTGCTGTGCTTTCAGGAGCTTCCAAGGAGATGTGAAATCAGTTCCACACTTGGGAAGTGAAAGAAAAGCAGTTTTGTTACTCTGCTAGCATCTCTTAAAAAAAAAAAATCACATCTGTTTTGCTGTTCTCCATAAACCACATTTGCCTCATTACATTTGTGTTGTCGCAGTGCTTGTGTAGTCCTGCTTTAAGTGTTTTGGTGATGCTTGCCATGGCAGCAGAGGTCTTCTCTAGGGCTGCAGTAGGGGCATTGGTGAACCCATCCCAAGCCCAAAAGAAATGCTGAAACTTGGAGTGGTGGGAAAATAAAGTTGAGGAAGCCACCGAAAAGACCTCTGCTTCCATTGAATGGCATGAAAGAAAGGAATGAATGGGTACAAGTGGGAGCAGTGAAATGTTGGATCCATTCATGCATCGGTGTGTTGGTTTCAGCATCAGGGGGAAACTGATACGGCTTTATTTGGTTCAATTTTTCATGGATTCCAAAGGAATCCCTGTTCCACACAGAGGGCATTTAAAATAGTCTCTCTCTGCTTGTTTCTTTAAGATCTCGTTGGATGTAGCTCAGTGGTAAGAGCATCTGTTTGCATGCAGGTTAAATCCCAGGCATGTCCAGGAAGGCCTGAAATCCTTCTGAGTTAAATGGACCAGTGGCCTGGGATGGGATAAAGGGATTTCCTGTGTTCCTATTTGTGTTCTGTTGCTTATGTTTGAATGATTTCATTCTTGCTTGGTTTATGCCTTGTGGCAGAAACAACGAATGAGAGTGTTGGTAACTGTCATAACACTGGTCCTGAGAGATTTGTATTGGCTCCCAGTACGTTTCCGAGCACAATTCAAAGTGTTGGTGTTGACCTTTAAAGCCCTCAACGGCCTTGGTCCAGGATACCCGAAGGAGCGTCTCCACCCTCATCATCCAGCCCGGACACTGAGGTTGAGCGCCGAGGGCCTTCTGGTGTCAAGGAAATAAGCAGCTATCTTCTCTTTAAAAGACATCTGAAGGCAGCCCTGTTTAGGGAAGTTTTTAATATTTAATGCTGTATTGTTTTTAACACTCAATTGGAAGCCGCCCTAGTGGCTACGGAAACTCAGCGAGATGGGCGGGATATAAATAATAAATTATTATTATTATTATTTATTAGTATGAAGGCATGAACTTGGCGGTAAACATGCAACTTAAAAAATAAAAAAAGTAAGAGTTGGTGAAAGGCTCTACTGCAACCTGCAGAAATGGATTTAGAAAGGTGTAAAAGCTGATTGGTCATAAGGATCTTCATATATAGAAAGAGGGGGGGTGGAGGAGTCTTAATTTAATTTAATTTTTTTTTTAAAAAAAGCCCAGCCACATTAAACCCATTCACACATTTTAACATCACTGCTGGTTTTCCATACGGGGGCAAGAAGGGAGATTTCATTCCAGCCCCCAAATAACCCCCAGAGGGGGACATCTGTGGCGAACTGTGAAGGTTGCCGATGGCCAAAGCATCTCTTGGGAGAGCCCCTTTAAACTAGTAAGATATGCAAGACACACCTATCGTAGGCTATACCAAATATATATTCAGATCATGTTCGGATTTGCTTATTCTTTTTGCTGCTCAGTCATCAGACAGTAATCCTCCCTATAAGAAGTGTGTGGATATATATAGGCTAACATGAAGAATGCACAATGATTTTCAAAGGCGCATATCGGGTGTTAGACTCATTACAATGGATTACTGTCAGACTCTTTTGACATCACAAGGTAAACAAGTGTTGTCACAACGAATGAAGGCCTGTTAAGACGAGGCTTGGGGAATAAACCTACAAGCTCTTTTGGCCTTGAAAAGAAGGTAGAGCAATATCTCCAACACATTTTCCAATCAGCTCGGTTGCATGCCGTTGTCATCCTATAGATGTATTCCATACTCTTTTTTTTTGCCGGTAGCCTTTAATTAGCATGTCAATCACAACTGCAGTTTAAGAATCTTTTTTCCCCTGATAGCATAAAGCAAGGCTCAGTAGCATAAAGTTGTGGGAAATGGCAAACTACTTTTAATGTGATGGAAAACTTTCCTCCTAGCTCATTATTACCATTAAGAAGCTACCTCCTAACAGGTCAAACTGTTTGCCCATCTAGTTCTACTCAAGACTGGCAGTGGCTCTCCAGATATCTTGAGCAGAGATCTTTCACATTGCCTGATCCTTTTGACTGGAAATGTACTGCACCTGAGATTTCTGTGCGCAAAACTTATTGGACGTTCGGCAGCAAGAATCATTCAGTTTGTAACTTTAGGGTCAACTCTGTTATCCGTCAGGCAGCTAGCCATGAGGAGGAGGAAGGGAGGTGTTGCTTAGCAACCAGTGAAGGTGGCATGATCTTTCGTGATGAAAAGCCTACTTCTGTTCAATTTCCCGGGGCAATAATACCTTTATTGTCAATGTACAACCTGTGTACAATGAAATTGCAAGGGGCAAGGCTGGTGTATTTGACAAATAGGGCACTGCCCTGCTAACCTCAGTTTGCCCTCAGCTAGTCCCAGACTGCCCCTTTTCTGCTTAAAAACCCGCTCCTCAGTCTTGGTGTAGTCATTGCAAAACTCAGCATTGCAAAACGTCATTGCAAAACTTGGTGCAGTCATTGCAAAACTCATTGTAAAAACTCAGCAGGGAGAATGGGGGCAAAACTCGCATTCGTTAGATCTGGCACCACCTAGTGTTTACCTCCCTGCTTTCCACTCCAGCACTTTTATGTCGGGCGGCTTTTGAAGACTTGCTGTTTGCTGGTAGCTGTTCGTGGTTTCTTGTATTGCTTTTTATGATTTAGGGGTTAGTTTGACAGCTTTCTAATGACTAGTTTCCTATTGGTGTATTGGTTCCTTTTGGAAGCTGGCTCTGATGAGACAGAGTTATGTGTTTTAATAAAATAATAAATAAATAGAGCGGGTTCCGTTTCTTTTCTAAACATGATTCTCAGTAAACTAATTATTGTGTTAATTATGGGAATGGGTTTTATAATCACAGCAGCTCCTGCAGCAATCATAGAGTGGCCTGCAGAGCCGCAAACTTCACTAGTAATTATTTTGCGGGAGCGCATTAAATGCAATGCTGAACAAATCTGCATACATTAGTAATTCCATCTCCCGCCCCATGTTTCTCGTATGACTTCTATTTCAATGACTATGTTAACTGACAGCCGGAAGTAATGGAGAAGAAATTGCATGCACTCTTTAAGCTGCATGTACTTCCATTTAAATTGACAGTGTTTATTTATCTTTTTTGTTGTTTTTGAATTGGCAGCAGAATTAAGCATTCTAAGCTATGTTCATTTCCCATAGGGGCACGCGAACCGCAGCAAGACTTTGGTCTAGATAGGCATCAAATGCAACTCTTAGTTACCGAAGGAGCGCTTGACACCTCTTGCTTAGAATGTCAGGTGAGCAGAGTGAGGTTATTCCATTTACGGAAGCATCGCCTCTAGAAAACTAGCTTATGCCGATTTGTAGGGCCTGCCCACCCATTAGGCAAGGCAAGGTGACTGCCTCCAGGCGGCAGGAGCCACAGATACAGTATTCCTCCTCTACATTGGCCTCTTTGTGACTGTGCTGCTGGTCTTCTCCCACCCTTGTTCCTGATTGTAGATAGTCACTTACCCCTTCTTGCCTGGCAATGCCATTTTGTGGTTTGCCTCAGGTGCCAAAATGTCTTGGGTCATCCCTGCTGATCTGTCCCTACACCAGTGTGGTGTAGTGGTTAAGAGCGGTAGACTCGTAATCTGGTGAACCGGGTTCGCTTCCCCGCTCCTCCACATGCATCTGCTGGGTGACCTTGGGCCAGTCACACTTCTCTGAAGTCTCTCAGCCCCACTCACCTCACAGAGTGTTTGTTGTGGGGCAGGAAGGGAAAGGAGAATGTTAGCTGCTTTGAGACGCCTTAGGGTAGTGATAAGGTGGGATATCAAATCCAAACTCCTCTTCTTCTTCCCTTCTACAAGTGCTTTGTTGAATGGAGGCCAGAGGCTATTAACTTTCCATTTGCTGAGTTTTTCCATCTCTTAACTCCTCCTCTGTATCGCTCATTTACAGCGAGAACAAAACGCAGAGGAAACAACTTATAAAATGACTTTCCCGTTGTCCTGTCACCCACTGTTAATTTGGGCTTGCATGAACTTAGCAAATCGATATTGCCCCTGTGACCCTGTGCAAACAGGTTCTGCACTCACCAAAGGTTTAAAGAAATGCCAAAGCATTTGCAAGAAGGAGGAAGAAATGAAGTCGCATTCACGGGTGAGAAAAACTTTTTGAGAACTGGGGGAAGGGGGCAGATATTGGCACAGCGTAGGAAGAAGAGCTTCAGGGAACTGGGTATAGTCTTCCTCTCTCAGCCTGAGTAGTTGTTGCTGAGAAAATCAGGAAAATTGGGTGCCATAGCCCCTTACATAGCTCCTGTATTTACTGCAAAATGGCTCAGTGAGATTAAGCAACGAAAGCTTTGATTGAGACTGGGCAGAGGGGTGGAGAGCATTGATTGTAATAGCCTTCTAATAGACTTCTGAATTATCGTTGCATGATCATCTCTTTACCTGCACTCAGCTACATTAATCAGCCAAATCTCTCTTATGTTAAGTGATAAAAGCAAACTAATTGAGGACGCAACTATGTTTCGGAGGTGTTGGCTATTACAGAAATGGGATTAAAAAGCAGCTACAGTGGTACCTCAGGTTAGGAACTTAATGCGTTCTGGAGGTCCGTTCTTAACCTGAAACTGTTCTTAACCTGAAGCACCACTTTAGCTAATGGGGCCTCCTGCTGCCGCCGCACTGCCGGAGCACGATTTCTGTTCTCATCCTGAAGCAAAGTTCTTAACCCGAGGTACTATGTCCTGGTTAGCGGAGTCTGTAACTTGAAGCGTCTGTAACCTGAAGCGTCTGTAACCAGAGGTACCACTGTACTAACATTTCCTTATTATAATGAGCACTGTCACTGTTTATTAAATTCGGAATCCCCTTAACTTTTTCTTCCACACAAGATGCTACGCTGAGACTTTAGAGGTGTGAACATAGGAGCCAACTACTAGGGGCTGAGGGCCTCCCCAGTCCTTGGCCTCCCCAGTAAAATATTTGGGCATTCCCATTCAAATGGTGTGTGTGCACTGCGCCATGTGGTTGATTATGCAGGGTGGGGCTTACCTGCCCTGCCCCCCACATTTTATTTAAGTTGCCAGCCCTCGGTGTGGATATGCAATGTTAAGAGAGATGATTCATCCACTATGCTCTGCAGCGTTGCTGGGGAACCTCCCAGATGTGGCCTCCCAGATGTTGTTGGACTTGCCCTCCCATCTTCCCTAGCCTGTGGCCACGGTGGCTGAATTTGATGGGAGTTGGGAGTCTAGCAAGGCCACAGATTTTAAGTGACTTCCTCCACAGAAATCAGTTGTCGAGACTGGTTTTAATTTTCTTGCTGCTGAGCAAAATTGCTGTATTTTTCCGTTTCATCTTAATAGTATTCCTGCTTAATTATTTTCAAGTAACAAAATTAGTGCAGCGGGTAATTTAACATTTGAAGCAAAAGGATCTAATTTTGCACGTCTTGGTTTAATATTTTTTTTTTTTTTAAAAAAAAACTATTTCCCTACGTTACACAATGCATTTGCCAACCAGAACAGCTTCAAGTTCATCCAACCTGCAATTAGCGTGTTTAATCATGACATAGTGAATTTGTGTGCAATTACATTATTTGTACAATTACAATGTTTCAGCATGTAGTAATAACATTTTTGCATAGGATAGTGGCCAACCTGCAGGTGTAAATAAATAGAGTGGATACTTTCCAGGCACTTGACAACCTGCCTGGATTTGCTGACAAAATTAAGGAATAAGATTATTTCAGATCCACAGCGATAAGTAAGAAGGGAAAAGAATTTGGCCAGCTGGAGCAGTTGCAACGACACATTGTGTGCTAATTCAGAAATAAAAATTGAATGTAGCATAAGCTTATTATCCAAGCTGCCAATGAGAGACCAAAGCAGTTTGGTTTCTCAGCCATTCTAATTTTTTTTTAACTCCTGCTCATGACAGAATCCTCTACGGGTGGCACTGTGGTCTAAACCACTGAGCCTCTTGGGCTTACTGCTCAGAAGGTTGGCGGTTTGAATCCCCGCGACGGGGTGAGCTCCCAATCCTCGGTCCCAGCTCCTGCCAACCTAGCAGTTCGAAAGCACGCCAGTGCAAGTAGATAAATAGGTACCACTGCAGTGGGAAGGTAAATGGTGTTTCTGTGTGCTCTGGTTTCCGTCACCGTGTTCCGTTTTGCCAGAAGTGGTTTAGTCATGCTAGCCACATGACCCAGAAAGCTGTCTGTGGACAAACGCCGGCTCCCTCGGCCTGAAAGCGAGATGAGCATAGCAACCCCATTGTCACCTTTGACTGGACGTAACCGTCCAGTGGTCCTTTACCTTTTAAGCTACACATCATTTCCTTGCTCATGTTGGTGGGTTAAAGTCTGGCAACAGAAAGGGCAGCAAAAGCAGGCATAGCAATTCCTGGAAGCACGCAAGATCTGAACTGTGGGTATAGAGCATCCATGCTTGTCCGTAAGGACTGTTCCAGACATTTAAATGGGGGTACAACCAAGGGGTGAAGAATGCACTCTCTCCCCTGCAGTGAATGACGGAAAGCCAGCTGACAAAGGGACTGAGCAGAATTTGTTGATATATTTCCATCCCACCTTTCCTGCGAGGAGCTCAAGGTGGAAAACATGGTCTTCCATCTCCCCGTTTTATCATCACAACAACTCATTGAGCTTCCTGTCTGAGTGGGGACTACAAAACAAGACAACAAAATAGCTTCTGAGTAGGTAAGTGAGAACAGTAGGCTCACCACCAGCACCCCAGGGCAGTATATATAAATTGATTTAATAATTAAATGGTAAGAAGGGGTCCATCAGAAGGAAACTTCCCCCGGGGCTTACTCAGGCCTAAAACTAGTTATGGGAAGCTGAGAAATATGTGAGGTCCCTCATTAACAAGTATCCAAGCTCAATTTTTATTTTTTAAAAAAGAAGAAATAGTCTGGATTGGTTTTTAAGAGTTATCAATGCCTTTTTATTCAAAGATTCAACTAAGAACACACATATTTTGCACATAATGTGCTGCTACAAAAAGCACTTCTAGACGATTTGTTACGCACTATACGTATCATCACATAGATCTCACAGAAGAAGGTAAAATACAGATCTCTAATAAATTAATCATTACACCATGCCTGCAAATATAGCAAAACTTCTACATACAGCAATGGAAGAACAAGACCATGAATTACAAAGCAATTGGTTAAAACACACTGTAATAAACAAATTAAATAGAATGGATTAAACCTAGTATGGGTCTTTTCAGCTTCACAAAAAGTATTTTACTGTAAAACTATGTCTCTAAATATTATGGACAAATTTCAACTTATTACACACCTATATTATTTTTTTTAGTGTAATCCCTCCAGTTATACTCTGCTCAAGTGAAATTTGATAGTTTTTACATCTTTAGAAACACACCAGTGGATGAATCAATACAGTAATCCTTACCTTAAATAGCCACACAGCATAAAAAAATACAACTCTAGGAGATATATACACACACATACACATGTGGAATTTATTTAACTTCAATAGGCCTCTAAAATGCTTAAGAAATACCTCGCTGATGTTTTAGCAGTAGAAATTTAATACAAACTGTCTTAGAAACTGTGTACAATCCCTCTGACCCAAGATAAAAAGAGAAAAGAATGACGTGTAAATTACAATAGGATGGATTCAGGCTAAATCACACTTGATGAACTTAGATCCCATTGAAATCATCATCCACTTTCCCCTCCATTTTAATGGTACCTAAGTAAAGTTAACTTAGTCCATTCACTTTAACTAATTTATAACAATATATGTTAGCAGTTAATGGGGGCCCATTTTTAGCATTCAGTTATCAGCCAATGACATATCAATGTTAGACACAAAATGTCTAGTTTTGAAAAGCACCGGCTCTTTATTACAAGCAAGGCTACAAAGAATTGACCACCACTTCTCCAGGCGTTCCTGGCAGTGGCTTCAGCCAGCTGGGCATTTATCTATGGATTACATGGTCTAATACCATTCATGTTGCAAACATTCTTACAGTACAACCCTAGACATGTCTACTCAAAGGTCAGTCCCCTAGAGTTCAAGGAGGCTTACTCCCAGAAAACTGGGTAGGGGGGTGGCTAACCTTTGGCCTTCCAGATATTGTCGGACCCCATCTCTCACCAGCCCCGGTCAGCATGGCCGATTGTCATGGATTATGGGAGTTGTAGTCCAGCAACATTTTGGAAGGCCACAGGTTGGGCGACAATGCCGTAAACTCTGCACAACTAAGGAAAGCCTAGCACTGTGAAGCATCAACTACAAGTCTTTGCCTAGTGAGTCAATCTCGTCGAGCAGGAAGTCCATGTCCTCTCGGCTCACCTGGGGGCTGATAATGACCTGGCGGAAGAAGTTGACTTTGCCACGATGCGGCTGGTAGCCCAACATCATGCTGCCTTTCTTCATCAATCTCTCTTTAATGATGGGTGCAACCTGAAGGGAGGAAGGAAGGAAGGGAGTCATATATTAAGAAGAAGAGAAGAGTTTGGATTTGATATCCCGCTTTATCACTACCCGAAGGAGTCTCAAAGCGGCTCACAATCTCCTTTTCCCTTCCTCCCCCACAACAAACACTCTGTGAGGTGAGTGGGGCCGAGAGACTTCAGAGAAGTGTGACTGGCCCAAGGTCACCCAGCAGCTGCATGTGGAGGAGCGGAGACGCGAACCCGGTTCCCCAGATTACGAGTCCACCGCTCTTAACCACTACACCACACTGGCTCTCCTGCAAAGTAGTACAAAGCAACAGTCTGTAAAGGGGCTCAAGTAGGCAAGAAAGAGTCGAAATCCTTTAAAAGAAATGAAATAAGGGGGAGAATTAATAATAATAATAATAGTAATAATAGAATTGATATACTTCCCTATACCCAGAGGTCTCAGGGTGGTTCACAGGGAAGAATCCACATGTATGTATCAAACCTTACATATGCTTGGTTTGATAAGAACCTGCAAGTTTGTACTGGCCTCCTTAAAATCTTAGGCTCTGCTTGTTTGCTCAACCAAATCTCCCCCTTCCACATTGCTTCTACATATGGAATTCTGTCCCACAAACACATCCTGGCTGGCTGGCGAACCCAGAAACTGACCTCCCTCCCACACACAGGGAGATTTGTGCACAACATCACATTGGCAGGATCATGCCTCATATCAGTTAGCAGAATTAAAAACTATGGTTTAGATAAAGGGAGAGGGGGGAAGTGCAACAAAGCAGCTAAAATTAACATTATATAACAAGCGCAATAAAATATACATGGTGCCCCTTTATGGGTGGTAGCATACATGTTCAAAAGCAAGAGGTGCTCACTGTTTAATACCCAACCCATTACGTTACAAAACTCAAAATAGTTCACTGTGGATCTGCATTGTCACTGGCAGAAAACGACAATTTTGCAACAAGCAGCTAGAACCTTATTGGCACCAAGGTGGAGAACAAGTCTAGTTCCCACCAAGGAAGGATGGCAGTGTAAAATGCTTGAATATGCTGAAGTGGCTAAGTCTGATGAACAGGGTAAGAGAAAACAAAGATAAGGAATATAAGGAGGAAGGGATAATATTTATTGAATATTTTAAGAACCAGTGTAGACAAATACATAGCTTAGCGAGTCTCGAGTAAATCCACCAGAGTTGAAATAGATGGAGTATTTAATAGATAACAAACTGGATGATTAAAAAGATGTGGATTATGCGGAGTAGTAGAAAAGCAAAGGAATCAGGGAAAGTGTGGAAGGGAAGTCATATGGTATGTGTATACATGCTGTATTTGGTATGAAGTTGTAAGTGGGACGGGGAGGGAAGGGTATGGGGGTTAAATATGCTCTGTTCCTGTTTTTGAAAATGCAAAAAAAATAAAAAATAGAATAACAAAATTTCTGGCGCACTGCTTATTTTATTACCTTTGGTTTTTTTCAGTCAAAAGAATACACACAAGTTACTCAATTAGTTAATGTATCGAGAAAGAAATGTTGGATTAAAACATATCACTTGAAAATGAGAACTACAAGGGTTAGATTCTGCTCCCTGATACAATCTCTCTTCAAAACAAGCAATGCTGCTTTAGATTTATGTGCGCATGTCAATGAAAAAGAACAACTGGCCTTACAAGAAGTGTAGTTTTGGGAGTGGGGTGTCGTATCTAATGGAATGGGACATTCCATAAGGGAGTCACCAATTTGGGGGGGTCCCATCTCTGCAATACGCGGAGTATAATGCCTCCTGGAGCACTGTACAGCTAAAGGCTGCCTCAGCTGAGGACAGCTGGTCCAATTTGTAATGTCTGGTAAAGGTGGAAGATGACGACCAGGTGGCTGCCCTACAAATGTCCAACATGCGCCAGAATGTGAGATGGACGGGGTAATTTAAGGGACTCGTTAAGCCATGGAAATATAGGCCTTAATCCACCTACCTAAGGTTGCTTTGGAAACTTTAACCCCTAATGTAGACAGTGAAAGGATACAAATAAAGAGTCCGTTTTCCTCCATGGCGGCCATTAAAACGGCAAAGATGCACGCACATAAACACACAGCCTCTGATTTTCACCAAATAAACACTCAACTCCTTTTGTCACACCGTGGACCGGGAGGAGGATTATAGAAATTCAGACCCAAAAGTCTCCGTTTGCCACTCCGTGGACCAGAAGAATAGGGGGCAAAAGCCTCGTGCCAAACCACTCAACTCCAATTGCCACACCGTGGACCAGGAGTGGGGGGAAACAGAAGCTAGACGCACACTCCCTGTCACACCAGGAGGGTAAGGATGAGGGCAGGCACTCCGTCAGCGCCAAAGCGAACCAGGAGGCACTCAGTCAGGGCTCAATTTCAAAGGCAAATGTAATAGGAACGCTCATTCCGTTGCCCGTGTTAAAACAGCGAACCGGGATTAGGTGGCCAAGTCGTTTTTAAATCAGAGCAAGAGAATGCGAATGCCACACCAGCAGTCACACAAGTAGCACACACACCAAAACGAAATAAATAAATACAGTTGTGACCCCAGAAAAATGGTGGCAGCCGTTGAGGGAAAGAAAAAGAGCGCGCCAGCAGAGGGCTGGCGCTCCTGAAGGCGGGAACGGCTGTTGGCACTGCGGCAAGGGCACCGGTTCTGGAGAATTGATCAATGGAAGTAAACAACTAAGGAATAAAAGAAGGGTGGCAAATAAGCAGAACGACCAAACGTAGAGAGCAAATGAAGGGGTTTGTTTGTTTGTGGGGGGAAATACAACACGCAGACGAAGAACTGTAAAACTAAAACGGGAATAAGGGAAATCTAAAGAAAAAAAAGGAGGGTTCAGAAACTAGTAAAAAAACTTAGGTGAGTCAGGAGAGCTGGGAGGAATGGACTGTCTGCATCTAGATAGGAGGAAAAACTGAGGGTTTAGCCTATTTCCCACAAGTCTTTGTTCCTGTCTAGTGTCTTGCGACATGGTGAACACCCATTCCACTGGATACGACGCCCCACAAACTAAAACTAGTATATAACTCAACCTCTCCCTTGTTCTTCACCACATTTACACACACAACCCAATTCACTTTACGAAGGCAACAAGCTGGTGGTAAATTCTTCTGATACACTCAAACCTTTCTCTCTTCGTGGCACAACTTTCAGATATAAATATTTCTGATAAGGAGGAAGGATTTCATGAAAGGAGAGGACACAGCCTCTTCCATTTTGCAAATTAAGTCCAAAATGACACGTAGCGCCATCTTCCACATGTTCAGGTTTACTCAGAGGATACTGAGTTTGTTGGGAACACTTCCAAGTGAGTGTGCTTTTAGGATTGCAGCTTCAGCATGTGATCTCAGGCATGTTGTTGATAACACAGGTGTTCCACAAATAATCATAGCACAGAAGTTCACCCAAGAGTAGCCACATCTAGGTCTTCCCAGACTATGCTGGAAATCTTGGCCTGACAAGTACTTATTTAGAAAATAAATACATGCCATATAACCCTAAAAAATACAGCCTCCATTCAACCTGCGCTGGGCTCCTTCCTATGAGCAAATATACTGCGTTCTGATTTTGAAACTCATTTGCTCAACCTCAAAAAGGCAGTGTCAGAATCTGCCGATCAATCGATACGATAAATATGATGATGCCTACCTTTACTTAATAGCATTCTTTCTCCTGCAACAAAGATACACTTCACTTGATAAAGCCCAGGTAATTAATTTTAATATAAATGTCAGAAAATTACTCAATATATTTCCCAACCTATCATATTGTACACACATCCCTCGCTATTTTAATATCTAATGTGCAAGTGAATGTTGGCTTGAAATCAATGTTAGATTCAAAAGATGGCATGTTTTCACCTGAACCTGCCTCTGCTCATTTCGATTTGCTTGTGCGGTAAGTCCTGCTTTTTTTTATTATAGGCCAACCACCTCTCTGGATATTAATTACACATCACAACATGACACAAGCACGAATCAATGAACACAAAACACAGAATGTGATACACGGCCCGAATATTCATTTCAATTTCAAAAGTAAGGAAAAATACGAGAGAGAGAGAAAGCAGATATTGTTAATAAGACGTGTGTTGCAAAAGAACTAGGGATAAATTTGGAAAATATATGGACAAGTGAAAATGATAATTAGAATTGTTGATACCTAATGGAATTCCTTTCGCCCCCTTAACCAGCCTTGTAGAAAAATTCACTAGACTGGAAAAAGAATTTTCCTACCATTTTTCTGTGCAGCCAGATGTGTCACTGGGCTGTTTGAAGTGGTAAGTTACACCTCTAAAAGGAATAAGAATAGCTATAACATTCTCTCTTCAGATGATGAATGTAACCTAAACCTTGTTTTTGTGTTTTATCCCAGACATGTTCATAATATTGCTGCTCAGTTCATAATCTCAACAATAGCTTGCTTTCTTCGTAAAAGATGTTCCTATACAGAAGAATGGGGATTTGCATAAAGCAATGTTGTTGCACAACCTAAATACTACAGTACTTTAAATAAAACCCATGTAAAAATTGAAGTGGCTTAGCTAAGTTTCTTTCCCGTGTCCTTGTTTTGAAATTTATAGGAACTTGGCCTAGTGACCTACTTGACCTAGGTCCAGGAACAGTAATTTATTCCTTACCTATTTTGGAGCAGAAGCTTAAATTAATTTGAATTTGGGGACATTTCGCTGGCCTACATGCCAATATTCAGTCTAGTGCTTGAGGACAACCCTGTGGCATTGTGAGATTCTCAGGAATAGATAAATGCTCATCTTGTAGGATGTGCTCTGGAACTTTGCAAACTGAAAAGATGGAAATGTTTGGGAGATTGCCAGTATTTATTTATTTTTTTACATAAGAGCAATTAAAAGGTATTACTTGGCTTTCCTCAGCCTTATGCTTTGCCCCCCCCCCCCCATGTCATTTGTATATCACAAAAATAGCAAAATAAATGTGGATAAATATCTACAACATACCGTATTTTTCGCTTTATAGGACGTACTTTTCCCCCTCCAAAAATGAAGGGGAAATGCGTGTGCGTCCTATGGAGCGAATGCAGGCTCCTTGGCTTCGCGGCGACGCGCCTGTCCTGGAAGCTGGAGGAGGAACAGAAGGGTCTCCTTCTGTTCCTTCTCCAGCTTCGCTGAAGGGTGCTGTGCCTTCTCCCTCTCTGCGCAGCACCTTTCCTGTGGAGGAGGGGCGCTGTACAGAGAGAGAGAAGGCGCAGTGCCCCTTCAGCGACGCGTCTGTCCTGGCTTCTGCTTTAGCCCTGCGCAGCCTCTTTGGGCAGGGGGAGCCTTCATCCCACTGCCCTGAAGAGGCTTGGCAGGGTTACCCCAGAAGCCAGAACAGCCACACGGTATCCCAGAAGCCAGATCCCTCTTGCTGTTCTGGCTTCTGGGGTTCAGAATAAGTTTTTCTTGTTTTCCGCCTCCCAAAACTAGGTGCGCCCTATGGTCCGGTGCGCCCTATGGTGCGAAAAATACGGTATGTTTCATTATTAGTGGTCAGTGTATGAGTTCTTGGTTTATGAATTGGTTTAAACAAGTAGGAAGAAGAAAAAAGGAAGAAGAGGGGGAGTGGCAGGGGGGTCTGGTGGTTATGCTTCTACTATTCTACTTAGTGTGTGTCAGTGTTACTTGTATGGGTTCTCGTACTATTCACTTGTTGCATGCATTGGGTTTTCTCTCTCAATATATATATCACTAATGTGATTCAAAAATTGTTCGCTCTGTAACATGATTTTTAAACATTGTGTTTGAGAGCTTACAAGTTCTGGAGGCTGTCACTTCAATACCCAAGTCTCTGACCCAGGCTTCCTCCACCTCGGCCCTCCAGATGTTTTTGGCCTACAACTCCCATGATCCCTAGCTAGCAGGGCCAGTGGTCGGGGATGCTGGGAATTGTAGTCTCAAAACATCTGGAGGGTCAAGGTTGAGGAAGCCTGCTCTTAACTCACATGGAAGAAAGAGCAAGCTTGTTTTCTCCTGCTCTAGAAGGTAGGACTTCAAACCAATGGCTTCAAGCTCCAAGAAAGGAGATTCTGACTAAACATCAGGTAAAACCTTCTGACGGTAAGAGCTGTTGGACAGTGGAACGATCTCCCTCTGGAGGTGTGGGCTCTCCTTCCTCGGAGGTTTTTAAGCAGAGGTTGGATGGCCATCTGTCATGGGTGCTTTAGATGAGATTCCTGCCTTGCAAGGTGTCAGATAATCCTTGCTGTCCCTTCCAACTCTACAATTCTAGGATCTCATAGCAGACTTTGCAGTTGTGAAACGGACTGTGGAGAGATGCCAATCATAAGGACATTTCCAACACAAAAACACCGAAACAAATCCTGTAGTAAATGGGTCAGTGAAATTCGCAAATGATTTCTTGCATTTACTGAGCTTTCCTTGACCTCTGAGAGTCTGTAAAAAAAAAGAAAAGAAGGCATCCTCTTTCGATTTCTGGACTGTGCCTTTCTCAGGATGTCTTCATGAAAGTGATATTACCATATATTACACAGCACAATTCAAAGTGTTGGCGCTGACCTTTAAAGCCCTAAACGGCCTCGGTCCTGTATACCTGAAGGAGCGTTTCCACCCCCATCGTTCAGCCCAGACACTGAGGTCCAGCTCCAAGGGCCTTCTGGCGGTTCCCTCATTGTGAGAAGTGAGGTTACAGAGAACCAGAGGGCCTTCTTGGTGGTGGCGCCCGCCCTGTGGAATGCCCTCCCATCAGGTGTCAAGGAAATAAACAACTATCAGACTTTTAGAAGACATCTGAAGGCAGCCCTGCTTAGGGAAGTTTTAAATATTTAATGCTGTTTTGTTTTTAACACTCGACTTGGAGCCACCCAGAGTGGCTGGGGAAACTCAGCCAGATGGGCGGGGTATAAATAATAAATTATTATTATTAGTAGTAGTAATAGTAGTAGTAGTAGATATTTGTGCTTTGCTTGCATTGTGTCTTTCAGTGTGTGAGAATGTAACTGAAATGTGGCGAGTGACACTGCTAAACCATGGCAACCTCATGCCCTCTAGCTGGCAGGGGGCATGATGGGAGTTGTAGTTCAAAACATCCACACATTTTGATTGAGGAAGGCGGGTTTAGTGTTGCATGTCCGTGCAGACATTGGCTTCCTAGACGTAATGACCTTTTCCATGATTAGCACTGCCATTCTGTGGAGAATTCTGACTTTGTATAGTATACTCTGTGGATAACGTGGCTGGACTCTGGTCACCCTCAGCCAGCGCGGCCAAGTGGCAGGGATGATGGGACTTGGGAGTCTAGCCACATCTGGAGGGCCACAGGTTCCCCATCTCCGCTGCACATTCTGCAAATCAATCATATTTGGGAATTCCTGCCACAGGCTTTTCTATGCTGAAATGCAACCCATGATACCACTACCATCATGTGTCAGCAAAATTGAGTTACCCACTCCCTTTCACTAGTCATCATTCTCACATGATTGAAAGGAGGGCAGATTCCGTTAATAACTTCTGAATACTTTTTTTAAAAAAAGAAAGAGATAAATTTAATTGAAATGAAGGGCAGCGTAGTTTTAGAAACCACTGCAGCCCCCAGAACACATTAGAGAATCAGATGCAACATACCAAATAATAGGTCTTAATTTCTGTCCTAGGAACTCATCACAACCCCATAACAGGCCATTGTTTCACGGTGTTAAAACTGCACCTTTCATTTACTGGCGTTAAAAAGAAAAAAATCAGTGAAATGCCACAAATACTTTGCTTGTTTATTGCTTTGTATTGTGAAATTGGTTGCAGATGAATGCAAAGGCTTTTTCCCCCCTCCTCATCTCCAGTGGTAATTAAAACCAAACCCAGGTCATTTGTCAGCTGTCACCCCGACTGGGATAAACGAAATACCAAATGTTGGCACTCCCAATTGCAGCTTTGGTCCTTTTGCCAAAGCAGTCTGTAAAAACCCAAACATGTTTTTCTTTTGTCTAGAATTTGTTCTGGGCCCACATCCCTAAACCACTAATAAATTATTGCTGCGCATGAGTGCACCAGAGTTTCCCTTGCACTGCATCGTACAACAAAATGGAGAGATAAAGGCATTTGTCAAAATAATTGTAGCCGCTTCCACATTCCTCAGAGCTACTGGATGTTATGAAGAGGAAGAAACAGATGCCTCCGTATTTGCCCAACCCGTTTCATTTATTGTGGGGATGGGGGACGGTTTCTGGCTTAGACATGTTTAGTCATAATTCCAAAGATGGCAGGTTCACCTCATTGACTTCACCACCAGGCACATAAGCCAGATGACCAGTCAAGTGTCATTGGTCTCTGTCAGCTACGATATGGGGAATTGCGGTCCTGAAACATTGTGACCGGAAAGCAGACTTGAGAAATACTGCAATTAGATAAATAAAAACTACGTAGGAAACCCAGGTTGTAAAACGCTAGGGCTGGAATCCAAAGCGATATTGCATAGGAGCAGCCATCCTGCTGTATTCTCCTGTGGTGCCCAAAAGCAGCTGCCAAAAGTCAGGATTAGGACTTGGGAAAGGAAAGGAAATTAGCAAAGCCCCATTAGGTGCACTGATGAGTTTCAATGTGCTCTGTATATATGGAAGGCTTACATATAATTGCTCTTCCAGGTAAATAAAGCTGGGAGACAAGGGTGCTTCGAGCATTCTTTTAGTCATGCTATTAACATCCCAAGGAGGAGGAGGGGGAGAAGAGAGATCTTGCTACCCTGCTGGCATGACCCTCTTGTTCCAGCCTCCATGAGATGACTGCAGGGAGAGGAGGGAGCCTGTGAGTTTTAGAACCATGGTCCTCCAGGCTTACAAAGTGAGCCTGCCAAGTAGAGAAGGCTCCTTGATGCACACAGATGGTGTCAAGCTGATGGAGAACAGAGGCAATTGGGGACGAGGGTGCTTGTTCCCTTCTCCTCCTACATGCAGAAAAGGTGTGTAGATAATAGCTACTGGCCAACATCTCCTTCAGAGCCTAGGACTTGCCGACGATCAGAAGGTTGGCGGTTTGAATCCCCGCAACGGGGTGAGCTCCCGTTGCTCGGTCCCTGCTCCTGCCAACCTAGCAGTTCGAAAGCATGTCAAAGTGCAAGTAGATAAATAGGTACCGCTCCAGTGGGAAGGTAAACAGCGTTTCCGTGCGCTGCTCTGGTTCGCCAGAAGCGGCTTAGTCAGGCTGGCCACATGACCCGGAAGCTGTACCCCGGCTTCCTCGGCCAATAAAGCGAGATGAGCTTTATTGCAACCCCAGAGTCGGTCACGACTGGACCTAATGGTCAGGGGTCCCTTTACCATTACCTAACATTTCCTTCAGCGAGAAGGAGAACCTTGAATACAAGCTCTAACTTCTATCTACTTCTTCCACACACTGGTTTTCATGCCACAATCACTCTTTCTATAATACGAGTAGCATTTAGCATTTAACGGGATTTATATAATAATAATAATAATAATAATAATTTTTTATTTATACCCCGCCCTCCCCAGCCAAGGCCGGGCTCAGAGCGGCTTACAAGCAATAATAAAAACAAGATGAGTGATTATAACTTAAAAACAAAAATAAAATACAACATTAAAATAATGGAACATTAAAATATTAAAATGGAGCCTCATTGCA
This sequence comes from Podarcis bocagei, assembly GCF_964188305.1. Classification (NCBI taxonomy): domain Eukaryota; kingdom Metazoa; phylum Chordata; class Lepidosauria; order Squamata; family Lacertidae; genus Podarcis; species Podarcis bocagei. The sequence goes on along the minus strand of NC_138137.1, from coordinate 17,181,282 downwards.
GGAGAAGGAAAAGAAAAAAGAAAAAGGGGGCGGAGGGAATCAAATTGGCTCCAATCCAAAGGCCAGGCGGAACAACTCTGTCTTACAGGCCCTGCGGAAAGAGATCAGATCCTGCAGGGCCCTGGTCTCATGAGACAGAGCGTTCCACCAAGTTGGGGCCAGTGCTGAAAAGGCCCTGGCTCTGGTTGAAGCCAATCTAACTTCCTTAGGGCCTGGGACCACTAGGGTGTTGTTATTTATGGACCTTGAGGCTCTCCGTGGGGCATACCAGGCGAGGCGGTCCCGTAGGTACGAGGGTCCTAGGCCGTGAAGGGCTTTAAAGGTCAAAAGCAGCACCTTAAATCTGACCCTGTACTCCACCGGGAGCCAGTGCAGCTTGAAAAGCACTGGATGAATATGCTCCCATGGCAGAGACCCTGTGAGGAGCCTCGCTGCAGCATTCTGTACCCGCTGGAGTTTCTGGGACAGCTTCAAGGGCAGCCCCGCGTAGAGCGAGTTGCAGTAGTCAAGCCTGGAGATGACTGTTGCATGGATCACTGTGGCCAGGTCGGGGCGGGAAAGGTAAGGGACCAACTGCTTGATGCGGCGAAGGTGGAAAAATGTCGCCTTGGCTGTTGCTGTGACTTGCACCTCCATGGAAAGGGAGGCGTCAAGGATTACACCCAAACTCTTAACGGAAGGCAATGGCACTAATTGGGCCCCCGCAAGAGAAGGGAGTTGGTCCCTCATCCCCATGCTATCCCGACCTAGCCATAGGACCTCATATACCACTTAGTCACTCATAACGCCTAAGCGGTTTACATAAAAATAAACATTAAAAACACTGATAAGAAGCTAATGTCAAAAGCAAGTTAACATTGATCAAAAGCCAAGTAAAACCAGGTTTTTCTTTTTAAATGTACCGAATAAAATAAAATTGCTTGTTAAAACTGTATTACCCTAATGGGGCAAAATTAAACAAGAAAGTATTTAACAATGTAGCAAAGCTGGCTTCCTAATATCAAACCTTGCAATTACAAAGTACGAAGGTCACCAAGAGCACGGAAAATTAAAACTAAAGGTGGTCTATTAATTAGCAGGAGTGATCCTTATCATTGTAGTGAGTCCAGGTTGGTCAGATCAAAAGTACAAGAGCTACGGGTCTTAAAATCTATATCAATATCTATCTATAGTTATTTGTTTACATACAACTAGGTCCTTTACTTAATACTCATCTATAAAGCATGTCATTAAAATATTGTTCAGAGAACAGCCCCCAACCTCCTGCAAAGCGATTCCCCCGCCCCCAAAGTAAATAAATTGCAGCAAGGCATCTCAAAAGAATATTTTAAAGATCTTTTCATAGTTTGTGTGCACTGGGATGAGTTTTGTTTTTTGTTGCTCTCTTCCTCTAGGGGAACAAAAGAAACACAGTACAAATGTATGTTCAGTGGGCAAGCATTCATTATTTGATGATTGGCTATTAAAAGGAGAGAGAGAGTTGTACAGTACTGTAGAAAAATAAATGTCTCATGAGAGATTTGGAACGGCTCCCTATTATTCACACTGAATATTACCGTTATCTGAGCTAGCATGTGTGGCATCCTCCAGATTTGCATTGCAGTAGGGATTAAAGAGTTATAATGATAGTAGTGCCTCTGTTTTAGGTAGATCTAAAGGGAAGCATTAACATTTAAGCAAGCCCAAACTCTTGTATATGGTTTAGTACAAAATCATTGCAATGACCTTCAGATCAACTCCAAGGAAAGTAAAAGAATCAGCAAAATATACAGTGCTGCGTGGCCATACAACTTCATTAAAAAGAATTAGGGGAAACCTCTATTTCAAAAATCTATTATCCATGTTCTTTATTTCTGTGCCTTTCTCGGGGTTGTTTAAAATCGGTCTTTTATATCTCTGATATTTGAGCCAAGCAGATATAATTGAAAGGAACTTGCATGTGGCAGTCATGTATGGACCAAGGCTGTGCTGAAAATTTCTCTTGCATATATATTTTTTCCTTACCATTCTCTATCAATTTATGAGAAAAGAACATCTGAAATATCATGAAAGAGAGGATAACATTTTGCAGAAAGTTCATGGGCAAGGTATATTGCTTATTTCACTTTCAAGGTGGCCAGGGGTGTTTTTGAATGTCCTTCCTTTCATTCTCCAAAGCATCTTTCCAAAGGTCTACATTATGCAGCCTCCCTAGGTGCCCACATTTCTGGAAAACCTCATTACATCCTCACTTGGGCTTTCCTGTAAGCATGGTAAGGTGGGGAGGCTGCCTAATGTTTTCCAAACAGTGGTAAACTGTTAGTGTTATTTTATTTTATTTTTTTAAAAAAATATTATCATTTACCATCACCTCCTGGCAAATGGAAAGGGAAGAAATGGAGGCAGTGAGAGATTTTACTTTCTTGGGCTCCATGATCACTCCAGATGGTGACAGTCATGAAATTAAAAGACGCCTGCTTCTTGGGAGAAAAGCAATGACAAACCTAGAAAGCATCTTAAAAAGCAGAGACATCACCTTGCTGACAAAGGTCTGTATAGTTAAAGCTATGGTTTTCCTAGTAGTGATGTATGGAAGCGAGAGCTGGACCATAAAGAAGGCTGATCGCCGAAGAATTGATGCTTTTGAATTATGGTGCTGGAGGAGACTCTTGAGAGTCCCATGGACTGTAAGAAGATCAAACCTATCCAGGACGGCACAAGGAGAAGGGGACGACAGAGGACGAGATGGTTGGACAGTGTTCTTGAAGCTACAAACATGAGTTTGACCAAACTGCGGGAGGCAGTGGAAGACAGGAGTGCCTGGCGTGCTCTGGTCCAGGGGGTCACGAAGAGTTGGACACTACTAAAAGACTAAACAACTGCTAGCACATTTGCAAAGCTGGGTCTGGTACGGTTTCAAATTGGATGGGGGACCACTCGTTGAGATTCCTGCACTGCAGGGGGTTGGACTATGATCACAGCATAAAAATACAAAATGAGAATACAAAATAGGGAATAAAAACAAGACAATAGGGAATAAAACAATAAGGAATAAAAACAAGAACAAACCAGTAACCCCCACTTCCACAAACACATTTAAAATACCATAGAATGTTAGTCAGTCAAAGGCCCGGTTAAAGAGAAATGTCTTCACCTGGCGCCTAAAGATATGTAATGAAGGCGCCAGGCGAGCCTCCCTGGGGAGAGCATTCCACAAAGGGGAGCCACCACAGGAGAGGCCCTGTTTTTGTGTTGCCCCATACATCTCATGGAGGATGCACACAAAGAAAGGCCTTAGATGATGATCACAGGGTCTGAGCCGATTCATATGGGGAGAGGTTAGGGGGTGGCAGTCCATGAGGTATTGTGTTCCTGAGCCATTTAAGGCTTTATAGGTCAGAAACAGCACTTTGGGTTGGGCCTGGAAAACAACTGGCATACAGCATAGTTGGACCAGGATCAGTGCAACATGCTCAAACTGATTTGCCCTGGTAAGCAATCTGACACGTTGTAAATCAGGTTTTCTAAACTTAGTTTTTCCACCAAAAAAACTAGGCTACAAGCGCATTTATAATTTTTTTAGGCATTTATAAAATCTTTTGAGTGCTGGTGTATCCCCCCCCCCCGCCGAAATCCTCATCATTTTATTGAGCTCTGTGTAAACTTTCAAAGAGATCTGATCATTGGTTATGAAGGAAAAAAATTAAAACGTACTTAAGCGTATCTTGTGCCATGGGGAGACCCTTGGACAGACAACGCAGATTTAACGAAACTTCGAAGTGCTATAAAAGTAAAACCGTGTGAGATAGAGGGGGGAAATTTAAGGGGGTTTCTTTCAGCCACAAGGGAAGGGTGTACACCAAATTTCATCAACATCCGAGACGGAGGGTGACATGACCTCATTGGAATGACCCGCTTTTAAACTGATTGGTTAGCCATCTCTCAGGGTTTATTTAAGTGTGATTTCTACATTGCAGGGGGGACGGCGACTAGATGACTCTTTTAACTAGATGATTCCTTTCCAACTCTGCAATTCTACAATTCTATGGTTTGTTGGCAGCTTAAGATCCAAAATAGTTTTTAACACAGGTATTTCTCACAATATGCCTTTTTTAAGTGATCCCAGGGGTATTCACATTTTTTTTTAATGAGAGGTTATCTATGCATATTTTCCTGGGATAGTCTCATGTCAGTCTCATAATTCTAGCTGCAATGTGTTTTTAGGATTTGCCCTGGAAAAGCTGTGTAGCTCATCGTAACTTTTCCCACTTTTTCCCAATAAAATCTTCCTGGGAATACCAAACGTTACATTAGAATCAGTTCTAAATTAAGAGAAAATAACCATATCCGATGTCCACAGAATATTTCTGCTATTTCTTTCTTTTTCTTTCTTTCTTTGCTAAAAGGCAAAAGCTGTTCACCCGTTGGAATTCTAATTCTCTTTATAGCTATATTGCCAATAAACAATTTTATTAAATGCAGTTATATGGTTCTCATTAAATATTTTACAACTGCTCCAATAAAAACTTTAAAATTAATGCTTGCCCTAAAACGCAAAAGAGTAGTAACCTTTGTTATGTGAGAGCATCCCAATCCAAATATTATAATTAAAAATGAATAGCAATAAGCTTTCACCATTGATTAATTACTGATTAATATTTTAAGCAGAGTTAAGAGTTCACCTTACAGCACATTAATTCAGAAATTTTAAATCTAGAGTCTCTTCACTTTTTCCAGAAAGCCCAAGGGAATTAACAGTGGAAACAGTTTGCAGGGGCTTTAGATATCTGCTAATGTAAAAGGACATCTTTATTATTATTATTGCATTTTACAAATGACTTTGAAAACAAATGAGGGGGGAGGACACACAGTGATGACAATATGGGTCCTGAATTTTTTGTTTGGAACATGGTTATTAGGGGCGCAGGTGGCGCTGTGGTCTAAACCAGAGAGCCTAGGGCTTGCTGATTAGAAGGTAGGCGGTTCAAATCTCTGTGACGGGCTGAGTTCCCATTGCCTGGTCCCTGCTCCTGCCCACCTAGAAGTTCGAAAGCATGTCAAAGTGCAAGTAGATAAATAGGTACCGCTCTGGTGGGAAGGTAAACAGCGTTTCCGTGCACTGCTCTGGTTCGCCAGAAGCGGCTTAGTCATGCTGGCCACATGACCCGGAAGCTGTACGCCGGCTCCCTCGGCCAATAAAGCGAGACCCCAGAGTCGTCCGCAACTGGACCTGATGGTCAGGGTTCCCTTTACCTTTACCTATGGTTATTATTTATGGTCCATAAAATTATTATTTTTTTTAAAAAAAATGTTTTAACTACTGCGGAATGTTTTGCTGGCGTATTCACAATCAGAAACAAATCATGCTGTAATAATTTGTTGTGGTGGATGCACCATGAAGAATTTTCAGCCTTATTGTAACCACAACCAATGCTTAAAAAAGTGAGCACAGGGTCACAATCTGCCACATTACGTGCTCCCTCTTTATAGATGCTGCTCTTTATAGCAAAATTAATAAAATGCTGTGAGCTTTATTCAGAGCCAATTTTCAAACAGTGTTTTCCAGCTGTGTATTTAGTGGTTTCCACATGTCACATTTTAATACGCTGCTTAATACAAAAGTCTCAAAACCAGTGGAGAGCCAGCTTAGGGGGTAGGAGGAGTCGAGAAACACAGAAAAATTACAACTGAGCTGAAGTGTCTCGCAAACTATTTCCACTATTACAGTGGAAGGTCCCCCAAAACATGGTGATTTAGAGCACAGCTAGCCCAGAATCCCATGCCAGTCTATTTGCTGGAGAGGAGTGCAAGCTATCTACAGCGAATTAAAGAACAAATTAGTAACCATAATAATATTGGGTGCTGGTATCACATGAAATCAAGATTTAGAATTATAGTCATGAGCCTCAGGCTCCCCTTGCATGTAGGCCAATCAGGTTGTGGATTCATTTCCACCTGGAGTTGGATTGGGTGGCTCCTGTGGACCAATCAGACTGCTGCATTCTGGATCCTATTGTTCTAGGACCAGACTGCTGCATTCTGAATCCTATTGCTCTAGGACCAATCAGACTGCTGCATTTTGGATCCTATTCAACTCAGTACATAACAATCGGTTTGCAGGCAAATTATTGCACACATAAGTTTGGATGAAACAGCAAACTATGGTTTGCTCCTAAACTAGGATTGGGAACTCTTTAATCACCACATATGAGGTGGTGGAAAGAAGGGAAATGGAGATGAAGACCATGGTTTAGTGTCACATCTGAGTAGGGTCATTTTTAATAATGTTTCTTTATGCTGATTTCCGCCCTGTCAATTTAGTAATCACAAAACCTGACTTTTGAAGGAAAGGACTAGGATGCTTCCGTTTTGTAATCAGTAAGAAGACTCCTAATCTTCTCACTGATTTTTCAAACAGGGAGAAAGTAAAGGAGGTGGGCAGCTGAACTTCACAAACACTTACAGAGTCCTCTATATGGATTCAGGTGCCAGTTTAAGAGAAGGTCAGACATAAGATTTATTGACCTCATATTCTAGAGGCCAATATTTATTCAAAGAGCTATAAATCTCGCTGTTTTGGCTCTCTAACAGATGTTAATCCTCCTATTATTCAATCCGTTCTATTAGTGTTAATTAAATTCAGTACACTTGTGAGTCATGTGTCAATATTCATTACCACAACGCAAGTCGCAATTACCGTAGTCCTGATTATTAAATCTAATAATATTCAATATATCAAAATGTTAAAGTGTTGTTGCTGTTTTTTTAAATGACATCACTTGCATTTCTGAAACTAACTGTATTTATACTTTGTGGGTTTAGCTTTTCCTTATATCTGAGAAGAATATAGCATTAACATGACAGATGTGGAAAGTTAAGAATGCAGGCATCTATAAGCACACGTTGAGAATTAGAATGGTGTTAAAAATAAAATAATGAGAAATGACTTCGGTCTCTGGACCTGAAACCAAATGTTTCCTTTCTTTGAGATACTGTGGTTACAATACAGTCTCCTGCTCCCATGACTCCAGGATACATACCAAACAGTTGTCACAAGCAAGCACAATTCCTTACATCTTATTATACTGTATACACATTCAGTTTTACATTGCTGCATTATTACTTTTATGGAAATACCTGGGAATCAGAAGCGTTATTCTTTTACACCATCAGATGCATTCCAAACTGAATTAGGGCGATGGCATATTAATCTTCTCTACTGCTTAGCAGTCTGGGTGCATTCCCTGACGGCAGCAGATATCGCTAATGTACAAGTAGCAGCTAGCTTCGCCCTAAATTATTTTAGTTTACTTTCACACCTAGAATGAACGTTAGGCTCACTCTTTCTTTCTTTTTTTAAGCTAGCTGTTCATAACGTTCTGACAGTTTTGTGTAATTCTGATGCAGAAAGCCATGCCTTAATATAGCAGCTATGCTATCACTAGGGTTTTGACAGGGGTGAAATGGATGACATGGCAGAGAGAGGTAACAGCAAAGAAAGGTGTTTAATTCTGCTTGTTCTTCCATGTTTCAGAAATTCAGAAACCTAAAAGGTATCGGGCTTAATGGCTTACAAAAGCCTTTCCAGGGCCATTATGTTGGACACCTTTTACCATCTATAATAATACAGTCCGAGAGTCTGCCCAGTACATGGGACTTTGATATGTAGAATAAGTTTGTCAAAGCTTCAGATGAAGAATTGAAATTCCTTGCCTGGCTCTGGAGTTTGGAGTTGCCCTGGCCATTCATTATGGCTTCCATTCCAGTGGCCTCTCGTGCCACAATGTGCCACAGTCTTCTTATGACTTTCTTGTGTGTCTTTTAGCAAACCGGTGGCTGTATTTAGCATGCCCGGTTCCATTACGGGTGCCACAGCTGTACATACATACAGGTGCAGAATCGTGTCCTCAGAGGTCCACATTATTTTGAGACGAAAGTACTGTGACCTCCCTTGCTATTTTGGACAATACAAGTGGTTCAGTGGTAAAGTGAAATTGCCTTGGCTTTCCTGGGCACCTATGATAGGGGAGAACAGTATGAGCCAAGTTCTCTTATAACAAGGGATAGCTGCTCTTCGCTCAAAGGTGAACAGTGCTGGAGTGACGTATTCTCCTTCTGAAGACAATATGGGAGTAAAATACTGCCTGGACACTGAGGTCCAGCTCCGAGGGCTTTCTGGTGGTTCCCTCACTGCGAGATGTGAGGTTACAGGGAACCAGACAGAGAGCCTTCTTGGTAGTGGCACCTGCCCTGTGGAACGCCCTCCCATCAGATGTCAAGGAAATAAACAACTATCTGACTTTTATAAGACATCTGAAGGCAGCCCTGTTTAGGGAAGCTTTTAATATCTGATGTTTTAATGTATTTTTAATATTTTGCTGGAAGCCGCCCAGAGTGGCTGCAGAAACCCAGCCAGATGGGTGGGGTATAAATAAATTATTAATTAATTAATTAATTAATTATTATTATTATTATTATTATTATTATTATTATTATTATTATTATTATTATTAAAATACTGCTGTTAGCAAAGGCGGGTGTGAAAGAGGCGAAATGCTCCTCCGATAGCATAGTGATGCTCTGCTGCACAGAACACATCAGTCAATGATGTTTTGAGATCTCCATTGTCAAGATTATTGCATAAAATTATTCCATTACTCCTGTTGCAGTTGTGCCCTGCCACTGTATTAATTATTGGTTAAAAGTTGGTTGCATTACCGACAACTATATGAAACACATAAAGAAGACAGCAAGAAAGGATTCAGTTACACAAGATCTAGGTTTCAAACGGAAGTGATCGAAGGGAAAGTGAAATTACTGAAGGCCGCATATTATTAGAATGGGAGACGAAAGATGAAGAGGTAAAATCAGTTATGATTAAATGGGCACAAGATGTAGGTCACAACATTATGATGGAAGACTGGGAAAAATTATGGAAAACCAATTTAAAATTTACAGATTGTTCCCTACTGAAGGAGAATTACATGAAGATGATGTACAGATGGTACACGACACCAAGTGCAGTTAGGGAAAATGTACAAAACTAGTTCAAATATATGTTGGAAGTGTAAGGAAAAAGAAGGGACATTTTACCATATGAAGTGGGATTGTAATTAAAATTTTTTGGGAAATGATATACAATGAATTGAAGAAAATGTTCCATTTAACATTTGTTAAAAAACCTGAAGCATTTTTGTTAGGGATTGTAGGGAAAGACCTGCCAAAAAAGCTCAAAAACATCTTCATGTATGCGACAACGGCCGCGAGAGTTCTGGTAGCACAAGGATGGAAGACTGAAGAAACCCCAGCTAAAGAATCATGGCAAGAAAAATTGATGGACTATGCAGAACTGGCAAAATTGACACATAAGCTACGGGACAAGGATAACTGTGACTTTAAAGATGAATGGGAACCCTTTACAAAGTATCTGGAGACGCAACAAAGCGAACTGGACTCCTTGGCTGGCTTTGAATAAACATTCACAAACTTTTTTTATTGATGATACTCAGCTAAACAGTTTGAGGATCTATACAACTGTGTAACATGCAGAAAACAGCATTCTTAGAGAAATCAAAGACTGGAACTGAGGGAAGTCGAGAGGTGGGGGTGGGTGGGTTTTGTGTGGAGGGTGGGAGGAGGGAGGAAAAAATGGGGGTGGGAATAAGGATGATATATTTCTGGGTAATATGTTTTGTTTTAATTTTGAATTAAAAAAAAGTTTTTTAAAAAAATGTTGCCCTGCTGAGCTCCACGTTACATGTGCTGTGAAGACATGTTGGGCTGGTGTTTCCAAGTATATAAAAACCTGTTTGTTTTTTTATGACCTACAGTCAATATGAAATAAATAGCTACATTGTAAAGCTGCTCCATTTCATTTTCTCATCTTTTCCAGCAGGAAAAATATATATATATTATTTTCTGTAACAGTTCCAGTGACTGATACTACCACTACTACTTAAACATTTGTTTAGCTTTGGCAGCTTTCAAAGTGTTGGAACCAACACTCTGGAACTGTGAAGAGTTCCTGTGAAATATTACCATATAAAGTTTATGAGTCAGCCAGACAGATTTTTATTGTTTGTGCGCAATGGCCAGTACAATGTGACTCACAAAAAAACCCCACAACAAGATAATCCAAATGTAGTAAGTTAAAATGCAATGCAAAGTTCCCAGAATCATTTAGATTCAAAAATTCATCTTGGCAAATCAGCACTGCTTCTGGCCAAAAAGGGTAGCCCATAATTGTCTTACTGCTAATGTATATTATTACCCAACTGGTATCAAGTACAAACCCAAGCCAGCGACCATCTAATTTTGAAGTCCCCTGACGGATGAAATGAGCAGAGGAATCTATTGCTAGGTGAGTTGCATAAAGGACCACTTTTGGTTATCTGTTTTAACACAGATTGAGGAAAGGCCATAGCTCAGTGGTGGACATCTGCTTTGCATGCAGAAGGTGTCCGGTTCAACCCTTGAACCCAGGGAAGGATGCCTGGCGAAAAGCAGGGGTTGGACTAGATGACCCTCGTGGTTCCTTCCAACTCCACAATTATATGAAAAAGCAGCTCTTCCTACGTTTTCTACAACAGTTCCTCCACAGCAAGCCTACAACTAAGCAAGGAAAGTTAGCCAAAGACAGGGCAAATTGCTTTTCACATATGTAGTTATAATTCGGGAATTCTGACAGCTAAGGAGGTATTTACATAATATCTTCATGTATTAGGGACGCGGGTGGCGCTGTGGGTTAAACCACAGAGACTAGGACTTGTCGATCAGAAGATTGGCAGTTCGATTCCCCACGACGGGGTGAGCTCCCGTTGCTCGGTCCCTGCTCCTGCCAACCCAGCAGTTTGGAAACACGTCAAAGTGCAAGTAGATAAATAGGTGCTGCTCCGGCGGGAAGGTAAACGGCGTTTCCGTGCGCTGCTCTGGTTCGCCAGAAGCGGCTTAGTCATGCTGGCCACATGACCCGGAAGCTGTACCCTGGCTCCCTCAGCCAATAAAGTGAGATGAGCACCGCAATCCCAGAGTCGGCCATGACTGGACCTAATGGTCAGGGGTCCCTTTACCTTTATCTTCATGTATCTGAGAATCACGCTACCCCAAGACTGTCCATCTCCCCATAGCCCAGGCTGCTACTGCAACAACTATAAAACTTTTCTGCCCAGGTTTTGCTGCTTCCATATCCTTGGTTCCAGGTTCTGACAAGAGAAAGATAGAGAACCTTGTAAAAGGAGATAAGCCAACGAAGAGTTGCTCTCTTAACTGCCTTGGGAACCACTCAGAGCTTCCAGGATAGTTTGGCCTTGCTGCTATAGATTAATTCCTCTGTTACAAGAATAACAATCTAATTTTACCCCGCAGTTATGGGTCACTTTATTATGGTCAGCTGATAATGATAGGGAGAGAAATGGCTTCCTTTATGCTGTAAAATAAACAGCACGATAATTGCTGTAACAATAGCATGTAACGATTTAACAGTTCACCATCCCTCCAAACCTTCCCTTCCTAGCTTAATCGCCAAAAGGATTGTGGAAAAAAAGATTAATCTTTCTGGAAGTGGAAAGAAAAAGTTTAAATGCTTGGCAAAGGAGGTAGTCGATACGTTTTCATTTTCTGCTGGGTGACTGAAGGAAAAGAGGAGGGGGATATCATTTATGTTGCTTTTGATCTCCATCTAGCGAGTGAATTAAGGAACTGCGCACATGGCGGAGATAATTTCACAATGGACTGTCATCTCTACAACAGGATTGGGATAATTTTTCAGCACGTGCAGCCGGCTCCCTTGAAAGACTGGATGTTTTAAATGTGAAAGCCAGTATCTTCAAGTATCAGATGTCCAAGATATTTTGGGTAACAGAAGACAAAATCACAGGAACACAATTTAGCAAAAGTAAAAGCAATTATTGATAGAGACATAGACGAGGCAGCAGAAGAATACAATGGACTTCAAACAATACAAGCCAAGGCCATTAAATGAACACAAGCCATTATGTAAATAACATTATAGTTCTTCAGATATACAGGACTTGCACCTCTTTTCCTACTTTTTCAAATACCATTTGGAGACTATTCATGGGTGACAGCTATTAACCCCTTATTCAATCAATTATATATTCTCCCTCTTTCTTCCTTTCAGGAAAATATCATTCCTGTAAATCTTGCTTTGATTCTGTGGCATGCTCCTGGACATTTCAGGGCTTGTTACTCCAAACACGGTGGTCCAAAAATGAGTAAGCTTTCATTCATAGACGACAAGGTGAATTTATTTTATTTTTAAAAAAATCTGAGTATGTCAGCTCTTGTGTTTTATAACATTCTTTTTCATGCAAAAACAAAAACCCTTCTGCAAAATTTTGCAGTTGAGGGGGTGGCTGATCAGGTGTGATGGAGAGATCAATAAGCAAACTATGTGTCTGTATGTTGAAGGAGAAGGCAACTAGCTCTCTAGGGCAGGGATCAGCAAACTTTCAAGCAGGGGGTCGGTCCACTGTCCCTCAGATCTTGTGGGGGGCAGGACTATATGGGGGTGGGGAAAATGAACGAATTCCTATGCCCCACAAATAACCCAGAGGTGCATCTTAAATAAAAGCACACATTCTACTCCCGTAAGAACACCAGGCAGGCCCCACAAATAACCCAGAGATGTATTTTAAATAAAAGGACACATTCTACTCATGTAAAAACACACTGATTCCCAGACCATCTGCAGGCTGGATTTAGAAGGTGGGCCTTAGTTTGCCTACCCATGCTCTAGGGCTTTACTTGGCTTTTTCCCCCCAAGTCTAAAAAGGCTATGCTGGCTAATGTTATTTCCACAATTTGGAAAATGATGGATTTGTATAGAAATACCTAGTTAGAAATGGGTACGCTGCATCCCAGTACATCCTCAAAGTTTGCCTATATTATCCTTTTAATGGTAAAACTTAGGTTCTTCAGGATCTCTCTTTAGGATCTGCCCTTGCTTAAGTACATGAAGTCATCCTACCAGTGCTTTTTTTTCTTTTAAAAAATGTTTAGGGGTACTCTCATTTTGACTCAAGAAAATCACCATTTTATAGTTCAAATCGGGGAAAATAAATACAGTAAATGGACAAAAGTACAAAGATTTACAAAATGGGGTATATGTACCCCTGTGCCCCCCTGAAAAAAGCACTGCATCCTACCCAATAATATTGGACATACAGTGGTGCCCCGCAAGACGAATGCCTCGCAAGACGGAAAACCCGCTAGACGAAAGGGTTTTCCGTTTTTGAGCTGCTTCGCAAGACGAATTTCCCTATGGGCTTGCTTTGCAAGACGAAAACGTCTTGCAAGTGTTCCGATTTTTTTTTGCTTTCCCCCCCTTTTTCTAAGCCGCTAATAGCCTTTTAGCCGCTAATCCGCTAAGCCTTTAATAGCCGCTAATCCGCTAAGCCTTTAATAGCCACTAAGCCTTTAATAGCCGCTAAGCCTTTAATAGCCGCTAAACCGCTAATAGCGCTAATCCGCTAATAGGGTTGCTTCGCAAGGCGAAAAAACCGCTAGACGAAGAGGCTCGCGGAACGGATTAATTTCATCTTGCGAGGCACCACTGTATATAATTGCTATGTGGAAATACATCTACAAACCTTAATAAATAAATAAAAGAAAACTTCAGTGACTACTACTGTGAAGGCATCTTCAGATTAAAGTTCTGTTTAACAAGCAGGCAGGGAAATAACAGAGCGACACCCTCTCCTGTTTAATTTTACAAAACTATCCAATTTGCTAATGTTTTCTAAAGCATTGTTACTTTATCATGCAGCCTAACAGTGAATGGGGTGAGGATACCTTCAGTCAGCACTTTTTTCTGAATTAATATTAGGTGCATATTGACTTTTAACTTATGCAGTAGTAAGAAATGTCGACCCACGAAGCCCTCCTTTGTATCTCTGAATGAGTCACTGTTCTGGATATGTCTTCTGCTTTGAAGGAAGGGGGGGAAAGCCCAGGGACAACCTCTCTGCAATGGAGTGCAGAGACACAGTGAGCAGGCTCCCTTAAATCCAAGAAATTCTGTTACATCACTAAGTCGGGAGTGAGTGAATAATCCAGCCACTCCGATACAAAGACAACAGAATTAGCCCTCTTTGGGAGAGCATGGTAGGAAGAACTCAATGCCAGATTAGCAATGAATGTAAATATGCACTGGGCAGCCTCCTTTGCATTCACAGAAGACTTCAGAGACTAATTTTTTTCCTTTATAGCCCACTAATGTGTTCTCACACATTTGGCGAAATTAGGCCCTGATGTTTTCTGACCCTCTTTTAACAACTTCTGTCATCCTGCTGGCCCCCATCTTGTAAATACTATACTTTCCAACAAATAATACTTGTACTCAATTATAGTCAGATCAAATTTACTAATGTCCTGGGCAATCTTTCCTGCAAAATGAGAAGTTTATGATACGCTCACTGAATTTATACCTGCTAACAGCCAATATTTGTAGGCACTTTTCTCAGCTTCAATAAATAGACCTTTCCTATTTTACCAAAGCAATCCTTAAAAAACCTATTCTTACACAGGGATTTGTGTCCCATCACTTGACTCCTAAGAACCCTTACTAGGAAGCAAATCCAACTGAACAGTCTTTCTCTTTTTCTAAAAAAAAGAAGAAGATACGAATTAAAGACTCAGAATACTCCAAAAAATATAACCCAGTACATAAAGTCTCATATAAGAAAGGAGAACAGATATTTGCCTGATGGAAGGCGGAAGACAATACTAACAAGCTCTGAGTTATTCCCTGGTAGTAGCTTAGCTCCCCAGAAAAACAGATCATCCTATAAATGCACCAGAGGGGAAATATGCTGATGTTTAAAAATATATATTAAAAACTGGAGCAGACTTTTCTTTTAGATTAAGATTTGCATGATTGCACCAAGAAGAGATTAACAACATGCACACTAATTAGAAGTTTAAATACATTTCTGTTGCACTGAAAAAACCCTCTGTGGAAGGAGGGACATGACTTCCTTCCTCACCCTTCAGAAGAAAACAGTTACTGAAACCTTCATGCAGAACTACTCGTCTTCCTTTTCAAAGACAAAACAAAAGGAAGAACTGCAATATTTGCATCTACCTTGAAGCACCCACAAACTCCAGAGTGGAGTCTTACAATTTAGACATTCTCTCAGAAACATATGCACATACTACAATTGTCTCAAACAGATCATCCTATAAATGCACCAGAGGGGAAATATGCTGATGTTTAAAAATATATATTAAAAACTGGAGCAGACTTTTCTTTTAGATTAAGATTTGCATGATTGCACCAAGAAGAGATTAACAACATGCACACTAATTAGAAGTTTAAATACATTTCTGTTGCACTGGTGCCCCCTGATGGCCTATTCGTTCACTACTGGTCAAGACTGGTTTGATAAATGAAGTGGTTTTTTTGTGTGTGTGTGTTTGTCTTTTTTTTGTTAAAAGATGGGGTGATTTGAATAAAAATAAAAATAATTTTTTTGGGCATATTTCCTGTAACAGTTCACCCTCATTTAAAGCTGATGGAATTAAGAAGATAATTATGTGATGAGGAAAGTAGAAGGAAGAAGGCTTTCTTCTTTCAAAGATATGCTGGGATATATACAGTGGTTCCTTGGTTCTCAAGCTTAATCCATTCCGGACTTCCGTTCCAAAACCAAAGCGTTCCAAAACCAAGGGGCTTCCCATAGAAAGTAATGCAAAACGGATTAATCCATTCCAGACTTTTAAAAACAACCCCTAAAACAACAATTTAACATGCATTTTGCTATCTAATGAGACCACTGATCCATAAAATGTAAGCAATAAACAATGTACTGCAGTCACACAATCAATCAATCAATCAGTAGCTGAACTGGGTTCCACACAGTCACAAAAACCAAACAGAAAAAGAGCTACAAAAATGCAAAATAAATAGCAGGCAGACCTCAGCGTAACACTCAAAATGGAGCATGTTCGGCTTCCGCAAAAAGTTCACAAACCAGAACACTTACTTCCAGGTTTGCAGTGTTTGGGTTCCAAGTTGTTTGAGTACTGAGACGTTTGAGAACCAAGGTACCAATGTATTGGTTTTTTGCCAGCAACGGCTACTATGTGCCTTGCAATTTCTTTTTTGATTTTTGTAAAACCTGAGCTGCAGCTGCTTTAGGCTCTGGTGAAGTGGAACAATTCTGAAACACACGGACAGGATTACAGTGATTGCTTTCTGTTGGTGCGAAAGCCACTTGCCTCTGGTTTTATTTTCCCTGGCATTTTGGTAAAAGAACAGCAGTGGTTCCATGCTTCATTTATATGGTAACGAAGGGTTGTTGTAGCCAACGCTAGTCCTACTCACTGCAGACCCATTGAAATGCATGGTACTACTGTATTAAGAATTAAGGTCAGAATGCAAGATGCTCTGTTTTCATGAAGCAGCAATAATGAACTGGCTTCTAACAATGAACGCTTAATTTTGCATGTTAATGGTAATGCTGCTATGACAGACTGAGCAATTAATAGCAGCCTCCCCCTGCAAATGCACAACTTTCCCCTTCCCTTCTAACTTGGTCTTCTCCAGCCTGCTTCCCCCCAGATGTTCTGGACTACAACTTGTGTCTTTGCTGACAATTGGCCATGGTGGCTGGGGTTGATGGGGACTCTGTCTAGGGAGCCATTTTTGACGAGTGACGGCCACCTTTCCTATGCCTGATGTCAAATACATATACCAGGTACAAGAAACTTCAAGCTGCAGCTGCTGCAAAGGAAGAAACAGGAGTGTACATTTGTAGGCAAAATACGGTGCTTTTAAATTTTGTGCCTGTCAACCGGCAGGAAAAAGTGAATTTTGCCCACAAAGCACTGGGGGGGAGCGGTTCCTGCAAAGGAATAATCAGGAATATACTTTGAGTGAGCTCCTGGGTCTTCCTTACTAGCCACGACTTAATTTCCATAATAATTATATTATATATCCCAGCCCCTCGTTATGTCTGTAGTCAGCATACAAGGGACTCCTTGTGTTAGTGGATGATGGAAGCCAAATTGACCATCCTCACAAAAGTGTCCCAACGTAAAGCACTTTATTTTCTAGAACATCAGTGAATGTTTTGCTTTTCTTTTTGATGGGGCAAAGTAGAGAAGTCCCCTTAGGGACATTGTTGGGGAGGAGACAAAAACTGCCCCCTACTCATTGATAATCAAGCTGGTCTCTGTCAGCAGAATCCCAACCTGTTCCTTGGTAAAAGTACGGCAGAACTCTCGAAATTTTTTTTATCATATACAGATAGAGCAATATAGGAATGAACTCTCACAGCATGTGTGGTCTTTCTGAGGCACCTAGATCTGTACAGTGGTACCTCCGGTTACGAACTTAATTCATTCTGGAGGTCCGTTTGTAACCTCAAACCGTTCTTAACATGAGGCGCACTTTCGCTAATGGCGCCTCCCGCTGCTGCCGCGCCGCCAGCACGCGACTTCTGCTCGCATCCCGGGGCAAAGTTCGCAACCGGGAGCATCTACTTCCGGGTTAGCGGAGCTCGTAACCTGAAGCAGTCGTAAGGAGGGTGGTATGTAACACAAAGTTCCACTGCACAGTGGTACCTCAGGTTACATATGCTTCAGGTTACATACACTTCAGGTTACAGACTCCGCTAACCCAGAAATAGTACCTCGGGTTAAGAACTTTGCTTCAGGATGAGAACAGAAATCATGCAGCAGCGGTACAGCGGCAGCAGGAGGCCCCATTAGCTAAAGTGGTGCTTCAGGTTAAGAACAGTTTCAGGTTAAGAACGGACCTCCAGAACGAATTAAGTACTTAATCCGAGGTACCACTGTACTGAAATAACTCAACACACAGTATATTTCACAAAACACTGGTCTTCAGGCCAAAGACAGGAACGGGTCACACACTCTAATGGCAATTTATATGGGGCTGAGTCACTTCTACAATCCATCTCCATTGTGCAGGATTTGTCTTCGTAAAGTGTATGAAAGCACATATTTCAAGTTGATAGCATTTCACGGATGAAAGAAAGTAATGTTTGAATTTCAGCCCCAGACCCACAAATGCATGACACGGAGCAAAACACCATCTTTATAGCTCTCTATAGGTCACAAACTTCCCTTCCTGTTGGGTTTAATTGCATAATTCTTGTAAGTGAGAAGAAGAGAAAATTCCACCAGGGGGCATGTACAGTACTAGCAAAAGCAGTTCAAGGTTTATCCCACTATCTACAAAGCTACAGAAGTTTCAATTCAACAGTAGTTTTCATCATAAGGTTAGCAAAAATTACTTTCATATCTATAAACTGCTAGCTGTTTGTAACATTGGGTTTCCATTTGCCAGGTTATAGTTTTGCACAGACAGAAATGCTTTCCTTGTTTCTTACACCTGCATAATCACGCTTATTCAATGAGCCCTGTTTAGCAAAGGGATTCACGATTGCAGTCATCTAATTGCTCACAGCTAATTACAAGTGGCATAAGCTCTTAAGGGCAAATACTGATTACATCTAGGCTTTATCATAGTCACCATATTTATTTCATAAGGTAAACCAACATATATAATAGACGCGCTGAGCTCAAGTGTATGAATCAGTGCTTTAAGCACTTAACATCTTTTAAGGGAACCAAACCATCTACTGGGATTAGACATTCATAAAATTATTGGTTCCTTTTGAATCAACCTGAGACAGCCAGTTTAAGTTAAATGTGAAGCTGCAAATTGTACAGATTTGCTCTGTATGATATCAAGAGGGAGACAGGGAATAGGCTCATCCATCTTGGCCTCAGGGTAGCCAAAAAAAACAGGCAGTCAAATCCAGTTGGTTCTCCCCACTTTGACAAAGAAGCTAGGACTTTAATTGAGGAGTACAGATAAAATCCACAAGCAGCAACAGAGATCACTTCTTTCCATGTGAAACGAACAATGATAAGCAATGCATTCCATCATTTTAAGAAAACTTTACAACAGGTAGTAGATTAAGTCTGAAGTCCTAATCCCATTTACCTAGGTGCATGTCTCACTGAATTCAATAGGATTTGATTCTGAGTAGACATGGCTAGGATTGGAGTATTAGTGTATAAAGGTTGCCTTTAAATAACACTTCAGAAACAAGAACAGCAGAGCAGCACCTATACACATCAATTAATATGTAAATAATGTATATTGCAAAGCCATTTATGTATCAATTTACACATAATGTGTTCATGGTAAAAAGTAACCTTAATTGTACAGACCTACATTCAAAAGCTGCAACAGGGGGTGAATGGGCAGCCTGAAGGAAATTCACTTGATAATCCATTCTCAATGGATTCCTTTTACATCTTTAGTCCTTCAAGCTGTTGTTGTGAGTGATATCCACTCCCACCTGTCCTAGCCAGCATGACCCACAGTAAGTGATAATGAGAGATTAATCCAGCCACAGCAGAATCTAATATCCAGTAATACAGGACCAGAATTAACTACACATGTGCTCTGCTGTTGAATTTCAGCTACGTTGTTCTCCTTCCACTTTGGCTTTATATTCCAAGTGCTTACATCGCAAATAGGGACGCGGGTTGTGCTGTGTACAGGAAACAGATTTAATATACGTTGTAAGAAAATAAATACGATATATGGATTACAAGAGGGACGCGGGTGGCGCTGTGGGTTAAACCATAGAGCCTAGGACTTGTCGATCAGAAGGTCGGCAGTTTGAATCCCTGCGAGGGGGTGAGCTCCCGTTGCTCAGTCCCTGCTCCTGCCAACCTAGCAGTTTAAAAGCACGTCAAAGTGCAAGTAGATAAATAGGCACCGCTCTGGCGGAAAGGTAAACGGTGTTTCCACGCGCTGCTCTGGTTCGCCAGAAGTGGCTTAGTCATGCTGGCCACATGACCCGGAAGCAGTACGCCGGCTCCCTCTGCCAATAAAGCGAGATGAGTGCCGCAACCCCAGAGTCGGTCACGACTGGAACTAATGGTCAGGGGTCCCTTTACCTTTTATACAGCAAATATTAAAGATAGCAGGAAGAGGGGTGGCTGAAACAAGGCACAGTAAGCAGTATAAG
Organism: Podarcis bocagei; assembly: GCF_964188305.1. Lineage (NCBI taxonomy): Eukaryota > Metazoa > Chordata > Lepidosauria > Squamata > Lacertidae > Podarcis > Podarcis bocagei. The sequence continues at coordinate 17,161,270 of NC_138137.1, read as the reverse complement.
CTATTCCGTATCCTGCTTATTGCAATTTTTTTTCTTCAATTAACTTGATGTTCAACACCTTTTATCAAAAGAACCAGTTACTAAATGTCCCCCCTCCTTTCCTCAAGCTCAGGCATTTTCTATCATTTATAAAGGCTAGCAAAAAAACCCTTTGCTATGAATTCTACCCCATTCTGATTTCTAATTCCAATTACAGGCTGTACCACCTAACCATGCTTACTAATAAGTCAAGTCCTATTGAATTTAATGGGGCTTACTCACAGGTAAGTGGGGCTGGGATTTCAGACTTAAGCTTTCCCCCGCCACCCCCTCGTATTATCCATTGATAATGCAGAGCAAGTTCCAAGGACAATGTTAAATGTCTAAAACAGGTAATGAATGCTCTGTCTAGACAATGGATGCAGGCACAGTTGTTCATCTTCGCTCAGGTCTGCCATCTGTTAGCAGCTTTGATAGCAAGCGGAAGGCTTGTATAATGTCTGCATCTATTATATTAAGGGGGAAACTTAATTAGCCTTGTCTAAACTGAGATCACGGCAAACTTTAGAATCCTGCAGATACCTATCTAGGTTCAAAATAACACTCTGAAGGTGAACCAGCTTGTGAGCACATGGCAAAAGCAGGTTTCACTTTTATTCCAATGCGTATCAGGAACAACCAGTGTACAGAACTGTGATTGCCAACTTCTTCCCTCCTGATAGGGCTCCTATGCCTTTAAGAGCTAGAGGACAAGCAGAAATCCAACAGATCAAGTTATTATCAACACACTGCATACTGGGAAAAGCACCACCTGCTGAGTGGTTAAGAGCGAAAGACTCGTAATCTGGTGAACTGGGTTCGTGTCTCCGCTCCTCCACATGCAGCTGCTGGGTGACCTTGGGCTAGTCACACTTCTCTGAAGTCTCTCAGCCCCACTCACCTCAGAGTGTTTGTTGTGGGGGAGGAAGGGAAAGGAGAATGTTAGCCGCTTTGAGACTCCTTCGGGTAGTGATAAAGTGGGATATCAAATCCAAACTCTTCTTCTTCTTCTTTCAGCTGGAACTCGCCGGAACTCAGTTCTGGCACCTCTCAGGTGGGCGACATTGCCATTATAAGAGAACAAGGGAGGTGTTCATGGAGAGTTCCGGAACCTCTTTCTCTAGAAAACTAGTGCTGCACACAACTGCTTAAAGCACAATATCAGAAATCCCATGAACAAAATACGGTACTCACACGATTGAGCTTCTCCCAGAACTCCTGCCCCTTTTCCATGTTTCTCAGACTAGGTGGAATGTACCAGAAGCAAATATTTGCATACTCCGGCTAAAGGAGAGAAACAATTTAAAGTTTTCAAGTTGCGTACGAAGAAAGTTGGCAAATCTACTCATTTTGTACATATACAAGAGTCAATATAGGAAGAGGGCAAATTCCACCTCACCCATGATCTTAATAATCAGCCTGGCCTGCCAATCTCATTAAATGTCATTAACTGCCAACCTCATTTAATATTTCTCTATAGGAACACAAAGGTTGACCTTTTACTTATTCCAGGTCTTTCATTCACCCGTAATTGCAGCGTGGGATTCCATTCTTTCAAGTAACGTGTGTGTATACATGCATGTACTAAAAACCCCACCCACACACACAAGAATTAAAGAATGAAATTCCCCTCTCTGGCTGGATCTAGACACATCAAAGAAGCGTTTCAGTTTAAAGCGTTGTAGATTTAAACAGGGAAACCAGGTAGAGAAAAGGGGGACTCCACATCGCCATCTGCAGGCACAACGGTATATTGCACAAACAACGCATATAATTCATTTTTTCTTCACCAGTCTAGCCGAGTCCTCTATCAACATTTTGGCTGGAAATATTTTGTAAAGGAACAATGGCAGCTGCAGCACATTTCCTCCCGCACATAGCCAGTTCTTTCTGAACACTTCTGATTAATAAAAGTTGGCGGGGGCGGGGGGAGAGAGAGACCATAATGGGCGAGGGAGGGCAGTATCTACAGCGCATTGTCATTTCCCCCCAGTGTGAACACTACCTCAATTACAGTTCTAATCTTCCTCCCAAGTGGGTAGAAACTACCAGCTGTGCTAAATTCTTTCATGAAAGGGCACTGGTTCTTTTCATAATATCATTTTCTGCCTTCCTTCAAAGAATGTATTAAATACGGTTTAATCATCAAGGAGAATACAGTTGTCAGCAGGAAGAGATCAGCAAGCATGCCACCTGCTGCTATGAAATGAGATGAAGTTAAGCTTTTCCTCTAGCACGAACTGGGCCCAGGTATGCTATGCATAGACTTGCTCTTGCTGAATACTGAATTTAGTTTTCAGGGAGAAGAAGGGAGAGCCCTATCGCCTGACTATTTTGCTAGCCACAGATAAGCCACTGGGTCATTTGGACTCAGACTTCCTGCCATACTAAGTAAAGCTTGTTCCTTATGGAGCAAGCAATCTGGGCCTATTCATTCAAGAAGAATTCACACTGTCAGTTTATGTTGTTAAAGTTTTGTTTTGGTTTTTTAGTTCTCGGACAGCAGCCCATTTAGCTGTAGAACTTACATTCTGCTCTCCCGGAAGCAATCAGGATGATGATTTTGAAATATGAATTCAATAAATAACAAAAACAACCATTGTAATAATAATAAACACTGCCTGCATCAACTAGCTTTGCACCACCAGTTTCAAAATGATTGGACATACACATTATTTGTATAGCATTTGGCACAAACCTCCAACAGCAGCTGGAATCCTTCTCTCTTCTTAATTTCATCCACTAGGTATCTGCAATTAAGCATAAAGATATACATGAATACACTAACTTTTGAGTTTTAAGATCCTGTCAACTGCCTACATTACTGAGTATGAGATGCATTGTTAAACACGCGGTTGGTATAAATTACTAAGCCTGACCATTAGCTACAAAATTTACCATGTCTTGCTCAATGTATACACGCATATCTAAAGAATATACATTTGCTTTGGGCTGAAAGACACAGAACTAATTCTCCAATTCTCACCATACCAAAGCAAAACTGGTCCAAGATGTAGAGAGAATTTATTTGCCTAAAATGACTACTGTATGCTTGGTGGGGCTTGCAAATGGAATATTGGTGGGCCCTTCTTATTGATCCTTCACGATGGAACTCAAAATGATGCAATGGTGACTGAACGTTTCTGCAGAATAACTTAATATTAAATCCCAAGGTACCCAAAATCTACAGTCATGAGAAGGTGTATTTTATTTAAGGAGAAAGAAGAGAAAGGGTGCAGGGAGTATTCTATCATATTCTTCTGGCATTCAGTGTTGCAACAAATGACTGCGAAGGCGCTCCAGTGATGGGCAAGCACCTGACAATTTCCCTTTTGGTATTAACAAGATGTTTATTTGGTTAACATGTAATAAATGAAAACAACCTATTTATTCTCAAGACCTATATTCCATTTTCTGCTGCTTTGTGTTTCACCCCACCCCAAAATTGCTCATCCCAAACTGCTAACTATTACCTGCATATACCCCACCTGTTCTCAACCTGGGGAGAAGAGCTAAAAATGTGTGTGTGTGTGTGTGTGTTTGTGTGTTATAATTATTTTATCATAATTTATTGTTTTGGGTAACCCAAGGAGCAAAGTATGTTAAAAATGGATGGCCCCAGTATGTGGTCTGTTCTTCACATCATGGCAGAAACAGTTTTGGGTTTTTTTAAATCAAAATACAGCCCCACATTAGCCAAAGAACAAGAGTCACAAACAAAAACTGAAATTCCTATGATGGCTACATCCAGAGCATTTCCAGGGAGATGCATTTCCACCAAAGGTGGGGGAAAGAACAATCTCTTTTAACAAGAATTAATCGTATCAGTCCACTGTTCCTGAATGGTTGTGTTCGTATTCTAGCTAAGGCCTAATGGCAGGAATATTGCAAGGTAACAGGCCTAACAGGCACTATGTCTAATTGCCTATATAGGGCCTCTGACTCAGCCTCCCCCCCCCCCCCCGCTTCTTTGAAGTAACTCTTAACACCTAAGTAGATTTACTGCCTATAGGACCAAGAATAGCCTAGCTGGGTATTCCATCCCACTCTGGCCAGTTCTGTATCCCCCTCCTGCACTAGGCAATATTGCCTTGATTCCTCTCTCCAAACTTACACTACCCTTCTTTTCACCTTCCCCAATTCCCACACCGCTTAACCACCTTTAGCTGTGCCAGCAGCAACCCACAATGGGGCCTAAGTTTGCCACGGAAAGACGGGTGGCTTACAAAATATAATTTTTAAAAAAAAATAATTGGCCACAATAAATTTGATGAATAATCGGAGGGGAAGCAAGCAGGAGGCACAGTCAATATTAAGCCCATGCAAAACTCTATAACCACTGGGGTTTTTTAATGGGGAGGGGACCGGCACAATTTCTGTTCCATTGTATTTTTGCAGTATGATTTTATATATATATATTTTAAAAATCATTATAGTATTCCTGTTCTCTGACTAGTGTTAAACTAAGGCTGTGCAGAAACATAGTATGAAAAAGGAGCCACTGCAGTTTCCCCCGGGGGACTTCTTCCTGCCATCACAATGAATGGCAGAAATATTTAGCAGTGATTCAGTTGCTGATTCCGTCATTTGTCTTGCCCTTTCCCCGTGCTGCAAGCAGGGAGTGTGGTGTGTGTGTGTTTTAAACTACTGCATGCACATTACTTGACTAAATGTGCATTTTGAACTACCGTATTTTTCGCTCTATGATGCACTTTTCCCCTCCTAAAAAATAAGGGGAAATGTGTGTGCATCTTACAGAGCGAATGCAGGCGGGAGGCTCTGCTCAACACTCCCTTTAAAGAGCCGCGTGGAGCGTGTATGCGGCTCTTGGGGGCTTTTCCCCGAGGAGGGAGAAGGCCTGCCCTTCTCCCGCCTCGGGGAAAAGCCCCCAAGAGCCGCACACACGCTCCGTGCGCTCTTTAAAGGGAGCGCGGCTCTTGGGGGAGCCTTCATCCCGCTGCCCGGGACAGGCTGCGCTCGGCAATCCCATAAGCCAGGACAGCAAGCAGGATCGCTGCGCAGCGATCCCGCTTGCTGTCCTGGCTTAGCCGTGCGCAGCCTCTTCAGGGCAGGGGGAGCCTTCATCCCGCTGCCCTGAAGAGGCTTTGCACGGCTATCCCAGAAGCCAGAACAGCAAGAGGCTGCTATCCCAGAAGCCAGATCCCTCTTGCTGTTCTGGCTTCTGGGATTCAGAATATTTTTTTTCTTGTTTTCCTCCTCCCAAAACTAGGTGCGTCTTATGGAGAGAAAAATACGGCACTTTCAATTTGTGGAGGACAGAAGAAATATCCAGTGGAATAATGTACACGTTATTGCTTTTGTGATGTTCCACGGTGTGCAACCCTGGTTGCCCAGATGACAAGACCCTCCCTCTCAGCCTCGCTGATGTGGTCCAAAGGAAAGCAGAGCAATATGTTTGTACGTGTAGCGCTTCAAATATTTAAAGAAACAGAGAGCCTGCCTTCCCTGCAGGGAGGTGGGTTTATGACATCACACGTCCCAGCCTATCAGCACTGAGCACAGCAGTTTTCTGCAGTAAACATACAGAAACCATTTCCCCCGAGCTTGATGAAAGGCTGCCAGAACCAGGTAAGCGGACTTCCACAATAGCCTTTCCTTTTACTGTCCTTTGGTGGCCTGGCTTTCACAGCAAACCCTCAAGCACAAGAAGCAAAGGATGAAGTCCGAGGCAAATAAGTAAAATGAAATACAACCTGGTTTAGAATGGTTCTGCACTTTCAGAATCATCCATGTATATGGCAGTAAAGAGATTTTTATCAAGACTGCCCAGGGAGTCAATGAAAGGAACACTCTACAGAGTGTTTATGTCAGAGCATGGGGAGTTGACAAGATGTTTATTGTTAACAAGACTTGCGCATGTGACTTCTTTCTCTTCGACGCATATCCATGCAACCAAGATTGCCATGGTGAACTGTTGCCACTAGCACCAACACTGTCTAAATGAATGCACTGCAACAAAAACGATAATTTCAACTCATGCTTATCATTGCATTAGTATCATTATAACCTTCAATTGCCTGGAATGTTCTTTTTCATTCCTTCTCAAAACACGCTGCACAGAAGGTTGCTATTATTCACATTGTGCAGAGCAAAAAAAGAAGGGAAGGCGAGCACACAACCAAGGAGTGCGCAGCGGCGATGCTATGCCACAAGCAGCGAGGCAAACATATATTTGGAACATATTGCTCTAAGCTCAAATTAACAAGTAGGTTTCTGCAGCACTGCTACAAAGCTCACAGTCTCCTTAGGGATCGGCTGAGCCCTCTGTCGCACTTATTCAAATGCTAAGGTCTTGTAAGGAAAATGGCTCAACACAAGTCTTGGATCTTCCATCTAATAAGAAGCTATGGAGCCCAATACTGCCCAGAAAGCATGGGGGAAATGCTAATAAATGGTGAAGGTGCACTGATGGTGCAAGACGTGAACCACACTGCAGCACGAGTTTAAAAAAACAACAAAAACATTTGCAATTCAGTCTGGCAATGGAAAAAATTCTTGACCTCAAGATATAAGGTCAGTAGGCTAGCTCCAGAATGAAGGCAAGTCTATATTCAGGGACCTTGAAATATTATCTCTGCAGCATCAGAGGGAAGCTTACTGTAACATATCCGGAAACATGCAGTACAGTTGGTCATGTAGCTAACCAACCTGGCTTATTGCCCAGAGAAACTGATGTTTCAGCTGTAAAGTCTTGGTGCCTAATGCTCCAGAGCTAGCTCCTGTGCTGAATATCGCTGCTGGTCATTATCAGATGAAGGCAATTTTCTTCTTTGGAAAACAATGCCACTTTTGCTTAGATACACCACTGGCTAAATGCTAACCATCAAAGGGAAGTATTGATCTCAACAGGATCATTAATCTGTATATTCTTAGCAAAGTGAACTTGGGGAGAGTGACCCTGATGAGCAATTCTTTTGCTGGTAGGGGGAATCAACCAACAGACTCTGAATATACACAGGGTAATAGGATGTGCCTCAAATGGTTTGTTCAGCAGGCTTCAAGGACATCTATCCCGCAAAACCACAACGGCTTTGTTTTTCAGAGTATTTGCCTCTACAGAACTTCATTTCTGGCTGAGTTCATGGTAACATTCTATATTGCGGAGTCTTTTCTGCAGCTGTAATCCTGGAGGGGGAAAACCAGGGTATTCCCAGATGAAATCAGAAACCACAGGATTGCTTCTGTAATTCTGTGAATGTTCCGGGGAAATACATTTTGGGGCCTTGAGGCGAACTACAAATTGACACACACACACCCCAGGACCAGTTTAGTGTGATGGAGGTGATGGTACAATTCCAGACTTCTAAACTCAACTCTGATACTCACCACCCTGTAACCCCCCAAACAATGAAGCACTAAAAAAAATCTAGGCATAGTGTTCTGTGCCCTCTGAAACTTTCAAGAGGTTACATTTTAGGGACTGTTTAGGGAAGCTTTTAATGTTGAATAGACCACTGTATTTTAATACTTTGTTGGAAGCCGCCCAGAGTGGCTGGGGAAACCCAGCCAGATGGGCGGGGTATTAATAATAATAATAATAATAATAATAATAATAATAATGGTTTATAAGACTAATATTATAATAACTGTACTGTGACAATTTGTTTCAGGATCTCTCATTTTCCCAGCTATACTTTCACATTAGGTAGGCTTGCCATACAGTGGTACCTCGGGTTAAGTACTTAATTCGTTCCGGAGGTCCGTACTTAACCTGAAACTGTTCGTAACCTGAAGCACCACTTTAGCTATTGGGGCCTCCTGCTGCTGCCGCGCCGCCGGAGCACGATTTCTGTTCTCATCCTGAAGCAAAGTTCTTAACCTGAAGCACTATTTCTGGGTTAGCAGAGTCTGTAACCTGAAGCGTATGTAACCTGAAGCGTATATAACCCGAGGTACCACTGTATTCCAAAAAGGAAAACACCAAAATTGTTGACCTTTTTTTATGAAAACGCCGAAAAATCCACAACTGACCCCTGCAAGAAGGCAGAGGAGGCGAGGCAGCACCCACTGCCCGCCCCACCATCACAGTTAACCCTTTCCGTGTAATAACGCAGCTGCCGTAACTGGTTCCCCTCGTTTCCCCAAAGCCCAATACCCAGCCTGGACCCCCTGCCTTCCTGCTTTCCTGGGCGGGCACTTCTGGCCATTGCTGCCCTGCTCTCTCTGAGGTTCCCCTTCAAATCCACTCTCCTTTCCCACTGTTGCCTGCAAGGCCCCACCCAGCCTCCTGCAACCATAGAGTCGCCTCAGGCTGAAAGGGGAGAGCCTATTCCGCTAAGGCTAGAGACCACCCAACCTCCCTGGATCGCAGAGCTCATGGAGAGTGAAACCAATGCTCTCGCTTCCAGTTTCTGGAATAACACACACACAGAGACACACACACATTTGCACACGAGCCCACGCTGCCTCCCATTTACCTGCAGGAGACGGTGGGAACTGTCGGGCAGGAGTGCTCACACCTTATTGGCTGGGTGGGCAGGCTCGGAGATGTAAAGGGTGGGTCCAGGGCCCTGGGAAAGGTTGCTAGGTGCTGGCACTGAAAGAGGCCGCCGTGCTCAGGACACTGTGCTGCTGCCACATGCTAAAGTGGTTCCCCGACAGACCGGCCGTGCACGTCCAAGCGAGGGAGGCAGCAGCCAGTGCCAACAGCAGTTGCGCCAAGGGTGGATGGAGCCTTCACAGTGCACTCCACGAAAAGCCCCCAGAAAAATATTCCCCATGGATGCCATTTTAGGCGTCCAATTTCCATACATGTCCAGAATTTTCCAGCAAGCCTACATTAGGGCACTTAGTAAAAATACATGTTAAGCTTAATAGATGGATCTTATTGCAACAACTCATCATGCCTTAACTTGACATGATTTTTTACACATGGTGTCAAAACCTTCAGAATTGAAAGGCAGTACCTGGCTAACGCCTGGACGCGGGTGGCGCTGTGGGTTATACCACACAGCCTAGGACTTGCCGATCAGAAGGTTGGCGGTTCGAATCGCCGTGAAGGGGTGAGCTCCTGTTGCTCGGTCCCTGCTCCTGCCAACCTAGCAGTCTGAAAGCACGTCAAAGTGCAAGTAGATAAATAGGTACCACTCTGGCGGGAATGTAAACGGCGTTTCCGTGTGCTGCTCTGGTTCGCCAGAAGCGGCTTAGTCATGCTGGCCACATGACCCGGAAGCTGTATGCCGGCTCCCTTGGCCAATAAAGCAAGATGAGCGCCGCAACCCCAGAGTCGGTCACGACTGGACCTAATGGTCAGGGGTCCCTTTACCTGGCTAACGCAAGGGCTCTGTTTACTCTCTCCTCCAGGCCAGTTGTGCCCAGGGCCTTCCAGGTCATCCAGAACTTGAACGCATCTGCTCTCCTGCTACACTGGATCGATTTGTCCCCTGTGTCGTAGCTGACGTCATAGAACTTGTCTTGCTGGAACAGGTAGGACGCGTTGGCAGAGTAGCATCGCTTAAGCAAGTCCTGTTATAAGAGGCAACATGAGATGAAACAGCATAAGTCTTACCTTTACAGTATTCATGACAGGTAATTAAAAATGCTGGAATGCAATAATGCAGCTGATGTTTCCTTTTTTTGTGTGCAGCATGAACCCTTTAAGTTTTGGCTTTGCTGTGGGAGCTACAGTTTCAAAATAGCAGCCATGGTTACCAAGATACCAGCAAAATGATGAGCTCAGCAATTCCAAATTCTTTGGAAAAAGGAGGAATATTTAAGGGGAATGAATTCGGGTAGCTGGTGGCTAACTTATCTCTGTCTGTATTAGGAACTGAATTTCATTCCATAAATTAGTAGGGCCTTGATTTTATTCACAAAGCAGGTTTGCTGTAATTTAAATTTAATGCAAGGCGATGGGTGTAATTACTTGGCACATTCAATCCCTACAAACATTGTGCTTGAACCGCACTATCCAATTCTGCATCTGTCCTATAGCTGGGAATAACTGCTATAAACGCTTTCCAGAAACTGACTCAACAATAGCCAATGAACTCCATGAATTTGTATTTAAAACACAGACACACAACATCTCCAAGTCACAGGGAACCAGGCAGAGTGCCTCCTCGGTAGTGGCACCCGCCCTGTGGAACGCCCTCCCACCAAATGTCAAAGAGAAAAACAACTAGAGTGGTACCTCGGGTTAAGAACTTAATTCGTTCTGGAGGTCCGTTCTTAACCTGAAACTGTTCTTAACCTGAAGCACCACTTTAGCTAATGGGGCCTCCTGCTGTTGCCGTGCCGCCGGAGCACAATTTCTGTTCTCATCCTGAAGCAAAGTTCTTAACCTGAAGCACTATTTCTAGGTTAGCGGAGTCTGTAACCTGAAGCGTATGTAACCTGAGATGCCACTGTACCAGACTTTTAGAAAACATCTGAAGGCAGCCCTTTTTAGAGAAGCTTTTAATGTTTACTAGACTATTGTATTTTAATATTCTGTTGGAAGCCGCCCAGAGTGGCTGGGGAAACCCAGCCAGATGGGCGGGGTATAAATTATTATTATTATTATTATTATTATTATTATTATTATTATTATTAATCTCAGGCCAGGATCTTTTTATGTTTGTCCCCCCCTCCCCCGTAATCCTATCCTCACTTACTTGAGAGCAGGCTCCATTGAACTCAGTAGGCCTTATTTCTGAGTAGACATGTATAGGATTGCACTGTTAAGTAAATTGTTGCTGAATCTTGTTCAAGGCTACATGATGTTTCTTTCACAATCCTCAGTGGTTTATGGGCTTCAGAGACAAATGACAGCCACATGCTCGAAGGTTTTCCACATTAGCACCTGCACCGCTGGGCAGTGAAATGTTTCATTATTACCATGCGCAGCCTCTAAATGTTATCATATAACTCTCTCACTCCGCACCATAAAGATAGTGAGCATCTCAAGAAGAGCATCAACTCTGATCTCTCTCTAAAATTCTATAGTGCTTCACATTTAAAACCAGGCAGCAGGGAGACCATTTTATTACATGATGATTCCAGCTTTAAAATGAAATTATTTCACTCAGTGATTCATTGGCTTTTTACTCTCCAAATTAATTCCATAGAAAATGCCATTGCAAAACACCTGAGTGGTGAAGAGCACTGGAATCTTAAACTACAATGAATGTGCCTTGAAAATGAATTTCAGGAACAACACCTGCAAACAGAATGCAGAAGGAATGGGAAACACAGGACTAAAAGTAAGAAATGTAAATGTGAGGTCTCTCAATAAACAGTCAATATAAAGCCTGTGGATAGCAGATACCTGCTATGCAATTTTTATTGGTTTCAGAAGGCCTGTGTGGTGGGGGGAGAAAGGAAAGAGGTGGAAAAAATATTAAGTATCCTGAGGCACTTTCAGGCGAATAGCGATTCCAGAGACTCGCACACAGGGCTTTGCGGCCTTGTGGTACACGATATGAACCACTTTTGAGGGGAACCTGGGTCACTCACTCCAGGTTATGCAGCTTGGAGAGGCCATGGATGGGGAACATCTGCCTTTAAGGGTGCGGAAGAGGGGAAAGAGTCGGGTTTAAGACCAGCTAGACACTATGTGGGGTGGGCTAGCCCATGGCCAGCAGGCTTAGGAGCTTAAGAAGCTTTCGGCATTTTCCTACACATGGTCTACCGTATTTTTCGCTCTGTAAGGCGCACTTTTTCCCTCCTAAAAGGGATAAATGTGTGTGCGACTTATGGAGCGAATGCAGGCTGTGCAGCTATCCCAGAAGCCAGAACAGCAAGAGGGATCGCTGCGCAGTGAAAGCAGCGATCCCTCTTGCTGTTCTGGCTTCTGGGATTCAGAATATTTTTTTTCTTGTTTTCTTCCTCCAAAAACTAGGTCTTATGTAAGATCTGTTTCACCAGGCTTCCTCAAACTCAGTCCTCCAGATGTTTTGGGACTACAATTCCCATCGTCCCTGACCACTGGTCCTGCTAGCTAGGGATCATGGGAGGTGTAGGCCAAAAACATCTGGAGGGCCAAGTTTGAGGAAACCTGTGTTTGACAGTAGTACGGACTCCCTTGGGAAGTGGTGGACTCTCCTTCCTTGAAGGTTTCTAAGAAGAAGTTGGGATGACCATCTGTCAGGGATGCTTTAGTTGAGATTGCTGCATCGCAAGAGGTGGGACTAGATGGCCGCCAGGGTCTCTTGCAACTCTACAATTCTACAATTGTGTGAAAGTGGCTCTAGTTTATCCCACAACCTGTGTCTTTGCCTCTTTCTTTCTCATCTCCTAACGCAAAACATCTGAGTAGTGATGAGCACTGTAGAAGTAAACCACAATGAATGTGTCTTGAAAATGAATTTCAAGGACAGCAAAAATCACCCAATATAGGTATGTAAAGAGCAAGCTGAAGGAATGAGAAACACAGGGCTAAAAATAAGCTGCTCAGATTAAAAGGTGAGATGTCTCAATTGCTATGCAATTTTTATTGGTTTCAGAAGCTTTTTTAGGATTCTGACAGTCTAACCTTTGGTATTTTCTCGCATGGTTGTACAGAAGATTGTTGGAAGAAGAAAAAGAAAGGCCCTCCCATCCCCAGCCTCAAACTATAACATTTTATTAACCTAGGATTTCTAAGACTACGTCTTGAACTTAACAATTTAGGTTTAGGGATCCACAGATAACATTCTAATAACTGTTGTGGGCTGGTACAAAAACCTTTTCAGCAGAGAACCTCAACTGAGATGCCAGCAGAGGAATATTTAATGCTACTATCATTTTTGTGCACAGAAAATGTCCCCCCCCCAAAAAAAAAATCAAATCGATGAGACCTCTGGGTATAGGGCGGTATATAAATTCAATAAATAATAATTACAAGTAGCTTCTGACAGATGTGAACTATGGGCCAGATTCAAATCTCACATCTTAGCCACCAAACTACACCATATCTGATCCCTTGCATAGAATCTGCCTTTTTCACAGCAGCCCGACACTGAGTTTACATCTTCACCGAACTATCCTTGAAAAAATAAATTTAAAAAAATGTTTATTGATACTTATTGAAAGATATACAAAAATACATGCCCATTACAAAGTATCTTTTTTATAACACACTAAGATAAAACAGCTACTTCGTCTAAAAGAGAACAAAGCCAGAAGGGAGAAAAAGACAAGGAAAGGAGAAACCGAAAGAAAGAGAAAGCGAGATACTGTAAAAGGAAAATAAAGAAAAAACCAATGTGGAAGGACATGTGACTCCAGAATTGGCCTCCACAGTCACTTACGGACTCACTGTTAAAACCGTGTTTATGGAAGACAATCTTACTTGGCTATGAGTGATCGCCAAAGAAGAAGATCACTCAGGGAGCTACTGGTCCCCATGTTTCCCAAGATGCTAAGTTCTGACCACTGAGTCACAAAACTGAGCACATGAAAAAGTGAGAAATGATAGAGAAGGGCTTGAAAGTGTAAAAGGATGAGTAGAAGCAAAGTTTCTGCATCAATCAGGTACGAATTCTGCACCAAGGAACACTAAATGTTTTGACTACGAAATCCTGCACACATATGGAAGTATGGAAATATTTGGAAATGCATTAGAGAGAGGCACACAGGTCAGAATGGAAAGTTGTGGGAGAAGGATACAGATTGATAACTGGGCAAGAGGTGCTGAGCAAAAAAGTCACTGGAAGCATGTAGTCAGAAGGCGCTGGGGAGAAACAGAAGAGCTAGAAAAGAGAATTAAAGCCAGTAATGGGGGCGATTTCAATTCTGATTCAGCTCTGTCCAATAAGTTGCTTTTGGAAATATAATTGGCCTGCAAGCCAGTGTTCCGGTTAAAGATATCCCGCCCAATTTCCCAGCAGAGCGTGAAGGCTATAGAACCGCACACCGATTCATAATGATATTGCCGAATATCATCTCACAACAGAGCACACAATCCACTTTAAAATTGAATATAGAAGATGTCCACTGTGAACAGACAGAAAATAAGTTTAGTATTTGATGGCACTTCTCTGCACCTCTTCTTGCCTGTCTGCTGCAGGAAAGGGTTTACAAGGACTCTGACATTATGCCTAATGAAAGTGTCTGTATTTCTGTAACTGAATGTGCAGCCGTTAATCTGCATTACAATATAGCACAGATAGCTCTGTCAAGCTTATAATAAAACAGAGGGGGGAATATGTCAAGGCAAAACCTAAAACATATGCATACCAGACACAAGCTATTCAGCATCATGTACAAAACACAAGTCCTGGATTGAAAAGGAGCCAATTTTCTCATCTATGGGTACTGACAGGTTGGAACAGGCTTCCTCTCTGTGTATCTATCTTTTCAATATTCATCTACTAAAACATTTAAACCCCGCATTTCCTCAACAAGGAAGCAGAGTGAATTAAAGCAATAACTTAAGCATTTCTAAAACCATTCACAATAATAATAATTACCTAAAGCAGCTATAAAGCACTAAAACAGCACACAATAGTAAAAGTACAAACAGCTTAAAAAAATTTTTTAGCCAGACAGCTTCTGACAATTAAAGCTACTTAAGGAAGAGAGGGGTGTGTGGGTAGCGCTGTGGTCTAAACCACAGAGCCTAGGACTTGCCTATCAGAAGGTCGGCGGTTCGAATCCCCGCAACCGAGTGAGCTCCCATTGCTCGGTCCCTGCTCCTACCAACCTAGCAGTTCAAAAGCATGTCAAAGTGCAAGTAGATAAATAGGTACCGCTCCGGCGGGAAGGTAAATGGCGTTTCTGTGCGCTGCTCTGGTTTGCCAGAAGCGGCAGAGTCATGCTGGCCAAATGACCTGGAAGCTGTACGCTGGCTCCCTCGGCCAATAAAGCGAGATGAGCGCCGCAACTCCAGAGTCGGCCACGACTGAACCTAATGGTCAGGGGTCCCTTTACCTTTACTTTAAGGAAGAGAGGAGCCATTTATAGTGCTAAAAGGGAAAGTTTTAACAATCCTTTAGGGAGGCCATTGGAGAGAGAAGACTGGATGTCAATCGGTCTTCTTCTAAATTTAGCATCACTAAGGGAAAAGGTTTAAAAGATGCAAAACACCCATATGCAAGGTAACAAAAGAGCCTGCCCACCCCCTATTCTAAATCAGCATCCCGATTCTACTGTGGCCGACCAGTTGCCTTTGTTGACCCAAACACAGCACATGATAGCAATATCCCTCTCCGACAGTTCCGCAGAAAGTGGCATTCAGAGGCATCCTTCCCATCCTAGAGGCAGCATGCAGCCATTGTGACCAGCAGCCATGGATAACCTTAACTTCCACGGGTTTGTCTTCTCAGCTCTTTTAAAATCCACCTATCCACCTATCACTACATCACATGGAAGCAAATTCCACCAGTTTAACTATGTGCTTGAATGTCAGGGACTGGACTGAAGGGGACGAGATGGAGGAGGAATGGTGGCGGTCGCAGCCCCACTTCTCCTGAAGCTTCCAGAGAAGAGGAAGGCAGCGTTGAATTACAGCAGTGGTTGGAGGAAGGTCACAGCTCAGAGACAGACGGACAGAAGAGTTGGAAGAAAGGAGGGGGAAGACAGAGCCAGGGGAGGCAGAGCAGCCAGCTGACACGTTCTCACTGGAGAGTATTTCTGAACCCCTTTTTCCCAGAACTCGGCGTTTGTTGAGAGTGCAAGAGCAAAAGACTCAGAGAAAATTAGCCCCTGGCAGCCACCGTAAGGGGAGGTGCTTTGTTGCTTGGAAGGGAGGGGAAAGGAGCACAGTTGGAGCGACGCCATTAACGGGAGACGGACTGCCTTCCTTCATCTCTCGCTGTGATGATTGAATAAACTCATTAAGAACTCTTTTTTGTTTTTCTATCTATTCTATGCTTCTTGTTGCGACCGGGGGAGGTATAGAATTCCCCAAAGCCTGACATTGAACAAGATAGATAGATCAATGGAAGTCTCTAGGAGAATATTTATATATCTATTGATTTAAAAATAATAATATTTATATACCACTGTACAGTGGTACCTCAGGTTAAGTACTTAATTCGTTCTGGAGGTCTGTTCTTAACCTGAAATTGTTCTTAACCTCAAGCACCACTTTAGCTAATGGGGCCTCCTGCTGCCACTGCGCTGCCGCTGCACGATTTCTATTCTCATCCTGAAGCAAAGTTCTTAATCCGCGGTAATATTTCTGGGTTAGTAGAGTCTGTAACCTGAAGCGTATGCAACCTGAAACATATGTAACCTGAGGTACCACTGTATCGGGGGGGGGGGAATCACAGCCGTTTACAGCAGTATGAAAACAGAAAAACCGGTCGATAAAATCATAAAAAGTTAACAGCAGAAAGAAATTAAAAACGAACACCAACTGACCATTGTGGGGGTGTACTCTTAATTGCCTAGCAGAACAGGAAAGTTTTCAGCAGACACTTAATATCCATGTGCAGTTTGACATCTCACAAATGGGTGGCTTGCGGAGACTCCACGGGCACCACAATTCTAAGCAATTTGTGTGACAACCTCCCTGATCCTGTGATTTTAACCAGGGTTGTCATAAGATGGAAGAAATCTCTGCTGATTAAGCAAGGATTTTAGACCTTGATGCATATAAGTTTGCGTTACAGTGGTATCTCAGGTTACATACGCTTCAGGTTACATATGCTTCAGGTTACAGACTCCGCTAACCCAGAAATAGTGCTTCAGGTTAAGAACCTTGCTTCAGGATGAGAACAGAAATTGTGCTCCGGCGGCGCGGCAACAGCAGGAGGCCCCATTAGCTAAAGTGGTGCTTCAGGTTACGAACAGTTTCAGGTTAAGTACGGACCTCCGGAACGAATTACGTACTTAACCTGAGGTACCACTGTATTTGAAAAATAGTTCTAACGGAAAAACAAGACACATTCTCTGTTTTCAGATGATGTATCACAGCAGGTAGCATCTTGGAAGAATAACTTCTCTCTTTTCTCTCACCCGGGAAGCAATGCCTCTCTTTATCTACACTTTTTAGAGCTGACAGGTGGGCCTTTTCATCTACAGGGTTTTTTATAGTAGTATTATAGTAGTATTACGAGATTTGCTGCCGGGTTAACTGAGGACCTTTTTTTTTTCAGTCAATCAAAATGTTTTCAAACAATTCACCTAACCAATTAACTGACTAAACATTGCAGCCCACCCCATCAAACTGACAAATAATTATGCATGGAAATTAAGAATGAGCAACACTTTGCCAGCAAGAAGCGACTAATCTTCCTCATGAAGACGGATGGCTGCAGTAGAGTGATTAACAATGCAATCCTAGACATGTCACCTGGAAGTTAAGGCCTCATGTATTCAATGTGTCTGGCTCCCTATTATGTTTGTGGGTTGCAGTATCAGGAAATGAGCTTGGAGCCACCAAGTCCTCTGGCTGAAATCTCACTTCAGCAGTGAGCTCATGGCGGCCTGAGGCAAGTCCTAACCCCTTAGCCTTAACCCAAGAGGAAATAAACGAAGAAATCGAAACATTGACTCAGGAAATGGAGCCTGCAGATTGAATGGCAAAAAGAAGGAAAAGATAGGCGAATATATCAGGCATGTCCATAGTCCATTTCAGGGGCCTAATCCGGCCTGCCGGTTGGTTTAATCCAGCCCCCGTGGCAGTTTACCTCCTGGGGTAAAACCCCCTAAAAAAAGCTCAACAACTTCAATCCTAAAAACAGGTCAATAACTGGTTGGCCCTTTGGTCGCCCCTCACGGCCCTTCACTTCATCAAATCTGGCCCTCTTTGAAAAAAAATTGGACATCACTTGTTGAATGGTTTATTTAAATATTAAGGTTCTGTATAGCAGATGCTGTTAAATTGTGTTAATTAAGCTGTGTCAGCAATTGGGTATAGTATATAAAGAGCAGCGTGTGCCTCTCTCAGTACCCTGGCGAATGGGTCGATGGATGGGTCATACTCATAGATTTAATGTAAGAGGAGTTTTTGTTTTTGTAATTAAAGCCAAGCAAAAGATATTTTTGCGTTTCTTCGTTGTTTCCTGAACGTGTGGTCTCCCCAGCACGCTTTCTGCAGCGCAATTAATCTGCTAAATACGCAACGCCGCTGACTTAGATAATTATCTCAAAACTGCAGGAATTCAACATGTGTGTACTTTCTTTTTTTTATAATATTTATTGCTTTTATAACAATTTAAACACTTACAAAAGAAAAAACAAAGAAAAAACAATACATCATAATACAAAAACACTACATAAAAATTAACAAAACAAAACAAAAACAATTTAAAAACACATCAAAAGAAAGAAGGGGGGAAAAGAAAAGAAAAAAAGAAAAAGAAAAAAGAAAAAACTTCCAATATCTTATCTTTCTTTCCCATATTTCCACGGCCTCCTCACACCTCCCTTTTTGTATTCCACTTCTATTAATTATTTCAGCAATTCCTTACCATCTTCCCGTGTTTTCTATCCTATAATTATCTTAACACCTTTTAACCTTATTTTCCTTTAATACTCTATTAATCTATTTATGCTTAATTCCTTATAACATTTCTACTGAAGCCATATAATTTCATTCCAACATTCTTCTAACATTCATTAATTTTACAATATTTCTATAAATAGTCTTTAAACTTTTCCCAGTCTTCTTCCACCGACTCTTCTCCCTGGTCTCGGATCTTGCCAATCTTTTCCGCCAATTCCGTCTAGTCCATCAACTTCATCTGCCATTATCAAACACTTCAGTGCTTTTAAGAGACAGCCATTCTCTCAGCCAGCAAAAAGCTGATGATTCACAACGAAGTTTAGGTGTCTGGCAGGGCAGGTCCACCTCCTTCCTAAGCATCCGTCAATATCTTAAGTTTTACTCGAGGCTTCCTGCCCTGCCAAACCAATCCAGAAACATCCCTCTGCCACCTCCTGAAACAATCCCTCCCATCCAAAACTTGCACTTTTTGACACAAGAGCAACATCCCCGGCAACACAGCAACCCTCATCCCCACCACAACAGCTCGGCCCAACCATAACAACTTCAGATTTGTCCATATTTCCCAATCCCCCTTCACTTCAATCCAACGTCCTTCACAGTTGCCCTTAAGTAAATTCACATTTTTGGCGGTCCTACTGACCCACAAAAATCTCTCTTTCTCAGCCGATGTTGATCCTGTCTCCTCCTGAAGCTCTGTCGAACTTTCCTTTC
This sequence comes from Podarcis bocagei, assembly GCF_964188305.1. Taxonomy (NCBI): domain Eukaryota; kingdom Metazoa; phylum Chordata; class Lepidosauria; order Squamata; family Lacertidae; genus Podarcis; species Podarcis bocagei. The sequence goes on along the minus strand of NC_138137.1, from coordinate 17,142,162 downwards.
CCAGTTCTGGTGGGGTTCTGATCCTCAAATTCATCTGTTTTTCTTTAAGCTCCATCATAGCAAATGTCAGCTTATATTCGTCAAGTTGCTTTTGAATGTATGGGGCTCTCTCACACTCCAATTGTGTTGTTTTACATTCAGCAGCAAAGGTTTTCTCCCTGACTTCATCCGCAGTTTGCCGTATTAAAGTAGATTCCTGTGTCAATTTCTGGGTGGTTTCTGTGTTGGTGTTCACCTTTTGTCCCAGATTATTTAAACTTTCTACAATTAAATCAATTTTATTATTTGCAGCATCCGCTTTCACATTCATCACTTCTGTTTTCTTGTGAAGCTGTTCCAGCGAGTCATTTATTTTCAATAATGCGACCACTAAGGCCTCTTCTGTTAACATTTCATCTGTTCTTTCCTTTCCATTTGCCATAACACTTAAGAGATTCAAGGTCAATCCCAGAGTCACACTGTTTTTATCTTGCAGCTGGAAACTCCCCTAGCCCAGCTCTTATAAAGTAACCAATTTCAGAAACTTCCACTAGGGGGAAACAGTTTCTATTTATAATAATCAAGAATGTCACCTTTAAGCGCAACTCGTACAATCCAAAGTTAGTTTCAGTTTTCAGTTACTTTATTACTCCTTTTTAGAAGCAGCCGGAGACAGTAGAAACAATATATCTCTCTTATTTTGCTAGCTGTCAAGGAACATTCTAAGTGCTGTCAATGGACATTCCAAAACGTCAGTCCTACTAGCAGCCCGTTTCCAGGGTCAGAGCGGCAGTATTTTAACTCTCTTTACTCTCTCCTGCAGGCATACTCAGTCCACAACTTCCCCCCCTCTTCTCCTGCCTCCAAGGGGGATTTTATACTCTTTGCCGATGGAAATTTAATCTTTTACAAAAGGCTTTCCAAGACTTCAGCTTACAGACTCCTTGCCTCAGTCTATTTACAAATAGGGAAGGCGGACTTCCTGTTTTGAACCTCCCCGTTTCGATGCCCAATTAAATGTTTAAAATCCGATTCTCCCGTATCAACTCTATTCACGGGTAATTACTTTGGAGTCAAATTGTCCACAGGAAAAAGTCAGTGCTCTCCGGCAACAGCTATACGGCTTCACACCGTGGAAGAAGCAGACGATTCGAAGTACCGCGCCATTCACCCCACGTCGCTCCGGGTCCCCGAAATCGGGTTCCCCCGCGAGTAGGGGAGGCGCAAAAGGTGCCCGCCGAATCCCACGTTCACAGGCTTCTCCCGCCTGTGATTTTTACGGGTCTCCATCTTCGCTGTGGCGGTACAGACCCAAATTCCCACGGGGCAAATTCCTCCCGATCAGAGGAATTCAGCCATTGCCGGAGGCACCAACCCGAAGTCAACATGTGTGTACTTTCAACCAGTTCCAAGTATGGAAACATGTATCTTTTCAAAATACTGTATACCTTAAAGTTCTTCCCATCTTTCCTTTGCAAGTGCCTTGGTTGCAAGCAACTTTGGGTGAAGAATGAAGAATTGGGGGTATACGTATGAACCCAGCCTTACAGTGGCCATGGATGTATCTTCTTGTTTTGATTCCATGGCTATTGCTGCCCACCTGCCATCACTCCCTTCATCTCCCCCCCCCCCTACGACCTCAACACTGCAGAAAACTAAATTAGCAGTTCTCTGAGAAACTGTGTCTCGGAATACTAATTATGCAACATGGGAATTGGAAAGGTTTCCCGGTTTGCAAACATTATTCTCCAGTGTGGAACATGGCCTTTCAAAGTCGTGGAGCAGACTTCCTGATGCGATTTCTGTCACCCTTGTCAGTTAAGCTTGAGCCATATTGTGTTTCGATACATAACCATGTTTTCTTTTTCCACATAATGCTTTTTGTCCTTTTGTATCTGTACACCAGTGCATGAGTATCTCACATCTGCCTAGCCACTGGTATATGGGTATACAGACGTAGAATTAGGATGTAAACGAAAACTCAGCGATTCTAACGTGCTACCCAAAGCCTGCCGAAACAGGAGCTCACAACGCTCCTTACGATGCTGATGAACAATTCATGTACATTATGAACTATGTGCATGAAACATCTTCCCCTGCTAAAGTGAATATTCATGCACTATTTCTATATGTACATTCTGCTCTATGCCAGGACAGATCTACTGGATCCAAAATAATTACCAACTAATCATATGAAAAAATAACCTGGTCGCTGAATTTACAGAAATCTGGAACCTTTATATATTTGATGAACCAAGGTGGATAAAAATCAATGATTATTATTTTTTAAATTGGATTTTCTTTATTTAAATCAGATTTTTAAAATAAAATGCTTTTGGAGGAAAAATCTTCCTAAAGATAGTTTTCTATTTAAGTTATGTTATAGTCCAAAAGCTATTCATCAGGAAATGATTTAAGTTTTTCAAGTGCGCTAAAACGCAGTAAGTTTTTTTAAAAAATTGTTTAACCACATCAGTTAACAAATATGGATACATATGCTATACTGTTATTGTTTTAGTTAAATAAATTGTTTAAATTGTTATTAAGGAAATTATTATTTTTTCTCCTTCTATTAAAGTACAGCAGAAAAGTTATACAAATATAAGCAGTTAACTTACTAAACATCACAATAATTTCATAATTTTCTGTCAATGTATTTCTAATAGTATAAACAAATCAGTAATTTTTGATATATATGTAAAAACTACTCTGAAAATTTATCATTCCAAAAATGAAACCTATATCTGGTTGTAAATATTAAGATTATACCAGCAAGAATGAATCTTTCTGTAAAAAAAAGATTTAAATCCAGCCTTACTGACTAGTGATTTAAATCGTGATTTAAATCGATTTGATTTAAGTCAAATCCACCCTATGATGAACAATGTTGTGATTTGGAGATGCTATCAAACATCAACTTTTGGTATATATTTTTAAATGACATTACATCTATATCATGTTTTTTCAGTACAGTGAACATTTTATTTGCTAAAGGATCTCAAACATATAAAGGCTGCATGCCAGCCGAGTTGGTTATGATTCTCCTAGCTAAACAGGCAGACACTAAAATGCAAGCTTGTGGTGACAGGGTTCATTTAGGGAAAGGTTTATTTTAACAGGACAGCCTGGGAGACAGTGTGATCTTCCCCAGCGCTTCCTGTCAACGTAAGAGGACACCCAGCAATTGCTTTGATTGATCTGTGCTTTTACAATGGATTTACTAATCTCTGCATTTCACTGCCTCTGCATTCCAAGAGCTTACTTTCCCATTTCAATCAATTTAAAAACCCTCTCACCTTCCCCCAACTTTTTTTTTTGTTAATTCAATGACATTCCAACATGCCCTCCCATATTTTCCTAAGTCCTATTCATTTAAGTCATTTTTTGCCCACTAATGCATTTAACTTCTAAACACTTCCTAATCCCGTTGATTTGGAAAAGAATGAATATATATATATATATAAAAGAGAATGATAAAATGTTAACTGTATCTATATTTGTAGGCTCCAATATACATTTCTTAAATTTGATCCGGATCCAAACCTATTTAAAGTCATGCAATGTATTGCTAAGGGGCGCGGGTGGCGCTGTGGGTTAAACCACAGAGCCTAAGACTTGCCGATCAGAAGGTCGGCGGTTCGAATCCCCGCGACGGGGTGAGCTCCCGTTGCTCGGTCCCTGCTCCTGCCAACCTAGCATTTCGAAAGCACGTCAAAGTGCAAGTAGATAAATAGGTACGGCTCCAGCGGGAAGATAAACGGCGTTTCCGTGCGCTGCTTTGGTTCGCCAGATGTGGCTTAGTCATGCTGGCCACATGACCCGGAAGCTGTACGCCGGCTCCTTCGGCCAGTAAAGTGAGATGAGCGCTGCAACCCCAGATTCGGCCATGACTGGACCTAATGGTCAGGAGTCCCTTTACCTTTACCTTAATCTGTTACTACTTGAAATGGGCATGCGCACACTCCTAAATTAGCTAATCAGAGCTGCTAATTTTAAAATACAGTGGTACCTCGGGTTACATACGCTTCAGGTTACAGACTCCGCTAACCCAGAAATATTACCTCAGGTTAAGAACTTTGCTTCAGGATGAGAACAGAAATCATGCTCTGGCGGCGCGGCAGCAGCAGGAGGCCCCATTAGCTAAAGTGGTGCTTCAGGTTAAGAACAGTTTCAGGTTAAGTACGGACCTCCGGAATGAATTAAGTACTTAATCCGAGGTACCACTGTACTGGCAAATAAGTAGATGTTTGGGTGTCATTCTCATGCAGAAATCAGGTATTTCCTGTCACCCCTTATCAGCACCTCATGCACCATTTGCATTGTCTGCAATGTTATGGTTTTGTATTGGAAAACCTAAGTTAATCTATCTATTTTCTCAATGCAGCAAAAACACACTTCAGTTGCATTTGGGAAATTAAAAAAAGAAGACTTACGGAACTGTCTTTCACCAGAAGGGCACAACACTGGATCCCTGCCATTAGCATCTTATGAGGATTCCATGCCACCGAATTAGCCCTATGAAAGTGATAAATGGACAGAAGCAGAAAATTACTTTGCAATTGCAGTGTGATTGCATATGATAAAGCAGAATTTTCTTCATTTTTTTCCAGGTTTCCAATCACCATCCTCATAGTGAGCATGACACAATCTATCCAAAACGAAACGTGAGTGTCTGTGGTTTCAGTGAGAAATGATGGTCTCCCTGAAGTCAATGGGACTTCAAAAATGCTTGCATTTGACTTTAATTATCCCCTTTCCAAATTAAACGTCATCTACCTGTGGATGCCTTGCAGAAGTTTGCGGTGCTTCCTTGACAGCAAAGCTGAGCCTCCCCACGATGCCTGTGGAGATATTTATTAAAAGTTATAAAGTGTTAGTTCAGCACTGTATAATTTAATTATTACTCTCATTAGAGGGTTTTAAAAGTTTAGACGGCAGGGATGGTACGGACTGGATTCTCTTGACTGCGCCACTCATTTCAAAGAATCCAAAAGAAGACATATATACTGGCTTGAATAAGGCCCCGCTTACACAAACACAGTATGTAGCTGTTAAGTACCTTCTCTGAGCTATATACGTACGTACATCAGTCTAAAGTTTGTTTGAAATTTTTAGAAACATTTTACTATTGTTCTGCCAGCAGACTAAGTTACGGAACACTGAATAGCTGAATAAAACCAAAGGTGTTTGTTTACATGAGTAATCATGGAAACTAACCATAACTAGTGAGAATCTTCAAAATGAATTCTGGAAGATTTAGATTCCCATCTCTTTATCTGTTGCATACATTCAAGCAGAGTGAAATCTAGCAATTATTCTATCTAACTTGATATTACATAGCCTCCAACATTCTTTCAATGAAAATGGGCGGCTGCCAACTTATGTAAAAACATAACGAAACATTAAACATTTAAAAACTTCCCTATGCAGGGAAGTTAGTTAGTTAGTTAGTTAGTTAGTTAGTTAGTTATCTCTTTGGCTCAGGGGTTGCATAACCCCATACCTTCCAACATGAAAAAAGCGGCGTCCTAAGGAAAAGGGACGCGGGTGGCGCTGTGGGTTAAATCACAGAGCCTAGGACTCGCCGATCAGAAGGCTGGCGGTTCGAATACCCGCGATGGGGTGAGCTCCCGTTGCTTGGTCCCAGCTCCTGCCAACCTAGCAGTTCGAAAGCACGTCAAAGTGCAAGTAGATAAATAGGTACCGCTCCGGTGGGAAGGTAAACGGCGTTTCCATGTGCTGCTCTCGTTCACCAGAAGCGGCTTAGTCATGCTGGCCACATGACCTGGAAGATGTACGCCGGCTCCCTCTGCCAATAAAGCGAGATGAGCGCCGCAACCCCAGAGTCGGCCACGACTGGACCTAATGGTCAGGGGTCCCTTTACCTTACTAAGGAAAAGAGGGACATTCTGGGATCAAATCAGAAACTGGGACGGCTTCTTTACATCCAGGACTGTCCCTGGAAAATAGGGACACTTGGAGGTTCTGGAATTATTGTCAGTTTCAGGAATAATTGTGACCCTGGACTGCTTTAGGAGGAAGGGAAGAATTAAAATTTAATAAATAAATTTAATAAATTATAAAATAACCAGACGACACACATAGCCACTACTGAAGCTGCTATGCCATCATGGAATTTGCTCTGAAGTTGTGGAATACTCATAAGTATTCTAGTTGCACAAGGAGAATTCAGAACATGTGGAAGGTGAAAGGCCGTTTCAGCAGAAAAGGGTGTTTCACGGGATTTAGGAACAAGAGAGCAGACACATATAGGATCACGCTGCATATAGCCTTGGGTCATAAGTAACAGCCTATATTTGGTGATCTGAATGTGTTCCCAAGCCACTGCAAATTTAGCACATTTTATATATAGCTTTTTCTCAGGAGGCCTGGACAGAAGAGTGTGATAAATTACAGCAGACATGCCCTTGATAGACTCTGCATCCATCCCTCTGGGATCAGCTCATACCTGGAAGACATTTTTTCCACATCCTTAAACACACAAAGAGACTACTTGGGCCAACTCTTGTAGAGAAATCTTCCCACCACAATTATGAATGGTGCCTCTTCTTCCCAAGGGAATCAAATAACATCCCTACGACAGCTAGATCAGCCGATGACATGAAACGTAATATTAGGGAAGCAATTTATTTTTAGCTTCTCCAAATGATTTACTCTGAAGAAATAAAGAGCCTTATCAAAGGCATTATTGCCAAGCAATCAACAGCTCACTGATTCCGAAAGAAGGCACTTTTAACAACAAAAAGATTTGCATATTTCCAATAACCCATCTGCAAGAAGATCAGGAAAATAGCAAAAACTCTCAGGTTTTTTTGGGGGGTGGGGGTGGGGGAAGCTTACCAAACTTTCATGTTATGTTAATCCTCCTTAGCTGTGTTTGCAAAAACTGCTTTACTGAAAGCCTACAGTAATACCACTTAGGTAATTGAAAATTATTTAGTCACTCCCCATGAGTGGATATTTCTGCAAGTCATACAGTTTTGGAATCTTTAGATGTTAAGCAAACAGAACTGTGCTGGAATTCCCATAGCGAAACCTACTGGACGAAATCATGATAACAAACTTTATATATATATATATAAAAGAATGGAAATGGTTTGTTGGATATTTACAGATAAATTGTAAACAGATAAGAATACTGGCAGGATTATTGTAATAACCTGCAGCTATATAAGGGCGTGTGTGTGTGTGTGTGTGATAGATAAATAAATAAATGAGTAGGTTAATTTGGATTTGCAGAAGATATTAAAAATAAATTTAAGGAACCTCAGAAAGAGGGGAAGGAAGTTAAGTTTTAAAACTGAAATCAGTGAAAAGTATATATCTGAAAAGTATAATTCTTTTTAAAGGAATTCCCACAGAGAAACAATGTATTGCTAAAGGATAATACCACCGGCACAGAAATGGAAATCCTGGAGTCATTCTAGATATTTAGGATAAATAACTCAACATTCACGAAACAATAGGATAATAACCTCCCAACCACCATCGTCCTGAACTCAGGAGACCAATGGCTCAGCCAACCAGACTAATATTTTCTGACTAATTTTTTCAGGAGTTCGAACAGACATGGGGAATTGCTCCCACTGGGAGATTGCAAGCAGTCTTCAGGCTTCAGAGCTTTCCCCTAATCCTCTCATAATGGAAGGGGAACACAGTGCCTGGAAGAAGTCCCCCTCAAACTCCCCTTCTTCCACTAAGGAGCCTACGAAAGAACCACGAGCACCTTGGAGGAATAATAAAACAAAAGGTTATGTTATGCCGAAGCCAACACAACCTTTGAGGAAAAGTCCAAGTCTACAAAAATCAACACCCTGAAGATTCTGGGCCCCATAGAGATTAGACTGGCCTTGACCAGAGACAGGGCCTTTTCGGCCGTGGCCCCGGCCTGGTGGAACGCTCTCTCACACAGGAAACCAGGGCCCTGCGAGATTTGACATCCTTCCGCAGGGCCTGCAAGATGGAGATGTTCCACCAGGCCTTTGGTCAGGGTTAAGTCTGAGACATTTCTCTTTGTATATGAACAAGCACAAAGGAGGTTTCCCAGCCCGCTCACAGGTCCTTATAATATCCGTGGAAATAGTTGGTCCTGGCGAGTATTAATCGCTTTCAATTTTAACCTGAGGATTGTCATTTGTCCAGTTTTAAGTTTAATTTATTTGAATTAATTTTGGGATGCATTTTAGTCGATTTATTGCCTGTTTTTATTGTATTATTTATATGATGTTAGCCACTCTGATGCCAGCTCCGGCTGGGGTTATTATTATTATTATTATGCAGGCAAGCTCTTAATATTACACAATGAAAAACTAATGTAATGTGGTACAGGGCTTAGACAGTGAAAGTTACCAAATATGTCTGGGCAAAACAACCTCTCAAGCTAAGCTACATCAAAATAAAGATACTCTGAACTCTTCAGAGAGAGACAGTCCACAGATTTATGCATTAAACAAAATGTAGTTCGGCTTTTAGAACACCACTAGTTGGGTTTGCAAAATCAGCTGCACTTTCCCCCCCAGCATGTGTGAGAACGGCTCCGCGGTTAAAAGGAAGGCTTAATAAAGTGAAACAATGAACAAATGTTAATAAAACTAACTTACATCAACATGCAGCCAAAGGTCATGTTTCTCGCAGATGTCGGCAATTTCATCCAGAGGATCAAACGCTCCCAGGACTGTGGTGCCAGCTGTAGCGCTGACAAAAAATGGTGCTGAACCCTGTGGAATGATCCAAAACAAAAGATTGTTTGCACTGTTCAAATTCTCCAGTGAGGGCGACATGCTAAATACAATAAGGTCTGGGAATCTAGGACAAGACTAACAATGTCTACATTTTACATTCTCAGCAGCAAACTGGTCTTTTAAAAGTATTCTTTCCGAAACGTTGGAAAAACCTGGGTTACTTAAGTGCCAGAGTGTCAAACATCGACTGTCAATGATCAATGCTCTCTCGCGGTCTGTGTAAATCTTTACACATATGTCACTGGAAGCAAACTGATTCTCTCTCTTTCTCTAAATTCAGGTTGGAAAGATTTCCGTTATGGCAGGGCTAGCTTAAGACATTTGCGGTACCTGAAGGGGAAAATCCAGACTGCAGCCTAAGCAATGGTTCACCCTCCCAAGCAGTGGAAAATATAACCAAATAAACAACTGACAATTTCCTGCCTTTCAGATGGTACCAAAGAACACCCCCTGCCCCCCCAGAAAATAACCTGATGGTGCTGGCAGGTTCTGCTTCGTGGCAAGGCAAGGCCAGCCTGGCACAAGACTACTGCGATATTTAAGATAGTTCAACCGATTGGTTGGGTCAACTTTAAAGGAGAAGTGGGTTCTTCTGTAAGGGACAAGTTGTGCCTGGCATTTATGCCTTTCTGAATTTACTGTGAATCAAAACCAGCAACTGAGGCATGTGGGGGTGAGTACCCAAACCTTTCCTCCACTGTTATGGTCCTAATAAACCTGCCCCCCTCCCCAGATTGCAATTTGCTTCACGGGGGAAGGGTGATATTCAGCAAGCTCACAGCATGGGAGACAAGGGTCAATTGCTTTTAAATGGAAAAAATAATAAACCATCCCCTTCCTGTGTGCCATGATCCTGATCTGAATCAGAAATCCGAGGGGCTATTTCAGATTCCCCCCCCTAAAGGTCACATTGCATGCAGTAACTAAGGGGGTGCATGTCCCAAAAGAGCCTTGATTCTTTGTGAGCGCTCCAAACACAAATGGACTAGCCATTCTAAGCAAGTGAGCACAAAAGGGATTTATCCACTATAAGGGGAAAGTGCCCTCCAGCTCCTCAAGGAAATATCACATTGCCACCAATGAGGGCAGGTTCAGTAAGGGTCCCAGTGCTGATTGATAGACCAAACCCCAAGAGTGCTCACTAATGGTTCCTCGTCATCCTGTGACAAGTGGGGTGCCACAGGGTTCTGTCCTGGGCCCATTGTTGTTCAATGTCTTTATAAAGTCAGGCATAGGCAAACTCGGCCCTCCAGATGTTTTGGGACTGCAACATCATCCCTGACCACTGGTCCTGTTAGCTAGGGATGATGGGAGTTGTAGTCCCAAAACATCTGGAGGGCCGAGTTTGCCTATGCCTGATAATGCACTTGAGTAAAGGTATTAAAGGTAAAGGGACCCCTGACCATTAGGTCCAGTCGTGACCGACTCTGGGCTCATCTCGCTTTATTGGCTGAGGGAGCTGGCATTTGTCCACAGACCGCTTCCAGGCCATGTGGCCAGCATGACTAAGCCACTTCTGGCAAACCAGAGCAACGCACAGAAATGCCGTTTACCTTCCCGCCCGAGCGGTACCTATTTATCTACTTGCACTTTGACGTGTTTTCGAACTGCTAGGTTGGCAGGAGCAGGGACCGAGCAACGGGAGCTCACCCCGTCGCGGGTATTCGAACCACCGACCTTCTGATTGGCAAGTCCTAGGCTCAGTGGTTTAACCCACAGTGCCACCCACATCCCGAATAAAGGTACTGGGGGGATGCTAATAAAATTTGCAGGTGATATCAAACTGGGAGGGGTAGCTAATGCCACAGATAACAGAATTGAGATTGAAGAGGACCTTAACAGATTGCAGAACTGGACACAAACTAACAAAATGAATTTCAACAGAGAAATGTCAAGTTCCACACTTAGACAGGAAGAACCAGCTGCACAAATATAAGGTGGGGGACACCTGGCTTGCCAGTAGTACATATGAAAATGATCTAGGGGTCTTAGTAGACCACAAGCTTAGCACGAGTCAACAGTCTGATGCAGCAGCAAAAAAAAGGCCAATGCTATTCTGGGCTGTGGGGACAAAAGTATAGTGTCCTGATCAAGGGAAGTCACAGTAAAGCTCCAGTCTGCCTTGGTCAGACTACGCCTGGAGTGATGTGCCCAGTTTGGGGCATTACAATTTAAGAAGAATATTGACAAGTTGAACATGTGCAGAGGAGGGCAACCAAGATGACCAAGCCTTATGAGGAACAGTTGAGGGTGCTGGGTATGTTGAGCATAGAAAAGAGGAGACAGGGGAGGGGAGAGATATGATAGCAATCTTCAAATATCTAAAGGGCTGTCACACGGAAGATGAACACGTTTGTTTCCTCCTGCTCTGGAGGCTAGGACCTGAACCAATGGATTCGAGTTAGAAGAAAGGAGATTCCGACTCAACTTCAAGAAGAACTTTCTGACAGTAAGAGCCATTTGAGGGTGGAACGGTCTTCCTCAGGTGGTGGCGGACTCGCCTTCCTTGGAAATTTTGAAGAAAAGATTGGGTGGCCATCTGTTACGTATGCTTTACTTGAGATTCCTGCATTGCTGGGTGTTGGCACTTAGGTGACCCTTCCAACTATGATTCTATGAAGGATAAGTCCTTGGCACAAATGGACCTGGTGCACAAATGGTGCACTGGGGAATGTAGTATTTGTGCCCTATTTTGCAGAAACATATGGTTTTCCCAGTAGTGATGTATGGAAGTGAGAACTGGACCATAAAGAAGGCTGATCGCCGAAGAATTGATGCTTTTGAATTATGGTGCTGGAGGAGACTCTTGAGAGTCCCGTGGACTGCAAGAAGATCAAACCTATCCATTCTGAAGGAAATCAGCCCTGAGTGCTCACTGGAAGGACAGATCCTGAAGCTGAGACTCCAATATTTTGGCCACCTCATGAGAAGAGAAGACTCCCTGGAAAAGACCCGGATGTTGGGAAAGATGGAGGGTACAAGGAGAAGGGGACGACAGAGGACGAGATGGTTGGACAGTGTTCTCAAAGCTACTAACACGAGTTTGACCAAACTGTGGGAGGCAGCGGAAGACAGGAGTGCCTGGCGTGCTCTGGTCCATGGGGTCACGAAGAGTCAGACATGACTAAACGACTAAACAACAACAACACAGCTCCATTGCCCCTGCTGCTACTGCTGCCCCCTTCCTCTTCTCTTTCTCCACGTAAATTTGGAAGCTTGATGGGAGCGGCAAAGCAAGGAGTGGTATGGGTTCAAGATGTATACAGACCTTTTCTCAAATAATGAACCAGAGGCACTTACTGTTATAAGCACCTTCTGACTATTAACACATTTAAAGAAATGCAGAGTGTAGCCTCGAATTTCACCGTTGTCAGAGACCATAACGTAAACAGATGACAGCATAACTAGGTAGGGTGCTACTACTACTACCTTGCCATAGCCATGCCTTTCTATAGCATAGCTATCTTTCTCCCTTCCCTGTTACTTCTGAACTAAGAGTAGGAAGAGTCCCTGGTATTAAATGCTAATAACAACATTCAGCTGATGATAGTACTAATTAGCTCAGCTAGGAGGCTACTCATGCAAGGAAGAGATTCCTCACCTTCTCAGGGGATCTTACCTGCATTACATAATTAGTGCTTATTTTTCCTGCCATCAACAATCTGAATCTGCCGCCAAATGTGGATAGAAGGTCTACAAAAGGACAGGATGTATGTGCGGCAATTTCCCACGCAGTAGCAGGAGACCATGTGCATGAGAAGTGGACAAGACAGGCCCAGAGGGGCAGGACACACCAAAAGCACATATCCCACCAGGCACAAGGTGTGGAACCACCATAGACTGAAGCTACTGGGATGAGTAGACTGCAGGGATTGGATGTGTGGCAACTTCACATGCAAACCCCTCCAGAACTACAGTTATGAATGAGCCCTGACCCAATGACATATTAATCACAATGGGTGGGATCTTGAGGGAGGGAAAGCCCTGCTACTAGGTAGGATTTGTAAACAGGTAGCTGCATCCTGTGGTCCAAATGGTCACACAAGGAATACGTAGCAGGGCTATGAAGTAGCCCCTTTTGACCATTGTGTGCCATAACCCAACTCTCTCCACACTTCAGGAGTAGCAGCAGACAAAACGTTAGGGGCTGCAGTTGGAAAGCAAAAATCAGATAATACAGATGTGCATAAACTCGTTGGGTCTCCGTCTCAACAATGGCATCGTTATCACGCAAGTTTTCATCAATCTGCTGGAAAAGACTTCCCACCCAAAGTATTAAGCTTGCAACAGGAAGCAGGGTTTCTGTTATTTGTTTCCAAAGGCATGAGTCTCAATTGCCGTATAGAACTAAAACTAAAATTTCAAAGTGCACGCTATGGCCTGGTTTACACAACACAGTAAGCCAAACTATGGTTTACAGGGACCGTGCAAACCATGGTTTAGTGTGTCACCTGAACAGAGTCTTACATTTAAGCTCTCTCCTCACTAATCATGAGCTGCAGTAAGGTTTCTTCAAGTGACCATACTAAGCCAGGCATGGGGAACCTTTGGCTGCCCAGATGTTGCTGAACTCTAAATCTCATCTTCGCTGGCTATTGGCCATGCTTGCTAGCGATACAGTTAAACAACGTCTGGAAAGTCAAAGATTCCCCACACTTGCAGTAAGCCACATTTTGGGCTTACCTCCGTGTTGTGCAGGAGCAAAAAGAAACGGGGAGAAACAAAGAAGCTGCAAACTCTTATCTGGGAGCCTGCATCTTTCTGCAGTCCCAGAAAGTCATAATTTCATTTACTGTACTGTGCAAACTAGGCCATTATATGCAGTTGTTTGTGAACAGGAGTGAGTGAGCCTTATATTGCATTTATACATATGCTGAAGCTATGGGAGCTAACAACCTAACCATCTGCAATACTTAGGACCTTTCTTTTAAATTATTCTCACTGCAGTATCTTAAGAAACACTATCTCCTGAAAAGCCAAACACAAAAAAACCGCTAAGTAACATTTTCCTCCCAAAGCAACAGCTGTAAGTTTTCATTACGCTGAACTATTGATTAAAGTGACTTTCAGGTTACAAACTTAAAACGCTGAACAACAAAAAAAAACCCAAAATAATTTCTCCTGCAGCCAATGGAACAGCCTCATAAATCCCACTAAACTGGATTCTTTTGGCTTTGATGAGACTTTAAATAGGTTTTTAGCTTAACATTGGGGGGAAAGGAGGAGTACTTCTCAGAAATTGTCTTTTCACTTTGCCATGAGACTCTGGAGCTAGCTGAAATGATTGCCAAACGCATTTTCAGTGGGAAATATTTTTTTAATGCTTCAATGATATTGACATGCATTCGGGCAGAAGGAACGGAAGGGGAGACATCCCGTGCATTAAACGGGCTTCCCCACCCCTCTTCCTTCTTTCTCTCCACACTTCATTCTGGATAATTTAAATGTGAATTTAAAACCATAATCTTCCATGAATGTCAGGCTAAAATAAAATCATACTTGCTGCAGTCCAGTGATTTCTTCTGGGGAAAGGTAGCTTCACCGGCAGCTTTATTCAAACAGACAGAAGGATTCGTAGAGAGAATGACACATTGCCTTTGAAAAGCACCTAGAGATTTCAACTGGTGCAGAGTATAATGGCCCAGTTATTAACAGGGGCTGGTCACCACAGCCAGCGTCTAGTGAATGTTTTCACAGATGGAACAGTTGCTTCTGGACGCAAACCAAAGTGCTCATGCCATACCTTCCAACATTTCTCTGAGGAAAATAAGGACGTTCCATTCCATTTTACTATTTATACTCCCCCCCCCACGTCTTCCTGGGTTGCCCCAGCCACTCTGGGCAGCTTCCAACATATATAAAAACATTATAAAACTTTAAACATTAAAAAAAACCTTCCCTATACAGTGGTACCTTGGTTTAAGAACAGCTTAGTTCATGAACAACTTGGATTAAGAAAGCTGCAAACCCGGAAGTAGGTGTTTTGGTTTGTGAACTTTGCCTTGGAATAAGAACATGTTTCGCTTCCTGTTGAGTGTGTTCCATTTGTCAATTGAGTCCCCTGCTGCTATGGGAAAGCACATCTTGGTTTAAGAACGCTTTAGTTTAAGAACGGACTTCCGTAACAGATTAAGTTCGTAAACCAAGGTACCACTGTACAGGGTTGCCTTCAGACGGCTCGGAAGTTGGATAACTCCATACCCTCCAACATTTCTCCAGTGAAAATAGGGACATCCTAAAAAAAAGCAGGACATTCTCCAAGTCAGGGACGTCCCTGGAAAATAGGGACACTTGGAGGGTCTGTCATGTTCACCACTAAAGCTAAGTGGCTGACCAGGATCTGGATATAAAAAAACCCAACTTCTTTCAGAGGGATCATTCTACCAATTAAGATTCTCTTCAGAAATCCTCCCCTGGATGTCCGTGTCTTCAAAAGTTGGAGGTGACTCAAGAAGGCCTTTTCAGTGGTGGCACCCAAATTCACTTGGCACCACCACTGTTGTCCTTTAGGTGCCTGTCAAAGTCTATGCTATTCTCAGATGCTTTTAATAGTGCTGGAGCTATTTATATTTTCTCAGCTCGCTTCACTGGCTCCTGCAAATTGCTTCTTACCTGTTCTATTTATTGTGGATTATTATAATTTGTTTTTTTTTTACTGCAAGCTGCCTTGAGGCTCTTTTGGGAAAGGAGGGGGTACACATACCTTAAAGAAAAGAAAAGAAAATGCTGTTCCTCCATTGAAGTGAATGAGAAAGCAGGGAGCTCTGTGTGCGCATTGCAACAAATGAAGAACTCTGGAACCGTGTTAGGGAGCAACCCTAACCCATCACAACACGGACAGAATACCCCATCATGAAGATACACACAACAGTTCTTTTCTACCCAATCCCACAACAAAAAATGGTAATGACACTACAGCCTTTGTGGGGTGAGGATGGGGGAGGGTTAGATAGCTATTACAACCATCAAGGCCAATCAATATGAAAACGATAGGATCAAAATAAAAACTACCATATTTTTCACCCTATAGGATGCACCAGACCACAAGACACACCTAGTTTTTGGAGGAGGAAAACAAGAAAAAAATTATTCTGAATCTCACAGGCCAGAACAGCAAGAGGGATCGCTGCGCAGCGAAAGCAGCAATCCCTCTTGCTGTTCTGGCTTCTGGGATAGCTGCACAGCCTGCATTCACTCCATAAGACGCAGACACATTTCCCCTTACTTTTCAGGAGGGAAAAAGTGAGTCTTATAGAGCAAAAAATACGTTATTTCAAGCTGCAGTTTGCTTCTTTTAGTATTTTAAAGCCTCTATTTCTGCCAGACCAAGATTGTGCGTATCATACTAATTCTGTTTCTACCGTTCTGCAACTTTAAAAAATATTATTCGGCACATAAAAGTACCTGAGGGGAAAAAAAACCCTCACAAAATTTGCATTTATAGGAAAACCTGTTGAACAAATTATACACCATAACAAATTTTGTTTTCATGGGGCAAGGTCTCCATAACTGGACTGTGTATCCATCTTGTATTTTCTCTAATGTTTGAAGAGGAAGTTACATTCAGGAACCTGCCCTTGAGACTATCACGAGCTGAGGAACCAAAAATATGTTTCCCATGTCTTTGCATCTATGGATCTCCTTCCAAACATTATGAATCTGTTCCGTGAATACCCTGTGAAAACACAGGCACCAATCTTTTTCTGCAATCTGTGAAGCACTGCACAGCAAAGCAGAGAAGATAGGACGCCTCCCACACCAAACACTGTTATCGAATGGAACTCAGCAGAGACACTTGCAAACATGAAATGAGATAAGAGAACATTTCAAATGCTTATAGTCTTCACTTCAAGGAAATGAAACCATATTAAGCACAGATGGACGCATCTGCAAGGATAGTTTTTAAAAGAAGAGTGCAAGACGAGAAGCTATAGCCAAGTACTGTTTTCACTTTAAAATCAAAGCAGATTTTATCATCAATAATCCATTTAAACAATGAAGGGAATGCTGTTTGCTTGTCAATAGTTGTTTTGCCCAGAAAATAGCAGCTGATCTTTTATTCATGAACAGATTTATTTTAATTCTATTCCACATTTCTCCTATCTGCCCAAACTGAATGAAATGTCTGATAAAATGCCATAGGCATTAAGCATATACTGTATCCTGAAGATACTACTGGCCTACTAAAGCTGGGGTGTTCCTTAATTTTGAGCACGATTATAGATATAATCTCAGTGAGAAGCATAATGAGAATGGCCCAGGTTTGCAGTGCAAGAGTTATTCTTTGATGCCATTTTGTGAGTTCTAGCGCTATTATTTTTTAAGCGATGAACTAAAATACCTGGGGATCACACTGCTGGTTCACAACTTACCGTGCAATCTGTGGCAAAGCAGACTGGACCTGAAACATTTGCAACACAAGAAGCTACCCTGTTTTAACTTCCATTCACGTTCATTCACCCTTTTTCCATTCTAACAACGCCACCAAAAATTGAATTTATGATTTTTGTTGTTGTTGTGACCATCACAGCCTTTCAACCACCGCTAAAAAAGAAATATATGCATACTATACAAAATATACACCATTACAATGTAGTATCGCCCTATTTGTACATATATATATGTGTATTGTATATACAGTGATATAAAAATACAAGCTGAGACAAATAAGCTTCCAAAATTCATTTCCGATCAGATCTTTACAGCCCATCATATTATCCTTAATGCACCTTCTCAATTTTTGAGCAGCAGCTGCAGCTGCAAACCTCGCGACGTTGTGTTGCAAGATTCACATGCATGATCCGACGAAAGAGGCTGAGGAGGAGAGCCAGGGCAGGCCACGATTTATCCCCCTGGGAGCGGGCCAGGGCGGCACTCATTGGCCGGCTGGGCCCACCCCACCCCCAGGACGCACCTGCCCGAAACCAGCCAGCATTGGTCAATCACCAGGTGGCAGCCATCCAGCTCAGCCATTCGCCAGATCACTCCCGTGGTCCGGGCGCAACACTGCCCCCCATTGGAGCAGACTGCCATACACAAATGCACATCAGGTATGCCTTTCACAGGGCACACAGACTCTCTCTTGCTCTCTCACTCTCTCTCCCCCTCTCACCTCTTTCCTTGCCCGCTGGACTTGTTTCTCCAGTTCCTCAGGTATCATCTTACCTCTATGGGACACAGATTTAAAACTTTTCAGTTATGTAATAGGTTACTCGCTTTCAGCACTACTTCAGCATTTTAAAAGGATCATCAGTCGGCCTCGACGGCTTCGGTCGCCTTACCTTTCGTCACTTTTGACGAAGTAAACGTTTTGTGTGCCGATCCCCAAGAATGACGCTGCCTTCTTCACGGAATAATGACACTGAGTAAGGGTAAAAATCCAACAATTAACGGCAGACATATCGCCAAATAAGTTTCCTGAGGCACACTCGTTGCCGGTTTTGGGCAAAAACCAAGGCTTCACAAAACCAGTGACAGCCACAGAATTGCAAAATAGGCGAGCATTATCCTCCCCTCTCAAAGTAGGGGAGGGGGGGAATTCTGAGCTTTTTGAACCTTAAATTTAGTTAAGCACTGGACATAAACCTCTGGTTTCATGGCTCAAAGTAATTGCTCTACTGACTGAGCTATCTAGAAAAATTTAGGAGGGCTTGTTTATTTTAGTAGAATGATAATAATAAAATAGGGAGGAATAAGAAACTGGAGCAAATTGTTATGTTATTTAAGGGTTAAATTAATATATTTGCCAGCCACCCTGAAAACGCCTTAAATTGTTCCTTCGCATACCAGGTGGTTAATTAATTCAGTTTTCTTCAAGAGAGTTCACACAAATGCAGTTAAGGAGGAACATAATTATGAAAAATACTGCACTATATTAAAGGTATCCAATCCTGTCACACTTTTTCTGATGAGATGGATCGCCCCACCTTTTTGACAGGGCTTATCCCCCCCCCCATTTTTAACTAAATGCACAGAAGATACCACCAGCTACCACCAGCCAATCTTTTCTAACATGGCACATTCACAAAGGCTTTAGAATCCATTCAATCAGAGAGTTGTGTGAATAATAACATACATAGGTGGATAATTAATCTTCTGGTACATTGAATTACATCAATAATGAAATACGTGTGCAAAGGTACAATGTGGCACTCACTAGAGATTTGGGCTCTTAAGCAGCAAGGTTTCATTCGAACTGCAAGTGATTCTCACAAAACAGCTCCTTATTAGTAAGCTATGAGTCACTTATTAAGCTCAATCAAAGGGAGTGTGACATTGAATTACTAGAAAATGTCAAACCTCTCCGGGCTCAGAAAATAATAGATCAGCAAAATCTCCAAAGTGGGCAGGGGGGTGGGGGGACAAAGGCAGCACAATGAATCACAGCTCTTGTTATGAACAGTATAGAAGTATGAGAAGATGACAGTTAAGGGCCCACGATAATTTGGTCCCGACTTTGTTCTAATTTCAGTTAGCTAAAACAAACAATGGAGCTCTCAAGAGTACAGAAATAATGGAGAACTGTGGTTGGTCCAAAAGTGGGAGTTTTCAAGAGAGAAAGGTCATGCAACCTTTGGGACCTACGGGACCGCCTCTCCCAGTATGCCCCACGGAGAGCCTCAAGGTCCATAAATAGCAACACCCTAGTGGTCCCGGGCCCTAAGGAAGTTAGATTAGCTTCAACCAGAGCCAGGGCCTTTTCAACATTGGCTCCGGCCTGGTGGAACGCTCTGCCTCATGAGACCAGGGCCCTGCAGGGTCTGATTTCTTTCCGCAGGGCCTGTAAGACAGAGTTGTTCCACCTGGCCTTTGGCTTGGAGCCAATTTGATGCCCTCCCCCTTTCTTTTTTCCCTTTCCCCTCCTGTGATGAGGCTGCATTTTAATGTTTCAATATTTTAATTGTTGTATTTTAATCTTGTTTTTAAGTTGTGTTCATTCAACTTGTTTTTATTATTGCTTGTTAGCCGCCCTGAGCCCGCGGGGCCTTGGCTGGGGAGGGCGGGGTATAAATAAAAATTATTATTATTATTATGTAGCCACATTACCACAACAACCAACCATGGCTTGTCATTACATCCATACCTGGTCAAAGTCCCCTCAAATTTACTCCCATGATTTACTAAGCAGACCAAAGTAGGCGGTTAATAGAAGTGTTTCAATGAAGTATTCAGTCTGGCATTTTTCTTACGTTTTGATCTGATGAAACTACCTGTACATATGAGGTGGGGAAAGGTTGTTCTCTCATTGAATGGAAATAAGCTGGGTAGCTGACAGCAGCCCCTATCTGTTCCTGGGACAAAATGTCCCTGAGAATGAGGCAATGCCATAGTGTTTGCCAAGGGCATCCTTGATGGCAAAAGGTGGCTGCCCCCATAATATAGCATTATTCATCCCAGTAACAAAACAAACCCTTGACCATCTCTTACTTGAAAGGTAAAGGATTCAACCTCCTTCCCACCCACAAATTCTTAGAGTGCACCTTCCCTGCAAAAAGACATTGACTATCCTAGACACGCTTCTACACAGGATAAATGGTCCCACAAATGTGGGGGAAACATTTCGTCCAGTTTTTAAATTGTTTTGCCATGGGGGGGGGGAATGCAGATTACTGCAAATTGCTGTTAAAATACAATCACTGAAGAACACAACACTCCATTTACATCAGCTTGAAATAATAAATTCCAAACAATGCATTTCAATTTGTTCCTGGACTAGATTATTCCCTCTTGACAAACCATTTAAGAACAGGCTTTGGGGGGGGGGTCACTTTTAGGGAGATGTGATTTGTCATTATCAGTTGAGTAGCGTGTAATAATCAAGCAAAGAAAGCCCCTTGAAGTAAAAAACAGATGTTTTTGTTGTGCCGTTGTTATTTTTTATTTTAACTGAGAAATGAGCGTGGAACCGTTCTGCTGTCATTTAAAACAGTATCTCTCTACTCCCAACACTGGAGCGGTGGGTGAAAATAAATGAATGTTTCATCTCTTAACTCACTGTAGGAAAGCTATCTCCAAGGGAGAGGAATACAGCAAGGAACAGAAAGACTGCAGGTAAGCAGACAGGTGCGTGTCCCCCACCCACAATGTAAATAAAGTCTATCAATAGGCTTCTCACTGGGGGCAAAACTTGTAGGGAGCAAGAGTGCAGAGCAAGTGAAGTGGTGCTGAAACAGCATATTGTCTACTACATGAGCTTAGAAAAGAGCAGAAGAGATACAGTTCTGGAAGGATTTCCAATGAGACTTCTTACAATTATATTTTATTTTTTTTTGCTAACTGGGCTATGCACACACTTCCATTTACTCTGCATCCAGTGTGATCCCACCAAGTGCCGGATTTACGTATAAGCTAAACAAGCTATAGCTTAGGGTCCCACTCTCTTGGGGCCCCCCACAAAAAATTAAAGGGAAATAAACCTGGGTGTACATTTCCAAAATAAAAAACAAAAAACCAAATGAAATAAAACCTACATACAGCAACAGTGTTTGGTGTTGTGTAGGCTCCTACAATGGTACCTCGGGTTACATACGCTTCAGGTTACATTCGCTTCAGGTTACAGACTCCGCTAACCCAGAAATAGTGCTTCAGGTTAAGAACTTTGCTTCACGATGAGAACAGAAAATGTGCTCCGGCGGCACGGCAGCAGCAGGAGGCCCCATTAGCTAAAGTGGTGCTTCAGGTTAAGAACAGTTTCAGGTTAAGTACAGACCCCCAGAACGAATTAAGTACTTAACCTGAGGTACCACTGTATAGTTAAAGCTATGGTTTTCCCAGTAGTGATTTATGGAAGTGAGAGCTGGACCACAAAGAAGGCTGATCGCCGAAGAATTGATGCTTTTGAATTCTGGTGCTGGAGGAGACTCTTGAGAGTCCCATGGACTGCAAGAAGATCCAACCGATCCATTCTGAAGGAAATCAGCCCTGAGTGCTCACTGGAAGGACAGATCCCGAAGCTGAGGCTCCAATACTTTGGCCACCTCATGAGAAGAGAAGACTCCCTGGAAAAGACCCTGATGTTGGGAAAGATGGAGGGCACAAGGAGAAGGGGACGACAAAGGACGAGATGGTTGGACAGTGTTCTTGAAGCTACCAGCATGCGTTTGACCAAACTGCGGGAGGCAGTGGAAGACAGGAGTGCCTGGCATGCTCTGGTCCATGGGGTCACGAAGAGTCGGACACAACTAAACGACTAAGCAACAACAACAGGCTCCTATGATGTAAGTCATGGACCCCGCCTGCTATATAAAGGGCCCCATTACCTTCAGTAGCTTAGGGCCTCATCAAACCTAAATCCGGCCCTGATCCCACCAACACAATCCATATCAATCCTGCCGTTTCTTATGAAATACTGTGTTTCCACGCATTTCCCCCTCAACTAACTTTCCATCCAAATTGAGAACCGAGCTGTGTTTTAACCGGGTAATGCGTACACAGCCTCAGAGATTCAGAAGCGGACAGAACCAGTTCAAGCCTGGACCCTAGACCAGCACTGATTCTCTATGCTAGTGGTAAGCCTTTTATGCTTGCTATAACAAATACATTTTCTCGAACAGGGCCAGATTTAGGTTTGATGAGGCCCTAAGCTACTGAAGGTAATGGGGCCCTTTATATGTCCAGCTGACCTTTGTCAACAACAAATTGTCGCTGTCTTGAATATATGCTATATGGCCATTTATGAACCTAATAGGTATCTAAAGCCATTTGCACATGTTGCCATGCAACTAGTCCATGCAGAATGTAGGCACCCTATATATAGAAATGAGCAAACCAGTGATATTTTAGGGAGCAGGCTTACAGGCAGGGCCTGTTACTTACATCATAGGAGCCTACACAACACAAAAATATGTTGCTGTATGTAGGTTTTATTTTATTTGTTTTTTATCTTATATTTTGGAAATGTACATCCAGGTTTTTTTCCCTTTAATTTTTTTTGGGAGGCCCCAAGAGAGTGGGGCCCTAAGCTATAGCTTGCTTGGCTTATATGTAAATCCAGCATAATGTACTGTTTGAATAATTACAAAGGAGGAAGGTTGGTTACCTCTTCTGACGTAAATACCACCAGTCGAGGCATCCCTGAAAGGCCCCTTTCCTTTATGTCAGGGCAGTATCTGTATCTTGCTAAGTTCATCGCATACATATTAGAAACAGAGCCACCTTTAAAAAAGGAAAAGGAAAAAATTCATGCAACACTCATACTCATGAACACTTCACATTTCCAATTTATAAGCACTGAGGTGCCCAATGTTCAGGTGTGGACATTTGCCATGTCAGCGAAGGGTTACCAGCAAAAATTAGCCACATCAAGGTACAACTTTCTGAATGTTTAACAGGATTTATATACCACATATGATTAAAAAAACCTCTAAGCTGCTCACATGAAACCATATGAAATATGCATTTAAATTATCAATAAAATCAGGTGTTAAAACAAGTTGACCTAATTTTTGTAAGGTAAATAAAATCTGAAGTTTTAAAAATATATACACAGTAATACATTTAAAAGATGAAAGCTTTTAACAGTGCGTGAAAAAAAGTTTAAAAGCATTTTGAAATTAAAATAAATATATCTGGGCTTTTGGTTACCATGAGGTTCCAATGGTAACCTTGTCAAAAATGCTTTCAAGGAGATGAGTGAATAACAACAACAACAACAATAATAATTTTATTATTATTATTTGTACCCCGCCAATCCCCGACTGGGATTGCCCCAGTCAGCTTCCAGCATATACTAAAACTTCCCTATATAGGGCTGCTTTCAAATGTCTTCTAAAGGTTGTATAGTTCCTTATCTCCTTGTCATCTGATGGGAGGGCATTCCACAGGGTGGGCACCACTACCGAGAAGGCCCTGTAACCTCGCTTGCCTGGTTCCCTGTAACCTCACTTCTTGCAGTGAGGATCATATTTGGAAGATCATTTGAACATTGGTAGCACATTTGAACTTCAGAGTACACAGAAATAGTACGGGTCTGGCCTCATATTTCACTGCTGTTCACACAGCAGGAGGAAGCACCATGAACTATATAACATAAATTGCGTCTATCCCTCTGTAAAAACCAGGCTGCCCAAGCAGGGGAATGTACTTGCCTAAAGCAAGGCAACTCCTGTATGGACATTGCCTAAGAACCACTCGTGACCTAACGAAGGCTTTACTCCAATACATGGCACTGGCAAAAGCAGTAAAATATAACTTTAAATTAGACGGCATGCAAGACAAAAAAGGGGGGGGGATACCTTCTTACCTGGATTAAATATACCGTCACCTTCTTCCCACCCAATGAATTCAATCATTTTCTTTAGGACTGCTTCTTCCACTAACAAAAACACTGGGGACACTTCATAGGTATATCTGAATATATATAAACGTGACATAAAAGGCAACTGTGTGAACAATGCTTTGACAAAATGTGTTTAAGAAAATTGAATGAAAAGGTAGTGAGGTAGAGAGCATGAATAGCTGAACAAAGAAGAATACGAGCTAAATGATGGATCCCTTCCTTGAGTGTAGTCAGTATTCCAGGGTACCAGGGATAACAGCAGTCAAGCCCACGTGAGGTTTTATAGTGGACGCAGGTGGCGCTGTGGATTAAACCACAGAGCCTAGGACTTGCCGATCAGAAGGTCGGCAGTTCGAATCCCCGCGACGGGGTGAGCTCCCGTTGCTCGGTCCCTGCTCCTGCCAACCTAGCAGTTCGAAAGCACGTCAAAGTGCAAGTAGATAAATAGGTACTGCTCTGGCGGGAAGGTAAACGGCGTTTCTGTGCACTGCTCTGGTTCTTCACCAGAAGCAGTTTGGTCATGCTGGCCACATGACCCAGAAAGTTGTCTGTGGACAAACGCCGGCTCCCTTGGTTAGAAAGTGAGATGAGCGCTGCACCCCATAGTCACATTTGGCAGGACTTAATCTTCCAGGGGTCCTTTCCCTTTCCCATCCATAGCCTTAATAATAATAATAATAATAATAATAATAATAATAATAATAATAATAATTTATACCCCACCCATCTGGCTGAGTTTCCCCTGCCACTCTGGGCGGGTTCCAATAGAGGGTTAAAAACAACACAGCATTAAATATTAAAAACTTCCCTAAACAGGGCTGCCATCGGAGGCAGCATAATACCAATTGTTTGGGAACATGAAGAAGAAGAAGAAGAAGAGGAAGAGTTTGGATTTGATATCCCGCTTTATCACTACCCTAAGGAGTCTCAAAGCGGCTAACAATCTCCTTTCCCTTCCTCCCCCACAACAAAGACTCTGTGAGGTGAGTGGGGCTGAGAGACTTCAGAGAAGTGTGACTGGCCCAAGGTCACCCAGCAGCTGCATGTGGAGGAGCGGAGACGCGAACCCGGTTCCCCAGATTGCAAGACTACCGCTCTTAACCACTACACCACACTGATATTCCTTGTGAGCGTAGGGTTGGATCCTATGCAAACAGAGGGTTGGACTAGTGTTTGGTCTGATCTAACATGGGTCTTCTAACATTCTTAAGCCAAGAGTTTCCTCTACTTCTTCACTTGAGTGTCTATACTGAACTTACAATATGACAAAATAAGCTTTAACTCATCCGACATCTGAAAAACCCCACCCCACCATCAATGCTGTTAACGCACATGGAAATCTGCAGGAAATAAGAATTTGTTGCACTGAAACAGCATGGCAGACCCAGCAGATCAATTAAAAATAAAGAGCACTTACACACTCGGGTTTAATGCTTCAGTAATGAAACGCGCTGCTAAAGAGTAATAATCAATACCAGCGTACAACTGATTAAAAAATCTTGGGTGATCTGTAGATTAAAAAGACATAAATCTGGTTAGCGTAAGTGGTGCAGGAAAACCAATGCGCAAGCCCTCCTCTCAGTTTCAGCTAGAGATGATGTTCAGCTCTTCCTGATAAATATCAGAGGGCAGAGGATGTTCGTATCACTTGCTTGAAAAGGGAGGATTTTTAAGTCCCACAAGTACCTGCAGGAAGAGATACACTGTGTATCCCTTGCAGCCTCTTCTGAACAGATAGAAGCTCTGCACTGACTGTTAACCCTTCCCCCCCCCCCGGCTCCAGGCTTTTTCCTTTGCCTGAGAGATGGACTGTCAGGGAGGGACAAAGTTAGCGCACAGGACCCCTGCGAAGCTAAATTTGAGCCAGGCCTCTTCAAGGCACACCTGCTTATTGATACACCTGTGTCCCCTTAGAATTGGGTCTGATCTATTTGATGGGGTGGAACGCCTCTCCAAATGAAAGAATAACCCCAACTCTACTTCTAACTACAGAAGTAGAGAGATCTCTAAATAGAAACTGGGTGGCATAAAGACAAAAAGATAGTTTCTTGTTTTAGTATTTTTTAGGGGGTGGGGGGGTTGTCTCCGTTTCGTCGCTAAGAAGGTAAACCTCTACACACCTAATTGCAGGGGTCCTGGGGAAAAAATTGAGCATTTGAAATTTCTATTATCTGCCCTCACTTTCTATATACAATGAGGACAAGTTTACCCAATAGGAATAGTGGATATATAGAGCACATAGGGCTTAAAAAACCTGCATGGAAAATTATGGCGACTTAGTGAAGACCTTCCCCTTTTAACAAACCTTTGAAGGAGTGGTCTTTCCTAGTCTCCATCTGTACTAGAATTGTTTTTACATGTTTTAATTGTTTCATCACTTGAGAGGAAGGGTGGGATATAAATTTTAATATTATATTGTTGTTGCAGTTTTATCACTGATGTTTATGCTCTTCACAGCAAGTGTATTTTTTTCTTAACATAAGGTAAAGGTACCCCTGCCCGTACGGGCCAGTCGTGACCGACTCTACGGTTGCGCGCTCATCTCGCTCAAGAGGCCGGGAGCTGGTGCCGTCCGAAGACACTTCCGGGTCACATGACCAGCGTGACGAAGCTGCAGCTGGCAAGCCAGCACCAGCGCAACACACGGAAACGCCGTTTACCTTCCCGCTAGAAAGCGGTACCTATTTATCTACTTGCACTTAGGGGTGCTTTCGAACAGCTAGGTGGGCAGGAGCTGGGACCGAACGACGGGAGCTCACCCCGCCACGGGGATTCGAACCGCCGACCTTACGATCAGCAAGTCCTAGGCACTGAGGTTTTACCCACAGCGCCACCCGCGTCCCTGTTTTCTTAACGTAGGCAGTATATAATTTCTTGCAAATAAATATATTATTACACTGCCCATAATTTAGGGGGGGGGGGATTCTCCAAAAGTTTCAGAAAGGTATTTTCTCCCTTTATCTATACTTTTAAACTTATGCTGTCCCCTTTAAGAGACACACAAGAGGCTCTGTTAAAAGACAAATAATTAAAAGCTTATCAGAGTTTGTTATCTTACATGGGAATAGTTCAAGCTGCATAAGCAATAGGTAAACAGCATCAATAATGAAAAAGAGCATATTAAAGCTATCTAGCATTCTGTGATAAAAAGAGTTAGAATTAGATCCATCATATGGGATGTTAGAACATTAATGCACACTTGGGAATTTTACCTCTGAAGCTTTCATAAGTATTGATTAGCTACAACCAGTGCTTTTTTCTTCTTCTAGAAAAATAGGTGCTAGCATTCACCATGAAGTTGTTATAGTAAGTGCCACACTTTTTAACAACAACAAAAAGAGGTGCCGGTTCTGCGTACCCTTAAGTGAGCCCTGAAATAAAGAACTGGCTGGAAGTCCTAGAAGACCTGTTCCCTGAATTGCCGGTCTTTTTCCACCTGGCATGGGAAGGAGGGGCCTGGATTGACTCCAGCTACAAAATCAATCAGTACTTGATTCTCTTGCTAATTATGCTGTTTTAAATGTGCATTTTATATTCCTTTAGTAATGTTTTCTTTTGAAATGCTTAAGATAAATTTTTTGTTATCTTTGCTGCACTATATGTGCATTCTGTAGTTGACCTCCTTTGTAATGTATTATCTTTAAGATAATATTTTAGTTTCCATTTAGTTATGTTGCTTTGAATGTATACTTTATATCTGGCTTTCTTCAGTAATGTTTAATTCTGGATAGTTTTATTTGATGTTTTAAAGTAGGTTGTAAACCACCTTGAGATTCATCCCCCTCTTAAAAAATATAAAGCGATATAGAAATGAAATTAATAATAATAGCAATAGATTAACATTTACTGTGGGCTCTGTCTGCACATTTATTTTCCTCCCACACCCCTACATAATAAAAGCTTTAGAAGAAGCCGTAATATTCATTTGTTCATAAAGTTAGGTTTAAACTTAATTATACCATGATTTGCATTTGCATTTTACAGGAATGTTGTCCAATATATTCCTTACCAATAAGTCTTGACATCTTGAGAAAAAAATATCCTCAGTCTGTGCTATGATATTATACAATGTGAACCAGGGTCATCATGTACTGATTTTTTCTGCCACAACAGCTGACTGCCAATTGCATAATGGCAGGGAAATTCATTTCATGATGTTCCCAATTCATACAGTAAGTGCAGAATGACATTAAGGCAAGACATAGAAAACTCACCCACAGATGTCAGTTTTCAGGAACTGCCCCAGAGCAACAGTAAAATAAACTCTTACAGACTTAGGTTCCTGGCTTCA
The DNA here is from genome assembly GCF_964188305.1 of Podarcis bocagei. Lineage (NCBI taxonomy): Eukaryota > Metazoa > Chordata > Lepidosauria > Squamata > Lacertidae > Podarcis > Podarcis bocagei. The sequence continues at coordinate 17,113,853 of NC_138137.1, read as the reverse complement.
TAAACCACAGTTTATGGAGTCAAGAACGAATACTTGAACCATGCTCTTCTTCCTGTTTTCCATTTCCACACCAACTTCAGCATTAGGATGTTGCTTTGTTTAAGCCAGAAAACTCTGGTTTAATGTTGGTTAACCAACCAGAATATTATGCCGCAGGGGTGAGCATCAGGAGGTGATGGACAAGCGCACAGCCCTGATGCTCAATCACAAATTCATAAACCATGGCTTATGAAGCTGGTGTCGTACATCCAAAATGGGCCTTACGGGTCTTTCTGGTTTGACATAGCAGAAAATGAAGAATCTGTCAAACTGTCACCTTGTTTGTCAGACAGCAAAAGCAAGAACAGCCTGACGTTCCGAAAACCTATTTCAAAGAGCATCATAGTATTTAATGGAATAAAAACAGTAGATAATAGACATAGGATCCGTACTGGTTTTGACACTGAAACGTATAATATCCTGGCAAAACTGCAGGAGTCTCTGATGGGTCTCTCCGGTGTCTTTCAATTCCAAATCAAGCATCGTTTTCAGCTTTTCAGGAGGGTGCCACTCACACACCTAATTTGGGGAAAATATCGGGTTAGTGGAAAGAAACTTGCCAAGGACACAGCATTCATATATTATCTCCCACTATAGACCCTCAGTTAAATACACAAATGTAAATAACTGAAAATAAGTCTTTAAAGAAGAACTGTGCCAAATTTTAATCACATACAGTCATACCTTGGAAGTCCAATGGAATCCATTACGGAAGTCCTTTCGCTTTCCAAAACTTTCGGAAACCAAAGCACGGCTTCTGATTGGCTGCAGGAAGCTCCTGCAGCCAATCAGAAGCCACGAAAGCCCCATCGGACGTTCGGCTTCCAAAAATAGTTCGCAAACCGGAACAGTCACTTCCAGGTTTGCGGTATTCGAGAGTCAAACCATTCGAGAACTAAGCTGTTCGAAAACCAAGGTACGGCCGTACTAGGAAAAAAATGGCTTCTCGTTTAGGATAATGGCATGTGAGGGATGAGGAAAGTGAGAGTTTATTGTGAATTATGTACTGAAAAGTATTACATTTGAGATCACTACCTTTTCTGTTACATCCGCAGCTTTCTTTATCACTTCCTCCATTATGATCTTGCTGGCCTCTTCCACAAATTTCTCTCCTGCTTTTGCATCTGCCACTGGGCCGTTTAAAATTACGCCATCCACTAAGATTGCGTTCTTCTTTCTCTGCAGTGCTTCCCGCTGGTTATTCATTTTAGCTGTAAATTAGTAAGATAAAATGGGAAAAAACAGTGACAATTGCATCATGCACTGAATTAAACTATATATAAGACTGTCACAACTATAATTGCAAAATGGCAGGCAAAGCTCTGTGAGAAAGATGACAGGCTTATAAGTATTTGCTGATCCTTTTTTATATACCATATTTTCCAGTGCATTGGATGCCCTCATGTATACGACGCCCATTTTTGAGGACTCCAAATTAAGAAAATGTGGGGAAATTGCCCTGACTTGTTGAAATTGGGGGGGGGGGAGGATTGCCCAGAGGCTAACAGCCCCACGTGTCTAACAGGCTGCCTATCAGCTGTTCCCTTGCCGGCAATCGCTGAGCTGGGGGGGGGGGCAGAGTTGAGCTTTTGATGGGTGGGAGAGTGAAGCTTTTTTAAAATTACTTTCAGCACACTATTGGGGTGTGTGGAGCGTTGTGATCAATAAAATGTGTGTGTTACTCATGTGAACGTCCAAATATGCAAAACATCTGGATTTTTCTCATCCTCTTCGGCAGCAGAGCATGAAAAAGGATGTGTGCGCATGTGTCCTTGTGCATGTGCATGCATATATACAAAAATAGTGCATACATGCAGAGTCAGAGAGAGAGAGAGAGAGAGAGTGAAAGAGACTGATTGTGCACTGTAAAATAAAAAATTAAGAAAGAGTACCGTCGGGTGTTTCACAATAAAAATAGAGCAATAACTCACAAAAAGGGGATGGGCGCTTGGTGCTAGACAAACTGTCCCTCCATACAGAAGACCAAACTTCACTCGCTTAGTCAGATGGGTACATGAATTGCAAACTGACGCAAGAGAGGCTCAGCAAACAGGAGCAGATCAGTCATGTGATCAGCACATCCTGGCCTCTGCCATCAGCCAGGGGACCAATAGTCACCGGGCAGCTGTACTCCCTGCCTCCCAGTGAGAGCATCATGGCAACCTGGTCCCATCCATCAGCCAAAAAGTTGGCTCCTCCCTGCCTGAAAGGAAACTAGCTTCCAGGGGACCCTGCGGCTGGCAGAAGCAAGGGGAAATGGCTCTCTGCTGAAGAGACAATGGCACCAGTTGACAGACGACCAATCAAAGAAAATCAGGCTGGCTCAAACTGGGTGTCAGGGAACTGACATCAGAGCGAGAGGCGAAGGGGAGGCTCCCAGATTCCGCAGGCGAAGGACCCAGCAGCAGGGGGAGAAGCAGCTCGGTAGAGGAGGAAGGAGATCAGCGCAACACCAGGGAGAAAGGGGGGCAAGTGGGGGAAGCGGAGGGAGAGCTCCGGGATTCTTCTCTGGACATCAGTGAGGAGAGCACAGGTCCTCCACCACCCACGCCCTCCCTGCGCAGAAGATTCCCGCGCAGTGAGAGGAGGAGGCGACTGGGAGTCAGACAGCTTCTATGCTGGAAAAGGTTTAAGAAACGCCCACAGACAGATTCTGCTAGCGACTGAGGCAGCCACGCTGAGATGGGCTGTGCAGTCAGAACGGTTTAACCAAGGCAATTAAGCCTAGAACGACGGCAGTTTACGCACGAGTAACTCAAACCCATTACACTGGGCATAAGTGCTTTTAGCTCAACACTTTGTTCTGGCTTTAAAGAGCTGGTTTCCCACCGCTACCTGTTACTCCCCTTTCCTTGTGCGTCTTGTCATTTTTTTTAGTTTGTAAGCCTGGTGGCAGAATTCTCTCTCTTTGTCTCTCTCTCTATTGATACGAGCTGCTTTGAGAAACAGCAATTGTCTGCAAAGAGGGGTAAAAATATAGTAAGTAAATAATTGAATGCAGTGGTATTAGAACTATGCATATTTAGAGCATCAACATCTCTTAAAATATCACTATCCTTCATTACTTATTCATGGTAACTGCCAAGAGAAACAGACAGCGCTTCAGAATAGATCTCCTGTTGTACCAATTAAATTTTAAAGACGAACCACAATGATTTTAAGCTGAATGCACTACAAGGAATATTGGTTTGTTGCCATCGTACCGTGCATTGTGTTCAAAAGCTTATATCATTATTTATGAATGGCAGGGAATTCACTTCTCATGCTGATTTCGTATAGTCGCCACTCTGTGAATTCACACTATTAAAATAATGGTCAGTCTCAAGATGAAACAAATACATTTCTCCACAGTAAATCTATTTTGTGTATTTGTCAAGCTACAAAGAAGAAAGTTTTGTCGACGGCAGTGTAGCTCCCAGCATGCAGCGTTCTGAAGTTTTCTAACGTGGTCAGAAATTTGCAATGCAGAAAAGTTAAGATTCCATGTGCACAGAAATAGCAGATGAAATACTTCTTTTTCCAGACTACATTGTTTTACTGGTGAGAAATTATGTGTCTGAATTGTTGTTGACATCTGTCTGTCTCGAGAAACAATGGAGTGTGCCTCCAGGGGTAAAGTCAAACTACTGTGTTAGCAGCACAGAAGGGACCTCCCTGGGGCATAAGCCTGAGCAGGGTCCTAGCCCAGATGTCAAGATCCAGCCTTACCTGTGTGGTCCAAAAGTAAGTAGAGAAAGATGTTTGGCATCAGCTGGCTGCAGGAGCTACCGGAAGGAGGCGCACAGGGTGCCATTCAACCATTTTAGGGACCCTTCTCCCAAAGATATTCCTACAAGGCCACAGAGGCTTAGGATCAGAGTTTTTCTTCTCCCAGATAGACCACCATCCCAGGTTGACATGCCCCATCTAAATGTGTCTGAATGCCAGGGGCGTAGTGTCTGGGGTGGCAGGGAGGGCCAGGGCTCCAGGCACACAATTTTTGTGGGGGCATGAACCAGGTACCTCCACATAGGCAACTCCAGCCTGGCCCAGCCCAGTGCTCCTCTCCAGCTGCCAAGGGCCACATCAGCAAGGTGGGCTCCCTCCTACGTGGGTGGGCAGGCGGCTCAGTGCAGCCCCACTTTGCTCTGGTGGGAGTGGGGCCACTCCAGCAGCATCACGGTCCCAGGAAACCATGGCTAGGTTTACCCTGGCATGCATATTCAGATACAAGCGCAACTTAGTCCACATTACCAGTACAGGATTATAGGGTAGTGGTGGTTGTAAATCAGATTAAAATGGAATAATCTGGGAAGGAATTTTGGTTAAGAGTGTTATGTGGCTGCTGTGCAAAACTAAAACGTGCACGATCAGCAGCGATACCACAACAAACTGCAGTGCGGAAGTGCACACATTTAAAAAATAAGAATGTCTAAAATTACAAGCAACAGTAGAGGTTGTTTCACCTCTTACATAACACGGGATAAAAGTCCCAAGAATAAATACTAGGTAATCCTCATGTATCCACTGTATAATGGAATTTCAATAAAACTGCAAACTCTCGATGCTAGAGAACTCACAAATTATGATACAAGAGCAGCTAAAAAAATGTTTAAAACAATTGCTTTGTTTAGCTGTTGCAACGGGATTTTAGAGACTTCCAAAACATGCAATGCAATACTAAACATTTTTACTCAGAAGTAACCAACTAAAATTTCAGAGAATACTGCCCCCCCAATGAAAGTATACATGGAACTGCAGCATTTTAGCACAATTCTATGCATGTTTACTCTGAAGGAAGTCCAAGTCTGTTCAATGGGGTATACTCCCCAGTAAATGTTAGATCCTATTCAGATGTGTGCAAATCATCTTTTTTTATTTATTTAAAATATTTATATAGCGCATTTCCACTGGAGAGCTTACAAGCCTACACAATTCAGATAACACACGTCAAAACAAGTCAATCCTAACAAACAGCAGCAGCTACAAATGTAAGCTCTTGGTTACCTTTCAAATAAATCCATTTTAACTTCATTAACATCATAAGCAGCCATAATATAGTAAGAAGCCATAATACTGTGTTCCAAGAACCTGCATTTATCAATCCCTGTGGCATGTTTCCCCGACCTCAATCTACAAACTTCAGACTTATGTGACATCATTGCTTGCACAAGCAGATTATGCAACAGGTCAATGCTTGAACAAGCACACAGTGCAACATGAAAAAATATGCACAAGTGAAAAAATAAATTTTGGTATCACCCCTTTGGGGAGTCAATTTTTCAAACTGAGCTCCTGGAGCTCTGGAAATTTCTCAGGAGTTCTTCAATAAGAAATTAAATACAGTGGTACCTTGGTTCTCAAACGCCTTGGTACTCAAAGAACTTGGAACCCAAACACTGCAAAGCCGGAAGTAAGTGTTCCGGTTTGCAAACTTTTTTCAGAAGCCAAACGTGCTCCGTTTTGAGTGTTACACTTCCAATCTGAGTGCCACACTTCTGTTTTGAGCGTTATGCTGAGGACTGTCTGTTTTTGCTATTTATTTTGCGTTTCTGTGGCTCTTTTTTGTGACTGTTTGAAACCCAGGCCAGCTACTGATTGGTTGATTGACTGATTGTGTGACTGCAGTACATTGTTTATTGCTTTCATTTTAAGGATCAATGATCCCGTTAGAAAGTAAAATTCATGTTAAATTGCTGTTTTAGGAATTGTTTTTAAAAGTCTGGAATGGATTAATCCGTTTTGCATTACTTTCTATGGGAAAGCGCACCTTGGTTTTGGAATGCTTTGGTTTTGGAACGGACTTCCGGAACGGATTAAGTTTGAGAACCAAGGTACCACTGTAATGGCAGTGCTTCTCCCTCAAGGCTGCCTGCCACCCCTGATCTTGCCCTGCAGGGTTTAGCATTGGAGAGAGGTTTTGCTGCATTCAATGCATTCACAGAGTTCACAGTGGGCTGCGATGTGGCCTAAGAATCCTGGCCTGGTTGCTTGCATCTTGCAATTTTTGGGCTACTCAGGCATGCAACCTAAAACATTCCTCAGGACTTTTCTAACGGGCAAGAATTTTGTGGCAGATGCACTGAGATTCTTTGGCAGAAAAACCAATATGGGAAGAGTTCCCTGAAAGCAGAAAAGTGGGGGACATAATACAAGGGAAACTGCCAGAGGCGAGCAGAAATCATAAGCAAAACAGGGAATGAGCCACTCTAGTTGTTTTAATATTCTCAGTTATTTAAGATATAATTTGAAAAATTAAAAACTGAACCGTGACTTCTTCTGACATTATAATGGCCAAATATATCACAGGAAGTTGCCTTATACCAAGACCCATATCTCTTTCCCAGCAACAGCCAGGGTGCTGTTATCTGGCTGCCACCCACAGGATAATTAATCATTCAGACATAAAGCTTTTCTTCAGGAGAGGCCTGGAAGCCATTTGCTGCCGATTCCTGTTTTGGATTACTTTTAAATGAACTGCTGTAGTTTTCCATACTTTAGTGCTTGGTGTTCCACACATAACCACTGACTTTTACCAAGACACAAATCCTACACACACACACACACAAAGGGGGTGGGGAATTAGCTTGAATTACTTAAAGCAGAAGAGAGAGAAAAATCTGGCACATAAAATACAGCTTGTCTAATAAGCATGAAAAATTGAGTTAATGTGCAACAACGATCCCAATGCATTAATGTGATAGCAATTTCGGAAGCTTAATTGACAAGATAGTTTAATGAAGTATAGGATGTTAATTTGTCATTCGTCGTAAGTTTTCCTTAATACCATCTCGCTAACATTTACTAGAAAAATGTAAAATGGAGGATTTCCCCCCATTATACACATTCTTGATATACATACATTTCTTTGTCCACTGTTCAGCTGGTACAGTCATACCTTGGAAGTCGAACAGAATCCGTTACGGAAGTCCTTTCGACTTCCAAAACGTTCGGAAACCAAAGCGCAGCTTCTGATTGGCTGCGGGAAGCTCCCACAGCCAATCAGAAGCTGCGGAAGCCCCGTTGGACATTCGAGTTCCAAAGAACGTTCGCAAACCGGAACAGCCACTTCCGGGTTTGCGGCATTTGGGAGCCAAAACGTCCGAGTACCAAGGCGTTTGGGATCCAAGGTATGACAGATGGACACCATTAGCTATACTTCCTAGGTATAAGAAGTATGCCTAAGTATACCTTAGGTAAGACCCATGTATAGTGAAGCCATGACAAACTCACGTTTGTTGGCAATGAAGCTCTGCTCAGAAAAGACCCACTCAAATTAACGAATGCAAGTTAGTCCATTCGTTTCAATGGGCCTAATTCTTGCATATGGCTAGCACTGGACACAACAACCCTGTTCTGTGGGGTCTTGACGTGCATTCAAAAAGCAAGAGATTTAGCCAGGTTCAGTTCAGCAGATCACAGTTCTGTAGCCCTGCGGCTAGAACCATGACTCCCTGCACACATTTCTCGTTTCTGGAAATGCCACCTAATATCCTTGATTCTGGGTTCTCTAGTTCTCTGTAACAAAGACACATAAACCTATGGTAAAGTTCACGGCTCAAACTGGTTGCAGCACTCAAGGCTTTGTTCATGGTAGCAACTATTTGATGGAGGGAAGCCGTTCACTCTTGCCATGGGTGAACCTCACAGCCAAGTGGGGCCTGTTTTAAGACTTCCTGGAAATTGCAGCTAGTTCAAGATGCTGGTGCGGCCTGCTAACTAGAAACAAACATTGAGTGCTGCTTTTTAAAGCTTTGCCCTATATGCTTGGGGCCAGTTATGCTGAAGGATAATTTGCCTTCATGTCAGCCTGCCTGTCTGTTAAGATCTTTTTTGAGGTCCACCTCCAGGTGCCCCCCAACATCTGAAGCGAGGTGGCAGATCATACCAGTGGTGGCCCACTTGTAAAATGATCTCCTTTGGCACGTACTTCGCCATATTTCTTTTCCCAGGCCATCAAATGCTTCTACTCATTCTGGTACTGGTGTTGTGCTGCTTCTGTTCATTATGTAAAGTTCTTTTTTGTGTGTGTTTTAAAGTGTTCTGTTTTATTTACTCTGCTGTAAGCAGCTCACCTCTCCATCATTACTCGACGGAAGCAATTATGTGGCAAATTTAATGCACCTGTACAGCTGATCTAGTCCGAAGATCAACCCATAGTAAAATCCAGTAAGTTCCTTCAATGACTTATCCTTCACTGCGAGAAGTGAAGCTACAAGGAACCAGGCAGAGGGCCTTCTTGGTGGTGGCACCCGCCCTGTGTAACACCCTCCTATCAGATGTCAAAGAGATAAACAATTACACAACCTTTTGAAGACATCTAAAGGCAACCCAGTATCAGGAAGTTTTTGATGTCTAGTTGTGTTTTTATACTACGCTGGAACTCACCCATAGTGGCTAGGGCAACGCAGTCAGATGGGATATAAATAAAATAATAATAACTATTATTATTGTTGTTGTTGTTGTTGTTATTAGGGATAAGAACAACATTTGTGGGATGGGTGTTTGTTTTTTAAAGCTCTCTGGAGGGTTATGCCCATTAATTTGCCCTTTTAGGAACAATAAATCTCTTTCCAAATTACACTTCTCTCCAAGAAGACACAGACTATGTCCCTGTTACGTCTGCATCTATATTTAGCTTATATAGAAAAGGTCACTTTTACAGACTGACCCATACTTGGAGCTCACACTTCAGGGCAAGCGTGAGCTTTCTGTGACAAAAGGCCCCTTGTCAGAGTCACTGGGCATTCAAGCATTTGTACTGAAATTAAATATGGGCACTGCTTGAGTAAGCACACGGCCTGGATATCTTGCAGCACCGAGTTTCCAAAAACAGTAACTTTCTGAACAGAAGCTGTTACCCGATGCAACTTAAGTTAACCCAAAGAAAAAATGCTTTGCCCTGCTGGAAACTCTGCAAAGAGAAAAAGCAATATTACAAGTGTCTTATTCTTTTATTTGGGGGCTGGCACAGGATAGGGCAAGGGTGGCATACCAAAGAGTCAAACGCAACTGGCCCCAAGGATTCCCCCTAGCTGACCTTTTTTTTTTTTTTTGCACCCACCTCAAAAGCGTTTGCTTGGCCGGAATGAGTCTCTGTGATAAACTGATCTTGCTCGCTGATGGGACAATGGAGAGATGCGTGGGCAAGTATAGAAACCGCTGGCTCTGATGCACAGTGTACTATACAAAGGTAAGAATCATTAAAAATCTTACATTTTTATCTCACTCGTCTGGAGCAGGGTTGATAGTTTTCCTCTACTTATCCTCCCAACAGCCCTGAGAGGTAGGCTAGACTGAAAGAGAGGCTAGCTAGCCATAAGCCAATGAGAACCTTCACGATGGAGCAAGGGTCTCCTTGGTACAATACTAGTAATCACAATGCTAGTAGTGTTCAAATTTCCTTTTGCCCTATGCAGCATGTTTCTTAACACCTCCAAAAAAATGGAGGGTAGTCTTTGCTATCCCATCACCATTGCAGGAAAGCAAGGAGAGCCTTCAACTATAAATGAAGGAAGGTGAGGACAGGTGACCTCACCTAGGCCCGAAGTCACCCCCCACCAAAGCAGGCTCAAAGCTTCTCAAAGCTTTTCAAAATCATTTTCTCAGCAGCTAAGCATCAGAAACATTCCGCTCTGCTGTAACATAGGTAGAGAACAGTCCATTGTTTCTCAGGCCTTTCTCATGCCTTCTGGCCTTGCTAAAGAACCACATTGCAACTTGCTTTCTGTCTGGGAACCATGCCAGAACAAGAGATTGAAACATATCTGAACACTCTGAAACCCCTTTCCTGGGAAGGGCACCAAGAGTCCAAAATAGTCCCAAGAAAGCTTTCTGTTCATGCTCAAAGGAACTCATGGGGCAGGGCTCTGGAAGGAGGAGAAAGGAGGAGGGAACTGGAATGGGTATATAAACTCTGTGCACATGATTGTGAACTCGTGCATGCTTTTTGTGACTTATCACACTTGCTCCTTCTACCAGTTCATGGATGGTAGAAATAAAACCTTTTTCTCCGAAACTATTCCTTGAGTGTCTGTTGACTCCCACTTCCCTTTCCCAGGCACAATATTTTTCCCACCCGAGGGCAAAGCCTCATAAGGCTACATAAAGACTTGATTTAATTGCTAAGGTATGGAAAGGAGATTCTACTTCCTCAAAACTAGACTGGAAGAATAAAATGTTAGAATATGCAGAGATAGCAAGATTGACAGCAAGGTTTTGAGACCACACAGATCAAATACTTAATAGAGAGTGGAATATTTACTAAAGGATTGGTTTTCACCATCTAAAAGCGTTGAACCCCCCCCCCCCCTTCGGTAGCAGGAGAAGAAGGGGGATCTCTTTTTTGGACTGTTTAAACCTGCAGAAGTGAGTTTAAAGTAAAGTAACTTTCCACCGTCCCGACCCTGGAGCGGGGTGTCAGAATTGACGTTTTGAAGCTCATTGACCAGAGACAAATGTTTTTGACAGATAGTTAAAAGAAGAGTAACATTGTGATCCCACTGTTTCCTTTCGCATTTTAAAGGAACAAATACTCACAAAATATCTTAAAAAAAGAAACTTTGTTGCTATTGTTCTTAAAAGAAAGAACAACCAGAAGTTTCCCCCTAGAGGGGGACTGGGAAACTGTAACCAATTCTAGCGAGCTTGCAGCTGCCAGATTACAACCGTGGGAAAGGACTTGTGACCTTGTAGGACAATGTTTTTAGAAGCACTGTTGGGTGCTTTCTGTAAAATAAATGCCCTATTGGATCAGTTAAGTCAGAAGACGGATTTGATGACTAATGCGGCCAGAACATTTGAACAGGTAGTGGGAAATTATATGGAGCCCACCCAGGAACTTAAACAGGAGTGTGTCCTGACAGAGCAGATGATAGAAGAGGATGTTGCAGAATCTTGGGCGCCAGAGATGGAGGGACTTTTGGCCCAGCAGGAAAATGAGCCTTTGGATTTGACAAATGAACTTGGAAAAAACCAGATTTGGAAAGACAAAGTTTGGATTGACTTGGAAATGGGGGGTTGGACTGACCCCCCTATGCAGGGATGTTCGGACTTTCCAAGTCTGGCAATGGGCCGTCAGAGGTTTGGAGCTGTTGGGACTTCCAACTTTGGAGGGAATTTGAAATATGTCTTAAAATACCACATGGAGTCTAGTCTGGACTATGGGAAAGGGGCTGATTTGTTGAAAAGGGTCAAAAACACTACCAAGCTGGAGTTCCCACGAGTGAAAGGAAAATATGAAGAAGAGCTGCGGAAGGGACATGGAAGAGATTTGAAGGCCTCGGATAGAAGATCACCAGGTTAATGTGCCAGACCAATGGGACAAAAAGGACTGACAATCCCGGGACCGGGGGAGGGGACGCTGGAAGAAGATTGGATTGTTTTTATTCTTTTTCTTTATCATTAGAAATGCTTTATGAACGTTGGGAAAATGTTGAAATGAAATTACTTGGCTCTTGTAAAAATGTTTAAAGAATTAGGTAAAAAGGTAATGGTTATGAGAAGCTGGTAAAAATAAGATTTAAGTTTAAGTTTTAAGGTTTTTTATAAAATAATATGAAAATAGAGTAAGGTAATGTAATGACAGAATATTATGAATTATGGAAAGGATTGCTGTGACAATTATTAATCAAGATACAAGAGATGGGAGGAGGAGGAGGTCATGGAAAGAAGGTAATGAAAGTGGAGAATTTCAAAATGATGGTTTTATTTTTTATTTTTATTTTTCTGTTTTCTGTTTTTGTCTTTTTTCTTTGTAATTTTAAAAAAAGAGAGTGGAATATTTACAGAGAACGCTTAAAAGAACATTGCAATAATCTAAATTCTTTGGTAGGCCTGGGTTGATTTCTGCATGAAATAAGAGAACATTACAAAATTAACACAACCGAATAACCTAGGAGAGATAAAGTTAAGTGTGCAGTTGTAATGTAAATTAGGAATCACAACGGGGGGGGGGGGGAGGTTGGCATTCGTGACATGTGAATTCAATCTTTTCTTTTCTTTTGTAATGAGTGTTGACCTTGGATTGCCTTTTGTTGATGGTTGTGTATTGTTGGTTTTGTAATTGTTTTTAAAACCAATAAAGCATTTATTTATTTTTTAATGATTTCAACTCAACCCAACCTAAAATTCAACACTTTCCATTACAAACTATATAGCCTAACTCTTCTGGCAGTGCACACTTTGCCCGTGTTCAACACACAGCAGCCACATCTTCCAGTACATAGTTTGGACTGCAAACCTATCCAAATAAACTTTTTCGGGAGTGAGCCCCATCGAATGCAAGTTAAGTTTGCTTTCAAATAACCCTGCACAGAATTACTCTGCCTGTCAACCTTTTATGAAGTTTAAGTGCTTTCTTAGGTCTCACAGAAGCACAGTTTTAAGTTATTTTCTACCTTTTCAGTTTGATGTGCCTCAATGTCATTGTGTCCATAGCTATTTGAGTCATATATGATCATCATGGTTAGATTATTTAAGTAGTCCTACCACTAAAACAGCTGGGAAGAATGCTCCAGTACAGGAAACTGATTTAATATACATTATAAGAAAATAGATTACAAGCAGGGATAGGCAACCTAAGGCCCATGGGCCACAATCGGCCCACGGGGGTCGTTTAACCGCCGCCCCCCCGAGCCGCCCCCGAACCAAGCCACTTGCTTGGCAAGTCCCCGCACGCTGCGCTAAACAGTGCAGGGACTCACTTCCGTGGGGCTGAAAATTGCATATGTGCAGACGCAGACACTGGAAATTGTGTCTGCACAGACGCCAGAAATCGCGGGCACGTGAGCAGGATCCGGCCCACAGAGGGTTCTCCGCTGGAATGAACCGGCCCAGGCAAGTTAAACCTTGCCTACCGCTGGATTACAGGGTACACAAGTTTCATTGTTCATTTAGATTGAATCACTGCTTAGATCTAAGGTATGGAATAACTCACTAACTCCTTGTTGGGGGGGGGGAGAGTAACAGTTCAATTGGTGCCAAGGGATCATTCCAAACTGTGTGTGCCTGCCTGAGGGATGGTCATCAATATGTCTAGTTTTTGTACAGAAAGAAGAAAAGAAAAAAGCCATGTTGGCTATAAATTATTTTAAGCAGCTCACTCTGTGTGCCTGTCTCAGACAGCACTCTTAAAATCATGATGATTTCCCCATAGTTTTAAACCAAAGCTTCTCCAATTGCAAATCTTCAGGATCCAAATAAACGAATTTAAGTTACAGTACTGTACAATCGGGTGGTGCTGTGGGTTAAACCACAGAGCCTAGGACTTGCTGATCAGAAGGTCGACGGTTCGAAACCCCGCGACGGGGTGAGCTCCCGTTGCTCAGTCCCTTCTCCTGTCAACCTAGAGTTCGAAAGCACGTCTAAGTGCAAGTAGATAAATAGGCACTGCTCTGGCGGGAAGGTAAACGGCGTTTCCGTGCGCTGCTCTGGTTCACCAGAAGTGGCTTAGTCATGCTGGCCACATGACCCGGAAGCTGTACGCCAGATCCCTCGGCCAATAAAGCGAGATGAGCACCGCAACCCCAGAGTTGGCCACGACTGGACCTAATGGTCAGGGGTCTCTTTACCTTTAATGTACAATCTAATGAGGAGCCAGGGTGGAGCTACCTTTGTGTTTGCTTCTAATTCTCTTTTTGCTGCACCAGCTTGAAGTTAGCATGGCGGAGGGAGCCAGATTGGGCTTTTTCACCTAGAAATTGGCAGGTTTTTAAGCCAATGAATCAATAACTGGCCCTGCTCCTCCACAAGACGTTTAACACTCCATCTTGGGAACCTTGTGTTAGTTACTGCAACCACCCACATTCTCAGCAGGTGTAGCAGAGTTCACTATCAGCAGAGGGACCCGCCTCTCGGGACCCTAACTCCTTCCAGGAGCAGTTAGGACTGCATGATTAACTTAAGTCCATTGATTTTATTGGTCTGTCCATAGTAAGACTTAATTGGATTCAACTCAGTATTTTCAACCTCACACTGTTTTATTGAGCATTCATCTCAGTTTGTTTGAAGGGAGGTTAGATGATGCTGAATCTAAAAAGAGGGTCACAAGTTTTATCTCACCCTTCCCAGTGCATTTCCACATCACACTCCTCATCAGAAAAAGTCTGATATTTTGTGGGAAATGATTTTTTTTTTTTTTTGCAAGACTCCCCGGTGACTTGTGCAATCTTAATTTGCCAGAAAGTGATCGAATCCCATAATTCGGAAAAGTGATAGTTTCCTCGCCTACGGCTTTTTATCTGGACGAAATCTAGTCAGTTGAAAGAAGCAGAATAAGTACCTTTGACACCAGCATGGACTAAACGGAACTTAATTTTATAAGATTATTACTTTGCATTCATATTTTTCCATCAAAGAAAGCTGACATCAGCAGGAACATTAAATAGATCTATCTGGGCTAATTCATTCTTCACTGGCACACAGAACTGTAATATATTAAAGGGGCATGCTGTGCCAGGCAATAATATGATTTAATTTACTTGTTATATGTTTAACAAACATTAAAAGCAAAGCTAAACTGATATTTTAACTACATTTGTGTTCAAACAAGACTCTTGAGTGTACAGTAAGAGACGCCAAGATAGTAACTTTTCCAGCTGTATGTAAAAGAGATTAAGTTTTCGTGCATGGACAAAAAAATCCAAACCCCCCAAAATGGGTTATTTATTTTGTAAACGCAAAGGATGGCACCTTGGCAACAACAGGGAGCACTTGTGCAAGAGATATGCCATGAAACTGGACATGCAATATTCAAGGGAGGGGCCACAACTCAACAGTACAGTCATAACTTGGTTCTCGAACACTGTGGTACTCTTAGGTTTTGGCTCCCGAATGCTGAAAACCCGGAAGTAAGTGTTCCGGTTTTCTAACGTTTTTCGGAAGCCAAATGTCTGACGCGGCTTCCACTTGAGTGCAGGAAGCTCCTGCAGCCAATCGGAAGCCGCGCCTTGGTTTTTGAATGTTTCAGAAGTCAACCGGACTTCCAGAATGGATTACGTTCCAGAACCAAGGCCAAGGTTGCCATACGTTCAGAATTTCCTGGACATAGCAAGAATACAGCTATAAAAAATAGTGTCCGGGCGAAAATCGCCAAAATGACCAGGAAAATCTGGACGCTTGGCAACCCATGAAGTGTAGATTATGGCAAAAACTTCATTTTTTAAAGATATTTTGCAAAAAAACTCCAACCAATTCAACCTACAACTTTGCCAAAAAAAAAAAGCTCAACATCTTTTGTGTCTGGATCTTCCCTTTCTGAAATATGGCAACCCTAAACAAGGCACATGCTTTGAGTTCAATCCCTGGAAACGCCATAAAGGTAAAGAGACCCCTGACCATTAGGTCCAGTTGTGGCCGACTCTGGGGTTGCGGCGCTCATCTCGCTTTATTGGCCGAGGGAGTTGGCGTACAGTTTCCGGGTCATGTGGCCAGCATGACTAAGCCACTTCTGGCGAACCAGAGCAGCGCACGGAAACGCCGTTTACCTTCCCGCCAGAGCAGTACCCATTTATCTACTTGCACTGGCATGCTTTCAGACTGCTAGGTTGGCAGGAGCAGGGACCGAGCAACGGGAGCTCACCCCGTAGCGGGGATTCGAACCGCCAACCTTCTAATCAGCAAGTCCTAGGCTCTGTGGTTTAACCCGCAGCGCCACCCGCGTCCCTGGAAACACCATGCAGGGTAGGAAAGATTGTCATCTGAAACCCTTGACAGCTACTGCCATAGTGGCCTGGTTTGCACAACCACACTGGGCCACACCATGGCTCAGAACAAACTTACAGGCACCTGAAGAAGAGGAACACACCCGCCCCATACATGTAAATCATCATGTCTTCCCACAAAGAGTCCTGGGAACTGTTTTTTGCTAAGGGTGCTAGGAATTGCAGTTCTGTGAGGGGTCCCAGATATCTTTGGGGTACGCCATGACTGTTACAGTGGCGCAAGAATGCTTTAAATGCATGACCAAGATCACAGCTGCTTTTACTCATCCCTGGTCATTCTGCTGCACCATGCTGATCTAAGCCATTGAAGGACAGTGGGTTGTCTGAACTGGATTCAAAGTTCAGCGCTCCCAAACAAACCATGCACTTCAAACCATAGGGTAAACCTTGGCCTATGGTTTGCATATGAAATACCCGAGTGTGAATTTTTACGAAACTCGCTGGATGACCAGTGCTTTATCATTATGTCTCTGAGCAAGCTACTGAATTGGGAACACGGATGCGTGGAGAAAGAGAAGAATCACGGAATAAGTTCCTTAAAGGAAGGAGAGGGAAATAAAGCATGTGGCTACATTGTGCTGCTAAACTAGCAATAAGGGCTTTCATCAGCAACGTTTTTGAAAGGCTGTTTACCAAAATTAAAGTTAGTAAAGGAAAACGTTCACACTGCTGAAAGAAAGCTCCACACACTCTGGGAAATACCTGGAAAACTCATTTGTATTTCTCAGTTTTTCACTATCTCTAACCTTTTGAAAGCTTAATCTTCCTATGTGTGCAGTATGAGCAATACAATGTTATACTGAATTACCGTATTTTTTGCACCATAACACTTTTTCCCTCCTAGAAAGTAAGGGGAAATGTTTGTGCGTGTTATGGAGCGAATGCCTGCGGGTGGCGGGGGGGGGGATCTGCTGCAGTCGTGAGCAGAGGATCCATGGTTCCCCTTCCTTCCTTCCTCCGTGGTTACAAAGCATGGATCCACATGGATCCTCAGGATTTTTGCATTGGGCTACTCCAAACTCATTGTCAGATCACATGTCTGTGGCCACAGCATGAACCACAAAAATCATATATCCACTATTTCATTTAGAATATATTTTTTCTTGTTTTCCTCCTCTAAAAACTACGTGCGTGTTATGGTCTGGTGCGTGTTATAGAGCGAAAAATACGGTAGGTGCTCCAAGTCCATGGAAACCGATGGCTTGGGCACACCCAACTCTACCTAAGACTGCAGCCTACACCTGCAAGTGTGTTCACCTCTTATAATACATTTCCTCAAACAGGTTTCATCCTCATGCTACAAGTCAACTTTTGGGCCAATCCTACCCACAGCCAGGCAAAGCTGCTAAAAACTAGATGGAGCTCTCCATTTCTCCAATGGATCAAAGACCTGACTACACTTGCTACCTGTAAGCAGGTTGCTTATAGATGGACAAATATGCTTATTGCATGGAATTTTGGTATAATGGAATTTGGAACTCATTTTTGCAAAATACAATAGGTTAAAAATGTGATCAATTGTTATAGCAATATACTATACCCTGTTCTCCCCTTTTCCCTCCCCCCCCCTTTTAAAACTTTTTAAATGTATTTAAATAATAATAAAAAAGAACTGGATGGAGCTACCTGGCAGCTAAACTCAAGCAAGCCCCACGAAATTTTAAAGGGGCTTACACTTAAGTCGATTGTGACTAGGATCACTGCTCAACTCTTGAGGATGCCAGTGTGGTTAAATGCAAGAACTATTTACATGGCCTTAAAACACTGGCAGTCCATATAGGTTCCGTGTAAAATAACGCCATAAACTTTATGCTGCCGTCTTCTCTTTGCTGCGACTGTATTGTATAAAATAAGAAAAATTAAAATATCCGAAGAAGTGTGCATGCACACGAAAGCTTATATCACAACAAACTTAGTTGGTCTATAAGGTGCTACTGGACAATTTTTTCATTTTATTTATTTTATTTTTATTTCGACTGCGTCAGACCAACACAGATACCTACCTCAATCTAAAAATAAAAACGCAAAAACTTTGGATCTGCCAGGCTTCATTGCCAGTTGCATTCTGATAAAAGCACTGGACTTTTTTTTTTTAACCATCTCCTCTGGGGCGTTTCGCTAAGAACTTCATTTTTGTGCCCATCGCAATGTGAATACGTTTTATTGCACTACATCATCATCATTATTGCTGCTGCTGCTCATTATTTAAAAAGGACACGCCCACTTGCTAAAAACTGGGTGAATTGTGGGCAAAGTTTTGGGTTGCTGGGTTCTCTTCCCCCCCACTCCCCCCCCCGCCTTTGAGGGTGTGCGTTTGTTTATACTAAGTGGGTGGCGGCGTGTTTGGGTTTCCCCTCCCAAGCGCCCTTGCAAAGCCAGAAGTTAATGGTGGCGACTGATAAGCGCAGGAGCACCATTAGTCACTTGCTGCTGGGGAGAGATGCCGGCTTCCTCCTCCTCCTCCCCCCCCCCCGCATGCCTGACTCCCACACACGCACAGTCCTCCCCCCCCCCGAGGAATTCTTGGGAAAAGTCTGCCCCGTTTCACCTCAAGCTCTCCATTTAACTTTGCTCGCGCGCCACCGAGGATGCTACTGCTGCTGCCCAGGGAGGCGCAGCCGGGAGAGTCAGGTTGGCGGGCAGAAGGAACATCAAAAGCGCCACACACACACAACCACGCACACCAAAAGCGCCACACACACACACACACACACACACACAAAACCACACAAATACTCAATAAAGCATCCAGAACAAAGAAGCGTCCCTGGGCCGGTGCAGTTCTGCCTGCCGCCTAAAGGCACCGTCCGCCTCAGGAGCGCACAAACGCAACCCCAGCGCGCGCGCGAAAGGGCGGCGGGAGCGCACGACTTCGCTCCTGCTGAATCCCTCAAAAAGGAGGGTTTTGAACCTCCGCATTACGAGAAATAAAGCCTCGGGGCCAGTTTGCTTCTTTACCCTCCTCCTCCTCCTCCATCATCATCCCGCCTTCGCCGCCGGCGTTGCCGTTCATTGGGAAAGAAAGGCGCCACTCCTTTTGGTCAGGGAAAGAAAGGCGGAGAGGCGCGGCGGTGGTGGCAGCCGGTGTCGCCGGGGCTCCGCGCTGTCGCCTAGCCGCCGAAGCCGCGACGCAAATGGCTGCAGGTGGAATTATAGCCGGGCTCCTCTGCGCGCCGTGCCCGCCCCGGAGCTGCGCTCGGCTCCGCCCTCAGGCGCTCGGCTGGACTCCTGGTGCCGCTGCCGGATTGTAGCGCAAGGCCGGCTATAAATACCTCACACGAAGGCGCGGAGACCCTCCTGCCTGCTGCCTGGCCGGGGGCGGGGGCGGGTTGAGCTGAGGGGACGCTGAGGGCAGAATTCAGGGGGCGCCACAAGAGATATAGATATTTCCATTATTTCCTTCGGAAATTTGACCAGTCCCCAGAGGCAGGAACTAGCCCTCTCAATAAATACATTTTTAACCCCTCTTCCGTGTCTCACGTGCAAATACACAAAAAGGAAAAGTTGCATGGAGAGGGTCAGCTGTCCTCCCCACGTCAAATTTGGGGGAGTATTTCCCCCAAAAAACATTTTTTTGCAAGAAAATTACGGGGGGAGAGGGGCAAACCCCTGAAGTGGTTGAAATTTGGAGACATAATGAAAGTGCATTATGCAGGTGACACTATCCTAAGGACTGTGTTGCAGGTCTTCTATATGAAGTCTGCAATGTGCCCAGGGTGGATTCTAACAGGGTTTCGTTAAGAAATGCTTTTCATCTATTTATCTTGGCTATATATTAGGTTAACAGGCCTATAATTTATTGACGCCCCCTAGCTCCCTTTCGAAAAGTACTGTATGTGCTAACACTAGCTGCCTCTGGAAAGTAACATCTTGCTGGCTTTTTTTGTTTGAAAACCAGCGGTTTTCCTGGGTGCCTGCTGAAAAACTACTACGAGTTTATTCCCCCTCCTTTGGGTGGGGGGTCTACCTACCATTTTTCGGTGTAAGTGTATATTTGTGTGGGCTTCTATTTGTTTGTTTGTTTATTTATTATATCTATCTATCTTAGGGCAGTTTACAACACCAAATTGCAATATAAAAAACTACAAAATGGAGAGTACAAATAACAAACAACCAATAACACCCCCCAACACATTTAAAACGACATCGGATGTCAATCCACCAAAGGCCTGGTTGAAGAGGAAGGTTTTTGCCTGGTGCCTAAATGTGTAAAATGAAGGCACTAGTTGAACATACCCAGCGAGAGCATTCCACAAATGGGGGGGCCACTGCAGAAAAGGCCTGGTGTCAAGTCGCCACCCTCTGGATCTCTCGTGGAGGAGGCACGCGAAGAAGGGCCTCAGACGATGATCTTAGAGACCGGCTAGGTTCATATGGAGAGAGGCAGTCCTTGCAGTCCCGAGCCATTTAAGGCTTTATAGGTCAAAATCAGCACTTTGAATTGGGCCAGGAAACTAATTGGTAGCCAGTGCAGTAGGACCAAGATCGGTCTAATATGCTCAAACCATCTTGCCCGGTGAGCAACCTGGCTGCTGAATTCTGCATTAGGTGAAGTTTCCAAATCATCTTCAGAGGCAACCCTACTGTATAATGCATTGCAGTAATAATCTAACCTAGAGGTTACCAGAGCACAGAATGCCACTTCTGAAATGAAGCATTTCTTGCCTGCTACAGCTTCATTTTACTATCTGTATTTTAATAGATTTGTTTTATAACCAAAGGCTTTCACTGGTTGTTGTTGTTTTTCCGCAGCATGACCCCTGTGACTAGAAATGAAGGCTGCGAGCACATTATCATTTACTCCAGCTCCAGTGCACTCCCACTCCTGGTGTTGGAAGCACATGATGTTAGCCAAAACTCATATCTACCTGTTGGAAACATACACCTGAAACCACCTTCCATTCAATTTGAAGATGTAAGCCACATTCACTTTGCAGTTAAGGTGGGGTGTATACATTTCAGACAGCTGCTGCGCATGACCAAATGACAACCGGGGCCAGCCCCCCACATGAGGCAATGTGAGGAGACCACTCAGGCAGCAGGATCCACAGGGGCAGCAGATCCTGATGTAGATCTTTATTCCCCCCCCCCTTGTTCCTGATGTAAATCTTCACTCATCCCTTCTTTCCTGGCAGGGAGGGAATGCCATTTTGTGGTTCGCCTCAGGTGCCAAAATGTATTGGGCCGGCCTTGATGACAACACATGTTTAGATGGTAATTTCACAAATAAGGAGAGCGAGGGTTGCAGGTGCAGGGAAACCAACAGGTAAGATGCTTTGCATGAATACACCACTGCCCTTCTCTGGTGTGTACAGCAATGTGCAAATGCAAATTGAAACTTGAGGGTGAGGAACAATCTGATTGCTTCTGAAGCTGCAGGTTCTGCCTTGCAGCTCAGTTGGTGGGATGGGGTGAACTTGAATCCTAAAAGATGAATTGCTCCCATTTATATTTTAGAGGCATGGGCCTAAAATGCTGAAATAGTAACTCGCTCAAAGTCGCCCAATCCCCCTGTTGCAGAACTGCAAAGATGCCATGTGGGTAAGAATGATTACTATCTTAACACTCAAGGAAATGTGATGGGGAGATGTACCCCACTTGTCCCTTTTGAGTGGATAAGGATGTCGAGACTAAATAAGTGTGACTGATTCGCCAATCAGTATTTTCCCCCTCAAGGCTGGGGAAGGCACACATGCAGATAAATTAGGTGGAAGAATGCTGAGATGGTGAAATGGACTATAACTCTTCAGGCAGAAGACGTAGGATAACCCCTAATGCTTCCCCATGTTTGTTTACTTTAAATCCCTGCAAACAGAAAAAACTAACACCAGAGAGAAAGGTTGCAAGCCAGCCCTTCACTGGCTCCGGCCTGGTGGAATGCATTGTCCCATGAGACTAGGGCCCTTCAGGATTTAACCTCCTTCTGTCAGGCCTGTAAGACAGAGCTATTCCGCCTGGCCTTTAATTTGGATTCAGCCTGATCTTTTATTTCCCTTCTCTTCCCTCCCCCTCCCCTTTTACGAAGATTACCCGCTCTGAGACCCCACAGCTAATTCTCCCCTGGCCTCCTCCCTGGCCCAAGTAGGACTAATTCAGCCAGCTAGCCCTGGTGACTATCTAATGCTTATTAGATGGATTTCCCCCAAATTGATTTCTGAAGTTTGAATTTTTTTGTTAGTCATGTATTTTATGCTGCTTCTACAATTAAGTGTTCTAAATTTGTTATTAGCCGCCCTGAGCCCTGTTTTCTGAACCAGGAAGGGCGGGGTATAAATAAAAAATTATTATTTATTATTATTATTATTATTACTGTGCTAGCTGTTTGTTGTGATGGAGTTAATGCAGGGCTATACTGCAACTCCCACCAACCCTGCAAATTGACCCTAGTGGCATGGACTGATGGGAAATGGAGTCCAATCACATGTGGCGAACTACAGGTTCCTCACCCCTGACACAGTGGTGGGCATTAACGTGATCTTTCATTTGCAGACTATAGTGGTTCAGAACATCCTAGCACAGCATGCTACTCCTTTAATGTTCCGCATCTGTGTAGACTTTTGCCCCTGCAAGCAAAAAATATTGCAAGTCCAGATCTTATCATAACGGCTCAATCAAATATAAAGTAAGGTTTAAGTCACTAATCTCATTTATTGGCTCGGAAACTGAGATTGAACTGGAATGACTTGCTCAAGATGCCTGCCCGATACTATTTTCCTTCCATAACAATGGCAGAGCTGCAGTCTCCTACACATGAGCAAGTCCCACTGAATTCAGTATGTCTGAGTACATGAGATTTCATGAGATTTCAGTGTTGGGCACTCTGACCAAACAGCAATTGTTCACAGACACTTGCCGCCCCCGCCCACTGTTCCACCATGAGTTCTTCAAACAAATATTCTGGAGGGGGCAGCTTGCATTCCACCCTTTTGTGAGTGGGCATTGAAGAAACAAGTGCGGCATTCTTTTCGAGGATGTTTGTAGAATTTGCAGCTAAATTAGTAGGTAACAACAGTCTCAAAGCAACTTAAATGAGGGCCTGTGGAAATGAAAGAAGAGGGAAAAAAACACCAAGAGTGTGATTGCAGCTGAGTGATTGAAAACACACACAAAGCAAAAGTCCTTCATCACCAGGGAAGAAAGCTTGCCTTTAAATTAATCCCAGATGAGACATTCTACCTCCCTCTGAGCTAGCTGGTAACTGCCTCAGGAAAACGTAGCAGCACCATCCTTCAGCATAACTGATGCTGTTTTCCCTCTTAAACCAGCTTAAAAAAACACATTGCAGATTATAGATATTGCTCTTTTCTTATCAGAGAAAGGGGTTGAGGATTTTGCGGCTTTGGGAGGCAAGCACACGGATCTAGGCTAGAAAGTTCTTTGTCAACAGTTTCTTACCTCAAAGTGCTTAGTTCTTCCCTGCTGATTGATTCACCAAATATTTCAGAAAATGCCTTCTTCCTTAATTTTACTGACTCCCCCTCAGTCAACACATTTCACTAATATGTAACAAAAGAACCCTGAGCTGCTTTTATGTGTATACTAAATGCTTGCTTGCCACATTTTTAACACTCTGGCCCGATTTGGACACAACAATAAACCATGGTTTGTGTTACATACACAAGTCATGGCAAGCCTTTGAAACATGTTCTCCCCCACCCCCTCTTCTCCCCACCTCCTTTCCGTGTGAGGCCAGGAAATTAGAAGATTCTCCGTTGTTGTTTTGCAAACAAATAGGGGAGAAGCTGTTGACAAACTACAGTTCCATATATATGGATAAAATGAAAAACTGCACTTTGTTACAAACCGCAAATAAAAGCAGTCAATATACAGCGGTACCTCGGAAGTCAAACGGAATCCGTTTCGGAAGTCCATTCCACTTCCAAAATGTTCAGAAACCAAGGTGTGGCTTCTGATTGGCTGCGGAAGCCACGTCGGATGTTTGGGTTCCAAAGAACGTTTGAAAACAAGAACAATCACTTCCGGTTTTCGATTGTTTGGGAGCCAAAACGTACGAGGATGAGTTCCGAGGTGCGACTGCACTCGCCTTATGCCTCTGCCAGGTTGTGGTGGGGAGGTCTTCGAACCCCTTATTGGAGTCCCCCATTCGTATATACATCAGCTGCTCTACTCTTCTCCCTCCTTGCAGCTAAGGTGAGGGAGGGCCTACGCTACGTACTTTATTTCAATGCACAATGGGGGGTTCGTTTTATTTTTAAAAATGCTTAAGTAAAGGCATGCGCAGCACTCTAATCACAGCAGCACACAGCAGTCATGCAAGCTTCCAGCGCAGCAGCACTTCCTGGGATGCCCATGAGACTATGCAATGTTGTGCAGTCCTAAAGGCATCTCAGGAAAAACGCTTCTGAGCTGGGAAGCTTGCATGAACACTCCATGCTGCAAGTGAGCATGGTGCTTTTATATACTGAAGACCTCCTCAGTCGCAGCACTGTTGGGGTGTTCAATACAGCACTGGCCAGCCCAAAGCCCTCAGCTTCACAAGGCGCCATACCTGCACCTGCTAGTCATGGCACCCCTACATGCAGAACAAGGGGCACATAAGCCCAAGGCTTGCTACAGTTCATCCACACATAACAACATACCAGGCTGAACCAGGTTTATATGTTTGTGTTTATTTATTTTATTTTATTTTTAAAAAACCACTATTATTAGTTCCACCGGTCCAAAGCTTAATTAAAATAAGGCAATGACACTATAGGTTATGTTCCCTGTGTCAGAGCCAAGGGGGTCAACTTGAATAAAATATTGGCAGGGGCGCTGGTGAGCGCCACCCCACATAACTGACCACAAGATGCAGAGCACACACACCATTTAAATGGCAACGCCCACCAACTTTTAGGGCTCCTCGGCTCCCTCAATTAGGTTAGGGGGCACGTGCGAAGCTACCTCAGCCTCTAAGAGTTGGCTCCTATTTCAGAAACAAATGTTCTTAAGCAGCCATCTTTGGCCAAACCAGTGCTGTTTCTCTAGAGAAAGATGTTGGAGCTCACCACGAACTTCTCCCTTGTTCTCTTAGGAGGGCAATGGCGCCCACTTGAGAGGGGCCAGAGCTGAGCTCCTGCGGGCGCTGGCTGGAAAAAAGCCTTGGGCCAAACCTTTAGTGGGCTGTTTAACTTCACAAAGGAAATCGGGTTCTCTTCCTCACTCTTCTATTTTTTTAAATAATATTTTTATTAATTTTAACATATAAATTATAAAATGTACCACAAAACTTATCACTTATACAATCTTTTTGCACTTCCATCAGCACCTCTGATGATCCACCGTTTTAACCACTTCTTATGCATTTCTTAACTTTATATTGCCTTTACGTCTCTTAACAAATCATCCTCCCCCTTATCCATTTTTACAATACTTCTAATAATACTCCTCACAAAACTTCTTGCAACCCTACAAACGTCGTCTGTTCTTCACAATTACTTTTAAAATAGTCCGTAAATTTACTCCAGTCTTCTGTGAATTTCTGGTCTCGCCGGTTTCGAATACTTCCTGTTAGTTTATCTAATTCTGCATAGTCCATTAACTTCATCCTCCATTCTTCAATCGACGGTAACTCTTCTTGCTTCCATTTTCGGGCCTATAATATTCTTCCTCACTCTTCTAATCCTTTCTCGTCAACAGAACACAGCCTTCAAATCTACACAAGTTTCTTTCGTCCCTTCCCTATTCGAACAACTCAGTCTCCCCACCCACCTAGCCTATGAAGGATACATTCCATTCTTTCCCTAGGCATTGGGGGAGATATTTCCCCATCCTTCGTCTGCCTCCTCCGTTCCCTAGCGCTCAGCCTCCTTCACTGATCATATATTGCCTCCTGTCCCTATTCTGTGTTGAGATTTATCTTACTTGTCTCTTCCACGCCCTACTCCCCAAGATCTCTCCCCAGATCATGGCACGCAGGCCTAGCACTCCTGCAGTATATCACCCCAATTGCACTTCGATCCTGTGTGAGAGGTTTTCTCCCAGCCAAGCCGACGATGCACTTCCCTCATAATGGTTGCCAACAACATTTCCGTATCCCCTTCAGCAGTAAGAGTGTTCTGAACTCTATAGCCATTATTGCTAGGGGTGGGGGAAGGGCAGTGCAGAACGAGGGGTACAGAGAGAAGGAATAATGGGTAGCAGCTGGGTGCTAAACAAACGATGGCAATGCTAGTGAATACCTGTTGGTAAAATGTTAGGGAATTACAGTGCCAAAGCATTCGGAGATTACTATATTTTGCTAGCAGGGGATGAAGATAACCGGACGTGGGTGTTGATGGTGTTTTGAAGGTAGAAGATACTTTACGAAAACATTCTTTTATAACGGTAGCTTGGCAGTGGAATCAAAGGAATGGAATTTAAAATAAAGAGTGTGTTTAGTGTGAACAGCGCTATTGTATTATTTTAGAGCAGAGTGAGGTAAATACGGATACGCTTTAGCAAAATGTCTACAGACAAGAGAAGGGAAAGTTGCCATACTGGCCTGTGAACAGGATCAAGGGCTGTTTAGGACAGATGGGTTACAGGATGAATGTCTCTGGCCTGGGTAGTTCTTTCTAAGCAATTAGCCACATTTCCCCCCTCATTTTATTTTCTCGCATGCTCGTATTGAGTCCGTAGCATTTACGGTACTCCCAGGCAGTTGGTACCTTTCTGGCGTAATTAAAAACAGACAGCCTCCACCATGTGGAAGTATAGCAAGTAAGGAAATAAACAACCAAATCAATCTGGCTACCTGATTCATCTTCTGCTATTCAGGTTGTACATAATTCTTGTGCGCAACGCCTTTTATAATAGTATTATATTCCAACAGCAGGGGTTCTTACTTTTTATCGTTTTAAATTAATATTGCTAAACATTTTTGACTGCTTTACAAAATAAGTTGAGCATGAAAGAACTTGTTATGTACTGAGTTGAATAGGATCCAAAATGCAGCAGTCTGATTGGTCCTAGAACAATAGGATTCAGAATGCAGCAGTCTGATTGGTCCTAGAACAATAGGATCCAGAATGCAGCAGTCTAATTGGTCCACAGGAGCCACCCAATCCAGCTCCAGGTAGAAGTGAATCCGCAACCTGATTGGCCTACAGGAGAATCCCAGAATTAGCCAATCACGTGGGGCCCATTGTGTAAATAATGTATATAAAGCAGACATTCTAGGGGAACTTCCATTCCTCCTCACCACTATGAAATGAATAAAGAACATGAAATCCACTCTCGACTCCGAGTATATTTCAGAACTAATAATCATATTCAAGGCTAGATGAACCTAAGGGCAAATGGGACATTTCCTTCTGGGACGGCCTGTCCTATTTTCGCTGCCTGAGGTGAAATGGGAATGGGACGCCCTCGCTGAAGACTCACTTACCAGGGCTATGAAGTGATGGCTTCCAGTTAAATCATGCGAAAGTTCTCTAGTTGGTATCTTGTCACTTTTTCACTTTTGGGCTACAAGTATCCTGGCCGCCATTGTAGCATACATGAAATTTTTCTTCTTCTCTTTTGGGAGATCTTGACCTGTAATGGCAAGACAAATTGATGGACTACGTCAAAATGGCCAAATTGACTGAGAGACTAAGAGATAAAGACAATGGGGACTTTAAAAAAGAATGGGAACCATTTATGATGTATTTACAGAAATATTGTAAAGAAATGAACTCACTAGCAGAATTTGACACTTACAATTGCAAAACAGAAAAGAGAAAGGACTCAATTTAGAGAATACGGTATTAAGGTATAATTAAAAAGCAGGGAAATCACTATACAACAAACCAGAAGAGGAAGTTGAGGGAAGTCGTAGGGGGGTAATTATGTCTGTGTGTATATTTGAGATGATAAGATTGTGATAAATATAAAAATGTAAAAATCCATTTTTAAAGAAAATTGTGCAAACGTTCCGCAAGATCTCCTTGGAACCTACCACTGCTGCAGCCACACAACCCCAGAAGTGGAAGGGATGGCAGGTGACATGGAGCCCCTACCCTAAGGAATTCCACCACCCAAGGTAGCTGCACACTATTAACTCCATCCATGCCCTCCACTTCCCAGTGGCACGCGGGAATAATAGCTTCATTCTGCTGCTGCTGCCGTCATTGCCGAGGCTAAATTTTGTACATTCTGAACATTAGTTTTATATCTGTAAAATGGAAATAATAATAATTATCTCACTATTTTGTTCTGTGAAAGACTGGAAGGCTGTAATACCTTACATTTTATTTATTTAGAAAATGTTTAGACTGTTCCTTCATCCAAAAATGGATTTCAGGGCAGTATGCTTAAGAATTTAAAATCTACAAAGTGGTTTTGAAGCAATACAAAAGATTATGCAACCATACGGTAAAAATGAGAGGAATAAAACTACTTAATTAGTTAAAAATACAATAATTTAAAATGCCTGGAGGTGTTGTTGTTTTTTTTAAAAAAAAGTTTTAACCTGGTGCCTGAAAAATCATCTCCACCCCCATCATTCAGCCCAGACACTGAGGTCCAGCTCTGAGGACGTTCTGGTGGTTCCCTCACTGCAAGAAGTGAGGTTACAGGGAATCAGGCAGAGGGCCTTCTCGGTAGTGGTGCCCGCCCTGTGGAACGCCCTCCCATCAGATGTCAAGGAAATAAACAACTATCGGACTTTTAGAAGATATCTGAAGGCAGCCCTGTTTAGGGAAGTCTTTAATGTTTGAAGTTTTATCGTGTTTTTAATATTCTCTTGGGAGCTGCCCAGAGTGGCTGGGGAAACCAGATGGGTGGGGTATTATTAATAATAATAATAATAATAATAATAATAATAATAATAATAATAAACATTAGTGTAATGCGTAACTTCCTTGGGAGCGCGTTCCACAGATTAGGTTCCACCCCAGGTAAAGGTAAAGGGACCCCTGACCATTAGGTCCAGTCGTGGCCAACTCTTGGGTTGCGGCATTCATCTCGCTTTATTGGCCGAGGGAGCCGGCTTACAGCTTCCGGGTCATGTAGCCAGCATGACTAAGCCGCTTCTGGCGAACTAGAGCAGTGCACGGAAATGCCGTTTACCTTCCCGCAGGAGTGGTACCGATTTATCTATTTGCACTTTGACATGCTTTCGAACTGCTAGGTGGGCAGGAGCAGGGACTGAGCAACGGGAGCTCACCCTGTCACGGGGATTCGAACCGCTGACCTTCTGATCGGCAAGTCCTAGGCTCTGTGGTTTAACCCACAGCGCCACCCGCGCCACCCCAGAGAAGAGCCTATTTTGTGCATGTACAATGCAATTTCCCAATAGATAAACCATTGAGAAAGGACTCCCTTCATGATACTATACAGGAAGATTGATGTGGAATGGCACAGTCTTTCAGATATGTGGCGCCCAAACCATTTATGGCTTTAAAGCACCTTGAACTGGGCTTGGCAGCATATAGGCAGTCAACGTTGTTCCTTCGGAACTGACGTAACAGGCTCCATCTAGAGTCAGAATCCTTGCAGCCAGATGCTGCACTTTAAAGATACTATAGCAATTGTTACGAAACTCGAGTGCTTTTCTGAAAAGGCATTTAGAATAAATCTTCCTTGTGAGCACATATTAAAATAGGGTTAAAGCACGAGAATTAAGGGCCAATTAAGAACATTAAGGAATAAATGGAGTGTTGTTGCGGACTTTTAAAATTACTATTACGAATCCCGAGTCAAGACAATCGCGTAGTTTTGTCTCATTATGCTAAGCTGGCTGGATTTCACTTTGGCTGGAAGAGCTTAAGGAGGAGCTGTAGGAGGTGGCTGGTAGCACAAAGCAGAATTAAAGAGATGCGGCCCCAGCCTTCACAAGTGCTGCTAGACAGAAGCTGATAGTTAATTCTATAATGCAATATTACACTAGTAAATAAGCACCTATTTAAAATATTTATGTGCAGCTTGCTTAACTTGTGCATTAATGGATTGAGTTACTGCTGCTGCTTTAGCTGTGATCCTGCATAATGAGATCAGCTATGCAACAGAGACTTAACAGGGGTTGACTCTGAGAAGTAATACCTTACTGCTGGGAAACAAACGGCGCTGCCCAGCTGAATTATGTTGCTGCTATGTAAAATAACGCTGGCAAAATAATAAACACTCCGGCTGCACTTGGCAATTTATTTCCAAGGCGGTAGCTGCGCTAATCTGTTGCACTAAAAGCAACAAGGAATCCTGTAGTACTTTTAAAAGCAGGCGCTGGCCACCTTGGGGGGGGGGCTGGTGGGATTTGGGGGAAATGCCATGGGTAAAGGTAAAGGGACCCCTGACCATTAGGTCCAGTCGTGGCCGACTCTGGGGTTGCAGCGCTCATCTCGCTTTATTGGCCGAGGGAGCCGGCGTACAGCTTCTGGGTCATGTGGCCAGCATGACTAAGCCACTTCTGGCGCACGGAAACGCCGTTTACCCTCCCGCCGGAGCGGTACCTATTTATCTACTTGCACTGCTGTGCTTTCGAACTGCTAGGTTGGCAGGAGCAGGGACCGAGCAACAGGAGCTCACCCTGTTGCAGGGATTCAAACTGCCAAGCTTCTGATTGGCAAGTCCTAGGCTCTGTGGTTTAAAACACAGCGCCACCTTTGTTCCATAATGCCATGGGTAAAGGGACCCCTGACCATTAGGTCCAGTCGTGACCGACTCTGGGGTTGCGGCGCTCATCTCGCTTTATTGGCCGAGGGAGCCGGCGTACAGCTTCCGGGTCATGTGGCCAGCATGACTAAGCCACTTCTGGTGAACCAGAGCAGCGCACAGAAACACCGTTTACCTTCCTGCCGGAGTGGTACCTATTTATCTATTTGCACTGGCGTGCTTTCGAACTGCTAGGTTGGCAGGAGCAAGGACCAAGCAACGGGAGCTCACCCCGTCACAGGGATTTGAACCGCCGACCTTCTGATCGGCAAGTCTTAGGCTCTGTGGTTTAACCCACAGCGCCACCCGCATCCCATAATGCCATGCGTACCAGTTGCTAAATGACTGCCATGCAGGCGTGGCATGACACAAAATAGCTGGTTTACCTAAAATGTCAGAAAATAAGACATGGGCCCACCCAGCGCTGCTTTTCTAGAAAAAGAGGTGCTTGAACTCATCATGAACACCTCCCTCGTTCTATTATAATGCCAATGGCGCCCACCTGAGTGGTCCAGTGAGTTCCAGCTGGATAAAAAGCCCTGGAAATGGTGTTATTAGAAAAATTAACAAATAAGATGAGGATTGGACGTAGTGTATAATATTTGTTTTGACAGCCATTATATGTTTTTTTCTTTTTATGTATTTTAAATTTTGATAAAGTTTAATTTAAAAAAGAAAAGAAGGAAGGAAGGAATTACAGTGGTACCTCGTGTTAAGAACTTAATTCATTCTGGAGGTCCCTTCTTAACCTGAAACTTTTTCTTAACTTGAGGTACTAGTTTAGCTAATGGGGCCTCCCGTTGCTGCTGCACCGCTGGCATGCAATTTCTCTTCTCATCCTGAAGCAAAGTTCTTTACCCAAGGTACTATTTCTGGGTTAGCGGAGTCCGTAACCTGAAATGTCTGTAAGCCAAGGTACCACTGTATTTGTACATCACCTCAAAACACATGTGAGGGTGTTTAACGCACTCAGTGAAATGTGGGCATGTTTAAGGAAGCCTGTTCAATGGGGGAGAGTGAAGCTGTACAAAGAGGAGGTGAAAGAGGCAGAGCAAACAATGTCTCATGCATTGTGGATATTTGAGGATCCATTTACTTTCACAGGTACCACAGGAGGTCCCAGCAGAAACACGGTACCCATAGATGTTGCATGAGCAACCCCTGCTTAAAGAGGAGCAAATTTATTATGGCACAAGCTTGCTGTTAGTCTTTAAGGTGCCACAAGACCCTTTATTGTTTTCACAAATGATGTGTAATAAGATTGTTCATCCTTTTTGTGGAGATTATCTGAGCACACAGGGCAAGTGTCATGTGTGGACCGATCCTAGGATTCCTACAGTTAAGGCACCTTGCTAACAATCACTTTTCATTTCTGGCCTTAATACCTTATTTTGTCACGTCTCAGATATTTGCTCGCCATAATTTTCTCCATCAAATCATCCTGTACGAAGTTCACAGACGAAAGCAAGTACCGGTAACTGAGAAAGAGGACGAGCCAGAGAAAGCAAAGGATAGGAGAATCTTCTCATGCCAAGAGAAGCTGTGTTGTTATGACAATGAAGGTCAACTAAAGGTGAAGGTAGCTCACGGTGCACCGTAAACGGAATAAATGGCTATCAAGTTCCTTTGGCACCTTTGGTTCCACTTACTTCTGCCGTTGAATGTGAAAGAACGCATCTCTGTCGGAAAAGTACCAGGAAGCTGTCGGAAAAGTACCAGGAAGCTTGTGCCTCAAGAACAGCAGAGATCACATATACCGATCTGAATGCCACAAGTTAATTTGATGAGAACTGTGTTCCCAGTTGCCTATTCAAGCATGGGATGTGGATATCTGGTTGCTCCAGGTACACTTATCATGGTGTGAGCATAAACACTTGGCAAGCTGGTCACGTGTCACAAGCGATGAGAACTTCACCATATCTTATTCCCTGGCCTTCTGTTGGTCATAGATGTCTGGTTTAAAAAATTCCATTAGCAGACGAGGAGAACAATGGCAATAGCCAACTTACCAGTTTATGGTATGCTGGTACATGGCTGTATTTTCCCAGTTAATGCATGCAACTTAAGCAGATGCGCAGTCAATGCAAAATTCAGTGCATTTCAAAGCAGCAATCTGGGTTTGCAAATTGGGAGTGCTCTGTGGGATGCATTGGACGGGCTCACTTCTGAGGGCACATTTTAAAATTATTCAGATTTGTCTGCCGCACCTATATAGGGCCCAATCCTAAATACCCGTTCATAAGCAAGATGTCTTATTTTCAATACATTCCGTTTGGAAAAGAAACTGTTTATCTAGCAGCTTCATTTCACACACTTGGGACAGGTTAACAGTATATTACAAACAAGCTTGTTGTTGTTTATTAGTTGTTTAGTCGTGTCCGATTCTTCGTGACCCCATGGACCAGAGCACTCCAGGCACTTCTGTCTTCCACTGCCTCCCGCAGTTTGGTCAAACTCATGCTGGTAACTTCGAGAACACTCCAACCATCTCGTCCTCTGTCGTCCCCTTCTCCTTGTACCCTCATCTTTCCCAACATCAGGGTCTTTTCCAGGGACTCTTCTCATGAGGTGGCCAAAGTATTGGAGCCTCAGCTTCACGGTCTGTCCTTCCAGTGAGGACTCAGGGCTGATTCCCTTAAGAATGGATAGGTTTGATCTTCTTGAAGTCCATGGGACTCTCAAGAGTCTCCCCCAGCACCAGAATTCAAAAGCATCAATTCTTTGGCGATCAGCCTTCTTTATGGTCCAGCTCTCACTTCCATACATCACTACTGGGAAAACCATAGCTTTAACTATGCAGACCTTTGTTGGCAAGGTGATGTCTCTGCTTTTTAAGACGTTGTCTAGGTTTGTCATTGCTTTTCTCCCAAGAAGTATGCATCTTTTCAATTTTGTGGCTGCTGTCACCATCTGATTACTTGTCATTGTCTTGAACAAGGGGCTTCAATAACTCAGAGAAGCTATGAACTATGCCGACCAGCAAGCCACTCCAGTATCCCTGCCAAGAAAACTCCATGGACAAAGACAACAGGCATATTACAAACATAGTGCTATATAAATTAAGGTGATGGTGTTGATTGGTCTAGAGAAGTGCCTTGTCGAGCGCCAGGACTTTGGGCTGTTCAGCAGAACTTCCCTTCTCTCTCTGGTCATTGCATGCCCCCTAAATTTGTTCTGAGGGTTTGCCCAACCCTCCAGAGCATATTGTTTTGTGGGGAGGAGAAGTCCCATTACACAAGCCACTATTCTTGCAGAAGCACTTCTTTGGATATGGCATATTATTATTATTATCATCATTATTATTATCACCATCATCATTATTATTAAAACATTAGACCAGTCATAACCCTAATTATGGGATCTGGATGGTGCTGTGGGTTAAACCACAGAGCCTAGGACTTGCCAATCAGAAGGCTGGCGGTTCGAATCTCCGCGACGGGGTGAGCTCCCATTGCTCAGTCCCTGCTCCTGCCAACCTAGCAGTTCGAAAGCACATCTGAGTGCAAGTAGATAAATAGGAACCGCTCCGGCGGGAAGTTAAACAGTGTTTTCGTGTGGTGCTCTGGTTCGCCAGAAGCGGCTTAGTCATGCTGACCACATGACCCGGAAGCTGTACACCAGCTCCCTCGGCCAGTAAAGCGAGATGAGCACCGCAACCCCAGAGTCAGCCATGACTGGACCTAATGGTCAGGGGTCCCTTTACCTTTACCCCTAATTATCAAAAGCCAGTCCAAATAAAATGTCTTATCCTGTTTCCAAACTATGCTTGGGTTGTGGCTCACTTCCTTGGTATGAAGGATTCAAAACTGAAGTGCCGCCACATTCAGTAAGTGAGGTGATAGCTGGAGACAGTTAAAAGTATATTTTGCTCATCTGTTGATCACCCCTTTACAACATAAGAAAACCAGCCTAATTATGACGGCAAATGACAAAACAGTAATTTAAAAAGTAAGCAAATTTACAGGTACAGCACCTCCAATACTCCACGTAAATGCTCTCATCTCTATCAGCCTAACAAAAGCTCCATTAACCCTATTGGAAGATGGCAATGCCATGTACACATTCCTTTAGAATCATCCGCATTCTCTACTGAGATGAATGGGCACATTTGCATTTGTAAGATATAATCACTTGAGCACACATGAGACTCCAGATGGGGGTATTTGCACTTGGGTACGTTGTAGAAAATAATCATATTTTGAGTCAGTAGGTGCCACTGTGATAAAATAAAAACAAGTAGCAGAAGAAAAGCTGGTTAATTATTCCACTGTGTAAATGCAAAATGCATTATTTAGATAAATGGCAATTCTTTAACCTACAGAAGCTGATCAAAAACAACACATTATTTATTTGGATCTGCAGGAGAAAAATAGACCAAGAATACATTTTTATGCCCTTTTAGAAATACATAATGGAAGGTTTCATTCATGAGAGTTAGATGTGTTATTTATGCAAATAATAATCAGGCTCTGTTGTGGCCGCTCTGTTCCAAAGAATATTATAGAGACTTCTGCAGTCACAATTCTCCAGGGGCCAAAGTGTTGCAATACATTAGGGGAAAACAGGTGTGCCTAGAATCTTCCATTCACAATCTAATGTATATTTTAGCACTAGGAACGAGAGTCCGAGAAGTTTATTTGCTTTCTGCATCAGGCCGTCAGTTTGTTTTCACATTATTCTTGTAGCTAGACCAGGGATTCTCAAACTGCCTTAGTGAGACTCCGTAAGTAAGTGTCTAATCTTCAATAATGCACAGCTGAGACATGTTTCTCAGGCCGTGTCCTGACCCGAGAGAGGCAAGCAGGGCAAAAGGAACAGAGTTATGTTGTGTCATTAAACCAGACCTTTGTACAAAGACAGCCCATTGGCCATGTAAGCTCTCAATAATTCCCCCAAACTATGAAACCAGGTGGAGAGGTTTACTTAGCCATACATGGTTGATAGACAGTTCTTGACTTGACGGTCACAAGTTGACCAGGTCTGCCTTAAGGTCATGGCAAAAGGAGAGGCGCTTCAGTACAAACAACAGAATTTCCTACAGTGGCTTGTCACAGTGCTACAACAAGGGGTGAACACACAGAAGCAGATACAGTGGTACCTCAGGTTAAGTACTTAATTCGTTCCGGAGGTCTGTACTTAACCTGAAACTGTTCTTAACCTGAAGCACCACTTTAGCTAATGGGGCCTCCTGCTGCCGCCGCGCCGCTAGAGCCCGATTTCTGTTCTTATCCTGAAGCAAAGTTCTTAACCTGAAGCATTATTTCTAGGTTAGCGGAGTGTGTAACCTGAAGCGCCTGTAACCTGAAGCATATGTAACCCGAGGTACCACTGTACACTGAGCAAGCCTCACAGTGAAGAGCACATTCAGGAGAATTTCTATTTTCTTTTTCCAACTTCTACATCTGCCTAAAGAACGCTGTTTCACACAGAACTATTGTGCTTTTTCTTTAATAAAAAAACCCCTCTTAATCTAATCTTATGGTGGATTTGATTAAGCCTGCTCTGGATCGCTAGATTGGTTTGTATTTCTGCATTGTTGCTGTTTAAACTATGGTGCTCTTAATTGTGTTTTATTGTCTTAAATGTCATGTCATTTTGCATACGTACAATCATAGAATTGTAGAGTTGGAAATGACCCCGAGGGGGTCCAACCCCCTGCAACCCAGGAATCTCAACTAAAGCATCCATGACAGATGGCCATCCAATCTCTGCCTAAAAATCTTCAAGGAAGGAGAGTCCACTACTTTCCGAGCGAGACTATTCCACTATCCAACAGCTCTTACCATCAACTCTTACCATTCTTCCTGATGTTTAGTCGGACTCTCCTTTCTTGTAACTTGAATCCATAGGTTCAGGTCCTAGCCTCAGGAGCAGGAGAAAACAAGCTTGCTCCGTCTTCCATGTGATAGCCCTTTAGATATTTGAATATTTGTTATCATATATATACATACATAATTGTATTTGTATGCCGCCTTTCCATCGTTAAAACCATGCTCAACGCTGCTTACAACAAGATTTATTTATTTTTTACACAATCACAATTATAACAAAAGTAGTAATCAACATTAAATAAGCCAGCAAAACCATTTTGTTGATTATGCTGGAATGACCACTCCCCACACTAAATGGGGGGCACCCTTTGCTTGGTGGCGCGCAGCCCCCTGGACCCTATGTGGCACCATTAACACAGGCTTGGCTTCGCCTTCCCCAGGTGGGATACCTGGAGGTCTCCACCTACCTCAGCCAGCTGCCTAATCCCGCCTGGGGAGGCGTTGCCAAGGTGATCACTCCAGGTAGGGGGAGGGACCACCCTGCACACACAATAGGGGGAGGATCTTACCTGGGAATTGTCAATTGGCTCCAGAGCTTCTCTCACCCTCCCCTCCCTCAGTTAAGTTTTCTTTTGCAGGTTAACCTCTTCTCCACAGGTACGCAGGCGCTGCTACGTCAAGGTCGCTGTTGAAGGGCCGGAAAGGAATGCTCCTGCATTGGCAGGTTTGCCTTTCCCGTAGCAAAACGTCACAACTTTGGTGGTATCAGGCCTTGGGCGGAATCCTTTATCTTCCCTAAATTGGGGGCGGGCGTTTAGCGTGACTCACCCCCCCTTCTCTTTGTGGCGGTGATCCCAGGCTTCCCCATTAAAGGGGTTGTTTTGAGGGGAGGCTTTGGCCGTACGCCAAGAGGTTGTCATTGCTCTCCACTGCGATGGTGGCGTAACGGGGGCGGGCTCTCTCTGCTTGAACATATATTCTCCAGACCAGCCCATCCACCCCCCTCTGGATAACCCTGATGTTCCCCAGATCCCCAGTGGAAGGGATAAATGGCCAAAGCACGAGCCAAGGTATACTCACATCTGAAACCTAATAATGTTGTGGCCAATTTTAATCCCATAGCACGTTGTCTTGAGTCGTTATTCCACACAGGGGACACCTAGGGTTTTGGGGACTCCGCCTGTCCAGGCAAATATCTTTGTAGCTTTGTGTGTGTGTGTGTGTGTGTGTGTGTGTGTGTGTGTGTGCAGTTTATAAATGCTGAAAATAAATAAATAAATAAAAATGCATCACATCTTTATTCCAACCTTTTAAACTTTTTTAAAAACACAACCACCACCCAAGTAACGCCACCTTTCCACAGAAAATTAGACAGCTGCTAATAGCCACTTGCGCGCTAACAATTAAGACTTGAAAGCTGCAGTTCAAAGTACAGCATCTTTCAGATGAATTATGCAGATTCTTTCTGATAAAGTGTAATGGGAATAGTAGGGCCAGGGCAGAAAGTAGTATTCAGAAAAATGTGCTTTCCCATAGATCAAAAACTCGAAGTGACTTCAGTTCTGCAATCTCTTTGTTTCGCTCCAGGGGGGCTTGCGATTCAGAGTTTAAAGAATTCTACCGCTTTGTTGCTCTTTGGGACACTCTGGATTGAATAAGCACAGAGCGAAAGACACAATCATTCATCACCAACTGAAGGAGGCTTATTTACAAGGAGGTAAAACTGATAACTATGTCCACAGGTCAGAGAATCAGTGTAGGCAGAATAAACACAATTACTCTGCACAACAAATGAGGAAGGAAAGTGCTGATTACTTAAGAGCAGAGCTTGCCAGGGATGCAATAAACATTCAGAGTAACACGGTTGCTGGCATCGTTCAGCAAAGCAAACTCAAACGGAGGGAAGATATTGTACGTGTGTTAAAATAACTTAAAATGCGTGAAAAATGTATCAATACGTGTAATGGAACAATCCAGTTCTCAGCCAAGGATTACAGGAATGTGACAGGTCTGCATTTAAGTGCCCTTGTGCTGGAACAATACCCCAAATGCCAAATTAGACTTGATGTTAGAGTAAATGGGTGCCTAAAAACCACTAGGGATGGAGTGATTTGGATCAGGACTATTAGCTGAAAAGGGGAAAGCACGACACCACCTTGCCCAGGTCAAAGTGCACAATACTTACCTTAGGACAAGTACATAAGTATACAGTGGTATCTCAGGTTAAGTACTTAATTCGTTCCGGAGGTCTGTTCTTAACCTGAAACTGTTCTTAACCTGAAGCACCACTTTAGCTAATGGGGCCTCCTGCTGCTGCTGCGCCGCTGCTGCACGATTTCTGTTCTCATCCTGAAGCAAAGTTCTTAACCTGAGGTACTATTTCTGGGTTAGCGGAGTCTGTAACCTGAAGCGTTTGTAACCTGAAGCGTATGTAACCCGAGGTACCACTGTATTGTTATAATATGTTAAAGTATACTGAAAGGTCACATTAACTAACACACACACACACAGAGAGAGAGAGAGAGAGAGAGAGAGAGAGAGAGAGAGAGAGAGAGAGAGAGACAGACAGACAGACAGACCGACAGACCAGTCTTCTGGGAGAGAGTTTCTCTTGCAAAGATATCAGAAGCCTGCTCTGCAGTATATTGCAGCAGCGCCTTTTGTGTGGCTGCCCCTTTTCTGTGGAATAGCATTCTCGTCCAGATACAACAGGGAAGAGCACTGGAAACTGGTGAAAAATGAAAAGGCACAGCTCCATTCTACAAAAGACACACACTTTTGCCAACCGTCAGACAAACCACCGAGTCAAAACATTAATATAAGACAGGCAGGTCTCTCCAAAAGTTGAATCAGATAAAACTAGGAAAGGTGAAGGCAGGGAAAGGAAGGAAAGAAAGAAAATACATGGTCAGAATTTTCTCATGGGCTTCTGGGAATGAACACCTCCTAGACTGAATATCTGATCCTATTGTTTTAACTGTTTTTTACTGGTTTTCATTATTATAGATTGCTTTGTTGTATATTTATATTAAGGATGTATTAAGGACTCAGGGGTTAGTCCATTTTAGTTATGTATTGATTTTATAGTTGTAAAGCGCTTAGAAGCCATTTTGGCATACAAGTGGTGTATGACTTAGAATCATAGAATCATAGAATCATAGAGTTGGAAGAGACCACAAGGGCCATCGAGTCCAACCCCCTGCCAAGCAGGAAACACCATCAGAGCACTCCTGACATATGGTTGTCAAGCCTCTGCTTAAAGACCTCCAAAGAAGGAGACGCTACCACACTCCTTGGCAGCAAATTCCACTGTCAAACAGCTCTTACTGTCAGGAAGTTCTTCCTAATGTTTAGGTACTTATTATTGTTAGTTATTAAATTCCTATCCTGTCCTTCATCAGAGGATCACAGGGTGATTTGCAACATAAAAACATGAAAATACACAAGATAGTAGCAAACAAAACAATACGGTAACCTTCCACCACCACACACACAATTTAAAAGGCTTTGTTTAATTAGCCAAAGACCTGGGAGAAGAGGAAAGTTTTGCCTGGGCACCTAAAGATATGTAATGAAGGTGCCAGCGGAGCCTCCCTAGGGAGAGTATCCCACAAGTGGGAAGCCACCACAGAAAAGGCCATTCCTTGTGTTCCCATCCTCCAAACCTTTTGCCCACGAGGAAGGGCCTCAGAGGGTCTGGTTCAGATTCTGTAGGACAATAGATATATATAGCCTGAGCAACCTCTCCGCTTACTGCTTGAACCTAGAGCTAGAACCTGCCCTAAACAAACAGATTTCAAGAATATAAGAGTCCATCAGAACCAAGAACAGACCTTCCAAATAGCTGTTTGGAAATTTCCAGTCTCCTCATTGCAATTAGCCCTCAAGGGTAAGAGCTCATGATAACTGCTATGCTCATTAATGATGTAGGAATTGAAAGTATCTCATTCCCACAGGTCCTTGGTATGAAAACAGAATGCCATTTACCCCATAGGATCATGGCCCCAAAACATTCCATATGGAAGCTCTAACTGTACGAGGAATAATTCGCCAGCAGACTCTAGTCATGTGCTGAGTTTACCGTTACTATGTCCATAGCTACCTACAATTGCAGGAGCACTGAAACGCTGAGTTCAGAACATTTCGAAACATTAACCATGCAGTAAGTGGTTATCTGTTTTCACCCCCCAGAGCAGAGTATTAAATAGACTCCAATGAAGGGAGAAAGTTTAGTGGCAGAAATGTATCCTCATATAAGCAACCTGACACACAATAGTAATTAAAAAAATAATACTCACAATTTCGTTCCTCCAAGGGATTTTCCAAAGTAATATTCTAATTATTACGGCAGCAAGAAGAGGCTGATGCTAATTAGGTTTATAAGAGAAGCTAGCAAACTGGAGAAAAAACTAATCATTACGATCTTCCTTTCTAGTTTCCGTGTGTGTGTGATTTATTTAACCTGAACGTTACTGCTGAAGTGGGAAAT
The DNA here is from genome assembly GCF_964188305.1 of Podarcis bocagei. Lineage (NCBI taxonomy): Eukaryota > Metazoa > Chordata > Lepidosauria > Squamata > Lacertidae > Podarcis > Podarcis bocagei. The sequence goes on along the minus strand of NC_138137.1, from coordinate 17,073,240 downwards.
GTTAAGGGATTTATATCAACCTCCCCAACATGGATTAAACATTTCTGAAAGCCATAGGTAGTCAAAGATTTCACTTCATAAGCTACATAGGACATGATTGGAAGGGAAAGCAGTACTTGATTTGTATCTTGCTGGGAGCTAGTTTTTGGTTATATAGAACTGGTGTACTGTCTCTCTGACTCAATTCAGACACCAATTAACTTAAATGGGAAGGTATGTAGCCATGTCTATTCAGAGGTAAGCCTCGTCAGTTCAGCAGGATTTACTCCCAGATGTGTGTCCATAGGACTGCAAATTGTAGTTTGAGTCAAAATCCCAACCCTCCATTTAGGAGCATAGGAAGTTGACATACTGATTCAGAGCAGCAGAGATCTGAGAACACTTTCAGGGCACGTTGAATGAATTTTATTATTACGGTCACAGACCAGTTCCGGCTCACTTACAATATCAGGAAAATCACAAAACACAACAGGAATACATTGAATTGCAATTGGGTATAACAGAGACAATTCAGATATAGTGGCAGTTAAAAATATATATTAAATCTTGATCATTAAAATATAACTTAAAATTGTCATTTAAAACCTTAATCATTTTGGTAGTAGAGCTTGTTCCCTAAGTTTTATGGCAGTTGCACAGAATAGGGCACATTTTGGCTCTCCCTATAACCACCCAGCCCAATTTTTGAGCCAAAATGTCTACAGATTTACATACTCTAGGCGATATATTCTAGGAGTCCCATTTCACATGTTGATGGAAGGTAATAGTATTCTGCAAACTGGTATCTATCTATCTATCTATCATCTACCTATCTATCTATCATCTATCTATCTATCTATCTATCTATCTATCTATCTATCTATCTATCATCTATCTATCTATCTATCTATCTATCTATCTATCTATCTATCATCTATCATCATCTATATATATCTGAATTAAGGGAATTATAGCAAATCTCCTATGTACTATGCCCCTGATTTTCCAAAAGCCAGCCCAAATATAAAGGACTTACATGCTTGCAAAGCTTCCAAAAGAAAGCAAGGAACATCTAGAGAGCAGCTGCTCGCAAACCTGATTAGATGTTGTCAATAACCTAACCGCTGAGCATGGCACCAGCCCTATCATTAGGCAGTAGATGCTGGGGTGCAGCAGAGGGCTGGTCTTGCTGTACCCTTCTGTACATGTCCTACATGGTCTGTCTTCAGGGCCGGTCCACTCATGAGGCAAGGTGAAGTGACCACCTCAGGTGGCAGGATCCACAGGGGTGGCTGATCTTGATGTAAATCTTTATGCCCTCAATACTAGCCTTCTGCCTCTGAGAGTGGTGGAGAAGATTCAATTGCCAGTCCAGTCTGAACCTGAAACGATTGGGGGTTCCGTCTTGTCCTTCACCCCAGGCAGCAAAATGTCTTGCCATGCAGAATGGCTGCTGTGTGGCAGTGGGGACAGTTGGGTGACAGCATGGGTTGAAGCCCCGACATGTAAGACCATTAAGAAAATAAGTTATCTGATGGTTTTTAGCCCATTGCTTTCTTATGGATAACAGGCACCAAACCAATTTCCACAGTAGCATTGTAATTAGCAAAAAAGCAACAATGCATGATATCAGAGCAAGATGGATGAGCCAGTTTGGGAAAGGATCATTACTTGAGTTTTCCAAAACCAAGCTATTTCGAAAGTGGTGAGTTGGAGCTCTTCCAGGGTTTGGGTGAGAAGGAGATAAGCATTTCCACGGTTTTACTGGGGTGCTGGAAGCTGGGAATAAGGATAAAGAAACGATAAATGCCAAGTGGTTTCATTCGTAGGCTTGGAATTAGAAATGAAGAAATGAAGAAAACCCCCAGAAAACCACACACATTAATGTTTTAAATTCTGAGAAACACTGCAATAAATGAAATGGGCATCAGGTCAAAGACAGCCACAACATTGTGATGCCTGGGACAAGAACACAAACAGAACTCCTGGCTGTGGTGGCAATAGCAAACGGGCCATTTGCTGCCCTTTAATGGTCCTCTATGGGACGCGGGTGGCGCTGTGGGTTAAACCACAGAGCCAAGGACTTGCTGATCAGAAGGTCAGCGGTTCAAATCCCCACAACGGGGTGAGCTCCTGTTGATTGGTCCCTGCTCCTGCCAACCTAGCAGTTCGAAAGCACATCAAAGTGCAAGTAGATAAATTCTCTGACGGGAAGGTAAATGGCATTTCCGTGCACTGCTCTGGTTCGCCAGAAGCGGCTTAGTCATGCTGGCCACATGACCTGGAAGCTCTCTGCGGACAAATGCCGGCTCCTTCGGCCTATAGAGAGAGATGAGCGTCGCAACCCCAGAGTCAGTCACGACTGGACCTAATGGTCAGGGGTCCATTTACCTTTACCTTTAATGGTCCTCTAGCATATGCCACCAGATTCATCAGCTTTAAGACAAACACATTCCTCTCACGTGATGGTTGTTTGCAATAGGGACTGTCACCAAACTGTACTCCGGCTCCTTCTCCTACATTTGTTGTTGTTTTTCAGTCGTTTAGTCGTGTCCGACTCTTTGTGACCCCATGGACCAGAGCACGCCAGGCACTCCTGTCTTCCACTGCCTCCTGCAGTTTGGTCAAACTCATGCTGGTAGCTTCGAGAACACTGTCCAACCATCTCGTCCTCTGTCGTCCCCTTCTCCTTGTGCCCTCCATCTTTCCCAGCATCAGGGTCTTTTCCAGGGAGTCTTCTCTTCTCATGAGGTGGCCAAAGTATTGGAGCCTCAGCTTCAGGATCTGTCCTTCCAGTGAGCACTCAGGGCTGATTTCCTTAAGAATGGATCAGTTTGTTCTTCTTGCAGTCCATGGGACTCTCAAGAGTTTCCTCCAGCACCAGAATTCAAAAGCATCAATTCTCCTACATACAGTACCATTAACAGGATCTGTTCAGATGTTGCCCAGTTGCTTTGGATACAAACAGGTGCAAAAACTGGGACCAGCAGTGCCTATTTTAATAGATGCAATGCCCTTGACAAGCTTTTGTTAACACCACCTTTGCCACTCTTCGTTGTGCTACCATCAAGCATGACATGGATTGTGGTTCATATTGATAAAATGTGTGTATGTGTGTGTGTGAGAGAGAGAGGGAGGGAGGGAGGGAGGGAGGGAGGGAGGGAGGGAGGAGGTCAATCTACACTCATGGTTTTTAAATGTTGAGAAAGGATTAAGGCGGGCATAGGCAAACTTGGCCCTCCAGATGTTTTGGGACTACAACTCCCATCATCCCTGACCACTGGTCCTGTTAGCTAGGGATGACGGGAGTTGTAGTCCTAATAATAATAATAATAATAATAATAATAATAATAATAATAATAATGTATTATTTATACCCCACCTATCTGGCTGGGCTTCCCCAGCCACTGTGGGCGGCTTCCAACAAAATATTAAAATACAGTAATGCATCAAACATTAAAAGCTTCCCTAAACAGGGCTGCCTTCAGATGTCTTCTAAAAGTCTGGTAGTTGTTCTTCTCTTTGACATCTGGTTGGGAGGGCGTTCCACAGGGTGGGTGCCACTACCAAGAAGGCCCTCTGCCTGGTTTCCTGTAACTTGGCTTCTCTCAGTGAAGGAACCTCCAGAAGGCCCTCGGCGCTGGACCTCAGTGTCCGGGTAGAACGATGGGGGTGGAGACACTCCATCAGATATACTGGACCGAGGCCAAAACATCTGGAGGGCAGAGTTTGCCTATGCCTGGATTAAGGTATGGTTTTGATAACGTTGATAGACACATGACGTCCTACTTTTTACGTTTATTACCTTGTCTTTTTAATCACTTAATTTTAAATCATTTTATGCTGCTTTATCGGTGAAACACTGCTCCTATGTCCTTATGTAGCGTTGTCCCCCCTTTTTATACTGCATTCAAACTCCAACTCCCCTCCAATGGTATTTGAGGGGCAGATAACAAAAGAGAGGGAGGGAGGAAGAGCTAAAATGTGACACCAGAGGGGAGGAGCAAAGCAACCAGCAGCAGTGGAAGAAACAGCATCTTGGAAAACGGTGTGGCTAGATACAGTGGTGCCTCCCAAGAAGAAATTAATCCGTTCCGCGAGTCTCTTCGTCTAGCAGTTTTTTCGTCTTGCGAAGCAACCCTATTAGCGGCTTAGTGGATTAGCGCTATTAGCAGTTTAGTGGCTATTAAAGGCTTAGCGGCTATTAAAGGCTTAGCGGCTTAGCGGCTAAAAGGCTATTAGCGGCTTAGCGGCTTAGAAAAAGGGGGGGGGGAGCGGAAAAAAATCGGAACATTCGCAAGACGTTTTCGTCTTGCAAAGCAAGCCCATAGGGAAAATCGTCTTGCGAAGCAGCTCAAAAACAGAAAACCCTTTCGTCTAGCAGGTTTTCCGTCTTGCGAGGCATTCATCTTGCGGAGCACCACTGTACAGTGGTACCTCGGGTTACAGACACTTTGGGTTACAGACGCTTCAGGTTACAGACTCCGCTAACCCAGGAAATATTACCTCAGGTTAAGAACTTTACCTCAGGATGAGAACAGAAATCGTGTGGCGGCAGCAGGAGGCCCCATTATCTAAAGTGGTACCTCAGGTTAAGAACAGTTTCAGGTTAAGAATGGACCTCCAGAACGAATTAAGCTCTTAACCTGAGGTACCACTGTATTACATTTGATGGGGGGGGGGGAAACCAAGGTAAAAAATGTTTTAACTAACAGGTATGCCCTGTAACGTTTTAGAACGACGTCTCTAATATCGTTCTAAGAGGGGGATATAATGTGAAACAGGTCCATGCAGCCCTGGATTGTCGTTCGTAATGATACAATGTGTGTAAGGGATTAACATTCCATAAGTCCAATGCATATCTTAAATGAATCAAACGTTTGAAAAATCTGCATGTTCAGGCACAGCCCAGTGTCCAAATGATAACAGCAGTGCGGTATTAATCTAATAATAAAGATTATTGTAGCACCTTTAGGTTGTTTGTTTGTTTGTTTTTTGCTGCGACAGACTTCACACACCCTGGAAGTACTGAGGCCTGTTCTTGCATACATACGCTAATGCATATTTACATATTACTTAATCCATCATTTTTATCCTGCAGCCCATCAATATACCTGACCTAATTTCAAAATCCCTGCTGTTGCAGATGCCACTGACATACAGGGTGTTTAGCATATTGGGAATATACATCCATCAGAGCAATATAATGCAGCAGAGCAGCGGTGTCTTCTGTCAGCAGCAGCTGGAGTTATTGCTTGCTGGTCACCCCAAGGCATTCATAATTGAAAGGCAGGAGTCATGCATGCCAATATGGGCTATAAAAGACAAATTTTTATGCCAAAAGCAGGTTGGAAATGTCTTTGTCAGTACAGCAAATGGTTTCATTTATAACTTAATGAAGGCAATTTTCTTGGATTTCAATTTTGTAGTTTGCATAAATACATTTGATCTGGTGCAAAGAGGCACATTATGATCAGTTGCAATGGCCCGGTCCCAAATTGTTATTTCCATATGAAAACACACACACACACACACACACACAACTGAGCAGATCACAATATGATTTTTGCATCCTCAACAAAAACTCAAGGTATAACCTTCATTACCTGGTACTGTAGTTCAAAGCCAGCTTCATATATTTGACATAAAGGTAAAGGTAAAGGTACCCCTGCCCGAATGGGCCAGTCTTGACAGACTCTGGGGTTTGTGCGCCCATCTCACATCTATTGGCCGGGGGCCAGCGCTGTCCGGAGACACTTCCGGGTCACGTGGCCAGCGTGACAAAGCTGCATCTGGCGAGCCAGTGCAGCACACGGAACGCCGTTTACCTTCCCGCTGGTAAGCAGTACCTATTTATCTACTTGCACCCGGGGGTGCTTTCGAACTGCTAGGTTGGCAGGCGCTGGGACCGAGCAGCGGGAGCGCACCCCGCCGCGGGGATTCGAACCGCCGACCTTTCGATCGGCAAGCCCTAGGCGCTGAGGCTTTAGCCCACACTGGAACCAATAACCAGCCATAGCAGTAGTTTGCAATACCAGCTTGCTTATTGTAATATTATTAAGGGTAAATTATCTAGCACTTGCTTCTTCTCAAATCAACTCTGTGAGATACTCCTGTTGCAGCTGTCCATCTTTGCAAGATGAAAGTCTTGCAGCACCTCTTTGGATGATTTGAATTAAATTCCCTCTGTTGTGCGAAGAGGCCAATACCAGATTGGCAAGGCTTCAGTAGGAAGGTCTTAGTTGACTCTCTGCATCTGATGGTTGTGTTTGTTCTGGAGCTGTAGGGGCCATATCTCATCACAGTGTTGTGCCAGCCTACATTCTGTGGCACCAGATGTTCCTATCATTTGCCAGAGCTTTCCACTCATTCACGTCAAAGCCTCTTACTCAAACATTCTTACATCAGAGCTTTGAGCGACCTCTGGGTCTCTTAGAATTGGCTATTTCACTTTTTGGGATGGATCCATTTTGCATCCTGTGCACGTATCCAGGCGAACGCAGCTGTTTCTGTTTGAAAATTTGTCCCAGTGCTGAGTAGGCTGGTTTGATGCAAGGACATCCACAGCAGTGACCTTACCTTGCCAGCAAGTGGCAAGGGTGTGGCATGAACTCTGAAGCGGTCAAGTATGAGTCATGGCTCAGTGTCATACAGCAAGGAAACGAGAAGAAAGGTCTGGTGGATCAGCATTACGAGTGGCCAATCGCACATTGCCCAAAGGGAGGAAACACATCGCTTTAGAAGAGGACAATAGAGGATACTGCTTTGCATAACACACACATGTGCTATTTATGTATATAGATACACATTCATAAAGAATTGCTATTATTTAAATAGAAATACAGTATTTTTCTGTGTTAGACTATAGTTTTCCACATTTTTTTGAAGTTTAAAATTGGGGGTCGTCTTATACACGGAATGTTGCAATTACAGTGGTACCTCGGGTTAAGTACTTAATTCGTTCCGGAGGTCCGTTCTTAACCTGAAACTGTTCTTAACCTGAAGCACCACTTTAGCTAATGGGGCGTCCTGCTGCCACCGTGCCGCCGGAGCACGATTTCTGTTCTCATCCTGAAGCAAAGTTCTTAACCTGAAGCACTATTTCTGGGTTAGCGGAGTCTGTAATCTGAAGCATCTGTAACCTGAAGCGTCTGTAACCCGAGGTACCGCTGTAATTATTTCTTATTTTTGGGCTCAAAAAATAGGGGTTGTCTTATACATGGGGGCATCTTATACATGGAAAAATACAGTACATTTTGCCACCATGCTGTAGAAGACGGTGGCCGGATGATCTGCTCAGTCTGTTCTCCAGCTGCTGCTCACTGTCAATGGACAACGTCAAGGGCGCTCCTTATCTCCCTTCTAATGGCTCTTTAAACCAGCATTGGTCCAGACAGCCCTTCACAGAGAATACATCTTCCAAAGGGTGACTGCTCTTGGAAAGCCCTTCAGACAGAGGACTGTCCTCTGCAAAATAGGATGCATGACCACACCCTTATCTCGGAATTTCATTCCTCATTGTTGCAAGTGTGGTATATGGATCTTCCATGAGGGGAGGCAGATTTCTAGGTGTCTCTAGCCAAGTATCAGCAGCAACTGAAACCAAGTTCCCCATACTTAGATTAAAGAGAAAGCCTGCCCCCAGAAGCTCTGTATTACATGCTCTTTCTTATTATCAATCTGTAAGAGGCTTCTTTGCTGTAATCCACTGCTCTGACCAGAGCTTGGCAGGAGTACACAGGCTGAATCTTTGCCTCAAGCTCCTGGAGTTCCCAACCAGCTTGGTCTACTCTCTGCAGGGCATATATTTTTTTGCAGATGGCGCTGAGAGAAAAATCATACCCACTGTTGAATCTCTCCACTCTAAAGCTACACAGCGATTCAGGGTCTACTCAACTGGACATCAACCAAAATACCCAGGCAAATGCTGTCTCTAATGGTGCCAGAAAGCGGATTCTTCCACAATAGCTGTTACAGTCTCCAGTTGTCTGTGTCATGTTTATGCACATTCTATAGTATCTCTCTTCCCTTCCAGTTGGAAGAAGGTAATAGAGGTGTACCTACTGGCTAGACATTCCAGATTTAAGCATTTCAGCTGCAGCACCATCTTTCTAGGTGTCTTCCTGCTGCCTTTGGAGCTCCCGGCTGAGGGGACATTAATGGCCCTCAGCTCTTTTTCTTTAAACAAGCCTTGGACCACTGAGGTGATTTATTTTTCTCTGCTGTTTTGTGCGTTAATCTGTATTCCTGCTTTGTGTTTTTAACTGGCTGCCTCTTTTTAAATTTTAAAAATTTGTTATATTTGTTGCAATACTGCTTGTTTATTATGTATGAGATATTATCGTCAGTCACCTCAGGCATTTTTTGTGTGTGGAAAGAATAATAAAAAGGTAAAGATAAAGGGACCCCTGACCATTAGGTCCAGTCGTGGCCGACTCTGGGGTTGCGGCGCTCATCTCGCTTTATTGGCCAAGGGAGCTGGCGTGCAGCTTCCGGGTCATGTGGCCAGCATGACTAAGCCGCTTCTGGCGAACCAGAGCAGCACACGGAAACACCGTTTACCTTTCCACCAGAGCGGTACCTATTTATCTACTTGCACTTTGACGTGCTTTCAAACTGCTAGGTTGGCAGGAGCTGGGACCGAGCAACGGGAGCTCACCCCGTCGTGGGGATTCGAACCGCCTACCTTCTGATCGGCAAGTCCTAGGCTCTGTGGTTTAACCCACAGCGCCACCACGAGGGTCCACCCCCCTGCATTGCAGGTGGGGCATAAATGTAACAAACAAGCAAAAAAACATAGCTCAGCTGTTGTAATGTGGACTCCATCAAGGCTGGCCCTACTGTTAGACAGAATAAGGCAGCCAGATCAGGTGGCAGATTCTGAGGGCCAAAAAGCCCTCAGTCTGAGCTGTATGTGTCCCTCAGCTTGTCATGGAGAATGCACCATCCATTTTGAAGTGAGATTCAACCATCAGTTCCCTATATGTATTGTAAAGGAAAGGATCCAATTTGACGTTTGCCTCAGGCAGCAATATATCATGGGCCAGCCCTGGGCCCCATTTTGTGTTCACACATCAGTACATCAAGTGCTATCTGGAAACGTTTGTTCCACAAGAATAAAATTCAAAACAGTGCACCACCCAGCATGACATACTTGTTTCCATTGGTGATCTCCTTGCCATCAAACTTTCCAGCAGTGGGGAGAAGGTCTTTCTTAATCCTACCAAGCATGGCATAAAGTCTCCCTAGGTCTGGCACGATTTGCGCTTCTTGGCGCAGGTCATATGTATGTACGTTCCACACTGTGGTTTTAAGTTCCCTGAATGCCTTTGAAGTTGGGTAATTGTTGTGTTTTAGATGGGCTCTTTACTTTAACGACTGGCATAGTTTTATCTGAGGAGGCCTCAGATTAGTTCTTCTTGCAAGTATATCTCAAAGGCAGCTGCAGCTGTCAAACTGATGACTGTTTCTGATCGCACCACAGACTTCTTAAATATTCCCCTGCAGGTTTACTGTAGGTGTTGACTGCTTAATAGTCTCTGGAAATGCCACGTATTTCTCTTGGTTGTTTATGCTGGGGAGTGTCAATACTTGAAAGGGCTCCAAGTTCAGAACCACGCAAGCTGCCCTTTGGCTTTGGAAGAGTCCGTTCCAGGATGAAATGTGTGGTTCTGAACTGACATTTGGGTCACAATACATTTTTATTCTTTATTCAGTATTATTCCCTTTTAAACCTCAGCTTGTCTTCCAGCCTACCACCAGAAATTAAATGCTGGACAACTTCATATCTGCGTTGTTTTTTTTAAATTAAATTTTATTTAACATAATCATTACAAAATACAAGCAAAATACATACAAATACATACATACATATATTTTTCAGATAAGCAAACATATATAAAAAAGAACAAAAAAGAAAAAAGGAAGAAAATAAAAAAGAAAATGAAAAAATAAGAAGAAAAATTGGAAGAAGAAGAAAAATTGGAAGAATTTCTCCCAAATTTATTCTACAAATATCTCAATAATAAAATTTCATTAATTGACTTCCATTGCTTACACTTCACTTCCTATATACATTTTAAGCAAATTTGTATCTGTTATTCCGTATTTTTCCTATACAAACTCATACATATATTCTAATCAATAAGTTTTCTAAATCTTTCATAAATCTATTCTAAACACAACCAATAAAAAGGTAAAGGGACCCCTGACCATTAGGTCCAGTTGTGACCGACTCTGGGGTTGCGCGCTCATCTCGCTCTATAGGCCGAGGGAGCCGGCGTTTGTCCGCAGACAGCTTCCGGGTCATGTGGCTAGCATGACTAAGCCGCTTTTGGCGAACCAGAGCAGTGCATAGAAACACCGTTTACCTTCCTGCCAGAGTGGTCCCTATTTATCTACTTGCACTTTGGCGTGCTTTCGAACTGCTAGGTTGGCAGGAGCAGGGACCGAGCAACGGTAGTTCACCCCGTCGCGGGGATTCGAACCGCCGACCTTCTGATCAGCAAATCTTAGGCTCTGTGGTTTAACCCACAGTGCCACCCGCGTCCCTTTAAAAAACCACTACCAATACCTTACACTTAATCCATATCTATTTATGTGGTAGTGGCTTCCCCACAAAAATGATGGCCTTGATTCCAAGCAAGCAACAGCAAAGCCACTCTCACAGGGTCACCTGTCAGCAGTGGGAACTAAGAGATGCTGGAAAAAATAAATAAATAAAGGATGCTATTCATCTAAGTTGAGTTCATTGATTTCAGTGGGTCTGCTCTGCGTATAACTTAGCTTGATATAACCCACAATATTTCCTGTAAATAACAATTGAAAACCTTTAGTTTGAACTTGCATAGATAGCACCAAAATAGGTTAAAATTGAGGAAGGTGCACACTCCCTTTTTGAAATGTCTTCGGGGGGAGGGGTGTCTACACAGGGAACCAAATTGTCACGGTCCATTTTTACTTCCTTGCTTCAAAATCTACAATTTATATATTGGCACACAGAGACACAGAGGGGGAAATAAGGCTTTCACCTGTAGTGCCCTGGGCTCCTTTGGATGGAAGAACGGGATATAAATTGACTAAATAAATAATGGTGGTGACCAGAGGAAAGTGCTTACAATTCTGAGGCCCAAACTAAACACAGCTGTCAATTACAGATGTTGTTGTTTTATCCAATTTCTTTTTAAACCAAAAGCAGTCACAGGGGTCTATAAATTTCAGCAAAGGTTGGGGGCAGGAGATTGGCCTACCTGATGCTTTTATATATAAATAAAACATACTCAAAATGATGCTGTAAAGTGTGCAAAAAAGAGGGCCATGCCAACACATGTGGTGGCCATGTGTTAAGGTACCAGAATTCTAGGACACCATATTTCTGGAAATGATTAGAATATGTAAATGCCATTGCGAAAATGCCTCAGCTAGCCTTACTGAACATATATGGAGGAAAAGAAAAGCTTCCTCTTTAATAATTTAATAGGGTATGTGTTAAAAACAGTGAGAATGATGGTAGCCTAAAGGTAGCTAATATGCAATCTGTCAAATTATGGCACATTGCCTTGAATGAAATGCTCACCCTAAAGTTTCCCATACTAAACAGAAAGAAACACAGAAACACATTCACTGATATGACTTTATTGTATACAAATCTAGCAACAGCAGGGAGGTTCAGAAAGCATATACGGGCATTTGGACCGTATGACTGCAATTTCTGTGCAGTCAGAAATTGTCAGTGTAATGTGCCCATCTCTGTTGTGTTCACCTGGAATACCCTTTAATGTTGTATGAGATTATATTTTCATTTTTGATTCTGTTAAGTGTTGGGGGAAAATAATTTTAAAAAGATATATGCAAATCCTAGCTTCAGAGGAAGGATATTCCTTGGGATTCCCTCTCTGTGCCAGCTACAAATCCCATTAATTATCAGCCCCCACAGTAGATGCAAATTGCATTTTTTAAACCTGCAAGCTAGATGCAAAGATGCATTGAAAGTGCTGCCTAGTGTGGCCTTGAACTGAATAAACTATTGCAATCAACACCCAGACGGAGAAGGGAATTGAATTTCACCCAGTGATAGAATATTGCATTTGGAGTTATGTGTAAATTGCATTTGCTTGCAGCAATTGAGAAACAACAGCACATTTATCATATTTTAAAAAAGATAATTGACTGCTTGGAAGGCCCTACGTTTAGTGAATCACCAGGAACTAGTGAGCAGACGCGGGCTCATGAAAATGTCAAGGTTACTAAGAGACATGGGATCCTCCATTTGGAAAATGCAAAAAATGCAAAAAAGGAACAAAGTCTTGAAAGGGCAGGGGGGTTACAAAAATCCCATTTGTTGAGACCTGTGCGACCTTAACAGTGGGAAGAATCAAACAGCAGTCCCGGTAAATCTGTGTGTGTGTGTGTGTGAGAGAGAGAGAGAGAGAGGAGAGAGAGAGAGAGAGAGAGAGGAAAGAGAAAGTTAAACACAGTTCTTTTCTGGCAGCTGGGCTGAAGGGAAATCTCAGGAAAGAAGAATAGACAGCTTTGAAAACTAGAAGTCAAAAGCTCACTTGAACTTGGCGCTCTGCCTTGAAGACAAGAGAATTGTCCACATTTCAATACAGTGGTACCTCAAGTTACAAACGCCTCAGGTTACAAACGCTTCAGGTTACAAACTCCGCTAGCAGGGAAGAGTTCCCTCGAGTTGAGAACTTTGCCCCAGGATGAGAATGCAAATTGAGTGCCGGCGGCGCAACGGCAGCAAGAGGCCCCATTAGCGAAAGCACACCTCTAGTTAAGAACAGTTTCAGGTTAAGAATGGACCTCTGGAACGAACTAGAGGTACCACTGTACTGTGAAATGGAGGGGAGCAAGCAATATCACTTGCAAGCTGACAGAGAAGCACCCATTAGTGCGTGCAACAAGCGAATATTCAAGAGCTAGTTCTCACAACCAGTAATTAATCAAGGAGCACAATTGCAGTGGCATTTGTTTCACAGAGCAGGTGTCATCAGAAGATAATCACATCAAATTCCTTAGGAAGGATGTTGAGGATTGTAGTCCACAAACTAAAAGCACATGAAATTCAATGGAGGGGAAAATCTAGGTATTTTTTGTCATTTCCCCGGTTTACCTTACCTCCATCCCACAAAGCCATGCGTAGCACTCTCATTGCCACAGAAGACGGGCACTTGAGACACCATTGACATTGAGTGTAAAGACACTCTCCATTCCATTGATTAAGGATCAAGGATTTTTATGTCCATTTCTTGTTACACTCATGTGTGGTGATTTTTTATCTTCTTCTTCTTCTTCTTCTTCTTCTTCTTCTTCTTCTTCTTCTTCTTCTTCTCCTCCTCCTCCTCCTCCTCCTCCTCCTCCTCCTCCTCCTCCTATTTATTAGTTGCATTCCCCACAAAAGTAACCCAAAGTGAATTACGAAAACATTAAAGCTAATTAAAACAAACAAAACTAATAAAAACCTTAAAATGTATCTATATAGATGAAAGGCAGGTCTTACACATACGGCCAACTAAAAGAGGCCACAATCACCTGAAACCCTTCAAATGAATGGCTAAAACAGTGGCGTAGCGTGGGTTGTCAGCACCCGGGGCAAGGCAAGTGATTTGCGCCCCCTAACCCATGGATTTGCACCCCCTAACCTGTGGATTTGCGCCCCCTAACCCTAACCCCCAGATGTTGCGCCCGGTGCGGCCGGCCCCCCCTGCACCCCCCACGCTACGCCACTGGGCTAAAAGCATGCATAAAAAGAAACATTTTTGTCTGGCATCTAAAAATAGATAAATACGGTGCCGGACATGCCTCCCTGGGAGAGAGCATTCCACAAAACAGCAATTTAACATGAATTTTACTATCTAACGAGACCATTGATCCATGAAATGAAAGCAATAATCAATGTACTATACTATAAAATAAATAAGACAGTATTGTAGATGATAAAATTTTTTTAAAAAAATTCTTACCTGCACTGATGATAGTCATTGTTTGGATGGGTGGGGGCTTTTATCCATTTCCCCAGTCACACAATCAATTAATCAGTAGCTGAACTGGGTTCCATACAGTCACAAAAGCAAATTAACCGAAAAAGCCTCAAAAACAAAAATGCAAAATCAATAGCAAAAACAAAAGCACCAGACTTAATCAGTTCCGGAAGTCCGTTTGACTTCCGAAGAGTTCGAAAACTAAGGTGCAATTCTGAGTGGTGCAGGCGCCCCGGAAACAATAGTTGACAGCAGCATTGGATGTTTGGCTTCTGAAAAATGTTCGATAACCAGAATACTTACTTCTGGGTTTTCAGTGTTTGGGAACCAAGGCGTTTGAGAACCAAGGTGTTTGAGAACCAAGGTACTACTGTAGATGTTAAAACATCATGGGTGGTAAAATTGAACCCTGTGGAACACCTCACTGAAGGCTCTATGGGGTCAAACGAAATTCTACAAGCACCACACTCTGAAAATGGCCATCTGATGAGGTGTGGAAACCACCAAAGGGTGCTACTCCAGAAGAATACCGTGGTCATTGAGATTGAGAGCAGGTAAGAGTTCAAGGATCCAGGAAATAGTTTTCACCCAAGACAGCATGGATCTGGCATGCAACAAGCTGAAGGAATAAGTGAAGCAATATACGTTACCAGTTAAGATGCCTAATTCAGTAAGACCATTAAGTTCAGAGTTTAAAGTTGCCTACCTCCACCTCTGTCCTCAAGAACATGCTATTCTACTGTTTCCCATGAACATTGGTGATAACAGTTAAGCTCCAGCAAGTCAACTTCACAGCCCAAGGTCCTGAATGCCTCTTTAGAACCTTTGGTCTTTGTTACTTTGCTATCGATATTATTCCACCTCGCCTTTTTCCTTTTCCTGCACCTCACTTCCTGCCAATCAAGTTCCCAATTTATGGGAGAAGGGAGTTAAATTCTGCATATAGGTATTTGACATCTTTCCGCAGGGCCTGCAAGACGGAGCTGTTCCACCTGGCCTTCAGCTTAGACTCACTCTGACCCCTTATTTGGTATATAAATTTTCCCTTGGCTTTTTTGCTGGCCCATGTAGGCTTGGGTGAATATCTGATGTTTCCTCCCTTTATGGTCTTGATTTATGGGCTACTACTAAAACGAGGCTGCATTTTAACCCCCATTACACTTATTGTAATTCATATTTGGTGTTAGCTGCCCTGAGCCCGGGATATAAATATTATTATTATTATTATTATTATTATTATTATTATTTTGCTGATGAACATTTTTGCACTCTGGCTGCCTTATATACTTTATTCTGAGTCCTTGCCCTTTCTACACCTGCCCCTTTTTGTGTTATCCAAGTACAGGGCTCCATGCCTTTGATGAATTATGAGTTTGCATCTAGTCACTTGAGATATTCACAGCTTCCTGGTAATTCATTAAATGGGAGGCCTTTTCAGAACTGAAGAGCAGTCTCTCAAAAGGCTAAACTTTCTCCAAAGAAAAAAGCAAGGTCATATTCTATCTCTTTGAAGTCCTTTACTAGTTTGTACAGCTCACCAGTTTCAGATTTGACCCTGCCTGAATGCCAAACGGCATAAAAATGCTACAAGTGACTCAAAACTTATCAGTTCTGGGAAAGTTTCTCCTTTGAGTGAGCAGAATCTGTGTTCTTTGCTCTTTTTCTAACGCAATGCTAGTTCAAGGACTGTACTCCTCTGTTGGCCTAAACTTCCCTGGGCTTTTTGGCTGGCTCTGGGATATACAGTGCTGGTACCAGTTTTATTTTTCTAGAAAAAGAGGTGCCGGAACTCACAATGCACGCCTCTCTTGTTTTCTTATAATGGCAACGGTGCCCTCCTGAGAGGTACTGGAATTGAGTTCCAGTGAGTTCTGGCTGGGGGAAAAGCCCTGTTGGTACCCAAGACTGGGGAAATTCTTGACCTGGGTGAAGAATGTATAGGTTTGCTTTTCCCCAACTGATGCTCAATAACTCCAAGGCACCCTTATGAAACAGTGTGGGAAAGTTCAGGGGTTTGAAAATGACTTCCCTATGTTTTCAATATGAAGTACTTCCGAACGGGAAGGGTGACATTCAAGGAGAAAACTAAAAGATGCAACCAGCCCTAATCATAGCAATTCATCCTTGGAAGCAGGAGCTGAGAGTGCTGTTTTGTGGGCGGGATTCAAGGACCTAAGAGAAAATTCAGGTTGTGCAATTAAAGTGGATATGTTGTTGTTTTGCAACAAGCTTTCTCTCTGTATGCACACACACACACACATACATACATACACACACACACGGACTTTTTGTCATAGGAGAAATTATGGAAGAATGTACTGCAAGGTGTGGGATAACAACTACCACATTTTTCGCTCTATAAGACGCACCAGACCACAAGACGCACCTAGTTTTTGGAGGAAAACAAGAAAAAAAATATTCTGAATTTCAGAAGCCAGAACAGCAAGAGGAATCGCTGCGCAGTGAAAGCAGCGATCCCTCTTGCTGTTCTGGCTTCTGGGATAGCTGCACAGCCTGCATTCGCTCCATAAGACGCACACACATTTCCCCTTACCTTTTCGGAGGGAAAAAGTAAGTCTTATAGAGCAAAAAATACGGTACTTGATGCAATGTCCCATCAGCTTCCCACAAACAGATCAGAACGAAAGCTCGATAAACAGCTGATGTCATATAACCTCGCAGCAAACTTTGTGGAAACAAATCAGGACGGATACTCAGTAATATGTTTTCCAGAAGTGCCTCTGATTCCTAAATTCACATTTCAAATGTGGGAATAGGTATTGCAGCAGGCTTGGTGTTGATTTAGTTGTGGCACACTGACAGTGTGTAGCAGAGGTCGGCAAAGTTTACCTCACTTGGGCTGGTTCACTCCAGTGGAGATCCCTCTGTGGGCCAGATTGTGCACGCGTGTGAGTGCGTGTGCACGCGATTCCCGGCGTCGGCGTCTCTGAAGACACAATTTCCTGCGTCTGTGTATGTGCAGACGCAATTTCCGGTGCTCCATAAGTGAGTCCCCAAGCCATGCTGTGCTGGTTTTGTTATGTACTGAAGTTCTCACCCTGGGCCAGCAGGGGGATACTGTAGACAGTTTTCACTCAGGTCCACATATGCAAATAAGGGATCAAAAGTGATGTTCAGTGATTGGATAGTTACAGAAAATGGTTACTGTTGTGTTCTAGTGGAGCTCTCTATAAGCAGGCTGGTTGAACCCTTTAGTTCAGTTCTGTTCTGGCCTGTGAATAAACAAGAGCTGTTTGAAGAATCGCTGTGTCGTCTGATATGTTCACCCACAACTTAACAGGTTTAGCACAGCAGGCGGGGACAGCTCATGGGCCGGTTAAACGACCACCGTGGGCCACTTGTGGCCCATGGGCCTTAGGTTGCCTACCCCTGGTGTAGTAAACAAACCAACCCCTGTGTTGCCAAATATGAGTCAGCAATATCAAAAACAACACAATGGCCAGAAACAATAACAATGTGAACAACTTTATGGAGGAATTCAAAACATCAAAACTAACAAACTGAAGTCTCTGAAAGTCCTTAAATGAATCACGGTGCCAGACTTTACCCGGTGGAGAGCAAGCTGTGAAGCTTTGTATAATCAGCAAATGTCCAATTCTTATGTCCAACTCTGAACTCTGCTAAAGTTGTTTCCGGATAACAACTACTGTTTCGTTGAATTCTTCATCAGCCAATTAGTTCAACACTTGTAAGTAGAAAGATATGCAATTTCTTCATTAACCAATCTTTTTTCCTAATAGATATAATGAAAAATACTCTGGAACAGTGCTCATGCGATTATGTAGTCACTGTCATTATTGTTTCTGGCCATTGTGTTGCTTTTGATATTGCTACCCCTGGTGTAGTGCTACCAAAGATGGATTTAGGGCAGTGAGACCAGTCCCCTGGCACAGGTACCAAGGGAACGCCTTTCTGCCTCCTTCCCAAAGACTAGTAAGCACTGTGGTTTGAGAAGGAGGCATGAAGGCTCTGACAGAGTCCCAGAGTCCTTTTTTCTCCTTCCCAAAGCCAAGTTAATGATAATATTAAATTGCTATTTTTCTAGAAAAAGAGGTGCCGGAACTCACCATGAACGCCTCCCTTGTTCTCTTAGAATGTCAATGGCGCCCACCTGAGAGGTGCTGGAACTGAGTTCTGGTGAGTTCCAGCTGAAAAAACCCCATTATTAATTATTATTATATTATTATTCGTACCCCATCCATCTGACTGGGTTGCCCCAAGCCATTCCGGGTGGCTTCTAACAAATATAAAAATATACTAAAACATCAAACATTAAAAACTTCCCTATGCAGGGCTGCCTTCGGATGTCTCCTAAACACTGTATAGTAATTTATGTCCTTGACATCTGATGGGAGGATGTTCCACAAGGTGGGCACCATTATTGAGAAGGCCGCATTACTGGGAAGGAGGTGGGAGGGCTCTAGGACCCTGCCAGAGCCTTGCACCTCATTCCCAAAGCCTGGCACCTCCCTTACCCAGCTTTGGGAAGGCAGGGCGAGGGCTGGGGGGGGGGCAGGTCAAATTCTGGCCTCGCACAGGACACAACATTACCAAGGTCCGCCACCTGGCACCACCCACAATGTCACTGTTGCATTTAAAAGATTCTTTGTGCGGCTCCACCGTGGGGGTTGAGGAAGGCCGCTCCCTCCTGTAGGCACACTCCTCCAGGCCTAGGGGGCGGGGCCCACACTCGCCACCGCTACTGTTTTAAGGACACTGATGTTGCCGCGGCAAATGCTTAATATGTTTTTATATATTTTAAAATGTTTTATAGGGGTTTTTATTTTTTACTTTGTTGTTCCACCGTGAACGGTGGTTTTTATCGATGTATTTCTATTTTGTTCTGTTTTAGTTTGGTTTGGGGTTGGTTATTGAGTGGGGTGGGGATTTGTTGTGTTGGTACAATTGTTTTTGATTTGACTTGTTTCTATTCTGTAAATGGAGGTTGGTTTGAGGCTTGGGATTGCTACCGTAGTGGGGCGAGGGAGGTATGGCGGTGGGGGCAGATGTCATAGGCGAAGGGGATCGAGATATGGATATGCTCGTACCCCTTCCAATCTGCGCCCCATCCCGAGGGACGAAGGTAGGGTGAGCAAGGATTACTCACCTCCGTCACTGGTGTTGTGCAATGCCAGGTCTATAGGCAAAAAAACCGCCACCCTGCGAGACTTCTTCACCTCGCAGGGGGTTGACCTGGCTTGTGTGACGGAGACCTGGGTACGCGAAGGGGAAACTGTTACCTTACGAGAGATGGCGCCCCCAGGTTTCTCTGTCCTCCACCAGTCGCGGACTGTGGGCCGGGGGGGAGGGGTGGCATTATTAATCCGAGAAGACTGTTCTTTCAGGGCTCTGCCATCGCCATCGATCCCCGGCATTGAATGTGTTGGCCTAGTGTGGGGCTCCGAGGTGAGCTTGGCTGTCTGGCTGGTGTACCGGCCACCTAGCGCACCAGCAGCCACCCTGTCAGGCCTGTTGGAGGCGGTGGCCGGCTGGGCCTTGGAGTTCCCCAACCTATTGGTACTGGGGGACTTCAACATCCATGCTGATGCCACTCCCTCCTCACAGGCTCTGGACCTGGTGTCTTCCATGGCGACACTAGGGCTCTCCCAATTTGTTTCGGGCCCCACACATCAAGCAGGCCACACGCTGGATTTGATCTTTGGCGCCGGTATAGATGTGATCATGTCTCCCTCGATGAAGGTGCCATGGTCTGATCACTACGCACTGAAAGCCAGGATTGATTTTCCACCCCCACCCCGCTTAGGTGGCGAGCCAATTTGGGCTCGCCCGCGGAGGCTGATGGACCCTGATAGATTCCGTCAGGCCTTGCGGGACCTTGCTCCCCCTGGCGACTCATTGACTGAGCTTGTTGAGGGCTGGAATACCCAGCTCCTGGCAGCCATCGATGAGATCGCACCTAAGCGCCCTCTGCGACCCCGCAGAAACCAGGCCCCCTGGTTTACCGAGGAGCTTCGGAAAATGAAGCGGGACCTCAGACGGCTAGAGCGAGTATGGCGGGGTGCCCGTGACGGAGCCTCAAGAACATCTTATAGGGCTTTTATGAAAACCTATGAGATGGCAGTGAAGGCCGCTAAGAAGTCTTACTTCTCGGCCTCCATTGCATCCGCTAGCTCTCGCCCGGCGCAATTATTTAGTATAATTCGGTCTTTAACGTCCCTTGAAGGACAGCCAAATTTAAATAACAATCTGACACACAGCTGTGAGGCATTTGCGAGCTTTTTTGTGGAGAAGGTCCTGTTGCTCCGCCATGACCTCCCTGCCAATTTGGATACAGTAAAGGAACTGGAGGCCCCTCGACTGTCCTCGGGTCCAGTATTGGACCACTTTGACCGGATATCTCCAGCCGATGTGGACAGATTCCTCCAAGCTGGAAAGCCCACCACCTGTCCTCTTGACCCGTGCCCGTCATGGCTGATTAGAGCGTGTCCAGACGAGGTGCGGGCCCCCCTGGGGGATATCATCAATTTGTCCCTTGGCACCGGGATATTCCCAGGGGAACTGAAGGAGGCGGTGGTGCGTCCGCTCTTAAAGAAAACATCATTAGATCCCTTAGATCTATCCAATTACCGCCCGGTCTCGAATCTTCCATTCCTGGGTAAGGTGATTGAGAGAGCGGTTGCTGAACAGCTTGGTAGGTTCCTGGATGAAACATCTGCTTTGGATCCATTCCAGTCCGGCTTCCGTGCTGGCCATGGGACCGAGACGGCTCTGGTCGCCCTAACAGATGATCTCCGCAGACAGCTGGATCGAGGCGGGTCGGGGCTGCTGATTCTTCTAGATCTGTCAGCAGCCTTTGACATGGTCGATCACGAACTCCTGGACCACCGCCTTGCCGACGTGGGGATCCAGGGCACAGTCCTTCAATGGCTGCGCTCGTTTCTCTCTGATCGGGGACAGAGGGTGGCGCTTGGGGGGGAATTGTCATCGCGTCACTCCTTGGTGTGTGGAGTGCCTCAGGGTGCGATTCTCTCCCCGATGCTTTTTAACATCTTTATGCGCCCCCTCGCCCAGCTTGTCCGGAGTTTTGGGCTGGGTTGCCATCAGTATGCTGATGACACCCAACTCTATCTGTTGATGGATGGCCATCCTAACTCGGCCCCAGACACACTGACCAGATGTCTGGAAGCTGTGGCTGGATGGTTACGTGGGAGCCGGTTGAAGTTAAATCCTTCGAAGACAGAGGTCCTCTGGCTGGGGCGGGACGATATGGGATCGAGGGGGCAACTCCCATCTCTTGCGAGGGTGCAATTAGTGCCAGCACCGTCCGTTAAGAGTTTGGGTGTAATCTTCGATACCTCCCTCTCTATGGAGGCGCAGATTACAGCTATAACAAAGGCGGCATTTTTCCATCTCCGCCAAGCTAAGCAGTTGGCCCCTTATCTCTCTCGCCCTCACCTAGCCACTGTGATCCATGCGACGGTCACCTCCAGACTGGATTATTGTAACTCGCTCTACGTGGGGCTGCCCTTGAGACTGACCCAGAAACTCCAGCGGGTGCAGAATGCCGCGGCGAGACTCCTTATGGGGTCTTCGCTGCGAGATCACATTCATCCGGTACTATACCAGCTGCACTGGCTCCCGGTGGAGTACAGGATCAGGTTTAAGGTGCTGGTTTTAACCTTTAAAGCCCTATACGGCCTAGGACCCTCGTACCTACGGGACCGCCTCTCCTGGTATGCCCCACAGAGAAACCTACGGTCTGCAAATAATAACACCCTCAAGGTCCCAGGCCTCAGAGAGGTTAGGCTGGCCTCAACTAGAGCCAGGGCCTTCTCGGCTGCGGCTCCAACCTGGTGGAACGCTCTGTCACAAGAGACCAGGGCCCTGCGGGACCTGACATCTTTCCGCAGGGCCTGCAAGACAGAGCTGTTCCGCCAGGCCTTTGGTCAGGGCGCAGCCTGACTCCCTCCTCTGGCAACCTGCACAGAATTTTGTTTAATCGGTTGCCATCAATTTGATTTTAACTAATTTTTATAATGAAAATTTTTAGAATGTGTTATTATTTGATTGTTTATTTGATTGTTGTTAGCCGCCCTGAGCCCGGCTTGGCTGGGGAGGGCGGGATATAAATAAAATTTATTATTATTATTATTATTATTTGTGCTGCATCAATCCTTGGCCCTATGCGGACATGTAGACCCAGACAGAGCCACTTGGCCCGGGCCTCCGATTCCAAAGGGGGCCTCGGTCAGCATATTCACAATCACAGGGGATGCACTGGGGCGAACGTGGAGGTCCAAAGGCGGTGGTGGTGGTGGGCGGATTCCCTGGGGCCATGGCTGGCATCGCGAGAGAAAAGTTTCCCTGTCCTGCGATCGGCTCCACAGACGAGCACAGAACAGGCACCAGGTGGGTGGAGGCAACCAAGACTCCAGCAGCCAGCGCGCCGCGAACGTGATGGTAGCCATGTTTATCATGCTGTTAAAAGTTGGTGGGTTTTTGTTTGAAATCTTGTTTGCCAAAAAAACAACCACCACACGTACCTTAAAGATAAGTGTATTGGCTTTCTTATCACTATTTTTTTTTTTTTGGAAAATGATGAAAAATTGATGAAGATGTGGCCATTTGTTTAAAATTTTGTTGACCAGGCCAGGAATATTACTTACACCTGAGGAGTACATATAGCTCAATGAGGATAAAATTTGGTGGGTGTTAAGTTGTGGGTGAACATATCAGACGACACAGCAATTCTTCAAACAGCTCTTGTTTATTCAGAGGCCAACACAGAACTGAACTGAAGAGCTCAGTCAGCCTGCTTATATAGAGCTCCAGTACAACGTTATTGTAGCAACTTTCTAAAACTATCCAATCACTGAACGTCACTTTCGATCCTTCATTTGCATAACTATCTACAGTATCCCCCTGCTGGCCCAGGGTGAGAACTTCAGTACATAATAGTGGGGGGAAAGGGGGGGCACATTATCTACCTGGCCCGGGCCTCTGCCTGGCTCTGCAAGGCACCACGCAGACATTTAAAATGGGCAGTGGTTTTGTGGAGCTCCTATAGGAAGGAAGGCTTTTTCTGTGGTGGTTCTCCCATCAAACTGCACATCAGGCTTGAATTTCTCAGCTACGAGGTGTGCGTTTTTCTGGCTTATCTATTGCTGTAAGCAGAAAGAAAGTGGGAGGGAAAGAAAACACTCTCCACATGCCTTGGGGACACTCTCTGAACATCTGGCTGCGTTCAGGATACACTGATTGAAGTCAAATGGAAGAATCCAACCACCTGGAAGGGACTGCGGCATCAGCCCTCACCGTGAATTTGGTAATAAACACAATGTATGAATAAGTACAAGGGGAGCAAGAGGGGGCCTTGTTGTCGTTGCTGTTATCTTTTTCAATCAGCTCCCCAGTTTACGGTTTTAGAAAGGATTGCGCTCAGATTTTTGCACCGCTAGATGCTGGTGTACATAGATCTATAAAGATTTATCCTGTTCAATTTAACAGAGGCCACATGTTTCTAGATAAGATGCTATTTAAGTAAAATGTCCTCATCTCAAATACATAGTGCTCTTCTGCACACATATCGCCGTTCCATACCAATTCACTTTTGACTTTTTGATCTGACAGCTCCAGCACATCATTTTGGATGCCTGCCTTATTATAGAGAAACACCGGGGAACAGGTTGGCATCTGTTCTGCCAGAGATGTGTTAAGGTAATTGAAAAATATCTATGTGATATATAATGTGCCATGATATCCAATATATCTGAAAACTCTAAAAGAGCCCGCAAGACATTTATGTTTGGAGAAGCAGAATTGTGGGAAATTTAACTGGCTGTGTGTGTGTGTTTTAAAGAAAAGAGCATTTACCCTAATAGCATTTTATTCTTGCTCTTTTTTTTTGTAAGCTGCTTCAGGTTCATTATAACATACCTTGGGTTTAAAAGTTTTATTTTTATAAATCTTAAAGTGCTTAGATTGTGCATTACACTCTTCTTAGACGTTCTGTGATTTGACACAAACATAAAATCTATGTCTCAGGATTGTAGCCTTTTGTGATTCTGCGTTAGGACTGGGGAAGGAATTTGATTTTCTTTTCAGTACAATGAGAAAATACATAATTTGAACCAACACGCAAACTGAAACACAGCTAGCCTTCAAAAGTTCACGTTGCTCTCTTTTTTGTGATGCAGTTCTCCAACTAAAAAAAATGTGCAAAACTGCATATGTTAGGAGAAAGTGTGTATAAAAATTGCACATATTAATGAAAAGTAACGTACAAAAGTGCATTCTGTTGTAGAAGATTGCTTGCAAAAGTGTGCATATTAGTCACAACTGCATACAAAATGTGTTTTTTAGGAGAAATGTCCATTAAAATGCTAACAATTTTCATCCCGGACCCAAGTTTTAATGGAACCTAGAATTTATTTCTTGTTTCCTTGTAAAATACTTACACTGGATTCTGGAGTGATCTGGTGTGTGCTCTGGATTGTCTAACTGGTTTTGATCCATGATATGGAGTGATAAAGTGAGGTGGGAATCACAGATCTGAGTCCAGCTGGCAGTGACTAGTGAACCTGAGGAGCATCCTTCATTACTCACAAGGAATCCCATTACTTTGAAGTGCCTTTAGCTTTAGAGCTAGATAGAATTCCAAGGTGATGGCGGCAGTAGCGACTGATATTGCAGAAATGCAGCTTCCCAAGAACATGCACTGTTTGTCACATAAGCCATCTTCAAGGCTTATTGTAGGTGGCTTGTTTCAACAAACCATAGTCAAAATTAACCAGAGTTTTGGGTTCAGACAGAACACTAAACTATGGTTAATTGGAATTGGAAATGAAAACTCCCAACACTCTTCTTATGGCTTTGCCAGAGGAAGAGGAGGGAGGAGGGGGAACATGACAGCCCAGGACAGGCCACACTTGTTTCCATCACACTAAACCATGGTTTATCAAGACATCCAAATGCTGCCATTATTTCATACTGCAATAACAGTAGCAATCACCATGCAAAACCAAACAAGCTGGATTCACTCAGCTCCATATATGGGTCATAAAGTTTAATATGTGTCTACTATCTCTTTAAAAAAATAATGATTTACTGAGTGTGTGGTATTCAATTAAGGTTTACTCTGAGTAGACTTACTGAAATGAATGGAACTAACTTAATCATGGCTATTTATTTCAGTGGGTCTGTTATGAGGAAAATTCAGTTGAATTCCACCTACAGTGTCTCAATCACCAAATTGACTGATGAGCTGGACTTTTGTATTCTACGACAATCCTCTGGAATATCTGTGGATTAGTTATAAAAACTAATTATAATTTTAAAAAAATTATAAATGGAACATCCTAGGCAATTAACTTAACTCCTGCCTAAGATTATTTCTTATATCCTAAGATCTGCTGACAGAACCGTTGTATGGAATACAGAAGATTTTAAGGGAAAGCAGAATCTGTGAACACTGTTGGTTTGGTACCCAGTGTCAGCAAAATATAAGAGAAATTAGGGAGAGCAATTCTGAATTCATTGGCTTTGTATAGACTAACGATTCCGCCTGCTCGCTTTAAAAGTCCAAAAACGCCAAGCCATCATAGTGATCATTAATACCACTTTTTTTTTGCTTACCTAGCTTTAAAAAGATTACTGCGAGCAGCACGGGGCACCAATTTAATTGGTACATAAATTAAACCAAAGCTTCATTGGTTTTCATTAGTGAGGAATCCTGCCCTTTTGATACTGCCTCATCAGTGGTCCAGCAAAGTATTTTAACCTCTATTTATTAAAATGCCATTTTTGTTCATCAAATAGCAGCGTGTTTTTAAACTTCTCTTTAAAAAATGAATCATTTACTCGACCTATTTTTCAACCTAATCTATTTATAAATGAGTCAAGTGCATCCGAGGCATGTAGAATTTATTTTTTTTACCTAAGGAAAAAATAGGCTTAATTATTGTGAGCGGGTTAAGTTGTGTGGGTTGGCTGAACAGACTCTTGGGCTGGGCCATTGTTGGAGGGGCAGTGTTTTGCTGATTTCAATATTAATGTTTTGTCTAAACTACAGAGCCTAGGACTTGCCGATCAGAAGGACAGTGGTTCGAATCCCCATGACGGGGTGAGCTCTCGTTGCTCGATCTCAGCTCCTACCAACCTAGCAGTTTGAAAGCATGCCAACAAGTGCAAGTAGACAAATAGGTACCACTCCAGCGGGAAGGTAAACGGCGTTTCCATGTGATGCTCTGGTTCACCAGAAGTGGCTTAGTCATGCTGGCCACATGACCCGGCAGCTGTCTGCGGACAAACGCCGGCTCCCTCAGCCAAGAAGAAGAAGAAGAGAGTTTGGATTTGATATCCCACTTTATCACTACCCTAAGAAGTCTCAAAGCGGCTAGCAATCTCCTTTCCCTTCCTCCCCAACAACAAACACTCTGTGAGGTGAGTGAGACTGAGAGACTTCAGAGAAGTGAAACTAGCCCAAGGTCACCCAGCAGCTGCATGTGGAAGAGCGGAGACGCGAACCCGGTTCCCCAGATTACGAATCTACTGCTCTTAACCACTACACCACACTGGCTCTCTTTGATCCCAGTTTGATGCAACACCATTATTAAGGCTTGTTGCATTCTTTTGTCTCTCGCTATTAGGATTGAATAAGTCTCATTAAAAAGGACTCTACCTTGTTTTCTCTGCTCTTGCAGGGGGAGGAATAGCTTTCCCAAAGCCTTGACAGTTGGTGTTTTCATTGAGCTATCCAGCATGTCTCCAGGATATCTCTCCTGATTTATCACTGCCAGTCCAGCCACACCATCAGTATATGTGTGACTTACTTTTTGCCTAACGATGAGTGTTTTTATGGAAGAACGGATGCCTTTCTGGGACTATTTAAATAAATATTATAGTATGAACTTGCGGGCAGGATTAGAGCTATGAGCAACAGAAGTAATTAGATTATGATTTGATAGATAGAAGGTGGTGTGCCGCAAAAGGAGAGAAACAACAATTCCATGGAAACTTAATAAAATATAATTGAAAAAAGGAATATGTTTTTGCCTTGATATGCATCAATTTAAACTAATTTGCATTGGCTTTCATGTACTGGTTTGCTGGCCATTCACCCAGTACAAAGAAATCCTCCTTCACACAGAATAATCCTGACAACAATCCTGTTAGGTGTGTAAACCAGTATTATACCCATCTTATTGACGGGGAATGGATCGGCTGATGCTGAAATATAGCACTTTCCCAAAAACACATCTTGAGTTTATGGCTGTGCTGAGATTTGAACCTTGGGATTTGTCTGTCTTATTTGCTGAAATCAATATACTGCATCAGTCAGCCATTTCCTCATAGAAAAATCCACCTTGGGTGTCATATTTATGATGAAGAAAAGGCTATGGATAATAGAGCAAAATGAGAATAATGGCAATTAGCCCCTTGTATTTTTCAGAGGAGATGAACTGAGGAAAGGGACATTCACAAAGAGGAGGGGAGATTTCACAACATCAGGTGGACATTTGAACCCCCTTATTGGCTACCCAAAATTGTTTACAGTACAGATATCTGACAGAGTCACTTGCTACTGACAGAAGTTGCATATGCAACAGAGAGATATTAACACAATTATTAATTAATAATTTTTCCAGATAAAAGACTAAGGATATTCTTTTGCAGCCATTTCCGTGCACTAAAGATCATGGGTTAAATGGGGAAACATATTTTGCAGGCCCCCCAAAAAACAACAACACGCATGCAGTCTTCACCCCAATTACTTCCAGGTCAAAAGACCAGCAGGCAGAAAACCTGGCTTTGCATGTGACAAGAGACAGTGGCCACAAAAGACTTTCATTCCCAGCAAACAGAAACTGCAAACAACCGAGGAGCAAAAACAGAGGCTTTCTGGGAGAGATTAATGAGAAGTTAAATAATTGACAAAGTTCTGTGTCCTTGTTTGACTGAGAATTAGATAAATTAACCTATAAAAGAAGAAAGAATTGATGAGGCAGAAGAACTGCATAAACAGAGCACAAATAGAGCAGTCGACAAGGAAAAGAAAAGCCGGTGGAGATGAAAATGCATCATGCGCCGGCACAGTGCTTAATAGGAAGAATTAAGCATAAGGATTGGGCTGTTGCAATCATCTGTAACCCAGGGCTGGCATCAGAAGCTAAGTGGCCTTAGAAATTATCCACAGATGCACTCATGCTTGTGTACACATCTCTAATGTGCCCCCATGTAGCCTGCAACTGATGCCGTACAGCTTACTGAGGTTTACAGACAGGTTGACAAAACCGGCCTTTGCTGGGGGCGCAGGCCCAGGGTGGGTGGGTGGGTGCAAAAATCACCTACCAGACTATGGAGTGTGGGGTGTATGCGTGTGGTGACATGCTGCTGCTGTCGCAGCAAGATCAAATGCGGGAGAAGCTTCCCATCCTTCTTGCATTGTGGCACAAAGGCGTGCAAAAATGTTTTTACTCTTCCTGCTCACCTTGCCCGCACTCTGGACACTTTGAATACTCAGGACGTGTAAAATGTAAAAAGGTAAAAGGTAAAGCACCCCTGGACATTTAAGTCCAGTCAAAGGTGACTATGGGGTTGCGGCGCTCATCTCGCTTCCAGGCCGAGGGAGCCGACATTTGTCCACAGCTTTCTGGGTCATGACTGAACCACTTCTGGTGCAACGGAACACCACAGTGGAAACCAGAGCGCACAGAAACCTTCCTGCCACAGTGGTAACTATTTATCTATTTGCACTGGTGTGCTTTCGAACTCCTAGGTTGGCAGGAGCTGGGACAGAGCAACGGGAGCTTGCTCCGTCTTGGGGATTTGAACCGCCAACCTCCAATCTGCAAGTCCAAGAGGCTCAGTGGTTTAGACCACAGTGCTTTTTTTAAAAAATTTTTATTGGTTTTTCAACTTTTATAAAGACAAAACACACACAGAAAAATAACAGAAGACAAAAACATGTATAAATTCAGAAAATCTTAATTTCCTAACCCTGTTCCCTGACTTCCCCCCACCCCCCCTCGTGCATCCCAATTCCCAAAATTGTGTCAGCAAATTGGTATTTCTCCTCTTAACCATCTTATTCATCTTATTACCTCTTTTATAAAAAAAAAATATAGATTTTCCTAAGTTGGACTCAAATTCTCTTCCATCGATTTCTCATTTTGTCTTAGTTAAAAGTCATATTAACTAAACCTAAAGGTCTTGAGATTTTTTAAGGTTCTCTTCTTCCCTCCCTCCCATCCCCGGTTTTTGTCCCTTCCCAATACAAATCCAAAATAACAGTTCTTAGCCTGGGTTCCTCACGTCCGAGGCTTTCAAGTCTCTTTCAGTCCCTCTCCGCCGGTCTTGTTGGTAGTCCTTTGTGTCAGTCATCAAGTCTGGAAAAAGTTCTTTCACCATCAATTCTCTTCCCACAAGGAGATTTAAAAATAACTGCTGGAAAATTTCCACAAATCCTGCATCTTCAGAGTCAAAGTCAGAATGGAGGCCCCAATCATATTTCTTTGTTTTAAATTCCTGTATTCCATAAACTCCCGGGACCTCCTCCTTCATCTTCTGCATCTTTCGCAGACTTGTGGTGAATGTGTTCCAATAATCTCCTTGTCTGTATTCCACAGATGTCGGCTTTTGGTTATTACTTCCCAGCTTTACTTTCTCTTTTTCTTGTTTAGTCTCTTGGGCCTCTTTAGATATCATTTCCCATTCAGCTGTGGATTCTTTCTCATTCAAGTCCTCAATACAAACAGCAGAGTTGCCTGTTCCAGAAGTCAAGGTCAAAAGTTGTTTATTCATTGCCAAACTCTGCTCTTGTAGGATTCCCACCAGTTGAAACATCCTTTCGATTTCCGCTAGTAACTTTCCATCCACAGCCATTGTAGCCATTGTAGTTTCACAGAGTTCCCCCTAGGGGGAATCTGGTTACTTATTAGTCTTTTCTCCAACAATCCTTTAACTTATTATTATTACTTTGTTTCCAACAATTCTAGTTCAATTGTAGCTCATCATAGTCCAGAGGGATCTTAAATAGCAACTTTTCCACTCTAAACTGCCCGTTTGACAGCTTTGACAGCTGTCAAACTCCGCAGCTCTTACACAGGCACAGAAACAGGACACTCCCGGGCCCGGGAGGGGGGTTGTTTAAAGCAAAAAAAAGGCTTCCAAAGCTCCACTCTCCAGCTCAAAATTCGCTTTAGCTAAATCTTGGAAGTTAGTGTCCTTTTTAACTCACCCCTCCAAGGGTAGGCTCTCCAGCTTAGCTCTTATGTCGTTGCTTAGATGGTCTGCAGGGGGGGGGGTGCGGACTTCCTTTTAGCACACACCCCGGTCGTCTCCAATTCAGGATAGTATTTTTAGAATCCAATTCCGTCTCACTCACGGGTTTTTCTTTCAGTCCAAATTTCAAGGAAGAAAGTCAGCGCTCTCCGGTCATGGCTCGCGGCTTCGCTCCACCGAGGTAGCGATCGACTCTCAGTGCCACGCCACCCTCCGTATCCTCTCTGCAGCCTTTAAAAAGGCTCTTCGTGGATCGGGGGGCGCTTAAGGCACCCGCTGAGTCTTCAGTCCGCAGGCTTCCGCGCCTGCGGTTTTTAAGGGTCCCCGCGTCGCCGGCGCGGCAAAGACCTGTCCTCGGTTGAGCCGATTCCCTCCGCAGCTCGGAGGGAATCCGCCATTTCCAGGTCGCGCCAACCCGGAAGTCTGGTTTAGACCACAGTGCTACCCGCGTTCCTACATTCCTACATTTACTACGTAAAATGTAGTAACGTCTAATGTGGCTATTGTGGTAAAGGAATATTTTCTGGGGTGGGAGTGCCAATACAGCTCCTTGCCAAGGGTGCAAGGGACCCTAGGTACACCTCTGTTAACAGACCTAGCCATTTTCAGAAGGAGAGTCACCATTGTAGGAACAATGTCGAGGTCACTTCTTCTAAACGCAGTCTTCCCTCGTTCTCTTTGTTTCATCTGCTTTCCCCAGTCTGGTGCAGCCCAGATATTGCTGGACCGCAACTCCCATCATACCTGACCACTGGCCACACTGGCATCCTTGCACACACAACTTGTATTTGGGGATATGCTCTCTCTCTCTCTCTCTCTCTCTCATTGTGCATATGGATCCTGGGTTTTGCATGGTCTGCATGGTGCAGTCCTACTTCCTGGTATATGGTGCATGGGATATACTATGTATTTTGATCAGCCTCTGCCCCTTCAGCTACCATTTTGTATCTGGCTCTGGCTAGCGGATCTCACAGTCCTTGCAAAGAAACAAAATAGAGCCTGGAATCTGTGGGATATTTACAATGCAGTCAAACCACCAATGCATGTTTGCTAGATAGGTACATGATAGGAGCTGAAGTTAACAGAGTTTTCCTGTAAGCTCCATTGCTCAGACACCATTTTAAACTAGACTGAAGTACCGTATTTTCCCAAAACTAGGTTTCCCCCCAAAAAATAATGTCAAAAATTAGGGAATGTCTTATACACAGGGCAATCTCCCTCCATTTTCTTAAACCTGAGTCCCCCAAAATAGGGGGTGTCTTATACAGTATGTCTTTGCAACTGGATTGCCATTTTCATAGAATCATAGAGTTGGAAGAGACCACAAGGGCCATTGAGTCCAACCCCCTGCCAAGCAGGAAACACCATCAGAGCACTCCTGACATATGGTTGTCAAGCCTCTGCTTAAAGACCTCCAAAGTAGGAGACTCCACCACACTCCTTGGCAGCAAATTCCACTGTCGAACAGCTCTTACTGTCAGGAAGTTCTTCCTAATGTTTAGGTGGAATCTTCTTTCTTGTAGTTTGGATCCATTGCTCCGTGTCCGCTTCTCTGGAGCAGCAGAAAACAACCTTTCTCCCTCCTCTATGTGACATCCTTTTATATATTTGAACATGGCTATCATATCACCCCTTAACCTCCTCTTCTCCAGGCTAAACATGCCCAGCTCCCTTAGCCGTTCCTCATAAGGCATCGTTTCCAGGCCTTTGACCATTTTGGTTGCCCTCCTCTGGACACATTCCAGTTTGTCAGTGTCCTTCTTGAATTGTGGTGCCCAGAACTGGACACAGTACTCCAGATGAGGTCTGACCAGAGCAGAATACAGTGGCACTATTACTTCCCTTGATCTAGATGCTATACTCCTATTGATGCAGCCCAGAATTGCATTGGCTTTTTTAGCTGCTGCGTCACACTGTTGGCTCGTGTCAAGTTTGTGGTCAACCAAGACTCCTAAGATCCTTTTCACATGTACTGCTCTCAAGCCAGGTGTCACCTGCCTGAACAAAGCTGCTGTCATCTGTTACTCTTCAACAAGTAAATATTATTTTTTACTTTTTACAAGACTGTGTGATTGCTGTTTTAAGGGGAGAGGGTGAAAAGGAGGGAATACCAGGAGAATCCAGTGTGCCTTAAAGCATCCTGGATTTCTTAAACTAAAAGGCTAAAACTGGCCTATCTAAGCTTCCCTTTTAAGATGCAGAAGATTGGCACTGCGCTGAACTCACAAATGTGAGGAAGGATAATCTCTAATCTATCTATCTCTCTTCTTCTAGCATCTCTACACATCCCTGCAAAGTCTGTATCAGGGATGGGTGGGGAGTCTGCACATGGCTGATCTATAGAGCACCCTTCCAGAATGCGGCAGCTAGACTGGTGACTGGGAGTGGCTGCCGGGACCACATAATCCTGAGAGATCTGCATTGGCTCCCAGGACGTTTCCGAGCACAATTCAAAGTGTTGGTGCTGACCTTTAAAGCCCTAAACAGCCTCGGCCCAGCATACCTGAAGGAGTGTCTCCACCCCATCGTCCAGCCCGGACACTGAGGTCCAGCTTTGAGGGACTTCTGGCAGTTCCCTCCCTGTGAGAAGTGAGGTTACAGGGAACCAGGCAGAGGGCCTTCTCGGTAGCGGCGCCCACCCTGTGGAACACCCTCCCTTCAGATGTGAAGGAAATAAGAAGCTATCCAATCTTTAAAAGACATCTGAAGGCAGCCCTGTTTATTGAAGTTTTTAATATTTAATGCTGTATTGTTTTTAATACTTGATTGGGAGCCGCCCAGAGTGTCTGGGGAAACTCAGCCAGATGGGCGGGGTATAAATAATAAATTATTATTATTATTCCGCTTGGGACTGGTTGAGTCTGATCCTGAGCTCTTTCTGGAGGCGCTGCAAGACTTACAGGTGACCCACACAAGTCTTCAAAATGAGGAAGGGGGTTAAGTGCCATACAAGCTTCTGAAATGGACTGCTGGATGAAGGTGTTGCTTTAATCTGAAACTACAGAGAGAAGCACCATCAAAGCATAAAATATGACAACCCACAAAAAGCAGGATGGGAGAAAGCAGCCATTGTTCTGCCTATATTTTAGCTTTATTTGCAGCTCTGCCTTCAGAAGGGTAAAGAATCTTCCGCTCATAGTATTCCGTGTGACGCCTCTGCCCTGTTTTGTATGTACGGCCACAAAGCATTGTATAGTCTCCTACTTGCTTTGAAGGATTTGTGAATGTGTGTGTGTGGTCAATTCAGGGAGACTGCTTATGGGCAGAAAAAACAGAGCGAACAAACAATTCAGCACAAGAAAGAGAAAAAGGATTATGCGCACACAGGGCGCTCCTGTCACATGCTTCATATCGTTCCAAGATTTACTAATGTTTTGTCTTTAATCAAGCCAGCTTGCATTGCTGACATTTCCATTAACAAAGAAAAATTGTCTCCCCTTTCAGACCGGTTATGTTGTTATTAATTGGTTCAGATGTTGTTTCAAACCAGATCAGAGTTGAATATAAACAGTCTCGCCAATGTTCCAGATAGCTGTGCCAGCATGTGGAGTTTATGCAGCAGTGAGTTTGCTTGGCCCCTGATCCTTAATAAAAATTTCCACCTCTGGGATGTGCACATGCTTGGTGGGTATTTGGTGGTGCATCTACATATTATTTGGATCTGTATTAGAGTTCTTCTTCAAACTGAAAATATTATCTCTCAGCAAAAAAGCATTGCAACAAGTACTTCTCTGCTCATTTCTACAGTGGTTAAGGGGATTTGTGAAAATTTCACCCCTGAGAATTTCAAAGATTATTTACTTAAATATGCTAAGATAAATTAATTAGAAATACTTGCAAGAAAATAGATAGACTAAGGATTTAAATATGTGAAGCTATAGAATACTATGTTTAAAGCAAAGATGAAAAGAAACAAAGATGTTAAGAGGATTAAGTAAATTTTATGAGAATCTGTTTTGGAAAACCGTTACAATGATATATATTGAAATTCGGTCAAGGGAATTTGAGGAAGTCACTTAACAATGTTATTAAGATTGGATTCAGTTCAGTTGTGATATATGTTGGTTTGTTAGTTTAAAATTTTGGAAAATTATTTAAAAAATAATTTAAAAAGAGAAAATTTCACCCCTGAAATTTTAGAGCACGTGCTTTGAATACACAGGACCCAAAGTTCAAACCACAGACTCTCTTAGTAGGTCAGACCCTGGAGAGTAAGTGCCAGTTGATGTCAACAATATTGGACTAGATCAGGGGTTCAGCAAATTTTTGGGGGAGGGGGCCGGTTCACTGTCCCCCAGAGCTTGTGGCGGGCTGGACCGCGTGCACACAGGCGTTGGAGGGGGCTTCTCTCTTTCCCCCAGCCCTCCCCCTGCCTACCTATGCTGCTGCCATCGGCGTTGCACTCTCCCAACCACGGCTCCTGTGCCTGCCCTCCCATACCCAAGAATCTCCTGACCATCTCCTGATGGTCTCTGCTGACTCTCCAGAGAAGAGGAGGCGTGTCCTGCCTATCTACTTATTCTGCCCAGCAACATATCTGTGTGTGTGAGAGAGAGTCAGTCAGTCAGTGTATCGGAGAGAGTGAGAGTGTTGGAGATCCTAGAGATAAGATTGCTGCTAAGAGCAGCTGCAGACTCTCAGTGTAGCATTGATTTATGCTTAGAATATTCAGCTCTGTATATAGTTTTGTATCATAGTTGTAGTTACAGAATAAAAGGAAGATATTCTACAGAGCTGCTCTCCGAGTGGTTTATACTCTGCAAGACTCTGCAAAACTGCTGCGCAACGACTGTATTATTGAGACAGTGAATCCGGTGCTCTCAGCTCTAAGCTGTGAGTCCACAGCACTGTGACCTGTTCCTGTGAGAAAGGAGGTCTCTGGCGGTGCTACCCAGCTCGCCTAGCCCAGTCGGGGTTGAGGTACATGAGTCCAGTCGGCGCACTGGCTCTAGGGCGATGCTGACATCGGTTGTGGGCCCAGTCGTTGTTCCAGTCGTCTGACCTGGCGTTGTTCCAGTCATCCCAGTCATCCCAGTCCTCCTGGTTGCCAGAGGTTTCTGTTGCTGATTGCCGGACGGTGGAACGGACGCTGCGTGCTGGACTGATTTGCGGTGCCCAGAAGCAGAGCTGTTTTGGAGCAGAGTATTCAAGCTGCCGCTGTTGCTGTTGCTGCTGCTTGATTTATGGAGGTATGTTGCTGACTGCCAAAGGAAGAAGATAGCATCCCTGTTTGCCTGTTAATTGCGCTCTGAGTGGGAGAGAGAGTGGCTGAAGGAGTCAAGGCTTTATCTGTGTTGCACGAGGGAAGTGTCTTGCTCTAAGTAATAGCAGACATGGCCTGTGCACATTCTGGCCAGATGGCTCTGTCCTTTCCTCTCCTCACGCCTGAAACCTATGGAGTTTGGCAAGTAAAGATGAAAGCGCTTTTACAGAGGGAGAAGCTATTTCACACGATAGAAGATGACCCTCCAGATAAGGATGATGATGATTGGGCTGAGTGGCATGCTGCAGATATGAAAGCCCGAGGGACTATTGTTTTGAGTGTTTCAGACCACTTGCTGGTGAACTTAGAGGGTCAAGAGACTGCACAAGCTGTTTGGCATAAGTTGAGAGATATGCATCTGAGGCAAAATGCTGGTTCCAGTGTGATTTTCTTTAAGAAGCTGTGCAGGCTGCAGTTGGAGAAAGGTGGTGATTTGCCTAGCCATCTATCTCAATTAAAGCGTCTCAGACAGGACCTTGTTCAGAGAGACCTGGCTATTTCAGAGGCTGTGTTTGCAATGCTGATGATCAATAGCCTAGATGAGTCTTATGATGGAGTAGCTGCCCAGATTTCCACAATGCCTTCTGACCGGATAACAGAAGATTATGTGTCTAGCGTGCTTCTGAATGAGTGGGATCGCAGACAGGCTGTTAAAGAAAGCCGGGAAAACTGTGCTGTTAAAAATGTGCTTGAAAATGTGCCTGAGTCTTCAGCAGGGGAAAGTGAAAGTGAAACTGCTGCTGTTAAAGCTTTGAAATTGAAGCAGTGCTTTTCGTGTGGAGCACAAGGCCATTTGAGTTTCCAGTGCAAGAAGTCTTCAAAGAAGAAGGGAAACTTCAGAGGCAGAGGGGGAGGAGGAAGAAATCCCCAAGCACCTGCTACTTCAAAGGCCTTGATCTCTCACTGTTCCAGTCAACGTGGGCGGAGTTTCTTCGTGGTCGACTCTGGCTGTTCAAACCACATGGCCAAAGATAAGAGTCTCTTTGTTCAGCTTGAGAAGCAAGAGAAAGCAATTCATCAAGCAGATGGGACAGTTCTCACAAGTGTGGCTCAGGGAACTGTGTTCTTAAAGAGCCTGAATGCAACTATTAAGAATGTCCTGTATGCGCCTGATATTCAGGACAATTTGTTGAGTGTTTCCCAGCTTGATCGTCAAGGGTTTAAGGTGGTGTTTGCTAAATCTCGCTGTGAAATTCTTAGAGATGGCAAGCTCATTTTGTATGCAATATGTGTAAATGGATTGTACCAATTGCCTTTTGTTTCAGGTACAGGCACTGCAGAAGCAACTGAGAAAAAGTGTTGCAATTTATCTGTGGATAAGAATGAGAAGTTGCATGACCAATGTATTCATTATTACCATCGTGTTTATGGTCATTTGAATTTCCAGGCTGTGGCAAAAATGCCTGATATGGTTCAGGGTATGAAGTTGAAAGAATGTCCCTAGCACATGAAATGTGTTTCTTGTGCTGAGAGTAAGGCAAGGCAAGCTCCCAAAGTTACAGAGTCTGGGAGAGAGGCCAAGAAACCATATGAAGTCATTCATGCAGACTTAGTGGGGCCTCTAGCGCTCTCTAGAGGCAATTCAAGGTTTTTCATGGTTCTGATAGACTCCTATTCGAAATATGTTTGGGTCTATATGCTGCAGAAAAAGTCTGAAGCCTTTACCAAGTTTCGCCAGTTTTGTAAATGGCTCAGAAATGTACATAAGGAGAATGTACGTTTTCTTTTCACAGATAAGGGTGGAGAGTTTTGTTCAGAAGAGTTTGAGAGTTTTCTTTCTGAACAGGGCATTGAGCATAGGACCGCCACGCCCAGATCACCCTGGCAGAATGGTTTATGTGAGAGAGTAAACCAGACCCTGCAGCAAGGAATCAGAACACTGTTACATGATTCGGGACTGCCCAATCCTTTTTGGGCTGAAGCTCTTTCGTTTTTCTGTCATGTGTATAACAGGAGATACTAGTCTAGTATAAATTGCACCCCATATGAGATGCTTCACGGAAGAAAGCCATGTGTAAAGCATTTTAAAATTTTTGGTTCGGAGGTTTGGGTGCATACCTCGCAGGGTGACAAACTGAGCAAGCGTGGAGAACATGGTATTTTCCTAGGATATGAGAAAGGGTCTTATCGTGTTCTGATCACAGACACGAAAACCATAAGGCTGACCAGGAGTATTGATGACAATCCACAATGGGACAGAGTTGGCGTTTTTCAGTGCCATCCCATTTGTGATGATGGTGCAAAAGGGGCAAAGAAAGTTAAGAGGAAGGCAAGTGTTGTTGGTGGTGATAATCCTGATGCCAATGTAATTCCAGATGATGGCACAGATTATCAGAGCACAAAAGCCTCAGGTGAGTCTGACGCTGACTCAGACTTAGCAGCTTCATATACTTTAGCTCCCCATTCTCCCAGAGAGGAGGAGGAAGCACCAGAACAAGAGGATCAGAGAGTTTTGCGCAGATCCGAGAGAACAACCAAGGGTGTACCACCGAAAAGGTTTTCTGAAGAGTTTGCAAAGACTGCGGTCACGAGCAACTCTGGTGGAGTTTTTAAACCAGGCATGAAGTGTGCTGAGAGTAATAGCACAAAACGCTTTATTTATTTCCTTACCTGATATTTGAAGGAAAGCGTGTATTTGAGTTCTGAAAATGGTTTGTTCAAATCTGCCTAATTAGAAATGTCAATTTGTATCTGAAAGGAAGAAATGTGTGTGAAGATTTTTCTAGAAGCTGCTTATTCAATGGTATTGTAAAAGTGTGTTATATGCCGGGAAAAGAGATACCTGCAGATATGTTAACCAAGGTTGTAAGCAGAGAACAACTTTTGGAGTGTATGTGTAAATTGCAGTTATGTTAAAGATTCTTGAAATGGTCGGATGAAATGGGGGAGGATGAGGAGATTTCACCCCTCCCATACCCAAGAATCTCCTGACCATCTCCTGATGGTCTCTGCTGACTCTCCAGAGAAGAGGAGGCGTGTCCTGCCTATCTACTTATTCTGCCCAGCAACATATCTGTGTGTGTGAGAGAGAGTCAGTCAGTCAGTGTATCGGAGAGAGTGAGAGTGTTGGAGATCCTAGAGATAAGATTGCTGCTAAGAGCAGCTGCAGACTCTCAGTGTAGCTTTGATTTATGCTTAGAATATTCAGCTCTGTATATAGTTTTGTATCATAGCTGTAGTTACAGAATAAAAGGAAGATATTCTACAGAGCTGCTCTCCGAGTGGTTTATACTCTGCAAGACTCTGCAAAACTGCTGCGCAACGACTGTATTATTGAGACAGTGAATCCGGTGCTCTCAGCTCTAAGCTGTGAGTCCACAGCACTGTGACCTGTTCCTGTGAGAAAGGAGGTCTCTGGCGGTGCTACCCAGCTCGCCTAGCCCAGTCGGGGTTGAGGTACATGAGTCCAGTCGGCGCACTGGCTCTAGGGCGATGCTGACAGCCCTTGCGAGCGGCAGAGGATGGCGGCGGTGGAGGAGGGACAAGCAGCCCCAAAGGGCTGGCTGGCTCCGGAGAGGCACTGCCCAAAATGGCGCTCAGCCCAGCCCCCTTACTCCACTACGCAGGACGGGGAGAAGCCAGGAGGAGGTGCTGTGGTGTGTGAGAGGGAGAGAAATGGTGCCGCCAAAAAAATTAACAAAAAACAATTAACAAACAGAATCGCCGATCCACGGAACGTCCACGGGCCAGATCCAACGGGCAATTGGGCTGGATCCGGCCCATGGACCGTAGTTTGCTGACCCCTGGACTAGATGGGCCAATGATCTGACTCAGTACTCTAGGACAACCTTCTGTGTTCCTGTGAACCACCAGAAAAGGGCAGGGCCTGCCCATTACTACATACGGTTTTCCCAAACTTAACACTAAACCAAAGGTCCCCAGATTCTTCTCCCCCTCTGCCCAAGACCCCTTGAAAATTGCTGAGGGCGTTGGTGGACCACTTAATAGATTTTTCTCAGCCTGTTGTAGCAAACATAATGCAGTGTGCTAGATGCTGTATGATTTTTAGCTGTCTTTTTTGTTGCTTCTGTTATTTCTGATGTTGTTTTACAATCTGAATTCCATGGAATGCGGTAGTGTGTAAAATACAATATAAGAAATAAACGAAGCAACAACAGTTTAACTGAAAGGCATCAACGCACCTGGACTGCACCAACCTCCCTGCCTTTCTCCCTCCTGGAGAAGTGGCATTGATTAGGGAAGTTTTTAATGTATGGTGTTTTATCATGTTTCTAATATTCTGTTGGGAGCCACCCAGATTGGCTAGGGAAACCCAGCCAGATGGGTGGGGTATAAATAAATAAATAAATAAATTAATAATAATAATAATAATAATAATAATAATAATAATAATAATAAATTATTATTAATTATTATTGATTCAGCTTTCAACAAATCAGGCGAATACCACCTCCCAACCGTGCCATGCACTGCCACTCTCCACACGCTATATATCACATGTTATCGGTCTCCTTTTACTTCTGTATCATTTCCTCTGTATCACCGGCACTGATTCCTGCCCCCTGGAGGAGTTTTGGTGCCACCATCCAAAGCAGGTCTACCACAAAGTGGTGCAGCTAGAGCGGCCAATGCTTCCTCTTTCCCTCCTTTCCTTGGCGCACAAGCTGCTCTAGCCGCCCCACTTTGAGGAGGACTGCTTTGCTCTGCCACAAAGTGGGGTGGCTAGAGTGGCCCACACGTCAAGGAAAGGAGGAAAAAGAAGCGTCAGCCATTCTAGCAGACCATTTTGTGGTAGACCCACGTTGGCAGGTTGTGCCAAAACACCTCAAGGGGGCAGGAAGCGGTGGCAACGGTGGAGGCAGGCAAAGGGGGGGAAGGGGGAAGGAAGATGGTGCATACCAGAACCTCCTTTTCTCAAATAAAGCACTGGCCTGCTTCTTGGGAGAAAAGCAATGACAAACCTAGACAGCATCTTAAAAAGCAGAGACATCACCTTGCCAACAAAGGTCCGTATAGTTAAAGCTATGGTTTTCCCAGTAGTGATGTATGGAAGTGAGAGCTGGACCATAAAGAAGGCTGATCGCCAAAGAATGGATGCTTTTGAATTCTGGGGCTGGAGGAGACTCTTGAGAGTCCCATGGACTGCAAGAAGATCAAACCTCTCCATTCTGAAGGAAATCAGCCCTGAGTGCTCACTGGAAGGACAGATCCTGAAGCTGAGGCTCCAGTACTTTGGCCATCTCATGAGAAGAGAAGACTCCCTGGAAAAGACCCTGATGTTGGGAAAGATGGAGGGCACAAGGAGAAGGGGACGACAGAGGACAAGATGGTTGGACAGTGTGGTGTAGTGGTTAAGAGCGGTAGTCTCGTAATCTGGGGGACTGGGTTCGCGTCTCCGCTCCTCCACATGCAGCTGCTGGGTGACCTTGGGCCAGTCACACTTCTTTGAAGTCTCTCAGCCCCACTCACCTCACAGAGTATTTGTTGTGGGGGTGGAAGGGAAAGGAGAATGTGAGCCGCTTTGAGACTCCTTAAAGGGAGTGAAAGGCGGGATATCAAATCCAAACTCTTCTTCTTCTTCAGTGTTCTCGAAGCTACCAGCATGAGTTTGACCAAACTGCGAGAGGCAGTGGAAGACAGGAGTGCGTGGTGCGCTCTGGTCCATGGGGTCAAAAAGAGTCGGACACAACTAAACGACTAAACAACAACTATTACTTAAAATTCTATATTGCCCTTCATCCGAGGATGACAGGGTGGTTTATATGTTTGCAGTGGTTAGGCTTTGTGTGCCACTGCTTAGGAAAAACTGTTTCTCATACATCATAAACTTCTCATACAGTCAGAGTGTAGAAACACCCAGCAAGGCAGAAAACACCCGCACTCACGTCTCATTTCCAGCTCCCGATCACGGATGGCATTTGATTGTATACACAAGCCCTTAGAAAAGAGCACAAATATATATCAACCGATCTAGAGGTGTTACATTTTCTTCATAAGCTTTGGACCCTCGCAAAGAAAGCTGAAATGAACACAATCATTGAAAGAACACGCCTGGCATTTCCAGAAGGAATGTCCTGTCGACTGGGGGGGGGCGGGGGGAGTCAATAGCTTTCTGGGCAATGGATTTTGAAGGCTTAGGGCTTTGGTGAG
Organism: Podarcis bocagei; assembly: GCF_964188305.1. Classification (NCBI taxonomy): domain Eukaryota; kingdom Metazoa; phylum Chordata; class Lepidosauria; order Squamata; family Lacertidae; genus Podarcis; species Podarcis bocagei. The sequence continues at coordinate 17,031,636 of NC_138137.1, read as the reverse complement.
TTTTTAGGAAGTGCAAAGAGTCTGATGAGGCTGAAAATTTGGAATCAACAACTGCAAAATCAGCAGAAAGATTTATCTCTCTTCATTTGGCGGAGCAGGAATTCTGTTTGATTAAATTTTCATGCTGGTCGCACCGTGCAGAAAGATTAAAAACAAAAGTGGGGTTGCAAGAGGTTCTGAATAAACATGTACACACAAATGATCTCGAGGAGTATTGGAGACCTCTTTGATTTCAGTAGCAGAGGTGCATAGTAGATATGCACTATGTGTAATGCAGACTACCGTATTTTTCACTCTATAAGACGCACCAGACCACAAGAGGCACCTGGTTTTTGGAGGAGGAAAACAAGAAAAAAAATAATCTGAATCTCAGAAGCCAGAACAGCAAGAGGGATCGCTGCGCAGTGAAAGCAGCAATCCCTCTTGCTGTTCTGGCTTCTGTGATAGCTGCACAGCCTGCATTCACTCCATAAGACGCACGCACATCTCCCCTTACTTTTTAGGAGGGAAAAAGTGAGTCTTATAGAGCAAAAAATATGGTAAGTCCTGTTAAACTTTACAGGATTTCCTTCCAGGAAGGTGCCTTATATGGCTTCAGATCATTGGTCAGTATCGCCTATGTTGTCTCTCAGCTGCTTTCCGGAAGCTAGACTGGTGACAGGGAGCAGCCCCCAGGACCATATAACACCGGCCCTAAAGGATTTACATTGGCCCCCTGTATGTTTCCGAGCACAGTTCAAAGTGTTGGTGCTGACCTTTAAAGCCCTAAACAGCTTTTCCACCCCCATTGTTCAGACACAGAGATCCAGCTCCAAGGGCCTTTTGGCAGTTCCCTCACTGTGAGAAGTGAACTTACCAGGCAGATGGCCTTCTCGGTAGTGGCACCTTCCCCGTGGAATGCCCTCCCATCGGATATCAAGGAGGTAAATAACTCTCTGACTTTCAGAAGACATCCCTGTATGGGAAGTTTTTTAATGGTTGATGTTTTATTGTGTTTTTAATCTTGTTATAGATTTAAGGGGGGAACCCCCTAAACCCTGTAAGTTAATAAATGCCAGGATTTGGATTAATTGGGGTATCAGTTAAAGCTGCAGAGCTTTGCCAGACTGGCAGCCCTGCATAGGGAAGTTTTAAATGCTTGATGTTGTATTGTGTTTTTAATATCTTCTTGGGAGCAGTCCAGAGTGGATGGGGCAACCCAGTCAGATGGGCAGAATATTATATTTATATTTATTATTATTTCAGACAGGGGACATTCCCAGCCCTACCAGGGATCAATACCGTCTGCATTCAAAGCAGATGCTTCACCACTGAGCTATGACCATATACAGTGCTTTTTTCCTGGGGGGACGCAGGGGTACACATACCCCTACACATTTTGTGAATCTAAGTTTGGCCTCATTGAGGGGCAGTATCTCAATATGAGTAGGAAAATGAGAGGGCCTTCTTGGTAGTGGCGCCCGCTCTGTGGAATGCCCTCCCACCAGATGTCAAAGAGAACAACTACTACCAGACTTTTAGAAGACATCTGAAGGCAGCCCTGTTTAGGGAAGCTTTTAATGTTTGATGTATTACAGTATTTTAATATTTTTTTGGAAGCCGCCCAGAGTGGCTGGGGAAGCCCAGCCGGATGGGTGGGGTATAAATAATACATTATTATTATTATTATTATTATTATTATTATTATTATTATTATTATTATTATTACTACTACTACTACTACTACAGTGGTACCTCAGGTTACAGATGCTTCAGGTTACAGACTCCACTATCCCAGAAATAGTACCTCGGGTTAAGAACTTTGCTTCAGGATGAGAACAGAAATCGCGCAGCGGCAGCAGGAGGACCCATTGGCTAAAGTGGTACCTCAGGTTAAGAACAGTTTCAGGTTAAGAATGGGCCTCCAGAACGAATTAAGTTCTTAACCCGAGGTACCACTGTACCCCTAAATAGTTTTTTAGAAAGAAAGCATTGACCACACACACACACACACACACACACACATTTTCAAATGTGTACATACACATTTGAAAAGATATCTCTAAACAGCTATGGTGGGTAGATTCTAGCTACCGAGATCTGATCTAACTGAAGTTTCCAAGTTGTCTTTAAGAACAGCCTCACATTGCAGTAAATCCAGCTCAGAGGTTACCATGATGTCTGTCACCTTGGCTAGGGTATCTGAGGACTTACAGTTTGTAAAGGGTGCCGAGAGCTGTTAGGTCTATAGTTCTTGGGCTAGCTTAACAACCTTCTTCCCAGGGATCTCTGGAAACTGTAGCTCCGTGATGGAGGTGAAGGTGTTCTCAGCACCCTTGACAAACTACAGTTCCCAAGATTACTGGGGGGGGGGGGAGAGAGTTGTAGCTGCTTAAAGTGATATGATACGGCTTTAAATTGTTTTAAATTTAAATAATTGTTGGACTTTCGGAGGAAGAGAGGAGAACTAGCCCCGCTGTACACCGCAGAGGGCTGTGTGGAGAGAGTCTCTTCCTTTAAATTCCTAGGAGTTTATCTCAGTGAAGACCTTACTTGGAAAATCAGTACAACCCAGGTGGTTAAGAAAGCCCAACAGAGACTCCATCTCCTCAGAGTATTGCGAAAGAACAATGTCAATCAACATTTGATGATCTCCTTCTACCAGTCCACAATAGAAAGTGTCTTTTCATACTGCATCACGGTGTGGTATGCTGGTTTGACATCAACTGATAGGAAATACCTACAGAGGATGGTGAATACGGCACAAGATACTATGGGCTGTCCCGTGAATCCGCTGGATGAAATAGTGGAAGAACATTGTTTCAGGAGAGTGAGGAAAATTCTCAGGGATGATTCACACCCTGGTCGGCACTTTCTTGATCTCCTGCCCTCAGGCAGAAGATATAGAAGCATTAGTCGCACCAACAGGGTAAAGAACAGCTTCTATCCGTGGGCTGTTAGTCTGCTGAATGAAAAGATAACAACAGGGCAACTGACTTTCGGGTTTGGTGGGTGTGCGTCAGTAAATGAGGGGAATTAAGACAGAGAGCGGAGTGGAGGGGTGCTCATGTAATCTCACTGTATACAAGTTGTACAAGCGACAATAAAGTATTTCAATGTTAAATGTATAGTGTATATGGGCCATGAACAGGTAGCCAGACCATAAACAGGCAGAGGGGGATATAAGATACAATCCAGGCAACTTTTTAAGATCCATTTATTTCCATGAGAAAGATAAATGTTTTGTTTACCAGCTTTGACTGGGCTGCTAGCTAGGACCATTTTTGGACAGAGAAGTTTGTATTTTACTATGTGTGCTTCCTTCTCAGAAAACATTAAAAGCCCCAGAAGACGACAAACCTCCTCTTGGCTACTTTTGTGTCCTGCCTGCAACCTAGTCTTACATTTTGAAAGAAATTCAGCGCATTATTTCTTCAGATTTTTTGTCAGGAACTGTATGCTTGCCCCATAGTAGTTCATTGTACCCCCTTCATTCGGCGGCTAATGTGTTTTGGCACCTGACTGCATATTTGATATTTTATCCGTAACGTCGGCAGCATAATAACATTTTCTTTCTATTACTAACATCACATTTCCTCTTTTCAATCCAGCTTTGACAAGCTTGTTATTAATTATTGTTTTTGTTTATAATACAAGTTAATTATTTTCTGGCATAGCGCCCAGAAGCAAATTCCCATTAATCTTTGATCTGGACAAATACAGCCTCATTCTAGAAGACTTCATAATTATACAAGATTGGCAGGCCTAACCTGTGGCCCAGTATTATCAAGAGCCAAGAGGCCATAACTGTACTGGTCTTATGCCAGGAAACAGCCGTTGTGGCCCTTCGCATTTTCAGCAGCGAAAGAAAAGGGCAATACTGAAGAAACAAGAAATAGCAACATTGGCAGACGTTTCTGCTGTGTCTTTGGCCATTCAGTGCCACTCATTGAAAATGAAATGTAACACCAACAGAACCGACTCAATCTATTGCAGATATTAATATTGCGCAGTCTGAAGCAACTGGAAGCTTAAGAACTGGTTCCTTTTTGAAAAAATCATTGTCCAGACCCATCAAAATATTATTCAAACTTTCACTTGCAGAAATCTTTAAAAACAGAACATAAGCATCAAAGATGCATTCAAAATATCCATACCATGTCTTGCGCTGTCCAGCAGTGGCTCAGCTTCTTAAAAATACAGTGGTACCTCAGGTTACATACGCTTCAGGTTATATACGCTTCAGGTTACAGACTCTGCTAACCCAGAAATAGTGCTTCAGGTTAAGAACCTTGCTTCAGGATGAGAACAGAAATCGGGCTCCAGAAGCGGCGGCAGCAGGAGGCCCCATTAGCTAAAGTGGTGCTTCAGGTTAAGAACAGTTTCAGGTTAAGAACGGACCTCCAGAACGAATTAAGTACTTAACCCGAGGTACCACTGTAAAAGGTAACCTCCAAAAATCCAAACTGACTCTCTCCTCCATTCCAGCTTGCCTTAGCCTGCCTAAGGCTATGCAGCTTCTTGGAGAATGATCATCGCATGATCATCTGATTTAGAGAAGGGCTAACAAGGCAACACCCTTCAAAATGGTGAATTTGCAACCATATAGCTTTGTCACCTGATCTAAGGTTACAACACTCACATGTTAGCTACCAGAAAACAAGGATTAGTTAGCCATCAACTCATCAGGAGCTCAGAGACAACTTTGAAAACTACTGTGGGAAAACCCCAATGCTATCAATACACATTTTCCATTTTAAGCCTTCATTAATACACATACATTTTCCATTTCTGTGTCCATTAAATCCATTATACATAACACAATCAGCATACAGTTTGCGTGCAGGAAATATCTTATTGCTGGTTCCCCTGACTCCCACCCAAGACACACAGACAGACTTACCCTTTTAAGTAAGAAAGAGATATTTATTCAGGCTTGGCAGTAGAGACAGTGTTCAGGACACACAATTCAGGAGGAGTTCAGGAGCGGGTCAAGAAGCTCATAACCGGATGGAAGTGCAAAAGATGTCCCAACAAGTTTCCACGTCCCTCCCACCATCTTTTAAAGATGAAGCATGGCATACTCACAAGACCTTGTGGGAATGCCAAGGTTGCTAGTGCACAAGCTCCATTGTGGTGGTTGGGTCTGCTGCCATTTGTGAAATAGATGCCAGGTTTTAGCTGACAAGACTGCAGCCTCCTGTCCTGGCTTGGGTGGGGCTCATGACATCTCTGTTACAGCTGTCTTCATCCTGTTTGTTGGCAGATAAATTGGGGGGACAGGGACATTTAACCAAAATTCTTCCTGGGCAGGATAAAATCTCCAATGGTTTTTTGAGGTTGGGGTTCATCACTTCTCAGTGATGGCTCCAACCTGGTGGAATGCTCTGTCCCCTGAGACCAGGGCCCTGCAGGATTTAAATTCCTTCTGCAGGGCCTGTAAGATAGAGCTATTCCACCTGCTTTCAATTTGAACTTAGCCTGATCTTTTATTCCCCTTCCTTCCCTCCCCTCCCCTTTTTATGAAGATTACCCGCTCTGGGATCCCACAGCTAATTCTCCCCTGGCCTCCTTGCTGGCCCAAATAGGACTAATTTAGCCAGCTAGTCCTGGTGATAATCAAATGTTTATTGGATAGATTTCCCCCATAAATTGATTTTTGAATTCTGAATTTATTGTTATTCACGTTTTATACTGTGTGCTGTTTTTTGTTGCATCAATTAAGTGTTTTGTATTTGTTGTTAGCTGCCCTGAGCCCAGTTTTCTGAACCGGGAAGGGCGGGGTATAAATAAAAATGTATTGTTGTTGTTGTTGTTATTATTATTATTATTATTATTATTATTATTATTATTATTATTATTATGAGCAATGACAATGGCACAGCTTCTTTCTGCCCCTCCCCCCGGTCAAGAAAATGTTATTTGTTCTTGCTGTTGCAGGTGACAACAGCAGCAACTGTGTTGGCAAGCTGGCTGGCATTTTTTAATCCCCCATGATGCTATGAACCTCCTATCATTCTTTGCCACCGAATTTGGGCAGAGGCAGTGGCAGGTGCTACCAAAAATGGGAAGATTTTTATGAGAAAACTTAGCAAAATGGGGATGAGAGAAAGAAAGAAAATCAGGAATTTTATTAGAAAAATGTCTTCTGACAAATCTCAGCTTGACTTCAATTACTGCCTTTTCTGCTGCAGCTGCCCTGAGGTCATCCTGCGAGGAAGAATGAGGCACGACTCACATTATCCTTTCTCCCTTGCTTCCCTTAAGTGATCAAGTGACGCTTGCATGTGTGAAATGGAGAACAGATGGCACTTCTCCTCATTTGTTTCAGAGCTACCTCTACATATATGACTTTTTAAATGTGTTTAAAGGGCGGTATATAATAATATATCTCTTGATACCACGGCATTCAGTAAGTAACAGCAGAATGTATGAGTGGCAGCAACCATGTCAGAGGTGATGTGATGTTGTTTGATTACAGTTCCCATCATTCCTGACCACTGGTCCTGCTAGCTAAGGATGATGGGAGTTGTAGTCCAACAACATCCGGGGACCCAAGGTTGAGAAAGGCTGTTCCAGCGTATTGAGATACCAAGTGCATGTGTGAATTGGTACCACATCTGATGTACAGGTGTCAACAAAGAAAGAGGTCTAGCATAGTGATTAACATCTTCTGGGTTGTATACTCTCATCAGTAGTGCTCTTCCCTTCCTTCCAACCAACCAGCTATGAATGGATGAATGAATTCCCTTTGTTGGTTGAAGCATCTCTTTACATGAAGTACAGTATGACAGTTACCAGCGTTAACAACTGTAAATTCTTTAAAGTGCAATGCTCTCCTGTATAACTATTGTCAAAAACGGGTCATCTACTCAAGCTTACTCAAAGTCAGTCTGCATACTTGTCACAGAATACAAAATCCAAACATTGGATTAACCACAGTTGTGTTACTGTATTGGAAATTGTATGGAACTGGAAATCCCAACCCCATACACTCTTAAAGATGAATCCATCGCAAATTAATGCAAGGGTGTCCAAGTTGTTGATGCACTCTGATGGATCCTGAGTAGGGATGGATGGATCAGTCTATTTCTGGTGCATGCCTGTTTCATATGTCCACGCTGCCTCATTTCCACATCATTTTGTAAATATTTGAAAATTCATTAAAAAATCACATTTCAATGTCATTTTCATGAAATACACTTTTTCACTTGCTTTTACCCCAAAATACTAATTTTTGCATGCATTTTGTATACATCTGAACGTATGCATTTGTATAGGCATTCAAGTGACTGATTTTAGGCTGAGCAACAGATTCCCACTACATGTGTTGTGTCTGTCTGGACACTACATTCCTGAAGACAGTCAGCGTGATTTGCACTTTCCTGGAGAGATTTAGGTGCAGCTTCTTGCTTGATCTTGGGGCTCCATTGTCTCCCAAGATAGACGAATGCCAACAGCTACACAAAGGATTAAAAGCTTTCACTCCTGCTTTAGGACATTAGCAATGCTCTGCAGGGCTGTTTCCTAACAGGCAGAAAAACTGACAGGAGCCGACACTATTCAGTTGAAGAGTTGTGTATGTGTGTGTTGAACTGAGAAGTGCACTGCAAAATTCAGAAAAGTGCAAAAACAGAAGGATAACTGTGCTCTAATCCATGCATTCGTCCAAGAAGTGCAAATCATGTTGGTTTGCTTAAACATGTGGCCCAGACAAAATCATCAAGTGTCACTAGCCCAGTGGCACCTCAAGGTCACTGAAGAACGTGAAGAAGAATAGAATACATAGCTTTCTGGGATAGCTTAGTGTGACGTTAACATATGAGAGTGCTGGAGGTGAAATAGTTAAACAGGTTACCCAATCAGAACCCAGGGGGTGGAGTCAGAGGGACTATAAAAACAGCTCTGGGAGGGGCGAAGAGGGGAGTTCGTTGGGTGGTTGTCTGGAGTGGGAGTGAATGGGAATAGAGTCTGTGGGTAGGTTGAGTTAGTGTAGCAATATAATCTGAGTCAGGAACAGTTAGGAACTAGGAAGACAAGTAAATATCTGAGAGGTGGTTTAGTGAGTGAGAGCAGGTAGCAGAAGTTATAGGTCTGGATAGGCAACCCATGATTGTAATGAATCATAGAATCATAGAATCATAGAATCATAGAGTTGGAAGAGACCACAAGGGCCATCGAGTCCAACCCCCTGCCAAGCAGGAAACACCATCAGAGCACTCCTGACATATGGTTGTCAAGCCTCTGCTTAAAGACCTCCAAAGTTGGAGACTCCACCACACTCCTTGGCAGCAAATTCCACTGTCGAACAGCTCTTACTGTCAGGAAGTTCTTCCGAATGTTTAGGTGGAATCTTCTTTCTTGTAGTTTGAATCCATTGCTCCGTGTCCGCTTCTCTTGAGCAGCAGAAAACAACCTTTCTCCCTCCTCTAGGTGACATCCTTTTATATATTTGAACATGGCTATCATATCACCCCTTAACCTCCTCTTCTCCAGGCTAAACATGCCCAGCTCCCTTAGCCGTTCCTCATAAGGCATCGTTTCCAGGCCTTTGACCATTTTGGTTGCCCTCCTCTGGACACGTTCCAGTTTGTCAGTGTCCTTCTTGAACTGTGGTGCCCAGAACTGGACACAGTACTCCAGGTGAGGTCTGACCAGAGCAGAATACAGTGGCACTATTACTTCCCTTGATCTAGATGCTATACTCCTATTGATGCAGCCCAGAATTGCATTGGCTTTTTTAGCTGCCGCGTCACACTGTTGGCTCATGTCAAGTTTGTGGTCAACCAAGACTCCTAGATCCTTTTCACATGTACTGCTCTCAAGCCAGGTGTCCCCCATCTTGTATTTGTGCCTCTCATTTTTTTTGCCCAAGTGCAATACTTTACATTTCTCCCTGTTAAAATTCATCTTGTTTGTTTTGGCCCAGTTCTCTAATCTGTCAAGGTCGTTTTGAAGTGTGATCCTGTCCTCTGGGGTGTTAGCCACCCCTCCCAGTTTGGTAATGGACTGATACCGTTTATGAAACCACACGCTTGTTAAACTGTAATAAATAAACAAACAGAAGTTTATGTTCCAATTTAACCCTGACTGGAATCAGTATTATACCAGGTAGGGCCTGGGTGGGGGCAGCGAGAAATAAAGTGGTGGCACAGGGATCAATAGACGGTGAAATGTCCGGGGACCCTGTGTGATCATCTTGGTTTGCTTAAACATGTGGCCCAGACAAAATCATCAAGCGTCGCTAGCCCAGTGGCACCTCAAGGTCACTGAAGAACATGAAGTAGGATAGAATACATAGCTCTCTGGGATAGCTTAGTTGGTAGAGCATGAGACTCTTTATCTCAGGGTTGTGGGTTTGAGCCCCACTTTGGAACAGTGTGTTGGTGACCCTCATGGTCCCTTCCAACTCTATGATTCTAATTGGGCACTAGGGGTGCAGATCGTCACCTGCTGTTACCAGTTTGCCCACAATGGGACAACGAGAGCGTGATGGGAGAAAGAGGTGCAAACCATGGCACCACAGTTCAGAGGGTTTCTGAGAACCACAGCAAAAGTTCAACAGTGGTGAGAGAGAACAGTAGCTGGGTTCATTTGGCAGGTGCATGGAGGAGAGTGGCAATGTTGCAGGATGTGGGGTGAAGATGGGGTGTGGGGAGGGAGAAATGGGGGGGGGAATGTGTCTCAAATCTTTTGGCTGTGTGAAGTTTTATTGAGTTGTTGATAAGCAGCTTTCCGATTTAGCCACTCGGCTGTCGGCTGGAAGTTTTAAACGAATGCTAAGTAAGTCTTAGTTATCCACTTATCACTTTTCAGTTCTTGCCATCTGGGGAGATTAACATTCATGCAGCACTTTAACATGAATCCATTTTGCTTCATTAGCTTTAAGTAATAAATAAAACTGAATTTCTAGAAGGTCCGCCAGCCCATTCCCTTCGGCCTTTATTGCGGCAATATACTGAGCTGCAACACTCCACCAAGACAGGCTACTATTAAATTCAGGTTACTTCACCGTGAAATGGATCACTCCAGTGAGCACGTGAGAACCGCACACCAAAGGCAGAAGGACTGAGCCGTTGCCAAATGGGGAAGAGGAGAATATAGCTCATAAACATAGCCAAAGCTGTATTTAAATTAAAACAATGTAATGACAACTGGAGGCTGGATGCCAAGAGCAGGTGAGCGTAACAAGGCCATCAAAATCACCTTTCGAATCATAGGGCACTCTACGGGCCATGTATCTCGTGGTGTCTCTGGAGAAATATTAAATCAATAAACCACCTAAAGGTTGCTGCCAATGTTCTATAAAAAGACTAGTTTTTTTCTTTTCCTCTGCTGAGGGGCAACATAAGGGCAGAAGATATATTTGGAAGAAAACAGGCAGGTCATTGCACTGCAGCCCCTTCATATTATGACTCTTGAACATCTGCAGCCATTTCTACATATCGCTTCTCTCTGACACAACATCTTTCTTGGCAAAAAAACTAGCGTCGTTTGTGGGATGGAATCTGCTCCCTGCCTCCTTCATTTGCGATGCTACTTTGGAAAAACTGTGCTTTGGCAACATGCAACCCAATCAATATTGTTAAATTGTTCCATAAAGTTTCTCTAACTACTTCCCCCACTGGTAGCATTTGCAACATTGATTGCCAAAGAAGGGCAATGTGGATGTCTCCAATCTGTGATAGTCCAGTGGATTCTGGTTTGATTCTGGGGCTTGCATAGGCTCAGAAAAGATATGGCTTTATTGCTGCAGATGTAAGAATTCTTGCCAAGCCTAAATCTACTAATGAGCTTTAAAAAGGCCAATCGTGAAGGAGACATATAGACTGGAGAGTTCAAAAATGCCAACCAAGCATTATTGCGCCTACTTTCCAACTATTCTGAAGCTCTACGCAAAGTGGGGTGTGTGGGTGGCGCTGTGGGTTAAACCACAGAGCCTAGGACTTGCCGATCAGAAGGTCGGCGGTGCGAATCCCCGTGACGGGGTCCCTGCTCCTGCCAACCTAGCAGTTTGAAAGCATGTCAAAGTGCAAGTAGATAAATAGGTACTGCTCCTGTGGGAAGGTAAACGGCATTTCCGTGTGCTGCTCTGGTTCGCCATAGTCATGCTGGCCACATGACCCGGAAGCTGTACGCTGGCTCCCTCGGCCAATAAAGCGAGATGAGCGCCGCAACCCCAGAGTCGGCCACGACTGGACCTAATGGTCAGGGGTCCTTTTACCTTTACCTTTACGCAAAGTGGATGTGGTGTCCATGGTCACATGGACATCAAACGTTGAAAGCATATGGTTGCCCCCAAAGAATCATGGGAAGTGTAATTTGCTGGATTCCCAGGACCACTAATAATTACCGTTCCCAGGATTCTTTGAGGGAAGCCATGTGTATTCAGTGTATGGTATGGGTGTGACCATGGTCAATGCTGCAAGCAGCAAGATTTGCCCTTCTAGTTCTCCGAATGTTGTTTGGGGAACAGACTGGTTGAAAATAAATTTGCCAGTGCAGGAGCTGGTAACCTGTGATCCACCAGATATCACTGGACTCCCATGACCCTCCAATGAGCTTGGATAGTGGTCATGGATAATGGGAGCTGTAGTCGAGCAACATTTGGAGGGGCACACTTTCCCCACTTGCGTGGCCTAAGACCATTTTTTTTAAGGCTGAAATATTCACGTCGAATTAGAGCAGAGTGGGTGGAGCAATGGATGAGCCTTTCACTTTCTGCAGTAGGCTGCATTCCAACCACACAAAAGCCATATGTTTCAATACACCCACCCCAACAGACATGTCTCCATCTTCTACCATTAGTTACTTCAAGTACACATTGCAGCCATATACATATTGAATAACCAGATCCACGGTAGTTGTATTTGCTTCATATAATCCTTATTCATTTGCTTCATCTCTTCCAGCAGCAGCAGCAGCAGCAACAACAACAAACCAAATGGTCCACAGAGCTTCGTGTGCTTATAACTTTTTTCCATCTATTTTTCTTAAGAAGAAAAAGCTGGATGAGGACCACTTGCTGGCTAGTGTTGCAAATCACACTTTCAGGGACTAGGAACCTAGGCCATTTCCAGCTGCTTTGATGACCTAGTTCTTTGGGTAGTCTTCCGGAAAAAATATCCTGTCAAATTCTCATAATTATAAGCAGCTGGAGCTACGTAGCCCTATCAGTTACCCTGATAGAACTTCATGGCCTCTGAAAATTGGTCTCCATGGAGTAACTAAGAGAAGGATCTGGCCCAACTCCCAGGTAATGACCTCTCCTGCTCGAGGGAGGTTAATTTTCACGATCCTCCTCTAAAATCCTCTGTCAATTTATACAAAATCTTCGCTTCCTTTAAGCTTAAGAGTTCTTGTTGTGGATTTCCTCAACGGCTTTCGTGGAAATCCTGTATAAACTATATCATAATTATCCTGATTTTGACGCCTTACCTCCAGCAGGTTTCTGCATGGAGAGAGACTGGAATATGTCAGAATTAACCATGTCAGAAACCCTTTTCTTTTCCTGGCTTTATTCAAAGACTGAACCCATCCACTAAAAGACATTTAAATAGCAATGAAACTTAAAATGCCTTACCCATTACTACTCTGAATAGCTGCCAAAGAAGGAAGGCGTAGTAGGTTGCACCACATGTTACAGATATAGCAGGTGCATTGTACAAGGCATGACCGGAAAGTTCAGTGAATGGTCACAGAAATCGGACAGCAAGAAATATTCACACATACATGCCTTACAGGCCTTCAAAGTAGACCTCCTCTGATACAATGCACCATTGACAACGTTCGTAGAACTGTTGGAAACTTCTGGAGAAATCCTCTTTTTGTACTGCTTTCAATTCCCTCATCACAGCAGCTTAGATGTGTGAAATGTTGGAAAATCTGTGCCCTTTCAGTGAAGATTTCCGTTTTGGAAAAATAAATAAATCCAGTGGGGCCAGATAGGGAGAATATGGAGAGTGGGACAACTCAGTAACCTCAGTAATGATTTCATGCGTAATATGCAATTCTTCCGCCATCATTCAGATGGACAAACACCAATCCCGCATCAATAACTCACGAAACTCTGTCAACATTCGCCACTGTTCTGCTCGTTGATGGTCTGCCAGACTAAGGGTCATCTTCAATGGTTAGCCGCCTTCATGGAAATGCTTAAACCACTCATACCCTGTCTTTCGAGTTACAGCTTCATCTCCTCACACAATTGTGAGCATTTCGTGGGTTTCCGATGCCAATTGTATGTTTGAATAATTCTCGCTGTCCGATTTCTGTGACCATTCACCGAACTTTTCAGTCACACCTTGTATGTATGTATTTTTGGCATACCTCATAACAAGGGAGGCACCAGGTAAACAAGTGTACTTCATGATATGGGGAAGAAAGGGCCCAACGATTGCACAAATGGTACACTATAATGATACACATCCATTTCGATTGGGACAATCTGCCTTATTCCATCAGATTATTGGTCCATCTGGCTCTGTATTGCCTACATCAGGGATGGAGACCTGTAGCCTTCCATATGTTATTGGTCCCCAACTCCCATTATCCCTGCCTACTGATGATGCTGGCAGAGGCTGAGGCAAGTCCAACAATATCTGGAAAGCCACAAGGTCCCCACTACCTGGTTTGCATGGACTGGCAGCCCTGTCAATGGTGTCATTTCCCTCTGTAGTTTGAGTGCCATGGCCTCTGTGGTGGCCCCCTAGCTGTGGAAGGACCTTCCCTCTGAGGTGAGTCTGATGCCCTCATTGTATGCGTTTCAAATATTGGGGAGTTTTACCTCTTTTTTCCAGGCCTTGGGCCGAGTGGGTGTCTTCCCTGTCCCGTTTGTTAACTTTTGTGGATTTATTTTGAGATTTTAATTTGTACCTTTAACTGTGATTTTTTGTAATGCACTCGGGGCCTGTTCCATGAAGGGAATAATAATAATAATAATAATAATAATAATAATAATAATAATAATAATAATAAACAATACTGCCAATTAATACTGATAATATCAATTGTGTGCATGATGGCTAAAGGCTTGTGCATGATGGCTGAGCGGCTTTTTCAAAACATGCACCAGGTCCTTTCATTTTAGCGTTATCTGGGTAAGGAGGACAAGTTTTTGGCTTGCCAACACATTCAAAAATCACATTTATGCTGTTTTGTGTCAAAATTCACATCCTGGTAGATGCTCATATCCAGATCACCAAAAGCTGGTGTGGCCAGGACAATTCTGGAAACTTTGCATTTCCACCTTGCACAGAATAGTCCCCTACTCAGTATGACAACAATGCACTGAACCAGGAACATCAGCTGGCAGCTTCTTCTCAACACGTACCTCTCCTTCTGCAGTTAACAAGATGATTTGATTTTATGGAAACATTTGGGAATTTGGTTTAATCTGGAAGATGCTGGGTATAATGGAAAGGTTTGTAGCGTTCCTAAATCAGACTTCTGTGAACGCACATTTGAAATCGGGGGGGGGGGGGGGAGAAGCTTCCTCAAAAACCCCCACTGGTGTTTGCTTAGATGTGCACATTCAGAATTCACTCCATGGCATTATGGTGGAGGTGATGGTGGAAGACTTTGCCCCTGCTTCACATACATCTAGGCCTCAGACCAATGCTTGGCAGAAAACTTTCAAATCAGGGGAACAGAATAGTTATTCCTCTCAGCGATGGCTCTTTGTTCCAAAAGAAATGACAAGATGCAGAAAGTGCAAGTCACAGCCCACGTGCAGCCTTTCCGCATTGGCACATATTTTCCAATTAAACAATAATCCCCACTGTTGCAGGGTTTACCAATCAGACAATGGCCCGCAGCAAGACATGTCCCCACTTGAATGCTGCATCAACGAAGAAGAAACTTGCAGCAGCAAAAGGAAACCAGAGAAAAGAAAAGAAAATGTCACTGGGAGGAAAATACAACAGAACAATTGCATTGTAGTCTCATAATATGCTTTATATGGGTGCGTGAGAGAGGAAAATGTAGAATGTGATCACTCTTTTAAAAAGCAAGTAATGACCAGATTCTTATCTGGTCCACTAGGTTTTACAGAAGGTGATATGTGTGTGTCTTTCCCCCTTCCTATAGGGATATATATTTCTTTTTTAAAAGGTCCTGTAAGAATAAAATAACCTAGCTGAAGAATTACACCTGTGGTTTTTTTAAATAAAGAAATCATTGTTATTATTACAGAACAGGCGCCATATCTGCTTAAAAGAAATTCAATTTATACTGGAATTCAGTTTCTCTGCCCTCCGTGTTGCCATTATGAGAAACTTGAAGCATGTAATAGAAGAGAAGCTGTCGTAGCCCCTTGACATTTGAGGCTGCTGTCCCGAGGGATGATATCTGAGTTAGTAGGAAAAACAAGGGATGGCTAGCAGCAGAAGAGGAGACTGAAAATGTGTGGACAAGGCCCAGAGCAACCTGCTTAAATCTGATTCCTTCCAGACTTTGTTGAACTCCAGCTCCCATCAGCCTTATCTGGTTTGGCCAAAGGCTGAGGATAATGGGAATTTTAGCTTAGAATCATATAGACAGACGGTCCTAGGTTTGCGGTGGCTGGTCTACAGGTTTCACAACAGTCCTGAGGAAGGACATACAAGTGACTTGGGTCAAAGAAAGTAAACAAGAAATGGAGCTGAGAATTCTAAGAGCTTTACATAATTGCTCTCCCATTGAATTGGCAATGCAACCAATACAGCAGGCATGGGGGGGGGGGGAGAGAGAGAGAGATATTTATCCCCGTTTGCAGAACAGAACTTCCAATCCCAAGATGTGTTTTCACTGAGCTCCTCAGGTGTTTAGTACTGTATTCAGGATTGACTATGCTCCATTTTCTATAATTGTGCAATTGCGGCAGGCAGGTTTGACAGTGAGCAGCACAATGGATGGTTGTGCTTTGTCCGCAAAACAATAGTCCAGTAGGAACCTCCATTTTTTTTTTTTTTACAACCTTTTCTGACAAAACAAAGGAGACCGATTTACCTTGCAAAACTGCAACGGAAAACTTGCGGGAAGACATTGCAACATACCAATTGACTGCTATGATTGATCGATAGCTGTGGAGAGGCTTACCATAATAAAGAAGGTCCTGTGATCTTTGAAATAGGGGAACTTTTACTTATCATTCTTGGGAGATGGAGAAAGATGCAAATGAATGAGTCATTCCTCCAATCAGTATGAAGTGCCCTCTAATGGCCAGCCTCATTCTGTTTGATTCATCATTTAAAGAATCGTGCGCATCTCCAGAATGTATAAATAGTGATCATTTAGGGCATATATTTAACTCCCAGATTTTTCATAATCATTTGATACACAAGAACACTTTAATCCCACGAGGCCACAGGCAAGCTACAAGTTATGTAGATTGACTGAATGTCCTGTAAGATCAGTAAAATAAATGGATTTGCACTAAAAATAAAATAAAATTGTGGCACTGGGCCCGGATTGATGGTGGAGATTTAGCGTGTTAAAGGTGAACTTGTAGAACAGCATTTTCATCCAGCAAATTATGCTTTCTGCAAAAATGAATATAAATCAAGATACAAGGGATGCAAAGGAAGGAAAGGACATTTCCTCAATATGGGGGGAGAGAGAGACACATTTTTCTTTAGCGCTCCTGGCTTGAAGGCAAGAGCATCATTTTTCTTCTTCCATTAGAACAAGCTTTTTTCCTGAGACGTTACGAAGAAAATATGCACTTTGGATGTATGTAGAAGAGGGGTTATATCGAGCACTTGAGCAGAAGTTGGATAAAATAGAGGACTGAGTACCATTACAGCTATTTACATGTTTGCAGTAATGCAAATGTAAGAGGAACCCAACTAGATCAGACCAAAATCTAGTTCGGCATCACAGATGCCTCTGGAAAGCAAAGAAGCAGGGCTTGGAGACAATAGCCCACTCCACTGTTGCTTCCCAGCAGGTGGTAACCAGGTGTGTACTTGTCGACATGCAGAGGGCTGAGAGGCCAGCTGGCAAGCCCCAGCTGTGCCGTCTCCTTCCATCGGCCCGTGCTCCGACGTAAATCAGCGACCCAGGCTTCCAAAGCCAGGGCACTCTATTAGCATACGGAATAGGCGTGAGGCTTGTGAAAGCATACTACAACTACAGATTTATTCATCATAAATCAGGACAAAGAAACATGTCGTCTCTCTCTCAGAGAGAACGGGGAAAACAAAAGCTATACACAAATGGAAGTTCCCAGCATTCTGTTCTGGAATGTAAACAGACATGTGACATGGAACAATTCCACGCATCTGTTCCTTAAGGTGGAATGGAATTCTCAACAGTACTACCCCCAAGTATGGACGTTCTATATGGCCATTGATAGATCCCTCCAGGAAAGGTTGACAGAGTTGGGTATGCTTAGAGAAAATTAGTTCACTGTTGCTTCAGAACGTACATCCTGAATCAACAGGTTGAAATTACAAGAGGATTTCTGCAAAACATTCCTGATGGTGTGAGCTGCTTGATGGTGGGCCATTCTGCCTCAGAAAGAGGTGGACTCCCCACTTTCAACAGAAGTTCCTTCAACAGAAGTTTTTAAGCAGACAATGAATGGCCACCTCTTAGGAATGCTACAGTTATGGATTTCCTGTATCAGTGGGGAGTTGGAAAGGGGGGAGCTGAATGAATGAATGAAACTTTATTTGCGTGAGATGTCAGCCATAGCAACAACAAAAACTGTGATATAATAATAATAATAATAATAATAATAATAATAATAATAATAATAATAACAACAATAATAAAAAATAAAAATTTATTTTTATCCTGCCCTCCCCAGCCAAAGCCAGGCTCATAGCAGCTAACAACAGTAAAAATAGCACAGTTTACATAAAATCACAGTCAATTAATTGAAATACATTCTAAAATCAATTCAGAATCAAATTAATGGCAACCATTGGGCTAGAGTTCTATGAGGATTACAGAAGGAGAGAGGGGGTCAGGCTGTGCCCTGGCCAAAGGCCTGGTGGAACAGCTCTGTCTTGCAGGCCCTGCAGAAAGATATCAAGTCCCGCAGGGCCCTAGTCTCTTGTGACAGAGCATTCCACCAGATCAGGGCCATGGCCGAAAAAGCCCTGGCTCTGGTTGAGCCCAGCCTAACCTCCCTGTGGCCTGGGATCTCCAAGATGTTTTTATTTGAAGACTGTAAGGTCTTCCGTGGGACATACCAGGAGAGGCAGTCCCGTAGGTATGAGAGTCCTAGGCCGTATAGGGCTTTAAAGGTTAAAACCAGCACCTTAAACACAGAACAAAATTAAAAGTTGATTATATAAAACACAGTTTCGGGTCCTGAATCAGCAGTCAAATAGTGGACCTTATTCTGATTGCCCCTGCTAGAAACCTTGCAACCTTTGCAGTCATCTGCTCGACTTGATCTGCAAGGAGAATTGGCACTGTGGCAGTGGTTGGGCGACCCAGAATGGACAGTAAAAGAGGCGTGATAATTTCATTCCTCAGGTCTTTGTAAAGAGTGCACA
Source organism: Podarcis bocagei (assembly GCF_964188305.1). Taxonomy (NCBI): domain Eukaryota; kingdom Metazoa; phylum Chordata; class Lepidosauria; order Squamata; family Lacertidae; genus Podarcis; species Podarcis bocagei. The sequence continues at coordinate 17,013,169 of NC_138137.1, read as the reverse complement.
CGAGGAGGGCATGTGCCACTGATTCGGTGCTACCATCTCAGCAGGGACATGTTTTTCGTATGGAATCTGTTGGAATCTGTTGTACTGCCGAGGGCAGTACATTCAGTCTTGCGAGGGTAAAGGGATGTCTATATTTTGGAATTGTGTGATTATAAAGATAAGGGTGCCAGGGAGTCAAAGTGGGAGGATAGGAAATGGTCATACCATGGGGGAATAGGGGAGCTTAGAAGTTGTTTTCGTACCCTGTGATTCTACGTTTTGCATTCCATTAATTTGTCAAATCTAGCCTTTTCCAACCAGGTGCATCCTCCAGATGTTTTCGATCACAACTCCTATCAGCCCCAGCCATTGTGGTCAATGGCTGAGGAAGAAGGTATGGTATGTATGGAACAGCTGCATATTCCTGCAATGCAGGGGGGGTTGGACTCGATAGTCCTCAGGGTCCCTTCTGTGCTTCTAAGATAGTGGCCACGACTACATCTAATAGCTATGCACTCTACGAATTGTGCATTGTGGAAAGAATCGCTGAACTGGCCATACCACCAATCAATTTCATTGAAACCAAAGAGTGAACTGATCCCTTAGTGTCCAATGAAATTGACTGCAACAGCCAGCCAGATTTGCACGTATGAAACATCTGCCGTACATCAGACCATGATGTCTTGCCATGACAGCTACTTTTCAATAACACTGCAGCAAAGGACACTCTATACTGCTTAGAAGGTAACCTCTGTCTCTGATAATAACCCCTTTCCCAAATGTTCTGCTTCCAATAGCTCTCAACCTCCAACAGCAGCCTCACCTCTGACAATCCTCCCATTACACAAAAACCGTCATTTTATCAGGATATATATTACCTGTTATATCTCAGCATGTAGTTGTATATGCCAGAGTTTATAGCAGCAGAAATGAGACTGGAGGAGAATAGTGAGGGTGCCTTAGCTCTCAGGTAGAGTAGATGAGGTTGGGGTCCATCACCCAACCATAGTTAAAATCCTCTCCTTAAATTGTGGTTAATAATTTCAGGCATATTCAGAGTGTTTACTGAACACTCTAGCATACTTGTGACCTTTGAAACAACTACTTTAGAATTCTAATATTGATATGAGGGCGGCAGGGCCGGGGGCTGGAAGAGATCACTAATAAATTCAAAGATAAATTCATATTCTCATCTGCCAGATATTGCTCAGCATTTAAATGCGTATCCATCTTCATTAAAAAGGGATATATCTATTTTTCGAAAGGGCTCAGAGCAATGATCCTGCTATACCCGAGACCCGACAACCCTGGTATTTTACACCAGTGGTGTAATGCCAGTGTAGCTTACACTGTAATTCTACATATCCCTACTCAGAAGTAAATTCAATTGAGTTCAATGAGACTTTGAACCGCCGACCTTCTGATCGGCAAGTCCTAGGCTCTGTGGTTTAAGCCACAGCACCACCCGCCTCCCTAAAACTAGACCCCAGTAAATGCAGTAGGACTTTCTTCTGGATAAACATGCGTCAGATTGTGCTGCAACTTCCTCGTTTTAAGAGAATAAAAGAAGCCTTTTGGGTTTGCACTCTTTGCTCACAACATACACAGCCATTGCTCTAGTTTTCTTCCTTCTCCAGCGTAGTAGTCTCAGAGCTGTCTCTCTGTTTATTGACAGGTCAGACCTAGATGACAAGCAGCTGCTTGTACCGCAATCCTTCTAGGGCCGCACTGCTGCCGTGCAATCTGCCCCATCCACCAGGTGTCTAAGGTGAGCCGCTGAGATATACAATTCAGTGGCATATTTTATGTCAGCGGAATTGGCAGGCAGCCTCCACCTGACTCTTGACCCCAAGCTTCCCTTTGGCTCGGTCTATCTCTCTAACCACCTGCTTTCCGCTTTTTATCAGCTTTGAAATATTGCTGAGATAAAGTTCCACCCCTGGGCCAGGGCTGTGACCTTCATTCTTGCTTGCTGCTTTTCAAAAAAAAAGGTTGCTTACACTCAAAGCTTTTATAAGCTAGCTTCCCAACAAACTCTCTGCATACCTGTGAAGTGAAAAATCCGATGGCATCCAAGCAGGCTTAATGCCCAGTTCTATTGTCACATTGCAACAGCAACAGCCACTATGCTAACTAATGGCCTAATGACCGCATAGCAAAGTCGCAGTCGGGGAAGCTTGGAGAATTTGATTCTTGTGAATTCTGACAAGAACGATATGATCCGCACCTCCCAGCAGAGGTGAGATTTGCAACACAGTTATCCATGGGAGTTTACACTTCTCCAAATGCTTTGATGTAATAAAATAAAATAAAAATCAATATTGTAATGACAAGGGTTTCTAATTTAGAAGTATTCCTTTTAATATTAAGAAGTTGGTAATGTGAGAACTTACCCACAAGTTACATGATCCAGCCAGTTGCACAAGTTTGTCTTGGAGACTCTGGAGAATAAAATTGTTTCAGATGCACTGCTTATTCCTTTTGCCGGAACCATTAAAAATATGTGTTTAAAAATGCATATTCTGTAATAAATACATTTAGGGATGTGTACTTAGAGATAAAATACATAGAGAAATGACTATGCCAAGAGAAAGCACATATTTTAAAAATGCATATTAAAGGATATATTTAAATATAGCAGCAAGTCTATAGCACAAAGCTACTGATATACACCCCGCACAGTGTTGCCAATAGCTCAATCTCCCAGCCAAAATGTTGTGCACTAACAATGCTATCCGTGAAGGAAGGTGCCAATAAACACAGTAACAGCAACACTATGACATCACCCAGTTCGGACATACTGTCCAATCACAGCACACGAGTAAGCAGCCATGTTACCAAAGGCAATCCCCAGGGATATGGGGAGCACATTCCAGTGCCTTTGTTCTCAAGAGGGGGAGATCAGCTGAGGTTCCACATATCACTTTAAGAGAGCCAGACTGAGGCACTGCCCAGATTCCAGTCAGTAGGGAATACTTGCCTGAAAATACCTGCAATGAAGTACAACCATCCGCAGATCCTAGTGTCAGGGACGTGCCCCCCCCCCCAAGTGCAGGGGATGAGTTAGACTCAGAGATTGAACTAAATGAATGAGGGTCCGACTCTGCAGAGGAGAACTGGCTGTCAGAATTGAGAAAGGGCAGTTCGACTCCCCCTTCCCAGAGAAGACTCTATTAGCTCTCAAGGAGAGGAAGAGGTGGAAGGTAGCCAGAGCTTTGCTAGGCAACCAGCAGATAAGCAGAGGTCTGAGTCTGCATCGAGTGGGAGTGAGGAGGAGGGGGAGGACAGCATCTCAGTCCCTGATTCAGGCACCTGGATAAAATCAGAAGGCGACGGAAGGGCAAGAGGGGAAAGGCGGGAGTCTGGCGTCCTTCCTGCTGTGGGAGGAGTGAAACGTCAGGCTGACCAACAAACATAAATGCGAGCAGGTGAAATGCCGTGCTCTGGATGTGTCTTTGTGTAAAATAAATGTACATAAAATTGCCGGAGGGTCATTACTTCTTATTGGGGCTCAATTGCCTGCCAGAGATCATTACACCTAGGAGCATCTCTCCCCTTTCCTTAGCAAGTAGCTCATTCACATACCCTCCATATTCACATACCCTCCAACAGCCAGGTGATCCAAATCAGGACACGGGGGTTTTCTGTCCCAAGCTCTCACAGGAGCCAGCAGATTTGCACAAGACCAAAAAATGAACCTATTTTGGTCCAGAGAGCCAGACAAAAAAATGGGACATTCAAGGATCCAATCAAAAGCTGGGTTTGTTTCTGTGATTCTAGGATGTCCCACTTAAATCGGGATGGTTGAGCACTATGCATTCATTTTTAACACAAATAAATTCTGGTACAATTGAGATGTTTAACAATAAAAAGTTTCACTAATTTGCACCAACATTTCAAAGTAAGATCACACCCAGGACATGATATTAGATCATTCCACTTATAGACATATGAACGAACCAACCAACGAATGACTGAATGAAATTATCCCTTTATTCTCCAGGGGCAATTTGTTTATTACTCCCTTTTTAATATCACCGATTAATATTATTCTAATGCATGTTGCACGATTACTGTTTGATCGTTCAGACTGTAAAGACTTCATATGTTTGCATCTGTAATCAATTTCAGAGAAAGTTATTTTTAAAAGTAACATCCCTCAACTTGAATTTTACATCCGTGGGGAAACTAGGCATATCACAGGAGTGGGGAAACAGAGAGCAAATGCACACCCAGAACTCTGCAAAGGGGAATCAGGTATGAGGAAGCTGCTCAGAGACAGGAGGTGCAACAGCAAAGTGGGAAGAAGGGTAAAGCGCTTCTACCATGCTGTTGCTTCTCACCAAATCATCTCCTCAGAGAGCTCCTTTTCCCTCACAGAAGCAACTGTGCTGGTTCTGTTGCCGAAGTTTGCAAGCAAGGTGTCATTCCACCTTTCGTCAAAACTTTCACAGCTTTCATGGAACAGGTTTCTGTAGGTGGTTCTGAGTGAAGATTTTCTTCCAAGTATCTGAGCTATGATATGAAAGACCTTGCAGATTTTTTGCAAAGAAAGAAGGGAGAGTGATATTGGAAGTTTAATATTTATTATTCAATCAGAGAAACAAAATGGAGAATGCTGGGGATGGTTGAATCTGTCTCTCTTTCATTTTCTCCCCAATCTTAAGTTCAGTTTTCCACTTCTCCATATTAGTCAGTGAATTCATTCGCTAAAAAAAAATCTACATGAAAATTCATCAACACCTTGGTGTGAATTTCTCCTCATGTGCACATTTGTGCTCAATGTACACATTTTTGCAATGCATTTCCCCATAATAGAAAGCGTTTTGGTATGTAATTTCACTGATATATGCATTTTAATGCACGTTTTACCTCCGTATATGCCTTTTTGTGCATATTTCTTGGCTGTAGAACTGCAGCCCAAGATTCGGAGAAGGATGGCTGTGTTTCGATTCGTTTATCATTTTAGAAAGTGTGAATTAGTTACCTTTAAGTCATCTTTAAATGCAGCAGAAGACACATTTCTCCCCTAGCCCTATTGTAACCAGCATGCAATGGGGAAATTGTTGTGCCCAAGGGAGAATACTAGTGACACTAGTTATTGATTACTGGTTTGCTTTATTATTACATGTCGATACATAAGCACATTGTTTACTTAGGTTTATGGACCTTGAAATTAAGGGGTGGCCTGAAATGGATAAGAGTAGCCTTGCATCTAAGATAGCTTTGCATAACTGTGATCAGTGTGTAGTTTGTGCTCTTATTAAAATGTGAACATTGTTTATATTGTGAAACTATCCTGTGGGCACTCATAGAATCATAGAATCATAGAGTTGGAAGAGACCACAAGGGCCATCGAGTCCAACCCCCTGCCAAGCAGGAAACACCATCAGAGCACTCCTGACATATGATTGTCAAGCCTCTGCTTAAAGACCTCCAAAGTAGGAGACTCCACCACACTCCTTGGCAGCAAATTCCACTGTCGAACAGCTCTTACTGTCAGGAAGTTCTTCCTAATGTTTAGGTGGAATCTTCTTTCTTGTAGTTTGGATCCATTGCTCCGTGTCCGCTTCTCTGGAGCAGCAGAAAACAACCTTTCTGCCTCCTCTATGTGACATCCTTTTATATATTTGAACATGGCTATCATATCACCCCTTAACCTCCTCTTCTCCAGGCTAAACATGCCCAGCTTCCTTAGCCGTTCCTCATAAGGCATCGTTTCGAGGCCTTTGACTCATTTTGAATCGTTTGATTACAGAAGACCTCGTAGAAAACGTGGCTGGAAACTCTGGCAAACAACTTATGCTATCACCAAAAAACATTTCTTGAACTAGTGCAATTATGTACCTGCGCTGTGGCATCTCCTTCACACTAATGTTTCTCTGTGTACGTACCCAGCCATGTGCACAATCTTGCAGGGGAAATTGTATATTTCTGAATTTTTAGTTTGCTTTTGTCTAATGCTGTGAAGCAGTTTATAAATCTGTAAAACATATGAAATAAGTTTTACTTTAATATGTGAACTTGCCTTATTTTCCCACGACTTCATGTGTTTTTGTCTCCTTTCTTTTGCATTGTGAAATTATATGCCCTCGGTCCTGTATACCTGAAGGAGCGTCTCCACCCACATCATCCAGCCCAGACACTGGGGTCCAGCGTCGAGGACCTTCTGGCTGTTCCATCGCTGTGAGAAGTGAGGTTACAGGGAGCCAGGCAGAGTGACTTTTCGGTAGTGGCGCCTGCCCTGTGGAATGCACTCTGTGAGGTGAGTGAGGCTGAAAGACTTCAAAGAATTGTTACTAGCCCAAGGTCACCCAGCAGCTGCATGTGGAGGAGCGGAGATTACAAGTCTACCACTCTTAACCCGGTTCACCAGATTACAAGTCTACCACTCTTAACCACTACACCACACTGGCTCTCAGTGCCTGAGTAGGAAAGGTCAGCCCAAGACTCGTAGGCTGCCTAGGCAAATGTTCATGCAATTCAGTGGCTTACCCAAACCCAAAGGCTTCTGATTTGAGCCCTGGCGCCTACTCAGCAGCCACATTATAAACAATGGCAACATTAAAGCCATAGATAATTGAATCAATTTACTAATGGAGCAAAAGAATGGAAACAAAACCTCTGTCTAAAGAGGAGCACGCAGAATAGAATGCCAACAGCTAGGAAATGCCTTCCTCAATGGAAAAAGTCTTCACCCGATAGTAAAATGAAAGCAAAGATGTGGACAGATGGATCTCTTGGGGGAGAGCATTATGCACATGAAATCATGACAAAATATACATCACCACACGGCAGTGTACATTATTTGTACACAACATTTCCTACTACATTTCTACCATCTGTGAAGTCGTCTTTATAGCGTTGCCCAAGAGCAGAGGGTTTGCCTGACCACATGTTATAAAGAAATGGTCATCACTGGGATATTTCTTGAACGGCCAGATGGTTGATGGTCCAATTGCACTTGTGTGTGGGAGTGCTGACATCTAGTGTCCACCTACATACATAATAGGTCAATTAAGTCAAAGAGTTATTAGGCCAAACAGTTCAGTCATAAACAATGATGGTAGAATTCCAGAAGTCCCTTGGGAGTTAGGGAAAGAAGCCCACAATGGATAAAATCTGCTGCTGAGCAACGTTGTCACATTTTGAACTTCTTATGCAGGCTGGTGTTATTATTGGAAGGCCCTACAAAGCTTAACATTGATCTCACGCATGTCCTCTTAAGTACTTTAATGATTCTCAGCAGATGGGGATACAATGGAGATTCAGAAGGATAAAAGCATAATCCATAGACTGATCATGCTGTACAGATCATGAAGGTCATCTTGTGCGGACTCTCATGAGGTGGGTTCCCCCAGACTTATCTATAACCCACATTACAAGCTGTTAGAAGAAGAGAGTAGGTATTGGCAAGGAGAAAAAAACAACCTGGGCGGCTCAGGTAAATGAATCTGCTTATATGTTGTAGATGAATACACAGTTCATCCCTTCATTCTTGCTGCTCTCCATCAATGTTCTGCGAAGAAGCAGTGAAGATGCCGCGTCTTCAATTATTTGCAACATTTCTATGCAACCCTCCATCCTGATCAGATTTCAGAGCAGTGTGCAGTCAACACAAATCGTAACACCGAGAATAATCACAAAAAACAAATAAAAACCCTTAAAGTAAATCTATAATTTGAGAATTTAAAATGTCCAGTTCAATAAAAAATATTTTTTTCTGGTGCTCAAAATATAACATGGGGGGGGGGGCTCTTTTTGGGAGGATATTCCACAACCAGGGCACCAGTATTGACAAATCTTCTCCTTTGTTAAGGAGCACACCTCAAACAAGGGAGGTCCCTGGAGCAGGACCTCAGCAGATGATCTTAACACACGATGTTGGGAAAAGTGCTTGTTCGGTTATGTGAGCCCAAGGCCATTTATGGCTTTAAAGGTGAGTACTTGCTCCTCAAATTGGGCTCTCATAGAACACATGAGGGGGTTATCTCATTGAATCATAGAGTTGGAATCACCCTGAGGATCATCTTGTCCAGGGGTAGGGAACCTAAGGCCCGGGGGCCGGATGTGGCCCAATCGCCTTCTCAATTCAGCCCGCAAATGGTCCGGGAATCAGTGTGTTTTTACATGAGTAGAATGTGTCCTTTTATTTAAAATGCATCTCTGGGTTATTTGTGGGGCATAGGCATTTGTTCATATTTTTTTTCAAAATATAGTCCGGTCCCCCACAAGGTCTGAGGGACAGTGGGCTGGCCCCCTGCTGACCCCTGACTTGTCCAACCCCTGCAATACAGGAATTTGCAGCTATCCCTTACGGCAGTGTTTCTCAACCTGTGAGTCTCCAGATGTTGTTGGACTACAACTCCCATCATTCCTAGCCAGCATGGCCAGAGGTCAGGGATGATGGGAGTTGTAGTCCAACAACATCTGGGGACTCACAGGTTGAGAAACATTGCCTTACGGGGATCGAGCCTGCAAGCTTCACAGCAGTGGCGTAGCGTGGGGGTGCAGGGGGGCCCGGCCGCACCGGGCGCAACATCTGGGGGTTAGGGTTAGGGGGCGCAAATCCACGGGTTAGGGGGCGCAAATTACTTGCCTTGCCCCGGGTGCTGACAACCCACGCTACGCCACTGCTTCACAGTGTCAGCACCCTGCTCTAGCCACCTTAACTCAGATCAGAACCAAGCAGGCAGCCAACGGAAGACTGGAAAAATGAGAAACAGAAACCGAAGCTGAGAGATTCCTCTATCCCTAGCTTGGAGAGAAGGTGCCTTTTTACCACATTGCCTCTGGCATTAAAATATCCCAGGCCCCACACTGCCACTGTCAAAGAGACACATTCTCTTCAGCTGCGGAAACCCCTATTCCAAAAGGGAAAAGGGAAAAAACCTAGCAAGCAAACCTCTGGCTACATACAGATTTCTAAAATTTATATCCCTCATTTTGGCTTCACACCAAAGGAGGAGAGAGAATGTATTTTTATAAGGGTTTTTTTGTTGTTGTTGTAGAAAAACGATGACCCAACATGGCAGCACTACTTTTTGTGGTACCCATTGCCACCAAGGCCTCAGAAAAGGTGTGAACAATCACCACGGTAATAATAACATCCGAGTGACCCCTCGCAGGAGATTTATTCAAGAGCTTTTTTTTTTTACCCAGCTGCTGCTACAGAAGACGCCTTCCCACAAAATGTTATTTTTCATTGTTCGCCTCGGTGCAAGAAAGACAGCTGATTTACTGGTTTCACCCAAAGCGTGGAAACATAATTTTCTTTTATTGAGCTCACTGGGGGTAGCCGCTGCTCTCTCAAAAAATGCAGATGGTCATCTTGTTCTTATTCATCCTGAGAGGATGAACGCGGGCGTGCTGCTCAGGTAAGCAAAGAAACAGCCGCTTGTAACAGCGTGATCAATGGGCAGCGTTAACTAACCATAGTTAGCCATCTTCAGCACGGCCTCTATAAATTGCTGTTTCACAAGGACTTCAGGAATATGCATCATTAGCAATGATTTACAACGTGTATGCTCTGTCATCCAGTCAGTAGTAATATACTTGCAGCAAATAGAGAGCAGGAAATGTTAGTCTGCAGAATACCTCGAGTCGCAGCCAATTTTGCTTTGTATTTGTTGAATATATTGCAGTTAAGTGATTCATTTCTTTTTGCACACTATTTCCCCCCTCTCTCCCCACAAGCAGTTGTTTCCCAGAGCCCCTTCCCTTGTTCCTATGTTGTTTAACTACTTTAAACTTCGAATATGTCTATCCTGTTGCATGGACGCGGGTGGCACTGTGGGTTAAACCACAGAGCTTAGGACTTGCTGATCAGAAGGTCGGCGGCTTGAATCCCCGTGATGGGGTGAGCTCCCGTTGCTCGGTCCCTGCTCCTGCCAACCTAGCAGTTCGAAAGCACGTCAAAGTGCAAGTAGATAAATAGGTACCACTCCAGTGGGAAGGTAAATGGCATTTCTGTGCGCTGCTCTGGTTCGCCAGAAGCGGCTTAGTCATGCTGGCCACATGACCTGGAAGCCGGCTCCCTCGGCCAGTAAAGCGAGATGAGCGCTGCAACCCCAGAGTCGGCCACGACTGGACCTAATGGCCAGGGGTCCCTTTACCTTTACCTTTTATCCTGTTGCATGGCCACCTGACATGTATGATCTAGTTGAGATTCCTGCATTGCAGGGGGTTGGAATAGATTACCCTCAGGGTCCCTTCCAACTCCACAATTCTGTGATTCTACAATTGTCAGGAAAATCCAAGGTCTCTGGCTCTCTCGTAAAACGGGACTGTGGGAGCCACACTTCCTTCGCCTCACTTGGCAAGTCTGGTTACTTTTGTTTCTTCTGTTCAATTATCTTGATAGAAAGTTCCTCAATTCATTTTCTTGTTGCTTTGCTGGTAGCAATTATTGCAGACTAAATATCCATAGCTAACAACCTCCATCGAATACGCCACAGTGCAGTGACAGGACTTGACATGAAACAGGACTTGGCTGGAGATATCCAATTAAGCTGAATGCTGTTACAATCAGGGCAGACAAAAGAAATTATTTCTTAGCACGGTACATAGTTAAACTATGGAATTTTGCTTCCACAAGAGGCAGCGATGGCTACCAATTTGGGTGGCTTTAAAAGAGAATTAGACAAACTCATGGAGGAGAAGGCTAGCAGAGGCAGGAAGTTTTTTGAATACAGGTCCTGTATACCTGAAGGAGCATCTCCACCCCCATAGTTCAGCCCGGACACTGAGATCCAGCGCAGAGGGCCTTCTGGCGGTTCCCTCATTGCGAGAAGTGAGGTTACAGGGAACCAGACAGAGGGCCTTCTCAGTAGTGGCGCCTGCCCTGTGGAACGCCCTCCCTTCAGATGTGAAGGAAATAAGCAGCTATCTTCTCTTTAAGAGACATCTGAAGGCAGCCCTGTTTAGGGAAGTTTTTAATATTTAATGCTGTATTTTTAACACTTGATTGGAAGCTGCCCAGAGTGGCTGGGGAAACTCAGCCAGATGGGTGGGGTATAAATAAATTGTTGTTGTTATTATTATTATTATTATTATTATTATTATTATTATTATTATTTACTAGAAATCACATGAGCAGGGAGTGCTTTTGAGCTCTGGTCCTCCTTGTGGGATTCTCACTGGCATTTGGCTGGCTGCTGCTGAGAAAACAGGAAGCTTGACTAGGGACTCAGCTACACTGGCAAAGAAAAATCGCTTTATATGCGTTGCTTATGCATTGTAACACTGTGACACCAGATGGCGCTGTGGAGATCCATTTTTTGCTAACCCGATTTCTCATACAAAGTTTGCAACGTGTTTAGCTGAAACTCTTCTTTGACGTGTCTAGATCCAGCCTTGATCCAACAGCTCTTCTTGTGTTCTTCTTGTGCCTTAGAAGATCATGCCTACCAGATTTCTGTGCTTTGCTGAGATTCTTAGCCAGCTTTCTTTACAGGCACTGAACAGCGTGCAGATCAATAGAGAGACAACACTTTGGGGAAAAAAATCTGTATTGAGAAAAACAACCACAAGCTTATCCTCCACTCGACAAAGCCCCTTTCTCCTTCTTTTCATATACAGTGTTCCATTAATAGTTTTCCCCAGCAATAAACTATGTGCTCTCAACTCCAGTAAGTGGATAATGCATGGCCCATATATTTAAATGGGCAATATAAATCTAACTTAAGTTATTTAGAATGCCACCCACAGCAGTAGCTTCACATTAGGTAGCTCACATGTTATCAAAATTATCTGGCTGCATTTAATAGCATTAAAGTTCAATTTTGTAAATAGTTCTAAAAGGATTAGGTAGATGCTTTGACAATTAAAAAAGACTAGTAAATGTTTATGAAGTGTAAATATATGCAGCAGGCTAAGACAGGGTGGTCAAATGACCTGGGGCAGAAGTAGCATGGTCTGCTTCTCTGCACCTTTGGCAGAAATTAGAAGGTGAAGTTTTTGCGGCATCAAGGTCAACCCTCATCCCCTGCTAATAACTGCAGGTGAAGCTGCTGTTAAAGGCACAGGAGGAGGAGTGAAGGAAAGTTGGCAACCCTCGCCAAAGCAGTTGCTTCTTAGTATATGTATGGGATGGAGTACCGCTCTCCAAAAAATCTCACCCTAGAACACAATTTTAAAGCCACTGTTTTAGGTTACAAACACACCCAGGGCAATTGGAATGACAGCAGCAGCCATTTCCAATGTCCCCATCATAACAACAGGTAAAGGTCTAAACCACTGAGCTCCCATTGCTCTGTCCCAGCTCCTGCCAACCTAGCAGTTGAAAGCATGCCAGTGCAAGTAGATAAACAGGTACCACTGCAGCAGGAAGGTAAATGGTGTTTCCGTGTGTTCTGGCTTACGTCATGGTGTTCTGTTGCACCAGAAGTAGTTTAGTCACGCTGGCCACATGACTTGGAAAGCTGTCTGTGGACAAACGCTGGCTCCCTTGGCCTGAAAGCAAGATAAGCGCTACAACCTCATAGTCACCTTTGACTGGACTTAACCATCCAGGGGTCCTTTACCCTTTTTTACCTTTATCATAACAATGGCTCAAACCCAACTCTGAGTTAATTTAAGCATGCTTAAGGGTAAATATAAAGGGACCCCTGACCATTAGGTCCAGTCGTGAATGACTCTGAGACTGCGGCACTCATCTTGCTTTATTGGCTGAGGGAGCCGGCGTACAGCTTCCGGGTCATGTGGCCAGCATGACTAAGCCACTTCTGGCAAACCAGAGCAGTGCACGGAAATGCTGTTTACCTTCCCGCTGGAGCGGTACCTATTTATCTACTTGCACTTTGACATGCTTTCAAACTGCTAGGTTGGCAGGACCAGGGACCGAGCAATGGGAGCTCACCCCATCATGGGGATTTGAACCGCCGACCTTCTGATCGGCAAGCCCTAGGCTCTGTGGTTTAACCCACAGCGCCACCCGCGTCCCCACTAAGCATGCTAAATTCAATGTATGCTTATCTACTCCTATGAGGCCAACATCTGTAATTCCACCTCCTGATGTGCTGATAAGCATATGCTATTCACAAAAATAATGTGCCTGTAATTTCCCAGTGGTTCCCATCAAGCATTTAGTAGCTGCAGATGAAAATGAAATGGAATCTCAGTGAATCATTATTTTTGTCTGAATCTCACATCAACCGGCTTCCAGTAATAACCTTCAGAAGCCAATGGCCGCATTCCTGCACAAATTATTGTAGATATAGCTATCACTTAATCGCCTTCCACATAAGTCCCAAGACGATGTGCAAAATGTAACAGAAACAGCTCAAAATGCCAATTACAAACACAGCACAAAAAAAGGCAAAATGTGAGTTTTAAAACAATACAAACTAGACGCGCACCTGTGCCAGAGACCTATTCATCTAGCTGGGAAAGCTTGTTGGAAGAAAAATGTCTTCAATTGTTTCCAGAAAATGCAGATTGTGGGCACCTGCCGTATCTCAGCAGGCATGCTGTTTTGCAGAAGAGGGGCAGCCTGCTCAGAAACATATCCAGGAATGTACAATCAAAAAAGTACTTGGACTGCTCAGAGCAGGATTTTAACGCAGGTGGGAACATGTTGGAGAAACCTGCAAGATGCACGCAGTCAGCAGGGATCTCTGTTTTAGAGATCAAAATGAAAAGGGAGGAAAGAGAAGCCAGCCGCAAGCCCAGCATTCAATCTGCATCAATAAGAACTTGTATTGCTGCACTAAATAACCTCCAGATAGTGACATTAATGGAAAAGAAATAGCATCCATCCTTTTAAAATGGATTATCTAAAAATAAATCCCTTTAAAACTTAGTTTTTATTTTAGCTGGGCAGGAAGGAGGTTCTCTTCATACCCTACTAATTGAGGTGGCACAGCAGGCCTGAGGAAGGACCACACATGGGTTTTAACTAGTCAGAGGTGGCCATGGAAACAAGATCCAGCCCAAGATGAAATGGGAAGATAATTGGATGGGTCCAATTATCTTGTCTGAATAATGAATGGGAATGGGGAACTTTTGGCCCTCTGGGTGTTGTTGGACTCCATTTCCCATCAGCCTCAGCCAGCATAGCCAGTGGTCAGAGGCGATGGAAATTTTAGTCCAGCAGCACTTGGAGGTCGCTGGTTCACCATCACATGCCAACCGTGGGTGGCCCTGATGCAAAAGAGGGCAGAGCAGCGGCGTAGCGTGAGTTGTCAGCACCCGGGGCAAGGCAAGTAATTTGCACCCCCTAACCCGGGGCAAGGCAAGTAATTTGCGCCCCCCCTAAACCCCTAACCTGCCGATCTGAGGCGAGTTGCCGCTGGCGCTGCCGCCCAAACGACGCCGCTTGCCTGGAGGAGGAGGGGGCAGAGAGGCGAGGAAAATGCAACATGGCCCAGCAGCTGCAGCAGCGGCGGCGGAGGCGGGGCTGTGAGGAGGGGCTGCCTGGCGCGTCCTCCGCGGCCCTGACGTGCGGGGACTGCGACGAGCGCTGAGAGCCGCTGCCTGCCGGACGCCTTCAGCCCGGGCGCGCGCACAGCTCGTCGGTTCCGCGAGACATGGGGCTCTGCTACAGCCTGCGCCCGAGGCTCTTCGGCGACTCCGGAGGCAGCGAGCGCGCCCCCCCAGATGTCGCGCCCGGTGCGGCCGGCCCCCCTTGCACCCCCCACGCTACGCCACTGGGGCAGAGGAATAAATGCAAATGTTACCTGTGTATGGTAGACTAGTTTCCACACACACACCTTTCTGTATCCTCCACCCAGAGAAACAAGAAGCTTACCAGAGTTTAAAGACATTTTTCCGATGAAAATAGGGATGTCCTATTTAATAATAATAATAATAATAATAATAATAATAATAATAATTATTATTATTATTATTATTATTATTATTATTATTATTATTATTATTATTATTCCCTGCCTATCTGACTGCATTGTCTCACCCACTATGGGCAGCTTCCAACATATATAAAAACATAATAAAACATTAAACATTAAAAAAACTCCCTTATACAGGGCTACCTTCAGATGACTTCAATGAACTCAGTGTCCTGGCTGAATGATGGGGATGGAGACGTTCCTTCAGGTATACTGGGCCAAGGCCTTTTAGGACTTTAAAGGTCACCACCAACACTTTGAATTGTGCTCAGAATTGTGATGGCTTTCACTTTCTCCTTTAGCTTCCAACTTTTGCCCAGCAGAGCAAAGGCAAAAGTAACTAAAAGCAATTTCTCTTGTTTTTAGGGAGAGCAGCCTAAATTAGTTGCTTATAGCAAACCGAAGCAACTCTGGAGCTGTTTGATTAACTTTGTCGCTTGTTGCAAGAAACACGCTTTTATTTCTCTCTCAAACACACACACCATCCTTTGATTAATTTGTGTGGAACCAAACACATTGCACCATCTCATTACACTATCTAATCTATGCAAAAGACTTTGGCATGGCGTATGATTTATTAATATCTGTCAAAACCTTAAGCTGGATAATGACTGTAATGAAGATCCCACAGAACGGGAAGGGTGTGGAAATCTCTCCCTTCTCAACATTTAAGGGAGGGAGGGAGAAATCCCCTGTGACTATCATGTCATCGTCCCTTTCCACCTTGGGATAGAGCCAAGAAATGCTTCTGCTGCTGTAACCAAAGTGACTTTCTAACTGCTCGTTGTTGTTTTTTAAAAGCCTACAAACATTTTCCTGTTGCCTCTATACAACACAATTTGGTACATGTCAGGAGCAAGTGGATGGAGGCCCAAAGTAGCAAGTGAGGGGGGTGTTCCCCTGGGCGCCTGAAGGCTGTCAAAACAAAAGCGCAGCAAAGGGGAAGATGTGCATTTTGAGCTGTCATCATGTGCAGCTCACATTTTCAACTATGGCTGTTGCATAAATACATGAACTGGTAACCGCGCTTTGGATTGCAGCCTAAGAGACTCGGAGTTATCAGGACCTCTCCACGTCTATATTAATATTCTTTCTGCTATCAAAGACAGCATAGCTACATACTCAGGCAGTAAATCCCACCCTCCTATTTACATTCAGGTCCTCCAGGATAAATTTGATCCAGTTTGTATTCGAAAGGCAAACCTACCTCTTCCACAACAATAGTGAAATAATAGTGAAACACAGACATCCTTCAAAATGTTCAGTTCTCCGAATTTTGCAGTTCTCCAGTCAAGTAATGAAAAATGTGTACACTAAGGTAAAGTTTGCATAACGAGGGAGTGCGTAGACTGCTGAAGATAATGTACAAAACTGCATCCTATTGCTTTGCAAAAATATGCATAATAGGCAAAATTGCATATAAGCATGCCTACATTGGGCAAATTTAACACCGAAATGCTTGTGAATTTTCACGAGGACTTAAAATCTGCAAGCACGTTAAAACTGAATTTAAGATTAGAAAAATGAGCAACAGAGAAAAATCAAAACTGACAGATTCGCTCATCCCTACTGCACATGCTAACGCTATACTAATACTATAATCTGTGAGGAATGTGTTTAAGAACTTTGCTAACATGGGACAAAATTACATTGTGAAGTCTTTTTCTTTTCTTTCCCAAATAATGCATCTGACAAATTGTGGCACCAGATGCAGACAAACGCAGTTGATAAAATGAAAGCAGTTTGTAAGCTTATTTGGTGCCAACGCTGTGAATCTTTTAGAAATTTATCATAGTGCTATCTTACACTTTTGTTTGGCACAGATCACCTCCAAAGTGTCAGTATTTTGCAGGAGGGATTCTCGCACATTCTGGAAAAATATGTTTGCACAGTTAAACTGGATTAAGGTGCTCTGTTGCCCTGGCAAAACAAATAAGTTTACATATATACACTTTTTGCTGTTAGGAAAGCGATGGGGAAATGCATTATAGAATCATAGAATCATAGAATCATAGAGTTGGAAGAGACCACAAGGGCCACCGAGTCCAACCCCCTGCCAAGCAGGAAACACCATCAGATCACTCCTGACATATGGTTGTCAAGCCTCTGCTTAAAGACCTCCAAAGAAGGAGACTCCACCACACTCCTTGGCAGCAAATTCCACTGTTGAACAGCTCTTACTGTCAGGAAGTTCTTCCTAATGTTTAGGTGGAATCTTCTTTCTTGTAGTTTGGATCCATTGCTCCGTGTCCGCTTCTCTGGAGCAGCAGAAAACAACCTTTCTCCCTCCTCTATGTGACATCCTTTTATATATTAGAAATTAGAAATTGTGGAATGAACAAATGATTTATGAGAAGACATAGGAACACTGGGTGAACCAATCACACTGAATGCTCATTGTCTGATAACCTCCCTACAAACAAACCAGAGTGAATGCTCATTCAGGACAGGATATAGTCTAACCTCTGTGTAAGCAGATCAGGATGAATGCAAATCAGGATGAGAAAGGTCACCTGAAGGCTTGGCTGAGCCAGTTTGTGATGAAAAATAAACCAGGAATGGAATGGAATAGGGTTTAAAATAAATCATTCCGTAAACTTACTGGCTGCCTCCAACAAGTCTGTCATAACCGAATAGAATTGCAGGCTACTGCTTGGCAGCAACAGAGCTTGGTTTATTTTTGAGGAGATAAGGAAGTCCAAATATCCTTATGACAGCTGAGGATTTATATTACGTGTGAGATGCAGAAGCCGGGAAGGAAAACTGTCACTTCTGACTACCAGCTTACCTCACTAACATGACTGTCATGAACTCCATAGGCTTCTTCTCGCAGCCCAATTCTTCTTCCTGCTACTGGGACAATAGCATTATGTATTGGTGATAAGATGAAACAGTAGGAAATAGTCATATTTGTCATTTCACCCCTTTAATTATAGGGGGGAAATTACAGCTCCTTATCACAGGGAAACATGGAATAAAGTGCACAATATGCATTTATTTGACCAGCTGTTTACTGATTTCTAATCCTCTCCATTTATTAAAAATCCTATCATGACATACATAGTTTCAAATATCACCTGCGTGCTGCTTCAGCAATTATGCCATTTTGAGTTCCTTTCATTTCTGTTTTCTGTTTTGATTTTGGTTTGAGATTATGTGTGTGTGTGTGTGTGTGTGTGTGTGTGGTGTTAAACCAAGGTGTATACACAGACTAAAGCTGCAATCCTAAACTCATTCATCTGGGAGGAGGAGTGGAGGAGAAATTTAATTCAGTTCACATTTAGAGACAAAACTATCACATTCACACTTTACAAAAGAGTACACAAACTGAAACACAGCCACCCTTGAACATTTCACTTCTCCAAATCTGAAGTTCACGAGGTACAAGAAAGAGTGAACCAAACCATAAGAATAGATAATGTTTAATGTTTCCCAAACACCATAATTTCAGGTGTATTGGGAACAGCAACGGTGCAAAAAACAAAAGCATTCCAATATGCAGAGGCTAATTTTTCAGACAGCAGAAAATAAAACAGACTGCTATTATCGTATGTTGAGCTGCAATGATCAAGAGAAAGCTGTGTTAACACTACAAATAATATTAATTTTCAGAATGCTTCACAGGAGTTGCCTTCATTTTAACACTAATGGTTACCGCATTCAACATCAGTTACTACAACATGTTTTGTGTGGGAGCTTGTTAATGAAGGAAAAATGTAAGCCACTGTTTGTTCACTAGAGAGGGGGGGAAAGTGGGAATGCTATAAAATCTCAGCAGTGCTAAATTCATGTTTGATCAACCCGGCTTGTGGTGTTTTGTTTTGTTTTTCTTGAGGCATCTCACAAGCTCTGTCATATTTTTAAGGAACCCTGGAGTTTCTAGACTGGAATTCTCAACCAGTAAATAGTAGACATAACAGCCAGTTAAAGGTAAAGGTAAAGGGACCCCTGACCATTAGGTCCAGTCGTGGCCGACTCTGGGGTTGCGGCGCTCATCTCGCTTTATTGGCCGAGGGAGCCGGCGTACAGCTTCTGGGTCATGTGGCCAGCATGACTAAGCCGCTTCTGGCAAACCAGAGCAGCACACGAAAATGTCATTTACCTTCCCGCCGGAGCAGTACCTATTTATCTACTTGCACTTTGACGTGCTTTCGAACTGCTAGGTTGGCAGGAGCAGGGACCGAGCAACGGGAGTTCACCCCGTTGCGGGGATTTGAACCGCCGACCTTCTGATCGGCAAGTCCTAGGCTCAGTGGTTTAGTGGTTTAACCCACAGTGCCACCCTTTCTGTTAGAATGACCCAGGATCATGTTCAGGGACAAATTGCCAAAGTGCTTCTCAATGATTGTAAATCAAGGGTAGCCATTGTGGTGCCCTCAACTGCAACGTTCTTTCATATGTGGTGGACCTGTAAAAGGGTAAAAGAGTATTGGGAAATAATCCATAAATGAATTGAAAAAATGTTTAAAAGTACTTCCCCCTCAAAAAAAACCCAGAGTCCTTTTTGTTGGGGATAATTCAGACCAAAATTCCCAGGTGTTGAAAAAGGTTTTTAATGTATGCCCCTACTGCGGCCCGTGTTTTGTTAGCCCAAAAATGGAAAACGAACGAGGTCCCAACTAAAGAAGAATGGCAAGTTAAGCAAACAGAATATGCACAGCTTGCAGACTTAACATATAGAATAAGAGAACAAGAAGAATATACGTTTAGAGAAAAATGGAATATTGAATATATAGGGGGAAATTGTGTACACTTGAAAACGTTGGCAGCGTTAAAATAAGTTCTGATGGATGTAATAATGGAATACTGAATGATTTAGCTTTTGTAAAAAAATGCAGGGATTTATGATATGCAAAATGAACCATGGAAAGAGAAGGAGGGATGTCATTGATATTTTAAGGATGTTTAAATGAGTATTCTAAATTGTAAGACATATATATATATATATATATATATATATATATATATATATATATGTAGGTTTTGGTGTCTTCGGGTGTCTTCCCGTGTAAGAGTTGGGGTGTCTAGGCGACGTTTCGACGAGGTCTCACTCGTCATCTTCAGGCTGGTGCTTTCGGCTTCTTGTTACTAGAACAGAGCAGGATCTCAGTGTTTGAGTTCCTATAAATACTGTTGAGGGGGTGTGGTGTATAGCCTCCAACGTTCTGGGCAGAGAGGAAGTTCCTAGGTTAATGTGCCTTTTCTTCTTTTGTTCATTAATTACTTGAGGGATATCTTGAGTGATTACTTGAGTGATATTCTGAGTACCACTTAGGAGGGTCATTAGGTGTGGATTAGTTGCTAAAGCTTTCGTGTCTTGACCTCTTGACCTTGTAAAGAGTTTTTCTGAGAAGATGGCTGTACTGCACTTAGTTGTGCTCTGGCTTGGCTTCGTGTATAGGGGCGAGCTGTGGTTTTGTGCCCTGTGCCAGCCAGATCTGTGTAGGGATTGCAGGGGGGTGCAGCATCCGGAGGTGCCACTATGGTTTGGCTACTGGATGGTGTCTGTAATTTATCTGTGGAGAGGGTCTGGGTTTGGGTCTGGTGTGGTTGATTGGAGATGGCGTTCTGTGTGCCTCTGGTTCTGGTGTCGGTTTTTGTGGGGAGGGCTAATTTCCAGATGTCTGGCAGGCGGGACGTGTCGTCACGCTTGTTCATGTTGTGAGGGTGTTTCTCTATCTCGATGGCTTCCATGATTATTCTCTTGTGGTGATGTTCCATGTTAAAGAGCAATTTGGAATCTGCAAAATTAATTTCGTGTCCTGTTTCTTTCATGTGTTGGTAAAGAGAGGAAGTTTTTTCTTCTTTTTTGACGGCATTCTTGTGTTCTGCGATACGTGCATTTATTCGTCTGTTTGTTTGTCCAATGTACGTGGCTGGGCAGACTTTGCAGGGTATTTCATAGACCCCTTGGTTTTCTAACTGGATTTTATCTTTTGGGTTTCTGAGGATATTGGCTATTTTTTGGTTGGTGCAAAAGGCTGTTTTGATATTGTGTTTATGGAGGATTTTGCTAATTTTATCTGTAGTGCCCTTGATATAAGGAAGGAGGGCCATGCCATTGTTTTCTTCTGTGTCTTGGTTTTTGGGGGGTGTTTCTTTTTGGATTAGCTTCGTAACCCTGTTTTGCTGGTATCCGTTGGCGATTAACACATTTGAGAGATTCTGTAACTCAGTTGTCAAGTGGTCTTTGTCAGCCAGGCGTTTGGTTCTGGAGATGAGAGTCTTGGCTACGGAGTTTATTTGTGCAGGGTGGTGGTGTGATTGTGCATGTAAGTAGCGGTTGGTGTGTGTTTTTTTCCGGTAGATAGTGTGTCCTAGGGAGCCATCAGGTTTTTTGTAGATTAGGACGTCAAGGAAGGGAAGTTGGTTGTTGGCTTCTATTTCCATAGTGAATTGTATTTTGGGGTGTAGGCTGTTGAGATGTGTGAGGAAGCTATCTAGTTTTTCCTTCCCGTGTGGCCAAATTACAAAGGTGTCGTCAACATATATATATATATATATATATATATATATATATATGGGACGCAGATGGCGCTGTGGGTTAAACCACAGAGCCTAGGACTTGCCGATCAGAAGGTCGGTGGTACAGATCCCTGCCATTGGATGAGCTCCCGTTGCTCGGTCCCTGCTCCTGCCAACCTAGCAGTTCAAAAGCACGTCAAGGTGCAAGTAGATAAATAGGTACCACTCCGGCA
The DNA here is from genome assembly GCF_964188305.1 of Podarcis bocagei. Classification (NCBI taxonomy): domain Eukaryota; kingdom Metazoa; phylum Chordata; class Lepidosauria; order Squamata; family Lacertidae; genus Podarcis; species Podarcis bocagei. The sequence goes on along the minus strand of NC_138137.1, from coordinate 16,991,643 downwards.
GGAAGGTAAACGGCGTATCCGTGCATTACTCTGGTTCGCCAGAAGCGGCTTAGTCATGCTGGCCACATGACCCGCAAGCTGTACGCCGGCTCCCTCGGCCAATAAAGCGAGGTGAGTGCCGCAACCCCGGAGTCGGCCACGACTGGACCTAATGGTCAGGGGTCCCTTTACCTTTACACACACACACACACACACACACACACACACACACACATTTAAACTGCAAAAATAATAAGGGCAAAAATGCCCCCCAAAGAACAGGAAAATGGCAAAAATGGTGCAGAAAGAGCAGGGAAACAGCTAGCAAGTCCATTACCTAAAGTGGTACCTCAGGTTAAGAAGAGTTTCAGGTTAAGAACGAACCTCCGGAACGAATTAAGTTCGTAACCAGACGTACCACTGTACAATGCTTGTATGCCAAAGTGCTCAGCAAGGATTGGTCCATAAAGCCCAAAAGTCCCTCAATGGAAGCTGATGGATCGAAGCAATCCACAAATGCAAATTCCCATCATTTTGTAGAGGGCATGTGACGTTAGGTTTTACAGGAAGTGGGTGAAACATACCAAGAGGTGGGCCAGGGGGAGTCAGTATAAATGACAAGGAGAAACAGAGGTACCCAGAAGTTTGGCAAGGGTGCATTAAAAGTTCAGCGCGAAAGCTTGAGCATACGAATGCCGTTGTCAGTCAGACAAAGAGCACCGCTTCCGATGTTGTCAGTCATGTACTACTGAGAACTACAAAGTTTCCCCGTGAACTGGTTAGGGCCCAAGAGAATTTGCCAGAAATGAAAAGCTGAATGAAGAAATGTCAAGAAGGCAGTGGAGGATGTATGAAAAGAGGATTCTTAAGGCAAGGAGGTCCAAGAAAGAAATATAATTTCAAAGTGCTTCTTATGTGCAAACAAGGCAATTGCCTGTGCTGAGCGTGGCCTAATCCCCTAAATATTTCAAGCACCGGTCTTCAGTTTTGCCAGGGCAAAAGCATTTTCAAAGTTATATTACAATTTCTTAGGTTTTTATGGGAAGCCGTTAAGAGGGAATTGAAGCAGAGAAAAGACCCTTTCAGGTTTTTATGACAGGCCTCACAAATTGTTTTATATTCAGAGGAAATGGCTGTCCCTTTCCCCACCAAGTATAGTAATGATACCAGGAAATGGTTACCTCAGAGAAATCCATTTTAAACCAAGTATTCCTTTCCCCCCATCTCCCTTATTTTACATTAAAGAGAGTTTCTGGAGATACTCTAGTCATTAAATAGCTTGACATCCATTGGCCATGTTGAAATGTAGAGGTGTACAGCCAACATCATACCGACACCCTGCTAGAATTATTTATGAAAGCTTCCGCGAGAAGAAAGAATATGGATCTGACAAATAAGCTGCTTAACCTAGAAATTCTCTCCGAGAAAGGGAGCAAAGGTTCCCGGGAATGATTTAGGATTTAGTCGCTTCTGTATCTTATACCATTTAAGTTGGAAAAGCTACTTATTACCATTCTCCTTTTGTGTAATGAGAGCAGAGGGGAGACAGCTCGCAGCATCAAACAAAAGAAAATGCTCACATGCCTGGGTCCAGACACCTGCAACAGATGTAGAAACTCTGATGCATGCATGTTTTTGCAGGCCCATAACATGAGGTGACCACCCGCTACTTCACAGAGCACGGTCTTCTACTTAAAGGGGTGTCAGAAGACAGGCATGAAACGTGATTTGAAGTCCACAACATGTTATTCTTTGAAGGAGTACTACTTGAAAATGATTTATAGGTGATATTTAACTCCCAGTAGGCTTGCTAAGATGTATAAGACGGAATCAGATATGTGCTGGAGATGCAAAAAGGTTGAAGGAACGTTCTGTCATATGTGGTGGACTTGTAAAAGGGTAAAAGAGCATTGGGAAATGATATATAATGAATTGAAAAAAAAGTTGAAAAGTTGTTGTTGTTTAGTTGTTTAGTCATGTCCGACTCTTCATGACCCCATGGACCAGAGCACGCCAGGCACTCCTGTCTTCCACTGCCTCCCACAGTTTGGTCAAACTCATGTTGGTAGCTCCGAGAACACTGTCCAGCCATCTCGTCCTCTGTCGTCCCCTTCTCCTTGTGCCCTCCATCTTTCCCAGCATCAGGGTCTTTTCCAGGGAGTCTTCTCTTCTCATGAGGTGGCCAAAGTATTGGAGCCTCAGCTTCACAATCTGTCCTTCCAGTGAGCACTCAGGGCTGATTTCCTTCAGAATGGATAGGTTTGATCTTCTTGCAGTCCATGGGACTCTCAAGAGTCTCCTCCAGCACCATAATTCAAAAGCACCAATTCTTTGGTGATCAGCCTTCTTTATGGTCCAGCTCTCACTTCCATACATCACTACTGGTAAAACTATAGCTTTTACTATACGGACCTTTGTTGGCAAGGTGATGTCTCTGCTTTTGAAGATGCTGTCTAGGTTTGTCATTGACAGCATCTTAAAAAGCAGACACACACACACACACACACACACACACACACACACTGGTTTTTCCAGATATTTTCCATCAAAACATCCATCTTGTATACAAAATATAAAATCATTTGGCTATTTCAGCCTGAGACTTCCCTCCTCCTCGACTAATGGTTTTCCAAATTAATCTCTAATATGCATTTTTTAAAAAAATAATGACTGCTCCCCACATTAAATGGTCGCGTGGTCACGTGCAGCCCCTGGACCCTATATGGCATCATTAACACAGGCTAGGCTTGACCTTCTCCAGGTGGGATACCTGGAGGTCTCCACCTACCTCAGCCTAACTCATAATCTTAGGTAATCAAATTATAAATTTCCTTTAGTAATAAATGATAAATTAAACCTACAAAACCTCTTGTAACCTTACAAGTGATGACAATTATTTAAAGTTGTCTTTTAAATACAATATAACTTTATTCCAGTCTTTCAAGAAGAAGAAGAAGAAGAAGAAGAAGAAGAAGAAGAAGAAGAAGAAGAAGAAGAAGAAGAAGAGTTGGATTTGATATCCCGCCTTCCACTCCCCTTCAGGAGTCTCAAAGCGGCTAACATTCTCCTTTCCCTTCCTCCCCCACAACAAACACTCTGTGAGGTGAGTGGGGCTGAGAGACTTCAGAGAAGTGTGACTGGCCCAAGGTCACCCAGCAGCTGCATGTGGAGGAGCGGAGACGCGAACCCGGTTCCCCAGATTACGTGACTACCGCTCTTAACCACTACACCACATTCTGGTCCTGCTGGTTTCAAATTTTCCCAGTCAATTTTGCTAATTCAGCCTAATCCATTAATTCCATCTGCCACTCTTCTTTCATTGGTATCTCTTCTCGCTTCCATCGCTGGGCTAATAACATTCTCGCTGCAGTTGTAGCATATAAAAACAATGTTTTATCTTGTCTAGGTATTTCTCTACCAACAATTCCTAATAGGAATAACCACTCACATGCTGTAATCAATAAAGTTGTGGCCAAATTAACGCCAAAAATCTTAAACAAATATTCTGTGTCCTGTGTGATTTATTTTGGAGGGGGTTTGTGGGGTCTTCTCATGCAAAACACTGCTCATATGTCCCTATGTAACATTTTAGCTTTTTTTACTGCATTCAAACTCCACCCCACCCCATCCAATGTGTGTACACAGCCCAAGTCCCACTGAACTCAACGAGGTTTACTTCTGAGACTTTGAGGAACGGCTAAGGGAGCTGGGCATGTTTAGCCTGGAGAAGAGGAGGTTAAGGGGTGATATGATAGCCATGTTCAAATATATAAAAGGATGTCACATAGAGGAGGGAGAAAGGTTGTTTTCTGCTGCTCCAGAGAAGCGGACACGGAGCAATGGATCCAAACTACAAGAAAGAAGATTCCACCTCAACATTAGGAAGAACTTCCTGACAGTAAGAGCTGTTCGACAGTGGAATTTGCTGCCAAGGAGTGTGGTGGAGTCTCCTACTTTGGAGGTCTTTAAGCAGAGGCTTGACAACCATATGTCAGGAGTGCTCTGATGGTGTTTCCTGCTTGGCAGGGGGTTGGACTCGGTGGCCCTTGTGGTCTCTTCCAACTCTATGATTCTATGATTCTATGTGTAAGTCTTACAGTGAACAATAGATAAAAGGGCATGGCTTCAGATGGGTGGTAATGACAATTAAGCTACTGGAAGATGTTTCAGTACCTCAACATCTTGGAGGTCCCGGGCCACAGAGAGGTTAGGCTGGCCTCAACCAGAGCCAGGGCTTTTTCGGCTGTGGCTCTGATCTGGTGGAACGCTCTGTCACAAGAGACTAGGGCCCTGCGGGATTTGACATCTTTCCACAGGGCCTGCAAGACAGAGCTGTTCCACCAGGCCTTTGGCCAGGGCACAGCCTGACCCCCTCCTTTGGCAGTCCTCACAGAGCTCTAGCCCAATGGTTGCCATCAATTTGAATTAATTTTATAATTAAATGATTTTAGAATGTTGTATTATTTTATTGTTGTTAGCCGCCCTGAGCCCGGCTTCGGCTGGGGAGGGCGGGATATAAATAAATTATTATTATTATTATTATTATTATTATTATTATTATTATTATTATTATTATTATTATTTCTGCATGTGGCAAAGCTACCCTGTGACTGGGCTAACCACTGAGCTAAAGAAATTGTGAACCACGGGAAAGTGCAGGGGCTCTGTAGCTGTGAAACTCTATGGAACAACAGATGATGGGTTTTTAAGAAAAAATCTCCTGGGTCTGGCAAGTCATAACTATACAGCTCACAGCTGATCTTGCACACAGCTAAGCAGTCTACTCGGGATACTGTGTTTCAGTACAGGGAGACAAGCAACTTGGGTGATATATTGAGGCTAGCGGCCTCGCTGAATCTCTCTCTCTTCTGCAGCAAAATTCCTGCTAAAAGGCACATGTTGATGGATCATTTCAAATGAAGCAAAAATACAAGGCAGGATCGTTCCTTTACTCCCCATCCCCCCTTAACATTCTGGTTCCGTTGTCAAGTGCTTAGCAACGAATCACAAGGATATGTGAGGGATTTGAGGTTTGGCAGTAAACTGATGAGATCACAAAGCTGCACAACTCTCAGATATATAGGGGTGCCCTTCAGAAATAAAAGCACAGCCCGTCAAGTATTCTGCAATATATAACATCCCGTGGCAGTGGGTAATGTCATCACAAGTTTAACCAATAAGCAGCGCAGGAAAGTTACACTTATTGTCTCACAAGGACACCAAGGCAAAAGTTCTCTTCATTCATCTGAGTGTCAAAGGCAGTATTTTATTTTATACTTTTTAAAAAGGAGGAAAAAAGATTTGGGGTCTTACCGCCACAAGCAAATATCTAACTAACAAGTGGGAAGATATTTTATATAAGGAGGTCTGCATGTCAGACACCAAATAGTAGGTTTTGAAGCTGAAATTCAGTCATACCTCGGGTTACAGACGCTTCAGGTTGCACGATTTCGGGTTGCGCATTGTGCGCAGAAACCGAAAGTACCAGAACAGGTTACTTCTGGGTTTCGGTGCTTGCGCATGCATAGAAACACTAAATTGCACTTTGTGCATGTGCAGAAGCACCAAATCGCAACTCGTGTGTGCGCAGACGTGGTGCTGCGGGTTGCGGACATGCTTCCCACACAGATCATGTTCGCAACCCAAGCGTCCAATGTACTGAATTATTTTTTTTTCATTTTGAGGAGGACTTAGTTTGAGGTGAATTGTTTAATCATCACAATACAGTCGAGGGGCAGGTGTAGCTGGTGAGGTGGGATGGGAGCTACTCTTGCCTCCAGCCACTGAGCAGCACCCAAGGGACTTCATGACCTCATCAACTGATAGATGACATCAGAGGTGGAGAAGCACCCTGCAGGAACATGGCTGCTGATTGGCCAGCAGCATCACAACCACACAAAGCTGTTCACCCAGCCACCCAAGTCTCTAATTATGCACCTTATTACGTGCCAGCGTGGATATGGGCTCCACTCCCTCAGCTGTTGCAGTACGTTTCTGAGCACAATTCAAAGTGCTGGTGCTGACCTTTAAAGCCCTAAACAGCCTTGGTCCAGTATTCCTGAAGGAGCATCTCCACCCTCATTGTTTAGCCCGGACACTGAAGTTCAGCTCCGAGGGCCTTCTGGAGGTTCCCTCACTGCGAGAAGCCAAGTTACAGGGAACCAGGCAGAGGGCCTTCTTGGTAGTGGCACCTGCCCTGTGGAAAGCCCTCCCATCAGATGTCAAAGAGAAAAAACAACTACCTGACATTCAGAAGACATCTAAAGTCAGCCCTGTTTGGGGAAGCTTTTAATGTTTGATGCATTACTGTATTTTAATATTTTGTTGGAAGTCGCCCAGAGTGGCTGGGGAAGCCCAGCCAGATGGGCGGGTTATAAATATTATTATTATTATTATTATTATTATTATTATTATTATTATTATTATTGCTGTGTTGTGGGTACAGATGGACAATTCTGTCACTTTCTGTTTCATTCAGTTTCTTATTTTTCCAATATTAGCTCAGTTCTCCATATTCCCACATCAAGTTGCAATTTGTTTTAGTGCATAGAATGGTAGAAATACAGCGTTGGAAGGGAACCCAACCCCCTGCAATGCAATGAAAACTCATCATACATATTAGTATGTATTCCTCCTGACACACATTTGTGTATGCAGTTTTGCCTGATCTGCACTTTTTTTTTGCAAAGCAATTTCCCCCGATAAAATGGGGGGTTTGTATCTTATTTCCACTAATTGATGCATGCTTTACTTTGTTTATGCATTTTTGCATACATGACTTGTCTGGAGAATTGTAGTGCAAAAGTCAGTGGCGTGCACGTTTTGAAAGAGGGCTGTGTTTCAATTCATGCACTGTATCAGAAAATGCGGATTACCGTATTTTTCGCTCCATAAGATGCACCAGACCACAAGAGGCACCTAGTTTTTGGAGGAGGAAAACAAGAAAAAAAATATTCTGAATCTCAGAAGCCAGAACAGCAAGAGGGATCACTGCGCAGTGAAAGCAGCAATCCCTCTTACTGTTCTGGCTTCTGGGATAGCTGTGCAGCCTACACTCGCTCCATAAGACGCACACACATTTCCCCTTACTTTTTAGGAGGGAAAAAGTGAGTCTTATAGAGCAAAAAATACGGTACGTTGGCTTGCCTTTAAACAGAAAGAGAATCAACTTCCTCCCCCTGTTTCTAGCTGGGAGCTACACTACATCAAAATGTAGCTGCATGGATTTTATTTAAGATTAAGCGTGATAGCTTGCTTGTGAGATATGAAAATAAAAACTGAAATATGAAGTTTTAAAAACATGCAGTGCTGTGCATTGTGAATGTCCCTTATGTGATAAGCTACCAATATCATGCACTAAGCAGTGTGAAGCTTCACAAGACCATTTGCTAAACCACCATCAGCCATTTACATCTGACACTACCTTATCTAGGTCCCTAGTTTTGCAAACTTGGTGGTTCTCATCAGAGATATCTGAGGCCGCCTAAAAATAAAGATGTCATATCCTCTGCCTTGATAGATTATCGAGTGTTCTCAGTAATTTGTCAGGCTCTTGGTGCCAACGGCTGCATGGTGAAGTGCCGAACTAGTCCATCATTTTGGGCTGGAATACAAAGCGTTTGCTCCAGTACATCAGGAGCCCAATATGAATGTGCATCGTTGTAATTCAGACAGCTGCCAAATTAGTTCTACCATGATATCCGTCTTGAAAATATTAAAATGCCAGGATTTTTTGTTAATAATTTCAATGGGCGAGGTGATGGATTTATTTAATATATTTTTGCACAATTGGCAGTGGGCCAAAGCTGGTGACTACAGGGTCTAGCATGACGCTAAGGAATATACTCCCAAACCTGGTGGCGTTCAAACAGAGGCTGTAATATTACATCCTTCCTTCCTTCCTTCCTTCCTTCCTTCCTTCCTTCCTTCAATCTCAGACCTGTGATAGAGAAATCTCACCCAAATAATTTACTATTATATATATATATATATATATATATATATATATATATATATATATATATATATACGATGGTGAGGACTACTATTTCAGCAGAAACAAAGAACCACCGATTCTGCATTGTGCAACTGTTTGTAGCTTATGCACAGCAACGAGAACAAAGTGAGCACTGTAATCAATATATCGCGTAAAAGACAGTTACAAGGCAACAGTGGAAAGGATGGCTGTGTGCCTTAGGAACAACCATATCAAATTAGGAAGAGAGTAACAGTGCAATCAGTGCTCTCTCTCTCTCTCTCTCTCACACACACACACACACAAACACTTTGAAAAATCTTCTTACTTTTTTTTATTTATTAAATTTCTATACTGCCCCTATACCCGTAGACCTGTTCACAACACAAGATCACAATATAAAAAACACAAAATGCATAATAAAAACAAAGACACCCCAATAACCCCCCATTCCACAACACATTTAAAAGGACATCAGATATCTATCGGCCTGGTTTAAGAGGAACGTTTTCACCTGGCGACTAAAGGTGTACAATGAAGGCGCCAACTGAACCTCCCTGGGGAGACCATTCCACAAATGGGGGGCCACTGCAGAAAAGGCCCGTTCTCGTTTCTGCTAGTTACCCAGCTACTTTATGCAAATATACTACAGAAGAAACATGGCTGCTTCATCAGAAATAAAGCAGTCCTGAAGAGAGGGAAGGGGCAGTGCAAAAACTCAAGGTTAGCCTATGCTCTGTTTTATAATGTTCAACTATGGTTTTAACCCAGAGACGAGGAACCTGTTAGCCATGCTGGCTGGGGACTCCAATTCCCATCAGCCCACCAGTATGGCCAATGGTCAGGAAAGATGGGAGTTGTAGTCCAGCAACATCCAGAGGCCCACAGGTTTCTCACCCGGGTATTACCCCCCTCAGCACTCCTCCTCCCATGGCTTTCTTTCCTGCCAGCCTTCTTGTCAGATTTTGGCTGTTTTAACCTGATCTGAGTTTATAAAAAGATAAAGGTAAAGGACCCATGACAGTTAAGTCCAGTCACGAACGACTCTGGGGTTGCGGCGCTCATCTTGCTTTAAAGGCCGAGGGAGCCGTCCACAGCAGTTTTTCCAGGTTACGTGGCCAGCATAACTAAGCTGCTTCTGCCGAAACCAGAGCAGTGCACGGAAATGCCGTTTCTTTCCCGCCGGAGTGGTACCTATTTATCTACTTGCACTTTGACGTGCTTTCGAACTGCTAGGTTGGCAGGAGCTGGGGCCGAACAACGGGAGCTCACCCCATCGCGGGGATTCGAACCACCGACCTTCCGATTGGCAAGCCCAAGAAGCTCAGTAGTTTAGACCACAGCGCCACCCACGTCCCTTGATCTGAGTTTATATTTCGTGCTAAAGGCCTTTTACTGGAGACTAATGCTATGGCCTTATTATAGGGCAGAGAAATCCTAATCTGGCCTGGGGGATGCTTGGAGTGGAGAGCTCCTACTGCATCTAAAACTCTGCCCATCAGGTTGGAAGGTGAGGGGCAGTTTTTATACCAGCTCTAGGGTGGTGCAGCAGAGGACTTGGATGATAGCCATCTGAAGGAACTGGATAGCCTTTAAGTCCAGTGGGTTTTGTGGCTGTCTCAGCTCTGTCCATTAAACACCCTGTTTCTGGATCCTCCATCAGCTGCTGCCAGTGATAGCCCCCAACTTGCTCCAGTAGAGGTCAGGCGTCCACTACAGGAGAGCCCCCAACATCGGTAGTGCTCCCCACCATCAGTGGAAGCCAGCAGAGAGGGGGCTGTGTTTTATCCCATGCCCACCATCAGCAGGGGTGAATTGCAGCCATAGTCATTATTTTAACCTGTTGACTTTATGACGTTTTTATGATGCAATCTTCTTTGAGTCGGCTTTGCCCAAGGTGGTGGCATAAAATGGGCTGAAATAAATGAAAATCAAATGAATAGCTGAGAAACCTGATTGATGGGTTGGGTGGCCCAGTGATGTATTTCCTGAGCCCTGCCTTTAATGCAGCTCAAGCGCTGAAAACTATACTGCCACATTTGCACAAAACCAGCCTAATTAATAAGAGGAACCAGTATGACTAGCTCCAGTGTAGAGTAGAATCTAGTCTTCGTTTTAGCGGAAACATCCATTAGCCATTGAATTCATACACACACACCTAATTGTGTGCACATGTTTGCAATGAAACTTTAGGGGAAATGTTAGAATTCCTGCTCCAGGATTGCAGTCATGGGAGTGTTGTTTATCACATCGCGGTGTATGTTTTGACTCCACAAAGTGGGAAGTGACGGAGACAAGGTGTTTGTGTTACTGTGTTCCATGAAGTGGGACTATTGTCCTTTGTTCTTTCTCTTTGCTGTCTGATGCTAGAGAGAGAGGGAGCCATGTTGCAGTGCTCCGTGTGTGTTTATATGTAAATAAAGTAGATTAGCCAAAATGCTGAGTTGCTGAGGTCTGTTACGCAAGCTGCGATGACTCTGCGGATCCCTAAATGTGCCGATGTCTGTTGGCATCAGTTGCTGTGATGTTTGAGCTGAAGAAAGCTTTTGAAGCTCCCGAACGATTGACCAGGAGGGAGAGAACATGCCAGTCGGGCATGTGTCTCTGCCAGGGTCCTACTTGAGTGTAGGATAAGCTCCTGACAGTTTGCAATTAAACATTGGGGAAAATGTGAAGGAATGTATTTCAGGACTGGGGAATCTTTAGCCCTCCAGAAGTTGTTGGATTACAGTAATTCCTAACCATTGGCTAGGGCTGTTAAAAATTGAACAACACCACAAGAGCCATAGGTTCTGCAGGCCTGGTGTATTTCAGCGTAATTGATTTTTTCTGTTGCTATGAGGCTTTGATTATTTCTTGCATCTGGTTCTCCTGGTTTTGTTTTGTTTCGTAAAACGTTAAGAATAAAGTTATCTTATCCTATTCGTCTAAGAACAAGGTAGTTACTTTTGCATCCAGAGACAATTTTTTGCTTTTTGCAAGTGTGCAATTACCCAGAAATAGAAATGTTGATCGTTGGTCATTTGCACTTCAAAGTCCAAACTGATGGATCTGATCTGACTGTGCAGCTGAGCAATTTCATAATGCGGCAAACTCACAGTCCTTGGTGCCATCTGACACTAATGGTGAAGCATTGATCAAACATACGCTCCTTAGACTGATTGTTTTCAGGCTACCTGTCAGATGCAGATTCCGTTGCTTATAGTCAAGTTCTACAAGAATGTCACAAGCTTACTCTAGTATTTCCCTACAAAGTTTTGCTTTAAAAGCTCGGTGGGACGCGGGTGGTGCTATGGGTTAAACCACAGAGCCTAGGACTTGCCGATCAGAAGGTCGGTGGTTCGAATCCCTGCGATGGGGTGAGCTCCCATTGTGCGGTCCCAGCTCCTGCTAACCTAGCAGTTCGAAAGCACGTCAAAGTGCAAGTAGATAAATAGGTATCGCTCCGGCGGGAAGGTAAACGGCGTTTGCGTGCTTCTCTGGTTCACCAGAAGCGGCTTAGTCATGCTGGCCACATGACCCGGAAGCTGTACGCCGGCTCCATTGGCCAATAAAGCAAGATGAGCGCCACAACCCCAGAGTCGGCCACGACTGGACCTAACGGTCAGGGGTCCCTTTACCTTAATCTTCATAAGGGTGACCTTGCATACTTCTACCTATACTCAGCATAGGAAACCAGCCATACGAACAACCCATGTTGATGCTCATCAGTCCATACCAGCCAGATCAGCAGAGGTTGAAGCTCTCCACTAACCTGAGTATTGTGAATGCATAGTACAGTGGTACCTCGGGTTAAGAACTTAATTCGTTCCGAAGGTCCATTCTTAACCTGAAACTGTTCTTAACCTGAGGTACCACTTTAGCTAATGGGGCCTCCTGCTGCCACCGCGCCGCAATTTCTGTTCTCATCCTGAAGCAAAGTTCTTAACCCGAGGTACTATTTCTGGGTTAGTGGAGTCTGTAACCTGAAGCATATGTAACCCAAGGTACCACTGTAGTGAAATAAGGCGCACCTGATCCTTGATGTTAGCCCAAAGGAGGTCCAGGCTGGATGTTTTTACAGCATATCAGCAACATATCTAATCTGTGTGACCTTCTTCTTCCCTTAACTCAGACCCTCCAAGTATCCCTATTTTCCAGGGACCATTCCAGATATACAGAAGCCGTCCCGGTTTCTGATTTGATCCTGGAATGTCCCACTTTTCCTTAGGACGTCCCTATTCTCACTGGAGAAATGTTGGAGGGTATGCTAACTGTGTTATTATCAGGGCCGTCTTAAACATATCTGGCGCCGTGGTGCAAAGATCCCTCTGGTGCCGCCCCCCCCCATTTCCCAGAGTTGCCGACCTTTTTTAGGGAGGACGGCGCTGCCCAGCTTTGCGTGACTGGAGGAGGCGGGCAGCGGCTGAAGGGCAGCTCCTCCGGTGGGGAAGAGGCGAAGGCTGGACACTGCGGCTCCTGGCTTAGCTGGCTGCTTCTTGCCATGGTGGCCACGGCAGGCGGAGGCACTGGCACAGCAAGGGCGGTGAGCTGATGCTGGGAGGCGCCACATCCAGCCTCCGCCTCTCCCCTGGTGCCCTCTAGAACTTGGCGCCATGGCGCCCCACACCACTAGCCTCTATGGGTAAGACGCCCCTGGCTGTTATTTCCCCCAGTGCATCCCTAACCTATGCTAGCATTACTCCCTTCCATTTTTCTTTTTTATTTGTCTGTTTCATCCATTGCTGTCCCTCTACATAATAGCTTACTCCTAGCCAAGGAGTAAAGCTAAAGCCATGGTTTTCCCAGTAGTGATGTATGGAAGTGAGAGCTGGACCATAAAGAAGGCTGATCGTCAAAGAATTTATGCTTTTGAATTATGGTGCTGGAGGAGACTCTTGAGAGTCCCATGGACTGCAAGAAGATCAAACCTATCCATTCTGAAGGAAATCAGTCCTGAGTGCTCACTGGAAGGACAGATCCTGAAGCTGAGGCTCCAATACTTTGGCCACCTAATGAGAAGAGAAGACTCCCTGGAAAAGACCCTGATGTTGGGAAAGATGGAGGGCACAAGGAGAAGGGGATGACAGAGGAGAAGATGGTTGGACAGTGTTCTCGGAGCTACCAACATGAGTTTGACCAAACTGCGGGAGGCAGTGGAAGACAGGAGTGCCTGGCATGCTCTGGTCCATGGGGTCACAAAGAGTCAGACATGACTAAACAACAACAAGCCAAAGAGTCTAGGTAATGGACCTGAAGAAAGAAGAAAGAAGGGAAGCACGTTAACATTGCTAGGCTGTTGCAAAGCCATCTGCCTCTGGGGGGTTTCTTCCTGCCTTGGGGGCAGAGGCAGGGCTAAATGTCCCACTTGCCCAATGGTATTCTCGTCATTCACTCTTTGGGGTACTGCACAGGCCTAATTCAGCCTCTGCCAATTAGTACTGCACAAATGCAAAACAAGTGTCTCTTCTTTCCAGCCCCATCCTTAATCAGAAAATTTTCTTGAATTATGGCCCTGAGATCTAATTTTTCATTTTTACTTACTGAAGCGCTCTTTTCTTGTGACTATGATAAGTGAAGAGTGATTAGGATAAGTGATGATTACAGCTTCGCTAAAGTTACTCTTTTTACATCTGTGGTGTGGCTGAATGAGAGAAGACAGGCACATCAATTATACTGAAGATTTCATTTCCACTGTCATCACTGACCAAGATATTGCCGTGCACACCCACACGCACACCCACACACCCTTCTTCCTTCCCATTAAGGCCAAATTCTGGGTCAAGCTGACTTTCTAGTTTGATCTTGCAATTGCAAACCTCAAATACGGCTTTGCCATCATTAGGTGTAATGTGGCAGCAAGAGGGAACACTTTTTATTCTATTGCGGCCTGACTTTCCCTTTTAGAAATCAAAAGTGCCATTTAACCTCACAGTAGAAAATAACATTTTTGTTGAGGCAAGCCTTTGGCCCTTGAGATAAGCTTATGGTGTTGTATTCACCCAAGTCCTACTCAGAGCAGACCCACCAAAATTAATGCTCCCAACTTAGTCATGTCTATTAACCCAATGTGCTTTATTTTAATAATGTTCTACCTGCCTCCTTCTAATGTTTTTACTTTCTTTCTTTTCCTCTTTATTGTATTTTACTACATTTGTATTGCTATCAGCTGCCTTCAACCCCATTTGGTGGAAAGGTGAGATATAAATTTAAAAAAGAAAAGAATAATGACCCTCAAGTGAAAGCTGGACCATAAAGAAGGCTGATCGACGAAGAATTGATGCTTTTGAATTATGGTGCTGGAAGAGACTCTTGAGAGTCCCATGGACTGCAAGAAAATCAGACCTATCCATTCTTAAGGAAATCAGCCCTGAGTGCTCACTGGAAGGACAGATCCTGAAGCTGAGGCTCCAATACTTTGGCCACCTCATGAGAAGAGAAGACTCACTGGAAAAGACCCTGATGTTGGGAAAGATGGAGGGCACAAGGAGAAGGGGACGAGATGGTTGGATAGTGTTCTCGAAGCTACCAGCATGAGTTTGACCAAACTGCGGGAGGCAGTGGAAGACAGAAGTGCCTGGCGTGCTCTGGTCCATGGGTCACGAAGAGTTGGACACGACTAAATGACTAAACAACAATAACAACAAGGCAAAGGGGATGCGGGTGGCACTGTGGTCTAAACCACAGAGCCTAGGGCTTGCCGATCAAGAAGGTTGGCAGTTCGAATCCCCGCGACGGGGTGAGCTCCCGTTGCTCGCTCCCTGCTCCCGCCAACCTAGCAGTTCGAAAGCACTTCAAAGTGCAAGTATATAAATAAGTACTGCTCCAGCGGGAAGATAAACGGTGTTTCTGTGTGCTGCTCTGGTTCGCCAAAAGCGGTTTAGTCATGCTGGCCACATGACCTGGAAAAAATGTCTGTGGACAAACATCAGCTCCCTCGGCCAGTAAAGAAAGATGAGCGCCACAACCCCAGAGTCGTTCGTGACTGGACCTAACACTCAGGGGTCCCTTTACCTTTTTAAGGCATGTTAAGCTGGTTAGGAGGGACGCGGGTGGCGCTGTGGGTAAAACCTCAGCGCCTAGGACTTGCCGATCACATGATCGGTGGTTTGAATCCCTACGGCGCGGTGCGCTCCCGTCGTTTGCTCCCAGTGCCTGCCAACCTAGCAGTTCGAAAGCATCCCCGGGTGCAAGTAGATAAATAGGGACCGCTTACCAGCAGGAAGGTAAACGGCGTTCCGTGTGCTGCGCTGGCTCACCAGATGCAGCTTGTCACGCTGGCCACGTGACCCGGAAGTGTCTGCGGACAGCGCTGGCTCCCGGCCTATAGAGTGAGATGAGCGCACAACCCTAGAGTCTGGCAAGACTGGCCCGAACGGGCAGGGGTACCTTTACCTTTACCTTAAGTTGGTCAGGCAGGTGTCCGGGGACACTGAATAAGTTCAATGGTTGTGCAGGAACTAATCACAGTATTTAGCACTTGTATGCTGCTTTAGAATGTTGTCATTTCGCATATATTACCTCATCCTTACAACGCTGCAAGATTCGTCTGCACTATAACACAGGTGTGCGGTGAGCTGAGACTGCAAGAATAGTGAGTTGCCTGAAGTCCTTTGCAACACAATTTTATAAATGTCTGAGCGGAAGTCCCACTGAGTTCAATGGCGCTTATTTCCAGGTAAGAGACTAGAGAGGATTACAACTTTAGTAAATTAATGGTGGAGGCAAAATGTGAAACAGAAGCTTCCCAGTTTCACATTCTTAGCTACTGCATTGCAATGACCTTCATATATCTCAGAGCATGGCTATCTTAAACCCAAACTGACCAGTCCTGTGCTCCATTGGTTATAGAATCATAGAATTGTAGAGCTGAGAAAGACCAAGAGGGTCATCTAATCAAATCTACCGCAATGCAGGAATCTTTTTGTCCTATGTGAGGCTCGAACCCACGACTATGAGATTAAGAGTCTCATGCTCTACTGAGTGAGTTATGTCTATGTGAATCGTTTCCTAGCGCTTCATAGGTCTTCTTTCAGCCCAGATCAATTCGACAGGCAGTGAGCTGCACATTAAAATGGAAGCTTCTTTTGCCAGAGAAACCAGTAGCTGCAGAACGATAGAAAGCAAAGTGAGCATTTGAAATCTCAAAAAAGGATATTGCAACTATAGTGCTTCTCTGAACCATGCAACATATGGAATACTTAATTACAGGAAGAAAATTATATGTTCCGGCCGAGAGAGTAACCTAATCAATACTGTTTACACTCAACTCTAATTCACTTGTCCTACAACTCATTAAGTTTGAGATGTTATTGATTATTTCCCCCTCCCCCAGCAACCCCCTGCCAGTAGATGGCTCAGTGGCTAAATAAGAGCATTTATATATATATGAGATCTTGGATTGAGTTTGATCCATAAACCTTCATCACATGAGTTTGGTGGGTCTTACCTGATATCCATGGCAAAACTGAGAAGAGAACTCATCCAGAGCAAAAATAAAATAAAATAAATGCCAGGACTAGAGCCAGGCATAGGCAAACCCGGCCCTCCAGATGTTTTGGGACTAGAACTCCCATCATCCCTGACCACTGGTCCTGATAGCTAGGGATGATGGGAGTTGTAGTCCCAAAACATCTGGAGGGCTGACTTTGCCTATGCTTGGACTAGACCTGCCCCTGGTCTTCTGAGAGGAAGACCAGGAGCGTGAAGTGAACTGTGAATTCATTTTAAATATGTTGCTCAGCTTTTTGGTTTCCAGCTTCACCTGCTATGGCTTTTGTCCATTGACCGAGACACAAATAATACAGTAAGCCTCAAGCCGTTAAACCTCGTTTTATGAGGTAAAGTTGATGCCAAGAAAGAGAGGCACTACAGCGTCGCAACCCCAAACCTCACCTCCACTGTAGGCTACTTTCTTTCCCCTGCCAATTATGGATGATCATTTTGCCTTTTAGCATTACTAAAATGATTTTGAAGAAGAAGAAGAAGAAGAAGAAGAAGAAGAAGAAGAAGAAGAAGAAGAAGAAGAAGAAGAAGACACACCAGAAACTCAAACAAGCCACAGTTTCAATCCCCTGCTAGAGATTAGGCTCAAAAGCCCCAGGTTTAAATGCTAAGAAGTTGCTATGGCAGCAAATTCAGCAGTTTCTGTATAAGGAGGCCAGGCTGCTAAATGCATTCTCAGCATCTTCGCAAAATGACAGCTTCCAGGATTCCTTGGCTAGGAGAGCCAGAATAACAATTAAATCAGGGCGCATCTTTACGGGAGACAAATGTGTGTGCAATTCACAACTAAAACCTGCCCTACACCCTTCAGGGCTGGCCCCACATATTTTGCTATCTTGAGGTGAAGGAAACTGAAAAGGTGAATTCTACTTCACCTTTGAGAACCAGTGACACCCATCATCACAGCTCAGGTCAGTAAGGTTGCTTAGGGGGTGGCAGAGTTGGTCATGTGGCACATCCTTCTTGAGGGGGCCTGGGGGGCTTACACTGCTCTCTCCCCACATACTCCAGCCAGCCAAAAATCTGGTAAAGCAGGAATATGGACAGGGAGCTCTGTTCCTTTTTATCAGCAGAAGCAATGACTGCCGGAGGGCTTTATGCACTGGGAAGGTTGGAGGGCAGATCTGGCCTAGCAAACAATTTCCTTGTTAGATAGGCTGGGCTCAGGGAGGGACTGGGGCCAAAATCACCCAGTGAACTTTCATGGCTGAGCAGGGAGGCAGCACTGGGTTTAGGGAGGTGTGAGTGCCCCCCCCCCACAGGGTGTTGAGCTGAGGGGGCACAAAATTGGGAAGTTCCACATATGAGAAGATCCATTTGGGGGCACCAAATTTCTGCCTCCTCAGGGTGCCATGTTAGCAACAATTACCACAGACCCTCCAAGTGTCCCTATTTTCCAGGGACAGTCCTGGATTTACAGAAGCTGTCCCAGACTCTAATTTGATCCTGCAATGTCCTGCTTTTCCTTAGGACGTCCCTATTTTCATTGGAGAAATGTAGGAGGGTATGGAATTCTGAAAAAAAAAAACAAAAACCCGAGCTAAGGAGATAGTAACTTGTCAGGGAACTGCCATCGGAGCTGGAAGCCTCCAAAGGGAAGGCGGAGAGGGTCCCAGTAGGGAGAGAGGGAGCCCGTCTGCTGGGGAAGGAAATCAGCGTAACACCAGTAGAGAAGGGGGGAAGATGGGGGAATCGGGGAGGAGGCTCCAAAACTCCTCACCGGAGACCAGCGGAGAGAGTATGGGTACACCACTGCCCACACCCTCCCTGTGCAGAAGACTTCCGCGCAGGGAGAGTAGGAGGAGACTTGGCGTCAAGGAACTTTTGTGCTGGAAGAAGTTTAAGAAACGCCCACTGACGGATTCTGCCAGCGACTGAGACAGTCACGATGCTGGAGGCTGTTTAGTCAGAAAGGGTTAACCAGGTAACCTAGCCAGGAGTGGCGGCAACTTACGCACGAGCAACCCCTAAACCCATTACATAACTATACAACCTTTAGAAGACCCCTGAAGGCAGCCCTGTATAGGGATTTTTTAAAAAAAAATGTTTAATGTTTCATTATGTTTTTATATATGTTGGAAGCTGCTCAGAGTGGCTGGGGCAACCCAGTCAGATGGGCAGGGGATTATTATTTTTATTATTATTAAATAGGACATCTCTATTTTCATTGGAAAAATGTTGGTGGGTATGTTACCAAAGCCCACCCCTGAGGGAAGTGAATCCAGGTCTCCCTAGCAAAGTTAAATAGGCTAACTACTACACCCGACCTTTCCTGCTCATTGTTTTATGACTGTCAGCAGGTTACAGCAAACATTTAAAACAGGCGTAGGCAACCTAAGGCCCAGGGGCCAGATGCGGCCTAATCACCTTCTCAATCCGGCCTGTGGACGTCCGGGAATCTGCATGTTTTTACATGAGTAGAATGTGTGCTTTTATTTAAAATGCATCTCTGGGTTATATATAGTCCAGCCCACCACATTGTCTGAGGGACGGTGCACCAGCCCACGGCTGAAAAAGGTTGCTGACCCGATTTAAAACATCAAAATGCAGCAGAACATGTCGGTAAATTCAAAAATCAACAACTTGGCAAACACAGAATAAATCAGGGCTGATATATTCCACCAGCACCACTCTGCAGTGCCATAGCAGGGGTTGCCAGTGCCCGGGGCCTTGTAGAGGGGTGTGTGGGAAGGAGGGAAACAGACGGAGTACGCATGCTCATTAAACTGCCTAACTGCATCTACATCACCCAGGAGCTCGCAGCCGCAGAGGTAAGAAAAGAAGAGTGGTTCTGTTGTCTGGAGAGGTCACTTCCTGGTTCGCATGGAGAAGCTGTTTTCAATGGAGTCCAGCAACAGAAGCATGCAGCTGCATTGAGGCAGGACCGGGTGTTGACATTTTGCACCCCTAACAATTTTGTGTCTGGGGCAACCGCCCCTGTGCCCCCCCTACATCACTGCCATGCCAGACAGGTTCCAATTATTTCAATAGCTACACAATAAGTAGAAATTCAGATTCCTCCATCACCGTATCACCATGCTAGAGAAAGTTGCCATTGTTTGCATTCTGTCCTTTGTGAAATGTTTTAAGGCACAGGAGTTCTACCAGAAAAGAAAAGGAAAACTAACTTCACATACCACTTTGCCTTCAGTGCTGGTTCTACTGCTGACCTCGGTCATTCGCACTGCAGGCAGGGGAGAATGTGGTCTCTGCAATCTCCACAGCAGGACCCCATAGTCAACCTTCATGATTTGAGATTTTTCAGGCACGTCTTTTGTTCTTTCTGAAGGAAAGAAAAGGAAGCTACTATAGGATCCACTTCTAAAAATCATGAAATATGAGAATTGCTACCCAGAAAGAGAATGATGGATGACCCGTCAGGAATGATTAAAAAACAGCAAAAAGGAGGGCATGAGTTAACAGATAAGCTGTCTATGGTTATGATTATGACTATGATATTCATTATCATTATTAAGAGATATAGAGAAGCAGCCATGGCAGAGTTTTTAGAACCAAGGAACAAGCAAGGAAATCGCAAGGAAATTATGAGGCTCTCTAGATGTCATTTTTATTGTGCATCCGACGGCGATTTGTACTAATGATGGTATCAGGGCGGTTAGACATGATCCCACGTTAGTATAGAAAAGTTCCAGAGATAATTAAAATGTTTATAGTAATAAAAATAATTTTTGTGTGGGTAATTTTACTTCTGGAACTTTTCTATTCTTAATGTGTCATATCTATCTATCTATCTATCTATCTATCTATCTATCTATCTATCATCTATCTATACAATGGTACCTCGGGTTACATACGCTTCAGGTTACATACGCTTCAGGATACAGACTTCGTTAACCCAGAAATAGTGTTTCAGGTTAAGAACTTTGCCTCAGGATGAGAACACAAATCGTGCTCCGGCAGCGCGGTGGCAGCGGGAAGGCCCATTAGCTTAAGTGGTGCTTCAGGTTAAGAACAGTTTCAGGTTAAGAACAGACCTCCAGAATGAATTAAGTACTTAACCCGAGGTACCACTGTATGTTGTTGTTGTTGTTTAATCATTTAGTTGTGTCCGACTCTTCGTGACCCCATGGACCAGAGCACACCAGACACTCCTGTCTTCCACTGCCTCCTGCAGCTGGTAGCTTCGAGAACACTGTCCAACCATCTCGTCCTCTGTAGTCCCCTTCTCCTTGTGCCCTCCATCTTTCCCAGCATCAGGGTCTTTTCCAGGGAGTCTTCTCTTCTCATGAGGTGGCCCAAGTATTGGAGCCTCAGCTTCAGGATCTGTCCTTCCAGTGAGCACTCAGGGCTGATTTCCTTCAGAATGGAAAGGTTTGATCTTCTTGCAGCCCATGGGACTCTCAAGAGTCTCCTCCAGCACCATAATTCAAAAGCATCCATTCTTCGGCGATCAGCCTTCTTTATGTTCCAGCTCTCACTTGCATACATCACTACTGGGAAAACCATAGCTTTTACTATACGGACCTTTGTTGGCAAGGTGATGTCTCTGCTTTTTAAGATGCTGTCTCGGTTTTTTTTTTTTTTGTGTGTGTGTGTGTGTAGATGTATATAGAGATGTATATATAGAGATATATAAAGCAAATAACCTGAAACAAGCACAAATGAGCTACGGTTATATTATTGATTTCTAAAAATGGTCCTATAAATGCTCGGTGTTTTTCTCTCTTTCCTTTCATAATATAGCCATGCATCTTCTTTCTCTCTTTCTTTTAATCTTGCCACTTGGTATTGAGCTGCTCACAATGACTTCTAGATTTTCCCCCACTCAGTTGTGAGCGGCATATTGAGAACCTGTCAATTTGTATGAATATTTCCCCAAATTATCCTTTCCATTTCCACACACTTGCCCGTATTGATTTTTCCTTTTCAGTTGCCTACTTATTTGGAAGCTTTGTTGACTGACCACTTCTTTTCTGTCCTGTAGTTCCCCCCCCCCAAAAAAAAGACAGAGAGCTAAAAGAGCGTTCAGTTTGCTTTCATTGCACCATTGCTTTTGTATGACTTTATTATATGCTTTCCCAATCTTTTATTTCCCCCCTCCAAGGACCCTGCTGAGAAATTGGATCTCCATGGGAACACCTCTACCTGTGGTGAAGACTACCTCAGACATCACAGAGCAGCAAAGAGAGCAAAGAATCCCGTATAGTATAACAGATTGCCTAAATTGCCCCTGTCTTATTATCCACTCTTTTCTCTCTCTCCATAATTTCTTCCTGTACCACTTTGGATCCTGTTCAACTATCACTCCTAGCACACAATCACACAGACCGCTTTTAAGCACAATGTTCCTGTTGATACACTGAGGGGAGAAATGTTAATCCAGTTTCGTTACTGCTTCATGCAGGCACCCAGAACTGTGGAGCTCAAGCTTCAAATATTGTCCAAGGGGAAGAGATATATTGAGCATTGCTTTGTTTTGTTTTAAAGTCTTTCAGTGTTAGCCTTAAGAAATAGTTGGCTCACATTTTCCTTTGCTATCAGAAATGTACTTTTTCAAAGGTGGCGCAGAGGGAAAGGGGGATTGGGAGAGAGAGGGAGGGAGGGAGGGAGGGAAGGAAAGAAAGAAAGAAAGAAAGAAAGAAAGAAAGAAAGAAAGAAAGAAAGAAAGAAAGAAAGAATCCAATGAAGTGGGATAAAGTGCCAAAAATAGATTGTAAGAGGTACTTTTTGTGTGGACAGGCGGAGTCCCCCCAACCCCAGGCGACCTCCGAGCAGAATAATGACTCAAGACAACGTGGTCTGGGATTAAAATTGGCCACAATTTTATTAAGTTTCAGATGTAGGGAGACCTTGGCTGAGGCATTGGGCATTTATCCTTCCCATTCCCCAGCTGGGGATCTGGGAGACATCAGAGTTATCCAGAATGTGTGGGGATTGGGCTGGCTCTGGAGAACATATGTTCAAGCATAGAGCCCGCCCCCCCCCGTTTCACCGCCGTTGGAGGGGAGAGAAATGACAACCTCTTGGCATATGGCCAATGCCTCCCCTCAAGACCCCTTTAACGGGGAACCCTGGTATCCCTGCCGCAAGGGGTCACCACTTCATGCCTCCCCCCCCCCATTTAGGAAGATAGACTAAAGGATTCCGCCCAAGGCCTGAAACCGCCAAAGTTGTGACGTTTTGCCACAGGAAAGGCAAAACCTGCCAATGCAGGAAAATTTCTTTCCGGCCCTTCAACAGCGACCATGATGTAGCAGTGCCTGCGTACCTGTGGAGAAGAGGTTAACCTGCAAAAGAAGACTTAACTGAGGGAGCGGAGGGTGGGAGAAGGTCTGGAGCCGACTGCCGCTTCGCAGGTAAGATTCACCTTCTGTTGTGTGGGCAGGATGGTCCCTCCCCTTACCTGGCCAATCCCCTGGCAACGCCTCCCCAGGCGGGATTGGGTGATTGGCTGAGGTAGGCGGAGACCACCAGGTATCCAGCCTGGGGAGGATGAAGCAAGGTAAACGGTGTTTCCGTGCGCTGCTCTGGTTCGCCAGAAGTGGCTTAGTCCTGCTGGCCACATGACCCAGAAGCTGTACACCGGCTCCCTCGGCCAATAAAGCGAGATGAGCGCCGCAACCCCAGAGTCGGTCATGACTGGACCTAATGGTCACAGGTCCCTTTACCTTTACCTATCCGTATACGACCATTTGTGGGTCCAGGTGCAGTGAAGATGTGGGCCAGGCATGGTGAAGTTACACAGGCATTTGGGGATGGCCACAGCTTTAGTGATTACAGATGTCACCAGGTTTCAGTGCAGGCATTGGGTGTGTATCCAGTATCAACCAGCCCCCTGCTAGCGGATTGTTTGGCAGGGTTAACCAAGAATTGCCCTCAGACATGCATCAAATTGGGGCGACCCTTCCAAGATCAACATTTTGGGAGTGCTATGGTCCATCAGCCCCCGCCTGGGCAACTAGGCAAAAGCACCTGCCCCTGGATCCCGTTAACAGGATACTTGGGGGGGGGGGCTCCTGACCACACTGTGTCCACCTTGACTAAGGATCCAAATTGGTAGATTGGTTTTTGGTTTTGTTTATGTTTAAAAAATTTATTTTTTACCAACAACCAAACACAAACAGTGAAACCCCCCAGGCGGCTGATACATTGGGTGTACATAATCAATAATAACATATTCAAATCAACCATATGTACAATTTTATATACGCTAACACTCCTCCATCCACAAGGTTTATTTAACTTTTAACATTTTAATTGCCCCAAATTGTTCAAATCTGCCCAAGATATTCTCAAACCAATCCTCCTCTTTCTCACTGACCTTAAACCCTTTCATTCTGTGTATCTTCATAGTTAGATATTCTAAAATTATAATATTATTCAGTTTTTTTCTCCATTGATTCACACCTAGCCGCCCTGAGCCCAGCCTTGGCTGGGGAGGGCGGGGTATAAATAATAAATTCTTATTGTTATTATTGTTATTGTTGTTGTTGTTATGCATTTTTCCAATTACTCACTATAACCTGTCTGGCTGCAGTTACCATCAATTTTACCCATTTACATTCCTCTTTTGTTTTTAACTCGGTGCTACTCAGACTAATAAGAACCATTAATTTAGATATTCCCATCTCAGATTGGTAGATTGGTAGATTCACCCATCCCAGTTGGTACTGGAGATCCTTAATGGCAATCTCAGCTACTCACATTGCATTGATCATATGAGCAGGTGGGATTCGAACCAATGGCTTCAAGTTACAAGAAAGGAGATTCCGACTAAACATCAGAAATAACTTTCTGACAGCAAAAGCTGTTTGGCAGTGGAATGGTCTCTCTCGGGAGGTGGTGGACTCTCCTTCCTCGAGGCTTTTAAGCAGAGGTCGGATGGCCACCTGTCATGGATGTTTCAGCTGAGATTCCTGCATTGCAGGGGGTTGGACTAGACGGCCCTTGCGGTCCCTTCCAACTCTACAGTTCTATGATCTCTACGAGCCTTATAGCAACAGTGTGTAGGATTTGGCCAGCAGAACTTTGCAAAGCTTCTACGTTTCTTCCTTGCTCTGTTTCCTGTTCCCTTCCTACGAACTTGTTTACGATCAGGGTGCAGGGAGGAGCAGAGGAAGCACAATGACTTGGAAATTAACTGAAGGCTCCGAGGCATGGGAAGCTATTTGACAGTAATCAATGTAAAGCCATATACCCAGAGAGAGGAAATAAAAAAGCAGCAACAGGTATAAAACATGCAGAAAGGGCTAAGCAACCATGCCCATTGCAGTAAAGTGCCATTATTTTATCGTCTGTTTACTACTCTTCTTAATGGGCCATTTTAATCTAAAGCAAACAAGGATTTCCCAATAGTCGTCAGGAGGAAGACGCAAGAGTGGGAATTGGAAGAGGGAGAAATACATAAGCCTGGCCATTATGAATCTAATGCTTGTGGTTTGTCTGGGAGACCCATTTGAATTCCTTTCTTTCTCGCGGACACCTTTATAAGCACTCGGAGCTGAAGAACTGGAGAGAAGCTCGGGCTCAACAAAAAGTGTTTACTCTGAGCTGTCTTCCCAAGCACGGTGCATTTGTATATAACGATTGGTTGTTCTGCTTTCACATTCACATTAGTGGTATTGTTCTTGAAAGAATGGAAGATAGCTCTGCTCTAGTATCCTGAAGGATAAGTAAAGGTAAAGGGACCCCTGACCATTAGGTCCAGTCGTGGCCAACTCTAGGGTTGCGGTGCTCATCTCGCTTTACTGGCCGAGGGAGCTGGTGTACAGCTTCCAGGTCATGTGGCCAGCATGACTAAGCCACTTCTGGCGAACCAGAGCAGCACACGGAAATGCCGTTTACCTTCCCGCTGGAGGGGTACCTATTTATCTACTTGCACTGGTGTGCTTTCGAACTGCTAGGTTGGCAGGAGCAGGGACCGAGCAACAGGAGCTCACCCCGTCACAGGGATTCGAACCGCTGACCTTCTGATCAGCAAGTCCTAGACTCTGTTGTTTAACCCACAGCACCACCCGTGTCCTGAAGGATAACTGCAGCCAAATTCGAGGCAGAAAAAGAGGATGGAGGTGCAGCAACAGCAGCAGCCCTTGCATAGACTGCCTCTTCTCTCTATTTTGCTGCATGAAGGGAGCACAATTACAATGGACAGAAAGGTGCGTGGGGAGAGTCTTCCCACTGCACTTTCCTCCCCCTGTAAATGGTGCTTGTCCCCATGGAACAGCTGTTTGATGGGATGGGTGCAACTGCAGTGGGGAGGGAGAGAGTCAAATCCCGCAGGCAGGAGCCAAGGAGCCCTTGGCATAGAGACAGTTGTTGAGTTCCACTGAAGGCCTGCAAAGCCCTTCTGCAAATAATATATAATACAGTGGTACCTTGGAAGTCGAATGGAATCTGTTCTGGAAGTCTGTTTGACTTCCAAAACATTTGGAAACCAAGGCGCAGCTTCCAATTGCCTGCAGCCAGCTTCCTGCAGCCAATCGAAAGGAGGAGGAGCAGTAGAAGGGGAGTTTGGATTTGATATCCCACTTTATCGCTACCCTAAGGAGTCTCAAAGTGTCTCACAATCTCCTTTTTCCTTCCTCCCCCACAACAAACACTCCGTGAGGTGAGTGGGGCTGAGAGACTTCAGAGAAGTGTGACTAGCCTAAGGTCACCCAGCAGCTGCATGTGGAGGAGCGGAGACGCGAACCCGGTTCCCCAGATTACGAGACTACCGCTCTTAACCACTAGACCACACTGGCTTGTCAGATGTTCGGCTTCCAAAATAACGTTCAAAAACTGGAACACTTTCTTCTGGGTTTCGATCGTTTGGGAGCCGATTTGTTTGGGAGCCAAGGCATTTGAGATCCAAGGTATGACTTTATGTGTTATGATCCCCATATCATCTCACGCATAGTAGGTGAGTTGCAAACAGAGAATAAACTTCAGTGTGTTACTGTTGTTTTCGTAAACTGCTCTGGGCAACGTACAGTAGTAAAACCGCATCCGTTCTCCCATACTGCAACTGCAATCATCCCATTTGAAATACAGATCAAAATTGATTTCACATTTAAAAAATCCATAGTGATAAAGAGTACTGGGACTTCCACTGGATATCTAATGTTTTCTCATAAAAGTTCACTAACACCTGACTTTATTTTAAAAGCACGCACACACAACTGTGCATTGCTTTCTACTAATATATGCTTGTTTGTTCATTATTTTACAATTTTATGTCCTGCCTTATTTTCTAAAACAGGCCCAGTGTGGCTGTGTTAAAGATGAGTCCTTGC
The DNA here is from genome assembly GCF_964188305.1 of Podarcis bocagei. NCBI lineage: Eukaryota > Metazoa > Chordata > Lepidosauria > Squamata > Lacertidae > Podarcis > Podarcis bocagei. Next base: position 16,964,970 of record NC_138137.1, on the reverse strand, counting down.
AGATCAATCCTGGCAGCTAATGCCAGGTACTGAGGCTATATAGTGCCCCTCCTGTTGAAGCTGGGCAGTCCCTCCTGAGATGACACCAATTTAGCAAACGAAAGAATGTATGCTGAATTAGTATGATTTATCTTTAATACAGAGCTGAGTTTCCTTGGAATAGATTTGATCTTTGGGGCTCCTTTATAAATAGCCCTCATTCCATGAATAAGAAATGAATGCAGTACACATTTACCACTCAAACATTCATTTCTGTTTATGAGAAACGTTTACTAGTCGGTGCTTACGTGCTTGAGCAATACCAGTTCTTAATTTAAAAATTAGACGTCTTGGGTCTTGAATTCAACCTTTTATTTCTTCTTATGTCTGGCTGAGAATGGAGGGAAAGGACCTCTGCACATGTTCAGAGAGTAGGGAGGTCATGTGTCCTACTGTCTCATCCAAGGCCCATTTAAAGTTAAAGAAGCATCAGAAAGGAGGAAGAAGAATTTGGATTTGATATCCTGCTTTATCACTACCCGAAGGAGTCTCAAAGCGGCTAACAATCTCCTTTCCCTTCCTCCCCCACAACAAACACTCTGTGAGGTGAGTGAGGCTGAGAGACTTCAGAGAAGTGTGACTGGCCCAAGGTCACCAGCAGCTGCATGTGGAGGAGCGGGGAAGCGAACCCGGTTCACCAGATTAAGAGTCTACCGCTCTGAACCACTACACCACACTGGAGAGGAGGACAGGACTTGAAATTGCCTATCAACACTGAGCACCCAAGCAGTAAACTGCGTAGGTCACAGTCTTCCCCACAATGATTAGAGGGACTTGTTTCTATTTAAATTATAGTCATTATTTTTAAATTGCATCTATACATATAAATGAGTACATAGCAATTTTATGCAAATGTTTGTCCGCTTTTTTTAGTGATGCATTCTTTTCCGTTTTTGGTAATACACAACTGTTTGCCCCAGTTCAGAGTAAGGATGCCTGAGAAATTCACCAAATTAGCATTTAGGTACAAATTCGGGGTTTGTCCTCGAATATCCTCCTCCCAACTTATATTCTCCATCAGTTTTCATGGCAAAGTAATGAGCAGCTCCACAAAAAGTTATTTTTAGGCATAACACAACGACGCACATTATACAGATGTTCCTGCTTCCAAACAACACCGCTGACCACTGCTACTATGGCAGCAAATCACTGACATTTGAGCACATCTTTCATGATGCAAAGGCCCATTCTTTCAACAAAAGGGAATGTGCTACAGGATCTTCTTAACTAAAGGAAGTGGTTTGTCATTTGTTGCAGTCATCCTCTTCTACACACTCAAAGCCAGATGGTGTTGATAAATGCTTATTTTTTAAGGGTTTCACAAGTTCTCAATAGGTTCAGCCTCCTTGGGATACATCACTCCTAATATATTGTTGTTGTTGTTGTTTAGTCATTTAGTCATGTCCGACTCTTCATGACCCCATGGACCAGAGCACACCAGGCACTCCTGTCTTCCACTGTCTCCCATAGTTTGGTCAGACTCATGTTTGTAGCCTTGAGAACACTGTTCAACCATCTCGTCCTCTGTCGCCCCCTTCTTGTGCCCTCAACCTTTCCCAACATCAGGGTCTTTTCCAGGGAGTCCTCTCTTCTCATGAGGTGGCCAAAGTATTGGAGCCTCAGCTTCAGGCTCTGTCCTTCCAGTGAGCACTCAGGGCTGATTTCCTTCAGAATGGATAGGTCTGATCTTCTTGCAGTCCATGGGACTCTCAAGAGTCTCCTCCAGCACCATAATTCAAAAGCATCAATTCTTCGGCGATCAGCCTTCTTTATGGTCCAGCTCTCACTTCCATACATCACTACTGGGGAAACCATGGCTTTAACTATACGGACCTTTGTTGGTAAGGTGATGTCTCTGCTTTTTAAGATGCTGTCTAGGTTTGCCATCGCCTTTCTCCCAAGGAGCAGGCGTCTTTTAATTTCGTGACTGCTGTCACCATCTGCAGTGATCATGGAGCCCAAGAAAGTAAAATCTCTCACTGTCTCCATTTCTTCCCCTTCTATTTTCCAGGAGGTGATGGGCCCAGTGGCCATGATCTTCATTTTTTTTTTGATGTTGAGCTTCAGACCATATTTTGCACTCTCCTCTTTCACCCTCATTAAAAGGTTCTTTAATTCCTCCTCACTTTCTGCCATCAAGGTTGTGTCATCTGCATATCTGAGGTTGTTGATATTTATGGCAGCCAAACAATATATATGACCATTTGCTGCAGTGGTAGTAATTCACTTGCCTTTGGATAATGCAAGAGTTATGCAAAGGTCCATTCATCCCACAAAAGGGAATGTGCCAGGCAATTAGGGGTGGAGAAGAAATTCGATTCTGTTCACATTTATTACTACACTTGATCTTAGCCAAAAAGCTGAGAAGCAACTATTCACATTTAAAGGTGAATCTACCCAATTTGCTGTTTCCAAAACAATATGGAGACAGAACCACATATATCCTTCAAAATATACATATCTTCAAATTTTGCAATGTAGTTCTCCAGCCAAGCAATGCGCACAAAAATGCATATACAAAGCTAAAGTGCACAGAGGCATGCATATACTGGTGAAAATAAGATACAAAAATGCATTATATTGGGATAATGTAATAAGGAAAAATATGGTTTGCACAAAGGTGTGTATTAGGCAAACTTGCATACAATTGTATATTGGCATAAAGGTAAAGGGACCCCTGACCGTTAGGTCCAGTCGTGACCGACTCTGGGGTTGTGGCGCTCATCTCGCTTTATTGGCTGAGGAAGCCGGCGTACAGCTTCCAGGTCATGTGGCCAGCATGACTAAGCCGCTTCTGGCGAACCAGAGCAGCGCACGGAAACGCCATTTACCTTCCCGCCGGAGTGGTACCTATTTATCTACTTGCACTTTGACATGCTTTCGAACTGCTAGGTTGGCAGGAGCAGGGATTAAGCAACAGGAGCTCACCCCGTCGTGGGGATTCGAACCGCTAACCTTCTGATCAACAATTCCTAGGCTCTGTGGTTTAACCCACAGCACCACTAAAATGCTGGCGAATTTTCATGTGCACTTTTTAAAAAATGCAAATTGATGAGGAAATATGGAGGACAGGACTGAAGTTAAGATTGGGAAAATGAGGCACACAGAGAAACCAAAATTACCAGATCATCCCATCCCTACAAGTAATCTTAACAAAAGAAACTGGTTTGACCTTTTTTTTTTGCCACCCTCTTCTTAAATGGTAAAGATCAAGACAGGCAGTGCTTGAACATGATTATTTCCTATGGAACCAAAGCATAATGAAAACATGTGAAGTAAGTGTGATGAACAGCACAAAAACAGCATATAATTTGCTGGGGAAGGGGCAGGACCGGCAAAATCCTCCTTTTACATGCAGCATGGATAACGGGATAAAATGCGGGTGGCGTTGTGGTCTAAACCACTGAGCCTAGGACTTGCCGATCGGAAGGTTGGCGGTTCGAATCCCCACAACAGGGTGAGCTCCCTTTGCTCGGTCCCTGCTCCTGCCAGCCTAGCAGTTCAAAAGAACATCAAAGTGCAAGTAGATAAATAGGTACTGCTCCAGCGGGAAAGTAAATGACGTTTCCATGCATTGCTCTGGTTTCGCCAGAAGTGGCTTAGGCATGCTGGCCACATGACCCGGAAAAACTGTCTGTGGATAAACATTGGCTCCCTCGGCCAGTAAAGCGAGTTGAGCGCCGCAACCCCAGAGTCGTTTGTGACTGGACTTAACTGTCAGGGGTCCTTTTCCTTTACCTTTGCCATTTTAGCAAGACAGCAAAGTAGAGACTGGGATATCCTTCATTCAGGGTAATTATTTTCTTTATTGTTACTCTATATATTCCAGGTCTTTGGTTTGACCTTGAATACCAAATTTGGGGACCGACTCAGATGTGCCCTTGCCCAAATTAAACCCCTATCCATGAGTGTGCATTTATGAGTCAGTGAGAAAAGCACAATATCCTATTACAGTACCATGTCTCAAAGCCTGGAAATAAAAGATGGCATCTCAATTAAGTGCCTGCTTAGAGGAAGATTACCATCCATCTGTCTGATACCCCTCTTGAAACCTGGAAGATGTTCATTTTACACACCATTTCCAGTGAAGCCATCTAGGTTGCTATTCCCATACAGAATGCAGAGGAACAAAACAGAACAAGCAAGGACAGAAATTTGCCAGGAAAGCAACTTGGCATAAACAGAGGCAGTCTTTCTCTGAGGGGCGGGGGGGGGGCAAGTGCCCCAGTCTGTATATTTCTGCCATTAGGTTCCAATCTTTTGAATAAATTGGTATATAAGATGTTCAAGGAGCCCTGAAGAGCCACTGTGTTTTGCTGTTCGGTTCCTCTGTGTACAAACCAGAAAACACTCAACCAAATTGGGAAAACATATGCAGTGGTACCTTGGGTTACAAACGCTTCGGGTTACAAACGCTTCAGGTTACAGACTCTGCTAACCCAGAAGTAGTACCTTGGGTTAAGAACTTTACCTCAGGATGAGAACAGAAATCGCGTGGCAGCAGTGGGAGGCCCCATTAGCTAAAGTGGTACCTCAGGTTAAGAACAGTTTCAGGTTAAGAACGGACCTCCGGAACGAATTAAGTTTGTATCTAGAGGTACCACTGTATATTGTTCTCTTTTTATACAAGTCTCGCAGATGAGATTAAAGCAAGATGGGCTGCTTATCATAAGAAGAGAAGGGAGAGTGTGGTTCTGGTTGATCAAATAAACCTTCTCACACATCTGTGTCGTACAAGTGAAGATCATAAATAAGATGATATGGTTTTGAGAGTACTACCGGTGTTATACTTCCTCTGTATTATTTAAATGCCACTTTATATATCTTCAAGTATGTGAATTGGTATGGTATAGTAGTCCACTTCTGCACTAGCCAGCACAGCTGACAATGGGAATCAGAAGTGCATGCTGTGTCTTTGAAAACCAATCACTGAAAGATTTGCTTTTTGAAGTGCCCGGATCTGGTTCAAGTTCTACAACTCTTAAAAACTCCTATTTGCACAGTGTAGCTTCTCTTGCCTCCATTTCTGTGCTGCAGTCATAAAGCTGTTCCAGTTAATGAGACCTCTTTTATGGAAAGGGGAAACTGTAGCAACAGTAAACCCTATGCAGTTGGTTACGTGGTTGTGATAGTAAATAATGTTTAATGCTTCTATAGTAGGTTGCCCAGATCGAAAAGATCCTCCAGGCCTGACCTGGTTTCCAGGAGTGGTGCTATCCAGGCAGGATTTGGGGGGCAACTACAAATGATGTGGTTTGGAGCATTGTGACTCCAGCAACCACATGGCTAGGTTATGCCAGCAGCACAGGCAGAACTTAGTAAGATGTACGTACACACACACACACACACACACACACACACACACACCGGGGGGGGGGAGATAACTCCCCAAAAGTGTTTAAGACCAGTTTACTGCAGCTTCAAGTAAAAGAGAGGTGAACAGGTACCAAAAAGCAAACAGACTAGAATCACGGCTGCAGTACACCAGAGAGACCTTCTGCTGTCCATCAGACAATGGCTTTTTTCACCTGCCTTGTCCCACCTTCCAGCCCTAGGAGGCTTTCCCAGACGCAGCGGGGAAGGCAGAATACAACACACACACACACACACAGAGAGAGAGAGAGAGAGAGAGAGAGAGAGAGAGAGAGAATCCTGGGAATACAGTGGTACCTCGGGTTACATACGCTTCAGGTTACAGACGCCGCTAACCCAGAAATAGTGCTTCAGGTTAAGAACTTTGCTTCAGGATGAGAACAGAAATCGTGGTCTGGCAGGGCGGCAGCAGCAGGAGGCCCCATTAGCTAAAGTGGTGCTTCAGGTTAAGAACAGTTTCAGGTTAAGAACGGACCTCCGAAATGAATTAAGTACTTAACCCGAGGTACCACTGTAGTAATTTCCCCTCACAGAGCTACACTTCCCAGCACTTTTAACAAACTACCAACCCCAGGATATTTTGTAGGTGGTCGTGCCCTTTAAATTTGTGCTGAGTATGCTTTCACTATGTGGTACAGTCAAACCTCGGTTCCCAAACGCCTCCATTATCATACGTTTCAGCTCCCAAACCGCCGAAGTAAATGCTCTGGTCTCTGAACGTTTTTCGGAACCCGGACGTCCGACGTAACTTCCGCTCAAATGCAAGAAGCTCTTGCAACCAATTGGAAGCCACACCTCAGTTGCCGAACGTTTCGGAAGTTGAATGGGCTTCCGGAACAGATTACAGTGGTACCTCGGGTTACTGACGCTTCAGGTTACAGTCGCTTCAGGTTACAGACTCCGCTAACCCAGAAATAGTACCTCGGGTTAAGAACTTTACCTCAAGATAAGAACAGAAATCGCGCGGCAGCAGGAGGCCCCATTAGCTAAAGTGGTACCTCAGGTTAAGAACAGTTTCAGGTTAAGAATGGACCTCCAGAACGAATTAAGTTCTTAACCAGAGGTACCACTGTACGTTCGACAACTGAGGTTTGACTATATCCCTAGGGCATGAGCTCCCTTTGGCCTCCCAATAAAATATTTGAGGGGCCTGCCCCCCCCCATGGATGGGTATTGCCATTTGAATGGTGTGTGCATGCTGTGTCCTGTGATCGATTATGTCGGGTGGGGCTTACCTGGGAACCCCCAATATTTTATTCAAGCTGGCACCCTTGATAGTGTCCTTAAAGGATGCCTTCTTCTGTGCATTCTTACCTGGGAGTTAGCCCCACAGAACCCAGCAAAGCTTACTTCTGAGTAGACAGGCCTCAGCTTGCTCTGTCAAGCAATCAGATAAAGGGACCCCTGATCATTAGGTCCAGTCATGACCGACTCTGGAGTTGCGGCGCTCATCTCACTTTATTGACCGAGGGAGCCGGCGTACAGCTTCCGGGTCATGTGGCCAGCATGACTAAGCCATTTCTGGCGAACCAGAGCAGCACTTGGAAATGCCGTTTACCTTCCCGCTGGAGTGGTACCTATTTATCTACTTGTACTTTGACGTGCTTTTGAACTGCTAGGTTGGCAGGAGCTGGGACTGAGCAACGGGAGCTCACCCTGTCGCAGGGATTCGAACTGCCGACCTTCTGATCGGCAAGTCTTAGGCTCTGTGGTCAAGCAGTCAGATAATCGCCTCCTATTCAGATCGAGCGCGGACAGGAGAAGAGAAGCACACTGCTGCACAATGGCTCAGTGTGACACAACGGGCGCACTACGCAACTTACCAATAAATCACTAAGCCTGACACATATCGTGCTCCTCCCAGCTGGGCACATTCACCGCACAAGCCAGACACTCAAAGGCTTGCAGCACGGAGGAGAGCAGCTCCTAAACTTTCCCAGTCACTCAGCACACAGCATGCCTGAGGAATAACTCGCCTGCTCTCCTCAAACTGTTGGGAATCCAATCACATAAAGAGGATCAAGGACCACTTTAAAGGATGTTTGATCCCCAAACAGTGAGAGCTCGGCTTTGCTTTTCCTTTTTTTACTTTTGCCTCCTCTTTACACTCAGGCTCCCTCTCTCTCCCACTCTCATTCACTTGTTCTCAGAGATTAAATTTCTGACGCGTTGTGCCCGGAGGCTGCCAATGTACCAACAGAGAAAAGGCTGAATAGAAAGGAAGCCTGCTCTGTTTGAAGTGAGCTCTGGTATTAAAACATGTAATTATGAGCCAGCAATATTGGGGCTGCGTGAAATTCATGGCAGGTACTCATGCAGATGCAATTGGTTTTGGTTTAATCCCCACAGGATCTCAGCTTGAGTGTCACTTTTGCTTACGTCCCGGCTCTCCGAGCAAAACAATGTGGAATCTGTCATGTTCCATTGCAGATTTGTCCTGATTTGAGTGCAGGAGCTTCAGAACACTCCAGGTCTGCTAGAAAGGTCTAGTTGCCTCAGTGAATCCAGCAAGGAATGGCTTGCTGGTTTGATTTATTATGAAGAAGATTCGAAGCAAGATCAGCCAATCAAAATAGGGTGCTTGGGGACGGGGGTGGGGGGGAAGCTCCCACAGACAACCATTTGAAGAAAGAAATGGAATGCATACTATCTTTCTGGTTTATTTAATCTCCTCCATTCGGTTTTCAAAGAAGTGATGTATGGAAGTGAGAGCTGAACCATAAAGAAGGCTGATCACCGAAGAATTGATGCTTTTGAATTATGGTGCTGGAGGAGACTCTTGAGAGTCCCATGGACTGCAAGAAGATCAAATTGATCCATTCTGAAGGAAATCAGCTCTGAGTGCTCACTGGAAGGACAGGTCCTGAAGCTGAGGCTCCAATACTTTGGCCACCTCATGAGAAGAGAAGACTCCCTGGAAAAGACCCTGATGTTGGGAAAGATGGAGGGCACAAGGAGAAGGGGACGACAGAGGACGAGATGGCTGGACAGTGTTCTCAAAGCTACCAACATGAGTTTGACCAAACTGCGGGAGGCAGTGGAAGACAGGAGTGCCTGGCGTGCTCTGGTCCATGGGGTCACGAAGAGTCGGACACGACTAAATGACTAAACAACAACAACAACATTCTCAAAGCAGCACACATGATACTGTTCCTCTCACAATAGTCTTGTTAAGAGATAGTAACTGGCCCAAGGTGAACTTCATGTGTCAGTGGGACTTTGTACCTAGGTCTCCTTGATTTTAGTTCATCATCATCACCATCATCTACAGTGGTACCTCGGGTTACATACGCTTCAGGTTACACACTCCACTAAGCCAGAAACAGTGCTTCAGGTTAAGAACTTTGCTTCAGGATTAGAACAGAAATCGTGCTCCGGTGGCACGGCGGCAGCAGGAGGCCCCATTAGCTAAAGTGGTGCTTTAGGTTAAGAAAAGTTTCAGGTTAAGTACGGACCTCCGGAACGAATTATGTACTTAACCCGAGGTACCACTGTATTATTATCTGCTGCTCGCTCCACCTCTGTCATTTGGTCCAACCTGCTGCAAGGCAGGAATCTCGACTAGATCATACTGTCAGGAGTTCAGCCTACACTCGAGTAGGACCCTGGCAGAGACACATGCCCAACTAGCATGTTCTGTCCCTCCTGGTCATTCGTTCGGGAGCTTCAAAAGCTTTCTTCTGCCCAAACATCACAGCGACCGATGCCAACCGACACTGGCACACTTAGGGATCCGCAGAGTTTGCACAACTTGCATGACAGAACTCAGCAACTCAGCATTTTGGCTAATCTACTTTATTTACATATAAACACACACGGAGCACTGCAACATGGCTCCCTCTCTCTCTAGCATCAGACAGCAAAGAGAAAAAGAACAAAGGACAATAGTCCCACTTCACGGAAGACAGTAACATAAACATCCTGTTTCCGTCACCTCCCGTCAAAACATATACCGTCATGTGATAGACAACACTCCCATGACTGCAGTCATGGAGCAGGAATTCTAACACATACATGACAGATGGCCATCCAACCTCTGCTTAACCCACCCATCCCAAGGAAGGACTTTAACACTTCAGAATGTATCTCAGGGGAGATGCCACTGCCTTGAGAGAGCATCCACATCATAATCTCCCTGCATGTGAAAAACCAGCACCATAAATTAAAAAAAGGCTTGGCATTAACCGTTTGATGTGGCGTGTTAGCTTTTCTATGAGCAGAGGGATTTGGTTGTGGGAACGCTTTCCCATGTTGATTCTGATGTGGTACAGCCGCATGAGAGGGCTGGAGCAGGTGAGTAAGCTTTCTGTCAACCTTCCAGCTACCTCCTTCAGCCCTGAACCACTTCAGCCAGAGTAGATGCATCAAGATGGCAAATGTCCTTTGACTGGGGGCAGCTGGGGGCTTGTCCATCAAGCCTTTGCAAACATTTCTCAGCATAATTTATGGTAAGTACCTGAGCTCGGAGAACAGGCAAGGCAAACTGAAGCACGCCTCTAGTCTTGGCTCGAGCTGTTTAAGAAACAACTTTGATGGACAACACCTACATATCCCCCTATCCCCTGACAGTCTCCATTTAATTCATTTTTATTGATTTCAAAACTGGCCCATTATTTTTGCAATGGCCAGACAGCGGAGAAGCAAAACAGAAATAGAGCTCACACTCTGCTTATTCAAAATTTAATAGCCATCAAAGTCAAGATCCTTGACAGATTTAAAAAATAAAGGCCTTATTTATGAACCATAATTTTTTATCTGAGCACACAGCAAGAATAGGCAGGGAACGGTAGTGATACAGCACTGCATATGATATATACATTTTACAAATAAGTGTGGGTTTGTGTGTGAGAGAAAGAGTGCTTTTCTCCTATAATTCTCCCTGACTCCCTTTCTAATTTGGGGGTGGGGTGAGAAATCAATGATTATGGCATTTTGCAAAATAAAGCTTTGACCTTCCAGCCTTGCATTTATTAAATTTATTCAAAGGAGAGAATGTGATGAGTGGGGAAAAAATACCCAACATACCTTTGAAGCTGTCATTACAGTTGATGGACAATCCACCAGGCTGTTTTCCCCAGTGACGGCTGGTTTTGTGTCCGCTGTCAAATTACACACACACACACACACACACACCACACACACACTGCTGGATGCTATGGGTTTGCACAAAGTTTTATGAGAGCGGCTTGGGGGGCGGGGGGGATGAAATTATTTTCATAGCTGCTTCAGCAATTAATGTGCACTTAAAATGCAAGCAGGAAACCTCTTACCCCTTGGGTCATTACAGAAAACAAAACCTGTGGCTGGAGATGAAAACTGAAATAGGAGTAGGGATAGCTGGATCTGTCCATTTTGCTTCTCTCCATCTCTCAGTTTTTCAGCCTTCAACTCAGTTCTGCAGTTTGAGGAAATGAAAAATTCAAAGTGTCTCCTGTTTGCATGCTGTTTCAGAAGGCACACATTTTCTGAATGCATAGGTTTGCTTTAAACCAGCAGTCTGCAAACTTTTTCAGCAGGGGGCCAGTTCACTGTCCCTCAGACCTTGTGGGGGGGGGGCAGACTATATTTTGAAAAAAATAATAAAGAATGAATTCTTATGCCCCACAAATAACCCAGAGATGCATTTTAAATAAAAGCACACATTCTACTCATGTAAAAACATGCTGATTCCCGGACCACCTGTGGGCCAGATTTAGAAGGCGATTGGGCCAGATCCTGTATACCTGAAGGAGCGTCTCCACCTCCATCGTTCTGCCCGGACACTGAGGTCCAGTGCCGAGAGCCGTCTGGCGGTTCCCTCGCTGCGAGAAGCCACGTTACAGGGAACTAGGCAGAGGGCCTTCTCGGTAGTGGCACCCGCCCTCTGGAACGCCTTCCCACCAGATGTCAAAGAGAAAAACAACTACCAGACTTTTAGAAGACATCTGAAGGCAGCCCTGTTTAGGGAAGCTTTTAATGTTTAATAGGTTCTTGTATTTTAGTGTTCTGTTGGAAGCTGCCCAGAGTGGCTGGGGAAACCCAGCCAGATGGGCGGGGTATAAATATTATTATTATTATTATTATTATTATTATTATTATTATTATTATTATCCGGATCCTGGGCCTTAGTTTGCCTACCCATGCTTTAAACAGTCAACTTTACCCATTTCCTCCCCATTCCTAGATAGGTGTCTGCATTGCTTGAAGACTGCAAGCATTCTATCCCAAGCCTCTCTCATAACTAGAGAGGTTTTGGATCGTTTCAGAAATAAGCCAAGCTACCGCACTATTGACAGCTGCCTTCAGGGGTAATTCCAAGTAAGGATGCTGGCGAATTTCTCCAGAAACAAATGACAGGCGAGCTTTACAAGCCCCCAAACCCTTCTCTGGCTCAGATCAAAACCCAAACTAGAGAGAATCTACTCTCCCACACCATCTGTCACCCTTTCCCATCCCTAAAGGCCTACCAGAATACACCCCCATCCCTTTTTCTTATTTTGAAGCGATGTGGTAATGGGGAAACTTTAGAAGCCCTTGCGAGAACTGGCTCTCCCTCAGTGCCCTTTATCCTGGTATGCTGTTGCCACGTAATGCAATGGAGCAACAGAGAGGAGATAGAGGGGAGGAAAATTCTCATTTTTCTTCCCTCGTGCCTCTGCTGAATCTCCTACCACCACCCAGCTTGTAGGTAAAGAAAAGGAAGAGAGGGCACTGAGAGCTGGTGGGGGCTGGATTGGGACACAAGGAAGGGAGGCAGAAAAGGGCCAGTATTCACCTGCTTCACACACACACACATCCCTGCCCCGGTCACTCTTGGGCTTGCCGATCAGAAGGTCGGCAGTTTGAATCCCCGCAACGGGGTGAGCTCCCATTGCTCTGTCCCAGCTCCTGCCAACCTAGCAGTTCAAAAGCACACCAGTGCAAGTAGATAAATAGGTACCGCTGAAGCAGGAATGTAAACAGCGTTTCCGTGCGCTCTGGTTTCCGTCACGGTGTTCCGTTGTGCCAGAAGCGGTTTAGTCCTGCTGGCCACATGACCTGGAAAGCTGTCTGTGGACAAACGTCAGCTCCCTCGGCCTGAAAGCGAGATGAGCGCCGCAACCCCATAGTCACCTTTGACTGGACTTAACTGTCCAGGGGTCCTTTACCTTTTTACCTTTCCAAGCCTAGTCATGACTAAACTAGGCCCATTAATTTTAATGGGTCTACTCTGTTTAGAACTACGTTTGAGATAGCCGAAAATAGGCAGGGGATTATCAACCCCAAAGTGTCAATACAATAACTGTGAATTTATTTTTATTTTATTTTAAGACAGACAGACAGAGAGAGAGAGAGAGAGAGTTGCTACTAGGGTAAAAAAAGATGTTAGCCAGAAACCCTTAATTTCACTTCACTAGTGACAAATTCTGCAGTGTTTCAGGATCCCATTTAGCAATGAATCCTCTGGCACACTTGAATTGTCAACCGTAGATAAAACGGAGGAAGAAAGAGAGAAGACAGCTGTTATTTTTACACTAGCGGAGGGTTTGCCTGCAGGTCTTGCCTGAGATGCACTGTGCTTTGTTGCTCACCTGCATATCCATAAAGCCAGGCCTCATTTCCGAAGCAGCTGGATGCTCAAGTAATTTGGGCCTGTCTCAGGGAAGGCAGGAGCCGCTCGGAAAAGGTGAGGTGCGTCAACAAAACTCAAAGCAAGCCCTTGCCGCTGCCCCCGCCTCCCCCGGCATTTCTCCTTAAACAACTGTTTATTATTATCGACATGCCACTCTTGCTGCCACACAGTAATGGTTTTCTTCAGGTGAGGGCAGCTTTTTCTTTTGCCAGGTGTGTGCATTCTGCGTGAACTCAGGCCAGCCGTCACGTAGAAAACAGCCTCTATGAAATATTCATTTATGTCAAATCACGGCAGCATCTATTTCATCAAATAGCTGACAGCATCTGTGCTCAGCTAATCGAACCCACCAGCAGGAGGCTTAAGGCACTGAGCTTCGAGTGTGGAGAAGGCTGGGGGTGGGGAGCATTTGAATGCATAAGCTCAGCGTAGATTTCCTAAGTTGAAAGAAAGAAAGAAAGAAAGAAAGAAAGAAAGAAAGAAAGAAAGAAAGAAAGAGAGAGACCAGAAAAAGCAGAAAAAGAGGAGCTGGTGGGCCACACAATTGTTCCTATAGCAACCTTGTAAGTACAGTGGTACCTCGGGTTACAGACGCTTCAGGTTACATACGCTTCAGGTTACAGACTCCGCTAACCCAGAAATATTACCTCAGGTTAAGAACTTTGCCTCAGGATGAGAACAGAAATCGTGCGGCGGCAGCGGGAGGCCCCATTAGCTAAAGTGGTACCTCAGGTTAAGAACAGTTTCAGGTTAAGAACGGACCTCCGGAACGAATTAAGTTTTTAACCTGAGGTACCACTGTACAGGGCGGGGTAAGAATGCAGTTTCATGCCACCTTTTGATCATTATCTCATCACATAATCTGCACCTGCAGCCATCTTTTATTAAAAATTATGGGGTTCTCAGCAAGAATACGAGAAAGCTGGAAATTAATCTTGCGGCCACAACAGGCAGTCCTAGGAAGTAAATATTCCAATCGCTTTAATTCATTAACGGTGCCATTCTGGTAAGCAAGCATAGGAATGCAAGGTTCTACAACACCCCACACAATTAACGTGGAAGAAGCCCCGTTGAAAACAGTAGGACTTGCTTTGGTGTAAAGATGAACAGGGTTTCCCTGTCAGCCGTTTTCAGGATAATGGGTCTGTTGCCGCTTTTCATGTTCTTTTGGTCATTCTTCCCAGTTATGGTAAAACAACAACAACAACAACAACAAGGGCTGCCCCTCACCCACCCCCTGTTTGGATGCCTGCAAGTTTAGTTGGATAGCCCATTAACTTCTTTTTTGGGTGTTCATGTCACTTTTAACCATTGTGGCATGTTAATATTCTCGCAGTTATCCAACGGGTTAGGAAATGTACTGATGTTTGTGGAGACACAACGAGAAGCCCACTTTGCATGTCACAGGTAGACCACAGTTGTTGGTTTACCAGGACCGCTTTGCTTCACCCCTCGCCCAAGATGAGCAAGAGCAACAAACCACAATCCTTAGCTGAATGTTACGTCTGAACAAGGGACTGTGGTTTGCTTCATGCCAACAAACCATTGCTGGTAGTAAACAAGAACAAACCCTGGTTTCATATCGAGAAAAACAAAACCCCAAACCTAGTTCAGTTGTAAAAATAAACCTTGGCTCAAAGGTTTTCAACCTTTTTTGAGTCCACGCCTCCCTTAACCAACTACAGTCATACCTCGGGTTACAAACGCTTCGGGTTGCTCATTTTCAGGTTGCACACTGTGCCAAACCCAGAAGTACCGGAACAGGTTACTTCTGGGTTTCAGTGCGCCTGCATGTGCAGAAGCACTAAATCATGCTTTGCGCATGCACAGAAGTGCCGAATTGCAACCTGCGCGTGCGCAGACGCAATGCTGCGGGTTGTGAACATGCACCCCACACAAATCACGTTCGCAACCCGAGTGTCCACTGTACATTCTTTCTGTGGCACCCCTGTGGGGCTCAGGAGCCCAGTTATGTCACCCCTTGCCTGCAGAGCTGGCAGCCTCTCACCCTTTTTCAAAAACCCTTCCTTGTGGAGTGTTCCATCAGCCTCCTCTCCTTGCAAGTCCTCTGGGCAGCCACTGCTGCCACCCCTGGTCTCTGAGCTGCCCGCCTTCACCCCAAAGAGAAGTGCCTTCCAGAGGCACCATTCACCTGGGGAGCTTGTAGCCAGGGCTGCTGCAATAAGCAGCTGTGCAAACCTTTGGGAGGCAGAGACACGAGAGGACATCAGAGGAGGGAGGGCAGGAAAGAGGGGCAGAGGCCAGTGTTGCCAGCAGCACCCCTGTCCATCATTCAAGGCACCCCAGGGTTGAAAACCACCACCTTAGCTCGTTGCTCCCACTCATGCTAGTGGCAGAGAGAAATGGGAGCTGTCTGCACATTCCAATAAATACAGTTTAGAAATAAAAATGTCATTATAGACTGTATGTGTAAAACAGGTGTGGGGAAGCAGTGGCCCTGCAGATGTTGCTGGACTCCAACTCTCATCAGCCCCTGCGACCATAGCCAATGGCCAAAAATGATGGGATTTGAAGTTCAGTAGCATCTCTAGATGTGGGTGGCGTCTCTAGACCCGCGGGTGGGATGCGGGTGGCGCTGTGGGTTAAACCACAGAGCCTAGGACTTGCTGATCAGAAGGTCGGTGGTTCGAATCCCCGCGATTGTGTGTTGCTCGGTCCCTGCTCCTGCCAACCTAGCAGTTCGAAAGCATGTCAAAGTGCAAGTAGATAAATAGGCACTGCTCCGGCGGGAAGGTAAATGGCATTTCCGTGTGCTGCTCTGGTTCGCCAGAAGCAGCTTAGTCATGCTGGCCACATGCTGTACACCGGCTCCCTCGGCCAGTAAAGCGAGATGAGCGCCGCAACTCCAGAGTCGGCCACGACTGGACCCAATGGTCAGGGGTCCCTTTACCTTTACTTTAGCATCTCTAGAGGGTCACAGATTCCTCACACCTGGTATTAAAAAATGTTTGGGGTTTTTTTTTCTTCAAGGAGGGGACCATATTTCTAAAATAAAATTTTATGTGTTAACACAGGACTTGAGAAAAGAGCTTCTGAAAGCGGTAAGGGAAAGTTAAGCCACATGCAATGCAATCTTGTTCATGTCAACTCATAACTAAGTCCCACTGAATGGGGCTTATGTTCCAGAGAGTTAATCCTATTGAATTCAATTGGAGTTTTCTTCCAAGCATATATGCTTATTTATTTCATTTTAGTTTTGATATTTTTATCCTAGCTTTAAAAATATTTTTTCTTAAAAAAAGAAAGCTCATGAAAGGAGAAAGCAATAACCAGGAAAATAACAATTAAGAACCACACTGGTTTCAACAGTTTGTTAAATGTTATCAGCATTGAATGTATTATGACGTTATGGTTTGTTGTTGGCTTATAAACCTTGGTTTGGTTTAACTGTCTTGCATCTGAATCCAGCAATCTTAACCGTGGCTTGACTACCCTGTACCAGATGCTCACTATACCACAAAGACATGAGGCAAGACCAGCTGGAAAACGAAAAACACAACTTTGAAGAAACAAACCATGGTTTGCTTCATCATCTGTGGGAAAACTTGTGATTATCTCATGGTTTGTTAAACAATTCATGGCTTAAATCAGAGATGGGGAATAATCCAGATGTTACTGGACTATATCTTCCACTCTTGGCCATGCTGACTGGGGCTAATGGGAGTTTAGAGTCCAGCAGCATCTGCAAGGACTCTTCATTTCTGACTTAAATTTATATGTCTTAGCATTGTGTGTGAACCAGGTTAGAAACACATCAGCAAAAAAGAAAGAAAGAAAGAAAGAAAGAAAGAAAGAAAGAAATCATAGCTAAGAACCAGCAAGAAGAGGAGGAAAATAGCTTCACAGAATAAAAAAGTTTTTTTAAAAAATCTATCTAAAAATTAGAAGAGAGGGGTCTTTGCTGCATTTCTGCAGGGAGAGAGTTCTGCAAACGTGACACGACCACCAAGGAGACTCTACCCTAAGTACCGTATTTTTCGCCCTATAGGACACACTTTTCCCCCTCCAAAAATGAAGGGGAAATCTGGGTGCGTCCTATGGGGCGAATGCAGGCTTTCGCTGAAGCTTGGAGAGCGAGAGGGGTCTGTGCGCACCGACCCCTCTTGCTCTCCAGGCTTCAGGAAGACATCCGCAGCCTAGGCAGCCCTGCGGGAGGTTCCGCAGGGCTGTCTAGGCTGTGGATAGCAGCCTGCTTCCCGGAGCACCGGGCGCGCTGAAAGCAGAGCGCCCGGCGCTTCGGGAACGCATCCGCAGCCTAGGCAACCCTGTGGGAGAGCGCCCCTTGCGCCAGGCAGACATCTGCAGCGTGCGCTGCGGATAGCAGCCTGCCGCCCGGCGCGAAGGGCACCCTGAAGCAGAGCGCCCCTCGCGCCGGGCAGACATCCGCAGCGTGGGGAGCCCTGCAGGAGTTCCCCACAGGGCTCCCCACGCTGCGGATAGCAGCCTGCCACCCGGTGCGCGAGGCGCAGAGCGCGCCGGGCAGACATCGGCCAGCCCCACAAGCTTGGGGGACAGCAGGGAGGCGCAGCGCCGCCATCCCGCTGTTCCTCAACCTGTTTCGATTTCCCCGACCTGGTTTTGGGGGGGAAATAAAGGGGAAATTTTTTGCTTTATTTCCCCCCCAAAAAACTAGGTGCATCCTATGGGACGGAGCGTCCTATGGGACAAAAAATACGGTACCCACCAGCCTGATCTTAATTAGCTATAGTCTGGAGAGTCTATATAGGACCTGTGTTGCCAATCCCAGCTCAGGCTTTGTGGTTACAAAGGATGAGCTTCCTTGTTGATGTTTTCCGTTGCCTTCCAGCCATCCCAAAATCATCTGAGAATTGTTCCTACTGCCCAGGGCAAATTATAGGCATCAGCCTCGCTTCACATTCCTGCCTGCTCCACGGTGGCTTTCAGAAGCCAGACGTGGGCACTTCAATCAGCACACAGCTCCGCCTCTTCCAGTAAGAGGCTTTCAGAGGCTCCTCTGCTTTGATTACAGCATCAGCAAAGTGAGTGGTGTTAAAAGTCAGCCAGGTTAAAGCAGTCGGCCTCTCTAGGTGCGGCAGTGGACATTTGCTCCAAGAAACCAGCTTTTTGATTGTTTGCTTTGTTTTTCTCCATGGAGGGAAATGTGGTGTGTGTGTGTTTTTGGTAGGGGGTGTTGATTTCCTTCTATTAGAGGGCAACACACTACTCTTCTTCATATTTTGTTAGAATTGCTGGATTTTCTGTTTGCAACACATTGTGGGGCTCAGAACACCTTCCTATGCCAATCTTTTATTATTGTTGTTGTTGTTGTTAAAGATTTTCTTGTTTTACAGAAGTAAGTGTAATGTCTCTCATATTTTTTCCATGTAACATTTTTACAAATCCGTTTCATTTGTTGAGACATTAGGGGGAGAGAAAAAAAGAAGGGGTGGAGGGAGGGAAGATGGGTGGGGGTGGGGCCAGGTGGCGATGTTTCTGTTATGCTTAATGTATGTAGGGTTTGGTGTCAGCGTTGCTTGTGCTGTTCACTTGTGTTCCTTTGGTGGTGAGAGAGGTTGGGGTTGGCCTAGGGCAGGGGTCTGCAATCCGCGGCTCCGGAGCCGCATGTGGCTCTTTTACACTTTTGCCACGGCTCCGGGCATACTAGCGAGGGGAGGAGGCGCATTGTGCGCCCCGACACTCCCCACTGTGTCGGGCGCTGTACTGGCTGTGACGTCGCATGGGGGCGGTGCGTGCGTTAGTCACGCACCGTCCCGACGTCACCTTCCCGCCCACCCGCCCGCTACATTGTAAGGGGCATGTACACTGGTCACTGCATTGAATGGGGGCATGTACGCTGGTCACTGTTTTGAAGGGGAGTGAAGAACACACACACAAAAAAAAGGTAACTTGTTAATTTAATGTTTATTTCTATGAGGAGGAGTAATTCTGAGGGGTCAAACAAAGAAATAATAAAAAAGTGACAAAAAAGTTATTTTTATAATGACGAGTTTTGCGACTCCCAGTTTTTTTCCCCTTCGGAAACGGGTCCAAGTGGCTCTTTTTGTCTTAAAGGTTGCAGACCCCTGGCCTAGGGTGTGGTTGTTTGTTTGTGATTGGCTGTGGCGATCTTTGTTTTCGTGTGTGAGTAGAAACTGAAGCTGACACGGGGACAAACAGAAGAAGATGGCTCCCCTTTATCGCATACACAGCCCAACAAGACAACGACAAAAATCCACCAACAGCATACAAATCAATATGGCTAACCTATGCCGATCTTTTTAAACACCCACACAGATTACATTCTTTATATTTTGATTGTCTGTTTTAGGTGGATTGTTTTGGAGGTGACCCACCATACATTTTTTATTAACCTATACTGAACGTTCAAGTCATATAACATGACCATAAACCAAAATATGACTTTGCATTAATCATTTCAGCATAAGGCATACATCAGTTGGTGAAGAAACACTGTACAATAATATAACCCCAATATACCTGACGTCAGAGTGGGAGGTGAGCAGAAATGAATGCCCGTACCTGATCTATGCCGAATAAAATCAAACTTAGTGGGGATCTGCCAGCCATGGTCTGCTTCTCGATATGAGCCACAAATGGCCTGTTTTTTATTTACACCCTTTAGAGAAGCGAATGTTGGTTGGTTGGCATCTTCCTGTCTCAAGAGACAATGGAATGTGCCTCTGGGGGTGAAGTCAAACTGCTGGTTAGCAGCACTCACTGAAGTGAACTTCCTGGGGCACAGGCCTGGGCAGTATATGGAGGTCCTGGGCTAACCAGACGACAAGAGCCTTGCTGATGTCCAAAGGAAATCAGAGCAATACATTTGGCACCAGCTTGGCTGCAGGAGTGGCTGTAAAGAGGAATACAAGACGCCAACCAACCGTCTTAGGGACTCTACTCCAGATTGTCACAGGGTTTAGCCCTTAGCTTTTTCTTCTCCTGAAGATACCCTGCAAGGCAGCAGACTTTTCCTTCTCCTAGATGGGCTACCTCATGGGTAGGCAAACCAAGGCCTGGGGGCGGCATCAGACCCAATCACCTTCTCAGTCCAGCCCACGGATGGTCCAGGAATCAGCGTGTTTTTACATGAGTAGAATGTGTCCTTTTATTTAAAATGCATCTCTGGGTTATTTGTGGGGCCTGCCCGGTGTTTTTACATGAGTAGAATGTGTGCTTTTGTTTAAAATGCATCTCTGGGTTATTTGTGGGGCATAGGAATTCGTTCATTTCTCCCCAAAAATAGTCTGGCCCCCCACAAGGTCTGAGGGATAGTGGACCGGCCCCCTGCTGAAAAGGTTTGCTGACCCCTGGGCTACCTCCTCAGATTACACCATTTAGAGATGTAAACACTTAAGCACAGTGCTATTTTTACAGAAAAAGAGGTGCTGGAACTCACAATGAACACCTCCCTCGTTCTCTTGGAATGGCAGCGGTGCCCATCTGAGAGGTGCCAGAACTGAGTTCCTGTGAGGTCCAGTTGGGAGGAAAAGCCCTGCTTAAGCAGTATCTTAATGTCTAAAATAAATAAGCCCCCCCCCCCGCCATTTCCTGCAAGGAGCTCAAGATGGCATTGAAGTCCCCACAGAGGCTAGGGAGGTATGGTGACTGGGCCAAGGTCACCTATTGTGTTTTGTTCTTTCACAGCTTGATGCTATGCATGTTTGAAGCGAGCCAGTGGTGGAAATCAAGCCATGATCCACCTTAACGAAGTCTACCTAATGACAGGTAGGTTGGCTGGTGGCTTGGAAGCAGAAGGCGTATGGCAGGGTTTTCTTTCTCTCTTCAGGGTTGGGCTGTTCAACTGTCCACAAGATGCTAAATAACAAAAGCCTGCAGAGAGCTGCTTTGGGCTGGCGACTCTATGCAGGGCCCCTGTGACAATGAGAACAGACACAGTATGTTTGGAAGGTAGCCGTGTGAGTCGAAAAGGTGCTTAAGATATTTAACCCCTAGTAAATTAGGAAAAATGGGACGTGGGTGGCGCTGTGAGTTACACCACAGAGTCTAGGACTTGCCGATCAGAATGTCGGTGGTTCAAATCCTTGCGAGGGGATGAGCTCCCGTTGCTCAGTCCCAGCTCCTGCCAACCTAGCAGTTCAAAAGCACGTCAAAGTGCAGGTAGATAAATAGGTACCGCTCTGGTGGGAAGGTAAACGGCGTTTCCGTGCGCTGCTCTGGTTTGCCAGAAGCAGCTTAGTCGTGCTGGCCACATGACCCGGAAGCTGTACACTGGCTCCCTTGGCCAATAAAGCGAGATGAGCGCCGCAACCCCAGAGTCGGCCACGACTGGACCTAATGGTCAGGGGTCCCTTTACCTTTAAATTAGCAAAAATGTATAAAACATGTTCAAATGTATGCTGGAAATGTAAGGAAAAAGAGACACCTTTTATCATATGTGGTGGAATTGTAAGGTAGTAAAGGGATTTTGGGAAATGATATATGGTGAGATGAAAAAAATGTTTAAAATAACCTTTGTTAAAAAGCCTGAAGCCTTCCTTTTAAGCATTCTAGGTGCCGAAATCCCAAGGGAGCAGAAAAGACTATTTATGTATGCGACCACAGCTGCACGGATGTTACTGGCCCAGAGATGGAAAGAAGATAAAGTCCCTACCAGAGAAGAATGGCAAATGAAGTTAATGTACTATGCTGAAATGGCTAAAATGACTGGAAGAGTCAGAAATCAGGAAGACCAAAATTTTAATAAGGAATGGGGAAAATTTATAACTTATCTTAAAAACCATTGTAAACAGTTAAAGTCGTTAGTAGGATTGGAATATCACTTGTAGTTTAAGGTTGAATTCTGTACATAATGGAAGAGGCAAAGGATTTGGAGTACCATAAAAGATGCAGGAGGATGGAAGTCCAAGAGATTCCTAGGAATTTTATTTTTATGATTTATGTTTGATAGATCTCACTAAAAATAAATAAATTAAAAAACCAAATAAATAAATTTGTAAAAAATAAAAGGTGCTTAACCCGTTTAGATTTATGTTTGGAACAAAGGCGGAATTAAGGGAGCATGACTGGTTCTGTCTCACTGGGTGCGGAGCCTCGGGGAGGGGGACACAGGGGGGCAAAACTATGAGGCAGAATGAATGAAAGGCGTGAGGCGGGGACGCCGAATTTTGGTATTGCGAGGGCACTGCTGAAATCTGAGAGCCCAAGTTTTGTCACTGGAACAAACAAATATCATGAGGGGGTACCTACATTCTTCAAGAATGGGTCTTGCACATTTGATATCAGCTGCAAAATAGTCCTCCACCAAAGATGCCCATCCACCTTCAGCCTTGGTGTAGCATGGAGGCAAGGAATGGGTTATTCTTTGCACTGCTGCCAGTGTGTGTGTGTGTGTGTGTGTGTGTGTGTGTGTGTGTGTGTGTGTGTCAGGGACTGGTTGGTTGAGGAACAGCTGGCGGGCGGCAAAGAGGGAGATCCCAGGCCGCTTCCTGCCTTTATAGGGCAGGCCACACCCCTGAACCAGCCGATTGGCCAGCTAGGGGGTGATGCAGCTGGGAATCCCCCCAATCACTTTGAGGAAGAGTAGTGAAAGCTGCCCCCCCAAGAGCCCCCCCCCCCGGGAAGGCACAGAAGAAGATGACTTCTGATTATACCAGCGGTGGCCTCTCACTGGTAGAAGGGGATCACAACAGCGCTGCAATTTTCCCGCCATCACAAGGAGGTTGGGGAGTGACCTGTGCCTGTAACTCAAGGGCAGAACTCCCCAAATAGAATGTGCGCATTTTCAATGGCGGCATGGAAGAAAACCCGGCAGTTGAGCATTTATTGAGCAACCGTCTCCCATGTTCCCTTTCAACTTACCGTATTTTTTGCACCATAACACTCATTTTTTTCCTCCTGAAAAGTAAGGGGAAATGTCTGTGCGTGTTATGGAGGGAATGCCTACGGGTGGCATGCCTACGGATTTTCCTCCTCTAAAAACTACGTGCGTGTTATGGTCGGGTGCGTGTTATAGAGCAAAAAATACGGTACCTTGCCACTCGCCTTCACCAGAAATGCAGCTTAACAAGAATTCCCTCTGGTCAAACCACAGAGGGTGTGTGTCTTCCTTCCTCTTTTATCAACTAGCCATACAGGTAGAAAGCCACAGTTACACACCCTGGCGCAAAAGGATCCCCAGTCAATTTGTGTCGATTTAGAACAGGAACTAAAAAAACCAGAATGTTCTTTCCATTAGCTTCTATCAATTTTTACAAGATATTTACCACTGGCAAGCAAAGATCCTACTGTGGTAGGTGGCTTTTGCTGGTAAATATTGTGTTAAATCAGCTGTAAAATGCTAGTTCAAAGAGCCGTGATTATTGTTTTTATGACTGCGGGAGAAAGCCAAAAACACACGGATCCTCAATATCCCGCAAAACTAGAAGGCATATAAAGAAGAAGAAAAACCAGTCCCCGGTGCATTATTCTTGCAAATTTCACAGCTCTGTAATATTGCACGTTTTTAGGCAGAAAATACTGCCAGCAAGAGACCAATGCAAAGGGTTTTTATGAAACCGAAGGGCTGAGTCAGTTTCTTGAAAGGACCGGCTGCCGCTCAACTCTGTTGTGGAAGTTCACAGCATAGCCAAGATGTTTCACAAGCTGGCATCCTCATTATCATAATCATTGCCCACTTGAGTTGATAAATACTGGTGTCTAGGTGAGAGCAAAAGGCAGGTGATCAAGCAAGGAGATTGCAATATTGAAGAAAAGGAGGAGGGTATCTAGAGAGGGGAATCTAGTCACTGGGTATTTTGCTGGTGTGTGGGACTTTGGGAGGTGCCCAGCCATGCTCATGCTTGACCCTGGTCCAGATCCCTGAAGATGTCTTGTCATTTGATAGATGCCCAGCCGCAAGAGGACATGTAAGGGTGGTTAACTTCCTCCTGCTGCTGTGGGACAACACAAGCAGGAATGGAGGAGTGGAGGACCAAGGAAGAAGTGGGTAGCAGCGGCAGCTGATGCTTTCCAACAAGAAGAGATGGGCGAATCTTGACATGTCAGTTTCTCTTGGTTCCTCATTGTTCCACTCTTGTGTTCAGTTCTCCACATAGTCCACATCAACGTCGGGAAGAGCTTTAGGACAGTAAGAGCTGTTTGACAGTGGGACAGACTCCAGAAGAAGAAGAAGAAGAAGAAGAAGAAGAAGAAGAAGAAGAAGAAGAGTAGTTTGGATTTGATATCCGGCTTTATCACTACCCTAAGGAGTCTCAAAGCGGCTAACAATCTCCTTTCCCTTCCTCCCCCACAACAAACACTCTGTGAGGTGAGTGAGGCTGAGAGACTTCAGAGAAGTGTGAAGTAGCCCAAGGTCACCCAGCAGCTGCATGTGGAAGATGGTGGACTCTCCGTCCTTGGGGGTTTAAGCAGAAGCTGAATGGCCACTGATCATGGATGCTTCATTGCAGGCGGGTGGACAAGATGACCCCCCAGGACCCCTCCAACTCTACAATTATATTATTATTATTATTTATACCCAGCCCATCTGGCTAGGTTTCCCCAACTGCTCTAGGTGGCTCCCAACAGAATATTAATAACAATAAAGCGATAAAAGATCAAACATAACAAACTTCCCTAAACATGAGTCTATGATCTATGATTCTAACTACACACTTATATAAAGTTAAATTATTTGTAGATTTAGGGTGAAAAAAATAGAAAACAATGACATACAAAACAATTAAAAAACAACAACTATTATCTAGGAAACTGATCTCAAAAGCAATACAGCTACCAACTGGGAAAACAACATTCACTTAGAAGGCCTGTTAAAAGACAAAAGTCTTCAACCAGCAATAGAGAGGGTGCTCGCCTGAATGTAATGGGAGGGAGTTCCCACTAGGAGGGTGCCACAACACTAAAGATCTGATCCAGACATTGCTCAGATTTCCTGATAAGATGGTATCTGCAAGATCCCCTCTCCTGCAGTAGGCAGTTGTTGTTTGGGTATATAAGGGATTAAATTATATTTCCGGTGTCTGGCTCCCAATCTGCACAGGACTTTAGCACCTTGAATTTAGACCGGTCGCAACTGGCGGCCAGTACAATTCTTCGGACACTTGGTGTAATATGATAGCGATGTTCTGCCCCAGTAGAGTGGTCAAGCCACCGCGTTCTGCTCAGCTGAAGCTTCCAGGTCAGCCTCAAAGGAAAGCCCACACAGGCACATTGGCAGTCTGGACGTTACACGTGGACAGCAGTGGTCAGGGCTATCACAGTCCAGAAACCAATGCTGCTGTATTATCAACCAAAGCACTCCTAAGCCACTGAGGTCACCTGGGTTTGTAGCAACTGAGATGAATCCAGGAGCACCCCTCAGATGATGATGAGTATCCCAGCATGATATACATGTTTTCAAACATGAGGCTGTCAGATTCATGCCTGTTTTCGGTGTACCATTAAGCTTCATCATCATCATCAATCTTTATTACAGTCCAGAGACTGAACAAATCGTTACAAAGCAATACACAATTCATACAGCCTGCCTCTAGGTTAAACAAGCATTTTGTTCAGAATATAGGGATTGTTGGTTCTTGCAACCACCGTTAAAAACTTTGCCACTGCTAATGTTCTAGCATTTGTCTGGTCTTCCAATAGGAACCTGACATAGTGAGCCTCTGATTTTCCTGGGAAAGGTACCAGCAAGGGTAGTATCAGTTCAGCCCTGGCTTGCTCATATTTTGCACAGTGCAACAAAATATGTTTTATGGAATCGATGTCTTGAGCACACGAGCAAAGTCTGTCCTGGTAGGGAACTCCTCTCAGCCTGCCATCCAACACTGCAGAAGGAAAGACGTTTAGTCTGGCTTTGGTGAAAAGCCTTCAATAGTTTGGTACTGTCCGGTTTTTAATGTAAGATGTTAACTTAAAGACATGCCCATATTGTACTCCTACTGCCAGCGGACTACAGACTGCGTGTGATCGAGATCGCAAGTCACTGTGTGCATTATCCCATAATCTTTGCTTTAACATCTTTTGGGCGCCTTCATAACCCAGGTAAGCTTTATAATGTGTGAAATGGCATTAGCTGGACCTTTAATATACAAGCCAAGTCCCCGTATATTAAGCCTGCTTATAAGCTTGCCATACATCCCTGCAGCCTGCTTCACTGTCCTCCCTGGTTGTGAAACGTTTTCCGCATTCTTCTGATTTTACTCATTTCCAAGAGCTCACCCTGGCCAATTTCCCTGGACTCGGACCTTGCCCCCGCTCCCAGCACCTAACAAATGCTAGTTTCAAGAAGGTATGCATGGCTTGCCAGAGTCAGGTTAACACATCTGGGTGTTTTATTGCCATAACCTTCCTGTGACCACTGTGGAAAAATGGATGCATGAGATATAGAGAATGGATGACTGACTTCATTCAATATATGGCTAGCAATCCCTCTGTAACATCTAAATCTAGCCTGATTGGTAGAAAGCCTCTGGGCACTTTCTCTCACCCATCCTTCACTTGGGAGTCATAGAAATGTCCATTCTGCAAGAAGGCTGCAGAGTAATGACTGTGGGGGGGGGCAGTCATTAATGCTCCACCTTCCTGGCAGTCCTGTTAACAACATCAGAATATTCAAAAGGAAAGGATTGTTAATTGTCAGTGTGTTCTGCATCCACCCTAGCACCAATGCTACTTGCTTCATTGTGTCCCTGAATGGTTTCCGTTCCAGCTGGTGATCTTTTAAAAAAATTGCCATGTTTCAGGAGTGAGCCAGCAATAAATCACAGGGAGTAAGTGAAGTTAACTCTTTATTAGAAGAAGCAGGATCTGCTCAGGATTGCCAGACCTAGTGAGAATAGCAACTCATCTCCAGCAGGTCTTCCCAGATGAGGTAAAAAGGTAAAGTCCAGTCAAAGGTGACTATGGGGTGTGGCGCTAATCTCGCTTCAGGCCAAGGGAGCCAGTGCTTGTCCACAGACAGCTTTCCGGGTCATGTGGCCAGCAGGACTAAACCACTTCTGGTGCAATGGAACACCGTGGCAGAAACCAGAGCGCACAGAAACGCCGTTTACCTTCTGCAGTGGTACCTATTTATCTACTTGCACTGGTATGCTTTTGAACTGCTAGGTTGGCAGAAGCTGGGACAGTGCAACGGGAGCTCACCCCATCCTGGTCCTGGATGAAGCAGTTGTTGAGACTGAAGGTCCTTGCCTTCCCACAGCTACCTAAGTCTCCTCTTCTCCCGGGTCTTTCCCAAGCAATCTGAGACTACGCCAGTGTGCCTGCCTTTGCGTCTCCCATTTCATACCACTCCTGGTTGTGGGAGACAACTAAAGAGGGGAGCTTGTTGCAGCTTCCCACCATTCCTCTGTGTCCAGACAGTCCATGACATCATGTCACTTTAAGAAATAGCATCTGCTTGTTTTTCCACTTCTGTCCTCATCCCGTTTACCTCTTCAGTTTTGTATTTATGATAGTTAGCCTGTCTTGTTTTTATGGATCATATGTAAATTGCACTGGGAACCTTTTATGCTGAAGAGCATTAAAATGCATTAAATAAATGAACCTTTTACTTTGGGACTGCATGGTTCATATTGAAACATTCATAGTTCATAGAAAGGAAGGAGGGCTTTGTGATCTTTCACAACTACCAGAACCCCTGGATACTGCTGGGAAAGAACTAGTTGCTGCCAAATTCAGTTCCCTGAGGAAGGTTGCACACAAAAAAGGGAGGGTGAGTGTAGATCTGCGGTATGTGCATCACTCAAGAGAAACATCTGAGCTGAGCCTAAGATTTGCTATACTGAAAAGAGAAGGGAGCGGGTGGCACTGCAAACTAAACCACTGAACTTCTTGGGCTTGCCTATCGGAAGGTCAGTGGTTCAAAACTGCACGATGGGGTGAGCTCCCCTTGCTCTGTCCCAGCTCCTGCCAACCTAGCAGTTCAAAAGTACACCAGTGCAAGTAGATAAATAGGTACCACTGTGGTGGGAAGATAAATGGCGTTTCCATGCACTCTGGTATCCATCACGGTGTTCCGTTGTGCCAGTAGCGGTGTAGCCATACTGGCCACATGACCCGGAAAGCTGTCTGCAGACAAACACTGGCTCCCTCGGCCTGAGAGTGAGATGAGTGCTGCAACCCCATAGTCGCCTTTGACTGGACCTAACCATCCAGGGGTCCTTTGCCTTTTACCTATTCTGAAAAGAGAAATGACTATTCAGTATATATCATGCTAACCATCTTGGACAGAAATATTTTGAATACCTACACACAAATCAGTCTGTAGACAAACAAATAAAGTTTTCAGGGTTTTTTAGTGATGACCTGCATTTCCTTCTACTCAATTACTAGCATGTGTACAAAATGGCATCCCCAACAATTATTCTTTCAGGGAACAGGGACATGTGAAACAAGAGGAATTTCTTCAAACCACTTGTGAGTTTTATGTAGATCCCCATTGCTCAGTAAAGATTTACTAAGCTAGCGAAAATGTCACAAGCTAAGAGGTGCAAGGCTGATTGGCGCCTGTGTGTGTGTTTTGCAGAAGCTTGCCATATAGGAAATAAAATGGAGAGCAGTATTTTTGCAGCTTACAAAGCACAGCTTGCAATAGGAAAGCTAGATGAGGTCTTGACAAGTGAGAAACCTCCCAGAGGCATTTTGCCAGAGGCAAGCACAGTACCTCCAGGAGAGCTGGGAGTTTGCTTGCTGTGGTGGTTGATGCAGTACACATTTAAACAGGTGCAGCGTGTGCCATTCCTGGGGACTGCGAGATATTTCCGAGTGATATTTCTTGGGCACAGGACCACACACTCGAATCCAGAGGACAATTCCTGCAGCACTAAATCAGTCCTGGCTGCCCAGCCCTTGGAACTGAACCTAACAGACCTTGTAGCCGTGGCTCTGTAAACAAAGCAGTTATCTGATGCCAGACCCTCCAAATGTCCCTGTTTTCCAAGAACAGTCCCAGATCCCAGAATATCCCACTTTACCTTGTTGTTGTTTAGTCGTGTCCGACTCTTCGTGACCCCATGGACCAGAGCACGCCAGGCACTCCTGTCTTCCACTGCCTCCCACAGTTTGGTCAAACTCATGTTGGTAGCTCCGAGAACACTGTCCAACCATCTTGTCCTCTGTCGTCCCCTTCTCCTTGTGCCCTCAATCTTTCCCAACATCAGGGTCTTTTCCAGGGAGTCTTCTCTTCTCATGAGGTGGCCAAAGTATCGGAGCCTCAGCTTCAGGATCTGTCCTTCCAGTGAGCACTCAGGGCTGATTTCCTTCAGAATGGAGAGGTTTGATCTTCTTGCAGTCCATGGGACTCTCAAGAGTCTCCTCCAGCACCATAATTCAAAAGCATCAATTGTTCGGCGATCAACCTTCTTTATGGTCCAGCTTTACCTTGGCACATCCCTATTTTCATCTCAGATGAAGTATGGAGTTATGAGACCTCCGAGCCAAAGAGACAAGTAACTATACAACCTTTAGAAGACATCTGAAGGCAACCCTGTGTAGGGAAGTTTTAAAAATGTTTAATGTTTTATTATGTTTTTATATATGTTGGAAGCTGCCCAGAGTGACTGGGGAAACCCAGTCAGATGGTTGTGGGATGATGATGATGATGGAATAGGACAGGCATAGGCAAACTCGGCCCTCCAGCTGTTTTGGGACTACAATTCCCATCATCCCTGACCACTGGTCCTGTTAGCTAGGGATCATGGGAGTTGTAGTCCCAAAACATCTGGAGGGCCGAGTTTGCCTATGCCTGGAATAGGATGTTCCTATTTTCATCAGAGAAATGTTGGAGAGTATGTGACACTCATTTGGAATCCTCATCAGCAAAGTTACAAGGTGAGTACCGTATTTTTCGCACCATAGGACGCACTTTTTCCCTCCTAAAAAGCAAGGGAAAATGTGTGTGCGTCCTATGGAGCGAATGCAGGGGGGGGGGAGGCAGGCGGGAAAAGCCCTCAAGAGCCGCACGCAAGCTTCGTGCGCTCTTGCAGGCTTTTCTCTAGGAGGGAGAAGGGACTGACTGGCCGCATCAGTCCCTTCTCCCTCCTGGGGGAAAAGCCCCCAAGAGCGGCACCCTCTTTAAAGGCTGCGCGGCTCCTGCAGGCTTTTCTACGAGGTGGGGGAATCCCCCCACCTCCCAGAAAAGCCAGGAGAAGCCGCGCAGCCCCTTTAAAGAGCGGGCGGCTTCTGCGGGAGTTGGGGGAAGCTGCAGCAGATTCCCTCCTCCCGGGCTCCCTTTGAAGCGGCAATGTGGGAGGGGAGCAGCTTACACTCGTGTAAGCAGCTCCTCTCCCACTTTCCTGCTTCAAAGCAACCACGGAGGAGGGAAAGAGGGGACCCATGGATCCTCTTCGCTGCTCGAGGCTGCAGCAGATTCCCTCCTCCGTGATTGCTTTGAAGCAGCAATGTGGGAGGGGGGCAGTTTACACTCGTGTAAGCAGCTCCTCTCCCACTTTCCTCCTTCAAAGCAACCACGGAGGAGGGAAGGAAGGGGACCATGGATCCCCCGCTGCTGGAGGCTGCAGCGGATTCCCTCCTCCGTGATTGCTTTGAAGCAGCAATGTGGGAGGGGGGCAGTTTACACTCGTGTAAGCAGCTCCTCTCCCACTTTCCTCCTTCAAAGCAACCACGGAGGAGGGAAGGAAGGGGACCATTGATCCCCCGCTGCTGGAGGCTTCAGCGGATTCCCTCCTCCGTGATTGCTTTGAAGCAGCAATGTGGGAGGGGGGCAGTTTACACTCGTGTAAGCAGCTCCTCTCCCACTTTCCTCCTTCAAAGCAACCACGGAGGAGGGAAGGAAGGGGACCATGGATCCCCCGCTGCTGGAGGCTGCAGCGGATTCCCTCCTCCGTGATTGCTTTGAAGCAGCAATGTGGGAGGGGGGCAGTTTACACTCGTGTAAGCAGCTCCTCTCCCACTTTCCTCCTTCAAAGCAACCACGGAGGAGGGAAGGAAGGGGACCATGGATCCTGCGCTGCTCACGGCTGCAGCAGATTCCTTCCTCTCGGGCTCCCTTTGAAGCAGCAAAGTGGGAGGGGAGCAGCTTACACTCGTGTAAGCAGCTCCTCTCCCACTTTCCTCCTTCAAAGCAACTACGGAGGAGGGAAGGAAGGGGACCATGGATCCTGCGCTGCTCACGGCTGCAGCGGATTCCTCCTCCTTGATTGCTGGGAGTTTCTCTGGGCAGGAATTCCCTCAGCTTAAGTGGGGTGGGGGAAGTGTGGCAGGTAGGGGGGTACTGAGAGACACATGTCTCTCAGATGAAAATTGGGAGTGGGCATTGTGTGAAGTGGCTGTGGATCTCCTGCCGCAGAACTGTAGGACTGTATAGAGTTGGGAGGGCCACCCAAGGGTCATCTAGCCCAGCCCCCTCACAATGTGGGAATCACAGCTAAAGAACGCCAGGCAGATGGTCCCCCAACCGCTGCTTAAAAGCCTCCAGTGGTGGAGACCCCAAACACCTTCCGAGGTCATAGAATTGCAGGGTTGGAAGGGAACCCTAGGAGTCATCTAGTCCAGCCCCGGTGGACAGCGGGCGCAATCCATCCCGTTGCGCAAGACTAAAGATGCTGTGCAAGGCTAAAGAAGAAGCCAAGGCAATGAGCGGGATGGATCGCGCTTGCTGCCTTGTCTTCTTTAGCTGCACTGGAGAGGTTTAGCTCCTGGCTGGAGAGGTTGCGCGGCTATGGATCCCGCGCACTGTCTTGGCTTCTTTGCTCTTTGGGGCTGGGGGGGGGGGGAAACCCGGGCTTCCCCCGCAGCCCCGAGAAGCTCTGGGAGAAGTGGACAGGCTGCATGCAGCCTGTCCGTTGCTCTTTGGGGCTGGGGGGGGATAATATTTTTTTCCTTGATTTCCCCCTCTAAAAACTAGGTGCGTCCTGTGGTCCGGTGCGTCCAATAGAGCGAAAAATACGGTAGATTTTCTTCCACCCACTGAGCACTCAGTATTTACCTGACCACAAGGTGCAGCCATCAGATAACCACTTCTCCATGCAGTTGTAAGAACTGCAAGATCCTGCTGGATCAGGCCACTGGCCCGTCTAGTCCAGCATCCTGTTTTCACAACCTGTCATTTCCAGTTTGGTATTCAGAAGCATATTACCCCCAAGTGTGGAGGCAGCCGGCCAAAATGCACTTTGGATTTCCCGCACAATAATCCCAATTCCAGATTGTGAGTGATGATCCTAATAGAAATAATAACTTGCAAATAAGTTAAGAGTATATTTGTTTCACAGTGAAGGGACACAGTCAGCTGATTAGAAAAATAGGAAGCTCTGCCATGGAGTAGACAATGCTAGGAGGGGAAAACACACCTTGGCATGCCTTCTCAGGCAACATGCCAAATTGAACTGACCCAAGGTTCTTCAGCTGAATTTGCCTGTCAGATTCAGTCAAGTGGGCTCCTGTTTACACAACATCCCTCTACTGCGGCTTTGTTTGCACAAGCTTCTTCCGTTCTTTTCAGTAGGTAAAGCATAAAACCTCAGCAAGTGCCTATCAGCAACTCACATAGGGCAGGTAGAAGCCAAAGAGCCCTATCAGTGATGTGGGGTGAGGACACTGGCAGAGGAAGGGGGTGCAGGGTGTGTGGCCACATCCCTGGGGGGAGGGACATCACCGCCGCACCCCTGGACACTCGCCACACGGGTGGCGGGAGGCTAGCAGTGCCCCTCCCCCGACGCTCGCCACGGGGGCAGTGAGCGGCTAGTGGCGCCCCCTGACGCTTGCCACACAAGCAGCAGGCAGCTAGGGACGCTCATTGTGCGGGCGGCTAGCCCCGCCCCCACGCCACTCCAGGTGCCCAAGCAGGTAGCTCTGCCTCTGGGTGAGGAATGATACCCAGGTGAGTGTATAAAGGCATCTGGCAGTGGGTGGGTTCCCACAGTGATAACAGCAAGAACCTTTCTTGAACTAACAGAACTCCACAACAAGGGCCAAGCAATTGCTTATGTACATTTCTTAAGGCCTAGGGCACTCCCACTAGCAACGTGATTGGCTATCTAAACTTCCGAGCTGCGAATTATGACTCAGAGTTTAAGGGCCAATGGCAGAAGCCCAAATCCCGAATTGTTCTGTGATTGGATATCATGTATTGAATCAGAACACAGGGGGTCTGAATCCTCAGTCCAGACTCAAGCTCAGGCAAACACAGACCACTGAGTATACAACAGTCAGAACCAACAATGGAGCTAAAGATCCCTTGCAAGGGACAGTGATTGAGAATGTAAGATAGACTCTACCTAGGCCAAATTCACACGATACATTTAAAGCACCATGATACTACCTTAAACAAGGGACGCGGGTGGCGCTGTGGGTTAAACCACAGAGCCTAGGACTTGCCGATCAGAAGGTCAGCGGTTTGAATCCCCGCAATGGGGTGAGCTCCTGTTGCTCGGTCCCTGCTCCTGCCAACCTAGCAGTTTGAAAGCACGTCAAAGTGCAAGTAGATAAATAGGTACCGCTCCGGCGGGAAGGTAAACGGTGTTTCCGTGCGCTGCTCTGGTTCGCCAGAAGCAGTTTAGTCATGCTGGCCACATAACCCGGAAGCTGTACGCCGGCTCCCTCAGCCAATAAAGCGAGATGAGCGCCGCAACCCCAGAGTCGGCCACGACTGGACCTAATGGTCAGGGGTCCCTTTACCTTTACCTTTTACCACTTTAAACAGCCATCATTTCCCCAAAAGAATTCTGGGAGCTGTGGCTTGCTAAGGGTGCTGAGGGTTGTAAGGCAACAGTCAGGAGCGAGCCAGCAGGAAATCACACTGTGCAAGTTGTAGTTTATCAGCAAGAAAATGACCTGAGCAGACTTGGTGGAGTGTCAGGCTTCAAATCACAAGAAAGGAGATTCCGACTAAACATTCGGAAAAACTTTCTAAGAGTAAGAGCTGTTCTGCAGTGGAACAGACTCCCACGAGAGCTGGTGGACTCTTCTGCCTTGAACGTTATCTAGCAGAGGTTGAGTGGCCATCTGTCATGGATGCTTTAGCTGAGATTCCTGCACTGCAGGGGGTTGGACTAGATGACCCTTGGGTCCCTTCCAACTCTACAATTCTATGAGCATAGCAGCTCATCCCCAGTAGATCTTGCTCCCATGGATCAGTTGCCAGGACTGAAAGTCCCTCTCTCCCTACAGCCATCTAAGCTCCATCCTCTCCAGGGTTCTTCTCAAGCCATTGGAAACTGCTCCTGCATGAAGTTAACCTCTCCTCCGCCCTTTTCATGCTTCTTCTGGTTCAGAGAAACTGGTGGGGGAGGGGAGGTTGTTGCAGGAGGGGGAGAGACCTGTGACTCTTAACCAGCCTAACTCATCTCTGCCTCTTGGTCTCCCTTGCTTCACTTTCTCTCTGCCACAGATTCTCCCAGCTCACTAAGCCCTGTTACCTTTTCAGCCGGCGACTCTTCTCCCTCTGACCATTCCTTGTTGCCCCACCGCCACACACACACAGAGAGAGAGAGAGAGAGAGAGAGAGAGAGAGAGGCTGTGAGCCTCCTTTCCTTGGTGGTTCCCCACAGCTGGTCCCTTCCACCATTCCTCTGCATCCAACCAGTCCATGCCATTGACACTTATCCCCCTCACAAAACTACAATTCCCAGAGTTCCTTGTGAAGAGGGATTGATTGTTGAAAGACTCTGATAACAGTAATTCTGAGAGAGGACCTGAAGAATTTGGAGCAAATGATTCAGCAAAGGAAACAGCCCAGAATAACTAGTTTGGCTAGTTTAGATGTATTCAAGTCTCCAGGGCCAGATGAACTGCATCCAAGAGTATTAAAAGAACTGGCAGATGTGATCTCAGAACCACTGGCAGTCATCTTTGAGAATTCCTGGAGAACAGGCGAAGTCCTGGCAGACTGGAAGAGGGCAAATATTGTCCCTATTTTCAAAAAGGGGGAAAGAGAGGACCCAAATAATTACCGCCCAGTCAGTCTGACATCAATACCAGGGAAGATTCTGGAGCAGATCATTAAGCAAACAGTCTGTGAGCACCTAGAAAGGAATGCTGTGATCACCAATAGTCAGCATGGATTTCTGAAAAATAAGTCATGTCAGACTAACCTGATCTCGTTTTTTGACAGAATTACAAGCCTGGTAGATGAAGGGAACGCAATGGATGTAGCCTACCTTGATTTCAGCAAGGCATTTGACAAGGTGCCCCATGATATTCTTGTAAAGAAGCTGGTAAAATGTGGTCTTGACTATGCTACCACTCAGTGGATTTGTAACTGGCTGACTGACCGAACCCAAAGGGTGCTCATCAATGGTTCCTCTTCATCCTGGAGAAGAGTGACTAGTGGGGTGCTACAGGGTTCTGTCTTGGGCCCGGTCTTATTCAACATCTTTATCAACGACTTGGATGATGGACTCAAGGGCATCCTGATCAAATTTGCAGATGACACCAAACTGGGAGGGGTGGCTAACACCCCAGAGGACAGGATCACACTTCAAAATGACCTTGACAGATTAGAGAACTGGGCAAAAACAAACAAGATGAATTTTAACAGGGAGAAATGTAAAGTATTGCACTTGGGCAAAAAAAATGAGAGGCACAAATACAAGATGGGTGACACCTGGCTTGAGAGCAGTACATGTGAAAAGGATCTAGGAGTCTTGGTTGACCACAAACTTGACATGAGCCAACAGTGTGACGCGGCAGCTAAAAATGCCAATGCAATTCTGGGATGCATCAATAGGAGTATAGCATCTAGATCAAGGGAAGTAATAGTGCCACTGTATTCTGCTCTGATCAGACCTCACCTGGAGTACTGTGTCCAGTTCTGGGCACCACAGTTCAAGAAGGACACTGACAAACTGGAACGTGTCCAGAGGAGGGCAACCAAAATGGTCAAAGGCCTGGAAACGATGCCTTATGAGGAACGGCTAAGGGAGCTGGGCATGTTTAGCCTGGAGAAGAGGAGGTTAAGGGGTGATATGATAGCCATGTTCAAATATATAAAAGGATGTCACATAGAGGAGGGAGAAAGGTTGTTTTCTGCTGCTCCAGAGAAGCGGACACGGAGCAATGGATCCAAACTACAAGAAAGAAGATTCCACCTAAACATTAGGAAGAACTTCCTGACAGTAAGAGCTGTTCGACAGTGGAATTTGCTACCAAGGAGTGTGGTGGAGTCTCCTACTTTGGAGGTCTTTAAGCAGAGGCTTGACAACCATATGTCAGGAGTGCTCTGATGGTGTTTCCTGCTTGGCAGGGGGTTGGACTCGATGGCCCTTGTGGTCTCTTCCAACTCTATGATTCTATTCTATGATTCTAGGAATTAGGGTCCTTCCTAGCAAGATTTCTTCGGGGGAAGCCAAGGCTTTTCAGAGCAGCAGCACCGTGCTTCAAATGTATGGTGTGATTTTGGCTCTGGCCTAGCTAAGATCCTTGCAAGAATTTTGCTAGCCGCAGCTAAGAAAGAGATTCCTCAACAGTTTCCACAATCCGTTCCGTCATCTTTTTTAAAGAGATCGATAGGTTTGCCTGATGATTGTCTTTCAAAGCAACTACTGTATTCCGAACTGGAAAATGAGGAGCGTAATGCTGGTGGTCAACAAAAGAGGTTCAAAGACTCTCTCAAGGCAAATGTTTAAAAATGTAGTATAAACACTGACAACTGGGAAACAATGGCATGCGAGCGCTCCAATTGGAAAACAGCCTTTACCAAAGGTGTCATGGGTTTTGAAGATGCTCAAACTCAGGACGAAAGGGAGAAACGTGCTAAGAGGAAGGCACGCTTGGCAAATCCACACCGTGATCAACTCCCTCCAGGAAACCTGTGCCCCGACTGTGGAAGGACATGTGGATCCGGAATTGGCCTCCACAGTCACTTACGGACTCACTGTTAAAACAGTGTTTATGGAAGACAATATTACTTGGCTACGAGTGATCACCAAAGAAGATGATGATATTGGAGCAGGGCTTTTTGTGTGGTGTCCCCCATTTTGTGGAATAGCATTCTTGTCCAGATACAACAGGGAAGAGCACTGGAAATTGGTGAAAAATGAAAAGGCACAGCTTCATTCTACAAAAGACAGACACTTATGCCAACAGTAAGGCAAACCACCAACTGACAACATTCATATAAGACAGGTAGGTTTCTCCAAAACATGAGTCATATAGAATTAAGAAAGAGGAAGGAAGGAAGGAAGGAAGGAAGGAAGGAAGGAAGGAAGGAAGGAAGGAAGGAAGGAAGGAAAATGCATTACAGTCATACCTCGGGTTACAGATGCTTCAGGTTGCATTTTTTCAGGTTACAGACCGCTGAAATCCGGAAGTACTGGAACAGGTTACTTCCGGGTTTCGGAGGTCGCGCATGTGCAGAAGTGCTAAATCGCAAGCTGCACGTGCACAGACGGGTTGCGAACGTTGTGGGCTGCGAACGTGCATCCCACACAAATCATGTTCGCAACCTGAGCGTCCACTGTACAGTGGTACCTCTGGTTGTGAACGGGATCCGTTCCAGAGGCCTGTTTGCAACGTGAAAAACCTGCAACCTGAAGTGCCGTATCTGTGCAGGTGCACGGCGCGATTTGGTGCTTGTGCGCATGTGTGAGCAGTGAAACCCGGAAGTAACCCTTTCCGGTACTTCCGGGTCGCTGCGGGATGCAACCTGTAAAAACGTAACATGAAGCAAACATAACATGAGTTATGACTGAACACCTCACTTTTAAAACCATGTCTGTGGAAGACAATCTTACTCAGCTACGAGTGATTGCCAAAGAAGCAGCAGCCTAGCATCTTGTTACCCAGAGTAGCCAGACTATGGGAAGTCCACATGCAGAACAGGAGGTAACATCTGCCTCCCAATGTAGCTTTCCAGCAGGGACTGACAACTTGTCAAACATTCCTGCCCTAAGGCAGGATTCCCCTCACAACATTCTACCCACTGCAATGCAAAGCACAATATGCAAGAATGGTGCATCATTGGCAGAAAGCGCCTACAGAACAGGGAGCTCACAGCTGACTCGCCACAAGGGAGCCCAGCCACATCCTACAAGGGAAGGCAGAAGTATGGTCCCAATACTCATGGAGAAACTGCTTTTAAAAAATCAATTTCACAGTGCAAATGAGTCCTAAAATAGCTGGCACTTCGTACTATTGGCATTATTTTCCTTTCTGCCTAGCTGCCAGATTGTCTTTTTATTTTAATTTACTTTGTTTTTGACAGATTAACTAGAAGCATAGCAAGTTTGTGAATTGGAAAGCTTCAGATCATTATTTTTTTTAAAGGAAAATCTTGCCTGTGCATTCAGATCTGCCATGGGCATGATCAGAATTATTTCTGGAGTCTGCATTACAAAAAGACTTGGCTAATAAAAGACTTGGTAATGAAGTCAGAATGTCGAGTCCAATAAACTGGATCTAATTCATTTTCAGAAGAGTTCTAAAGATTTATAGAACTACTATTTTCCTAGCACCACCTCCCTTCTCTGTCTCTCCTGACTTGAGAAAATGCATTCTGTAACAATTTTCCTTGGGCTATGCTGTCCCAACCATTATTGCATTAAAAAAAGAAAGACAATCAGAAGGGTTTGTAATTATGTGCATTGTGAATAAAGGAATATGGGGTGGGGTGTATTTTTTGGGGGGGAGGAAAGACTGTTCTCCTTTTACAAATGCCTTTCGACATGTAAATCAAATCTTGTGTATCCGTGATATATGAGACAAATACATTTTGCATTTATGCATGCTACTTTCATCTGCTCTGAAGTGTTTTGTTACTTTCCGAAAGGTCAAAATTAATTTTATGCAGCAAACCATAAGGAAGAACATCAAAGTGCTTTCTTTCTTCAAATAGGAAGATGTACCAATTATTAGTCAAATGGAAACTCTGAACATCAGAAAACCAGGAGAGCAAAGCGGGGGGGGGGGCATGATTTAAAACATCTTTTTAGCTCCTGCAAACCCCGTTGAGCTCATTCTGGTGCCCAGCCAATCCCCAGGGGAAATAAAAAAAGGGGGAATGGCTCTCAATAGATTTTCATTGGTGCCAAGTTCTACAGATGATTTACGCCATCTAGTTAATACTGGCTTTGAGGGTGCTTTTCCTATTGCAATGTGGTTTGAGCTGAACTGAACATCAGAGGGTAATAGGAGGGGTGTGTGTGTGTGTGTGTGTGTGTGTAAACACAGGGCTTCCTTGTCTTTTTGTTGTTGTTAGCCGCCCTGAGCCCGGCTTCAGCTGGGGAGGGCGGGATATAAATAAAATTTATTATTATTATTATTATTATTATTATTATTATTATTATTATTATTAATATTAATATTAATATTATTATTTTACCTGATCACCTGGAAGGGGTAATATGGCTACTGGGTCTTAGAGACCATGCTTGGTTGGAAACAAATCACACAACATTCAGTCTACATAGAAGAAGAAGAGTTTGGATTTGATATCCTGCTTTATCACTACCCGAAGGAGTCTCAAAGCGGCTAACATTCTCCTTTCCCTTCCTCCCCCACAACAAACACTCTGTGAGGTGAGTGGGGCTGAGAGACTTCAGAGAAGTGTGACTAGCCCAAGGTCACCCAGCAGCTGCATGTGGAGGAGCAGGGACACAAACCTGGTTCACCAGATTACGAGTCTACCACTCTTAACCGCTACACCACACTGGTGTAGCGTGCATGCAAATATATGAGGTGTGAACTAAGTGGGGCGAATTCAAGGTCCTGAGAAAATGCAGTTGTGGAAAGGGCCAGGAAGCCTCAGGCAGAAAGCCTCATGGTGGAGACTTAACCTTTCCGCAGCTTTCCTAGAGGACACAATGAAATATCTTTCCTTTAACCTAATATTTACAAGAGCTTTGTCCTGACTAAATGCTTGTAAGTTCCACTTAAATCCCATTGAACTCTATGAGAATTAGTTCCAAGTCAACATGCTTAGCATCTAGCTTCCAGGCAACTTTGGAAGCCACTGAAACAATCATTTTGAAAAAGGCAAGAGCGTGAAGCAACTCTTCAGCATGGGTGAATCACGATTCCAGCCTTCAAACACAGATGCCCTTTAGATATCCTCCCAGCTGTGTAGGAAACTGTCTATCTGTCAGGGTTTAAGCTGGGATGGCCTGATCAGATGGATCACAGCACACATACACAACACAGTGCTGATTCTTACATAAAGACCTACACAATCTCTCTCCTCTGGCCCCAGCAGAAATTTGCCTGTAGACAAATTGACCCATCCAGAGGTTTTGCCTTTCCCATAGCAAAACGTCACAACTTTCGGTGGTTAAGGCATTGGGTCCTCAATTCTGGGGTGAAGAAAATCAAGAGTTTGGATTTGATATCCCGCTTTATCACTACCTAAAGGAGTCTCAAAGCAGCTAACATTCTCCTTTCCCTTCCTCCCCCACAACAAACACTCTGTGAGGTGAGTGGGGCTGAGAGACTTCAAAGAAGTATGACTAGCCCAAGGTCACCCAGCAGCTGCATGTGGAGGAGCGGAAACGTGAACCCGGTTCACCAGATTACGAGTCCACTGCTCTTAACCACTACACCACACAAGTGGTGCATGACCCTGTCCTGAACCAGCAGCGGATTCAGGGTACCCCATTAGAGGGGATCTGCGTGGAAATCTCTGTCCAGAGGCAAAGCTTGGGCCAATGCCTGAGCCAAAGGTCCACCTACATCTGTGGTCAATAAAGTTGTGGCCCGTTTGAATCCAGATTGTTGGCTGTTTCAGTTCACCCTAAGACCCCTTAATTTAACCACTCCCAGGGGTAGGGTGGCAATGCGACCGGGACTGCAACACATACATACACACACAGCACAGTGCTGATCTGTATATAAAGATCTACACAATCTCTCTCCTCCATGTTTGGGACTTTTAAATGTTAATTCAACCACGAAGAAGAAGAAGAAGAAGAAGAAGAAGAAGAAGAAGAGGAGGAGGAGGAGGAGGAGGAGGAGGAGGAGGAGGAGTTTGGATTTGATATCCCGCTTTATCACTACCCAAAGGAGTCTCAAAGCGGCTAACATTCTCCTTTCCCTTCCTCCCCCACAGCAAACACTCTGTGAGGTGAGTGGGGCTGAGAGACTTCAGAGAAGTGCATGTGGAGGAGTGGGGACGCGAACTTGGTTCACCAGATTATGAGTCTACCGCTCTTAACCACACTGGCTCTCAGAGGTGGAAGAAGGGGGTGTGGTGTACGGTGGTTGCAGTCCGCCCCAGGTGTCACCACTGAGGGGGGTGACAAAATACCGGGCGGCACTCACCACGGGGCCTGCAGCACGCCCGAGCCATGTGTCTCTCCTGGGAGAGATGCAGTCGCTTGGGTGCGCGATGGTTCCACACTGCCCAAACTGTCCGCCCGCTGCCTTCCCCCTCCCCCCCAGCTGTAGGGCAGCTGAGTGGGAGGAGGCAGGCAGACTCTGGAGACCCCACAGTGTGTCCCGCCTCTATGGGCAGCTCGCCCCCACCCGGCACACCGCCCCAGGCACCCAAGCGGCTTCCTCAGCCGCTGCCACCACATGGGGAGCTGCTCATGAATAAGGGGCACCCTTACAGCTGAGAGAACATCTAAAGCCCAATCGCCTTCTCAATCCAGCCCACGGACGGTCTGGGAATCAGTGTGTTTTTACATGAGTGGAATGTGTGCTTTTATTTAAAATGCATCTCCGGGTTATTTGTGGGGCATAGGAATTTGTTCATATATATTTTTCAAAATATAGTCTGGCCTACCACATGGTCTGAGGGACGGTGGACCGGCCCACAGCTGAAAAAGGTTGCTGACCCCCTGATCTAAAGAGCATTTTTGTCTCGTCTGAAAAAGGAACCTGCTTCCTCCCTCCCTCCCTTCATCATCATCATCATCATCATCATCATTATTATTATTATTATTATTATTATTGATTGAATTTATATACCGCCCTATACCCAGAGGTCTCAGGGCAGTTCACAGAATAAAACCAAAATATAAAACCACAAAATACATGATCAAAATAAAAACAATAACCCCGATAACCCCCCCCCAAAACCCCACATTTTAAAAGGGCATAGGATGTCATTCAAATCAACCAAAGGCTTGTTTAAAAAAAATGTTTTTGCCAGGTGCCTAAGGAGGACTTCCCTGGCAAGAGCATTCTACAGACGGGGAGCCACTGCAGAGAAGGCCCGTTAACCATGAGACACAAGTAAGGAATGGATGGATCTGTCTATATCCTGTCTATTTCAATGTCTCATTTGTGCATTCTGTCCTGTTCCATGCTCATCTGACTGAGATAGATGATAGATAGATAGATAGATAGATAGATAGATAGATAGATAGATAGAGTGGTGCCATGCAAGACGAAATTAATTCGTTCCGCAAGTTTTTTCTTCTTGCGAGTTTTTCGTCTTGCGAAGCACGGTTTCCCATAGGAATGCATTGAAAATCAATTAATGCGTTCCTATGGAAACCGCTTGCCAGGCTGGCGGTGCGGAGAAGGGCTTTTCTCCCCACCGCAAGCCTTCAGGACAGGTACGGGAACAGAGGGGAAGGGGCGCAGCGCTTCTCCTCTGTTCCCGGGGCTTGCGGTGGGAGGAGGGTTTTTCCTCCCCACCGCCAACATTCAGAACAGCATTCTGAATGTTGGCGGTGGGAAGGAAAACCCTCCTCCCACCGCAAGTCTTCAGGACAGCCATCCGAAGGCTGGCGTGGGGAGAAGGGCTTTCCGCCCCACCGCCAGCCTTCGGAGCAGCCTTCCGAAGGCTGGCACGGGGAGAAGGGCTTTCCGCCCCACCGCCAGCCTTCGGAGGAGCCTTCCGAAGGCTGGCGCGGGGAGAAGGGCTTTCCGCCCCACCGCCAGCCTTCGGAGGAGCCTTCCGAAGGCTGGCGCGGGGAGAAGGGCTTTCCGCCCCACCGCCAGCCTTCGGAGGAGCCTTCCGAAGGCTGGCGTGGGGAGAAGGGCTTTCCGCCCCACCGCCAGCCTTCGGAGGAGGTCCGAGGACAGTGGGGAAGAAGCGCTGCGCTTCCCCGCTGTCCCGGAGATTTCCCTATGGGCTTTCGTCTTGCGAAGGAAGCCCATAGGGAAATTCGTTTTGCGAAGCGCCTCCAAAACGGAAAACCCTTTCGTCTAGCGGGTTTTCCGTCTTGCGAGGCATTC
The DNA here is from genome assembly GCF_964188305.1 of Podarcis bocagei. Classification (NCBI taxonomy): domain Eukaryota; kingdom Metazoa; phylum Chordata; class Lepidosauria; order Squamata; family Lacertidae; genus Podarcis; species Podarcis bocagei. Next base: position 16,921,934 of record NC_138137.1, on the reverse strand, counting down.
GTCTTGCGGGGCACCACTGTAGATAGATGATAGATAGATAGATAGATAGATAGATAGATAGATAGATATCCGGGCAACATACAATTACATAGCTTAAAACTACAGTGGACACTCGGGTTGCGAACGTGATCCATGTGAGAGGCACATTTGCAACCCGTAGTGCCTCATCTGCGCAAAGCGCAATTAAGCACGTCTGCGCATGTGTGACCACCCAAACCTGGAAGTAGCCCGTTCCGGGTTTTGGCGCATCCGTAACCTGAAAAAAGGCAACCTGAAGCGTCTGTAACCCAAGGTATAACTGCCTTTTAAAACATCCCTTGCCGTTCAGCTGGACACAGGTAATAAAATGCACCAAAACCAGAATACAGAACCAAGACCATTTCGATAGCCATCATCATGTAACTCATCACATGGGCTCACAAAACCACCTCACAGGGCTGGGCCATGTCATAAAAGCAATTAAACAATATCAGCATTACATTTTTGTTTTAAAAATAATAGCGCATTGTGTAAAAAAGTGGCCTTAGGGATCTGAATCCTGCAAATAATAATAATAATATTGCAATGGACACTTTATGTGCAGAGATCCTAAGCTGGTACAGTTTGCCCGCATGGAGATTCTGTGCCCGAGATCAGGTGGGTACATGGTGGTGAGGGCGTAGAGCAAGCAGGCACGGTGCCACCGCTGCCATCTTCCCTGTGTAGCTGCTCACAGGAACAGGGCTATTGTGATGTGTGAAGGAGCTCCCAGCCAGGATCTGGAAATCCCAGCTCTGGGCAGTGGTCCCGTAGCGACGGATTTCGACAGAAGCCTTACTGCTGTAGAGAAAAGCGAAAGGAGAGCCAGTGTAGTGTGGTGGTTAAGAGCGGTAGTCTCGTAATCTGGTGAACCGGGTTCGCTTCCCCACTCCTCCACATGCAGCTGCTGGGTGACCTTGGGCTAGTCACACTTCTCTGAAGTCTCTCAGCCCCACTCACCTCTCAGAGTGCTTGTTGGGGGGGAGGAAGGGAAAGGAGAATGTTAGCCACTTTGAGACTCCTTCGGGTAGTGATAAAGCGGGATATCAAATCCAAACTCTTCTTCTCTTCATCCCTCTAAGTGTATTCTTTTCTGAAAATTTCCTCCTGAGCCAGAAAGCATTTTATCTGCAAGTTCCCATCTCCAGCCCTCCCCCTCCACTCTTTGCTTGAGCTTAACAAACAAAATAAATCACCTCATAAATCTTTGTTAAAATGGTATTAGAAGCCTTGTGATTATCGTTATTAAATTTGCTGTTTTTTTCCATGACAATATTCTTTTTCTTACCGCCAGAAACCAATTATATCAGCCGTACAGTGGTCCTGCGAAAATGAGACTGGCTTGTAAAAAAATAAAAAATAAAAAAGCTGGTGAGGTTTGTAGATGTAAACTTCCAAAGCCTATCAAAAGCACGACAAAGTGAGCGTGTTTACAGGACCGCGTTCTTATTCAGGACCAATTAATTCGAGATAAATGTCACCTCCTAGGTATTTTTCTCACAATCTCTCTTCCACAGACTAAAGCTGCTCTACTGCAGTTGCAGATGCATGTTGAGGGCTCTGTGTAATGCCACCCACTTTAAACTTGCTCACACTATCAGGGTAAATGCACAGGCGATATGGGGAGGGCTATAGGCCAATGGCAGAACGTATGCTTTCCCATAATGCCTTCCAAGTTCAATTACCTGTATCCCCCATCGTTCTGCCCAGACACTGAGGTCCAGCGCAGAGGGCCTTCTGTCAGTTCCCTCACTGTGAGAAGCAAAGCTACAGGGAACCAGGCAGAAGGCCTTCTCAGTAGTGGCACCTGCCCTGTGGAACGCCCTCCCATCAGATGGTGTCCAACCAGCTTAGTAGAAATAGCAGAGCTGATATTAGAGGCGCAGGTCAATTCTGTATCCAGGGCAGCTGTCTACCAGCTCCATCTGGTACGCAGGCTGAGACCCTACCTGTCCACGAACTGTCTCGCCAGAGTGGTGCATGCTCTAGTTATCTCCCGCTTGGACTACTGCAATGCACTCTACGTGGGGCTACCTTTGAAGGTGACCTGGAAACTACAACTAATCCAGAATGCGGCAGCTAGACTGGTGACTGGGGGCGGCCGCCAAGACCACATAACACCGGTCTTGAAAGATCTACATTGGCTCCCAGTACGTTTCCAAGCACAATTCAAAGTGTTGGTACTGACCTTTAAAGCCCTAAATGGCCTCAGCCCAGTATACCTGAAGGAGCGTCTCCACCCCCATCGTTCTCCCCGGACACTGAGGTCCAGCGCAGAGGGCCTTCTGGTGGTTCCCTCCCTGCGAGAAGCAAAGCTACAGGGAACCAGGCAGAGGGCCTTCTTGGTAGTGGCACCTGCCCTGTGGAAAACCCTCCCACCAGATGTCACAGAGAAAAACAACTACCTGACATTTAGAAGGCAGCCCTGTTTAGGGAAGTTTTTAAGGTGTAACATTTTAATGTATTTTAAATCTTTGTTGGAAGCTGCCCAGAGTGGCTGGGGAAGCCGAGGCAGATAGGCGGGGTACAAATAAATTATTACTATTATTATTATTATTATTATTATTATTATTATTATTATTATTATTAAATCAAGGGAATAACCCAAGCTCAGTGGTAGAGCGACCACTTTGCATGCAGAAGCTCCCAGATTCAATTCCCAGCTTCTCCAGGTAGGACTGGGAATGTCTCCTCTCTGAAAACCTGGAGAGCTGATCCCAAGTCAGTGTAAGCAGTACTGAGCTAGATGGATCGATGGTTTGACTTGGAAAAAGGCAGCTTCCTGTGTTCCTAGATTCTAGTGCAGTGTTTCCCAAACCTGGATCCCCAGCTGTTTTTGGACTACAATTCCCATCATCTCTGACCACTGGTCTTGCTAGCTAGGGATGATGGGAGTTGTAGTCCAAAAAGAGCTGGAGACCCAAGTTTGGGAAACCCTGTTCTAGTGCGTCAGAGTCTGGAATGAGATTGGGAAAGTTGGCTGTGAATCCAGTTGGGCCAGAGGCAGGTGAGGGGTCCCAAGGAGGCAGAGGGAGGATGAAAACCCTGACTGAGATAAGGGAGAGGGCAATGCCTAAGAGAAATTGCCTGAACTGGGAAGCACATTCCGAGGCTAAGCCTTTATTGGGCCCAGTGGACAAAGGCTGTTACTTGGCGTCAGCTGACTAACTGCAGATTTTGCAACCTAGATGATGCCTTTGAAGCACCCCAGGGATGCTCTGATGAGGAGTAAAAAGATATGCAGTTGGCAAGGCAAGGCAAAGTGCTTTTGCCCATAACTCTCCACATCATATGGTGCTGGAGGAGACTCTTGAGAGTCCCATGGACTGCTAGAAGATCAAACCGATCCATTCTTAAGGAAATCAGCCCTGAGTGCTCACTGGAAGGACAGATCCTGAAGCTGAGGCTCCAATACTTTGGCCACCTCATGAGAAGAGAAGACTCCCTGGAAAAGACCCGGATGCTGGGAAAGATGGAGGGGACGACAGAGGACGAGATGGTTGGACAGTGTTCTCGAAGCTACCAGCATGAGTTTGACCAAACTGCGGAAGGCAGTGGAAGACAGGAGTGCCTGGCATGCTCTGGTCCATGGGGTCACGAAGAGTCGGACACGACTAAATGAACATCAATTGGTCCAAAGCCCTTTTAGTGCCAGCTCTTTCCATGAACCATTTATTGCATCTATCAGGTCTACCGCACTAGAACCGTAGCAGCTGGACTCGCCCTCAACTTCCAAGTCTTCCACACTTTCCTTTCTCATCATGTCTGCAATATACCCATAACTGAGATAACTTGCCTCACTCTGCCTAATTGTAGGAACGGCACCGATTATTTTTGAAAATGTTCTTCGAATTTATTTTGTTATTACTTTATATTTTTTAAAATATGGCTCTGTGGTTTTGACAATGGGAAATTATTGCCAGATTGAACAAACGTAAGCAAAAAGCAGGCCCTCACTCCGAATAATTTAACTATCTAAATTTAATTGCTTTTCTTCTTGCCCTATACGTTTTTCTTCTATTAGAAAAGAAATAAAGTCTGCTTTATTGACTTTTGCAAGTCTTAAAATATGCCCCTATCAGCCCACCAAGGACAAAAATAATAATCCCCAAGGCAAAGACTTTCAGATGAAACCTTATATTTTGGTAAACAAAGGATTACAAGTTTCTAATGAGGTCATTAAGGCTTTAGAGAATCCAAAATGCTAATCCCTAAACTGGAAAGAATTATAATAATCGCTGGCTTAGTACTCTTAATGTTTTGCTAAGCTTTCTGTTGTTTGCTTAGGTGCCACACTTGTGATCTTCCTTGTAGATTTGCTTATTTAGTTGCTTATGAAAAACAAATCTGCCCATCAAGACCCCACTTCAGAAGTCTTTGTACATTTATTTTCAGGTTAACATTTTAAGTGCTCTGGCATACAAAAGAACAACCGGTTCTATGAGGAACTAGACCAGCCTGTCAAGGGGGCCCCAGCCCACAAACAATTATTCCTGCTGGGAGATTTATCGTATTTTTTGCACCATAACACTCACTTTTTTCCTCCTAAAAAGTAAGGGGAAATGTCTGTGCGTGTTACGGAGGGAATGCCTACGGGTGGCATGCCTACGGATTTTCCTCCTCTAAAAACTACGTGCGTGTTATGGTCGGGTGCGTGTTATAGAGCGAAAAATACGGTAAATGCCAGAGCTGGGAAGGATCATCACACAAGGGACAACTGCAACTGGGTCCTGGCAGCATCAATGAGAATGGGCAAAGACTGCTTGAGCTATGCACATATCACAACCTCTGCGTCACAAACTCATTATTCTCCACCAAGGCAAAACACCGAGTGTATTGAAGACATCTAAGGTCACCATCTGGACTCAACTTTCACCAGGCAATCGGTCCTGAACTGATCACTCCCTGGTGGCGAGCAAGATCCACTTTCAGCCAAAGAGGGCCCATAGACCAGGCTTCCTCAACCTCAGCCCTCCAGATGTTTTTGCCTACAACTCCCACGATCCCTATCTAGCAGGACCAGAGGTCACGGATGATGGGAATTGTAGTCTCAAAACATCTGGAGGGCCAAGGTTGAGGAAGCCTGCCATAGACCAAAGCAGAAAGTGCGGCCTCCAATCAACACTGCCAGAACAGTCATACCTGAACTCTGTGAATGATTCTCTGATTCCGCCGAACAAGCTCTACTAAACTGCCCCAGGGACAGTTACCTCAAAGAGGCCACCTACAACACAGCTATGTTCTCTTATGGGAAAAGAGGGCAACAGATCCTAAGCCCCTTTCAGTCCTTTGAAATTTCTCTCAGCCCAATCCTTTCCTGATTGCTAGTTGCATGTTGAAAGTGAAAAGTACATTTGAAACAATGAAACACACTGTTAGGAAATTTTGTACTCCAGGAAGAGACTGAGAAGGGGTATGTCCGTTTGTGGAAAGTGTTCTGCAACACCAAGCCCATGTGGTCATGAATATCACTGGTGGCTAGTGCATGTTTGCTGTCAAATACTCTTACGTTCCAAAAGCCACTGTATACTGGCTGTTCAATCCTGTCAAAATATCGCTATGCGCTGCAGGTCTACTGTCAAAAATGAGCACTAGGGAACTGTCATCCATAAGTGTCAATTAAGACGGAATGTCAAACACAGAAATCAAAGGCTGCCAGCCGCTGTCGTATCTGATGTCAATTATCAAACATTCAGAGAATATCTGGCCAATATCTGAAATCAAGACTTGTGAAGGCTTGAGTGTTTCTGTTTAAGCGCCTAGATCTCCCTTCGCCTGTGTATGAGGCGATGGCTTCCAGATACTTACAGGTAATGTGGGGAATGTGTTGCTACTGCGTCTTGCCCCTTTGGTTTTCCAAGTGTTCTTACTGCCTCAGACTGCACCCTGGAAAAAGTGGAACTAGCCCTCAGGAACAATGTCAGCAATGCTCAATATACTCTGTGCATTTGGGCTGCCATTTGACCTCCTGGTGAGTGTCCCCATGACACACTTTTCCTTCACAGCCTCTGGGTCAGTTTTGTTTTCAATGACATGTCTTAAAAAATGATGTGCAAACTCTCCTCTCCCCAACACACACACCACTTAGGAATAGCATCCCCTCCAACATTTCTATGATGAAAATAGGGATGTCCTATTCAATTAACAACAACAATGTTATTATTTATACTCTGAGCATCTGACTCAGCTGCCTTCAGATGTCATCTAAAGGATGTATACTTACTTACTGGCTCAGGGGTCGCATAACTCCATACCCTCCAACATTTCTCCTATAAACATAGGGACGTCCTACCATACCCTGCAACATTTCTCTGATGGAAATAAGGACATCCTAAGGAAAAGCAGGGCATTCCTAGGTCAAATCAGAATCCAGGGCGGCTTCTGAAAATCTGGGACTGTCCTTGAAAAATAAGGACACTTGTAGGGTTTGGATTAAGTTTTGCAAGCTGAGCATTTCTGAAATTTGGAAATGTACCATGTTCCCAAATACAGTCATACCGTGGGTTACAGATGTTTCAGGTTGCGTTTTTTCGGGTTACGGACCTGCTGAAACCCGGAAGTACCAGAACAGGTTACTTCTGGGTTTTGGCGGTCACGCATGCGCAGAAGCGCTAAATCGTGCTTTGCGCATGCGCAGAAGCGCCGAATAGCAACCCGTGCATGCGCAGACGCAGCGCTGCAGGTTGCGAACGCTACAGGTTGTGAACGTGCCTCCCACACGGATCATGTCCGCAACCCGAGCGTCCACTGTAACACCCTCAAGAGTGTGGCAGGGTCTGGACATCTACCACATGCACCCACTTAAACTCCTTGATCAGCCCCCAAACCTCTTACTTGTGAAACCTGAACCCTGCTCTGCTCTCCCATTCCAGTGGAGGCTAGTGGTATCAGAATGCTTTGAATGTATGGTTTGCATGCGGCCTTGTCTCTTCCCCTCCCCAGCTTAACAGAAGTCAGATCTGACACCCTTGTGTTCAATTGTATAATCAAACGTACGCAGGTACTGCAAGCACACAGTTATGTTTCCAGTGCATGCTCCTCACAATTAAAGTGGCCCTGTAATGGCTGCCATCAAGAATTTCCAGCAACTTAGTGGGGAATCTGCAGAACTGTTTAAGTGGCAAGTTTGAGAACACAGTTGGTCAACCTAACAAGTTGGTTAGGCAGGAGGAAACCACAATTACCAGTAATCAACACGGCATCACATAACAGCCACATTGCTCTGACATTGCACGCACAAATATTTAGGACTGTGCAGATGAGATTCTTTCTCCCCACCCCCTCCAAAAAAAAACCCTGTTCTTGAGCTGTGCTAGATTAGTCCTGTATATTTCAGATGGGTCTAATGATATCATTTTGGAGTACCTCATTCCTGGATTGCAGCTGTAATGGGCTGAAAATGAGGCATTTGATGTGTTAAATAAATCTCTTCTGGAAAGGAATACAGAGACAGAGCAAAATACTTTTTAAGGGAAAACTCTGCACTTCTTCAATAGATTATTTTAATGGCTGCCTGTCTGACAAAAATAAAGTTGAGAAACTATTAGACACCAGTTAAATTAAATGAAATCACACTGTTTGGAATTCTGCCACAAAGACTCTGTACACGCAATTCATACAAAATCAGCCAGGGGGGGAATCAGAGCAATTTCTCCCTGAGATTTTCAGTTTTGTCTTCAACATACTTATGAGGTTCTATTAAAGTTAAAAGCACTGAGGTGATGATCACAGCAGCGGCATGAGTATGAGTTATTTGTAATGGAACTTGTGCTGCTTTTATCACATAATTAATTCTGGAAATCCCATTCAAATAGGTTATTTAATATACATGCAAGGTACCCGCTAGAAAGGGTACATTAAACGCTCTGGCTCCCACTGCATGCATTCACTTTGAAGTTTGTCCTCACGCGTTCATGGGCCTCGCTTTCCAAATGAATTTGTGTGGTGTTAGGGCAGAACCAGATGCAACACGGCACTTGCACTTGCGCCTGTAAACAGAAACTCTGCTCCTCTCTCTGCCATAATGCCAAACATACGATGTAATAATATCGTGAGCCACATTTTTCCACCAGAAACAAACCTCAGGGTGGAGTGGAGCTGCTATGCTAGGTTCCTGGCAGATCTAACACCATCGCTGACAAGGAAAGTGGGAGGTGGGAGTTGGCAGGGAGGTTGCCGTGGTGCAAACATACCAGCAGGGGCCATAGCTGTCAACTTACAGATTTGAAAATAAGGGACCAGCAGCCTCGAAAATAAGGGATCAGCAGCCAAAATAAGGGATTTTCCAGGCACAGGTATGTTCAACTTCTGAGCCCCTCCGAGCCAAAGGCAGAAAGCCCAGCCAGCAGCCAAACGAAACCTCAAGCGGTGGTTCCCACAGTGCAGCAACCCAGCAAAGGGGATGCAGCAAGGAAAACCACCGTCACCTCTCCGCTGGGAAGCGCTGAGCAAAGGCGAGTCCCCAGCCAACGCAGCCGATTTGATCAGCACAAGGCATGCAAGCTCCACTCCCCAGTTCTTAGACTCCTTAGTGGGTGAGCAACACAGCCAAGCAACACAGTTGGAGCCTCCCTCCTCCCTGGCCGGCAGGGAGGGAGGGAGAGGAGCTGCTTCCTTTGAAACCCGGGAAATTTAAGGGACAGCAGCGGGACACGGTGCTGGGATAAGGGAGTTTCCCGCCAAATAAGGGGTGGTTTACAGCTATGGCAGGGGCACTGGATTGGCTCTGCCAGTGCATTTGCACTGCGCTGACCTCCACACCATGTCAACCTCCCCTTCTCCCTCTCGGTAAGCAACAGTGAGCCTCTGCCCTGGAAGGCAGCTCTTGTTCTCCCGCCCCCAACTCCATTTCATTGGCTGCCATTTGAGGTGAAACTTGCTGCGTAACAAGATTACCTCATGTGTGTTGCTTTATATTACTAGCTGGTAAGGATTGGGGAATCTGTTCAGTTTCTCTCCATTTCTTATTTCTTCACGCTTATGTTCAGTTTGCCCCATTTCTGCGTCACTTTCTAATTATGTTTAAGTCCACCCACAGAGAGAACTGTATGCATTTTTTGCGTACGTTTCTTCCAATATGTATATGCACTTTTGCAAGCAGTTTCCCCAAATACAAGGCATTTTGAAAAAAACATTAATTTCACCACTATATGCATTTTTGAGGCACATTTCGACCCAACATGACTTTTTTACACACATTTTCTGGTTGGAGAACTGGATTGCAAAAGTTAGAGAAGTATGCATTTTGAAGGATGAGTTGCAGTTCGCCTATTGGTTTAGTACAGAGATGTCCAACAGGTCGATCATGATCTACTGGTAGATCGCCGTGAGGTTTTGGTAGATCACGGTCTGTCTCTGGCTCCCTTTGTCTGTACTGCTGTTTTGATCCATAGCGATGTTTTTGTGAGTGACTTCACCCCTGTGGTCCCCCCCCCCAATTTTTTAACAAAAAAACTTTAAAATGGGGTTTTTCTCTTTCCTAAAAAAAGCTCAACACTTTGAGCTGAACCACCCAAAAATGGGGGTAGATCACTGCCAGTTTTTAATTCTGAAAGTAGATCGCAGTCTCTTGAGAGTTGGCCACCCCTGGTTTAGTGAATTTGGTAAGTTTGCATTAAAATGCAAAACCAACAAATCCTTAGTGATTCGGTGGTGCTAGTGGAGAGGGGAGATGATGATTCAGGCCTTCTGCTTTAGTCAGCAGAACTACCGTATTTTTCGCTCTATAACACGCACCCGACCATAACACGCACATAGTTTTTAGAGGAGGAAAATCCATAGGCATGCCACCCGTAGGCATTTTCTCCATAACACGCACAGACATTTCCCCTTACTTTCTAGGAGGAAAAAAGTGAGTGTTATGGTGCAAAAAATACGGTATGTGTACCATAACCTATAGCTTTGGTGGACTGGGGCCATGCTGTTGTTGGTTTTTTTATTCTTTTCAGCACTGCTGGTGCTAAATGCTTATAATTGCACTGTTAATTATGACACCCACAACCCAACCTAAATTCTGCCAGCTGCTAAACAATAACTTACATAGCAGAGAACTGTGAAACTGAAAGTCAACCAAGGAAAAATGGGCATGATTGGTAACCTTGACAGGGACATTCTGTTCTAAATCAGTATCACTGCCAGGGGGTAAAGGTAAAGGTAAAGGGGCCCCTGACCGTTAGGTCCAGTCGTGGCCGACTCTGGGGTTCATCTTGCTTTATTGGTCGAGGGAGCCAGCGTACAGCTTCCGGGTCATGTGGCCAGCATGACTAAGCTGCTTCTGGCGAACCAGAGCAGCGAGCAGAAATGCTGTTTACCTTCCCGCCGGAGCGGTATCTATTTATCTACTTGCACTTTGACGTGCTTTCGAACTGCTAGGTTGGCAGGAGCAGGGACCGAGCAACGGGAGCTCACCCCATCGCAGGGATTCGAACTGCTGACCTTCTGATGGCAAGTCCTAGGCTCTGTGGTTTAACCCACAGCGCCACCCGCGTCCCTACTGATGGGGGGGAGGGGGCCCTTTCTTTGCACACTTAGATTTTTTATTAGTTTTTCATGGTACATACACCACATACACACACCTGTCCGAAGCTCAGTTACTGTAGCTCCAGTGCCCACCTGCAATCCCCATAACCTCCTTGGCCCCCCCACTCAAACTACAGCCCCCCCACAAGCCTGCCTGAACCCTGGCAACTGCTTCATCAAGGCAAGTCCTGCCCATGGAGCCCTCCATTTGTATTTTGCCTCTTCAAATAAAGAATCAACTTTAGTGCTTGTCTCTGAGTCTCTGTACCTGAACCAGCCCTGGCAGTGAGGGGTGCTTCTAAGAACCTGGGGTCCCTTTGACCAGGGCTCAGCTGTTTCTGGTGCTCAACAGATCTGCTAGGACAGCCGTTCTCAACCTGTGGGTCCCCAGATGTTGTTGGACTACAACGCCCATCATCCCTGAGCTCTGGCCTTGCTAGCTAGGGGTGATGGGAGTTGTAGTCCAACAACATCTGAGGACCCACAGGTTGAGAGCCACTGTGCCAGGAGGTCACAGGGGGTGGTCAATAAGATGTGGCTTTGCAATGTTGAGTTTCTGGCAGGGATCTTTTCAAAGCACATGCCAGTGATTGCAGGTGGGACCTTCTGCATGCCAATCATGTGTCCCAGTGCTGAGCTGAAGCCCTTTCCCCTAGACAGATGGGACTGCTTGAGCCTGCAGTCATGCTGATTTAGTTATGTGAGCAACAAAGGACTTGTAGCGTCTCTTGTAAAGGTAAAGGGACCCCTGACCATTAGGTCCAGTCGTGGCTGACTCTGGGGTTGCAGCGCTCATCTCGCTTTATTGGCCGAGGGAGCTGGCATACAGCTTCCAGATCATGTGGCTAGCATGACTAAGCCGCTTCTAGCGAACCAGAGCAGCACACGGAAACGCCATTTACCTTCCCGCCAGAGTGGTACCTATTTATCTGCTTGCACTTTGACGTGCTTTCGTGGCTGACTCTGGGGTTGCAGCGCTCATCTCGCTTTATTGGCCGAGGGAGCTGGCATACAGCTTCCAGATCATGTGGCTAGCATGACTAAGCCGCTTCTAGCGAACCAGAGCAGCACACGGAAACGCCATTTACCTTCCCGTCAGAGTGGTACCTATTTATCTACTTGCACTTTGACGTGCTTTCAAACTGCTAGGTTGGCAGGAGCAGGGACCGAGCAACGGGAGCTCACCCCGTCACGGGATTCGAACCACTGACCTTCTGATCGGCAAGTCCTAGGCTCTGTGGTTTAACCCACAGCGCCACCCGCGTCCCTTAGCGTCTCTTGTACCCGACTGCTTTTGTCTGGCCAGCCCAACAACAGCCAGCGATATAATTAACTGAAAATGCCATCCCAGGCAAAGTCTATGCCGGTGGATGCTTAATACACATTCTCGCGGTTTGGGGGATAGGAGGCTGTTACTTGCAAACATTCCTGCTTTACAGAATGTGTGGTCGCTGGTCCCTCTGCACATTTTTCATGCTCTGATTTCACAAGCTCTGGTTGCACAAGCCAGTTCATTAGGCACAGCCGTGATTATCTGCTACTCCTCCACTCATGGGTTTAAATTATTCCAAACAGCCAGCTTCGTTTCTCTGTTAAACACTGAAAATCTTTTCTCCCACAGTCCGTTTCTTGTGAGGAATTTCAACGACTCTGTCCCAGCCTTGTCTAATGTGGTGGCAATGTGTGTGTTTTTTCCAGGCTCCGATTCCTGACAGCTCCTAGCCCGCATGGCCAAGGATGATGGGAATTGTAGTCCCCACACCATGGAGAGGGCACCAGGTCGGAGGAAGGCTGCTGTGAGCCGAGAGAGGTTTCTGCTGTTGAGAGTTCCCCATTAGTTTTGTCCCGACAGATGAAGGGTTGACGGTACAAATTTCTCTTTCCCACATTTCAAGCTGATCCCCAGCACAATGAATGTGAAGGCATTAGTTCAGGGGTCAGCAAACTTTTTCAGCAGGGGGGCGGTCCACTGTCCCTCAGACCTTGTGGTGGGCCGGACTATATTTTGGGGGGGGGGAATAATGAACGAATTCCTATGCCCCACAAATAAGCCAAAGATGCATTTTAAATAAAAGCACACATTCTACTCATGTAAAAACACCAGGCAGGCCCCACGAATAACCCAGAGATGCATTTTAAATAAAAGGACGTATTCTATGCAAGTAAAAACACACTGATTCCCTTACCGTCCGCTGGCCGGATTTAGAAGGTGATTGGGCCAGATCCGGCCCCCAGGCCTTAGTTTGCCTACCCATGTGTTAGTTCCAGTCTGTGAAATGGAGCTAAACTGATTTCAGTTCAAAAACCTTAGCTCCATTAGGCCACAGAATTGTGGTGACTTGGTCTGCTTATTCCGTTTCTCTACGAGGAAACAGTTTGGGTGTGGCCATCCTAGAAATCACTTCTGAATTGCACATCTTTGTAGCTGATCTTGCACAATTCTTTTCTCTCATACATAAAGGAGCAGCTGTGTTGGTGGTTTAGCCAGCAACCGTAATCACTGCCTTATATGACAAATGGTTACCACATATTTATTTATTGTAAACAGAAATGCACTTATATTCTATATTAATAGAATGTCCTGGAAATTAAATCTCATCTCTCTCTTTTTAGGCTTTTCCTGCAAATATTTTATTTTTCCATTGTTTATCATCTCCCTCCTGTTTCCCTTGCACCTCTGTTTCTCTGCCTGTAAAGGTAAAGGTAAAGGTAAAGGGACTCCTGACCATTAGGTCCAGTCGTGACCGACTCTGGGGTTGCGGAGCTCATCTCGCTTTATTGGCTGAGGGAGCCAGCGTACAGCTTCCAGGTCATGTGGCCAGCATGACTAAGCCACTTCTGGTGAACCAGAGCAGCACACGGAAACGCTGTTTATCTACTTGCACTTTGTGCTTTCGAACTGCTAGGTTGGCAGGAGCAGGGACCGAGCAACGGGAGCTCACACCGTCGTGGGGATTCGAACCGCTGACCTTCTGATCGGCAAGTCCTAGGCTCTGTGGTTTAACCCACAGCGCCACCCGTGTCCCTCTCTGTCTGTATCTCTCTCCTTTTTGATACTCTAAATCTCTCCTCCCCAATGCTTCTTCATCTGTTTGCACACCAACCCCTTAACTCAAAAATGGGGAACCTGTGGCCCCTCCAGACTACATCTCCCATAATCCCTGACCATCTGACAACATCTGCAGAGACATAAATCCCCTATCCCTGCCTTAATTATCCATGCACTGTTAACAGAATCAGTACTGGGTGATACATAGAACAAAGGGGAATGGTCATATCACTCAACCATTTTTTATTTTTAAGGTGCAGAAACAACAGAAAAAACAACTATAGCTTTTTATCTGGAAGTTCTGAAATATTTAGAAGATTCTAAACCATCTGAGTGTGTGACACACCGTTTATGAATATCCTGTATGTTTGACATCAGCAATTAGACATGAGAGACTGGCTAACGAGAACGCAGAGATTCGTTTAGCCAAATTGGTTAAAACTTGCTTACACTTCTTCAATTACAATCTAATGAACATTTTGGACAGCAAGTTAATTAGATTGCTCTTAATTATTTGCAGACTTAGTTAAAACACCCCAAGTTCTCTTTGAGTCAATGAAGGTAATTTGGAACACAGGAAGCTGACTTATTCCAAGTTCAGACCAGTGACCCAGCCGGACCAGTACTGTCTACTGGTAGCACTTCCAGTTTCCCCATTACCTTGTGCCTTAAAACTGGAAATTCCAGTAACTGGACCTGGAACCCCTTACAAAAACTATGCATTTCATGACCCAGCACTTGGTTAATGCTTTTCTCTTTTAAGTTATCTTAAAATGCCAACACCCACCTTAAAGATGCATTAGATAAGGAGTTAGGAATAGGAGAAGAGTTTGGATTTGATATCCTGCTTTATCACTACCCGAAGGAGTCTCAAAGCGGCTAACATTCTCCTTTCCCTTCCTCCCCCACAACAAACACTCTGTGGGGTGAGTGGGGCTGAGAGACTTCAGAGAAGCGTGACCAGCCCAAGGTCACCCAGCAGCTGCATGTGGAGGAGCGGGGAATCAAACCCGGTTCACCAGATTACGAGTCCACCGCTCTTAACCACTACACCACAGTAGAAGATAAAACCAAACTTAGGTTTGAGGAGTGAAAAAAACATTCCTTTCTGGGCAACCTGTTGGGGGGTCGCATGCAAAACTAGGCCAATCAAGCCATATAAACGTTACCTTTGTACACTAGTTTCTACACATATTCACACACCCTTTTCTATCTTCTGTCCTGGCAAGCATTTATTACGGTTGCTCACTGGGGTAAGAAGGTTTGAGCGTATTACACCGATCCTGGCCCAACTGCACTGGCTGCAAATTAGCTCCTGGGCCCAGTTCAAAGTGCCAGTTGTTACCTATAAAGCCTTTAATGGCTCAGGAACGCAGTAGCTCAAGGAATGTCGCTCTCCCTACGAACCTACCCAGACCCTAGGATCATCCTCTGAGGTCCTTCTTCATGTGCCTCCTCCATGTGAGGTCCAGAGGGTGGCAACAAGAGAACAGGGTCTTCTCTGCAGTGGCTCCCTGTCTGTGGAATGCTCTCCCCAGGGATGTTCACCTGATGCCTTCATTAGATACCTTTTGGTGCCAGGCAAAAACATTCATCTTCAACCTTTGGCTGATTAATATCTGGTACAGTCAAATCTCGGTTTTCGAACATCTTGGCTGCCAAACATTTTGGAAGCTGAACGTCAAAAACCCGGAAGCGAATGCTTCTCTGTATTTCTCAATGGAACTTGCTGACAGCCCCTTGATCCTCAGTTTTCGGACGTTTTGGAAGTCGAACGGACTTCGGGAACGGATTGCGTTTGAAAACCAAGGTTCCACTGTACTCTTTTAATTGTCTTGTCTGAGGGGGTGGGCATGAAGGGGTTATTGGCTTCTTTTTCTTGTTTCATTATGAATTTTGTGTCTTTTATCTTGAATGTTTATGTTCTGAACGACCCTGAGATCCACAGATTAAGGGTGGTATACAAATTTATTTTAATAATAATATTAAGAATATTTTAAGAATAGCTACAAAATGTAGCTTGGGGAAAATCCCAAGGACCAAATAACAGAGTCCTGGAATGCTGTGTTTGTAAGTGCTTCCAGATGAAACAGTACGTTAAAAAATCTTACACAGGGAAGCTGTTTTGGTGGCATCTCCCTGTCAAAAAGTACACGCACCCCAATCCTTTGCTGTGGCTCATTGTTCAAAAGCAAACATGCTCCAGCAGCCCTTTTCCTTAACATGGCCAAGATAACTTTTCAATCAACCAACCTCGGCTTTTATGTGGCTAAATCCATTCTGCGCATAACTTTGCACATGGAAGAGACTAACAAGAACCACATTTCGAAACACAATCTCCTAAGTGAGCTTTTCTGCACAAATTGAGATGAACAAGGAAATACACTCGACAAGTATGGAAAGCTCCGTAAGTGCATAAATGTGGGATTTGCATCTCATGTCTGTGTTAAATTAGAAAACAGTTAAATGAATGTAAAGTCTTCCTGCACAATCATGCCAGATGCTAGTTCGAATGAAGTCAACGCCATCTACTTTCCCCCCTGTAACAACATGAGAAGGCTGACATTGCAAATCTCTTTAGTGTCAGAAGGCAGACGTGACAGCTTCTCTTACTTAGAATAATAGAGGTAGGGAACAAATGGACACTTCACCCCCTTCGCTGCACAAAGGCAAGGCCAAGCAGCACTCAATCAAGACTATGTAGTGCTACAAACAGAGAGCAGGAGCACTGTACAGGAGAATGCACTTGGAAAATACGGAATGGCAAATATGTAACTTCAAATGACAGGAGCATCAAGCCATACACTACAGGAAATGACAACACACCATCATTTTTTAACACCGGTCTGATCAGGGCTAGAGTCTGATCAGGACTGGGAGCATGGATTCTTTCCCAATATAAAATATAGAGATCAGTCAGAGCCTGGACTTGAACAAAATGCATGCAAACTGAAGGCCATATCTGATATGATAAACAGAATAAAAAGAATGTCCATTGAGGTGCAGGTCAATTCTGTGTCCAGGGCAGCTGTCTCCCAGCTCCATCTGGTACGCAGGCTGAGACCTTATCTGCCCGCGGACTATCTCCCGCTTGGACTACTGCAATGCGCTTTATGTGGGGCTACCTTTGAAGGTGACCTGGAGACTACAACTAATCCAGAACATGGCAGCTAGACTGGTGACTGGGAGCGGCCACCAAGACCACATAACACCGGTCTTGAAAGACCTACATTGGCACCCAGTACGTTTCCGAGCACAATTCAAAGTGTTGGTGGTGACCTTTAAAGCCCTAAACAGCCTTGGTCCAGGATACCTGAAGGAGCATCTCCACCTTCATTGTTCTACCCAGACACTGAGGTCCAGCGCCGAGGGCCTTCTGGTGGTTCCCTCGCTGCGAGAAGCCAAGTTACAGGGAACCAGGCAGAGGGCCTTCTCGGTAATGGCACCCACCCTGTGGAAAGCCCTCCCACCAGGTGTCAAAGAGAAAAACAACTACCAGACTTTTAGAAGACATCTGAAGGCAGCCCTGTTTAGGGAAGCTTTTAATGTTTAATAGGTTATTGTATTTTAGTGTTCTGTTGGAAGCCGCCCAGAGTGGCTGGGGAAACCCTGCCAGATGGGCGGGGTATAAATAAATGATGATGATGATGATGCAATGAATTCACGCTTCTTGTTCCTTGCGCCTCCTGTAATGTCTACCATGCATCCTGCATGCTGGAGAGGTGTGCAGGCTCCCACTACGGCACATTTCACCACCAGGAGGAGAATGCAGAGAAACAGAAATAGGCAATAGCAGGACAACCAGGAGTGCACACTTGTCAACTTTCCTCAGTGGCGTAGTGTGGGTTGCCAGCGTCCGGGGCCACGCAGAGGGAGTGGGTGGGAGGGAGCGAGGGAAACAGATGGAGTAAGCATGTGCATTCAACGGCCTAATGGCATCCGCATCACGTAGGAGATTGTAGCCGCAGAGATAAGAAAAGAAGAGTCGTTCCATTGCCTGCAGAGGTCACTTCCTGGTTCGCATAGAGGAGCCATTTTCAACGCAGCCCAACAACAGAAGCATGCAGCTGTATTGAGGCAGCACTGGGTGTTTAAAGTTTGCGCCTCTAACAATTTTGCCCCCAGAGCAACCACCCCGTGTCCCCTCCATGCTATGCCACTGCCTTTCCTGCTCTCTTCTCTTACCTTCACATCCACTGTGGCCCTTAGTCTGTCAAAGGAAATGTGGGTGATAGCTGTTGCTTAGTTTCACGCTACAGAAAACCCCTGTCTCTAAATGGTGATGTATCATTTGTATGTCCAACTCTTGAAGACAGTGAAGTTTTTTTTTTCTTCTCATAGGGATGCATGTGATATATCTCTAATTAAATTAATAGAATTAACACCTGCTACAGTGACTGACACTGAAAGGAAAACTGAATAAAATCAAAAAAGCTTCCTAGGAGCCTTTCCAAGCTATAATTCGACAGCCAATGACTGCACTTTCATGTCACTCTCAGAAAATGTGGCAAGGACAAATGCAGCCCACTAAGTAAGGATGATTCAGCTCCTGTGATGGTTCTTTACAATTTCACCATGCGCTGGTTGTATCCACATAGAGCAGGGGTCAGCAACGTAAGGCCCGTGGGCCATAAGCGGCCCACAGGGGCCATTTAACCGGACCACGAGCCACCCCCAAACTGAGCCGCCTGCTCAGCGAGTCCCTGCGCACTGCGCTAAACCAGTGCAGTGTGGTGCAGAGACTCGCTTCCACGGCACCGGAAATCATGTCTGCGCATGCGCAGATGCCGGAAATCGCGTCTGCACAGACACCAGAAATCACGGGCACACGCACTCACACAAGCACGCAATCCAGTCCACAGAGGAATCTCTGAACCGGCCCGGGCAAGGTAAACCTTGCCAATTCTTGACATACACTGTTGGGTGAGTGACCACCTTTGTATGCCCAACATTAACCTTTCCCCCTAATGTGCTAGTTTTCCACTTGTGATGAGACACTTTTCTTCACATGGGGAAAAATATCAGAAGCGGAGAGTGGCATTAGACTCTCATCACAAGCGAGCGCGAGACTTGGTTATATCTGGTTGAAGTTAGACATTTCCTGTTGCTTTTGTCACCTGGTTTGAGGCGGACAATAAAGTTCTTGTCTAGCTTCCTGACTTAGCGTGTTCTTTAGCCTTCCAAAATGTAGCTCAAAATGTTACCGTCCATTCAATCACCTCATTACTACCTTCAGGGGGTGGGGTGGTACTGCTGCCCTCCTTGTTCATACCACAGCTTTAGAGATAAGCAGAAACCATCTCCATCGCTGAAGATTTCCTGTTCTTCTGCCAATAAAGTTGCATTTTTATAAGAACTGGGAAGGCTCTCTGCTAGCAGGATCTGCAGCACAAGCCTTAGAGTTACAGTAAATTCAAAATCTCCATATTTTATACATGGCAGGCAGCCAAAACAAACGAAACACGCAATGGGAAAGCTACCTTCACAGGATCGGTAGGGGAAAGCTGCGACTGATCTATGTTGGCAACAGAGTTTTCGAATTGTAGAATTGGCTTTGAAAATGAAGACATTGACTCTGACATTGGAAAGTTCAATTTGTTTAAAGCACTTCTCATGCCTAATGGCAACATCCCACAAATGCATTTTTCAAGATGTTGCCACCCACTCATCTTTCCCTTCATAACCGAAATGGATTCTTGATAGCCTCCTCTACAAAACAGTCACCGGCATTCATTAGAGGCAATCGGATGGGTTGCATTTCGCCCCTTTCGGCTATGGTGAGGTCTTTCAACCCGTAGAAAAAACTGCAGCATCTGAAGAGCCCTTAAGCACAAATTAAATGAAACTCGGCTGCAATTTGGAAGAAATTATAGTCATAAGTTTACAGTAGAGGTGAATCAAATGCTCTCTCGCTCTCGCTCTCTCCGCAGTATCTTAACAAACAGTACAGATCTCTTATCAATGTTGACACAGGTGCCAAGCCCCCTTCTGGTTATGAGATTATTATTAAAATGCCTTTACCCTAAAGGAAGGAGTCATCAGTATTAAACAAAAGCAGAAACGGGCATTCAACATACCAACAGGGATTAACATTTCCCAGCCGAACCACGGCTACAACATACAAATGAGGTTGTCGTGATGGAACATTTACACTGTAGCATTTTACACATTAAAACATCCACGATTGGTCTGCTATCTGTTCCTGAGAAGTTGTAATTTTTCAAACGAAACACACCAAGATGCCACTGGGTGGTTCAGGTTTGGGATATACATTTCTCCTGTTTTCTTGAACAGATTTCAGTGGGGTGTAAAACAATTCATTCCGCTATTTGGATAATTTACTGGATTATAGTGCAATCCTAAAAGCATGCACCACTGAATTCAATGAGAGTTACTTCCCAGTAACCACGTTCAGGACTGCTGCCTTAGAATACTATCATAAACTAAATATATCCTCCTGGCCCAGATTAATTTCCCAGTGCCATTGTTCAATACGCTTCTGTTAAAGCAGGGCCATCCATCTTAGAAGACATGCCAGAAACCTGTGCATTCCAACCACAGTGTGCCGGAAACAAGGGAACCGCATCAAATAAGGTGGATCAGGGAACAAATTGTTAGCATTTCACTCCTCCGTTGCTGGATGTGTGATTGTTACATCACATGTCAGTGTTTACTTTCTAGGGCTGGAAAGTGTTTACTTTGATGTGAGCTCCCATTGCTGTTTGCGGACAAACGCCGGCTCCTTCTGCCTGTAAAGCAAGATGAGCGCCACAACCCCACAGTCATTCACGACTGGACTTAACTGTCAGGGGTACCTTTTTATAGCATAGTAAAGGGCAACATCTGGGACGTGGGTGGCGCTGTGAGTTAAACCACAGAGCCTAGGACTTGCCGATCAGAAGGTCAGCGGTTCGAATCCCCACGACGGGGTGAGCTCCCGTTGCTCGGTCCCTGCTCCTGCCCACCTAGCAGTTCGAAAGCACGTCAAAGTGCAAGTAGATAAATAGGTACTGCTCCGGTGGGAAGGTAAACGGTGTTTCCGTGCGCTGCTCTGGTTCACCAGAAGTGGCTTAGTCATGCTGGCCACATGACCCAGAAGCTGTATGCCGGCTCCCTCGGCCAATAAAGCGAGATGAGTGCCGCAACCCCAGAGTCGGTCACGACTGGACCTAATGGTCAGGGGTCCCTTTACCTTTACCTTACTTGGTGTGATCTAGTATGTGATCTTGTAGTCACACGCACTCTGCAGCACAGGAGGGAATAAAACGACTGACAGGGGCGTCACGCATGTGTGACACCATTTACATCATGTGACACGCATTGGGAGGAGACCGATAGCAGGAGGAGGCAGCCGTGGCTGTGAGGCCTGCCACCACTACTGCCACAAGGCCTGCCACAAGGCCTTGCCCCAACACACTTGGAGGCAGGGCTGAAGACACCTCAGCTCTGCAGAGTTCTTGCCTATGCTTTCATGTCAGCTGGCCACAAATTGCCTTGGAGCAAACAAGCAGTTTAGCCATTTGATTCTGTTTTGCCGTTTTCCCTACACAGTTAGCTTTCAGAGCTCTGCTTTCTTTCATGATGTAGACAGGAGCATGTCGTATCCAGGGCCACCACCTTGCAATTAGCTTGTTTCAGGCTGCTCAGTATTTCTCACTGATGGCTCCCCTTCTGCTAGCTGTAAACTTGCAATACATTTTGACTGATCATTTACTGCCTAATGAAATCAATGTTGATGGATCTCAACCAAAACTCTATGCTAGCGGCTGCTTAATCCGTGTAGTCCAGGATGACAGCTCAGGAACATAACTTGTTGAACAGTAACTGGATTTGTATTTGCTTTTGTTATATACAGAGTATAACACAGCTTTGTACAAGTTACTATATATGCAGACTCGATTCAAACTCTACACACCAACCTCTGAACTCCAACACCAAACTACTGTGTCATGCTGCTTATAAGGGAAAACTTTTAGCCAATCACCACCAGTTGCTAGGCTTCCCTATCTCCAGGCAGACTTTCTCACGTACAGTGGTACCTCGGGTTAAGAACTTAATTCATTCTGGAGGTCCGTTCTTAACCTGAAACTGTTCTTAATCTGAGGTACCACTTTAGCTAATGGGGCCTCCCACTGCCACCACACGATTTCTGTTCTCATCCTGAAGCAAAGTTCTTAACCTAAGGTACTATTTTTGGGTTAGCGGAGTCTGTAACCTGAAGCATCTGTAACCTGAGGTACCATTGTACTTCTTGCTTTACTTGGCTTCTTGCCAACTCACTAATTGTCCACTTCAAAGCTGCAGTTTCTCACAAACCTCAACAATCAACCCCCTCGCTCGATGAAGGCATCCAAGCCCCATTGTGGGGCTTATTTTTAAAACATAAGTAGGACTGGGCTGTGTATCTGCAAGTGTACACCTGGTTACTTAGGAACAAGCCCTTCTGAATACCATTTACTGAATCGAGAGAAGCTGGGAGGGAGAGAGAATATTGATGCCACTAGAGGAAATAGGTTCATGAGGCAGCATGTTTTCGACTGCATGTCATGAACCTCAAACTGCTTCCTTTAGGTCAGCAGCTGCATTATCCAGTGAGCACTAATCCACTAGTATGATCTTCACTGGTACTGTATGAATATTTCATTGATAATTATTCGCTGATGAAGACTTTAATCCAAAACAGTTGAAATATTCCGGGTGCACTGTCCTTTTGAGACTTCAGAAAGACATCTTCCTTTGAGACTTTTGTGAGATGTCTTCCTTTGAGAGGCGGTTTGGCGTTCCTTGCTTTTCATTGGTTGTTTGAACCTTTGTTTGACTCTGATACATATAACACCTTGCAGTTACTTGTATATTTTGTGAGATATGTTGTATGATATATATATTATTTAGATTGTGTATTGCTTTGTAACGATTTGTTGGGTCTCTGGACCGTAACAAAGTTTGATGATGATGATGATATTATTTAGAAGTGGCTTATTCATATATTTTGAATGACATCATACCAATTATATATTTACTAACAGTTATTAGCCAGCGTGTTGCGTTTTCATTTTTGTAGATTGTCACATTTTGCAGCACAGGGTTTTGTGTTTGTTCTGAATGTTTTTGTCTGACTGGACTGTGTCCTTGATCTCCGATAATGCCTCTTGCTTGTGCAGGTAGAGCACAGAAGAGGTAAGTCTGTCTGTGTGTGTGTGTGTGTGTGTGTGTGTGTGTGTGTGTGTTTGTGTAACTGACTGTACAAAGGTAATGTTTGCATTTGTTGCCCCGCCCACTTTTCCCATGCCCCGCCCCCACTGGCATATGGTCCCCACCCCTGCTGTAGGTTTAGGCATTTGAATTATCAGGTGAAGCAGTCATTACACAATGTAAATAGAATATGTACCGTATTGGCCTGAATATAAGCCGCACCCACGAATAAGCTGCTCCTTTAAAAATTCGGGGGGGGGGGAGAAAAAAAAAGACAATACCCGAATATAACCCGCTCCCTTAAAATTGGGTCACAGGCTGAAAATCTCTGTGGTTGGTAGAATTGTATCTCCAACCCAATTTAAGCCTTTGATCTTGCAAGCTCGCAAACGTTACCGTACAATCGCTAAAATCGCAAATCGCTATTAAATTGCTACAAGTCCGCAGGCACTCACACCCGTAAATGGCAAATGAACAGTCTCAAGCTTGCAAATCGGCAATAAAACATTTTTTTGTTCCGTTTTACCGTATGTTTGTTTCAGCAGAGATATCGTAAAAGCCAATTTTTGTAAGCTCGCAAATTTAAGCCGCACTTTAACTTTTCAGGGTCGGAATTTTGGGGGGGAAAGTACGGCATATATTCAGGCCAATACAGTACTTTCTGTCTGTCTCCCTTTGTGATGTTAAACTCTGTTTATGTTAAATTCTTAAAAATCTGCATCAACAGATGTATAGCAGCCCAACCAAGGGAAGTAATGGGCCTGCTCTGTTCTGCCTTGGTCAGACCACACCTGGAATACAATTCAAGAAGGACGTTGACAAGCTGGAAAGTGTGCAGAGGAGGACGCCCAGGTTGATTAAGGGTTTGGAAACTAAGCCTTATGAGGAACGGTTGAGGGAGTTGGGTATGTTTAGCTGTAAAAGAGGAGACTGAGATATGATAGCCATCTTCAAATAACTCAAGGGCTGTCACATGGAAGAAGGAGGAAGTTTGTTTTCTCCTGCTCTGAAGGGTAGGGCTCAAACAAATGGATTCAAATTACAATAAAGGAGATTCCAACTAAACACCAGGAAGAACTTTCTGACAATAAGAGCTGTTTGACATTGGAACAGTCTGCCTCAGAAGGTGGTGGACTCTCCTTCCTTGAAGGTTATTAAGCAGAGATCGATGGCCATCTGTCATGGATGCTTTGGTTGAGATTCCCTTCCAACTCTACATTTCTATGATTCTATAGCATATTAATTGTATATGATTCATATAGCATAGCAAGGGGATGCGGGTGGCACTGTGGTTTAAACCACTGTACCGCTTGGACTTGCCAATCGGGAGGTTGGCGGTTTGAGGCCCCGCGACGAGGTGAGCACCCGTTGTTCGGTTACAGCTCCTGCCAACCTAGCAGTTCGAAAACACGCAGTGCAAGTAGATAAATAGGTACCGTTCCAGCGGGAAGGTAAACGGTGTTTCTGTGCACTGCTCTGGTTCGCCAGAAACAGCTTAATTGCTGGCCACATGACCTGGAAGCTGTACACCGGCTCCCTTGGCCAATAAAGCGAGATGAGCGCCGCAATCCCAGAGTCGGCCACGACTGGACCTAACAGTCAGGGGCCCCTTTACCTTTACCTTAAAGGGCAACATTGCAAACAATGCTTGTTGGAACGGAAAGGGAAGTGGTCGATTAATCATTGACCACATCCTAACAGCACTTAGCACAGGCTGATGTACCAATCATCAGATGTTTAACTCAGTTAGGTATCATTCTCCCACTTACATATGTATGAGAGTATTTTTTGATTTCATACTGCTTGTCACCCTTCCCTTCATAGACAGACAGCTCCATGTAATATAAAAGACAATGCTACTGTAAATGTACTTTATACATCCTTGGCCCCAGGAGCCTGGAATAATGCTCCATTTACTGTAATTATTTAATTGCCTACCTGGAAAGCTTTGTTGGTGAACTACCTGAGCTGGCATTGAGTAATTGGGTGCTTTCCTCATTAAAGTGCTTCATGTGGTGAAGGTGTGTTTGTAATTTGCTCAAGTGGAGTGGAAGTTTATCGTAGCAGCAGTTTTACTTTAAGAGCAGTATTAAAACACACAGGGAATGTCACTTCAAAGCTATGCTGTACTGTTATGGACATAAACCTTTAACAAATTTACCATTTAATTCATCCCTTACCTGCTTTGAAGTATGTTCAAGGCAGATGGTGATAACTAAAACAAGGCAACAAAATTGTAAATAAAAAGATATGTCCAACAGATACAAATGTATGGTGTGGCCATATTTGGAATACAGTGGTACCTCTGGTAGCTAACAGGATCTGTTCCAGAGGCCAGTTTGCAACATGAAAAGCCCGCAACCTGAAGCGCCATATCTGCGCAGGTGCACGGCGCAATTTGGCGCTTGTGCACATGCGCGAAGTGCGATTTAGCGCTACTGTGCATGGTGAGTGGCAAAGCCCGGAAGTAACCCTTTTCAGTACTTCTGGGTCACCGCGGGACGCAACCAGAAAAAACGTAACATGAAGCAAATGTAACATGAGGTATGACTGTATCATACACAATCCTGGTTAGCCTATCACAAAAAGTATGTTGTAGTCATAAGGTTGGAAAAAGACAACCAAAATGTTGATGAAAGGGGAGGGAATCAGCACTATCACTTTAACCCTTCCCTTTCCAAATAGTGTTGCCTTTACAGTCAACCTCACTTCTTGAATGGTTCCGTTGACGGACGTTTCGGCTCCCGGGCGCCAAAAACCTGGAAGTAAGTGTTCCGGTTTTCGAACACTTTTCGGAAGCCAACCGTCCGACGTGGCTTCCACTTGAGTGCAAGAAGCTCCTGCAACCAATCAGAAGCCACACCTCGGTTGTCGAACGTTCCAGAAGCTAAATGGGCTTCTGGAACGGATTACGTTCAACAACCAAGGTTTGACTGTATAGCCTTTTTCACCACCCAGGCAAAATTGCAATTGAAGTTGCAGTGGGCAATGTCTTGGGACTGCCTCGCTCACCTGAATTCTGTCTGGCAGAGAGGCTGCAGAGTATTGGAACTGTATGTTCATTGTTGAAGCACAGTGATAGGAAGGGAGCATTAAACGCTTTCCACACACATATTGGCCCCAGTGGAAATCTCATGGGGTGGGAAAAGGGGACTATCCACCAGAGGCAGATTGAGGGCAGCACGGCCAGTTTCCCTGCACTGGGCACCAAGCCAGGGGTCACCACTAGGACACAGAGCACAATCAGAATGGAGGACAAGAGATGGGAGGGACGTCGAGTTTTGGCCTTGCACAGGGTACTACTGAAATTTGAGAGACCAAAGTCCGCCCCGGCACCCACTTGGCTACTGTATTAGAAGTCCAGATTCCACATCCAGCTTAAAAGAGAACAGCAATGATTGGATGCCGCAGAGATATTTCATATAGTAAGTTAACTGGAACACGAATTGAGCTGAAGTTCATTTGCCTTCATTGTAACCAGAGCATGACTGTTTGCTGGTTTTATTAAGGGAAATCCAATATTGATATGGACGTGTCCACTATTGGCGTAGTTTACATATAGCTGTATCTTGGGTGGAGTGATTATGCTGTTGCCTGTGGCTGATGCAGTGTTATTTATATTTGCAAAACAGAAGCTTCGTGTGATGGCGTGTGCTGCAGATGTATGACGTGAAAGAATCTGTTTGATGCAGGAAAGGAAGATGGCGGTCACTGCTGACTGACTTGCCTTTGCTTCGTCTGCACGCCCAGAGTAGTGTGGCGTGCTGCAAAATAAATGATTGCATAAACAACAGAAATAATCAAGTGCTAATACTGTATCCATAATCTCAGCACACTGATTAATTGCTCTGCTAGGATTCCAAACACCTGCAGGTGGGTCAGCAATTTAGCTTTGAGAATGGATATTCATCTTCCAGCTCTCTCCATTGTAAACATCGGGTTGTTTTTTCTTTAGGAAGAGGGAGGAGGGAAGCTTGTGTATAAGGTCCCTGCTTGGACCAGAACAGCAGAACGCAGCAGCTGCTGGAGGTATGAGTGTCTTGTTGGCAGTTTAGCAGCAAAGAACCCCTACTGTGTATCAGCTCTCAAATCATTAGTATTATCAAGCAGCATTGAAGTCAGAATTAAAATAGGCCTCGTGGATAATTTAACCCTGAAACAATGAGGATGGCATACAGTTTCACATTAGAAGTGCTGGCAGCTGAGCTATGTTCTAATGCCCTGCCATATTGCTATTCTGCTGAAGCCTCTTAAGAGGCAATACTCAGTGACATGCGTAATTGGGGGGCGGGGGATTTAAATATTTCTATAAGGAAAGGGTGGGGAATTCATGCCCCTCCAGATATTCTCAGACTCCCACCCCCATCAGCTCTCACTGGCTTGGCCAATGGTTAGGAATGATGGGAGATGAAGTCCAACAATGTCTAGGGTGCCCACCCCTGCTTTTTAAATACCCCTAAAATTATTAGGCTAATTTCAACATCAAAAAAACGCAGATCATGGCCACTGGTCCCATCACCTCCTGGCAAATAGAAGGGGAAGAAATGGAGGCAGTGAGAGATTTTACTTTCTTGGGCTCCATGATCACTGCAGATGGTGACAGCAGCCACGAAATTAAAAGACACCTGCTTCTTGGGAGAAAAGCAATGACAAACCTAGACAGCATCTTAAAAAGTAGAGACATCACCTTGCCAACAAAGGTCCGTATAGTAGAAGCTATGGTTTTCCTAGTAGTGATGTATGGAAGTGAGAGCTGGACCATAAAGAAGGCTGATCGCCGAAGAATTGATGCTTTTGAATTATGGTGCTGGAGGAGACTCTTGAGAGTCCCATGGACTGCAAGAAGAACAAACCTCTCCATTCTTAAGGAAAAATAAAAAAATTCCTTCCTGTAGCACCTTAAAGACCAACTAAGTTAGTTCTTGGTATAAGCTTTCGTGTGCATGCACACTTCTTCAGATACCAAGAAGAATTGATGCTTTTGAATTATGGTGCTGGAGGAGAGTCTTGAGAGTCCCATGGACTGCAAGAAGAACAAACCTCTCCATTCTTAAGGAAATCAGCCCTGAGTGCTCACTGGAATGACAGATCGTGAAGCTGAGGCTCCAATACTTTGGCCACCTCATGAGAAGAGAAGACTCCCTGGAAAAGACCCTGATGTTGGGAAAGATGGAGGGCACAAGGAGAAGGGGACGACAGAGGATGAGATGGTTGGACAGTGTTCTCGAAGCTATGAACATGAGTTTGACCAAACTGCGGGAGGCAGTGGAAGACAGGAGTGCCTGGCGTGCTCTGGTCCATGGGGTCATGAAGAGTCTGACGCAACTAAACAACAACAAAATTATTAGTACCTATGAAGTATTCCATGCTCCACAAATAAGTGATGATGTAACCATCACAGGGCTTCAAAAGGCAGGCAAAAAGTAAATACAGATTTGTATTGCAGTTTTGGAAGTTGCGATATGGAAACCAGTCATCTGAATATACACGTTCTCTTGACTTGCTTACGTCAAATTTCCTCTGTTGCTTACTGTGTTGATTTGTTCATACAACAATTATTCATCCTTCTTTCCGATTTCCACTTTAGAACAGGAATAGGGAATGTGTGGCTTCTAGATGTTGTTGGACTTCAGCATGGTCAGTGGTCGGGGATGATGGGAGTTGGAGTCCACCAACATCTGGAACAGCAACATCTGGAACAGATTCCCCAGTGTTTAAATAAGGGAACAAGAATGTCTGCCCTTATGGTGAAATTCTAATATGCAGCAGATAAAAATAAGGAGACAATATTGGGACACCATTCTTGTAAAGAATAACTTGCATGTGTACGTGTGCTCACGCAAACAGCAAACAGGCTCCCTACACACACAAACATATCCAGAGAGAGAAAGAGAGAATTAAACAATGATCTTCAGTTTCCTGCATTTACGCACAGGCAGCACCAGAGCATAGCTGTCAATGTTTCCCTTTTTTTAAGGGAAATTCCCTTATTCCGAATAGGGTTCCTCGCAAGAAAAGGGAAAGGTTGACAGCTATGCACCAGAGAGGAACTAGGAGAGACAAGTGTCTCAAGAAAAGTAACCACCCCACAAACACACATACACACACACACCAAAAAACAAGAACCACCCACCAGATGTCAAAGAGAAAAATAACTACCAAACTTTTAGAAGACATCTGAAGGCAGCCCTGTTTAGGGAAGCTTTTAATGTTTAATAGGTTATTGCATTTTAGTGTTTTTGTTAGAAGCCACCCAGAGTGGCTGGGGGAACCCAGCCAGGTGGGCGGGGTATAAATAATAATTTATTTATTTATTATTAGAACAGCACTGCTGGATCCCTATAGTTACTTGAAGGAAAGACAATTCTCAGCATGTTTAAAAGTTTACTACACCTAAAGCCATATTACTAACTTCAGAGGAAACATAGTACTTACTTCAAAGAGTTTGGGGTCAGTTTGGATGATACTCTGGGTTCCTTCCAAACTTGCCACCCTGTATCTGTGGGGGAAGAACATATAAGAGGAAGCTTGCCAAATCATTCCCTTTGTCAGAGAGAAACCTAGGGCTAGAGGGGCACTTA
This sequence comes from Podarcis bocagei, assembly GCF_964188305.1. NCBI lineage: Eukaryota > Metazoa > Chordata > Lepidosauria > Squamata > Lacertidae > Podarcis > Podarcis bocagei. Next base: position 16,892,576 of record NC_138137.1, on the reverse strand, counting down.
CATTTCAACCCCCCAAAAAAACCTAGGAAATTCATTACCGAAGTGGAAAGGGGGGCCCTATGAAGGGGCCGGGGCGCCATAAATTTCGGGGTAGAATAAAAAAAATGCCTAATGGTTTATTGAATATTTACAGATAAATTGAAAACAGGTAAAAACATTGGCAGGATTATTGTAATAACCTGTAGTTTTATAAGAGCATATATTTAAAGGAGAAAAATAAACGAGCAAATTAAATGAATTTGGATATGCAGAAGATATTAAAAAAATAAATTTAAGGAACTGCAGAAAGAGGGGGAAGGAAGTCAAGTTTTGAAATGTTAAAGTGATTGTAAAATGAATGAAATGTATAAACCTGAAAAGTATAAATAAAATTCAGGAAAATGGGGAGGGTTGCCTCTTTTTTTTTTTTTTTTTTTTTGGATCAACAATTTTCGGTGGTTTCCTTAAAGAAAGCTCCACAATGTTGGGGTCTTCCTAAAAAAAAAAATCTCCACAACTTTCGGGGTACCCTGGTTGTTACTCTTTGAAATTGTTGTTGTTTAGTCATTTAGTCGTGTCCGTCTCTTCATGACCCCATGGACCAGAGCACGCCAGGCACTCCTGTCTTCCACTGCCTCCCGCAGTTTGGTCAAACTCATGTTCATAGCTTCAAGAACACTGTCCAACCATCTTGTCGTTTGTTGTCCCCTTCTCCTTGTGCCCTCCATCTTTCCCAACATCAGGGTCTTTTCCAGGGAGTCTTCTCATGAGGTGGCCAAAGTATTGGAGCCTCAGCTTCACGATCTGTCCTTCCAGTGAGCACTCAGGGCTGATTTCCTTCAGAATGGAGAGGTTTGATCTTCTTGCAGTCCATGGAACTCTCAAGAGTCTCCCCCAGCACCATAATTCAAAAGCATCAATTCTTCAGCGATCAGCCTTCTTTATGGTCGAGCTCTCACTTCCATACATCACTACAGGGAAAACCATAGCTTTAACTATACGGACCTTTGTTGGCAAGGTGATGTCTCTGCTTTTTAAGATGCTGTCTAGATTTGTCATAGCTTTTCTCCCAAGAAGCAGTCTTTTAATTTTGTGACTGCTGTCACCATCTGCAGGCATCATGGAGCCCAAGAAAGTAAAATCTCTCACTGCCTCCATTTCTTCCCCTTCTATTTTCCAGGAGGTGATGGGCCCAGTGGCCATGATCTTCGTCTTTTTGATGTTGAGCTTCAGGCCATATTTTGCGCTCTCCTCTTTCACCCTCATTAAAAGGTTCTTTAATTCCTCCTCACTTTCTGCCATCTAGGTTGTGTCATCTGCATATCTGAGGTTGTTGATATTTCTTCTAGCAATCTTAATTCCGGCTTGAATTAGGTCTTTGAAATATGTCAGCCCTAACTTTGACGCCCTTCCTGCTCTCCCTATTTTTACACTGGACTTATACTGCATGGCCTTTCAGGCAATCTGGCCGTCCCAGATAGAATCTCCTACCACCAGACATCGAGTTTTTGTGTGTGGATAGTTTTGTTTTTTGGGATGGAGGCTGCTGAGTCACATGATATTCGAGCTACTGTCTGCAGTCATTTAACTAACTCAATGACAAACTAGGCCTCGTCTCTGTGCGTTAATGGCCCTTTTGGAAACCATTTCTTGAAACTCTTTATACTTCTCTATTCCATCTTTTCATAAAGAATTAATAGGCTTTGGGGTGTTTCTAAACAAGCTAAAGACTGTTTTACAACAAAGTACTATCTGCCCACACCCACCCACAGCATTTATTTTTAGAGCCACTTTTAAGCATTGCAACATATGTCTCCAACATACAGTAATTTTATACTGGTTTCCCCAACGCTACAGAGTGTAGCTTCTTGATATATTTCAGTAGTTAACAGTATAATTGGCCTTTCTGTAGGTAGAAGACAGCCTGCAGACTCCTCATTGATTTTTCCTTGCAAAATTATATCATTTCCCCGAGACCATTATGTGCAGTATTAAAAGAAAAGAAAAGAAAGCCAAAAGAATATTTTAACTTCTGAATGAAAAACAATAGATACCTTCCAGCTTGGTGCATAAGCTACACGCTGAAACTGAAGGGAGAGGAAAAAAATAAGTTTTCAGAGTAAATTCCAAGGCTATATTGATATTGACTTACTTGGTAACGGTAATGTTTCCTTTTTCTTTACATCCATGTCTCTGTATTATTGCAATGCCCTCTCAATACATGTAGAGCGGGAAAATGTCCAGACCCAATTCTTCAAAGGGAGGTCTGCAATAAGGCCGGCCCTGTCAATAGGCAATAAGGCAGCCGCTTCAGACACCTGATTTTGGGTGTCATGAAAGGGCAGCGAATTGTTACACTATTTATTTTATGTTATTTTATTATTTTTGCTGTTGCTTCTTTCAGTGCAAGGCACTCATGAGACTTTCTGCCTCATGGCTGCAATGGCTGCCAATTAGTTTCTGGGCCCAATTCAAAGTGCTGGTTTTGACCTATAAAGTATAGTTACCAGACGTCCCCGTTTCCCAGGGACAGTCCCCAGATTTACAAATCTGTCCCCACACAAAATCCGTCCCCAGATTTCATTTAATGTCCCTGGATTTATATTTTATTTTATTTTTTTATAAAATTTTTATTGGTTTTACAAAATTTTAGAAAACAAACAAAGACTTAAAAGGACAAACATACATGTATAATTTCATCACCTATTTTCATAAACCTCTTTTCTCGGACTTCCCCATACCCCCCCTTTCTGCATCCCAATGTCCATAATTTTATAGCAACTCCCAATTGTTACTTTCCAACCTCTGTCATCTTAGTCCTCTCCGTATTCTGACCTTGTATCACTGTATCCCTTTGTTTCTGAGAACCACAACACTTTAACATTCATTAAGTTTATAATAGTCCTTAAGATAACTTTTAAATTTTCTCCATTCTTCTTCCACCGTCTCTATTCGTTGGTCATGGATTCTGCCTGTCATCTCGGCCAATGTCATATAGTCCATCACTTTCATCTGCCATTCTTCCAGAGTGGGTAGATCTTGTGTCTTCCAATACTTCGCGATAAGTATTCTTGCTGCTGTTGTAGCATACATAAAAAAAGTTCTATCCCTCTTTGACACCAATTGGCCGACAATGCCCAGGAGAAAGGCCTCTGGTTTTTTAGGGAAAGTACATTTAAGTACCTTTTTCATTTCATTATAGATCATTTCCCAGAAAGCCTTAATCTTCGGGCATGTCCACCAAAGGTGGTAGAAAATACCTTCAGTCTCATTACATTTCCAACATTTGTTATCGGGCAAATGATAAATTTTTGCCAGCTTGACTGGGGTCATGTACCACCTGTAAACCATTTTCATAATATTTTCCTTTAAGGCATTACATGCCGTAAATTTGATACCGGTGTTCCATAACCATTCCCAGTCAGCTGACATAATGTTGTGACCAACATCCTGTGCCCACTTAATCATAGCCGATTTGACTGTTTCGTCCTGTGTATTCCATTTCAGCAACAAGTTATACATTCTAGATAAATTCTTAGTACTGGGTTCTAACAATTCAGTTTCTAGTTTTGATTTTTCCACCTGGAAGCCAATTTTCCTGTCCTGTTTGAAAAATTCCATTATCTGATGATATTGAAACCAATTTTGTACTTTATGTTTCAATTTCTCATGACTTTGTAATTTGAACTTATCTCCATCCTGTTCCAAAATTTCCCAATACTTCGGCCAACCGACCTCCATATTGAGTTTCTTCACTGCCTTGGCCTCCACTGGTGACACCCATCTAGGGGTTTTGTTTTCCAACAGATCTTTATATCTTATCCAAACATTGAACAATGCTTTTCTAACAATGTGATTTTTAAAGGCACTATTGATTCGGATTTATATTTTAAGTGTTGTAGATTTATTAGTAGGGAATGAATGTTGCGTGACTGGCTCAACGGCACAAGGCACATCATATGGGGACTTCAGGCGAGGCAAAATGGCGGGCGCCACGGCAGCGGGCAGCTCCTGACTCCAGCCAAAGCCAACTGCACTACCAGGCTGGCTCCGGGCTGCTGAGGCCGCTGCTGCTGCCACTGCCGAGGGGGAACCGGGGACACCCAGCACGTCAACTGGGGGAACCACTGACCCCCCTCCATGACCCAAATCGAGCCAGGAGCGAGAGTGCCTGGCCACCCAGCAGACTGCCCAGCGGCGCTCCCGGGCCAGTAAAAACCCCGGAGCAAATGCAGGGAGAAGGAGGAGAGGAGAAAGAGAAGGAAGAGAGAGAAAGAGGAACAGAAAAAAGAGAGGAGCCCCGACCTTGCCGCACAGCCACCACCGCTGCTGGGGAGGAGGGGTAGGAGAAAAACCGGGAGGACAAGGACATATGGCCAAGCCCAGGCCCGACCCAAGCCTATTCCACGGCAGCTAGCGCTCCAAGAGAGCAGGCCGGGGCCCAGAGGAAGGCCATGCAATATCATCATCATCATCATTTTTAATTTGTATACCGCCTTTCTATCTTAGAATACTCAAGGCGGTTTACAAGCTGAAGAAACAAAAAATATACATCTTATAACAATCTAACGCAATACAAAAATGTAATAATAAAACATAACTTTAAAATAGGCAACCTCCATCAAAAAAGTAACGTTCAGCAATCATTAGAATAGTATAAAATAATAATATCAACATATAAAAGTTAAACAGAAATCCACTCAACAGTTACAATAATATCTAAACTATACTCAATAAAACAACGGCAAGCCACAGTACATAAAACAATACAATATACATTGAGAAGCAGAGGGTGGGGCAAGGCAGGTGGGAGGAGGCCTTGCCTGATGGAGTCTCCCCCCTCACCAGAGGAGACCACAGAAGATATTACTTCTTACTTTAAAAAAAATATTTTTAATAACTTTTTTTTCTCTTTCCCCCTCCCCCCAAAAAAGTGTCCCCGGATTCTTTGAAAAAATCTGGTAACCTTACTATAAAGCCATAAATGGCTCAGGACCTCAATACCTCAAGGGCTGCCCCTCCCCAGATCTACTGATCTGGACCCTGCAGCCATCATCTGAAGACTTTCATCGTGTGTCACTTCCATGAGAGGTGCAGAGGCTGGCAACACGAGAACAGGCCTTTTCTGTGGTGGCTCCCCACCTATGAAATGCTCTTCCCAGAGAGGCCCACCTGGCGCCTTCATTATATATATTTAGCTGCCAAGCAAAAATGTTTTACTATAGCCCAGTTCCTGAATGATTAAACAATCTATGTTTTATTATGTATTTGTAGTAATCATTTTGCAATGTTATGTTGTGAGCCCCCCATGATCTTCAGATGAAGGGCAGTATGCAAATTTAATTAAATAACAATAATAACCAAACTGAGGGACTATATGCATCATGACTGAATGTGTGCCATTTGTGGTTCTGTCTCCTGATGCAAAATGTATCAGGCTCACTCTGGGACAGAAGCTTTCCATGCTGTTAATTTTTTAGGTAGCAAAATGGTTCGGACCCGAGACGCTTTGTTGCTGAGGCAATATCAAGATTACTCCCCATTTTCAGAATCCACACGTAGAAGCTGATCAAACTGGTTCTTGAACGTAAGTCCCCATCTGAACTACACATTTAAAACAGTATTATTCCACTTCAAACAGCCATGGCTTCCCCCAAAGACTCATGGGAAATGTAGTTTGTTAAGGCTAAAGGTAAAGGTAAAGGTCCAGTCGTGACCAACTCTGGGGTTGCGGCGCTCATCTCGCTTTATTGGCCAAGGGAGCCAGCGTACAGCTTCCGGGTCATGTGGCCAGCATGACTAAGCCGCTTCTGGTGAACCAGAGCAGCGCATGGAAACGCCGTTTACCTTCCCACCAGAGTGGTACCTATTTATCTACTTGCACTTTGACATGCTTTCAAACTGCTAGGTTGGCAGGAGCAGGGACCAAGCAACGGGAGCTCACCCCGTCGTGGGGATTTGAACCGCCGACCTTCTGATCGGCAAGTCCTAGGCTCTGTGGTTTAACCCACAGCGCCACCCACATCCCTTGTTGAGGGTACTGAGAGTCATTAGGAGACCCCAATTCCCCACACAGAGCTACAATTACCAGTGTGCCTGAATGTTGAATGCTTCTTCCCAGGGAACTTAGGGACTGTAGCACTGTAAGGGGAATATGGCGTCTTCTAAGAAATCTCAGCGCCCTTAGCAAACTCTCAGGACCCTCATAGCTGCACTACACCTGCTTCCATATGAATTTCACCACTGGCCACTCCAACAGGAGGTAAACAGCTAGCACCCACTTGAGGGGGGGGGGAGGCCAGATACTGAGCAATAATTGCTCAGATCAGATGAACCAAATCAACATCTCTTCAGAAGAGGCCATACCACACTCTCTCTCTCTTTTTTACAATGTCTTTAATGGAAATGTTTAAATTTAAGAGGGTACGGGAAGACTTGCAAATTTGTATTTCAGGAGATGGGTGGAATTGTATTTGTAGAACACGGCCTACCTGTTCATCTAAACAAAAGTATCGAGACTTTTTATAAGATTTTTTTCCCCTTGCTCCATAGTACTTCACTCCAGCAAGGTTAATGAAATATTTGCCCATGTAACATACTGAATGCAAATTTTATGCATATATTGTGGAGGTGAAACGTACTCAGGCAGATTTTGGGAAGCGATTTTCCTCGTCATCAAAAAGATAATGAGAACAGCATTCTCATTAAATCCAGAAGTTTGTTTGCTGAATAATTTAGGCTCCGATTTTAAAACACATATACTGGGGTGTAAGTCCCATCGAATACACAGTGGGACGTATTTCCAATTAAACATGCATAACGTGGTGCTTTTAAAGGAAATAAACACAGACATTTAGTGGGCAGGTTGTTGACAGTTCCTAGAATTATTGCTGCAGAAACCTAGAAAAATAAAGAGAAACTTTCAAAGGAAAAGTGGGTCAAGGTTTGGCATGAAATGTTGGTGAATAAAATAACACCATCTGAATAAATGTGAAGAAACAATATGATCTCCGAAGTACTAGAACATTAGCAATCATTTCTTCTGTATTAGAATCATGTCAAGTATTATTGATTTCAAGTTTGTACATAGCATTTTGTTAGGGTCCTTTTATGCATGTTTCCTCCAAATGTATTATGTCCTTCTATTATTTGTACTTAAAAATAAAAAATCCCAGCTATTGATTTCTGATTAAACCACCTTGGAAGCTTTTATGGCAAATGGTGAAATGTAAAAACTTTAATAATTCTGTTATATGTGAAGCTGCAAACAATAGCATTTTTCCTTGGAAGAAAGTTCCACCAAACATAGGGACAAATGTATAGGGATGAGCAGAGAAAACGGCCTTGAATGCCAGTGTAATATATATACAGTGGTACCTCGGATTACATATCCTCTGCATACGTAATCTTTGGGTTGCAAACACAGCCTCATGCGCGCATGCGCAGAAGTGATTAGGTTGGTCTCAACTAAGGCCAGGGCCTTTTCAGTACTGGCCCCAACTTGGTGGAACGCTCTGTCATAAGAGACTAGGGCCCTGCAGGATTTGACATCTTTCCGCAGGACCTGCAAGACAGAGCTGTTCTGCCTGGCCTTTGGTTTGGACTCAGTTTGACCTTTATGTTTCCCTCCCCTTATGGTTTTGACTTTTAAAATGAGGCTGCATTTTAAATTGCATTTTAACCTGTATTTTAAATTGTTTTTTCCCCTTCTTATGTTTTTACGGAAATTTTATTGGTGTTAGCCGCCCGGAGCCCGGCTCTGGCCAGGTATAAATAAAATTTATTATTATTATTGCTGTTATTATTATGTGCCCCACTCATGTGCAGAAGTGCTCAATTGCGCTGCGCACGTGTGCAGGAAGGCGCCTCCAATTACGGACTTTTCAGGATATGGCTGGGCCTCCAGAACGGATCCCATCCATAACCGGAGGTACCACTGTGTATTTTTAAGGGAACAGATGTGAGTCACACTTCCATTATTTTTGCATATCAACAGCTTCCAAGAAGGAAATACTGGGAGCACTTTTTTTTTCTGGGGCAGGGGAGACTTTATGCATATGGTAGAATTCAAGTGATGCCAGCAGAGGGGTGGAATGATCTTTCAGTTTTGGTTTCTCCATTTCTCATTTTCCCATTCTTCACTTTAGCTCTCCACATTTCTGCAGCTTTTTATAGTTTTTAATCCCCATGAAAAATCTGTCAGCATTTTACTGCAAATTTATCCTAACAAACCCATTTTTGTATGCATTTTGCGTGATGATGCACATATTGTCGGAACACACCTGGGGGCACATGCAGCCCCCGGAATGAGACAGACCTCTCCGGGCGTCTTCCTGATGAAGCGCAACCCGGGACATTCACAAATCTTCAGTCTTGGTGCGCACCAGCGACACATATCAAAAGACATGTGCACACTCTATCAGCAGAGTATAGCACAAACGAATGTGGAGCATAGGTGTATGCATTCTAAGTATTTACAAAGTAATATATACAGGACAAATCAATCATGGCATCCTCTCACTTCTGAGAGAGAGAGAGAAAGAGAGAGGTACAAAAGAGATAAGACTGACTTCCGTTCTCACTTTCCAAACCTAGAAAGTAAACACTGACATGTAATGTAACAATTGCACATCCAGCAACGGAGGAGTGAAATGCTAACACATATATTGGCTTAAAGACTGTCTCAAGGCAAATTTTAAAAAATGTAATAGAAACACCAACAACTGGGAAACACTGGCCTGCGAGCGCTCCAACTGGAGAACAGCTTTTACCAAAGGTGTCATGGGCTTTGAAGACACTCGAACTCAGGACGCATGGGAGAAACGTGCTAAGAGGAAATGCACACCATGATCAACTCCCGCCCAGAAACCAATGTCCCCACCGTGGAAAGATGTGTGGATCCAGAATTGGCCTCCACAGTCACTTACAGACTCAATGTTAAAACCGTGATTATGGAAAACAATCTTACTCTGCTATGAGTGATCGCCAAAGAAGAAGAAGAATTTGCAAGCAATCCCCCCCCCCAAAAAATATAATGCATTTCTGTATGTTATTTCCACAGAGTTATTTTTATACACACCAATTTCTCCAATATATGCATTTTTTGTAAATACTGCTTGGTTGGAGAACTGCATCACAAAATTCAGATAAGGGCAAATTCTGAAGAATAGGGTGTTGGTGTTGTTGTTGTTCTCATATTGTTTTAGAAAGGATGAATTTGATATATTCTGCTTTAGCTGTGAACCAAATCAAATCTGCCCCCCCCCCCAATTCTTATCCCAATGCACACCATTAATGTTCACATCTTCTCACAGTGGCCTGTGTATATCCCGGGCTGTGGATGAAACACTCTCGCAATCCTTGTGTAGTTAACTTTCATTTCAGGGTAAAAGCTCTATAATATGACAGCCTCTGACTCCTCACGACTGATCGGTAAACAAGCCCTTCAAATTCATCTCACATGTGAGCAAGGGGGAGTTTTAATTCAGTTTTGCATGCTCATTTAATCTTAAATTGTGTGACAATTTGGTTTGTGGGTTTTATATTTAGAAGCACTGAGAGAAAGGAACAAGCTAAGAGACCGGGGCTATTTACAAAAAGAAATGTGCCCAGGGACCCATTTTAACAGCGGTGCTGATTATTAATGTCCCTGGTATTGAAGGAGCAAGTGAGCATTGCAAGAGGCCTCAAAGTATTATGGTTTGGTGGCATTAGCTTAATTTAGTCGGTGATTTAAATGATTTTGCTGGTGGCTGCCTCTGTTATAAGTTATAAAAAGGAAACAGAATGAAAACTTAAAAATATGTAACATATTTACCCTTCACCAGAGAAATCTGGAGCTGCTTGCTGGTAATATTAAAATTTAATATTATGTATCCTTCTAAGGCAAAAGGAAGGTCATTCAAAATTGCACTTTTGTTAAAGAAAGATGCTGGCAGCTGTTTTTTTTAATAAATATATTTGAACGCCATTTGTGTAACTGAAAACCAATATCTAATAATCACAATTTAGTCTAGTGCTGGGCAACTCCATGAAAATGTCAAGCTGCTAGCCCATTTTTCATTTTCATATATAATTAACATGTTCCACATCATTTTAAAGATAATTCCTGAAAGTTTCATTATCTGGCAAGAGTTTTTCAAAACGGTATTTTACGCAGAAGTGTGACATGCAAGATGACTCCAAATTTCTCTAATTTTCCTAATCTTCAGTTAAATCTCTCTCCAAGAAAGTACACAATAGATTAATGGCACTTTATCGTATTGATAGCTTTGCTTTCTCGTCTGATAAACTGAGAAGACATTTTGTGTTAGGAATAAAATCAAATGAGCCTAGAACAATAAGACTTAATGTTGGCTGAGTGTGTTATATTGGTCGCAAAAAAGCATACTTTCTTTCACCTTAACAAATGAAAATCTGTATGTTTAAACTGTATCCTCTTATTTAAATATGTTAACTTTAAGAAAATGTGATATGTTACCTGAAAAGTTTTTCACATACAACAATTGTTGGTCACATCATTTAAAACAGAACAAAAGGAAAGCATTTAAACTTTCTGTGACATATGTCTTGCTTATTTTTGTGGGGAAGATCAACCCAGCTAACATATAGTTTAATCTTAACTGGAGTTCAAATAATATTAGCCAACGCACAAAATATTATATGAAGAAGCTTATGAAAGTTATGTTGGTCACTGCAGAAATATGCTGCTAGTTCAGTTAACTTTTTCTCACCATGTTTTGCACTCACCTGTTTTGCAATTCCTCACATCTATCTGGCCCCTTGCTAAATTTTCATAAAGAATAGGAGGAACGCGAGGTACACATTATGATAGGCAGCATGGGATGTGCCCCAACATGCAGATAAGTGTTTAGTAACTGCAAGTCAAATGCCTATGTACTGTAAATGAGGCACACTGCACAATAACCCGTGAACTAGGGGTGGGAACAGTTCGCCTTTCAAACGTTGCTGCACCACAACTCCTATCAGCCCCAACCAGCATGGCCAATGGTCAAGGATGATGGGGGAGGTAGTCCAACATCTTGAGAGCCACCCCTGTCATCCTGAAAAACAATGCCAGAAGAACATGTTACCGTATTTTTCGCTCCATAAGACGCACTTTTCCCCTGCTAAAAAGTAAGAGGAAATGTGTGCGCGTCTTATGGAGCGAATGCAGGGGGGAGGCAGGCAGGAAAATCCCCCAAGAGCCACACACAAGCTCCGCGCGGCTCTTGCGGGCTTTTCCCCAGGAGGGAGAAGGGCTTCTTTAGCCACTGCGCAGCCCCTCTGGCAGGGAGAGGCTGAGCATGGCTATGACTTCTTTAGCCCCACGCAGCATCTCCCGGCCCGAGAGGTTGTGCGCAGCTAAAGAGGAAGCCAAGACAGCGAGTGGGATCCATCGCGCTCTCAGTCTTGGCTTCTTTGCTCTTTGGGGCTGGGGGGGGGGGGACCCGGGCTTCCCCCAGCAGCACCAAGAAGCTCTGGGAGAAGCGGACAGCAGGATTTTTTTTCTTGATTTCCCCCTCTAAAAACTAGGTGTGCCTTATGGTCCGGTGTGCCTTATGGAGCGAAAAATACGGTAAGCTTTGCTAGAGAGATGTATTCTGAAGCAGACACGGCCAAGTCCAATTATTGCTCATCCGGTTCTTGGGAAACCAACTGAGTGCCAAATATTGGAAGGAGCTTTGTGTCTCAGGCCTCACGTTTATCCCAGTCAAGTTTTCATTCCGTATGCCTTCCAAGTCAACCTGTTGAACACCTTCCTGCCTTTGCCAATTTGGCACCAGCGAGCATGTGAACAGAGTTTCATGGGAACAGCCACTTTGTCAGCGAGATTGTGAAGAGAAGAGAACGGTTCCTGCCAGGTGCCTCCAGGTAAAATTCACTTGCAGTGGCTGTTCCTGAGTGCGCTGAACAAAATGCCACATGAAATGAGTTGTTTGGGTTCCAGAACTTCCCGTTCCTTTCTGTCCAACTTGCTGTGCTACAGGTATCAGAAACCAGGTGCACATTTTATATCAGGCTTCCTCAACCTCAGCCCTCCAGATGTTTTGAGACTACAATTCCCATCATCCCTGACCACTGGGTCCTGCTAGCTAAGGATCATGGGAGTTGTAGGCCCAAAACATCTGAAGGACTGAGGTGGAGGAAGCCTGCTTTATATGTTCCTTCAACACATCTAAAACACATGTGAATGTTTTCAGATTGCTTTAACTGCTTTAGAATACTTTTTTTTTAAAAAAAAGAACCAGGAGGTATTTTATGAAAATTCAGCTAAAATTAGAACAAAAAGAAATCTGTACAATGCAAAAAAAAAAAAAAAAAAACAAATTAAATTGATTGACAACAACATTACAAAGGCAACTTTTATGGGGGGGGGAGTTGTGGATGTGTTTGGCACCTTGCATTACTTTGAGAGGAAAGGCAGGATATAAATTCAATAAACAAACATCTGTAGCCACTGTGTGCTCAAGAGATCCTCACCCATTGGCTCCCAGACCATTCATGCCAAAGTTAGCTAAAACTAAGTTGATTAAAAAAAAAAAAGAATAGATAGTTCATCCATATCATGGATTGGGGTGCGGGGAGAAAGTTGGAGCTATATGTTTAATTAGCCAGTTTATCTGCATTAGATCAGAAGGAGAGGTCAAACCCCTTCACTTCCTATGCTTTTGTTAGGAGAACCAGCAAGGGGGTCAGTAGGTGGCATGACATTGACATGGACTTGATTTAGTCCCGTGTCTTGGTACACACAGCACCACGATGCCCGCCACCCAAAGCAATTACAATTATTGCCATTGCTGCCACTGACTCTCCTCCAAACTCATTCATAACGGAGCCTGGACTCTTGCCAGGAAGCCACACGAAGAGTTTATGACAGGGATTTATATCAATATAAAACTCAGGTGTTTAATTAAAAGGAGCAAGCTATACAGAAAAGCAAGTTAAACATTTTATCTGATATGCAGAGAGAAGGAGGCCAGAGTTCCTAGGGAGAGTCGGCTTTAAGGGGGGTCTTTTTAGGGGAGGAAGGAGAAAGTAGGGGAGGAAGGAGAAAGCATCAATAGGAGTATAGCATCTAGATCAAGGGAAGTAATAGTGCCACTGTATTCTGCTCTGGTCAGACCTCACCTGGAGTACTGTGTCCAGTTCTGGGCACCACAGTTCAAGAAGGACACTGACAAACTGGAACGTGTCCAGAGGAGGGCAACCAAAATGGTCAAAGGCCTGGAAACGATGCCTTATGAGGAACGGCTAAGGGAGCTGGGCATGTTTAGCCTGGAGAAGAGGAGGTTAAGGGGTGATATGATAGCCATGTTCAAATATATAAAAGGATGTCACATAGAGGAGGGAGAAAGGTTGTTTTCTGCTGCTCCAGAGAAGCGGACACGGAGCAATGGATCCAAACTACAAGAAAGAAGATTCCACCTAAACATTAGGAAGAACTTCCTGACAGTAAGAGCTGTTCAACAGTGGAATTTGCCGCCAAGGAGTGTGGTGGAGTCTCCTCCTTTGGAGGTCTTTAAGCAGAGGCTTGACAACCATATGTCAGGAGTGCTCTGATGGTGTTTCCTGCTTGGCAGGGGGTTGGACTCGATGGCCCTTGTGGTCTCTTCCAACTCTATGATTCTATGATTCTAATTTAAAGAAGCTTCGTTCTCTTACAAAAGCAGTTATCACATCGGCCTCAAAGAAGGTGTCAGGCTTTCTTTCCACAGTAATCCTAAACCAGAGCCAGGCTGTTGCTTTACTTAGGGTGCCATAGAACTGTAGAGTTGGAAGGGAATATGAGGATCACCTTATGTAGCTTCCTGCAGTGCAGGAATATGCAGCAATCCCATATGGATTGCAACCTTGTCATTATCAGCATCATGTTCTAACCAACAGAGCTATCCATTCTATGTTTCTTCGGCAACATGTTCTTGACACGGCACTGGTGTGTTAAGGGTGGGTTGTTTTCTGGTTTAGTTTGTTCTGCAACGCTTCCCCCCAGTGCTGCCACATGATTGCTGTCTGGAGGGTCTATTAGTGGAGCAGAAGTGGGACAAAAATAAACCGGAAGGTTTGTGATATAATAATAATTTTTTTTATTTCTACCCCGCCCTTCCCAGTTCAGAAAACCAGGCTCAGGGCGGCTAACAACAAATTTAAAACACTTAATTGTAGAAGCAGCATAAAATACAGTATAAAAACATGAACAACAATAAAATTCAAAGTTCAGAAATCAGTTTGGGGGAAATCCATCTAATAAGCATTAGTCACCAGGGCTAGCTGGCTGAATTAGTCCTACTTGGGCCAGCGAGGCGGCCAGGGGAGAATTAGGTGTGGGGTCTCAGAGCGGGTAATCTTCGTAAAAGGGGAGGGGGAGAGAAGAGAAGGGAAATAAAAGATCAGGCTGAATTCAAATTGAAGGCCAGGCAGAATAGCTCTGCCTTACAGGCCCAACAGAAGGTTCAATCCTGAAGGGCCCTAGTCTCATGGGACAGAGCATGAAACCAGGTCGGAGCCAGCAGTGAAAAGGCCCTGGCCCTGGTGGAGGATAGTCTGACTTCCTTAGGGCCCTCTAAACTATGGCTATTCATGGACCTTAAGGTCCTCTGCAGGGATACTGGGAGAGGCAGTCCCTTAAATACGAGGGCCCTAAGCCACAAAGGGCTTTAAAGTTATGGGGATGTCAGCAAGAAATTATGCAGGGATATGCACCAATCGGAAGAAGAAGAGTTTGGATTTGATATCCCGCTTTATCACTACCTGAAAGAGTCTCAAAGCGGCTAACAATCTCCTTTCCCTTCCTTCCCCACAACAAACACTCTGTGAGGTGAGTGAGGCTGAGAGACTTCAGAGAAGTGTGACTGGCCCAAGGTCACCCAGCAGCTGCATGTGGAGGAGCGGGGACGCAAACCCGGTTCACCAGATTACGAGACTACCGCTCTTAACCACTACACCACACTGAAGCAGTGTGGCTGCCCCAAAATATTTGCAGGCACAAAAGATGGCCATTTGTCATGGATGCTTCAGATGAGATTGCAAGGGTTTGGATTAAATGACGCTTGGGATTTCCTTCCAGCTCTGTGATTCTGTTCTATTCCAGTCTATGAAACGGTATTTGAAACAGGATCATGTATAACTGTCCCAATGGCATTATGAGTACAGATCACCAGGAATGCACATAGTGTCTAGAGGGACACTATGTCCAGCTGCGTAGCTAGCCGCTTGGGTGCCGGGTGCTGCCCGCGTATCCTGCAGCCAGGGACGGGGCGAGCCGCCCATGGGGGTGGGGCGAGCTGCATGGAGCTTCTCTGCTGCCTCCCCCTCAGCTGTAGGGTGGCCGAGGGAGAGGCGGAGGGCAGGCGCAAATCCCACGCTGCCGTTTCAGGCAGCGCAGAACCTGCGGGCGCCCAAGCCACCACATCACTTCCAGGAGAGATGCGTGGCTTGCGCATGCTGCAGGCCCTGCGGTAAGTGCCAGGCCCCACGGTGTGGCGCCCAGTGCGTTTGTTGACTGAACTAAAAAGTTTCGTGAGCCCTAAATTTTTTTAAACTCATATTTTTGACCTTTTGTCACCCCCCTCAGTGAAGACACCCAGAGCAACCCGCACCCCCCTTCCTCTGCCACTGACTATGTCCACCTTTCCAGCTTAAATCTGAGTGCTCACTGGAAGGACAGATCCTGAAGCTGAGACTCCAAAGAATTTATGCTTTTGAATTCTGGTGCTGGAGGAGACTCTTGAGAGTCCCATGGACTGCAAGAAGATCAAACCTATCCATTCTGAAGGAAATCAGCCCTGAGTGCTCACTGGAAGGACAGATCGGGAAGCTGAGGCTCCAATATTTTGGCCACCTCATGAGAAGAGAAGACTCCCTGGAAAAGACCCTGATGTTGGGAATGATGGAGGGCACAAGGAGAAGGGGATGACAGAGGACGAGATGGTTAGATAGTGTTCTTGAAGCTACCAGCATGAGTTTGACCAAACTGCGGGAGGCAGTGGAAGACAGGAGTGCCTGGCGTGCTCTGGTCCATGGATTCATGAAGAGTTGGACACGACTAAACAACAACAAAAACCCCGCCCATCTGGCTGGGTCTCCCCAGCCACTCTGGGTGGCTTCCAACAAAGATTAAAAATACATTAAAATGTCACACATTAAAAACTTCCCTGAACAGGGCTGCCTTCAGATGTCTCCTAAATGTCTGGTAGTTGTTTTTCTCTTTGACATTTGATGGGAGGGCGTTCTGCAGGGCGGGTACCACTACTGAGAAGGCCCTCTGCCTGGTTCCCTGTAACTTGGCTTCTCGCAGCGAGGGAACCGCCAGAAGGCCCTCAGAGCTGGACCTCAGCGTCTGGGCAAAACGATGGGGGTGGAGACGCTCCTTCAGGTATACTGGGCCGAGGCCGTTTAGGGCAGCTAGGTCACTCCCCCCCCCCACACACACACAATCACATAGAAACTTGTTTGGGAAAATCAAAACACATTATTTCATCAGAAATGGGTATCAGGATGGATGTGGATTGTGACTAATGTTGTGCGTAGACCGCTTCCTAAACCAGCAGTGGGATCTGAGTAAAGGCAAGTGTGTGTTGTAGATGTGACTGTTGCTTTAAGACAAATTCCCAGATGGCTTCTAGCCAGAGAATATTGGTTGCATGGCTGGAGTCTGGGAGGTTAGTTCACGTGGGCAGGGTGAGGCTTGTTAACACAGGCTAGGCAGTTGTTGTTAAGTACAGTGGTGCCCCGCAAGACGAATGCCTCGCAAGACGGAAAACTCGCTAGACGAAAGGGTTTTGCAGTTTTTGAGCTGCTTCGCAAGACGAATTTCCCTATGGGCTTGCTTCGCAAGACGAAAACGTCTTGCAAGTTTGTTTCCTTTTTCTTAACACCGTTAATACAGTTGCAACTTGACTTCGAGGAGCAACTCATAGAACGCGGTGTGGTAGCCTTTTTTGAGGTTTTTGGTGATTTTTGAAGCTTTTCCAAAACTTTTCCGACACCGTGCTTCGCAAGACGAAAAATTCGCTAGACGAAAAAACTCACGGAACGAATTAATTTCGTTTTGCGAGGCACCACTGTAATTGTGGCTCACCATATCACCTCCACAACCGATTTCACACCGAAGAACTACTGCAATGCGTACACAGCCGAAAATTCTGCTGTTGTGCCTGGACCTAGCTGCAGACTTGCCATTGTCAGAGCTTGCTTTTCATAGAATCGTAGAGTTGGAAGTGAACCCAAAGCTCATCTAGAACAACTCCCTGCAATGCAGGAATCACAACAGGCAGTCCCCCATCTTATTTGAAACCAGACCAGACCCTGCTTAGCTTTGCAAATGTGCTAGTAGTTTTATTATTATTATTATTATTATTATTATTATTATTATTGCTGCACCTTCTATCCATTTTGCCCCACCTTCACTTTTTCCTTGCCTATTCTTGCCACCTCCCAGGTCCATTTACTTCTTTAATAAAGTATTTTTAGGCTGTCTTTCATAACACACACACACACACACACACACACAGCATTTTATACTGTCTTCCTTGGGTTGGTAACTTAAACTTGTTCCCAACATTCTTTTAATCCCTCAAGGGAACTCTCATCAAATGCAATTCACTGCAATCAGACTATATATGTAACAAAAGAAACTGAATGTTGAACACGATTCATAATAAAAACGTAATGAAGGCAGCTAAATATAAGCATGTGCAAAAAACAACCTATAATTCCCTGTGCAAAAGAAAGGGACAGCAAAAATCCTAGTTTTTCATGTAAAACAAGACAAAGAATTGTGAGAACTGGGGCTACATACCGGATGGCTAATAATCACAGAACTGCAGAGTTGGAAAGGCGAAGTTGAGGTTTGCACACCCATAAGTTAGACTACCCAAAGACAAGAGCACTTTAAATATGATTTAACACGACAAATATGGGAACAATTCTTAGGAACTGTCAACATATTGCCAAATAATTTTCAACAGTTTAGACCCCTGTTACACTCAGTGAATGTATAAACAAACCAGAGGTTGAAATTAGTTCAAGAGAAATTATACTTGGATAATAGAAAATGCCAACAGACCCTGCCACCAACAAATGGTAACCCTGGGTGGATGTGCAAAGCAAATTCATTTGCTTTGCTTCCATAAAGACAAGTCATAATCATCGCATAAGAAACGCCTACAAAGCCAGATGCTGGAAAGGCTTGGAAATGTAATTAACCTCCCAACCTTAGAGGTACCATATACCAAGGGCGGGGGGGGGGGCTTATGTGCAAAGTGTGTGTGTGTGTGTGTGTGTGTGTGTGTGTGTGTGTGTGTGTGTGTCCAGCATTGCCTGAGCTCTGCGAGTGCGGCTTTCTTCCGACTGAAGTGCAGAGTGTTTGAGGACCGGGACATTCACAGGGAAACCAAAATGCTTGTTTATAAAGCTATTGTACTGCCAACCTTACTATATGCTTGTGAAACATGGACCACTTATAAACGCCATCTCCAACTCCTCGAAAGATTCCATCAATGGTGTCTCTGAAAATTGTTACACATCACTTGGGAAGACAGGCGAACTAATATCAGTGTACTGGAAGAAGCAAAGATCACCAGTGTTGAAGCAATGATTCTTCAACATCAACTTTGTTGGACTGGTCATGTTGTGCGGATGCCTGATGATCATATTCCAAAGCAACTACTCTATTCCGAACTTTAAAATGGAAAGCGTAATGCTGGTGGTCAACAAAAGAGGTTTCAAGACTGTCAAGGCAAATCTAAAAAAATGTAGTATAAACACCAACAATTGGGAAACATTGGCCTGTGAGTGCTCCAACTGGAGAACACCCTTTACCAAAGGTGTCATGGGCTTTGAAGACACTCAAACTCGGGATGCAAGGGAGAAACGTGCTAAGAGGAAGGCATGCTTGGCAAATGCACACTGTGATCAACTCCTGCCTGGAAACCAATGTCCCCACTGTGGAAGGACATGCGGTTCCAGAATTGGCCTCCACACTCACTTACGGACTCATTGTTAGAACCGTGTTTATGGAAGACAATCTTACTCGGCTACAAGTGATCGCCAAAGAAGAAGAAGAAGGGGTGTGTGTGTGTGTGTGTGTGTGTGTGTGTGTGTGTGTGTGTGTATGTATACACATTTGTCCTGCCCTGGTCCTTTCTGGGAACAAATAGTGATTAACTCCCAGGTAGGTTCACCCAGTACTGGTACTGCAGAGGAATGCAACATACTTGGCATTTATACCTGTCTCTCGCAGGTAAACTGGCCAGATTTGCTCTCAGCCCAGAAAGCATGCTTAGCACAACAAGAACTTTGCTAGGCAGCTGCAGTGCAAGATAACCTATTTGAAGAACCTTCAAAGAAAAATATATTGCTGTGTCTACTTAATTATACATCAAAGACTACTTAGGAATGAATTCTGTTGTCTGCAATGTTCAATTTTTTAGCTTTCTATCTCCATAATAATTTGAGAATATTGCTACTAGGGCTTAACCATGAATTTATATACTCTGCATTCAGATATTAGAGGTGTCCAAATGCCCTTTGCAGATCCACTCAACTCTTTATAACTGAAGTATTCTCAATTTATATTTCTTGGAAGTATATTCCATTGTGCTGAACTAAATGATTTCATTTCCTAATAACAGCAGCCTGTCAGAGAGATAAATGAGAATTTAAGCAAGCTGGCCCACCCATAACAATCATTTTATTCCTACTTCCAGTTGTTTCTACTTTTCTCCTAACACCGTTTCCCCTCAGCAAGTATGTAGTCTGATCGAGGCCATCTCGTTTTACATAAACAAAAGTCTATTGAATTTTGATTGCCGTCTGGTACATTATCTGCCTGGAAACAACTTTTATTATATTTGTCAACGAATCGTCAAGGGTAAACATGCACTACAACGTCTGTAGATTTAGCTGTGTACATTTAATGGAGGGTAAATCTCAAAACAAAAACCTTTCAACACTCTGCAGGAAATGCAATGTGCCCCAACAGTAGTTAAGCATAATGTAAAATAAAATGCAGTCTCGTGAGGCTTGGAACTTGCTTGCAGATTTTCAAGACCAATATATTTAAATAGACCAGAAAGCACCCTTTTTGGTCAGGCCACTTACAGTCATTACCCTTTGCTAACTCTCTCATGTGCACACAATCCGAACAGGATAGCTGTTCCCAGTCATAAATCACTCTCAATGCAAATGCTGACAAGGAGAGCGAAGATATATTGGGACAAGGGGAATATGGGGCAGGGGGAGAGAGAGAAAGAGAGAGATTGAGATTCCAGTATAACTTTATTCCTCCATAAAGGAATATATGTAAAATGATAGCATCAGCAGAATCCTTGAAAAGCCGCAAGCAAGCCTCTCATCTTCCATCTGCAGATCTCTCCTGCAAAATCATCTATTCTTCTCCATGGGGATTTTGCTGCGGAATGGATTTTCCACATTTGGGACCCCAGTCTAAAACCCTGCCAACTTCACTTTAAGATCTCAGGTAGATTGATGGGAAAGGGGCATGCCAGAGGTCTTGAATCTCTGGATGTGAAACTTGCTAAGAGCCCTGGAGGACTGCGGATTAGGCTCTCCACAAAGCGGATCCCGAAACCGGTCCCTGTGATTTTGTAAATGCAGTGCATGGGCAAGTCTTCATGGGAAAACTCTGGCCACTGACCGACAAAGCTGGTTACAGCATTGCACCATTGGCATGCCTTGAGAGAGAGGAACAGGATAGAGTCATGCTAAGAAAGCTCGTATCTATGTTGTAATGTTACCTGGAGAGGGGAGTAAGTGATGCGCTTGCAAGTGGAAATAAAAATAATAATGGGCAGTAATGCTATGTGATGATAATAACAACAATCAAATATCACCAGGTAAAAGCATCACACATAAACAAGGCAGTCACTGAAACTAGTATCCTTTTTGCTCTTAAAACCAAACACAATGACAGGATAATGGAGGAAACTTTCCAGACATAGTCTTCCTTTCCCCAAAGTTTCTATATACAGTGGTACCTCAGCTCCCGAATGCCTTGGGAGTGGAACGTTTCGGCTCCTGAGTGATCGAAAACCGGGAGTGTTCCGGTTTTCGAACGTTTTTTCGGAAGCTGAACGTCCGACAGGGCTTTCACAGCTTCCGATATGCTTCAGGAGCTTCCTGCAGCCCATCAGAAACCATGCTTTGGAAGTCGACCGTTTCAGAAGTCGAACGGACTTCTGGAACGGATTCTGTTTGACTTCCGAGGTATGACTGTAATGCCTGTCAGGGGCTCAGGAACAGAGGCACAGGGGAGAGAGGAAATGGAGAGCGAAGGGGAAGAATCTGAGGGCAGCGTAGGGGAGTATGACAGTGACCCGAGAGATTCCATGAGCTTCTCCAGCGAATCAGAAGATTCCCAGAAGGAGGCGCCGATGGTCAGGGCAAGGGGGGTCCCGGGGGGACGCACCAGAAACAAGGGGCCAGCGGGGACTCCCAAAGCAGCAGCGGGAGATCAGGACCAGCTTCCCCACCAGAGCGTAGTGGGGGGGAAGAGTCCCATGTGTCAGGGCCAGCGTCTCCTCCAGCAGGGAGAGAAGATGAGTCAGGGCTGACCACGCCTCTATCGGAGAGTGGGGAAACGGAGGGGAGGTCAGGTCCAGCTAGCCCCCCCGAAGGGGGAAGCAGTGACAGGAGCAGTGTAACGGTCAGGAAGAAGGTTGCCGGCTGGGGGCGCGCGCCAAGTTCGAATGTAGAGGCGCGTGGGACAGCAGAAAACCCGGATTGGGAACCAGGTCCTAAAGCCCGCCGGAGGCAGGGGGAAGACTCAGGGGACTCAGTGTCAGAAGAGTCTAGGAAGGGCGAGACCCCAGCTGACAGGCGGAACCAGAGGAGGAAAGAGCAAAGGAAGAGGTGGAGCAAGGCTAGAGTCTTAAACTGGTGTCTGGGGGGAGGAGATTCAGACGGAGCTTCGGCGGTCTAGAGTTTCAGACGTAGAGCTGCACGCTGCGGCTGTGAAAGCGAAACTGAACTTCAATAAAGACTTTTGTATATAACAACGAACTGGCGTTGGTCCTTTGTGAGCTGGGACCTCGGGCAGCTCTGACAATGCCATTTTCCTCTCTTGAGATTTTATGATGGGCAGGGTATAAATAGTAATAAAAAATATTATGATGATAAAATTTGCACTGGTCTTACCATAAAGCAGTCACTTCCAGGCAGCAGAATCCAGGAGGGGTGATATCAAGTCCCACTTCCAACCTCCTTCTCAATGTGTCATTTTAAAAAGGCAACTAGGGAAGGTGTCATTTCTTTACTTTACACTTCAAAAAATGTCTCAGTCTGGCACTGCTCAAGTCACCTAAAAATTATACCTTCTGAACTCACTTTATTTCCATGAGGGGCAAATGTGTTGGACTCTTCAGACTAGTTGTTTCTACGTAAATTTTATCACAGGATGAGCTGAAAAGAAAAGGAAATAAGAAAAAATTGCTTGCCAGTAGCATCACCTCCTGGCAAATAGAAGGGGAAGAAATGGAGGCAGTGAGAGATTTTACTTTCTTGGGCTCCATGATCACTGCAGATGGTGACAGCAGCCACAAAATTAAAAGACGCCTGCTCCTTGGGAGAAAGGCGATGGCAAACCTAGACAGCATCTTAAAAGCAGAGACATCACCTTGCCAACAAAGGTCCGTATAGTTAGAGCTATGGTTTTCCCAGTAGTGATGTATGGAAGTGAGAGCTGGACCATAAAGAAGGCTGATCACCGAAGAATTGATGCTTTTGAATTATGGTGCTGGAGGAGACTCTTGAGAGTCCCATGGACTGCAAGAAGATCAAACCTATCTATTCTGAAGGAAATCAGCCCTGAGTGCTCACTGGAAGGACAGATTGTGAAGCTGAGGCTCCAATACTTTGGCCACCTCATGAGAAGAGAAGACTCCCTGGAAAAACCCTGATGTTGGGGGAAATTGAGGGCACAAGGAGAAGGGGACGACAGAAGACGGGATGGTTGGACAGTGTTCTCAAAGCTACCAGCATGAGTTTGACCAAACTGCGGGAGGCAGTGGAAGACAGGAGTGCCTGGCGTGCTCTGGTCCATGGGGTCATGAAGAATCGGACACGACTAAACAACAACAAGCATTCCCAGGTCTCCTGAGGTTTGGGACAGAACTATGTGTCACCTTAGCAAATGCAAGACTCCTTTGCCTCAAAGTGCTAATGAAGGGGCAAAGGGGTCATTTGCTGACGAGAGGGGTGCCTTCTGTCTCTCCCCACATATTCGTCACCAGGCATGCCAACTCTATGGGGCCAAGGCCCCTCAATATCTGCTGGCAGGCAACGGGGCCCATTCAGAGCTGAATGTAGCACCGCTCAGTGGCCAGGTCCTCCTGAGCGTGAGGAGGAAAACCAGCAGCCTTTGAAGTCATGCCATCCTGGACTCGACACTCTGCCGCCTCCTGACAATGCAGCCTTGAATCTTAGTTTAGGAAGTGTGGGTTGTGTAGGCTCACATTAACACATGAACATCCTTAAGTACAAGTTTTGGCCAAGAGAGAGAGGGTTAGGGCACATGTTGCTACTTGCGTACTACTTTGGACTATGATCTGAAGTGGATGATTGTCAAGACTTTCCACTTTGGATAATTAAACGTTAAAAGGATTGGCCACTAGATGAAGCCTGTTTCCAAAGTCTGACCTCCGGCAGTCGTTTCTCTGCCTCTGACACTAATTCTGGAACTACACATTTATTTACTGCTCTGATGCCCTTTAGCCATTCTTCCAGTTGGCTGCAAGTGCACACCTGTAAGCTAGGAGAGTGTTGAGTGACCTCATCACACGAGCAAGAGTTGATTGCACTGGTTTGTGGGAAACATTTGTTTGTATATAATTTTTTATTATTTTCCTTTAAACAACATTTCCAACATTACAATAACACAAAAAAACCTTTTTGCTGTGCCGAAATTACGACTTCCTTCCCTTCAACAGGTATCCCATATCAAATCCAATCACGCAATTTAAATCTTTACTATATGTCTTCATTGTAGGATTTATTCCAATCCTGCTAGTGTCTTCAAATTTTTGCAATTGTCATTGGAATATACAATAAATTTACTCCAGTCTCTTTGGAATTTCTGATTATCCTGGTCTCACATCCTGCAAGTCAGTTTGGCCGACTCTGCAAAGTCCATCATCTTCGCCTGCTGCTCCGTAGTAGTAGATACTTCTTGTAATTTCCATTTTTGGGCCAGCAAAGTCCTCGCTGCAACTGTGGCATACATAAATAGTCTTTGATCCACCTTCACAATCTCATTTCCCATCAAGCCTAGCAAAAATGCTTCCGGTTTTGGGGGGAAAGTATCTCTAAACATCTTCTTTAATTCATCATAGATCAACTCCCAGAATGCTTTTACTTTATCACAGGTCCACCACATATGATAAAAGTCACATTCTGAATCCATTTGTGGGAAACACTTGTACGAACGCACCTTCCAGTGTGGTGCCAATTCTATGGAAAATTCCCAGGTGATCAGACCTCATGGTGATCAGCTCTGTGCGGCTCTATGCCGTGAGTTTGGGCACGAGGGAGCCAGCGAGGTGCTGAGGCGGCCGGCCAACTCTGCCCTCCTGCACACCTGAGATTGGCGTAGGGCCGTGGAGAGGCCTGCCCAGTGCACGATGCTTACATCATGAGGTGCCTATGGTTTGTTGCACTGGGCTCTTTATGTTTCCTGTTCTCTTTTCCTGAGCAGAGATAAGTGTCAGCACCCTAAGAAAAGATTGACAACTCTGGGGAACCATTCCTTAAAAAAGGTCAACAACTTTGGAGCCCCCCCCCCTAAATAAAGGGCAACAACTCTGGGCAACCTGGGGGGGCTCGCGCCAGGTGGATCTTTGCACCCCGGTGCTGCATATGCTTAAGGTGGTCCTGTAGCAGGAAGAAGGTCTAAGTCACGGCTGGGAAACCTGTTTCCCTTCAGATGTTGCTAGACTACAAGTCCACCATCTCTGACTATTGGCCATGGGGCTGATGAAAGTTGGAGTCCAACAACATCTGGAAGTTCCCCACTCCTAGTCTGAGCACTCTTTGTTTCCAGCTGACTTGCAAGGGATTGACATACAAATAAGCGTTAAAATCATTTGATTCAAGCTTATGAACCCTCACACAATATATAGACACACACACAAGAATCAGTTCATTTTGACTGTTAAGATGGACTGTTTAAGAAGAGAAGAAGAAGAGTTTGGATTTGATATTCTGCTTTATCACTACCTGAAGGAGTCTCAAAGCGGCTAACAATCTCCTTTCCCTTCCTCCCTCTGTGAGGTGAGTGAGGCTGAGAGACTTCAGAGAAGTGTGACTGGCCCAAGGTCACCCAGCAGCTGCATGTGGAGGAGCAGGGAAGCGAACCCAGTTCACCAGATTATGAGTCCACTGCTCCTAACCACTACACCACACTGGCTCTCGTAAGAGCAATCGTAAATTCTTTAGGTTTCTTCTGAAAAGTACTTTAAAATTCTCATGGGGGGATCCTAACAAATTCAACTTTTTTAGAGCTTCCATTATATATATTTTTTAATAAAATCAAAGGATATAAATCATTAGACTGCATCGTATCCTTACGGTGCTTAAAAAGTGGATTTGCCAAGCACGTCACTCACATGATTGCAAAGAAAAGCTTAGAAATACATATGTAAAATGGTACAGAGGCCACAGAAGGAACTATATAGCTGGGCAAAACTTAAGCACACAAAGCAGTTTACTTGACTTCCTCAAATAATTGTGTGTTAAAAAAAAAAGGCATTAATCCGGCAAATGGCCAACAGTGATTTCAAATCTAGCAGATCCAATATTCTAGCCGGGTAATATTATTAAATAACATAGTATATATGGTGCAAATTAAAAGTGAAGTTCCGCTTCCCTTCAAACCATTATTGAAGACAAACAGCTATAAGGCAGTGTAGAAATCGTAAATTAATAGAACGGAAGATGTAGTGTAAATAAGTATCAATAATAGTAACTGCAACAGACATTGCAGGAAATAGCGAAACCTACTTCACTCTACTAAAATGAATTAGAATTCAGCAGTGTTCTGTACCGCAGTGATGGAGAACAAGGAAGAAAACCACCATCACTGCAACATTCCCATGCAATACATTGACCAAGAAGATTTTACTCACAAAGAGGACTGGTGGGCTTTGAAAAAATGGCGGACGAGGTGGACCAGCAACAAACCACAAATACTGCAGAAGATCCCTTGGATCTCATCAGACTCAGTCTTGATGAACGAATTTATGTAAAAATGAGAAATGACTGAGAACTTCGAGGCAGATTACATGCTTATGACCAGCACTTAAATATGATTTTGGGTGATGTTGAGGAGACTGTGACAACAATAGAAATTGATGAAGAAACCTATGAAGAGATTTATAAATCTACCAAAAGGAATATTCCGATGCTGTTTGTCCGAGGAGATAGAGTTGTACTTGTAGCTCCTCCACTGAGGGTTGGCTGAAACCATGAAAAAAATGGTCATCATTTAGAAAATGTTGGACCTCTGGACACTGTCTTCTGATACCCTTAAACATTAAGATTCTGCCCTTAATTCTGAAAGACCATCCAAACCATATTGTTGTGAAGGCGTAAGATCATTTGGCATATAAGTTGATATAAGGGTTTTCCCCCCCGAAATAACTTAAGTGCAGGTGTCATTATGTTTCAAATCAGTGGATATAACAATTTTGATTGCGCTTGTGGCCGCTGATCTTTTTAAAGAAATAAATCTGTTTGGGTTTTTTAGAAATTAAAACACACACACACAAAACACAAAAAAACAAAAGAAAGAGGAGTGGTATTTCTTCTGCCCGAGGAAGAAAGGTGCATTCTATTCCACCATTACTTACCATGCTGTAAATGGGGCTCATGGGAATGATATACTGATATCACTCTCTGTTTGCGGCAACCAATCTTCATTTCTTTTAAAGATGCTAAAGGGGGGCAGGGAATAAGTATCTGATGTAGATTAAAATCTACTTTGTGCCCATAACGTTCTTTGGGAATTGTTAATCGGTGATAATATGACTCTATAAAAGCTAGCAAGATGCAATCATTAGAAAGATTTGCTGTTCTTTCATAATGTGGCATTTAGAAAGGTACAACTTATTTCAGTTCCAGTTCTTCCCCCCCCCCCCATTATTATTTTTACAACATAGCACTGTTTTCAGAAAGAGAGCTGTTATTTTACAATCAAATCCCACAAACATACACAGACACACACACACACACACATATATATATACAGATCCTATTTTCCAGGGACAGTCCCAGATTTACAGAAGCTGTCCCAGTTTCTGATTTGATCCCAGAATGCCCCACTTTTCCTTAGGATGTCCCAATTTTCATCTGAGAAATGTTGGAGGTACGGAAGATGTCCCTATTTTCATCAGAGAAATGATGTAGGGCATGTATGTACATATACCTGTGTACGATTGAAAATTTGGCAGACAAGAGAACAACCTGAAATTAAACAGTCCTAGAACTCTCTGTCTTCTTATTCTGCAAGCACTTTTGCCCTTTGTTCTGATGAGCAAATAGGAACAAAATCAGCAAGGCACTTACTGTTGAAGTTTAAAGCTACCAGTGTTTCGGCAGGACTATAGATACTGTGCCAAACTTTCTACTTCACAGTGAGAGCAGGAGTTGTCAGCCTGAAATTGCACCAATTAACTGCAAGCCCATTCATGGGGAATGAGAACACAACATTGCCCATTGCTCTGAAAGGAGAAGTCTATCCTTCAGGAAAGATTTCTCATACATAATTGGGTACAAAAGTACTTATGACTCTGCGTGACCCACTCTCTCTCTAAAAAAAATGTCAGTATTAATCTATCTGGTATCAGGATCAAATATACCCCAAGAAAAACATACAAATATATCTGATTTGCAAGTAAAACCAATACATGCCTTCATTAAGAACTTTCCTTCCTCAGTGAAGTGATATAGTTGCAAATCCAATAATATAAAGCACAAAAACTGACATGAACATTATGTGGCGTCCAAATGACCACACTGCTGTTGTTTGTTAACTTTGAGCCATTTACATACTTATAATTATAACCGTTGTACAGTATAATTGTACAGTACAGTATAGTACAAAGACCATGAGTTGTGAATCACATATTAATCAAGCAGCCTATTCATAACCACATTTCACATATTTCTCTGCTTGTTTTTTGGGAAATTTGTATGAAAATAGTATACATGAGAGAGATACTCCTGGCGTAAGAAACCTTTCAAATTACAGACTGTGGATCCAGGAGTGATGTGTGAGTGTAAGAAATAAAAGGGACTTGCCACAAAGGCAGAAAGACTTGAATGTCCAGCATTTTCTAAGCAGGCACTACGAACGGAACTAGCAAGGAACACAGAACAGACAAGAACAAGGCGATGCAGTACATTTATGTCCCTTCTCCAAAACAGCGTAGCTTTTGTGGGAGAAAACAGTGTAGCAAGCTTGGGATGAAAGGTTCCCATTTTTGCAGACATCCTGTATGCAAAGTGAGTTTAGGTAGGTGTGAAAGGATACAGAAATATAGGATGGGGTTGCCACTGTTTCAATTGCCTGTGAGCAAATTTAAACCAGGGCGAAAGTGTCATGGCTTCAGCAAGGAGGGAAACAAAGACAGGAATGTCCTCCCCAGTGGAAAGGTCAGACTTGCTCCTGTGATATTTCGATGGGATTGCACAAAACATTTTTGCCACACCCAGCTGTTGCCAGGGTTAGAAACTCTCCCGTTTTTAGCAAATTCTCCTGCCTTCTTTTTACATGTATTTTGATTGCTTTTGTAGTCTGCAGGCCTGTTCCATGCTATTTGATCTAATTGTAAGCAACTCTGAGAGGCATATAACTGATAAAAGGGGATGGAAATCTAAATAGGCATGGCAAATAAATAAAGCAGAGACGTTGACAAGATCCTGGCCGCAGAAGCGAAATAGGGGGACGAGAGGCAAGTAGCAGGACAGGAATATTTCAGAGCACACAACCTCTGTTACCCATAATTAAATATATAATATTTTAAGATAAGCATAATATTTTATCTCTCATACTACAGGGGAATAAAATTGCTATCAAGGCAACCCTGAACCATGCAATGTGGTTCTTAAAATAAAATATAGATCTCTCACCTAATGTGTGTCGAGAAGCCAGGAGCTCTGGGACCATCAATTTTATCATATGTTCTCTACTTCCATTTTTCCTCACCAGAACATTCTAGTGAACACATTGAATAACCCCTTATCATAACAATAAGTTTCTTTCATCAACCTTGACAAGCGATTTGCAGCTTTTGTTATCTGCTCTCCCATAAGCCAGCAGTAATTCCCCTCCCTGTTTGCACACATGATTCCAGATGATTAAAAAGAATCCGAAAGAATGTTCCCCTTTTTTTTAGCAGGGATAGGTGGGAGGGATAGCATTAACCTTTGGAGCAGAATTGAATGGATAGTTCTTTCAAAAAATAAAAGTCATCCTGTAATGCAGGAACATGAATAATATACATTACCAGATGCATCTATTCACAGGCAGTGAATGGGAGCTCAGGAGGTACAAATATTGGAAAGAAGATAGGGAGGTGCTTGAGCCTTACCCTGGGGAGTTACGAAATTGACTACCAGAAGACAAAGCTCTCCTCTGGGATGCATGCAAGGGAAAAGGAAGGGAAATGGAAGAGGCAAGACTAGAATCCTTTCCGTAGATCAACTCTCTAGCTCCATACACACACAAAATTAAAGCAACTTCCCTAACACAAAAAGAATTCTGAGAATGGTAGTTAGACACCTCCAAGTATCCCCATTTTCCATGGATGTCACTGATTTAGAGAAACCATCCCAGTTTCTGATTCGATCCCGGAATGTCCTGCTTTTCCTTAGGATGTCGTATTTTTATTGGAGAAATGTTGGAGGGTATAGTAGGATGTCCCTATTTTCATTGGAGAAACATTGGAGAGTATGGAGTTATCTGACACCCAAACTGTCTGAAGGCAATCCTGTATAGGGAAGTTTTGTCATGTTTAATGTTTTATTAGGTTTTTATATATGTTGGAAGACGCCCAGAATGGGGAACCCAGTAAGATGTGTGGGGTATGAATAGTAAAATTATAAGTATGGAATGGGACATCCCAATTTTCATCAGAGAAATGTTGGAGGAGTTTGCCAAGGGAACTTGGAATTGTAGCTCTGAGTTGTAATCTACAGTTCCAGACTTTCCAAGCGCCCCTATTTCCCAGGGAGAATCCCAGATTTACAGAAGCCGTCCTAGTTTCTGATTTGACCCCAGAATGTCCTGCTTTTCCTTAGGATGTCCCTATTTTCATCGGAGAAATGTTGGAGGGTATGCCACCTGGAACACACTCTTGACTGCATGAGTGTTAAAGGTAAAGGGACCCCTGACCATTAGGTCCAGTCGTGACCGACTCTGGGGTTGTGACACTCATCTCGCTTTACTGGCCGAGGGAGCCGGCGTACAGCTTCCGGGTCATGTGGCCAGTATGACTAAGCCGCTTCTGGCGAACCAGAGCAGCGCACGGAAACGCCGTTTACCTTCCCGCCTATTTATCTACTTGCACTTTGACGTGCTTTCGAACTGCTAGGTTGACAGGAGCAGGGACTGAGCAACGGGAGCTCACCCCGTTGCGGGGATTCGAACCGCCGACCTTCTGATCGGCAAGTCCTAGGCTCTGTGGTTTAACCCACATAATTGTACAGGAGCCATCACAGATAAAGAGGTGGCTTCTTGATATATGAAGTTCTGCATAGCAGTGAAGGGGATTAGGCATTAGTTTACATACCGAGATACTTCAAATATCTTAATGAACAGAGTTGGAAATTTTGAATATCCAATCAGTTTGCTGCACATCATGTTTTAAATACAAGATGA
This sequence comes from Podarcis bocagei, assembly GCF_964188305.1. Classification (NCBI taxonomy): domain Eukaryota; kingdom Metazoa; phylum Chordata; class Lepidosauria; order Squamata; family Lacertidae; genus Podarcis; species Podarcis bocagei. The sequence goes on along the minus strand of NC_138137.1, from coordinate 16,861,702 downwards.
TAAACAGGGTGAACACTGAGGGCTACCTGGGAAACATCATGAACTTGACGACTGGATCTAATTTGCATTTTTAGTTAGCATAATTAACAATTTGCATTAAGGACACCTTCAGGCTTCCTCCGTAGTTTCTACACATGAGCCACGTCAGTTTGAATTGCAGCCTTTTGCAGCATATCTTCATTGAAAAACCCTTCTTGGCAGCTTCACTTGTACACGCCATTATAGGGCATGCTGAATTTTGCAACTTTCGACTTCCAAATAATGAGTAGTGCTTACAAGTTCTAACATGAGTTGGAAATTCAAATAATATTTTGGTTAAATTGATATACTGTAATTTAGTTTTGCCTGGTAAGAAAAGTGTATAAAATTGCTTAGAAATCATAAAACAATTGCCAAGACTTGCATATCTATATTGCAATATTGACATTTTCAGGAGGTAAAATTAAAATTCTTTTGTTTTCCTAAACCAGTTTACGTGCTTCTTCAACCAATGTAGACTTACCAAGCTAAATGTTTCCCAATCACAGAAAATAGCGACTTTGAATTCCCCCCACATACACACATACAAAAAAAGCATGTTCTTAAGACCTCCTCACTAAATAGATTAGCAAAAATTAGCTTTCACCCCCTAAAATGGCATGCCCTATTGCCATAGCCACTTGTTTTTCAACAGCTGAGCTTCTGTCTCACTGAGGACCAAAGCAGATGTCACAATTTGAACTGTTGCACAGAACTTCAGCTTAAGCTGTCCCCCCCCCCCGCCAAAAAAATGATATATTGGTTTACAATCCTAGCCAACTATATAAGATATATATGTGCCATTGTATAATTGTGTAGGACCACAAACCAATATATGACTGGAGGGGGGAATTAGCTTTGCCTGCAATCTTATCTCTTGCTTGGACTGCTGCAATGCGCTCTATGTGGGGCTACCTTTGAAGGTGACCCAGAAACTGCAACTAATCCAGAATGCGGCAGCTAGACTGGTGACTGGGAGCAGCCACCATATAACACCAGTCCTGAGAGATCTGCATTGGCTCCCAGTACGTTTCTAATCACAATTCAAAGTGTTGGTACTGATCTTCAAAGCCCTAAACGGCCTCAGTCCTGTATACCTGAAGGAGCGTCTCCACCCCCATCGTCCAGCCCGGAAACTGAGGTCCAGCTCCGAGGGCCTTCTGGAGGTTCCCTCATTGCAAGAAGTGAGGTTACAGGGAACCAGACAGAGGGCCTTCTCGGTAGTGGCGCCCGCCCTGTGGAACGCCCTCCCATCAGATATCAAGGAAATAAGCAGCTATCCTATTTTTAAAAGACATCTGAAGGCAGCCCTGTTTAGGGAAGCTTTTAATATTTAATGCTGTATTCTTTTTAACACTCGATTGGGAGCCGCCCAAAGTGGCTGGGGAAACTCAGCCACATGGGTAGGGTATAAATAATAAATTTATTATTATTATTATTATTATTATTATTATTATTATTATTATACACTTTCCCCCTCCATTATAATTATTAAATTGCAACATTTTTAACATATACAATCAAAACACTATTTTGTTTTTTTCCTCTTAATTTTTGCGACTTCCCACCCAGTTTTCCTTGGAGTTGTTGTTTCTCCCTTTTTGGTGCACACTATCTACCTATTAGGGATGTGGGTGGCGCTGTGGGTTAAACCACAGAGCCTAGGACTTTCCGATCAGAAGGTCGGTGGTTCGAATCCCCGTGACAGGGTGAGCTCCCGTTGCTCAGTCCCTGCTCCCGCCAACCTAGCAGTTCGAAAGCACATCAAAGTGCAAGTAGATAAATAGGTACCACTCCGGCGGGAAGGTAAACGGCGTTTCCGTGCGCTGCTCTGGTTTGCCAGAAGCGGCTTAGTCATGCTGGCCACATGACCCTGAAGCTGTACGCCGGCTCCCTTGGCCAGTAAAGCGAGATGAGCGCCGCAACCCCAGAGTCATCCGCGACTGGACCTAATGGTCGGGGGTCCCTTTACCTTTACCTATCTACCTATCAAATCATAATCACAGTACTATAATCTAAATCTTGTACACCGCTGACCTGAAAGCGATTCACACTGAACTACAGCCAACCTGGCCATTAGCTTCAAGTGGCAGGCTAGGAGGAACTGATAGGGGCAGCAAAACTGGAAACGAAAGATAGGGGGCGTCCTTGTGCACCTTTGCTGCTTCTCCTACAGCTGCAGGTGCAGTACCATGAGGATCTTGCCAACAGCTTGCCTGGGCAGGGCAGTTTCAAGGGCCTCCTCTAGTCACCTCAGGCCCATGGCTTCACCATGGAGGCTGCCATGGGGCAGAGGAGAAGCCACCCTCAGCCGTGCCAGCCCCCAATGTAATTCCGGCCCAGAGCCAGGTAAGGGGCTTGCTTGCCACTGCCACTCCTTCACCTCAGGTGGCAAAATGTCTTGGACCAACCCTCAGTAGAGCATCTTTCAAAGTAAAGTTAAAGGTAAAGGGACCCCTGACCATTAGGTCCAGTCATGACCGACTCTGGGGTTGCGGCGCTCATCTCGCTTTATTGGCCGAGGGAGCCAGGGTACAGCTTCCGGGTCATGTGGCCAGCATGACTAAGCCGCTTCTGGCGAACCAGAGCAGTGCATGGAAACGCCGTTTACCTTCCCGTCGGAGCGGTACCTATTTATCTACTTGCACTTTTGACGTGCTTTAATGTGCTTTCGAACTGCTAGGTTGGCAGGAGCAGGGACCGAGCAACGGGAGCTCACCCCGTCACGGGGATTCAAACCGCTGACCTTCTGATCGGCAAGTCGTAGGCTCTGTGGTTTAACCCACAGCGCCACCCGCGTCTTTCAAAGTAGGCACGTACAATATTGCTCTGTTAGAATATTTCAGCTGACTGACAGGAGAAATAGCCCTGCGCTCATTGCAGGGAACCGCTTTTAAAACCTTGTTGGAGAAAGCAGACACTGGCAGAGAGACGTCTGGGAAGTGACAGCCGGTGAGGATTAAAATATATCTATTTCTCAGTCCCCAAGTGTTCAGCTGTCTCGACAAACCCTAGCCGGTTCTGTTACTCTGATTCTAGATTCTTAATGCTAAACGTTTTAGATACTGCTGCATCCCCTTTCACAAAAGATCCCTTTTCTATCCAAGTCCATAATTTTCAGTCTTTCTTTGTCTTCCTTGTGGCTCAACGTGTTAACTCCAAATATCTGAGATAGATTTCAGTAGCATCTTGCATTTAGATATTTTGACCTTTTTATCTGTAAATCTCTCCTCTCCCAGAGAATAAGTTGCCAACTTCTCATATCCGTTAATCAAAGATGTGATTTGCAGTTCCATGTCTCTTTCAGTTCTATGGATTTTGGGGGTGGGGAGGGGGGTGTTTAGCTGAAAAGCAACTTCAAAGGCTACAGAAGTGGGAGTCTGCTCCACATTTTAACTTCCTGTCAGTCATCTGCTTACAGGTGTCTGCCTTGAGAGTTTTGCACCACAGGGTGGCTTACAAATTCATTCAATTAGTCATAAATAAATAACATTGCCCCCTCATAAATAAATAAAATTGCACCTTTCCTACCTACAGGAGGATAATACCTGTATAAGATATCCCCTGTATCTTTTCTCCCACAGGGAAAGAAAAGGAGAATGTAGAGGGCAATTCCTGGCAGATGAATGACAGGAAGGGAGAAGGTTGAGGATTGCTTCCCTAGCCAACTTTTTCCACTCAAGATTGGCAGCCTGCCCAAGCTACCTTTGCTTTATACAGCGTGGGGGGGGGGGGGGGGACGGCAAAGAAAAGTAACATAGAAATCTGAAATATACTCGGAGTCGAGAGTGGATTTCATGCTCTTTATTCAGCTCATAGTGGTGAGGAGGAATGGAAGTTCCCCCAGAATGTCTGCTTTATATACATTATTTACACAATGGGCCCCACGTGATTGGCTAATTCTGGGATTCACCTGCAGGCCAATCAGGTTGCGGATTCACTTCCACCTGGAGCTGGATTGGGTGGCTCCTGTGGACCAATCAGACTGCTGCATTCTGGGTCCTATTGTTCTAGGACCAATCAGGCTGCTGCATTCTGAATCCTATTCAACTCAGTACATAACAAAATCCATGCGATGTCTCCTCGGAAAATGAGCTAGATATTTGTACTGATGATCCTAAATCCATTCATAAATCAGATTCAGTTTCGGATATTACCAGAAGTGCCAATAAGTATCTGCACACATGCCTTGTGATTGTACCAGTAGTGGAGACCTCAGAAGGGAGATGGACAAAATGCAACTTGGACCTCTCCCCAACCAGACCTGGGAAGAGGCTAGGATACAGAGAATGCCTCCATGAACCATTCTTAAGGAATTGGGCAGGTCGCAGCAGGTGGGGTGTTTTTTATCCAGCTGATACTTGCTGGAACTCTGTTCTAGCCCCCCTCAGGCGGGCGCCATTGCCATTCTAAGAGGACAAGGGAAGCATTTGTGGTGAGCTCTTTTTCTAGAAAAATAGCACTGCCTAAGGGGAAGGGGCGAAGTCATGAGGAGCCTGGTATGGTGTGAGCACTGCCCTCCTTGTTGCCTCATTTTTCCCCCAGGTGGTAAGTGCATCAATGCTGGTGATGGGAGGCCAAGACGTACGATGGCGGCCCTCCCTACCAGCCAGGCCTGAGGCAGAGGACTGAAAGTCTAACCCTTGGTCAGAACCCAGGGTGGCTTCCATGTCTCAGAGGTCATTTCCCTTGATTTTTGTTCAGTTCTGGCTCAAGTCCTCACCTAGGAAAGCCAGAGACTCCAATTTGGAGGCCTGATTGACCTTTGCCCATCACACACGTACAACTGAGATGCAGCCAAGCAAGAATTTACTCAAATTAGCAAGCAGCAATGGCGGCAACAACACAGACAAAACCACAATGAGATCTCAAAATTTAAAGTTGCCTCACTTCTACCCAACGTCCAGATGTGTCAATGAAAGTCTACGTCCTTTGGCCTTACTAATGATTAATCCAGGCATAGGCAAACTCGGCCCTCCAGATGTTTTGGGACTACAACTCCCATCATCCCTATCTAACAGGACCAGTGGTCAGGGATGATGGGAGTTGTAGTCCAGAAACATCTGGATGACCGAGTTTGCCTATGCCTGGATTAAGCCAAAGGTACATTCTGGTAGTGACCCTTGTTTGCTCTGCCAAGACGCACAACATCTCAGAGTGTTGCGATGCAGCAATCGGGCAGGTGACAGCAAGCAAGCTCCAGGAATTCCTCCAAAGGAGGAGAGCTTTGCAAAGAACAGGCCCACCAGGTGGCAGCAAACAGTTCGTCCTGTCATTCCCTGTAATATTTGTAGCTTCAGCCAATCAGAATGGCAGCTACCACAAACCATCCATGCTGTGATTCCAGCTAGCAGGAATTACAAAGCTGCTATGAGTGGTTCAAGGCTTCTTACACTTTCAGCACCTGTTTCTGATTTGAGCCCATGGGAATTGCAGCACAGGATCTACTAAACTGCAAAGGTTAACAATTCAAGTGTTTTGAGTGTTCATTCAGTGCAACCATCGTTGTTCAGCTGCTATTAGAATCAGTATTGGTCAAAAGACCGCAGCGTGGTTCACAATACAGTGGTACCTCAGGTTACATACGCTTCAGGTTACAGACTCCGCTAACCCAGAAATAGTACCTTGGGTTAAGAACTTTGCTTCAGGATGAGAACAGAAATCGTGCTCTGGCGGCGTGGCAGCAGCAGGGGGCCCCATTAGCTAAAGTGGTGCTTCAGGTTAAAAACAGTTTCAGGTTAAGAACGGACCTCCAGAACGAATTAAGTACTTAACCCAAGGTACCACTGTATAGAAGACAAATGTCAATACAGTGGTACCTTGAGTTACAAACGCCTCTGGTTACAAACGCTTCAGGTTACAAACTCCACTAACCTGGAAGAGTTACCACGAGTTGAGAACTTTGCCCCAGGATGAGAACGGAAATCTTGTGCCAGTGGCGCAGTGGCAGCAAGAGGCCCCATTAGAGAAAGCACGTCTCTAGTTAAGAACAGTTTCAGGTTAAGAACAGACATTAAGTTTGTAACTAGAGGTACCACTGTACATCACGTAATAGCTCTACAACGTGAAAATCAAAGCCCTTGGAGCTGGACCTCAGTGTCTGGACTGAACGATGGGGGTGGAGACACACCTTCAGGTATACTGGGCCAAGGCCATTTAGGGTTCTAAAGGTCAGTGCCAACACTTTGAATTGTGCTCAGAAACGTATCTATTTGTACAAGACCACAAAGAATCTGCTCACTTTAATAACAAACGAACAGATCCGCAGGGTCCATTCCGGCTCTATAATTCTAGGATTCTAGGCTTGTGCAATACCAAATCTTCCTGCCTTCCGTTACATTGCTAACACTGTAATCTTTTTTCAAAAATGTGCAAAGAGTACAGCTGTAGTTTGGATTCCCTCCCTCCCCATCGAAAAGGCACAATATGCTTCTTCTTTTTTGCTTCGCTCCCAGTTGAAGGGGCCACATCTGCTCTCCTCTCAAGGCAGATGGATGTTTCCTTACAATATCAGAGCTGATATTTCAAGAGGAAATTTCAACAATTTGGGTGTCATAGTTTAATCCAATAGAGCTGATTAGACTTTTAAAAAAGTTTCCTTCACTAATTGACTGATAGAACACTAGCTTCCTGAACAGACTCTTATTCATTTCACTGCATATGCTACGATGCGAGTTACTGAAAGTCACATGGGGAAAAAATTAAGTCCAGGACAGCTAACCCAGTTCTTTCAATTTTCCAGCATTTCTCTTGAACTTTATTAATGAGAGGCTGCTAGGAAGCCATTTCCCAGGCTTTTCTGTTGACGTTGACTTAATAATTTGCTACTATTCAGTTTTGTGGCACCTTAAAGACTGGGCTGTGTACGCATTGCCATTTACTCTGCAGCCAACGTGCTCGTGCTGCTGGCTTTTGAATCCCGGTACACATGTTAGCCACAATCTACATCTCTCGTAGTTTCGTAGTTCTGTAGCGCTGCCCATTCTCTGGACCCACCCAGTCAATCACCTGGGGCCAGCTTCAAGAAGCCAAGATAATCAAGGGGGGTGGGGTGGTCAGCCACGCTTATTCAAGCTTGCTTCAAAACTGATCCAGTACAGATGGAACAGACATTGCACTTGATGCCACCACTGGATAATAATAATAATAATAATAATAATAATAACAACAACAACAACAACAACAACAACAACAACAACAATAATAATAATAATAACAATAATAATAATATTTTATTATTTACACCCCGCCCATCTGGCTGGGTTTCCCCAGCCACTCTGGGCGGCTTAAACAGAACACTAAAATACAATAACCTATTAAACATTAAAAGCTTCCCTAAACAGGGCTGCCTTCAGATGTCTTCTAAAAGTTTGGTAGTTGTTTTTCTCTTTGACATCTGGTGGGAGGGCGTTCCACAGGGCGGGTGCTACTACCGATAAGGCCCTCTGCCTGGTTCCCTGTAACTTGGCTTCTTGCAGCGAGGGAACTGCCAGAAAGCCCTCAGCGCTGGACCTCAGTGTCCGGGCAGAATGATGGAAGTGGATACGCTCCTTCAGGTATACTGGACCGAGGCTGTTTAGGGCTTTAAAGGTCAAATGACTTTATGTATTATGCCTAAATTATTGGAAAATTGAGACAGGTGCCTGGTCTATTTCCCGACCCTGCTGCTAAATGGCTTCATCGTCCAACCTCAATGCAATGCTTTCAAAATAGCACTAGGTAGTTTCAAAGAAAATTTGAGTGGGAAGTGGGTGGTGCTGTGGTCTAAACCACTGAGCCTCTAGGGTTTGCCGATCAGAAGGTGGGTGGTTTGGATCCCTGTGACGGAGTGAGCTCCAGTTGCTCTGTCCCAGCTCCTGCCAACCTACCAGTTCGAAAGCACACCAGTGCAAGCAGAAAAATAGGTACACTGCAGCGGAAAGGTAAATGGCATTTTACCCCATAGTCAACTTTGACTGGACTTAACTATCCAGGGGTCCATTACCTTTAACTAGAAAAGCACTATTTCTGACAACTTGTCCCACAATGGCTAGAGTTCCACCACAGAACTATCCTACAGCTCAGAGTGTTATGAAAGAGCTGTGCTCCTAACCTAACTTGGGTAAAGATTAGCAGTAATAAGGGAGTCTTCCATTCCCTTTGACGTTGGCTAGCATCCAGACAACTTTGCCACTTGTGCACACACCCACGCGGCTTTTGTTTTCTCAGAGCGGAGCTTCTACAAGCCATTTGAAACTACCAATTCAAAAGCCATTTGTCAGTGGCATGGTTGTCAGTAGCTGAAGTTGTGAGTGGAGGTGAGGGGAAAAAATTCACTGGATATACCAAGCCAAAATAGCTATTTGCGTCCTGGCCAATATGCCTCAGTTCAGGGCAGGTAAGGTTAATGGCATTTGAATTTTGCCAGTCCTTTTCTAGCTTGGCCATAATAAAAATATTTTATTGATAAAGGCACTTACATAAAAAGTTAGAAACTTTGTAAAGAGAGACTTCAAAATATTGAGATAATTCATTCCAATCCTGAAATGCTAATTAGGGGTTTGGGCACAATGACTATACTGCTGAAACACTTTCTACCAAGGAATCAGTATTTTTTATGCTTTATTTTTTTCCAAGCATTTAGCAATCTGACTTTAGTCGTGTTTTAAAGGGGGGGGGGGGAATCACTTGTGCATTCCAAGAAAGTAGATAAATGTCAGCTGGAGAAACCCAGTGGCAAGCTACCAAATAAGCTGTCTAAATAGCGAAAGAGAAATCTAGGAGATTTAGGTTTTGAAGTGCCAGTTAAAAACACTGAATAAAAATGCTTTAAGCCTCTGAGACAGAGCATGCCTTTCATTCTGTCTAAATAACGATCATATACGTGATATGCTTTTCGCATATCACAGACCGGCAAGATAACCAATTTTCAAAGTGTGAAGTTGAAATTCTAATCTAAAGCCTTTTTCAAAAACCCTCACGTCTTGCACAGAGGGAGATGTGGGGGAAGCTTCCGCAAAAACCAACAGCATGTCGCACAGAAGGAAGGAAGGAAGGAACTCTTTAGGACGGGGTGGGGAATCCCGTGGGACTTCAGATGTTGTTGCTGGACTTCAGCTCCCATCAGTCCAATCCACCTTGGCCAATGCGCAGGGAATTAGTTAAACACAATTTTTCATTTGACTGTGAAGGTCTATAATTAGAAAGTGCCTGCCCATTATGCAAGGGGCCATTTATCAATCCAGCTAGGGCTGGCCCACCCGTAAGGCGAGGTGAGGCAGTGGCCTCAGGCTCTGGGCAGCTGGGAGAGCCGGCGAATCTGAGCCAGCCCTGAATCCAACATACAGCTTCGCAGCCATTGTATAGTAAGGACCTCCCTGCCATCTTGGCTAAGAACCATGCTCTGTAGTTACAGACTGATAGTGGAGGCAAGGTATTTGTATCCAAGGTTCTTGCTTTTGTGCATGCTGGTGAAACCTATTAGGATGTTTGTCCAGCTTCTTTGTGGTGGCTCCAGTGTTATGCAACTCTCTTAGCCCTTACTTGGCTCCTTCAGTTCTGGAGGAATACAAGCAAGCCTCAACAGCTTACCTTTTTATGATTTGTTTTCCTTAGGAGAGTTTAGATGATTAATTCAGATGCCTTCATGTAGCCTATTTCAGACCCTCCAATTGTCCCTATTTTCCAGGGTCAGTCCCAGATTTACAGAAGCCATCCCAGTTTCTGATTTGATCCAGGAATGTCCCACTTTTCCTTAGGATGTCCCTATTTTCGTCGGATAAATGTTGGAGGGTATGGAGTTATCTGACCCGCCCCCCCCCAGCCTTCTGAAGGCGGCCTTGTATAGAGAAGGTTTTTAATGTTTATTGTTTTTATATATGTTGGAAGCTTCCCAGAGTGGCTGGGGCAACTTGTTGTGGAATGGGACATCCCTATTTTCATCAGAGAAATGTTGGAGGACATGTATTAGGCTGGATCAACACTGTACGTCCTATACTGCCTGACATTCTGTTTTGATTTTTCTCTATGTGTCACCTTGTATGGGCTTGACACAAATATAAATGCCATTTTGGCTGTGGACTGAAAGACAGCAAACCAGTTGCATAAGGGGAGTCATATTTTTCCAATATCGAGCTCAGGCTGAAACTCTAGCTGAGTCTAGAGCACATTGCAATCATCCGGTCTCATCCAAAGGCTTATGTCACCATCACCACATCTGCTTCCTCTAGGAACAGACAGCTGATGAACCAGCAAAAGCACTCCTTGTCACGGCTGCCACCTGGACATCCAGGAGCAAAGCCAGGGCCATCAGAAATTCAATATCTAATACACATGTAATAAACAGCAAGGTGGCCTTGCTGCAGGCTGATGTTGTCTTGCAATGTGTAGGAGAAATAATTGCTGCTGGAAACAGAGGTGGATTAAAGAGGAGACAGAAGCGTTTGCAAGGAGGAAAACCCATCCTTGAAGAACTGTTTGCTTATTTAACTATAAAAGCACCTTAATAATAAAGAGACCTCTGCTTCCTAATAGAAGCAGCATGTGCAATATTTATATTTATAGCACCGTGAGCTTTATATCTTGCATTGTACATATCCTTACTTTTATGTAACTGTGTTGTCATTCTTTTTTTTTTTTTAATCAGAGAGCAATAGCTGGAGGTTCGGCAATTTTTTATTATAGCATAGGTAAAGGTAAAGGGACCCCTGACCATTAGGTCCAGTCGTGACCGACTCTGGGGTTGTGGCGCTCATCTCGCTTTACTGGCCGAGGGAGCCGGCATACAGCTTCCGGGTCATGTGGCCAGCGTGACTAAGCCGCTTCTGGCGAACCAGAGCAGTGCACGGAAACGCCGTTTACCTTCCCGCGGGAGCGGTACCTATTTATCTACTTGCACTTTGTGCTTTCAAACTGCTAGGTTGGCAGGAGCAGGGACCGAGCAACGGGAGCTCACCCCGTCGCGGGGATTCGAACCACCGACCTTCTGATCGGCAAGTCCTAGGCTCTGCGGTTTAACCCACAGCGCCACCCGCGTCCCCTTATTATAGCATATGATTTCAGAAATTCAGAAGAGGCATGCTGGCCTCAGGTTGGTTCAAAGCCCAGCCTCACCCGTGCAATCTCAATATTTTCTTGGGTGGTCATAGTTGCCCAGTGGGAAGAGAAAGCCATTCTGAACATCCTGAAAGTCAAAGAGAGGGAAAATGCTCTGTTTCCGGGGATGCTTATGGGAAACAAACTTCTCCAATAATGGAATTGCTGAGACAGTCTGGGCACCTGCCTTAGTGTCTCTGAACATGTGCAGAGTGTCTCCCTTGCACAGTATTAGAAAGCAGTGCCTCCTTGCCATGCACACAAGCTCAAGCCTTGGCAATCGTCATTTTCTTACTAGGAAAGCAGTGCCTCTTCTGTAACCTGCATTTTTCTTCATTTGCACACACACAGAGGCACACTGTGCTCCATGGAGACAAGAAGCTGCAGAGGAGCATGAAGGAAATGTTTGTAAGCCTTTCAGTTTAAATCCTCCAGTCATTCTAAATTAAGCCTCATCATCTGCATGCTTTGTAGTGCTCCAGACATGAAGCACCTGCAAAAAGACAACAGTGGAATGGTATTGCCACAACATCGCAGCATTCCCGTGGCGGGTAATAGGCGTACTGCAGCGTGGAGAAGAATAATGGAATGTGCTGTTGCTTAAAAGGAGAGATTGTATTAATCTACAAGCAGAACAGGTAGCTGGATGCAAGGGAGACCATCACAGCACTTAAAAACTTGACACCTGTTAAGGATGATAGCTTTCTATTAGCAATCTTGGTTCCTTTTACTGCCAGAATACAGCAAGGAGATTGAGAAATGCAAGATTCGTATTTTGCTTAAGCATGGTGGTTTGTATCCAGTCGACTGAGAACAACTAATGTATTCAAGCTGAGCAACACTCCAACGAGGGCTAGACAAATTCATGGAGAGCAGGTCCGTTTAATGGACCCTCCAGGTTCTGAGCAGCTATGCCTCTGAATTCTGAGTGTTTGGAAGGAAGCAGAGTAGATAGATGTTTTCTTCATGCCCCACTTGTGGAGTTCCAGGAAGAATCAGAACAGGTTGAATAGCCTGTTAGACTAGGACTGCTGTGATCCAGCAGGGTTCTTGTTGGTCAGACCTGGGACATGATACCTCTTGTTACTCTGAGGTTTAACAGCGATCAAGACTGTGTGTGTGTGTGTGTGTGTGTGTGTGTGTGTGTGTGTGTACTGATGATATCCAATGTCCAGATACTTTATATTCAAAACAGCTTGACTTTCATAAACATAACTGAGGAGAACCTATCTACAATCTCATGCTTATTCCCATTGCTCCTTAGAGCACAGGTTTATCCCTATTAACATTTAGGGATCTTCCTCCATCTGCTTCAACCCAGACAGACCACACTGACACCTTTTCCTCAGCAGCATTCACAGAAACCTCTCCCAGTAGCCATTCTCCCTCACACACAACAGAGAACAGAAAACAGTTAAAAAAAACGACAGTTACTGGAATAACAGTCACAACAGAATGGAATGCCGCTCTCATGTGACTCACAGTCAGCCAATCCCATGAGGGAGTTACTGCTCAAGGGGGAAAAAACCCATGATAAAAACACACAGCAATTCAATATAAACAAATATCCCTATTTCAAGAAACTTAACCATTATCCTTAACAAACTCATAGTAGGAAGCTGGAGAGTCTCCAACAAAGGAGCTGGGCAAGGGACTGTCACAGTCCTGTGCTGCCAGCCATGGCACAGCTAAGTGGAAGGAGAAACCAGCCAAGTCTCGGGGGGTACTTGCCTGGAGGCAGAATACACATACAAGGTCCGGTCCAGTCCTAAGGTCTAGAGTATCTCGGTTCATGTAGTCAGACAATCTGTAGGTCAAGAAAGCTGAGGGTCCAAGGTCACAAGAAAGCAAGAAGCAGCAAGGTCTGGTCAGGAATGACAAATGTTGTTTCCAGCAACTGACTGAGGCAGGAAACCCTGCTTAAGAAAGCTGGAGGCATCTGGTTCTCATCCGGAGCAAGAAGGCTGATCAGCAGCAGGTGAAGCCTACTCCTGGCCCATGACAGGAACCAGGCTAGGTTCAGGACTTTTAGCCTGCCACTGGAAATCAGGCGTTCAGCTGAGCCCAAAGCCAGCAGACAGGATTCCTCAGAAGAAGCTCCTGTACCATCAGAGCCAAGATACTCACAGTTGCCTTCCTACAGCACCAAATGCTTCCAATGGTGGAAGGAGGGGGGCTATGAAACAGGGGAATTTGGGCCCTTGAAGCAGTGCTTTTTTCCCTTTAAAAATGTTTAGGGGTACTCTCATTTTCACTCAAGAATATCACCATTTTATAGCTCAAATCGGGGAGAAATGAATACAGTAAAAACAACGAAACTGACCAATCACTGTGCTAGATTCCAACTCCTGCTTCACACATTAAACGCCCGCTTCTGTCTGAGACTCAGGAAACACGGTGACAGGAAATGAGGCCGCCATCAGGGGTAGCAAAGGAACTAAATTCACAGTGCTAGAGAAGAAACTATTTAAACAATAAAAATTTTAAAAAATTAGTTTCTTCTCCCGTTAGATTCACAAAATGTTTAGGGGTATGTATACCCCCTGCATACCCCCCAGGAAAAAAGCACTGCCTTTAAGAATCTGAACTCATCCACAAGGGGGTGGAGCTTTGGAGAAGTGGGAGGGGCAGAGGCTTTAAATGTTGCTGTCCTGGAGTTATGATGGCTCTGTGGGATTTGACATTGAGCCAGAACATGGTAAAGTAGCACCTAACCGCTGCATAGAGGTATGTCTTCTCCCTCTATTACCCATCCAGCTACCCTCCCAATCTGCTAGGCTTTTAAAAAATCTAAGAATGGCACTGAACTTTTAAATTGGAAGGGTGGTGGTTCAGAGCGTTACAAAGGAATTCTCTCCCCCATTTCTGCGTGGAAAACCAACCACCAATACAAGGTGAGCCAGGCCCTGCTCTTAGTAGTAGTAGTAGTAATAACAATAATAATAATAATAATAATAATAATAATAATAATAATAATAATAATAATAAATAATTATTTATTATTTGTACCCCGCCCATCTGGCTGGGTTTCCCCAGCCACTCTGGGCGGCTTCCATAGAAACCAAAAATGCACAAGCTTAGGTTCAGCTTGGCTGGTCATGAACTCACCTTGACACCATTTATCCTCAGTCTTCACTGTTGCCAAACTTCATTCTACAAGTGAGGAGAAGCTAAACCAGTTTCAGAAAAGACTGGGGAAAACAGAGGTTTCCTCTGTTCATGACACCACTACAGAGGCTTCCATGCATGGCAGAAGCTCAGAGTGCATTGACCTTTTACTGCAGAACCTGCTGCCTAGACCTTCTCATGCTTGGCTACCAAAAGCTGACAATCAGGGAAACAGCAGGTCCTAGAGAATATCTGTGACTGTGAGCAAAGAGGGAGCAAATCTCAGAATGTCTGTTTCTCTTTCTAAAAAAATAAAATAAAAATTGGGACTGCTGGGCTCTCATTCTGATTTATGGAGAGGTTATGTTCCGTGATTTCCTCCAGAGTCTATTTGTCCCAGATAGTTCCTTCTGAACTTTGTCTGCTGAAATAACTCACAAGTGACCTGTAACTTTCCGTTAGTTAATGTTGAATTTTATTGTACATTTATGCACAAAATCAATGAAGTAATAATGTGACCACAAAGGAAACACCAGGAACAAAGAACTCAAAGGAGGTAAAATATGAAAATGAAAGCTGCACACCAGCAGCAATCAAGGGCCAATGAACTTTTTGTTCTGGTTAGATGGAACACCCACCTATTTGTTAGGATAGCCATTGTTGCAAAGGATGCTCTAAGCAGACATGTCCAAAGTCTGTTTCGGGGGCCTAAACTGGCCCCTGTGGCAGTTTATTTCCTGGGGTAAAATCCTTAAAAAAAGTCAACAACTTTGGTCAGCCCTCACGGCCCTTCATTTCATCAAATCTGGCCCTCTTTGAAAAAAGTTTGGACACCACAGTCTAAGGAGAGCAACTTGTACTCCAAAAAATACCACAGGTTTTTACTCTTGAACAAACCTCTCTCTGAATTGCCTTCCTGAAAATGACTCCCATCTGTCAAGTAATTATTAATGTCCCCTAGTCTAAAGCAACGAAATATTATTCACTGATTTAAGTCTTAACAGTAGATTATTTTATAAAGAAATAACAGAATGAGGAAAAATATGAATACCTTGAAAATAGAAAGGTGCTATTATCTTATCTCATCCTGTATCCTTGTGACTCAGGGTAACAAAGCATCAACACTATTTCTTGAACAGAATTATAACAATAGGACTTCACCACAGAAGAATCTTTCTCTGCCACCCGCCTGCTAAGTTTGACATGCTTCTGTATTTAATACTTCCACGAGCACCTACATCATTCTGCTTTAGAGCTTATTTTCTTTTTTAATTATTGACATTGATCCAAATATAACTCTCATGGGCCTTAACCAGGTCGTAGCTGGATTTATAATCTTTCCTAGGGATTGATTGTTCTTTCCTAGAGCAAAACAGATGTAAATTACGAGCCCATGGCATTATGACGCAACCTTGGTCTGAGTTGGCAATAGCAACCGTTCCTATATGAGAGAGAGAGAGAGAGTCCTTCATTATATAGACTTACAGAAGGGCTGGATCCAGCGCTGAAGAAAATTACTTCAGAATAGTTTCAGCTTCACTGCCCACAGCAATCATTAAGTTCACTGTGTTGAGCATTGCTGCAGTTCTAAATTTAGTGAAATGCTGCTTTCAATCAGGCTAATGAACATAGCATTCACCCTCTTCAGAATTGCCAGCGTTTTCGCTCTTTGGTTTTCCAAGCAGTCCACAACAGATAGGCTGGGATCACTGGAAACATTCAAGCCTACTGAGAAGACTTAGGTTTGGCCCACTAGCATATATTTACACGAGGGATGCTCTATAGTGCAGGAAGTGTAGGTTCATCACAGTTAAGGTAGCTAAGATCAAAGGATACCTAAGGATAGGGAGGGAGAAATAAAGCGCAGGTCACATTTAAAGTCAAGCTTGCTGAATTTGCACATTCTGATATACCGTATTTTTCACTCTATGAGACGCACCAGACCACAAGATGCACCTAGTTTTTGGAGGAGGAAAACAAGAAGAAAAAATATTCTGAATCCCAGAAGCCAGAACAGCAAGAGGGATTGTGAAAGCAGCAATCCCTCTTGCTGTTCTGGCTTCTGGGATAGCTGTGCAGCCTGCATTCGCTCCATAAGACGCGCACACATTTCCCCTTACTTTTTAGGAGGGAAAAAGTGAGTCTTATAAAGCAAAAAATACAGTAATATACAAACCGAAACACAGCTGTCCTTCAAAAACTGCACTTTTACGAATTCTGCAATGCAGTTTTCTGGCCAAGTAATGTGTACAAATATGCATGTCTTTGGGAGATGTGTGCATGAAAATGCAGATATTGGTGGAAATGACGTTCAAAAATAAATTATATAGGGGGAAATTGCTTTGCAAAAATTGCAAACCAATGAGCATATTGTCGCGCAGCGGTAAATTAATCACCCAGAGTCTTCTTCATAAACAGAATAAAACTTCACTGAAGAAAATAAACTTGTTCAGAAATAGCATAGTTAAAGAGCATACACAGAGTGCTCATAGCAGCTATCTGACTCTTCACAGAGGCACAGTCTTAGTGATTTACTAGAGTCCTGGAGCCACTCTGTCTGCCTTAGCTTTACATAGCAAAAACAACAGCACTACAGTGGTACCTCGGGTTAAGTACTTAATTCGTTCCGGAGGTCCGGAACTTAACCTGAAACTGTTCTTAACCTGAAGCACCACTTTAGCTAATGGGGCCTCCTGCTGCCGCTGTACTGCCTGAGTACGATTTCCTTTCTCATCCTGAAGCAAAGTTCTTAACCTGAAGCACTATTTCTGGGTTAGCGGAGTCTGTAACCTGAAGCGTCTGTAACCCGAGGTACCACTGTATTCCACAGATTACTCCATACACAATCCATACAGCTCTCTGACTAAGGCCCATAGAGAGGCTGGCTACTTTTATAGGGAGAATGAGTCATCACCCAAGATGAGTCACAAGTCACAGTGACTTAGCAGTTTGCTGTTAACAGCAGTTAGCAAGCTTAGGCTTGAATGATTGTATTGGCCTTGTAAGCCTTACTGCTGATCTGCTCTCAAGAACCTTTGTCTCATGACACATATTTAGAGACATTTGCACTAAAATGCTGATGACATTTTTCGAGGAATTACAAAATGTTGTGGGAATCTGGAGAAGTGTAATTAAGAGTAGAAAGATGGGAAACTGAGAGAAACGGAAAGTGACCTATTGACCCATCCTTACCTTAGGCTTGGCTGCGAGAACTTTGGAGGAGGATTAGGTGAGATACCATCACAATTTCCTCGTCTCCCAACACTGCACTGCACACACTATTGTGGGTAACACAGCAGTAGAAAGCCCCAAGAGCGCTAGGTAACCCAGCCAGGGTGGCGGGCTGGTGGAAAACATCTAGTTCCACAAGCAGTCAAACAGCAGGTCAGGTGGGTGGGGAAATACCTTGACCTGCTTTTGAACAAGTTGCTCAGGCTTAAGAGCCGGTCCATAGCCAGTAGCATAATAGGGCATACTGAAACTCTTGGCTCCTTGTGTTACCCTGTGGACCATCCTAGATCTCTCAGTGGTCTTCTATACCCTCAACCATTGTATCCTTCAGAATTGCCTGTCTGGGATGGGAACTTGAGGCAGACACCATGGTTGGAAAATTCCACCTGATGGATGGAGTCCAGAAGTGCAGGGGATTGTACTTTAGTGTCATGGAACTTGTGCTATAGGGACGCGGGTGGCGCTCTGGTCTAAACCACTGAGCCTAGGGCAGTGGCGTAGCGTGGGTTGTCAGCACCCGGGGCAAGGCAAGTAATTTGCGCCCCCTAACCCTAACCCCCAGATGTTGCGCCCGGTGCGGCCGGCCCCCCCTGCACCCCCCACGCTACGCCACTGGCCTAGGGCTTGCCGATCAAAAGGTCGACAGTTTGAATCCCCACGACGGGGTGAGCTCCCATTGCTCGGTCCATGCTCCTGCCAACCTAGCAGTTCAAAAGCATGTCAAAGTGCAAGTAGATAAATAGGTACCGCTCTGGTGGGAAGGTAAGCGTTGTTTCCATGCGCTGCTCTGGTTTCGCCAGAAGCATTTTATTCATGCTGGCCACATGACCCGGAAAAACTGAGGACAAACGTCGGCTCCCTCAACCAGTAAAGCGAAATGAGCGCCGCAACCCCAGAGTTGTTCGCGACTGGACCTAACTGTCAGGGGTCCTTTATCTCGACCTTTTTTACTTGTGCTATGGTGTTCCACGTGGTTCTCGCTTGTCCATCACACTGTTGAACATCTAAATAAGGCTACTGGCTGAAGTGAGAACCACCTGCATGTTTGATGGTACCTAGCTCTATTTGACCTTTTTGTTTGTAACAAGGGAAGCACTGTTTAGTGTTGAACAGATGCCTTGAGTCAGCAATATTGGATAAGGCTAATAAACTGAGGAGACTGAGAGAAGACTGAGAGGAGCTATGATGGTCATCTTCAAATATCTCAAGGGCTGTCACATGGAAGATTGAGTAATCTTGTTTTCTCCTGCTCTGGAGGGTAGGACTCGAAACAATAGCTTCAAGTTCTTACTAAACATCAGGAAAAACTTGACAGTAAGATCTGTTTGACAGTGGAACGGTCTCCCTCGGGCAGTTGTGGACTCTCTCCTTCCTTGGAAGTTCTGAAGTAGAGGTTGGATGGTGACCTGCCATGGAGGCTTTAGTTGATATTCCTGCATTGCAGGGGGTTAGACTATATTTGACCCTTGAGGTCCCTTCCAACTCTACAACTCTTTGATTCTATCTACAGGCTGATCCAGAAAAGATTGAGATGCTGTTAGCTAATGGTGTGTTGTTCATCTTCTCTGGGTGAAATCTCACTCTCCCATAAAAGCAGGCCCATAATTTGAGGATGCTGTTAAGATCTAGCCCTTTCATGAGACTACCCACTACTGTCTGTGGCATGAAACCCTTTCACCAGTGGGCATGCCAGCTGTGGCTTCTCCTAGACCAAGTGAGCCTTGCTATAATTATCCGTGATCTCCTAATGCCTAGATTAGGATATTAGATTACTGTAATGCGTCATAATGAGGCTGCCTCTGAATATTGTTCAGAAACTTCAGCTGGTTCAGGAAACAGCTAGGTTATTAATTGGAGCGGTCTGTTTTTCTTGAATTCCACTTGTGTTGATCCTCGCTGTCTTCCAGCGAATTTCAAGGCACAAAGTGCTGCTGGTCTCGACCTTTAAAGCTTTAAATATCTTTGAACCGGAGTACTTGACGGTCTACCTTCTCCTGTATGAATCTGCTTAGTTTCAAAGTTCAGCTTTCGGATGCCCACCTCTGATTAATGAGAGGCAGGTGGAAACTGAGCAGGAGGTCTTTTAAACATTGCAGCAACATTTTATCTCTTAGATAAAAGCCTTGGAAATCAAAGCCTGCTAAAGGAAGGATCTGTGGTTCCGCTGCTTTTATCGAATAGATTTCTACTGGGTTTTCTCTTTTTTTAAGCTGCTTTTGACAGCTGTGTCTTTGTTGGTTTTGTATGCATAATCTTATTATTTAATTGATTTTTTTATTTTAATAAAACCATAAACCTCTTATTTTTGGGTGGAGGGGGTTAGTAGAAAAGCCACGTATAGATATATTAATGAAATAAGGCAGTGATCTATCAGTAGCTCTGGGAAATGTAGCTTCCCAAGGGCACCTGGCATTCTATAGATGTTGCATACCAATAGCTCTGGGAAATAATACTTATTGGATCATTGCAGCAGTGTTCTGGACAACAGAAGAGTGTGGCCTCCTTTTCTTCCTTCTGCTGCCAATGCAAGAGCAGCTGCCATATAACCAGGTGGGTGGAAGGAAAGCTGTGGGTAAGTGGGGTCTGGTAATTGGAGAATAATTCTTCAGAATCTATAATAAACTGATGTTTGTGTGGGGCAGAGAGAGGATGGCTCAGTTTGCCAAGCCCAGTTATATAACCAAACTAAGGATCTGTGAGAGAAAGAGACCCATCAGTGCTTTCACCCGGCTTCCCATTTATCAAACTCATGCCAATGTCTTCAGGGACCCTCCTTTGAAGAAAATAATTTAGCAGTGGCACAATACGGAGAGTTTATTTACAACCTGTGTGAGCAAAATGCTCCCTTCTATGCAGAGTTCCATTGCCACCTTTGTGGTGTGGACAGAGCGGTCGCTGGGGAGATGAAATCACTAGTCTTTTGCTTGCGTGGCGAGGCCCCACAGTTCCCTTAAATAATAAACACACAGACACAAATGTTTAGGTTAATAGGATAAAATAGGCCACAACTTTATTGGTGACAGATGTGAGCGGTTTGGCTTAGACATTGGGTGAAACCGGACTATATTCTGACTCCTGCCCGTCTGCAGGGAAACTCATAAGGGTAAACTTGTTGAGATTTCCATTCCACCTTAAGGAGCAGATGTGTGGAATTGCTGCGTGTCACATGTCTGTTTACATTCCAGCACAGCTTGCTGGGAACTTCCGTTGTGTATTGCTTTTGTTTTTTTCTGGTCTCTGAGAAGACGAGAGAGAGGCGACATGTTTCTTTGTCCTGATTTATGGTTAATAAATCTGTAGTTGTATTATGCTTTCACAAGCCTCACACCTATTCTGTGTGCGCAGTTCGATTTGCTGGTTGTGTGCCCTGGCTTTGAAGCCCAGGTCGCTGATTTACATCGGGGCAGAGACCAATGGGTCTTTGCAGCAGGACGGCTGGAAGGAGACGGCCACAACTGGGGCTAGCTAGCTGGCCTCCCAGCCCTCTGCATGTCGACAAAACCACCAGTGGGGGGGGCTATGATATACAGTGGACCCTCCGGATACGAACTTAATTCATCCCAGGGGTTCGTTCGCACCCCGAAAATTACGTAAATAGAGGGTGCGATCGAGGGCTTCAGTGCATGCGCACGGAGTGATTGAACGCGTCTGCGCATACACTTCCAGGTTTGCCATGGCCATAACACAAAGATTCTGTATCCAGAGGGATATGTAAGTACAGGTACGACTGTACATCAAATCGGGGCACCCCCAGGGTCCCTGATGGGGTTGTGGCATCGCCCTATCACACGCCCAGACTTCGGACAGGAACCACTCACCCCTGATCCTTTTAATGGGATACCCTTATTGAGGAGGGGCAGGCAGGGGCAACAACCTCCCCTCCCATAAACAAGGCTTACCCAGTGCCTAAGTGCCACTTGAGCCCCAAAGGCTCGCCGCCAACCCCCTCACACTGGCAACCAATCTCTAATGCCCTTAACCATATTGATCAGCCAAATATCGCCATCATTGCAAAACAAGGACTCCTGGTCAAAAGTAATGGCGGGGTGCCGTATCACCCGACTAAAACAACAACAACAAACCTATGGTTACGTGGAACATACTCAATAAACACACAAAACGTAACCGGCTGTACTTTTGAATAAATAAGGTATACTATTCATTGTATCAATTTGTAGATTTCAACAGAAGTCTCATGAAGTTCAACGAAAAAAGCAGAAGAGCCAGTGGATCAGTTCATTCTCTAGTCAGTTCATGCATAAGGTCCATACATGTATAAGTATCTAGTCCACCTGTCTGTTCAAAGACTCCAATAATCCACATGAAGGGTTGTTACAGTTCCACAGAATCCTTTCACACAGTCTCAGACAAGGATTTCCGGAATATTAGCCTTGTTTCGCCATCCTAGGCTTCATCAGTAGAACAGGGTCTAGGCAATGCAAATAAATACAATATTGTAATCTCACACATTTTTACAGCAAAATTAATGTAAAAAAACGTAAACAACTGTACATACCATATGTAATATTACAGGATAGTGGATCTTATAGCATAGTAGTGATTGCAGTAAGCAGCGACCGACCATTCAACAGTTGCACCTTCCGTGCCACCACACAATTAGCAATTTTCTTTTTTTTTTTTTATAAAATTTTTTATTGCGTTTCTTTCCATAGGTAAACAAATTTGTTTGGACAACAATATACAAGAAACATTTTCCATATATATAAAAAAAGAAAAAACATAGAAAAAAGAAAAGATCATCACAAAATTTCTTCGACAACTTTTTGGACCTCCTCGCATCCTCTCAGCATTGCGTTCATCATTCTAACCAATTCAGCAATTTATTATCTTATTTCCCGACTTATTATGCCTTTGTATTTATTATGTTACCAGTTTCAAAAATTTGTAGTTTAATTTTAACACTCTTAATAAACATAATATTTTGTTTCTAATTTGTCTCATTTTTTCCCATCAATACTTACTTTATCATTTACTTAAAATAAATTGCAGAAGCATAACGTTTCTTAATCGTGCACAGTCTTAGCACTCAAACAACTTATAATGTTTTTGCAAATAGTCCTTAAATTTTTTCCAGTCCTCCTCCATTGTTTCTTCGCTCAGATCTCGAATTCTGCCGGTCATTTCTGCCAACTCCATGTAGTCCATCAGCTGCGTCTGCCAGTCCTCCAGTGTGGGTAAATCTGGTGTCTTCCAGAACTTTGCGATAAGAATCCTAGCTGCTGTGGTTGCATACATAAACAAGGTTCTGTCTTTCTTTGGCACCTTCCGGTCCACCATGCCCAATAGAAAGGCCTCTGGTTTCTTAGAAAAGGTATATCTAAATACCTTTTTCAACTCATTATGTATCATTTCCCAAAAGGCCTTTACTTTCGGGCAGGTCCACCAGAGGTGAAAGAATGTCCCTTCTGCCTCCTTACATTTCCAACACTTATTATCAGAAAGATGGTATATTTTAGCCAACTTGACTGGGGTCATGTACCACCGGTATACCATTTTCATAATGTTCTCTTTCAAGGCACTACATGCCGTGAATTTCATACCGGTGTTCCATAACCTTTCCCAGTCCTCAGACATGATGTTGTGTCCTACATCCTGTGCCCATTTTATCATAGCAGATTTAACTGTCTCATCCTGGGTGTTCCATTTAAGCAGCAAGTCATACATCCTCGAAAGTACCTTAGTCTTTGGTTCTAGTAACTCCGTCTCCAGTTTCGATTTCTCCAACTGGAAACCCACTTTTTTGTCCATTTTGAATACCTCTTGAATTTGAGCATAGTGTAACCAATCTCGCACCTTACCTCTTAATTTGTCCTGGCTTTGGAGCTTCCAATTGTCTCCAACTCTTTCAATCAGTTCCCAATATTTTGGCCAATAGGCCTCCATATTGGGCTTTTTTTTAGAAATCTTGGCTTCCACAGGTGATAACCACCTCGGGGTCTTGTTTTCTAATAGATCCTTATACTTCATCCAGACGGCAAAAATTGATTTTCTGACAATATGGTTTTTGAACAATTTATGAACCTTCGCCTTGTCATACCACAAGTATGCATGCCAACCATACACATTATCAAACCCCTCCAGATCTAGGACATCGGTGTTTTCCAACAGGAACCAATCCTTCAACCAGCAGAAGGCTGCGGCTTCATAATACAACCTTAAGTCCGGCAGGGCAAACCCCCCTCTTTCTTTTGAGTCGGTTAATATTTTAAATTTTATTCGGGGCTTTTTGCCCTGCCAGACAAACTTAGAAATATCCTTCTGCCATTTTCCAAAACATTCCATTCTGTCCACGACCTGAAGGGTTTGAAATAAAAATAGCATTTTTGGCAAAACACACATCTTTATAGCTGCGATTCGGCCTGACAAGGTAAGTTTCAATCTTGACCAAATATCCAGATCCTTTTTAATTTCCAACCAACATTTTTCATAGTTATCTTTAAAAAGATTTAAATTTTTGGTGGACAAGTATACCCCCAGGTATTTCACTTTTTTAACCACACTTAGCTCTGTCTCTTTCTGATACCCCTCTATCTCTGTAGGTGTCAAATTTTTGACCAAAACCTTAGTTTTTTGTTTATTTAACTTGAATCCCGCCACCCGACCAAACTCCAGGATAAGTTCCAAAACTCTTTTTGTGCTAGATACTGGCTCCTGTACTGTCAAGACTAGGTCATCTGCAAAGGCTTTCAGTTTGTATTGTTTCGCTCCGACCTCTATACCTTGCACCAACTGGTCCTCCCTAATCATATTCAGCAATACCTCCAGAACAGAGATAAATAGCAGAGGGGATAAAGGGCACCCCTGTCGTGTCCCTTTTTCAATTAGAAGTTCATCCGACACCACATTGTTCACTATCAACTTGGCTTTTTGCTCTGAATAAATTGCTTCTAGTCCATTTTCAAACCCCCGTCCCACTCCCATCCCCTTCAAGTTTTTCTTCATAAACATCCAAGAAATGTTGTCAAATGCTTTCTCCGCATCAATAAAGATTAAGGCAGCCCTTGTATTTCTAATTCTCAACAATTCCAATATATCAATAATGTTCCTGGTGTTATCAGACATGTGTCTACCAGGGAGAAAGCCTGCTTGGTCCTTGTGAATTACTTCGTTTAAAACGTTTTTAAGTCTACTTGCTAAAATGTCTGCAAATATTTTGTAATCCACATTCAGGAGTGAGATGGGACGGTAGTTCTTGAGCTGAGTCTTTTCCTTCTCTGACTTAGGAATCAATGTGATGAATGCTTCTTTCCACGTTTCCGGTGCCCTTCTCCCCTCCATAATCTGGTTGCAAACCTCCAACAACGGTTGTATCAAACAATCCTTCAGAGTCTTATAATATTTGGAGGTGAGACCATCTGGGCCTGGAGATTTGCCAAGTTGCATATTTTGGATGGCACCTTCAATTTCCTGTTGAGTTATTTTACTATTGAGAATTGATCTTTTATCTTGACTTATTTTAGGTAGTCCATTTGTCCTCAAGAATTGGTCTATTTCCGATTCTTTCTGAGGCCCCTGTGCATAAAGTTCCTTGAAGTATCTGTGGAAGCACTTTCTTATTTCTTCTGGTTTCTGAACTATTTTTCCTTGAATCTCCAGGTTTGTGACTGTGTTTAACTTTTGTCTTTTTTTTTTTCAATTGCCAAGCTAACAACTTTCCACATTTATTTGCTGATTCAAACGATCTTTGCTTCATTTGTTTAATTTTCCACTCAATCTCTTGATTAATCAATTTCGAATATTGTGCTTGATGGAATTTGATCTCTCTTAGCACCTCTTTTGACTTCGGATTAGTTCTCAACTTTTTCTCTCCTTCACTTATTTTCTCAAGGATTTTTTCCTTTTTTCCATTCCAAAATTTTTTCTTTATTGTATTCTGTTGTATCAGAAACCCTCTCATTACAGCTTTGCTTGCGTCCCAGATTATTCTTTTCTCCACCGTAGTGTTCAAATTTATTTCAAAGTAGTCCTTTAGCGTTTTTTGGGCCTTCTTAACAATCTCTTGATCTCTTAGCAAGGTGTCATTCATTCTCCATCTGAAGGATCCAGTTGGGAAAAGTCTCAATTCCATTTTTAAGGCGTTATGGTCGGAGCCGGTTTTTGGGCAGATTTCCACTTTTCTCGTTTTCGGGGCCAGCCCTCTAGATATCCAAATTTGGTCGATTCGTGTCCATGACAAGTGGGCATCAGAAAAAAAGGTTCCTTCTTTACCCAAGGGGTTCCTTGTCCTCCAGATGTCAATCAAGTCCATATTGTCTGTCATTTCAAAAAAGGTTTTAGGGAGTCTGCCGTCTGTTGTTAAATTTTGATTTTGAGATTTGTCCATATTTGTAGACACCACCCCATTCATATCTCCCATCACAATAATATTAGAATAGTCCAGGTAGTCCATCATTGTCTCATGCAGCTTCTTATAAAATTCTGATTTTCCATCATTTGGCGCATAAACTCCTAATATCAAAATCTTTCCCCTTGTGTTTGGATTTCAATTGCGAGAATTCTACCATGATCATCTTTGAATAAGAATTTTGGTGATAGGTTCTCCTTTGCATAAATTACAATTTTCTTGGCACTGTTGATTGCTGCTGGGGGTGGGGCAATTATGCCAACAATGCCTCTCCAAAAGCTGGGACCCGATTAAAGTCGAGTCCGGGTTTATTTACAACCTGTGTGAGCAAAATGCTCCTTTCTATGCAGAGTTACACTGCCACTTTTTTGTGTGGACAGAGCGATCGCTGGGGGGATGAAATCGCTAGTCTTTTGCTTGTAGGAAGACAGGTGTGCATTATCAAGTGCTGTGCTTGCATTGCAACTTACCTTTGAGATGAACTATGTATAGGCAAATAGCTAAAGGGTATCAAGACAGTTACTCTATTCTTCTCCATGTTCCTTTTTTAACCTTCTTCTAATTACACCAGCATAAATACTTCTACCCCAGCATTTATTAATTTCTGGGATTTGGGGGGGATCTCCTCCTTAAATCTATAACACTATAAACGAAGGACCTAGCCACGTGATGCTGACACAACTAACTCTAGGCAACAGAATGTAAGAACACAATGAAATATTTAATAAAAACTATTTATTTTATTTTTTTAAAAAGCTGGAGGGCCATAAGCTCCCCTGCCCTGATTTGCAGCACCTGTTTTCATGAAGCAAATAAATAAATAAATAAATAGAAATAAAAATCCAGGTCATTTTTGTATTCGGCCTGCCGAGTCTAATATTACAATCAGGTATCAGATGTCAAGGTGACAAGAATCCTAACAATCTCCAGCGTGCGTATTAGAATAATCATTCTGCTTTCCAGGAGCATTTCTCGGCAAATAAATTAGCTTTTGTTACAAACTTTACTTGGCTTCTCTGCAGCCCCCAACTTCCTGACTCTAAAGGTAAAGGGACCCCTGACCATTAGGTCCAGCCATGGCCGACTCTGGGATTGCGGCGCTCATCTCGCTTTATTGGCCAAAGGAGCCGGCGTACAGCTTCCGGGTCATGTGGCCAGGATGACTAAGCCGCTTCTGGCAAACCAGAGCAGCGCACAGAAATGCCATTTACCTTCCCGCCGGAGCGGTACCTATTTATCTACTTGCACTTTGACATGCTTTTGAACTGCTAGATTGGCAGGAGCAGGGACTGAGCAACGGGAGCTCACCCCGCCGTGGGGATTCGAACTGCTGACCTTCCGATTGGCAAGCCCTAGGCTCTGTGGTTTAACCCACAGCGCCACCCGCGTCCCTATACTCTAAGGATTAGAGTCCCTGACTCTAAGGATTGTGCAGAGAAAGGGGCAGAGAAAGGAGGCTGTTGGAACTTGACAGCCCATCGACCATATGCTGCATCACAGCTAAACTGTTACCAGCATTGCTTTATTTTTCTTTTATTTTTTTATTAAGTTGTTGCTAATGACTTTACGTAAAGCGGTGGAAATCTCGCTTGCAAGCTTGCAAAAGACTCCGCTTTAATGTAGCCCAAACCAGAGGAAGATGAAGACAAATAAGTTTGCTTCATTCTTCCTCCCCCCACCCCCTGCCTAATGAAGTCAAAGGAAGAGAAGCTTTGCATCAGAGAATAATAATGAGGTCTCATTAGCAGCAGTAATCAAGGTTTCTCTAACAACACTTACACTAGTATAATTGTTAAGGGAGTAAAAGAACAGGAAAACCACAATGAAGTTCTGCAAGGGATTAGCTTGGTCCCTTATCTTTTTTCCCCCATTAGGGAATTGGAACTCCAGCATTTTGATTAATTATCCCCGAAGTTTTGCCCATTAGATTATTAATATTCTCACAGGAAAGAAACTCTACCTTGTCTCCTTGAGAGCACGGATCAAACTGACTCCCCGAAAAATAACAAGAAGCTCTATTTTTAAACAAGCGAGGTTATGCAGCCCATTACTGAAAATGTTTGAAGGCACCAGGGCATTAAAACAGAGAGATGGAGATAGCGAAACTGTGGCAGTTCTGGCACCAAGAGGGATTTGGTTTAACCTTGGCTTTTAAAATATTTGTAAAATAGTACAATCTACATGAGCTTTACATGAAGGGAACTTTCTCCCACCCACCCCAAATTGCTGTGAGATGCTAGAAATTTCACCACTTCAAAGAGCAACACTTCAGATTTTGAAATGCTGTTGGGAGCCAGAATACACTTGCTTATTTATCAGCGAGAAAATTTATCTTAACTTTTTCCGTTCTGAATTACCATAGTTCAGGGCATTTTATCTCGCTCCCTTACTTTCTAGAGTCTCTTGTGCTAGACAAAAACTGACGAGCGCTTCGTTTATACTGCAATTGTTAAGGAAATTGTTTTCTTATATCAAGGTATGTCCCAAGACTGACAGTTTTTCAAATTATTCATATCCAGAAATATCACAAAGGACTCCTACAGCTCACAGTTCAAACTCTTCCAATTAGCATTCGGCTTCAGATTTTTTTAAACGTGAAACTTAGTTGTTCCTGATGAGGACTTACTGATCGCTAATTCCAGTTCATCAAAACTGATTTAACCGTTTGGCACTAGCAAACATTGATGCTTTTTAATTAAGGTTTTTTAAAAAATCTACTAAGGCTTCTGTTTTGTTTCCTAAGTATGCAATATGGGTTTAGTTCCACCCCCCTAGTCTTATTAGACATAAGCAGTGCTATTTTTCTAGAAAAAGAGGTGCCAGAACTCACCATGAATGCCTTCCTTGTTCTCTTACAATGCAACATCCTTACAAATGGCGCCCACCTGAGAGGTGCCAAACGGTTAAATCAGTTTTGATGAACTGGAATTAGTCCTCATCAGGAACAACAAAGTTTCACGGTTTAAAAAATCTGAAACGGGATGCTAATTGGAAGAGTAGATCATTTGCTTTTTCTATATCTCATGAATGGTCTGAAGCTCAACATCAAAAAAACGAAGATCATGGCCACTGGTCCCATCTTGGGCTCTGTGATCACTGCAGAAGGTGACAGCAGCCACGAAATTAAAAGACACCTGCTTCTTGGGAGAAAAGCAGGCAAACCTAGACAGCATCCTAAAAAGCAGAGACATCACCTTGCCAACAAAGGTCCGTATAGTTAAAGCCATGGTTTTCCCAGTAGTGATTTATGGAAGTGAGAGCTGGACCATAAAGAAGGCTGATCACCAAAGAATTGATGCTTTTGAATTATGGTGCTGGAGGAGACTCTTGAGAGTCCCATGGACTGCAAGAAGATCAAACCTCTCCATTCTTAAGGAAATCAGCCCTGAGTGCTCACTAGAAGGACAGATCGTGAAGCTGAGGCTCTAATACTTTGGCCACCTCATGAGAAGAGAAGACTTCCTGGAAAAGACCCTGATGTTGGGAAAGATGGAGGGCACAAGAAGAAGGGGACAACAGAGGGCGAGATAGTTAGACAGTGTTCTCGAAGCTACCAGCATGAGTGTGACCAAACTGCTGGAGGCAGTGGAAGACAGAAGTGCCTGGAGTGCTCTGGTCCATAGGGTCATGAAGAGTCGGGCACAACTAAACAACAACAAAGATTATTTGCTTTTTCTATATCTCATGAATAAGCAACTGGCATAAAAGCAGATACTAATTTTGCAACGATATCCCCTGCTAATCACAAAGAACCTAAAGCTATTCCATAGTTCTGGCATGTCATTGGGAATTTAGGAAGGTAATGCATGTAACAGGTGTCACACTTACAGCGCCTGTCTACACATTGTCCCATTGTGTTCAGTGGGGCTTGCTCCTAGATATAGGAGTACAGTTACATGCACTGAAATTATGCTATCTACTTTTTCCATTGTCTTACACTTCCATGTGTCCTTGTTAAGAGATGTGTTCTGAGCTGTTCCTAAACAGCAACAGCAACTGTTAACGTTCTTTATGGAATCGTCCCATTTCTAACAAAGTATCACACCTGCTAGATTTCAAGCAGATTTTTTTTATTTTACAGTGTTACAAATGGGTTGATACTGAAGTGAAAATGAAGAATGAGGCCTGGACCTTCACAGTTACAGCCTTTCCGTGTGTCTCATACTATTGTAGGCTATATATTTTTCTATAACTGCATCTTCACACCAAGTTGGATTCCGCCCCGCCCCCCCTCTTTTGGACTATGCTACATTTCAGTACAGAAAAATATGTCCCTTTCTAAATTTAAACACGATCAGTACTCCTACAGCTAAATTAGCACTGGGAGGGAACAACAGTGAAGAAGAAAACTCAAATGCATGAAATAAATTATTATTATGGTGTTCCCCCCACCCCTTCAACTTTTGATTTTTAATAATGTGGCTAAACTTATCAACTTCTCCAGTAATAATTTTAAAACAATCAGCTTACATAGAAATATTAAGGTATTTAAGGTAACCTTTCGCCAAATTGTTCAGGGCTAATGGTAATGCCAGCTAAGCCCATGTTTCGGGGGGTGGGTTGGTTGGTGATATTTCCAGGGATGCTGGAATGTCTTTGTATTTTCTGGGTGTGTTTTCCACTCCCCTCCCAGGCCTGAACACCCACTGAATACAGCAGCTGCCAGTATAGTGGTAATGCATGTCATGACCTGGTATGTTGTGAGCATGGCATTGCTCTGCACATCTCATTGAACTCTGTGGGACTTAATCCCTAAGTAAACATGGGTAAGATTCACCTGTAAAGCTGGTACAGCTTGTGTGGGATGTGAAAGACAAGAGCAGTCAAGTACAACATCCCTAGAGTGGACATAAAAGCGGATGTCTGGACCAGCCAGTCGGAACTTCCTGTTTCTCCTATGCTGGGACAGACTTCCTCTGCATGTGACCAGAGGTGGACGTGACCTCACCTGCCCAGGTAACAAAAGAGCAGGACTGGTCAGCCGTCTCTCTCTCTCTGACCACATTTGTCGAAGAAGCAACATCTGCTTAGCCAAAGATGCTTCCAGCCAAGAGAGGACAAAGGGACTGTCTCTTTATGGGATAGATTCCAGGTATATTGCTTTTCTAACTTAATTCTGCCTTCTGGGATCCATATGTGAACAGAATGTGAGTGAGTAAACTCTTTTTATACTTTTATAGAAGACTGTGCCGTGTCTATCTTTTTATGAGGGACTAAATGGGGAATTACCAAAGAAACGTATTTTAGAGGCTTTAGTGAGCCTGAGCAAACGCATCCGCTGTGCAGGTTTAAAAAGGGGAATGTTACTCTGCTAAATTGTAGAGCTTGTTAACAAAAGTTGGAAAGGATATAATCAAACAATATATCCTCGCCTGCATCCCTGAACATTCCCACAGCTTGCAAAACTATCTACTCCTCAGATTGGGGAAAACAGCTTGACAGCTGTGCAAGAGCTTTCCCCATCTCTCTAGGTCACTTCTCACTTTATCTGTGTAGCGTCGTTACTACTCCAAAGGAAATGTAGCCTATGGCTCAGGGAAGGAAAGGCAATAATGATATCTTTATTTTCTATCTTTCTGTCTCTTGAAATCAAGCTTCATTTTTGCTAGTTCACCGGCAATGGTTTCTTGATGCTTGTAAAGTCCTTCGGGAGATTCTAAGTATGTTAAAAGCTGATATTCTTGAAAACAAATCTCTCTCTCTCTCTCTCTCTCTCTCTCTCTCTCTCTCTCCAATGTTCGACTGGTGGGTATCCTGTGAAAAATTGGAGCAGGTATGTCTTGATTGCTTTCATGCTAAATGGAGTGAACATTGGGCTGATTTCCCAACAGCCAGACAGTTTCCCATTAAGCTCGATTTGTTGAAATTCTTTGCTATGGCAATCCTCGTTTATGGATCTCCTGTGAAAAGAAATCAACCATCGCCAATCCTCAAAAGTGGTGAAGTTATATTTCCGTTACAGTCAATGGCTTTTCCAAGCCTCAGACCTCATCTAGATAGTTAGTCATGACTAAGTTCCACTGAAGTCAATGAAATCAGTTATTTGCATATGACCTCTAGTCCTTTCCCAGAGCTGCAATTCCCAGAAAGGTTTAACAATGTGGCTTAGATGCCGGTTCAGTCTGCTGCCTAGGAGCCGCCTGCTGGTGGGAAACATCAAGGCCTGGCGGTTCATTATATTTGAATTCCTTATATTTGAATTTAAAGCAAATCAAATACCTTTATTGGCATCACAGGATAAAACATTTCAGGTCACTGGAATAATTAAACAGGGCAAGGGTGAAGCTGTCGAGGATCATAAAGTCACATTGTGATAGAGTGCACTTAGGTATTCTGCTTATATTTGAATTTGTAGGGACACGGGTGGCGCTGTGGTCTAAACCACTGAGCCTCTTGGGCTTGCTGCTCAGAAGGTTGGCAGTTCAAATCCCTCAACAGAGTGCGCTCCCGTTGCTCTGTCCCAGCTCTTGCCAACCTGGGACAGTCCACGTGACTCTCAAGAGTCTCTTCCAGCACCATAATTCAAAAGCATCAATTCTTCGGCCATCAGCCTTCTTTATGGTCCAGCTCTCACTTCCATACATCACTACTGGGAAAACCATAGCTTTAACTATACGGACCTTTGTTGGCAAGGTGATGTCCTCACTTCTACCCTCTTTTTAAAACAATAATAATAAAGTTAAACAGCCAATCAGCAGTACAGTTACTGTCCTACAGGAAGGCAATCCTTCACCCACATGGGAATATAGTGGCCTTATGCACAATCATACCTTCGGTCTGTGTATCCAGCATTGTCTGCAGTGACAGCTGTTCTCCAAGGTTTCAAGAAGGGGGCGTCCCCAGCCCTATCTGCAGATGTTGGGGATATAACCTGACGCTCTGCCACTGAGCTATGCTCCTTCCCACCATTCATTCGGGGGGGGGAGCTAAAACGAGGCACATATTATTGATAACCCAGCTGTGCCTTTATTTAGTTTACTATCCCAACCCTTTTCCACACATACTGCTTAATCTTTAAATATTTAGGGATCTTTCTTCCCCTGGTGCTACAATCAATGCAGAGCCCCCAGCACGCCTTTTGAATCTTTTCTCCCCACAAATCTTGGCTCATAGCCTCACAGTGGTGTACTAATCCCAGTCACATACACTTCCTGACAGTTTCCGAGCCTGGTTTTTCCAGTTAATTCAACACAGTCTCTGTGTAGCATTTGAGACATTTCCTTAAGGGTTTTTTTCAAGTCTTGACAGAGAGCTTTCTTGGAGGAGAGTCAGCCAGAGCTGAGAATTGTCTTGCAATCCACTCAGCGTTTACATCTTAATTACTAAAGGCTTTACACACCCACAAAAAAGACAACATAGATTGTTTTTCTGCTTTTCATGAGGAACATGTGTAGGCAAAAACTGATCAAAGTTTCTTGCAGCAGGAATTCAGACCAATTTTGTTTGCCATACAGTGGTACCTCAGGTTACATACGCTTCAGGTTACAGACTCCTCTAACCCAGAAATATTACCTCAGGATGAGGACAGAAATTGTGCTACGGCGGCAGCAGGAGGCCCCATTAGCTAAAGTGGTGCTTCAGGTTAAGAACAGTTTCAGGTTAAGAACGGACCTCCGGAACGAATCAAGTACTTAACCCGAGGTACCACTGTACTTTTAAATCCAAATAAAAAGAGCATGCTGGTAAAAACTCTGACCACCCATACCCATAAGTATCTAATCTAGGTAAAAGGGAAAGGACCCCTGGACAGTTAAGTCTACTCAAGGGCGACTAGGGGGTTGGGGCACTCATCTCGCTTTCAGGCCAAGGGAGCCAGCGTTTGTCCACAGACAGCTTTCTGGGTCATGTGGCCAGCAGGACTAAACTGCTTCTGGCACAATGGAACACCGTGACAGAAACCAGAGTGCACGGAAACACCATTTACCTTTCCGCCACGGCGGTACCTATTTATCTACTTGCACTGGCAGAAGCTGGGACAGAGCAACGGGAGCTCACCCCGTCACAGGGATTTGAACCACCGACCTTCCGATTGGCAAGCCCAAGAGGCTCAGTGGTTTAGACCACAGCGCCACCCTCGTCCCCTAGTATCTAATCTAGGCTTTCCTCAACATGGTGACTTCCAGGTGTTGCTGGACTACAATTTGTGTGATCCCCGAGCATTGGCTATGCTGGCTGGGAGTGATGGGAGTTGTAGTCCAGAACATTTGGAAGGCACTATTTGAGGGAAGCAGATCTAAACGTATGCTTGAGAGCACTTGCAAACATCTGCTTCTCCAGCAAAAGCAACTACAAACCCAGAAGCCTCAAAGAATAGTAGTGGGGTAGAGAGCTGGGGGGGGTCACATCTGGCAACCAATGTGTCATCATGGATAGATAATAATAATAGTAAATTTTTATTTATACCCTGCCCTCCCCGGCCAGAGCCAGGTTCAGGGCGGCTAACACCAGTAAAATTACAATAAAAACAATGGGGGAGGGGGAGAAAAGGAAAAAAAACAATTTAAAATATGGGTTAAAATACAATTTAAAATGCAGCCTCATTTTAATAGTAGCCCATAGATCAAAACCATAAGGAGAGGGAAACATAAGGGTCAGACAGAGTCCAAACCAAAGGCCAGGCGGAACAGCTGTCTTGCAGGCCCTTCGGAAAGATGTCAAGTCCCGCAGGGCCCTAGACTCTTGTGACAGAGCGTTCCACCAAGTCGGGGCCAGTACTGAAAAGGCCCTGGCCCTAGCTGAGACCAATCTAACCACTTGCGACTTGGGACCTCCAAAGTGTTGTCATTTGTGGACCTTAAGGTCCTCTGCTGGGCATACCAGGAGAGGCGGTCCCATAGGTACGTGGGTCCTAGGCCACATAGGGCTTTAAAAGTCAAAACCAGCACCTTAAACCTGACCCTGTACTCCACCAGGAGCCAGTGCAGTTGGTAAAGCACTGGATGAATGTGATCCAGTGGCAAGGACCCCGTAAGGAGCCTCACCGTGGCATTCTGCACCCACTGGAGTTTCTGGGTCAGCTTCAAGGGCAGCCCCGCGTAGAATGAGTTACAATAATCAAGCCTGGAGGTGACCATCGCATGGATCACTGTGGCCAGTTCAGGGCAAGAAAGATAAGGGACCAACTACTTAATACGGCAGAGATGCCAACTTTGCTGTGGCTGCAACCTGCGCCTCCGTGATGAGTCTAAAAAGCCCGGGACACAAATTTTCACAGCCCTCTAGAGGCTATGGTGCTTCATTTACCAAAAGTAATGTATTGGTGTTCTCTAGAAGTGTATACTTGATTCTGACATTATAATTTCCTAAGTCTGTAGCTTAATGTATGGTGTGTGTGTGTGTGTGTGTGTGTGTGTGAGAGAGTGAGAGAGAGAGAGAGAGAGAGAGAGAGAGAGAGAGAGAGAGAGAGAATCGAGTGTGGTTGCCATTGTGGATACATAGACCAGACAGATGTCTGTCTATGCAGCAGCTGAAGCAACACTGAAATTGCAAGAAAAGCAAATATCAGAATGATCTATCCAACAGAGCATTGGCATTGTGCTTGGGAAACCCTGAGTCTCTTCCCAACTTGCTCACCTATGAATCTATTGAACGGCCTTCAGCAAGTCCGTTTACCTCAATGTCAATTCCCTGTTTGTAAAAATCTATCTAAGGAGGACAGTTAGCAATGTTGCATGTTGAAAGTGGAATAGAATCTAGACACTACCAGTAAAAGAGAATAATACAGTGGTACCTCAGATTAAGAACTTAATTTGTTCTGGAGATCCGTTCTTAACGTGAAACTGTTCTTAACCTGAGGTACCACTTTAGCTAAGGGGCCTCCCCCTGCCGCCGCGCGATTTCTGTTCTCATCCTGAAGCAAAGTTCTTAACCCAAGATACTATTTCTGGGTTAGCAGAGTTTGTAACCTGAAGCGTCTGTAACCCGAGGTACCACTGTACATTTAATGTGAAATTTTTGGCCTGCAAGAGTGCCTTCCTTGTGGGCTTTCAATGGACATCTACCTAGCTACAGTGAGAGCAGAACACCAGACTAGATGGTTCTTTGGCCTCATCGTGTAGAGCTCTCATGTTCTAAAGCATTCTGTTGTAATTCTGTTTCTACCTAAGTTAGAGGATAGCCTAATGAAAACGAATTCTCCAAATACAGGTCATATCCCATTACTATCATTGAGACTCTCTGAATGTATTAGACCAGTTTTCAATATTAAAAAAATAGCAAAATGTTGCAAATTTGCAAAAAGAAGGACTTAGAAAAGTATAGCACGTGAAATATTTTAACAAGTTTTGTGTTTGAATTGATCAGCTCCTTATAAGAATAATAAAAAAATTATGTAAAACAGCACTGGGGGAAAAAATTAAAATGTAATTGCTGTGACACTATTCAATAATTTCCCAAGGGAGAGAGTAGAAGCACAATTATATAAGATACCTTTAAATTAGATTGGATAAAAGTGCTGGAAAATATACTGTTGGGAACTATTCTGCAGTAGAAGCAAGATAAAGGACCCAATACAATTCCTCCATTTCTAATTTCTATTATTCATATGGCACACAATGGAGGCAAATTATTTTTAATAATAAAACAAACACTCATTACAGTGGTATCTCCTTAAAGCTCTTTACTTTCCTGCAATAAGTAGTGATAAGGCTCTGTAAGACTGAATAATTTGACCTGCTAGCTGCTGCTTCTAAATTTAAAACAAATTAATGCTCCAGATTTAAAGCATGATTTCATAAATGTCCACTTACATTATTTGAACTAGTTTTGCCTAGCAACTGAATCTTTCTCAAGTGAAAGAGTTCTTCTGCTCCACCCAGGAATTGTCCTGAGACTCCAGAACGAAGGTGTGCTTGTGCAATAGGGGATGCAATAGAGAATGCTTCTCTTGTCCTCTTGGAATGGCAATGGTGCCAGCCTGAGAGGTGCTAGAACTGAGTTCCGGAGAGTTCCGGCTGGGGGAAAAGCCCTGATTTTTGCGCAAGTTAAGTTATCGGGTGGCTGATCTCACTAGTACTGTGTTTTTTATTTATTTTTTCAAAATAAAACGGCCTCGGTCCAGTATACCTGAAGGAGCGTCTCTTCCCCCATCATTTTGCCCGGACGCTGAGGTCCAGCGCTGAGGGCCTTCTGGCGGTTCCCTCATTGCGAGAAGCAAAACTACAGGGAACCAGGCAGAGGGCCTTCTCGGTAGTGGCGCCCGCCCTGTGGGACGCCCTTCCAGCAGATGTCAAAGCGATAAACAACTACCTGGCATTCAGAAGATATCTTAAGGCAGCCCTGTTCAGGGAAGTTTTTAACGTGTGATATTTTACTATATTTTTGGTTTCTATGGAAGCCGCCCAGAGTGGCTGGGGAGGCCCAGCCAGATGGGCGAGGTATAAATAATAAATTATTATTATTATTATTATCATTAAAAGGAGAGGGAGAAGCAGGAGAACTGGGGCGTGGCATAAATTTCCCAGGGCTTTGGCCACCTAGGCCACCCCCCTAACAATGCCCTCGATCTGAATCCAGGGTTTCTCAGTACAACTTGACACCTTCTCCGCTACACAGTACAGTGGTTTGCAAAATGACCTTGATGCAAACACATTTGAAGAGAACCTGGAGGAGCCATTGTATGGCTGCTGAGGAACACCTGCTCATTATCGTCTGTGACCAAACTCATAACAAAACTTCTTCTTTTTCTCTCTCTCTTTTTTTTAGTAATTTTTATTTTGCTTTAAACAAATACAGTGGTACCTCTGGTTACATAGTTAATTCATTCCGGAAGTCCGTTCTTAACCTGAAACTATTCTTAATCTGAGGCACCTCTTTAGCTAATGGGGCCTCCCACTGCCGCCGCGTGATTTCTGTTCTCATCCTGAAGCAAATTTCTTAACCCGAGGTACCATTTCTGGGTTAGCGGAGTCTGTAACCTGAAGCATATGTAACCCGAGGTACCACTGTACAGATAAATATAAACAACCAAAACTACAAAAGAAAAATCCTTAATAATAATAATAATGGAAAAGGCTAAAAAAAACCTACAAAAAATATCAAAGTACATGGCATAGAACACAACCCGTTATGGGAAAGAAAAAAGGAAAGAAGAAGGAGAAGGAAGAAAAAGGGGGGGGGGGAGGAAATGAGCCAAAACACAAGAAAGCTCGTCTATTGTATGGGAATGTTTAAATAATTATCAAGGGGATAAGGGTTCATCAATAAAGACCTATTTTTATGTTTAGAATGATACAGCATAGGGAAATGTTCCCTGATACCAAGATGAGGAATTCTATGGAATGCAGATAGAGAGAATTGATAAGAATAATGATCTGTTATGACCATAACAAAACTTCTTAATTGTCATTCAACTTTACCCTTCAATGTGCCTTGTTCTCCAGCGCTGCTGTACGAATTGAGCAATTACGTTCAATGGAGTGAAGGGAGTAAAAATTCTGACTATCCGCCTCATATTCTGGAGTCTGGATGGGCATCCTAATGAAAGCAATATGTTGTAGATGGATAGCATTTCAGTGCATACCAGTCATCCCAAGCCATAGTTCCTTGGGCTTCCCATAGGTCTCTGTGAGGATATTGGACAAGATGGGCCATGTTTTTATTACAGTGGTACCTCAGGTTACATACGCTTCTGGTTACGGACCCAGAAATAGTGCTTCAGGTTAAGAACTTTGCTTCAGGATGAGAACAGAAATCGTGCAGCGGTGGCGCAGTGGCAGCAGGAGGCCCCGTTAGCTAAAGTGGTGCTTCAGGTTAAGAACAGTTTCAGGTTAAGAACGGACCTCCGGAACAAATTACCATATTTTTCGCTCTATAAGATGCACCAAACCACAAGATGCACCTAGTTTTGGGAGGAGGAAAGCAAGAAAAAAAATATTCTGAATCTCAGAAGCCAGAACAGCAAGAGGGATCGCTGCGCAGTGAAAGCAGCAATCCCTCTTGCTATTCTGGCTTCTGGGATAGCCGTGCAGCCTGCATTCGCTCCAAAAGACGCACACACATTTCCCCTTACTTTTTAGGAGGGGAAAAGTGAGTCTTATAGAGCAAAAAATACAGTAATATACAAACTGAAACACAGCTGTCCTTCAAAGTACTTAACCTGAGGTACCACTGTATGTTCAAAGATAGGCCCACAGGCTTACATCACGCAAACATCAAGCACATTCACACATGCATGCAAATGCAATGTTTCTCTGGAGCAGATTTTGCAGGATGTGCAGAGCGGGTGCGGCGGGAAAGGAGAGCGAAATCGTATGTCTTCAAACTTGGAACATCAGTGAAGACTCTGAGCTGCATTTTTAAATATTCAAAGAGACAGCGTGCCTGTTTGCCTGGCAGCAACTTTGTACTATGGATCGTACACAATCAACATGGTGCCATGTTGATGCAATGTCAGTTACAACGCAAGGCGCTTTTCCTTCCGTCTTGGAGGAAGGGGCCGTACCTGAGCACACACATTACTCAACCTGAAGCAAACAAGCTATTTCAAACCTGACATTTTTAATAGACTCATAAGCGCCCATGAGATGCATTTCAGACCCATTTAAATATTCATTGTTTGTAATATTGCAAAAGCCTCCCCTCGCATTCCATTTCCCAATTAAGCAATGCGTAAACGTGATTTGCATAACAGTGCCTTGGTGAAATGGAGCATAAGTATTGCTAATTTACTAAAATGCAGGAAGGTGGGATCGAGGGAGAGGGGTGGAAGTCCCGGTGGTATTGGCGATTGTTAGAGGCTCAAATAGGCACCAGGTGTATTTTCTAAGGGCAAGACAAACTTGATAGATAGAGCTGTTTCAGCATCAGGGAGAATTTGGCTTTTGACCTTGGGACCTTGAGGTAAAAAGCCATCTCCTCCCCTGTCAAGGAGAGATTAGATGTCGCCGTACTTACTGCACCATATGAAAGGGTAATTAGAGGATAAGATAG
The DNA here is from genome assembly GCF_964188305.1 of Podarcis bocagei. Classification (NCBI taxonomy): domain Eukaryota; kingdom Metazoa; phylum Chordata; class Lepidosauria; order Squamata; family Lacertidae; genus Podarcis; species Podarcis bocagei. The sequence continues at coordinate 16,821,978 of NC_138137.1, read as the reverse complement.
ATGAGGAACTAAAATATTGAAATCATTCTTTTTAATCTTAATGAGAAATATAGTCCCTAAGACTCCCCTTATCGGTAACAGATTACGAGAGTTGGGTGGTGGGCGGGGAGGAACCCGGCAATAATAAATTCATAGGATTCTGCATTTCATACCTGGAAGCTCTCTGGGTTTGACCTTGTCTTTTGCGGGAAATATTTTAGGAGTCCCTCTAGCACTCCGTAACGTAATTGTATTATGCTGGCAACAAGTGCTTATAATACTCTCGAGAACCCGGCTGATCTTCTGTAACGTACTTCTTTCTCAACTGAAATAAAAAGGCATGATATGAAAGGCCCTTTCCTTCTCAACACTTGGTATTCAGCTTTCATGGTACGCTGGCTGCGATGACCAGTAGCAATCGCTGGAAGTGCTTGCTGCTCATCTGTGACTGGGGTAATAACCATTTTTCCTTGTTGCTTTGGAAGAAAATAAATTAAGCAAACCTCTGTGTGAGAATTTAGGGCCGCAGTTGTTCAGCCTTATGTTACAGGCCCTGCATATGCAAAGGAAATGACATTTCCCCCTCGGTTTTGTTATGTGAAAATTTGGGGTTGGCTTTTGCAGCCCAGCTCCCCATAAAGGCATTCATTGTGTCCCCCTAGGTCTATTATGGGTCAGTGAAGCATGAGCGGAGGCAGGAACCAGCAGAAGGAAAGCAAGGAAGATCTTTGCTTTTCTGTTGCAACGGAGTTTCCCTCCACCTGCAAGGAGGTGAAGAACCGGAGCAAAGTATGTGTCAGGGAACTGACATTGGAGCGAGAGGCGAAGGGGAGATTCCCAGATGATGCTGGCGAAGGACCCAGCAGCAGGGGGAGAAACAGCTCAGTAGAGGGGGAAGCCAATCAGCACAACACCAGGGATAAAGGGGGGCAGACGGGGGAATTGGAGAGAGGGCTCCAGGACTCTTCACTGGACATCAGTGAGGAGAGCCCAGGTCCTCCGCTACCCACGCCTTCCCTGCGCAGAAGATTCCCACGCAGTGAGAGGAGGAGGAAACTGGGTGTCAAACAACTTTTATGTTGGAAGAGGTTCAAGAAACGCCCACTGACGGATTCTGCCAGTGACTGAGGCAGCCACGATGAGAAGGGGCTGTGCAGTCAGAAAGGTTTAACAAGGCAAATTAACCGAGAAAGGCACCAGTTTACACACAAGTAACTCATACCTATTACAGTATGTAACAGCTTTTAAAGACTTTAGAAATTGCACAACCCATTAGCAAAAGACCACCCAAAATCATGATACGAGTGTCACAGAAAAAGGCAGTCTACAACAGATATCTCCTTCATGGATCACTTCCTTGCAGTGGTGAAGGGGCTTGAATAACTCAGAGAAGCTATGAGCTATGCCATGCAGGGCCACCCAAGACAGACAGGTCATAGTGGAGAGTTTTGACCAAATGTGATCCACCTGGAGTAAGAACCGGCAAGCCACTCCAGTATCCCTGCCCAGAAAACTCCATGGACAAAGACAACAAGCATATAAAAGTTATGATTCTGGAAGATGAGCCCCTCAGGTCGGAAGGCGTCCAACATGCTACTGGGGAAGAGCGGAGGACAAGTACAAGTAGATCCAGAGCTGATGAAGCGGCTGGGCCAAAGCCGAAAGGAGGCTCAGTTGTGCATATGCCTGGAAGCGAAAGGAAATTCCAATGCTGTAAAGAAAAATATTGCATAGGAACCTGGAATGTAAGAACCATGAACTTTGGTAAGCTGGATGTGGTAAAAAATGAGATGGCAAGAATAAATATTGACATCCTGGGCATCAGTGAACTAAAATGGATGGGAATGGGCGAATTCAGTTCCAATGACCATCATATCTATTACTGCGGGCAAGAATCCCGTAGAAGAAATGGATAAAAAAACAAAGATCATGGCCACTGGTCCCATCACCTCCTGGCAAACAGAAGGGGAAGAAATGGAGGCAGCGAGAGATTTTACTTTCTTGAGCTCCATGATCACTGCAGATGGTGACGGCAGTCACGAAATTAAAAGATGCCTGCTTCTTGAAAGAAAAGCAATGACAAACCTAGACAGCATTTTAAAAAGCAAAGACATCACCTTGCCAACAAAGGTCCGTATAGTAAAAGCTATGGCTTTCCCAGTAGTGATGTATGGAAGTGAGAGCTGGACCATAAAGAAGGCTGATCGCCAAAGAATTGATGCTTTTGAATTATGGTACTGGAGGAGACTCTTGAGAGTCCCATGGACTGTAAGAAGATCAAACCTCTCCATTCTTAAAGAAATCAGCCCTGAGTGCTCACTGGAAGGAGAGATCCTGAGGCTGAGGCTCCAATATTTTGTCCACCTCATGAGATGAGAAGACTCCCTGGAAAAGACCCTGATGTTGGGAAAGATGGAGGGCACAAGGAGAAGGGGATGACAGAGGACGAGATGGTTGGATAGTGTTCTCGAAGCTACCAACATAAGTTTGACCAAACTGTGGGGAGGCAGTGGAAAACAGGAGTGCCTGGCGTGCTCTGGTCCATGGGGTCACGAACAGTTGGACATGACTAAACGACTAAACAACAACAACAACAGATATACAAATAGCTCAGTCGGTGGAGCAAGAGACTCATAATCTCAGGGTCAAGTGTCGAAGCCCCGTGTTGTGCAAAAGATTCCTGCATTGCAGGGGATTTGACTAGATGACCATTGTAGTCCCTTCCAACTCTACAATTTTGTGATTCGATAGAAATTTGACAGGATGGCTGGTCTCCTGTCTGTCAAGATACCCGATGATGCTTGCTGATGGCATTATCCTTGCCAGTCTGGGCCATTGTTTGAAATGATAAATACCCTAGTTTTGAAACCATTGTTACAGACTTCCCTATCCATACACTAAATATGCTCTTTTGACTGGATTTGAAGGATCTGTATGTGGAAAGAGCTATTGGGAAAAGTTTTCCCATGATACTTCCTTATGCAGAGGAAATATTTGGGGTCATTAAGAGAGTCAAGGTGGCTTTGTCATTGCTCTCCTGTACTATTTCGGACATGTGGCTTATGTACTGATGTATTTGTGCTTATCTTGTGCACTTATGGACTTTCATTTTATTTATGACGTCTTAGAATTTTTATAACCGTTTAAGAGTGCCAGCTTTGATTTTTGTTCTCAAGTGTAGTGTTTCAATATTTTTGTCCCCGGGAGAAAAACAATTAACCCTATTGACTTCTTGCTGGTTAGGAGAGACCATGTGTGGGTCCAATGCAATACATTCTGGTACAGTGGTACCTCAGATTAAGTACTTAATTCGTTCTGGAGGTCCGTTCTTAACCTGAAACTTTTCTTAACCTGAAGCACCACTTTAGCTAATGGCGCCTGCTGCTGCTGCCACGCCGCCGGAGCACGATTTCTGTTCTCATCCTGAAGCAAAGTTCTTAACCCGAGGTAATATTTCTGGGTTAGCGGAGTCTGTAACCTGAAGCGTCTGTAACCTGAAGCGTATGTAACCCGAGGTACCACTGTATAGTGTCCCATGAAAGGACTGTCCCACATATATTTGTGCATTTTCAAGGCAGCTGAGCCCTTTCTAAAATTCAGGAGATATCCTTTAGTCATATGCCAGAGAAGAAAGATGAAGTGAACAGCATCTGAACTGAACTCACAAACCAGAAATAAGAAGCTCATAGCCCAGTCCAGGTCACGTAGTCAGAGCAGAAACGTGATATAAGCTTGGTGATTTTTCTCAGTGGTAATAGCACCACATTTTTTAGGTTTATGGGTGCAATTTAGGGTTGTTATTCAAGAAGAGATTAGTACAAAAACACAGGTTGGTATCAATCTCTGCAAATAAGGCATTTTACACACCAGCTTACCAAGTTAAGAAATCCTTTGAAGGATTGCTAGAAAGAAAAGCTGATAAGAGGGAATAGTTCTCACAGTTAATAATCATAGAGATAAAAGGGACTCATCTAAAAGTCTATGGCCTAGGGATTTAGGTGAGGCTAGCCTGAATAAGATTGGGATGGGGGATTCAATGTGTTCTCACTTTGTTCTTCTTTGAGGGAGGCTCAGTATATGAGATGGGGGATAAATTGAATTTATTTTGCATTTAAAGGCAAACCATCTAATTCATACTTTCCCCGAACGAGCTGTGAACTGAAACTTGGCCATCCTTCAGAATTCACACTCTGCTGAATTTTGCAATTAGTTCTCCAGCTGAGTAGAGTGGACACAAATGAAGAAGAAGAAGAAGAGTTTGGATTTGATATCCCACTTTATCACTACCCAAAGGAGTCTCAAAGCGGCTAACATTCTCCTTTCCCTTCCTACCCCACAACAAACACTCTGTGAGGTGAGTGGGGCTGAGAGACTTCAGAGAAGTGTGACTAGCCCAAGGTCACCCAGCAGCTGCATGTGGAGGAGCAGAGACGCGAACCCGGTTCACCAGATTACGAGTCTACCGCTCTTAACCACTACGCCACACTGGCTCTCAGATAACTGGGGTTAAGTGGGCATAAAATTCATGTATTAGTGAAAACAACATGCAGAAATTCATTTGATTTTGGGGAGACTGCTTTTTTTTTTTAAGTGTTGCTAAATCTTAAGCATTTGCAAAAGTTGCTAAGACACAACATTGGAAATGTTGACCTTGGCAATGGCACCGACTTCCGATGGAATGCCTAATCAAGGTTTTAGAAACAGCACAAATGAACTAGCTAACATACACAGCACATCAAAGGAATAGAAAAGCCGTCCTCATAAAACTATTTCAGAAGTCAACTTATTATACAGTACGACTGAACAGCAATATATTTGTGTAATATAATTATAGATTTTGTTATAGGGGAAGAAAGGGGCCAGTACTCACCATGAAGTTGTTACAGTAAGTGCTGAACTTTTAATAGATCCATTAAAAAGGTGCCAGTACTGAATATTGTTGAGTACCCCTGGTAAATAGGCAATGGATACTGCTGCACGCCACCCACAATCACTGCTGAGATTCCAAGGGGTTTCAAGTACAGTTGTACCTTGGTTGTTGAATGCCTTGGTACTCGGATGTTTTGGCTCACGAACGCTGCAAACCCGGAAGTGAGTGTCCCGGTTTGCGAATGTTCTTTGGAACCCAAACGTCTGACGGGGCTTCCGATTGGCTGCAGGAGCTTCCTGCAGCCAATCAGAAGCCGTGCTTTGGTTTTCGAACGTTTTGGAAGTCGAACAGACTTCTGGAACGGATTCCATTCAACTTCCAAAGTACGACTGCACTCGCGCAGGGTTGTGTTTCCATTGGAAAATCAAGGCACAGCAGAGTCTGCAGTGTCTTAGAAATATGGTTTACTTACACCCAAAGCCTTCAGTGGAAGGGGTACAGGACAGTACACTGCAAGAGTGTCCCAGCCAGTGTGCGTGGAGTTCTCCCTTGGCTCCCCTTTCCAAACCACTTAACACCACCATTTTTCCTTCAGCCTATGTCACCGCCCACTGCCCACCTGGAACTCCCCCTCCCAGCCTACATAATCAAACGCTGAAATCTTCAAGCTGGCCTTTGTCTCTGCTCCACTGTCCCTCCATGGACGGAAGGGCTCACAGCCCAGGGTAACTATTTGTGCCCATCACCCATTATCTTCCTTGGTCCTGCGTGAAGGTCCTTCTCCCCAAGTTCAATACCTTGCTACCCAAATACAGTAGTCACAATACACAAAGTGCAACAGGCTGAATGATAATAATTCCTACTGAGAATCGTTCAAGTGCAATTACTTATGTACCTGTAATACACATTGAAGATCTAATATCAGCTGAGGAAGACCTTTGGTGTGAAGCAGGGGAGATAGCTGGAAACCTTGTTCTGACTGGGTTAGCAGCCTGCACCAGTCACCTTGTGCCAGCAATCTACATCACCTGTGTTGTTCTCAATACCTAGGGGACTTTCCTACTCTTATCTAAGAATTGTGTTATACAGGAACTTACAAGAAAAAGCAGTAAGAAAAGAAGAAATGTATTAACATTGGAATTAGCCTCAATGGTTATACACCGTACATATGAACTGTATATTTTGCACATACAGGACTAGACCTTTGCGATAGGAAACAACAGTAAAATTTTCACAGTTATTATCATTCAGCCTGTTGCCCTTTGTGTATTGTGGTTCTTCTCCCCAGGCAAGTTCTGGCTGAGAAACTGACTCGGTGTATATTTTTTCACTGCTAAGCTTTCTCACACCTCGGTCAAGACTTCAAGCATTTGTAGTAATCTCCTACATTTACTAACTCTAGAAATTATTAGGGATGGAGGTCGAATCTGGTTCCCAGGACTTTGGGGGGAATCTTCCCCCTGCCAACCCATAACACTGTATTTTTTAAAAGAAATGTACTACTTATGTTTGCTGACCATGGAACAACCAAAAGGATCAAGAGTCTGGAAAGCAAGCCTTATGAGCAGGGGTCTGCAAACTTTTTCAGCTGGGGGCCAGTCCACTGTCCCTCAGACCTTGTGGGGGGCCGGACTATATTTTGAAAGGAAAAAATGAATGAATTCCTATGCCCCTCAAATAACCCAGAGATGCATTTTAAATAAAAGCACACATTCTACTCATGTAAAAACACACTGATTCCCAGACCGACCATGGGCCGGATTTAGAAGGCGATTGGGCTGGATCTAGCCCCCGGGCCTTAGTTTGCCTACCCAGAGGAGATATGATAACCATCTTCAAATATCTGAGGGGCTGTTGCATGGAAGATGGAACAAGCTTGCTTTCTCTTGCTCTGGAGCATTGGATTCAAACCAATGAATTCAAGTTACAGTGGTACCTCAGGCTACATATGCTTCAGGTTACATACGCTTCAGGTTACAGACTCCGCTAACCCAGAAATAGTACCTTGGGTTAAGAACTTTGCTTCAGGATGAGAACAGAAATTGTGCTGCAGCGGGAGGCCCCATTAGCTAAAGCAGCGCTTCAGGTTAAGAACAGTTTCAGGTTAAGAACGGACCTCTGGAACAAATTAAGTACTTAACCCGAGGTAAAGGTGAAGGGACCCCTGACCATTAGGTCCAGTCGTGGCCAACTCTGGGGTTGCGGCACTCATCTCGCTTTATTGGCCGAGGGAGCCAGCGTACAGCTTCCGGGTCATGTGGCCAGCATGACTAAGCCACTTCTGGCGAACCAGAGCAGCGAACGAAAATGCCGTTTACCTTCCCGCCGGAGCAGTACCTATTTATCTACTTGCACTTTGACGTGCTTTCAAACTCCTAGGTTGGCAGGAGCAGGGACCGAGCAACGGGAGCTCACCCTGTCGCGGGGATTCGAACCGCCAACCTTCTGATCGGCAAGTCCTAGGCTCTGTGGTTTAACCCACAGAAGGCAATTCTCAAACATCAGGAAGAACTTTCAGACAGTAAGAGCTGTTCGACAGTGGAACGGACTCCCTTGGGAAGTGATGGACTCTCCTTCATTGCAGGTTTTTAAGCAGAGGTTCAATGGCCATCCATCATGGATGCTTTAGCTGAGGTCCCTGAATTGCAGGGGTTGGACAAGTTGGCCCGTGGGTTTCTCCCCCCCAAACTCTACAGTTATATGATTCTATAACATGGTTGTGGTGAGATGGCTAATGGTTGGTGTTTTCTTCTGAAGCAAAAATCCTCACATGGGGAAGCAAATGCAGCGAATTCAGCAAGCGTTGAGAACCAGTGTGGTGTAGTGGTGAAAGTGTCAGACTAGCACCTTGGAGACCAGGGTTCATATCCCCACTAGGTCACGAAACTGGCTGTGTGACCTTGGGCCTGTCACTGCCTCTCAGCCCTGCCACCTTGAGCGTCTTGGAGAAAAAGGTGAGATATAAATGCAATAATTAAAAATAAGTTAAGAGTTATAGTTAAGTTGCTTTTCCTAATGTCTGGTGGTGGTAGCACTGGCCAACGGTTTGGAACCTTTTATATTGACGCTGTAAACATTTTATTGAAAGGAAAAACATCCATTAACTTACTGAATCCTGTATGCACACCTGACATTAGCAAATGGAAAAACCTAAAAAGAAACCATTAACCTAAAACCCCCCACCAAAATTGCACATTTCAGGCAGAAAGTTCTTTGGGAGAGAAAGAAGCTGTTTGATCTCTCTGTGAAAGTATTCTCAACTAGCAGGCATTTACAGTCTACTGAGAGCTACAGGACATTTTTGTGTAAGCAGTCATATTAATTTTAAATGTAAAATATTCTGCAATTCACTCCTCAGGGTCAAAACAGTTTTCGTGAAGCTGGTTTTGGAAAATGTGAACCAATCAGAATTCATGTCTTTTATCTTTCTGGAATTTTGCAGAAATGTCCCTTTTTGCATCACCCCTCCCCATCTAAGACACCTTGGGCCAGATCATACAAAAGCCTCTGCGGATCATAGGTAGCTGCTGAGCAAGAGCAGGAGCCCAGAGCTGAAGAGCAAACATCAGGAGTAGACATACTTGAACACAGCTAAAGGTTGGGTGAAGTCCCAGTCTGAACAGGAAGTCTCTGTAGTACTTCCTGGTCAGGGAAGCCAATGGCCAGCCTGGATGGATGGAGCCATTCCACACCTTAGAAGTCGTTGCTGACTAGAGCAGGGTTTCCCCTGGGGTCAATAGGAATGTGTAGGCAGGGAGTAGGAAAAGATCTAGGGGGTCAAAATGGCTCTGGAGTAGAAAAGAAAAACTTTGCATTTCCAGCTTTGTACCTGGTCACAGCTGGATCCAGCCATGTAAGTGATCTTCTGAGCAAACAGAGAAACCTGCTGAATATCAAAGAGCACAGCAACTTAAGACTCAAAATTCACAAACCCAGTGATCATCATCTCCATCAGGCTCATCCATCTCATTAGAGAAGATAAAATGTATTGCTCTACTTCCTTCTTTCTTCCCCCCCCCCCCTTTTACATTGTATGGTTCCAATATAGTGATTGATGATTAATAAATGTTGATAATATATCGATTTTCCTTGACTTAATGTCATTCATTCATTATTTATTTTATTTTTATTTTAAAAAATTATACTTCCTTTCCTCCAAAGATCACAGGGCAGTTTGCAGCATAAAAACACAAAATGCATAAGAATATTAATAACACCCATTTTATATATAATAGGTAAGGTTTTGGTTTTTGTTTTTTAAAAAAGCTCCTTCCCAGGTTTTATTATACCATTGGTGTATATCCAGTTAAATGAAAGTATGTCCATTTGGCAGCAATGATGAGCCTAGCAGCAGTCAACGAAGCAGTGGTCATTTCCAATATTTTGTACCGCTAATGATGTCTTCTTACTACCCCAGAAGCAGCTGATTGGGAATCTTTGGGATTTATATGTAGGGCTGTCTCTGAAGACGGTCTGGAAACGTCAGCTGGTGCAGAATTCGCCGGCCAGGTTGCTCAGGAGAGGTAATTTCTCTCCAAAGAAGGAGTGGCAGCAACAGGGAATGGGGAAAAGGTGAGCATTCAATCACCAGCATTCGCAAGCATGCAAAAAGCGCAGGATCTTATTTGAACAGAAGCAGCAGGCACTACTAGCCGCAGCAATTTTTGCATCAATCTCACCCCCCCCCCCCCGTCCAAAAAGTGTTCATTGTGCTTCTGAAAGGAATGGAACTGGTACTTGGACTCGGCGCCATTGATCGGTAGGGAGATATATACTTCAAAAGAAGCAGGTGGGTGATCTAAGCATTGAGTGACAAAATCATTGATTCAGTGGAACTCAAGTGTACTTCTCATACTGCAGAATTCAATGGTGAGAAGTCTTTTTTTTGCTGAAACTGTATGAGTTTCTGGAAGGGGGTGGGGACTGCATCCCCAATGCCTGAATAGGAACACACTGCGACGAGGAAGATGTTTTTAGCATATCTTTTACTCCTTCCACAACACACGCACCTTTTCTCCCTTTTCTGAAGAGAGAGGCATGCCTGGAGATGGATTTTAAGGCAGGAGGGACGCTACGTGCTAGGAAAATGTGCTATCAGGTTGGCAAAGCTGACAGCTTTTGCTTTCATGCTCAACTTCAAATAGCTCTTCATACTGGGCATGGGGATCAGAGTTGCGGCTGGCTTTGCGATGCTTTTCCCTTCCTCCTGGCATGGGACACGGTTGGCTTGATCGATCTCGGCATGTTCTACTGAACATCTTCCTTCTGCCAGGGCAGCTTCCTACTCAGTGCACCTCAGCAAGTCTTCCACAAAGCCACTTCTGCAAAACATCCCAGGGAAAGGATGCTTTTCATCCCAGAGAGCAAAGAAAGGGGGTCTATAGTTAATTAGAGGCTTCCTAGTTTGATTTGCCAGTACACAAAGGAAGGAACTATATAAGGGGCTGTGGGCACATGAAAATGGTTGGCAAATAGTTTGATATGAGCAACTGAAAGTGGTCAATTTGTTGGTTCCCTGTAGCTCGGTTACTCCCGCTGCCCTGCTTGTAGCTAAGAAGAATAATACAAAAATAGCAGCAGGGTCTAAACAAACCACAACAAGGTACAGTGGAACCTTGGTTGTTGAACGCTTTGGAAGCTGAACAATTCGGAACCCGGACGCTGATGACCTGGAAGTGAATACAGTGGTACATTGGCTTACATACGCTTCAGGTTATATACGCTTCAGGTTACAGACTCCGCTAACCCAGAAATACAGTGGTACCTCGGGTTAAGTACTTAATTCATTCCGGAGGTCCGTTCTTAACCTGAAACTGTTCTTAACCTGAAGCACCACTTTAGCTAATAGGGCCTCCTGCTGCTGCTGCGCCGCCGGAGCCCAATTTCTGTTCTTATCCTGAAGCAAATTTCTTAACCTGAAGCACTATTTCTGGCTTAGTGGAGTGTGTAACCTGAAGCGTATGTAACCTGAAGCGTATGTAACCCGAGGTACCACAGTAGTACCTCAGGTTAAGAACTTTGCTTCAGGATGAGAACAGAAATAGTGCTCCGGCGGTCCTTTGTTTCAGCCCATGCTGAATCCACTCCCATATGCAAGTTCTTTGTGATCTTGATGGTCTTCTGTCTAGGACCATCAGGGTTGGCATAGCAACTGGGCAGGGCTCCTGTGGATGTGCTGGGATGGTGAAGGGATTATGGCTGACCAGAACCAAGCCACCCCCCTTTGATAGTCCTTGTCATATGGAGTAAAATAAAAATGGAACAGTGCAAATCCGATGTATGGTTGATTTTTCTATGAATTTATAACAGAAGTGTGGCATATGTAGTGTGTGAGTGTGAGTGTGTGAAGTTTGTACAAACTGAATGATTGGGGTGGGGGTTCCTGCGACCTCCCTGGGGCGCAAGCCTGGGCAGTGTGTATGGAGGTCATGGGCTGCCCAGATCACAAGACCCCCTTCTCAGCCTCACTGAGGTGGTCCAAGGAAATCAGAGCAATATCTTTTGCATCAGCCTGGCTGCAGGAGTTGCCAGGAGACATACAAGGCACCTTCAAACCATCTTAGGGACTCCACTCTGGATTTGTGTAGGGTTTACTCCTTAGCTTTTTCTTCTCCCAAAGATACCCCGTAATGCAGTGGAGGTTATTGTATAAATAAATTAAAAAATAATGAACCAGTCATCAAATATTTCTATGCTGTACAAAAATTAAAAACTCAAGGCAGGCACTACCCATTAGTATCCAATATGAGACAATCTGCTAGGGATATTTGAAAATACTTCCCCTTGCATTAAAATGTTGTTAGGAAAAGCCCAAGGGCATGCAAGTTCACTGCAAAACTCAAACGGAGCGGTCTTTCTCACCAAGTTAAGCACAGAACAAATATAAATCACAATGCAAGCGTGGCACCTTAACAAATAACTTGTGAATCTGGCTATACAATGAGGTGGTGATGTTTTGAAAAGAAAAGCACTGAGTTGTGTAGTCCACTGTGCTATTATCCTAGATGTACAGAGGCAGAATTCTGCTCCAAAAAAAATTGTGTGAAAGGAAAGGTCAGGCCATAGTGAATTCATTTCGCTTGCTTTGACACTCTCTAAGTACATTTCCGAGTCTTACTCCTGACATAGCTCGAGGGCTTGAGTGCAAGCCTTTTCTCAACCAAGTTATGAAAACTCCTTACCATAGGCAGACAAATGTCATGGCCAAAAATAACAAGGGAAGCAACAATGAAACCTCAAAGCATCTGCACTTAGGATTCCATTCAGAGAACGCTTAGCTCATGTGCTCACTAAGATACCGCCGTCTCTAATGGGAGTGGGGAATCTTTCCTAGCCTAGCAGCCACATTCCCCTGGGGACAACCAAGCCTGTGGTGGAGAGAACCAGGGGCCAAAGCAGGCAAGGGCAGAGGCAAAAGTGGCCAGAGAAATAATGTGAATTTTACCACCTAGAGAGCTCCTTGGGGGGGGGAGAGTGGGGATATAATTGCAATAAATAAACAAAGCTCTAAATCAGGGCAGCCCAACTGTTCATACCAAGTAGGCCGCAAGAGTACTTCTACACAGAACCCGAAGTCGCATGCTCCCTTGTTGCACATGGGGGGGGGGGCAAGGCCAAAATTTGACACACACACACCCAGCCCTTGTGTTGTCTTCCCAAAGCTGGATTAGCAAGATGCCGGGCTTTGGGAAGGAGGTATGAGGCTCTGGCAGGGCTTTCCCACCTCTTTCCCAAAGCTGGGAAAGTGCTAACAAGGCAGGACCCTGTCAAAGCCTTAGCTCTCTAGCGGCAGCTAGACTGGTGACTGGGGGCGGCCACCGGGACCATATAACACCGGTCTTGAAAGACCTACATTGGCTCCTGGGACATTTCCGAGCACAATTCAAAGTGTTGGTGCTGACCTTTAAAGCCCTAAACGGCCTCGGTCCTATATACCTGAAGGAGCGTCTCCACCCCCATAATTCAGCTCCAAGGTCTAGCTCCGAGGGCCTTCTGGCGGTTCCCTCGCTGCGAGAAGTGAGGTTACAGGGAACCAGGCAGAGGGCCTTCTCAGTAGTGGCGCCCGCCCTGTGGAACACCCTCCCATCAGATGTCAAGGAAATAAACAACTATCTGACTTTTAGAAGACATCTGAGGCAGCCCTGCTTAGGGAAGTTTTTAATGTTTGATGTTTTATCGTGTTTTTAATATTCTGTTGGGAGCGGCTCAGAATGGCTGGAGAAACCCAGCCAGATGGGCGGGACATAAATAAATTATTATTATTATTTTCCCAAAGCCCAGGGCCTTTAGGAAGGCAGTGCAAGGACTGGGGGATCAAGCGTTGCTGAGGGCTGCCAAAAATGGCCTTGATGGCTGCATGCAGCTCTTGTGCTGTGCACTGGACAATCCTGTTCTATATAATGAACTTGTCCTTCACCTCAGGCAGCAAAATGAGTTGGGCTGGCCCTGCCTCCCAAAGGCTGCAAAGCTGTGATATGCTTCTTTACATCCGTCCAACGGTTCTTAGACTGAGAGGGGCAGAGCGGGGCTGGAGTCCGCAACCTGACAGAATGGAAGGTCATGGGAATTCTTCCTTCACCCCCTTGGCCATCCTGTGGGGAGTGAAGGGGAAGCATCTCTGCTTTCAGTGTGAAAGCCGGTATTTACTAGTAAATTGTTATTTCTTTGCCGCCTTGTGCAAGGTAGATGCAGATTTGGTTTGGGAATGACATTCCCTGCTCTAAACGGAATGAGAAATGACAGATAAGCATTATGAAATATTTTTACACGGCTGCACAAGAGAGTCAATCCCCCCTGAAGTATGAACTCACCGGCTGGAAGTTATTAATTTTTGCGACGCGATTCAGTTCTTGTGCACAGGGACTAATGCAATTTTAGCGAATGCGTGTGTGCGGTGTTAGATTAGAAAATGCAAATAAAACATTAAACTTCAAATATTAGTCAACTGCTGAACTTTATTCTCAGGCATATTTTGGTCACCCCTCTAATACATTTATTGCAAATTAAAATTATACTTCTTTTCTAAGCACATAAGCTTCAGGTTTGCGTTCTGTTGAACCACTGTACGCCAGGGATCCTTCTTGCAATCTTGACACATTCATTAACATTGCAGAGTTGGTTAGCAGAGTGTCAAAGGGCAGACAGAAAATCCCAAGATGGGCGATATGATTCCAAATTATTAGTAACTATAATACACTGAAAATAATATTGGATACAATATAACCTCTTGTCCCTCAAGGCTAGAAACATTTAGGCTACAAACCTCATAATGGAAAGAGACGAAAAAAGCTTGACAAGGTAATTTTTCAGGCATGAAGGATTCTTTGCTGACATTAACGACACATGATCTGAATTTTTCTGCCTGAATTACTTAATGCACTAAAGATACTCTATTAGTGGGATAGTAAACTTTGTTGAGCCAATATGCCAAAGATTTATCAACCCGAAGCAAATCAAAATGGCTTGATTCTATCAAATTTATGGGCATCTTTCTTTCTTTCTTTCTTTCTTTCTTTCTTTCTTTCTTTCTTTCTTTCTTTCTTTCTACAGCAACGCATGAAGTCGTCACTCACAGGCTCACTTTCTTTCTTTTTTTAAATTGCTTTTTATTAAATTTTTCACAATCAAAAATAAAACAAAATAAAACAATCTTTTACATTCATCATTTTATGTCATCTTATTTACACTGCGTATATTCACGCCCAGACTTCCTTTCTTCCCGCTTCGGTTTTCTTAATATATGTCTTCACTTGTAGATTCATATTCACCTTCCATACACATCACAGGATTTATATCAACCCTGCTGAAGTCTTTAAATTTCTACAGTTAGATCTTATATATGCCACAAATTTACCCCACTCTTCTTCAAACTTTGTCCCTTTTTGGTCTCGAATTCTGTAGGTCATTTTAGCTAATTCTGTATACTCAAAAAATTTAGCCTGACATTCCATTATCGTTGGGGTCTCCTGTAATTTCCATTTTTGAGCTACCAGTATTCTAGCTGCCGCAGTAGCATATTGGAATAGTTTGTGGTCCTCCTTCTTAACTTCCTCCCCTATGATCCCTAATAGAAAGGCTTCCGGTTTTTTCGGGAATGTGTAATTAAGAAGTTTCTTCAGTTCATTATATATTAAACTCACAGGCTCACTTTCGAAGTTTCGGTGGAGCAGAATCGTGATTCGCACTGGCGGCTTTCCTTTTCTTGCTGCGAAAAAGAATCTCCCCACTGCCACTTGGGCAAGCCTTCTAGGGAAAGGTGATCAAACACAGGGCCAGCCTGCCCGTGAGGCGAGTTGAGGTGGTTGGCACAGGCAGCAGATCCAGCTTCCACCATGCCCACCCAGTGTCACCTGTGCCCACCTGGCTTGCCAAATGCAAGGTGGTTCTTTCAAAATGAGATTCAGCGGCAATACAAAGCACAAGTTTTGCAAGATATACATACCAAGCATGCACCTCAATCTGCCACTTAGAAGCCCTCAAGAAGTGGTGAAGTGACTCCCCAGGTAGCCTTAGTTTGCACAGCCCTGCAGCCATCAGTCCGTGCATGAGCTTCTAAAAAACTATTCCCAACACCATCTGATTTATAGATAGCTAGCGTGTTGGCCTGTGTGGTTTGCCAGACTAGCTACGTGCAGGTCATTCATTAGCTACCTCTCCCAGTGCCTCACGTTCTCCAAACAATGTCTAACACCAAAGAAAGTACAGTGGTACCTCGGGTTACAGACACTTCAGGTTACAGACTCGGCTAACCCAGAAATAGTACCTTGGGTTAAGAACTTTGCTTCAGGATGAGAACAGAAATCACGCAGCAGTGGGAGGCCCCATTAGTTAAAGTGGTACCTCAGGTTAAGAACAGTTTCACGTTAAGAACGGACCTCCAGAACAAATTAAGTTCTTAACCCGAGGTACCACTGTACCCAGCAATATCACTTCCTTCCAACAGATTAGGACTAGGACATTAAAGGCTGTTCTCAGCCATCCAAAGAGCTTCACAAAAGAAAAGGAAGGAACGGGGGGAAGGAAGAGGGCAGCCAAGTCAGATAACTAACTCCTCAAAATACAAATATCTTCCGGATAGATTGCCCGTACACCACCTGATTGTTTCCTTTACCTGATTGTTTGTCGCCACTTCCTCTGTGCCTGGCTATAGTGGTGGGCAGTTGTGGAGGAGGCGGGCACATTAGCGGGCATGCAGCAGAGGAAGTGGCTGGGTGTGGAAGAGGCAGCCATGGCAGTGTGTGAGTGTGGAGGGCGCCATTTTCTGTTTTGCCTGAAGTGGAACATTGGAACGGTCTCCCTTGGGAAGTTGTGGGTTCTCCTTCATTGGAAGTTTTTAAGCAGAGGTTGGATGGCCATCTGTCATGGATGCTTTAATTAAGATTCTGGCATTGTAGGGGTTGGACATGATGACCCTAGGGGTCCCTTCCAATTCTACAGTTCTATGATTCTAGGAAAATAAGGCCTCAATCCAGCCCAAGTTAAGTGCTTTTAACTCCCACTGCTTCTTTGTTGGAAGAGTTAACCTCAAGTCTCATTTAAATCAGTGCTTGACTTTGGCTGAATTGTGCTATTGGTTTATTGGTAAATTAATTCCCAGACAATTACGTGAGCTTTCTGGAATCCATAACTTCACAGAGGTGTATTACAAAAATTATAATAGTAATTGAAAAAAAAATCTCACGCAAATCAAAAACTTCATGATCCACGAATCTATAATGGGTTGTACATAGAACAAAAGGGGTCCTGCCAGGCATATCTAAAACATCAAGAAATGGGTCAAAAGAAATGTTCCAAAATTCCACAGGCCCAGTGCTTCCTATCAAACCTCGCTCTCAAATGAATAGCTGATCCATTCATCATGTTATATCTGCTAGCGAAAGATGTATATTTCACTAGCCGAAGGATGCAGTCAATGACCCCATCAGTATTTTTCAATTTTAACTACTTGGGTCTGAAAAATACGCCAGGCTTCAGATATGGAACTTGATCAATCACATTCTGAAGTCTAATATGTTTAATGTCCCAACACTATTCGAATGGAATACAGACCACTGCAAGCCCTGCCTAAAGGAACAGTTCTGAAGTCAATGTTTCAGAAACCTATCCTCTACCACTTCAATCCAGCAACTGCTTGTTAATTGGCTAGTGGATCAGATTTGTGAGGTTTTAATAGGGATGTCATTTTAGCCCCAACTACTATTTTGGTCCCGTTCCTGACAGATTTGAAAGCCTGACCGCTAAACAATTAGCAACGTTCTTTGTTATTCTAGTCTGCAGCAAGCAGGTAACTCCTACTTTCTGACAGGCTTCAGATGTTTCAAAAGAATTATTATGTGCTCCGCGATCCTAATTAATTCCCCACCCCCAATGTCTAAAAAATCTCTTCCCGAACTTTCGCTGAGCTGGTAACCTGAAGTGTAATACTGAAGTGTAAAAAAGGACCACAACCTCATCTGAACACCTTCATTACCACTTTGAAAAAAGTCACGGATGAATCACTTATTAGAAGCACCGCCTCCAAGAAAGGGGAATCAGGTTTTGGGTTTTTTTGTGCAACAGGGATGTTCAAATATCCTGCTATACCTGTAGAACAAGAAATACAATGGCTCAGGTATAGTGAACAAACAGCTGCATCGCAAGAACAAATGACAGGCTGAATGTTCGCATGTTCTTTCTTTTTCTTACACCAAGCTTTTTCCAGCAGTATAATTTGTTCAGTTAATCGAGAAATCTAAATATTGCAGGACAATAAGAAAATAAAATTATATTTGGAATACCGTGTCCAGTTCCAGATGCCATGTTTTAAGACGAACATTTACTAATTGTGCCCAGTTTGGTGAGTTAGGGTTGTCATATTTTAGTCAAAACTGCACACGGTAAGAGAAATTTGTACTAAAATGCTGATAAATTTTTATGAGATTTTTTTAAAAGAAAAATTGCAAAGTGCTGCAGAAATATTGCAGAAATATTGAGAACAAAGCAACATCATGGAACAGGTGTTTCCAGTTTCCCCACCTGTTGCCTTTGGAAACTTTATAAGAAGTTTCTGCAGGAGACGGACAGGGAACAGTGACATGGGAGGGGTATTTCTCGGTCCAAGGTGAAACTGTCACGCTCCCTTTTTATTTCTGCTGCTGGATGTTGTTGATGTTATATTTATAGTACTGAAATGTCATTGTTGTTTGCACATTTTTGCACTTGCTACTGTGTTGTTGTTTTATTCTGTTATTATGAAATCAGTTTTGCACTGTTTGATTTTGAAATGTATACCTGTTTTTCTTGGTTGTAAGCTGGGAGAATTGAAATGGACTGATCCTTCTATTCCTAGGTAAGAGTTGTTCATTTGTGGGAAATTGTAGGCTCCCTTTCCCTGAGGGTAATTTGCTCAATGCGGGAAAGGCAAAGGCCAAACAGAAATCTATCAGGGATGTGGCTGTAGAGCCTGCGTGAAGCAAAAGGTGGATTCGATTTCCTCTGAGATCCCTTCCACCTCTTTAATTCTGCAACTTTCTTTCTCTGGCTCAGGTTTGCAGCCTACACTAACAAACCCTGCAAATTTCATTTAGGATATGAAAACAGGAATGCTCCAAAGTCGAGGTGGTTGTTTACTCTCTTCTGTTTAACTTCTGGCACAAAATAAATCATTTGCTAGAAACAAGGTTGCCCAGGATGAACATTCACAATTTATTTTGGCTAGCTGAAGAATCTGGTTTCCCAGCACTGACTATAGGATCCAGTCATATGGAATGATATATTGCATTAGTCTGAGTAGACCCACTTCAACCGACTGACTCAAGTTACAAGACCGTGAATTTAACAGGTCTGCTCTAACTTAGTTCGATATCCCCCATTGTTTCTCCCAGATCTGTTTTAATGAAAACTAGCGTCCACAGGGACGCTGGTGGCGCTGTGGGTAAAACCTCAGCACCTAGGACTTGCCGATTGCATGGTCGGCGGTTCGAATCCCCGCGGCGGCGTAAGCGCCCGTCGTTCGGTCCCAGCTCCTGCCCACCTAGCAGTTTGAAAGCACCCTTAAGTGCAAGTAGATAAATAGGTACCGCTTTATAGTGGGAAGGTAAACGGCGTTCCGTGTGCTGCTCTGGTGCCGGTTCGCCAGAGCAGCTTTGTCACGCTGGCCTTGTGACCTGGAGGTGTCTGCGGACAGCGCTGGCTCCCGGCCTTTAGAGTGAGATGAGTGCACAACCCTAGAGTCTGTCAAGACTGGCCCGTATGGGCAGGGGTACCTTTACCTTTACTAGCAGTTAACAGCTCAATTTCATCTCAGAAACACGTACATATATTCTTTATCAGCTGTAAAATCAGTGCCATGGTATGCAGATATAAAGTTTCAGCCTGAACTGAAAAACTGCATATTAAGGTTTCGTTTAAAGAGGGTGTTAGGCTTCACTGAGATTCCAGCATTGATTCCAGATGGACAATATCACAAATGTGCCTCTTAATCTGCATTATTGCATCTGTGGGAAGACAGTGAAAAACATTCAACACTAAACAGTCTCCATTAAATATTCTGCACTGTTATTTATACAAGTATTTAGCATGAATTGTTACCGCACCTTCTACATGATGGAAACTATTCCAACAACATAAATCAAAGATTTCCTTGGCCAATAGGAGCAACGCTACTCTACGCCCTTGTCTACATCATGTGTTGGTTTTCACATGTACAATGAGCAGCGCATGATTTTGGAGTACAGGTTCCACATATAGCAGGGGAAATCAGCAACCAGCTGATAGACCACGTTTCAGGATAAAAGAGAATGGAATTCATTGCAAAATATAAAGATTGATTCTTTACACAGACGGCATTAGATTTGAACCAGCAACACTGCGGTTAAATCTGACAAGGTGGTAGAGGAAGGAGGGGTCTAATGCCAAATATGGAGACGATGGTAGGCGTCAGATAAGCATGCAAGGAGCCAAACTGGGTTAAAGAGGAAGGTTGGAGTAGAAATACATGTTGCTACAAAGCGGGCACTGGCACCTGTGCAACAGTCAGCGAGGGAGAGCACGACTGAAATGAGAACGGCATATTCCAAGTCAGGAGGGTGGAGAGAAGCTCTCATTGACAGGGTTGCAGCCGATCAGGAGACCGTCCTCAGCATGCGCTCACTGGTGTTACCGCAACTTCTTGCGGGTCAGACACCCCTGGCTCTTTTGGACCACGCCGGTGGCGCTGTGGGTTAAACCACAGAGCCTAGGACTTTCTGATCACAAGGTCGGCGGTTCGAATCCCCATGACGGGGTGAGCTCCCGTTCCCCGGTCCCTGCTCCTGCCAACCTAGCAGTTCAAAAGCACGTCAAAGTGCAAGTAGATAAATAGGTACCGCTCTGGTGGGAAGGTAAATGGTGTTTCCGTGCGCTGCTCTGGTTCGCCAAAAGCGGCTTAGTCATGCTGCCCACATGACCCGGAAGCTGTCTGCGGACAAACGCCAGCTCCCTCAGCCAATAATAATAATCATTTATTATTTATACCCCGCCCATCTGGCTGAGTTTCCCCAACCACTCTAGGCGGCTCCCAATCAAGTGTTAAAAACAGTACAGCATTAAATATTAAAAACTTCCCTGAACAGGAAACCCCAGAGTCGGCCAAGACTGGACCTAATGGTCAGGGGTCCCTTTACCTTTACTATACTGATTATCTAGGAGGAGTTGGAGAAAGGGCGATGATAGGAGGCAGAGAGTGGGTTGAGCCCTGAGTTGCACAGAACCACCATTCAAATGGAGATGCACGCACTACGCACTTCTCTGCGAGTCCCAACTAATCCAAGTAAAATGAACAGAGGTAGGGAGAGGAGCCAAACTAACAAGGATTGGAGCAATGCAGCCTAGGACTGAACCCATAAAGTCTGATCCACAAGGGCTTAAGAAGAAAGAACTCCTGCAGGTTTGATCACCTGAGAAAGTAGTTGTCTAGAGAGAGAGAGAAACTAGAACTAGAGTACCACTACTTTGTAAACAACAGGGGATCTTGATCTGCATATGGTTGGGATCTAAGATCTCCACCATGGTGATACATACGAAGATATATCTATATATATATATATAGATATAGATAGATAGATATAGATATATAGATTTATATATTGTGTGCAAAAAAGGGTTATATGTCTGGTGGAGGGTTCTAATCAATAAGTAATGATGTGCGCTACCATAATTAGGAATAATGGCAGTGCATCAGGCATGGAGCTTCTTCCATCAAGGCTCTAAGTAGGTCAAATCAAGATGAGCCCAAAATGGCTTGATTGGATTAGGGGTCAAACAGAAAGAGAATGGCATTTGCTTTTCGTTTCCAGAGGTGTTGCTCTATAAGTGTATAACTGGTGACAGTCTCTCTTAACTGATTGATATTAGCAAGTTCACAGTGCATCTTTCCTTCTCAGCCTAAACTTTTGGTTTGCAAGCTTTCCTGGCCAGCTTGGACAATTCAAGGTGCTAGGGACACGCTTAAAATGACAATAAGGCTGAGCTTGTCAGTAACGAGGAGACTCTTTCTGCACTGATTACCGTATTTTCCCGTGTATAACACGCCCCGTGTATACGAAATTAGGGGAATGGGGGGAGATTGTCCACAGCTGTTGAGCTTTTTTGGGAGGGAGGATTGCCGGAGGTTGCTCACCCACCTGACCTACACTGCCACTCGCGCACGTCCCAAAAGCCCCCAATTGCCCACCCAATTGCCGCAGCGGCAGCAAATCAACACCAGCCCTTGCCGAAGCCACCAATAACACGCCGAATAGCCACTGTCAATCTCCGGGTTGCGGCAGCAACCAATCCCATGTCCCCCAGATGCACTATCCATGTATAAGACAACCCCCCCTTTCCCCTCATAATTTTCTCAGGAAAAATCCTCGTCTTATACATGGAAAAGTACAATACTTTTGCCTTTTAAGCGTATTTGTGGCCCAGTGCTAGTTGATGTTGAGCTGCTGGTGCTCTGTGGGGCTGTATTGGGAGGATTATTTTTATTTTATTTTTTCTGGTATTCTGTTGTATGTTTTGTTATGGCCAGTAGCCCAAACAAATAAATTCTACTGAATTCTATATGTAAAAATATATATATTCTTTAGATCTTAAAGATTGATTTAATAGAAGCTCTATCTCTCTCTCATTAATGCATTATGGTTATAATAATGCTGACATAAGCAGGATATTAATTTTTCTTTTTATCATACATTAGATTAACTGACAGTTAGCAGCTTTAAAGATCTTAGAAGTAGTAACATGGTGCTTTTGCAAAACCAAAACAGATGTGAAAAACTTGCATCTTTCCTGAACATGTATACACCATTATTCCTATCCAGGACAAAAATTGCTGGCATTTGTATGCCACGCCATAATTTTTTCTGGGAGGCGTATAATAAAAAAGCAATTTTTAAAAATATATGTACAAAATGAAACACGAAAGCATGAATCAAAAACTACATAAATACAAACAAAAAAACCTCACCATACCCCCAGAATTAAAACATGGATTTATAAAATAAACAATAAAATAGTAATCTTATTAAATAAAACATATATTATAATATATCTTAAGGAAAGGTGCACATTCTTTAGGTTTGTTTGCTACTGTTGTTGTTGTTGTTAGCAAAAGCATAGAAATAAGATTTATACGCCTTCTATTCTGGATGCTTCACCTCTGACCGACTGACATGTCAGTTTCTTTTAAGACTATGGATTACAATGCTTAAATAACACATATAAGGGTAGTGGCGTGAACATCTATTTTGGTTCTGCAGATTCTTCCATATGGCTTCTGCATGTGCCAGTGATACTTCAGATACCCAGAACTGCACCACTGTTGCCGCTTCCATCTACCAATAATCATGTCACAACAAAAAGGACGGGGGCAAGGCTTTCTCTGCTGCAAGGGGAAAGTCTTTGCTTAAGGTCACCACTGGGAGTTTCCGTTGAAGGCAAACAGCAGACATTTGGAGAGGCAATTTTGGCCGGGAGAGAAGGTGTTAAGCTTCTCGCCACCACAACCACCCTCATGGTGCTGACATTATCTCACACTTTCCTGCAGCTACCTATTTACATAACACAAAATGTGCATGTTAATTTCATTCGCACATTTGTTTATTTAAAAATCGTAAGCCCACCATTCATCTCCCAAAGGGAGCCCAGGGAGCCTCTTGGGAATAAAATTGCATACAAACAATTTTAAATAGCACCATAATTAGAGTGGCTCTTACTGGGATTGTTGAACTGAAAGAACCTGCTAGACTTTTACCTGTTCTTCCGCATACAACCCTCTTCTTCTGTGGTCCTGGGTCCCAGTTATTTAAAAGCTGACCCTTTGTCAGGCTTCAGGCACCGAGGCTCTGGAACCAGAAGGGGCTATCAACCCAATTGGACTTGCAGCAGCTGCCTGGTCCAAAATCATCAGGGGTTACAAGCCAAGGCAACAAAGGAGGATCAAGAGAGCAAGGAGCAAGTGTGTAATCAAAACCGAGCCGGGATCAAGACTGAAGGCAGCATTTAGAGAAACGGATATGGCACTTAAACAAGAGACAAGTTAGACTAGTAAGGTAAAATTTAAAAATTCCTTCCAGTAGCACCTTAAAGACCAACTAAGTTAGTTCTTGGTATGAGCTTTCGTGTGCATGCACACTTCTTCAGATACACAGTTCAGATAACTAACTTAGTTGGTCTTTAAGGTGCTACTGGAAGGAATTTTTTTATTTTGACTATGGCAGACCAACACGGCTACCTATCTGCAACTAGTAAGGTAAAAGGTAAGGTAAAGGACACCTGGACAGTTAAGTCTAGTCAAAGGCGACTATGGGGTGCGGAGCTCATCTCGCTTTCAGGCCGAGGAGGCGGGCGTTTGTCCTCAGACAGCTTTCCGGGTCATGTGGCCAGCATGACTAAACCGCTTCTGGCACAACAGAACACTGTGATGGAAGCCAGAGGGCACGGAAAAGCCGTTTACCTTCCCGTCGAGGTGGCACCTATTTATCTACTTGCACTGGCATGCTTTCAAACTGCTAGGCTGGCAGGAATTGGGACAGAGCAACGGGAGCTCGCCCCATCGCGGGGATTCGAACCCCCAACCTTCTGATCAGCAAGCCCAACAGGCTCAGTGGTTTAGACCACAGCACCACCCGCGTCTAGTACCACAACCTAGTCACAAGTAGTAACTAATATGGTACCCTGTACAGGTTGTGGATTGCAATTCCTATCAGATTCAACTAGTAGAGAAAGTGATAAGAAATGACAGTAACTGCAATCCAGCAACAGCTGGAAGGCAACATATTGGCTACCCCTGGCCTGGATAATGTCCTCAAAGGCACAGTCCTCAAGTCAACCAGGCTTGGTGGAAAAACAGTGAATGGGTGATGCAGGATATAAATGACTACTGGAGAGTCAGGGTTGCAGAACCTCTTTCTACTCCAGCGCTTTGTATTTTTCTCCTCAACCTCCGATCATGAAGATGCAAACATACTGCAACACGGAGGGTCTGAGAATTAGAGAAGAAGACATTCAGTACGTTTCTGCATGAAGATGAAGCTTTCACCTGCCAGTGACAAACTGTAATTCTGGCAAACACAACGTAGTAAAAATATAGGCCGATCTGTAACATTCTGATTGGTTAGCAAAACTGCCTACATTCAAGTGTGAGTCATTGAATGATGACATCCCAGGTGATGAAACGTATAGATGCAAATTAGCTGTCAGATACGGCCTACAGAAGTCTTAAGTCTTTTTTTATTGGGGGGGGGGAGAGGCAGGTGAAAACAGACCCAGACATTGCTGCATCTAAGGTTTCCACATCTCTTGCAAGGAAGGAAGAGAAGAGACCCTGGTAACTGCTTTAAAAAAAGCCTGGTTTAAAAGAAAATGTGTGAAAATTCAGGATGGACCTTGATAAGTGCCGCATATGCTTCCAAGAGATAGCACAGGGTGGCAATAGGTCTGCGAGAAAGCTATTGTAGCACAGGTTTTCTCTAAACCTGTAACAAGAGAAGAACAATATATTTATTTGAAGAGGTAAGCTGAAAGGCAGCACTTATATACAAGTGCTGTCATAGCCAGTTTCTCAGCACTTAAGAGTGCATAACATCACCATCCCTCGTTGAACTTTGGTTCTTTCTTTATAAAATTGCAATATGCCGCTTCTTCTGTGTCCCCTTCAGAAGCAACTCTCTGGTCCATGCCTTGAACATAAGATGTTTGAGGATCAGGCCAATGGAGCATCTACTATAGACTCCTCTTCTCACAAGAGTCAGCTGGGGGCCGAGGGGAGCTTGCAAACGGACCTTGAGCACAACAGCGCTCTCCGCGCCTGCGGTTCCCGGCAACGGACATTGAGAGGCCGACAGTGCAGGTGGAACATAGCCATTGTGGCTAGCAGTCTCCTCCTCCATGAATTTGTCCAATCCAAAACTATCCAAGTTGGTGGCCATCCTGTTGGAGCAAATTCCATGGATGACCTCTGCGCTGCGTGAAGAAGTACTTTATTTTGATTGTTCTGAAGCCTCCAACATTTCAGCTTCATTGGATGTCTACAAGTTCTACTGTTACGAGAAAGGCGGGAAAGCCTTTCTCCATCCACGTTCTCCATGCCATATATATATTTCTACACTTCTATCGTGTTGCCTCTTCCTCTTCCTCATCCTTTATCCAACCCCCAAAGTCACAAACACAGGAACTTTTCCTCCTAGGGGAGTTGTTCCCTGGTCAGCTTTTTGCTTCATCTCCTCTCTGGCCTTCCATCATCTCACTTCTGTCCAGCATGTTCAGGGAAGTTGTTAATGTGTGACATTCTAATGTATTTTTAATCTTTGTTGGAAGCCGCTCAGAGTGGCTGGGGAAACCCAGCCAGATGGGCGGGGCACAAATAATAAATTATTATTATTTTGACATTATTCACCTTTCCATCACCCTGATCACATGACAGCTCTCCATAAATCCATACACTAGCTTCCTGTCTGTTCCTGTGTCCTTCACAACCTTCTCACCTTTACCTCCACATCTCTCCGTTCTTCTACCACAAAACATAGGTGCCTGAGCTTCATCCAGTGTGGTGTAGTGGTTCAGAGCGGTGGACTTGTAATCTGGTGAACCAGGTTCTATTCCCTGCTCCTCCACATGCAGCTGCTGGGTGACCTTGGGCTAGTCACACTTCTCTGAAGTCACTCAGCCTCACTCACCTCACAGAGTGTTTGTTGTGGGGGAGGAAGGTAAAGGAGATTGTTAGCCACTTTGAGACTCCGTAGGGTAGTGATAAAGCGGGATCTCAAATCCAAACTCTTCATCCAACTCCACCACCCTCAGCCTTCTGCTGCACTTTTATTTCCTCAAATAAGACTGCCATTTCTCCCCTGTTGCCCCTTATACCTGGAACTGCCTTCCAGAATGCCCCTACGAGGTCATCTCGCTTATGTCTTCCAGAGCTTTCCTCAAAACATTTTCCATGAAGTTATAGGCACAGCCCTTTAGTCCCAATACACTACTACGGTAACTTAACTAACGCATGTATAACTGAACTGTTTGTTATTTACACCTGCCTCTGTTTCTCTCCCTTATCTCCGTTAGACACAAAATAAAAGGAGATATTTCAGAAATGACTGGTTCAAGGGTGAGGAACCTTTCACAGTTTGAAGGCTACATTCCCTAGTGTGCAACCTTCCCCAGGGCCACATACCAGCAGCGGTTAGCGCCAGAGGCAAAAGCAGGTGATGCAATGGATGTGACTTCTACCTTTCTACAGTGGGCGGCCACACACAAATCACAACATATGCATATCTGTATACTCAATGCGAGGAAGCAAGAGGCATCACCACTCTTCCAGGACACCTTTCAGCCCAGGCAAACCAAGGAGCAGGGCTGCTAATGGGTGATGCTTGGGAAGGGGACAACGCCTAAGAGACTCCCAAGGACGGGATAGAGAGGTCTGGAATACTGCTTTTGGGCCCTGATATAGAGCTCCCCACCTGTTATAGATTATAAGAAACACTATGGATTAAGCTATATAAATAAAACAGCAGCAATGTGTTTCAGGGCTATAGCAATTCCCAGACTAGCAAGCATTTCAATTGTAATGACCAGAGAAAGAGCCACTTGTGATGCCTTGTTCTGCTTATGGAAATATTTCCCAGAGATGGTTGCCTGGTGCTGACAATGCTACCTTTTGGAAACCTTTGATTTGCCTAGGCTCTGTTGAGGTGTAAGTGGGAGGAGGGTATTCCTCCTCCCCCCCCCCAACACAGACATTTTCCTAATGCTGTTGGCTTTTTCAATTTCTTTTTTTTTATTTCTTCACAACCATTTCAAAACTGTAAGCTAAGACCCTCCAAGGATCCCTATTTTCCAGGGAAAGTCCCTGATTCACAGAAGATGTCCCGGTTTTTGATTGTCCCACTTTTCCTCAGGATGTCCCTATTTCCATTGGACAGTATGGAATTATGCGACCCCCAAGCCAAGGAGATAAGTAACTATAGGACCTTTAGAAGACATCCGAAGGCAGCCCTGTATATGTTTAATGTTAATGATTTTTTAAATATATTTTGGAAGCAACCTGGTCAGATGGGCTGGGTATAAATATTATGATTATTATTGAACAGGATGTCCCATTTTTCATTGCAGAAATGTTGGGAGGGTATGTGAGCTGCTCTGAAGGACTAATAAAGCAGCACAGGAGCTTCAGCAGAGTAAATAAAATAAAAGTCTGAGCAATACGCACATACATCAGGGTGGCAAAGGGATCACTAAAGCATATAGAAAGGGACACTCATTGCCACTTTTGCCCCTCGAGAGCTAAGCAGTGGCTGCAAAGCCGATCCTCTGAAGAGTGTGGCCACATGATCAGCAGCAAATGCAGGAACTAATCCGCATGGCCTGCTCCATCTGGAAAGAGGCTCTGTTTAATTTGCCTTTGTCCAGCTCATCACTACTTACAGGAAAGCATCCAGAGTGTTTCCACAGGGATAGTCAGCTTTACGCAAGAAGAGCCTGACAAGCCACAGCAGCTGCAAACTACAATCCCCAGGATGCAACGCTCCCAGCGAAGCTTCGTAAGCCAGACGTCGCCCCCCACTGCAGACCCTGCTGCGAAAGCGGCGCTCGCCTGAGGCCGACGTTCCCGTGCGCCTCACGTGACGCGCAACCAAAACCCGACCTCCTCTTAGCCTGCGAATGGTCGGGACCCTTGGCCAATCGCACCCTTCCACTTAGCACAGGCATTTCGCCATTGGTGGAGGCGGTTAGGGCCTCCGCCTCTCTCCATTCCGCGCCCTGCGGCTCTGGCCTCCGATTGGCCGCCGGCCTGCCCTTTTGAAGTACCTGTCGCTCTCTGACAGGTTAGTAGGGAGTTCCCTCACGGAAGGACGGACGGAGGAGAAGGAGGGGTGAGCGGCAGGGGCGACAAGTGGGGCGGGGCCTCGCTGTTGGCTCCGCCCATCCTGGTGCGAATGTCATCGGATGCTTCGGCCTCAATTAACCACCTCTTTCCGCAGCCCCTTTCCGCGCGCGCGCCTCGTGGCACGTCACTCTCCCGTCAACGGCTTACAACACCGTCCCGAGCCAGCGTTGCCTCATACGGAAGCTTTTCTCTCTCCTCACCCGCGGCTTTTGCTCCGCCCACCTGGCGCTCTCGGCCCCGCCTCCTCCTCATCCGCCCCCCGCCCTTCCCTTCCCTTCACATCGCGCGCGAGCTACTCCGGTCTCGCTCCCGCTCTCCGCCCGCCTCGCGCCGCACTGGGATGTTGGCGGCGGCATCGGGCGGCAGTTCCCGGGTCGCTGAGGAGATTCAGAAGGAGGAGGCGGTCGGCAAGAGGAGCCGCCGCTGCCGCTGCCGCCAGTGAAACGGGCGCGGTAAAGGCGCCGCTGCCTCGCCTCCCCTCCCTCCCTCCGTCGGAGAGCGCGCTGAGGGAAACGGGGCGGACTCTGCCCTTCTTCCTCCTCCTTCGCCGCGCGTGAGGCGGAGAGGCAAGCGAGGAGCCCCGGGGAGCAACATGGCGGAGCACTCGGCCCCCGACCACAAGCACAAGACCGGTGCCGCCGCCTCGTCGTCGTCGTCCAACTCCGCCGCTTCCCAAGCGCTGGCCAACAGTAGGGGCTCCTCCTCCTCGACGACGACGACCGGCGCCGGGCCCCCGGCGGGCGGGGGCGGCGGCGGCCTGTCGGGGGGCCTGTCGCAGCCGGCGGGCTGGCAGTCGCTGCTCTCCTTCACCATCCTCTTCCTGGCCTGGCTGGCCGGCTTCAGCTCCAGGCTCTTCGCCGTCATCCGCTTCGAGAGCATCATCCACGAGTTCGACCCCTGGTAAGTGAGTTGGGGAGCAGAGGGCGAGCAGGAGCCGGGGATCCCCCTCGCCGCCCGCCTGCAGGCTGAGAGGCAGGCCGGCGGGGGGACGTTAAACGGAGCAGGAGCGGGGTCGACGCCGGCCCTCTGCACAAGCGGGTACCGGGAAGAGTCTCCCGGGGCCAAGCGCGGAAGGGACTCGGAGCACGCGGAGTGCTAGGCGTGGTTTTACGGGACCCTTTGTGGGTGAAAGGTCCCTTCCTGCGCCGGCAGATGCTCCGGAGCGGACAGGTAGACCTTGAACGGCGGCTTCTTTCCATCCTGGGCAGAGAGGCCGCCCCCCCCCCCCCCAGCCCTGCTCGTGCACTTCATTCGGCAAAACTTGTGCGGCGCCCGCTTCTCCTCGCCGCTGCGGCACAAGCGGCGTGTGCGTTGGAGGAGCAGGAGGAAGACGGGGGGAATGGCCGAGGGAGCGGCTGCAGGGGAAGCGCGGAGAGAGAGAAGGCTGCTGCTTGACGGGACGCTGGTCCGGGAGAGGGGCAGGCGGAGGCTGCTGCTGCGTACAGGTGGGTCGCCGTTAGGTGTAATAGCTGCGTGTTGTGGCAGAGGGGTCTGCGGAGCCGCCTCTGCAATCGTGTGCGAAGAGTAGGGAAATGAGTGCAATCCCACCAGGGGCTAAGCATTTCGCGCTCTTCCTCTGGATTTCTGCTTCCCCAAGGGGGTATATTGTGAACCGGGCTATGCGGAATCTCGGGACGGGATTTGGGACGGGAGAGCAAATGGGGAAATTGGAAGGGGGTAACCTTGCTGGTCCGTAACCCCATCTGAAATACTGAAAATTAGTGTGGCGTTGGTGAACTGTGAGAGGTGATTTTTGATATTCAAGCTTTTTGATATATTGGTATTGTTAGGCATGCAGTGTCACTTTGCTTTAGTATGGTTTCTCATGAGACTTTGCTTTGTTTCCATGTAAAACAAGTATAGAGGTTTAATCCACATCCCATGGAACATACCACATGCCTGTGGTCTCTGCTAGAGAAAATGTATGAGTTGATTGCACGTCAAATTTTATCCAAATAGCGCTGAGGCAAGTGCAGTCCCGAGGTCTATTTCTGCAGGCTCAGGAATACTTTCTGTGCTTAGTTGCCCCCATGCTGCACTGATTGGCTTTAAATTGACACTTTATGTTGTGGAACAGTTCATTTCTGAATGTAATGGCAGGTTTTAATGCATCATGATAGGGTTATTTCTGGCTGAGAGCTTCCTGTGTCGCCACACGGTTGCATGGAGATGTACATTTCTGCCCTTATATTGGATTGCATCACTTATTTTAATCTCATGATTTGCAGCCTGCCATGTGGACTACCATATTTCTCATAAGAGTGGGATGCATTTGAGAAACTGCCACATGTTAAACTGTGGGGAATCCTGAGAGCCACTTCACACATCACATCAGTAATGTGATTAGATTACAGTAGTAATTAGTGTTGTCAGTGTGGTGCAGTGGAATAGAAGTTTGACTTGGACAGGATCTAGATTCATGGCCCTCGTCAGCTATGAAGCTCACTGGATGATAGTGGGTTAGCCTTATTATGTTCTTGTAGTTACTATCTTTCTGTCTAACCTGCTTCACAGGGTTGTTGAGAGGATAAAATGGATCACAGCCTTATCTTCTTCTTTGAACCCTTTGGGGTGAGACACCAGTGTAATAATAATTACATGTCAGTGGACAGTTGTGTGTTGTGCAGAAAGAATTAAATGGTTTTTAGTTTACCAAACCACAGTCTTGTCCATGTCAAACCAGATGACGTGCTTTATGTCTCTCTCTTGAGGAAAACATACAGCTCAATAGTAGAGTACAGTACATGCTTTAGCTGTAGAGGATCTTACATTCACTATCTGGAGAAAGAATTTCAAATTAGAAGGAACTCAGGGCCAAGCTACATGCATTGTCAGGAGGGCCTTTATCAGATCTCTCCCTTCTTTCAAAGGTAATAATAGCCACAGGAGGGAAATATACTTGGAGCCATGGTACTGGGTGAATCCCTTGCCCCAAGTAGTGGGATTGGAGTGTCTATTTGCCCCCCTTCTAGAGCAAATAATAGCTTGGGGTGGGATTAAGATTGGGAAAATGGCACAGGGTTTGTCACTTCCCTAGTGATATGTGTACTATCGGTTTTCTGCAGCAGGACAAATAGGAGCTCTGGAGAAGGTCAATTCAAATAAGGCATAGCATATGTGTGTTCCTCTTTCCCTCACTCATTTAGCAAAGCAAAATACAGTACAAGATCCGTTCAGTGATCTCTGGCATGTATATCATATCAGCCTACCTTGAGCCTTAGAGAGCTGCTGTCAGTCAGAGTAAAGAATACTGACTAGTACTCTTGAGTCTGTATATGGCAGATTCATATATTTTCTTCAATGCTTGGACCAGCTACGTGTGTGTGTGTGTGTGTGTGTGTGTGTGTGTGTGTTGAAGCAGCTGTACCTCTAATTGTTAATGTTTTAGTGGATGCATGCTGTGTGTCTGTAACATGCACCTATCAGAATAAAGCTGCTGATGTGTCCCTGAGCACTTAATGTTGCACTTAGCAAAGGCAAGAGAAAACAGGTTTAAAATAATCAAATAGAAGTAGTTTGAAAGCAAAGGATAAAAATGGTGGTGGGTACATTGTCATATACTAGATTCTTTTTTAAAAAAAAACCTTGATATGACACATAAATTGGAGGTTTAAGCATATTGGCTATTAATATTGGATAAACAGTTTTGCATTTTATTGTCACTAAAAATGAATTCTATGAAAGTGTTTGCTAAAATCAGTTTCAAAGGTTCCATTACACCCCTGCTCTGACTAAACCTGCAGTCCCATGAACAGCTGAAAGCCCCACTGATCAAAGTGAAACTTAATTATGAGTAAACATACTTAGGATTGCATTGTTTGAAACAGGACTTAGGATGGAGCTGTACAAAAAGGATTCTCAGTGGCTTTGATTAAGACACATTGGAGAAAGTAAAGCAATCTGGGACACTGCTGAGAGGCACTGAACCTGCTCCTTGTTCCAAGGAGTGGTTACTATGATTATGTTAAACCTGTGAATAGATTTTGTGTGTGTGTCCCACAGTGCTTTGGTAAGAAAGTGAAATAAAGACATATTTGGAGTACCACTTGCATGTGTCCTTCTGTATACTACCACCTCTATTGATACCACCTGCTGTTGATAGACAATAGATATATAAAGGAAAAATAACCAGAGCTGAGTCGAAACAGAGGTAGCATCATAGACATTTTTTATTCTGTGCAGTCAGCCCCCCCCCCGAAAAATTGTTTGCACCCCTTTCAAGAGAGGGTGTGTAAGTTTTCCCAAGAGAGCAAGAAGAGGGAATGTTCTCTAAATCAATTCATTTGTGTATATTTAGCTGCGGCAGAACGGGGATGTACATTTGGAGCGACATCACTATTCTTCTGTTGCAGCTACTCATGCATAACTATGCATGACTAAAGCTGGATCAGAGCAAAAGTCTTGCTGTGCAGTGCTGACAGCAACACAGGGAGAGTTGGCCCAGTTGGCTCAATAACAGAGATGCAGTTTCTCTTGCCACTTTCACTTAGACCTCGGTGACAATATCACATAGCCATATCTGCTTACACAGTGACATAGTGCCACCCAGTTCCCCAGTGTGATTGGCTTGGATCATGTTTTGAGAGATGTCCTAAAATAGGCTGAAACAGCAGCATATTGGGACTGAAATAGGTGTAAAAAACAGTGTGGACTTTTGAGGAGCTTTTCACATACCTCAACAGGTCACTTTTATTCTTTATGAGGGTTCAAATATAAACATTTGTTGCAGTGCTAGAAAAATTAGATGTGTAAATGAATGAACAAAGAAGGATTCCTGTGTGGAAAAAATCCATTGTGCTAATAAACTTCTAAAACTGACCATGTTAACAGTTGCATTATCCCTTTGTGATTTGCACTAGCTGCCAAATAGTTTCTGTGCTCAATTCAAGGCGCTGATATAAAACATTTAAAGCATTTAGCTTGGGACCTGGATGACTCAAGAACTGCCCTTTTTCTGCATGCTCCAAGCATCAACACATGTAAAAGTGTTCCCAAGAGAGCTCCAGATCACACAACCTCAAGAGGTGCCAGCTAGATAAAAGGTGTGGTGTATTGAGTCCCATCATTCTGTTCCTTCTTGTGTCTGGTAAAGTTATGGCTTTTTAATAAGGCTGTTGACTGATTAAATAACTTCCACACTAGCTTAGGCAGTGTTTCTTTTAATGACTTACGGATTTGTTAATTTGGTTATTGTATTGGGCTTAGTTTATTTTATGTGTTGGCTGCCTTTACATAAATAAAGCAGGTTTTTTAAAATGAATATTTAAAAAATTCAGTGACCTAGTTCATATGTAATCCAAACAGGCTAACATGCAGATTCTGGGAGATCAGACTGCTTTTCTCCTCCTCCTTCCTGCTGCCGAATTGCTGCTATGAGCTAAGCCATAGTTTGGCATAGCACTGAATCTGAATCAGTGCTCATGGTTTACACCACTCCAGACAAACCATGAACTGTAAACAAGGTTTGTTCTAAGATTTACAGTTTGTGGTTTGTCATTGGGGCATAAACCGTGTGGTTTCAGTTGTAACACTTAGCCAAACTTTAACTTAGTTCATAGCAGAGCAGTGGCAGCAGGACTGCAGAAGGAATAAATCAGCTGTAATCTTTTTTCCAGTGGCCAGCACATTTGCTCATTCATGCTAAGCCATAGTTTGACTTAACATTAAGAGTGAACCAGGCCATTATATTGTCCAGTTCCATTTGTATATGCAGCCTTAGTGACAGGAAGCTGAATACAAAACTAATTT
Source organism: Podarcis bocagei (assembly GCF_964188305.1). Lineage (NCBI taxonomy): Eukaryota > Metazoa > Chordata > Lepidosauria > Squamata > Lacertidae > Podarcis > Podarcis bocagei. The sequence continues at coordinate 16,787,995 of NC_138137.1, read as the reverse complement.
TGTTGAATACATAATCATTTTATGAATGCAATTTCATTGCTTGAATTTAAAACTAGGTGCTGGGATCATGCAATTAGAACCATTCAGTTAGTTCATGAGCCAATACTGCAGAAGTTGAGGCTTCTTTGAGAAGCATATTTCTGACATGGCATTGGGGATATTTGAAGAAGAAATAGTATAAAATCCCACTGGGTACACCCAAGGAAGCTCTTAGGTATTCCATAGCAGTTCATAAATGACTTGTTTCAAATGTTGCAGTGGCTCATTGTGCCAAAGTTCCTTACCACTAGCCTCTTGAAGGTAGAAAGCTATACAAGCTGAGGTCCTTCACCAATTACAATACAGTCACTGTGTTTATGTGATTATGCAACCTTACCATCTGTTTTGCATAAGTAAAATGAGTAGATTATTGAAGGCCAGGATTATTACCAAAATCAGAAATGCAACAGAGATTTCTTTTATTATTATTAATAATAATAATTACTTTCCCAAATATAGCCATGTTTATCTATGTATGCTTTTGATACACTTGCTAGATTATCCTTAAATTGTGTGACTCCATGTGGGTTGAATGAACAAGTAGAAATAAGTTATACATCATCATCATGATCTGGCTTCCATGCCTTGGACAGAATACAGTTGTACATCCATCATCTTTTCACAATTTATAAACTGTACAAATATTAGAAAAAACGTATTTCATATGCCATATTTTTCTGTGTATAAGACGCCCCCATGTATAAGACACCCCCTACTTTTGGGAACCCCAAATTTAGAAAATGGGCATATGCATTATCCATGTATAAGACGCCACCATATTTTAAACATTATTTTAAAGTAAAAAAAACCCCTAGTCTTACACACAGAAAAGTACAGTGCAGTGGTACCTCTGGATGCAAACGGGATCTGTTCCGGAGCCCCATTCGCATCATGAGCAGAACACAACCCGCATCTGCGCGGGTCGCAATTCGCCGCTTCTGCACATGCGCGTGACATCATTTTGAGCGTCTGCACATGCACGAGCGGCGAAACCCAGAAGTAACCCTTTCTGGTACTTCTGGGTCGCCGCAGGATGTTACCTGAAAATATTTAACCCGAAGTGTCTTTAACCCGAGGTATGACTGTACTTCGCTTTTCAGACTTAATCTTTGGTCTGTTTCTGGTTCAGTGAAAGAGGGCTCTCTTAATTCCATAATTTTTTGCAAGCCACAAAACTGTTACAAATGACTTCTACAGCCTCTTCATCATTTGTAGTATTGGTTTACTGAAATTGGTTTTAGATTATGTAGCCTCTAACAAGGGCTTTCCAGTATGTGCTTCTAAAGATACTTTGGCTGCCTTATCTTTTATTATTTACATGGTTAGTACATTCATTTGTAGTGGTCATCTGTCTAACCTGCTCAGTCACTGGGCCAATTCGCTTACTGAAAAAAGGGGCTCCTTGAGTTGTATGGATTTTCCCCCTTACATCAGTAGGTAAGTTAATTAGAATTATAAGCCACAAAAATGAAGTGATCTTCCAGAAAACTCATTTCAGTATGGTATACTACTTTGTGCTTCCTCTTTGTTGTAGCAAGTGCAATTATTTGAGCATATGAACTCCAGCTAATAGCTTATTTAACCTTTTTTTGGTAAGTCCTTCAAAAAAGTTTTTGTCAAGCATTATATAATAATCACTAAATTGTCATATTATTTTTCATTACCAGTACAGCTTTTTGCTCATGGTGATTCTTACGGTAGCTGCAATTGTGTCTGTTTATACATGCAGCTACTTCACTTCCTCCCTCCATCTCCAAACACAGAAGTACTCAAAGCAGATGACATAATAAAGAAATGGCCAATGAAACAACATCAGTTTATGAATGAATGAGCAGAAAAACTGAGAGCCAGGACTAAGCAAAAAGAAAAATGAGGCAGCACCTAAATTAAGTACACAGTGGAAAATAATAGTGTTCAAGAGGTGATAGAATACTAGGAGATGCAAGACAGAAAGTCCTGCATTTCAGTGCTTTTTGTACCTCTCAACCAGCCATATCTCAGAAGGCAACATGATGTTCAGAATGTCCTCATCAGGTGTGAAGAAAAGCAGTCCATTAGATATTGTGGTCCTAAGCTGTTATGCCGTTATCACCCTTAAATCCCATATTTCACAAATAAATAAAAATAATGTGTTAGGAATGACCTCCATTATCTTCAAACAAAAATTCATGGTAAAACAAATGTTCAAAAAAAATCAGTTCAGAATTTTAGACACTTGCTTTGAAGATAAGATGTTTTATGCTTTTATGTTTCAAACAAGTTCAGGATGCAAATGTAATGTGTGAGCAGTTACAAGTAGGTAGCATGTAGGAGAACAAGGTAGTATTTATGAAGTTAAGGTAAATTTCAATTTTAAAGTAAAAAGAGGTTATACTTGATTAGCAGTAAAGTGGTATAGGGTCTGAGAGGCATGAAATATAACTATCTGGTTTTAGGCTGCATTATCTGCATCATTATTTGTTACCTGATTTTAGTAAGGACAACAACAAAACTATCTAAACTTTTAGGAAACTAACATTCTGTATAAATGTTAAATGAAATATACTGTGGCTATCCAATTATATGGTTTCACATTAGATTACCACAGAATCAAATCTGATCATCTTTAAAACAGTATCCAGGGCCACAATAAATATTTCTGCACATTGTTATTTTTATTGATAAGAGGTGACCCAGCTTTCATTACATAGACTTCATTTGCAAATCAGGTTTTACAGATCAGCTTGTTTCGAAGCCAGTGATCTTCTCTCAATAATATACTTCATTTTTGTTAACGTGTTCCACCATGTCAACAGAATGTTAGTGGCTTATATTTAACTTTCAAAGAGATGATGGTAAAAGCTAACATTTTTTTTCTATTTATGGTTATTATTTTCTTTAAAGCGTACAGGAAAATTGCAAAATTTATTTGAAACAGTGCTTTCTAACTCCATTGAACCTACTTCTGTGAGCATATCATTCCTTCCCCTCCATTGGATCTTTGTTAGTTCCTACCAGTTCAGAATATCAACTTTAAATTCTCTTTACATTTTTTTATATCTGTCCAGAATGCAATGTACATATGGAACAACTTACTTAGGACAACTAAGTTGTGGTTTACTAAAGTGGCTTGTTTCAGCAAACCATAGATAAATTACCAACGGTATGTATTCTGAAAATAATGTTGTTAAACTGTGGTCAAAATGGAGGTGAAAGCTTCACAAATCCTCCTCACGGACGCATTGGAAAGGGAGGGAAATCGTACAAGCCTGTGGGGAGACTAGGCTCTGCTCCACTTGTTCCCGTTAAGTTAGTGGTAATGGAGAACATTTAGTCATCCAGATGTTGTTAGACTCTAACACACATCCACTGTAGCCAGCAAGTAGTAGTCAAGAATTATGAGAGTTATATTCTGGCAGGTAGCAGGTTCCCCATCCCTATATTATGGTAAACCATGGTTTATCATGATGCCAGAATGAGCAAATGTGGTATGATTTCAAAATCTCCAAATTTTGTCCATTTCAGTGGGGTAATTATGCAGGAAATACTGTTGAAGGCGAAAAAGAGGCACTGGCCTTTCCCTTTGATTTTTATGTGACAGTATAATAGCAGTGAGGGCAGATTTTAAATGATCCATATGTTACTATATATGCCAACTTGATCTGATCACCTGTTAGTTAGGGGAACATCTCTTCCTTCTTCAAAAGCCTTCCAATTTTTGCATGTGAATGAAGACTGACTGTGATCTTTTTATGCTGGGTTCTCCAATAGCTAGTTTCGCGCGCGCGCGCGCGCGCGCACACACACACACACATTCAGTCTACAAAAATGAGACTTAAACTAGGTTGGTTTGTGGCTTTCTGTGGCCATATAGACTGCCCTGATAAGGTAGAACTTTCTACAAGCTTATCCCCCCTAGATTTTAGTTCCTGAGCTATAAGTTTTTTACAGGATTTACTCCATGAGAAATACAATAACCTCCTGTAGTGCTGGAAACTTCCAGGGAATATTTTCATGGGGGACTACATTTGCCATTTCTCGGAGCAGAAATGGCAGTTTTATTACGTTTCTTCTTTAGTTGTCTTGGTAGTGGGTTCAGAGACCACGCATCGTTGCTCAGACTTTAATTAGGAATAGAAAGGAGTTCTGAGCTCTTAAAGGTATATTACTAAAGGCATTCAGTGTCTGATCCACATATGTAGCAGGCTGCACAGTGCATACAGGCCAGGTTAGACACAGTTTCCTTCAGATGAGTGTGAGCCTTGTTTTACAACCAACTAGAAAACATACCATTACTCCCAGTTAGAAGTTAGAATGATACCACTTGTTTCCAATGTATCTAACAGCGGTATCTGTCCATGTAGTAACACTTTGCTGTAGAACCTTTTCAAATGCATTAATCCCAAGACTAAACAAGATGTGATATTTATAATGTGTTTTGACTTTGTGTGCAAGCCAGACCACTTGACCGACGTCTAGTTTGGACCTTTGGCTCTTAACTGCATATTTAAACAAAAACATTGAATTATTTTAGCTGAACTTTAGTTGTCAATATACTGAATTAGTGAGATCAAACTTAGATGAAGTAGAAATCTAATTTTAGTTAAATCAAGGCAATATCCTGCAGTTCTATAGCCTATAAACGGAGTCTTGCCATGCCCCAGTTCCCTAACTCACTATGATATGCCATTTTCTATTAGTGTAGTTTTTCACAGAAGGAAGGATCATCACTTTGAAAAGGGAAGAAAAATATCCTACACATGCTTATTTAAACTTTTACCTGCCATTAGTTAGTTTGACTTATCTGAACCTGCCTCAGAATCTCGATGAAAGAGGGTTGCCTTGTGTAGTTCTGCCTCATTATCTCCTCTGAAACATTTTTACAGCCACTTTAGAGTAGCATACAATATCTGAGTCAAATGTAGGCCAGAATTTCAAGATGTGGATAATTTTTGATGTCACTTTTTAATTATATTGATATGAAGACTGGTATCATTTCTTAAGGCCTATCTTTCTCCCTTAAAACATTTCTGATTCTTCCAGCTGGCAGTTTTAAAATTATATGAGCTACAGTCCATGGTACATAATGAGCTTATAAGGCTGCTTAACTCTTTAGTTTTCACTACTTCTTTAAAAGTCAACCACCTACATTGTACGTATGTGAGTTTTGTTGTCCCTTGTTCAAGTGTATGCAGATTCTTCTTGCCTGCCTGCATCAGATGGAAACCAGCCTTTGATTGCTTGAAAGTAAATCCAGGAGCTCTTGGAGGAAACTGATTTTCTAGATCCATTTCCATCAGAATTTAGGCCTGGTTTTGGCACAAAAAGTGTTTTGGTCGCCCTGTACAATGACTTCTGTTGGGAGAGAGACAGGAAAAAAATTGTCCTTGTTAATTTGCCTTGACCTCTCAGCAGCTTTTGATACCATCCATTATGATATCCTAGAGCAGCTGTCCAAGTTAGGGGTGGGTGGCACTACTTTGTGGTGGTTCCAGTTCTACTTGGATGGTCATTTCCAGAGGGTGATGCTTGAGCAGTGTTCTTCCACCCTGGGAAGACTTCAGTGTGATGTTCCTCATGCTTCAAGTTTAATATGTATATGAAATCACTGAGTGGGGTCATCTGGAGTATTGGAGTATGTTGTCAACAATATGGGGATGACACACAGCCCTACTTCTCCTTTACAACTGCAGGTGTGGCAGTGGTTGTGCAGGGCTGTTGTATTGGCTCTGTAATGGACAAGATGAGAACTAAGAAACTGAAGCTCAATCCAGACTGAGTTAATGTTTGTGGGTGGTTCCCTAGATGGATAGAAGGTAGCCAGTGTTAGAAACTGGGATAGAAAAACTAGGAGCCAAGTGGCTGCTGGGAACTGGGTTGTGGCTGCCAAAACAGAATGTCTAGTCACCATTGTGGGGGGTCGGCAACACTTTTTATTTATTATTTTGGTAAGCAGGAACTAATACACAATTCAAATAAGTGTCACATTGTTAATATCATATTTTTAGCAGAAATTGTTAATACATGTTTAATTTGGTGTTTACAATAAAAATATTGGTTCCATACTTCAGTTTTCAAAACACTCTACTTTTTGTTGTTAAACTCCTTAACATGTTGTCTACCGTTAACATATATTTTGAGGCTTCAAAGCACATACATATCAGTAATCCTTGAGTGTTGGCCAGGCTCAAAAAATGGCACCCAGACTTTTTGAGGTGCTCGCAAATGGAGAATCTTTAGGTGCAAAATGCGCCTGGCGCCTTGCTAATTTCGAACCCTGGAGGTAGCCTGCTCTTCATGGGATTATACTCCCTCTAAAGGAGCTGGTATGCACCTTGGGGTTCCTTCTCAATCCATTGCTGTTGCTTAAGGCTCAGTTGGCCTCAGTTGTGTGGAGTGCCTTCCATCACCTTCAACTGGTGGCCTACCCGCATTCCCTTTCTGGACAGGGATAACCTAACTACTGTTGTCTATGCTCTGGTAACGTCTAGGTTAGATTACTGCAATATGTTATATGTGGGGCTGCCTCTGAAGATGGTTCAGAAGCGTTAGCTGGTGCAGAATTCAGCCAGGTTGCTCACCAAACCATTTGAGCATGTAACATTACTGCTGGCCCGACCGCACTGGCTGCCAGTTGGTTTCTAGGTCCAATTCAAAGTGCTGATTTTGACCTACAAACCCTTAAGCAGCTCAGGACCAAAATACCTGAAGGACATCCTTTCCTTATGTGAACTGGCCCAGACCCTGCAATTATCATGTGAGACCCTTCTTCATGTTCCCGTCTGCAAGAGGTATGAAGGGTGAAAACACAAGTGTGAACCTTTGTTGTAGTGGCTCCACACTTGCGGAGTGCTCTCCTCAGGGAGGCATTCCTGACATTTTCATTAGATATCTTTAGGGGCCAGGCAAAAACATTCTTCTTCTCCCAGGCCTTTGGCTAATTAAACAATCTATTTTCTTCTAAACTGTGGAGGTGGGAGTTATTGGAGGGTTTTGGTATGTAGTTTTCGTGTTTTGTATTTTTTTTTTATTGATATTTATTAAAGTTTCAAAGAAAAGAATTACATGAATTAAAAGAAGAAGAAAAAGAAAGACAAAAATAAAAATAGAAGAAAAAATACAAAATACAAAAAGATAAAAAACACCTTAAAAAAATAATACATCAGTCTTTCCATACCTTGCATTCATTTCCTTGTTTCCCTGACCTCCTCATGCCTCCCTTTTTTGTATTCCAATTCAGTTAGTTAATTCAGCAATTTCTTTCCCTCTTTGTTTTTATCTTAGTCCTTTAACATAATATATTATGACTTTGGATTCTCACCTGTTTACAATCCATTTTTACATACACCTTTATAACATTGCTGCTTAAACCACTTAACTTCATTCTGACATCATTCTAACATTCATTAATTTTGCAATATTTCTGTAAATAGTCTTTAAATTTCTTCCAATCTTCTTCCACCGACTCTTCTCCCTGGTCTCGGATTCTCCCAGTCATTTCCGCCAATTCCATGTAGTCCATCACTTTCATCTGCCATTCTTCCAGAGTGGGTAGATCTTGTGTCTTCCAATACTTTGCAATAAGTATTCTTTCTGCTGTTGTGGCATACATAAAAAAAGTTCTGTTCTTCTTTGGCACCATTTGGCCGACCATGCCCAGGAGAAGGCCTCTGGTTTCTTCAGAAAGGTATATTTAAACACCCTTTTCATTTCATTATAAATCATCTCCCAGAAAGCCTTAATCCTTGGGCACGTCCACCAAAGGTGAAAGAATGTACCTTCAGTGTCTTTACATTTCCAACATTTATTATCGGGCAAATGATAGATTTTTGCAAGCTTGACTGGTGTCATGTACCACCAGTTTTCGTGTTTTGTAAACTGCCCTGTGATTTTTGGATAAAGGGCGATAATAGAAATTTAATTGATAATAATGATAATCTGCTTTCTGTTTCTAAAACAAAACAAACCCATGTCTATATGGATATGTGAAGAATATCATAAATTGTAAGTGGCAGCAAGTTACAAAACATTCAAATAACATAATTTTAAATAAAAGGGACCTGTCTGTGAAGTACTCTACAAGTGGCAATTATAATATAAGAACAGAAATAACATCGTGCTGCAAAGTAAGCTTAAACAGAAATCTATATAAAATCAAAGTATATCTGAAATAAGGAAGGAACTAAACAGGCAATGTCCTGGCAACTGCTAGTAAGTAAGGGTCTAAAACTGATAACTTTTTTTTAAGGAGTATGCATGGCTTCCTTTACCTAAATGTTTTGAGAGTGTCAACCACCTGGACTGGATAAGAATAAAAGAACTGAAATTAAATCTGGATGAGAGGTGCTTTTGGTTAGAGGGCATATCGGCCTGTACTGGAAAGGATTGTATTCTACTTACAAGACCAGGTTCATTGTTTAGGAGTACTCCTGGATCTAGACTTGTTATTAGCTGCTCAGATGTCAGGAGAGTTTCTGTCCAGCTTTGGCTGGTGTGCCAATCCATTCCTAGTCCTGGTCATATATGCATACATTTTGACTGGGGCTAGTGGTCTGTCAGCTACACTGGCTTCTATTCTGTTTTGACTGCAGTTCAAGATGCTGGTTATTTTGTAGAAAACCCTAAGTAGCTTGAAACCAAGCTGCTCGAAGCAATGTCTCCTCTTATGTGAATCTGCCCTGTTCTTTAAGATCAGCTGTTGAGACCCTCTTTTGTGTACCATTGCCTTTTAAGGCAGGAACTTTCTCGGGGGGGGGGGGCACCCAATAAGCAGAACCCTGTCCCAAGAGGTTGGGCAATCTTCTCTATTTGGGTTCTGCTGGCACACACTTTTTATTCTGCAGCTGCTGCTTATGGCACTGATTGTATTCTTTGTTTTATGCTACTATTTTTAGTTAATAATTAGTGTTATAAAGGTAGGGATTATGGTTACTTTTATGCTTGCATTGTACCTGTAAACTGCACTGAGCAACTCCTTTATTCAGGGGGAAGGGGTGTGACTTTTAAAAAATAGATGCGTTTATTAACAAACCCTTCCCTTTATTTGGGAGGTCATAGCTTAAGGAATTGGTGAAGAATCTTGTTGAAGATTGGTAGCTTGGTGATGAAGTTGAAGTTGAAATTATAAATGCAGATTTCAGTTAGGTCATAAGAATGAATACTGTTATGAATTGCAGAGGGGGTTCAGTGTGAGTGATACCCTGGGTCCCTTGCAGTTGTTGGGATCATGTATCTGTGAGAGTGGAATGTTTAAGAGGAAGCTTGCCAAAGCAGTTCCTTTGTCAAACTAATAGCTTTGGCTGGCTTGTTAAGCATATCCAAAGAAATTGTCCTGTGCCATAGAAACAAATGGATGGGCCTTTCTCCATCCACATTATCTGGCTGATAGGTAGAAGAACAATAGCCAGAGTTGTTATTTGTGTAAGCTAAAAAGCTTGGAGACTAAGTTGGAGAACAGATATGCCTTCCTCTATGCTGGATTTTGTGGTTCCACTTGAAACCTAATCGAGAAGCAAGATCTGTTAGACTAGTCTTAATGCTTGAGCCCCTCCATCCTATGTGCAGGTTGCATGTATGTGTAAATAAAACCATATACCCTAAAGACACCAGAGTCTTTGCTGACCTTCATTGGAACCTTGAGTAAAGTGCAGGCACTCCTGGAGTCTTACTTCTTGTAGTTTGAGGTGGTGCCTAACAGTATTTTCAGTTTTCACATTCCTTTCTAGCTTGGATCAAGAGCAGTAAGCTGTTAGCAATGTCAGACTTCTACTCGCCAAGTGGAACTATGGGTTTGATCCAGGCTAACTTGGTTACATTTGGATCACATTGATATCTACAAGGCTTAAATCATGATTAATCCTGTTGAGATCAATGTGACAAATTAAAGTTCAACTAAATTTGTTCAGATCCAGTCCCATGTATTTGAAAAGCTGTCTGGCAAATACATTTACATAAAATAAGTAGATTTAATTGCTTAAAGAAGCCTATTAAATTTTACCATTTTTTTCCTAGGTTTAACTACAGATCAACACATCATCTTGCATCACATGGATTTTATGAATTCCTAAACTGGTTTGACGAAAGAGCATGGTATCCACTAGGAAGAATAGTAGGTGGGACTGTAAGTACCAGAAAATGTAATCAAGTTTTAAGAAAATGTCCATTTATAAATGAATACTGTTACTTCCATTCCATGTTTTACTTTGAGTTTTTAACTCCATTTATATCAGATTTTAAAATTTCAATTACAGCAAGTATGTAAAAAATAAGCTGTTTTTCAATTAAATTTAAAGTGTTCATATTTATATTTATCTCAGCATTGAATCATGACCATCTAGCAGGACCAGGATCTGGGAGATCCAGATTCGAATCCCTACTCAGTCATGAAGCTCACTGGGTGGCGTTAGGCCAGTCACAACCCCTTACCCTCCCTCACAGGGTCGTCGTAGGGATTAACTGAGGTGGGGAGAGAACCATGTGCTCCTTGGAGGAAAAGGTGGGATATAAATGTAATAAGCTCTTCTGCTTACCTGCTTAAGAAAGCTGGAGGGGCCAGCCAGATGGAGATGTCAATCACCAACCTGGCATCCAGAAATCTCCACATATTTGCAGTTGAACCTGCGCCAGTCACATAGTGTACTTGGTGAATTTCTAACTCTGGACAGAATAGTCCCTAGGACAGTTCAATTTTAGAACTGTAATATAGATAGCTTTTATAAGAGAAAGGTATTAGTGAGCTGTGTACGCAGAACTAATACAAAAGCTTGTAGTTCAAAAACATTCATATGAGAAAATGTTCTTGCAAACAAAAGATTCAACTTCTATGTTTTTCATGATAGGGTTGTGGTAGAATATAATTGCTGTTGTACTGCAGAAATGTTTCGCATGAACCATCTCTGATGGATATAGATGTGTCCTTGAACACCAGTTAGCTCCTTTTTCAATCTAAGAAGTGCTGTTTGAGTAGATTTACAAGATGCTAGTCAATAAAACGAATCCTTGCGCATTTGATCAATAAAACATTTAATGAAATCAATTTGTTCCTCTTTTTAAAAATCCTGATTTTTCTGTTCTAATTTGAATTATTATATCATAAAGCATAACTCTGCCAATTTTAGCAGCAAACCGTGTCAATATTGCTTGATGTGGTTGTGTAATAGTTTTGGGTTACTCAGTTTAGCTTTATATTAGGGTGCTTTCCCTTAGTACGTATAACTTACACCATAAACTTTCAAAATCAGAAGTACTATTTCTGAAATAAACTATTTGATGCTTTCTGCTGTGGTTTCAGCAAATGAAATTCAGTAAATAAGTGAAAGCTATATTACTTTTGGCAACCCTGAGGAAGGGCTGTAGCTCAGCAGAACACCCACCTTGCATGCAGAAAGTCCCAGATTCAACCCCAAGCATCTCTAGGTAGGGCTAGGAACATCCCCTGTCTGAACCTCTGGAGAGCTGCTGCCAGTTGTGTAGACAGTACTAAGTTAGATGAACCAATGACCTGACTTGGTGTAAGAAGTTGTTGTTGTTGTTAATATTAATAAATTATTATTTATTATTTGTACCCCACACATCTGGCTGGGTTTCCCCAGCCACTCTGGGCTACTTCCAACAAAATATTAAAATACAATAGTCTGTTAAACATTAAAAGCTTCCCTAAACAGGGCTGCCTTCAGATGTCTTCTAAAAGTCTGGTAGTTGTTTTTCTCTTTGACATCTGGTGGGAGGGCGTTCCACAGGGCGGGTGCCACTACCGAGAAGGCCCTCTGCCTGATTCCCTGTAACTTGGCTTCTTGCAGCGAGGGAACTGCTAGAAGGCTCTCAGAGCTGGGCCGAGGCCGTTTAGGGTTCTAAAGGTCAGCACCAAAACTTTGAATTCTGCTCGGAAACGTACTGGGAGCCAATGTAGGTCTTTCAAGACTGATGTTATGTGGTCACGGCAGCCACTCCCAGTCACCAGTCTAGCTGCCGCATTCTCAATTAGTTGTAGTTTCCAGGTCACCTTCAAAGGTAGCCCCACATAGAGTGCATTGTACTAGTCCAAGCGAGAGATAACTAGAACATGCACCACTCTGGCAAGACAGTCCACAGGCAGATAGGGTCTCAGCCTGCGCACCAGATGGAGCTGGTAAACAGCTGCCGTGGACACAGAATTGACCTGCACCTCCATTGACAGTTGTGAGTCCAAGATGACTCCCAGGCTGCACACCTGGTCCTCAGGACTACTACACACCTGCCTGCGTTCTGTCCCCCAAAAACAGTACTTCTGTCATGTCAGGATTCAACCTCAATCTGTTAGCCTCCAACCACCTCCAGACACTCACACAGGACCTTCACCAGTTCTGATTTGAAAGAGAGGTAGAGCTGGGTATCATCCACATACTGAGGAACGCTCAGCCCAAACCCCCTGATGATCTCTCCCAGCTTCCTATGTTCCTATTTGCCAACTATCATATCTCATGGCCTTCTTTTAGGCAATTCAAGATGTACAAACATTTAATGAGGTATGTTCTTTTTTAAAAAAAGTGTCTGAAAGAATACAGGCCATCTGTGGTAGGATCCTTAGAAATACCCCCTTTAAAATATTTGCATGAATAGTCTCTCTGCTCCCCACCCCCAATCTTTTTGTTTCCCCCTGTAGAGGCTACTTTTGAGATTGCTTCTCTTGTTTATCTTGTACCCTTTTCCCTAGCTGCTGCTGGATTCATTTAGCTGGATAGGGTTTAATGCTCCAGATTTTCTAGTTAATGGCCTGTGTGCTTTTGAACATTAGCTTTATGCTCATTTGGATTTTAAATACAATTAGATCCATACAGGCGGTGTTGAGAAAAATCCTGGGCCTGCCCTCATAAAATATGAGTTTTTTGCTTGCAATCTAGATTAAGCAGGTGTCTTTAGTTGTGTTCCTTAGCCATCCTTGAAACCCTTAATTGTATACCATATTATATGTTGTTTTATAATTTTAAAGCTAATTCAATGCAGATACTGAAAAATAAATCTATATGTTCAATTGTTACTGAAGAAAATGTTAATGAAAATGTGTGTGTGTGTGTGTGTGTGTGTGTGTGTATTAAAAAGACGTTTGGCTCTGGCAATAGCTTGGTTTTATATGGGTTGTGGAAATAACAATCTCTTCTGCATGTGGGTTACATTAATATATTTTAGGTCTTTCTATAACATTGATTCAAATAGAAGAAAAATGAATTTTTTGTCTGCAATTTGGTAAATCACTTTTCCACTCTCTCTCCTAGGTCTACCCAGGGCTGATGGTGACAGCTGGCCTTATACATTGGATTTTAAATATGCTTAACATAACTGTCCATATAAGAGATGTATGTGTGTTCCTAGCACCAGTTTTTAGCGGCCTTACATCAATTTCTACTTTCCTGCTCACCAGAGAACTGTGGAACCAGGGAGCAGGGCTTCTAGCTGCTTGCTTTATTGCGATAGTACCAGGTTACATATCACGATCAGTTGCAGGATCTTTTGACAATGAAGGGATAGCTATTTTTGCACTGCAGTTCACATACTACTTGTGGGTAAGTAACAACTCATGCTTCATAATTTTTATCTCACTGTCTTTTAGTATTTTGAGTGTGTTGTTTCTGCCTTTTAAATTGGCTTTGATTTTAGATTTCTTCAATCGGGTACTCACAAGAAAGCAACGATTTAAAAATTTGAGGGCCTTTTTCGCTTATGCTAATTACTCTCTTTCCAAAAGAAAAAGTTGCATTGTTATATGGTAAGCTGGTTTTGAACTGGTGAAATATTTTGTGGTCTTTAGCTAGATACGGCTTGAACACTTCCTGCATCATGTCAAACTTTTCATGTTGGTGACACACTTTTTAGACATGCATCATTTCGCAACACAGTAATTCAGTTTTACTAGCAAAAAGTAGGAGGCGCATGGGGAGTGTTCCCGTAACGCACCTACACACTGCAGCCGACACAATAACGTGTCGCAACACACAGTTTGGAAAGCTTTGAACTAGAGGGATCGCAAGTATAAATTATAAGAATTCAACAGCCATAAGCATTACTTTATTATTTATTTAAAATACACCCCCCACCCTCCTATCAGGGTAGCTCAAAGCAGTCATAAACAGTAGCCATGCAAGTTTCATTTAATAGGTCATCAGCTTGAGCTGATTCATAAACCCATGTTTCTGAAATAATGTTGATGGAAGTGGCCTGAACTAAGCCAATCCAAGACCTTTATTTCCTAACCTTTGAACAGTATCCTTTGTTAAATGTAACGTTCTTGTTAAAAGTGGTCTGATAGGGTCATGTTGACACTAATAGAGATCATAATTGGCTACATTAGAGATAGTAATGGTTCATTAGTCTATTGCTTTCCCACCTGCTTGTTCTCTGCTCCTAATCTATTTTCTCCCAAGTCCCATTTCCTCCCACAGGATTCCAAACATGTGTTAACCCTCACAGGTGTCTTGGGAGAGGTGAGGTGTAGCAGCAAAGTAATATGAGGGCATGATTAAGAACGGTCTCCTCTCCCCCGTTGCTGCTTCATTCTAAACCAACTCCTAAACTGGCTTTTCCCTACAAAGCAGATTTGATCATCAGGATATCATTACTTGGAAGTTTGTGTAGTTTAGACCCTAAAATTGTATTACACTGTCTAACACATGCATGTTTAAAAGTGCAGTAGAAGTCATAATAATCAAACATTAAAAAGTTTAATAGTTAAAGTTGGTGACATTTTGCTATTGTTACAAAAATTGAGCTATACAATATAATTTAATACATAATGCAACTTTAGTATTAGTATATATAATACAAACATAACAGATAAGCTCATATAGGACTGTACCCGTGTGTGTGTGTGTGTGTGTGTGTGTGTGAGAGAGAGAGAGAGAGAGAGAGAGAGAGAGAAAGAAAGAAAGAAAGAAAGAAAGAGAAAGCGCATTAGCCATGCCCAGCTGTGGCATGAAGCCCACAGTGCATTGTGCATTGGGAAATCTTCAGTGCACGTGTGCCTGAGGAACATGTAACACCAAACAGTTGTTTAATACTGTGTCTGAAGCACATCAGTGTGGTAATGGAATGAATAATCTCTCAGTAAAGTACCTTAGTTAATTCTGATGCAAACCTTAAAAGTATATTTAGTTCAACCTCTGCTCTTAATTGTTGTTTTTTAATTTGAAAGATACATTTTTCTTGTTTCTGCTGAGTTATAACACAAATCACCATTTGTAGGTGAAGTCTGTGAAAACTGGATCAGTCTTCTGGACCATATGCTGCTGCCTATCCTACTTTTACATGGTAAGTGGTATCCTAAACTAATGTACGTAATGTGATTTATTGGAAATCATTTATTGGCAGAACCCAAATGTGCAAGTCACATTCTTTATTTGTACACTGTAAATGCTTTTATTAATAGTATATTGGAGCAACATTTAAAGATAGAAAAAAGTCTATCAGCATTTGTCTGAAAACACTGACTTTATATATATGGTGGTAGGTTTGAAAAGTTTGTTTAACAGAAAATGCCTCTTCACTTTAGAGAATTGGTTTGCATTTTGTATCTTGACTGAAGTTAGTTGAAGATTTATTTTAAGCATGCCACTCGCCTGGTTTGCACATCACATCAAAGAGTGAATGAGCAGCATAGTTGCGCACCCTATTAAAATGTTCCTGCGGCATTTAGCGTATGCTGCTGCACTGAGAATGAAAGAAGCCAGAGTCATCCAAACCAAGACTCCTGGTTAGTTTCTTCCAAATAAACCATGATCTGCAAGTGATCTGCAAATCTTGGTCACCACAGGCATTTGTTTAAACAACACAACAGGCGAGATTCTGTTTATTCCGCAGTAAGGCGTCAGCAAGAGAGGTGTTCTGTGGGTACCTTAGAGCAGCGTGCATCAGCACATAGCTTGTTTTAAACTTATGCCTTACTGTGGTATGTGAACTAGGTCTCTCTAATCCTAAAGACCAGATGAACTGATTTGTGCTTCTTCAAGACTATTCACTGCAAGACTTTAAAATCCAGCAGAAAGCATTTGTTCCAAAGTGGGAAATCTAAAATGTGTGGAAGCTAGAAAGATCTTCACTTGGCACTGCAATGATCTTAATGAGGGTGCCAGGTGAGTCTCATTGTGGAAGGAAGCTCTGTTTTCAGAGCGCCTCCATCAAAAATGCCCTCTGCTTAGTAACCACCCACTTCAGCTCTTAAGGGAGACAGGCAAAGAACCCAGAGAAGGGCCTCAAGTGACTTTCTCAAGATCCGAGCACATATATTTATGGAAGGAGGTAATAGTTTCAGTACTATAGCTAACACTAGTTTTTTATTTAAAGTACTTCACCCCGGATTTTGATAGATATGCTAGATTATTAAAGAAGTTTTTTTTCCCTTAAAAGTTGCTACATTTGGAAGATAACAGATACAGTGGAACCTCAGGTTGCGGACGTGATCCGTCCGGGAGGCATGTTCGCAACCCGCAGTGCCGCGTCTGCGCACGTGTGGGTCGCAATTCGGCGCTTCTTTGCATGCGCAAAGCACGATTTAGCATTTCTGCGCATGCACGAGCGCTGAAACCTGGGAGTAACCCCTTCCAGTACTTCCGGGTTCGGCACGGTGCGCAATCCAAAATCACGTAATCTGAAGTGTCTGTAACCCGAGGTAGCACTGTACTTGGTTGCCATATGTGTGACCAAGCTATCAATGGTGCATAAGGTGTGGATGCTACAGATCTGTTCATACTTGGTTTGTTCACTAGTGTTAATCACTATATCCTTTCATTGTAGAGGAAAACATTGCAGTTCTTATTTTGACATTGTTGGTAAAGTGAATAATGCCTCTAAAATTAAACTAACTGGCAAATTGCTTAATTTTGCAGTCTTCTTAATTGGCATTAATGAGTTCCTGCTTGATAGTATGTCCCCCATTTTATTTACTCCTTTATTAAGTTTACAAATACATTATAATGTATTATATATAAATCACAAAAGTAGTTCTTTATGTTAATACATAATAATTCATATTAACAATAGTAAAGTGATGGTATTTATAATTTTCTGGAAAACATTTCACTGAGAGCCATGACGTAAAATCTTAACTCAGGCATACCCGGAGTAGATCCAATGAAATCAATGGACTTAATTAAGCTAGTTAAGTCCATTGAATGGGTCTACTCTGAGTACAGCTAACGTTGAAGGTCACATACAATGTGTATAATCTGCGTAAAGGACTAGTTGAGGAGGAATAAGTAAAAAATGCTTCCTGGATCTGCTTTCTACTGAAATCTTTTTGTCCTGTGGATTTTTCCTTGTGGCCTGGATTATCTTGTCTTGAAGACAAAATTTAATTCATGTTGGTTAGTTTAATGGTTTAACAATAATGTGTATAAATTAGCATTATATTCTGATATGCTTATTTTTCAGGTTTCTGCATGGGGTGGTTATGTTTTCATCATCAATCTTATTCCACTGCATGTATTTGTGCTCCTGTTGATGCAAAGATACAGTAGGAGGGTCTACATAGGTGAGTGTTTTGATTTGCTGAGATTGAATGAAAAGTGGGGGTTTTCCCATTCTTAATCACATTACTTCCTTTTTCAATTTAAATGACTATGAATTTAACTTAATTTAAGTGGTTAATTTTGTCTGGTTACAGGCAAAATCGTAAAATAGAATTATTAGAATTCTAATAAGGTTATTAGAATTAGTAGATTTGTTTTACTTTTTAAATCATATTGCATTGCATTGCATTGCTTATTGCTTCTGCCATAAGGAAACAAATTTATTCATTCATTCATTTATTTATTACAAATAAATACACTTAAGGCAGCTAATAACCAGAATAATAATACTTCAAAACAATGAACAATGTAGTCTAAACAAAATAAAATGTAGTTTAAAAAGATAATTTAACATGGCAATCATTCATCTCAAGACAATTTTTCAGAAATGTATGCAACTTTCTTACTATTACCAGTGTGTGACAGAACTGTTTATAATGGGACTGATGAAGCTGGTAATGAATGACAGTTGATCATCCCAGTGCAATGATATCAGTCATTGTCCCTGCAAGTGGCTTTGATTCTACCCTGGGAAGGAGGCAACTAACCTCTGTCCCCAGTAGGAAGGACAAGTGGAGAGGAGCTTTATACTAATCTTGTCTGCTTCCCTGTACAATTTGGTGTGCTGAAGCTGATGGATGTCATGTATTAGACCAGGGGTCAGCAAACCTTTTCAGCAGGGGGCCGGTCCACTGTCCCTCAGACCTTGGGGGGGGGGGCTGGACTATATTTTGAAGAAAAAAATGAACAAATTCCTATGCCCCACAAATAACCCGGAGATGCATTTTAAGTAAAAACACACATTCTAATCATGTAAAAACACGCTGATTCCCGGACCGTCCGCAGGCCGTATTTAGAAGGCGATTGGGCCAGATCCAGCCTCTGGGCCTTAGTTTGCCTACCCATGTATTAGACATTGCTAGGGCTTTTCCTTGAGTTCATATGCTCTGTTCTATCCCAGTTAATTCTGCACTTATCACACAAATGAAGCCCTTTAAAAAAAAGGCCAACTGCACAGTGGAAAAACTGCAATTCTGCTGTGCTAAAAGGTGACATGCTACAGTGCATTGCATTCTGTAAATATGTGTTCTTCAATTGGAGATAAAATTAAAAAAATTCTTGGTATGTGCTTTCTTGTGCATGCACACTTCTTCAGATAGGTATACCAAGAACTAACTTAGTTGGTCTTTAAGGTGCTACTGGAAGAAATTTTTTATTTTGACTATGGCAGACCATCTGTAATTGGAGATAAGTCACTGGTGTTGCCTTTTACTATTAAAAAGCAATCAGAGGCCTGTATCCAGCCTTAATGCTGGGCAGTATAGCACTAATATTGGTGATAAAACACTTCCTGCTCTTACAGCTTGCATTTTGAATCCCTGACTTTATGTGATGTCAGGTGATTGACTGGTCACCTGACAAAAAATGGACTGAGGAGGGTCTGTGATTCAGTATTTCGCCCCTGACATAAACGTTCAGGTCGGGCATTCCACATATAAGCGAGCAGCAAGAAAGAATGAAATTATGTGGGAAAGAAACCTGGTATGAATTTCTTTTTTGCAGACACACATACAATAACA
Source organism: Podarcis bocagei (assembly GCF_964188305.1). Lineage (NCBI taxonomy): Eukaryota > Metazoa > Chordata > Lepidosauria > Squamata > Lacertidae > Podarcis > Podarcis bocagei. The sequence goes on along the minus strand of NC_138137.1, from coordinate 16,768,863 downwards.
AAAAGACTAATGGGGCATGGTCTAATTTGCATCACAATCTTGTTCAGGATCATTTGATGTTCACAGAACTTTTCCAGAATGTAAATTCTTTGCCAGAATTGGGCATATTTTATGGCTTTTGTAAATGGATGTAAACTGAGATTCTATTTGACCTACTTGGCATCATAACTACAATGCTGACTAAACTCCTGCTGACTGCTCATGCATATTTGATGCAGAGTTATTGATGTTGACATCAGTGTGACTACTTTTGAATCAGTTTACGAATATTGCAGAAGATTTTCTGCAAGTGCTTAGCTGCAAAAGGTTACAGTGCTGAATAAAAGGGGAAAAAACCTTCATAAACAGAATAAGCTCCCTGTGATCTATTTTAGAGCAGTCTAGCGGTAAAGGTAAACATTTGCAACAGTAGTAGACAAATATTTGTCACAATTTAGAGCTTTTAAATCTAGTTTCAAATAACTTTGAGAGGATGTAAAGTACTACTATATGCATTCAGAAAACTAGTTTGAATCAGAAGCAACATTGTAGGCTTAATTCTACGCAAGGACATATTGACATTAAGAGTAGAATTTGGTCACGTTGAACAAAGTTGATTGTCTTTCAGTCTTTTTCTCTTTTTTTGTTTAGGACAACAGGTTTTTTGGCTTGTTACTTTTAAGCAATTTTAATGTAAACATAATTTTAAGTGATCCTTCACTATAGCTGACTTCCACACTAAAGCAGCTGGCATAATTTCAATGTTCAAGTTTATTAGCTAGTAATTAATAACACATTTCAAGGAAAATGAACAATATAATGGAAATATCCAGACTGAATTGTAGGACTATTTATCATTCTATACTCAATGAGGATTGATCATGCCCAGTAGCTGCAGAATACTGATTATCTGTTGGAGGAGGGGAAAAGCAGAGGAAGGAGAAATAAAGTGGCTATCCTGGAACAGGGTGTGTAGGAGTCACTCTTAATGCTGCAACATCTCTTTTAGGTCCCACTTTTAATGCATATTTCATAGAAAAATGCTCAGTAGCCAATGTTATGGAAATCCAGTGGACACGAGAGAACTTCTGCTTCCTTTTCTTGCTGCGGTTTCTCTCACCTGTCTCTTCTGTACAGTCCTCCAACCCTCCAAAGCAGTTTGGGGGTGGGGAGGTACGTAGGGAAGTATAGGGGTGGCTAGTTCCATAGTGCAAGGGGAAGGCTTTTGCAAAAGCCCATTACACAAGCAGGATGACACCATGGGATGTTGCTCGCTAAGATAACCAGTAAAATAGTAGGCACATTGTATTACTATTCTCATATCACTGTTTTTAACTTCATATGCACATGTAATGTCCTTTGTTTGTTAAGGATAGTAAAATTTATTCTTATACTGCTTAGAAAGACATATATGTGATGTGCTATAAATAGGATTTCTACTTTTACTCTTGTATAGTCTACATTGAATGCTGCCCCTTCCCTTCAACACTTGGCTAACATATAGCATAATTCTGATTTTCTGCTTATATGCATAAGAAAGCAACTTTTGAATTGTTCAACAGGATAACGCTTGCCACCTCTGCATTGAAAATAAGTGGAACAAAGTAGACCCATAACTTCTTTTTTCACATGGTTTTTCACATACCCATTTGTCAGAATACTTAATTAGCTGGACAGATTTGTTAGTTATTAGCAAACGGGGTTTGCCATTGTATTATTGAGCAGCACTAAAACTGCCTTGTAGCTTAGTCCTTCCGAGTGTAGGATTGAATGTTTCATGAGGAGATAATGAATAACTAAGACATCTGGTATTATGTTTAGAAAGGTTACAGCAATCAGGTTCATCTTGATAGATGGACATTGTTGTTACGGTGTATTTCCAAAAGATTCTTCTAGTGAGAACAGCCCATCCTTCAGTTTCTAACTTCTCTGAGACTGTATTCTGCCAAAGGTGTCCTCAAAAAGAAACTTGAGTGGTGGAAGATTTTCAGATGTACTTAGTGTATTTAGGGAAGACTAGCAACGCCGTGTTTGCTGCCAAAGGACTGGTAAGGGATGGTGCAGAAATCTTGTATCATTGTATTCTGATAGCCTTTAACTGAAATATGTAAAGCAGTCAGTAAATGAATTTCTGTGCTGCTGAAATACACCTAAGGCCCTTAGCCTGCCGGTGAGTGTGAGCTAACCGTATCAGGAAGTCTGAGAAAGGGAGGTCCAATGTCCATTTGCAATTCAAGCTAACTGTGCTCACCATCTAATTATACAGTCTAGACCTGACTGTTCTGCTTTCATCATGCTGTGATGTATCTAAAGAAGCAAGCTCATCAAAACTGAATTATTTCAAGGTGAAGTTTTTATAATTAAAAACTCTTTGGCAAGAGATATGTAGAGGTTAAGATATCTTCCCCCCCAAAAAAAGAAATCTGATTCAGAGTCTGCTTTCTGGCCAAATAGGAAAAAGTAGTTGGGGAAAGAGTTATAGACAAGCAGCAACAATTAAACACCTCCCAGCACTACCAGTTTGGGAATCCTGCTGGCTGATGAGTATCCTTTTTATCCCCTGCTAGCATCAATTTTTATCCCCTGCTAGCATCAGTATTGGGAAGCAGGTGGTGCTGTGGGTTAAATCACAGAGCCTAGAGCTTGCCAATCAGAAGGTCGGCAGTTTGAATCCCCGTGACAGGGTGAGCTCCCGTTGCTCGGTCCCTGCTCCTGCCAACCTAGCAGTTCGAAAGCACATCAAAGTGCAAGTAGATAAATAGGTACTGTTCCAGCGGGAAGGTAAACAGCGTTTCTGTGCGCTGCTCTGGTTCGCCAGAAGCGGCTTAGTAATGCTGGCCACATGACCAGCTCCCTCAGCCAATAAAGCGAGATGAGCGCCGCAACCCCAGAGTCGGTCACGACTGGACCTAATGGTCAGGGGCCCCTTTACCTAGCATCAATATTATAGAGCAGTGGTGGCCAACTCCCAAGAGACTGTGATCTACTCACAGAGTTAAAAACTGGCAGTGATCTACCCCCTTTTTTGAGTTCAGGTCCCATTTTGGGGGGGCTCGGGTCAAAGTTACTGAGTTTTTTCAGGGAGGAGGAAAAATGTTGAGCTTCTTTTAGAGGAGCCACAGTTGTTCAGCTTCTTTGGGGGGAGCCAATGATCTACCAGTGATCTACCTGTTGGACATGCCTGTTATAGAGGATGGAGGAAAATTCTTTATGAAGGTATCATTGTGAAAAATGTGTCAGAATTGCAAAGGATATTGGGATGGCATGGAATGGGTCTATATTCCCTTCACACAGACTTAGGAATCTTATTAGCATTTTCATATGAGCAAACAGTAATAAATTTGTTTTTGCAGCCATCTAAAGTGTTACCGGGTGGGGGAGTTGATGTGCAGAATTAATAAACTCTTGTAATTAGCATAATGGAAGAACACAAAACTGTAAATGCGACAATGGATCCTAATTGCTGTTAAATGCCACAGGATGGCAGTGTTGCAATAATTTTGTGACATGAATTTCAAAATAGTGGCAGGCTTGGCATTTTTAGAGTTATGTGTGTAAATATCTTGGTCAGATGAAGATACAAACCCTGAACTGAAAGAAAAAGGGGAGAAATTATGCAAAAATGTATGCCATTGATCACTGTGTGCTTCTGTGGTTTCCAACACATTGTCTATTGACTGAAATGTTTTGATAAATGAGTCTTAGTGAAATGAGTTGTGTTGTGCGAAGATCATGACATTTGAAATAAAGCTGCTTGATTGAGGATGCAAAAGTATAATGAACATAGTCCACAATTATAAGGAAAGCTGGTAGAGGTATGTTGTGTTCATAAACTGGGAAAATATCAAATATATTAGCAGCTTTATTCTGAATATCCAGTTTTACCAGGGCATTGTCATGTCAGCTTGCCTAGATGGATCTGCAAAGAAAAAATAGTTGGCAATCTACATACAATAATAATTATACAAGCTGGTTAAACTCACTTTTGCTGTATTTTGGACATCCACAAAAATGCATGTTATGAAACTAAACTGCTTGGTGCCAAAATATCTGTAAGTGTGCCTGCTCCAGTGCCAGGCAATTCAGTCTTTAAAATTGGTGGCAAGGGGGGAGGAGCCTCTGTTTGGGTCCAGGTCAGGGTTCACAAGTGGGGAGGATGTAGAAAGACCTTCTCTGTGGTGCGACCTCAACTTTCAAATAATCATCTTCATTGTGTCTCCCTCATTGTTGGTTTTCAGATGTCAGTTGAAAACATTTTTATTTATACAGGATTTTGCAGTTTCATAATTGGATGTTTAATCCTTAGCAGCAATATGTGACTTCGTGTTTTATTTTAGCTTATACACGGTTTTTATTCATATATTTTTGCTTTTTAAAAAATTCAGAGAACATTTATCCAAAAGTTACAATATAGTTACAATACATTTTCGATCAATATTTTTGCTTTTGTGCTTGCTGTATATTTTCCTGCAATCAACACAAGATAATATCACCAAGGCAACTATCTGTAAACAAACAATAAACATCCATAAAAATGGCAAAATATAGTTTCTGTCCCAAATAGATTTTACCTTGAACAATTGCAAACGTAGAAATAAAGAGTCCACTTGTGATATACCAGTCGTTCAGTGCTTGGAAGTCATTCCCTTAATCAAACGACAAACTGAAGGACATGGTCCTCTTTCTATGCTCCTCCCGATGGAAACATGCAGATGGGGACAGATACACCCCTGCTTTAAGTCCTAAAATTATGAGTATTCCTTTTAACTCTGTAATATGTCTTCTCCCTCATAATTTTAAGCACAGACAAAATTAAAACTTTCTATGTGTGCATAATAATTTTCCTTTTTTGCTGTTTTTCATTCACAGCATATAGTACTTTCTATATTGTGGGCTTAATATTATCCATGCAGATACCTTTTGTTGGATTTCAGCCAATAAGAACAAGTGAACATATGGCAGCTGCAGGTAAGAAAATTATTATTATTTTATATATTAAATTTACCGTATTTTTCCGTCTATAAGACACCCCCGTGTATAAGTTACCCCCTATTTTGGGGGACTCTGATTTAATAAAATTGGGGGAGGATCTTACTATGTATAAGACGCCTCCAAATTTTGGACATTATTTTTTAGGGGAAAAACCTAGTCTTATACACAGAAAAATATGGTATGTTGTCTTACACCAGAGCCTCAAGGCAATCTACAATAAAATTATTTAGGATCCAGTGCACTTCAGAAAATCCCTAAATAAAATAAGTTTAATGCATTGAAAATACTCACTATGAAGGTGTTACTCTGTATTGTAATCAGTCACACAGACACTATTTTGGCTGGTAACCAAATGACAGCCAAATGTGGCATATTTGAGCTAAAGGGATCCACAAGAGAATTGGAGTTTTTGTTTACTTATGGGAACAGAGTATTGAATGGCGTACCTCACTGAAGGGCAAAATATAAGCAGTTAAAGGATGGTAAATATATTTGTCTCCTGTTTACAATCCACACCCCCTTGACTTCCTATGCCATGAAAGGATAATTATAATTAATGAGCTTAGAGTAAGGATTGAAATGTTGTTTGAGAACTTAAACCAAGGTTGTCTTTCTTTAACCAGGTGTATTCGCACTGCTGCAGGCCTATGCCTTCTTGCAATATATGAGAGACCGGCTTACAAAGCAAGAATTTCAGACCTTGTTCTTCCTGGGTATATCTCTAGCTGCTGGAGTTGTATTCTTGAGTGTCATCTATTTAACATATACAGGTAAATCATACAAAAGAAATGCTTTTCATTGACAAATAGAGTTTCAGATAGGCCCTGAGTAATCCACAAGATTCAATGAGCCCTTCAGGCCTCCCAACAATGTTTGCATGATTCAAAAGAAACTTCAGCAACCTTATCTATAGAAACAGCATTTGGTGTAATAGCTGGCTTTTTGCACCCATTAAAGCATTTTCAAAGCAACTTGCTTTTCTTTCTTTTTTTAGGACTGATTTAGTATTTCCTTCATTTTCTATTAGTTTAAAACAAAAAACGGTTGTCCTTCTTGAGGGTCTTTCTCCTTTTGAAACATGTGAAAAGTAGATATTGATCCAAGCCTTTCTAGAAATCCATAATAATGCTCATCTAATAACTTAAATTGCTTTGTTGAAATTTTCAGGTTACATTGCACCATGGAGTGGCAGATTTTATTCACTATGGGATACTGGGTAAGTAGAATAGAAACAGCACCATATATTTAGGCTATGCTGAGTGGGTGACAGGTTTTATCCATTTCAGACAAACCTCCTGAACTATGGTCTATTGTTATGAGGAAACTGTAAGCTTCCATTTGCTGTTTGAAACAATCTGCAGTTTCCCATTAAATCCAAATACGAGCAACTCTGACTTACGCAAACTACAGTGAGTTCATTCAGTCGTTTCATCCCTTGGTTTCATTTGAACAAACCATTGCTCTCTGTATTTGTACATTGAGAAACTTCTGAATTGTTCCAGATGACAAAAAGAAGCATTAAATTTCCTCCCCTCACAGGTGAAGAAAGAGGGAAAGTGTTTCAGAGTTTATTTTTATATATTTGCTATATATGTCGTGCACATCAATACTAGAATTATGCTTAGCTGTGAGTCCTGGAAGACCTGTTCCCCGCTTGCACCCCAGTGTTCAATTGCATCTGGCCAGAGTTTTCCTCCACTCATATTTAAGCTGCCTCCCAGCTGTTTCCTCACCCTAAGCTCTGGAGTATATGAAAGACCCAAGCAGGCGAGGGTACTCACGGGCAAATTGTGTCAATGTCCCGAGCCATTTGGATGTTCCAGATGTTGGTCAGGGCTTCAATCAGCCAGAAAATCCCCCAGAAACCCATTGGATTCATCAGTCTCTTGAGGGCTGACCACGTTGATAGATCCCCTACCTCTACAGAGGGGGAAAGGTGCTGAAAATCTAAATCTCAACAGGAAATGATCTGACCATGACAAGGAACTGATGTCAGTATCCCCCACCTTTTCACCCTCTTCCTGCCCAGTTGAGGAAAAAGGTCCAGAATGTAGCCTGCCATTTGCATTGGGCTGGCAGTCTGAGGGTCCTCTGCAGCACCTCTGAGACCAGCTTAAGCAGGCAAACTGCTGGGCAGAAAGCTGGGCAGATTCCCCCCACAACTGGACTGTGTGGAGTGTGTGGAGAGAGAGAGAGATGAAATCTCTGTAGATTACAGCAACTCCCCAACCCAACCCTCAAGTCTGTCCTGATGCAGCACTGAGTACCCAAGTGGGCACAGCTAGGTGAGACCAACCCCACCCTACTCGCCCACCCAGGTTCCAGTGATTCAGGACCAGATCAGCCTCCTCATCCATAACCAAATCATGGATGAGGGAGGTCTTACTGAGAGCCAACGTGGCATTCAGCAACAGCAGCCACAGACCTGAGGGCTGACTGATAGCACAGCCTCAGTTCCCCAGGTTAGAGAAGGGACTGGCACATGGCTCAGTTACTAACTGCTTGTGCTGTGTGCCCTTTACCCCTAAACAGGGATGTGTCTGATCATTTGATCCACACACTTTGTTCACACTTTGGCAAGGCGACATAGGAAAGCTTTGTAATTAGAATAGGTTTTTGGCAGTTTCTGGGGTTAAATGAAATGCATTATAGCTAAAAAAAAAAAATAAGTAAATGTTAACCTGCATATTTCAAGGTGTATTCAGAACGTTACAAAAATAATTGAAGAATGTTCAGTAGTCCTCGGTTGTACTATCTTTAGTAGTTTCGTCACTTCAAAATAATTTGAACTGAATTTTTTTTAAACAAGGTATGCGAAAATTCACATCCCGATCATTGCCTCTGTGTCTGAACACCAGCCTACAACATGGGTTTCCTTCTTTTTTGATCTACATATTCTCGTGTGTACTTTCCCAGCAGGGCTGTGGTTCTGTATCAAAAACATCAATGATGAGAGAGTCTTTGGTAAGAAGAAGTAACCATCTTTTCAGAACTAAACTATAAGCTTTAGCTGAAATGCTGATGTCCTAGTTGTTAGCTTAGATTCATTAGCTTAGTTTACTGCTGTTACTTCAGTGTTGGGTTAAATGCATTTCCTCAGGAAGTAGATATGTTTCTTAACGTGATTCCTTTTGATTGAACTTCCTTTTAGAATGGCTTATACTGAATGCTTCCACTGTGAATATACAAGTAGAATCTTCTCACTTAAATGGCTAATGAAATTTTAGGTATTATTTCATAAATTTATATACCGCTTGATTGTAAGGGAAAAACCCTCAAAGCGGTTTGCAAAAAATATTAAAGAATAAAATGATAAATATGATTTATGGTAATTTAACAGATTATCTATTCATCAGCAAATACATTCTACAGTTATTTTAGATACTTTTGTTTGCAAATTGATGACTCTACTCATATTATGGTGAAATTCCAGTGATTCCAGAGGTGAGACTTGGTTGGTTTCAAATGGGGGGGGGGGAGAAACCTTTCCATCACTGTAGTTACAGGTAATTTTTAAATGGGCATTGCTATAGTTAGCTGCTTCTGAAATTATACCTGTCTTTAGTTTGCATAAGCTTTCCACCAGTGTAGGGTTTGTATTAGTATGCATTTTAATCCAGTGCAAGAAAATTACTTTCTTCAAATTAATTTGTAAAAATGCTATTAAAATGCTGCTTGTGAGAACTTTTAAAAACTTCTTTCCCTTCTAGCTTTAGTGCAGTCAAGTTTCAGGAGTTCACAGAAACCTTGTGGAGTAATTTATATGCTTTGGTAAAGCTACTCTTTTGTCCTTCAGATCCTAGTAAAGTGAGATGTCTTTTAGCAAGATAACATACATATCAATTTGGTTCTGATTAATTTTCCATTTTTTTAATAAACAACTGAAATCCCTTTTTAAAGTTCAGAAATATAAAATATATATTTCAAAGGTTCAATTCTGTGCACACAGCAGATTTTAGGAATCAAATCTGCAAGCTTCTTCAAGTGTACAGTAATTGTGCTTATTTCTGAAGTAGATAGTAATCAATATTTTAAAATGTCCCATAGTAAATCTCAGTGTCTTTATTTCTCTACAGTGGCTCTGTATGCAATCAGTGCTGTTTACTTCGCTGGAGTGATGGTTCGTCTTATGTTAACTTTGACTCCAGTAGTCTGTATGCTGTCAGCAATTGCTTTCTCCAACGTTTTTGAGCATTATTTGGGTGATGATATGAAGAGAGAGAATCCACCAATAGAAGACAGCAGTGATGAGGACGATAAAAGAAACCCAGGAAATCTTTATGATAAGGTGGGACTTGAAGATGTAGATGGCCTCCGATTTTAGATATTTTTAAAAAATAAATGAATCCACATTAAAAGCAAAAACAGAGAGAGCAAAATGGTTGCATGTGTAGTGCTTCTGTTCTGGCCAAGGGGTTCTAAGTACTCCATTCCCCCCCAAAAAAAATTTTTCATCTCCTTCCATCAGTCATTCTCACTGAGCATGTGCGGTCTTCATTGGCTTTTTCTGGGGAAGCAGCAGACACACTACTGCTCTGTCGCTGCTACATTAAAATGTTAGATAGCTTTCAGTTCCATCCCTGGGGACATTTTAAAATAGGCTCTCAGTATCAAACAGTTCTTTCTGCCCTTTATAGATGCATCTCTCTCCCTTTCCAGCCATTCTGTTCCATTCCCTTTCACACTCGGTTGTCAATTGTTTCCTTTCAGTCTCACAGTGGGATTGTTTTGGAGGTTCATTCCTTTGTTTTGACTAAAGGTGGGTTGCTTCTTTTAGCAGCGTAGCTTTTAGCTGCTGCTTCCTATCTACGCTAGTGATGCAGGTTTTTGTACATAAGCACGACTGCAAAAAGACTTGAACCCTTTTTAGAAGGGGTGATGTTGCTTTCCAACTTTTGCAGATGAACTGAAAAATGTAAGGAAACACAATCTCATTCATGCAGATGTTAAATGTTAAATGCCACCCCACTACCACACACTTTGGGAGGGGGACGACTGTTTTTGTTTGAGATACATCAAAAATTACTAGTGTTCTTTTAAAAAAAACAACCAGTAGAAGACAGCTTCTGACATCCTTAATAAATAGGCATTTGTCTAGCACATAACTTGGAAAACAACTCTTGAGGGAGGGCTCTAGAAATGTGGCTTTATTGTTGAATATGGGGCTTATAAACCCTAAAAGCCTGGCATAAACTGAAAGGCCCCGAAATTCTAATTTGTTTTTGTTCAGGCAGGTAAAGTGAGGAAACACATATCTGAACAGGAGAAAACAGAAGAGGGTCTTGGGCCGAATATCAAGAGCATTGTGACAATGTTGATGCTCATGCTGCTGATGATGTTTGCTGTCCACTGTACATGGGTAACTAGCAATGCCTACTCCAGTCCCAGTGTCGTCCTGGCCTCTTACAATCATGATGGGTAAGGCATTTTGTATGCATTTTAGTGTGAGTTTAATGACTGTGTGAGACCGGTTAGGAATGCAAAACACATCACGTGACACATTGGCCTGACCCCTGTTCTCCATGGACTCGTAACTTCTGGCTTGAACTACTGCAAATTTATAATGCCACTGAGGTTGCTGGCTAGTTGCAGCTAGTGCATAATGCAGCAACTCAACCGCTCACTGGGGTATCTTATCACTATCATGTTATGCCACTGCTGGAAGAATTGCACTAGCTGCCAGTTAGCTACCAGAAGTGATGCTGGAAGTGATGTGCAAAACCCCATACAGCTTGGGTCCAAGATGCATTTAAAAATCACCTTATTACTTCAGTACACAACCAGTCACTGCTCTCTGCGAGATGCCCTCCCACTAGGAGGTTCATTCTGAAGGATACAGGAATTGGGTGTTTAGCATGACAGCAGCAGTCCCTTATGTTACGTATCAGACATCATCTCTATTGCATTTTTGGCACATATGGAAGACTTCCTTTTTCAACAAGCCTTTTAATTGGAGATTTTTATCCTAGTTTGTACTTTTGGGATAGGAACTTGCTTTTATATATGAAATTGCTTTGCATATGTTTTTATTTTTCCTTTTTAAATTATATTTGCTTTTAAAGTTGTATCTTTTCCTCACAAAAGTGACATAAAACAATTTACATAACCAATAAACAACTTTGTATAACAACCAATGAAACCTATAAGCCCAACCATATAGATAAAGACAGATCTTACAGATCCCGCTCCACTTAAAGAGGCTACAAATATCTGAAACCCTTTATTCATTCACTTTAAGATGCTTTATAGGAAGCAATTCATAAATGGAGTAGAATAAATAAGATCTAATCAAAGTGAGTCTGCTTTCCGATAAAAACTTTCTGGGGGTTTTTCTGTTGCAGCACCCGAAACATTTTGGATGACTTCAGAGAAGCCTACTATTGGCTAAGACAAAACACAGATGAACATGCCAGAGTAATGTCTTGGTGGGATTATGGCTATCAGATAGCAGGAATGGCAAATCGGACTACTCTAGTTGACAATAATACTTGGAATAACAGCCACATAGCCCTGGTATGTAGTGGTACTTCTGCTTATTGAGAACTGGGTGACAGAACACGTGGCTCTAGATTTATAAACAATTACATTTTAATGTATGCTGAAGATTGCTTTCCATTATGTTGCTTTATTTTATGCCTTAACTCCAAGATCATGTTTGAGAAATGTTCATTTTCTAGGTTGATGGTGATATCTGATAACATAGAATTTGAAACAGAAAACAGTGTTTCAACTTTTATTCTCAATAAACATTGAGATATCTACCTGACCTTATCCTGTTTATATCCACAGCCTGTCAACTGTGTTAAAGGACAATGACCATTATCACTACTCCCTCTGGACTCCTTGCTGAGAGGAGCAGCAGGGGAAGAGTCTATTCTAATGGGGCTATAGCTGTCTTCATAAAAAGTGGCCCGATTATTATAACAACAAACCATGGTTTATGACATCTTAACTGGGCCAGTGACTACAAAAATATGTGCTGTAGTGTTGCCACATACTGAACGTGACTGAAGTTTTAGCCTTGAAAGATACATAATTATAGTGTTTTATGTTTTATTTTATATTTAAGTTGTGTTTATACATATTTTAAGCCAACCCCTGACTCTCATGTAGCTTTTAGTTAAACTCGATGCTACGATTATTTCAGTTCTATATTTCACATTGGATGAAATGACCTCTAATAACATGGGCTAATGATATATCTTGACTGGTTGGTTAATAACTGCTTTTTAGACAAGAACACTTGCGAGTTTTAGAAATAACTCTCTTTATTGCAGGTAGGAAAAGCTATGTCTTCAAATGAGACAGCAGCTTATGAGATCATGAAGAGTCTGGATGTGGATTACGTGTTAATAATTTTTGGAGGTGTAATTGGCTACTCTGGTGATGATATCAACAAATTCTTGTGGATGGTGAGGATAGCTGAAGGAGAACATCCTAAAGATATCAGGGTGAGTTGAAATATAAATTGCCCCCCCCCCAAAAAAAACCCCTTTAGTAATTATGTTAAGGCTGTTGGTACAACCTATCAAGATCTTGCTTCTAATTCCGCCACACTTCTATTGAGAAATTTTCCTGATATATTCTCTGGATTCTAGGTACTTCTCAGTAGAGCTATAATTAGATGACATCCTAATAGTCGTAGTATTTTATGTAATAAATAATAGTATTTTATGTTGAGGGATTGCTTCAAATCAGGCCTTATCAGACATTGGTGCCATATCATAATATACCTGATAAGATCTGTAGTAAGTTGAAATGAGAACAAATTGTGGTCTTCCTTTATGGACGGTGCTTTTTTCTTTAAAAAAGGTTTAGGGGTACTCACATTTTGACTCAAGAAAATCACCATTTTATAGTTCAAATTGGGAAAAATAAAATACAGTAAATGGACAAAACTACAAAGATTCACAAAATGCTTAGGGCTATGCAATACCCCTGTATGCCCCCCAGAAAAAAGCACTGCTTATGGATGTTCAGAAATGTGTCTTTCTTGGTGACACAGCTGAATATTCTTCCAGCTGAATAATTCAATAATTTAATTTCTGAATGCTTAAGTAATAATTTTGCTACTGTGCCCCCCTCAAAAATCATGGTTACAGCCAGTATAGAAAAAAACAATATTGAGCTCAGTCTGTGAGAGTTAAGTCAGTTTATTTGAAGTAGAAACCAGTTACAGCACCACTTTATTTCCCATATTGTGGCAACATGCATAACACTAATTTTATTTCCTTTTTCTCCCTAAAGGAAAGCGACTATTTTACTCCACAGGGAGAGTTTCGAGTTGATAAAGCAGGCTCTCCAACCTTGCTAAACTGTCTCATGTATAAAATGTCATATTACAGATTTGGAGAAATGCAGGTTAGTGAAATTTTGCTATCTTAAATGTTTCTTGGGGGGGATGTAGGCCACATAATCCGAGCGATATGTGTAATATAATTATCAATAAAAGTTAAAATTGGCAAAACTTTTAAAACGAAATATAATGCTAGTTTTTAGAATATAGTTTAACAACTAACCTCTGTATCCCTCAAAGAATCCATAGGGTTGTGTAGTCTTCCTTTGGCAGAATAAGGATTGGGGTGGTCTTCAGTGACTCTCCCAAACCTCTAGAGCAGATTGACAGGTGGCTATAGGTGGGAAGGGGAATAGTATCAACCTGAAGAGTGCTTCAATTGCTGTTTAGTTGATGGGAGACTTACTGGATCAAACAGCCTTCTATCAAGTTCCAGTGAGGGACACCGATTAGTATAGTATTAGAGTACTTTAGTGCTAATATGATAAAATAGCCAAAGGGCTAAGAGGGAAAGGAAGTGGCAGTAGAGGTCAAATATGCTCTGAGCTCTTGTAACCCCAGGGTTAAAGGATCAGGTGGGTATTAACATCTGCATGGAGCTTTCATTATAAGTAACTAGGAAGAGCTGGTTAATATGAGCTTATATTACAAAGTTAAATAAAGGGCAAAGGAATGTAATTCATTATCTGTTATATTTCTTATGTGAAAGTTGCCGTTTCTAATATTTATAATGAAAATTGTAGATTTTACAGTACATGTTTCTTCTGTGGGCTAAAAGTTTGTATAATATGTATTTTAAGCTAATCTTTGAATTAATATTTTTTAAAATGCACGTGCTATAGACCACTTTGAGGTTTTCTTAGAAAAAGAAATAAGGCATATAAGTTTTAAATTTAATACATTTAAGGGAAATGTCTGGATGGGGGTAATCTGGAAGTTTAGCTTGGGTGTCAGTGGTATGACTCACAGCTCTGCCTTTCAGTTGCCATCATCTGATCCCAGGGAGGTGGTGTAAAATCGAAACTGGTGCTTGGGGGCGGTTTGGTATTGGATGCGGCCGAACAAACCATTAGGGGAATCAGATGACAGATGTTGATGTCTGCAACCTCTTTTGGATGAGATCAGAATCTTGTAGCAGCAGCTGCACAACTTGAGAGTTGTCTTGTGAATGTAGCTCTCATCACCAAGCACCTTTTACCAAAACCTTCCCAGAAGAAATCTGGCATCCCATTACTTACAGGCTTGATGACAGTAATGCAGAGGTTCTCAACCTTTTGGGGTCCACAGCTCCATTTTTTTCTGCGGCACTCAGGAGCCCAGTTATGTCACCCCTTGCCTGCAGAGCCAGCAGCCCCTCACTTTTTGAACACCCTCCCTTGTGGAGTGTTCCCTCGGCCTCCTCTCTTCTCCTCTCTCCTTGGGAGTCCTCCGGGCAGCCACTGCTGCCACCCCTGGTCTCTGAGCTGCCCCCCTCACCCCAAAGAGAGGCGCCTACTCACATTGCCCCACAGGAGCCTAGGAAGCACCCCCTGGCCAGCCCCGGAGGCACCATTTGTCTGGGGAGCTTGTAGCCAGGTCTGCTGCAACAAACAGCCACGCAAGCCTTTGGGAGGCAGAGACGCAAGAGGGCATCAGAGGAAGGTGGAAAGGAAAGAGGGACTGAGGCCAGTGTTGCCCACGACACCCCTGACCCATCAGGGGCCACGGCACACTGGTTGAAAACCACTGCTGCAATGTGTTACTTTAACAGGGACTGCCGGAGTTCTGAAGGTAATAGGAGATAAAAGCACACAACAGTGATCCTTTACCAACTCCCACTAGTATCCGTTTATTGGTTTTGACCAGGCATAGGCAAACTCTGCCCTCCAGATGTTTTGGGACTACAAATCCCATGATCCCTAGCTAACAGGACCAGTGGTCAGGGATGATGGGAATTGTAGTCCCAAAACATTTGGAGGGCTGAGTTTGCCTATGCCTGGTTTTGACCCAGCTTCTTGTAGGCAGATTTTATTCAGGGAGCCTTCGCCTATTTTGACTCTAGTGTTTTAACTGTTGCTTTTTGGTTGTTGTGGTGGCTTATATTTTTTATTTTATGATCAGCAGTTTTTCATTGTGAGGCTGGATGGAATCCTTTAAATCAGTCTCCCATTTCCAGCTCTTAGATTTGGTTCTGGGAAGGGATTACACATCTGTAAATAAATGGGATAATAGTGTTTTGGATAGTCCTTTTATACTTTTTCTATTTTGCACTGTATACAAATAAAAATAAGAAACTTGTTGCAAGCAATTGCCATGGAACAGGGGGCTCCAGATTTTTCATGTAAATTGTACCCACATTTGAGGCCCAAACATTTAAATGTTATAGTTTTATACCGCAATGTAGCGATTTGAAGTTAAGGCTCCCATAACAATATCCTATTGTAAAATGTATGGCAACTCATATATATTTTAAGTAGAACTTGGAACACTGGGAGATATTTTTCAAAGTAGTACTTGGATTGAGTTCTATTCACAGGATTGCATTTTATATCTTCAACCTAATGTGTGACATTAACTTTTTGTAGCTGGATTTTCGGACACCTCCAGGATTTGATCGCACACGCAATGCTGAGATTGGCAACAAGGACATTAAGTTTAAACATTTGGAAGAAGCCTTCACATCAGAGCATTGGCTTGTTAGAATATATAAAGTGAAACAGCTAGACAACAGAGAGACACTGGATCATAAGCCTAGGCTAACCAACATTTTACCAAAACAAAAGTATTTGTCAAAAAAGGTGGGTTCCCAGTGAAGTATCCCTAAGGAGGTTCATAGTGTTACACAAATTTACCAACTATATGATTAGTTCTTTCTACTAGCCAGACGCAGAGAGAGTTTGTCTCAAATATCAGACGTGCCTGATGGTAACCATGGTTAACTAACACTGACTAAGCATGTGAGGGCAACTAAATTCATTGTTGTGCTAATTGGCAGGCTGTCTCAGAATCTCTTGAAAATCCCAGCAAAGTGTAACAGAGTACTATCCAAAATACGTAAGTAGTGTTTTAGTAACTATGGCAGCTCACTGAGTAAAATGTGAAAGTGTCTTTCTGAAAAGTGATACCTAGAAATTTCAGAATGACTTCTCTCTTTTTTTGTAAAATAATTAAAACTGGAGCTTTTGTTGACAGCTTGAGTGTCTGGCTTACTCCTTTGGAAATTGTCTTACACAGGTTTTCATTTTTAAAGACTCATTTTTGTGTGTGCGCGCTACTCTATTGAATATAAAAGTGTTCAGGCATGGAAATAAAATCCTTTTAAACAAACACCCCCTTTTTTACATGATTCCTTGCAAAATAAATAGAACCTTATGGACAGGCAATGTTTAATCTTTTAGGAAGGTCACTTCAAGGGCAGAGTTGTATAGAGTTAGAAGCTGACTATATAAACTATTGATATTGCTGGAATTCGGAAAAGCATTTGAAGATGAGTGGCAAGGACATATTCACACATACCCGTGTAAACCACTAAAGGTGTTTTCTGGCTTCCACTTGCATGCACAAATGTTTTCTACTATACAGTATTTACTTCCCAATTGTCTTTGAGTTCTCCCAGTTTGGTGCTCCTGGCTTCCTGCATGTACCTATTATGCAGGGGTACAGAAGCATCTGCCCAGAAGAGGTAAGCTGTGCACATTATTACACCAGGGGTTGGCAACGTTTTTTGAGGCCGGTCCAGTCCACTCCCCGGCAGACCTCTCAGTGCATGCCCTCTCAAGCTATTTCCAGCGCATTTCCAGGATGGAGGAGCGCCCGTGCGCATGCGCACACACTATTTCCAGCACTCTTCCGACCCAGAAGTCGGTCCCCACAGTGAGAAAAAAAATGGCACCGCAGGAGGAAAAAGCATGGGCCTTAGGATGCCGACCTCTGTCTTACACCCTTAAAAATCATCATGCATACATAACACAAATCATATGGTAGTGACATGTTCATGTTGTGTTTAAAAGCATAGTATGAGCAACATAAGAACACAATTTGCAATAGTTGCAAGGTTGGAATATCAGTGCATTATCATACCATGTGGGTTGTGTTTTTTTCTGGCATTGGAGTCATACATGTTTTGGAATGAGGTACTGAGAATTTTCAGATTCAGTGTTGCAGATATTAGTTGCACTTGCTGTACCTTTGCAGCAAAAAATCTTGTCCTCATTTTTGGAAGTCTTAAGATGAGCAAATCACATTTCTAGTTTTGGAGATACGAGTGTGGATGAGTCAAGGATGTAGGGCTTAAAATAAGCGATAGCGGTTTGCAATGCAAGTCTTTATATTAGTTTTTGCTTCCAGGAAAAAGGTCAGTTCAAAATTTCCCCTTCCCTTTGAGAGTGTAAGGTAAAGTTGCTTTTAGAATTAAGGATCTAAATTGTACTGTACCCTGCATATAATGGCCTTATAGTCTAACTTTTCGATGTAGTGCCAGAATAGTTGTGTCCCAGTGATAAAGGAAATGACAGCCATATTTTTGTCAGTATATCAGACCCCAGGAAAAGTCTGTTACCTGTTTTGCCTGCCATGTGGCAAGCAAACCTTGCTTTAACATATAATTATCACATCACTGTGATGGCTCCCACTAGCTCAACTATTTTGTAGAATCCAACCCAAGGTTAAAATTGCTTAAAGTATTTCTGGGAGGCACAATTGTAGAAGGAAAAATGGATGCTGTGTTTGTCTACCTTTTATTTTAAAAATACGCTTAACACGAAGAACTAAACAGAAACCTACGTTAAGGGGTGTTGACTAAATGTACATAGAAAATAAATTTATGAAGCCAGATTGTTATTTGTTATTTATTAAATTTAGGTACTGCCCTATCTTAGGGCAAGTTCACAAGATAACAGCTCAGTTTCTTTAAAAGATTAAAGTTCAGTTTTTGAAAAGGTTTTGAGTGTTAAAGGTTATTGTGACACCAGTAAAATGTCAAAAATATGGAGAAGAGCGTTCTGTAGCCCTTATGAAAATTTACTGCAAATCATTTACAACTAAGGTTTACCTGATTTAGGCAATAATCTTAAACACACTTACTAGGGGGTAGGTTTCACTGAGTACAGTGGGACTTGTCTCTGAGAAAACATGCATAGGGTGGGGCTATCAAAAATTTCAGATTAGGCCTGCCAGTTTCCTAGCCCTGACCCCAAATGTAATATTTAAATATTCTAGAGCAATGCAGAACTTGATGTAGTCACTAGAGCATTGTAAGAAACTAATACACTATTCTGTTTTTCTTTTTAGACTGCCAAAAGGAAGCGTGGCTACATTAAGAATAAACTAATTTTAAAGAAAGGCAAGAGACCCAACAGGAAGACAGTTTAAATACACTGTACTGATTGCTAATATTGAAGCAGTTGTCCTTGAGATAACCAGTCTTTGCCTTTAGCTCAAGTCATGTTTCACAGCAACATGAGGGTACAGAACCATCATTGGTCCAGATTATTGTACAAAACTTTCAGGCAATGTCTGACTTTAAAATTTTTGGCTTATTGAGAACAGCTGTTTTAGATTTGTATTGTGGAGCAAGACTGAGCTGCTGTCCAGGTCTAGCAGCAGATTTTTTTGATTTTTTTTATTTTACTGGTACATATTATCCTTCCAATCGATTGAATTTGGACTGATTGCACCAAAGAGCCCTTTAATTCGGTCCTTGGCACATGCATACTTGTCGAGATTTTTTTTAAGTAGTTGAGCTGAACAGCAATATCTTACTGGAATGGTGAAATGTATGAATTGACTAGCCTTGGTCTGACACTTTCAGGAGTGTGGATATTTTTATATTCAGCTACTAGGACTCCTTTAAAGGTATTTATTTTACAAGACTTCATGAAATGTACTCTCCTCTTGCTGTATGTTGTGTGCTGGACTGTAAACCAAGCTGCAGTTTCACTAATCACCGGACAGATTATATAATTGGATTATGCAACTTGTTTTGAGAAGAGGTGGTCTTGCTGCCCGTATGCAGGTGTATTCTTGGACTATATAGGGCAAATCTTGTAGGTAGATACAAGGGCTAAATTTGTATCTTAAATCAGACACGACAGTAATGAATGCTACTGAGCACCCTAGCACCTGGTGTTCTCAGATTTTGCTTGTTTAGCTTCATATTTTCATTAAACCATAATTTGGCCTGTTAGGAGATGTTTTTTGACAAGTATCCAAAGTCTTTCTGTGGCTACTGAAAGGCAGATGGTTTCTAAAGCTGCCTCCATTTTCACGGGGTTGTGGAAATGACTGGCTTTTCTCCATATTTTTATTTAGTGCTTCAGTTGATGGGAAACTTTTTGCTTGACTATGTGCTTTGTCTTTTCTATTTTATTAAAAAGACAATTATCAAGTGCACTAAATTATGGAGACTGAACACGTTCACTTCCCAACTATAGGAAACCTTACAGACTTGAACATCCTTTAGTTATTTTAATAAAGTTAAATGTGTTTGGGGGTATGGCTCACCTGACAGCCACAGGACATAATTTCAATATAGTAAACAGCTTATGCCAGATGTATTGGTGTAAAGCAGAATAGTATGTACCTTCCAAACAAAAAAACAAAAAAAATATCTATTGCTCAGTGAGAATGTTACTGCTGACTTTTCTTCTCAGATGTATAATTTTTATTTGTAAATTCATTTTTGAGTAAAGAGGTTATTAAATCAATAATGCAGTGGCAACATTTTCACAAAATAACAATCTGGATTTCTGACCCTTTGTCATTGAGATTATATTACTTTGTTGCTTTCAAGATCAATGCAGACCCGTTGTTGACTATAGGGAAAAATAAAGTTAAATCAAGTTTTGTGTTAAGTGGTTGGCTGCTGTTCCTTTTTTTATTATCTTACATTAAGCTTTGCCAATTCTGCTTATGGACTTGCTTACAAATTCTCTTGCAATCATCTACCCTTTGCCCAGTCACTGAGGGAATAGTGTTGCATCCAGTTGCTGCCTTTCTGCTGACAGAAGGATCAGCAAAGCTTTCTAGTGTGCAACGTGGATCAAGGCAATCTTCAGCTATTCCCACCCCCAAAAAAATTTAGCTCTAGTTGAAGTTGGTGGTGGAAGGCCTGCAGGCGATAGGGGGATTTGCCAAACATTGCCTCAAAATCATGTGCCAGTCAAAGAGCTTTCTATCAGCAGAGGGCCACTATTGGAGACAACCCTTCGTGTTCCACAATATAACTTAAGCTGGGTTTGGAAAAGAGATGTTTAAACCATTTGCAAGTAATAAATAAGCTTTATGCTTGCAGGCTTAATCCTTAACACTGATCTAGTACATCTCATATTTATGGTACGTTAAATTTGGACTGATACCTCTGGTTTACACTGGCTTCCTTTTGGGTTCTTGTACCCAGTACCACATTTAAATTCTGAGTTTCAGTACTAGTGGGAAATTGGTTACTTCTTTAGTACAAGACTCCAATCCAGCCTTGATACCAAGCGCTGATTTGTCCTAAAATTCAGGCTGTTGTTACTTGGAACAATTCATTTTTCTATAGTGGTCTTAAGGGTGGTTGTTTTTGCAGGATACGGCTGCAAAACAACAGCTTTCATACTCCTCTCCATTTTTTGATAGTGTTGCTCTTACCTCTCAGATCACGGAATTCATCTAGGGTCTTAAAGTCCTCCATATCCTTTCTGCAGCTGTGTTGCTGCACCTACTGCATTTGAGCTAAACTCTGATCAAGAAAAGCAGGAGACACAAAACGCTCTTGCACGGAAGGCTCAAATCTTGACCGGAAACAGCGCTTTTGAGAAGCATTTCTGGGCCTCATAGCCATGTATGCAACAAGCAGCAACATGTGCAAAAACCGTCCAGACTAATACTGAGCTCACTCTCCCGTCAACCCTTATGTAGTCACAACAGCATCCTCCATCCACAAGCAGGGGGGGAGCCTCAAGGTCTCATACTTACAAACAGCCTGATGCAAGATTCCTCTGTACAGTCAATGATCATGGAACACAGTGCTGAGGCAGGAGGCAAATGAGTATCCTGACAAAGGATGTCGCCGGTTAAGTACCCTGAACACAAACCTGCCACGCTGAAAAACTTTACTGCAAGCCCTCCTTCAGAATATGCAGAGTGCCTTTCCTTTCCTGTTCAACTGCCAATTTCTGCTGTGGCTTATATACATTGTTATAACCTGTCCTCAAAACAGCCAAGTAAATCCTCTTTCCTCCCTCTATAATAGCCATTCATCAATTTTGAAATATTTCCTTCCGATACCTCTGGAGTAACAGACAGCATGCACACATTCCTCCCTAACATGGCCTTGAACATTGCTGACTGACATCTGGCCCCAATAATAAACAACTCAGCTTTGCTGGTGCTGCATGCAGAGGGCGAAAATGAAACCCCTAGATTATTATTTTTTATATAAATATATAATATACATCCCCCCCCCACACTGCCAATCTCCCACTGTCACCCACCACTCACATTTCGCCAAATTTAATCCTCAATTTTACATACAGCCGGCTCATTAATAAACAATCCCTCTCTCTAATTCTCTGAAAGTCTCAGAAGCCTTCAATATGGTATACACTGTGATCCATACTGCCCTTTCACTCTTATTTCCAACTTCAAGCTTGAAGGGGGTAGGCTGATTTAATCTCAACAAAATCTGTATTTTCTCTCCATCCTGCCCCCTAAACTAATAAATTTTCCTACAGTCCATCCTGCCGGTCCTCAGTTCCATTACATCCAACTCCAGAGTTTATTCTCTTTCAAGTGATTAACAGTCAATCCAGTTATTACCAATCTTTTCCTTTACTATTTTTATTTCACAATACAAAGTTCCAAGGGGTGGTTCAAAATCCCTCAAGATCTTTACTCTCCATCCTCTTTCAGGCAAAGTCCTTAGTTATAAAATAAATCCACTGTAAAGAGGTATCTTTAAAGTCCTCTCTTCCCCAAAACTTTACATTCCATTGCTTAAGGGGAAGGTAGATAATGCAGATCCCAAAGAAAAAACATGACTTAAAATATTGCCTCCCCTCCCCTCCACTGCTCAAACAAAGCAGAAATTAGTGTCTTTCTTTCTTTCCAAAACATTCCACCTCGCCTTTTCATCCAGGAGACAAGGATTTCCACCCCCACTCACAGGCAGAAAAAGGCATTAACGGACGACCGCACATAGTGCCCTTTCAATACCCTTGAAAGTTCAGGGGAGACATGCCTCTAATCCCCCCCCCCATTAATCTCTGGCTGGGACCCCACCCGGGCACCGGAGCACCCAAGAAGGCAGCTTGCTGGGTTCGCTGCAAAACAAGAAGTCCAGTAGCCACATCTTCCTGCTACTCAGCTTTGATTTGCTCACCTTAAGGTCCTGGCAGGCTATAGCAACAAAAAAAAGCACCCCGTAATACAATCAATGAAGAGACCAGCAAGGAAATGGAGGAAAATATGATGCCAGTAGAGAGCATTTTCCATCTCTTTCAAGGCAAGTAGCAATTCTGGTTTTAACAAAAGCATTCATGAGACTGACACTGAGATCCAAGAAGAAATCCCAGTTATGCTTATGTGAAGTTAACCAAAATGCCCTTTAGACTGGAAAAGCGAAAAACCAAGTATGGCCAGTCTTACTTGCTTCCTTACCTTATTATCCAAGGTGAACAGTTTCGCAATGTTGTTCATAAACTGAATCAGAACTGAATGGCAAGGTCCATCTTTTCAGAGCTCAGATCCACCTTTAGCCTCATTCATATAGTGGTAAATGCTGCAGGCAGGACCCACCTTGGGTCTGGTCTTGACCCATGACCAATGTTTAACTTCTAAGAAAAGCACAACTTGCCTGTTCATTATACACAAGTCTCCCAAATCTTGTTAATGCAATGCCTGCAGGAGTGAGTGGATGTTTTAGCAATTAATACTAGCTACATGCTGGCTCCATTGTGGACACTGGTTTCCAACCCACACGGTTATGTACGAGCTGAACAGACAGCGCATCAGAATCAATAAATTCAAATAAAATTTATTGAGTGTTTCGTTTGTGAGTTCAGTTCACAAAATTATGAAAGGAAGGCTAATCAGAAGTGACTGCCAGAGAATTGGATCTTAAACAAATAAGTATAAATTCGTTTACGAACAGTTGTGTTTAAGAAAAAATTTGCATAGGTCCTACAGCTGTGCACAAAGGTTAACTGCAAGAACATCAAAATTTACATTACCATTCAAAGTGTACAGCATCTACACTGAAAAGAATCCTTCAGTTGCAGGTGCAAGACAAACATGAAATAACTTACAAATAAGGCAAGTTGCTTCTTCATATTCCAAAATAATCTGTCATAATTGTGAAATACAAGGAGCGGTACATAAAGTTGGAACGCAAGGGGAAAGTCCACCTGGCTTCCTGTTTGGAATCTCTTGTTGATTAACTTTATCCAAATACGAGCCTGCACCTCTTAGTGTTGGAAAATAAAATTCTGGCTGATTTCAATAGAGGAAGCAGGTGTTTAACCGACATGAGGAAAGAAAGGTATTTACTAGAACGTTAAACGGTGTTTTTTAAAACCATGCGGTGCTAAGTAGAAAAGACTCTTTAACACACCAGGAATTGTAAAGTGTTCATTCAAATGTAGCTTTATCCTGCAGTACTGGTAACCATTTTCAAATCAGAAAAGGATAATACAACCTAGACATTCAAATTAACATTAATAATGTAATCTGAGGATGTAACAATTTCTTTGGCGAATGAGCGAAATACTGAGAGGTGATACTTTCGGATTTCATGTGACACTGGGAGCATTTGTTTACTACTTGTGGTTTACCAGAGACTTAACAGGCTAACCTCTTTAAAACAAGAGTTTATACAAGCCGTGCAAATCAGGTTCTGCTGCAACTATGACCACTCAGACTTAGAATTTGAAAACAGAAAATCAGTATCTATAAAACTTTCCTTTTAAAACAAGATTTGTATTACGCTGAGGATGTACATTTTCCCCCTTTAAAATATGGTTTAAACACGTTTAAGAAAAATTTGCTTTTATAAATACAATGGCTTTCATATGCTGATACAAGTATACAACAAATAGGGACAAAGGTAGAGCTTGATTCATAGGTATTCAGGTAAAATGTTTGATGCTCTTCAAAGGCAAGAGCTAAAAGCAAGGGTAATGCAAAGTTGTAATACATTCCTTTATATATAGATATATGTGTATAGTTTGGACTGCCACCTTACATTTCTGCTGAGAAAATTATTAAAAAGCTAACTAATGTATCTTTCCTTTTTTTAATATACAATCTGTGAGTAGTGAATCAGAGCAGAAAAGGCACAAAAATAATACAAAGAAAAAATCAGCATTCCTAACTGATACGTAGAATGATTTAGGGGGACTGTAAAGATGATTTGATGGACTACGCAGAGAACCTTCTACACTGATCCATTATTTTAAATCAAGCCTATTTAACCATTAGGATATACACGAAACTGTGCAGCTACAACTGAAGCACAACTAGAATTCCTTCCTCTAACGATCTCACGGTAAATTCACGTGACTCTTTTCCTACTCTGAAATGGATTCTGCAATTCCTTCCCAACAGGTTTTCTTCATGCATCCCGATCGCATCTATGAATGGTTCAAATGTATGTACAAAAAAGGGAGAGAATGGCTGCTGGCTCTAACAGAGCAATTACCCATTGAACCATTCAGAGTGATACATAAGCACCCCCAATCACCTTAACATGGCTATGCTTAGTCAAGCATCTGTAACGTGTGTCCAAAGGACTGATGTGCAGACAATTCTACTGCCCAGTGCTTCTTGGGTTATTCCAAATGCCATCAACCAGGAAATGAGAAATATGGGGCAGGGGGGTGGGCTGGGTTTTTACTCCCCTGTTCTACCTTCTCAGCAGCTGATAAACAGTATTCCGAGCAACCAGTTTGGACCATAAATTTCCTACAAAAAAAACACAAATCTTAATAGTAGACAAGATAGTACTCTGACAACCTCTGGCGTCACTTAACACTTTAGGGCATCTCTCTTACACTACAAAAACTATGGTGCAGGATTTCCCTCCCCCCTTCCTAAAGCCCTTAACTTATGCCAAGTAGTATAGTCTCAGCATCTAAATTAAATCTCTATTGTAGAGCTGATATTTTCTTCAGGGGCTACACATACGCTCCCCCTATATGGAAGAGTATCAAAGCAATTAGTATCGCAAAAGAATGGTATACAGACACAAGGCGAATCTGCTTACAACTTGAAGGTACAATGAATAGTCTCTAAAGCAGGCTTCCTCAACCTCGGCCCTCCAGATGTTTTGAGACTACAATTGCCATCATCCCTGACCGCTGGTCCTGCTAGCTAGGGATCATGGG
This sequence comes from Podarcis bocagei, assembly GCF_964188305.1. Lineage (NCBI taxonomy): Eukaryota > Metazoa > Chordata > Lepidosauria > Squamata > Lacertidae > Podarcis > Podarcis bocagei. The sequence goes on along the minus strand of NC_138137.1, from coordinate 16,743,255 downwards.
AGTTGTAGGCCAAAAACATCTGGAGGGCCGAAGTGGAGGAAGCCTGCTCTATAAAGCATGGTATAACAGAAGTCTCTGCTGCATCAGCTGGCAAGGAGATCTGGGTCTTCAAAAGAATGACAATGGGTGCGCATAGCATACAGTTGAAAAGATGAGGGCAACAGATGAACAAGGCTGCTTAGGTATTCCTGTCTTCCTACAAGATGCCAAGAAGTGAGTGCTTGAGAGTGAATCACCGACAGAAGCATTCTATTGTATGGATGCACAAAGGAAATTTTCTTGTGTCAGACAAAGCGAGTTGTTTCAGCCACAGGCTTGACCATGAAACTGCTGTCAGTGTCAAGTGGCCTTAAGTGCAAAACCTTTTTTATTCTTCTTTTTTTGGCAATGTGAAAAATTGAAAATCTCAGCTAATAATAATAATAATACTAAAAGTGTCAATTACCAATACGAAGGCTGATCCTGCAAGCAGTGTGATGGACATTGTGACTTGAGTGCAAAAGAACTGTGTTTTAATCATCGTCCGTGTATTTTTTGGGGGGGGGTTCTATAATAGACGTCTATATATCAATACACTGTAAGTGCATATATCTAATATGAACAGGAAATGGCTCTTCAATAAACTTGAGCTTTTAGCTGTTTTGAGCTGCATAATTCACAGTATGCAGCTTTTATAGCAAGACTAAGATCACACCTGAAATTTAAAAAGTGCATCTTTTAATGCCCTAGAAAATGTGCTCCTTTCGAGTCCAGGAGAGTTGATTATCAATGAGTCTTCCAGAGGGGATCAAAGTATATCCACCCTTCACCCTGTAAAGAATCACAGAAATTGCAAGTCAGTCTCACTTTAGTGCCGTACAACAAATTTTCAAAAAGTTAAATACTCTGCAAAGTCCAGCATAGCTTCTGCAAAGCTTGCATTTTTCTGAGTCGTGATCCCAAAGTCACAATTAATCTGGCAATAAGAGTGCCATCCACACAGAAAATATTTCCTCTGATAGCCTCTCTGCAATATAGCTCCACTCCTGAGGAAGCAAGCCACTTCGCAGACTAAGGGAGCTTGCCTCTGTGAAGCTGGGTCTACAACAGAGAAAGATTTAAAGAAAGATTCCCCTGTGGATAAGGTGCACTTACAAACTTGTAACTGCTGCTTAATACAGCAGTCTGCCTTGTTTTATCTCAGTGGCAGGGCAATTTTCCTACTGGGGTGTCTCTAACAGGGAATATATTCACCAGAGAATGTTATCTCGGCTCCTCTTGTTTTCTGTCTGCAAGGCTAATTGCACCTCGTGGCCAAAGCTACTCATTTATTAACCTTACTTTAAACCAGGGATGGAGGAAAGTAGACCTTCAGGTGCTGGGTTAAAAAACTCCCTGCATCCCTGAGCAGGCTGGCTTGGGATTGGAGTTCAAAAACATTGGCAGGGGCACAGATTCCTACCCCCGCCCTAAACGTTCTGTCTGAACAAAAAGATAATAGACAATCTGTTTGGCTTCCAGAAAAATGGTTTGCAATAAAACCGTCTTCTTATTGGGGGACAACAGTAATCCTGTTTCTAGATATTAGCTCTTCCACAAACCACAGAAAAATATCAAACTGAGGGGGAAATCAATGAAAGGAAAAGGAAAAAGAGACAGAAAGATGCACACATTTGGCCCTGGGCTTATTGCTTTAAGCTTGTAGTGGCTCGTGACATTTCATAGAGTTGTGCAGAACTCCATAAAAGTCTCCCTATAAATAACTGAATAAAATATTTATTGTGGTAAAAGGCATCTAATAGGTTCCATCTCGCCCATTCTATTCATCTCCCGGCTTCCTGCATTTAATAAGAATTAATGGTTACTAAGATTAAGCAGAATAGCTTGAAAAGTAACTTTAAATGGCATCCAAAAATAGTTTGTCAAAATTCGCTCCAGTGTTGCTAAATGGGGCATTTGTCTTTCCTCCATCTTTATCTATATTGCGTGAGTCAACATCAGAGAACTTTCCAACAAGGCATGTTCTATGGCTAAGACAAATCTTAAAAATCAAAGGTCCTCGTGATCCTAACAATGCTGGCAGTGTTCAGATATCACGCTGAAGGATATCTTCCTTTAGTGAAGGAAGCTAACTGCCTCCAGGGCTTCAATGCTCTCCTCCTCTCCTTCCACACGGGGCCAGAGATTTGATGGAATTCAGAGGCAGTTACTCCCTATTTTAGTAAATATCATACGCGCTTCATGTTAACCATGGTTAGGTCCAGCAAGCCATGGTTTCAACCCATGGTTTTTGAAGTGGGTTTGCTTAAACTAGCCAAAGTTAACAATAATCTCAGTTCAGATACAGGCAACACAGCAATCTGTGGTTACCAAAAGGCATAAAGTCCTCTTTGAGGAGAGGACAAGAGAGGAGGGGAAGGAGACGCATGAGCACACAGGAGGATGCAAGGTTCATTCACGTCTTGCCAACCCTAGTTGAGCATGATGTCTGAACACAGTGGTTTAATGCATTGCCATTGTAAAAGGAGGTGATGGGACCAGTGATGTGGGACCACTGGTCCCATCACTTTCTGGCAAATAGAAGGGGAAGAAATGGAGGCCGTGAGAGACTTTACTTTCTTGGGCTCCATGATCACTGCAGATGGTGACAGCAGTCACGAAATTAAAAGACGCCTGCTCCTTGGGAGAAAGGCGATGGCAAACCTAGACAGCATCTTAAAAAGTAAAGACATCACCTTGCCAACAAAGGTCTGTATAGTAAAAGCCATGGTTTTCCCAGTAGTGATGTATGGAAGTGAGAGCTGGACCATAAAGAAGGCTGATCGCCGAAGAATTGATGCTTTTGAATTATGCTTTTGAATTATGGTGCTGGAGGAGACTCTTGAGAGTCCCATGGACTGCAAGAAGATCAAACGTATCCATTCTTAAGGAAATCAGTCCTGAGTGCTCACTGGAAGGACAGATCGTGAAGCTGAGGCTCCAATACTTTGGCCCCCTCATGAGAAGAGAAGACTCCCTGGAAAAAGACCCTGATGCTGGGAAAGATGGTGGCCCAAGGAGAAGGGGACGACAGAGGACGAGATGGTTGGACAGTGTTCTTGAAGCTACCAACATGAGTCTGACCAAACTGCGGGAGGCAGTGGAAGACAGGAGTGCCTGGCGTGCTCTGGTCCATGGGGTCACGAAGAGTCGGACACGACTAAATGACTAAACAACATTCTAAAAGGAAAAATAAAAAGCTGACTGCCACTCAAGTAGCAGTCTCGTTACCTCTTTGATGAAATATTTTGGTTTCCAGACCGTATTGCTAATTGCTCGCTGCCTTTCCTCTACTCGCTGCCGCTCCTCAAGAAGCTGTTTGTGGTCTGTTGCTGCGCTGATGTTGCCTTCTCTCAGGGCGTTCGTAACGTGTTGCCAAAGATGCCTGTCGAGTAGATGAGACCAGGACATAAAGGGAATTGGAGAGAATGAAGAAAATTGCCAGTCCACTTTTTGGAATGGAAAGGAACCTCCTAGCCACAGGTGGAAAACAATTGAAGCCTAGCAGGAGGGAATAGCATGCAACTCTAGAATCAGCTTCTTGTTTTTACTTTAATAATTTTTATTAAAGATTTTCTTGGTTTACAAAAGTACATGCCTTGTCTCTTTTTCGGGTTGTACAGTCTTTCTTACAGATCAGTTAAATTTGTTATGAGACATTAGTGTTGAGTCGGGGAAGAGGAGGGGTGGTGGTGAAACCTATATTATTTTTTTATAGTGTACATGTGGGGTTTTGTGTCTGCGTCAACCGAATAGGTTCTATTTCTATTTACTTGTTACATTTCCTTGGTCATGAGAGGGATTGGGGGTCCGGGGTGTGGTTGGTTGTCTGTGGCTGGTTGCAGTTTGGGTTTGTTTACATTTGTGGGGGGGAGGGGCTTGTTGGCTCAAGAAAACCAGATTGATTCATATGTTGTCAGTGGGTTCTTGTCGTTGTCTTGTTGGGCTGTGCATGTGATAAAGGGAAGGCATACTTGGGGAGAGGTGTCCTCTTCTATTTGTCCCTGTGTCAGTTTCTGTTTGTTGGTTAGCTTTTCTAGTTTCCCATACAATTTGGTACCAGTGGCCCATGTTTACTCCTGTCAGGTCTCTCCACTGTCTGGCTATGAGGCTTCTGCCCACGGAGAGTAGGTGGGTTATAAGCTCTGTATAATGTGAGTGGTCATTATGATCTTGGAAAGATGTTCAGTAGGGCCAGTTCTGGGGTTAGTTCTAATACCTGTTTAGTTAATCTCTTGCATATCTTCTTAATCTTGTTTGTGTATCTCTTGTCGGACTGCTGTCCAGAAAGGTTGGATTTTGGGGCATGTGGAGGTATGTGCCTGAGAAGGTGCAGCCTCTACAACATTTTGGGCATATCAGCACCAGCTTTCGTGGTGTTAAGTACAGTCGTACCTTGGATATTGAACAGCTTAGTTGCCGAACCTTTTGCCTCCCGAACGATAACCGGAAGCAAATGTTCCGGTTTTCAAACTTTTTTTGGAAGCCGAACGTCCAACAGGGCTTCTGCGGCTTCCGATTGGCTGCAGGAGCTTCCTGTAGCCAATCAGAAGCTGCGCTTTGGTTTCCAAACATTTTGGAAGTCAAAAAGACTTCAGGAACGATCCCCCCTTTTCTCTGGGCTACCCATCATTCTCCATCAGTTAGTGAGAAAAGGAATTGTATCTGAAAATTAGTGCAGGGCGGCAACATTTGGGAACAAAATCTCTGTGAAATTTTCATGGGTGGAGTGTGCGAATGTCATTGAGCTTACCTATAACTCTTGTTTTGTCTGCACTGACTTGGCAGCAACTCTCAAGAATTTCAGACAAGGAGTTTATTCCAGCCCTACCTGAAGATCCCGGGACTTTAATTTGGGACCATTGCATACAAGAGAGATGCTCTGCCAATGAGCTATGATGGCTCTTCCCTAAACTACAGCCCTTCTCCCAATGATATCAATGTATTACGTGACTTTTCTTCTTGCTTGTTCTGGGCCCTCCATATTAGAGGGATAAACATTCAACAAATAAAAATAACACCTACAGGAAAGCAGTTTCCAAAGAGCCTTTGTGCAGCAGCAATTAGCACAGTGGGTGGAAGAATCCCCATGCAGGCAGAATGTCAGCATGCTGATTCAGCATGCAAGTCATTGGAAAAAACCGAAAACTTGGAAACATCCTTAGGGAAGCAAGATAGTTATGTTGCTCTTTCCACACTGCTGTACAAACAGGGACAAGTGCTTCAATATATCCTTTCTTTTCCTGCTTCTCTTAAGCGCAACTAGTCATGATGGTTTTGCAAAAGCATCCTCACCTTGATTCAAATGGACCTTGTTTTGCTATCGGTCTGATCTTCTTGCGGATGATGGGTAGCTTGGTGGTGTCGATTATTTTGGTTTCTCCGTTGCTGTACGTGAACTCCAGCGTGCCGTTCCACTCCCCTTGTGCTTTACACACTATGGTGTTGGTGGGGTTATGCTTCACCTCAGCTGTAACCCTACATCAAAATGATAAAACATGGAGATTAAGACACAGGTGAGTCCAGAAAGGAAATCACTTGCATGCACGGCAAATATTTCCACTGGACTCAAACTCAGAAAAGGAGACCAACAATAATCATTTTGTTTTTTAGAAAAACCGCAACAAGAACAATTCAGAGACATTTCTGAGCTGGAGAGCACTCAAGAAGCTACATTCATTATGTATTGACCACATTCTCATAAACTTGATGTCTCCATTACAAACAAAATACCAGGGACCGTTGCTCTATGCAAATGTATTGCCAATTTTGCGGCTCCTAGCTGAGTCTGGATATTTTTTTTAAAAAAAAGAGGGGGCACACTAAAGAACTATCCTGTTCTTGCACAGTGTCCTTTCTTTTCATCTGATTTACATCCCTGTGGTTGGCGCTTCACATTTCACACAGCACCCAGAGTTAAAATATGGTGATTAGGGTTGGACAATATATCAAAACCAATTTGAAGTCCATATCGTGATACCAGTCTCACAATTTTCAACCTGGTAATATAATGTAAATCATGATGTATGTGTGTGCGCATGCGCTATGCAAAAATCACGATGCAGGAAAAACTGTGCAGCCAGCCAACCCTCTCCCCCCTTATTTCAAACATTGTGATATAGCGACATGTTGCGTTATTTACTTGATTATATCACGATGCTGGAAAAACCAGATATCACCCAGCCCTGCTGTTCACTTCTACACAGTTCCACATCCTTATTTCAGACACTGTGATATATCGGTATATCACGATGTTTAGCTAGTGATAGATCGCGATGTTGAAAACCAGGTATCTCCCAGTCCTGATGGTGATATGGATTCAAGACCCTGTGAAGTTTCAGCCACTGAGTGCCTGGGAGTCTCCTTCAGTTCCCTAAAGCTGCAGGAAATGGAACAGCCTCAAATACGAGCACGTGTTGTTGTTGTTCTTCTTATGAAAGCATACAGAACATTGCTTGCAAAGCACATTTCTAAAGTAGTATAAAATCACTAGCAACTGCAGCATTATAAACAGTAAGCAGTTTGGCAGTTAATATTGCTTGTCTTCCTGTTTTATTTTTTTCCCACAGAGCAATCTTTAGAAAAGAAAAATAAAAGTATGCAAAAGAGCAGTTTCCGTACCTATGTACTTTCCCCCCATAGAAAGGCTTGGTGTGGAATGTGACTGTAGCCGAATAGCCACTCTTGGCACAGAGAATGCTCACTTTACCTCCCAGCTCCACCCAAGGAACGGTAAGAATGGAGCGAGCATAGGCACAAGGCAGCGTGAACACATATTCCTCCCCATGTTCCAGCAGATAAAGAATACCTATGGATGGGGGCAGAAATGGGGGTGGGGTGGGGATGGAGAGAAACACTTTTCAGCACTGAAAATTTGACAATATTCTTTCCAGAAGGATGATCACTGTTTACCTGGTACTGAAAAGAAGCAACATAGTTTATAATAAATGTTATTTATTTTTATTTTCCTTGAAGGGGAGGAGAAACACCAAGACTGATATAATAGGAATGATCTCCACCAAGAATAAGATGCTTTTCGCAACTGCCCTTTTGTAAAAATCCTCCTTTTCTTGGGGTAATTTGGTTTTAAAAGGCTACAAAATTTAAAACGAAAACCAGACATGACTGGTGAAGCCATTCAAGCAATCCAATCTGGTCTCCACATATCCAATCTATGTCTCAACATAGCTGCAAGCTTAAAAAAAAAAGTTGTGTTATATTCCACCCGCCAAAGAGAAAAGTGCCTAACTTTTAAAGTCGCACTCCTGAAAATTTGATAAAATAACGTATCTATCCCACTTCCTGCCAGCTTGGAATAAGCAGCCTACATGAGAATGACCTATTTGCTTGGATTCAGCCAAAATGTCAGGTGCTACTTTGTCTTGAATATGAGGTGCCTAATATGGCAAAGTGAGACCAACTGCAGGTAGCCTGGCAATGCATCTAACAAGGCTCCCCTAAAACAATATTTTAAAACCCAATAGGAGCCTGCTGGATCTCACCAAAGACCCATCTAGCTCACCATCCTCATGGTGTCCAAACAGATGCCTGCCTTCTGGAGAAACCTGCAAGCAAGACTCAAGTCTTGAGTAGTCAAACCAAGAGACCCTTCTACTGTATCCACCATCAGTTACCATTAACTAGAACTAACAGTATGAATTGATAAATACATTCAGCACACACAGAAAAATGAAAACCACAGATTTGAGCTGGACATGTATTCTGGGATATAGCCCCAGGATCCTTGATTTGGGCATTTAATGTGAACAAATTCTTCCAAATTCCCTAGCAGAAAATCTGAAGCAGGTCCAAGTTATTGTCATTGCTTATGTGAGACAAGGAAAGCTCTCTACAAGCATCCATTATATGTACTGCTAAACGTATTATTTCCGCCCCCCTTTGACCCCATACTTTTGAGCAACATGTTTTCTGCAGGTCACATCGATAAAATACACAAGGTGATGCTGTAGGTCAAAAACCATGGGTCTGCAGTTGTTTTTAGACTACAACTCCCATCATCCCTAGCTAGCAGGACCAGTGGTCAGGGATGATGGGAACTGTAGTCCCCAAAACCGCTGGAGACCTAAGTTTGGGAAACCAATTAAAGAGTTGGTAACAAAGTCATAAGGAGTCAGAATCAACATTCTCTTTTGATTCTATTCAGATTCATGCAATGAATGGTTGTGGAAGACGTCAGCAGTTTTAAGTGGTTTCCTACAAGAGAAGGGTCCTCATGCACATCTCTTATTTTTCAATCACATGGTACTCACTTAGGCCACAACTTCAGTCACTTACGACAACCAGCAGCTACACTGATTTGCAGAACAAAAATAACTGTGAGCAGCACAGTGAATGACGCACATAGTCATATGATGGAACGCCATCATCACATGAGTATTTCCCTTCAATCCTAACAGGGACGCCCCCCCCCCAAAAAAAGCTGCATGCAAACATTAAAACCAAAATTCAACAAACCCAGATTAAGAACAAAGCAGGAAGCTTCTTACAACCAGGAGGAACGGAATCAAACTTTCACATATTAAAAACCGTTAAAAGTTGTGCAGAATAGAAGCATGATCACTCCCCACCTATAAGCAAGCAGAGAGACTGATACCACCTGGGAAGACACTAATAATTTATTCCAAACTGCTTGTTTCCAATGAGCTTAAGATTCTGACAGTCTAATTGTATACTCTGCTATCCTAGCATATAAGGATTGGACACATGAGGGCTTTACCTCTGAATTCAAAATGGAGGCTTCTTTCACACGTTCCCAAGGAGAGAAGAGATGAGAAAATTCATACTTCCCAGCGTGAAATTAATTTCTCAACTTGGGGAGGCTTGCCATAAAGAATCTCTCGTATACTAACTTCCAATCAGCATGTTTTGTGTGTGTTTTTTCCTTTTTGGCAGACCACGAAGTAGTCTTGGCCTGGAAGCAGTTGCTGATCAACCCATTATTCCAACATTCTTTATATCAGTCTTCTCCAGTGTATTTCTCTCCAAATATTGTTGAACTCCAGCTCCCATCAACCCCAGCCAAAACCATTAAGGGTCAGGAATTACGGTAACTGTGGTTCAGCAACATCTGAATTGGGACGCGGGTGGCGCTGTTGGTTAAACCACAGAGCCTAGGACTTGCTGATCAGAAGGTCAGCGGTTCGAATACCTGCAACAGGGTGAGCTCCCGTTGCTTGGTCCCTGCTCCTGCCAACCTAGCAGTTTGAAAGCACGTCAAAGTGCAAGTAGATAAATAGGTACCGCTCTGGCGGGAAGGTAAATGGTGTTTCTGTGCACTGCTCTGGTTCGCCAGAAGCGGCTTAGTCATGCTGGCCACATGACCCGGAAGCTGTACGCTGGCTCCCTCGGCCAATAAAGCAAGATGAGCGCTGCAACCCCAGAGTCGGTCACGACTGGACCTAATGGTCAGGGGTCCCTTTAACATCTGAATGGCATCAGATAGGAGAGGCGAGAAAAGGCCCACAATTCTTAAGACGAGACTGAGCAAAGACAACTGTACTGTAAGAAGTAATACACAGTGAGCAGGAACCAAAGTTCAAAACCATGTTACGACCCAAAGCTCGGGACGTATTCCTAGGCTATTATGTCTGCCAGGAACCAAAAATGAGAAGCAGTGATTTACAACTTGTGTTATCGTTCCATTAGTATATTTGCGCTATGTGCTTTTAACAGGTAAGTCGGAGTATGCCATATTTACTAATATTGTAATATGTTTAATATGCATTTGAAAGAAATATATGAAAAATCAAAGCCAGGAATGTGGCATTTTATCACAGCCAAGGTGTGTTGCAAAGCCTAGGGTACGTACCGTATTGGCCTGAATATAAGCCGCAACCACAAATAAGCTGCACCTTTAAAATTCAAGGGGGGAGGGAGGAAAAAGGACAATACCCAAATATAAGCCGCTCCCTTAAAATTGGGTTACAGGTTGAAAATTGCTGCGGTTGGTAGAATTGTAACTCCAATCCAATTTAAGCCTTTGATCTGGCAAGCCGGCAAAAGTTACCGTACATCCGCTAAAATCGCAAATTGCTATTCAATTGCTACAATTCTGCAGGAACTCATACATGTAAACAGAAAATGTAGAAGAAAATCGTACAGGTACTATAGAGGACCTGTAAGTGGGTTAAACACCTGTTCGTAGCACCATAAATGCAAACAAAAAATCAATACTGCACTGTAAAATACGGGGAAAGCAATGAATGACAATGGAATTAATTGCACAACAGTCTCAAGCTCGCAAATTGGCAATAAAACATTTTTTGTTCCGTTTTACCGCATGTCTGTTTCAGCAGCGCTATCGTAAAAGCCCATTTTTGTAAGGTGGCGAATTTAAGCCACACTTTAACTTTTCAGGGTCGGAATTTGGGGGGGGGGGGAGTGCGGCTTATATTCAGGCCAATACAGTAAGTCAGTTGGGGAGGAATATGAGGATCCAGAGATATAGCTCGGTTGCTGGAGCATGAGACTCTTAATCTCAAGGTTGTGGGTTTGAGCCCCACATGGGGCAAAAGATTTCTGAATTGCAGGGGGTTGGACTAGATGACCCTCGTGGTCCCTTTCAGCTATACAATTCTCTGATTCTGTGACCACATGCTAAATTGTTGGGACTCGTGAAAAGCTTATATACGGGACATTTCCACTAGTTTTATTTTAGTGTCCAGAGGCTGAAAAGTACATAAAGTGCTTTGCTACTATTACTCAGAAGTATTCTTAAAGGGGGTGCAGGTGGGGCTGTGGGTTAAAGGACAGAGCCTAGGACTTGCTGATCAGAAGGTCGGCGGTTCGAATCCCCGTGACGGGGTGAGCTCCCGTTGCTCGGTCCCTGCTCCTGCCAACCTAGCAGTTCAAAAGCATGTCAAAGTGCAAGTAGATAAATAGGTACTGCTCTGGCGGGAAGGTAAACGGCATTTCTGTGCGCTGCTCTGGTTCGCCAGAAGCGGCTTAGTCATGCTGGCCACATGACCCAGAAGCTGTACGCCGTCTCCCTCGGCCAATAAAGCAAGATAAGTGCCGCAACCCCAGAGTCGGCCATGACTGGACCTAATGGTCAGGGGTCCCTTTACCTATGTTTCTTAATGGAGGATGGTAGATTTCAGGGTTTGTTTGTTTGTTTTGAGGGGTGAGGGACTTCTCTTCAATGCTTCCTAAAATCCTGTGCGATAAGCAAGCCTGCTGTAATATATATTGTATCTTTGTGGTATGTCTTACCTTCACCTACCATAGAAACACCTATAGACATCCCCATGAACTTGCTTTTGGTCCATACATGAACATTTGCGCACATCTTCTTCTCCTTGCACTCACAGTAAAAGCAGGAGACTGGTGGGTGATGGGATACCTGTTCAGCTACAAACCGCAGCTTGTAGTTTTCTGGTGGTGGTGGCGACGGCGCCTTGCCCTTGGGGCTTGGAGAGGGAGAGTTAGTTCTCGTCTCCTTCACTTTGTCTTTAGGCACATCCCAAGAACAATGGAAAGTTTCTCCAATAATTGGGTTGTAGGGCTTCTTGGCAACGGCTCCTTTCCGGCCTTCGTGAAAGGCTGTTAAGTAATACTCCACAAAGTAAATTATTCTTTCCTCAGGGGTGCTTCCAGATGAAACTGTCAAGAACAGGTCAGGGTGGGCCAGGAAGTTTGCGTACATCTCCAGCAGCGACCTCTTCTCCAAAATAAAGGTTGGAAGAACTACCTGTATCGAGTGCAGGGGAAAAGCAAATAATCATATATTTTTTCCATGACTGCAACAGCGAGGAATAAACAGTTAAGGCAGCTGCAAAACTTCCTGTGCCAAAATAAACGTGCTTTTTTCCTCGCACTGCCAGAGAGCTCGCTCTGAGGACTGAGAAGTGCAAATAATGAATGAAGGCAACACTCATTGCTTTGGTCAATTCTACAAGTCACTATCTATTTCGCCAGAGTCCTCGGTGGCCTCACAAGGTCACGCTATTCAAACTGCCTGGACTCTTTCGTTGTCTTGCTCTGCTTAGCTAATAAGTGAGCCAATTGTTCCCTGACAGAGTTCCTTGTTTACAGAAAGTGGTACATCAGTTTGGTTCAAGTTAATTGAGTTCTACTAGCGACGTGCCAACTTTGGCAGCTGGCAGGCTGGATGTGGGTGGCACAAAGAAATCTGTATCTGGACACCGGTAGTTCTGACACATTTCAAATCAGAGCGAGGCAAAAGTGTTGCCCAGGATTCCACTCGTAAGAAAAACAAACCTGATTATAAGCACACACTGTTTCACATTAATTTTCCACAGCTCTCTAGTCTTGGCATGTAATGCTTCAGCTGTGCCAAAGAGCAGGTGTTTTGTAATGATGGCGCTCTTAATGCCTCTCCAAAACTGACATGGGGCTTCATCCAGCAGAAAGTTTCTGATCCCACCTTAATTTTGTCTCTGCCAGTTGAGGATTGGCGTTATTTCTTTTTGAGAGTATTTATAGGCTGTCTTTCCAGGTCAGACCCTCTCTAGGTGGCTTACAACATGCAAATCGCTGTAACGATGAGCAATTCTATGCCAAGGAACCAGAATGAACCATTAAAAAAAACATTAAGCCCAGAGTACAACACTAAATTTAAATCAAACGCTTTAAAAAGCACCAAAGCTAACAATGGCACAACCGGTCCTATGTAAAAGCAATGTTTTAAACAACTGGGTCTTTAAAGCGTGATATGGCCACATCATCATATACAGGGACTGCTAGTGGAAGCGTGCAATATTCTCCTTTAGGGATGTTACAAAAGTAGAGATGGAGAAGATTTTCATTCAGTCCACATTGCCAGTAGTACAACTTCCACTGCACTTTAATATGCAGCGCAGGGCACCTTATTTGATTGATCCGGACCTTACAACAAACCTGTCCACATTAATATTTCAACTGCACAGATGGAAACACAGAGTTCTCGGTTACTCTCTCTGCGTCTTTATGGTTCAGCATTAATCTGAACCTAAGTCTCCACGGGGCCAAAGCCAACAATGGTGAAAATAACTAGATGTTTGCTTCTGCCTTCTCAAAACACGTTATCATGATCTGCCATTCTTACATCTGCACTAGCCATAAAGACACTAAATCAGGGTTGAGACATATGGAGCAGTCTGTAGGAACATGGGAACCAAGTTACTCTACCCCCACCCTCAGCCAAGCTTCAGGATTTATAGCGTGATGCTGGAGTTTTAAGAATGGCACTAATTATAATTAGCAATTTCTAATCCAAAGCAATGGTACAAAAGAGCCAGGAGAAGAGAAGGGATTTATGTGCAAGAGAGAAGGGACAGAAGGGGAAAAGCATGCAACCCAGCAGCTTGATCTGTATACCTAAACCACAGTTATGCGTCACAGCTGCACCTGGTCTAAGCATGCATACAAATATTCGTCTTTACAAATAATCTCCTTTTCAGAGACCTGCTGATATAGTGCTGTCATTACTCATAGTGCCACCCATTTTTCCTGCTCACTCTGCTGTTGTCTCTGGATAAATAGGTTTAGAAGGTTACTGAAGCACTATTGAAGCCAACATGTGTCATTCGATCAGTGAATATTAGCACAACCTAAGAAGTGATGGGTGGCACTGTGGTCTAAACCACAGAGCCTAGGGCTTGCTGATCAGAAGGTCGGCGGTTCGAATCCCCGCGACGGGGTGAGCTCCCGTTGCTCGGTCCCTGCTCCTGCTAACCTAGCAGTTTGAAAGCACGTCAAAGTGCAAGTAGATAAATAGGTACCACTGTGGCGGGAAGGTAAACGGCATTTCCATGTGCTGCTCTGGTTCGCCAGAAGCGGCTTAGTCATGCTGGCCACATGACCTGGAAGCTGTACGCTGACTCCCTCGGCCAGTAAAGCAAGGTGAGTGCTGCAACCCCAGAGTCGTCCGCAACTGGACCTAACGGTCAGGGGTCCCTTTACCTTTAAGAGGTAAAATCTACCCAAATAATTCCCTATTCTAACACACACACACAGTGTATAACAATGCTATTTTGTAGACTTCCAGGCCAGATGCAACATGGAGACAATAAGCAGCATGTGGCCGGGGCGGGAGGGAGAGAATCTGCACATCTACAATATCAATTTCTGGTAAGCAGACGCCTGGGATTTGGCAGGGCTGCCCGTGAAAATGGAATAGTAATAGCTGGGGAGAGAAAGGAGCATAAGCATCAGCTCTGGAATAATGCCCAGCATTGCCGGACTGATCTGACTACCCAACGGCCATGTGTGTGATTGATGATACTGTTTGCCAAACTGTTCTGTCTATTAACGGACAGAAATAGCAGCTGTAAGCATGCTGCAAGAATAGCTGTGTATTTTTATTTTCAACAACAATAGATGCAATATTTGTTGCACTGAAAAGGCTAAGGAACAAGGAAGCTTCAAAAAGTTTGCCGCAGGCCGATTTAGACAGAAAGAAAAGTCATCTGCAAATCCAATACAGAACTGGCCCTCCCCACCCCACCAGCGATGCTTGAATTTGGGAAGGCTGCCAGCGTAATAAAGCCCTTTCAAAAGGAAACTCGGCTACATTCCTCTTTAACACCTGTGCAACACTCAGGGCTAATATTGACTTACAGAGAGAACGGAGTCAAAATTGCATGTGTCTAGGGGCCACTACCAACAATCTTTATTTACTGGGGGGGGGTGTGCATGCAAAGTGATCCTACTTTTGGAAGAGCATACGAGCTTACATAATGAGCAAGTCCGTCAGGAGCAAAATGCCATTAAGTTTTCTGCAGAGGAGCTCTCTGCCCAAATCTGCACCCACGTTGCAATTTCAAGTTTAATAAAGAAAAGATCCTGAGATTGCAGGTACCAGCATTTAGGTTACATAAAAGGTGGTTTATACAAGTAAAACAGCAAGTTTTTTATTTAAAAAGTGGCACCTCTTCTGTAATAATTAAAAGCTATTAATCTCACATCAGCATCAGTGTTACGGGCTGGTTGGACGCAGAAGAATGGTGGGAGGAAGCAGCTGGGGAACCCCCAAGGGAGGAAGACTCAGAGCCCGGAGAGTGGTGGTGGGACAACAGCGAGCGGTCAGAGGAGAAGAGGGAGAAGCCTGGGGAGAGGAAGTGTCAGAAGCTGAAGAGCTAACAGGGCTTAGTGAGCAGGGAGAGTCTGTGACAGAGAGAAGTCCAAAATCAGAGGCAGAAGCTGAAGCAAGTGAGTGGGAGGAGAGAGGCCAAGAGTCAGAGGGACAGGTGTCTCACCCTCCTGCTATGAAAAGCGCAGTCTCCGATTACTTGGGAAACGTCCGGTTGAGGAGGCGAGGACTTTCAGTCTCGCCAACGGATTTTCGTGGGGGAAGACCATCGGGAATGAGCATCATTAGGCCTGACACCCAACCAAGCCTGTAGAGGTCGTGTTTTTGCTAATCAAGAGTACGTTCCATCTTTGAACTGTGTGATGACTGACCTGGCATGCTCCTGTGACTATCAGGATACCCAGAGGTGATGCTTTTAAGGGGAAAAGTAAGGCCTGACACAAACACAGCTTTTGATCTTTAAAATATAACCACTTTTTCATAATACAGTGGGACCTCGGGTTACATATGCTTCAGGTTATAGACGCTTCAGGTTACAGACTCCGCTAACCCAGAAATAGTACCTCGGGTTAAGAACTTTGCTTCAGGATGAGAACAGAAATCATGCTCCGGTGGCGCGGCAGCAGCAGGAGGCCCCATTAGCTAAAGTGGTGCTTCAGGTTACGAACAGTTTCAGGTTAAGAACGGACCTCCGGAACGAATTAAGTACTTAACCCGAGGTACCACTGTACAAGCAAGGTAAAGAAGGATGAATGATAGCAAGAGCAGCCCGGTTGCATTTGGTTCTGCTCCCACAGTGGCCAACCAGTTGCTTGTGAGAAACCACGGGTCACGGGCGCAACAGCTCCCTCCCCACTTGTGATTGTCACCCAATGATATTAAAGGGCATGCTGCTTGCGAAAGGTAGAAGACAGCCTTATCTTCCATCAGCTTGTCCAAATCTCCTTTCAAACCGTTCAAGTTGGTGGTCATCACAACAACATGCGGGAACAAATCCCATAGTTGAGTTTAGCTATTAGAAAATCCCAGAATATAAAGCAGGCTATTATCTGATGCCAAGACTGCAGTCCTAAACACCACTATACACAATAGGGTTTACATTTGAGTAAGCACGGGTAGGAATGCAAGGTGAATGTGTTAAGAGCTTCCCTCCCCAAAATATAAGTGGCGTAGCAAATAAAGAAGGGCCAGACCCAATGCAGGTGGACTCTACCAAAACTGTAAGGTGGTGGTGGTGATGATTTATTATATTTATATACAGTGGTACCTCTGGTTAAGAACTTAATTCATTCTGGAGGTCCATTCTTAACCTGAGGTACCACTTTAGCTAATGGGGCCTCCCGCTGCCGCCGTGTGATTTCTGTTCTTATCCTGAAGCAAAGTTCTTAACCCAAGGTACTATTTCTGGGTTAGCGGAGTCTGTAACCTGAAGCATCTGTAACCCGAGGTACCACTGTACTGCCCTTAATCATAAGAGCTCAAGGATCTTGATAAACAAGGAACTTGTTTGGTAAACAGATGCAGGGCACACCTAGCAACCAAAGGAGAATGGACTCCTTTTACCTGTCCCAATAAAAACCCCTCCTCATTGACTAGCTCATGGTAGATACCTTTCCATAACTCACCTGCAACTGAGAATTGTACCACCACCAACCTGGCAGCATTTTTGCATTGCGTTTAATTTTTGTTTTGGATTGTTAAAGAACTAGGAGACACATTCAAGTGGAAAGCCCCACGCGCGAGAGAAGACAAAGCAAATGAGCAGATGGGTGACCTAGACAAGGCTTCCCATGCTTCCTGTCTCATCGCAGTTGTCGCCACTGCTGACGGGAAGACGCGAAGTACACCTCGCTTCCAGTCCCCCACTGCCACTGGGAGATGGAAGGCTGCATTTCAAAACTGCACACTTTCTTCCCTTGGCCAAGATTACAGCAGTCATTGCACAATTTGATACAAAGTGGATATGCTTAGACAAAACTGTGCAAAGCCTAGAATTCAACAGCGCAGTGACTAAAATCAACACAGATATCACACGATGAGCTTTAACGCTCTGAACTCTGCTATATTTACTAAATGATTAGGGTCCAAAAAAAATAATAATCTCCAAAGATCAATTAGGGTGCAGAATGAACCCAAATGGACCTGATTACTGATGTGTAAAGAAAGTGAAATTTAGTTTCAGTGCTTTTGAACAGATGAGAATATAGATGCTGGAGGTTTCCCTCTCTAACCCCATTATCTGTCCAATATTGTCTCTTCTCTTTTTATTTCGGCTATGTACCCAAAATGCTGACACCCAATAAATATTTTTCTAAAATACAACACAGATCCTTCCATTGTTACCAAGGAAGAGAATTCTAAAACAATTTCACTTAGCCATATTTATTCATTCTGGCATCATCCTTAGATAACCATTCTGACTGAAAAGTTCTCCACAATGTCCTCAAACATGCAAATGAATATTTAATAATATTCTGTCCCATGATTGCCAATACATTTAATTCACAGGGAAAACACATATTTCACTAATGCCTCTGCTTCAGCTGCCCTTTATACTTTCATTTGGTCTACGAGGTCAAACTGAGAAACCATTTTCTTTTCATGCATTATTCAGGAAAGTACTCTCTCAGTGTATTAGGTTACGACACCAATCAAAGTCAGTGGTTTTTTGACCTTCCCATGTTCAGAAAAACGACATACACTCAAGACGACAACCCAATATAATGAGAGCTTTTTGCAGTACTCCTGCTATATTTCACAGGCTAAATACTCTTCATTATTTACATATAGGGATGTGGAACATTTCCTCAAAAGTGTGGACACTTGTATATTAGCCATGTCACCGGTGTACTGTGTTTGACAACTATTAGAGGCAATTTTGTTTTCTAACATGTTATAAAAAGAATGATTAAAATTAAATAATTTAGCCTTGCATGGTCAACAGATTTTGGTTGGATATGGTAGTCAGTAATTAAGATTGGTCACCGATGCCTCACTTGCTTCCGCCTCCAAGGCATGGGGTCCCCAACACAAACATGAAAGACTGTTCTGGTCTTTACAGACTACTCATGGGGAAGGAGAAGGTCTTCACTTTGCAGTAATTCAGGTTTGATGACCAAGTGATCCCTGTCCACGAACCACAGAAGCCAGCACACCATCCCAAGCTGCCAGAAGATGCTCACAGCCATTTCAGCAACTTGGCTTTCAGAAACATCGCTGCCCCCCCCCCCCAGATTATGCGCCTGTTCTTCAGAAGGAGTGCGGCCTATCTGGAACAGACAAACAAACAAACAAACAAACAAACAGGCCCCCATTCGCAGAACCACCTGCCAACTCCCATCTTACAAGGAATCAACGTAATGGCTCTCTGCCAGACTACCACCAATGACCAAACACCAATACCTACATGGCCACACATGGTTCCAGATGTAATAGAGTTAGGTATCATCTGCATACTTCAGGTGTGGTTAACATGTGAGGTCCCTTTAGGCTTGTCGTTAAAAACAACGACGACAACTGGCTGCTCCTATCCCAGTCACCCCTCACTGTTATGCCATGGTACCAAAAAATTTTTGCATCCCAGTTATTTAAAATTCAATTTAAAAAGAAACACTGACTGACTGCTCCCTGCCATGATACTGTAAGCTTTGTGACTTTCCAAGGTCCCTCAAATGTGTGCATTTAAAAAATAATAAAAATTCTCCTGCGGTTGTTAGCCCAGAAATGGAAACAAGAAGAAATTCCAACAAAAGAAGAATGGCAGACGAAAATAATGGACTATGCAGAATTGGACAAAATGACAGGAAGGATTCGAAACCTGCGGGACCAGAGATTTACAGAAGATTGGAAGAAGTATATGAACTATTTGAAAAGCAACTGTAACCAGCAAATTCTGCTAGTAGGACTACAAGACGTTTTGTAAGGAGGAATATATGAAGTGCTACAAAGTAGATAAAGAGTAGAGATATTGGTTATGAGTTTTAAATGTAACAGGGAAAATAAGAAATGCATACTAAGAGATTAGATTGGAAAATTTTCAGGACTGATGGAAGTCAAAAAAATTGAATAAGATGTAAAAATATGTTTAATTAATGTTGAAAATGGTATGTTAAAAAAAAACCTAATAAAAATTTATATATATATTTTAAAAATTCTCCTGCGGGATGGGTTCCTGAAACAATTCAATGATGCCTCAATAACCTTCAAAATGTGTCCCTTAACAAAATTTAAAACTGACCCCATCTACTTCAGCCATACTCACTTTAAATACGGCTCTTAGAGGGCTGCTGATAGATCAGTGAAACCCTTGCCCCCTCCGCAAAAAAGGGTTAGCCTCACCCCTGCTTTTACTTCTCCTCCTGATTTTGCCCATGAAGAAGCTGGAAGCTTCAGTATTTTCAGTCGTAAGAAACGGTGTCAAAGTGCATAGTATGAGTCAGATTGAACTGCAAAACCTCCCACAAAAAGGCAACACACTGTAAAGCAGATCAAATTCCTTACACTCATTAAGGGAGGCAACACTTGGAACAAATGTTGCCATAGCAGATTTTGTGGAGAGGTTTGCGGCAAAGTCCAATGAGACTGCCTGTTTAATAGCATGTGACTCTTAAAGAAGGCTTTGTTGGTTGGAGGAAGAGGAGATGCATACCCTAGTTAGGTCCATTCCAAGTTTGAGTTGTGAGATGAGGTGAAGAATTACACTGCGCTGATCTTCCAGGACTCCTATATCTTCTTCTTCATTATCTTCAGTATCTGTCACCTCATCTTCAACTAGGATCAAGTCACGAGTGGAACACTGGTTTCAGGGTGGAAAGGAGAGAGGAAAAATATATAATCAGTATCACCAGCTGGACACAACAAAGAACAATATGGAGTGAATTCATATGAGCTTAATTACAGGGATCTCTTAGCACACCAGATTATTTCCAAATAGTCAACATTGCTAACTGACTAGCATAATCTTCAGTAAGTTATGAACAATTACCAAATCCACAGTGCTGAGGAGTTGGACAAGCCATAAGGAGTTTGCAGAATGAATCTGAGCATATACCATGAAGGCACCACTTTCATTTTTTAAAAAAGATATTGACATCTTACTCACTGAAAATTTTGGTTGCTACACAGCAGGACAAATGTTCTACTATCACCTAGTATATCAGAGAAGGATATAATCATTTGAAGGGCTAGGGGTCAAATAAAGAATCAGCTAGCTAAATATTTCAAGATTGGTTGAAATAGACAAAAACAAATGGTTCATTCACTATTTTAAGACTATGCATCTGTCAATAACAAGGTTGTGATGCTCTAACGTCTGGTGTTAAAGGTTATGGCAACATTGCACAATGTGTTCATTTTTCAGACATATTGATGAGTGTTTCAAATACCAACTCCTGTACTTATTCAAGAAGAAGAACAAGAAGAGGAGGAGGAGGAGGAGGAGGAGCAACTAAAGGATTCCTCGTCAAAAATGCAATAATCCGAAGCCTTTTAACTAAAAGTAACAGGATTCCAAATTTACTAAGATAAAGGTATTTCTTGTTTTCAGGAGGTTGCATGCACAGTTCGTTCTACTCAAAAGTATACCCACTGAAAATAAGAGATATGGTCCATTAATTGCAATGGGAAAACCTGGAGCAGAAGTAGGGTTACCATATTTCAAAAAGGGGTAATCCAGACACAAAAGTTGATGAGCTTTTTAAGTTGCTGAGCTTTTTATTTTATGTTTATTTTATTTATTTAGGCCAAAGTTGTTGAGCTCCCCCCCCAAAAAAAAAACTTTTTCAAAAATGACGTTTTTGAGCTATTTTTAATGAAATTCACCCAAATCTGCACTTCTGTCATGGGTTGCCATACGTCTGGATTTTCCCAGACACTTCGGCGATTTCCTCCCAGACACTGTTTCCAGCAACCAAATCCCAGCTATGTCCGGACATATGGCAACCATAACAGAACTTAGTTGGCCACAACTCAAGGAGTTTCAGGAAATGAATCATTTGGGTTAGGCCAGGTATTTCTTGAGGCTATATTACTGCTTTGGTATAAACTAGACACCATGGGAAATCTTGCCTCATTTATATTTCATTTCATAAAAGCTCAGCAATAGTTCCATAGCAGTAACTACGAAATGAACCAATAAATAATTTTTAGCAGTTATAAGAAGCAGTGTGAGAAGGGAGTTGCTCTCTTGGTATGAGGAGGGAACTGAAAGAAAAGGAACAGATCAGAGAATTTAAGGTCCAGAAGAAAATAACATGTTTTACTGAATATTTGTGACTTCACACAAAACTGAATCCATTTCTTTTTACCTCCCAAAAGCTACTTACTGAAGTTCAGTAACTTTCTAGTAGTCAAAAACACAGAGGGTTCTCTGATCTACATTAGGCATCATTATATAAGCAAGTTACAGAGGAAAAATTCGCTCAGACCCCTCAATACCTTCCAAAACAATGCATTAAAATATCCTTGCTCTCCAAGCAACATATACAGCTTTATCTGGCAATATAATTCCATTAGAAGAGTAGCTGTAACGCTGCCTTCAAAGACAGCACTGCATTAACTACATTAGCTATATCCATTTAAGCTTTGTAGATTGCAGTAGCTCTGAAAGAGTAAAACAGCAACTGTTCCCCCCCCTGCCAAGACGTTAAAAACCAAGGGAACAATATTCTTTCGTACGGTTATTTTACCGTACTTGATAACTTGAACGAGTGGCTTCAATTTCAACGGGATTTAAAAGTGAGCACTGCGCACAACCTAACGCTGCAATTTTATACTTGGGTGTAAACTAATATTCTGCCCAGAGTTAAACTTGCAAAGGGGAGAGGAGAAGACAGAACGAACTTATTAACGGAGCTTCAAAACTTACAGAGGATGTTTCTACTGCGGGTTTGTTTATCATCCAGCTCGACCTCATTGAGCGTCCTGA
This sequence comes from Podarcis bocagei, assembly GCF_964188305.1. Lineage (NCBI taxonomy): Eukaryota > Metazoa > Chordata > Lepidosauria > Squamata > Lacertidae > Podarcis > Podarcis bocagei. The sequence goes on along the minus strand of NC_138137.1, from coordinate 16,721,260 downwards.
GCTACGTAACAGCGCTGCTGTTTTCCGTGGCTGCTGCCTAGCTCCTTTAATAACAGGCGAGCTGGAGCTAGGAATTAGTAGTACCAGGAAGAGTCAGGAGAAGCCTCCCCTCTCTGCTCTGCCCCCACCTCCTTTTTAATTTCCACTGAATTTGAAAAGCATGATGTCAATTCAGCACGAATCTGCTGCCTACCGTCCCAGTCATGTGACGCGGGATCAGCGAGCTTAAACTACAAATCGCTTACAACAGGAGAAATGATGCTGTTCTGCGGGGGCCCTGGGTCTCTTCCCCTCTGGGCACGGGAGCTAACCTTACAAAAAGAGCATCTTGTTCAGTGCTGAGAACAGGGACGGATTTCGGCTAGCAGATGTTTTTGTGTTGTTGTTTTTTTAAAAAAAAAAAATCCCTATTACAGAGGGCTTTCGTTCTTTCTTTTTTTAAACAAGATGTCAGATTCCAAGGGCCTCTGCAGAGGCGGAAGAGCTACCCTATGCCAGATTATAAGAAGCATCTTGCAATTTTGCTAGAAGTTTATTAGAATTAAAGGAGAAAGGGTTACAAAGTCATCCACACACACACTCTCACCCGATAAGGTTTATATCAGGCTTCCTCAACCTCACCCCTCCAGATGTTTTGGGACTACAATTCCCATCATCCTTGACCACTGGTCCTGCTAGCTAGGGGTCATGGGAGTTGTAGGCCAAAAACATCTGGAGGGCCGAGGTTGAGGAAGCCTGGTTTATATGAATGAAATGTGAGTTGCTGCCAATGAAGATGAGTTTAGGGCAGGCAAAGGCAAACTCCAGGTGTTTGGGACTACAATTCCCATCATCCCTGACCACTGGTCCTGTTAGCTAGGGATGGTGGGAACTGCAGGGCCTATGCCTGGTTTAGGAAAATGCATATAAAGCCATCAGTCGAGAGCCACTTCATACATTAACTGTCCCCACAAACTTGTGTGTGCAGCCATAGTCTGTATCCAACGAATTAATCATGAAAAATATGCACCTAAGCACAAACCTGTGAGGCTTCTGATGAATTAAATTATATATATATATATATATATATATATATATATATATATATATATATATATATATATAAATTATAGAGAGAGAGTAGAGGTAAAGGTACCCTGACCGTTAGGTCCAGTCATGGATGACTCTGGGGTTGCGCACTCATCTCGCTCTATAGGCCGAGGGAGCCAGCGTTTGTCCGCAGACAGCTTCTGGGTCATGTGGCCAGCATGACTAAGTCGCTTCTGGCAAACCAGAGCAGCGCATGGAAACGCCATTTACCTTCACGCCAGAGCAGTACCTATTTATCTACTTGCACTTTTACGTGCTTTCGAACTGCTAGGTGGGCAAGAGCAGGGACTGAGCAGCAGGAGCTCACCCCGTAACGGGGATTCGAACCACCGACCTTCTGATCAGCAAGCCCTAGTCTCTGTGGTTTAGACCACAGCACCACCTGCATTTATTATGTACTACATAATAAATCTATATAATTGCATATTAGTGACCTTGAATGGGGAATGATTCTTACATAAAAGGTAGTATTCCTCTTTTTTAAAAAAAAAATACAAACCTAAAACTAAGCAAGTTATATATAACCAGATTTCAGAAACTTCTTCCACAGCCACTAAATGGTGTTTGATGCATTAATTTAAGCTAGATTAGTTTGCAGTGATGTCTACCAACCCACAGCTCACTGTGTTTATCCTGAACACTGTATTAGTGTGTACAGAAAAACATCACAATGATTATCAGTATAATGTCACCTTTTCCAGAGGACACTCCAGTAAGTGACTGATCAATTTACTATTATGTTCTATAGAGAGGGAAATTATTGATAGTTTTAATGTACTCTGTCCTTGCTCTAAGTAACGATCAGGCAGTATGACCTATTGAATTTGTCAAAGCACATGGTCAATGGCTGTGTGTTGCGCTCCCAAAGAGAAACCAACTCATTAAGATCCTGTTAAACTCATATCAGACAGCGACGGCACAACCCTAGAAGTGTTTCCTCAGAAGTAAGCCCTACAGAGTTGAATTTTACCTCCAAGTGAGCAAATACCACTCACAGCCCCAAAACACACACCTGAGGCAATGTTTGTTTTTTAAAAGAGGATTTTGCTTCTAATTGTAATTACCTGCATGTAATTACTAGGCCAACAGCATGGCCAATAGCCAGGGATAATGGGAGTAATATAATCAAATAAATAAATAAATTCTGAACGGCCACAGGTTCCCCAATCCTTCATTTAATGGGGCCCAATTCAAAGTTTTCTAAGTGTAAAGATCTTCAGTTAGCCTTTATCTTCTTTTTGTAAGTTGACACTAAAACGTTTAGACAACTATAATAATAGATTGTATATTTAGCACTCTTACAAAAAGGATTCTGATCCCCTTTTTAGCATTCTTCTAATGAACAATGCTGGTGGCCGAATTCAAATATATGATATATTATGCTCTCAATTCTATTTAAGTTTCCTTCCAGCATTTTGCACCAGTATTAAACTTGAACAAATGAAAACAATAGACAACAACACATTCTAGAGCAGCCAAAAAGGGGGAGAGGAGGAGGCAGTTCAGCCAAGCAAGTCTAGTCCCCTAAATTCTGCATGTAACTTTGTGTTAAAATGGGCCGTTTCCTTGAAATTTAGTATCAATGTCCACCAGGGTATAAACATACAACACAGTGTAAACCTGCAATTAAAATTTCGTGGTTTCTTTATTATGGCCAGAATCTCCCCCAAAAAGCAAACCTGCCTTGTTCTACTCTTTCAGGGAGAGGTAAGGGCTAATAGCTTCTATTTCTCAAGCAGCAGACTTCTGTGAAACATGGCAAACTCGTTTTTTAAAAACTAAGGAGACTTTTCAAAAGCAGTTTCTGATATGGGTGTCTGGTGTTCAAGTCAAGTATTCCACACGGATATGCTCAAGGCTTGGATGCACCTAAAGTACCTCTTTGGATCCTGGCCAATAACATTTGGCAATGCTGGGATGGCAAAGAGAGAAAGATCAAAACTAATTACAATGTTCGTTTTGAACACATGGCAAATCTCAAGGACAACGCATCTTAATCAGAGTTGGTATCAAATAAGCAAGAAACAGGCCAGCACCAAATGGAGTTGATGTGAATCAAAGCAAGCAGTGGCCCTTATAGGTTTGGCCTTAATTGAAAAGCAAGAAAGAAAAAGACTTAAAATTATTGCTGCAGCTAATATTGCCGGGTCTAGTTTAAAAAAACCTGACAATACTAGAATCCCCATGGTTCACTACAGGTTTTTGAAATTTGCAAACAGGAGTGAATACTCAGAACCTTAACAGATCAGCCTTAAATTTCTACCCAGTCCAGTGTTCTTTGCAAAAAATAACAATCCAGAATTAAACAGTTCACTATGAATTGGTCAGTGGTCAGAGAGGGATCACATCCACCTTTTGCCAAACCCTGATATGCATATGCCACATAAAAAATCCCAAGAATCTGATGAAAATTAGGGTTATGGATTGGATCTTAACTTTGTGAAAGGAAGGAGTTACTGTTCATGGAAGGGGAGCAGCCCTCATGGAAGTTGGGTGAGTATAACTCAACAAGTTAGCAAAACATTAGGCTCCAAGCTTATGCAACTATAATATAGTTACAGGGAGATATGCATTTCCTGTTTTTATTGGAGAGATTGTGCAAAACACACATCTTATCCAGGGTGTTCCACTCCCAAGAGAAAATAAAAGGCAGAAGCTTTGGCTTAAAAGGCATTTGCTACAGTATAAAATATGTACGCAAACAGGTTTACCAGGGAGATTTTACTTGCGTGCACAATGTCTGTTGCAGCAAGCTATAAAAATCAAGATTAGTTAGATTGGAATAAGTAATTTGTGTCAATGCTGCTGCAGTGGGCTTAATGTCATTTAATTCTACTTTTAGTGTAATTGTACATTTAATCATTTGAGCTAAGCATACCTTACCTGGGACTTTCCAATTGATTATGTCAGATGTCATATTTGGGTGGTCCGATATAGCAAATAAGCTTAGAACAGCAGCATTTTGCCAACAGATTAATTTAGCCGTACGAATCATTACAGGCTAAAGGCATTTGCAGTACTATGCAGCCTAAAAAGGATTTAATCAAGCATAATGGAAAAAGACAGGCCACAGTAAGAAATCCTTTAATGTCTCTGCCACACAGAGAATGTGCCTTGCTATGTAATACTGAACATGCTCTCGTCAAAGCTGAAACTGTTCACTTTCTGATAAGTGCAAGCAACACTGACAAGGTACGCTTATCGTTTAGTCCATTTGGGATCATTAAAAGCTTGCATTTCATTTCAATTGCAAGGCAAAACGAAAACATTCCGATCTCAGGTAATTCCTGTGTGTGTCCGCGTATTTCTGCAAGCTTAGCAACAGGAGTCCATGGAATGTCTATTTTGTGCAACTATTTTTTATCATTCATACAAACCAAGATGCCATAAAGATCCAAGTCCAATATAAAGTCACCTTGCATTGAATATAAACATTCAGAATATACTCTTTTTAGCAGACTAGCCAGAGCAGCAATGCGCTTCAAGTACGGCACAACACAACCTTGCTACTCACCTGGGAGGCATATGAACTGGTCCCTGGGCTGGCACCCGAGTAGCAAGATGCCATAAAAAAAACTAGCACCATCAGGGACAGGACTTGGCTAGATCTTTTCTCTCTGGTGTACTAGGACTGTACCACATGATGTTAGAGTCTCTGGAGCATTGGTAGAACTTCTAAACTCTAGAAAACAAGAAAGCAGCGCCTGCAGTTCCTACCAGGCAGGTCGAAAAACAAGGAAGTTATAGGAGATGGAAGGATGGAGATGATAGAGAGAGCTAGCAAGTGGCTAAGAAAGGGCCCGAGTCTGCAGTAGGGGGACAACTGGGGTCTGTGAGGATCATAGCAGGGGAGAGAGACACAAATTCCATACTGGGCGAGGAGCTAATTATCCACTAAATCAGTGAGATGAGTAGGGAAGGAGGAAATTAGGAGGAAAGGAGTAAGTAGGAAAACGGGAGGGTTATTGTAAACATGTTTGGTTTTTTTATAAGTCAGCACAAATGCTGGAACGGGAAGCAGAGCAACAAGGGGAAATTAAAATAGGAGCCAAGATCAAGGATAAGGCCTAGGAGAATGGTCTACCCACCTGGGGTAGGAAAAGAGCTGGTCCCTTAAAGAAACATGATACTGACAGGACAAGTTGCACCTATGCTGTCACAATGATCCTCAATGATGTATGCAAGTCATAAGCCATTAAGTTCAGCTTGCTCAGGACAGGGGTGCTTGGGATTTGAACCGCAGGGCTAATTCGCTCACGGCCTGAAGTATATTAAATTCCATCACTTCCAATGCACAAATAAAAAAAAGATTCTTTTCAAGCCTATGTAAAGAAGGTCTGAAAGGACTGGCAGTCTTCACAAACATCCCAGCACCTTCAGAAAGTAGCACGTTTGGCGGTTATCAGGTTTTGCTTGAAGAGGTCGAAAGTATTCCCCTATTCACGAAGCACTACCCCACACTCTGAATGGGCTCCATCCACCCTCAGCTGTTGATATTGCATTGTTTACAATGGGATCCTCGATTAACATTCGAATTATGGCCACCAATGCAGGGATGGGTGATCTATTCGCCACCATCTCAGCACCACATTTGGTGGCAAGAGGCTGCATACCAGATGCCTGAAGTGAGCTAGGCCATTCACACATGCACACACAAGGGAGATTTATATGGAGAGGAGATGTACAGAGGTGACTCTCCCCACACGCCTTCCTCCCATCAGAGTTTTGTTTCCCCCCCCCCCCCCATCCTTCCAAACAGTGATTTCCATGGAGGGAAGGTACACAGGGATGAACACTCCCTAATGCACCCTTCCTCTTCATCACAATCACACTCCCCATCCTGACAAGCAGCAATATTTGGCAGCACACATGGGGAAGCTGTCTGGGCACTGGTGCAGCCCCGGCATTGAAACAAGGGCTGGATGTGGCTTGATCAGGTGTACAGTAATGAAAGCAAAGGGATGTCAAAAGTAGCAACCGAAATAGGCAGCAAACAAGACCCGAGAAGCCAATGATAAAAATGGGAGTGTGTGGGTTACAGATTCCCTCCCCCCCCCCATTTCGACCTTAAAAGCAAATAAGAGGAGCACGTTCAGCAGAATCAGAGAGTCTCCAATGGCTCTCATCTGAAAAAGAACTCCCCACACACACCTTGCAAAGTTTTGCCTAGATTCAGAATAAACTCCTGCACATGGTATCATCTCGAGTCAACAAGTTAGCCACTTAGCTAACACCTGCCCAAGTTGCCTTAGCTTTGCACCTTGGGCTACACCTATCACAGCCTATTCATTAAACAGTTTTATGAGGGGGAACAGGAAAAGTTGTGGAGTTGAGTGAGAACTGTGGAATAAGTAGAATGTATTCAGTAAAGATGCATTCTGCTGACAGACACTCCCCTGGAAGAACAGGGCAACAAATGTCCAATTGCTCCATTAATCAAGCTTCTTCTGTCCTTCATATCAATGTGTTGTCCCCTCCAGCAAGCATAGAGGCCTTAGGGTCTTGCATTACTTGTGTGAAGGCTTGGACACTTGCTATTTCTTCTCTTACCAAAACTGCAGTGGAAGCGAGAACCTGTCTGTGATTTCTGGGAGTTCCTTCTTCCTAGAGGAGCAAAAGACACACACTCCTAGTAAGCAGAATTGTGGGCAGCTGGAAAAATCCTCTCTTAGCCACCTTGTATCTCACTCCAGACTAGGAATTTGCTAACCCATATAATTTGTTTAGTTACACACACACACACACATACAAACACACACACACACACACACACACAAACACACACAGCCCACTATCTCCCTCTGGTATGAATACACACAAAACAGGGGGAAATGTTAGCACACCCCAAATTCAGAATAGATGCTGAATGAAACAAAAGTAATAGATATAAAACCCTTCAACTGAGTATTTTAAAAAAGAAATCCCACTTGACATCAAGAACCCAGATTCTACCAGCCACAGCAGTGTTTTCCAAACCTGGGTCTCCAGCTGTTTTCGGACTACCATTTCCATCATCCTTGACTCCTGGTCTTGCTAGCTAGAGATGATGGGCATTGTAGTCCAAAAACAGCTGGAGATCCAAGTTTGGGAAACGCTAAAGTACTGGTATGAGGGGGCAAAAAGGAGCATTATTAGTTACTATTGGTAATATCTAGCTGTGTCAGTCTGCTTCCTCAGGGGTAGCATTAAATGGTTCGTTCTGTTTCAAGAGACAAGTCAAACCTCATTTTATTTAGTTACTTGCAATGTATATTTTGGATGTCAGCCAAAACTCTCCCCCCCCCCCCGCCCCTCACAGTCAGTTCATGAACTCTAATTAAGAGAGATGCAATTTACAGCAACACACCCCAACAGAAGTCAGAGGAAAGCCAATTACTAGACGAAATCTGCCTGTAAATACTCAAGCGCCATGCCAATACTCCAGGAAGAAGCAGCATCCTGCCATAGAGATCCTCCTTTTCAGGATCTATGTAATCTCACTTGCCAGATATTTCATTTTTTTTTTTTTTATAAAATTTTTTATTGCGTTTCTTTCCATAGGTAAACAAATTTGTTTGGACAACAATATACAAGAAACATTTTCCATATATATAAAAAAAAAAACATAGAAAAAAGAAAAGGTCATCACAAAATTTCTTCGACAACTTTTTGGACCTCCTCGCATCCTCTCAGCATTGCGTTCATCATTCTAACCAATTCAGCAATTTATTATCTTATTTCCCGACTTATTATGCCTTTGTATTTATTATGTTACCAGTTTCAAAAATTTGTAGTTTAATTTTAACACTCTTAATAAACATAATATTTTGTTTCTAATTTGTCTCATTTTTTCCCATCAATACTTACTTTATCATTTACTTAAAATAAATTGCAGAAGCATAACGTTTCTTAATCGTGCACAGTCTTAGCACTCAAACAACTTATAATGTTTTTGCAGATAGTCCTTAAATTTTTTCCAGTCCTCCTCCATTGTTTCTTCGCTCAGATCTCGAATTCTGCCGGTCATTTCTGCCAACTCCATGTAGTCCATCAGCTGCGTCTGCCAGTCCTCCAGTGTGGGTAAATCTGGTGTCTTCCAGAACTTTGCGATAAGAATCCTAGCTGCTGTGGTTGCATACATAAACAAGGTTCTGTCCTTCTTTGGCACCTTCCGGTCCACCATGCCCAATAGAAAGGCCTCTGGTTTCTTAGAAAAGGTATATCTAAATACCTTTTTCAACTCATTATGTATCATTTCCCAAAAGGCCTTTACTTTCGGGCAGGTCCACCAGAGGTGAAAGAATGTCCCTTCTGCCTCCTTACATTTCCAACACTTATTATCAGAAAGATGGTATATTTTAGCCAACTTGACTGGGGTCATGTACCACCGGTATACCATTTTCATAATGTTCTCTTTCAAGGCACTACATGCCGTGAATTTCATACCGGTGTTCCATAACCTTTCCCAGTCCTCAGACATGATGTTGTGTCCTACATCCTGTGCCCATTTTATCATAGCAGATTTAACTATCTCATCCTGGGTGTTCCATTTAAGCAGCAAGTCATACATCCTCGAAAGTACCTTAGTCTTTGGTTCTAGTAACTCCGTCTCCAGTTTCGATTTCTCCAACTGGAAACCCACTTTTTTGTCCATTTTGAATACCTCTTGGATTTGAGCATAGTGTAACCAATCTCGCACCTTACCTCTTAATTTGTCCTGGCTTTGGAGCTTCCAATTGTCTCCAACTCTTTCAATCAGTTCCCAATATTTTGGCCAATAGGCCTCCATATTGGGCTTTTTTTTAGAAATCTTGGCTTCCACAGGTGATAACCACCTCGGGGTCTTGTTTTCTAATAAATCCTTATACTTCATCCAGACGGCAAAAATTGATTTTCTGACAATATGGTTTTTGAACAATTTATGAACCTTCGCCTTGTCATACCACAAGTATGCATGCCAACCATACACATTATCAAACCCCTCCAGATCTAGGACATCGGTGTTTTCCAACAGGAACCAATCCTTCAACCAGCAGAAGGCTGCGGCTTCATAATACAACCTTAAGTCCGGCAGGGCAAACCCCCCTCTTTCTTTTGAGTCAGTTAATATTTTAAATTTTATTCGGGGCTTTTTGCCCTGCCAGACAAACTTAGAAATATCCTTCTGCCATTTTCCAAAACATTCCATTCTGTCCACGACCTGAAGGGTTTGAAATAAAAATAGCATTTTTGGCAAAACACACATCTTTATAGCTGCGATTCGGCCTGACAAGGTAAGTTTCAATCTTGACCAAATATCCAGATCCTTTTTAATTTCCAACCAACATTTTTCATAGTTATCTTTAAAAAGATTTAAATTTTTGGTGGACAAGTATACCCCCAGGTATTTCACTTTTTTAACCACACTTAGCTCTGTCTCTTTCTGATACCCCTCTATCTCTGTAGGTGTCAAATTTTTGACCAAAACCTTAGTTTTTTGTTTGTTTAACTTGAATCCCGCCACCCGACCAAACTCCAGGATAAGTTCCAAAACTCTTTTTGTGCTAGATACTGGCTCCTGTACTGTCAAGACTAGGTCATCTGCAAAGGCTTTCAGTTTGTATTGTTTCGCTCCGACCTCTATACCTTGCACCAACTGGTCCTCCCTAATCATATTCAGCAATACCTCCAGAACAGAGATAAATAGCAGAGGGGATAAAGGGCACCCCTGTCGTGTCCCTTTTTCAATTAGAAGTTCATCCGACACCACATTGTTCACTATCAACTTGGCTTTTTGCTCTGAATAAATTGCTTCTAGTCCATTTTCAAACCCCCGTCCCACTCCCATCCCCTTCAAGTTTTTCTTCATAAACATCCAAGAAATGTTGTCAAATGCTTTCTCCGCATCAATAAAGATTAAGGCAGCCCTTGTATTTCTAATTCTCAACAATTCCAATATATCAATAATGTTCCTGGTGTTATCAGACATGTGTCTACCAGGGAGAAAGCCTGCTTGGTCCTTGTGAATTACTTCGTTTAAAACGTTTTTAAGTCTACTTGCTAAAATGTCTGCAAATATTTTGTAATCCACATTCAGGAGTGAGATGGGACGGTAGTTCTTGAGCTGAGTCTTTTCCTTCTCTGACTTAGGAATCAATGTGATGAATGCTTCTTTCCACGTTTCCGGTGCCCTTCTCCCCTCCATAATCTGGTTGCTAACCTCCAACAACGGTTGTATCAAACAATCCTTCAGAGTCTTATAATATTTGGAGGTGAGACCATCTGGGCCTGGAGATTTGCCAAGTTGCATATTTTGGATGGCACCTTCAATTTCCTGTTGAGTTATTTTACTATTGAGAATTGATCTTTTATCTTGACTTATTTTAGATAGTCCATTTGTCCTCAAGAATTGGTCTATTTCCGATTCTTTCTGAGGCCCCTGTGCATAAAGTTCCTTGAAGTATCTGTGGAAGCACTTTCTTATTTCTTCTGGTTTCTGAACTATTTTTCCTTGAATCTCCAGGTTTGTGACTGTGTTTAACTTTTGTCTTTTTTTCAATTGCCAAGCTAACAACTTTCCACATTTATTTGCTGATTCAAACGATCTTTGCTTCATTTGTTTAATTTTCCACTCAATCTCTTGATTGATCAAATTCGAGTATTGTGCTTGATGGAATTTGATCTCTCTTAGCACCTCTTTTGACTTCGGATTAGTTCTCAACTTTTTCTCTCCTTCACTTATTTTCTCAAGGATTTTTTCCTTTTTTCCATTCCAAAATTTTTTCTTTATTGTATTCTGTTGTATCAGAAACCCTCTCATTACAGCTTTGCTTGCGTCCCAGATTATTCTTTTCTCCACCGTAGTGTTCAAATTTATTTCAAAGTAGTCCTTTAGCGTTTTTTGGGCCTTCTTAACAATCTCTTGATCTCTTAGCAAGGTGTCATTCATTCTCCATCTGAAGGATCCAGTTGGGAAAAGTCTCAATTCCATTTTTAAGGCGTTATGGTCGGAGCAGGTTTTTGGGCAGATTTCCACTTTTCTCGTTTTCGGGGCCAGCCCTCTAGATATCCAAATTTGGTCGATTCGTGTCCATGACAAGTGGGCATCAGAAAAAAAGGTTCCTTCTTTACCCAAGGGGTTCCTTGTCCTCCAGATGTCAATCAAGTCCATATTGTCTGTCATTTCAAAAAAGGTTTTAGGGAGTCTGCCGTCTGTTGTTAAATTTTGATTTTGAGATTTGTCCATATTTGTAGACACCACCCCATTCATATCTCCCATCACAATAATATTAGAATAGTCCAGGTAGTCCATCATTGTCTCATGCAGCTTCTTATAAAATTCTGATTTTCCATCATTTGGCGCATAAACTCCTAATATCAAAATCTTTTCCCCTTGTGTTTGGATTTCAATTGCGAGAATTCTTCCATGATCATCTTTGAATAAGAATTTTGGTGATAGGTTCTCCTTTGCATAAATTACAACACCTCTTTTTTTGACTTTGTCTGATGAGATAAATTCTTGACCAAGTCTTTTATTAATTAATACTTTCCTATGGAGCCTGGTCACGTGTGTTTCTTGAAGGCATATTACATCCAATTGTTCTTTTTTCAAAATATGGAATATCCTCCTTCTTTTTTCCGGAGAATTCCCGCCATTTATGTTCCAGCTAAGTAGCTGCAGAGACATCTTGTTCTATTTTAAACGTTCTTAAGATGGGGTGCCTTCCTTTTGTTCAGATCCCGAGGGTGCAGGCGTTGGCCCGCTTTCAGGCAATATTGGTGCTGGTACAGCTGGAAGCCAATCCACTCCTTTTTGGAGATCTTCTCCGTGGTCGTGAAGGAACTTTTGGTTATCTTCAGGTGTTCTAATTTTAACCTTCCTTTCTTTGTAGGTGAAGGATAGTCCTTGTGGAAACTCCCACCTATAGGGAATTGCGTTGTATCTCAGCAATTTTGCTAATTCTGAATAGGTGGCTCTAAGATCCAACAGCTGTTTCGGGATATCTCTATAGATTTCCACCCTTTTGTCTTGTATTTCAATTGCTTTTTTGAAATGAAGACCTAGGATCTTGTCCCTCTCTTCCTTTGATCTTAAAATTATCAAACAGTCTCTGGATCTATCTTTCTTTACCACTCTTCCCAGTCTATATGCCGAAACAATCTTAAAATCTGTGTCTTCCTTTAAACCCCAGAACTTCGAAAATTCTTGTGTTAAGTATCCAATCAAATCTCCTTGCTCAAGTTCCGGGATGCCTCTCAATTTGATGTTACTCTCACGATTTTTCAGTTCCACCATTGACAGATAAACTTGTTGTTCACTCACCTGTTTGTGCAGGGGCTTAACTTCTCCTTTTATTTCTTCCACTTCTTTTTGTAGAGCTCCCACTTTCTGGATTGCTTCTCCAGCCAATTCCCGATTTTCCGCTGTAGCTCCTTGCAAGTTCTCTATAGCTTGTGTATGCTGGGAAACTTGATCAGTCAATTTTTGAATCGAGGAAGTTGCTTTATCTATCTTCAGAGACTGGTCGTCCACCTTCTGGTTTAGACTTGATAGTTGCTCCAATATTTGTTTAAGTAGTGTATCCGACCCACCTGCTGCCATATCTTCCTCAGTGGGCTTCTCAGTTGTTTCCCTTTGTTCCCTTTGGGTCACCAGTACAGCTGGAACCGACGATCGGCGTCCTTGGGTCAATGTTGTTTGTAGAAATTGTGCTGGTTTTCTTTCCTTTTCTTTCTCCTTAGCCTCTTTAGATTCCTTAGCTTTAGATGCTCTTGTTCTCCCTGCACCACTCATTACACATCTGTCAGTGTTCAAGGTCAAATTGTCTATTGTTCCATGGGAAAGACAAATTCAATTATAAACAACCGGTAAAGTGGAATTCAAAACAAAAATCAGTTCCCAGGATCTTATAATCCGAAAGCCCTGTAGGGGGAGTACCACCAGGTTTCAAAGACAAAGAAGGAAGTAATCCGCCATTAAAGTTCCAAATTGTTTCAAAACAGTAGATTCATTAGTCCAAAAGTCCCTTCATAAACTCAAAGTTTCCCAAAGCACCTTTATAGATCAACAAAGTTTCATGAAAGGTGCTTGAAACAGTATCCCATTCAGTCTTTTCTGCTCAAATATAACAGTTACGTTTCAGCAAAGTTTTGCAACTGTTTCCGCAGTTTGACACAGTCCCTCTCTCAGGCAGCCCGACGATCTGACTCTTTAAAAATCACCCCAGGGGGGGGGAGGTAGGAGGAGACCCCCCGTTACTCGTTCTTTTATGATCAAAGTCCCTTTCCACCTTCAGTTCAACAGTAAAAAGGGCAGATTTAATAGCACGAAAAAGTTAAAGCTTCCCAAAGTCCCGTTTCAAACGCTTCCGCTTTTAAAAGCGTTGCTTTGATCTTGTCAGCAATGTCGGAAGACGGACTTCCCTTTTTTTCGTCTCCCGCTTTCAGCCAAATTTACCGAATTTCTTCTGCCAAATTTTAAACCCCTTTACTCACGGGTATGTTACTTGTAGTTGGTGTTGATTTTAGGAAGAAGGATCAGCGCTCATCTGTAACAGCCGCGCGGCTTCACTTCCGCGGAAAGAGCGATGAACTCACAGCACCGCCACCCCTCCTTCACTCCGGGTCTCCTTACGGGGTCCCTTCTGTGTTTTCGGAGCAGCTTCTGGTGCCCGCCGAGTCCCACGGCCACGGGCTCACTCTACCCGTGGTTTATCTTGATGGGTCGTCGCTATGCCGCAGCGAACGACCCTTTTCCGCAGAGCCCCTCTTCAGAGCTCGAAGAGGACCGCCATTACAGTTTCGCGCCGCCCCCGGAAGTCTCTCACTTGCCAGATATTTCAAAGTCAAAAGCATGCTGATAACACGAAGCAACAAATGTTGCAATCAATGCTATATTCTGCACTTGGGACAGAAGCCACAAAGCCTCTCAAACAGTCTGCTATCTCTTTGAAAAAATACAGTGAGAATCTAACAAGGTGGCATGTGTGTATGGAAAGTGAAGCAGTTTTAAATATAATGTTAGGGGGTGGGGTGGGGTGTTTCAGTCTCAATGATGCCCTAAACCCCTTCCAATTCTTGGGATCTTGTATATTCCATGAATGTTAGACTCTAGTAGAGAAGGTTGCCAAACCAGTCAGGCAAGTTCCTTAGTAAGACAATGACCTAAGCTGGCAATTTGACTGCCCTGATCAGCATCTAAACGAATGAGCTAAGTTGCAATAGCTGCAGCTAAGCGAAGGGGAAGAATAGGTCCAAAGTGGGGAGGGCTGGGCTAAAGAGTGTGCGAGAGAGACAGCTGAGCTGGAAGCGGGCAGGAAGCAGAGAGGCATGGATTAAAAAATCTGTGCTGGACTTTGGGGCTCCCCTTGCAACCAGATAGGGAAGCAAAATCTGTTGCGGTGTTAAAGCTGAGATCTCATGCTCGAGTTGTGCACATGTGCAAATAAAACCATATATCCTAAAAACACTGCAGTCTCCGCTGACCTTCATTCCGTGGAAACCAAACCCTGGGAAAACCTTGGAGACTCTCACTGTTCAGAGACTGGGGTGGCATTTATAATCAGAGAACTGCAGAGTCCAACCCCCTGCAATGAAGGAATATGCTGCTGTCCCATACGGGGACTGAACCTGAAACTCTGACATCATCAGCACCACGCTCTAACCAACTGAGCTATCCATTTCTATACACTTCATTCAGCAGCTTACGTGCTAAACTGGTTTTTAAAGCTCTTTAGGTATGCCACTCCCTACCTATTCCAGGCTGCAGAAGTCATTATTCGTGGAGGATAAGACATGACAACCACCAGAACATTGGGAAAAGGTGAAGGAACTTGATGATGGCAAGTACCAGATGAGCGACTCAAGTCTCACTAGGCTAAGAGGGGAAGGGAAGGAGAGATGGGTGCAACCACGTATTGATGATGTGTCACTCAGGATATCCAGACACGCTCCCTGAGCAGCTTCCTGTAGATATTAAACAACGTAAAGGACAAGCTGCAACCCTGTTGAGACACCAGTGTTTAGTCTATGAGACAGAAGTGATGGTGACCATAAGGGATGATTGAATGAAATTGAATTATATAAAGCAGTACCTCCGTTTGCACACAGGATCCCGAGGAATCCGCAACCGGAGGTGCCTGTTCTGCGCATGTGCACGGTGCGTAGATCACTTCTGCGTATGCGCAGGTGGCAAAACCCGCTAAACCGGCACAGCGTGGCGTGGGGACTCGCTTCCGTGGTGCCAAAAATTGCATCTGCGCAGACGCCAAAAATTTTGTCTGCACAGATGCTGCAAATCGCGGCCGTGGGCACGATCTGGCCCATGGAGGGACATCCGCTGGAGTGAACCAGCCCAGGCAAGGAAAACCTTGCCAACCCCTGCTCTACACCTCCACTGAAAGCACTGAAAGATTGTCTTAAAGAGCAAAGTGACTTTTGAAACAGCCTCTCCCTCCTTCAGCAGCTGTAAGAGGGCACTTGGGCGGCAGCAGGACCAGTTCCCCACCTGCTTAAAGGAGAAGGCAAAGGTTTGGGTTTTTTTACTCTCCATTCATCAGCTGGGAACAGGGTAGCACAGCCAATACAGGATTAAACCCTGCCCTCCCGCCCATCAGCTGATGTCAACAGAGATGTCACGCCTGCCAAGCAAAACTGGTCCCCCGCTGGTGGGCCAAAGTTGGTCCACAAGTCAGATATTCCTTACCCCAGTTACACAACAAACATTGCCTCATTCAGTCTGCTTTCAGACACTGACCAGCAACTGATCCTCTTCTCTCTGCGGAGCTGGCATTCCTGATATAAAACAATACTCTCCACCATCACCAATACTCTCCCAGTTCAACTCCTTCGAATTACATGGGCCGTAAAATCGAGCGGTCGGCAGCGTTTTGAGGAATTAAAACTATTTTCAATAGGCTGCATATCTAAAGCGTAAAAGGTGGGATATAAAAAGTTCCACTACGTAATTTTAAAATTGAGTCTCTCTTTAAAAAAGGGCGGAGGGGGTTGAAGGGCAAATGTGCATTTAATTCTATAAATATCTAGGCCAAACCTTAAATTGTGTGTGTGGGTTTTTAAAAGGGGGGTGGGAAGGCAGGGAGCCTGCTTCAAGCCCGGGAGGAGGGCCAAGCCTGAGGGGTGAATCAATGCTCAAAAATCAATGGAATGTACATCTGCTCTTTTCACAGCAAAGGCAGGGAAAAGCCTAGCTTACCCACCCTAGGAGAGGAAAATCAATGCACTCCCTAAGTGAAGTTTTAAAAGCAGCCTGGGTTGGTGGCGAAAAGAACAACTAGAAAGGAAATTCACCAGGTTTTGGCGCATGGAGGGGGAAGAGAGAGAGAAAGTCAGAGTCCTTTGAAAAAGAAAGGAATTGTCTCTTTGGAATATCTAGTTGTTGTTGGTATCCGATGTCTGTCTCAAGAGAGAGATATCTAGTGATGCCTATCTTAAAGGGTTATTTTAAGGGTGACTAAGTTACTGCTTTTCTGAAGTGGTTCAAAGCACCTTGCAGGTATTCAGATTCTGGAAGCCAGGCATTAACTACAAAAGTGATGCTGCAAGACTGGCACGTAACACTAAGCCAAACTACAGCTTGGCAAGAACAAATAACTGCAGGAGAGGAGAGGGCAGCAGCTGAGCTTCTCCCCTGTTGTTTTGCTGCTGTGCTGAGTTAAGCCATGATATGGCTTCATGTACTGTCCAAACCCAGGCTTGTGGGTTAAGCTTTCTTCAGATAAACCATGAGCTGCAACCGAGATTTGCCCTATGGCTTTGCAGCTTGTGGTGTGTCTTGGACAGCAAAACCATTAGCAGAGGTGCAGAGAATACTAACTTAATGGCTTAGTGTGTTATGTGAGAATGAGGGCGTTATGAGCCGATTTGATGTTTCTGTGTATAGCTTCACAAATGACACTTACAGGCTGTATTTTCCCCTTTATCCATTTTTCCATTTATCAGGTTTATTGTTGTTGTTGTTTTGAAAGTGCAAATTATACTCCATGAACCATGGCCATTTCAAAGTATAAAGTAGACAAAAGTTGAGCAATTTTAAAATGTCTTACTCATTACAAATTTTTAACTTTCATATCTTTGGGTTGTATCCAATGAAGTCATCCCACCTGCTTTGGGGGTTCCCCCAACCCCCAGATACAGCCCTTGATGTTTCATAAATTGGGGTGCTCCGATGGAAGAAGGATCATCCACAAAAGAAGAAAGTTTCATAGGCAAAATCTGGCCAGAAATCTCCACAATCAGGTACATCTATATGGTTATATACTCTAGCTTTACTCACTGTTAGGCAAAAATCAGCATGATAGATGATAGATAGATAGATAGATAGATAGATAGATAGATAGATAGATAGATAGATACCAAGGGGTTTCCAGCTGTAATGCGTTAGGAGATACGGGAAAAAAAAGTTTACAAATGGGTAAAAGCTTAATGGTAAGGATTTGCTGAATTAACAAATTGAAGTGGAATACAAAGAAGGGAAGTATGAGGAGGTCTGGGGAAATAAGTGTAAGGAAGATATGTTATGGAAAATTATTTGTTTTTTAACTGTTTTTATGTTGTATTTTGTATTTTGTTTCTTTTTATTTTTCATTTTCATTGTTATATTTTAAAAACTTTAATAAATATCTTTTTTTTAAAAAAAAGATAGATATTGCAATTCAAAAATTTACTTTCAAATGAGAAACTTAAGATTTACAAAAAAGAAAAAAAAGAATATTAATGTCTTTGAACAAAGAGAGAGAAGTCTACTTTGTTCATGCTATATTTGTTTCTTTATACAAGCCTGAACCTGTTGTTGTTGTTGTTGGTTTAAAATTAAGAAAACATGAGTTTTACAAATGCTTCATTATGAAAACAAAATCCTGCGGAAGGATTTTTAATCAACATAAAAGCAAGCAAGAACTATTAAATTAGTTTTTACTTCAATTTATACAAAACAGGGTACAATTGTGTACAATGGTACCTCGGGATGCGAATGGGATCCGTTCCGGAGCCTCGTTTGCATCCCGAACGGATCACAAGACACGATGGCTTATCTGTGCGGGTCGCGTTTCGCCGCTTCTGCGCATGTGCGTGACGCCATTTTGAGCATCTGCGCATGCACGAGCGGCAAAACCCGGAAGTAATGCGCTCTGTTACTTCCGGGTTGCCGCGGAGCGCAACTCGAATGCGCTCAACCCGAAGCACATTCAACTCGAGGTATGACTGTATTAATATTTTTACTTTTAATATTTTTACATGAATAAGTATGAACATCCTTGTCTCTTGAGCTTTGGACCAACTACACATATGACTTGAGTGATCCCAGGTATTGTTAGATTCTGCCTGTAATATGTTCTAATTCTTGAAGAAAAAACTTCTATCTTCTACCATAGACTTTTCTATACAGTAAAAGGTTTCAAAGCGTAACCACTGAAACAGCATTTGACCACTAGGTGGTGATCTATGGCAACACTACACTGCTTGTCAAGTAATCTCTTAGTGCAGCCTAAGAGGGAAGAAAATAAACTGGGATGTAAGTGGCACACATCCAAAGGGAATCTCAATAAAGTGGACCATGTGAGTTTAAGGGGAGATGGGGAGCAGGGCTGGCTGCATGAGCTCTGATTGGCTCCCAAGGAGGCAGTAAACATATTCATCTTGTCTGAATGACTAGACATTATGAAGCAAAGGCCATAGAAAGCAATACTGCTGACTTGGATGAAGATAATGAGACTTGTGAAAATGAAAATCATTAACAGGCTTATGATGAGGGAAGCTACGGTGTTTATTAAAGCAATTCCTTTGTCAGCGAGGTTACCTGTGGATTATGCGCTCCCTGGGTTGAAAACGCCATTCATCACTTTCTGAAGGTTTTTGTTTTTATTTTGGAAGAGTGAAGACTGAGCAAAAAGCTCCCAACTTCAGGTGTCACATCCACAGGCAACACAGACAGAATTTATGCAGCCAATTCCCACTACAGCAGCTACCCAGGAGCCACTTCAAATATGCCACAACATTTCATTCTCAGTTCATAATTCAAGGGGGCCTTTGGAAACAATTCAGCACAAAAGGGAGAGCGCATTCTGCTTATGCTAGGTATTTTCTGCAGGCATTTGCTTCACTGCACAGTGAACTGAAAAAATAAAGGGGAAGGAATGAGGTCTCTCACAACACATATACTTAACACATACACACACACACACACACAGTTAGCCTGTTAATCGAAGGGCTCCACAATCTAATAAGACTGAAAGAACAGCATCCACAGCACTTCAGCAGAAGCACTTAACTCATTTTCCCACAGTCTTTATATTCTCCAGCCTTTTTCTTCACCAAACATCTAAAAGGGCTATTTAAAGCTCTCTGGTTACAAGAACCAATAACTCCCAACCTATGTACTATGTTTGCCCATGTGGTGATCCATATGCAGCCAAACATGTCTGCATCCACGCACGAGAGGGAGGTATCAGAATAAAACAGCTTTCTATATATCTGCTCTAATGGGGAGGTCTAAATGCACAGTATGAAATAAATCTTAAGGAGGTTAAGTTCTAGTCCTAAACCAGAACTCCTAGACTAGGGAGGAAACACGAGCATTAGTAAAAAGGACCTTTCAAAGGTGATCTATTCAGCTACAGCCCATATACACAATACGCCTAGAACACAGAAATACTTGGCCCAAGTGTTTTAATTGCACCACACTCACCAACAAAGACGATATGGTTTGTGCCTCCTGCGGCTTAGATGGGACTCCTGGCCACGTAAGATTGGCACTAGCAACTGTCAAAGAACTAAGGGCACCATTTTTCAGCTGCTCTGTGGAATGTGACTTTGGCCCATGCCATCCCAGAAAGCTTTCTGAAACAGAAACAGAGCCAAAGTTACCAGCAATGTCATTCCTTCAGTGCATACTCATTTTCAGGGAATGGGAATCTCTCTCAACGCCTGAGGGAGGTCTCAATAAATAACATCTCTCTCGGCCGCTTGTACCTCCGCCTCCCATTAGGTCACTTGTATTTCAACCTTGTTTGCGTCCCTTCTTGCTACTCGTAAGATCCTCCTATCACAGCACCAGTCTTATTATTATTTGTAGCAAGTGCGGTTCCATTGTTGAGCAAGCACCAGCATAATAAGAGCACCGCTCTCGAAACAGAATGGGAGTTTGACTTGATTTGCTCAGTTCTGAAATAAGTACAGGCAATTTCACTTCTACCTTTTAGACAGTACTTAGGTGTCAAATATTAACAGCTGAGTGAGAGCCACTGACATTTTCCCCAGTGACTGCATATATTATATATATGTCCAAAGACACCATGGCACATAGACACCCAAGGGCAGGCAGCAGTATATCATCCCTTTTATTCAAGTGTTACCGTATTTTTCGCCCTATAGGACACATTTTTCCCCCTCCAAAAATGAAGGGGAAATGTGTGTGCATCCTATGGGGCGAATGCAGGCTTTCGCTGAAGCTTGGAGAGCGAGAGGGGTCGGTGCGCACTGATCCCTCTCGCTCTCCAGGCTTCAGGAAGCTATCAGTTTCCGCAGGGCTCCCTAGGCTGCGGATAGCAGCCTGTTGCCCAGAGCGCGGGGCTCGGGCTTCCCCCGTGGCTGAGGGGGGGGGGGAATAAAAAAAAATTCTTTATTTCCCCCCCCCAAAAAAAGTAGGTGCATCCTATGGGCTGGTGCATCCTATAGGGCGAAAAATACGGTATTTAGCTCTCTAGCTGTGAATGCTGCTTAACATCAGGTTTACTCCAAAGATTATCTTAATACCCATATTCAAGTTATTCAAGGCTAGAATAAAGCTCTAGCATAAACATGTACTTGAGCAACTGGCCCCAGACTTTGGACAACAGCAGCAGCAGGAGTGGCAGAAGCAGTCCAAGACCTGCTTGAAGTAAAGGTGCATAGGCATTGATAGGCAAGTTGACGTTAGCTTAAAAGATTAAGACTTGAAGCAGTTTCCACTCCATGATCAAAGGGAGGACAGGCTTGTGAGACAACACAGAATTCTACCAATTCTGTTTTGCTCACATCAGGTGTTTGTGATGGAACAAAGACAGAATTCCAGAATTTGCGCACTCTGTGACCCAGTGATATTTTCAGCTAAGGTGTTCGTGGTATACTTGTTGGGCAAACAGCCTTTCCACAGGCATATTTCATTGAAAACTCGGCAACACCGCCAATAAATTGAAGGCACCGTGGACCAGACTGTCCCATACAATCACGGATGGCAGCAATTCCTCACAAGAACAGCATATAGGAGGTGCTTGTAATTTTAAAAAGGTTCTGATTTTTGTTAGCTGCAAACACTTCAACTCAAATCGGAACCAGGGCAGCATCATAACTCAGTAGCCATCATCTCCTGGTCACCACTGCTTTATTGCAAATGGCCCACAAAGTCAATGGGCTTGGCTCAAAGGCAAAAATCCCAGGTTATCCTACAGATGACAAATCACCCTCTAAGGTGCAAAGAAGCCTCTGGGTCAGCATGTTCGAGGCATGTGCCACTTTGAAAATGACCAATGGCTGGCAAGCAAAAGCCTATTACTGGGCCATATCAAGCCTAAACTGGTATACTTTTGCCTGAATAATTGTCGATCTTAAGAAGATGTTCATAATTAACTTAACCTAGGGGGAATTCACCCAAGTAGATTTGACACTTGATAATTTATGGCTAGTTATAGATCCAAAAGGTTAGGTACTGAACAACATTCAATGATAATGACGAGAGTGTTAGAATGCAAAGTGTTAGCTGTTTTATATACTTGCACTTGCAATGCTAAGTTTGTGGAATTTAGTGGATTTTGAGGATGTTCTGAAACTGTAGCTCAAATAAAAGACTGTCTAGAAATTAACTGCTAACAGTTTCAGAACTTAAAATACCTTTGTATGACCTGCATGGGCTTAATAGGACCAAAGGGCATTCCTATTTTAAAAAACAGAAACAAAATGTGACTACAGTTTGCATTATTATATTGTCACAGTGCATAAACAAAACAAGCTAAGCTAAATTTGCATCAGCCAATGGATTATGACAATTTGGCAGTGTGGCAACCTAATCTTCAGTATCTGTACTTGGAATGCAAGATTAAGGCTATGCTTTCACAAAGCACTGGCAAAGAAACTAGTATGACTTTCCTGGCTGCTTACTGGCCTGTGTTGCAAGTCTTATCCACAAACATTCCAGTTTGAAACCCAACATCAAAGCTCAACTGGCTCATTTCAAGAACACACAAGCATGCAAGTTTCTGGAAATGAGATCCCAGCTGCTTTGCAGCTCCCCAGTCTTTTTGACGCTGTGCCATAATTTGGCTTAGCAGCACAGCCAAACCTGGGTTCGTGATTTAGCTCTCTCCAGACTAACCATCAGCTGTAACTAAGGCCTGCCCCATGGTTTGCCACTCATGCGTTGACCGGGAGAGCTAGACCACAAGTCCAGATTTGGTGAACATGGGTTAGCTCAGCAAAGTTGGGGAGAAGCGAAGCAGCTAGAATCTTCACTCTGGGAGTTCACATTTGTGCAAAGCCATGGTTTGACTTAGGAGTAATGTAAGAACCCAGAACTGTGAAGAAATTTCACAGGTGCTCCCTTTATTTTACACTTTGGGTAAATGACTCGTGTGTTCTGTTGAGAGGTGAGTCTTCTTTTTAAGAAAGGGGGCATTACGATACTATTGGTAACTCCCAGAGAGGAGTCGAGAAGGTTAGCATTGCTCACCTGAAGACAATGTCCTGTTACTGTGTTGGCTCGCTTGCTGTATGCTGTGTTGTAGCATATGCAGGCATTCTCCAAGGCAGCTGAGGGTGGCAGCAGAGGTAGCTTTTAAAAGCAGCAGGTCTTGATCCAAGGCAGAAAGAGGACCAGACCCTGGGAGGGATTCAATGGCTTGCACAAGGCTTTTCTGCTGTCCCTCCACCTGGCTCATGATCTGCAAGTATATGTACATATTTAAACATTCATATGTGCAGCCAATTTGTCAACAGGTTACTATTATCACTGCTTGCTGACTTCTCTGTTGCACAGTACAGCTGGAAAAAAAGATCCTGCTCCAATCCATAATGTAATACCAACTTTAATTCTACCAAATAAATACCAAAGGGACATGGCATTACAATATATTTAGTACCTTTTCTTTTCCCCTCAAAAACTAGCATTCTAACCTGAAATGTAGAATTTTGTCCTGAATGTGCATACCAAATGTTATTCAGGTATCTCGTAAGGGTGTATCATTCTATACACTATCTTCACTCACCAATTAAAACTTTATTTTCAGTAAGTCTGTCAGTAGCTGAAAGCTAGTCTGTTAATACAGAAATCACATTATTATTATTAAAATTTGCATACCACCTTTTACCTGTAAATATCAGGGCGATTCACATATTAATGGCAAATGCCATTAATATGATAGGTAAAGGGACCTCTGACCGTTAGGTCCAGTCGCGGACGACTCTGGGGTTGCGGCGCTCATCTCACTTTACAGGCCAAGGGAGCCAGCATACAGCTTCCGGGTCATGTGGCCAGCATGACTAAGCCACTTCTGGCGAACCAGAGCAGGGCACGGAAACGCCGTTTACCTTCCCGCCAGAGCGGTACCTATTTATCTACTTGCACTTTGATGTGCTTTCGAACTGCTGGGTGGGCAGGAGCTGGGACTGAACAACAGGAGCTCACCCCGTCACGGGGATTTGAACTGCCGACCTTCCGATCGGCAAGCCCTAGGCTCTGTGGTTTAACCCACAGCGCCACCCGCATCCCTTATTAATATGATAGCGAGTCTAAATAACAGAAAACCCCAACGAACTGTACACTGTCTGTACATCTTCAGATGTAACACAGTGCCCCAAAACCTACCCCACGGAGCCAGTGAAGTAGGAAATCACAGGCCCGAACCAAGATTGGAACGGGTTTAAAAAATAATCAGTACCATTCAATAAAGTTTGCAGTTGCCCTACCTTGACCCTCTCCACAACCTAAGAATACGGTATTTGTGACTGGTTGATATCTAGTTCAAAAACACCAGATCTAGAGATGGTTCCTTCAGGAATGGATACAGCATGGCCTCTTTCAATACAGCAGGGACCAGCTCTTCATGTAATCAAGTGCCAATTGTGCCCTTTGCTTCTCTGAAAGCTTTCCAGTTCAAATTGAGGTTTTTCCACACTTAAAAGGAACTTAGGGTTGTGGCCTAGGGAGTTCAAAGTGAGTTACTTCTTACTAGAATATTTTCCACAATTGCAGGTTATTATTACTTTGGTTGGAATAATTGTTTGGTAGAACAGCAATAGGAGCCAGGATCTATGGAAATAAGACCCACAATGTCTGATCTTTAGTACGTTTTGTACCAACCCTGAATCTACAATGTGCTACATTATTGTTCCAGATTTGTCTCAAAAGCTCTATTTATGCTCTTCTAAAGATATTTTAAGTTATTGATCAATAACCTCACAAGTGTTCTGTCTTTTATAGCAATCCTCCGACTTTCTTTACCACAATTCCATTAGCAAAAAGCTTTTGGTGCTCTCCCACACCCTCCTTCAGAAAATAGATCGCATTTAGCATGAATATGGCAAAATGTTTGACAAGATTAGAATTGGACTGACGCAACCAGCTTCCAATGTTCTCCCAATACAAGTTTGAGAAGTCAGTGAAGCAGCTTGGTTAAAATGTACACATTTTTCTGCCACAGGCAAGCATATGGCTGAGCTACATGTTCCTCCCGTTCAGCCCTTCGCCCAATATTGAAGCTTACTCTCTTAGCATGTAGCAAAGAAGGGCAAAGATTCATCTTCTGAAATGTAAAGTTTAAAGATTGTGTAGCGCTCTCTCTCTCACACACACACTCACACAACCTTGGGAAGTATCCAATCCTATATAACTCAACCCTACATGCCACCAGAAAGGATTCATTCAGAGCTTTCTCTGATCATGCCTACCCTCATGTATTTAATAATTTTGGTGTTAAATCCCTAATCTTTTTGTAATCAACAACCAATAAATGCTGGGTGCAAAATTGAAAATCTGAAGGTATAAGGTAAGGTAAAGGTAAATGACCCCTGGACAGTTAAGTCCAGTCAAAGGCAACTATGGGGTTGCGGCACTCATCTCACTTTACTGGCTGAGGGAGCTGGCGTTTGTCCACAGACAGCTTTCCGGGTCATGTGGCCAGCAAGACCAAACTGCTTCTGGCACAACGGGACACCGCGACGGAAACCAGAGTGCATGGAAACGCTGTTTATCTTCCCACCACAGTGGTACCTATTTATCTACTTGCACTGGTGTGCTTTCGAACTGCTAGGTTGGCAGAAGCTGGGACAGAGCAACAGGAGCTCACCCCATCGTGCAGATTCAAACCACCAACTTTCCAATCAGCAAACCCAAAAGGCTCAGTGGTTTAGACAACAGCACCACCCGCTCTACATACATAAAAATGATTATCACTGATACCAGCAGGTGCTAAATTCTCTTACTGGCATCCCTATGAAATAGTGATAGCCAAGGGGAAGTCCCCTGGGTGGTGTTGGTCAGGAATTATGGGAACTGTAGTCCATAACATCTGAATAATACCACATTGGCTATGCAGCATAAAAAAAGGCAGTAACATTTTCATTGTTTCATCAAGACCCCTTAAAAAGCTATGCCTTAAGCTTAGTGACATTTTATCCCTGCGTAAAACCAATTCTGGAGCATATGTCCACTGCATGTAATAAAATTCAAATAACCACCATGCATGACAGGAAATTATTACCAAGTATTACTAGTTATTTTACCCTGCTAGATTTATCTCTCAGAGGAAGCAGATCTGGCATACAATTCCTCTCTCCACACATCCCCGTAGTACCACTGTTACTTACTCCTCGTATTATCCATCAGTGCTGAATGGAACAAAATCCATCACAGAAAACAGGGTACACAGAGAGTGGTTCCGTCTTAGTAGCGCACCTGTGCCAAGTAAAAAGCACTAAAGCTTTCAGAGATCTCTATTCATCTGAAGCTACGGCACTAGCATCTCCCTCATTTAGAAGACAGCTTTTATTAAAGCTCCCACTTTCCTTATGTACTCCGTCTTGATCAAAGCTGTTAAAACCCCTAGTGCAGAGCCATCAGCAGATAGTGGCAGCTTTCAGCCACGAAAAGAGTAGAAGTTCGATTGCAGCAGGTTCGTTAAGGGGAAAGCTCTTTTTGCCCACAAAGCTTGACCTCCCAGAATATCTTGATTGTAAATGCACAGGTTCATAAATAATCCCTTAGAAGCCTCCTCCCCAATACAGTCCTTTCATCTTCCCACTGCTGCAAGCAAGGAGACACCACCTGCACCCCTGTTATCATGGCCTCCTGCTTGTGCAACTCAATTCCTGGCAAGCGTTTTTATCCAGAAAGATTGCACACAAGAGACAAGCCCTGGTAGAGTTGCACCCTTAGGATTGCAGGGATATCGCAGCTTCTACCTGCAGCAAAGAAGCAGTTTGAAAAGATGGATTGTGGCCCACTTGTGGACCAAGACTATTAAGCAGTAGAGTCATTTTTCTTAGAACTTCATGCAGCAGGAGATGGCTTGCCAAGAGAAGCCAGTGCAGTTGCTTTCCAGATACTGATGGACTTCCAACTTCCACCATCCCCAACCATTAGCCATATTGGTTGAGGCTGATACGAGTTGCAATCCAAAACATTTGGACGGTACCACTTCAGCTTCCTATGGCTGAAGTGAACTCTTTACACTGCAAAGACAGGGAGAGTCCATGCAATGTATGTATGAGCAGCTAACTGCACCCAAACAAGAACGCCCTGTTTCATCCTCTTTTCTTGATGCTTTTACAAAAGAAAGGCATTTTTGCACCAACTAGGAGAAGGGAG
The DNA here is from genome assembly GCF_964188305.1 of Podarcis bocagei. Classification (NCBI taxonomy): domain Eukaryota; kingdom Metazoa; phylum Chordata; class Lepidosauria; order Squamata; family Lacertidae; genus Podarcis; species Podarcis bocagei. The sequence continues at coordinate 16,694,361 of NC_138137.1, read as the reverse complement.
TCTCTAGCTGTACAGGTCCATTTTCATCCCTCTGATGGAACTGGCTGGTCCACACACACATAAGCTTCCCCTCAAACTCTGAATTCACAACAGCAGCTCTCCAAACCTGAACTAAGTACAGAAAACTTTCTCTGCAAAATAGGTAGCATGCTAATCACAGAATGAAGAGGACTTGCTTCTGTGAAGACAAGAGAAAGAGACAGAATGTACAGGTTTCCTGCTAAGATTCATTTAAGCCAATTCCCCAAGCAGAACTAAAGTACATTATTTTGAGTCAGCTAATCATCCATTTATTTTATTCACACAAACACACACACACACACAATGTTGCACTGATAAAAGGTAAAATTAGTATTTATCTTAAACCACAAGAACTTATTCAAGTTAAATATCTGAATTTTTAGAACTGGAAAACCCACTTGTGTCATGCTTTGCATCAACAAGAAAGCTCCATCTGTCCCCTACCTCTCTGACTTCATTGAGCTGGCCAGGACACTGGTTCTTGGCTCTTCGGGCTGCTGCAGGTGATTTGTGATGTGTGATGGTAACAACTGGTGGCCCAACTTGATTCAGGCTTTTCTGAGAACTCGAAGATGATGTGGAGTTGGATGTTCCAGGAGGCAACAAAGACAAGCTTTTCATTCGTGAGGTTGGAGTACTCTGGAAGAATCAAGAAGTTAAAAGCATAACATGACAGCATAAGGAACTCTCTCAATTAGTGAGGAGATCATAGAATTGTAGAGTCAGAAGCGATCCTGAGGAAATCTCAGCTAAATCATACATCACAGCTGGCCATCCAACCTCTGCTTTAAAACTTCCAAGGAAGGAAAATCCACCACCTTCCAAGGGAATCCATTCCACAGTTGAACAGCTCTTACTGTCAGAAAGTTTAGTTGGGAATCTCCTTTCTTGAAATTTGATTTCACTGGTTTGGGTTCTAGCCTCCTGAGCAGGAGAAAACAAGCTTGCTTCATCTTCCATGTGACAGCCATTTAGATATTTGCAGATGCCTATCATATCTCCTCTCAGCCTCCTTTTTACCAGACTAGACAAGATGTTTGTAGACAGTGCAAACACTGCTGTTCAACGGATGTTCAGCAGATTATAATCTGGAAATTGCCTGTGCACGGACAGTCAATGCTAGGCTATGGCTGTGTAAACTGGGTTGCAGCTGACATAGCTGGTAGAAGGCAGTCCACAACACCAAGGCAACCTGCATCTTCAGTGATGAAACTGGATCAAGAAGCAGCCCCAGTCTGGAAACCCAATCCTTCAAGGGACAGCAACCCCATTCAGAGAAAGGTGAACACCACTCACCTAAGCAGATGAACTTCCCACCAAAGTGAACCTCCACCTTGCCTACCTTCAGTTTCAGTTTATTGACCCTAATCCTGACCATGCCCACACCCAGGAACCAATTCAGAACTTCCCTTGCCTTGCCTTCATTAGATGAAGGAGAGGAGGTTGAGAAAAGAAGAATTTTGTGTCAGCTGCATATTGCTGGTCCTCACCCTATACCTGTGAATGATCTCTCACTCAGAGTTTTCATGTAAATGTTAAACAGCAAGGCAGCTAGAACTACCCACCCCCCTTACAAGGAGATGTTCACCTTACCCTAGACAGAGGAGGTCAAACCCTCTCTGCTTGATGCAACTAAGCTTCACAGGTGAAGGTTGAGCACACATATTATTATGTCGGACTTGCCCAAATACACTGCCTGCATCTTGAGTCTTCCAACAAGCAAAATTCACCCATGAACAATAGACTAGACAGGGCTCTGGCCGCATCCATAGACCGATTAGTAGCATCCAAGTTGCAGTTGGTGCAAATGATTTTTATCCTTACAGTGATTTGCAAACTGTCATGGCACAACTCCAAAGGTTAGCTGCTACACTAAAATATACCATGTGCAGCTATTTGTCTATTAATATTGATGCTCTCATTTGCTTTCTCCTACAGACTTTGGCAGCACACATCTTTTGTTCATGAGGAGCTCTGACAACTGAAGCTGGAGGAGAGATTATTAGTGTTCAAGCAGTACTTAAATCACAGAGCCTGAATGCAATACAGATTGCCTTTGTAAGCAGCCCTGTAGCAGTGACAGCAAACAAGGCTCTCCCCCCCCCCCCTTCAGCTGTCAAAAGGACCTTCTAAATACTGAGGAGAGTGGCGAATGACCTGAAATATTCAGGACAGATACATCTACCTACCCCAAGGCCAAACTCTGCTTCAGGAGCACAAACAAATCTATCACCTATTTTGTGCAAGAAATTTCACTTACTTAACCAGGCTCTGGACAGTGAAATGTGGAGGAAACACTTGATATGCCCTTTGTTTGCTAGGGAAGCAGGGATTGTGCACAAGAAGGAGAAAGCCAAACACAGGGTGGGAAAAAGAGAAGAGACAAATGCAGTAAAGAGGTCTCATCCCCTCATCTCATCCCTAGAGCAAGTTGAGGCCAAGGGGCCAAGCCATTCCTCACGCTTTATTTGGCTGTGGTTGGTGGCTCCCAAAAAGGGCTGCCCAAGCCTCCCCAAAACCACACTTTCACACCTCACGGCTTTTAAATATATTATATACTATTGTGTGTGTGTTGGCATACAGGGTTTGTACGCTGCAACAGATGTTAATTTTAGTTAAATGAATCCTTGCTCGGAGCACGCCTTTAGCTGAAAGGTATTCAGACTGAGACTTGGTAGAAAATTTTAAAAAGCTTATGTTTACTAAAAAGAAGCACATTCTCAGAATCATAGAGTTGGAAGGGACTGTGAGAGTTACCTAGTCCAGGGTTTCTCAAACTTGGGTCCCCATCTGCTTTCGGACTACAACTCCCATCATCCCTAGCTAGCAAGATCAGTGGTCAGGGCTGATGGGAACTGTAGCTCAAAAACTGCTGGAGACCCAAGTTTGGGGAACCCTGACCTAGTCTAACCCCCTGCAAATACAGGAATCATGTTGACAGTAAACCAGGACTTTAGAACTCCTCCCCCCCACATCTAGCTGGAGAAACATAGAAGCCACACGAGCACTTTTGTTCTCAGAAGATAGAACCATCAGCACCTCTTGCCTCAAGGTCTGGAGACTGTGTGTGAGGAGCTGGTAGTTGTACGCATAATGCTACCTAAGACTTACCACTCTAAACATCAAACAGACAGAAGTCAGCATAGAAATAAATAGGGGCAGGGAGCTTACTTTATCAGTCTTAACCAGGCACCCCCAACCTGCGGCCCTCCAGATGTTTCGGCCTACAACTCCCATGATCCCTAGCTAACAGGACCAGTGGTCAGGGATGATGGGAATGGTAGTCCAAAACATCTGGAGGGCCGGAGGTTGGGGGTGCCTGGTCTTAACCCTGCAAGCTGAGTTGTACCCCAACTTCCAACAGTACGCCACCCTACAATTGTCAGATGAAGGCAGTCTAGAAATAAAATCCTATAATCACTATATAACCAAGACTTCAAGGAGCCAATTGTGGGTTGATTTCCTCCAACGAAGGGAAACCCAGAATGGGAATATATTTGTTTCACCATAAGGGCCAGACAGATTAGGTGGAACCCATCCAGGGATAACTCTGGCTATAAACCAGGCCCATCTATCTTTGCAAATCCAACTGGTGGGCTCTCTGGCATATCACTCCTATAGCAGCCTTAGAGATAAGCAATTCCAAATACAAGGACTCTGTAATGAACACTGAGCCTCTGGGCCATGTGCATGATATGTATGAAGCACCTAAAAACACACACTAAATACTACAAGTCCTGCCCAATTCAACAAAAACAACAAAATAGCAAAAGGGAAAAGGAAAACGGGGGGGAAAGAACTGTGGGAGAGAGACTAAAGAGAAATAAATTATTTTTCAGGAGCTGGATTTAGGTGTTTCTTTACAAAGAATCAAACTCAGCCAGCTGCAAAAAGAATTTCACACAAAAAGGCCCATTTAGAGAAAAGTGTGCAAAGATACAATGAGGGGAAGAAATATGTGGTTTAACAAGCAGCAAAGAACTAAAAAAATGCAGAGACGGAGAATATCGAGAATGAATAAAATATCTTTCAATGAAAATATTTTTCAATGAAAGATCAGCAGGAGCTAGAGAATGAAGAAACAGAGCCTTAAATTGAATGTGAAAGAGGAAAAGGCAACCAGCTCAGAGAAATCATAAGCATGAGGAGAAAAAAACCTATCATATCTGCAAACAAAGAGGAGGTGAAACGCAGGAAGCAAAATAGACCAAAGAGGCTTACCGTGGAAATATAGAAGACAAACTAAAAAGAGTATGAGAATAACCCACTGGGACAAGATAAAAGACACGAAGAAAATAATGAAATGTAAGCAATACTTGACAACTGAAAACGACAATATGTAGCTACTGTCTGGGAAGATAAAAAGAAAGATCTCTGCTTTGATGGTAATATGTGATTGCATAAACAGTTTAAAATAGAATGGGAAGACAAGAACCCAAAGTCAAAAAAAGGAAGTATATTTCAGTCCGGGGGAAAGACTTAACTTCAAAACAATGAGACACACAGCCATGAGAAAACAGTGGGAAGAAAGAAAGAAAGAAAGAAAGAAAGAAAGAAAGAGGTCAAAGAGAAAATAATATTAATTGTCTTAGCATTTACATGAGAATACGAAGAACTGAGAGGGGGATTCATGGCCTTTCAGATGTCTGACTCCAACTTCCATCAGCCCTCATCACTGGCCATATTGACTGTAGCTGATTGATGCTGGAGTCATACAAGATAAAGAAGGTCACACATCTATAAGTTACATTTTAAATCACGGGGGAATAAAGGTAAGCAAATATTAACAATGAGTTTAAGACATGTAAAATTTCTCCTCCATTTATAAAGGTAAAAGTAAAGGGACCCCTGACCATTAGGTCCAGTCGTGACCAACTCTGGGGTTGCGGTGCTCATCTCGCTTTATTGGCCAAGGGAGCTGGCGTACAGCTTCCGGGTCATGTGGCCAGCATGACTAAGCCGCTTCTGGCAAACCAGAGCAGCACACGGAAACGTCGTTTACCTTCCCGCCGGAGTGGTACCTATTTATCTACTTGCACTTTGACGTGCTTTCGAACTGCTAGGTGGGCAGGAGCAGGGACCGAGCAACGGGAGCTCACCCTGTCGCGGGGATTCGAACCGCGACCTTCTGATCGGCAAGTCCTAGGCTCTGTGGTTTAACCCACAGCGCCACCCACGTCCCATTTATACAGACCCTTAACAATCAAGCCTGGTGTCCAAACATTTTCTGGACGAGAAAGGGATAAGCTACAAAACCTGATAGAAAACCTGGTGGAATTCACTCGCTATTGTTCAGAACACAAAGCGTTTCACTTAAAATATATAGAAAGAGAGGGAGGGGAATACTGCCATTTTTTTGTTTTTGTTTTTGCACAAGGAGTAAAGCAAGGATTTATTGGACATTGCCTCAGATGTGCCTCAGAATTATTAAAGTTGTAGTAGGTGATTACTCTGACTCATGGTCAAAATGACAGGCTGACTGTAGCAGCTTTTGAATAAATGGTTTGTACTGACTTCACTTCTATTAATAATAGTCTTTTTGCATGTTAGATAAGACATTAAACATAACCGCTGACCTAGCACCCCTTTACTTAGTACATTTTCTATAAAGACGAGGAATGCCGTGGCTATGAGACTGGGCAAAATTGCTACCTAGTCTAAAGACTAGGGCATTTTCTTTACAGCCCAATAATTTTTTTTACAGTGGTTATTTTGTGTGGTTTAGAAAAGCCATTTCTTTTTCTACCACCTGCAATTAGAAGACCTTGGAAACAGCTATTGGCAGTTGGTTACGGTCATAAAGATCTCACTCAAACATCACACTGAACGATCTGTGCCCTTCCTTTTATTTCAGAACCTATGGCTTGAGATTCCAGGCATACGGGTGAAATCACGGTGTCACTAGAGGAACAAAGTCCTTCTCTCAGGATGCAACACATTTTTTGGCTTGGCCCCTTGGCTACCAGAGCGCTATCCTAAACCCCTCACTGCCTTGCCCGACCAATGGCAAAGCGCTACCGGGGGTATTTGAGCTCTCAGCGTCTCAAGGTAGTTTATAGAATTCCTATAATCTTACATGTAGTGAAAAGGAAACAAGTTCTTTTTAATACTCGCAGAAAATCAACAGTAAACTCCCTCCTCAGTTATTCACCTCTCTCTCTCTCTTGGGTTCACCCTCTTGCATTTCAAATATTGCTTTCTATTAACTCCCTATTGTGTGTTTTTCCTTGCCACCTAGAGGAGCTCAAGTCAACCCACACCTCTTCCTTCCTTGCAAATAGTCATGTCATTGTGATGACCGGCACTCCTCATGGAACTTTTCTCGCACCTTTCTGAAATCCCAGCCACGCGCTCTCCAGTCACAGCAGCAACAACTATGCAACGTCAGAAAAGTTGCCAGCCACTGCCAACTCACCTGTAGCCTTCCTCACATGGCTTGATCCCCCTGCTTCAGCTGGAAAGCCAAGTAAATCATTCTCCTATACTCTCCCTAACCAATCTTCACCTGAGCCACTCCCTACGCCACACAGCTCTTCCCCACATTCCATTCTGACTTAAAAGAGATATCAGATATGTTCTGTTGGACCAGCATTTCCTCAAACATCTGATAATCAAAGTGCAGCTACAAGCAGCAAAAACAAAACAAAACATGGGGGGGGGGTTCATCCTTCAGCAAATTTTAGATGCAACGTAACTTTCTTGTCCATCCATTTAGCAGACTTTTCAAAATAACAATTATCATGATTCTAATCAATACGTACTTCCCAAGCAGTATTCCTCAAAATAACACACACATTCCCTTCAAAATAACACACAGAGACATCCAATTGCTTTCTACCTACCACTTTCTTTCTGTTTTAACAGTAAGCAGTCCTAAACATTTTGCTGTTGGCTAAAAATCTGGCAGGCAGGTTGTATAGAGACAACTATAGAGACTTTGAAAGTGGGAGAATAACGGAAGGGCTCTACCAACTGTTGTGGGTTTTTTTTTACTAGTTTAATATTTCCAGGCACGACCTTCACTTACTCCAAATGGCATGCAAGAATGCAATTTCCTGCCCTATAATTATTTACCTTCAAATTATTTTCCGTGTGATACTTGGCACAGGATCGGAGCTGAGTCACCCAGTACTGCCTCTCCTTTGCATCCCCGGCTGGAAAAAGAAAACACATACAGAAAAATAAATAAATGTGTAGTTTATTCTCATTTTAAAACCCACCAATTTTCCTGCTATGTACTGTCCCTTTAATCTCAAACTCTCCCTATAGAAACAACCTAGTTATTGAGATTGATACAGTAATTGACTTTTCTATCTTCATTTTTAACTTGATGCATTTCCGCATACACCTGACACAATATTTTAAGGTTTGTTACTTTCCTGTGAACCACAACTTAAACTATTGTTTATCAAGCAATATACACTGGGAATGGGGGGGGGTTCCCCCATGGAGAAATGAAATGTCACACAATTCTGATAATCGCCTGAACTGGTCCCTTTGTTAAAATCAACAGACTTTTGGGGGGTGTACCCTTTTTCTCAGTCCTGAAAGACTTTATTCTAATAAAGGTAAAGGTAAAGGACCCCTGACAGTTAAGTCCAGTTACGAACGATTCTGGGGCTGCAGCGCTTTACTGGCCGAGGGAGCCGACGTTTGTCCGCAGACAGTTTTTCCGGGTCATGTGGCCAGCATCACTAAGCCGCTCCTGGCGAAACCAGAGCAGTGCACAGAAACGCCATTTACCTTCCCGCTGGAGTGGTACCTATTTATCCACTTGCACTTTGACATGCTTTTGAACTGCTAGGTGGGCAGGAGCTGGGGATGAGCAATGGGAGCTCACCCCGTCACGGGGATTCAAACCGCTGACCTTCCGATCGGCAAGCCCTAGACTCAGTGGTTTAGACCACAGCGCCACCTGCGTTATTCTAATAGGGGCCTGCAATTCTTTACAGACTTTGTTAAGGGGTAAGCTCAACCGAATACAATGGGATTACATTCTGAGTAAAGGTGCTTAGAATTGCACTTTAAATAAGGCAATCTAAGATTAATCTATTGAATGCCAGCATTCCAGTTCAGAATCAAGGCAACGTAAGTCAGCACAATCTTTTCATAGAACAGGTATTATGCAGTGCCTATTAAAATTTTAGTTGGATAAGGAAATGTGCACTTTGCACTTTTGAGATTTTGGGACATTCTGCTTCAAGTGGAAAATAAAACCAACATCTTTCAGTTTTGCCTTGGTTCTGCAAAGCACCGTTCAAAGCAGCCACACATACAACCAGCACATATCACCTTGTACTGACCTTAGGACCTCTTTTTACAGGAGGAGAAATATGGGCAAGTTCCCATTAAGATAATCCTAAAGGAATTCAGATCTTGTTTTATTTCAGCACTGAAACATTCCATTACTGAATATCAATTAGAAATTCTTTCCTAAGAAGAGGGGTATGGATAACAGTGGAAAGAGCTTAGGTCTTCTTTGTGGGTTTCCCAGAGACATCTTATTGACCCTTGTTGTGGAAAACAGGATGTTGGATTAGCTAGGCCTTTGGTCTAATCCATCACAGCTCATTTTATGCTCACTCTCCTATGCTGGGGGCAGGGGGAGGAAGAAGAGGGCGGATTCTTCCATCCCAGCTATATTCAGGACTTCCTCAGTTTGGCCTTGGGAAACAAGGCAACCATCAGTAGACTATTTATTTCAGAGAGTAAGCTTCACTTTTTATAAACTGGCTCTTAGGTGAACCACATTGCCTGGCTGAGTCTACTGCCTTAAGGTAGTCATTTCAACGTTTCGAACACAAAAGCATTACCTTCTCCAAACCAATTAAAAGCTTGTCACTATTAAACAAAGAGAAGCTGGGGAAATGCAACAGATGTAGGAAAGGCAAGTTCAAAGAGCACAATAAGCCCGCAACTAACACACATTTAACTTCTGTGCATTCAGCTTTACGCAGTTGGCAAAAGGGGTTTTTTCTTTCATTAGGAAGGGGTTGGATGTCCAGGAAAAAAAGACGTTGGCAATCCCACCCAACACTGAACCCAATGTGCTTTGACTATATGCAATTTTGGCTTGACTATATGCGATTTTGGCTTTAAGAGAAATCCCCGGAATGTAAACCCAGTGTGAGCTGCGGACTTACTGGGGGCACACACACACACACCAAAAACAGCAGTGGTGACAAATAACCATACCTCTGAGTTTATACATTTCTCCATTAGCAGAGTATACCACCAACATGTGAGGGGCTTCATCGCTGAGGGAAACTACTGCTCCAGCTAAGGATAACAGCCCTCGTGGCTTCTGGTTTTTACTTTGTTCGTTCACAAAATATTGTAGGATTCCAGTATCAAAATCCAGCATGAAATACCTGTTAACAGAGAGGGAAATAAACAGATGCATGTAATCTAATTTCCTATGCAGCGCCCGAAAAAGTTTTCATTTTTAATATGCAACTATGTACTGCATATCAAGATAGAAGTGGACTACTGTACACATTTGTTCCGCATTTACATTTTTGCTGTAACGCTTAGAAGTGGACTAAGAATATGGCTTTTCAAAAGAATGCAAGCAATACAGAGAATCACAGGGTTTGGAGAGGCCATGAGGAATGCAGGAATCTCCATGACAGATGGTCATCCAACCTCTGCTTAAAAACCTCCAAAGAAGGAGAGTTCACAACCTCCCAAGGAAGACTGTTCCACTGTCAAACAGTTCTTACTGTCAAAAAGTTTTTCCATGTGTTTCGCCAGAATCTCCTTTCTTGTAACATGAAGCCACTGGTTCAAGTCCTACCCTCCAGAGCAGGAGAAAACAAGCTTGTTCCCTCTACCATGTGGCAGCCCATGAGATATTTGAAGGTGGCTATCATATCCCCTCTCAGTCTCTTCTGTTCTAGGCTAAACATATCCAGCTCCTTCAACCGCTCCTCATAAGGCTTGGTTTCCAGACCCCTGATTACCGTATTTTTCGCCCTATAGGGCACACCAGCCCATAGGGCGCACCTAGTTTTTTGGGGGGAATAAAGGGGGGGAAATTATTATTTTTTCCCAGATGCGGGGCTGAGGCGGGGGAAGCCCGAGCTTCCCCAGCCCCCAGAACAGGCTGCTATCCGCAAGCCTTGGGAGCCCGGCGGGAACTCCTCTCACTCTCCAGGCTTCAGCGAAAGCCGGCATTCGCTCCATAGGACGCACACACATTTCCCCTTCATTTTTGGAGGGGGGAAAGTGCGTCCTATAGAGCGAAAAATGCAGTATCTTTGTTGCCCTCCTATGCACTCATTCCAGCTTGTCCTTCTTAAATTGTGGTGCCCAGAATTGGACACAGTATTCCAGCTGAAAAGTATTACATTATCCCCCTATATTGTCCCCAATAATAGCCAAATCCTGCTCAAGTTACTTTATGCCTTTCACTTTAGAACTTAATGTGACTGAGGCAGATATTGAAGGATGGATGAGTTCAGACAGAGAAGGGCAAGGTTTGCTGAGTCCAGACTATAAAAGAGCTTTCTTTCTATGAAAGAACCAAAATGGTGAGTTAAACTTAGAAGACAGTGCTACTGGTGGATAACAGGTCTTATGTATCCCCTCAATTTCCAAACCCTGAGTAAAGACAGCCCCATGGAAAACACAATGTAGTCATTTATTCTTGAAACTGTGAAGAAGCAGGCAATTCAAACCAAAACTCCAAAAGAAGCGCAGATTTCAAGGAGGCTGCTTGCACACAAACATTTGTAGACTAAGGCAAAATGCCAGGAACTCAATGTTAGAAATTCAAAATTAATTGGCAAATAAAACCAAGTCAGCCTTTTTCTTGACAGTTTAAAAATACAGACCTGTAATGAAAATCCTGATACCATAAATGGGCTTACTCATTAAGGAAATCTTGCTTCTAAAGGTATTTTAATCTCTTGGCATTCCAGCTAAAGCAATTATTATTTTATTTATTAAATCTCTTTCCTGCCCTTCTTCCCAAAGGGTGGCAAATATATAAGCAATGAAATTAAACCTCAGGCAGTGGAAATGGAACATGCTGCCCTGGCTACGGCTCCTTCCTAGTGGTGGCACCAGCTGTTTCATAGTTTCCCAGAATTAGTTAGCTGGCTTACAACTCAACTTTCGACTGGGAAGTTACTGAGGCAGCTTGAATCTTTGCTCAGGAACCTCAAAGGTTATTCCTATAGAAGTCTCAGTAATTAGGCTAGCCAGCACAAAACTCACTGAAACAATGAACAGTGGCTTCTAACCCATGAAGTGGGGCTACACCACTGCAAGCCCAGGTCCCTCCATCACCAATTTGAGTGAGAAATCTGAGTACAAATGAAAGGGAGAAGCAGATGGTCACAATGATCAGGGGCCCATTAGCTTGATGTCAGCTGGAGGTGCCAAGCTGAGCAAAACAGCTACTGTAACCCTAATTAGAACGTTCCTCAGCCTCTTTCCCACTCACTTTTGCCATATTTTCACATCTGGATTCAACTGCTGTCGTCTTCGCGTAGTGTCCATATCCCCTTCAATTAAGCTTCTTAATCCGGAGAACAAACCAACCCCAAACGCAGCCAGCATGAATTTTGAACACTATTATCATATAAGGTTCGTGCCCTTTCTTCATTGCAGTTCAAATAACAGGCCCAAATACATTTTCCATGCTTGCGCATTATCTTGCAAACCAGACTTTGCTGGGGGTGTGGAGAAACATGCATACTGCAATCGGTCCCAGAGAGATAAACTTGGTTTACAGAAATGCGTAAATAAATTAATAAATGGGGCATTTGGTTCTGGCTGCCTTAGTAATGTAAAACTCTCCTAGAGCTTATTTTAATAATAAAATCCTTCAGCAGCTTATTGCTAAGAAATGGGCATGTCGCAGCAGCGTAGCTCGGCTTTGCAAGAATGAGCCGCTATGAGCACTGAGCTCAGGCATTCTCCTCCTTCTCCTTCTCCTACGCACACAAAATTCAAAGCTCCCTATTTTTGTTCTTAATAAATTGCAGTCCTTACATCGAAACATGGTTTATTCCAACTGAGGTTTAGTTAACAAACCAGGATCTGGAAGCATGCATTTGATCCAAGTCTGTTGAAAGCAATCACCTTTAAAGTTTGGAATAAACTGCAGTTTCCTGATAGGACTAAATGGAAAATGGAAGCTTTCTATCTCCTCCTTTGGGGGAGTCCAAAGCTTGCTGGAACTTACTGATCATAATGTTTGGCATTATGAGAATATCAGCTGGCCCAAACAGATTGATAGCTGACTGTATCTGCTTACAGAAGTTAACAGGAGATATAACACCTTTATCAGCACTAAGCAAACTATCTCAAAGTAAATTCCTTCCTGTAGCACCTTAAAGACCAACTAAGTTAGTTCTTGGTATAAGCTTTCGTGTGCATGCACACTTAGGATTGATTTGTAGCTCTGATCAGAGTTCATGGGTCCCTTGATAAGTCAGAGAGCAAAATGAAGTCCGGTAGCCCTTAGTTTAGCAAACCTGATAGGAACCAAGTTGAGTAGTATTATTGTTGGTGGTGGGCATGTAATCCCCATAAAATAACCCCACATGGGGATTATGTACCCTCCAGCCACTAGGCCCCATACACACCTAAAACAGACAGACAATATACTCTCCAAGATCAACAGAACAGTACCATTAATTTGATAAGCCTGGGCAGTGTGACTCAGTATATGGGAGACAGATTTGGCTCTGGATCTGACAGGGCCAAGTTCACACGCCTCTGCTATGGGCACAAGGATCATGTTGGCAAGTGATGCTTAGCACCATGAGGATGAGCCTCAATTAGCTTGAGGAAAGCACCATGACCCTCTCCTCTCTGTGGTCGGAAGAAGGACTTCTGCTGAAGTGCTTTGTGCACCACACGAACCAGGGATCCTGGCTTAAGACAAACTCTGGGTAGTTTGATAAACCTACTTCATAGCGCATGGTGTGGCTTGGCACGAAACTCACCAGAGCTTGTTTTAAAGCAAGATGCCCAATTCATGTACAATGCTAGGCAGAGATTGTTTTAAAGTTTAATTCAATTCAGCAATAAGAGTTGAAGTGAGTACGCAAGCCCAACAACTTTCTTTGGACTGTTTGAGGCTTGTCCATGTAGCACTAAACCACAGTTTAGCATTGCAAAGGAACTGGGCCTATAAAATAGGTTAGTTCTCCCATATAAAACTCCTCATTTGCATGCGATCAGCATGCGAACACTGTTTCCGGTCCTGCAAGGGGGCAGCGTGGAGCAGGATGGTTTTATGCACATCCCACTGACGTGAATGCAACCCCCACATAAATAGGGAGTTGCCCTTAGTGCAAACAGAACCAGTTTGCAAACATTGTCATGTACATATGATCCACAGTATAGGAGAAGCAGAAGATTGCACTCTCTACTAACCACCACAGACTACCAACCTGTGTACATTCCTTCTTACTGAACTTTGGTCTTTAGATATGCATAAACAGAGACATACTCCAGGACAGAAGTCCACAGGACCCGTGCTGTTCAATGAGCTATCCCTTTAATCTTTATTAATACAGCAGCTTGCAGAAAACTTTGTGCTGATGACTTCATATAAAGTTTGCCTCGCGTCGGAAAACACCACCTTAACTGATTTACTGCATATTAAATACACATACAGCCTAAGACCCATTAATTTGATTTTAATACACAAACTGCTAGGAAAGTGCACTTTCAGGGTGAACTACTGAAACTTTTGGCACTTGCATTGGCAGTGACAGTCAACTGTCATTGTGAATATGATATAGATTAACTTAAACTATCCTCAGTCAGCAGAGTTCTATACTAAAGTCATGTTGGTTTCCCCCCTCCTCCCCAGACCTTCATGGTTCACCCTTCACTTTAGCAACCCTCAGCCCTCAGCAAGAATCACTGCCAGACACCAGCAAATCTGCAATGTTACGAAGGAAAAGCATTCATATCCATAGACACATGGTCCCCAAGGCTATTTGCAATAAATAAATGCATGAACAGGCTTATGCGCATCCACTGAATTTAAAGAAGCTAAAGTCAGAGTGCTGTGTGTCGCAATAAAATGCATATAAACATTTTATAAAGCGGCTGAGCAAACAATAAACACAGAAACAAAACCACTGAGAAGCCAACATGGTGTAGTGGGGAAGCTCTACCCTCTGGGCCACATGAGGCCCAGCCATTTCCCACAAGCCACACCCACCTGTCCCAAACAGATGACATCATATGACATCAGGTGTGTGTGACAGGTAAAGAAACAGTTTCAAAAAAGAAGAAGAAGCCAGGATCCTTAAGGAGGACTACCAGTTGTTCACTGAAGTCTTTTAAATTTAGAACTGAATGCAAGTGCCACTGGGATCTGCTTCATTCAGGAATGAACTTGGCAACACCTGATCAGAAGCTCCCAAGTGCAGCCAACTTGGCACCAAGTGCATGGGAATAATGTGTTCCCAGTGTCCCAATCCTGCGAGGAATCACTGATCTTCAATTCTTTCAAAAACCAGCCCCAGGGTAATTTGTTGCAGTTTGAGGCATCATAGCTCCACTGAAGGTTAGAGCGTATCCTTTGTAAGTTAGAAGGTCCCATGTTTAAACCCTGGCATGTTCGATTAAAAGGATAAAGGTAGAAGATGGCGGGGAAGACCTCCAAGCATGAGACCTTGGAGAGTCACCAACACTCTTGCCAGACCGTTGCAACCAAGACCTGATAGACGAGGCCATTAGCATCTGGTAGAGCTGGTGAGAAATACGTAGTTTCAGAACCACCGCTGCAAACTGAAAAGGCATTCTTAGACCTAGAAGCACCCTGCGGCTTCAAAGCTGACATGGAATCATAATCCTCAACCTGACCAACCAATTATTTCACAATTCACTGGGCTTATTAGTTTCAGCTGGCCAACCCACACCCAGTCAGTTGATTACATCAAAAGATTTGATTCCTCACATCTCCTGCAGCTGGAGAAAGAAAAGGAAAGAAAAGTTTTACTGTTGTGTTATAGCAGTGTCTGAAACTCATATATATCAGCTAGGCGCCAAATGGCTCCTTAAACCAAGTTAAAAGGTAAAGGTAAAGGACCCCTGACAGTTAAGTCCAGTCATTAACGACTCTGGGGTTGCGGTGCTCATCTTGCTTTACTGGCCGAGGGAGCCGACATTTGTCCGCAGACAGTTTTTCTGGGTCATGCGGCCAGCATGACTAAGCCGCTTCTGGTGAAACCAGAGCAGTGCACGGAAATACCATTTACCTTCCTGCCACAGTGATACCTATTTATCTACTTGCACTGGCATGCTTTTGATCTGCTAGGTTGGCAGGAACTGGGACCGAGCAAAGGGAGCTCACCCCATCACAGGGATTCGAACCGCCGACCTTCCGATCGGCAAGCCCTAGGCTCAGTAGTTTAGTCCACAGCGCCACCCTCTCAAAACCAAAGTTACAATCACCAAAACGGAATGTCTGGTTGCCATTTTGGGGACAAGACGGCTCTAAAGTCTTGTTTTTCAAATGTCAAACTGATTGATTAGACATCTGTCTTTGTTCAGATGACACCCTTGAGCTAGGTTAAGAGCTTTGAGAACTTGAAGAAAAGTCACTTGATCCAGGGACAGTCCACATATATATTGGCCAATTCCAAGCTCTTTTTCTTAATGGTGACTGCTCCTGATCAGGCTGCACAGAAAAAGCAATTTGGTTCCAGAAATCCATTTTAATTTTACAGATAAAATATAACTGATATAATTCTACAGGATGTGGCATTAGTGTGTGAAAACAGTCCAGATCCAATGATCTCTAGGCATGCACTTTCAGATGGCGGAGATGTCAGGGGCCATCCCAGCACCCAGGAATCTTCACTTGGTCAAAAGTGGTCTTAAGCCAGGTGCAAAATGTGCCTGGCATCTGGCTAATTTCTAACACTGCAGTGGAAATGAACTGCCTGTGCATTATATATTGCAGATAAGGTGTTCACTGGTGGATTTCTTTTTTAATGATATAGGTGGGAAAGCAGCTTGTCATTGGTGACTACACAGGTACTGGCCAATGGGTACTCATATTTTTTTGTTCAGCCGTATTTCATGCAGCATTTGCCTCCCAAACAGAGAGGAAGAATTAGCTAAGGCAGGGGTTGGCAAGGTTGACCTCGCCTGGGCTGGTTCACTCCAGTGGAGTTCACTCCGTGGGCCAGATCGCAGGTGTGTGTGAGTGCAGGCGCCCGCCATTTCCGGCATCTACGTCTGCACAGATTCTATTTTTGGCACTGGCACCGCAGTAGCGAGTCCCCGCGCCGCACTGGTTTAGCACAGGGCACGGGGACTCGCCAAGCAGGCAGCTTGGTTCAGGGGCAGCTCATGGGCCAGTTAAACAACCCCCGTGGGCTGCTTGTGGCCCATGGGCCTTAGGTTGCCAACCCCTGAGCTAAGGGAATACAGTCATACCTCGGGTTACAGATGCTTCAGGTTGCGTTTTTTCAGGTTATGGACGCTCCGAAACCCGGAAGTACCGGAACGGGTTACTTCCAGGTTTTGGAGGTCGCACATGCACAGAAGTGCTAAATCGCAGTTTGCGCATGCGCAGAAGTGCCGAATCACAACCCACGCGTGCGCATCCCGCATGGATCACATTCACAACCAGCGCATCCACCGTAGTGGCACTTTTTTCCCTAGTATCAACAACTCATGGTTATTTCTGTGCTGGGAAAGTGAGATCTCTCTACAAGAGACAATTTTTCTGGGTAAGAGAGATCTGGAGCCCATTAAATAAAAACCACCTGACTGCCAATCTATTGCACAACAAAGCCATTGTCTGCAATGCAACTGCATTCTTCCCCAACCAGCTTTTCACAGTGCTGGCTTTATATTTAACCTCAGCCAACTGGTTTTGCTGCTCACTTTGAAGGCACCCTCCCGAGACACAGTTGGGACCAGTCCCAGGCTCAGTGTTTTATATTTAAGCAGGAAACCATCTGTGGCACCTCCCACACTTGCCTAATGTCATAGCCTGATTTAGTCACAGCTTCTAACTGGAAAATTAAAAGCCAATGCCAACTCAGACCCATATTATCTTGCTATAAAACCGTACCATAAAAAACTAATGCATCCCTGAGCTCTTTCTAACACCAGTTGCTGAACTGTGTGACAGTAGAGTTGACCACATTGCCATAATTGGTCCAAGTCATTGCTGCCATGTATGGAAGTGCTCAAGAAAACCAGCACGTCCATATATTAAGATGCTAAATGAAGACAGATCAAGGAAGGTGATCCAATATGGCAAGTAGCAGGATCATGCCGTACAAAGAATACCAACCTTCCTTAATGGGAAGAGTTTATTGCGGGTGTTGTGGTTATCTTGGTTTTAGATTAACAACGTTCCTTATTTCTTCTGCAACAGTATTGGAAAGCAGCCCTTAAAAAGTGCTGTGCAAAAAGTCTTTTTTTTTTTGTCTTTTTTACAAAATGTTTATTTTACAAAAATTCGGGTCCCCAAGGCAAATTCCAAGTTGAATCCGCAAAGCATAACAAATCAATTTAAAAACTAAAACAGCAGCATGAAAAGGCATACAACAACTGAATCTGAATATTGTTGACACTCAACTTCAAATCCACAAGATACCTCCCCTCAGCACTTTCATGTGGATGTGTTAAGCATCCCTGGGTGAGGTGTAAAATCCCAAAAGCAGAAGGGCCATGGTGTGTTGAGCAACAATCCCCCAGCAATACCCTCTGATACCTACCCACCAGGTAAGTCCAGAACTGCCACAGAACAGTACCTCCAAGTCCCATTCCTGATAAGAGGCCCCAGTTAGTTAGTTACAGAAGGAGACTGTGGTTAAGTCTATCAAAAGAAGAAGAAGAGGAGGAGGAGGAGTTTGGATTTGATATCCCGCTTTATCACTACCCGAAGGAGTCTCAAATCGGCTAACATTCTCCTTTCCCTTCCTCCCCCACAACAAACACTCTGTGAGGTGAGTGAGGCTGAGAGACTTCAGAGAAGTGTGACTAGCCCAGCAGCTGCATGTGGAGGAGCGGGGAATCAAACTTGGTTCACCAGATTACGAGTCCACCACTCTTAACCACTGCACCTAACTGGTCCTCCAACCATGTACATTAATAAATGTCCTAAATCCTTTCAGGAAACTAACTGTCCAAGGTATTTCAAACCCCGCAGATATTTCAAACCCCGCCCCCCAACATCCCAATCACCATCATCCTTTGCAGAAAAATAAACCCAGAGTACATCCTGCCACATGGACGGAAGCAGATATTAACAGAGACAAGACAACAGTTGTCATATGGGTTATGAAATCCTGAGCCACGGCAGACAAGGGGGCCTTGGAATGGATGCTGAAGTCCCCCCGAACAACTAAGACGGGGGGACACTAAAACCATCCCTGGGACCCCCTTTGCTAGCTCGGGTAGGGAGACTGTTGATCGCGGGGGGGGGGTGCAACTTGTAGAGATAATTAACAGCAAGTTACCCAAGTTTTAGAACTCCTTCCCCTGTCGGTTTTCCCATTGTCCATCTTAGATGGCAAGCTCATTGGGCAAGCTCATCTATCAGACCATGCAGACCAATGCTGTTGTGCATATGCAACTGAATAAATAAGGGACTATAAGGCATAGAGAACTCTAGAGCTCATATCTTTCAAACCAGCACTGCTGCCTCTTTGTACCACTCCCGTTTGATAAAAATGAATCCGCCTTAAATTCAGGAATCCTTATTTCGTTTAATTATTCATTCACCTTCCAAAAAAAAAACCACTGTTATCGTTTTGCTGACATAGGCTAAGTGCTGCTTCTTTGACCTGTAGCAGGCAGAGCGGATGAGCTTGGTTCAAGTTAGCGTTAGTGACAAGATTCAACATCTTTTAATATCCAAGCACCTCATATCTGTTGGGTTTAATCTCATAACATGCGCCATTGTTCTCTTTAGAGAATGGGAAACAAGCTGCAAAGAGCTGAGGCTGAGCATCAACAGCCTCTGGAATAAAACAGAGAAAAGGAGCTGATAGGTTTCTAAATCAATTCCTCACCCTCTCGCTGATATGTGGGAAACTCTTATATTAAGAACAAAAATGTACCTATTTCTTCATCCGTTTGCTAAGCTTTCATTTGCCTACCCAAAAAAATATCTCCAGCCTCACTGTAGCTACAGGATCATCCAATTTGATGCAGTTACTTCAAATCTGGTTACTCCTCAAGGAGGCTTGCAAACTACCATTTATGTGGTCTCCTGCAGCAAGAAAGGATCACATCCAAGCAGCCAGGAACTAGGGAGGAGACATTTGAAATCAAATTGTTAAATTACTCTCATTTTTCGGTTTTCTTTCAGACCATCAGGCCACTTAAGATTGCCTACCAACCAGGCCTGGGCGATATACAGTGGTAAAGGTAAATGTAAAGGGACCCCTGACCATTAGGTCCAGTCTTGGCCGACTCTGGGTTGCGGCGCTCATCTCACTTTATTGGCCCTGGGAGCCGGCGTACAGCTTCCGAGTCATGTGGCCAGCATGACTAAGCCGGTTCTGGCAAACCAGAGCAGCACACGGAAACGCCGTTTACCTTCCCGCCGGAGCGGTACCTATTTATGTACTTGCACTTTGGCGTGCTTTCGAACTGCTAGGTTGGCAGGAGCAGGGACCAAGCAACGGGAGTTCACCCCATCGTGGGGATTTGAACCGCCGACGTTCTGATCGGCAAGTCCTAGGCTCTGTGGTTTAACCCACAGCGCCACCCGCATCCCAACATACAGTGGTACCTTGGTTGTTGAACTTAATCCGTTCTGGGAGTCCGTTCGACTCCCGGAACTATTTGAAAAACAAGGTGCGGCTTCTGATTGGCTGCAGGAGCTTCTTGCACATACAGTCGCACCTTGGATCCCAAACGTCTTGGTACCTGGACGCTTTGGCTCCTGAACGCCGCAAACTCAGAAGTGACTGTTCCGGTTTGCGAATGTTCTTTGGAACCCGAACATCCGACGGGGCTTCCAATTGGCTGCGGCAGCTTCCTGCAGCCAATCAGAAGCTGTGCTTTCGTTTCTGAACGTTTTGGAAGTCGAACACACTTGCAGAATAGATTCCGTTCCAAGGTATTGTGAAGTTAAAACCGCTTTTCAAAGAGAAATGAGGGATTTGTTCTGGAATTACTTTTATTGTTGTCACAGACTGCAGTTAAGAAATGGACAGAGAGATGCAAAAGGTGGAAGAATTTCAATCCTGAAAGAATCTGGCAAAGACCTCTGCTTGAAGATGGAGCACACAGATGTTTCAGGCCAGGCGCAGCACTATGTACTTTCTAATATCAGGCAACATTCGCATTATATTAGTTTGCTCATTGAATTGATTCACAGTGAATCCTATGCATATTGGGTTCAGGAATGAGCCCTAGGGAATTTAATGGTTACTTACTCTGAGGTCAGTGTATATAGGACTGCAGTTTCAATCCTGGTTCCAAAATCTCTCAGTTCACAGTTGGCTTTATATACCAGGAAAAAAATTATGAGTTCTTTGTAATCAAAGAACTATAACTCAGAGATATAAATCTTGAAAAGTTGATTCTTTGAAAGAGTAACAAAACAGGAATTACTACTCCACACGTATTTTAATATAACTTATCTATGACAGAAATTATCTGAGATAATAGAAGTCTAAGACGTTTTACTAAGTCAAGGACAAATGTAAAACGACAAGCATTGATATACTTCATTCTACATTAACTGAATTAAAGCAAGCTCTGTGTGAGATAATATATTAAATCTCCACAGTGCCTATGGAATACAAACACCCAGGGACATGAAGAGTGTATTTGACACAGAGCTATTGTACCAGCTCATATTATGCAACACAGATATGAGGAGGTGTAAAGCATTTTAATTAGCTGACAGCCTTCACCTAAAGTGTAAAGCCAGAATACATCAAGCTGTTCCATATCGTTATTGATACAAACAGAACAGATTTTTTTTAACCTCTTGCTGATTATTTTTGTTCCATTATTAACAGACTGGGAGTGGGGATTAAATTATAAACTAAGAATGCCTTTTGGATCTTATGATTTATGTGGAAATTGCTTGATTTGGTTGCGTACTTTTCGATGGTTTGTTTATTGTTTATGGCTGTTTTTTGTTATGTTTGTAGTTATGTAATTCTTTTATATAGGTCGTAAACACCCTTGAGCATGGTTTTAACTTTAGAAAAGTGGTATACAAATAAAACGACTGAACATCAAAAGCGGCGATTAAAATGCTAATGCTAATAATTTTACTAGCTGTCTAGTATTTTAATGTATCACACACACCATGGCGATTTGTGTGGTATTGAAAACAGCTTCTCATAAAAGAAGTTTTAGGGATCGGAAGCAGGGTTTTCCAAACTTGTGTCTCCAGCTGTTTTTGGACTACAGCTCCCATCATCCCTAGCTAGCAGGACCAGTGGTCAGGGACAATGGAAACTGTAGTCTAAAAACAGCTGGAGACCCAAGGTTGGGAAATCCTGGATTAGAGCAATTACGTTCTGGTAGGGAACTCCTCTCAACCTACCATCCAACACTGCAGAGGGAAGACATTTAGTCTGGCTTTGGTGAAAAGCCTTCGGTAGTTAGGTACTGTCAGGTTTTTGATGTAAGATGTTAGGACAGACTTTGCTCGTGTGCTAAAGACATCGATTCCATAAATCATATTTTGTTGCATTGTGCAAAATATGAGCAAGCTAGGGCTGAACTGATACTACCCTTGCTGGTACCTTTCCCGGGAAAATCAGAGGCTCACTATGTCAGGTTCCTACTGGAAGACCGGACAATTGTTAGAACATTAGAAGTGGCAAAGTTTTTATCGGTGGTTGCAAGAACAAATGAGCCCTATATTCTAAACAAAATGCTTGATTAACCTGGAGGTAGGCTGTATGAATTGTGTATTGATTTGTAATGATTTGTTGGGTCTCTGGACCGTAATAAAGATTGATTGATTGATCATGTTCTGAAAGGGTTCTACTTAAAATGGTATATTCCTTTCATTCCATTTCTGCTTAGCTGGCTCACAGACTCAAAAAAAGTGGACTGATATTCTACACAGACCTTTTAATTCCTGCAGTGTGGCAAACAGTTAATGCATCACAACAACAGTGGTTAATTTGTATAGAGCATGTGCCCTAGGGAACTGCTCATTTTTAAAACTTAACTGATAATTTATAACCAGACTTGTAGCAAGAAGCAAATTCTGAATACATTAGAATCTGAGGGGATGACAACTGAATACAGCCAATAAACAATGGTCACGTGCTTCAAACATCTCACACTGAAATTAACGAGACCTAAAAGTGCCCGTCTTTGACTAGATGATTTATTTATTATTTTGTTTATCCAATTTATATCTGTCTCTTCCTACCAAAGAAGCCCAGGGTGGATTGTGCCACAAATTATGGACCTACCAGGTTTACTTTTAAAAAATGATTACGATGCGCTCTATTCTACTGCAGAAGAATCACGTTTTCGAAAATATCACAGATCTTGAAGGAAGCAAATGTGGCTATAGCGCGGTGCCATTTTACACATCACTTCCCACCAAGCTGTATGCCAATGGAGCTTAACATCTCCTTCAGGAGACCTAACAACCGCCGCCGCCACCCCTCTGCATCATAACCAACATTCAACATTTCCCCAAGTTTCAAATGCGGCTTTTTCAGCCAAGCCTATTGGGAAAAGTCAGGAACCGCAATGTATGTGCAGCAACTGAGAAACACAATGGCTCAGTGGATATCAGGGCTGAGCAATATCTGTTTTTCAACATTGAGATATATCACCAGTGTTCGAAACTCCCATTGTTCTAGGAGTGTTTTGGGACAAGGAATTTCACTAGTGCGAGCAGTTTCTGAGGTCTGGGAGAAGCGCTGCACCTAAGATTTCAGATTAAAACAGCAAAGTGGAAGGAAAGGACCTTTTTCTGCCTCCCCACTTACAGCCACTCTCTGAAGACTGGAGAAGAGACCCCCTTAGAGGGGTGGTCAGGGAAAGTATGGCTTTGTTTTTTGCAGTCTTCAGAGGAGGACTAGAGTCTAGACCATGTGAAAAATGAATGTTAAGATTTTAGCTGCAGCTCATTCATTTTCAGCTTTGTATTCTTGTTATAAAAAAGTGCACCTAGACGTTCCACTGTTGCACCGCACCTATAACCTAGGTTTAAGGTGCCATTTAGCTCCCAGCTTTCATATCTCAGTTTCTAACACTGAATATCACCAGCTAAGCATCGCGATACATCGATGTACCACAATGTCTGAAATAAGGATGGCGCCATGTAGAAGCACTGGCTGGCTTCACAGCTTTTCCTACACTGTGATTTTTGCATAAGTGCGCACACACACAATGAGTCACAATATATTACCAGGTCAAAAATTATGAAACAGATATCACAATACAGACTTCAAACTGGTTTTGGATGATGTATCGCCCAGCTCTAATACACATCATGATTCACGATATATTGCCAGGTCAAACATTATGAAACCGGTATCCACAATATGGACTTCAAACTGGTTTTGGACAATATATTGATATATCACCCAGCCCAAGTGGATATACTTAAGACTCAGCTGTAGGAGTTCAGCTAGTACAGGTTAGAATTCATACAAGGGAGGTCTTTAATTTTCCTAGTTATAGAAGCACAACTCTTGAGGAAGGACATGTGTCACCAGCTTGGAGGTCAGCAGCAGGCAGCCTGTCTAGGACAGGGGAGGATGCAATAGGGCGTGGGACTACAAACTGCAACTTCTCTCCTCCCCACACCAAATTCTAACAAGCATGTGGGAGCCCTCACAAAAGATATATGCAGCTGTGAGTAATCTACATGATATCCAGACCAGGAACAGCTGAATCTGGATAACCCCTCTGGCGAGTGGGGCAAAAGAGGGAAAGTATTCTCTCAAATCAGCCTCTTTACCATACAACTAGATTAGAAAGTGGTTAAAGATACCAAGAAATTGCAAAACTGTAACTTCTTCTGACCTGGTCAATGAATGATCAGCAAGGGGATAGAAGGGCGAAACAAACATGTGCTTGAGTGTAGAACAAGCCTTACCAAAAAGAACTAGCATGGCTTTTGTAAGGGGAAGCCTTGTCTAACTCAGGCTGCAGTCCTAATCCCAATGACCTGAGCGTAAACTCCACTGAATTCATCAGGACTTACCTCTAAGCAAATGTAGTTAGGATTACATGATAAAGTGGAATTCCTGGATCCAACAGGCCTATTTCCAGCTATGGCTGGTTCGCCAGCTACAGTCCCTTTCAGGCAGAAGTGATTTGACCGCTGTGCTCCATGTTCTGGTAACTTCCAGATTGGGTTATTAAAGCACATTCTACTTGTGGATGCCTTTGAGGTTGGCTTGAAAGCTTAAACGGGTCCAAAATGCAGCAGCCAGATCAATGGCGGGGGTTCCATTTAGAACTGGCATAACCCCCATTTTAAAATAGCTGCCCTGGTTTTGGGTTCATTCCCAGGCCCAGTTCAAGGTGCTCAAATTGGCCACCATGTACCTTGGGATATCTAAACTAGCCGTGTAAAGTCTAAAATACCTGAAATGATTAGCAGCATATACTGAAGACTTAATATTGATCTGTTTTCCTTCTTGGTATGCTTTAATCACCCTATGTTTGTATTCTGGGCTGTTTTAACTGCATGCTTACTAGTGAAATGGAGGTTACAAAACATTAATCTGAACTACTGTATTCAATACATCAGACCCAAATATCTGAAATCTTGCCTCCTTCCCTTCTTTGGTGTTAAGAACAGCAGAGAGCCCAGGAGAGGCCTTTTCGTTGCATCCCCGGAGGTGTGCATCTGTCACCTACTTAATGTAGTTTTTATTGTATGCACATATTTACTCTGTGGTTTGACACCTCAGATATATAGGTTAGGACCTACTCAGTTCTCTTGGTTGTAATCTGTTTCAACTGTTTTTAATATTATATTTTTAGATTGCTGTAACCCTCCCTGGGACCTTGTGATGAAGGGCAGATAAGAAATCTAATGAATAGCAGCAACAGAAGAGTTCCATGTTATTCAGGGATGTCCCTATGCATTTAATAGGGAACATTTTCAACTTGAATTTTTTATTTTGGATGGGGGGGGGACCTTTTAACACAGCTCAACACAAAAGGTTCCAACAGGACTTAATAGTCATAAAAATAATAACAACAACATTAAATCCTTAACTGCTTAAGAAACAGCGTGTGTGTAGGAACAAAATGTCAGTGTCCACAAACAGTACACACTGCTAGGCTCTACATTCAAACCAGAACAGGTGGGTTTATGTTGAGTCAGCAGTAGACAGTGAGGCAGCCAGGTGTGTAGATATCACCCAATTATACAGGATGGTGAATATTCAAGGGTGAGCAACTCCACTAATTTCTTCAAACTCGAAAAATCAGCAGATAACTCTAAAGCAGTGTTTCCCAACCTTGAGTCTCCAGCTGTTTTCGGACTACAATCCCCATCATCCCTGACCACTGGTCTTGCTAGCTAGGGATGATGGGAGCTGTAGTCGAAAAACAGGTGGAGACCCAACATTGGGAAACAGTGCTCTAAAGTAATACACACTGGGATGATGTTATCTTAACTTTAGATAGACACTACTTAAAGATTAAAAACAAACAAACCTGTTATCTACCAACTAAACAGATCAAAGAATCAAGGTAGGAAGGAAACCAAAAGAATGATATCCATGTAAATTTATGAAAGTTAACAGGAAAATGGATTGAAACGGCAGAAGAGCAGGTTATCATATGATAACAGTATGTCCATACTGTGCTAGAAATAGTGCTTCCAGTCTGTATCTGAAAGGAAATTGCAAAGAAACAGAAAAGGCGCATCGAAGACCATTGGTTCTCGTAAGCTTTTCCAAAAGAATTATATTTAAGACCGTTGTGTAGAATCTATGTTCCCCATCTGAAATTTAAACACTGACTTAGAAAATCCCGGTTCCCAGTAAGGAAAAGAATGACTATAAAGATCAGCAGCCAGTAGTTCCTGGACCAAATCCAGCCTTCTAGAAGGAGTTGCCTGCCTCCCTTTCCCAAGTTGCCATTTCAAAAATCAAAGAGACATGGAGTATACATGACAGCCAGCCTTGCTAGCAGGTCAGACAGGGAGCAGGAGTCAGAGTCTTGGGCCACCATAACCCCTTTTCTCATGTTGCCTCTCCAACAAAATGAGTGGCTAGCCAAGGGTATACGTTTTGTACTGAAACGAGTAAACATTTCTGCAAATTTACTGTTTTCAGCAGTTATTAAAGTTATTTGCTATTGAAACAAAGGAAGAAACATACATATATACATACATACACACAAACACACACACACATATATATATGGATTATCTTAGGAAAACAGAAACCTCAGCTCTGATAAATTAAGAAAAAAGCAGCAATCAGCATTACATTCTCCTACAGATGGCTGCAAAAACATGGCACACATTTTCCCCCTTCACAGTGGCTGTCTCCACCCGCATGCCCACAAAGGTCAGAGTGACTTTATAAGGGGAAGATTGCTCTTAATAATGCACCAGGAAGTTATGCAAACCAAAAGAATCAATATTGTCAATCCCTAGCTTTTTATGCACATGAAATACAAGGTTTTTTTTCTCTTCACCCAGTGAGTATTAAACGGAACAAGCTTTGGTTTTTCTCCCGGGAGTGGGGAGCGACTGGGCAGAAGAATATTGTGTTGCAAGACTGTACGCAGTTACCTGGGAGTAAGCCCTATTGAACTAGGACTGAGAAGTGGTATGTATAGGATTGTGCTGCGGAACGCTGAATATTTTCTTCCATCTTTCCACTAATATGTCATTTGTAGCGGAAATTGCGCCATTTTGCGCACAACAAATGCCATTGATCTTACCACCATACGAACAAGTCCAACGCTTATTGTCAGGCAAAATGACAAAAAAAAATTCAAACAAAAAATTTAAGTTGCCAGCATCCAACCACGACCATGCGAGAGTAAAAATAAAAGTACAGTTGATAGCACAATCCTAACCTTGTCTACTAAGAAGTAAATTCGATTGCAGGTAAATTGGGGTTAGGATTGCAATTACCTACTTCCAGGTAAACTGGGGTTAGGACTGCAGCTTTCAACTCTAAAGAAAAAGTGACAGGACAAACGTTTTGACAGTGTATTATCCCAGAAGAGATGGGATAATTAAACACAGGAACCAAAAACCCGAAATGTTTTCTACTGCATACACAACTGCGCAATCTCTGCTTTCAAACTGCAAATTGGGGAAACCATGAAAAACAAGAGTTCCTTTGCTTCTATAAACTTGTATAGACAGGGTTAAGAACCCACTACTCTTTTCCCTAGTCAACCTGAGTGTGAAGCAAGCAGTTAATGCAATCTAATCTTAACTAAAAAGTAAAGAATATCACAACGATGCATTGAATAATTCAGAATTAATGTTTCATAACCTCCATTTAGCATACAGTCAAAGCAGCCCAGAATACAAACATGACAGGGTGAATAAAGCATACCAAGAAGGAAAACAGATCAATATTAAGTCTTCAGGACATGCTCCTAATCATTCCAGGTACTTCAGACTATTTACATGGCCAGTTTAGATATTCCAGGTACATGGTAGCCTTGGGGAAAGCTTGCTCACATGCACCACTGCCACATGCAAAATTAAATTCTCAGCATGCACTAGAAAGCTTCAAAAAGCAGAGTCCCGCATACTAGCAGCATAGAACTGTGGCGTTGGAAGGGATCCTGAGAATAACTGAATTCAGGCATAGGCAAACTCGGCCCTCCAGACTCCCATCATTCCTGACCACTGGTCCTGTTAACTAGGGATGATGGAGGTCATAGTCCCAAAACAGCTGGAGGGCCGAGTTTGCCTATTCCTGATCTAATTCAACCCATTGCAATGTAGAAATATGCAGCTGTCCCACACGGGGATCGAACCTGCAACTTTGGCACACAGCACTGGGCTGCCTACACAGCCAATTTCCCAAGAGCCGGGTGCAACCAAACACATGGCTTCTCAAGCTCTTGTCTTGCTATTATTCCATTGCCACTGGAATCACAGAACTGTAGAGTCGGAAGGGGCCACTTGAGTCATCTAGTCCAACCCGCTGCAACGCAGGAAATCTTTTCCCCAACATGGGGCTCAAATCCGTGACCCATGAGATTAAGGGTGTCGTGCTCTACCGGCTGAGCTATCCCCTGCATATGGAACAGGTCCAGAGAGTGCAAATTTGGCATATGAATGCTGGAAGAGCAACCTCTAAAAGAAAGAAAAATCAGGTAAATTAAAAGTAAAGAGACCCCTGACCATTAGGTCCAGTCGTGTCCGACTCTGGGGTTGCGGCGCTCATCTCGCTTTATTGGCCGAATGAGCCGGCGTACAGCTTCCGGGTCATGGGGCCAGCACGAGTAAGCCGCTTCTGGCAAACCAGAGCAGTGCATGGAAATGCCATTTACCTTCCCGCCGGAGTGGTAACTATCTACTTGTACTTTGACGTGCTTTTGAACTGTTAGGTTGGCAGGAGCAGGGACCGAGCAATGGGAGCTCACCCCGTCGCGGGGATTCGAACCGCCGACCTTGTGATCGGCAAGTTCCAGGCTCTGTGGTTTAACCCACAGCGCCACCCGCGTCCCTATCAGGTAAATTAGGGGTGGGGGAAATGGTGTTGAGGAACACTTGGAATAGCGCTGGACACCTCCTGAGCAACCAGCAGGGGGAGACATAGACAGCTGCCCTGCGGGAAGCGGCCGTGGGGAATCCCACGGGGAAGCCGTCGCAGGACAGGGGGAAACTTCCACAGTTACCTCTGAGTCAAAGAGGGCGGGCGTGGGAGAGGCCGACGCCGAAAGAAGGGCGGGCGGGAAGAGGGGTCAAATCCTGTGGGGCTGAGGAATAGGGAGGGGGGGAGACAGGGGGGAAGGAAGTAGGTCGACCCACTGTCCCCCCCCCAAACAAAAATAATGAGACTGAGAGAGGAGGTTATTCCCACACTTACCGGCTTTGCCAGCCCTGGATGAGGTTGGTGTACTTGCTGAGAGAGCCCTCGAGCACCGCCTCCGTCGTCCTGCCGCCTGCCAGCCCCCCGCTCCCTCCCGGGCTGGCCGCGGCTGAGCTGGGGCTGCTGCTGCTGCCTCCGCCGCCGCCTCCCTCCGGCCTCCCCGCTGGTGTAGCCGCCGCCGCCGCTGCTCCTTGGCGGCCGGAGAGCCCTCCCCGGCTGGCGGAGGAGGACGGCGAGGAGCCGGCCGAGGTGGGGCGGCTGCTGCTGCGGCTGCTGCTGTTACTGCCGCCGCTGGACGGGGCTGCTCCGGAGTCGCCTCCGCCCTGCGCCGCTGCCGCCGCTGCCTTCTCCATGGAGCGCGCGGGGAGAGCGCGGAGAGGCGGCCTCGGCTGCCGACGGCGGGCTGGGAAATACCTGACTCATACGCAAGGAGGGAGGGAGAGAGAGAGAGAGAGAGAGGAAGGGCCGGAGAGAGACCCCAGGGGCAGCCGTCGCCGTCTCCTTCACCGCCACCTCCTGCTCCTTCTCCAGGGCTCGCGAAAAGCAGCGTCGGCGTCGGCGACGCTTTGTGTCCGGCGGCGGAGAGATCCGCCCCGTCCTTCGATGTTCTCGCTTCAAGCCCGGCCCCTCAGCCCAGGCGCGCGGCCAGGAAGCGCTGCCTCGCTCAGGGAGCGAGCGCGAGGAGACTCCCACCACAGATGGGCGATGCGGGGAGGAGGAGGAGGCGGGGACGGAGAAACACCCTTCGCGCCCTCCAGACGGGCGAGGGAGGAGGAAAGGGCTGCTGCTGCTGCTGCCCCGCGTCGCGGCCCTCCTACGCCCCGGTGCGCGCGCGGGGGGGGGGGGAAGCGCCGCGCTTAATTGCGCGGGGATGTGCGGAGAGGGAGCATGGTCGCCGGCGACGCGTCTCTCTGTTGAAAGCGATTCCCCCCCCCCCAGCACACACCCCGCGAGGGTCGTCTAGTCCGAGCCTCCTCGAGGCAATGGCTCCAGGCGTCACCACCAGTGCTTTTTATCTTTAAAAAAAAATGTTTAGGGGTACTCTCATTTTCCTACCCATATTGAAAGACTGCCCCTCAATGAGGCCAAACTTAGATTCACAAAATGGTTAGGGGTATGCGTAAAGGAAAAGGAACCCCTGACCATTAGGTCCAGTCGTGGCCGACTGGGGTTGCGGCGCTCATCTCGCTTTACTGGCCGAGGGAGCCGGCGTAGAGCTTCCGGGTCATGTGGCCAGCATGACTAAGCCACTTCTGGCAAACCAGAGCAGCGCACGGAAACGCCGTTTACCTTCCTGCTGGAGCGGTACCTATTTATCTACTTGCACTTTGATGTGCTTTCAAACTGCTAGGTTGGCAGGAGCTGGGACTGAACAACAGGAGCTCACCCCGTCGCAGGGATTCGAACCGCCGACCTTCTGATCGGCAAGTCCTAGGCTCTGTGGTTTAACCCACAGGTATGTGAACCCCCAGGGAAAAGCGCTCCAACTATCCAGTGTGTTTTCCCCCCATAAAAATGTTTAGGGGTACTCTCATTTTCACTCAAGGAAACTACCACTTTATAGTTCAAATTGGGGAAAAATAAATACAGTAAATGGACAAAAGTACAAAGATTCACAAAATGTTTAGGGGTATGCGTACCCCTGCGTCCCCCCAGGGAAAAAAGCACTGGTCGCAACTACTTCAGGGCATAGGAGCCAACTCCCCCCCCCCCAATAAAATATGTGAGGAAGGCCGTAGCCAGGATTTTTGTTTTTTTATATATATTTTATTAGATTTTCAAATACAAAGTTAGAAACATCCACTGAAGAAAAAAGAAAAAGAAAAAGAAAAAAAGAAGAAAAGAAAACCAACCATTCAAAACATTTTTTATATAACTAACCGGACTTCCTCACATCTCCCTTACCCTGCATTCTTTATAATAAAAGTATCAGCAAATTATTACCTTGTTTCGTACCTTATTTTGTACTTTTCAAATACTATACCCCTAATTTTAAAGTACTTTTTATCAATTACTTATATCTTAAATTAAACATAGTATTACCTTAGATTTTGACCTTTTCTTACTTGAAGCTTAATTTCCTGTTTCACAAATTTAATTGCTGAAGCTATAGTTTCCGAAGCTATAAAATCCGTAGCCAGGATTTTTGGGGGAGGGGGAGAACCTCAGATTTGTATTGATTTGGGAGGCAGCTGTCCCCCCCCCTACAGCTATGGACCACCCTCCCCCTCCCAAGTTAATGGGCATTGTCATTCAAATAATGTGGGTGCACCCCATCATGTGATCGACTATACGGGGCGGGGCTTACCTGGGTCTCCTTCCCACCCCAATAATTTATTCAGGTTGGCACCCCTGCTTCAGGGGATGCTTTAAAAGCAGCCTTCCTCCTCACCTTGCCAAAAGCAAAGCCCACATGCACCTGAAAGGTGTGCCCGGTTGCTTTGAACTAATTTCGCAGAATTCAAGAGTTGGAAGGGGTCCGCAAGGGTCATCTAGTTCAAGCCCTTGAGATGCAGGAATCTCAACACCGGACCCTGCTTCGCTTTGCCCATGCGCTAGCAGTTATGTTGCACCACTAGGAGGCCTAAATCCGAAGTAACCATGAGCTCTCGACATGTGGAGTGTGTTTCCCATGGGGCATGAAGCTACGGTGCTGGTGGGAGGCATGACTTGAATTAAAACAGATGAACAGGGGCTCTGGGTTTATGAATCGCAAAATGCACTGCCACCACCCTACATAATTTGAACTGGGAACTGAATGGGTCTGGTGGGATACAGAGGGTAATAAATAACATTCGATGGCATGGATTAAAACCAAACCGCAACCACTTCTTGAGCACAGGCTTTTGAAAGCGTTAGAATAATGCAACCCTGTGACTATTTGTGCAGTCCATTCCTGTGCTTGTCTCCTTGGTGTAAATCCCAATCAGGCCCGGGTCTTCAGGCTGCCTATAGCACACAGCGTTTGTTGAGTGAAGGCTTGCACAAAAAAACTCCTTGCAAATAGAAAGCTACCACAGCAAGGAATGAGCTAGGCAAATAGTCCACTGCGACGAGTTTTTCAGAATAACTATTAATGAGCAAATGCCTAGATTTGATTTCATCGGAACTGAGAGAAGATGGCGTCTGCCAGCAGCGAAATGAATTTTGGATTGATTCGGCATAAACACCAGCGTGTGAGGAGATACTGCAACAATAGGCTTACAAGCTGCAACAATAGGAGAGTCAAGCATACAAAATTCAGACAGAAGCACATCATTGCTTACTTCAACTCGCCTGTGGAAACAACTCAGAGGCCATGAAAGAAGGAAGGTTAACAGCAGGAAGATTTAAAGGAACTATTGGAAACTCAAGGCAGTGGAGATATAAGATGATCAGAGCCCCCCCCCAAAAAAAACTTGAAGCATGGGAAGTCCCAACAATTTATAATTTGGCAGAATATTGGGGCTATATGATATGTATTTGTATAATTTGGAATATTTAATGTGATTTGATTGGATTGTTAAAATGGAATATTTAATAATAAAAAAATTAAAAATAGTTTTTCAGAATAATTGCAACCGTGGTGCTGTCCTCCACACAGTCGTATGTGTGAATCAATACCATGTAGATAAACATGAGAGTGAGTAAAGGAGTTATTAGTCTGTATTTAGTAACGTTTTTTAAAAAAAGTGTTAGAACCCTGTAGCATTTTTTTCTAAAATAAATACCAACACCCTTGTATTGTTCATACCGAAGTATATAAATGTTCCTGCTATGCAGGTTGCTATAATGTGCTTGCTGGCAGCCTGGTTCCAAGTATTAGAGTTTCTGCTTGCAGTGCCTTCTTACTGATGTTGCGTTGCACTTAAACACTTAATGGATCGATCCATAAGTGTATTAATTGAAGCAGAGGTAAAAGCCCGACCCCATTAAAGCACACAGAGCTTCATGTCAGGATTTCTCCTTCGTTTTGTCTGCAGTTCTGGTCTCCCCCTTATCTCTCATGATGTAGCTCGATCCAATCAAATGAGATGTGGGAGATTTGCAGTTTCACAGCAACTCAATATCTGCTAATACAAATATTTAGGATAAACAGTGCCATCTTTCCCATTGGTGTCAGTGGTTCATTGCGCCAGGGCGCCGGCCTCTCAGGGGCGCCCTAGCGAGTGGGAGAGCTGCGCGGCTTTGCCGGCAGCCTCCCCTTTCCCTGCAAGCCCGCCAGCTGCCCCCCGCCAACTGGCGGGCACGCAGCTTCCCTCCCAAGCTTCTGCATCTGCCCTGTTCCTGTTCGTTGTCCTCCTCCTGCTTCCTGGCGAAAGGCGGCGTGCAGCCTTCCTGGGCTCCTTTCTCGGGCACCCCGACTCCGGACAGCATGTCTGCCAGCACGTTTTCCTGCTTGATCGCCACCACCATGCCAGGGATCGGGGCGGTGGGGGTGGCAGAGGACATTTTCCACTGCCTCCTCCATTGGTTTGGAGTGGGGCGGAAGGATCTTTACACCACGACGTTAGATATGCTTAAGACGGCCCTGAGGATATAGGTGCCATTCTGTCAAGGTACATAAAGAGCACAATGCAGGACCTATCTATTTCTTTTCCAAGACCACCTGTAAAGGTAAAGGTACCCCTGACTGTTAGGTCCAGTCGCAGACGACTCTGTGGTTGTGTGCTCATCTTGCTCTAAAGGCCGAGGGAGCCGGTGTTTGTCCGCAGACAGCTTCTGGGTCATGTGGCCAGTATGACTAAGCCGCTTCTGACGAACCAGAGCGGCACAAGGAAACGCCGTTTACCTTCCCACCAGATTTATCTGCTTGCATTTGACATGCTTTCGAACTGCTAGGTGGGCAGAAGCAGGGACTGAACAACGGGAGCTCACCCTGTCGCGGGGATTCGAACTGACAACCTTCCGATCGGCAAGCCCTAGGCTCTGTGGTTTAGACCACAGTACCACCCGCATCTCCTTTATGATTTAGGAACATGTTAAATGGATTACTCAGCTTTTGTGATTCATTTTTTTAATATTTAGAAACTTCTCACCTCTTAAAGCTAATAGCTGCCATACAAATATTGGAAGCTGTCCAAAATGTAAGTCAATGCAATGATAAAAGCCTTCAAAGATGAAGAAAAAAACAATACTGAAATGCACCAAGAAAATAAGCCAAAATGGTTCGCTGGATCATTTGATGTATCTGTTATTGTAGGATTACAGACACAGAGAAAACAATGCCAGAAAATGTGGGCTTGGGTTCAGAAGCCCAGCCGCCCATGCCTAACAGTTTGGAACTCAGATGAACTGGTGCACGCTTCCAAGTGAATTCCTGTTCAAATCTTGCAAGAGGAATCCATTCTGTCCAATTCAATATAAAATGAAACTTAGTACCACAGATTTGGCCTTTGCTCTTTCCTCCTATACAAAGACCCAGAAGGTGACAATTGGATTTTCTCTCTCTCCCCCAACACAAGCTTACAATGTTGTTTGGCCACGGTCCTAGGCAGGTTTACATGGAAGCAAGTACTTTCAAGAGCATATGCGTAGAGACCTTACCAGTGCAATCCTATACTCCACGCTAAGTGTGCATAGCAAAGTGTTTCTGGGAAACTCAGTCCTATCCCTCACTATAGCTACTGTGGCAAAGGCAGAGACTTGGGGGGGGGAGAATCTACAGCCACATTCTCTGCAAGTTTCAGAACTTTTACGAACCTCTTCTTTCCTACATCTTTGTGCTTTTTATTTCTTCAACATATTTATGCCCTGCCCATCATTAACCTACATTTCGAGAAAGCTAACAAAGTAACAACAAAACACTGTAAATCTGAAAATAAAACAGAGCAGTATGAAGTGGGAGGGTGGGGAGATGGAGGTAAAAAGCAGCCTCAAATAATTAAATAGCAAACACCTGGAAATATATCAATTCCCTGTATAGGGAAGTTTTTAATGTTTGATGTTTTACTGTGCTTAATGTGTTTACAGTGGTACCTTGGGTTAAGTACTTACGTAATTCATTCCGGAGGTCCGTTCTTAACCTGAAACTGTTCTTAACCTGAAGCACCACTTTAGCTAATGGGGCCTCCTGCTGCCGCTGTGCCACCGGAGCATGATTTCTGTTCTCATGCTGAAGCAAAGTTCTTAACCTGAAGCACTATTTCTGGGTTAGCGGAGTGTGTAACCTGAAGCATATGTAACCTGAAGCATATGTAACAACAACAACAACATAATTTGTCTACCAGGCAAGCCTTCTAGAGGAGAGTGTTCCAGAGTTGGGGTATGACAACAAATGAAAATACTCTTTCCCCAGTCATCACCTGCCTTACTTGGAAAAGCAGAGGCAACAGATCTTCCAAAAGTAGCCTAGATGTTTGGACAGGTAGGTGTTCTACTGCCTGAGGCAAATAAAAAGCTGACAAGCTCCAAACCTCTGTCCTCCATTCCATGTACAGAGGCTAGCAGGACTGGCAGTTGAATCTCACTTCAACACTGGTGACAGCCAGTGTGGAACTTGCTCCTACAGGGGCAGCGATGGCCACCAACTTCAACAGAGGAGTGGACAAATTCACAGAGGAGCAGGGTATCAATGGCTGCCAGCCATGATGGCTCTGCTCTGCTTCCACAGTTTTGAGGCAGCATCCTTCTGAATACAGTGGTGCCCCGCAAGACAAATGCCTTGCAAGACGAAAAACTTGCTAGACGAAAGGGTTTTTCGGTTTTGCGTTGCTTCGCTAGACGAATTTCCCTATGGGCTTGCTTTGCAAGACGAAAACGTCTTGCGCTTTTTTCTTAAAGCCGCTTGAAGAGGCACAGTTGCGACGGACCGTGCTTCGCAAGACGAAAAACATCGCAAGACGAAAAGACTCGCGGAACGAATTATTTTCATCTTGCGAGGCACCACTGTATTAGTAATCCCCGGAACCATACAGAGCTTCTGTGGCAGATATCTTGATGTAGGGAAGGTTTCCTGTGGGTTGAACATTTGAAAAACTCCAGCCATTTGAAACACTCCTGCTTTGTTCTCCAGCCTTAAGGCTTGCTATGTTGCCAGACTTCTTCTTCTTTGTTGATAACTCGTAGCTGAGTAAGATTGTCTTCCATAAGCATGGTTTTAACAGTGAGTCTGTAAGTGACTGTGGAGGCCAGTTATGGACCCACACGTCCTTCCACAGCGGGGACATTGGTTTCCGGGCAAGAGTTGATCACGGTGTGGATTTGCCAAGTGTGCCTTCCTCTTAGCACGTTTCTCCCTTGCATCCTGAGTTCGAGTGTCTTCAAAGCTCATGACACCTTTGGTAAAGGCTGTTCTCCAAATGGAGCGCTCACAGGCCAGTGTTTCCCAGTTGTCAGTGTTTATACTACATTTTTTTAGATTTGTCTTGAGACAGTCTTTAAACCTCTTTTGTTGACCACCAGCATTACGCTTTCCATTTTAAAGTTCAGAATAGAGTAGTTGCTTTGGAAGACGATCATCAGGCATCCGGACAACATGACGAGTCCAACAAAGTTGTTGTTGTAGAATCATTGCTTCAACACTGGTGATCTTTGCTTCTTCCAGTACACTGGCATTAGTTCGCCTGTCTTCCCAAGACTACAACCTCTCATCAGCACTAGACAGCTTAGGTCAGGGAGGACAGAAGCTCTAGTCCAGCAATATCTGGGAACCCAAGGTTGAAAAGCACTGCCCTGAGGGATACTGCTGAGAGAATGGACCTCTCCTTGGTGCTCTGCACGCCACCCATTCCCTGACTCTTAACCATGGCCAGATTTAGGTTTGATGAGGCCCTAAACTACTGAAGGTAATGGGGCCCTTTATATGTCCAGCTGTCCTTTGTCAACAACAAACTGTCACTGTTTCTTTGTGTTGAATATATGCTATATGGTAATTTATGGACCTAATAGGTATCTAAAGCCATTTGCACATGCAGAATATAGGCACCCTATATATTGAAATGAGCAAACCAGTGATATTTGAGGGAGCAGGCTAGCATTACTTACATCATAGGAGCCTAAACAACACAAAACACTGTTGCTGTATGTATGTAGGTTTTATTTTTATTTGTTTTTTATATTATATTTTGGAAATGTACGTCCAGGTTTTTTTTCCTTTAAATTTTTTTGGGGCCCCCAAGAGAGCGGGGCCCTAAGCTATAGCTTGTTTAGCTTATATGTAAATCCGGCACTGCTCTTAACCAGCTATACCTGCATTTCAAATGCGTACAAAACACACCTGTGACTTTCTGTTTATAGAGAAATGCATTACACAGAGAGGCAGCAGGGAATTCTTCCTACTCCTTTTCCTTGTTACGTTTCCCTTTAAAAAAAAAAAAATTGAGTCATACTTTTCACAAGAACATAGCTGTCCACAATTCAGGAAACTCCACCCTAAAGAAGCATTGCGAATAAGTTTATTTTCCAACCCATATGTTTCTGGTCCATTTCCTTTCAACATTTGCCCACCATAGTTAATGTTGAGTACTAGGAAACTTGGAAATGTAATGT
Organism: Podarcis bocagei; assembly: GCF_964188305.1. Taxonomy (NCBI): domain Eukaryota; kingdom Metazoa; phylum Chordata; class Lepidosauria; order Squamata; family Lacertidae; genus Podarcis; species Podarcis bocagei. Next base: position 16,656,892 of record NC_138137.1, on the reverse strand, counting down.
ACAAGCATTTGATATATAGAGTCTTCTTGCAGAATCTCCTTCCCCTTCAGGCGGTTCTATCCTGACCCCGGGAGTGGGGGCAGAGCTCTTTCTGATTTTCTGCAGAACTGGGTTGGCATTGTTTGAAGGCTGGGGATGGGATTCTCATAAAAGATTTCCTCCAGGGTGTGGCCTCCACTCCAGCAGAGTGACAGCAGCTATGTGATCATGTCATTTGGGACAGATTACACTGGTGTGCATTAGGGTCGGGCTACACAAAGTGTGCGTCAGGGGGTGTATTTGGTTTGTTAAACTATTTCTGATTGTGGAAAAATACAGAAGCTCCTAACAAGCAGAGGCGTAGCGTGGGTTGTCAGCACCCGGGGCAAGGCAAGTAATTTGCGCCCCCTAGAGTGAGTGAGCCAGGTAGGGGCAGAGAGCTGCGAGTGTGAGCGCCCCCCCCAGATGTTGCGCCTGATGCGGCCGGCCCCCCCTGCACCCCCCACGCTACGCCACTGCTAACAAGTCCTCTTTGATATGGGGTGAATGAAGGGGTAGCCCCTGACCTCAACTTCCTCCACCCTTTGAAAAAGCAGTAGTGTGAGAGGGGAAGAAGGTCTTGAAAGGATCCTCTATATTGTATAAATCCCCATCCCAATGAATAACGGCAAACATACAGCCTAGACTACAAGGTCAAGAGGAGGTCAAAGAGACATTTCTCCTGGGATCTGCCACTGTATTCCTCACTTTTTATGTTCACGGCTTAGGGTTGGAACATCTTTTCAGGTTAACATCAGATATTTTGCCCAGGCAAGTCCTTTCTCACATTTTAAGTCCTTCTTCAGTGACTTCTTTCAGAGACTCAGCCCTCCTTCTGCTCCGACTGGAGATCTGAGCTCAGAGGCATGTGCTACAGGGCACATTTAGCTCATGATACCTGAGTATCAACCTGAGTGAACTGAGATGAGAGTGTGACGCAGAGCGTCCCCAGTGCTTTAAGGCTGAATGTTGGAAACTGCTTTACACTGAATCAGGCCATTGGTCGAGGGCAGCTCATGACTGACAAAAGCTCTCTGCAGTTTCAGTCATCCTCCACCCCAGGAGTCTTCTTCCATCAAGAACCTCTCCCAAGACTTCTTCTGGCTTCTGGGAGGAGGCCAATTTCAGCTACCGTCCCTGCTTTCTTTCCATGTATCTCTCCCTAACAATAATTCCACTTCTCCCTCTCTCTCTTATCATTAGTGCTTTCTTTGTTTCAGTAGAGAGAAAGTGTGTGTGGTGTAGTGGTTAAGAGCAGTGGACTCGTAATCTGGTGAACCAGGTTCGCATCCCTATTCCTCCACATGCAGCTGTTGGGTGACCTTGGGCCAGTCACACTTCTCTGAAGTCTCTCAGCCTCACTCATTCTCACAGAGTGTTTGTTGTGGGGGAGGAAGGGAAAGGAGATTGTTAGCCGCTTTGAGACTCCTTCAGGCAGTGATAAAGCGGGATATCAAATCCAAACTCTCTCTCTAAACTCTAAAGACCAAAAAGGTCACGGGCTACAGTTCTCCAGGCAAATGCATCTACTGCTCAAATAAAATAAAGTAGAGAACTGTAAGACAGGCCCATAAAAGTGTCTGCTTGCACTTTCCCAGGCATGTCATGTCATCTGTTTAATTTCCTCTGCACTCTGGGCGAATGTAGAAAGGTAAATAACATCTCTATAACAACCACCAGATAATTAGTACTGTCAGAGCTGAGTGAACAAATGAGTCTAAATGTTAAAGATGACAGGGGGGAAACACACAGGTTTTTTTATTATTACAAAGGAAACTTACTCTCGGGTGAGTGCTTAAGAGTGCAGCTAAGTACCACTGATTTACATGAGAGTAGTTTAACAACATGACTAACTTTTAAAATGCTCACTGGAAGGACAGATCTTGAAGCTAAGGCTCCAATACTTTGGCCACCTCATGAGAAGAGAAGACTCCCTGGAAAAGACCCTGATGTTGGGAAAGATGGAGGGCACAAGGAGAAGGGGATGACAGAGGACGAGATGGTTGGATAGTGTTCTCGAAGCTACTAACATGAGTTTGACCAAACTGCAGGAAGCAGTGGAAGGCAGGAGTGCGTGGCATGCTCTGGTCCATGGGGTCACAGAGAGTCAGACACAACTAAACCACTAAACAACAACACAACTTTTAAAATAAACCAAACAGCACTGAACTCAGGCTGAATGAATCACATCCTTAGAACATATTGAGTCTAGCAACAAGTCAATACTAGACTAATGAAACTTGCTCTCTAATGCACACTTACTTGAGAGTAAGTCCCATTGCATTCAGTGAGCAAATATGCAAATGCTCAGGGTACTAATGATGGGAAACATTCATATAGAGCAGGCTTGCCCAGATGTTCTCCAGATGTTATGGGCTACACCTTGCAACACCCCAGGCCATTGGCCATGCTGGGTCGAGCAGATGGGCGTTTCAGGCCAAAACATCTGGGTGGCACCATGTTGAGGAAGATGGTTATACAGCAATAAGATTACAACATGGCCATTTATAAACCTACTCAAAGTATAGGTTGTCTCGTAAGAGCGTTAGCCTTGGTGGTAGCTAACAGGGCATACCTGTAAATATGCAAATAGGAAATGTCTTCCTCTTGCACCCCACCCCCAGAAAAGGAGCCAAATCTACATAAATGTTAATTGCATTTGCTCTAGGGTTGCTTGTTTAGATTTCTAATACACACCTCTATCGTCCCCCTGCCCTTTGACACTTGAAATGTATATATTTAGGACCCACCCTCTTATTGTGATTGGAGCTTGTTTTAGGCTGTTGTTAATGTTGTGTTTTAAACTGTTGTGACCTTCTGCAGACCCTCTGAGTATCCTTATTTTCCAGGGACAGTCCCAGATTTACAGAAGCCATCCCTAGTTTCTGACTTGATCCCGAAATGCCCCTCTTTTCCTTAGGACATCCCTTCTTTCATCAGAGAAATGTTGGAGGGTATGGAGTTATGCGACCCCTGAGTCATCTGAAGGCATCTGAAGGTATAGGGAAGTTTTAAAAAAATGTTTAATGTTTTAATCTGTTTTTATATATGTTTGAATCTGCCCATAGTGACTGGTGCAGCCCAGTCAGATGGGCAGAGTATAAATATTTTATTATTTTTATTATTTTATTTTTATTAAACAGGACATCCCTATTTTCCTCAGATAAATATTGAAGGGTATGCTGCCATGGGACCTAAGGATAATGAATCAAAATAATAATATCAGTCAGAGCCGGGCTGCAATCTATTGAGAACCCAAAAGGAAATCTACAATTATTAACATATAAAACACAAGAGGCCCTTCGGGTGTCGGAACGAGCGGAGGGTCGGGAAGAAGCAAGCCAGCAAGCGAGGAGGCAGCATCATGTCGGGACGAGATGGTGGCAAGAAGAAACCTTTGAAACAGCCCAAGAAACAAGCGAAGGAAGACAAAGCATTCAAGCAAAAGCAGAAGGAGGAGCAGAAGAAACTTGGTGAATAGAAGGCAAAAGCAGCTAGCAAGGGCCCACTTACCGGAGGTGGGATTAAGAAATCTGGTAAAAAGGAGCAGGTTTGATGAGACTACGTGGCAAGAAAAGCATTCACTCTCACTGGATGCTTGGCACAGGGGTGGATTTCCAGGCTGATGTTGTGGGAAACATTACCACATTTTTCGCTCTATAAAATGCACTTTTCCCCTCCTAAAAAGTAAGGGGAAATGCGTCTTATGGGGCAAATGCAGGCGGGAGGCTCTGCTCAGCGCTCCCTTTAAAGAGCATGTGGAGCGTGTGTGCGGCTCTTGGGGGCTTTTCCCCAAGGAGGGAGAAGGGCTGCCCTTCTCCCTCCTTGGAGAAAAGCCCCCAAGAGCCGCACACACGCTCCGCGCGCTCTTTAAAGGGAGAGCGGCTCTTGGGGGAGCCTTTATCCTGCTTCCCAGAAGAGGCTACGTGCGGCTATCCCATGAGCAAGGACAGCAAGAGGGATCGCTGCGCAGCGATTCCTCTTGCTGTCCTGGCTTTGCTGCGCGAAGCCTCTTGAGGGCAGGGGGAGCCTTCATCCCGCTGCCCTGAAGAGGCTTGGGCGGCTATCCCAGAAGCCAGAACAGCAAGAGGCTGCTATCCCAGAAGCCAGATCCCTCTTGCTGTTCTGGCTTCTGGGATTCAGAATATTTTTTTTCTTGTTTTCCTCCTCCAAAAACTAGGTGCATCTTATGGTCTGGTGCGTCTTATGGGGCGGAAAATACAGTGGTGCCCCGCAAGACGAATGCCTCGCAAGACGGAAAACTCGCTAGACGAAAGAGTTTTCCGTTTTGGAGGTGCTTCGCAAAACAAATTTCCTATGGGCTTGCTTCGCAAGACGAAAATGTCTTGCGAGTTCCTGCGGGGGGTTTTTCCTCCCCCCCTTTTTTCTAAGCCGCTAAGCCGCTTATCAGCTGATCTGATAAGCCGATAAGCCGCTAAAAGCCGCTAATAGCGCTAATCCGCTAATCCGTCAATGGGCTTGCTTCGCAAGAAGAAAAAACTGTTAGACGAAGAGAATCACAGAACGGATTCTTTTCGTCTTGTGAGGCACCACTGTACTGTGATTTGAGCACCTTTGTACATTTTGTTCAAAGAAAATAAATGGTTCTTTTTTTTGTTGTTGTTAAAAGAAAAAAAACCCATATAAAACACAAAGATAAAAACCCCAGATAACCCAACACAATTACACTGTTGCGTATTTTTGGATCCTCGTTGATCGGAGGGGAAGCTGTTCTGTTGAAGGGGCTTAATCAAGTGAAACCTCATGAGAGAACAAAGCAATATTACAAAGATGATTTCATGGTGTCACATACTGATCCAGAAATGAGATTTGTAGGCTCCGTCCATGAAGGTTCTACACAGACTGCATACAGAGCAAGCGTTCAGTCTTGATATGCAAACCAAGGAAGCGCATTATGGAAGTTACAGGTTAGTGCTGCACAATCTGTTTGTTCTCTAACAACACAACTATTGTTTGTTCCTCCTAGCATACTTAATTCTGCCTCATATAATATCTCTGCTTCCCCGCATGAAATGAGCTTCTGCTTTTCCAAGTGCTACTGGTATTAGCAGCTGCCCAAGATAAAGAGCACAGCAGGAAACTTTTTAATAATTTTATTTTACGACGGCTCTGGGGACAAGCATATGCTGTTGCAACCACTTGAAATACCCCACTAGAGGCACCAGCTTGTAAGGGCAATTGGCGCAGGGGGACAGGACAATGTCACGCGCATGGCGTCACGCATGATGTCAACGTGCGCATGACATCAGGAGTCAGGAGGAGCCAAAGTACCAATTTATGCTCTTTATAATGTACGGTATATACAAACAGGTCAAAACATTAGCAGGATTTTAAATGCACCTGTAATGTAACAGAATGTATAGATAACTTAGGAAGATGAAAAGTATTGCTGTGCAGCTGAAAATACAATCAAAAGGACCCATGGAAGGGAAGCAAACAACACAACTGGACCTGCTACTCACAACTGGACTGCGTTGTTGCCATTGTGGTCTGTAGGTGGCACTATTTTATTTTGCTATTACCCTAGGGTTTGCCGACCAGAAGGTTGGCGGTTCGAATCCCCACGACGGGGTGAGAACTCGTTTGGTTCCTGCTCCTGCCAATCTAGCAGTTCGAAAGCACGTTAAAGTGCAAGTAGATAAATAGGTACTGCTCCGGCGGGAAGGTAAATGGCGTTTCCGTGCGCTGCTCTGGTTCGCCAGAAGGGGCTTAGTCATGCTGGCCACATGACCCGGAAGCTGTACGCCGGCTCCCTCGGCCAATAAAGCGAGATGAGCGCCGCAACCCCAGAGTCGTCTGCGACTGGACCTAACAGTCAGGGGTCCCTTTACCTTTTACTACTAATAATTTTATTATTTATATGCCACCCAACTGGCTGGGCCTCCCCAGACACTCTGGGCGGCTCCCAGCAGAGGACTAAAAAGAGAAGAAAACTTTAAACATTAAAAACTTCCCTAAACAGGGCTCCTAGTTTTTCACCGGCTTCTGTTCAATCTGCCTTTGATTTTCTCTAATTGCAACTACAGTGGTACCTCGGGTTAAGTACTTAGTTCGCTCTGGAGGTCCGTACTTAACCTGAAACTGTTCTTAACTTGAAGCACCATTTTAGCTAACGGGGCCTCCTGCTGCTGCCGCGCCGCCAGAGCCCGATTTCTGTTCTTATCCTGAAGCAAAGTTCTTAACCTGAAGCACTATTTCTAGGTTAGCGTAGTGTGTAACCTGAAGCATATGTAACCCGAGGTACCACTGTAGTTCCCTTCCCTATCTCCTACTCAGGGAAATGCCAGGGTTTACAGAAATGCAAACTTTTTTTCCCCCAAGGGGGAGGAGCTCCCTTTTGTACCAACAGCTGGTGTGGGTTTTATCATCTTATAGTACAGCGGCCACAGAACGCAGACTGACTTTGTTAGGAGCAGCAGGCAGGGGGTGAGCAGCAGCAGCCCCCACTGCGATATTTGGGTGCAGGGCCCTCTTGTCAATCATCTCAGTATCAAGATGGGTTTCGTAAATGTAAACAAAAGATGCTTCAAAGTCAGGCTGCCATTTCCTGAACATCTACTACATCATGACACCAGGAGACACGATAAATTAGCGTTTCAATTCTGAAAGAAAAGTTAAACGTATGCTGGGGTTATTTAATCCAATTAGGCATAGAATCCCAAAGGAGTTCAGAGCCATTAAAATATTATAAGGGCTAGTATAATGTCATGTGCTGAGTTAATTACTACATTCCCAGTTATCAACTTAAATGTGATTTAGTATGTCTAAGAATGCTGGATCACTTGTAATGAATTCTGAGTAGTTTTGCATCGTATCGCCTTCAATGCCTTTATTTCGAACTCTTTAAATCTTTTAAATTCTATAGTGCAGAGCTGAAGTCTAAAGACTGCTGGGTCTCACTAATGTCAGTTGTGCATGCAAATAGGGGCAACTGATGTCCTCTTACATGATCAGTAAATAGGGACCATCTGGAAAATGGTTTATAGCTCTCCGTGGCTCTCATTAGGCTCAATGGAGCAAGATGCAGTAAACAAGACTGTTAGAAGCCTGAAAACCAATTGCCTTGAAAAATCCAATGGCTGTAGGTCCCTTTAACTGGTCGCATTCTGCTCCAAGAGCTTGAGCAGAACCTCAAAGTTAACCTTCCCGTCTACCTTGTTCGAAGGCACCAGCCTTTGTTGGCTGGAAGAAACAGCTGACCATGTAATATGGAACTGTTTGAAGTAAAGCAGTGAATAGTGGGGCAGGAGAGCTGAAAACAATGCCAATATATTTCACACCTGGCAACCAATGTGCCCTTTTGTTTTCAGATAGTACATGGGTGAGGTAAAGGGACCCCTGACCATTAGGTCCAGTCGTGGCCGACTCTGGGGTTGCGGCGCTCATCTCGCTTTATTGGCCGAGGGAGCCAGTGTACAGCTTCCAGGTCATGTGGCCAGCATGACTGGCGAACCAGAGCAGCACATGCAGTTTACCTTCCCGCTGGAGTGGTACCTCTTTATCTACTTGCACCTTGTGTTTTCGAACTGCTAGGTTGGCAGGAGCAGGGACCGAGCAACAGGAGCTCACCCCGTTGCGGGGATTCAAACCGCCGACCTTCTGATCGGCAAGTCCTAGGCTCTGTGGTTTAACCCACAGCGCCATCCGCGTCCCAGATACACTTCCAGAGTTAATGCTAAATATGTTACTTCTGCTGCATGAGCCACCATTGCCACTAGAGGGATGTGAAAATTTGTGTCCTGGGCTTTTTAGACTCCTCTACCCATGTACTATCTGAAACCAAAACAATGCATTGGTTGCCAGACATGATTCCCCCCAAGCTCTCCTACCCCAATAGAAAGAGAACTTCTTTTAAATAAAATAATAAAAAAAAAATAGTGATTTGGATATTGCAGATTTGTCTAAGAGTGCTGCCCTTTGAGACTAAAAATATTTGGGCCTCAGGGTTAGAGACGATGGCTGTGTATACACTATATGTTTAAAGAAAATGGCTCCCAGCCCCTAAAAAAAACCCTGGGAATAGTAGTTTGTAAAGCGTGCTGGGAACTGTAGTTCTGCGATGCATAAACTACAGTTTCCAGGATTCTTTGAGGGAAAGCATGTACAGTGGTACCTCGGGTTCAGTACTTAATTCGTTCCAGAGGTCCGTTCTTAACCTGAAACTGTTCTTAACCTGAAGCACCACTTTAGCTAATGGGGCCTCCTGCTGCTGCCACACCGCCGGAGCACGATTTCTGTTCTCATCCTGAAGCAAAGTTCTTAACCCGAGGTACTGTTTCTGGGTGAGCGGAGTCTGTAACCTGAAGCGTATGTCACCTGAAGCGTATGTAACCTGAGGTACCACTGTACTTGAAATCTATGGTGTGTATGCAGCTGTCAGGCAGCAGAGGAACCAATCCCCACGGCAGGTTGCCAGGTACGGATAAGACAAGGAACCACCTGCTTTTTATTCACAGAGAGGCTTGGGAAAGCAGCCTCTTGGAATAGTGGTGTTTTCCCAAGTGACTCTCCAACCGCTTTTTCTCCCACTTCCTCATTCGTCATCCTCTACAGGTGGCGCTGAGGGCCCTTTGCTTTCCTACTTTCTTCCCCCCCCCCCAATAAATTTTTATTATTTTCTTTACACATTCATTCTTACCGTACATTAATCAACCTATAAACCTTATGCTCTGCCGAGCTTGCGTCTTCCTTCCCTCCCTTCAGTTGGTATCCCTTATCACATCCTGTCGCGTATTTTATCTTTTTACACCTAAATCACCTTGCTCGCATTGTAGGAGTTACTTCAATCCTGCTAGTGTCTTTAAGTTTTTACAGTTGTCCTTTAAATACACAATAAATTCACTCCAATTTTCCTGGAATCTTTGATCATCCTGATCCTGAATTCTGCCAGTCAGTTTGGCTAACTCCACATAGTCCATCATTTTTGTTTGCCACTCCACAATGGTAGAAACTTCTTGTGATTTCCAGTTTTGGGCCAACAAAGTCCTTGCCGCAGCTGTGGCATACATGAATAATCTTTGATCTTTTGTCTTAATCTCCTTTCCCTTCAGGCCAGGCAAAAAAGCCTCTGGCTTTTTAGGAAAAGTATATTTTAATATTTTCTTAAGTTCGTTGTAAATCGACTCCCAAAATGTCTTTACTTTATCACAAGTCCACCACATGTGATAATATTCACCATCCACCTCTTTGCACTTCCAACATTTTTTATCCCTCATCCTATACATTTTTGCCAATTTTGTCGGTGTTAAATGCCACCTATAAATCTTCTTTCAGAGCTGTACATGTCGTAAATTTCATACTTTCATTCCATAATTTTATCCATGCATCCAATTCAATGTTATGCCCAAAATCTATAGCCCATTTTATTCTCGCTTCTTTCAGTTCCTCATCTTTTGTAAACCATTCTAACAACAAATCATACATCCTGGATAGTGTGTTACCTCTGCCTTCTATCAATTCTATTTGAAATTTTGATTTATTTTTTATCCTCAAACCCAACTTTCCTCTTGTCCTCATTCAGTATATCATTTACCTGGTGGTATTTGCTCTCTTACTTTCAAGGCTTGCTGGGTTCTGGGAAGGGGGCGTGTCTGGAATACTTTCTAAAGAGACTGTGTCCATCAGCTGTTGCCCTCTTGGTGCTTAACTTCCTCCTCTCCCATTACAGTGGTGCCCCGCAAGACGAATGCCTCGCAAGACGGAAAACTCGCTAGACAAAAGAGTTTTCTGTTTTGGAGGTGCTTCGCAAAACGAATTTCCTATGGACAATGTCTTGTGAGTTCCTGCTGGTTCCCCCCCCTTTTCTAAGCCGCTAAGCCGTTTATCAGCTGATCCGATCAGCAGATAAGCCGCTAAAAGCCGCTAATAGCGCTAATCCTCTAATCCGTCAATGGGCTTGCTTCGCAAGACGAAAAAACCGCTAGACGAAGAGAATCACAGAACGGATTCTTTTCGTCTTGCGAGGCACCACTGTATTTCCCAGCCACCCCCTCATCTGCCTCTCAGCTGTGACCTCCCTCAAATCCCTGTTGTAATTCTTAACGGTCTTCTTCTCTGGGAGGGTCAGGCTGGGGAGGCGGTCTCCACCATTCCTCCTCTGTCCAGTCTCTGACAGCAGCCCATAGAAGCTTTTGAGAGCTGCAGGGCTTTATGAGCAGAGGCAGGATAACGTAGTAGACGTGATGGTGGCAATGGGGTATTTCTTCTGGCCTTGCAACACACTCCGTGTGTTCACATTACCGCCTTAGTGTCAGTAAAGTTGTGTATTTCCCCCCCCAGTGTGTTTCACAACTCTTCCCCACCCTAACTGTTCACACCGTAGCTTCAAACCATTTATGTTTTCATTGTCCTTTCTGTTGGAATACAGTGGTTCCTCGGGTTACAGATGCTTCAGGTTACAGACGCTTCAGGTTACAGACTCGGCTAACCCGGAAGTAGTACCTCGGGTTAAGAACTTTGCTTCAGGATGAGAACAGAAATCATGCTCCGGTGGCGCAGCAGCAGGAGGAGGCCCCATTAGCTAAAGTGGTACCTCAGGTTAAGAACAGTTTCAGGTTAAGAATGGACCTCCAGAACAAATTAAGTTCTTAACCCAAAGTACCACTGTAATGAGGGACGCGGGTGGCACTCTGGGTTAAACCACAGAGCCTAGGACTTGCCGATCAGAAGGTCGGCAGTTCGAATCCCCACGATGGGGTGAGCTCCCGTTGCTCGGTCCCTGCTCCTGCCAACCTAGCAGTTCGAAAGCACGTCAAAGTGCAAGTAGATAAATAGGTACCACTCCGGCGGGAAGGTAAACGGTGTTTCTGTGTGCTGCTCTGGTTTGCCAGAAGCAGCTTAGTCATGCTGGCCACATGACCCGGAAGCTGTACACCGGCTCCCTCGGCCAACAAAGCGAGATGAGCACCGCAACCCCCGAGTCAGTCACAACTAGACCTAATGGTCAGGGGTCACCTTTACCTTTAGCTTACTACTGTAATAGGGGCATGGTTTGGGGCTTCATAATCTCTTATTCCAGCTTTATATAGCTGTACGTGGCTAGTCTTCCACATGGCTAGAAGTCTGTGTGTGCCGTACACATGTAATTTCCCCTTTTCCGCCAATTTAACTGGCTCTGTCCAAGAGGCCTTGAGTTTTACCCAAGGACTAACCACATCCCTTTCTCTGCATGTTTCTATCTCTCAGGACGCCTTTGTGAGGCAATGCAGCAAGAGAGACGCCGGCTGCGAGTGGAGCAATAATATTGCCCCATTGCTACCGCACCAGTGCAACTTTCGGACAAAAGTTTTAAGGCACTGACCTTAATGTCACATATTAGCTAGCAAGGGAGGGCTCTGGCAAATGAAATGCTTCCCCACCCCCATATGTAAATTAAAATATCAGTATGCCCACATGCGGGACGCGGGTGGCGCTGTGGGTAAAAGCCTTAGCGCCTAGGGCTTGCCGATCGAAAGGTCGGTGGTTCGAATCCCCGCGGCGGGGTGCGCTCCCGTTGTTCGGTCCCAGTACCTGCCAACCTAGCAGTTCGAAAGCACGTCAAAGTGCAAGTAGATAAATAGGTACTGCTTACTGGCGGGAAGGTAAACGGCGTTTCCGTGTGCTGCGCTGGCTCGCCAGAGCAGCGATGTCATGCTGGCCACGTGACCCGGAAGTGTCTGCGGACAGCGCTGGCTCCTGGCCTATAGAGTGAGATGAGCGCACAACCCTAGAGTCTGTCAAGACTGGCCCGTACCGGCAGGGGTACCTTTACCTTTACCTTTTTATGCCCATATGACGTCAAGCTGTCAGCTGCAATGTTTAAAATCCTGTCTCATCCACAGCTTGTTATGGTCAAAAAGGCTTGTATTCTTCTAAATGCACTTTCTCATGCTTTGAGAGTAAATCCTTCAAGCCAATATATCTTACTCTTCTTGACATACTCCATTAAGCCTTCAATGATCCATGCATCCCCCACCTTCCATGTATGGCTGTATTTTTCTAGCGTTGCATTGTCCTCACAATGGAATTGATGGTTCCAATCTGATCTGATTTTACTTATGACAGTTTGCAAAAAAAAGGAAAGAGGGAGAAGGGGGGGGGCTCCCTAAAGGAAAGGATGTAGGACGAGATTTAAGATGGGATGGGCAGTTTCCCTGCACAAATTAAAAATAAATAAAAAGGCACATTTGTGTGTGTTGGCTAAATAAAAAAAGGAATTATTGTGAATATAAGAAATGTTTAGCGGGGGCACCAAATTTTGCCCTCGCTCAAGGCACCATATTACTAAAGGCCACACCCTGAATTAATAAAAAAATTCCTTCCTGTAGCACCTTAAAGACCAACTAAGTTAGTTCTTGGTATAAGCTTTCGTGTGCATGCACACTTCTTCAGATACACACGAAAGCTTATACCAAGAACTAACTTAGTTGGTCTTTAAGGTGCTACAGGAAGGAATTTTTTTATTTTGACTATGGCAGACCAACACGGCTACCTATCTGTAACTGGAACCCTGAATTAATGTCAACCATACAAATGTGAAAGAGAACAACGGTGTCGCTCAGAGAAACGAATGTGACAACGATCAGTTAGGCCCCTAGTTTGGGAAAGGCTAAATCGAGCATCCCTTAAACAACATTGCCCTTGCCTGCTCTCCTCTTCTCTCTGCAAGACTATGCACCCTTACTTTGGAATTAAGGCACAATTGAATTCAATAGGATGCGGGTGGCGCTGTGGGTTAAACCACAGAGCCTAGGACTTGCCAATCAGAAGGTCGGCAGTTCGAATCCCCACGACAGGGTGAGCTCCCGTTGCTCAGTCCCTGCTCCTGTCAACCTAGCAGCTCGAAAGCACGTCAAAGTGCAAGTAGATAAATAGGTACCGCTCCGGCGGGAAGGTAAACAGCGTTTCTGTGTGCTTCTCTGGTTCGCCAGAAGCGGCTTAGTCATGCTGGCCACATGACCCGGAAGCTGTACGCCGGCTCCCTTGGCCAATAAAGCGAGATGAGCGCCGCAACCCCAGAGTCGGCCACAACTGGACCTAATGGTCAGGGGTCCCTTTACCTTTACGACTTACTTAGGGGTGAGCTGCATTGCACAGCTGCAATCATTTGCATACTTATTTGTGATTAAACCCCATTGGCATTTTGAGGCTCAGTTGGTTAGAGCATGGTGCTGGTAATGCCAAGGTTGCAGGTTTGATCCCCACATGGGACAACTGCATATTCCTGCATTCCAGGGGGTTGGAACAGATAATCCTTGGGGTCTCCGAGTCTCCCGTTGTATCAGTCTATGACTCCTGCACATGCAGACCTTGCATCAGATGGCACGTGATTTGTGTTTCTGAAAACTCTACTTTCTGCCGTCACATGACGCCTCTTGCACATGTTCCCCAGTGGTGTTCTGCTAGCTAGGCTTTGTCTCCAATGCACAGAAAATATTGGGAAAAGTGTGTAGATATTCAGGATAAAAACACACGCACATGTATGTTGTATTTATTCTGCTACAATATATACAGTTGCTGCTACAGTAAAAACCTTAAGATGCCCTTGTTTAATCCTGCGTTAGAGAGGAAATAAATATGAATAACAGCGTCTGACCCACAAGAGGGGCAGGATCCACTCCCACGTGGAATTTCTCTCTCTCCTGTGAGTCAGTGCGCCTTAGGGAATATCCTGTGGCTCCTTGCAGCGCTTTCATTTTCTAGCAAGAGTAATCCTCTGCACAGACAGAAATAAGCGGATTGGATCTGCCAAGGTTGGAAGCCTCACCGTGCCTACTCAGAAGTAAACCCCATCGAGTTCAACGGGACTCCTTCCCAGGTAACTGCAAAGCGCTTGCCTAAACTCCTTGGGCTTGCAAAGAATGAGCCGCGCAAAGCAAATTCGGCGCAACGGCGCTGCGTCCTCAGCAAGATTTTTAAAAATGAAATAAAAGCAATACCCGGCGGCACGCGTCTAGCCCAGTCAGTCGGAAGAGGACTATAATTCCCAGCAAGCTCCGGGTGAAGGAGGAGGTCCCTGGCTCTTGCTGGGGGGCGGGATCGTCTCCTGCGCCGATTCTGCATGGGCGGCGGAGGACTGCTAGCCGCGGCCATTGGAGGGTCTCCAGGCGCCGTTCCCTTTGCGCTGCTTCCTCTGCCGCTGCCGCCGCCCCCATGGCTACAGCGTCGCCCTTGAAAGTCAGCATCGTGGGCTCAGGAAACTGGTGAGCGCAGCTGGGGGGCGCGATCCGCCCAGAGGCCATCGGGGCACCGAGAGGAACCTGCGCTTCCTGGTCCTCAGCCCTTGTTGCTTAGGATGCGCGGGTTATAGGGGCGTGGGCAGGGGTGGAGAATCAGGCGTCTCCTACTCCTCTGCATCGAGGTCTGTTTTTCCTAACCAAGAATTCCCTGCAAAATAATATATGCAGCTGTCACGAACCGTCTTCCTTGTTCTACTTCCTTGTTGGGCGGGAATAGGCGACACCCCTGATCACCCTTTTGCAAATCTCCTTTTTTTCTGAATGGCAACTATTCCCCCCCCCCAATAGTTAATCGCACGTGCGTCAGGTTTGCGATTCGTTTTAATACCTCGAGGGCTGGGCCTGATCACCCGCTGATTTCCCCCCTCTTTCTTGTCCTCGCCCTGGCTTAGGATAGTGGAAAAATGATGGCGTTATTCTAAAGGCACCGATGACGGTTCTCTAGTTTGGGAGGGTTTTCTCAAGGCAGGTGGGCAGGACGCACGCCACCAGAGAACAGCCCACAAAACGCCCATGCACTCGGCGAGAACTCGGGTCCATGCAACGCCAAAAGGGTGCCATCCGTAGAATAATAGAATTGTAGAGTTGGAAGGGACACTGAGGGTCACCCAGCCCAATGGCATGCAATGCAGGAATCCTTTGCCCAACGTGGAGCTCAGACCCACGACCCTAAGATTAAAGAGTCCATGCGCAAGAGAGAAATACTGTAGCTCTCCAAGGTTTGTGGAAGTACAAATGAATGGGGTTGTGAGACGGGGGAGGTAGCTCAGAACAGCTTGATGAAGTCTAAGCATGCTGTGGTTGCAGAATGCCGACTGTTTAGGGAACCAGCATGGGTCTTGAACCCATGGGTAAAAGGGACCCCTGACTATTAGGTCCAATCGTGGCCGACTCGATTAATAATAATAATAATAATATCTTTATTGTCATTGCCCCCATCGGGGACAACGAAATTACTTGACTGCTCCATAAAAACACTAATTAAACAATACAGTATAATACAGCAAGGGAGATTAGATGACTTTCAAAGTCCGGGCTTCCCATTCAGGGCCGATATCGCTCTGGAGAAGAAGCTGTTCTTAAGACGGCTTGTTCTTGTCTTCATTGACCTGTATCTCCGTCCCGACGGCAGGAGCTCGAAGAGACAGTGACCAGGATGCGATGGATCTTTTACTATGTCCAGTGCCTTCCTATGGCACCTTGTGGCATAAATCTGCTCTAAGGTGGAGAGTGGGCAGCCAACAATGCTCTCTGCTGCCTTAACAACCCTGCCCAACCCCATCCTGTCCTGGATAGTACAGCTTCCGTACCACCAGTGTGGTGTAGTGGTTAAGAGCGGTAGTCTCGTAATCTGGGAAACCGGGTTCGCGTCTCCGCTCCTCCACATGCAGCTGCTGGGTGACCTTGGGCCAGTCACACTTCTGTGAAGTCTCTCAGCCCCACTCACCTCACAGAGTGTTTGTTGTGGGGGAGGAAGGGAAAGGAGAATGTTAGCCGCTTTGAGACTCCTTAAAGGGAGTGAAAGGCGGGATATCAAATCCAAACTCTTCTTCTTCTTCTTCTTCACACACATAAGCCATAAGTGAGCACGCTCTCAATGGCACAGTGATAGAAGGCAAGCAGCAGTTTCTGCGGAATATGGTTTTTCCTTAGTATTCTCAAAAAGTACAGTCTCTGCTGCGCCCTCTTCAGAAGCCCCCTTGTGTTGACACTCCAGGACAGATCCTCTTGTAATTCAATGCCCAAAGTAAGTACCCTGACTACTCGGTTAAGTACCCTCGACCCCTGACTATTAGGTCCAATCATGGCCGACTCGTTAAGGTCGGACCTCCAGAACGAATTAAGTACTTAACCTGAGGTACCACTGTATATGGACAGCCATGGCTGAATCGTATCTTCGGCAAAGCGTTGTTAGCAGCACATCTGAATGCTTCATCACAAGACAGGTTTGGGTCAATAGTTCATTTCCTATATTTCACCAGGGTCAGTTGTACAATTCAATACCATCCCCATAGGGGTGCTTAGTACTACAGTGGTACCTCGGGTTAAGCACTTAATTCGTTCCGGAGGTCCGTACTTAACCTGAAACTGTTCTTAACCTGAAGCACCACTTTAGCTAATGGGGCCTCCTGCTGCTACCGCGCTGCATGAGCACAATTTCTGTTCTCATCCTGAAGCAAAGTTCTTAACCTGAGGTAATATTTCTGGGTTAGCAGAGTCCTTAACCTGAAATGTATGTAACCTGAAGCGTAGGTAACCTGAGGTACTTTATTTAAAAAGGGGGGAGGGGTGTTTATGTCCAGGAGGAATAGTGGGATATTTTTAACCTGCTTTTTGTCTTGCACCCACTGAGATATCTTCTGCAATGTCAGCTGACAGAGCCTGTTCAAATTGCTCAATGTTGGCAGCAGATTAGTGCTGACTTTGTTTCCTGAAGGGCATGAGTTTTACATGAGCCCCATTTCAAACTTGCAGAGACAAAACTTTATTTCGTGGTCACTTGTAGGAGCTGTCAGAAGCATTTTACAGAGAGTTGCAAAACTACACAGCACACACTCTTCAGAACTGGGAATGAGGAAATGGGAGAAGGTGTTCGCTATTTTGCAATTTTGTGTTCCTATACTGGTTACTTGCTTTCATCCATTGCCATTGTGATACTGCAGTACAGTGGTACCTTGGTTTACGAACAGCCCTGTTTACGAACTATTCGGTTTACGAACTCCACAAAACCAGAAGTAGTGTTCCGGTTTGAGAACTTTACCTCAGTTTACGAACGGAAGCCGAACGGTGGAAGGGCACTGGCGGCGGGAGGCCTCATTAGGGAAAGTGCACCTTAGTTTAAGAACGGTTTTGGTTTAAGAATGGACTTCCGGAACGGATTAAGTTCGTAAACCAAGGTACCACTGTAAATATCTTCAGTTAACACGACTGCTTTTTAACATGGATGCCTTATCTGTTTGGTTTGTTTTGTTTCCTTTGCTGTAAAGGCTCTACGTGAATACGTTGTTCCATTTTTTTACAGGTAGCATATTGGTCAAAGCTTAGCAATGTTGACCTATTTTATATATTGGCCCGTTGGAACAAAATTTATCATATAGCTTTTATGAGGGCAAACTCATGTTCACAATGCATGATGCAATATTCAAAGTTACACGGGGCTTTTCCTCTGTTGGATGTCCACAAGGAATTTGAAGAGGGAAGGTGTATTTTTAAGTGAGACTGAGGTCTTAAGCCCTGTTTAATCGTTTGTTTCAATCTTAAATGTGCAAAATATCTGAGGTGGAGCAAATACACATTGGGACAGACAAGTAAAAAGAGGTTCCCAATTGTGGAAATACAAAAAAAAACCCCAAGGTGGTTACAAATGCAGATCCTTGGCATGTAACAGGTTAATGTATTTCCAAAGAGATCAACCATTTGCGGGGGGGGGGGGGCTTGGAAGCTCTCTCAGCACACCCTGAACATTAGTTCTTCCAGTTAAGGGTTTGACAAGTACATGCACATAACCCTAATTTTAGGAACTGCTGGTATTTGCCTTTCCTTGCATCATTCAGTTTAATTTAAATATATTAAGCTATGAATATTAATAGCTGTTTCGGTAATTGTTTTACACAGTGCATTCAATCTAAGTCATTGTTTGGCTTAGCATGGCATGCCAACATGGTCAGTAGTTCATCCAGAGTCACTAAATGAGCTTTATGACTGAGTGATTTGAACCTAGCGGTAGTTTGAAAGTCTATGACAGGCACCCCCAACCTGCGGCCCTCCAGATGTTTTGGGACTACAACTCCCATGATCCCTAGCTAACAGGACCAGTGGTCAGGGATTATGGGAATTGTAGTCCAAAACATCTGGAGGGCCGAAGGTTGGGGATGCCTGGACTATGATCACTGCAAAACACTGGAAAAATATCTCCTGATGAGAAAGAATTGATTCATTGATTGCTTCCCTAGCAGTGGATTTTGTCAGCTACCTACCACATCCAAGAGAGCACATAATTTTCAAATTAAAATCTAGTGGCTTCGATAGTCTGCATTTAGAGCAGTATAAAGTGTCAATGTTTCATCTGTTTGCACAGGGGTTCCCCCCTCCTTTTAAGGCAGCTGATACTAAGAAGAAGAAGGAGGAGGAGGAGCTGTATCCTCAGTGTGTTGTTTTAGTGATCTATAAAAGCCTTCATTATATCGGACCTCTTCTATTTCTAAATTTATTCTAGCCCCATGTGACACTTCCTAGGCAGAAGTCATGAAAGAGAGTTGTGTGTGAAAGAGACGGTTGCACATATAAGACAAAAGAAGTCTCTTAACAGATGCATTTTTTTAATTTATCCGTTGCCTCGTGGCTCAGTGGGGCCTTGCGTCAAAGAAAGCACATGCAGTTTAAATACCAGTCCTTATTATCCTTAACATATAAAGGACATGTGACAAGTACAGAATGACTGGAGGCAAGTTGAGAACATAAAACTGCTCTGCCTTATGATATAAAGCTTCAGGCATGAGTGTCCGTGACTTTGAGGCACTTGTCATTGTTCAAAGGGCATAAATTTAAACTCTGCACTGGGGCAGAGTTTTATGCTTCTCAAATTACCTTGCTTATCAGTTGAAGAAGTTTAACCTCCTCACTTAAGGTGCCAAACTGGTGCTTAATGCAAAATGCCTTGCTGTGCAATTTGCCTGTGTAATTGGGCTGCTGTAGGCACAGAGTTTTGCATACACTAACCAGGGGTCAAGAAGGTTTACCTCGGGCTGGATCGCGTGGGAGTGCGTGCGCCCACGATTTTCGGCGTCTGCACAGATGCAATTTCTGGCTCCACAGAAGCGAGTCCCTGCGCTGTGCTGCACCGGTTTAGCGCAGCGCATGGGAACTCGCCAAGCAGGCGGCTCATTTCGGGGGTGGTTCGGGGGCCAGTTAAATGTTATCCCTCGCACAAGTTGCTTTTCAGCTCTCAGTGAAGTGAAATGAGGGGGAATAGAAGTACCGGTAAAAGCAGGGCTTTTTTCCGTAGCCAGAACTCAGTTCTGGTACCATTCTTGCTGGGGCTGATAGGGATTGTAGTTTGGTAAAAGGTAAAGGACCCCTGGACGGTTAAGTCCAGGCAAAGGTGACTATGGGGTTGTGGTGCTCGTCTCGCTTTCAGGCCGAGGGAGCCAACATTTGTCCACAGACAGCTTTCTAGGTCATGTTGCCATCAAGACTAAACCGCTTCTGGCACAACAGGACACCATGATGGAAACCAGAGCGCATGGAAACGCTATTTACCTTCCTGCTGCGGCGGTACCTATTTATCTACTTGCAGTGGCATGCTTTCGAACTGTTAGGTTGGCAGAAGCTGGGACTGAGCAATGGGAGCTCACTCCATCACGGGGATTCAAACCACCAACCTTCTGATCAGCAAGCCCTCTGTCTTAATGTGGCATATTTAATAAGGTGTCATGTTTTCTCTATTTATTACAGGGGTTCTGCTGTGGCTAAAATAATAGGCAACAATGTAAAAACGCTGCAAAAGTTCGCTTCTACGGTGAAAATGTGGGTTTTTGAGGAAAACATTGATGGACGGAAATTAACCGATATCATAAATAATGATCACGAGAATGTAAAATATCTCCCTGGACACAAGCTTCCAGACAATGTGGTAAGACATATATATTAGTTATCTCTGTTTATTTTAAGCATTTTACTATTCTAAAAGTATTGTTTTAAAAGTTTTACTATTCCCCTCACACTGCTGCATTTCCCAGAGTTCTCTGGGAAGAGGGATTGATTGCTCAACCACTCTGGGAATTGTAGTTCTGTGAGGGGAAATAAGGGGTCTCCTAACAAATCGCAGCACCCTTAGCAAACTACAGTTCCCAGGATTCTTTGGGGGAAGCTATGCCTGTTGAAGTGAAATAAGAGAGCTTCAATTGCAGATGTGACTTTAGTGTGGGTCCAACCCCACTGGACCCAACTACAGTGGTGCCTCGCAAGACGAAATTAATTCGTTCCGCAAGTTTTTTCTTCTTGCGAGTTTTTCGTCTTGCGATGCACGGTTTCCCATAGGAATGCATTGAAAATCAATTAATGCGTTCCTAGGGAAACCAACTTCTGACCAGGTCCGGGGACAGTCTGTCCCCCGACCTCTTCTGAAGGCTGGGGGGG
Source organism: Podarcis bocagei (assembly GCF_964188305.1). Lineage (NCBI taxonomy): Eukaryota > Metazoa > Chordata > Lepidosauria > Squamata > Lacertidae > Podarcis > Podarcis bocagei. The sequence goes on along the minus strand of NC_138137.1, from coordinate 16,636,499 downwards.
GGACAAGGGCTTTTCTTCCCACCCCCAGCATTTTAAAAAACCCCGGGACAGCGGAGGACTTCTCCGCTGTCCGGGGCGATTTAAAAGCCCCTGGGAAGGCAGGCAGGGGGGACAAAGACTTTTGCGCCCCGCCAGCCTTCAGAAGAGGTCCTGGACCTCTTCTGAAGGCTGGCGGGGGCAAAAGTCTTTGCTCCCCCCCGCCTGCCTTCAAAAGCTGTCCGGCCAAGGCTTCGCGGACCTCTCTGCAAGCAGCGGCAGCGCTGCTGCTGCTGGCGGAGAGTTGCCGGCATGCCGAAGCCTGCGCGCGCTGACATCAGTGCGCCCAGGCTTCGCGGACCTCTCCGCCAGCAGCGGCAGCGCTGCTGCTGCTGGAGGAGAGTGGCCGGCATGCCGAAGCCTGCGCGCGCTGACATCAGCGTGCCCAGGCTTCGCGGACCTCTCCGCCAGCAGCGGCAGCGCTGCCGCTGCTGGCGGGGAGTGGCCGGCATGCCGAAGCCTGCGCGCGCTGACATCAGCACGCCCAGGCTTCGCGGACCTCTCCGCCAGCAGCGGCAGCGCTGCCGCTGCTGGCGGAGAGTGGCCGGCATGCCGAAGCCTGCGCGCGCTGACATCAGCGCGCCCAGGCTTCGCGGACCTCTCCTGCCTTCAAAAGCCGTCCGGGATAGCGGGAAGCGCTTCCCTGCTATACCGGACTGCTTTCAAAATGCTGGCGCTGGGGAGCAAAGCCTTTCGGCCCCCGCCAGCCTTCCTGGACCTCTTCTGAAGGCCGGGGGGGGGGAAGGCTTTGCTCCCCACCGCTAGCATTTAAAAGAGGTCCCCGGAGATTTCCCTATGGGCTTTCGTCTTGCGAAGCAAGCCCATAGGGAAATTCGTTTAGCGAAGCGCCTCCAAAACGGAAAACCCTTTCGTCTAGCGGGTTTTCCGTCTTGCGAGGCGTTCGTCTTGCGGGGTACCACTGTAATAAATGTCTTCAGAACCTGGTTTTTGTGTGAGGAGAGGAACGGCGCAGAGTAAAAATAATAGGCTTAAAGTAAAAGAACAAAAGGTCTTATTCACATTTACGTTTTGTTAAATTCCAAAATAATAGCTGTCAGTCATTTGCAAAGATTGGAACCCAGTGTGCCCTCCCAGTGAACAGAAGGAGATCTGCCATTTGTGGAAGGGGCCTGGGTCTGGCAGGCTTTCCATTCATCGCACTGAGAGGAGATTGTTTCTCTGCTGTGCTGCGTCGCAAAACAAGTTATTTTTCTGGAAGTTGCACCAACAATCTGAAGTTGATTTTTATAAAGCATGAGGGGGCTAACTAGGGGAGGAGAGGACAGAATTTGTTTCCATTCTGTGAGTAAATTCTGTTCACAAACCTCTGATTGCAACCCACAGAGAATAGTAACCATTTACTATCCGCAATAAGTATTAGATTTCCCCAAATCCAATGTAAATGGTATCTTATTTAATTCTGTTTCCAACTTTAGAAGCAATCAGAAGCTTTATTTTTGTGTTTTTATATTGTAAACTGCCCTGTGATCTTTGGATGAAGGGCAGTATAGAAATTTGATGTAATTTGCCATTGGTTTGTTTAAAATTTGGAAAACTAATAAATATTATTTGGCAAAAAAAAATACAAATTGAATTACCGTATTTTTTGCTCTATAAGACTCACTTTTTCCCTCCTAAAAAGTAAGGGGAAATGTGTGTGTGTGTTATGGAACAAATGCAGGCTGCGCAGCTATTCCAGAAGCCAGAACAGCAAGAGGGATCGCTGTGCAGTGATCCCTCTTGATGTTCTGGCTTCTGAGATTCAGAATATTTTTTTTCTTGTTTTCCTCCTCCAAAAACTAGGTGCGTCTTATGGTCTGGTGCGTCTTATAGAGTGAAAAATATGATAATAGTGATGATGATGATGATGATAATAATAATAATAATAATAATAATAATAATAATAATAATAATAATAATAATACTTTGCTAGTTTACATTGGGTGGGAATGAGTTCCAAATTTGCTTGTGCCTTTATACTTGAAATTTGCTGTTATTATCAGTTGGCTCGCCAGGTATTAGCTTCTTACAACAAACAATACAAGCAAGACGAAGACCAGTATACTAGATAGCACTGCAAGGTATTAGCTTCTTGGCAGTATAAAATATTTGCTCTGCAAATAAGCTTTCCGCAATTCCAGCTGGATGCATTTGCCAATGGTCAAAGCCAGCCAACAAAAGAGTCGCTTTTGGAATAGTAGAACCAATCTGTGCTTAGTTTTAATCTGTGCTAGTTTAAAATCTTTAAATTTTACGGCCATTATAATAACAATAAAGCATTTCTACAAACAAAATAAAATCGGCGCATTGAGACAAATGTCCTCTTTCTTCTCTCTTTCTCATCTTTCCCTTTCTTCCTCCCTTGAATAAATGTCCATAGGTTGCTGTCCCAAATCTGAAGGATGCTGTGCAAGATGCAGACTTGCTGGTTTTTGTCATTCCCCACCAGTTCATTCATAAAATTTGCGATGAGATCACGGGGCGCGTAGCCAAGAAAGCTGTCGGTATAACTCTCATTAAGGTACAACAGATACAGATACAAGCCTTACGTTAGTGTCAATGAATCCTTCGGAATTGTTCAATGGGCTGTTGGACAAAAACAATGCTGAAGAGATGTATAATCCCTAGACTTACGACAATACAGATCCAGCTCATTTGGATCAGTAGTTTTGAGTTCTGAAAAGTGCTGTGCATCATGTAATTATGTAAAGATGGTAACATGGCGAGTCAGTGATGCTGTGGGGTAATGTCACACACCCCTGTGGCAAACATGCTGTGACTGGAGCTCATCATTGTAGCGCGGTCACACCCTCCCTCTTGAATTTTCTTCCATTAGACGTGAAGCAAGCCCTACATTGTTCTGTTTTTGATGTTGGTGGAAACATTTATTTCTCCCCTAGCATTCTCAGATTGCTCCTATTTTATTTCTGAATTTGTTCATTTTTATGTTTTAACACTGCTCCTTGATTTGTGTTGTGTTTTGTTTTCCATTTCTGCACATCACTTGGGTCTTTTCTGCAAAGCAGTTTATGAATTTTAGTTTTTTTAAAACAAAAAACAAAAAACCCACAGCTTTTAAATGGTCATTGCAATTCTACAGATTCAGCCTAATCTATGGACTCAGCTACATGTTAAAATGAAACATTTTAAATGTGTTGTGGGTGCGGGACACAGGTGGCTAAACCACTGAGCCTCTTGGACTTGCTGATCAGAAGGTCGGCGGTTTGAATCCCCACGACGGGGTGAGCTTCCGTGTCTCTGTTCCAGCTCCTGCTAACCTAGCAGTTTGAAAGCACGCCCAAAAAGTGCAAGTAGATAAATAGTTACCGCTCCAGCAAGAAGGTAAACGGAGTTTCTGTGCGCTGCTCTGGTTTTGGTGTTCCGTTGCACCAGAAGCGGCTTAGTCATGCTGGCCACATGACCCGGAAAAACTGTCTGCGGACAAACGACGGCTCCCTTGGCCAGTAAAGCGAGATGAGCGCTGCAACCCCAGAGTTGTCCGCGACTGGACTTAACTGTCAGGGGTCCTTTACCTTTTAAAGTGCAATGTGCAAATGTGACACTAGATGGTGAAAGTGAGCTATGCAAAAATTCAGTGTATTTTTCAAACTGTTTTAAAACCAAGCATTTTCACAGCGTTTTTTAATATGTGTGTAGATTCCACCCAGATGGCATATAGGCAGAATTTCACCCACTAGTGAGGATAATTATCAGTCTTCTGTCCGGTGTTGATAACTGACTATAGTGGTTACCTTTTAATGTTTGCTGCAGGGAATAGACGAGGGCCCAGAGGGTCTCAAACTCATATCTGACATCATCCGAGAGAAAATGGGAATAGACATCAGTGTGCTGATGGGAGCAAATATTGCCAATGAAGTAGCAGCAGAGAAGTTCTGTGAAACCACAATAGGTAATTTTTTTTTAGTATGCTTTATATAGGGTCTTCTCCCTGTTGTCATCTGGTACCAATCCTCTAAGGACTTTAGATTTTATTTATGACCTTTTTTTATCTCATCCTTCACCCAAGACGCTAACAGTAGAATTTGATTCCTCTATATCAGTGTTTCCCAACCAGTGTTCCGTGGCACACTAGTGTGCCGCGAGATGTTGCCTGGTGTGCCGCGAGATGTTGCCTGGAGGGAGGCGGGCGAGTCCAAAAAAGGTTGGGAAACACTGGTTTCTCTTTCAAAAAGGAAATGTGGGTTAAAGCGGCGCCGCCGCCTCCCACTCACTTTCCTGCTCTGGCTTCCCTAACAGTTTTCCGAGTTGCGTCACTGGATCCAGCCCCCTTTTCCACATGTGACACGGGGCTGGAGGGAGGGAAAGAGGGCTTTACGTCGCGCACAAAGGCAGCCTCCTAGAAGCGCTCTGGGCCGGCGCCGTTTCGCCGAAGGCGCTGGAGGACCCCCACCCTCAGCTCCTTCAGAAAGGAAGCCCCGCCCCTCGGCTCCCTACGCCGCCAGGCAGCTCAGCTGACTGACGAGGACGTTCTGCGGCGGCGGCCGCCGCACAACCACCGCAGTTGCTGGCAGCGTCCGCAGCGCAATAAGTAACAGCGCCTGGTGCTGCCAACTCTTTCTCTCTCTCTCCCGCCCCGCCCCCAAGCTCTAGCGCGCCCCGCGTCAACATCGCCGCGCGCAGCTTCCCGAGCTCGAGGCCAGCCGCTGCACGCACGCGCCGGCTCGTCATCGGCTCCGGTTGTTGCCTTTCTCCGCCGAGGTCGGTGGACCCCGAGCCTAGGCTTCCTTCCTGCACCCCGCTTTCCAAAGACCGCACACCAGTTGGGCCAGTACATATTCCCCTCCCGTGACTGGAGCGGAATAGCCCTTTCTCTTCTTCCCCAACCCTTGTCGTTGGAGGAGTCCCTCAGTCCCTCGCTTTGCTGCCTCCTCCCCCCCCCACCCCCAAAGCTTGGAGGTTCCCCGGCAAGGGGGAGGGAAAAAAATTGAAAGTTACACTTTCGTGCGTCCCTCCCGGCGTGACGCTGCGCGGTGACGTCACGGGGCTGTAATGGTGGTGTGCCTTGAGATTTTTTTCATCAAACAAGTGTGCCTTTGCCCAAAAAAGGTTGGGAAACACTGCTCTATATATTACCCTTAAGAATGGTAGAGATCATGGGAATTACAGTGACGTCTTGTGCAGGGGTGAATGACATGCTTGAAGAATGGGCGTGCTTATAATCTATTTTTATATATTCCTGGTTGAGTTTTTAAAAAATGTTTTTATGAGGGACCTATGTATATAAAATGGGACGCGGGTGGCGCTGTGGGTTAAACCACAGAGCCTAGAACTTGCCGATCAGAAGGTCGGCGGTTTGAATCCCCGCGACGGGGTGAGTTCCCGTTGCTTGGTCCCAGCTCCTGCCAACCTAGCAGTTTGAAAGCACGTCAAAGTGCAAGTAGATAAATAGGTACCGCTCCGGTGGGAAGGTAAATGGCATTTCCGTGTGCTGCTCTGGTTCACCAGAAGCGGCTTAGTCATGCTGGCCACACGTATGCCGGCTCCCTCGGCCAATAAAGCGAGATCAGTGCCGCAACCCCAGAGTCAGTCATGACTGGACCTAATGGTCAAGGGTCCCTTTACCTTTATGTATATAAGATAGCATTTTGGATGGAAGACACAGTCTACTGAAAAACACAGTCATGCTTCATTAATATCTTTGTGATCATACCTGGAATTTTATTAAAATAGAGCAGGAGTGGGCCAAATTATATAACGCCCTACTAGATTATTGTAGGCATCTTGTGGCCCATGGATTTCTCCATCAGGCTTGTTTTCAGCATCCCGTAAGGCACTGGTATGATCTAGGTCCTCTCACTTTAAGAGCCCATATCCCAGTACAGTGGTGCCCCGCAAGACGAATGCCTTGCAAGACGGAAAACCCGCTAGACGAAAGGGTTTTCCGTTTTGGAAGTGCTTCGCAAAACGAATTTCCTATGGGCTTGCTTCGCAAGACGAAAATGTCTTGCGAGTTCCTGCGGGGTTTTTTTCCTCCCCCCCCCCTTTTCCCCAAGCCGCTAAGCCGCTTATCAGCTGATCCTAAGCCGCTAAGCCGCTTAACAGCTGATCCGCTAAGCCGCTTATCAGCTGATCCGCTAAGCCCGCTAAGCCGCTAATAGCGCTAAGCCGCTAAGCCGCTAATGGGCTTGCTTCGCAAGACAAAAAAACCGCAAGACGAAGAGACTCACGGAACGAATTCTTTTCGTCTTGCGAGGCACCACTGTATGTGCAGAGAAGGCTTTGCAACTAAGCGTTTTTGATAGTGCATCTGGCTCTTGGATAGGGGACAGAGCATGTTGAGAAGACTTGGGTTCAAGTCATGAGGTGTACTGGATGGGCCTCGAACCCAGGTCACTGTCTCTAGGCCTGTCGTCCCTTGCAGGGTTGCAAGCCCACTTTGGATTCTACGGAGGAAAGATGAGAAAGAAGTACCGTATTGGCCGGAATATAAGACGCACCTGCAAATAAGACGCACCTTTAAAATTCAAGGGGAGGAGGAGAATATCCGAATATAACCTGCTCCCTTAAAATTGGGTTACAGGCTGAAAATGGCTGCGGTTGGTAGAATTGTAACTCCTAGCCAATTTAAGCCTTTGAATCTTGCAAGCCCGCAAAAGTTACCGCACAGTCACTAAAATAGCAAATCACTATTCAGTTGCTACAATTCCGCAGGCACTCACACCCGTAAATGGCAAGTGAACATTCTCAAGCTTGAAAATCGGCAATAAAACATTTTTTTGGTTCCGTTTTACCGTATGTCTGTTTCAGCAGCGATATCGTAAAAGATAATTTTTGTAAGGTCACGAATTTAAGCTGCACTTTAACTTTTTATGGTCGGAATTTGGGAGGAGGGGAAGTGTGGCTTATATTTGGGTCAATACAGTATAAGCCTGATCAAGGGCTTTAAAGGATATAAAAGTAGACATGAAGAGTTGCCTAGTACCTTGTTTTGAACAGTTCCGTCTTGTTTCTAAAAGCCAGCATACTAGCTAAAATAAAGCTGACCGTTCTCCTTCTGCCCTTCACCTCCACACCCCAAAATAACAGGCTGCAAAATTTTGGAGAATGGATTCCTCTTCAAAGAACTTCTCCAGACTCCGAACTTCCGAATAACTGTGGTGGACGATGCCGATACTGTTGAGCTTTGTGGTGCTCTTAAGGTAATATTTGTTTTTGGGCAGGGATGACATTAAAAGCTAAAAAACAACAACCCTAAAACTAGAGAGCAGAGAGCTATGGGAAGTTGGGTACTAGGCCAACCCCTGATGCTTGCTTCCGCTTGATGCTAGAGTTTGGCTAGAGGGTGATGACAAAACTCCACTCAACTTGCCTTCTCTCAGATGGCTTCCTCATATTTTGTGTCCGAGGGGAAGTACTGTGATGCCATACTCAAGATCTTCCGCTCTTCCTATGCAACAAGAAACCCCAAACAAATCACAAGGGTAGGGATGGGGAAGCCTGCGGCCTTCCCAAAATTGTTGGACTCCAACTCACATCAACTCCAGCCAGCAGGGCCAGTGGACAGGGATTATGGGAGTTGTAGTCCCAAGAACTGTCTCCTTTGTGCCAAAGCAGAAGAATCTAGCCAAGCTTGGGACAGTGACCCAAACATAGACTTTATTTCTTTGTAAAGGGGTTTGGTGGTAGGGTCACTTCCTAATATGTGAAGATGTTGCGTTTTTCGTTTGCATTTGGCTCTCTTATCTGCAGGCTGGATTTCAAAAGGTGAGCAGCAGAGAAATAGGCACGGGGCAATACTCCAAAGTCCTTAAGTATCAAATGAGTACCACCAACGTTGTCCCATTGGTTGTTGCCAGACTAAATTGTTGTTGTTGTTGTTTAGTCGTGTCCAACTCTTCGTGACCCCTTGGACCAGAGCACACCAGGCACTCCTGTCTTCCACTGCCTCCCACAGCTTGGTCAAACTCATGCTGATAGCTTCGAGAACACTATCCAACCATCTCATCCTCTGTTGTCTTCTTCTCCTTGTGCCCTCAATCTTTCCCAACATCAGGGTCTTTTCCAGGGAGTCTTCTCTTCTCATGAGGTAGCCAAAGTGTTGGAGCCTCAGCTTCACGATCTGTCCTTCCAGTGAGCACTCAGGGCTGATTTCCTTCAGAATGGAGAGGTTGGATCTTCCTGCAGTCCCTGGGACTCTCAAGTCTCCTCCAGCACCATAACTCGAAAGCATCAATTCTTCGGCGATCAGCCTTCTTTATGGTCCAGCTCTCACTTCCATACATCACTACTGGGAAAACCATAGCTTTACCTATATGGACCTTTGTTGGCAAGGTGATGTCTCTGCTTTTTAAGATGCTGTCTAGGTTTGTCATTGCTTTCCTCCCAAGAAGCAGGCGTCTTTTAATTTTGTGGCTGCTGTCACCATCTGCAGTGATCATGGAACCCAAGAAAGGAAAATCTCGCACTGCCTCCATTTCGTCCCCTTCTATTTGCCGGACTAAATAAATCTGACTAAAAAGATCCAGTAGCAGAAGGATTTCGGCTTGTGCAACAGACCTCCTCCTCCCTGCATATACCTCAGTGTTCTCCCAAAATCTGTTCTAGTGGGTTGGGGGAAAGTATGGAACAAATTTAGTTGGGTGCATCAAGATAGGAGAGGGAGGGGAAGTTATTTTGCACAGCCAAAACTCCTTGCACTCGCATATCTGTTTTGTGGGATGCGGCGCCCCACCCTTTTTAATTGGCTCTTCTTTTTCAATAGGGACGCGTGTGGCGCTGTGGGTTAGAGCACAGAGCCTAGGACTTGCCGATCAGAAGGTCGGTGGTTTGAATCCCCGCGACGGGGTGAGCTCCCATTGCTCGGTCCCTGCTCCTGCCAACCTAGCAGTTTGAAAGCACGCCAGTACAAGTAGATAAATAGATACCGCTCCGCGGGAAGTTAAACGACGTTTCCGTGTGCTGCTCTGGTTTGCCAGAAGCGGCTTAGTCATGCTGGCCACATGACCCGGAAGCTGTATGCCGGCTCCTTCGGCCAGTAAAGCGAGATGAGCACCACAACCCCAGAGTCAGTCACGACTGGACCTAATGGTCAGGGGTCCCTTTACCTTCTTTTTCTAAAAACAGGGAAGGTTTCCCTAAGGATAGCCTGTGGACTGGATCAAGCGCCAAAAAAAAAATAAAAAAAAAATATTCTGCAGGTGGGATTCATGTGCCAATCATGATAATTTTTAGCTCACGACATTGCTTAAAAGCACATCTAAATGCAGTGCCTATAATGATTGCAGCTGGAAGATGATGGAAGAACATCTGCTGCATATCCGCTTTCATTGGATGTATTTTTATCATGTCTGGCAACAAGCTGGTGGAGATACAGATGCAGCTAAAAGGCTCTGCAAATAGATTCCCCCATTTCAAAAAATACCAGATGTGTTAGATTGTTATCATTCACACTGGTGCCATAGAGACAAGGCACTAGAAACGAGTGCCCGGCAACAAGAGCTTCCTGCCTGTTTTGTGCACTGGCCATTTTCATTGCTAGGAACCAATCTGGTGAAAAGCATGCATGAGTACTTTTGAAAGCGATACGTTTCCCTTCTTTTTAAGAGAGTGGAGAAGTGCCACACTTCAGATCCACTAGAGATAGATTTAAAACTTTCATAGTAAGATCTGAACATCTGTGCGCGATAGAGGCTTCTTCTTGTACTTGGCCCCAAGAGTAGTAGTAGTTGTTGTTGTTTATTAATTACTTATACCCCACCCATCTGGCCAGGCCTCCCCAGCCACTCTGGGCGGCTTCCAACAGGATTTTTAAAAACACAATAAAAGATCAAACATTAACACTTCCCTAAATAGGACTGCCTTCAGATGCCTTCTAAAAATCAGATAGTTGTTTATTTACTTGACATCTGGTGGGAGGGCATTCCACAGGGTGGGTGCCACTACCGAGAAGGCCCTCTGCCTGGTTCTCTGTAACTTCGCTTCTCACAATGAGAGAACCACTAGAAGGCCCTCGGAAGCTGGACTTCAGTGTCCAGGCTGAATGATGGCGGTGGAGATGCTCCTTCAGGTATACTGGGCCAAGGCTGTTTAGGGCTTTAAAGTTCAGCACCAACACTTTGAATTGTGCTCGTACTGCGAGCCAATGTAGGTCTTTCAGTGATTTGAAACCCTTCCTTCCGCAATATGTGAGAGCAAATAGGGAATGGCAGTTAGAGGGAGAGAAGGAGAGTGAAGGTCCAAGTAAACTTTATTCTTTCATTCCTTCACAGTGAGTTCCTGTTGCCCCCTCCTGCACACTCTCTTTGGCAGTGATAGTGGGTCACCTCTCCTTTGCAGCCAATAGGATTATTTGGGCTCAGCCAGTGCAAGGGGCCGCAATACAGGAGACCCCAGGGACATTTCCACCTGCTGTGCGAAAGGGATTGGTCCTGGCAAAAGGATATACAGAGAAGAATTGGTGTCTTTGCGTCCCAATTCCCCTTTTGTTGTTGTTGTTGTTTAGTCGTGTCCGACTCTTCGTGACCCCATGGACCAGAGCACGCCAGGCACTCCTGTCTTCCACTGCCTCCCGCGGTTTGGTCAAACTCATGCTGGTAGCTTCGAGAACACTGTCCAACCATCTTGTCCTCTGTCGTCCCCTTCTCCTTGTGCCCTCCATCTTTCCCAACACCAGGATCTTTTCCAGGGAGTTTTCTCTTCTCATGAGGTGGCCAAAATATTGGAGCCTCAGCTTCACGATCTGTCCTTCCAGTGAGCACTCAGGGCTGATTTCCTTCAGAATGGATCGGTTTGATCTTCTTGCAGTCCATGGGACTCTCAAGAGTCTCCTCCAGCACCATAATTCAAAAGCACCAATTCTTCGGCGATCAGCCTTCTTGATGGTCCAGCTCTCACTTCCATACATCACTACTGGGAAAACCACAGCTTTAACTAAGTGGACCTTTGTTGGCAAGGTGATGTCTCTGCTTTTTTCCAGTAAAGTTCCCCTTTACTGCCAAAAAAATACCTGCTGGAGAGAGACAATTAGGATGCACAATCCCAGTTCCTCCACCCCTTTCAGTCCTTCCAGCAGGAGCATCACTCTTCTTCATTGCCTGCAGCATCAATTTCCAGTGAACTCCTTGACGCAACACTTTGCTCATTCTCTTGTGGCTCAAGGCTATTCTGGTGCTGCTGAGAGCTAGTTCTGGAAGAGATGTAACTGTGCTGGACGACACACAAATTCTCTAGTGCTCTTCAGCCTCCTGAATACCTGCAAGTTGGTCATCAGGGGGAGTGATGGTACTGAATCTTTTCATATAAGCAACATTTTATTCCAGAGAGATGGAAAGTGCTTTCTTTAAGGTCAAACTCACCACTTGTACCTCCTTCTCCAGGCTATTCTCTCACTCATTCATTCCTACTGTGCGTAGGCTCCCTTTTGAGTTTGCAGATTTGCTGCTGTTCCATACTAACGTGAAATGCTGCCAGATTCTTTTAGGGTAATTGCGTAACAGCAGCAATTATGCGATGTACAGCACTGTAAATATATGTCTGCACTTCCCCTGCTGTTGAAGAGCTTAGTTTCTGGCTGTTCCATGCCCTGGAAACGAGGGAATGCAAGTGACAATCCATTATTCACACCGGCTCTCAGCTAAGCTTGCCAAGGCGCACGTTGGCCATCTATTCTGAATTTATTTCATTTCTGGCAAAGTTCTCTGCGGTTCATTGAATCTGAGCTCAACCTTGTGATCCACTGCCTGTCTCCCTGAGCTATGGGCAGTCTGAACGGGAAAGCCGGTCTCGGACAGCTATAGATATCTCCATGGTATTTACATCACGAGCATATGATGCTACTTTGTGAAGAATCGGACCATTGGTCTTGCAGCAGAATGCCAAGACCTCAGGAAAAGGTACTTGATTGAACTGGAGAGATCAGATTGAACCCCGGGCCTTTTTGCATGCGTAGCTGTCATCTCAGTGTCTGCTGGGATAGTTCATTCGGTAGAGCATAAGACTCTCAATCTCTGGGTTGTGGGTTCGATTCCTATGCTGGGTGTCAGATGGCAATGGTGGTTGCTCGTGAGTAACCAGCCAGGACTCCGACCTGTCTTTTACAGGTTTTATTTTGGTGCAAAACTATTTACAGTGCAGAGCCACAAGTTCATGTCTGCCTCAATTACTAGCAGAATCAGGGAGTGGTTGTTTCCGGGACCTCCCCCAACATAATAGCTTAGTCACCCCCAGCCTTTTCCTTCCTTCTTTGCGTTTTACACCTCTGCGCAGGGTGGGCGATGGAAGGGGCGTGCTTCCCTCCTGTCCGGCTTGGCCAGGAGCGGTGCTGAGGCTCCCAGCAGCATCCTCTGGTCCTTTTCCCTCTTCCCCACTGGAGGTGGGGCTTTCCTCACCACCGGAAGAGGAGCTGCTTCTCAAGATTTTCGGAGGCTCCCTGTAACCCAACTGCTCCTCTGCTTCCCTTTCCTGTTCCAATGGCAGTACCCTGACACTGGGGAACAGATTCTTGCATTGCAGGGGGTTGGACTAGATGACCCTCATGGTTGCTTCCAACTCTATGATCCTACGACGATAACAAGTTGATCTAAGTGGTGCAGTGAAATGCTGTAAGCTGCTACCAAATGGGGATGGAACATTACAGAGCTCTCTGTCTCAAAGAGGAAGCTCTGTAGCCTCTGTATCCTGGAGCCAGGGTGGGGATTTTAAGCACGCTACATCATTTTGGCAATGTGCCTGATCATTTACCATATTTTTTGCTCTATAAGACTCACTTTTCCCCTCCTAAAAACTAAGGGGAAATGTGTGTGCGTCTTATGGAGCGAATGCAGGCTGCGCAGCTATCCCAGAAGCCAGAACAGCAAGAGGGATTGCTTCTTTCACTGCGCAGCGATCCCTCTTGCTGTTCTGGCTTCTGAGATTCAGAATATTTTTTTTCTTGTTTTCCTCCTCCAAAAACTAGGTGCATTTTGTGGTCTGGTGCGTCTTATAGAGCGAAAAATACAGTACATAGCATTTCTAGCATGAGGATTTATTTTCCTGGTCCAGAACTGCGAAGTCATTGTTGAGTTCTCTTGGGCAAGTCAGTGTTTTGCTTGGCGTAAGAGTAGGAGTAGTAGGGATCAATAAGAATTGCACATCTTTTTTTGCATTTAAAATTGCTTTAAAATTTTCCTGCTGCTTTCTTGGAGCTTAGGATGGCACACATGGTTCCCCCAGGCACATCCACTCACAACAACCCTGTGAGGTAGATTAGGCTGATGTCACCCAGTGAGCTCTGTCACTAAGCAAGAGCCCTTCCACTTTCCTTGCCACTTCAGAGTCTGTTTCTCAAACAGTTGTTTTCCCCTCCCTTTTTTTCTTCTCCTCCTCAATTCTCCATTAGAACATTGTGGCTGTGGGAGCTGGCTTCTGCGATGGCCTCCGCTGCGGCGATAACACCAAAGCAGCTGTCATTAGGCTTGGGCTGATGGAAATGATTGCCTTCGCAAAGTTCTTCTGCAAGGGGCAGGTGTCCACTGCCACTTTCCTGGAGAGCTGTGGCGTGGCAGACCTGATCACCACGTGCTACGGGGGCCGCAATCGGAGAGTGGCCGAAGCGTTTGTTAAAACAGGAAAGGTACGGTCCCTGGGACTCGCTCTTCTTCTCACTTGCTTTCCTGTGACTGACTCTTGAATCTCTTCCGTTGTTTGGAACGATCTTGTGACAGGTGGACACACAGAGTAAAATAATTGTCTGTCATGGTGATTTGCTGGGGTCTTGGGATGACAATAATGACAACCACAGCATTCTCTTAAGTAGTGTTCCATTGCAGGATGTACCAGATCGGACCTGACTCCATTACCTAGTGTGATGAGCTCCTTAGATAACTGGTTTTGGAAGGGAACAGGAGGGCCAATATTATTTATTTAAAATTGGGGTGGGGGGACGGAGTCAGGGTTTGAGGCAAGGGAATTTTCCGAAGCTGTCCTCTACGATTCCCTCTCCCCTCCCTTCAGTAAATCTAGCACTGTACTCTACAGCTTAGATAGCTCAGTTGGTTAGATTAGAGTTTCCCAAACTTGGGTCTCCGGTTGTTTTGAGACTACAATTTAAAGCTCTTCATGGCCTAGGACCCTCGTACCTATGGGACCGCCTCTCCCAGTATGCCCCACGGAGGACCTCAAGGTCCAGGGGGCCACTAGGGGGCGCATTGGAAGATGGCCGACAATACCATCTCTCTGACCCACACGGGGTAATTAAGAGGCTGTTATGGGAGTAGGCAGCCTCCCTTGTTGCCCCAAGGAAATGGGGGACACTGCCCTTGCCTGCTGTGCCCATAAATCACCCCCTAATTCGAAAGAAGGGGGTGAGGCCCTAGGCAGAATGCCCCCGTGTGGACCTCAGCTCTCATGGACGCTCTCTCTGATCGCGCACTAGCTGCAGCAATTTGGAATAATTAATTACAAAAGAAGCAAATGCACATATTTCAAGTGAAGAAGGGGAGTGAAGTCTGCTAATTTTAGTGACCTCTGCGAAAGAAGACGATGGGTTGGAGAAACAGGAATATTTTACGATGAAGATACACCAAAGGCTGGGTATGTTGACAACGGGACTGAATGGGGGGGGAAACCTTTTTTACTTTCCTTCTATGTGATTTACAAGACCCCCTCCTCATTAGAATCGTCGGTTGAACTGACCCAAGCAGGATGATTAAGGTCTGTGTGGAGATAAACTTTAACCAAAAGTATGCTTTATGGAGATCGAGAAGCAATAAGAGCTTTTGGAATGGTGCAGTAATTAATTCGGAGTCGCCATCTTGCCAATGGATTTATAGCCAGGAGGAAGAACGGACTTGTTTTCAGACTGCATTCCTGGTGAATCTCCTCAGAGGTTTTGAGAAAGGAGGCAGATTGGTGAAGATTAATGACGCTAAGACTGTTTTGATGTATGGAAGTGACGTTATATGGAAAACGTCTGGACATGGCTACTGGATAAAAAAAATAATATCCACGCAGGATTACAAAATGTTCTAACCAGCTTGTGGAGACTATCAGAGGTCACAAAGAGAAAGGAAAAATATGTGAAAATAACAACAAGAGATGTGGAAAAACAATAAGAAAGGACTGGATAGTACTGTGAACATCATAAGGTTAGATTTGTGGACATTAAAACAGCAGTAAGAAGCAAGAAGTTGATTGGATCCCCTTTGGAACTTGAAATATGGGTACCCCCAACAAAAATTTTAAATTCGGCCGTGTAATTTGGAATTTATGTAATTTGGTTTGATTTGATGTGAGTGGTCGGTTAATAAAAAATTATTCTTTAAAAAAAAAAGGAGGACCTTAAGGTCCATAAATAGCAGCACCCTAGTGGTCCCGGGCCCTAAGGAAGCTTCAACCAGAGCCAGGGCCTTTTCAGCACTGGCTCCGGCCTGGTGGAACGCTCTGCCTCATGAGACCAGGGCCCTGCAGGATCTGATTTCTTTCCGCAGGGCCTGTAAGACAGGGTTGTTCTGCCTGGCCTTTGGCTTGGAGCCAATTTGATTCCCTCCCTCTCTTTCTTTTTCCTTTCTCCTCCTGTGATGAGGCTGCATTTTAATGTTTCAATATTTTAATTGTTGTATTTTAATCTTGTTTTTAAGTTGTATTCATTCAACTTGTTTTTATTATTGCTTGTTAGCTGCCCTGAGCCCGCGGGGCCTTGGCTGGGGAGGGCGGGGTATAAATAAAAAATATTATTATTATTATTACAATTCCCATCATCCCTGACCACTGGGTCTTACTAGCTAGGGATGATGGGAGTTGTAGTCCAAAAAACAGCTGGAGACCCAAGGTTGGGAAACACTGGGTTAGATTGGGGTGCCGATAACACCAAGGTTGCAGGTTTGATCCCTGGATGGGATAGCTCAGGCTTCCTCAACCTCGGCCCTCCAGATGTTTTGGGACTACAACACCCATCAGCCCTGACCACTGGTCCTGCTAGCTAGGGATCATGGGAGTTGTAGGCCAAAAACATCTGGAGGGCCGAGGTTGAGGAAGCCTGGGATAGCTGCATATTCCTGCATTGCAGGGGGTTGGACTAGATCAGTGATGGCCAAACTTGGCCCTCCAGCTGTTTTGGGACTACAATTCCTATCATCCCTGACCACTGCTCCTGTTAGCTAGGGATGGTGGGAGTTGTAGTTGCAAAACAGCTGGAGGGCCAAATTTGGCCATCACTGGACTAAATGATCCTGAGAGTCCCAATTCTACAGTTCTATGATTCTGTAACCTATGGATTGTTGCAATAGATAGAGCTTTGGATTTGGAGCATATCTCCACTCTTCTGATTTGGGGCATGGACTGATCTGTTTAGGTTCAGTCTACACTGGTTCTCCTCTTGGTCCAAAGAGTTGTGAAGTTTTCCCTCTAAATCAGGAATGGGGAACATCCAGCCCTCCAGATATTTCTGGATTACAGCAGCCACCGTCCATAGTTGAAGACAAAGTGGTGTGATCCAACAAGGCAATTTCTGTCTTTTGTGGGTTAGCCTGGATACATGTAAATCTGGGGTAGCCAAGGTGGTACACTGCCCCCACCCCAACAAAAAAAAAGATATCGCTTATCTACATCTTATGAATCATTAAAAGATACACCTTTTTTGTTAAAAAAAATTGTTCAGTCTATTGAAGAATTGGAGCAAGAGATGTTGAATGGACAAAAGCTTCAAGGGCCGCAGACATCTGCAGAGGTGTATCGCATTCTTCAACAGAAAGGATTAGTGGACAAGTAAGTGAGATTGTGTTTAAGCCATGTTTTGAAATGTTTTCCTTTTCAAATACGCTGGCACTAGCTTCTGGTAACTTCATTTTTTGTTGTTTCCCCCCGGCCCCAAATTATTCTTTAACATAATCTCCAGAGCAAATTATACCCCAGTACCCTGATGCAGAAGGGACGCGGGTGGCGCTGTGGGTTAAACCACAGAGCCTAGGATTTGCCGATCAGAAGGTCGGCGGTTTGAATCCCCGCGACGGGGTGAGCTCCCATTGCTCAGTCCCTGCTCCTGCCAACTTAACATTTCGAAAGCACGTCAAAGTGCAAGTAGATAAATAGGTACCGCTTCGGCGGGAAGGTAAACGGTGTTTCTGTGTGCTGCTCTGGTTTGCCAGAAGCGGCTTAGTCATGCTGGCCACATGACCCTGGCTCCCTCGGCTAATACGCTTCTACGCTGGCTCCCTCGGCTAATAAAGTGAGATGAGCACCACAACCCCAGAGTAGACCACGACTGGACCTAATGGTCAGGGATTCCTTTACCTTTACCTTACCCTGATGCAGAGACAGTTTGGCCACCCCCACAAGCATGGGCTTGAACATTTGATGAGCAGGGTGGGGGGAAACAGTCTGCATGGATCCGCTGGGGGCTTATGTGCCTGTTTGTATGTGTGCTTTGTCTGTGTCTGAAAGTGTGGGTGAGCACATTCACAGCTAGCATGCGGCCCTCAGATAGTTGGCTGAGGGTGAATGCGGCCCTCCGCAAAAAGAAAAAAGATTAACCATCCCTATTATAAACGAACAGCTACCTCATGGTGCCTCTCACTAAATTATATTCATTGTTTATATCAGGCATAGGCAAACTCGGCCCTCCAGATGTTTTTGGCCTACAACTCCCATCATCCCTAGCTAACAGGACCAGTGGTCAGGGATGGTGGGTGTTGTAGTCCCAAAACATCTGGAGGGCCGAGTTTGCCTATGCCTGGTTTATATGCAAATAAAAGAAGCATTTCTGCAGAACCCACTGACATTAATGTATTGACGAAAGATTCATCGCAAAGGTAAAGTTGTCTCTTCATGTCTGTCTCGGTGGAAAACATGAGCACTGATTTCATTGTATTCAAGTACTCGTGCATTTAATAGATGGGACTTTTACCAAAAGGCCTTAGAAATCGAGTGGTTCCCCCACTTTTTCATTGCTCTTTTTGTTCAATCTAGTCTCCCAAAGAATTGCTGCTTTTGACTGGCAGTTCCTTTTAGGTGTGCCGCTTTTATCCATCAGCTTTAAAAGCAATTCTCTTGGGTTGTCATCTTTGCTATATTACAGGTTTCTGTTGTAGTTTTACCAAGGAACAAGATGCGCATAATAGCTTATTGGAGGAACTTGAAAGCTTCCACTGAATTTGATTTTCTGCTCTTGTTCTTGGCTCCCCCCCCCCAAAAAAAAGAGTTGAAAAATGTTTGGCCCTCCCACTTATGCCAACTCAGTTATCAGTATTCTTGTTTTATCTGTTCCCACCTTTTAACACCCAGCGGGAGGCAAGGAAGAGAACTGCGTCAGACATGTCCAAAGTCCGTTTTGGGGGCTTAATCCTAAAGAAACAAGATTTGTTTTGTTCCTAGAAGGAACAAGGAGATCCATGAGCAGAACTCTGCTTGTGGAACAGGGCACATTTGGCTACCATAAAGAGAAGGTGGGGAGACTATGTTAGGCAGTTCCCCCTGCATCTGAAAATCGGCCCTGGAGGATTGAGGGATGATGTTAGAGGTGGCTACAGGTATAAGGCGGAACTGAGGAAGATTGACTTCTCAGCTCTGTTTACAAAAGCCTCCGCCAAACTGAAGTTCCTTCCTCAAATGGAAAGACTACGTAAGTTTGCAGAAGGATTTGTGTTAGAACCAGCCCTGTCTGGTGTTAGTAATAGCAACACAGTATGCTTCCCTTGCTCAATCAGTCCAAGGCAGCATTTTTATCGCCACAAACGAAAATGTTACCCAGTTCCCAGCAATGGCAGCAAACAAATGGGCACGTTCTTAATAGCAGCCTAAGCCTCATTGTGGGACGTGGGTGGCGCCGTGGGTTAAACCACAGAGCCTAGGACTTGCTGATCAGAAGGTCGGCGGTTCGAATCCCTGCGATGGGGTGAGCTCCCGTTGCTCGGTCCCTGCTCCTGCCAACCTAGCAGTTCGAAAGCATGAAGTGCAAGTAGATAAAGAGGTACCGCTCCAGCGGGAAGGTAAACGGTGTTTCCGTGTGCTGCTCTGGTTCGCCAGAAGCGGCTTAGTCATGCTGGCCACATGACCCAGAAGCTGTCTGTGGACAAATGCCTGCTCCCTCGACCAATAAAGCGAGATGAGCGCCGCAACCCCAGAGTCGGTCACGACTGGACCTAATGGTCAGGGGTCCCTTTACCTTTACCTAAGCCTCATTGCAAAGATTTCACACTTGCCTTTGAAGGAGGAGGGATTATTTAACATCCACCCGTGCTTATTGTGTCATATCGTTTGCACAAAATAACTTCTAGGGATCTACCTGATCTCAGGCAAACCCACCACGGGAAAGATGCATCCCCCGCTTGCTAGGGGAAAGGGCAAACTACAGAGAAAAGAAGTGTGCTAAAGGGGATGGGACAATAGCAGCTCTTCAGGACCCTGGAGATTCCTATGGCCTGATGTCCAGAGAACTCACTTATCAATCACAGCTCCGACTTCACTCATTGTCTGAAAACACTGACAGGTGGAAACAGCCAGGTTGGCTATTTCACAGAAATAGCTTAGGATATATTCATATTTTGCTTCCTAACTTTCTAGAAGGGTTAGAAAATAGGGTGGGGTGGGGGAAGAAAGCTCAGCCCTGAGTTGGCGACCCCAGCATCTACAACTAATTTTTCTGGGGAGATGGATTTTTTTGTTAGATATTGTCTTGCATTAATTCATATACATTCCTCAAGCTCTGTTTCAGCAACAAACCTCTTCTCTAGATAAATAGAGATGATAGATAGATAGATAGATAGATAGATAGATAGATAGATGATAGATAGATAGATAGATAGATAGATAGATAGATAGATAGATAGATGGGCAGTTGTCTAAAATGTCCCGCAAGGAACTCTTGCATTAATTCATATACATTCCTCAAGCTCTGTTTCAGTAACAAACCTCTTTCCTAGATAAATAGATATAGATAGATAGATAGATAGATAGATGATAGAGATTTGTGTATCAAATTTTGTTCTGCCATCAATGCATCCTGAATGCTCGGCATTCTTAGCTTTTCTCCTCTCCATCGAGTAAAACGTTTGCCTTCCTCTCGTGTCTGTTTTTTAGGTTTCCACTATTTGCTGCTGTCTACCAAATCTGCTACGAAGGGAAACCCGTCCAGGAGATGATTTCCTGTCTTCAGAGTCACCCTGAGCATATATAACGCATGCCTTGCCATTGTCGCAATTCCTGCCTTTTCATAGTAATACGTGGGTTCAAATGGGTAATAATGAAGTTTTGCAAAGCGTTAACTCCGTTAAGCAATCATGGCAAAATGAATGTCAATTTGTAGGTAATGTTCAGTTTGATGTAATAGTGCGACGCCTAGAATGTCAGCGGTCTTTTTTTTTTACTGGCTAACATTTTGGGTAGATTTCAGAATAACGCCGAGCAGGGCTTTCACACTCCTCTAAGTATCCATGTATGTGTCTTAGCAGTATGGAAAATGCTTGATGTTTTTGTAGCCTTCATTCTGATGCTTTCTTTTTCTAAAGGGACCCATCTGGAGCACTCTAGTGATTATTGTTGGCGGGGGGGCGGGGGGGAGACAGGTACAGATCCTTTTTCTTTTTTATGGGCATCAGAGATGGCATGAAAGGCATTCTGCATTGAGACTCTTTGCTATATAAATAAAAAGAGCTTCTGTAATGTACGCCCAGCTTTTAATCAGGGTTACATGCCTTTTCTTGAGAATGTTTCTTTTCTTTAACAAATGTTTTGGTGATAATCAATTTGATAGCATTTATTAGGCGAGGGAGGAGCACTTTGACCTTTTAACTTACTTACATTTTAAAAGAGATTTTTAAGAAATTGAGGAGGCGGGAATCAAATGTGTTTAAATAGTTGCAATATCTTCCATCTTTTAAAAAGGGGAAGTAATGTAGACAGGGCCTGTGTACCAAGCAAGGGGCTATATATATATGGCTTTGGTGCTTAGCATCATCCCACGTTTATTACCAAAACGAAACTGTGGTTTTGGAACATGCGAATGCAAAACTGCCCTTATGCCGGCTGGATTCAGGCAAACGGGTGGGTGGGTGGATGGGTGTGAGAGAGAATTCTCTGATCCAGTGCATGTATGAGGGAAATTGCAAATTCATCGCCACTTGGCTTGGAAAGCTATTCAAAGGAATTCCCAACAGATACTCAGATGCAATCTTGCTACTGATCTGCTGGCATGCTTTGATGTGTTGGAAATGGCCAGTACGCAGAGAGGAAAAACCTCTTGCGGTTTTGTGGTTTGTCCACTCCTCAAGTTACATTAGAAATGGCAAATTCCCCTGTATCCCACAGAAAGATTCATACACAGGGAACTTAGTGCTGTTATACTGTTATCTGACAGCAACTTGTGTGGTTGTGATTCACAGGCCCTGCGTTCTAGCACTCAGTATGTTGTGCTTAGTGTGAGTCGGAGGTGGATAACTTGTGGCCCTCCAGATGTTGTTGGACTCCATTTCCCATCAGCCCCAGACAGAATGGCTGGTGGTAAGGGATGATGGGAGTTGTAGTCCACAACATCTGGAGGCGTGCAGGCTCCCCACCCCTGGTGTAGGTAATATACCAGGGGTTGCTCAGAATACCACACACCAATGAATGTGATGGCAATTCCCATTAGCACATGATTGTATAATAAGCAAACTGTGTTATGACTGTGGTTTATTTCAGTGCCTGTTATGACTTCTCTGCCCAGCTGTTGAAATCTATTTAATAGTACCCACTGACTTAAAATGAGAAATGTTTCTGGGCGTTCTTCCTCATCTAAACTGCCTTGACCTCCCTAAGCGTGTATAGGGCTGTGGTCTTAAAGACTGAAATAATTACTTTATCTTGTTTTAGAGCTGTTGAAGAATCTGATATATCCCTCAATTCCCTTGTTAGAATTGGACATTAAATACCGTATTTTTTGCACCATAACACTCACTTTTTTCCTCCTAGAAAGTAAGGGGAAATGTCTGTGCGTGTTATGGAGGGAATGCCTACGGGTGGCATGCCTACGGATTTTCCTCCTCTAAAAACTACGTGCGTGTTATGGTCGGGTGCGTGTTATAGAGCGAAAAATACGGTAGTTCGCCTATTTATGTTGGAAGAAAAGATACCAAAAACTGGGGGGAGGGATGTTGTCAGGTGTATTAATATGATTTCATAACCTGCAGATGAATGCAAGTATGTCAAGTACTAGAAGACAATCCTGTGCTGATTATGGAACTTTCAGCTTGGAAGTTATTATACATTTATATCCCACTTTTCTTAAAAGGGATTGAAAGTGGTGTATGTGGTCCTCAAGTTTAACTAACAACCCTGTGAAGTAGGTTAGGCTGAGATGCAATTTGCCTAAGGTCACCCAGTGAAGCTTCATGGTAGGATTTGAACTTGGATTTGAACCAATTGTAGACCAGAATGGTCTCACCACTCCAGCACACTGGCTTTTTAGCTACCTTTACATACCCTCCTAGAGGGACGCGGGTGGTGCTGTGGGTTAAACCACAGAGCCTAGGACTTGCCGATCAGGTCAGCGGTTTGAATCCCCGCGACGGAGTGAGCTCCCATTGCTCAGTCCCTGCTCCTGCCAACCTAGCAGTTCGAAAGCACGTCAAAGTGCAAGTAGATAAATAGGTACCGCTCCAGCGGGAAGGTAAACAGTGTTTCCATGCGCTGCTCTGGTTCACGAGAAGCGGCTTAGTCATGCTGGCCACATGACCCGGAAGCTATAAGCTGGCTCCCTCGGCCAATAAGGCAAGATGAGCGCCACAACCCCAGAGTCGGTCACGACTGGACCTAATGGTCAGGGGTCCCTTTACCTTTTTACATACCCTCCTAGCCCTCAAATGGATTGGGTATGGTTATTAAGGTCTTTCTTGTTGGAAGTTCAACAAGATTCAGAAGACCCAGAATAGTCCTCCTTTAAAGACTATGGAAGTGCCCCAAGTAGTTTTATTGTGCAGCCTTTTGAGGTTATACGTGTTATAATGAAATGGATACCTGGGAATGAATGCCTCACGTACATTTATTTACACAGCTGAGATAGTGCTTAAAACCTGAGAATGGAGATACTTTCACACGCCCCTCCCGCCATGTAGGGAAAAGGATAGAAACTGAAAATGCAGAGCATGTTGTTATTTGTATGTGCCAATTGCATTTGCATGTATTTGCTACATAGGGAGCTTCTTTACCCTGTGTTAGACCATTGATCCATCCAGTGGCGTAGTGTGGGGGGGGAAGCCACAGGGGCGCAAAATTGTTAGGGGCGCAAAATTTCAACACCCGGTGCTGCCTCAATACAGCTGTGCCCTTCCATTACTGGGCTCCGTTGAAAACAGCTTCTCCATGAGAACCAGGAAGTGACCTCTCCAGACAATGGAACAACCCTTCTTTTCTTATCTCTGTGACTGCAATCTCCTGGGTGACGCAGACGCCATTAGGCAATTGAACGCACATGCATACTCCGTCTATTTCCCTCCCACCCAGACCTGCCACGCGGCCCTAAACACTGGCAACCCATGCTACACCACTGGATCCATCTAGGTCAGAATTGCCTACAACAGGGGGTAGGGAACTTTTATTGCTCAGTGGGCCAGACCTTTATCTCTCCTTCCTCCAATCATGGTGAGCCATGATTGACCTGTGGGTCAACTAACTGGCAGACCCTGTCCAGGATTTCTGGTAAGGGGGAGTCTTTCCCAGCCCTACCCTTTGAACCTCTGACCTTCTGCAAGCAAACCAAATTCTCTACTGCTGAGCTATAGCCCCTTCCCCATAGTCATGTAAGTGAATTGCACACCTTTCCCCCCGACACACATGTAATAAAAGCACATGTGAAACAGCCTTTGCTATAGCAATTTTAAAAAAATCATTCTGTAAACATGTTTTGTTAACTCTCTACACCGCGAGTGTGCAGCTGCTAATTTTATGGGCTGCATTTTGCCTTCATTTTCTTGATTCCACTATTCTGTTGACTAGGAAAGATGGTCAGGACTTGAGTAGCTCAAATTTAATGTGGTACTGTGAGATTTGTTTAGAATCTCAGGAGAGCATGTTTGAAAGAATGGCTGTTGGTGGGCTATATTGGGCAGAAAGCACACACTCCCCTTGATGGCATAAACCCTATTGGGTCTTATGGGAAATTATGACATTTCTTTTTAATTTTTAATTATCTAGCTTAATAATGGACCTGCCTTTATTATTTTTTTAACGTACAATGTGTATGTCCATTTATGTTTTGTGTAGTACATAAAGGGCTGTAAACTGAATGTAGCAAATTACATGTACTGTTGAATCACTTTTAAAGCTATTAACTCTGTTTAATGAAATGAATATTTGTTTTGTTTCTGTTAAGCCAGTTGGTTTTGAAATGCAATGGAAGTAACATTGAATGATTTCTCCAAGCTCCACTCATTATTGTTGTTGTTGTTATTGTTTTTTCAGTAAAACATAATAATCTATGCTTTGTGTTGTGTTTATTCCTGTAGGCATTTATTTGCCCAGCTAAATACTCCTATGTTACAAAGACTTTTTTCTTTCGTTGCTGTTTTCTGCTACACTTTAACAAGACAGAAGGAGGACGAAAGGTTAGAAAGGACTCGTTTCTTTCCCGTAGATTTCCTAAATTAGGCTGCAGTACTTACGCCTCTAACTCTTGAGTAAACCCCATTGAATTCAATGGGACTTAACTTCCAGGCAGACATAGTTCGGATTGCCCACAGGTGGCACATTGGGGCAGTGCATCTGGCTGTTAACCAAAAGGTTGGTGGTTCGAGCCCACTGAGGGACAGCTGTGAGCAGGATTCCTGCATTGCAGGGGGTTGGTCTAGATGACCCTTGGGGGGCCCTTCCAACTCCACAATTCTATACAGTGGTGCCCCGCAAGACGAATGCCTCGCAAGACGAAAAACTCGCTAGACGAAAGGGTTTTTCGGTTTTGCGTTGCTTCGCTAGACGAATTTCCCTATGGGCTTGCTTCGCAAGATGAAAACGTCTTGCGCTTTTTTCTTAAAGCCGCTTGAAGAGGCGCAGTTGCGACGGACCATGCTTCGCAAGACGAAAAACATCGCAAGACAAAAAGACTCGCGGAACGAATTATTTTCGTCTCGCGAGACACCACTGTAATTCTAAAAGTTACACAACTAACACACAAAATAATAGGTAGCTGCCTTGGTCGATTGAAAGGGAAGCGCAAAATCCAAAGTACAGCATGCCTTTATTAAGGTCAGAGAAAATGACACAAAATAAGCAGCAATCATTTGAGTTCTTGAAAAGTCTCCTTTATGCAGCATATTAAGCAAAACAGCGGGGAGGGGGAAAGACAAAATTGGCATGATGTTAAAAGTCACCGAAGCCTGCAGTTTGAAGGAACACTAATGCCTGCCACTAAGTATATTGGAATGTGTCTCTAAGGTTGCAATGCTAAGTATGCTTACAAGAAAGTGTTTGCTCCTACGTGAACTTGTTTAGGATTGAACTGCATGCTAGCCTTTATCAAAAAATGATACACTACAGCAAAGGGATAAACATTAAATTTTTTTAAAGGAAAAAAAAAGCTGGTGAACAGAGCTCTTTACCTTCAACCATGTAGTGTTATGTGGGTAGATATTTTCGTTAAGTCACAAATGAACAGCAATTCAGCCATTAAGAATTTTTATTTACCGTATTTTTTGCTCTGTAAGACTCACTTTTTCCCTCCTAGAAAGTAAGGGGAAATGTGTGTGCGTCTTATGGAGCGAATGCAGGCTGAGCAGCTATCCCAGAAGCCAGAACAGCAAGAGGGATTGCTGCTTTCACTGCGCAGCGATCCCTCCTGCTGTTCTGGCTTCTGAGATTCAGAATATTTTTTTCTTGTTTTCCTCCTCCAAAAACTAGGTGCGTCTTGTGGTCTGGTGCGTCTTACAGAGCGAGAAATACAGTATTTACTTATTTTACTGTGGAATGGCTTTGCTGTCTAAATTCAATGTTGTTGTTTTTTGTTTGTTTTAAATGTGGCTTCCTCCACAATTAACAAAGCAGGATTCAGTATTGACTCTGCGTATTTGGGGTGCAAAGGCTTTCAGTGAGCAGCCACTGCTGCCCTAATGCAGAGCTCCATGTGTGCTTCAGTGTGCGTATGAAGCTCCTGCACATAAGCCATTCTGTTTATTCTACATGTGGGAGCATCTGCCAAGATGAATGGGGCCCTGTGCAAGTGGTAGAGATCCCACGTTGGTAGCAAAAAAATCAGAGCAATGGAAAGGGACACTTACGATTATCTTTATGAATCGCAAGACTTCCACCTGTGGCATACCATCCAATTCCTATTCCTGTTTATTCAACCATTGCACAGATTATTGTCCACAACACATTTCATTGCAATAATGTGAAGCTCCACTAGAGGGCATTGCTGTGCAAATTGCTGGGGTGGTGCCCCTACCATTTTCTCTGCAATAGTTGCTGGGGTTGTTTTAGAATTCTAGAATAGTAGTTGGAATGGACCACAGCGGGGTTGCCATGCGTCCAGACATAGCCAGAATACGGCAGTCGGAACCAGTGTCTGGGCGGAAATAGCTGGAATGTCCAGTTAAATCAGGACCCACGTCGGAAGTCTTGATTTTGGCGAAGTTCCTAAAAAATAACTCAAAACTTTTTTTCTTTTTTTAAATTTTGCTAGTACTTTAGGACAGGGGTAGGCAACCTAAGGCCAGGGGGCCGGATGCGGCCCAATCGCCTTCTCAATCCAGCCCGCGGACGGTCCGGGAATCAGCATGTTTTTATGTGACTAGAATGTGTCCTTCTATTTCAAAAGCATCTATGGGTTATTTGTGGGGCCTGCCTAGTGTTTTTACATGAGTAGAATGTATCCTTTTATTTAAAATGCATCTCTGGGCTATTTGTGGGGCCTGCCTGGTGTTTTTACATGAGTAGAATGTGTGCTTTTATTTAAAATGCATCTCTGGGTTATTTGTGGGGCATAAGAATTCATTCATTCCCCCCCCCTCCAAAATACAGTCCGGCCCACTACATGGTCTGAGGGATGGCTGAAAAAGGTTGCTGACCCCTGCTTTAGGACCACAACTTTGGCCAAAAAAGCTCAACAATTTTTTCTGACCGGGTTTTCACTTTTTGAAATATGGCAACCCTACACGAGGGTCATCTAGTCTAACCACCGGCAATGCCGGAATCTTTTTGCCCAAAGTGGGGTTCAAACCCACGACCCTGAAGTTAAGAGTCTCCATGCTTTACTGACTGAGCCATCCCTTCACCACTTATTCCAAGTTCTCATGCTCACTGCTGTTCTGTGACTGTGATGTGGCCCCTTTACTACTTTGTGCTCTTAAAGGCAAAGAGTCAAGTATTTGCTGGTGCTTCAGCCAATCCTTGTTCACATGGAGTGGATTACTCCCTACAAACAAAAGCACAACCAGGTGATGTGTCTTGACCAGGGATAGGCAACCTAAGGCCCGTGGGCTGGATGCGGCCCAATCGCCTTCTGAATCTGGCCTGTGGACAGTCCAGGAATCAGAGTGTTGTGGGTTAAACCACAGAGCCTAGGACTTGCTGATCAGAAGGTCGGCGGTTCAAATCCCCGCGACGGGGTGAGCTCCCATTGCTCGGTCCCAGCTCCTGCCAACTTAGCAGTTCAAAAGCACATCAAAGTGCAAGTAGATAAATAGGTACCACTCTGGCGGGAAGGTAAATGGCGTTTCCGTGCGCTGCTCTGGTTCGCCAGAAGCGGCTTAGTCATGCTGGCCACATGACCCGGAAGCTGTACGCCTTCTCCCTTGGCCAATAAAGCGAGATGAGCGCCGCAACCCTAGAGTCGGTCACGACTGGACCTAATGGTCAGGGGTACCTTTACCTTTAACTTGAGTAGAATGTGTCCTTTTATTTAAAATGGATCTCTGGGTTATTTGTGGGGCATAGGAATTCGTTCATTTCCCCCCCCCCCCAAAAAAAAATAGTCTGGCCCACCACATGGTCTGAGGGATGGTGGACCAGCCCACAGCTGAAAAAGGTTGCTGACCCCTGGTCTTGATTGATAGGGCATGTGTGACAGGACCCCTGGTCTACCTGGTGCACAGTGGCATGACTGCATCCAGCTCGTTGCGATGGAAGTGCTGAGTACATGCAGTGTTGTCCTGTTAATTGGGACAGATGGACAGGCCACACCCTGCTTCCTCGTAGTGTCATTCAGTAATCTTTTTTAAATAAAAAATAAAAATGTGCTAAGGTTGGTGTTCCTCCCATACACTTGCCCTAGAATCCAAATAACAGGCTTTCAGAAACTAAAAAAAGGTAAAGATAAAGGACCCCTGGCAGTTAAGTCCAGTTGCAAACAACTCTGGGGTTGCGGCGCTCATCTCGTTTTGCTGGTCGAGGGAGCCGACATTTGTCCACAGACAGTTTTTCCAGTCATGTGGCCAGCATGACTAAGCCGCTTCTGGCAAAACCAGAGCAGGGCACGGAAATGCCATTTACCTTCCTGCCAGAGCGGAACCCATTTATCTACTTGCACTGGCGTGCTTTCAAACTGCTAGGTTGGCAAGAGCTGGGACCCAGCAACGGGAGCTCACCCCATTGCGGGGATTCGAACCGCCGACCTTCCAACCAGCAAGCCCAAGACTCAGTGGTTTACACCACAGCACCACCCATGTCCCCAAATATATATATATATATATATATATATATATATATATATATATATATATATATATATATGCTTTCGTAGATTTTCACGGGTACAGGAATGCAGGTTTTGGTGTTTTCGGGTATCTTCCCGTGTAAGAGTTGGGGTGTCTAGGCGACGTTTCGACGAGGTCTCACTCGTCATCTTCAGGCTGGTGCTTTCGGCTTCTTGTTACTAGAACAGAGCAGGATCTCAGTGTTTGAGTTCCTATAAATACTGTTGAGGGGGTGTGGTGTATAGCCTCCAACGTTCTGGGCAGAGAGGAAGTTCCCAGGTTATTGTGCCTTTTCTTCTTTTGTTCATTAATTACTTGAGGGATATCTTGAGTGATTTCTTGAGTGATATTCTGAGTACCACTTAGGAGGGTCATTAGGTGTGGATTAGTTGCTAAAGCTTTCGTGTCTTGACCTCTTGAGCTTGTGAAGAGTTTTTTCTGAGAAGATGGCTGTACTGCACTTAGTTGTGCTCTGGCTTGGCTTCGTGTATAGGGGCGAGCTGTGGTTTTGTGCCCTGTGCCAGCCAGATCTGTGTAGGGATTGCAGGGGGGTGCAGCATCCGGAGGTGCCACTATGGTTTGGCTACTGGATGGTGTCTGTAATTTATCTGTGGAGAGGGTCTGGGTTTGGGTCTGGTGTGGTTGATTGGAGATGGCGTTCTGTGTGCCTCTGGTTCTGGTGTCGGTTTTTGTGGGGAGGGCTATTTTCCAGATGTCTGGCAGGCGGGACGTATCGTCACGCTTGTTCATGTTGTGAGGGTGTTTCTCTATCTCGATGGCTTCCATGATTATTCTCTTGTGGTGGTGTTCCATGTTAAAGAGCAATTTGGAATCTGAAAAATTAATTTCGTGTCCTGTTTCTTTCATGTGTTGGTAAAGAGAGGAAGTTTTTTCTTCTTTTTTGACGGCATTCTTGTGTTCTGCGATACGTGCATTTATTCGTCTGTTTGTTTGTCCAATGTACGTGGCTGGGCAGACTTTGCAGGGTATTTCATAGACCCCTTGGTTTTCTAACTGGATTTTATCTTTGGGGTTTCTGAGGATATTGGCTATTTTTTGGTTGGTGCAAAAGGCTGTTTTGATATTGTGTTTATGGAGGATTTTGCTAATTTTATCTGTAGTGCCCTTGATATAAGGAAGGAGGGCCATGCCATTGTTTTCTTCTGTGTCTTGGTTTTTGGGGGGTGTTTCTTTTTGGATTAGCTTCGTAACCCTGTTTTGCTGGTATCCGTTGGCGATTAACACATTTGAAAGATTCTGTAACTCAGTTGTCAAGTGGTCTTTGTCAGCCAGGCGTTTGGTTCTGGAGATGAGAGTCTTGGCTACAGAGTTTATTTGTGCAGGGTGGTGGTGTGATTGTGCATGTAAGTAGCGGTTGGTGTGTGTTTTTTTCCGGTAGATAGTGTGTCCTAGGGAGCCATCAGGTTTTTTGTAGATTAGGACGTCAAGGAAGGGAAGTTGGTTGTTGGCTTCTATTTCCATAGTGAATTGTATTTTGGGGTGTAGGCTGTTGAGATGTGTGAGGAAGCTATCTAGTTTTTTCTTCCCGTGTGGCCAAATTACAAAGGTGTCGTCAACATACCTGAGCCAAAGTTTGGGTTTGTGTTCTGACTTGTCTAAAGCATTGGTTTCAAAGTGTTCCATGTACAGATTTGCGATGACCGGTGAGAGGGGTGATCCCATAGGTGCTCCTTCTATCTGTTTGTATCTTTGTCCATTGTGGATGAAGTACGTGTTGGTTAGGCAGTGGTTGGTCAGGTCCAGGATGTATTCGGGGGGATTGTATTTGTTTTGAATGGCTGTCAAGGCTTCATTAATGGGCACTTGTGTGAAGAGAGATACAACATCGAAGCTCACAGTGTTCGAACTCAAACACTGAGTGAAAATCTACGAAAGCATATATATATATATATATATATATATATATATATATATATATATATAGCATAGTGTAGTTTTAGCTTTTTCAGTAAAAGTCCAAAGGGCGCCCACTCTTTATAGGTGAGAAACAGCTGGAAAAGTCCTACCCACAACTCTTGTTTTTTTAACGAGGCATGTTACATATATGCAATTAGGGAACTAATTGCATACATTGTAGCATTGTTATATGTATTATATATAATGATGCGTTGAACAACTTTTCATGTTCAAAGGACTAAATCCCAGTTTCCATTTGTTCTTTGTTAATTATAATTTCTATTAAACTCTTTAGTTAGCCCAAGACAACATCTTTATTCTAAAAGGAGCTGCGAGCATTGATTTCCTGTAGGTGCTACAAAGCACAGTTGTTAAGTTTTTAATTCAGCTCTAAGCTCTGTATTTGTGTGTATGTGTACCCTGTACTTGCAATTTTGAGGCTGCTCTTTTGTAAGCAGTTCCTTAAAATCCAAGGTATTCAATCAACACAGAAAGAAAGGCAGAAATTATCCAACAAGCATGTATAAAACCAGAAGTTTGCCAAGGGTTCCTTTTCTAAAACAAAGTTACTCAATAATTTAATGCTAATAGAGCAATAGCAGAAAAAGGCAGTGTTGGGGAATGCTGCCAGGAATTCTTAAAAAACAACCCCATAAGCTGCCACCTTCTGCTGCCCTGGAGAGAGAGATTGATACCGCATGATGGAAAACAGGCTCTTTGAATACAACCTTCATCAATTTATCCTTCAGCAGTATCTCCCCTTATCCTAGTGTACAAGGAGTTTACATTAGAGTGGTCCACACAACCTCCTTACGTGCGCATGGGATGAACAGAATTGCACCTGCAGCCAGCATGTTTGATGCGTGTGCGAAGGGGACAGGTCTGCATGATGACTGATCCTGAACTCTCCCAGGATTCCCACTCGTGTCAAGGATTCCTTCTGTGTGCAATTGTACACTTGCATGGCCCTTTCACACAGGTGCCAAGCATGCAGGCCGTCATGTGCACGGCCAATGTGCATGTTGGTGCTCAGGGGAAGGGCCAGTAGTAATTTCATTCCCACTCCCACATCACATACATGAACAGGTGAGTTTGGGCGGTGTGGGGGTGTATGCGTAGGAACAAGCTACAAGTACAGTGGTAGGAACAAGCTACAAGTACAGTGGACGCTCGGGTTGCGAACGTGATCCGTGCGGGATGCACGTTTGCAACCCGCAACATTCGCAACCCGTGTCTGCGCGTGCGCGGGTTGCAATTCGGTGCTTCTGCGCATGCACAAAGCGCGATTTGGCGCTTTTGCGCATTTGCGACCACCGAAACCCAGAAGCAACCCATTCTGGTTCTTCCGGGTTTCAGCAGTTCACAACCCGAAAAAATGCAACCTGAAGCGGCTGTAACATGAGGTATGACTGTACTGTACTTTTCCGTGTATAAGGCAAGGGTTTTTTTTACTTTAAAATAAAGTTAAAAATCTGGGGGCATCTTATACATGGATAGTGCATATGCCCATTTTCTAAATTTGGGGTCCCCAAAAGTAGGGGGCGTCTTATACACGGAAAAATACGGTAAGTCGAGAACCTTGGAATATAAACAATGCAATGCAAACACTGAAAGCCAGCAGTTTTTCAAGTACAGGGGGAAACACAAGTTCTCTTTCATGCTATAACTGGCTCTTATTCATTTTGTTCTTTGATGTTCATGGGGCAGGGGCAGGAGAGAGAGAAAAGGTAACTGAAGTCATTCCTGCATGAAACTCAAGAGTTGCCATATACTTGGTTCTGAGGAGAGATCTCTTTGAGAATTTCTGTCCCCCTTTTCTCAGAAAGTAATCAAGCTAGAGCAGAAAGTGTATAACAAGCCATTCCATCTTGTTGATTCAGTTTCGTATATTCTCATTGCAGACAGAAGGGGCTGCCAGTTCTAGCAAATATTCCGCCAAAGGAGATTGCAGGTAGCCCAGAGCTACTTTAGGATAGACAAATTATTCAAGCAAGCACATACAGTTCAGGGCTGCCACTGTGTTTTTGGCAGAGAGAAAAACCTTGTTCAAAAATATCTAATTAAATTGGCCGAGTACCACCTGAACAATTTTATCTGAAGAAGTGTGCATGCACACGAAAGCTTATACCAAGAACTAACTTAGTTGGTCTCTAAGGTGCTACTGGACAATATATTGCATTTTATCTTCGTTTTTGTTGTAGCCTGGTTCAGGCTAAAACAGGGCTCAGCAACCTTACCATGCCTCGGGCCAGTGTCTCCAGCGCTGATCACGCGGTGGGCTGGAGGGCAGGGGAGCGCATGCCCATATGCGTGCACACACGCTATTTCTGGCACGCTTCCAGGTTGGAGGAGCACTGGAAATAGCTTGTGCGCATGTGCATGGGCCTCCTCCGACCTGGATGTGCACCAGAAATAACGCTTGCGCACGTGCACAAGCTATTTCCAGTGCTCCTCTGACCCGGAAGTGGGCAGCTGTGCAGCAGAGTGCCGGTAAGAGCGGGCGGCGGCAGCGGGCAGCGGGGATTGCCGTGGGCCGGATAAACGAGTCCCTTGGGCCTAATCCAGCCCTTAGTTTGGAGACCCCTGGGCTAAAACATGACCACACTTCATTCACCTGAATTTCTCTCTTTAAAATATTTAATATGCTGCCTTTCAGCCTGACACAACGTCTAAAGCTGCTGAAAAATCAAATTAATGCTATTCCACTGTTTAAAACACATGATTGTGTTCTAAAGTCTACTTTCTTAGACCCTCCAAGCGCCCCTATTTTCCAGGGACAGTCCCGGATTTACAGAAGCCGTCCTGGTTTCTGATTTCATCCTGGAATGTCCCGCTTTTCCTTAGGACACCCCTACAGTATTTCCATCGGAGAAATGTTGGAGGGTAAAACTATCATTAGAAACATGATTAAAAATGCTTTTGGGCTTCCCATCCGGTTAGCCACTGTGAGAACAGGACAGTGGATTAGATGGATCCACTGGCCTGATGTAAAGATAAAATCAATAAAAGTTTTAAAACAAACAAAAGTTTTCAACAGGCATCTAAAACAATACAGCCAAGGCATCTGCAATGTAAATAGGCAAGACGTAATAGAGACTTCCTAGTCAAGGCTTAACAGAGATTTACTAGAAATAGCCAGATTATTTGTTTTTGCTTCTGACCGTTTGGATAATAAGTGGCTAGTCGTCATCACACTAAAAGGGCATTTAACCTGCCGCCTCTTTGCTTGCACACCAGATGTTACACCTTTCTTGTATTGACCTAGAGGCACGGACTTGTGGGAAAACTGGTGTAAACGCTAATGAATCATTCCTCAAATTGTAGCTCTCCTGTTGCTATAGCTCAGGCCTCAAACATGCCATCAGAAGTCACATGTGCACTTGACATGGTGATTTACTTGAGTTCCTGCATAGCACTTAGCTCTTCATATTAGTCCTGTTGCTAAGAGCTTTAATACAATGTTGGTTTGGTCAAAGTTTACATTACACAGTTGGAGCTATTCTTCTCGCTGATAATATTACAAGTGGATTAGTATTTGCTTCAGGCAAATTCCCGCCTTCCTATACCCGTACCTGCCATCAGTATGTCGCCCCCAGAATTCAAACACGTGAAGCAATAACATGGACGTGCTAATCTATTGTAAATAAATGCCTGCACAGGGTGGAGGTAAGAAGTACCTAGTAAATTAGGAACTGAGGTGTAAAATAGTGTATTAATGGTGCAATCTTGTGCATATCTAATCAGAAGTAAGCCCCACCTAGAAGTTTCATGGAGAGACTGGAAAGGCTGAGATGGAATAATG
Source organism: Podarcis bocagei (assembly GCF_964188305.1). Classification (NCBI taxonomy): domain Eukaryota; kingdom Metazoa; phylum Chordata; class Lepidosauria; order Squamata; family Lacertidae; genus Podarcis; species Podarcis bocagei. The sequence continues at coordinate 16,602,155 of NC_138137.1, read as the reverse complement.
CATTGCTCTTCAAAGTCTCCCTTTATAATATGTAAGTAAGAACAATGACACAAAGGTAAGGGTGTATACCAGACCAATCAAACCAAATAGGACTGTTATATATTGCATTTTTAATATGTTGCCATCATATATGAAAAATATTAAGTTTTTTTCCCCAAAAGAGAAGTAAGCACCACTGGCTTGCTCCCAGGTTGGTGGGCACCGTATAGGGAAAAGTAAAGGGACCCCTGACCATTAGGTCCAGTCATGGCTGACTCTGGGGTTGCAGTGCTCATCTCACTTTACTGGCCAAGGGAGCCGGCATACAGCTTCCGGGTCATGTGGCCAGCATGACTAAGCCGCTTCTGGCGAACCAGAGCAGCGCATGGAAACGCTGTTTACCTTCCCGCTGGAGTAGTACCTATTTATCTACTTGCACTTTGAGGTGCTTTCAAACTGCTACGGTTGGCAGGAGCAGGGACCGAGCAACGGAAGCTCACCCCGTCACGGGGATTTGAACCGCTGACCTTCTGATCGGCAAGTCCTGGGCTCTGTGGTTTAACCCACAGCACCACCCGCGTCCCTGGACACAGTATAGATTAAGAAAATTCCCCAACACCCTTAAGATTCCTGCAGGGGAAATAACTCTCTCCCTTCCAAATATCCCTTCCCTTCTCCCTCGCTCACAAAGCTTTAAATTAGGCTCTCTTGCTGATCAAGGGGCTCTCCATAGAAACAATTAAAAGAGAACTCCATAGGAACAAATCAGCATTTCTATAAAGAGTTTAAAGAAAAGAGATTTGGAAAGATTTATTTAAAGGCGCCCCTTTTTGAATCATTCCAAGTGACATAAAGAACACAATGCTAATGAACACAGCTGTTTTCAAACTGTGAACAACCATTGCACATCCATTTATTTTAATTATTACACACACCTAATAAACCCATTTTTTAACTCTCTAACCTGGTCTTGATTAGGTTATTAGGATAATCGCTAAGATGAAGCATCTATGGGAGAACTGTCTTTCTGACACAGGTCTTCCGTTCCTGTTCAAAAGGCAGCAATAGTGAGCATTAGGAGCAGGAATATACTGCAGTGCAACTTCATAATGTGAGTGTTTGCAGTGTTTACCCCCTTGGTAAAGTTAAAGGGACCCCTGACCATTAGGTCCAGTCGTGGCCGACTCTGGGGTTGCGGCACTCATCTCGCTTTATTGGCCGAGGGAGCCGGCGTACAGCTTCCAGGTCATGTGGCCAGTATGACTAAGCCGCTTCTGGCGAACCAGAGCAGCGCACGGAAACACCGTTTACCTGCCCACCGGAGCGGTACCTATTTATCTACTTGCACTTTGACGTGCTTTCAAACTGCTAGGTTGGCAGGAGCAGGGACCGATCAACGGGAGCTCACCCCGTCGCAGGGATTCGAACCACCGACCTTCTGATGGGCAAGCCCTAGGCTCTGTGGTTTAACCCACAGCACCACCCGCGTCCCTAGTGTTCTTATAGGCAAGTGTAAATTTGAGGAATCCCCCTCTGTGTTACCTGCAATTTGTTGCCTTTAAAACAGTTAGGTAACTAGAACAGCTGACATGCCAGTAGATATTTGATGCTATTGATGATAGCAACCCCAACAAATTCCAAGTAAATGTAAAGGGGCTTGATAACAATAGGAATAAAACCACGAGATAAAACAATGGAATGACCTGTGTCAATAACAAGATATAGGGGCACTAAAACTATGGGGTTTACAGCAAAGATTCGAGGTAAAGGTTATTTTAAAGCTCTGGTTTAGACAAGTTGTCTATCTAAGGAAGTTCCAGATGTATTGGGGTTGCCCTGTAAAGGTCCATTTAGAGAAGGCTTCCTCAACCTTGGCCCTCCAGATGCCTCGAGGCTACAATTCTCATCATCCCTGACCACTGGTCCTGCTAGCTAGGGATCATGGGAGTTGTAGGCCAAAAACATCTGGAGGGCCAAGGTTGAGGAAGCCCGATTTAGAGGCATTAGTTGAAATAGCCTACAAACAGGAAGTAAAGCAGCTGTAGAATGGCATAGAAAGGAGAAAACTGATAATGCAGAATTTTTGCAAGGTGTGCTAAGTCTAAACTGAGCTGCCATGCCCCAAAGCTCTTTGTTTTAGCAGCAACAGAGTAACACAGTGCCCTCCCCCACAATGTTTCTGTGTTTGCCATTGGGATTTGTCTTGACTAGGCTGCACAATTCTGAAGATAACTGGAAATGGCACTTGGTGCGATGAGATCAATGGGTTGAAGCCCCTCTGATCTTGGAGTATTTACCTACAAACAAATGTGCAATTTTCAGCAGCTGAAAATAGATTCTCCACCCCCACAACCACACAGCTGCTTGATAAGCACCCAACCAACCAACCAACCAACCACTGTATGGTAAACATTAAAAATGACCTATTTATATATATAGCTATAGTGTGTGAGAGAGAGAGTCTGTGTAAGGAAATAAAGGAATAGGATGTTTCTATACCCAAACACTATACAGTGGTACCTCAGGTTAAGAACTTAATTCGTTCTGGAGGTCCGTTCTTAACCTGCAACTGTTTTAACCTGAGGTGCCACTTTAGCTAATGGAGCCTCCTGCTGCTGCTGCGCCGCCGCCACGCGATTTCTGTTCTCATCCTGAAACAAAGTTCTTAACCCGAGGTACTATTATTGGGTTAGCTGTGTCTGTAACCTGAAGTGTCTGTAAGATGAAGAGTCTGTAACCCGAGGTACCACTGTAAAGGTAAAGGGACCCCTAACCGTTAGGTCCAGTTGCAGATGACTCTGGGGTTGCGGCACTCATCTCGCTTTACTGGCCAAGGGAGCCAGCGTACAGCTTCCGGGTCATGTGGCCAGCATGACTAAGCTGCTTCTGGCAAACCAGAGCAACACACAGAAACGCCGTTTACCTTCCCGCCGGAGCGGTACCTATTTATCTACTTGCACTTTGTGCTTTCAAACTGCTAGGTGGGCAGGAGCAGGGACCGAGCAACGGGAGCTCACCCCGTCGCAGGGATTCGAACCGCCAACCTTCTGATCGGCAAGCCCAAGGCTCAGTGGTTTAACCCACAGCGCCACCCACGTCTCTATACCCAAACACTATCAATTAATTAACCAGATTTCTTACTCAGTGGGGCTGAAAGCACTACTTCACCCTACCTAAATCCCACATATTAGAAAACAACTGTTGTTTATAGCTATTGACTTCATGGTAACTAGCAAATACAAATTACTGTTCCCAGGATTCTATTGGGGGAAGCCATGTGATATAAGCACATGACATGGATGTGGCTCCCGTTGATGGGGATCAGTGACAAGGATGAGATAAGTAAGACTATAGAGTCGTACCCTGGTTGCCGAACGCCTTGTAACTCGTACGTTTCGGCTCCCGAATTATCGAAAACCAGAAGTGAGTGTTCCAGTTTCCAAACGATTTTTGGAAGCTGAACATCCAGCGTGGCTTCCTACAGCCAATCAGAAGCCATGTCTTGGTTTTCGAACAGTTCCAGAAGTCGAACGGACTCCCGGAACGCATTCTGTTTGAGAACCAAGGTACGACTGTATATGTGTGTGTATCACTGTACCTAGTAAATAAAGACATTTGGAGGTTTGGAGCCATCTTTTTGGCATGCTTTTTTGGCTGTTCTCCCCCATACCAAGAATGGGATTTCCTTATCACTGTTTTGGTTTTGTCAAAAGCTGTCAGGCTTCTATTCCACAATTTATTTCTACCTCATTATTTCAAAACAGAACCCGCGTCAGAGTTTCTGGGGTTTTTTTGAGCCTTAGTAGATGCTTCTTTGCATAACCTTTGTTCCCGCCAGCTGAGGCTGGTTTTTTTTATCAAAAGACCACATCAGCTTGCTTGTTGTTAGAGAGTTATCAAAGCCCAGATCAGGCTCACATTAGCAAAGATAAGTCTCTGCATTGTACTACTGCAGTCTGTTTTAAGGCGCTGCTAGAAATCAGTGTGTCATATTAAATTACTTGCTTTGTTTAAGGGCTGTATTTAATGCTTTCACATCAACAGGAGCATACAATTAATGTATACTTTGTGAGTGTTTGTGTGTATATACACACACACACATATAAAGTGGAGGTACACAGTGGGGTCCTAGGTGAAACTCAGCAGATTCCATAGCCTGCTAGCATTTTGGACCTTAGCATGGGATAAGCATTTTGCTGAGTAGATTGTAAAGCACTGGCTCATTGGAAATAGTGACTTGCACACGTTGTCTTCACAATGCAGGGACGTGGGCGGTGCTGTGGCCTAAACCAAAGCCTCTTGGGCTTCCCAATTGGAAGGTTGATGGTTCAAATCCCCGCAACGGAGTGAGCTCCCGTGGCTCTGTCCCAGCTCCTGACAACCTAGCAGTTTGAAAGCACGCCAGTGCAAGTAGATAAATAAGTACTGCTGTGGCGGGAAGGTAAATGGCGTTTCCGTGCGTGCTCTGGTTTCAGTCACAGTGTTCCTTTGTGCCAGAAGCGGTTTAGTTATGCTGGCCACATGACCCAGAAAGCTGTCTGTGGACAAACACCGGCTACCTCATCCTGAAAGCGAGATGAGTGCCACAACCCTATAGTTGCCTTTGACTGTCCAGGGGTCCTTTACCCATTTTTTTACGTTCACTATGCTCTCCTTCTGTGCTTATTCTATCATAGAATGTGTGGACGGGAACAACTGTCAGAAGCTGCTAAGATTCTTATACTCTTCAGCAGCCTCTGTTACACCTAAAATATAGGCAGATATATGCTGGATTTTCTCTTCCATCTAGCCGTTGCATAATGCACTGGAAGCAAACATTTCATCCAGGCTTTTGCTAAAATAGGGTAATTGGTGGGGGAAGGACCAGTCAAGCCTCTGTTTGAGATGAAGATGAAGCAACAGACATATAACCAGGTGATGTACAGGCAGCCATAGAACTCTTGATGAGATTTTTATTTTTGGAAGCAAATATTATTATATACTTCAGGTGTACATGATGTATTGGTAATCATCTGGAAATAATGCTAAAGTGTACTGCTCATCAGAGTCAGTATGATAATTTTGCTGTTATTAAGATTACAACTGGGACAAATCCTTCCTTGGCATGGGATCCATTATTTCTTGCAAAAGGTGGCAATCTGTGCTGCACTTGCTCTGCTCTCTTGCTGAATAGGGCCCTAGAGTGCTGCCCCCAAGTCCTATCCTGATTGCACCACTTGCTCCCATTTGTACAAAGGAAAAATAGTATGGTGTCGGAAATGACTGCAAAGCACTTTGTGCACTAATAATACTAACATTGCATTGTTCAGGAATCGCCTCTCTTATCTCCTGTGCTCTGGTAACTTGTTCTCATGCGTTAATCTGTCTGTAAACATTTCTAGTCTACAGATAGCAAATTCTCTATAAGTGACTCCAGAGTACAGTGGTACCTTGGTTTGCAACCGCTTTGGATTACAACCATGTCAAACCCGGAAGTGCGTGTCCCTTTTTTTGGATTGCAACCCATTTTTTATTTTTTATTGGATTACAACCAATTTTTGGAGGGAGGCCCCATTGGCGAAAGCGCGCCTTGGGTTACAACCTGTTTTGGTTTACAACTGGACCTCCTTAATGGAAATGGATTATGGTTGTAAACCAAGGTACCACTGTACTTAACCATGCATATGGATTGCATCGTTCAGGGTTCAGAGTTATTCACCTGCACTCCATATTATTTATTAAAACCACGTGATGCTCTCATCCAGCCCTGGGTTAGAGCTCATAACCACCTAAGTCTCTATCAGCTGCAGCTTTCAGTGCCTCCAGTTATGTTTTATTTCCCCAAATTAGGAGTTGTGGCTATTGACCTCTGCACTACCCTGGCCTGCTGGCGTAGCACATTAGATGAATCTGTAATTAGGGTGCATGATGAAGCACAGCTGTCAAACTCAGGTTCCAAGTGTTGACTGAAGTATCATAGTGACCTGGCTTGCACTCTTACTTGAAAAGTTCATTATAAAAAACATAAGGTAAATGGGCCCCTTCTTTCATTCTGACTGCACAGCTATAAAAGGGTGATTTGCATCTGCTGCATTCCCCCCCCCCAATTTTTTTTTGCAAGAATTGGTCTGCTGGAGGAAAGAACAACCCTGCAATTTAAGAATGCCAGATGGCTACCTAGAGGTACAATTTAAAAAGAACTGCAAGAGAGCTATAGTTCTTGTGTTGAATTTCAGCAAACTGAAATGCAGCACAGCGAAACGCTTCCTGCTGGAATAATTGTCTTGATATGTTTAAAGAAAGCTACATTAAGCCTCGTCAACTTGAGAAAAGTGATGGCTATACAAATAACGTCTGAAATGTCCTACTGGGAGAAAACACAGGATAGCTCCTCCCCACTACTAACCCTCCCCACACCCCAAAACAATTTATTTGTTGTTGTCTAAAAGTAAAGAGCCCTCAGCACTCGAATCACAAAGCACAGACTGTGGGAAGCACGTTACTTCTGCAATGAGATTCTCGAGAGGGGAGCGAAAAAAACCTCAAGGAGGTTGAGCTACACTTTGAAAATGGGATTAAACCCCACCAGCTACCTTGCATAACCCTCCATCTGCTGTTGGGCTGCCAGTTCCCATGATCCCTGAGCGCTGCCCATTATGACTGGGACTGATGGAAGCTGCTGTCCAACAACTTTGGTTAGCCACCCCTTCGTTTCCGGACGTGCGGGTCCTAGCTCCTTCATCTCAAATACAGTGGTACCTCAGGATAACTACTTAATTCGTTCCGGAGGTCCGTTCTTAACCTGAAACTGTTCTTAACCTGAAGCACCACTTTAGCTAATGGGGCCTCCTGCTGCTGCCGTGCCGCCGGAGCACGATCTCTGTTCTCATCCTGAAGCAAAGTTCTTAACCTGAAGCACTATTTCTGGGTTAGCGGAGTCTGTAACCTGAAGCGTATGTAACCCAAGGTACCACTGTACTGAGTGCGGCAATTAAGGGGGGCAGATGCAGAACAGATGACAAGCAATAGATGGTCCAGAGCAGGGGTCGGCAAGGTTTACCTCACCTGGGCTGGTTCACTCCAGTAGAGATCCCTTCGTGGGCCGGATCGTGTGCACGCATGAGATTTCCGGCACCTGCGTCTGCGCAGACGCGGTTTCCAGCAACTGTGCATGCGCAGACGCGGTTTCCAGCAACTGCGCATGCGCAGATGTGATTTCCCGCACCACGGAAGCGAGTCCCTGCACTGCGCTGTGCCAGTTTAGGGCATGTGAGGACTTGCTGAGCGGGGAGTTCGGTTCGGGGGCGGCTCATGGGCCAGTTAAACAACCCTCGTGGACCGCTTGTGGCCTATGGGCCTTAGGTTGCTGACCCCTGGTTCAGAGGCTTTTATAGAATCTTAACTACTCTGCTCACACATGCATGGAGAAGGACCACACCTTAGGCCCTTGGCATCGACAACATCCACATGCTATGTTGATGCACAAGGCTCTGAGCACAAGCCTATGAGTAGGTCCGCACTGCATCATCTATCATCTATGCCTTCCAGTGTTGCAATGATCCAACTTTAAGCATAGTTGGCCTATGCAATACAGATTCCTATGTAGATATAAAAGTCCAGAAAGGAAGTCTGGCACGGTGAAGATGTAAAAGCAGCAGCCACAAAGAAGTATAACCCCCTTCTTACAACAGCAAATACCGTATTTTTTGCACCATAACACTCACTTTTTTCCTCCTAAAAAGTAAGGGGAAATGTCTGTGCGTGTTGTGGAGGGAATGCCTACGGGTGGCATGCCTACGGATTTTCCTCCTCTACAAACTACGTGCGTGTTATGGTCGAGTGCGTGTTATAGAGCAAAAAATACGGTAATTATTATTAATAATATAATTGTTATTGTTATTATAGCCCGCCTTTTCCCCAGACTCAAGGCGGCTTACTCAAAACAATGTAGATAAAATGCATAAAACTAAAAACATACAGAAACAAACTGTTAAAAAGGAATTAAACGGTAATAGGATCAAAACATAAAACAAATCCATTAAAACGCAGTAAAAAAACATACACACTATGAAAAGCCCTTTCCTTAAAAAACAAGCAAACCAGTCAGTTCCCAAAAGCCTATCGGAATAAAACAGTCAATGGTTTCAAAACTGAGGCCAGGCTCTACACATTTAGAAAAAGCATGTGGCATAGCTCTCCCGGGGGCACTGTACCACTTCAGAATGCCAGCAAGGAAAAACCATGTTCAGCCCGCCCATTCACACATTAAAGACTCCATGCGCACAGAAAATTAGTATGGGCAGGGAGAAAGCTAGGTGTGAACCCTCCCCCATCATATGCTAGCTCCCAATAAGCAAAGGGGACTTGGTGTGATGAAGGTGACAGCCATGCAGACCTCTATCTGTATTCCAAAATCGTAAATCCCTGGAGGACTGCAACTGTGTGCGTGTTGTGAGGGGGATAATGTGATAGGAATTTTATGGTCTTAGATATATGGTAATGTTCATAACTGCACATACATAGATCAACACAGGAAGACCCTGGAACCATTTTGATTCCTAAACTGACCAAATCCTTTCTCTGCAAGGTTAAACTGGAAAAGCCTCCCCATTGTCTCTTTCCTCACAAATCCTGTCTCAAGGATATGTCTGTTTGAATAAGGTGTGAGCCTGTGACCTGGCCCAGGAAATAAGTATTTTACCACTACAAAAGAATGGCCAGGCTCCCCAGGAAATCCAATCAAGTAACCTGCTAGGTAAAAGGTAAAGGTACCCCTGCCCGAACGGGCCAGTCTTGACAGACTCTGGGGTTTGTGCGCCCATCTCACATCTATAGGCCGGGGGCCAGCGCTGTCCGGAGACACTTCCGGGTCACGTGGCCAGCGTGACAAAGCTGCATCTGGCGAGCCAGCGCAGCACACGGAACGCCGTTTACCTTCCCGCTGGTAAGCGGTACCTATTTATCTACTTGCACCCAGGGGTGCTTTCGAACTGCTAGGTTGGCAGGCGCTGGGACCGAGCAGCGGGAGCGCACCCCGCCGCGGGGATTCGAACCGCCGACCTTTCGATCGGCAAGCCCTAGGCGCTGAGGCTTTTACCCACAGCGCCACCCGCGTCCCTAAGTAACCTGCTAGACAGGAGATAAACAACAACAGGAGAAAAACAGTATTAAAATTTCTGTGATGTAGGTGGGATGTATCTGAGGGGTGGTCTTAGGTTACACCCCTTCTGTGATGTATGCATAATGTTTCTGGGGGTGGTCTTGATCTAGAGGATGGGAATTTCAAAAGTCTTTATAAGCCCTGGCACAGCAATTTTGGGGGTCCTCTTCCTCTCCTGCGTGGGAGGGGAGCACCCTGTTGCAACAGATCAATAAAGATCAGACTTACTAGCTGCTTTGCTTCTCAATATTCTCTGGTTGGCCTCTGTTATTTTCTCCTACCAATAGGGAACCTATGTAAGGACTCTATATGGGCTCTTGGATACCCCATAAGGGAAAAGGGCATATTTTTATTTACAACAGTGTGCTTGTTACCAAATGTAGATTAGCCCTGAGATGTAATTGTAGATCAACGCTTTTATGCAGACTCCATGCTGCCTTATGTTTCACATTTGCCTGACAGCATCCCCGTGTGAAAATTGCCACAATTATAAAATGCATTTGCCACATCAGTAAGAAGCCTTAGTTATTCATATGAACTTTGCCAGGGCAATCTTGCGACCAGAAATCCTCCTGGGTAGTCAGTCCTTGCCATTTATTCTCTCCTGCCATGTGTGTTGTGCACGTACTGTTATTTTGATGGCTTTGGAAGTGTGTTTTTCATGCAAAACATGATGACGTCCGCAGTCGTCGTTTTGCATGTGGGTGCTCCTTACCATTCAAACTCGCATGTTAAAAAGCCAGTTACGTGCTCCAGTTTCTTATACAGTGGTACCTCAGGTTAAGTACTTAATTCGTTCCGGAGGTCCGTTCTTAACCTGAAACTGTTCTTAACCTGAAGCACCACTTTAGCTAATGGGGCCTCCTGCTGCCACCGTGCCGCCGGAGCATGATTTCTGTTCTCATCCTGAAGCAAAGTTCTTAACCTGAAGCACTATTTCTGGGTTAGCAGAGTGTGTAACCTGAAGCGTATGTAACCTGAAGCGTATGTAACCCGAGGTACCACTGTACTGAAATGTGCAACCTACCTTTCAAAAGAAACTAAATAGGTTCGAAATGGTTCAGATTCTTTTAAACTAATACAATCTTATAAAAAGGGGCTGCAGTTTCCTAAAAATGAGAAGCGGTTAGTGTTTTCCAAGCAAGTGCTGCATTAATCCTTGGTGAACCCAGAAGAGGATTGGGTTGTTCTACAATCATGCGCACACTCTCACATGCGCACACCAGCTGTCATCAGCACACAGGAAGACCGAGAGGAGGGGTGGGGGACAATTGCCACCTCTGAGCTAATCAAATGCTCAATCTTATGACCAGGAAGAGGGTGAACTTCCTGGAAGAACTGCTCCCTGCCTTGCAGGCCTTTTCCCACCTGGCCTGGGAGGGTTGGGCTCTGACTGACTCCAGCTACAAAAGCTGAGGTTGCTGAACAGATTCTTGGGCTGGGGTCTTGTTTGGGGGAACAGGGTTGCTGCCATTTTTGATACTGTCCAGATCTTTAGATTATAATTTATGTGAAAATTGTTTAATGTGGTTGTGTACTTTTGGCCGTTTTATTTATTGCTTATGTAAGTTTGTAATCATGCAAAAAGAATATTTATGTTGTAGTCTGCTTTAAGAATGGTTTTAACTATGGAAAGGCGGCGTACAAATAAAATTATGTATGTATCTAGATCAGGATTATGTGCTCTGCCCACCCCCGAATTGTGTGCACTTTTTAAAAAAAGGTTGCCGCTGCCAGAATCACTAGAGTGGCATGGAGCACACCCATAGCCCAAATGAGGGGTTAGCTAGAAACAAATCCCATTGAAGTCAGGGGGGGCATACAGAATTGTACTATTAACCAAGTAAAACTTAAACACGGCACTGAGAAGCAGCTGTGTTATTCTTTTAACCTGTCACCAAAAATAGGCACCTTGCAAGTACATCTAGACATTCTTGCTTTCCCTAGCACATGCTAAACTGTGCAAACTCCTGCATGGCGTCTGCACATCTGAAACGCGCACTCCGTTTACACTGCTTTTTAACCAGTGCTGTTTTTCTAGAAAAAGAGGTGTTGGAGCTCATCTCCCTTGTTCTCTTAGAATAGCAATGGCCTAAGGTGAGAGCTGAGCTCTGTCTGAAAAAAAAAGCCCCTTTAAAAATAATATTTATATTTGCTTGGTTTTGCTCATTACAGGGAGGTTCTGTAAGCTCAGTCAGTAGAGCAGTAGGCTCCCAATTTCAGGGCTGTAGGTTCATTGGGGATTGGACTTGGTGACCCCCATAGTCCCTTCCAAATCTATACAATTTAATGTTTCTTCATTTTACTTTGAAGTAGCTCCAGCTGGCTTCGGTGGAACTTTACTCTTGGGTGGCGTGCGCATAGGACTGCAGCCTTCATGTCCCCTCAGAAGCAAGTCCCATTGAACTGAATGGCCCTCAGGCAATATCTGCAGCCTAAACCACTCTTGTTACAGGGTAATAACCAACAGGCTCAGAGCAACATTTCCTGCCATGTCAGGCCAGGGGTGCCAACTTGAATAAAATATGGGGGGTGGGGGTGGCAGGCAGTGCCGGATTACCGAATACGCAGAGTAGGCATTGGCCTATGGGCCCCATGATTTTCAGGGGCCCCTCGAAACGAATCAAAATAATATTGTGTAATAAAATTGGTGAGTTAAAATTCTTGGTTGGTAAAAATCGAAAACGTAATAGGAGATCATTTTTGGGTAGCATGCTGTGCATTTTAAATTACACGTTGAAAGAAAATTATATGAAAATGATGTACCGTTGGTATTTAACTCCTAGTAAATTAGCAAAAAAGGATAAAATGGGGTCGAATGTATGCTGGATATGTAAGGAAAAAGAAGGCACCTTTTATCATATGTGGTGGGAATGTAAGGTAGTAAAAGAATTTTGGGAAATGATATATCATGAGCTGGGGAAAATGGTTAAAATATCATTTTCTTAAAAAAACAAACCTGAAACCTTTCTTTTAGGAATTCTAGGTGCTGAAATCCCAAGGGAGCAGAAAGGACTATTTATGTATGCGACCATGGCTGCGCGGATGTTATTGGCCCAGATATGGAAAGAAGAATAAAGTCCCTACCAGAGAAGAAAGGCAGATCAATTGATGGGTTATGGCTGAAATGACCAGAAGAATCAGAAAGACCAACATTTTAATAAGGAATTGGGAGGGGATTATAACTTATCTTAAAAACCATTGTAAACAATTAAGGTTGTTAGTAGGATTGGAATGTCACCTGTCGTTTAATGGCGAATTTTGGACACAATGGAGTAGTAAAATATTTTGGATTACTGTATCATAAAAGATGCAGGAGGAAACAATTAACAATATAACCCACAAAGAGGAAGAGGGAAGTCCATGCCATTCTTTGGAATCTTGTTTTTTATGTGGCATGCTGGATATGTGACTGTAAAATTTTAATCTGAAAAAAAATCAAATAAATAAAATTATTTTAAAAAGGGAGACAATTCGACTACCTAGGGGCGCCTCCACAGGGTTTACTCTGGTACTGTCCCCAGGTAAGCCCTGTCCCACAAGGTGTGACGCACACCACACAATTTGAATGGCAATGCTTATCAACTTTTTTTGGGCGGGAGTGGGTGGGTTCAAAATATTCCATAAGGGAGCTCATCCCTTATAGTGTCGGGGGCAAAAACTTGAAGCGAAGACTGGAATTGCCCCAAAAAGATGTTAGGCTGTTTTTGTATGCCACTACAGCGGCAAGACTCTTATTAGCTAAAAACTGGAAATCGCAAGAAATACCAACAAGATGAAGATGTTGGACTTTTTGGAGCTGGCTGACCTGACTGGAAGAATCCTTGACCAGAAAGAGGAGGAGATAAAAGAGGATTAGAAGAAATTTAAAGAATATTTAGCTAAATATTGTGATATAAAATAAATAAGAAAATTCTTGGAAATAATAAATAGGCTTAGGGGTAGAATAATATGTGATAGTAAATATTAAGGATTAAAACATTAACAAAGGAGAAGAGGTTAGTAAATGAAAGGAGTTAATATTTTATAAATATGAATTTGGAGAGCACTTATATAGGTGATGTAATGAAATTCAGTTAGAGGGTATTCGAGGAAGTCAAGTTATCAATGTAATAAGAATCAGGAATTTGAAGAAACAATTTGTCTTTGTGTTTAGTGTAGTGTAATGTGTTTTACTTTGTGTGTTTTGTTGTGTCATTTTTGTGATAAATGTCGAAAATCAATAAAAAAAAAATTGGGGGGGGGACACCTGAGGCGAAGAGGGAGCAAAGGACGCCACTTCAGGGCTTGGCGCGCGCGCGCGCTACCTGGTGCTACCTTCCCTTCTCCCCAGCTAGCCTGCGCCCCGCGCGCCCCTCCAGGGACCCGGCTTTTAAAAAGGAGACCATTTGCAAGATTTCGACTACCTAGGGGGAGCCTCCACAGGGTTTAATCCGGTACTGTCCCCAGGTAAGCCCTGCCCCACAAGATGTGGCGCACACAACACACACAATTTGAATAGCAATGCTTATCAACTTTTTTTGGCCGGAGGGGGGGTTCAAAATATTCCATAAGGAAACTCGCCCCCTAGTAACCGGGGGCAAAATCCTGAGGCGAAGAGGGAGCAGAGGACGCCGCTTCAGGGCTTGGCGCGCGCGCGCTACCGGGTGGCTCCTTCCCTTCCCCCCAGCCAGCCTGCGCCCCGCGCCCCCCTTCAGGGACCCGGCTGCAGCCTCAGGCCTCGCCCCCTCCCCGCGCGCCCGGCTCCTTAGCTCTGCCCCCTGGAGTCCCGGCGACGGGCTTCCTCACAGGCGCCGCACAAAAGCCGCCGCTTCCCCCTCAGGCGCTTCGTCCCCGGGGCTGTTGCGCCGCCTTCGCCGCGCGCAATCCGCCTCAGGCGGGCAGCACCGAGTCCGGAGCGGGCTGGCCTGACTTTGCGGGGAGCGGAGGCGCCCTGGCTGGGGCGTCGGCCCTCCTCCTCCTCCGGGAGCCGAAGCGACCATGGAGCAGCAGCAGCCGAACCACGAGCCGCACCGCCACCCGGCGCAGGAGCGCTCGCGCTCGCACACCGTCACCACCACCGCCAGCAGCTCCTTCACGGCCAACTGGTCGTCCGCTTCCAGCACGCTCGCCTACGACCGAGAGTTCCTCAGGACGCTGCCCGGGATCCTCATGGTGGCCGAGATTGTAAGTAGCCCAAGCTGAGGAGGAGCAGCAGCAGCAGCGCGTCTCGCTTGCTCCCGAGGAAACGCGCGCCGCGCAGGAGCTGCTGCCGCCGCCGCCGCCACAGCCCGCGCTCGCTGGGACCGATCACAACCGGGACCTCCCCGTTTATCCGGGAGGGAGCCCCACTGAGTTCAGTAGCGCTTACTTCCGAGTAGACACGGTTGCGATTTCCGCTCTTCTTCTTGTCCGCATCCCCCTCGCCCGTGCATCTCTCTCTCTCTCTTAAAATAATAATTTTTATTAGTTTTCCAAATTTTAGCAAATTTATCCAAATTATTAAATTTAATACATTTTTTTAAATAAAAAATTATAATTAGGTTTCCGCTCCTGTTACAAATGCTTCCTGATGTTGCCACTTCATTCTTCTAGCCAGTGCATAGCTCTTCCCCCGCCCCCAGGCAGAAAGGTTCAGTTCCCAGGGCAGGTGTAAAGTAGAAAGTGCAATAAAATCAAATATCTGAAGCCTCTCTCGCATGGAATTGGCTCTGCCCCAGGATGTGTGGGGTGCAAGGAGAGAGAGATCCATCCCTGCACTCCTCTGGAACTTGGAATATTTCACAGAATCTGAGTGGGAAGGGATCTCCGAGGGTCATCTAGTCCAACCCCCTGCAACGCAGGAATCTTTTCGCCCAATGTGGGGCTCGAACCCATAACCCTGAGATTAAGAGTTTCATGCTCTGCTGACTGAGCTATCCACGTGTGTGGCTTGTAGTGGATGGGGGAAGAGAGAAGAAAATGACTTTATACATGCTCAGAGGCACGTCCATTTCTTTAAAAGTGCCAAGACTTGAGCATTGTAAGCTAGTCAAAAACCCTGCACCAATTAATAAGAACTGATTTAGATATAACTGAACAGGTGTAGCGCTCCTTTGGAGATACCATTTGCGATGTGGAAATAGGATACGACTCCTTGGGCGGTTCTTCATTGTGACTTCATGCTGTGAGCAACCTCCTAAAGGAAAGAAGAAAGCAGGGGTGGGAGAAGGAGAGGGAGTCATGCATTAAGATCATTTTAACTGCTAAGGGACCTCAATTCCTTTATTTTGTTATGAGAGATCTGGAAGATACAGGAGTAATACAGACAGTTGCTTTCAAATCTACCAAAGAAGAGTTTCGTCTCTCCATTTCTGTTTCTTGCCTGAGCTTTGCTCTGTGCTTGCTGACGGTTCTTAACACATCTCTCCCAGCTTGTTGCAAATGCATTCGAGCCTGACAGATCACTTGGGCAGCAGAGAGTTAGACAAAGAACCTATGCCCCCCCCCAGTCCTTTTCCCCAGATATCTGAATAAAAGGCTTTTTCGGAAGCTCCTTGGGGCCATTTCCTCTGGTTGTTTTTTTTTTGCTTTGTTGAAATGGAGGCGCTAAA
This sequence comes from Podarcis bocagei, assembly GCF_964188305.1. NCBI lineage: Eukaryota > Metazoa > Chordata > Lepidosauria > Squamata > Lacertidae > Podarcis > Podarcis bocagei. The sequence goes on along the minus strand of NC_138137.1, from coordinate 16,586,465 downwards.
GTGGTTGTAGGCTGGGCAGGTTATTGTTGCCCTTAATAGGTCACCTGAGGCGAGATTAGAATCCTGGTGTCAGGTGAATCCCGAATAACTCAAGCTGGGCTCATTCACAACAGTCTTTTATCTCCTGTAAGCACTTCAGTACCTATGGTCAGAATGGCATTCTGTTAAGCCTTTGGTAGTGAAGAGGAAGAGAGCTGCCCAGGAATGTGCCTAACAGCCTAGATATCCACTCCCAAGAATGTGTGCTGTAGGAGAGCCCAGAGATGGGATCGCAGAGGTGTCTTGAACAACTCCCATTATCAAGGTGTGTAGTATAGTATTATACTATAAAAGGTGAAGGTAAAAGTACCCCTGACCGTTAGGTCCAGTCGCAGACGACTCTGGGGTTGTGGCGATCATCTCGCTTTATTGGCCGAAGTAGCCGGTGTACAGCTTCCAGGTCATGTGGCCAACATGATTAAGCCGCTTCTGGCGAACCAGCGCAGTGCATGGAAATGCCATTTACCTTCCCGCCAGAGCAGTACCTATTTATCTACTTGCACTTCGTGCTTTCGAACTGCTTGGTTGGCAGGAGCATGGACCAAGCAATGGGAGCTCACTCCATTGCGGGGATTCGAACCGCCAACCTTCTGATTGGCAAGCCCTAGGCGCTGTGGTTTAACCCACAGCGCCACCCGTGTCCCTTATAAACTTATATACCTTATATACTATACTGTGGTCTAATCCACTGAACCCCTTGGGCTTGGCAATTGGAAAGTTGGCAGTTCAAATCGCCGTAATGGGGTGAGCTCCCGTTACTTTGTCCCTGCTCCTGCCATCCTAGCAGTTTGAAAGCACACCAGTGCAAATAGATAAATAGGTACTGCTGCAGTGAGAAGGTAAATGGCATTTCCGTGCGCTCTGGTTTCTGTCACGATGTCCTGTTGCACCAGAAGTGGTTTAGTCACACTGGCCACATGACCCAGAAAGCTGTGGACAAACGCCGACTCCCTCAGCCTGAAAGCGAGATGAGCGCCACAACCCCATAGTTGCCTTTTACTGGACATAACCATCCAGGAGTCCTTTTACCTTAGTATAGTATAGTGAATTGGAAGTAGAATACAGCAGCAGATGTTTATGTTACCCATATTTTCTTTATTTTTTTTTTAAAAGAAAAATATTTATACGCTGCCTTTCTGTATTGAGCAGGTAGCCTGATGCACAACCCAACAATAGAAAGGTTTTTAAATTGTAACACAGTGGTACCTTGGTTTACGAACTTAATGCGTTCCGGAAGTTCGTTCTTAAACCAAAGCATTCTTAAACCAAGGCGTACTTTCCCATAGCAGTAGGGGGCTCAATTTACAAATGGAACACACTCAACATGTTCTGCTTCCAAGGCAAAGTTCACAAACCACAACACCTACTTCCGGGTTTGCAGCGTTCTTAATCCAAGTTGTTCATAAACTAAGCTGTTCTTAAACCAAGGTACCACTGTACAGGCAACTCACCTTTGACCTTTGAGTTACATTCTGAGGCACCACATGTTTTAAGTCAAATTGCCTATAATACAGTGGTACCTTGGGTTAAGAATTTAATTCATTCTGGAGGTCTGTTCTTAACCTGAAATTATTCTTAACCTGGTTTTGTTTTGCATTAAAGTACCGGTAGTTGAGAGGGACGCAGGTGGCGCTGTGGGTTAAACCACAGAGCCTAGGACTTGCCGATCAGAAAGTTGTTCGAATCCCCGTGACGGGGTGAGCTCCCATAGCTCGGTCCCTGCTCCTGCCAACCTAGCAGTTAGAAAGCACGGCAAAGTGCAAGTAGATAAATAGGTATTGCTCTGACGGGAAGGTTCACCAGAAGCGGCTTAGTCCTGCTGTACACATGACCCGGAAGCTGTACGCCAGCTCCCTCGGCCAATAAAGCAAGATGAGCGCCGCAACCCCAGAGTCGGCCACAACTGGACCTAATGGTCAGGGGTCCCTTTACCTTTACCGTTAGTTGAAGCACAGTATCTTTTTTGAGGACCACGTTGAAGGCAGAATAACTTTTGGTTTGGTTTCAGCATGCCTGATGGCATGGAAAAAGGGCTGCTTAAAGACCAATGTTTTATTTCTTTAGAATAAATAAAGGCATTTAAATTTATCTGCAATGGTATCAAGAATCCTCCTGCGGGGGAAATGTTACTTCATGGAACGCAGTGTGAGACTGAAGATCTGCCCACATAGATCAACTGTAACTGTTCTGTTTTGTTTTTGTCCTGGGCCTTTGTTGAACAGGTTATTTACACATTCAGAGCCTCTCTTCTAAAGCCTGTTCCATAGTGTACTCAAGAGGTAGCACGCTCTCTCTCCTGCCACACTTATTAGCTGCCACGCCTTCAGTGCTGCGTTCTGCCAAAGTTCCTGAAAGTTATTAGAGAGACCAGAGTGCTTTTTGTTCGAATGCTTTCAGCATATACTTCTGATATCTTGCTACGCAAAATGGAAATGTTCAGAATAGCAGAAAATGCTGTTATTTGTAAACAACGATCCACAAGCTAGTTAAGTCAGGCTGTGCAAATATAAAGTCGGAAACATTCCTGCTATGATCTTGACCGTTGGTGCTTCAGCTCATTATAAAGAGTGCTGTGTGGGTTTTGGGTGCTCACCCCTAGCACAAATTAATTTTAAGTGGTTAATGATTAGGGGATCTAAAACCCTTTGTTCTGCTCCTCTCTTTTTTTTTTTGCAAGTCCTCTTGTTCTACTTGACTGTTTGGCTTTGATGGTGTAAATAGTCTGTTTGCTTGATCACATATACCTTGATGCCTTGGGGGTGGAAAGCTGCTGTTGGCTTTGCAGATAAAACAATGGATTGGTGGACGGCTCAACTCACTTCCTCATGGCTTCCAAACAAAAGCAGCCTGATAGGAAGCAGAGACATTTTAGAACTTTGGGAATAGGATGGGTGAAGAACTATGTTACAAACTGTTGACTACAGCTGCAATTCTTATGCCACACAACCAGGAAATAAGTCTTGATAGAATTTACCGGGACTCGGGTGGCGCTGTGGGTTAAACCACAGAGCCTAGGACTTGCCAATCAGAAGGTTGGCGGTTCGAATCCCCGCAACGGGGTGAGCTCCCGTTGCTCGGTCCCTGCTCCTGCCAACCTAGCAGTTTGAAAGCACGTCAAGTGCAAGTAGATAAATAGGTACCGCTCCAGTGGAAAGGTAAACGGCGTTTCCGTGTGCTGCTCTGGTTCGCCAGAAGCGGCTTAGTCATGCTGGCCACATGACCTGGAAGCTGTACGCTGACTCCCTCGGCCAATAAAGCGAGATGAGCGCCGCAATCCCAGAGTCGGTCACGACTGGACCTAATGGTCAGGGGTCCCTTTACCTTTACCTAGCTATGAACCGGAATGCACTATAATATGTGCTACTAGCTGTAAGGAGTATTCATAGCCAGGGCGCTCTCTCTCTCTCTCTCTCTCTCTCTCTCTCTGTGTGTGTGTGTGTCCCTCTTCCTAGTCAAGTACACCTTTAAAATAGTTTAAAATAGTTCAGATACCAAGCTTTGTTGTTTTGTATTCCCCAAAGCACTCTTCTTCAAAGTGTTCTCCTAACTTGCAGCTGAATTCTCAAAGTTGCTTTGCTCTTCTTTCATAAAACTGTTGTTGCTGTTTGCAGGTAGTTATTATTCATATTTTCAGCACATAATGGCTGCAATCTATAGGAATTGTTTGCAATATTTTAATTTAAGTCTGTGGGATTCTTTTGGAGCTGGAGTCCCATCTTCGCTGATTTGGTTATTTTGCATAGCTGCTTGAAAGGAAAGCATAAGAAATGGGTGGGTAAAGATTCTCCATGATAATTACGGCAACAACAACAACAAATAACAACAACAACAATAGCAACAACAACACACGTTTGATTCCTTGTAGCAAAATAGAAAATAGTCACAGAGAGTTAAGAGGGACAGTTGCTCTGAAATTTTGAGATAGCTCAGTTGATAGACCATGTGACTCAGGATCATGGGTTTGAGTCACAAGTTGGAAAAAGGAATCTGGCATTGCAGGAGGTTGGACTAGATAGCCCTCGTGGTCCCTCCCAACTCTACAATTCTATGATTCCATGCCAGTGTTTGTGGTCACCTTCACTATGCTCTTTCTTGCAGTTATTTTCTATCTCTTGTAAAGGATGGAACCATACACCAAGCTACCTTCAGCAACAGCGTTCCTCTAGGTCAGGCCAGTCCAACTTTTCATACCAAGTGGACTGCAAGAGTACTTCAACATGGAATTCATAGCCGGGGCTGTGTGTCTTCCTTGTCAAGTATACCTTTAAAATAGTGCCTTATAGTGAAGCCCAAAGGGAAGAAGGTGTGAGGCTCTGGCAGGGTGCTATAGCCCTCCTTCCTTCTTCCCAAAGCTGGGAAAGTTCTAACTGGACTTTGGCAAGGAGACAGGCTGACTCAGGGACCCTGTTAGAGACCTCATGCCACCTTCTCAAAGCCCAGGAGGGCTGTTGGTGGGGAAGGGGGTATCAAATGTTGCTGAGAGTGCCAAAAGAGTCCTTGAGGGATGTCTTGCTTGGTGCCATTATTGTAGCTTTAGTAACATGTTGTTATCTTCTTATTTAAAAGAGTGAAAGTTAATATAGAGCTAAGAGTAGCGTTCGAAATTCGCCAGGTGCCAGTTACATTTTGCATCTGGCTATCGGCCGCTCGCAGCCAAGTGAAGATGCTTGGGCGCCAGGATGTCACCTGACGCCTCCGCCTTTTGGAGGTGTCATACCTGAGGATCCTTGGATCCGGACTGTTTTCACACACCTGTACCCCAGCCTGTAGAATTCTATATTTTATCTGCACAATCAGAATGAATTTCAGGAACCAAAAAGTTGTGTTTTTCAATAGGGCTTTCTAGCCGCCTGATCCCAAAATGGCAAGTAGGCATTTCTGTTTTGGTGGCTGCAACTCTCTTCCTACACTCGAGTAGGACCCTGGCAGAGACACATGCCTGACTGGCATGTTCTCTCCCTCCTGATCTTCCTTCAAAAGCTTTCTTCTGCCCGAATATCACAGCGACCGATGCCAACAGACACCAGCACGCTTAGGGATCCACAGAGTCTTTGCAGCTTGTGTAACAGACCTCAGCAACTCAGCATTTTGGCTGATCTACTTTATTTACATATAAACACACACGGAGCACTGCAACATGGCTCTCCCTCTCTCTAGCATCAGACAGCAAAGAGAAAGAACAAAGGAAAATAGTCCCACTTCATGGAACACAGTAACACAAACATCCTGTCTCCGTCACTTCCCACTCTGTGGAATCAAAGCATACACCGTTGTGTGATAGACAACAATCCTATGACTGTAGGAGCAGGAATTCTAACAGTTTATGCAGCCATTTGGCACCTAGCTTACATATCTGAGTTTCTAACACTGGCTAAGTGTAAAATTACTGTATTTTATTACATTTTTTTAAAGATTGGATCATTGCTACTGAACACAAACTAGGGATTATTTTGAGAGCAGGGTCTGTTTTACTCCTGATTTTTGTAATAAACTCTGGGGGCCTTTTGGATAAATGATTTGAATACCATATAGGGCAAGCTCTCTCCATCCCTCTGTCTGTTCCCATAAAGCTTCCCTGGTTTATTTTTTCCTGTGATGAAGGTGGTGCCTCTCATAAGGCATTATGTTTGTCTTTCCAGTAATCTTATGATTAAATGATGAGACACTTCCAAGCTGTTACAGATCCTGTTGCAGAATGTTCAGGTTGCCAAGGATGTGGTCCATGTGTTTACTTTCTGTACAGGAAGTTTGAGAGGACACACGTTTTACTAGTAAGCTGAATGTTCAGAGGCTACCAAAACCTGACTGTAGAATTGATACAGGATAAAGCTGAAGCTTGACTAATTTCTTGCCAAAGATTGCACTGGAGTTCCACTGCTACCCTTATTAATGTGGAATTTTAAGATGAATTTTTCTTCTTATCTCAAAAGGGGAAATATTTACAGTGGTACCTCTGGTTACGTACTTAATTTGTTCCAGAGGTCCGTTTTTAACCTGAAACTGTTCTTAACGTGAAGTACCACTTTAGCTAATGGGGCCTCCCGCTGTGCCGCCGCCGTGCGATTTCTGTTCTCATCCTGAAGCAAAGTTCTTAAACCGAGGTACTATTTCTGGGTTAGCGGAGTTGGTAACCCGAAGCGTATGTAACCCAAGGTACCACTGTAATGGCATTTTGGGTGAAATCATGTGCCTTTTGCAAATCCTATCTGGTTTTTGTGGACCTCTCAAGGGGGAGCGCTGTGGAGACACAGGTGGCACCGTGGCTTAAACCACAGAGCCTAGGGCTTGCTGATCAGAAGGTTGCGGTTCGATTCCCCGCAACGGGGTGAGCTCCCATTGCTCGGTCCCTGCTCCTGCCAACCTAGCAGTTCGAAAGCACGTCAAAGTGCAAGTATGTACCGCTCCAGCAGGAAGGTAAACGGCGTTTCCGTGTGCTGCTCTGGTTCGCCAGAAGCGGCTTAGTCATGCTGGCCACATGACCCGGAAGCTGTATGCTGGTTTCCTTGGCCAATAAAGCGAGATGAGCGCTGCAACCCCAGAGTCATCCACGACTGGTCCCTTTACCTTTACGAAGGGGGATGCATGAGGGCAACTGAACTACTTCACTTGACCCAAAAGAGCAAATAGCTGCAGCTCTTCCAGCAGTGAGACTAGTGTTTCAGCCATACTAGTGTTTCACCCCCAAACCAGTTTTATTGCTGAATGTGAACTGCAGATTTTAAGAAGTAAAATCTTCCCAAGAACATCTAGCAACAGAGCGTTGAGGACATCAACCTCCTGATTGCATCTGTCCTATACACTTAAGGTCACTTCATTTTTGAAATCTTTGTTTTATATACACTAAAAGTGGGGGAGGGGAGCAAAGTGCTCTGTGAATATTTGACTTAGCACCTACTCTTCCTGTTCAGGTAAAATTCCCAGTGTAGTCAAATTTCAAAAGTTAGCAGATCTGTAAATTTTGGGGGAGTTGTTTGTTTCTTTTCTTAACAAGGTGGCTATTGGGTGGTATTTTAAAAGAAGTTACATTATTGTTATCTTTTCTTCATAATAATAATGATAATAAATTTTTATTTATATCCCGCCCTCCCCAGCCGAAGCTGGGCTCAGGGCGGCTAACAACAATCAAAATAATCCAACATTCTAAAAACATTCATTATAAAATTAATTAAAATCAAATTGATGGCAACCATTAAGCAAAATTCTGTGCAGATTGCCAGAGGAGGGGGTCAGGCTGCGCCCTGACCAAAGGCCTGGTGGAACAGCTCTGTCTTGCAGGCCCTGCGGAAAGATGTCAAGTCCCGCAGGGCCCTAGTCTCTTGTGACAGAGCGTTCCACCAGATTGGAGCCGCGGCCGAGAAATAATCAGAACTCTGCGTGAGCGTGTTCCATGTTGTGTTTGTGTGTGCATGTGTGCATACATATTAGGTTGCTTTGAAAATGTACAATTCTTTTAAACTCTGTCTCCTGACAGATCTATAACTGTCCAGTATGTTTCCTTGAAAAACATAATTTGCTGTGCTTTATTGTGGGCTGTGGTTTTTTTGGGTGTGGGTCATAAAAGTGGGAGGTTGGTGGTGTCAAAAACAGGGGAAAAATGAAAGGTGAGACATGGAATGAGCCCAGCACATCAAGAAAATGATGGAGAGATTGACAAGGGAATGAATGATCATTCAGTTCACATTTGGATTGAATGAAGGGCTAACGAAACAAAAAAACACCAAGACAGCAATGTGTACTCAGTGCTCATATGGAGGAAATTCTCTGGTCTTTTAAAAAAGGGTGTGTGTGTGTGTGTGTGTGTGTGTGTGTGTGTGTGTGTGTGAACAACCCCTGACTTGCAGCGCCCACCTATGCAAGCTTACTTAAAGGTAAGCCCCAGTGTGTTCAGTGAGATTTACTCCTAAGCAGTGCTGTTTTTCTGGAAAAAGGCGTGCTGGAACTCATCATGAATGCCTCCCTTGTTCTCTTATAATAGCAATGGCGCCCACCTGAGAGGTGCGGGAACTCCGTTCCAGTGAGTTTCGGCTGAAAAAAGAAGCCCTGCTGCTAAGTAAATGTGTAGTCTTAAAGTATTCTTCCTATTTAGTTTTTGGCTTCCGTCATATGCAGGTAGAGGCTGCTATAACTGAAACTAGCAAATGTCAGTTAGTGTGATGGATAATCCATCCTTTGATACGCATGACTGAGACCATAGAGACAGACAGCAGAAATAAATGAACAGTTGTTCTTAATGCATTTTGTGAATCGGCACCTGTGATTGTTTGCGCGGGGGCTCCCGCCTCAAGCCTTCTCTTGAACAATCGGTGCCATATAATTGTGAATGACTAGTTTAATTATTAAAGGACATAATAACCGCAAAACATGTTGCTACGTATAAGTGCACTTGTATAACTGTGTGCATAACTTGCTCAGTCAAGGGAATTGTACGTTAGGGTTACAAATCTCACAAAGTTGCTCCTTGTCTTGATCCCCGAGAAAGACGTTTCTGAATTCCTGTCTGCTGATTAGTCAAGACATTTTAGCCAAAGGTAAAACCTATCTACCTCTTTAGAGATACTCATAAGCATGAGACTTTTAAAGTGGCCAGATCTCTTGACCCTTTCTGTGCCATTATTATTATTATTGTTTTTATTATTAGCTGCAATTGCACAGTTTTGATTAGATTCAAGCCATCCACCTTTGCCTTAAATGTACTAGAGGTACCTATGCATATAAATTTGTACTTAATTTTTTATACATGCAAATTATTATTATTATTATTATTATTATTATTATTATTATTATTATTATTATTAAAGAAATTGCTTCAAAGTGCACAGTGTTTGTGAGATTCCAGCCATCCACCTATGCATTAAATGCGTAGGTACCAGAGGTATCTATGCATATAAATTTTTACATACAAATGCAAAATAGCATCATGGGCTGTGTGCCCCAACTCTTTCACCTATTTAGCAACTCCACCACCCCACTCAGTGGGTGAATAGCCAAGATTATTGGCATGTAATCTGATATTGATGTACAGCGGTACCTCGGGTTATATACGCTTCAGGTTACAGACTCTGCTAGCCCAGAAATAGTACCCCGGGTTAAGAACTTTGCTTCAGGATGAGAACAGAAATCGTGCTCTGGTGCCACGGCAGCAGCAGGAGGCCCCATTAGCTAAAGTGGTGCTTCAGGTTAAGAACAGTTTCAGGGTAAGAACGGACCTCCAGAACGAATTAAGTACTTAACCCGAGGTACCACTGTATAGTATAATATCCTTACAAAACTTTATTTGGTTGGTTGATCTGTCGTAAGGCAACGTTGCTCTACAATAACAACTTGATACAAATTCAGTATTCCAGTGGGTATCAATTATGATATGGAACAAAACCACAGGAAGTCTTTTGACACCTGGGAATTTTATTTGTTTATTTTTATTTTAAATCTTGTAGGATGGGCTTCCATGGGCCAGAGCCCACTTCATTAAACACACTAAAGTCTTGCCCTCAGTCAGCAGATTGTCTGCATGGAAGAATGATGGGATAGGGAGCAAAATGTTATTACAAAGCGAGATCAGAGGGCTTAGCAACCCTAGAGTTAGTAGCAGATGTGTCAAAGTATTATTTAGAGCACTAAGGGCAAGGAGAATCAGTCAAAAAGAGTAAAAGATCCAATGTGCTGAGTCTTCGCCTTCCTGTTTATAAAATATCAGCTGTTAACCCCATGATATATTTTATAAAAGGGGTAGAGGGGTAGTTTTGCTGGGGTGGCAAGGTGGGATGAAAATGGTGAGATAGGGATTGAGAGAGAAGAGAGAAGGTGGGTGCAGAAATAGGGGGCTGTCCTCCGCCTGCCACCCCCATTTTTATAAGGACAAATTACCATTACAGATTATATCAATTGCTGCATGTTTAAAGCTTATTTCCCCTTTCACTTAATAGTAGAAATGTCTAAGAGCAAGAAGTCGTTGATTCTTTCACCTGTTGGGAATGATCAAACCAGACAATATGCAGTGAGTCACACAATACTTTAATGAGCTTGTTGGGGATTTATTTCTAGAATCTGGTTATCATCAGACATGACCAGACGCATTGTGCAAAACCCATTGGCTTGTCTCTTTGTCCAACGGAAAAGGGCTGTAGGGGCAAATATTTGCAGAGCAAGATAATCTCTGGGCGGTAATGGCCCTGCTTTAGAAGGTGCCATTGTTGAGACCAGTCAAAACTCACTTCATCACTCACAAGTGATTAATGAAGCCAGATTCTTTAAGTTAGTTACATGTTGGCATTTATGTTCTCTTTATAAGATTATGTGAAGAAGTAGAGTTTCAGAGGTGATATGACTATGTGCTGCCTTTTGTTTCAATGCTTGGTAAGATCTCAGAAGCCACAGGAATTTCTGGAGAAGTTTGGGAGTAGTTTGAAAGGATCACAGTGTTCAGGTAGCATATTGGGTCTTTCCAGCAGTAGGATAAATTAGTAGTAATTTATCCAGCAGTAGGATAAATTAAATCAGTAGAGTCTGAGTTCCAGGAAAGATGGGGTTATGAAGGAAAAAGACCCCCATGTTCTAAAGCTCCCGTAAATACTTCAGAGGTACTATAGCCAACAGGACGTGGGTGGCGCTGTGGGTTAAACGACAGAGCCTAGGACTTGCCGATTGGAAGGTTGGCGGCGGGGTGAGCTCCCATTGTTCGGTCCCTGCTCCTGCCAACCTAGCAGTTCGAAAGCACGTCAAATTGCAAGTAGATAAATAGGTACTGCTCCAGCGGGAAGGTAAACGCCGTTTCCATGTGCTGCTCTGGTTCACCAGAAGCGGCTTAGTCATGCCGGCCACATAACCCAGAAGCTGTACGCCGGCTCCCTCAGCCAATAAAGCGAGATGAGCGCCGCAACCCCAGAGTTGGCCATGACTGGACCTAATGGTCAGGGGTCCCTTTACCTTTACCTTTATTTTAAGAAGAAGCCGGGAGAGTTTGAGGGATGCTCTCAGCTACCCATCAGTTGATGGGACAGAAGTGTGCCTTAAAACACCCTCTACAGTTCAAAGAAGAAGCAGGGAGTGAGGCTGGAGGCAGCAGCATGCTTTTCTTGATCAGTGGAACAACTTTGAATTCCCACTCTTGCCTTTCCTACACCTGGTGTCTTTTGTGACATCAGAGGGGTGGGGGGGGGGGCAAGGCTACATTTGGCCCATGGGTCAGATGTTCCCCAGTCCCGCACTACAGGAACAAGAATTCAAGCTTCTTATTCCAGATTTGGAACTGCAGCACAGTGAAAAGAGAAATCTTCACTGGTTCACATGTTGATATTTTTGCTAGCAGTTATACTACAAAGCATCTTTGGAACCTGAGATTCTTGGTGGAAAGAAAACGGGCTGGGCAATAAAACCACCCTTTTCCAGCAATGCTGTTTCTTTATTTTAGACTGCACCTCCCAACACCACTTCACAACAGAAAATGTATGTGCCATGGTTTGCGAGCTTGGCTGTCTAAACTATATGCAGAGGTGGTGAGCACTGATTTTGAGCAAGTACAGGTTGCTCGGTTTATATTACAGTGCATTTGAAGGCCAGTACCTCTCCCCCCCCCCCCAAATAAACGCCCCCGCCCGCCCACCCAACACTCACAATAACGGTGGGATAAGAGAAGAAATAATTCAGGCTCTGCATAGTGTACTGTGCTGAACAATATTGGACTTGACAGTCTTGACATATAGTGGCTTTTAAATGCCACAAAAGGTCTGTAGGTCTTGCAGTCAATGGAATTGCTTTTAGATTCTCTTGCCTTGCTTTCCTTTTGCAATTTTCCTATCTCGGCACTGGAAACCTGCCCTGTTGTGGATGGAGCTTCTTTAGCTCTGCATTTTCACAAGGTCCGCTGGAAGCAATTACAAAGCATTTCCATACAAACAACAATGCTAGTTTATGACGTGTTCAGGTTGGAACTAAATTATCATGTTATTCTACTTAAGAGCTGGTTTGGGGTGTTGTCGCTAGCTCCCTTGTGCATTTAACTCCTCACATGAACAGTGTAACACAGGGAAACAAAGGAGGATATGTGCTATTTTGCAGATCTCCTTGGCTGAACAGGATGTCCATTGAAACAGCCGATTAAAGTTCTAAGAAGCTTGTCCACCAATGTTACATTGTTCATGGGAGTGGAATAGAGGTGGACAACTATTTCATTCCATGAAGCCATATGTGATGGTGGGTGGGACTTGTACTGGGTGGGGGTTAAATTCATAGACTGGGTGGGGGGCAAATTCATATAGGCATACCTCCCCATTTGTGTACCATTTTCTCTTGACAAAATTACATTTCTCCAGTTTGCCAAACAGCTTTTGGGCAGGCTGTGGAGAACATAACTTTTTGTGGGTGCATTATTATTATTAATATTCCGCCTATCTAACTGGATTTCTCCAGCCACTCTGGGCGACTTCTAGCAGTTAAAACATTAAGCACAGTAAAATATCAAACATTAAAAACTTCCATATACAGGGCTGCCTTCAGATGTCTTCTAAAAGTCAGATAGTTGTTTATTTCCTTGACATCTGACTGGAAGGCGTTCCACAGGGCAGGCATGACTACTGTGAAGGCCCTCTGCCTGGTTCACTGTAACCTCAGTTTTTGCCGTGAGGGAACCGCCAGAAGGCCCTCGGAGCTGGACCTCAGTGTCTGGGCTGAATGATGGGGGTGGAGACGCTCCTTCAGGTATACTGGGCCAAGGCTGTTCAGGGCTGTAAAGGTCAGCACCAACACTTTGAATTGTGCTTGGAAACATACTGGGAACCAGTGTAGGACTGGTATTATTCAGCCCTGGCAGCTGCTCATTCTCTGATGATCAAGCAAATATGTATTTATGGAGGCAGGCAGGCAGGCACCTGACCTTATAAAAAGCTGAATGAATGACTTAATGAACGATGTTTTGGCCGCTGTCAATATGTTGCCATTTGTTCAAGCAGATTGCTTGATGGCTGTTGTTAGGGATTTTTCTACCTGCCTGGTTTTAGGTGTTTAATTCTCGCTTGGTATTTTGGTCTCTCTTTTACTGTCGTCAGCCACCTTGAGCACCCTCTGGTGGGATAGAAACTGAAAAAAGAAACCGAGAATCCTGTGTGGGTGTGTATCAAGAGAGAGAGCTCTGTGCACAGACCTCAATTATGGCTCCTCTTTTCACCTTCAAGGAATGCTTTTTACCTCTCCAAGGACTGTGCAATAAAATGGTGAATCGTGCTGGGAAAGCGGATGGGGAAAAGTGTTTGTTCCTCTCAAAATACTGAAACTCAGTGGCATTAAACAAAGCTAAACTTTGGGAGACTCGGTACAGATGAAAGATGCACAGGGCATAGTTGAACTATAGCATTTTCTCCCAGAAGAGGCAACAATGTCCATCATCTTGGCTGGGTTTAGAAGAGGATAAGACAGGGATAGTGGGTAAAGACCTGTAAAAAATATTTTTATGTATGCGACGGCAGCAAGAGTCTTAATAGCACAAGGATGGAAGAATGAGGAAATCCCGACGAAAGAACTGTGGCAAGAAAAACTGATGGATTATGCAGAATTGGCAAAACTGACACACAAACTACGTGATAAGGATAACTGTGACTTCAAAGACGAATGGGAACCTTTTATGAAATATTTGAAGAAGCAACAAAATGGAACTGGACTCTTTGGCAGGTTTTGAATAAACTTTCGCAAACTGTTTATTGTAATATATTTTTAGACAACTTGAGGATTTTTACAATTTTATAACATGCAGATAGAAATATGTGTTGAAACCAGAGAAAGGAGCTGAGGGAAGTCCGGGGGTGGGATGGGAGGTTGGGGGGGTTGTTTTGTCTGAGGGGGGGAAATGGAGGGGGGAAATAATAATAATGTGGATGATGTATTTTTGATAAAACTATTGTGTTGAAATTTCCAATAAAAAATAAAAAAATAGAAGAGGAATAGACAAATTCATGAAGGATATGTGTATCACGGCTTCTAACTGATGACTATGCTTTACCTCGGCCGCCTGAGGCAGTTGGCCCCTGAACACCATTTTCTGGGAACTGTAGATGGGAATAATGCTGTCCTGCTTGGGTCATGATTGAGGGCTTCCCATAGGCATGTGGTTGGCCTTATCAGCAGGCTTTTCTTTCGTGTATCCTAGAACAATATGAAGTCCATAATTTTTTGGGTTCATCGGAATTGCCTGGAAATTTGAGTTGAGGAAAACAGGAGAACTGGACAGAGATTGGGGCTCTGCTCTAACAGGCAGTGCCCAAATTCACGCTGCTTGTTCCATAGGCAAAGAATCTAAATAATTTGTTTGCTTTTAATTTATTTAATCATTTTTTCAATACAAACAGCAACCGCAAAAGACACATACAACAAAAACCATAATAACACTACTAACACAATTTGACAATTCAGCTTTGAATACTGATATACCTATGACTACACCTTTTTAACAATATTTCCCCAGCTCTCCTCCCTCTACTTCCCACCACTATCCGCCTTATCACTTAAATATTCCTTCCAGATTTCTTCATATTTATCCATTCTTAATTTGTGTCGACAGGCAATTTGTTCGTATGTCGCTAGTCTGTCCATATTATCAATCCATGTGCTCAATGGAATCTTTTTGCAGCTCTTCCAATTCATCAAAACAAGTTTTTTTGCTTCTAATATAGCACTATATAGCCATTATTTCTTTTACCCCTTGAAATCTCCCACATTTCCGGAATATAATTTAGAATTAAATTCAATTCCCCTAAATAACAATTTCTTTTTATTACTTTTGCTATAACTATCCTCACCTCGCACCAAAATGATTTTATCATCAGACATTTAATCATCATATGTACTAAGTTCGCATTTTTACTCCCACATCTCCAGCAGTTGTCTGCTATATTTTTTTTTTCTGGTATAGTTTTGCTGGAGTCCAGTGGACTCTGAATATTATTTTCTGTTGTATAAGTCTTATACTAAGAATCTAAATAATTTGTTTCCAAATTTGCCCATTGGGTTATTTGGAATAACAGTTCTGATGCAGCAGCGAAAAAGCTAATGCTATTCTAGGTGGCACTATTCTGCCTTAGTCAGACCACACTTGGAATACTGTGTCCAATTCTGGGCACCATAATTTAAGAAGGATGTTGACACCCTGGAACGTATGCAACCAAGATGATCAAGGGTCCGAAAACTAAGCCTTATGAAGAGCGCTTGAAGGAGCTGGGTATGTTTAGCCTGGAAAAGAGGAGACTTGAGAGTAGATATGATAGCTATCTTCAAATATCTTAAGGGCTGTCACATGGAGGAGGCAGCATGCTTCTTTTCTCCTGCTCTGGAGGGAAGGACTCGAACCAGTGGCTTCATGTTATCTTTCAGGGATGCTTTAGCTGAGATTGCTGCATTGCAGGGGGTTGGACTAGATGACCCTTGGGTCCCTTCCAACTCTAAGATTCTGTGATTCTCTGGAGTTTGAGAAGTCAATGTTTGCACTGTTTGATCTATACCCTGAATGCTGCAAATTGTCTAGAGGAGAATGTTCACGCTTCTGTTGGATTATGCAGAGTAGCTGAAAGTACTTGACTTCACAAGCATAAATGAAGGTTTCAGTCTTCTGATTTAAAAAACATGAATAGTCTTGCGGAAGGGATTTAGAATTTGGTTTTGTTTCTGTTTTTCACTTTGAGGTTGTGGATTGAGTTTTGTTTTCTTGTTGCATTTATCTCACTTTTCAGTTTATGTATTCATGTTTCGTTTTTCGTTCAAATTGTTTTCATATTTATTTCTTGTAAGCTGCCAAGAGAACTTGTGGTGCAGCATGCAAATGTCATAAATGGGATGTACAGTACAAAAATTTAGAATTGTTCTTAAATGGTTTCTTTGAGAATATGTTAATGCATCTGTTGTCTGGTTGGACCATGTTTCCATTCTGTCTCCGCCTTGTTTAGATGTTCAGCTTTTATTGCAACAGGAGTCAATGCAAATCTTGTTTCTAACAAGCGTTAGGAAAAGCTTTTTCTCATGTTAAAAACAGATTCACAGAACAATGATGGTGCCAGCTATATATAGATGGCGTAGCAGGAAGGTGGAGAGTCAAAAAACAACAAAAAAGTTTGCCACTATTAATGAAGCAGATGTATACAGCATTGTTCTTTTGCAATGGTTAGAAGCTCTTTAAACAAACCAACCAATGTAAATAAATCTTTGGTCAGGAGTTGTTAACAGCCACTGTTAGACATTCCTCAACAGAAAAGAAATGGGGGGGGGGGAATGTCAGATATTATTTAGGCATAGCACTGGCTCAGTAATACAATGGGATATTAAATCTGCAGCCGTTAAAAAGACAACTCTTCATTACAGTGTATTTGCATTTAAACAATATCAACGTAAATAAAACCTTTTAATATTAAAGGGCAAAATTTAGGACTGAAGTAAAAAAAAGAAAGTCCCAAGTTTCTTTTTCAAAGGGAATATTTTATGCAATTGCTTATACAAAGGACATACTTTAGTCTAGTATTTTACATTCCACACATTTTCCCCCCGTGTGAAATATGAAATGTTAAAAGTCTCTCATAGGTTGACAGCCTGATCCGCATCCTGTTTAGTTGAAAGTGTAAGTCCTATGAATTGGAATTCATTTATTTATAAACTTTTTTTATATAGTGTACTGCTTTTTGGCTCTTACAAAGGAGACCCTAAAGCAGCTCATTTAAAAGCAAAAGGGAAATGGAATGAAAACAATCAAAAAACAATGAAACTGAGAAACGGGATGAGACATGCATCCAAGTAAGTGTACTTGGAGGTGAGATCAGAAAGAAGCTTCTAGCACAGTAGTTCTCAGACTTGTTTCTCTAGGCCACAATTTCAGAATAAAAATCTGTTCGCACCTCACCAATTTTTTTCTTGATATGAAATAATGCATTTTTTTGTGTATAACACGCCTCCGTGTATAAGATGACCCCTATTTTTGGGGATACCAAATTAAGGAAATGGGGGGAGATTGCCCAGAGTTGTGGAGCTTTTTTGGGGGGAGATTGCCCAGAGTTGTTGACCCATCGTCTGCCCGCTTGACGCAAACAGCCGCCATAAATAATAATAATGAATAATTAAAAAAAACACCGTCTTATTCATGGAAAAATATGGTACATTCGAAAACAAAGTAGAAGCAAGTTGAAACAGTGAAGGTCTTAATTTGTTGTTGTGGAAGACGAGGGGGATAAACCTGGTGCCAGCTTCTGAGAAAAGTTATTCAGTATTTTAAAATTAGATTTAGTTGAGGAAAGAAATGTGGCATCAAAGTTGTTGTTTCATACGAGTGCTTTTCAACCAGTGTGCCATGGCACCCTGGGGTGCCTTGAACGATGGTCAGGGGTGCCACGGGCAGCGCTAGCCTCTCTGCCTCTTTCCTTCCCTCCCTCCTCTGATGCCCTCTCCTGTCTCTGCCTCCCAAAGGCTTGGGCAACTGTTTGTTGCAGCAGCGGCTGCCCAGAGGACTCCCAAGGAAAGTGGAGAGGAGGCTGAGGGAACACTCCACAAGGGAGTGTGCTCAAAAAGGGTGAGAGGCTGCCATCTCTGCAGGCAAGGGGTGACATACCTGGGCTCCTGAGCCCCACAGGGGTGCCACAGAAAGAATGTAGTTGGTCAAGGGAGCCGTGGACTCAAAAATGTTGAAAACCTCTGGTTTATATCATAAGAGTTCCCACAGCGGTGACCCACATTTTGTTAGCTTACCTATTAAAAGATCTGGCTCATGAAAGTGTCTCTTCCGCCCCTTTTTGTTTCAGAAAAATTGCAAGGGACAGTATTTCATTTAAAAATAATAATTGCTCTTTAAAAAACCACAACATTTCCCTGGTTGTATGGTTTGGGTAAAAGAGGCTTTTGCCAGATCTCTGAGAACAGACTTGTAAGTTCCTGCCGTGTGTGTGTGTGTGTGTGTGTGTGTGTGTGTAAATATATACAGTGGTACCTTGGGTTAAGTACTTAACTCGTTCCGGAGGTCCATACTTAACCTGAAACTGTTCTTATCCTGAAGCACCACTTTAGCTAATGGGGCCCCTGCTACTGCTGTGCCGCCGGAGCATGATTTCTGTTCTCATCCTGAAGCAAAATTCTTAACCCAAGGTACTATTTCTGGGTTAGCGGAGTCTGTAACCTGAAGCGTATGTAACCTGAAGCATATGTAACCCGAGGAACCACTGTAAACACATCAAAGTCAGAGTGGAATTACTTTCACTTGCTTTCCAGAACAATAGCTATATTGGTCTCTGGTACTGAAATAATCTTTTATCTACCCATTTGAGAGCAAATCTACCAAATCTGGTGGGGCTTACTTCTGAATAAACTTGCATAAGCCTGGGAATTTTAATTTGAGGTTGTCATGATGAAGATTGAAGCAGGGCATCCTTTATTTTGAATTAGTTTAATCCATAACACCTTTGTCTGTGGCTCTTCCCACCACCAGTATGCGTCCCCTAACAGGTAACTCTTGAGGCAATGTAGCCCTCAGCAGAAAAAACAAACAAACTTCCTGATCCTGCAGTAGAATTTTAGCTGTATGGTGAATTCAGTTGTATTTGGACATGCCATCAGCCTAACAGCTGGAGATTGAGTACCTTTGCCCAAGCAAGTTGCCATCTATTTGCATTTTGCACTAGCCGCTGCTACTTAGGGAGTCCAGATTTTATCTGCCGTTCAGTGAAATTCAGACCCATTTGTTCTTGTGAAACCTAAGTATGCTTTGGTGTGTGCTGAAGAACAATACTGGTGCCAGTGAAGATTTCAAGGAGATTCATTTCAGCAAGGAGGACGGAAGAGGGGGGGAAAGGAGGAAAGCTGTGTTTCTTTGATCTGATTATGTCACAACTGTAAGGGAGCGGAGCAGACAGTCCCTTTTGTGTAAGGTCAAGTGGAGATCCATGCAAGGATGGAGGCCTTGGCTTTCTGATATTCTGCCAGAAGCAAACTGGGACAAGGCTTGAAAAAGGAAAACAGAGTCTTTTCTCCCCAATGGATCTGTGAGATCCTGTTGCATTGTACTCCACTGTAGGAAACGAACATTCTTAATTGGGTAGGAAAAGTACTGGAACATTAAAAAAAACATGAATGTGTTACAGCTTTCCATTGAGAAATTTTGTTGTTTAGTTGTGTCCAACTAGGCACTCCTGTCCGCTAGGCACTCCTGTCTTCTACTGCCTCCTGCAGTTTGGTCAGACTCATGTTTGTAGCTTCGAGAACAGTGTCCAACCATCTCAACCTCTGTCGTCCCCTTCTCATTGTGCCCTCCATCTTTCCCAACATCAGGGTCTTTTCCAGGGAGTCTTCTCTTCTCATGAGGTGGCCAAAGTATTGGAGTCTCAGCTTCAGGATCTGTCCTTCCAGTGAGCACTCAGGGCTGATTTCCTTCAGAATGGATAGGTTTGATCTTCTTGCAGTCCATGGAACTCTCAAGAGTCTCCTCCAACACCATAATTCAAAAGCATCAATTCTTCGGTGATCAGCCTTCTTTATGGTCCAGCTCTCACTTCCATACATCACTACTGGGGAAAATTTCTCCATTGAGAAATAGGAATCTGTTTATTCTAGTTTAGAAGGGTGCAGGTTAAACCAATGAAGAGTCTTCTTTGAGAAGGAAGAGCCTTCCTTGGAGGTTTTTAAGGAGAGGTTGGATGGTCATCTGTTGTGGATGCTTTAGCTGAGATTCCTGCAATGTAGGGGGTGGACTAGATGGCCCTTGGGGTCCCTTCCAACTCTATGGGTCTATGACATCTAAAAGACTTAACAGTCTTATTGTGGCACATGCCATCCTGGGCCAGTGCCCACTTTGACAGTTGTATGACATGTTCTTAGTTGACGGGTTAAGTACAATATATTCATGAGTACTAAGCAAAGCAGAGCAGAAGGTGGAGAAAATTTATTACAAGCCAAGAGGCCCAGCAAGGCAATGAGGTGCATGTGCCTGTCACTTTATTATGCAGGGCATAAATGATAAGGAGAACTAGTTAAAATGAATAGAAGATCCAAGCCGAGTTGGTGCAGCCCACCATCCAACCAGCGATGAATTTGCAAAGCCAGATGAATATTGTGTGAACAAGTCTCGATTGAGACAATTGCTTCCTGTAGTCAGCCAACTGCTCCCTGTCTTAAGCCCAAGTCTGATAGAGCATATGAATTTCAACTTTGGAGCTTAGCTTCCTTGAATACCCTTGTGTTGCTGCTTTCAAGTCTGTTACAGCATGTCATAGAATTGTAGAGTTAGAAAGGGCACCGAGGGTCATCTAGTCCAAACCTCTGCAACGCTGGAGTCTCAACACATGGTCCCCCATCCAATCTGAATCCATACCGAACCCTGCTTAGCTATGCAAATGTGCTAGCAGTTTTATTGCTGCACCACTAGGTTTTTGAGCTTTGCCACATGATGCCTGATTTTTGTCCATTTATTCTGTTGCATAAAGGTGTTCCTATTTCATCAATATGTGCATTGCTGGCAACAAAGTGGTTGCACAGAGCTATTTTTCACAATGGGTCTCTGAAATATAGTCCACATGTATTTGATTATCCAAGTTCTATGTTAGAGTCTGAAAACATAAACCTTTTTGGGGTGTTTGTGGGTTTTTTGTGGGGGAGAGTTATGTCTTAACAGGATCCAACACTGCTATAACAAGTCAAGGTTTAGAAACTATCACACCAGCAATAGATTTGTATGCATCATATCCTTTATATGCTGCTACAGACTTGCTCTTTCCCTCATAAAGAAGTATCTCGGCAGAGGTTCAAGAATTGCAGGTTTAGGGACACGAAAGTTCTTTATTGTGTTACTAACTTTCTCTCCTACTTGTTATTGTGATGACTTCTGAGATCATTCAGTAAACAAACTTGACTTGACTGCTCATCCCTCCACCTAAGAAATTGCAGAGGAGCCTATAGGATGTATTTCCATTTTATCATTGTAGTAGCTTTATGAAGCAGATTAGATGAAGAGACAGCAAGTTGCATCTTGTTGCTTCTGAAGACAGGGTCTTTCATGGATGCAATGACCTGTTGCGTCTGAAACGTACTTGGCCCAACAAATGGTGATGTCCAAAACCCAGGACTGCAAACCATGGTTTGCAGGAACCAAGGGAAACTGTAGTTTAACCAACCAGAAGCTATCCTCTCAAGGCAGGTGTGTGACAGAAGGGGGAGCACCTCAGCTCATGACTTGCTCCCATTCCAACAAACCACAGTTATTGAACTGGGGACATTTGAAATCTGTACCAGGCCATTATGTGAATGAGAGCACACTTTCTATTGGACCAGGCAAAAAAATCGTATGATCTATGGGCAAATCCGCAGGAGGGGCTCTGGATATTCAGAATGCAAAACAATTCATCCTCTGTTCTCCTGACATCACACCATGAAAAAAGAGCAAGGGTTACACCAGTTGACATGCTTACACTCAATACTTACAAATGGTGACCGATGTCTCTTTAAAAGGGAGAAGAAAGGAAAGATCCCTCCCCCATATGTGAGGCTGGAAGTACTTTTAATTGATGTTTCATCTGACATGGCTTTGCTACCCCACTTCCATGTAGGATTGCTCTTTTAGTTACATTGCAAATCACTTTGAGATGCCTTATGGGGAAAGATTAATAAAAGCTCTGGGATAGCTCAGTTGGTAGAACGTGAGGCTCTTAATCTCAAGGTTGTGGGTTCAAGCCCCATGTTGGGCAAAAGATTCCCTCATTGCAGAGGGTTGGACTAGATGATCACAGAGGTCCCTTCCAACTCTACCATTCTATGATTCTCTGAAATAAGGAAGGAATATTTCTAGTCTTCATCCATAACAAAAACATTTATTTCCTGATAAAGATGATCAACAAGATGTTCTTCTAGGCTCCGTGTGAGCTTTGAGGCACACTTCATTAATTTTGGTCTCAGCTTTGAGATATAATGGGTTCAGGGGTGTTTGACATTTTCAGCTGTTTCAGGAAAGCTGAACACTGTATTTTATTGAGCCTGACAAAACTCCAAAACAACATTACACATTTCTTGATTAGAGTTCCGAAAAGGTCAGGCTGGCTGTTGGCTGATGACTTATGCTCAATCCATATCTGTATACTTGTGTGAAATACAGCATTTCCACAGTGTTAAAAATGTCTCTTGCAAATTGATTTAAATATTGACAGGCCCAGCCAGCTAAGAAAATATATGAGGCTGTAACACACACACCCACACACACACACCGAGAGACATCTAGGGGACTTATCAGAACAACCCATCCTATTCATTATTTGCTAGTTTGGTATGTCAAAAAAGTTGACTACCACAATTAGGCAAGCCTGCCTCATAATATCCTGTTTGTCCTCTGTGTTACAAGCCCTTTGCCCCTTTCGTGGTTTGTAGAATATGTTGTGATTTCTTCTTGTTGCCTTGCTTGCTGGATACTCGTGGCTAAAATAAATAATGAACAGTTATTAGCCTATGTGAACAGGTTACCTCTAAGCGATGGCTAAGATAAACAGAGGAAGGGAGAGCAAAACATGTACCAAGATAGTAGTCTGTCTGCCAACTTGCAAAGCATCATTTTTTTATTTAGGAAGACAGTATTAAAATCTGCAACTGGACCAATGAGAAAACTAGACCAGTGAAAGCAAAGCTAGCACCTTGGGAAAGGAAAGGCTACAATAAAGCTCACAACTGTTTTTAATGCAAGAGAAAAGAAAAAAGAAAAGCGGTTGCACCCGTATGTGGCTGTGGCAGTTAGAACTACTTTAACTAGATACTATTATAGATTAATTAAGGACGCGGGTGGCGCTGTGGTCTAAACCACAGAGCCGAGGGCTTGCCGATCAGAAGGTCGGTGGTTCGAATCCCCGCAATGGGGTGAGCTCCCATTGCTCGGTCCCAGCTCCTGCCCACCTAGCAGTTTGAAAGCACATCAGAGTGAAGAAGAAGAAGAGTTTGGATTTGATATCCTGCCTTTCACTCCCCTTTTAAGGAGTCTCAAAGCGGCTAACAATCTCCTTTCCCTTCCTCCCCCACAACAAACACCCTGTGAGGTGAGTGGGGCTGAGAGACTTCAGAGAAGTGTGACTAGCCCAAGGTCACCCAGCAGCTGCATGTGGAGGAGCGGAGACGCAAACCCGGTTCCCCGGATTACGAGACTACCGCTCTTAACCACTACACCACACTGCAAGTAGATAAATAGGTACCGCTCCAGCGGGAAGGTAAACTACGTTTCCATGTGCTGCTTTGGTTTCGCCAGATGCTGGCCACATGACCCGGAAGCTGTCTGCGAACAAACGCCGGCTCCCTCGACCTGTAGAGCGAGATGAGCGCACAACCCCAGAGTTGTCCGTGACTGGACCTAACAGTCAGGGGTACCTTTACCTTTATTATACATCAATTAGAAATTATAGTTATTGATCATTAATGGAGATTTGAAGAATTGGATAACTCAGTGATTACCACTGGTTATTTCAGAACTGGAAGTTTGATCAAGGCAAAAATCACAACCAAATTCTATCACCTGTTTTTTAGAAACTGCTTTAATACTGCAGAAGACACATTTCTGTGTAGAACAATGGTGACCTCCAGTGGCAGAAGCAGCTGACTGGTACTAGAAATGATAGTCTGCAACTGATGGATGACAACCTATATAAAAATATAACAATGAATATTAATATGGCCTGTTACTAAATTAAAGAAATCACCTGTCAATTATTTAACATGCTTTTCATTTGCATAAAATACTCCTACATATAAATGAACAAATATAAGATTTAAGGGTTTGGATAAGTGTGCCTGAAATTATAGTAGCCCCTTTCTGTTGTTCCTCTTAAGCGTTAATTAGAATTAAGAAAAGTGAACGTGTATGTAGGATGTGAAATATTCCTAAAATTCTATTATTGCTGTGTAAGTTAGCATTGCATTTGGATATATCCTGAGCAACACTCAAATAATAATATAATAGTAGGTCCTTAGAAAAGCCAAAGTAAAACGGCTTCCCCTCCTTCTATAATATGAAAGTGTATGTAATTTTTGGTTTTAAGGCCTGTTAAATATGGGCATTTGGAACTGATATAATCCTAATGATTTGGAAAGAGAGATTAAAGCTATTCAGACTTACATTTTCCTCAAGGTCATAGCCAGGGAGAGAGTAGACGATTCCATACATTATTTTGAATGTAAAGTCTCTGCTGAGTTGACAAAACGATACTCTCACTAAAGGATTGCAACCTTTTTTTATCCTACCTTACTATAGAGCTGTTTACCTGATGTTATACATTTTGCCTAGCTTTCATTATTTTAGATGATACAAGCAGTCTGTCTACTGAAATTGCCTCTTGTTTGACCATGGATGTTTTCGGGCTGTGAAATATTATTTAAATTGCTTTGGAAACAAATCTGTTGCGCTAACATTTGTACGGATCCTTTTCGTATAGAAATGCCTCTTACGACAGACCTAGACGTGGTAAAATCCTGACTAGGCCGAAGTCAAACCTAATTCCCGTTAACTGTGATAGGATAGGAGCTCTGTCCTGTTCTGTGATTTCTGTGCCAGCAAATAATTGCTTAGAGTTGGCCTTCTATTCCAGTAACCCATTTTCATGAAGCAGAACAATACTTTGTGCATGTACATATCATGCCTTTCTTCTGGGTAACACTATTCTGTTTTCTTTGCATATTTGCAGGTGTTGGGATTGTTGGTATGGACGCTGATTGCTGGAACAGAATATTTCCTATATCCTGTCTTCGGCTGGGTAATGTTTGTAGCTGTGTTTTACTGGGTCCTTACGCTGTTCTTCCTAATCATCTACATGACAATGACGTACACTCGGATTCCCCAAGTGCCATGGACCACTGTAGTGAGTATCAGCTTTCATCTAATTCGGAACGCGGGAATGTAATGATAACAGCATATCCTTGTGCATATAGGAAATTCCTGTGGGTGCACCAAGGTCCCCACCCTCAAAAGAAACTTCCATTCATTTCATTGGAGGGGCTATTGTTACAGAATACTGAGGACCACTCAGGGTTTTCGCCTCAACCTCTCAACCTAGACCTCTACCTCTTTCCTTTAAAAAGTCCAAAAGCCAGAAAGAGCCAGTATTTCTGCCACTGCGACAGGTGCTTGAGCCCCTATACACACGCCGAAGTTCTCTTTTTACAAGAATCCCTTCAATTTTTCAGTATTGGACCGTAATAATGATCATCATCATCTTTTATTTGTATCCTGCCCTTCCTGGCCAAGACTGGGCACAGGGCGGCTAACTTCAAATATAAACATTGATATAAAATCAAACAATAATCAAATCACCTCTTAAAAACAAGTCAGGATAAAATTAAAATCTGAATTAGATGGCTTTCCGCAGGATTTGGGTTGGGAACAGTAAATGCTCATCAGGCCCAACTGTGTATGCTGATCTTATAAGGACCTGTGAGAATGCTGGGACGCCTTTATACAAAAAGGGAAGGGGAGTCAGGCTGAGCCCTGACCAAAGGCCTGGCAGAACAACTCTGTCTTACAGGCCCTGTGGAAAGATGTCAAATCCCGCAGGGTCCTTATCTCTTGAGGCAGAGCGTTCCACCAGGCCAGGGCCAAGGCTGAAAAGGCCAGCCTAATCTCCCTGAGGCCCAGGATCTCCAGGATGTTATTATTTGCAGACCATAAGGTCCTCTGTGGGGCATACTACTACAACAACAACAGCAACAACAATTTATTATTTATACCTCGCCCATCTGGCTGGGTTTCCCCAGCCACTCTGGACAGCTCCCAACAAAATATTAAAAACAGGATAAAACATCAAAGATTAAAAACTTCCCTAAACAGGGCTGCTTTCAGATGTCTTCTAAAAGTCAGATAGTTGTTTATTTCCTTGACATCTCACAGGAGGGCATTCCACAGGGCGGGTGCCACTACTGAGAAGGCCCTTTGCCTGGTTCCCTGTAACCTCACTTCTTGCAGGGAGGGAACTGCCAGAAGGCCCTCGGAGCTGGACCTCAGTGTCTGGAAAGAGCGATGGGAATAGAGACGCTCCTTCAGGTATACTGGGCCGAGGCAATAACAAGTTTGGTGAGAACAGACAAAGGATAGAAACAAAGGAGTAGTCCTGCACTGAAAAAAGGACATGGGCGCAAAACATTGGAAGACCCAAGATTTGCCCACTCTGGAAGAATGGCAGATGCAACTGATAGACTACATGGAATTGGCAGAAATGACTGGCAGAATCCAAGACCTGGGAGAAGAGACAGTGGAAGAGGACTGGAAAAAGTTTAAGGACTATTTACAAAAACATTGTAAACTGTATGAATGTTAAGAAGATGCAGGACAGAAAACAACATGGCATCAGCAATTTAGCTGAAAGAAATATGAGAATAAGTGATGTATCTGAAGAAGTGTGCATGCACACGAAAGCTCATACCAAGAACTAACTTAGTTGGTCTTTAAGGTGCTACTGGAAGGAATTTTTTTATTTTGTATAAGAACAAAGATGAAATTTGGGTTAATATTATGTCAAATTCAAATATCTAAGTATAAAAATATCTAAAGTTGGAGACATAATATTTGAAAACTATAAAACAAGAGTTGAAACAAGGTGATAAATTGCTGCTTATAATTTTATAATTGGGAACGCAGGAAAGGGAGATGTGAGGAAGTCCGAAAGGTTATGGAAATATGGTTTTATGACACTTGATTATGTTGTATTTTATCTATTCTGTGTTAATCTTTTTGCTTTTTTCTTTTTTTCCCTTTGTTTGTTTTATCTGGGCGATGGTATTTTATGTGTTTGGTGATTTATTGTTTAAAACCTTTAATAAATATCTTTTTAAAAAAGAAAAAGAAAAAAGGACATGGGTTTATTCAGTGCTATTTTGCTCGAAAAAGAGATGCCAGAACTCACCATGAACGCTTCCCTTGTTCTCTTTTAATGGCAATGGATCCCAGCTTAGAGGTGCTGGAACTGAGTTCCTGTGAGTTCTGGCTTTAAAAAAACTACCCTTTTGTCTTTCTTTGCCCTCCCCACAGGGCCTGTGTTTTAATGGGAGTGCCTTTCTTTTGTACTTCATTGCTGCCATTGTAGACGCATGTGCCGTCACCAAGGAATTGGACAGCCACAACTACAACAGCTGGGCGGCTTCTTCAGTAAGTTGATTTTTAATCTTTGAATCACGAATAGTACTCAAAATATGGAAGTGGGTGGAGGAAGTTGTTTATGTGTTCCAACAAATATTCATAAACAAGGTATTAAATTGGTGCAGGTTGAAAGAGGGGTAATCTAGATATGTAATTGTTGAGACCATATGAAGAGTCTGGCGCAGCATCTTCCTTATTTTTATTTATTTATTTATTTACTTATTTATTTATTCTACACTAGAATTCAAAACCTCATGGGTTTATTAAAACACACTTTTATTCACCCCTGAAGACATCCCCTACATTGTCTCCCAAGACAGACAGGTGCCAATTTTCTTGCTACATCCAAAGAGGGAAATTGTGGTTTAAGCTCTGCTTACAAACCGGGATATGAAACCAAGAGGTTTCATTAAACTGAGACCATTAAAGCAGTGAAGGATGCTGAACTACCAGCACATTTTAACCACATGTGAACTGAAACCAAAAGAATTTCTTACATGGCAAGCTGAATAGAACAGGGGTGCTGGTCCCGAAGGACAATAAAACAATGAGTGGTTATTTTAAAACCCTTTTCTTGTACCCCATGAGTGATCTGGGAATACAAATAAATCTGCTAAATGGTTTTTAGAATGTTGTATTAGTTTATTGTTGTTAGCCGCCCTGAGCCCGGCTTCGGCTGGGGCGGGATATAAATAAAAAAATATTATTATTATTATTATTATTATTATTATTATTATTATTACTATTTTCTAACAGCTGTTTTCTTTTCCCCCACAGTTCTTTGCATTCGTTGTAACTTCCTGCTACGGTGGAAATGCCTATTTTAGTTTTGTATCTTGGAGATCACGGAACTTGCAATAAATGTCCTCTTTAAGTTAAGAAAAAACACATTTGGGTATAATGCATCATTTTTAAATTATCAATTCCTGCAGTGGTTTTTCTTAATGCTCAGGCAAAGCATTTTTACTCAAGAGAATTTTAATGGCTCATGGCTCACATTATGGCCAAACCATAGTTGACTGTCAGGAGGATGCTGTGGATTTTCCTGTCTCTCCCTCATACAAGCTAATTCCATCTTCTTACTCCCTGATTTGTGATAACCATTGTTTCCTGTGACTTCCAAATTGCAGGATACCATAAATGAAGAAACTGATTATGGATTAACATGAGGGATGGTGAGAAAAAAAGCATGGAAACTCATAGCATGTTCCCGATGGCCAAACCCACGGTATGGCTATGATACCTAAACTCAACCAGTTATCATGTTAGCATCTGATACTGAACCAGGATTCACTACAATGCACTCTCCCTTTCTCCTGTGCGAGTTGGAGGACATCAGAAAGTTTTACTTAATTTTCTCTAAGCAAGGCTTGTAGCATCTGGATTAGGGTTTACGCTAGAACAGTAACTCTGGCCAGTTTCAGAACAAGCAAACTTCAAACCATGGTTTATGAAGCTGTCTTGTTTAAACTAACCATAGTTGATATAAACTACAAACCCCAATTTAAGTGTAATGTGACAAGCTGTGTTTGACGGGAAACTAAAGCAGAGGTTTCTGAAGTCATCCTGGCCACGCAGGAAGAGATGAGAACATGTGAGGCCAAGGGGAGTCTGTGATCTGGAAACCAAGCCTTATGAGGAACAGTTGAAGGAATTTGGTATGTTTAGCCTAGTAAAGTACTGAGAGGAGTTATGATAGCCATCTTCGAATATATAAAGGGCTGTCACAGGGAAGATGTAGCAAGCCCCGAACCCATGGCTTCAAGTTACAAGAAAGGAGATTCCGACTAAACATCAGGAATAACTTTCTGACAGTAAGAGCTGTTCGACAGTGGAACAGACTCCCTCAGGACTCTCCTTCTTTGGAGGTTTTGAAGCAGAGGTTGGGTGACTTCTCTGTCATCCATGAGCTAGCTGAGATTCCTGTATCACAGGTGTTGAGTCTCTGGATCTCTTCCAACTCTACAATTCTATTATTCTAGTGTGAACCAGACTAATGAGTTTGATGGTGCCTGCTTCCAAGTAAGTATGCATAAAGCCCTAAATGGCCTTAGCCCCGTATAGCTGAAGGAGTGTTTCCACCTCCATTGTCCAGCCTGAGGTCCGGCTCCAAGGGCCTTTGGACACTTCCCTCACTGTGAGACATGAAGCTACAGGGAACCGGGCAGAGGGCCTTCTCGGTAGTGGCGCCCGTCCTGTGGAACGCCCTCTGATCAGATGTCAAACAAATGAACAACTAAAAAATTGTCCAGTAGCACCTTAGAGACCAACTAAGTTTGTTCTGGGTACAGTGGTACCTCGTGTTAAGTACTTAATTCGTTCTGGAGGTCCGTTCTTAACCTAAAACTGTTCTTAACCTGAAGCACCACTAATGGGGCCTCCAGCTGCTGCCGCACCACTGGAGCACGATTTCTGTTCTCATCCTGAAGCAAAGTTCTCAACCCGAGGTACTATTTCTGGGTTAGCGGAGTTTGTAACCTGAAGCGTATGTAACCCGAGGTACCACTGTATAAGCTTTTGTGTGCATGCACACTTCTTCAGATACACTGAAACAGAAGTCCCGTGTTTCAGTGTATCTGAAGAAGTGTGCATGCACATGAAAGCTTATACCCAGAACAAACTCGGTTGGTGCTACTGGACAATTTTTTATCTATTTCTACTGCATCAGACAAACATTGCTACCTACCTGAAATGAATAAATATTTGACTTTTAGAAAACACCTGAAGGCAGCCCTGTTCAGGGAAGTTCTTAATGGTTGATGTTTTGTTGTTCTTTTAATATATTGTTGAGAGCCACCCAGAGTGGATAGGACAGCCAGATGGATAGCATATAAATAATACAATTATTATTATTATTATTAGAAAGAAGCCTTAGTTAGATTTGATGGGAAATATAAGGGATTAGGATTGGAAACCTCCACCACCACCCCTTATGATGCACTGGGGGGGATTTGTAGGGAGGGAAGACATTTCTCTCCTCGCCTCTGCCGGTTCATCTCATCTCCTGCTGACTGATGCCAGTGGGGTGGTGTTTCTGCTATTCTGCCAGCACAGACCTCCCTCTTCTGCACATTGAAAGTATTCCACCCACTGATTTCTCATCAGTCTGGAAGAAAGTTCTGACTAGGGTGTTCCAAGGATAGGACTGAGCCAACTTGGAATCTTAGCCTGTGCCGGCCAGTCATGGGTGTGATCAGAGCCCAATTCCTGCACCAGCCTAAAGCCCTATCTTCCTGTCCCCACACCAATGCCTCCGTGAGTGTGTCTCATTTTTAGCAAGGAGCAATAGTGTCCTCTGCCTGATTAAGAAGTATTGTGAATATTTTACATCAATTAATATGTTTCAGAAGGCAGTGTATGTATTCTGTTGTAGCGAAATGTGCCTCCCTTTATTTTTTTACTTTGTACATATAACTGTCACAGTCCGATTCTATATATATTGACTCAGATACACATAGGACTGCAGCTTTAGAATAGGTGATGCGATATATATTAGAATAATTATAATATTTTTATACATGTTAACTTTCTGTGTTTAGGAAAACTTTCCTGCTTAAAGGCTACTGTACACAGTCTTGAGGATTTAGAGATCTAAATGAGATTCTCCTTGGAGCACTAATGTTTCTAAATTGGCCTGGAAGAAAATATTCAGCCTCTGGTTATTGTAACAAGACACAATCTGGCAATTGCTTACAAGAGTTAACTATCTAATGGTGCCAAAGGCCAAAGTTAGTGTACTATTCTGAAGCTGCTGCAGTGTAAACATATGACTAGAATGGGAAATCTACAAGACTGTAGAGTGGATCCTTTTTCAAATTAATATGGGTAGGCCAATCAGCTTTCATTGCTGGTAGATTGTTAGAAGCAGTGGGAACACTGTAAATTCACAGGTCAATTTTATATGTGTCTACTCAGAAGTAAATCCAACTGAGTTCAACCGAGATGTGTCTAGGATTGCAGCCTTAAAGAAATTACTTTCCAAGTAACTGGCTCATATTGGGTGGCTATGTGGAAGAAACCGAAAAACATCCTCTGGAAGTTCACATTTTGTACATTCTGATCTCAGACATAAGTTATTTTTCATTTGATTGCTGACAAACAAGTTCTTCCTTGATTATGGATTTGTCCAATAGCAATATCGGTGCTATGATATTACAGCAGAATCTATGTTGGAGATGATTCAATTATTTTTTTTATCTTTCAATCTGCGTATTACGATTACCAAGCTATTTTATATATATATATAAAAAGCAAACCATTTCCAACCTGTGTGGTGCCATGACCTTCTCCTCCTTCGTTGCACATTTTGTAAAGTATTGGATTTGTATTCTCCCCGAACCATTTCAATGTACATAAAAACAAAAGTTTGTTTTTTCAAAAAAATGGTTGCAGTGTTCTTTATTTCACTTACTAATTCAAAAATTGTGGAATGTCAACCCAAGGAGCATTATTTATACCTTGATCTTTGACTCGGTAAGCAGGTCTTCTTCCTGTCAAAGGTCTCATTTCTTCAGGACCAATCTGTCAAGAACCAGCTCCAAACAAGGCAGAGCCACCCCTTCTTCTCTCTCTTTCTGTGAGACATGGGGTCACCATCCTTTTTGGGTCTCTGGGCACACTTGCAAACAAGAGATCCTGTCATCTGCAATAGAATTGTAGTGTTGGAAGCAACCCCAAGTGTCATCTAGTCGAATCCCCTGCAACGCACACACACTCTACAACCAAGCATACACCACAACGTATTACGTTAACTACAGCAGAAACCTTTCATGCCTAATTTCAGCAGGTGCAATGGACTGTAGGGGTATCAGGGAAGGCCTCTTGCAGCTGCATGTACACTGGATCAAGTTTGGTCATTTGTTACAGTAGCACAGGCTCTGGTGGGTTGAGTGGATGAGGCCAATAGAAGATCCAATGATCAAGGCAGCGATTTCTACACGTGCTATAGAGGGAACGGAGGAGCAGATGGGGCTCGCCAACCTGGGAAGGTGGTCGCCCTTCTAGAAGGAAAACTGATGCCTTGCAGTTACAGTTGTAAAGGTAAAGGGACCCCTGACCATTAGGTCCAGTAGTGACCGACTCTGGGGTTGCGGTGCTCATCTCGCTTTACTGGCTGAGGGAGCCGGCGTACAGCTTCCGGGTCATGTGGCTAGCATGACTAAGCCGCTTCTGGTGAACCAGAGCAGTGCACGGAAACGCCTTGGGTTAAATATAACTTGGGTTAAATATGCTTCAGGTTGAGCATTTTCAGGTTACACTCCGCGGCGACCCGGAAGTAACGAAACTCGTTACTTCCGGGTTTCGCCGCATGCGCAAATGCTCAAAATGACGTCATGCGCGGAAGCAGCGAATTGTGCCCCGTGCACACACAGTAGCGGGTTGCATTCTACTCAGGATGCGAACGGGGGTCCAGAACGGATCCCGTTCGCATCCAGAGGTACCACTGCATACTCATCCATGAGAAAGAGGCTTCAGGAGTAAACCCTGAAGAAAAATCTATACCCTCTGCCACGCAGGATACCTTCAGGGGAAGAAAAGGCAAACCCCTTCCTCCGTTTCAGCAGGGGTTTAAATCACTCCTTCTGGACAGGAGAACCAAGTCGTCTTCTGGACAGGTGGTGGAGGAAGAAGATTGATGGACGTAACAAGGACCTGGCCTGTGAAGCCAAACTTCTCTCCTGATTTAAAGGGAGGAAATGGTATAATGGTCTAGTACAGGGGTCTGCAACCTTTAAGACAAAAAGAGCCACTTGGACCCGTTTCCGAAGAAAAAAAACTGGGAGCCGCAAAACCATTGCAACATTTAAAACACATATATCTCTGGAGCTGCGATCTGACAGCGGGCGGGAAGGTGACGTTGGGGCGGTGCGTGACTAACGCACGCACCGCCCCCATGCGATGTCACAGCCAGTACAGCGCCCGCCACAGTGGGGAGTGTCGGGGCGCACAATGCGCCTCCTCGCCTTGCTAGTATCTGCCCCGGAGCCGCGGCAAAGGTGTAAAAGAGCCACATGCGGCGATGGAGCCGCAGGTTGCAGACCCCTGGTCTAGTAGGCTACTGTATTTTTTGCTGCATAAGACACACTTTTTTCCCTACTAAAAAGTAAGGGGGAATGTCTCTGTGTCTTATGGAGTGAATGTGTGGTCGATCGCTGGCTCCCTTTCTGGCCCCGCCCCCTTGCCCAGGCCTCCATTTTTTAATGTTCTGCAGATGGAGGCTGTTTCCCCAGCGACATGTGACTGGCTGATTAGATTATCTGTCTGGAAACTAGAAACGGCTCCCTTTCCTAAAGCTGCAGAACTGTGAGTTGAACCCCATAAAAAACCCTTTGCAAATAAGCTCAACAACTTTGAGCTGATCCCCCCAAAATGGGGCTTTCCCCCTTTCCTCCTCTAAAAACTAGGCACGTCTTATGGTCCGGTGTACGTTAACTCTTTTCTCAGTCTGGTCTCTGGGCTTGCTGTGTTATAATGCTCCCACCCCCCATATGTCTGAATGAGAGATAAATGAACCTTTGTTGTGGTCCCTTGGAATGTTACTGTGAAGGTAAGGTTTTTGTGGAGACCATGTGCACTCTCTCTTTTTATATAATACATCCTTGCACAGTGAAAGGCACCCCAGAAATTAGACAAACTACATCATGAAGAAATGCACCGTAGTGTCCTTTATTCACACAGTAGCAGGGACAGGTATTACACATTCTTCCTGTGTATTTGGGGTGAAGCTGAAATTTCTGCTGATCTCAGCAAGCCCCTTTGAACTTTGACAGGTGGGCACTCTTGTTCCAACCTGTCAAAATTGGCCCATTGGGTATGGGCAAAATAAGGCTAGAAGTTCCATTCCTGACATACAAAGCTATGGCTGCAAAGATCTCTGCCTGAATTCCTGGAGAGGTGCTGCTCACCATTGTTGTCAGAGGGTGGCCAAGATCATCAAAGGTCTGGAAACCAAGCCTTATGAGGAACCATTGAGGGAACTGGGTATGTTTAGCCTGGAAAAGACGAGACTTGAGAGGAGATACGATAGCCATCTTCAAATAAGAAGGACACTGACAAACTGGAACGTGTCCAGAGGAGGGCAACCAAAATGGTCAAAGGCCTGGAAACGATGCCTTATGAGGAACGGCTAAGGGAGCTGGGCATGTTTAGCCTGGAGAAGAGGAGGTTAAGGGGTGATATGATAGCCATGTTCAAATATATAAAAGGATGTCACATAGAGGAGGGAGAAAGGTTGTTTTCTGCTGCTCCAGAGAAGCGGACACGGAGCAATGGATCCAAACTACAAGAAAGAAGATTCCACCTAAACATCAGGAAGAACTTCCTGACAGTAAGAGCTGTTCAACAGTGGAATTTGCTGCCAAGGAGTGTGGTGGAGTCTCCTTCTTTGGAGGTCTTTAAGCAGAGGCTTGACAACCATATGTCAGGTGTGCTCTGATGGTGTTTCCTGCTTGGCAGGGGGTTGGACTCGATGGCCCTTGTGGTCTCTTCCAACTCTATGATTCTATGAAATATCTAAAGGGCTGCCACATGGAGGGCGGAGCAAGCTTGTTTTCTGTACAGGAGGCTAGGACGAGAACCAATAGATTCAAGCTAGAAAAAAGGAGATTCCAATAGATTCAAGCTAGAAAAAAGGAGATTCCAACTAAGCATCAGGAAGAACTTCCCAACTGTAAAGAGCTGTTGGACAGTGGAACAGACTCCCAAGAGAGGTGGTAGACTCTTCCTTTGTTAGAGCAGAGGTTGGATGGCCATCTGTCACGTATGATCTATTTTTAAATTTTTTTTACAATGATATTTATTGAAAGTTTAAAATTACAGAGAATAAAAAAGAGAGAAGGAGAGGAAAAAGAAGGAAAATAAAATAAAAAATATATAATCAGAAAAACAAGGAATTAAGCAATACAAGTCAATAAAAAGAAAAGAAAGAAAAATACAAAACACACAATACATCAAAACCAACAACAAAAAAGGAAAAACAAAAGATTAAAAAACAAATCCAATATTCCCAAATCTTTATCTTTCGTTAACTTGTTTCATCGACCTCCTCACACCTCCCTTTTTTGTATTCTAATTATTAATTATCTCAGCAAATCCTTTCCATCTTTCACTATATTCTATCATTAAATTACCTTAATTTATTTTAACCTTATCTTACCATAAAAAGCCCTGGAGCTTAAAACTTAAAACTTATTTATACATAATTCCTTATAGTATTTCTACTAAAGCCAAATAGTTTCATTCCAGCATTTTTCTAACACTCGTTAATTTTACACTAATTCTCTAAATGAATTTTTAAACTTTCTTCCAATCTTCATCCATCGTCTCTTCTTCCTGGTTTCGGGTTTTGTCAGTCCTTCCTATCCCTTCCATCTAGTCCATTAACCTGGTGACCTTCTATCCGAGGCTCTTAAGTCTTTTCCATGTTACGTATGATCTAGTTGAGATTCCTGCAATGGAGGGGTTTGGACTAGATGGCCCTTGGGGTCCCTTTCAACTCTACAATTCTGATTCTTTATGAGTACCAGCACCTGTTTCCCAATGACATGCTAAATCCATCTAAGTAGGCTGTGACAGCAAACTCCTTAAATTAATTGTGTGGTAAGTATTCGTCAATGAAAGCTTATGCCATAATAAAATTTGCTGGTCTTGTAAGGTGCTGCAAGGCTCCCTGCTGATTTTGCTGTAGTAATAGACTAACATGGCTCTCCCCCTGTAGAGGCGATAAAGGGGAGTTGACATTCCCAAATTGTTGCCTACATTATCACTCACCTCAATTATATTCCTTATTGGGGAAAGTTGGCGATGATAAGTAAAAACTTAAATTGAAGCAATTGAGCAGTCTTTTTTTAAAAAAAAAAACACACACCATAGTGCCTTATAAAAAGAGAAGTTGACTAAAATGCTCAACTATTATGCTACTAGTTACAGATAGGTAGCCGTGTTGGTCTGCCATAGTCAAAATAAAAAAATTCCTTCCAGTAGCACCTTA
This sequence comes from Podarcis bocagei, assembly GCF_964188305.1. Lineage (NCBI taxonomy): Eukaryota > Metazoa > Chordata > Lepidosauria > Squamata > Lacertidae > Podarcis > Podarcis bocagei. The sequence continues at coordinate 16,550,343 of NC_138137.1, read as the reverse complement.
AAGACCAACTAAGTTAGTTCTTGGTATGAGCTTTCGTGTGCATGCACACTTCTTCAGATACACTGAAACAGAAGTTGCCAGATCCTTCTTTATAGTGAGAAGGTGGGGAGGGGTATTACTCAGAAGGGTGGTGGGAATGGGAGATTGGCAGATAGCTGAGATGAGCCTGTTGACGACTCTTAACGACTGTAATAGGTCTTACAGGAAAAGGCAAGGGGTGAGAAGGTGAGAAATGGCTTAGTCATGTATAATGAGATAAGAATCCAATGTTGGATCTCAGCTATCTGCCAATCTCAGCTATCTGCCAATCACCCATTCCCACCACCCTTCTGAGTAATACCCCTCCCCACCTTCTCACTATATAGAAGGATCTGGCAACTTCTGTTTCAGTGTATCTGAAGAAGTGTGCATGCACACGAAAGCTCATACCAAGAACTAACTTATTATGCCACTGTTTCTGCACAAGCAGCAGGAGATAAATAGGGAAGCGTTTTTGTTTTTCCCACCAGAACCTCCTGTTAGCATGTTTTGTTCACAATCTATAGAGTTTTATTTGCTGCCTATTAAGATCTAATTAAAACAAAACAACAGTCCACAGCTTAACCTTTGGAGAGGAAGCAGGTAGCATAGAATGGAAAGCCCATCACTTGCACCTCCGTGTAATTAACCACCTACTTTTATTAAACAGAAGAGTGAACCCTGAAAGACCTTTCGGAAAGGAAGTTGCAAAGCTAAAAGGCGACTTCCCAAATTGCCGGATATTAGGTGGGGGTGGGGTGGAGGAAGAGAAAGACGCCGTCATTGTTTTCAAAGTTTTTAGAAATGAACAGCCCAGCAGTCTTATGACATCTCGACGACTGAGATATTTATTGTGGACTTAAGTTTTCTAGAAAGCGTTTACCTCAGTGACGGAAAAGGAGAGCCGGCCCCGCCGCCTGAGACGGGATGGGCAAAGAAAAGCGTTCGCGAGAGAGGCCTCGGGCCCGGGAGTCTCGTGTGAACTCTCGCACCGTGTTTTAAGAGTTCTTGTTAAGGAGGGTGGGGGGTCCCCTCCTCGTCCCCTGCAGCCGAGCCCCGCTGTCCCGGCTGCTGCTAAAGCTCTGGCTTGACACCCCCGCCGTCCCTTTAGGAAACGGCTTCTGTCTGAGGCGGCCGCCGCTGAGCCCCACCTTCCCTCTTCAGGACGCGCGCCACAGATTTCCACCAGGCCGCCTGGTGGAAGAGACTCAGGGGCGCCGGAGCCTCGCTCGTCCTCTCCGCCCCGCTCCAGCTGTGCAGAGAGGCGCTGCAGCCAGCCCGCCCCGCCCTGTCCCGCCTCCGGAGCCCCATAGCGGTCCTAGCAGCGCTGAGGAGGAGGAAGAAGAGCGCGCGAGGGAAGGGCAGGCCGCGCCGTCTCCTCGCCTGCCAAGATGTCTCGCGGGCTGCAGGTGGTCCGCACCGACGCCAGCAGCGGCGGCGGCGCGTCGACGTCCTCGGCGGCGCCTTCGGCCTCGGGGCCGGACTCCGGGCTGCTGGACAGAGGCTACGCGGGCTCTTGCTCCGCCTTGCTCAAAGTGGCCCAGATGGTAAGGGGGCCGAGGAGGGTGGTCCACGGATTCCGGGGGGTCCGGGTTCCTTCTCCAAAGTTTTGGAGCTTGTTTTGCCGCGCGCCTTTTCCCCCCTCCTCAAGGGAGGACGACGTGGACTAAATCTGGCGCTCCAATGAGAGGCCGAGGGCTTCTTCCACGTGTTGCTCCCGCCAGCGCGCTTCTCTCCAGAATAGCGGGCGCCACATTGCGCCGTCGAGCGCGCGAAGGAGAAGCGCGGCTCTTCGCGCTGTTCTCGCTCCACGCCGCCTTTGGTCAACCCTGTTTGGGGGGGGGGGGAGAGATGAGCTGGCTGCTTGTTTCAGAGTCGATGGCCTAGCAACTGTGACTTGCAGAGGCGTACCTAGGCCCCCTCGTGCGTCCGTGGCGAGGAGCTGTATCTGCGCCTCCGAAGGCGGGAGAGACCATGGACTCAAAAAAAGTTTGCTTTCCGTCGTCTTTCGCGCTCCGCCAGCGACTTCCTCCGCGGCCATGGGGTCGGCTCTGCTCTGCTCAGCCTTTCCGACGGCTCAGCTGCCTGCCTGCCTGCCTCCCTCCACTTACTGCTTTCCCTTCTGCCTCCTTCCTTCCTTCCTTCCTTCCCGTTTTCCTCGTCTTGCAACTCTCGCCTGCTTTCTTTCTTCCCTCTTTCTTTCTTCCCTCCGCGCGCACTTCTAATAGCGCCGCTTAGATGCACTGGAAGAACTACAAAGGACGGAGACCTACAAGCTTGCCGTAACTGTTTGATAAATTAAGTACCTTGGGGCCCAGGTAGGGCAGCTACACTTGTTAGGGTCCCCCCCCCCCAGAAACAAGCCTCCTTCGTGAAAGGGCACATTGGGATCCAGCCCTTTACCTTTGTTTTGTGTTTGTTGTGCATGGTTCTCTTCTAGATCTGAAGAAAAAATAGTAAGGGGAAGCTTTGCATCTGCATATGAATTGAAAACATGTCAACTTAAGATTTCTTTAGGACATGACAGGATTAAAGCTCAAGATTGCTAAACCCTTTGTCTTTTTTAGCTCGGAAGCTAGCTCTGGAAAGACTGCATTAAAAATCATGGCTTGCTAGAAAGAGAAACATTTTTGCTGTAATCTTTTCCCCATGTGAGGGCTCTCTATTTTAGCTGCAGCTGAATTTCCTCAGAGGTTTCAAAATGTAAAACCAATTCAGTATGGCATTTTTGTTTGCTTGTTTCTTAAAAAAGGAGGGCTCTATAAATATTGAAAGATTTGCTGTGATTTGAGTAGCATTGTAAAGAACTAGTAATAGCAGATTCAGCTGAGTCAAAACAGGAAGGCACAAAAAATGTGTTTCCTGTTCAAAGAAGACCCTGGGAATTGAGGTGTTTTACTGTCAACTACTTTCTCTAACCTTGAAAAAAAAAAAGCTAGAGAAAGTATTGCACATGGTAACCCCGACATCTGAGATTTAGAAAGGGAATTCTGCTCAAATGCGTAACTGTCAAGTTACAGCTTATTGTATCAAATCTCTTATCTTGCACACACTTGTTGCATTGCACAGTGGGGACTGGAATCCAGCTTTCACTAGAGAAGGTGCATGAGTTTTCCAGGATCTCTTCCCTATCCCTTTCATTATTATTTTTTGAGGATTTCTCAAGTGGGATTGCATTACCCCGCTAACAGAGAGAGGGGGGGGGAAATATGATCTCTTAACTTTTACCTAGAATGGATATTTTTTTTACAGATTATAAATTCAAAAATACATATTGATTGAGAACTGATAGACTGGTGTGCTCTGGGAGATCAAGGTTTTGTATGCACCTCAATGAAAACAAGGGACACGGGTGGCGCTGTGGGTTAAACTACAGAGCCTAGGGCTTGCTGATCAGAAGGTCGGCGGTTTGAATCCCCGCGATGGGGTGAGCTCCCATTGCTTGGTCCCAGCGCCTGCCAACCTAGCAGTTCAAAAGCATGCCAGTGCAAGTAGATAAATAGGTACTGCTCCGGTGGGAAGGTAAACGGCGTTTCCGTGTGCTGCTCTGGTTTGCGAGAAGCAGCTTAGTCATGCTGGCCACATGACCCGGAAGCTGTACGCCGGCTCCCTCGGCTAATAAAATTAGATGAGCGCTGCAACCCCAGAGTCGTCCACCACTGGACCTAATGGTCAGGGATCCCTTTACCTTTACAATGAAGATAGCCGCTTTTTCTGGGGTTTCCTTTTTTGCATGAAGAGCTACCCTTCATGGAAGCGAAGGTTCTGAAATCTCCATCTGTGCAGTGGAATCGTTTATCTCCATGAGGGGTTGCTGAATTGGTTTGAAAGAGCAGTTCAATTCGGGCATTATATGGATGAGTAAGTAGAATATGTGGATGGGGAGGAAAGTGCCACTTCTGTTCCACCTGCCTCTGTCACCTTGCACGAGTTGAAGGACAACCATCTGCAGTGAGGGACATCTGGTGCTTAATGGAAACTTCCCATTGGCAGTGTCAAGCCTGGATTTCTCCAGTATTCTGCATCTTGTGGGGAATCTATAGGAGCACAATGCCTTCGCTGCAGACACTCTGCCTTCCAACTCTTGTACAGTGAAGGGGGCAGAGGTAGCATGCTCGTCCCTGTTTGCATATTCTATGTAATGTTGAGTTGTATAATGCCAGAATGCAGCTAATCAGAAGCACCTTCATTGGTTGTAGAGCTTGCTAACCTTCCCAGTATCTAATCCAAATGCCTTCCCCAGCACCTATGGGGTACTGTCCTCCCACACCTGCCATTCTGAGATTAGTTTTGAAAGACATAGTCTTTTGCAGCTGTCAAATGGAATGTCTGGCAGGGGAAGAATAAGTGTATTTGTGTGTTGCATCTGTGTTCTGATTATGTACATGGTGCCCAGCACAGTTTATCTGGTTTGCAAATGTACTCACAGGCCCAGAAAGATTGGCGGCCTCTGAAGTGTGTAAATGGCTGGATGTCTCTAAATGTGGAGGATACAGTGGTGCCCCGCAAGACGAATGGCTCGCAAGACGGAAAACTCGCTAGATGAAAGAGTTTTCCGTTTTGGAGGTGCTTCGCAAAACGAATCTCCTATGGCAGTGTTTCCCAACCAGTGTTCCGTGGCACACTAGTGTGCCGCGAGATGTTGCCTGGTGTGCCGCGAGATGTTGCCTGGAGGGAGGCGGGTGAGTCCAAAAAAGGTTGGGAAACACTGGTTTCTCTTTCAAAAAGGAAATGTGGGTTAAAGCGGCGCCGCCGCCTCCCACTCACTTTCCTGCTCTGGCTTCCCTAACAGTTTTCCGAGTTGCGTCACTGTATCCAGCCCCCTTTTCCACATGTGACACGGGGCTGGAGGGAGGGAAAGAGGGCTTTACGTCGCGCACAAAGGCAGCCTCCTAGAAGCGCTCTGGGCCGGCGCCGTTTCGCCGAAGGCGCCGGAGGACCCCCACCCTCAGCTCCTTCAGAAAGGAAGCCCCGCCCCTCGGCTCCCTACGCCGCCAGGCAGCTCAGCTGACTGACGAGGACGTTCTGCGGCGGCGGCCGCCGCACAACCACCGCAGTTGCTGGCAGCGTCCGCAGCGCAATAAGTAACAGCGCCTGGTGCTGCCAACTCTTTCTCTCTCTCTCCCGCCCCGCCCCCAAGCTCTAGCGCGCCCCGCGTCAACATCGCCGCGCGCAGCTTCCCGAGCTCGAGGCCGGCCGCTGCACGCACGCGCCGGCTCGTCATCGGCTCCGGTTGTTGCCTTTCTCCGCCGAGGTCGGTGGACCCCGAGCCTAGGCTTCCTTCCCGCACCCCGCTTTCCGAAGACCACACACCAGTTGGGCCAGTACATATTCCCCTCCCGTGACTGGAGCGGAATAGCCCTTTCTCTTCTTCCCCAACCCTTGTCGTTGGAGGAGTCCCTCAGTCCCTCGTTTTGCTGCCTCCCCCCCACCCCCAAAGCTTGGAGGTTCCCCGGCAAGGGGGAGGGAAAAAAATTGAAAGTTACACTTTCGTGCGTCCCTCCCGGCGTGACGCTGCGCGGTGACGTCACGGGGCTGTAATGGTGGTGTGCCTTGAGATTTTTTTCATCAAACAAGTGTGCCTTTGCCCAAAAAAGGTTGGGAAACACTGTCCTATGGGCTTGCTTCGCAAGACGAAAATGTCTTGCGAGTTCCTGTGGTTTTTTTTCCCTCTCCCCCCTTTTTCTAAGCCGCTAAGCCGCTTATCAGCTGATCCGATAAACCGCTAATAGCGCTAATCTGCTAATCCGTCAATGGGCTTGCTTCGCAAGACAAAAAAACCGCTAGACGAAGAGACTCTCAGAATGGATTCTTTTCATCTTGCGAGGCACCACTGTATTGGAATGTTGAAGCTTAAGGAATCTTATGTGTACAGTGGTACCTCGGGTTAAGTACTTAATTCATTCCAGAGGTCCATTCTTAACCTGAACCTGTTCTTAACCTGAAGCACCACTTTAGCAAATGGGGCCTCCCACAGCTGCCGTGCCACCGGAGCACGATTTCTGTTCTCATCCTGAAGCAAAGTTCTTAACGTGAGGTACTGTTTCTGGATTAGCGGAGTCTGTAACCTGAAGCGTATGTAACCCAAGGTACCACTGTAACTGTTGCCGTCTTTAGAAACCTGCCCTCTTGGCAGCTTGAACCCAACAAACATTTACACCAAAGTTCCACTGACTTCAAACTGAGTTGCATGCTGTAAATTTGTTTCGGATTGTACCCCAGTGTATTCCCTCCCCCAATATATTTTTGTAATCTAAACTTTTAAGTTTTATTATCGTTACTTCAGTTGGAATTGTTTTCTTCTGACTCTTCAAAAAGTGGTTTTTCTTTTCTTTTTTTTCATTTTGAGCATTTTACTGCGAGTTGGGAGTTTGTTTGTTTTGCTTTCCTATTCATTCACCCTCTTTTGTCTCTTGCCTTTCAGCTATTGCTCCTGATCGGATTTATTTGCATCATTGCTTCACCGGTGGCCGGTCACAGTACATATACCTACTTCAAAATTATCTCCATGTTTGACTTAGTTATGATCTTCATTTTCTACGTCGTCTATATCTTCAGAATTTACCGAATGCTGACTTGCATCAACTGGCCACTTGCAGTAAGTTCCTGCTCATAGTTAAAATCGCTTTTGTTTTTAATTTCCAGGGGGTACGGGACAAGTTGCTTTTAATAAATTGGCCCGTGGCACTTGTAAAGACAAACACCCGAAAAGCTCCCCACCCCCGAAAGAAAACGTTAGTAAGACAGTGGGACCAAAAAGCCATAAAATGTGACAGTGAGATCTAAGCAAAGTCCAAACGTAAAGAGAATTAAATCTTAATTGATCAGCTCCCAGTCATCAGTTTTCACAGTAAGACAATTTACATTATCAGAACATAAAGAGAAACCTCGGGTTTCCCCCAGCACACTTTCAGGCCCTTTTGAAATGGCAGGATTCCCGTGACTCCTAGCTGTCCTAAAATGTGATGGGCTCTGCAATCTGCATTTGCAACAAGCATGTTAGAGGGGATGCATGTGTGTCGACTGAGCTGCCACAATGTTTCAGTTACTGCAGATGGTCGAAGACTATACTGTACATGCATGACGATGGCATTTCCCCACTCCTGATTTGACCCAGCTGCTGGGACGCAGGTGGCGCTGTGGGTTAAACCACAGAGCCTTGGAATTGCCGATCAGAAGGTCGGCGGTTCGAATCCCCGCGACGGGGTGAGCTCCCGTTGCTCAGTCCCTGCTCCTGCCAACCTAGCAGTTCAAAAGCACGTCAAAGTGCAAGTAGATAAATAGGTACCACTCTGGCAGGAAGGTAAATGGCATTTCCATGCACTGCTCTGGTTCGCCAGAAGCGGCTTAGTCATGCTGGCCCCATGACCCGGAAGCTGTACGCCGGCTCCCTCGGTCAATAAAGCGAGATGAACACCACAACCCCAGTGTTGGTCACAACTGGACCTAATGGTCAGGGGTCCCTTTACCTTTACCTTTACCTTCTCTGCTGCTATCGCTGCATTCAGCATCCACTGGAGAGATGAGTCTGCTCTGTCTCTCTGACTTGCTATTCAGGGACAAGAGTCAACTGCTGCAGGCCCTCTCCCACGGGGAAGGTCAGACAATTGGAAAATTTGCTCCAGAATCTTCATAGCCCATGGAGGGGCAAAGGAGTGCAAAGTAGCAGAGCAAACTCTGTGTTGGAGTTTGCTCTAATTAGTACCCAAGAGAATAAAAACAACATTTCATGCAGTTCGGGTCTTTCTGGGAAAGACAGAGAGAGGTGTATTGGTGACATTATCACTTTCCTATTGTACTGTAAAGTCCCAGTTTCAGAAATACCACGTAGTTCAAACCTCCTGGGACCACCACTGTACCACTTTAGAAGTGCTTATCAGTTTTCAAATGCTTCCTCTTTGCGGATCAAAAAGTAGCATGGGTGTGTGGAGACTAGACCCACCTCTGTGATATGCTAACTTTCCGCAGTAGCCTTAAGACATGCGATTTTATAATCTGCTTTTTAGTGGCGCTGTGGGTTAAACCACAGAGCCTAGAGCTTGCCAATCAGAAGGTTGGCAGTTTGAATCCCCATGACAGGGTGAGCTCCTGTTGCTCGGTCCCTGCTCCTGCCAGCCTAGCAGTTCGAAAGCACGTCATGTGCAAGTAGATAAATAGGTACCACTCTGGCGGGAAGGTAAACGGCACTTCTGTGCGCTGCTCTGGTTCGCCACAAGCGGCTTAGTCATGCTGGCCACATGACCCAGAAGCTGTCTGAGGACAAACGCCGGCTCCTTCGGCCTATAGAGCGAGATGAGCGCGCAACCCCAGAGTCGGTCACGACTGGACCTAATGGACAGGGGTCCCTTTACCTTTATCCCTCGTTTGGAAATGTAGTTGCAGCATCTCTGCTAAAGGCTTTAAAATCAGGTGTATGTATTATTATCGTTTTATATGCCACTTTTCCTCGCAGGATCTCAAAGTGGCATTGAATCCACGTGCAGGTGTCTTCGTATGCACAGCCCCAATATTAAGCTGAGAGTTAGAACATGCATCTGTTGTGAATTTATTTATCCCTAACCTTATGCCCCAAGAAGCTCACACCAGAGGAAAAAAGAAAAGTTGGTTCATTTCTTGAAATGAAAGTGATAGCGGATATGAATGCTGCTTCGGAAAGCAAAGTTGCAAATATAAACGGGCAGGAAATCATGCCGCACTCACACTATGATTTAAGGAGCAAAAAAGGATCCCCGTGTATTCCAAAGCCTAAAGAGAGAATGACAATTTGGCCACAGATGCACACTAAAAGTGAGGAAGGGAAGCAAGCAGAACCGTCAGAGATCAATAGGGCTTTGCCTTTCTGTTTGGGAGTTACACTCTCCTCATCAGTAACACCCACCAGCAAGACTACAGCATCTCTCTTACAGTTACCTATTGTGCAATCTCGAAAAGAACTTGTTTGTTTGTTTGTTTTGGCGGGGAGTGCGAAGAACAAGGGATAGAAACCTTATCTGTTTCAGCAGAACCTTATCTTTCCTCCAGGAAATGTGATTTGGGCCAGAGAGGGCAGTCCCATGTTTCCTTTTTCACAGGTGATTTAAAGCAAAAGAATCTCATTGGCTGGCAGTGTTGTGCCACATTGAAATGCTCCTTTTATTGGGTTGTCTTCAAAATTGTTCTGTGCTTGTTTCTTTTCAGGAGTTTCTCCATTACCTAATAGGTACCACCCTTCTTCTCATTGGATCGGTGGTGGCGGTGGCCAGAAGCTCTGGGTCAGCAAGTCTTACAGCTGGAGCGGTGAGGCTACTTTCCCCCCCAATCGACAAGGAATTGCTTTTACATTGTTACTGCTGTGGTCTGATTTTAGTGCAGATTCCAAGTTTTTTCTGCATAATTACTCTTTGTAGGCATGTAAGGTAGAGCTGCATGTAAAGTAGAGCTGTAGTCTATACCACGAGTCAGGATTTGTCCCTTGTTTGTGCTCTGTATCCTGGTTGGGTTGAGTGTTGGAGGGCCTTTGACAAAAATCTTGTATATATACAGTGGTACTTGGAAGTCGAATGAAATCCGTTCCGGAAGTCCGTTCAACTTCCAAAATGTTTGGAAACCAAGGCAAGGCTTCTGATTGGCTGCTGCAGGAAGCCAGGTTCCAAAGAATGTTCGCAACCAGAACACTCACTTCTGGGTTTGCTGCATTCGGAGCCAAAACGTTCGAATTGCAAGGGGTTTGCCTTCTGAGGTACTTGGCTTGGCTCCCGGAAGTGAGTGTTCCGGTCTGCAAACGATTTTTGGAAGCTGAACGTCCGATGCGGCTTCCTTAATCCAAAGCTGCGCCTTGGTTTTCAAATGGTTCCGGGAGTCAAATGGACTCCCAGAATGGATTAAGTTCGACAACCAAGGTACCACTGTACTAGACTTTCCCCTGCAATAACAAGGGCTGTGTAAGCTTTGCCCACTTTAAATTATAATTAGGTTCTCTAAAACTCTGCCTCTGCAGCCAGATTCCACACTATATGGCTACATCATGTGGCCATTGGGGTCATGCAGATTTCAGAGTTTCTGGGTTGTAGCTCCTAATGGCCACTCTTTTGGCTGCATAATAAGCTGGCAACATCAAGTATGTTAGTCCAACAGAGTTCATGAAACAGCACTTTAAACTAGAAGCCTAATTTATCCTGAATAAAGGTAATGGGGTAAAGGGACCCCTGACACTTAAGTCCAGTCATGGACGACTCTGGGGTTGTGGCGCTCATTTCACTTTATTGGCCGAGGGAGCCAGTGTACAGCTTCCAGGTCATGTGGCCAGCATGACTAAGCCGCTTCTGGCGAACCACAGCAGTGCATGGAAATGCCGTTTACCTTCCCGCCAGAGTGGTACATATTTATCTACTTGCACTTTGACGTGCTTTCTAACTTCTAGGTGGGCAGGAGCAGGGACCAAGCAACCGGAGCTCATCCCATCTCAGGGATTCAAACTGCCGACCTTCTGATCAGCAAGCCTTAGGCTCTGTGGTTTAACCCACAGCACCACCCGCGTCCATTTTTTTTATTTCCTGGATAGGATCTGTCAGTTGGATGCATGCAGGTGAACAGAATCCTTAGTGGATAAATCTTAAATGTGGGTGTAGGGTATATTGGATTCTCTATACTAGAAGGTTTAGTTATCACACGGTTCTTTTTGTTTTGTTTTTAACAGGTATTTGGCTTCTTAGCTTCATTTCTGTGTCTCTTAAGTATATGGCTATCCTACAAAGTCTCTTGTGTCACTCAGTCAACAGGTAAGTATCTAGTCAATTAAATTACACCAACCATAGCTAACTTGCATTATTTACATGGAATGTCCAATTGGTGGTCCATCGGCAGAACTGTCTGAGCGTAGGTGAGGATGACAAGCAAGAGCCTCTTAGACAAGAAAGATAAAGTGATTCTACCCAAGACATTGTCCTCCCCCAACCTCTCAGTGGCATCATGGATTGTCTCGGACATAAGAAACAGCCTTGTTCACTTGTGTTCTCTGACTCTTGCATCCTAGATTGTAAACTGTGTCACAAAGCCGGAGGGACCTAGATAGTTGCAAGGTTCAACAAATAACTCAGCAATATGTTTGACCCAAGCCAGCTCACATTTAAATTATACTGCAGACTGACACCACTAGAGCTTCCTCCATTGGCTCCCTTCATTGTAAGATATTCTTGGCCTGCTAAGCATAAGCTTGGTACCTATAAAATTCCATCTCATGTGCAGACATCTCTGATAGAAGAAGAAGAAGAAGAAGAGTTTGGATTTGATATCCCGCCTTTCACTCCCCTTCAGGAGTCTCAAAGCGGCTAACAATCTCCTTTCCCTTCCTCCCCCACAACAAACACTCTGTGAGGTGAGTGGGGCTGAGAGACTTCAAAGAAGTGTGACTGGCCCAAGGTCACCCAGCAGCTGCATGTGGAGGAGCGGAGACGCGAACCCGGTTACCCAGATTACGTGACTACCGCTCTTAACCACTACACCACACTGGCTCTCATGATATTATTCATGCCATCCCTTTAATAAATGACTCATTATATAAAGGAGTGTATTAAAAAAAAGGTGTACCTGCTCATTAGAAGCTTTGAGCAGATGGAATAAAATATTTTAAATAAATTCTCGCAGTTAACTATAATTTAGCTGGTGACCTTTATCAGGGATAAAAACATTTGAAAACACTTGCTTACATTCAAAAAATTTTTTACTCATGCCTGAACATTTGCACTCTCATTCTGTATTAATTTCTCCCTGTTCATGTCTATATTTTTTACAAATTAAGACAAAAATCTTCTGGTTTGGTACTGTTTGTATATACCGTATTTTTTGATCTATAAGACACACTTTTCCCTACTAAAAAGTAAGGGGGAATGTGTGCGCGTCTTATGGAGCGAATGTAGGCGAGGGGCTCTGTGCAGCGCTCCCTTTAAAGAGCTCCCAAGAACCGCACACACACTCTTTAAAGGGAGCACGGCTCTTGGGGAAGCCTTTATCCTGCTTCCCGGAAGAGGCTACATGCGGCTATCCCATGAGCAAGGACAGCAAGAGGGATCGCTGTGCAGCGATTCCTCTTGCTGTCCTGGCTTTGCTGCGCGAAGCCTCTTGAGGGCAGGGGGAGCCTTCATCCCGCTGACCTGAAGAGGTTTCGTGCAGCTATCCCAGAAGCCAGAACAGCAAGAGGCTATCCCAGAAGCCAGATCCCTCTTGCTGTTCTGGCTTCTGGGATTCAGAATATTTTTTTTCTTGTTTTCTTCCTCCAAAAACTAGGTGTGTCTTATGGTCTGGTGCGTCTTACAGAGCAAAAAATACAGTAGTTCAGCATTTTAAAATATTTACTAGAAGCTCCTACACCTGCTCGCTCCATGTGCCAACCCTACCTGCCAATCCCTTTGCTCACCTCTTTCTCCCCCACACCAATACTATCTATGCATCAACTCCGTTTACCAATGTACCCCTTCACCTATTTCCTCACAGCTCACCCAAACCTGCCCCTTTTCTTGTAGGTCACCCAAACACCTGCCCTCTTTTAAAGGAGGGGAGAAGCATTTCAGAGTATGGTTTGGCCAGCTGCTCTCTGAAGCATCTCCCACCTTCTGTTTAAACAGCTTGACTGGGCCTCTCGCCACGTGCATTGCTTCCTCACTCATCTGCCTGCCTGCTCTTCTGTTGCCACACTGGAATTGGCATAATTGCCTGCCGAAAATCACGCAAACTGCAGTGTGATGACAGCCTTACATTTTTATGTATATAGGATGATATCACATCTACACTGAGAGATGGGGTCTCGCTGTAGAGGCATCAATGCAGACAGAATGGATATTGGGTGGTTCCAAGTCACCCCTTGCCCTCTTAAGTATGTGACATTACATCTTCATGTCCCAAACATTTACAAAGCTCTCTCCTCTTTCATCGGATGAAATTGTTTTGTGAGCTTGCCTAGAAAATTCATGTTTTGGAGCGGCTATATAAATTGTGTCTGTAATTTGCTTGACAAGTTTATTCTAGTCATTCTCTCTCTGTTTCTTTTTCAGATGCTGCTGTGTGAAACTTTTGGCACTTATGATGCACACACCAAACTGAGGATTTCATAGGCTAACAGACAGCAAATGTATGTAAGATGGAATTTTGTTCTGGTGATCATCTTGAGGACTTCCTTTTGTAATGACTCCTGAAACCTCTTACTAAGTGAGTTGACCACCAGAGGGCTCTGGTCTTACACTCCTCATATTCATTTGTCCAGATTGTTAGTACCAGCAGCCTCTATACTGCATTGTCGTTAATACCAAGATTCTTGTATTAGGGAATCTGTTTTTTCTTGCTTTCTGCAAACAAGGGGAAACCAGGATTGAAATTCTTAGCCATGAAGTTACCTGGGTGACCAGATGTTTTCCCTCAGCCTAACCTACCTCACAGGATTGTCGTGAGGATAAAATGCGGATGGTGATGGAGAACCTTGTATTCTACTTTGAGCTCCTTGAAGGAAAAGTGGGGTGTAAATGTAAAAATGATTATTCTATGCCACGATTTGGTAGGAGCTAGCTCCCCTCTCTTCATGTTGTTATCACTCAAGCTACCTGAGTGATCTGAACTGGGAACCTGCATATAAAGGTTGAAGGTGGGGAAAGTACTGTGTTTCCTTTCATCTGCAGCTGGAAAATGCTACATTATACCATGGACCAGCAGCGGCTTTATATTAAGTTATACATGCAAAGTCTATTGCTTACCTCTGCCTTTCCTGGCTTTTGGCTCCCGGTGCGAGAAAAGGCATTTGATAATTTATGTTTTTACTGGCTTACTGTGAATATGTCTTCAGAAGTGAAACAGAGTTTCCTTTGCGTCCTAGTGTTTCTTCTGTTTTTAAGTATTTTTATTCATGACAAAATAATTTTAAATAAATTTTATACCTCAAAAACACCACTCGCTTCCATATCCATACCTGTTAGACAAAACCAACTCCCCTAAGTTTTCAGTTTTGATAATAAGTTGCTTGGCATTATTAATAGTTAACTTTGGTCTCTGTGAAGATCAGCTCTTTTGGCTGGAAGACCCCAGTTAAATACAATCAAATCTTATTTTGTGTTGCAAGAGAGCAGTTCATAGGGAATTCTTATGGCAGCTATGTAAAAAAAGAAGCAGCAAGTTTTCTTGTTTCATTATTTCAGTGTTCAACATGCTATTTCGGTTTATAGGGATTCTATTGCTGATGGTTTGTTTTGTATTCCCCTGTTGTCTGACTGCAGTACATTGGACAGTATCTTCTTTCTATGGTAGCAGCAAGCTAATAGAATGCCCCTCAGTGAGGATTAACTTCATGACCTTCAGGTACCAATTTAGGAAAATTCCCTTCCAGAGCACTTTTGAGTCCTAGATGGTCTTAACATTATCATTGCAGGTTATTCTCCCAGTCTCTGGTGTGTTTATGTGAAATTGTGTTTTTTATTTTGTTTCATTGTGCTTTTAATGTTTTTATCCACTTTGCAAATCTACAGGAAACAGTGGAGTGGAAACATTTGAATAAACAAATCTGCAAAAGGGTTTGAACCTGTTTAGCTGAGAGCAAGTCAGTGGGGCTTGCAGCAAAATCCTATGCTTGCTTACTTGGAAGTAAGCATTTAACCCAGTGCTTTCATTTCACAGCCTGACAGCATCACATTGCTGTTTCAGGATAACAAGGTGGGCAGTTTGGGGTGGGGATTCTGTAATGTTTAGTTAAAGATCAGTCAAGTAATTTATGCTGTTAAGTTGCTAGCACTATTAGTGAGGAAAAAACAGGACAATGCATGAATAGAAGTACGCCTTTCAAAAAGGCTCTAGGTAACCAGAGATGGTTCATGTGATATGCTGTCTGTTGGTGACTTGCTTTTGCATGATCAGAGGCCAGAGCAAGGGTGCAGAAGACTGGCCATTAGTGCTACAGGCTCACGGAAAACCGTCATTAATACTGCATGCACAGCAGTTTATCATGCATGACATCAAAGTAATTATGCTCTTGGCAGACTCGGGCTACACAAGCTGTAAGCAAAAACAACCCCATTTTCCCTCAAAGCAAGGGTTTAATTTATCATCGTTATCTCCATCTTTTATATTAAAAATTACTTAAAAAGAAGCAGTTGCTCAGGTGCCTAAGCGAAACAGAACATGCAAGCGAGATAATAGGACATGGCGAGAAAAAGCTGGTTAATGGAGAAAAACAAAACAAGGTAGAGAAAAGTAAAGGGGGAATTCAACAGCCGTTGAACTTGGAGAATACGTGGAATCAGTAGTCTGAGAGCCTTGCAGTCAGACCTGTAGCTAGGTGATCTTGCACCCCTGGCGGAACCGTCCAGATTGCCCCCCCCCCCCAGCCACAGACAAATTAGTTCTTCTTTCTGCCTCTCCTCCACCCCCACCCTCCATTTCAATCCATCCTCTATTTTAAACCATTTCTTATGAGGCAACAATCAATATTTATATTTATAGACTTGTTTTTTAGCAGATTTTGGGGGCCCCAAATGCCTGCGCCTCTGGCGGGGGCCCACCACCCCCTAGCTACAGCTCTGCTTGCAGTATTCCAGTAAAGGTGTCAGGGATATCCTGCAAATAAGTGCCTCCCTGCTTTTAGCACAAAGACACAGCATATAGCTAACTTGAGGCTCTACTAAGGTGAGGAACATGAGACTTCTGAGTATGGCTGCCAAAGCAGCTCTGAATCCATATGACATATTTAAGGAATGGCCAAGGAACTGATGACTATTCCAGAGTTTAAAGTACTGGTTCAGTAGAGAAGTCAAGATGAATCCTAGCTCCCAAATCTCACCCAAATCATCTTATTGTGCATCATCCCAAAAATATCACGGGCCAAATTGGCATTGGGTTCACAGCAGTGTCAACAGGTGGTCTTGCTTCCAAGACTGAATAATCCAGGCTTCCAAACCTTATATTAAACTTAGAAATGGACAAAAATGCAGTGCCTGAGCAAATTAATAATTAAATTAAATCCAAGTTTAGCCATGATGCACACTGGGTGAACTTGGGCCAACCCTCCTATCTAACCTACCGCATAGTTGTTGTGAGGATAGACAAGGGTGGCAGAACCTTATGTGCACTCCTTGGAGAAACAGAATGTAATTAGTAAAAAGAATTCAATAAGAATAAAATGTATCAACAGCAGGAATGTATCTTGGACAAGCTTGATTGAAAGGGGTAAAAAATAATCCATAGAGTAAGAACAACAAGCAGCGTACGAAACACTACTGTGGGCTGCACTATAGTTGGTGGAGCATACCTAGAAAACAGATGACGTCATGCGTGCCTGGAAGTGTTAATGACTTGTTTCTGTCAAGCATACTTTTTTTGCTCTGCTTGCTTAGAAATCACCCACATTTTTCTTTGCATAGGATGCACCAGAAATACAACCTTGAAGCTTCCAGTCAAGAAGCCTGATCTAACACTTTTTGTAGCCCTAAAGAAAGAATACAGTATATAGCAAAACAAGTCTTGCATTGTGATCAGTAGGAAGGGTTGCATCAGGAAGAGTTTAGTGCACCATGGGATATTTTCAGGATGGTTCATGAGAGATTTCCCTGAGAAAACACACCGGAAAAGGAAGGCCGGTACTCCAGAGTGCTCCCTTGTAACACAGGTCAATGGTTCAGCCCTCGGGGGGGGGGGGGAGGACATTACCATTTATTCCTGTTTCTTCAAGAATAAGTGGGTTCTTGCTGCCCAGTTACCAACAGCAGAAAAGAGAAATACTCCAAAGCAACATGCTTTCTACAACTTTTTAATAAAAACATAATCATTTCGTAATCAAGTGATTCCAACGAAGATAAAAAATAGGTAGTAAAAAGGCCAGGCTACAATAGAGAAGGTAAAAAAGTTGACATAGCATACAGTTTACAGTAAGAATCTATACAGTAACAGTTTAGGCAAGAGTTGGTTTGTCATTACACATTTCCAAAGTGAAGACAATGCTATAATTCACAGTTCAAAATCACCCAAACCTGTTTCACGAAGCATATGCTGTTAGAAAAGTTTGTGCCTAGCCTACATTTAAAAACTCCATTAGAAATAATTTCTCAAAATCGCTGAGTGTCTTCCCATCTTCACAGCGAGCCATTCTTCAAAGTGTTTCCTGTATTATGGATGGAATGCACGTCATTATACAGGGGCTGAGATCCAAAGAATAGCACCCTTCTGTGTGCCCATCCACCATTAAGCTTATCCAAACAGTGGCTCTCCGTGTCATGTGGGAAACCACTTCTGAAACTAAGGGGACTTTCTGACTTTCTCTCCTGGGAGAATGGGGATCTGCTGTACGAAACAGGGAAAGTTAAAAAAAAAAAAAATCCCACCAAGTGTGGGATTTGCCACAAGTAGTTGTTTCGATCTTGGCCTGTGCCCCTTCTACTCAAGGACACCGCAAACACAATGGGTCGGATCCAAACAGTCAGCCTTCCTTTAGGCAAGGGGCAGCTGACATTTTTGGGGGGCTGACGGCTGCATTGAGCCAAGATTAATTAAATGTTTTGGAGGGGTCTAGAGGCCACAAAAAAACCTTTTGATGTCATGCCGTTATAGAGGTGGGTCCATAGGAGAAGTCAATTTTTAATTTTTTTAAAAAAATAATTTAAAAGGGTTAATTTGGTGGATCCTAGGGGACCACAAAAGACAGTTTGGGAGGCTGGAAACAGCCCATGAGTTAGCTCCCCCTGCTTTAGTCCTATGTAAATCTATGCAACAAGTTGCTCACTACTTAACAAGTCATTTGATTTAAATGGGACTAAAGTGCGGCAAGCAGTCTGGATCAAACACAGTGTGTTCAAAGGCTTTGGGTCTTATGGCGCTGAACTTATGGTATAAAAAGGAGATCACTGAATGGGGGGAGTGATTGTTCTGAGCCACCAAGGAGTGTGTTTGTGTGCACATGCACATTAAGGACGGAAACTTAGAAGGCCGCATGATCAAAATCTGCATAAGATTTTGAAGCAGAAAGTGCAATAATAATAATAAAAACTGGCAATTCCAATTTAATCCCAAAAAAGCTTTACGCACACTGGAAATAAGCTAGTGTATTTTCAGAGACACCACAGTAAGTTGCTTAGTGGTGCAACCTTGAACAGATTTACTTGAAATTAAGACCCACTGGATCCATTCACATGAGCAAGATTTCAGCAAGTCTAATATAATATCTGGATTCTTTAAACAGCAACAAAATTAAGAATAATAAAACGTTCTAAACTTGGAATGAATATGATATGGGGGCAATGGTATGAAGGGAGGGGACGGGAACACAGAGGGGTTTTTTTTGGGGGGGGGAGAGCCCAGGTCTTTACCATTTGTGCTGAAGGAAGTAAGAACAGCCATGTAAATAAATATCTCATTAGTTCACCTCTTAATAGTTCATCTGTCCACAGATATTTTAAAGTTCTAACACTCACAACTTGAAGCCGGGGGGGGGATGACACTAGCTAGCTTCCTGTCTACAAGAGCTTTCCTGCCGGATCACTTTGAGGCTATCATTACTCTCCATGGAAAAGCAGGCAAGTGAACATTTCCAAACCTACATTGTTAAGCAATAGCTGCTGTGTACCTTTTCTTCTATGCGAACTCAGCCTGAACAAGCAAGAGGCTCTAAGCTGTCGCATTTTCTGGCATTGCCCAGCTATGTGGAAAGATTACCAGTCTAGCTTGCTTGAGGTGGTGCCAATTAGGGCATCTCATATTTCACTGTTTTGCAGAAACGTCCTATGACAGCAAACAGAAATTTACAGCACGACCCTATGCAAATTTACTCAGAGGCAGGCTCCACTGCATTCAGTAGGGTTTACTCCCAGGTAATTGGGTACAGAATTGCAGCCCTAGTTTCCCTTTATTTGCTTAGTAGAAACAAGCTGCCTCCTAACAGCTTTCACAATTCTTCCCCCCCAAAACCCATAGTTTAGGGCACCCGGGAACTATACAAAGGAAACGGCATAATTGCATCCCAGCCCCTCAAGATAACTCCCAACAACACAAACATCGGAAAGGGAAAGGAAATATTTGACAATGAAGCTTGAGGTCAGTTGCCTGTAACTCTTTGCTCAAAGACAAATCCATGAGAGATTGTGCAGGAGAGAGCTATCAGTGGCTGACAGTTATATTCTCCCTCCACTGTCAGAGGCATTAGGCATCTTTATACCAGTTGCTGGAAACAGCAGAAGAAGAGAGAGCTGTTATTGTGGGCTTCTCATTGGTAAAAAGGTAAAGGACCCCTGGACAGTTAAGTCAAATGTGACTATGGGGTGCAGCGCTCATCTCGCTTTCAGGCCGAGGGAGCCAGCGTTTGTCCACAGACAGTTTTTTGGGTCATGTTGCCAACAGGACTAAGCCGCTACTAGCGCACAGAGGACCGTGACGAGTGCCAGAGTGCACAGAAACGCCATTCACCTTCCTGCCGCAGCCATACCTATTTATCTACTTGCACTGGCGTGCTTTCGAACTGCTAGGTTGGCAGGAGCTGGGACAGAGCAACGGGAGCTCACTCCGTTATGGGGATTCGAGCTGCCGACCTTCCGATTGGCAAGCCCCAGGGGATCAGTGGTTTAGACCACAGCGCCACCTGTGTCTAGTTGCTACTGTGAGAACAGGATGCTGGACTAGATGGGTTACTGGTCTGATCCAGAAGGTGGTTCTTATATGTTCCTATTTCACTCTACAACCCAAATACTCTTCCTTTAAAAACAAGAAGTCCTATTCTATCCAAAAATACCACAAATATGTCACAACGGCATCCCTTTTCTACTTTCAAGGCTACATCAATGTGCAAAACATGCAGGCTCTGTCCCGGCAGAGTAGGTTGTGTGGGGGTGGGGAGAGGAGTTCTATTAGCATTTCACACCGGGAAGATGTGGAAACCTCACAAGAGGTTACAGTCATACCTTGGAAGTCAAACGGAATCCGTTCCGGAAGTCCGTTTGACTTCCAAAACATTCGAAAACCAAAGCGCGGCTTCTGATTGGCTGCAGGAAGCTCCTGCAGCCAGTCAGAAGCTGTGGAAGCCCCGTTGGAAGTTCAGCTTCCAAAAGAACGTTTGAAAACCAGAACAGTCACTTCCAGGTTTTGATCGTTTGGGAGCCAAAACGTTCGAGAACTAGGCTATTCGACTTCCAAGGTACGGCTGCATTGCCTCACTAGCTGTCACATGTAGGCTGGTTGTTATTATTATTATTATTACTTGCAAAACAAACAAAAGCCAGGACACCTCAGAACATTTCACTGCATTCTTATCGCTATATGGGCATTATGCGTGGCCTGCTCGGTGACTCCCCAAATGAAGTTATATTTCTGGGCTTTGATCATCATGCACCACCTTGACTATGATTCCTTCTACACATCAGTGAAACTCTTGGGAGTCAATGTGGGCTGCAACACCTTGAGCAGCAGCTATTGGTTAACTTCCTGTCACCAACAGCACACCCACCCCTACCCTAAATAATAATAATAATTAATAATAATAATAATTTTTTATTTATACCCCGCCCTCCCCAGCCAAGGCCGGGCTCAGAGCGGCTTACAAGCAATAATAAAAACAAGATGAGTGATTACAACTTAAAAACAAAATAAAATACAACATTAAAATAATGGAACATTAAAATATTAAAATGGAGCCTCATTGCAGGAGAAGGAAAAGAAAAAGGGGGCGGAGGGAATCAAATTGGCTCCAATCCAAAGGCCAGGCGGAACAACTCTGTCTTACAGGCCCTGCGGAAAGAGATCAGATCCTGCAGGGCCCTGGTCTCATGAGACAGAGCGTTCCACCAAGTTGGGGCCAGTGCTGAAAAGGCCCTGGCTCTGGTTGAAGCCAATCTAACTTCCTTAGGGCCTGGGACCACTAGGGTGTTGTTATTTATGGACCTTGAGGCTCTCCGTGGGGCATACCAGGCGAGGCGGTCCCGTAGGTACGAGGGTCCTAGGCCGTGAAGGGCTTTAAAGGTCAAAAGCAGCACCTTAAATCTGACCCTGTACTCCACCGGGAGCCAGTGCAGCTTGAAAAGCACTGGATGAATATGCTCCCATGGCAGAGACCCTGTGAGGAGCCTCGCTGCAGCATTCTGTACCCGCTGGAGTTTCTGGGACAGCTTCAAGGGCAGCCCCGCGTAGAGCGAGTTACAGTAGTCAAGCCTGGAGATGACTGTCGCATGGATCACTGTGGCCAGGTCGGGGCGGGAAAGGTAAGGGACCAACTGCTTGATGCGGCGAAGGTGGAAAAATGTCGCCTTGGCTGTTGCTGTGACTTGCGCCTCCATGGAAAGGGAGGCGTCAAGGATTACATCCAAACTCTTAACGGAAGGTAATGGCACTAATTGGGCCCCCGCAAGAGAAGGGAGTTGGTCCCTCATCCCCATGCTATCCCGACCTAGCCATAGGACCTCTGTCTTTGAAGGATTTAGTTTCAATCGGCTCCCACGAAACCATCCAGCCACAGCTTCCAAGCATCTGGTCAGTGTGTAGGGGGCCGAGTTGGTGTGGCCATCCATCAGTAGATAGAGCTGAGTGTCATCAGCATATTGATGACAGCCCAGCCCAAAGCTCCGGATAATCTGAGCAAGGGGGCGCATAAAGATGTTAAAAAGCATTGGGGAGAGAATTGCGCCCTGCGGCACTCCACACACCAAGGAGTGGCGTGACGACATTTCCCTCCCTAGTGCCACCCTCTGTCCCCGACCAGAGATAAAAGAGCACAACCAGTTACGGGCTATGCCCTGTATCCCCACGTCTGCAAGGCGATGGTCCAGAAGATCATGATCGACCATGTCAAAAGCTGCTGACAAATCTAAAAGGATCAGCAGTCCTGACCCGCCTCGATCCAGTTGTCTACGGATATCATCTGTTAGGGCAACCAGAGCCGTCTCCGTCCCAAAACCAGGACGGAAACCTGACTGAAATGGATCTAATGCCGATGTTTCCTCCAGAAACCTACCAAGCTGTTCAGCAACCGCTCTCTCAATTACCTTACCCAGGTATGGAAGATTTGAAACTGGGCGGTAATTGGATAGGTCTAAGGGATCTAATGAAGTTTTCTTTAGGAGTGGACGCACCACTGCTTCCTTCAGTTCCCCTGGGAATGTCCCCGTGTCAAGGGACAAATTGATAATTTCAACCAGGGGGGTCCGCGCAACATCTGGACACTCCCTAATCAGCCAAGACGGGCACGGATCAAGGAGGCAGGTGGTGGGCCTACCAACTTGGAGGAATCTATCCACATCAGTAGGGAGTATCCGATCGAAATGGTCCAACACTGGACCTGAAGTCAGTCGAGGGGCCTCCAGTTCAGTCACTGTATCTAAATTGGCAGGGAGGTCACGGCGGAGCAACAGGACTTTCTCCGCAAAAAAGCTCGCGAATGCCTCACAGCTGTGGGTCGAATTTGTGCTTAAATTTGGTTGTCCTCCTAAGGATGTTATTGACCTAATTATTCTAAAAAGTTGTGCCGGGCGAGAGCTAGCGGATGCAATGGAAGCTGCAAAGTAAGATTTCTTAGCAGCTTTCATAGCCATCTCATAGGCTTTCATAAGCGTCCTATAAGATGTTCTTGAGGCTCCGTCACGAGTCCGTCGCCATACTCGTTCTAGCCGTCTGAGATCCCGCTTCATTTTCCGGAGCTCCTCAGTAAACCAAGGGGCCCGGTTTCGACGGGGTCGCAGAGGGCGCTTAGGCGCGATCTCATCAATGGCTGCCAAGAGCCGGTTATTCCAGTCCTCAACAAGGTCATCTAATGAGTCGCCAGGAGGAGCAGGGTTCCGCAAGGCTTGTCGGAATCTATCAGGATCCATCAGTTTTCGCGGACGAGCCCAAATAGGTTCGCCACCCGAGCCGGGGAGGAGCGGGAAGTCAATCTTGGCTTTTAAAGCGTAGTGATCAGACCATGGCACTTTCACAGCGGGGAGCATGATCACATCTATGCCAGCCCCAAAGATCAGATCCAGCGTGTGGCCTGCTTGATGAGTGGGGCCCAAAACAAACTGGGAGAGCCCTAGTGTTGCCATGGAAGTCACTAGGTCTAGAGCCTGTGAGGAGGGAGCGGCATCGGCATGGACGTTGAAGTCTCCCAAAACCAGTAGGTTTGGGAACTCCAAGGCCCAGCCCGCCACCACCTCCAGCAGATCTGACAGGGTGGCTGCAGATGTGCTGGGTGGTCGGTACACCAGCCAGACAGCCAAGCTCTCCTTGGTGCCCCACACGAGACCAACACATTCAATGCCGGAGATCGCCAGTGATGGCAGAGCTCTGAAAGAGCAATCCTCCCGGAATAACAACGCTACTCCTCCCCCCCGACCTACAGTCCGCGATTGATGGAGGACAGAGAAACCTGGGGGTGTTATCTCATGTAGGGAGACTACTTCGCCTTCCCGTACCCAGGTCTCCGTCACGCAAGCCAGGTCAATCCCCTGCGAGACAAAAAAGTCACGCATGGTGGCAGTTTTGTTGCCTATGGACCTGGCATTGCACAGCACCAATGACGGAGGTGTGTAATCCTTGTTCTCCCTACCCTCATCCCTTGGGATGGGGCGTAGATTGGAAGGGGTTCGAGGATCACTGCATCTCGAAACCCTTCGCCGATAGAGATATCTAGCCCTACTAAAGGCTTCCACGGTCTGCAATATTTCATTCATAAACAGGAGAAGCTGCACATGCAATTGACTACACAAAATAAATAGCCCGAAAGCATCACACTATTAAATGTTTTATGAATAAGATTGGAGGCGTCAAGTGTTGCTCTTTATACATCCTCAACACATGAACCAAGCCCTACTTATATGAATACAATCTCCTTTTAAAATTTCAGGCAGCTTGTTACAGTTTTAAAGTTGTTTCCTCTTGGCTGACTGCTTCTTTGTGTCTACTTAAAATGGTAACAGCTCTTTCAGAGTCCTGAACATACAGCAAATGCATATGCCTATATACTGCATTGTACATAATTTAAACCTGGACTTAAAAGACACACAAACACACAGAAATAAAATAAGCTGTATGTACTGCTATGTTACAAAATGGTATAAGACCATATGGACAGTATTGATTATTACTATCATGAAAAATCATATACATCAATAGCAACATGAATTATGCAGCCAGGAAAGAAACCACACACACATGCCAGGGAATCCCAAGATTTTCACATGTATAAAAAAAAAATATTTAAAGGGGAAAAACCTTCAGTAGAGAATGCCACTCCCCAATGGGGTCAGAATGCTGATTAACTATTGGGGTGGGAATCAAATCAAACAACTGTGATCCTGAATAGAGGACTCTCTATGCTGCAACACTATGTTGGAGGCCCCTGGCTACATTATAAAAACCTTATTCTCAAAATGCCAGCAGTAAAAACCCAGTTTATGGGCAGGGAGATGAACATGATTTTAAGAGGGGAAAACAATGACCCCCTAGGTAAAGAATTGGGACCACATCCTGGGGTGGGTGTGTGGGTGTAAGAGAGAGAGAGAGAGAGAGAGCCTACTGATTTTCACACGAGGATACTCCATAGGCCACACAATATCTAATTTCCTGTCTTTGTTTTTATTTCTCAATTTCCTAGTTTTTCCTATATAAAAACATGAAATGTATCCCTTCTGCGATTAATATGGGCAGAAACCTCCCACTGTCCCTTTCTCTTCAGCTATTATCCCATCCCATCCCCTTCATTACTGGGGCCTTTTCCGCACGAAACTAATTTTATTCTGAACTTGAACCATTTTTCACCTGTCGAAAATTTTCTTCTGGAAGAAGCAAAACCCAATTATTTCACGATCCTATCGCAAGTTTCCCTTGCATACTGGTGATGTACAGTCACCTACAAATGAGTGTGCAATTGCACAAAATCGAGTGCTTATTGGAGTGTGTGTGGAGAAAAGAAGCCCACAATTCTTGGAACTATTTATGTGTGGGAACTGTGCAAAGACGCAGCTCTAGGACGGCGAGTTGAAAACTGAAACGAAATTTAACTATCTGGGCATTCTTTAAAAGGCAGAATCATTCCAGCTTCACTCGGCATCTGATAATAACAATAAGGGACGGTTTAGACCTCAGACTTGCTAGTTATTCAGTGGCTGATTCTCTGTTGGATTCAGTGTATTGGCTGGGTTCTCTGTCTTTCTCTCTTCTTTCGCCTTACGTCTCTTCAGATACATCAGAACAGCGTCCACAGAAAACGTTATCATTGCGAGAAAGCCAAATACCTGTTAAAGTGTGAGAAGAGTCTATATAAATAAACTTCAACTGAGATTCAAAAGTATACAAGGATAGTCTGATTATCTCGTTGGTCTCAATAATAAATAATAATAATAATAATATCTTTATTGTCATTGCCCCCTTCGGGGACAACGAAATTACTTGACTGCTCCATAAAAACACGAATTAAACAATACAGTATAATACAGCAAGGGAGATTAGATGACTTTCAAAGTCTGGGCTTCCCATTCAGGGCCGAGATCACTCTGGAGAAGAAGCTGTTCTTAAGACAGCTTCGTTCTTGTCTTCATCGTCCTGTATCTCCGTCCCGACGGCAAGAGCTCGAAGAGACAGTGACTATAAAAAAGGGGGTGGGATTCTGGCCCTGATGACTCTTCCCCTGCTTGCCTCACCCCTCCTTTGCACCCTCCTTAAGTGCTTTTGCCTAGCCAGACTGTACCCTTCAACTCTGATAATGCTTGCCTAGATGAAGTATAGAGAGAGATGTGTGAGTTTCTACCAGTCTGCTGTGCAAAACATAAAGCATTCATTGCTCCATCCACTTTGGGCCACCAAAACGTCACCCAGAAAAGGATACAGTGGTGCCTCGCAAGACGAAATTAATTCGTTCCGCGAGTTTTGTCGTCTTGCGATTTTTTTCGTCTTGCGAAGCACGGTGTCGGGAAAGTTTTGGGAAAGCTTCAAAAATCACCAAAGTCTTTTAAAACCTCAAAAAAGGCTACCACACCGCGTTCTATGAGTTGCTCCTCGAAGTCAAGTCGCAACTGTATTAACGGTGTTAAGAAAAAGGAAACAAACTTGCAAGACGTTTCCCTCTTGCAAAGCAAGCCCATAGGGAAAATCGTCTTGCGAAGCAGCTCAAAAAACCCTTTCGTCTTGCGAGTTTTTTGTCTTGCGAGGCATTCGTCTTGCGAGGTACCACTGTAGAGCCCTTTCCCCATCCCTGCTATAAAACTTGCCAATGACGAATGCTGAAAGGCACTTTGCGGCTTTTGAAAAACGGAAGTGTTTGGAACTACTGCCAATAGGCAGTGCAAACTAAGAGAATGAGATGAGAGTAGGAGGCCCGGTAAGACATCCAGGAACAAAACAAGAGGAAACCGGCTAGTCCAATCCCTAATAAAAGGATCATAAATGTAGCTGGTGCCATTTTAATGGGATTTTTTTTTTTACAAGACTACCTGCAATGAAGGTAGATCTCCCACACAGTGAGCCCCAAGCAGTGGCGTAGCGTGGGGGGTGCAGGGGCCGCACCGGGCGCAACATCTGGGGGTTAGGGGGCGCGAATCCACGGGTTAGGGGGCACAAATTACTTGCCTTGCCCCGGGTGCTGACAACCCACGCTACGCCACTGGCCCCAAGTACAGTACAGGTTTCTCCCCTTAGATTCAGAGACTACATGCTTGCCCCATCTCACTGAAATTTATTAGGCCTACTAAGTCACAGTTTTGTGGCAGCGCCAGATTTGGCAATCCCTACACAGCCATGTGTTGCACTGTCTGAAGTGTGAGCTGCAGAAAAGTGTGTGGCTCTACGCTGCTGTAAAGATGTTGTGCGATTTGGAAGATCTTTTCCAAATGCAAACACTACTAACTTCCTAAAGCAGGGTACCAACCCTCCAACTCACCAGCACAGTGCATCTGCCGTATGTTGAGCTAGTCTGAAAACATTTGGGTTTGGGGTTTTTTGCTACTGCAGTGCTGCATTTCCACTTGTATTTTTTTCCTCAAGTGCTTCTGCCAGTGTACCTCCCTTCAACACATTGTTTCATTTGGTTTATTTCCTGGCTTTTCATAGTGAGGCACCTGTCAAAAGCTTTGTGCATCCTGTCTGCATTATCATCTTCTCATGAATCCTTTGCTATGATAATGGTATGCACTTTGGGGGCAAGCTTAGATTTAAAAGTGTGGTGCAGCAGTCTGGCACACAGCCAGGTGGGTGTGCACCGGTTGTGGGCTGTGGGAAATTATTAAGAAGAAGAAAGGGGAAGAAAAAGGAAAGTGCATAAGAACATCAAGGCTAAACATTTTATTTAAATGGCAAGGGGAACTAGGAGGGAATGACCTGGGAACCATCAGTAGCACTGAAGGGAAATCATGGCAATTGTAATAACTATTCTCAGAGGTCCTCGTTTTAGCGCAAGAAAACAACTGGGATCAGACATGATGTTGTGGTGCAGGCTGTACAAAACAACTAGTGGTATTCATCATTTCACACACAAAATCAAGAAGGGGTGAATTTTTCTCTAGCATCAACAAGCCCCAATCTAGACTGTAGGATGTCTGAAGAAATCCCTGCCCAAATCTTAAGTTGTCAGCCCTGGATAACATAACTCATAAAATGACCTGAGGCACTGATATTTTTCTTTTGTTACTAGATCCCCTGTAGAAAGAAAGGGTGCAGAGAGCAAGAATAACTGGTCTTTATCAAAAGGCAAGTATGTAGTGAACACCAAATTTAAAAATAACACCAAGACTACCCAGATGGACAAGATGCACAAGAGTTTTTCTTCCCAAATGGGCCAATAATCAGAGGCTTCGGGCAGAGGGGAAGCCACATGCGAGGAATGAAGCAATTTTCAATTGACTCTTAAAGTTATTCCACAGCAACTTTTTCTCTAGATCTTAACAGCCCCAGTTGCAGCAGCATCCTACTGCATTCTTTTTGCATCACCTGTGCCACATCTTCCTGTACATACAGAAGGGAAGGCCTGAAAATGCAAAACTGATTCCACACATGAGATATTGAACACAAATAATGAGGAGAAAAGTACTTACAATAGCAGCGGTTTCAGGGGGTGTGTTATCGTTGGTTGCAGCAAACACAATTGAAGCTAGCAGGAAAAAGACCGCCACTATTGAAACAATCAAGAAATCCTACAAAAGAAAAAAAAGTGAAAGGTAGCTTCAGAATTATTATTCTTTGTTTTTTTGCTCCTCTTTCCTAGCACACAATAAAAATTATAATGCATATAAATATTTCTATAGTACTACTGCACTTCTGATGCACGAAATGCCTCATCCTTTACCTTGCTGTCCCTCAAAGAAACCTGCCAAGGGAGATCACTAATATTCCCATTTTACAGATGGAAAGTGAAGTCAGGAGCTAATGACTTGCTCCGGGCAACTCAGTACATTTGTGG
Organism: Podarcis bocagei; assembly: GCF_964188305.1. NCBI lineage: Eukaryota > Metazoa > Chordata > Lepidosauria > Squamata > Lacertidae > Podarcis > Podarcis bocagei. Next base: position 16,521,980 of record NC_138137.1, on the reverse strand, counting down.
CTGAGTGCAATTTGAAACTGCATTCACCCGGCTCAAAGTGTGCCACTGGTATCAGTTCACCATACTTGCTTTCAAAGTAAAGCCCCTCTTGCCCTCCAACTATTTTAACTGTACAGTGGTACCTCGCAAGACGAATGCCTCGCAAGACGAAACGTCTTGTGAGTTCTTGCGAGTTTGTTTCCTTTTTCTTAAAGCCGCTAAGCTGTTAATAGCCGCTAAGCTGCTAATAGCCGTGCTTCGCAAGACAAAAAAACTGCAAGACGAAGAGACTCGCGGAACGGATTAATTTCGTCTTGCGAGGCACCACTGTAAATGCTCAACAGAATCTCTTCCACCAACTGCAAAGATAAGTACTACATAGACACCAAAACCAAGCTGAGAAAATTAGGAAGCAAAAACTTTAGTGCTGATGGTATTCATTGGAAAAATGTCAAAAGGAAGCTAGGATGTGAAAAATGTGTACTAGTGATGCATGGTAATAAAGCATACTACTAAAGCAATACTAAGATGCTTTAAATGCATCTTGAACTGGTAACTTCTGGAGATATAAAAGGCTTTTGTAAACCCATGCAAACAAAGGAACATGATACATGCTTGGCTTGTAAAGCAGAGAGTGAATAACCTCGCGGGTCGCGAAATGAAACGCCTGCTTCCCAGACCATACCCCCCACCCTCTCTAGTTTTCCTGCCCGCCTTTGGGGCTTTTGCCTGGTTGGAATGTGTCTTTGAACTGTAACAATAATGTTTCTTTGCTTGCATGAATGAAGGGTGGCGGTGTGTGCATTAGAAGCCCCTGGAATGTCGCCAACTGTGCAAAGGCCACATCAGTTGCTCCACCCACATTTGTCTCTAGCCACACCATCCGCTAACATGTAACCCCTGGAAGATTAATCCAGAAAGCGAAGTGGTCCTTGATTTGAAAAAGGACCCCCCCCCGCTACACATCTCGCCTGGGGTGCAGGTGGCACTGTAGTGTAAACCACTGAGCCTAGGGCTTGCCGATCGAAAGGTTGATGGTTCGAATCCCCATGATGGGGTGAGCTCCCATTGCTCTGTCCCAGCTCCTGCCCACCTAGCAGTTCAAAAGCACGCCAAAAAGTGCAAGTAGATAAATAGGTACCACCCTGGCGGGAAGGTAAATGGTGTTTCTGTGCACTGCTCTGGTTTCACCAGAAGTGGCTTAGTCATGCTGGCCATATGACCTGGAAAAACTGTCTGCGGACAAATGTCGGCTCCCTCAGCCAGTAAAGTGAGATGAGTGCTGCAACCCCAGAGTCGTTCTCGACTAGACTTAACTGTCAGGGGTCCTTTACCTTTACCTATCTCGCCTAGTCAACCTAGCAGCGTCATTGTTCCATAGGCAACCCCCTGGGGTGGTGGCAATAGACCCTGTAAACATAAGCTGCCATCACTGTTCCTTGTCGGACAGGTTCTATATCCTGCCCACCAGCTGACATTCTCAGTAAATTAGCATGACATGTTTAAGTTGCCAATACAAGTTTGGATTTTCCTAACTGCAACTTTTCCAGGCTCCTCCAAGCGCTGAAGCAAGGCCCTGTTGACTAATCCTGAGCATGCCTATGGCTATTAAAAATGATGATATTCATAACATATATAAAAAGCGGCTCCCTTTACCACAGTTGCTACTTTCTCCTTCCCTGTCCTCTCGTACAAAGAAGTGCAATATGTAACCAGGATCGGGATATTCAAGAGGAAGGCACTGCAGCTGACAAATTCAAAGAAGTAAAGGCCACCGCAACTGCTGCAATGTTGCACGATTTCTTCACACAAGAAGGCTAGGAAGGACAGGACCTGTTGGAGAAGAAGAAGAAGAAGAAGAAAACCACTGGCTGTTAGAACATCCCTTCGGCAGGAGAACAGTTAGCAGATTGCACGGTGTTACCACAACTCAAGCACTATGTTTATGAAAGCACTTTTAAGATCTAGAATGCTTTACAATCTTATCTCCTGCAACCTTGTGAGAAATGTTCTTTAAAAGTTCCCATTTCACAGGACTTTAGCTGAACCAGAGACATTTGAGCCACACACGCTAGCATGCTTCTTGTTTGCATTAAACCGTCCATTTCCCTGGCAACTGTAGGGGCAAACTGCAAAGTACCTCAAAGGTGCAGAAAACTAACTATGATGGCATGTGATTGCCAGCCAGTTTTGCAATGCATGTTCTTGGGAATAAGAAGCTCCACTGCATGCAATTATTGGTCTGAAGACTATTTTGTTTTTTTTAAAAAAAATTTTTATTTGGTTTTCTGCTTTTATAAAAACAAAACACACAAACACAAAACAAAAACATGTATAAAATCAGCAAATCCCCATTTCATAACCTTGTTCCCTGACTTCCCCCCACCCCCCCTCGTGCATCCCAGTTCCCAAGATTATATCAGCAAGTTGGTGTTTCTCCTCTTAACCATCTTATTCATCTTATTACCTCTTTTGTAATAAAAATTGATTTTCCTAAGTTGGACTTAAGTTCTCTTCCATCGATTTTCATTTTGTCTTAATTAAGAGTCATATTAACCAAACCTAAAAGTCTTAAGAGTTTTTAAGAATCTCCTCTTCCCTCCCTCCCATCCCCGGTTTTTGTCCCTTCCCAATAGAAATCCAAATTCGAGATTCTCAGCCTGGGTTCCTCACGTCCGAGGCTTTCAAGTCTATTTCAGTCCCTCTCCGCCTGTCTTGTTGGTAGTCCTTTATGTCAGTCGTCGAGTCTGAAAAGAGTTCTTTCACCATCAAAGTATATTCTCTTCCCACAAGGAGATTTGAAAGTAACTGCTGAAAAGTTTCCACAAAGCCTGTATCTTCAGAATCAAAGTCCAAACTGAGGCCCCAGTCATATTTCTTTATTTTAAGTTCCTGTATTCCATATTGTCCCGGGACCTCCTCCTTCTTCTTCTGTGTCTTTCGCAGACTTGTGGTAGATAAGTTCCCAGCATCTCCTTGCTTGTGTTCCACAGATGTCAGCTTTTGGTTGTTACTTCCCAAGGTTACTTCTTCTTTTTCTTGTTGTTTAGTCTCTTCCACCTCTGTAGATATTGTTTCCCATTCAGCTGTGGATTCTTTCTCATTCAGGTCCTCAATACAGAGAGCAGAGTTGCCTGTTCCCAAGGTCATAGTCACAAGTTGTTTATTCATGGCCAAGCTCTGCTCTTGTAAGGTTCCCACCAGTTGAAACATCCTTTCGATTTCCACTAGTAACTTTCCTTCCACAGCCATTGTATCCATTGTAGTTACACAGAATTCCCCCTAGAGGGAATCTGGTTACTTATTAGTCTTTTCTCCAACAGTCCTTTAACAAATTATTATTACTTTGTTTCCAACAATTTTGGCTCACTTATAACTCGTCTTAGTCCAGAGGGATCTTAGATAGCGATTTTTCCACTTTAAACCGCCCGTTTGACAGCTTTGACAGCTGTCAAACTCCGCAGCTCTTACACAGGCACAAAGGCAGGACTTTCCCGAGCCCGGGAGGGGGGGTTGTTTAAAACAAAAAGAAGGTTTCCAAAACTCCACTCTCCAGCCCAAAATTTCCTTTAGCCAAATCTTGGAAGTTAATGTCCTTTTTAACTCACCCCACCAAGGGTAGGCTCTCCAGCTTAGCTCTTATGTCGTTGCGTAGATCGTCTGCAAGGGGGGGGGTGCGGACTTCCTTTAAGCACACCCCCCGGTCGTCTCCAATTCAGGGTAAATTTTTAAAGTCCCAATCCGTCTTACTCACGGGTGATTCTTTCAGTCCCAATTTTCAAGGAAGGAAGTCAGCGCTCTCTGGTCATGGCTCGCGGCTTCGCTCCACCGAGGTAGCGATCGACTCTCAGTGCCACACCACCCCCGTATCCTCTCCGCAGCCTTTAAAAAGGCTCTTCGTGGATCAGGGGGGGCGCTTAAGGCACCCGCTGAGTCTTCAGTCCGCAGGCATTCGCGCCTGCGGTTTTTAAGGGTCCCCGCGTCGCCGGCGCGGCAAAGACCCGTCCTCGGTAGAGCCGATTCCCTCCGCAGCTCGGAGGGAATCCGCCATTTCCAGATCGCGTCAACCCGGAAGTCCCGGTCTGAAGACTATTTTGACAATATTTATAAGTCATGGGAGAATTTCTAAAATTCCCTGCTTTATCTGAAAACAAAGCAAAATGATGTTCATGTGTCTTTCCAAGAACACTTGGGTAAAGCCACACTGCTCCAGATTCTCATCATTTCCGGAAGTCAGCTGCATATGAATTCTTCCACTTATTGTCTATCTCACTGCAGTCCATTTCCTGACTGCCTCTTGCCTTCGTCTCTCGATTGCTAAGGGAACAGGGGACAATATGACTCCTGCTTTGTTTTACTTTCAGTTTTTGCGCTCTTTGTTTAAATACCAGCAATCACTGCTGCACAACAACAAAAAGAAGCACGTATAAATTGTCCAACAGCTCTGCCTCAAAACAGATTTACTGTAGGTGATTAAATCCAAGCCTACACAGAAATAACATCAATTGGTCTTGCACAATAAATGTGCAAAGTAATCTGGAATCTGGTGAAATTCTAGAATGGATCAATTCCTTCTACTTGACACGTATTTCAATGGCACAGAAGAGGGCATGAAAATATCCATATCCAATTACTACTAAGCATCAAGCTTGTAGTATCAAAGTAAGATACTCCAGCATAGAACTGAAATTTTCCCAGCCCTGATTAGTGATGCTACGACTGAAGCAACAGCAGATATTCTCAAGAAATCAATGCACATGGATGATTGCTCTCAACTGTTCTTCCTAGAATGCAAGCTTCCAATTTCTTGCTCGTTAATGTGGCTTAAAATTAGCAGCAGCAGTGACATAATTAATACACCTTTGTCCATGTAGATAGAAATGGAACTGATGAAGAAGTCTCGTGCACACGACCAATTTTATTGGTTCCAACTCTTGACAAGTTATCAGAGCTCTCCGAGTATGCATCAGTACAGATCCTTCCTCCAGCAGTATACTTGGAGGCTGCCAAAACTACCTGCCAACTGTAAGCTCAATTAAGCTTGTGAAAAGCACAGATGCTCACTACTAGGCTTTTCTAGCTAAAAACTCAGCTGTCATGTGTATTATCCACCTACCAGCTGAGCACTGCCTCACAAAGAGCCAGGGCTCAGTTGCAAGGTACAAGCTTGAAATGCAAAAGGTCAAAGCTTCAATTCCTGGTATGCCCATGTAGGGCTGGGAGAGATGCTGGTCGTACCCTGGTGAGCTGTTGTCAGTGCATGTGAATGATACGATGCAAGATAGACCAGTGGCTTGACCTCGTATGGCACAGCTTCCTATATTCCTCTCCAGTGTGCCAAGCCCATGCTTGATGTACAGTTCTCTGTAGTCAAGTTTTGGCTTTGGAAGGGCTAGAGAGAAGTACAATACCTACCAATTCCTGCTAGGAAGCACTGATACGGTCACGCATGTGTATGGTGCAGTAAATTTACTTCCTGGTGATATGCAAACAGTATTGGTTACGGGAAATGCATTTGCATGTACCACGGCTATACTGTGTGCAAAACCAATAACACTTTCATACCACCAGATAAGAAGTGATTACACCATATACAGTGTCAATGGCTTTTCCTTCCCGGTAGTATTCAATCTTGCAATTTAGAACAGAATTTCTGCTTGCAAAAGCAAAGCAGAAACCCAAGAAGTCATCAACAACCAAAGATTGTTGAGAGACAGTCCTGTTGACAGGTAGTGTCACCCAATGTAGAGTCAACATAGAATCACAGAATTGTAGAGTTGGAAAGGACCCCGAAGGTCAATGCAGGAATCTCAGCTAAAGCATCCATGGCTTAAAAACCTCGATGCAGCATCCTGTAGGGACAAAGAAATCTAGGGACAATATTACATACTCAGGAAGTTTGCACCTAGGAGCCTTGAGTGACAAACTGCCCAGTGTAACTAATTGGCCGAGTTGCTGCTAGTTAGGAAGGTGTTCTTAACACCTTTAGGAGTCGGGAGATTAGGCTGGTTAGGTGTTAATTTTAAAAAATTGCTTGGTCTATTACTGCTAGCTGGAGTTTGGTCTGCTCAGAGCATTGTGAACTGGGGGCAGTTCTGTAGTTTGGCTGCTTGGAAGTAAGGGCAACCAGAGAGGCTGTAAGTTTTAAAGGGACATACCCTGGAAGGTGGGGATGCGGGTGGCGCTGTGGGTTAAACCACAGAGCCTAGGACTTGCTGATCAGAAGGTAGGGGCAACCTAGCAGTTTGAAAGCACGTCAAAGTGCAAGTAGATAAATAGGTATCGCTCCGGCGGGAAGGTTTCCGTGTGCTGCTCTGGTTCGCCAGAAGCAACTTAGTCATGCTGGCCACATGACCCGGAAGCTGTACGCCAGCTCCCTCAGCCAATAAAGCGAGATGAGCGCGCAACCCCTGAGTTGGCCACGACTGGACCTAACGGTCAGGGGTCCCTTTACCTTTACCTTTACCTTTACAATGAAAAGTAGACATTTCAAAAGAAATGTCACTGCTTTATACAGTGTATATGTCATGGAAAACAAAGAAGACTTTTCCTTACAGTCTGTGTCCAAAGGTAGCAAATACTTTGCATTTTATGGTGAAATGACCGTGGCTTTCTAAGTGAACACAAAGCTTAAATCTGAAACCATCACAGTATTGTGGGATTATTGGTTTCTTAAGTCATTTTGATTCTGGTATCTTACTGTAATGGGAAATATTCCATTCTCTCAAATGTGATTTAAAAAACACACAAAATCTAACAGATGGGTTTCCCCTTTCAAAGTTGACTGTTGGCTTTCATTTATTTACCTTGTAAATCCTCACATTTGGGAAATGACCTCCATCTACCAATTTCCTCAAAAAGGCAGCTATATTGAGACCATGCAAGTTTATTTAATATTGAAGCCACAGAAAGAGGGACATGCAGACACCACGGCTGTGTGACGGCAAATGCACTAAGCCAGTGTTTCCCAACCGGTGTTCCGCGGCACACTAGTGTGCCGCGAGACGTTGCCTGGTGTGCCGTGGGAGGGAGGCGGGCGAGGCGAGAGGCGAGAGGATCGGGCGCGGCGGAGGCCAGCCCCGCGCTTGGAGAGGACGCAGCAGCCGTCGCCAAACCCGATCCTCCTCCTCCTGCTCCGCCGCCGTCCTCTGGCTCTCGGCCGGGAGGAGCCTGCGGCGACGGGGCGGGCGCCGAAGTTGGCAGAAGTTGGCGCGCCTCCTCGGCAGCGCCTTCGTCCTCCTCCTCCTGCCTCTGCTCTCCTCCGGCGGCGGGGGCGCGCCGCCGCCGGATCCGCGCGCAGCCTCTCGCCTCTGCCTCTCGCCGCGCCGGCCCAGCCAGTCAGCCAGCCGAGGGCGGGCGCGCTCTCGCTCCTCGCTCGCTCTTTCCGTGGCCGTGCCCGGCGCCAGCCCCGCGGGAAGACGCTGCGACAGGCGGCCTGTGTCGCGAGGGGCGGAGCCCAGGGGAAAGGACCGCCCAGCAGGCGCGGCTGAGGCGCGCATGCGTGGCTGGGGGGGGGTGCGCGCCCTCTGCTCTCTGCCTCTCTCCCCCTCCCCCCTCTGGACCCCGCGCGCGAGGCTCTCCGGGGGCGGGAAAAGGGTTTCCCTCAGGCGGAAGGCCCCGTGGGAGCCGGGAGGGGGGCAGCCGCTGCTCTGGCTCACCCCCGCCCCGAACCGGCTCTTCCTTTCGGTTCTGGCGGGGAGCGCGCTCTCCCCCCCCCTTGCGCTCCGCTTTCCCCTCAGAAGAGCCCCCTGCTCCCCGTAATCGAGGGTGATCGTGCCCAGGGGCTCGCCAGATCCCCCTCCGGACGTCTCTTAGTCCCCACACGATCCCAGGAGCGCGACGTGGAAGTGTGTGGACACCCGCAAAGGTCAGGGATGCTTCTCAAACCGCCAAGAGGCAAAGCCAACGTCCCTCTCACCTGGCCCAGGAGTCCCAGATGCGCCAGTTCTCAACAACAAATGCATCGAACAGGGTGTGCAACCCAAGTGAATCACTATTTTAAGCCATTGGGGGGGGGGGAGATGCAACCCATTCTTAAATCTTTCCTACTGAAAATGACCTAAAAGTGTTACATTTGGACGGATCACCCCCATAACTAATGTTGCATCATCTCACTATTTGCAGCAAGCATATACATTCTTTTCCACGGTTAACTTTTGTATACCTCAGAGCACCAAAGTTTATTTCCTAATTGCTTACTGATCTGCTGGTGAAGCAAGTTTTCTCTTGACTCCCCTTTGAACCATCAACATATCCTTTAACATCCTTTTGACACTAATCAATAAGTTACATTTTTTTATCTTTTTTATTTAGCTATAAATGCCAGGCCATCTCTTTTCTCTGCCTGGAGAGGAACAGATAGCTCTTGCCAGAGGTCAGATGTGATGGACTTGAGAGGATTCCCTGCTTTCCACCATTCTGTCTGTCTTGACTGCCCCCCCCCCCTGTTTCTTTTTCAACTTTCTCTCCAGACTTCCCCTATCAGCATAAAATTAGGCAGAAGAAGCTTGGTTCCCTACCCCTGATCCAGTGCAGGGGGGGGGGGGGACGACAAGCAGTTGTAGACAACCTTATTTTAAAAGTTCTCTTCATGTAACTTTAGTACAATTACATCCTCTGTATATCATTTATATCAGAAGTGGGGAGATGATAAATTATGCTGTACCATGCAGCACTAGGGACGCGGGTGGCGCTGTGGGTAAAACCTCAGCACCTAGGGGTTGCCGATCGCATGGTTGGCGGTTCGAATCCCCGCGGCGGGGCAAGCTCCAGTCGTTCAGTCCCAGCTTCTGCCAACCTAGCAGTTCGAAAGCACCCTTATGTGCAAGTAGATAAATAGGGACCGTTTCCGTGTGCTGCGCTGCTGCTGGCTCACCAGAGCAGCTTCGTCACGCTGGCCACGTGACTCGGCCGGGAGGAGCCTGCGGCGACGGGGCGGGCGCAGAAGTTGGCGCGCCTCCTCGGCAGCGCCTTCGTCCTCCTCCTCCTGCCTCTGCTCTCCTCCGGCGGCGGGGGCGCGCCGCCCTCCCCGGCCGGGGGGCTCGGCGGGGCCCGCGGGGAAGGAGGCCATGTTCGCGGCGCGCGGGATCGCGGCCCCCCTCGCCCGCCTCCGGCCCGCTCCCCTCCCCCTGCGCGCTGCCCTAGCCGTGCCGGTCTCCTCCCCCTGCGCCGCCGTCCCCTTTCCACATCCTAGGAGCCGCGGTCCGCCTACCGCCCCCGGGCCGCGGCGCGGCTCCCAGCCCGGGCTGGCCTCCGCCTCCTGGGACGCGCGCCCACCCCCGCGGCCCCCCAAACTTCGGAGCAACTCTCCAGACGCTTCTCCCCCGCCTCAGTCTCCCTCCTTTCCACTTCTCTTCCCCCCTTCCTTCCCTCTTTCTTTCTCTTTCTCTCCCACCCGCCTTTCCTTCTATTAACTTTCCTTTCCCCTCCCTTCGTCCTTCCTACTTTTACTCCTGGGTTCCTCCCCCCTTTGCGCAGCCACAAATCAATCTCTCTCTCTTTTTTCCCCTCTCTCTCTTCTTTGCTCAGACGCAAAAAAGCGCCGCTTTTTGGAAATCCGGACTGCTGTCCCCGCTGAAACGATACTTTAAAAAAGGAAGAACCCACTGGCTCTTATTTCTGTTTAAAGCAGTAGATCCCGAACTCTTTTGGCCCACTGCCCCCTTGGTTCCACATCCCCCAGTGTCCCCTATGCTTACTCTATAGAAAGCATTACAGGGGTTAACGCGGCTCACTAAGGAAGATATTAATAGAATTCTGCATTTGGGGGGAGACCCTAACAGTCATCTACCATTACCTTCTATGCTGTTACTTTTTTTTTTTTTTTTTTTTTACATAAGTAAAAAGTGACCTTTCCCCATCTGGCATGGTGGTGTGCCTCGAGATTTTTTTCATGAAACAAGTGTGCCTTTGCCCAAAAAAGGTTGGGAAACACTGCACTAAGCAAGACCAGGAAGCAGGGGTGTGGGGTGGGAGGAAAAAAGAGATGCATTGTGTAAGCCGATTAGTTAGAAAACACCAGAATGTACTGGTCTCTTAAATTGCCTAATAACCACATTGCAAAATGAACCACATGCCAACACTATTTATCTACAAACAATTGCTGGTGGACAAAACAGGGCAGCAAAGAGTCACCAGCAACCAATTGTTCAGAAGCCAACAAACCAAATTCAAGTTATGAACGCTGCACAGAGCTGAAGAAGCAGTTCAGAATTTTAGGCACCAGAACCACATTTTTAGGAGGCAAGTAGGTCAGGCACTTAGCATATTTCTACACTGGGGGACAAGGATGGGCTGCATTTGCCCTGTACATAAAAGGGTTTATGTTAGTATATTTAGGGTGGGGAACCTCAACAGAAAAGGGTCACAGCTTTCTTCAGAGCTCCTGAAATGTTAACGTATGGTATTAACAGGTAAAACAACTAGCTTCTTCATCACAAAAGCAACCAGGACTCAACCAAAAACTCTACTATTGTGTCAAACAAGCCCGCTTATCACTTGAGAGCTACAAACTCAGGAGAGACGTCTGGCTTGCGGAACAAGTCACTTGGAGGAATATTCCTAGAATAGGAATTGGATTTGCCTGGCTTTGGGGTGCATGGGAACTTGGTGTTTTGAAATTTAAAAGAAGTGTCCTTTCAGACACACCTGAAATCCCCAGAGCTGGAAACTCTCATTTGTACCGCACTGTGTAGCCTAGTGCTTCATGACAACTGCGAACTTCCCAGATGATATCCAATCCCTACCTTCCCAGCTATGGTCTCAAGAGTGGGGTCTTGCTGCACAGGAACATAATCATGTGGTAGAGTAATAGCCTTCCTATTATTTCCAATATTCACTTATGGAAGCCTTCTAATCCAGCCTGATTTCAGAACAGGATCAGTCTTCGTTGACCTGCCAGATTACCCTTATTAGAAGGCGACTGATGGGGAACACTTCTTTATCCTCCAGTGGCTTTTGATACCATTGACCCTGGTATCTTACCGAACCAGCTTCTTGATCAGGCATAGGCAAACTCTGGCCCTCCAGATGTTTGGGACTACAATTCCCATCATCCCTAACCACTGGTCCTGTTAGATAGGGATGGCGGGAGTTGTAGTCCCAAACATCTGGAGGGCCAGAGTTTGTCTATGCCTGTTCTAGATCTATCACTGTGACCAGAGGCCCAAGTGGCCATGGTGACTAAAATCGTCTTCCATCAGCTTCAGCTGGTGGGATAACCTGGCACCAGTGGCCCAAGCACTGGTTACCAGTTGGGATTGCTCAGTCAGTAGAGCATGCGTCTCTTAATCCTGCGTTGCACAGGGTTGGGCCAGATTACCCTTGCGGTCCCTTCCAACACTAGAATTCTATGAAGACTAGATTACTGTAACATACTCTGTGTGGAGCTGCCCTTAAAAGTAGGTTTCGAAGCTGCAGGAACTGCAAAACACAGTAGATGAGGAGGGCTATCTTAATGCAAGCATGCATTATCACTTCTGAAAGAACTGCACCAGCTGCCAATTTATCACCAAGCCAAAGTATGAGGTTCTTTTGTTTAAAGCCGTAAACAATTTGGGAGCTGGATATTTGAAAGAACAACTTCTCCTATACAGACCTGTTCTTATTGATTTACAAAACATACTTAACATATCACGATTTTGGGGTGGGGAGAATATTAGAGCAGTTCACAACAATTATATATACAATAAAAACCACATAAAACTATTGTTGCAGATTACCAGCTAGCTATTACAGAATTATTATTATTTCCTTAATTGATGGTGGTATTAAAAAGTTTTCATCAAATATTTAAAGATGAATGCAGAAGATGTGTACTTAATCTCTCCTGGAACAGCATTCCACACAAATATGCTAAGATCTCTGCATGAGGCCCTCTTGGTAGAAAACCCTGGGGAGGAACTGTTCCACTTTGGTGCACCCAGCCTTTGTTGGATCACCTCCCCTCTAAAATAAAAGCATTTTGATGTGCTTTTGATGATTGCTAAAGACCCTTCTGTTCACACAGGTATTTGCAGGCTGTGTTAATAATCGGGCTGTGTAGTATCTGGGTGGTCTGCTGTAGATTGTAGTGGTTCAATTAAGGCTGGTATCAAAATGTTTTAAATTCATAGAATCTTAGAACCTTCTGGCGGTTCCCTCGCTGCGAGAAGCCAAGTTACAGGGATCCAGGCAGAGGGCCTTCTTGGTAGTTGCACCTGCCCTGTGGAACGCCCTCCCACCAGATGTCAAAGAGAAAAACAACTACCAGACTTTTAGAAGACATCTGAACGCAGCCGTGTTTAGTGAAGCTTTTAGTGTTTGACGGACTATTGTATTTTAATATTTTGTTGGAAGCCGCCCAGAGTGGCTAGAGAAACCCAGCCAGATGGGTGGGGTATAAATAATAAATTATTATTATTAAATTTGAGGGTCATCTAGTTCAGTGTTTTTCAACCTTTTTGGGGCAAAGGCACACTTGTTTCATGAAAAAAATCATGAGGCACACCACCATTAGAAAATGTTAAAAAATTTAACTCTGTGCCTATATTGACTATATATAAAGTAATTCTCTTGAATAGGAATCAAATAAACACAAATCAAATAAACACAAACACTTAACATCAGTGGTGGATTCAAAAATTTTAGTAGCCAGTTCCGACATTCAAGCATGGTTTAATATTTTTTTCTTTAATGGCAAACAAAAACGTCGCGGACCGTTCTCTGCTCAGCGGGGATCGATCCGCTGATCCCCGCTGAGCTGGCGGATGACAGCTCCGTCTCCGCACTATGTGCGGAGAGGGAGATGTCAGAGCCCCGCTGCTACCTATGGGGAATCGGATGAGAGCAGACCGCCTGTCCGCTCTCATCTGATCCCCACCCAGGACGGATGGAAAATAGGGTGGACACAGTCCGGCGCCTGCCTAGTGGGCGAAAATGTGACATTATTTTTTTAAAAAATCTTTCGAATTTTTCAATTTTTCCCACGGCACACCAGGCAACATCTCGCGGCACACTAGTGTGCCGCGGAACAGTGGTTGAAAAACACTGATCTAGTTCAATGTCCTGAAATGCAGTGATCTTTTGCCCAACATGAGGCTTGAAGCCACGACCCAGTGATTAATAGTCTCATGTTCTACTGACTAAGCTATATCTATATAAAATACAGAAATTACTGTGCTGGCCTGGAGTTGAAGCACAATGCATTTCCCGTGTCAAAAAGTGTATCAAGTGATGAGGAAATCTGCTTTACTTGTATCAGAAGTGCTGCCTTGAAAAGAAACATCTAGATCACTCCCAACTTAGATACTAATTTTAATAAAGACAAAAACTAAGTAGCAACTTCCAAAGGGTTTAGCCATATTAGTCGGTAGCCATGAAAACAATGTAGAGATTTGTGGCAATTTAAAGGCTAATGGATTCATTATAGCATAAAAGTCTGTAGAACAGAGAGGACTTCATTAGATACAAGAGGTGTTATCTTTAGTTGGCAGATGCATTAGGCTGCTTATGTGCATATATAATATAATATATAATATATATGGGGGGGAACAATGTACAGTCGTACCTTGGTTGTCGAACGCCCCAGAACTCATACATTTCAGCTCCTGAACAATCGAAAACCGGAAGTGAGTGTTTCGAACGATTTTTGGAAGCCAAACGTCCAGCGCGGCTTCCCATTGGCTGGATGCTCCTGCAGTCAATCGGAAGCTGCGTCTTGGTTTTCAAACAGTTCCAGAAGTCGAACAGACTCCCAAAACACATTCTGTTCAAGAACCAAGGTACGACTGAATATGTGTGTGTTATACCTGCCATCTGATGAAAACAGTTCCTGCATCTGATGAAGTGGATGGACTCACTCTAGTCCACAGAAGCTTATGCCATCATAAATGAGCCTTCAAGGTGCCACAAGGCTATGCTGCACATAGGAAGAGTAGCAATTAAGAAGTCAAGCACTAGTGCGGGAACAAAAAAAAAAATTCATTGTGGCTTTCATACAGACCACGCTACATGTCTACCAGACATTTTAGGTGGGGAAATGCATGCTAGTGGGGAGGGCTCTAAAGATCTCCCAGGCTTCCATGCTGTGCTTTGAACAGAATACCACTCTCTGAGATTCAGCTAGGGACGGAACAAGCAATCCTAAGCAGGCAAATATGTCAAGGGGCTGCTTTGCCCCCGTATCCCCTGTGTAAATTAAGCTGCAGCCTAACTGCTTCTGGTGAGGGTGTATTCATTGGGGAGGGGGCAGTGTCAAACTTCATTTCCTGCCCTTCCACTGACTCCTATGGGGCGAATATAGTTATACCTGCATTCCTGAGATCTGTGTGTAATGGGTTAGGATGCAGCAGAACTTTGCTTATCCCTCTCCCTGCCCACAATATGCCAATTCCCTGACTCTTGATATACACCTTATTGCTCTCTACACACAACATATCTTCAACTGGTTTAACTTTATTATTGAGGTCAGCTTGGCCAGGGCAGGGGGGAACAGACGGGCACCATATCCTAACCTCTCCAGCCACCATATATGGGGGGTTACAATTCCTCTGCAAGGCTGCAGCCCCGCATTAGCTTATGTAAGAGTACAGGTGAAACTCGGAAAATTAGAATATTGTGGAAAAGGTCATTTATTTCAGTAATTCAACTTAAAAGGTGAAACTAATATATGAGATAGACTCATGACATGCAAAGCGAGATATGTCAAGCTTTTATTTGTCATAATTGTGATGATCATGACGTACAGCTGATGAAAACCCCAAATTAACAATCTCAGAAAATTAGAATATTAAATGAAAGCAGCAAAACAAGGACTGCAAATAGAGCAATATTGGACCTCTGAGAAGTAGAAGCATGCATATGTACTCAATACTTGGTTTGGGCCCCTTTTGCATCAATTACTGCCTCAATGCGGCGTGGCATGGATGCTATCAGCCTGTGGCACTGCTGAGGTATTACGGAAGACATGGCTCCCCAAATCTCATATGTTAGTTTCACCTTTTAAGTTGAATTACTGAAATAAATGAACTTTTCCATGATATTCTAATTTTCCAAGTTTCACCTGTAATTCAGCTCAGTGGGACCTACCTCTGGTTAGCCAATTAGAGCTGTGCTCTGTAATACTATTGTTTGATATGTAAGCCAGGCATAGGCAAACTCTGGCCCTCCAGATGTTTGGGATTACAATTCCCATCATACCTAGCTAACAAGACCAGTGGTTAGGGATGATGGGAATTGTAGTCCCAAACACTTGGAGGGCCGGAGTTTGCCTATGCCTGATGTAAGCTATTTCTAGAATCACTTTATTATAGAAGTACCATGAAAAATGTAAGAGACACACACAATGGACATAATACTCCCATATTTGGGGGAGGTTTTTTTTGCTGTGATCCTACTGTATGTGCATTCAGTTACAAATGCAGTGCAAACAAAGGGAACTTAAGTCAAAATGCAATTTTGAATCCACCTGCCTAGAAGGATATAAGCTTCAGTTCCCACACATTTTAAACTGTGTTATAGATATTCACACTTGCACACCAAGGAGCATGAGAACTAAGGGCTTCTGGTAAGGAAAGAACATACTGTATGTTAGAAGACCTGCTTTGCATGCAGAAAACCCCCAGGTTCATCCGTGGTATTTCCAAGTGGGGCTAGACAAAACACTTCTGAATCCCTTCAGAGCCACTATCGATCAGTAAAGAACAATGAGAGACATACCAAGCCAGAGCAATAGGCCCAAAGCAGTTTCTTCTGCTCTTAAAAAGCCCCAAATTAAGCCACCTGCGTTTAGATGACAAATATAACATCTGCTCATACAGCCGTGTTTCCCTCATTATCAAATCAACAACACACGTACAAGGGAACCCTATATGAAAGGTGCCCAGGCTAACTCAGTTGGTTAGAGCATGGTGCTGATAAAGCCAAGGTTGCAGGTTTGATTCCTGTATGGAACAGCTGCATATTCCTGCACTGCAGGCAGTTGGAATAGATGATCCTCAGGGTTCCTTCCAACCCTACAATTCTATGACTCTGTGATTCTACTGCTGCTGAAGTTGGTAGAGCATGAGACTCTTAACCTAACAGATGTGAGTTCAACCCACGTTGGGCAAAGGATTCCTGCATTGAAGGGGGTTGGGTTAGATAGCCCTTGGGATCCCTACCAACACTATGATTCTATGACCCTATAGATGTGTGTTTGTATGAAAGGTGCCACACTCTTCCCTGGTCATAGTCAGTGGGGCAGCTGCCCTCCCCAAATCAATAAATAAAAATACTTAACTGACCAATCACATCACAGCTCTGTTCTGTTCCCCCTAACATAAATCCAGGCTGTGCCCATGCATCCCATTCCCCAGCCCCGTGCCCCAATAGGAGAGTTTGCCCAGTGTTTCTCAAACCTGGGTGTTGTTGGACTACAATTCCCATCATCCCTAGCTAGCAGGTCCAGCAGCCCGCGATGATGAGAGTTGTAGTCCAACGATGCTGGGAGGACACCCCCCCCCATTTTGAAAAACACTGGGCAAACTTGTTGTTGGACTACAACTCCCATCATCCCTAGCTAGCGGGCCCAGCGGCCAGGGATGATGGAAGTTTTAGTCCAACGACAGCGGGAGGACTCCCCCTTTAAGAAACACCGGGCAAACTTGTTGCACTACAACTCCCATCATCCCTAGCTAGCTGGTCCAGCGTTAAGGGATGATGGGAATTGTAGTCCAACAACGACAGAAGGACCCCCCCCCTTTGAGAAACCCTTCTTGTTGCACTACAACGCCCATCATCCCTAGCTAGCGGGCCCAGCGGCCGGGGATGATGGGAGTTGTAGTCCAACGACAGCCAGCGCCCCGAGCTGAGCAACAATGGCCTGAGCGTTTGCTGGTTCCCCTTCCAAGCACGCCCCGAGGACCCTAAAATTCTGGCAGCGAGCGAGCCAAGGGCGGAGCTCGGAGGACGCCAAGCGCCAGGGCCGTTCTCCCTTCCTCGTCCGAGGCGAAGAAAGCGGCACCTGCTGCTGCTGCTGCAGCGCCGCCATGAGGCCGGGCGGACTCTCCTCTCGGCTCCGCCGCAAGACCCGAGCTTAGGAGGCGGGCTGAGAGGCCGGCTAGTATTCCCGAAGCCCCTCACGGAGGCTGCTGTGGGCCTGGCCGTGCTCGGCTCCCTCCCTTTCCCCAGCGTGTTGTGTGTGTTTAATCCCCGCCCTCCCTCCCTCAGCCTCGGCTAGGCGGGAAAGAAGCCCTGGCTGAGGGGAAAGGGAAGAGGAGGGCCGCCATCCCGCCCTCCCTCACGCCGACTCACCAGCTGCGAGGCCTTCAGCGCCAGCCGCCGCGCTCCCAAGTTGTCGGCGGTGCAGCCGTTGCAGCGGGGGCCCTTCCCCGGCGGCTGCTCGGCGGGGACGGTGGTGTCGGCGTAGACCGGCGCCCCGTTCTCCATGGCCGCGAAGGGAGTAGGCCCTGCGAGGAAAACGAAAGGAAAAGGCGGCCTCCGCTTCAGCTTCAGGGGGAGTTGTCCCCAGACAGGGCCGGGCGCCAAGGCCTCGAGGAAGGAGGAGGAGGAGGGCCGTCGAAATTTCCCCGCCTTTTTTCTTCTCCTCTCGCGGAAGGAGGTGAATCCGGTCGCCTATCAGGAGAAACGGGGCCTTTGCCTCAGACCCGGCGGCCAAATTCACCTCACGCCGTTTCACCTTCTTCATTTATTGCCCAGAAGCATTGAGGAGCAGGCTCCAAGCGCCGCCCTCTTGCCGTTGGCAAGCCCTCCCTGCATGCCGAATAAATTGGCTTTTTTTTTCTTTCCTAAGAGACGAACCCGCCAAATAAGTTGAATTATTAGCATAAAACTGCAAAGCCCAGCTGCCGCATAATAGGCAGCTTTTTTTAGTTCCTCTGAACTCTTCATCGGGCTGGATGTTAAGCAAAGGGAGGGGGGGAGAGAGAAAAAGGCTGGATTTTGGTATTAAGGCCATTATAGCTATTTTGGTCAAAAAATCATTTTTGTTGCTTAGTCTTAGAAGGGGTGTGGCTTGTGTTCAAGAAGCCCCACACTTAAGAATTCTCCCACTACATTTATTGCTTGTAATTCACAGTTTCCAGCCCACACTGACCCCCAGAGCAAAGATATTTTTAAAATGGATAGAGCAGGTTATGTAAGTAATGACAAAGTGTGTTTCAGGACAGACGGTTTGCACCGCTAAAAAAACAGGGTGCTGTTAATAATAATAATAATAATAATAATAATAATAATAATAATATTTATTTATACATACATACATACATACATACCCCGCCCATCTGGCTGGGTTTCCCCAGCCACTCTGGGTGGCTCCCAGCCGAAAATTAAAAGCACAGTAAAAGATCGAACATTAAAACCGTCTGAAGAGGTTTGAGCCCCTGCATTTGGCAAAATTGAGCTCTATCCCCACAGTACCCACAAAAGAAAGTTAAGCAGCAAATGTCTCCAATGAAACGGCAACAATTCTATATTTCCAGCCTCTATCATAACTGATGCCTGATACTGACATTGCAGTTTAACATGACTCTTCCTCTTTCCATTTCATAGAAACGTTGAATCTGAAAGGATCCTGAGGGCCATCTAGTCCAACCCCCTTGCAGTGCAGGAACCTTTATGCCCAATGTGTGGCTCGAACCCAAGACCCTGAGATTAGGAGTCTCTTTAAGGGACCCCCTCAGGCAATGGCTATTTCTGCCAGTGTAGCTAAACATCATGCACAGAAAACCTGGGTGGGAAGCCTGGGCCCTCCATATGTTGTGATTTCCAACTCCCATAATCATTCTGGAACATTTGACCATTCTAGTTGAGGCTGACAGGGTGAGAAAGTCCAATAACCAGTGTTTCCCCCTCCTGCTTTAAGAGGTGGCACAGATGTTAAAGAGGGTAAGGGCTCCAAATGACCTGTTTATTGTGTGTACTTCTGTGCAATAGAGTGTTGAATTCTTGGAGCTGGCAGGTTCGGATTTTAGTTCTACTGTTTCACCTTGGGCAAAGTGCTCTTGCACTTACTCAAACCAAAAGCCTCATTAATTTTAATGTGATTAACTTTCAGGTAAATATGTGCAGAACTGTAGTACTAGAAGATTAGTGTCATGCATCACAAAGCTACGGGGATCAATGCATCCTTCCAACTCTCACAATCATATTTGAATCCTGAAAACATGTTACAGGAAACCTAATGTACATTATTTGACCTTTACTATTTTTTTCTCTAAGCCTACTCAAAAGTGTGCTACCTCCCCCTTGTGGACATCCATATGAAGTACCAACACATTTTCTTTCCATATTTTAATGTATGTCAATTGATACCCTAGGGCAGGGGTTGTCAACCTGGTCCCTACCGCCCACTAGTGGGTGTTTCAGGATTCTAGGTGGGCGGTAGGGGGTTCTACGGCACAAGCTGAATCGTCCTTCCATCGAGCACTGGTGGGCGGTAAGGAAATGTTACCATCAAGAAAAATGCATTAGTGGGCAGTAGGTATAAAAAGATTGAGTACCCCTGCCCTAAGGGGTATGGGGCACCAGGCCAAAATGTACAAGAGAAGACTGAACTTGTACATAAAGACAGTAAAGCAAGTGGTAACACCTTCCTCATAGTTATCTCTCATACTATCTGACCAGCTCATTTTTGTGTGGAAGTTGTTGCAACATTGGGTCAAAATGGAAATCCGCAGGATGTTTAAGAAATAAATGCAGAAACTTGCTGCAAACAGAGGAAACGTTTGTTTACCTCCCCCCCATGAGTGGGGGAATGTGTGTGCATGAGTTTTCTCCAGCCTCAATACTAGGTGAGAAACTCTTGTTTAGCATTATTTTAAATTTACATTTAAATAATAAAGCTTCCCTTTCTTGATAGGGTGTAGTGTAAACAAGGAGATGACAAGTGTGTGAGAGAAGAATAAAATATTAAGTCATTATATCTGCCAGAGAGCTCAAATTAATTTTAGAATCATTACATGATTTAGGAATGTAAACTAATGACTAAGGCTGTAATCTTATACCTTAGCAGTGGGCCTCCAGCCCATGGGTCTAATTAAGTCTGCCAGCCCATTTCCACCAAACCACACTAGCTGCCTTACATTTAATGCCATATATGATGATAGCAATGAGACAGGGAAAGATGCAGCTGGACCAAAATTTCAGGCACAGATGATCCGCAGTGGCTACAAAGCCCTGTGCAAAGCATATTGTCAGGTCTTGTGGAGCTCCATGCACAGTGCTTTGCGAGACTCAACAACTTGCAGGCTGTACCTTTGCCTGCATGGCTTGATTTCAAACCATGAACAGTAATTGGGCACTGCAGGTATTTCTAAGAAAATGCCATTCTGAGTACAGAATATGCTTTGGGGAAAATTCCAGTAGTTAAAAGAAATACTAATTTAGATGTTATTTGTCAAGTGCAATTTCTGTTACTAAGTAATATGTTACACTGTTTCTGAATTTATGTATATATTTATGCAACAACTATGGTTTAATGCAAATTATTAGTGTGCCAGTTCATGGTGCTCAAAAACTCCCAGGGTAATATTTCCCACTCCTCCTCCTGCTGTGCTATAGACAAAACAAGTCTGGCTCATGTCATCCAAACCCAAGCTAGTTTGTTTTCCCCAAATAAATCATGAGCAGCAAGCTAATAACAAACCTTGTTTACTTCTCATGACTTCTTGGGGGGAAACAGAACTCAAGCCCACGATCAGACATGTCAGACCCTGGCTTGTTTCGTCCACAGTGCAGCAGGAGAAAGGGACGAGTTATGGGAATTTCTGAGCGGTGTGGACGTTAAGCTATGGTTTAATGTTATGCACAAAAGGTTGGAAGGGAGTTTCGTGTCAGTACATCAATAAGGGGGGGGGGGCCACTTGTATGTTTTTCACCTTGCAAAATATAGACCTAAATTTTCCTGTACTTTTTCTACAGTGCAAGACGCTAATGATAACGAGTAAAAAAACACTGAATGCAACAGTTAAGACTCCAGCCTACCTGAAAAGATGCTTCTGCCATTATATCTCACTGTGATCTTTGATTCTGAACTATTTGACACAAACCAGGTGCAAAATTCAAATGAAGAGGGAATGGATAATGACATTTTCAGTGATGGTTCCACAATTATATTTTCCCCTGGTAACTCCACAATCATCTCTTCCCCTGGTAGCTCCACAATCATCTCTTTCTCTGGAAGGCAGATAGAGCACATTCTAAAACTATGCTAGGCTTGACCAGCACTTAGTGTAGACAATTAAGCTTAATATATTTTACATTTGTATGCTACCCGTTTTTTTACTCATTTCATGATGTTGCTATCTGCGTCATGCTCCCTCACATTTCCTCCCCTCCAGCTTCTTGTGTAAGATTGGTAGCTGACAAAGTAAAAGTGCTTCTGGCACCTTTTTGTCCTTTCAAAGCTTTTATTGCTATTAAAAAGCACTTTACACCAGCAGAGAGAAATTTATCTGCCTATACTTTTGTTTGCAAGAGGGATACTTTCTTTTGAACTCCACAGTGTGTAATATATATCTTAAATCATTTGTTTAGTGTCTTTAGATAAGCCATTTCATATATTATTATGTGAACAGTAAATATACCTTCTACAACGCGTAAGAATTACAAATATATTAAACAAACAATTCAACTCTAGAATACAAAGTAACTGAAATGAAAATACGTTACTTACCGCATCAGTAGTATATACTCATGCACATCTTAAATACACTCAAATAGTTCGCTGTGTTACATAGTAGTAATCTGTTCAAAAGTACAATTTGTGCCCACATGCATGTGATTGGAAATGAAAAGCTTTGTAGAGTTGCTCCTTTCATACAGTTGCTCCTCGTCATGTTAAGCATTCAGTCAAGAAAGTTAGATCTAAATGATGTAAAATACTACAACCATCAAGTAGTTGTGGAATTCCTTAAGGTCTCTCAGAAAGGAACTTTTTTTGAGGGGGGCAGAATTTCAACCCAGAGAGCTTTACATTGATAAAACTATTCTTTAAAAAGATAATAATATGGGAAATGCAAAGAAGAATGCCCCAAAGTAGACTACTATCTTTTCAAGCAACGTTGCCCCAAGAATGTAGACGTTCTACACTAGAGAAGTTTCCTATTTTCTGGAAGTTTTAAAAGCAGCACTTTCAAGTTTGCTATACTGTTCACATATTCATGTTTATTTTCTGTTCAAAGAAACAAGCTCAAAGTATTCATAAACACATGGATCTACTTACAGGTCATTGCCAGTCTATGTGCAAGAGTGTTTTGGACTTGTTTCTTTGTTCAGCATCCTTACATGCTACAGTGGTGCCTCGCAAGACGAAAATAATCTGTTCCGCGAGTCTCTTCGTCTAGCGGTTTTTTCGTCTTGCGAAGCAACCCTCTTAGCGGATTAGCGGTTTAGCGGCTATTAAAGGCTTAGCGGCTAAAAGGCTATTAGCGGCTTAGCGGCTTAGAAAAGTGGGGGAAGCGAAAAAAATCGCAAGACTCGCAAGACGTTTTTGTCTTGCGAAGCAAGCCCATAGGGAAATTCGTCTTGCGAAGTGCATCGAACAACGGAAAACCCTTTCGTCTAGCGGGTTTTCCGTCTTGCGAGGCATTCGTCTTGTGGGGCACCACTGTACATGGCTTTTGAAAGTGAGGGGAATTGCAAAAGCCATTGAATATGCCGTCATGGCTGAGTGTTTGAAGGAGGGTGTGGAATCTACTGAGGACACACAAGACTGTGGACAATTCTAAAGTAGCTGTACGGCTCCCAATCCATGTATATCTTAAAGAAAACTACCAGTTAACCGCTCGTTGTCATAAAGTGTAGGGTCTTGTGGCAAAGGTTCTGCTCTGAAAGCAAACAGAATCTAACCTTTACGAATTACAGCATTTCATTTGCAATTACATCTATGCATTTGACAGGCGTTTGTTAGAAATTCTGGTTTAGAGTCCAGTGAATGGCCTGGAAGCGTCAAAGGCTGCAGAATCATTAAGGATAAGCAGGTACTAACCTAATCAGTTTCTTGGTGTGAGACAATTGGGAGTCCTATAAGAGAACAGTTTTGTTTTGTTAAAGGAAGAAATATTACTTTGTGCAAGAAACAGTGAATACAACACTGTCTTATAGAAGTATTAACAATTATTTAACTGATCCGGAAGACAGCTTATTTAAGACGTACGTGTGAAACAGATGTAGGCTTTATCAAAGGCAAAAATCAGCATGGCCTTTTGTTAAATGTATTGAGAAACAACTTAGATCTTTATAACCCACTTTGAGGGGTTTTTTTACAATCAAGTGGTGTATAAATTTTATGAAATAAATAAAAATATATGTTGAGAAGAAATTGCTTGATTATGGATAACTAATATACCCTTAAAAATGAAAAGTATGGTAGGTCTATTGTACATATATATCTGCAGGTGATTATACTGTTTAATTTGAGAGCAACCTTTGCTATTTTCAACATACATCCATGCTCCAACGTTTTCCAGCAAATTTAGTTTCAGGACCTTCTCCAGTTAGACTGGAAACATTTATTATTAAATTCCAAAATTTATTCAGCTTTAAGCCTAGTAATATAAAGACCACACTGAGCTTGGTAGGAAATCCTCAATAGAACAATATGTTCTTGTTTAAGTTTGAGTTCAAGTTTGTTCAATACAGTTTAGATTTCAAATGAGACCAGGACAGTCTGAAGTCATATTCCAAATGAAGTGTTAAATTTTATTTGAGTTAGTTTATTGATGATGCACAAAAGAACAACAGTTGATCCATCTCTTTCCAACAAAAACTAGTAAATCCTCTCGAGGTTAATTTGCAAAATTGCATTAAACTAAAAAGTTTGGGTGATCAATATAAATTAAGTGCCCATGTTGAGTATCACCATTCCAACTCTTCAAGCAGCCTTTTGCATTACAAATGATTAAGTGGACACTTTCAATTTTACAGAATTACACTGACTTTTAAACAAAATTCAGAATTCGATATTTCTGAATGCCACATTGTACTGTGAACAGCAGTCTTACATTGTGTGATAATTTTCCATCTGTACAGTTCCCTTTTACAAAGTTGGGCAACACAAAAGACATCAACTGCTTGTCCTTCTCTGAACGTGTTCAGCTCCCTAGTCCCAGTCCCAGAAGGAAGAGGCAGAGGCAAGTTTAAATTATCCCAGAAAATCGAATAAATGGCTATATTTGGTGTCTTCAAGATGTTTCACCTTCTGTGGGGGATGTAGGTGTTGTTGGAGAGGCCAGATCTGGTTTTCGTGACATTCTGTCCAGTTCAGCTTGAACATCCGTTAAGACAGGCTTCTGGCCTATACATAAAGGAGGGCACATAACACAAGATTTTAAGCTAAATGTTTTTCACAAGTAGCACACACAAAGGCAGGCTAAAACTAAGGTGAAACACAACACACAACAGGTTCAGTCCCACTGCAGGAGATCATGTAATTCCAACATTAATTACTACAGTACTCTGCATTCAAGGCTCTTACTACCATTAGCTAAATTGTCTATTGTCTTAGGGTAAGTTTGATAGGAAAGTATATTTGCCTACAAGTCTGCAAAACAAGTGTCACAATCAAATGGATCTACACCAACACATGAGAAAAGAGCAGTTCTGGGGGGTATAACCCCCCACATTTAGCCACCATGTATGCAGACACAGCGTACCTACAATATATGTGAACAGCCATATGTTCTCTGTGTGAGTCGTCTGCTCATACAGGTAGAATGCCATGAATGCAGGACAGAATCTGAGCTGAATAATGATGTGACATCGATGGCTTTCACCTCTGGATCTAATTCAACTTCCTTACTTAAAGGCCCCTAGCTTGTTCCTCATAGCATACAGAAAGGACAGTAAGGAAGACCAATATATCCCATATACAGTGGTACCTCGGGTTAAGTACTTAATTCGTTCCAGAGGTCCGTACTTAACCTGAAACTGTTCTTAACCTGAAGCACCACTTTAGCTAATGGGGCCTCCTGCTGCCGCTGCGCCGCCGGAGCCCGATTTCTGTTCTCATCCTGAAGCAAAGTTCTTAACCTGCAGCACTATTTCTGGGTTAGCGGAGTCTGTAACCTGAAGTGTTTGTAACCTGAAGCATATGTAACCCGAGGTACCACTGTATATGATATGCAAGTAAAACTTTAGAGTTTGTGAAAGGTCCAGGTTTTTACACTGGTACACCTAATGTTTTTCCTGGCTACCCATTATGTGCCTTGTGCATATCTCAGTGCCATAACTCTATCCGGGGGTTACATGATGCTCAGGTTGTGCATTCCAAACCCGGATGCAATACGAGACAGTTTCACCCCAAGTTCTCTAGCAACCACAGAGGACTCAAGAAAGGTGCGGGTTCAGATATTGCTAAGGCAAACATTTGTGAATGCTTTCCCTTAGGCATATAATCAACTTGCTCCTTGATCAAACAAGGGCTATCTGCACACAGATATCATTACAAAGGGGCCACACATGCAAAGGAAGGATAATGTACAGTGGTGCCCCGCAAGACGAATGCCTCGCAAGACGGAAAACTCGCTAGACGAAAGAGTTTTCCGTTTTGGAGGTGCTTCGCAAAACGAATTTCCTATGGGCTTGCTTCGTAAGACGACAATGTCTTGCGAGTTCCTGCTGGTTTTTTTCCTCCCCCCCTTTTTCTAAGCCGCTAAGCCGCTTATCAGCTGATCCGATCAGCAGATAAGCCGCTAATAGCGCTAATCTGCTAATCCTTCAATGGGCTTGCTTTGCAAGACGAAAAAACCGCTAGACGAAGAGAATCACAGAACGGATTCTTTTCGTCTTGCGAGGCACCACTGTATTTCGTACAAAGGACTGCTCACATAGTGATCCTTCTTTATCAGGTTCAGACACACACATCCAAAATGGTTATGACAGGATCCATCATTTGTTTTGGGAAAATGACAAAACTCAGTCCAGTCCTGTGCACCCACCCACTCCCCCATAGCTGAGTGAGACTGTCAAAGGGGAACAGCACCATCTAGCTTGGGAATTCAGAGACAGTTAGTACACGGAATACCACACAATCCAATATGCACAGGAATGTATGGATCCTGGATCCTAACCAGCACCCAACATTATAAGGTGAGATCAGATAAATAACAGTAAGTAATATTTTAAATGATTTTTTTTATGTCATACATTTGGCACTACTGTATAAAGACTCGCTTCAGCAAAAAACTGCATCTAGCTTGGAGTGTCCATTCTATGTAATACCAAAATGTTTTATATACTGTTCATACTGTTCTTACCTGACTTTTTTGCAGATGGTGGCAAGTTGCTGCCACCCCCACCTCCAGGACTCCCTACTCCTCCGGGACTACCAACACTACCAGGTCCACCAGGTGAGCCAGTTTTCTTACTCAGCAAACTGTTAAAAAAGTTAGCCAGCACTCCTTCGCTTGTGGCTCCAGCTGAAAAGAAGTTACACCCCAGATATTTTGATAATGCATATTAATTGTATTTGAGCTCTTAAAACATGAAATGGCAATACTAAACACACAGGGCTGGATTCAGATGTAAATCACCTTCTGTTCTTATTCTCTTACAGTTGTTTTAACTGCGTGTCTTTGTTGGTTTTTAGCTCTTATCTGTTTTAATTATTAGTTTTTTATCCATCCATTATCTGTGTTTAATCTTGTATTTTATTCGGATGTTTTATGTCTGTTTCCCTGTCCTCATTTGCCCTAACAATTATCGGTCAAAAAATCCTAACTGCTATTTTATCCATATGCTTTTTTTTAATCCTGGTCTGTGACCGTAATAAAGTTCATTCACCTTCTGTTACATTGATTTCAGTGCGATCCAAAGAAGAAGAAGAAAAGTTTGGACTTGATAGTCCGCCTTTCACTCCCATTAAGGAGCTACCAATCTCCTTTCCCTTCCTCCCCCACAACAAACACTCTATGAGGTGAGTGAGGCTGAGAGAAGTGTGACTAGCCCAAGGTCACCCATAAATAAAACTCTGACTATCTTGTCTCACATTTTTAGGGGACTCCAGTTCAATTAACTTAGTCTGGATCTAACCCACTGAGGAAGTCAACCATATCAAAGTGATTACCTTGCATGCTGAACATAAATGTCAACATCCCGGGGAGTACATTAGAAACAGTGAGTCACTGCTTAACTACCAGAACAGTTTTTCTTCAACGGACCACATTTCTAGTGTTTACTTAATAGATCAAGCTATTTCTCGCAAAGTCTTAAATAGGGGAAATACGCAATGAACTAGAACTTCTATTTCATTCAATTCACAAGAACACTTCCTATTTTTAAAAAGAAATTCTCATCTCAAAATTTCAGCAAATTTAATCCGATTAAAATATAAGTAATTGCCTCCCTTAGTTTGTAGCTTAAAAGTTATCAATACTCCATAGAGTAAAATTATTTTAGAAAGGGGGAAGTATGCAACATTTTGCTATCAGGATGTCAATGTTTAGAATAATTAGGTTGCAAAACTATTATTATGTCTTACCTTTCATACTAGGATCTATTTTTTTGGATCCAGCAGGGATGGTTGTAACACTGGCAACATTGGAAGTAACTGATCTGTTTGGTGTCCTAGGGGATCCTCCAGGGACTCTCGGTGAGGTATCCTACATAGAATTAGAAAATACAATGAAGTACTTCGACTGAAATGCTGAGCTGTCAGTTCCATTTTGAGAGGGACATTTCTAAGTTATGAGATATTCATAGCAAAAAAAAATTAATTAATTAGCTTTAGATTAAGAAGTATCTGGTAAAAAGAAAGCAGTTATAGACTACTTAGTCTATAAAAGCAACTACAAAAATACTTATTTAAAAGATTATGGAAAAATGTGATGAAGGGCATTACAGAAAGGTCAGGCACAGCCTATGGCAGGCTTTTAAGAAATATTTTCTAGGCTAGGAAAATATGTAATCATTTCTATTGGGAAAGAAACAATCCCCAAATTTACTTCATGGCATTCACATTTAGAAATTGGCAAAGTTTTGAAATGCACACTTAACAAACAAAACAATGTTGACTAGCACTGTATTCCATGTCCCCAGAGAGTAACTTGAAAAATCTGCACATTATAATATATGTTTTGGGATTTTTTTCTGCAAAACACTCTTAATACAAAAAGCTGATAAAGGCACTGAACTGTACCCGACAAAGTTGTGCAAACAGGATGACTTTGTTGGATACAACCCATTATCAGCCCAACCTTGTACATATCTGAGAATAAGTCCCATTTTGTTCAGTGGGGCTTGTTGCCAGGTAAGTAGGTACAGGACTGAAGCCTAATAGCAGCAAGCAAGCTTTCAGCTACAGATATCAAAGTTACCAGAGTATGAAATACTTCACCAAAATGAGCACCAAAATTGGATCCAAATAAATGTACTGCTAAGTTATTAGTATTTAAGTATTTACTACTAACCACTGGTCTTCCAGCTGCAGTAGGTGGCTGTTTTGCTAACAGAGACTGAAAAACAAAATGAAAGAGAAATTTTGGAACAAAAAGTTGTTGGCAAATTCTAACACAAATTTAATCTTAGTTTAAATGAAATGTAGATTAAATGAATATGTACCTGTTGCTTCATAAGAAATACTTGGTCATCTTCTGCTACTATCTCTTTCTCATGTACAAACTGCAATAAAGGGGGGAAAGCCATTAAGAGATGTCCAACTAATTTTTTTTCAAAATAACACAATCACAAATATTTACTGGAACAAGTGGGTGAAAAGCTCATGAAGATGGCTCAAATGTTGCAGCTAGTGCACAATGAAGCAGCCCATTCAGTTGGCTACAAAGAACACATTAGTTGGCTCACCTGGGCTGGCTGCCTATGCGCTACCAATCCCAGTTTCCAAGTATTGATTATGACCTTCAAAGCCTTGTACAGCTTGGACCCAGTCTATCTCTGCAAGTGTCTCTACCCACCTGAGTAATACATTTTTCTTGAGATGGCTAGGGAAGCCTTGCTCTTATCCTTTATTGGGACATTAAAATATGCTGTGGAGTCAGGATAGGTCTCCACCTCACAATGGTGATTTACAGCTTTGTTACAGCTGTTGAGATGCTTAGCAAGCTCTGCCATTCGGCTTGATTACTAAAGTGATCTCCTGTGTTCAAGATATTACGTCTGAATATGCAACACCACCACAAATAGGGTTCATAGGGCATATGCACTGTCCCTGCCTCCAATATTGCTGTCCCATATTGAGCGGGAAGTCTGAAGGGGATTTCAAAACACATTCAGCAGAATGCACTTAGAGACCTCTATGATCAAGAAACCTGTGTTTTCATGATTCCTGATCACAGGGAGGCTTTTAAGCATGTTCAACAAAATGCACTTAGAAGCTCCTTCCAGACCTCCTTATTCAAGGCAGTAAAGTCAGGGATTGGGCAGGTGGAGCTGGCACATGCAGCCTCACACCCCCTACTTGTTTTATCTTCAAACACAATGTCTGAATGTGGACAGTAACACTGAATACCAGATGCTGGAGACATGAGGGTGAACTATTGCTTTTATTCCTGCTGAGCTTCCCTGGAAAATGGCTGGCTATTGTATAAAAAAAGATGGAACACATGGACTGCTGATCTGATCAGCAGGACTGTTCTTATGTCTGTAATTCAAGATCGTTGCACTGAGGCTCATTATAATATATTATTAGGCAATGGCATTTTGCCTGCTTTATTGTGTGCAGATTTTTTTTTAGCTGGCACAGCTCCTTAAAAACTGCATCTTTGTTGTCATGTAGTGTGAAGGCACATAATAAACGACACTAATTTATTTGACAAACCTTATTACACATTTAGATCAGCTAAGTAGACTAAATTAATATAGAGATGGCCAGTTTATAGTTAGTAGTTACGATGCTGTTATCAGTGATAAGCTTCCTTGAGTTGTTGTCACTGCACTGAGCAATCAGTGTTACAAATTCCCGCCACCCCACCGATCACTAACAAGGCAATGTGTTAAATTAAAGGTATTTCTTCTAAACACAGGAAACAGTTACCTTTCTGACCGGAGGCTTTGTTATTATATCCTCAAAATTGTCACCCACTTTTAAAGTCTGAAAGTTCTCATGTAATATTCCTATCTTCTTTTCATTGTCCCATCCTGCAGGACTGAAAGCAAATACAGTGTCACATCTTGAATTTCAGTTGTTCAAGGTTTGGTTCACCTTCTGTCCAATCCCATCCTATACAAAGAACCCTGTTTCTTAAGGCAGAGCAGGAATTTTATTTTTCAATTTAAGTCAAAGATGGATGCTCACCATGAGGTTAAAAAAATCCCCCCTGAAACATGGGAAGAGGTTTTGTTTCTTTTTGCAACCCCCACCCAAAATATAATAATAAAGCACTTTAGTTTGGAATTGAAAGTCCTTAGCACTAAATATAGCACAGAAGGGAGGAAAAAGATAAAACAGTAGTCATTTTTCCTCTTCCACCTCCTGAAAATTTACCATACCATTGAACTACAAACATTGTTACAATACTCTTATTTCAGACAGGCTTGGTTCCTGAACAAGAGCACTCTTATTAGGGGTTAGGGATACAATGAAACACTTATATTTTTTATAATGCAAGACACCCAATAACTAAGTAACTTACATAATTACTGCATCTTTTTCCACAACAGAAGCAGATATATTGAAGGGGAATCCATATAATTTCTGGACAATAAATTTATACACGCAATCAATATTCTTACTTTCCTTTACTGAAGTGTAAATAAGTGCTGCACCATCTGAGTTATTTGTTAAAGAAAACGCGGATGTATTTTTCTGCTCGGCAGTGGCGAGAAACTATTTGTGATACTTTAATGCTTCTGTAGCATTCATTCAGCGGCAAAGTGTTATAACATTAAGTGTGTGATGACTTACTTAAAAATATCTGTGTATATTACCTCCTCTTGTAAAGCATGCACCAGAGTATAGAAGCCAAACATTGACACATAAACTGTTAGGGGAAAGCAGGTTTGCCCAAACTCTCAAGCGGAAGAGCAATTTCATTTAATCAACAATTTCTGTTAAAAGACAAATTGGGTGTCTTCCTAACTTTTGCACTGTTTTCCTACACTAGCCACACTTCCATGTAGGTATGAAGGCTTCACACCTACACAACAACTACTTTGTTGACATCACTGGTTTTGTGATGTTCTGATACTTAAGAGTCTTCTTCCCCGCCCTGTAGCTCCATGTTAATTTTTCTCCTTGGGAGGAGCAAAGGACAAGGAAAGCCAGTTCTCTTAAGGGTTTTCATGTGGTTCTTAACCTACTTTTGGGATGGAGAGGGGACGGCAGAATTGGTTGTTTGCATTTATTTGCGTCTGATAGCTCTACCTACCTAAATGCAAGGGGTTAGTCATAAGCTGAAAAATGTTCAATCACCCCTGTGATGGACAAACTTGCTGCTATCTACACGGGATATAGCTTTTCCTTCACTGAAATGATATCCTTTGCATAAAGCACCCATCTTTCAAATAACTAGGCGCTATCCAGCTTCCCATCTTGACTTATAAGGCACATGCCTAGCTGTGTTTATTTCCCTGAGAGTCTTGGAAGCAGAACAGGATACCAGTAATTATTGCTGTGCTTAATACTGTAATCACCATGTTTCAGTTCTGGTGTGAATGCCAATTACTGAAGAACAGCATTTGTATGTGCTTTGTCAAAACTAACTTTGAACAATATAATTGCTATGAAACGGTAGTAACAGGGTCAGACTCCAAAGAACAACAAAGCTTATTCTGCATGCCCAGGGGAATGCTTTTGCATTGTATTCCTCAAACAGCAGCTCTTCATCCCACACAGATAACCACTTTGGAAATAGATTATTTAAAATGCAGTTTCTGATATAGATTACCATTTGAAATAAAAAAATTCCCCTAGGCATGGCCAGGTCCTTGGGCATCCCTGAAATAATTCTGGGCCATGGCACATAAGTGCACCACCAAATATGCTTTGCTTATCAACTCTCACAGAGCCATTGGTTCAGACAACATTATATCCAGGCTTTGTGAGCTGAGATAGGAAGTTTTTGCCTGTATATTAAACTCCTACACTACTCAAACCAACCAACCAACCAACCAACCAACCAGGAAGCCTTTAACTAACCAGTTTGCAAAATGGGATATTATGGTTTCAAGAACAAACCAAGCTATTTAAACCAATTCAAACTATACTTTAACCTAGTTTCCTGGTTTGCATGAAATTGGAAACTATGGTTGATTATAGAGGTTTATTGGTGCAATTACAGAGGATCTGTAAAGGCCATTCATATCTTAGCTTAGTAAACAGAGGGATGATCATCTAAACTCAGCACTTATCACTATCATTGAGATTACATGAGAGTCCAAGGCTTGCAGTGACTTGATAAAAGATGACCCAGCAAATCATGGGGCTTCTCAGATTATCTTAATCCAGTTGTAATTTTAATAATAAATCTGCATTTTAAAGGATACATTGTAAACAAAACCGTCGGATGTGCGACTGAATGAAGTCAAAGTGCTCATCTCTGTAATCGTGCTCTTTTTCCAGCAGGCTAATGGCATCACACTGTGGAGCAATAATAAGAATAAGAATAATGCAATTTCAATCATGATTGCACCTGAAACTTACCATCATTGCAATTATAGAAATTCCCACTGTTCATATTAGCTATGAAATATATAATCCTTGCATTTTACTACATCCAATGTGAAAAACCTCTATAGAGATATCTTAATATTTCTCTTTTTCTGGAATCTATTCATGAAGGACAGGATCCAAAGAGCTACTTCAGCACATTCCAGGGCTACAATGCACTCAGCAGCATTTTTCATTCTTTCTTTTTAATGGCAATCTCTCACACACTGTTGCCTTGATGCTACATTAGAAACTGAAAGTCTCCTCGGGATGGCTTTAGGAATTCAGGCTTCTTGGGGCATGTGGAACTAATTTATGGTTCTTGGGAACTTAGCCCATGAAGATTTAGAACATAAAAATTCGAAATACAAGAGATATAAATAAAAACCTGAACCAATATTCGGCATTTGGTAAAACTTGTTAAAATATTTATAGGATAAAATATATTCTAAAGAATTTGTCTAGTATGAATTTTCTTACTGCATGGGAAGATTGATCACCCTTCTCTGATATAGAGAAGACAGGTGATAAAATATAGAGAATAAACAACAAAATATTTAGGGAATATAGAGAAAATATAGAGAATAAACAACAGAATATTCCTCCCGAAAAATTCCAACGAAGTTTTTAGTTTAAATAATAATTTAGCTGCACTCCTTGACCCACTTACTAGAGACTAATGGTTCTTCCAAACAACTTTACTCAAACCTCTATCACAGCTTAAAACTGCCATTTTCCTCCCAGTGCCTCTCCATAACTGCTTTACTTCAACCTCTAGCACTGTTTAAAATTATAGCTGCTTCACTCAAACATCTGCCATTATTTTAAACCGTGAGTTTTCCCCCTCTCAATGGTCCTCCCTTCTCACTTCCATGCCATGGCCCTACTATTGTGCAACCTGCCTTCACTTTTGTTCCCCTACCCCACCCTGACTTCATGAAAATCCAGGATTATGATGTGGTACTACAACTCCTCCAATGGGTGCTACGCAATGACATTGTTATATTTTTGTTATACGGCAAAAAATGGTTAAAATAACTTTCTAATTTTTTATATCAAGGCTGCCATCCATTATACAGTCTTGTGGAATTCAGGCTATTAATTAAAATCTATACGGGCAGTACAAAGCATCTTTGTTCAGTTGCTCAATGTGTTAAATATTACACTTGAGAAAGTGAAGAATACTTAAGCTGATGGAAAACCAATGTGCAGTATTGAAAATGGTTTTATTTAATAGAAGTATTCCCACCCCCCACCCCATTTGAAAAAATATTCTGGAAGCTCTGTTTTCCTTGTATAGATATGTCTTGTTATTTGAAATTAAAAATCATTTAAAAAAATTCTGATGTACAAACATAATCTGAAACATGAAACAAACCTTTGTACAAACTACTACTACAGGAATGCCTAAGTTGCATGTTAGTGTATCGGCACCCAGCGGTAAAATGACACTGTCATCTTTGTCCTCCTGTAATGAAGTATTTCTCCTCTGTGGAGAAGCTGGAAAATCTTCCCCTGGTTCTGTGTATTCCTGAAAATCTCTTACAACTGAAATAAGAAAGAAAAAAATGAATCAAGCAAGTACTTTGTTCCTGGGAGATTGTATTTGTACCAAATACTTTTTATTCTATTTAGCTTTGCCAGTTTTAAAATGTCAATTTATGTTTTCCTAAGTACTCAAAGAAGTATCATCATCATCATCATCATCATCATCATCCTCTGTATACCACCCTCCATCCAAAGACGACATGGCGGTTCACAACATAAAAATACAAAATGAGTACACAAAATACATAATAAAATCAAAAACAAACCAATAACCCCCTCCCACAAACACAATTAAAAGGACATAAGGATAGACAGACAGACAGACAGACAAACAAACAAACAAACAATCAGGGATCTAAGGAAGCTGCAAAATTTAAAAACCAGTCTTTCAAAAGAACAATGTTAATTCAATTAATAGTTCTAAACATTTTGAAATATACTCTACTTGTAACTAAGTTCTTCGGCACAAGTTTATACTGCACAATAGACAGCAAAAGTTAATAACTAAGGCAAGCTAGTTAATAGATAAAACATATATAAGTAGATATAAAGTGACAAACCCAAACATTTTAGGGTTTTGTTTTGTTTTTTAACCATGAGTGCAGCAGTAGTTATTTTATTTAACCCAAATTCTGTAAGGTTTATGTCAAATACAGGATGTAATAGGTTATCGAATTTACATTCTAAATGTTTCAGTGAAGACTGGTAAATCTAGAGTCTGGCATTTTAAAAAGATGCTAAGTTACCCGAAAAACAAAACTTTCAACAATACTGGAATTAACTTACTTCTGGACCCCAAACTCAAGATACATACAGCAAAAAAATCCTCCCATGCAGATCTTTTAGGCACCTTCAACTCCCTAAATGCCAGCTTTATTACTAATTTGTTTGGCTTTAAGCCAATATTATTTTGTGCTAGAAATTCCAGAATTTAGATTGTATCCAAGAAAGAAGTGACGAAAGCTGTTGTTTTGTTGTTGCTGATTTGTACCCCCTTTGTCAACAACACCTATTAGTTTCAGTGGATGGTATATTGATTGGTAAGTGAATAGTAGATGGTAAAAAGACAATAAAAGCATAAGGCAGGGAAGACAATGGGAGCATTTTGCAGCAAAGATGCAATGCTTATAAGACTTCTTAGAAGGCCTCTTTTGTAGGATGGAGAAGACAATCAGATTCCTGACAACACATGCAAGCTTCCACTATCATACCACCACAATCTTCTTTTGGGATTAATCTAAGAAGGATTTGTTTGTTTTTTAACTTTAGAGAGCCAACTTCTTCTCAGCAGCTGGAATCTTAAAAATATTTGTATTACAGTTTCATACAAAATATCAAAACAGTTTGCAACAATTAAAATACAGGAAGAACACAAAAATTAAAAGAGATCATATTTATGAAATGTGTACAGATAGTAGGGCCATATAGTAGAGCCCATATAGTAATTACAAGGAACTGACTAGTTACATTAAGAGGCTCAGTACATGTTATGGGCCAAAGGTACATGTCAAAGCACAAACATTATTTTATGAACCACTTCAGAAAGGTGTGATTTGGGAAAAGGAGCTGGTAGGGGACAAAGCACCTCTTCCTTCCCAGTATTTATCCAAGTCTGAGTAATCTTCTCTTGGAGCTGCTTTGCTTTAAAGTTAAAACAGAGGGGTGAAAAGATGAGAAACTCTGTTTTGGTGCTCTTATATGCATATTTGTATGTAACATTTATTTAAACCCCATATTTATTTCAAAGATCACTCCTTTCACTAGCTTGCAATGAGGGTTTTGCTAATGCAATGTGTACTTCAGATACCTGCTACATAATGCAGAATATGTACAGCAGGGGCAAGGAACCTGCTGTATTCAGCTGGCCCTCTAAATATCCTCCTAACCATCAGCTGTTAAGTAGGGAAGTAAAGGGGCTGTGTTGTGATGGTGTGTAAAACATACAAACAGCTCCTTCCTCTACCAGAACATCAGCTGCAGAAGGGAAAACGTATTGAGAGAGAGAGAGAGTGGTGGGCTTCCTGCAAATATACAAAAAGTGCCCAAGTAATTTGCAATTGGATGCAATTTTTGTGATGCAAGAGCATATTGAAGTTGGTGACTCTGAACAGTTAACAGTTCAACTGTACTTTGATGTTATTTTAATTCTTGTGTTGCGACTGTGCCTTAGGTAAAGTCAGAACAGAAAAAAGCTTGCCAACACACTTTAGCAAATGTTATAAAAACAAAAGTCTATGGAGAACATTGAAAATGAAACCCGAGTAAATACTAAAAATTAAATATATACTTCCATCTCCAAAAAGAAAGACTTTTTTGTGTTAATGTTATGGTGTGTTAACAATGTGTAGGTCTCATTAAAAACACTATTGAGGCTGGAATGCAGTTCCTGTCAGCTTTCCACTAGAGTAATGTGGTCCTTGGCCTGAATTTAGTTCTTCACCCCTGCGTGTACAGGGTACACTGAATTTAGAAGGCAAAGCATTTCTATTTTCTTTTATACAGGAAATTTCTATCCTAGGAAGCTGCTTAGAAGAGTATGAAAAAGGTATAAAAGCAGAACCTTCCGAAAAGTCAAAGCAAAGGTGACAGTGGTAAGACCTCTGCTAAATAAAACTGCTCTTCTTACTAATGCACAGAACTTGCTCTTCTCCTTCACCATTTTCTACAAAAATAAACAAATACCCTGAACTATATGAGAAATAACTATATGAGAAATAAAAAATATTGCACTCAAAATGATTAAATTGAGTTACTATAAAATTTGTTGAGCACAGGTTTTGATCTTCTGGGTGAAGAATTTGCATTCCACAGAACAGAGAACACCCCCCAATGCATCCCTTCCAAGCCCGCTAAACTTAAGCATTACATCTTCACTGTTCATTTTTCCAGCTGTGGTTTATCATTTTAAGAATTGTTTATCAATTTAAGATTTGTTGTTAAACACAACTGACGTGCATTGCACTTTATATCTCCGGGTATAGGGCGGTGTATATATGTACAGTGGTGCCCCGCAAGACGAATGCCTCGCAAGACGAAAAACTCGCTAGACGAAAGGGTTTTGCGTTTTTTGAGTCGCTTCGCAAGATGAATTTCCCTATGGGCTTGCTTTGCAAGACGAAACGTCTTGCGAGTTCTTGCGAGTTTGTTTCCTTTTTCTGAAAGCCGCTAAGCCGTTAATAGCCGCTAAGCCGCTAATAGCCGTGCTTCGCAAGACGAAAAAACCGCAAGACGAAGAGACTCATGGAACGGATTAATTTCGTCTTGCGAGGCACCACTGTGTGTGTGTGTATATATATAATAATAATAATAATAATAATAATAATAATAATACACAATATGGCAGGGCCCTGTCTCAAGAAAGAAAAAAATGGGATCAATTTCCATAGATATAGCAAGCCAATGTTCATAATTCTGCATGAGTAAGGACTTCTCTCTTATTTGCATATCAAAAACTATATAGAGAAGCTCTCAACAGCTCCATGCATGCACAAAATGAGCTGCTATAGCAGAACAGATTTTAGTAATATTTGCTTTCAGAAGTTTTGAGCCCACTGAATCACCCTTTCCACATGACTAACATTTTAGTGCACCCAAGTCCAGATAACATTTCAGCCTTATTAAAGCTAAAAGCTAAAAATTAGCAGAATTAAAAAGATGTAACTAACTTTTTTGCTCTGGCACTGAATTTCATATAACAAAGCTTTACAATGGATTTAAATATGTTATGTTGACAACAAATATTCAACTGAATCTATTATCACGTGCTAAACCATGACATTCCCAAGACGGGTTGCAAAGATAATGCTACATACATTAGATCAGTGTTTCCCAACCGGTGTTCCGCGGCACACTAGTGTGCCGTGAGACATCGGCTGGTGTGCCGTGGGAGGAAGGCGGGCGAGTCGGGCGGTGAGAGGCGGCGGCGGCGGCGAGGATCCGCGTCGAGCCGGGGGCGGCTCCGCGGTGGTGGTGCCGAGCGGCGGGGCAGCGCGCGCAAAAGGGAGGATCCCTTCCTGCGGACACACTCTCTACCGAGACTCAGAGAAATCAACCTCCGGGAGAACGGGTCGCCTCCGTTCTGCCTTCAGCAGCCCATCTCTGCCTCCCAACCGTCTAACACTTGGTTACTCCTTCCGAGTTTAGCTCGCCGCCGCGCCGCGTTCCTCCTCTCCTTTCCCCGCCGCCGCCTCAGCTGCCCTCGCTCTGCTGCCTCCTCCCACCCCGGCAAGGGGGAGGGAAAAAACTTTCGCTTTTGTGCGTCCCTCCCGGCGTGACGCTGCGCGCTGACGTCACGGGGCGGGGCTTTAATGGTGGTGTGCCGCGAGATTTTTTTCCGGCTAACAGGTGTGCCGTTGCCCAAAAACGTTTGGGAAACACTGCATTAGATACTATATATTATAATGAGAATTCGCATGGTCAAGAGAAACCCCTTATAAAACTGTTATAAAGCATAAGAGTGAATATAGTTAAATCAGCTGACGAACATGTTGGCATTACATTTCCTGTAATAGACAAACATATCATAAAAGCGTACATTTACACAAAGATGAATTCAATAAATATTTTTCTAGCATCTATAAAGTGTATGTACTCACTTTTTTGCTCCATTTCCTTCATTTCTTCAGGAGGGATTTTAAGTTTGTCAATATGCTCCCTTACAACACTTGCCCATTTTTGTAAAGAGTCTAAAGCAGCCCATGGCTTAGACATGTCCACCACCAACATAATCAAAGTGTCCTTTAGAGAGATAGCTTCCAATGCAAATTTAAGTAGACCTTTATGATAGAGGTCACCATCCAGTATCCATACATTACATCGTGTCTGATCTGTAAAAAAGCATAAATAAGGTGTTCTTAACATGTACCATAGTTTATTATCAGTGGACAATATCCAAATGAGTTATTTTCACTCATTAAAAACAATGAACTGATTTAAATGGCTCTTCCTGAAATATGACTACCATTAGTACTCACTGCTAGTATTTATAAATATACTATTAGAATGATAATGGTTAAAGGTTAAAACTCTTGGATGAATTTGGATAGCAGATAGTTCTCAAGCACGGTTTTTAAATCTTTTGACTAGCAATATGCCTGGTGAGACAATCTTGATGTTGATCAGGTTTCTAAAGCTTGCGGTATTCTAAGCTACACAATATGGATTCTTATGTGTATTTCAGAGCACACAAAAAGAAATTTTAGAGAGTGGAGAAAGGAGGGAGAGGAGGAGAAATATAAAAGGAAAAGGCAGGAAGACTAAAGGAAAAATAGGTTGGGAAGATTTAGGATAAAAGGGGAGAAGGGAAATGGGAAGTAGAAGGTGAGAGACCAGAGGCAAAATTAAGGAAATATTACAAATTGAGGGCTTTTTTATTTTTTTTTTTTATATAGATTTTTTATTGCGTTTCTTTTCATAGATTAACAAATTTGTTTACATGGCAACATACAAGAAACATTTTTTATATATATATATAAAGAAAAATAAAAACAAGAAAAAATGTTATGAAACTTTCCTTAACATCTTTCAGCAATTCACTTTTGGACCTCCTCGCATCCTCTCAGCATTGCATTCATTGTTCTAGCCAGTTCAGCAATTTGTTATCTTGTTTCCCATCTTATTATACCTTTAAATATATTATGTTACCAATTTCAAAAAATTGTAATTTAGTTTTGACATTCTTAATAAACATAATAATTTGTTTCAAATATTTCTCGTTTTTTCTATCAATACTTACTTTATCATTTCTTAAAATAGATTGCGGAAACATAACATTTCTTAATCGTGCGCTATCTTAACATTCAAACAACTTATAATGTTTTTGCAAATAGTCCTTAAATTTTTTCCAGTCCTCCTCCATAGTTTCTTCGCTCAGATCTCGGATTCTGCCAGTCATTTCTGCCAACTCCATATAGTCCATCAACTGCGTCTGCC
Source organism: Podarcis bocagei (assembly GCF_964188305.1). Taxonomy (NCBI): domain Eukaryota; kingdom Metazoa; phylum Chordata; class Lepidosauria; order Squamata; family Lacertidae; genus Podarcis; species Podarcis bocagei. The sequence goes on along the minus strand of NC_138137.1, from coordinate 16,481,941 downwards.
AGTCCTCCAGTGTGGGTAAATCTGGTGTTTTCCAGAACTTAGCGATGAGAATCCTAGCTGCTGTGGTTGCATACATAAACAAGGTTCTGTCCTTCTTTGGCACCTTCCGGTCCACCATGCCCAAGAGAAAGGCCTCTGGTTTCTTAGAGAAGGTATATCTAAATACCTTTTTCAGCTCATTATGTATGATTTCCCAAAAGGCCTTTACTTTCGGGCAGGTCCACCAGAGGTGAAAGAATGTCCCTTCTGCCTCCTTGCATTTCCAACACTTATTATCAGAGAGATGATATATTTTAGCCAGCTTGACTGGAGTCATGTACCACCGGTATACCATTTTCATAATGTTCTCTTTCAAGGCACTACATGCCGTGAATTTCATACCGGTGTTCCATAACCTTTCCCAGTCTTCAGACATAATGTTGTGTCCCACATCCTGTGCCCATTTTATCATAGCAGATTTAACTGTCTCATCCTGTGTGTTCCATTTAAGCAGCAAGTCATACATCCTCGAAAGTACCTTAGTCTTTGGTTCTAGCAACTCCGTCTCCAGTTTCGATTTCTCCAACTGGAAACCCACTTTTCTGTCCATTTTAAATACCTCTTGAATTTGAGCATAATGTAACCAATCTCGCACCTTACCTTTTAATTTGTCCTGGCTTTGGAGCTTCCAGTTATCTCCAACTCTTTCAATCAGTTCCCAATACTTTGGCCAGTAGGCCTCCATATTGGGCTTTTTTTTAGAAATCTTGGCTTCCACAGGTGATAGCCACCTCGGGGTCTTGCTTTCTAATAAATCCTTGTACTTCGTCCAGACGGCAAAAATTGATTTTCTGACAATATGATTTTTAAACAATTTATGGACCTTCGCCTTGTCATACCACAAGTATGCATGCCAACCATACACATTATCAAACCCTTCCAGATCTAGGACATCGGTGTTTTCCAACAAGAACCAATCCTTCAACCAGCAGAAGGCTGCAGCTTCATAGTACAACCTTAGGTCCGGCAGGGCAAACCCCCCTCTTTCTTTTGAGTCGGTTAGTATTTTAAATTTTATTCGGGGCTTTTTGCCCTGCCAGACAAACTTAGAAATATCCTTCTGCCATTTTCCAAAACATTCCATTCTGTCCACGACCTGAAGGGTCTGAAATAAAAATAGCATTTTAGGCAAAACACACATCTTTATAGCTGCGATTCGGCCTGACAAGGTAAGTTTCAATCTTGACCAAATATCCAAGTCTTTTTTAATTTCCAACCAACATTTTTCATAGTTATCTTTAAAAAGGTTTAAATTTTTAGTGGACAAGTATACCCCCAGGTATTTCACTTTTTTAGCCACACTTAGCTCTGTCTCTTTCTGATACTCCTCTATCTCTGTAGGTGTCAGATTTTTGACCAAAACCTTAGTTTTTTGTTTGTTTAACTTAAATCCCGCCACCCGACCAAACTCCAAAATAAGTTCCAAAACTCTTTTTGTACTAGATACTGGCTCCTGTACTGTCAAGACTAGGTCATCTGCAAAGGCTTTCAGTTTGTATTGTTTCGCTCCGACCTCTATACCTTGCACCAGCTGGTCCTCCCTAATCATATTCAGCAATACCTCCAGAACAGAAATAAATAGCAGAGGGGATAAAGGGCACCCCTGTCGTGTCCCTTTTTCTATTCGAAGTTCCTCCGATACCACATTGTTCACTATCAGTTTAGCTTTTTGTTCTGAATAGATTGCTTCTAGTCCATTTTCAAACCCCCGTCCCACTCCCATCCCTTTCAAGTTCTTCTTCATAAACATCCAAGAAATGTTGTCAAATGCTTTCTCCGCATCAATAAAGATTAAAGCAGCCCTTGTATTTCTAATTCGCAACAGCTCCAAAATATCAATAATGTTCCTGGTATTGTCCGACATGTGTCTACCAGGGAGAAAGCCTGCTTGGTCCTTGTGAATTACTTCATTTAACACATTTTTAAGTCTACTTGCTAAAATGTCTGCAAAAATTTTGTAATCCACATTCAGGAGTGAGATGGGACGGTAGTTCTTGAGCTGAGTCTTTTCCCTTTCTGACTTGGGAATCAATGTGATAAATGCTTCTTTCCACGTTTCCGGTGCCTTCCTCCCCTCCATGATCTGGTTACAAACCTCCAACAACGGTTGTATCAAGAAATCCTTCAAAGTTTTGTAATATTTGGAGGTAAGTCCATCCGGGCCTGGAGATTTGCCCAGCTGCATGTTTTGGATGGCACCTTCAATTTCCTGTTGAGTTATTTTGCTGTTAAGAATTGATCTTTTATCTTGACTTATTTTAAGTAGTCCATTTATTTCCAAAAATTGGTCCATTTCCGGTTCTTTCTGAGGCCCCTGTGCGTAGAGCTCTTTGAAATATCTGTGGAAGCACTTTCTTATTTCTTCTGGTTTCTGAACTATTTTTCCTTGAATCTCCAGATTTGTAACCGTATTTAACTTTTGTCTTTTTTTCAGCTGCCAAGCCAGCAACTTTCCACATTTATTTGCTGATTCAAATGATCTCTGCTTCATTTGTTTAATTTTCCACTCAATCTCTTGATTGATCAGTTTCGAATATTGTGCTTGATGAAATTTGATCTCTCTTAGCACCTCTTTAGATTTCGGTTTGATTCTCAATTTTTTCTCTCCTTCACTTATTTTCTCTAATATTTTTTCTTTTTTTCCATTCCAATATTTTCTTTTTATCGAATTCTGTTGAATCAGAAACCCTCTCATTACAGCTTTACTTGCGTCCCAGATTGTTCTTTTCTCCACCGTAGTGTTCAAATTTATTTCAAAGTAGTCCTTTAGTGTTTTTTGGGCCTTCTTCACAATCTCTTGATCTCTTAATAAGGTGTCATTCATTCTCCATCTGAAGGATCCAGTTGGGAAAAGTCTCAGTTCCATTTTTATGGCATTGTGGTCGGAGCAGGTTTTTGGGCAGATTTCCACTTTTCTCGTTTTCGGAGCCAGCCCTCTAGATATCCAAATTTGGTCGATTCGTGTCCATGACAAGTGGGCCTCGGAAAAGAAAGTTCCTTCTTTACCCAAGGGGTTCTTTGTCCTCCAAATGTCGATCAAGTCCATATTGTCTATCATTTCAAAGAAAGTTTTAGGGAGTCTGCCGTCTGTTGTTAAGTTTTGATTTTGGGATTTGTCCATATTTGTAGACACCACCCCATTCATATCTCCCATCACAATAATATTAGCATAGTCCAAATAGTCCATCATTGTCTCATGCAGCTTCTTGTAGAATTCTGATTTTCCATCATTTGGCGCGTAGATTCCTAATATCAAAATCTTTTCCCCTTGTGTTTGAATTTCAATTGCGAGGATTCTTCCATGATCATCTTTAAATAAAAATTTTGGCGACAGGTTCTCCTTTGCATAAATTACAACACCTCTTTTTTTAACTTTGTCTGATGAGATAAATTCTTGGCCAAGTCTTTTATTAATTAATACTTTCCTGTGGAGCCTAGTCACATGTGTTTCTTGCAAACATATTACATCCAATTGTTCTTTTTTTAGGATATGAAATATCCTTCTCCTTTTTTCCGGAGAATTCCCGCCATTTATGTTCCAACTAAGTAGCTGCAGAGACATCCTGTTCTATTTAAGATGTTCTTAAGATGGGGTGTCTTCCTTTTGTTCAGATCCCGAAGGTATAGGCGTTGGCCCACTTCCGGGCGGTGCTGGTGCTGGTAAAACTGGAGACCAATCCGCTCCTTTTTGGAGATCTTCTCCGTGGTCGTGAAGGAACCTTTGGTTATCTTCAGGTGTTCTTATTTTAACCTTCCTTTCTTTGTAGGTGAAGGATAGTCCCTGTGGAAACTCCCACCTATAGGGGATTGCGTTGTGTCTCAGCAATTTTGCTACTTCTGTATAGGTGGCTCTAAGGTCCAGCAGCTGCCTCGGGATATCTCTGTAAATTTCCACTCTTTTGTCTTGTATTTCAATTGCTTTTTTGAAGTGAAGGCCTAGGATCTTATCTCTCTCTTCCTTTGTTCTTAAAATTATCAAGCAGTCTCTGGATCTGTCTTTCCTTACCAGTCTTCCCAATCTATATGCCGAGACAATCTTAAAATCCGTGTCTTCCTTTAAACCCCAGAACTTCGAGAATTCCTGTGTTAAGTATCCAATCAAATCTCCTTGCTCGAGTTCTGGAATACCTCTCAATTTGATGTTGCTCTCACGATTTTTCAGTTCCACCATTGACAGATAGACTTGTTGTTCACCCACCTGTTTGTGCAGGGGCCTAACTTCTCCTTTTATTTCTTCAACCTCTTTTTGTAGGACTCCCACTTTCTGGATTGCTTCTCCAGCTAATTCTCGATTTTCCGCTGTTGCTCCTTGCAATTTCTCTATGGCTTGCGTGTGCTGGGAAACTTGGTCAGTCAGTTTTTGAATCGAGGAAGTTGCTTTATCTATCTTCACAGACTGATCGTCCACCTTCTGATTTAAACTTGATAGTTGCTCCAATATTTGTTTTAATAATGTGTCTGACCCACCTGCTGCCATATCTTCCTCAGTGGACTTCTCAGTTATTTCCCCTTGTTCTCTATGAGACACCAGTACAGCTGGAACCGACGAGCGGCGTCCTTGGGTCAATGTTGTTTGTACAAATTGTGCTGGTCTTCTTTCCTTTTCCTTTTCTTTTTCCTTAGCCTCTTTAGATTCCTTTGCTTTAGACGCTCTTGTTCTCCCTGCACCACTCATTACACATCTGTCAATGTTCAAGGTCAAATTGTCTATTGTTCCATGGGAAAGACAAATTCAGGAGTAAACAGCCAGTGAGATGGAATTCAAAACAAAAGTCAGTTCCCAGGATTTTGTAATCCGAAAGCCCTGTAGGGGGAGTGCCACCCGATTTCAAAGACAAGGAAGGAAGTAATCCGCCATTGAAGTTCCAAATTGCTTCAAAACAATAAATTCGTTAATCCAAAAGTCCCTTCATAAATTCAAGATCTCCCAAAGCACCTTTTATAAATCGACAAAGTTTCACGAAAGGTGCTTGTAACAGTATCCCAATCAGTCTTTTCTGCTCAAATGTAACAATTACTTTCTAGCACAGTTTGCAACTGTTTCCGCAGTTTGACACAGTCTCTCTCTCTGGCAGCCCGACAATCTGGCTCTTTAAAAATACAGCCCAAAGAAAACAAAAGATAGGAGGAAAGTCACCATCTGCTGCTTCTTTTAGTCAATGTCCATTTCCACCTTGAGCTCAATAAAAAAGGCAAATTTTATAGCACGAAAAAGTTTAAGCTTCCCAAAGTCCCGTTTCAGATGCTTCCGTTTCTAAAAGCTTTGCTTTGATCTTGTCAGCAATGTCGGAAGACGGACTTCCCTTTTCTCGTCTCCCGCTTTCAGCCAAATTAACCGAATTTCTTTGCCAAATTTTAAACCCCTTTACTCACGGGTATGTTGCTTGCAGTTTAGCGTTGATTTTAGGAAGAAGGATCAGCGCTCATCTGTAACAGCCGCGCGGCTTCGCTTCCGCGGAAAGAGCGATGAACTCACAGCACCGCTACCCCTCCTTCACTCCGGGTCTCCTTACGGGGTCCCTTCTGTGCTTTCGGAGCAGCTTCTGGTGCCCGCCGAGTCCCACGGCCACGGGCTCACTCTACCCGTGGTTTATCTTGATGGGTCGTCGCTATGCCGCAGCGAACGACCCTTTTCCGCGGAGCCCCTCTTCAGAGCCCGAAGAGGACCGCCATTACAGTTTCGCGCCGCCCCCGGAAGTCCAGTATCACCCAAATTGAGGGCTTTTTTAATTTAGAAAAGGCAAGTAAGGGAAAGGATATACAGTGGTACCTTGAGTTACATACACTTCAGGTTACATTAGCTTCAGGTTACAGACTCCGCTAACCCAGAAATAGTACCTCGGGTTAAGAACTTTGCTTCAGGATGAGAACAGAAATCGTGCTCCGGCGGCAGCAGGAGGCCCCATTAGCTAAAGTGGTGCTTCAGGTTAAGAACAGTTTCAGGTTACGAATGGACCTCTGGAACGAATTAAGTACTTAACCCGAGGTACCACTGTAATAGAAGTGTACAAGTGTGGAGAAAGTCAATAGACAGTTTTCCTTCCCTATCTCATAGCACTAGAGCTAGGGATCATCAAATTAAATTGAAGAACTTCACACAATGTGTAGTTAAACAATGGAATTCGCTCCTAGAAGATGCTCTGATGGACCGCTTTAAGGGAAGGTTATACAAATTCATGGCTATCTAGTCCTGATGACTATGCTACTTCCTATATCAAAAGCAACATGGCTGGCCACTGTGAGAACAGAATGCTGGACTAGGTAGGCTTTTGGTCTGATCTAGCAGGGTCCTCTTTCAGTTCTTATTCCACTCTGGTATTGTTAACATCACTCACCACCACCACGCAAAAAACCCCACTCATTCTCCCTGAAGTCACCCTCCCCATACTGTTCCTCCTCCTTTGCCTGCAAACTCCCTTCCCTGAACAGAAAACAAGGAAATGCAGTGATAATAAGTTGGAGATAGAATCTGGAAGTTGCTGACTTCTGAAAATGCCATACATTTAAAAAATCTGGAATATTCCCAAGCAATGAATAATTACTCACTGTTGTTGTTATCAGAACTGGTACTTACCTTCTCTGTCTTCATCATCATGTACATTTAAGTACAAATATTCCATTCCTCTTCCTTTCTTGTATTCATCAATTCCCTGAAGTTTTCTAATTAAACTTGTTTTACCTGCACCATCTTCCCCTAGAAAAAAAGTTTAAAAGTGGACTTTATTAATAACATATATGAAATATATTTCTTGTAATATTTCCATTTCAATCTGTGAAACTTACCGTTATTTTGCTTTACGACACTTGGCCCAAATAGTAGTCTGTAGCAAACATTGCCATGTAGACATGACTTCTGTCATGTGTACTGCATTATTAGCAAGAAAAGCACATGAACAAGTCCTGTTGCTGCTATCTTATTTGTACAGTGGTACCTTGGGTTACATCCGGTGATACCTCGGGTTACATACGCTTCAGGTTACAGACGCTTCAAGTTACAGACTCCCCTAACCCAGAAATAGTACCTCGGGTTAAGAACTTTGCTTCAGGATGAGAACAGAAATCGTGCAGCGGCGGCACAATGGCAGCAGGAGGCCCCATTAGCTAAAGTGGTGCTTCAGGTTAAGAACGGACCTCCAGAACAAATTAAGTACTTAACCCGAGTACCACTATAGTTTTAATAATTCATATGGGGAGGTATAGTGGGCCCCTCTGCCGCCATGGGGAGGTACAGCAAGGCCCTCTGCTGCTTCGGGGAAGTGCAGTGCACCCTCCACCACCACGGGGAGGTATGGCAGGACCCCCTGCGGCCGCAGGAAGGCATGTCAAAGCCCTCTGCTGCTACGGGGAAGCGCAGCACACTCTCTGTCACTGTGGGGATGTACGGCGGGACCCTCTGCTGCCATGGGGAGGCACGGCACACCCTCCACCGCTGCAGGGAGGTATGGCTGGACCCTCTGCCCCCGCAGGGAGGCCCAGCAAGGCCCTCCACCCCCGCAGATATATATCATGATATATTGAGATATTGTGATATTTTGGTGGTAATATGTCTAAGAAATGCGGGTTTTTCGCAGGCAAGTTGTCAGTTTCTGTGTGGTCAGAGAAGTCTGGCAAAGTTCCCAGAAGCTTCACTGTCATCCCCACATTTCAGATCTTTTACACATTATATATGCAAATCTTCCGTTTTCTAGGTGCTTTTCTGCATATATTTTCTATAACATTAGTAGGAACATACAACCCTTAGAAGACACTGACTTTAACCTTTCCCTACCCCAAATAAAATCTCTATCAAGTTAGTCTGTATTGCCCAATTGGAGGTGTCACTAACCTAGAAGCAGAGCAACAGACACTTTTGAATATATTTTATAAAGTATTCTACACAAAATAGGCAATTCCTAGTGTTTTTAAAACAAATTTGCACTAGTAAATTTCAGATAATAAAGTTTTAGTATCACAAATATTGATACAATGTTTTGGGTACATAATATTTAAATAAAAACAGCTACAAAGAATCATTTTTAAAGTTAACTGCAAGGCATATCTGCTCAGCTGAGATGTAAGAAATTTAGGCTGCTAAACCACCATTTATTGGCCCAAGAAACATACATTCCTGCATGTTCCCTTCTAACCCCTTGCCTTACCATGTTAGGAAGCAGGGAATAAAATCACAGTTTCTCAGTTAAGATGTAATGGGAAACAGTGGCTTAAATAAACCAAAATGTCAGCACTGAATCTTGGAACACAAAGAACATGCAGCCATATAATTAATTCTTGGGCAGATAAAACTATGGTTGATCAGTTTGAGATTGTTACATCTGTGCTAGCCATGAACAGATGAGTTTATTTCCAGTCTGTGCCAATTTTGCATGTGTTTGTTTATGAGTCTGATCTGTCCCATATCATCTTTGACCTGCATTTTTTAAAGTCTGTGCAAAAGATTGTATTTAAATTGTACTTAAATACATAATTTATCTCAATGTACATATTTCATGCTAAAATATGCATTTAGGTACTTTTCTGAGCTGAGAACTAGAGAAAAGCAAACTCTGAAGGGTAACTATGGTCTAATCTATTTATTAGGGAAGCGGATGGCGCTGTGGGTAAAACCACAGTGCCTAGGACTTGCCGATCGTATGGTCGGTGGTTCGAATCTCCGCGGTGGGGTGAGCTCCTGTCTTCGGTCCCAGCTCCTGCCCACCTAGCAGTTCGAAAGCACCCTTAAAGGTGCAAGTAGATAAATAGGTACCGCTTTATAGCGGGAAGGTAAACGGCGTTCCGTGTGCTGCGCTGGCTCGCCAGATGCAGCTTGTCACGCTGGCCACGTGACCCGGAAGTGTCTGCGGACGGCGCCGGCTCCCGGCCTCTAGAGTGAGATGAGCGCACAACCCTAGAGTCTGTCAAGACTGGCCCGTAGGGGCAGGGGTACCTTTACCTTTCATCTATTTATTAATCCAGGATGTGTGAATTGGGTCAATTCATTTAAAAATGCAAACCCAATGAAAATCTCCTCCATCCCTACTCTGCCCTAGGCCTTAATGTGTAAAAGAAACTTAAATATCAATGGCTATCAATGGCTACTAGCTGTGCTCTGCCTCCACAGTTGGAGGCAGCATTTTTCTGAATATCAGCTGCTGGACATCAAAGGGCGGAGAGTGCTCTTGTGTTCAGCTCCCACCTGTGGGTTTCCGACAGGCATCTGTATAAACACTGGGAGAACAGGATGTTGGACTAGGTGGATCATTGGCCCAATTCTGCAGGCTCTTCTTATGTTTTTATGTCACAAGAGTAGCAGAAGATATGCCTGCTGGTATTATGTAGTGCTTCTAACAACCTAACTTAGCCTCATGTAAATAAAAATTTCAGTATAATCAGATGCTAGGGGGAAAAAGAAGTCAAGATACAATGCCTTTTAACAAAACAGGTTCAATTCTGAGGCACATACACTTCAAAAATACAGTGGTGCCCCGCAAGACGAATGCCTCGCAAGACGGAAAACTCGCTAGACGAAAGAGTTTTCCGTTTTGGAGGTGCTTTGCAAAACGAATCTCCTATGGGCTTGCTTCGCAAGACGAAAATGTCTTGCGAGTTCCTGCAGGTTTTTTCCCCTTCCCCCCCTTTTTCTAAGCCGCTTATCAGCTGATCCGATAAGCCGATAAGCCGCTAAAAGCGCTAATCCGTCAATGGGCTTGCTTCGCAAGACGAAAAAACCGCTAGACGAAGAGAATCACAGAACAGATTCTTTTCGTCTTGTGAGGCACCACTGTAAACTTTGTGCTCTCCTATAATACATCATCTTATTAAAAAAAAAAAACCAATACTATTTGATGAGCATGAATCAAAAGAAAGAACAATCATAAGCGCCAGTATAGACATGCTTTTCAACTTCATAAGCACAGTTAAGTGGTTGGGAATGAGCCATGAAATTGCATACTCCACCACCAGATCCCTCTCTATCACTTCATTCCACTTCTCTTTATTATGGTGAAGCTTTGCACAGGCACCAAAACTAAACACAAGGATAGCTAGAGTTCCCTGTTAATTAATACCACTAGGGTAAAGTGGGAGCCCTGACAAGCCCCGCAAAGTGGCTTGCTTGGTGGGGTGGCGGTGCAGCAATAGCCTCCTGTGTCAGCAGAGTTGCTGCCACTTACCAGGCCAGAGAAGGGAAGGGGCAAGATGGCAGCAGGGTTGGACCACACTGGCCAACCTTATCCAGTACTGCCTCCAGTGCATCCACACAGCCCAAACAACACCTTTCCTTCTGGTAACGGCAGTGACATCGCTGTTGGGAGGCTACTGCTCTGGTTGCAGCTGACAAACTCCATAGTTATTATTGGTGCCAATAAAATTCTTAACTGAGGGGTATGGATAGAGAAAGAAATTGCTCCCCATACAAGAGGAGCCTTGGCTGACCAGTTTTTAAGCATGCTTGCAATAGTGAACATTTTGACTACACCAGACCTTGGTTAACTAAAACAGGCAATGCTGCCATCACACTGCATTTTACAACTTCACTGGCAATCCCATAGTCATGCTTATCTAACAGGGATCTATAATGATAAAAATAATTAGTAGCTTTCTCATAGAAAAGATCTTAATTTAAAATTTAAGACAAAATAATGGTCAAGTAAATGGTTTAATAAAGTTAAAGGTAAGGTAAAGGACCCCTGGGTAGTTAAGTCCAGTCAAAGGCAACTTTTCAAGCCGAGGGAGCTAGTGTTTGTCCACAGACAGCTTTCTGGCTCATGTGTTCAGCATGACTAAACTGCTTCTGGTGCAACGGGACACTGTGACGAGTGCCAGAGTGCATGGAAATGTTATTTACCTTACTGCCACAGCGGTACCTATTTATCTACTCGCGGTGGTATGCTTTCAAACTGCTACGTTGGCAGTAGCTGGGGCAGAGCAACAGAAACTCATCACTATCATGTGGATTCAAACTGCTGACCTTCTAATCGGCAAGCCCAAGAGACTCAGTGGTTTAGACCACAGCGCCACCCACCTCGCATAAGTTATAAATAAACATTAAATGGCTTAATAAAGTTATAAATTACTGAGAGTATAAATATAAAACTTAGGATGCTCAGAACTAAATTTCCAATGAACTGACAACCCTGCTTGACCAGACCTATTTAGTCCAGCTTCCTGTTTCTCATAGTGGTCAATCACATGCCTTTAAGAAGCCCATAGGAAAGACACAAGTGTGATAAGCACTCTACTGCTATTGTTTATCAGTGACTGGTATTCAGCGGCATATTGCCCCTGGTAGCTATATACCATCTCCTCAATCAAACTAGTACCCATTGATAGTCTTATCCCCAATGAATTTGTTTAATCCCCTTTTAAATTATGCAAGCTGGTGGACATCACTACATCTTGTGGTAGCAAATTCCATAGTCAACCACGCTCACTATTTTCCTAGGCTAAAAAGTCCCAAATGCTGTCAGCTTTCCTCATAGGAGAGTTGCTCCAACACCTTGATACTTTTGTTTGCCCTTTTCTGCTCTTCAATATCCTTTCTGAGGCGCAGTGACTAGACTATTCTAAGTGTGGCTGTGCCACATATTTATATAAAGGCATTATAAGATACAGTAATTAGATTCCTTTACCTAATGGATAATTTGCCCTTTTCACAATGGGTAAAGGCGAGCTACTTACCATGACGCCCCAAATCCCTTTCCTGGTAAATCATTGCCTGCTTCCCCATCAGTGTATGTGACATTATAGTTTTTTGCTCCAATGTGCATCACTATACAGTGGTGCCCCGCAAGACGAATGCCTCGCAAGACGGAAAACTCGCTAGACGAAATAGTTTTCCGTTTTGGAGGTGCTTCGCAAAACGAATTTCCTATGGGCTTGCTTCGCAAGACGACAATGTTTTGCGAGTTCCTGCTGGTTTTTTCTCCTCCCCCCCCTTTCTAAGCCGCTAAGCCGCTTATCAGCTGATCCGATCAGCAGATAAGCCGCTAAAAGCCGCTAATAGCGCTAATCCGCTAATCCTTCAATGGGCTTGCTTCGCAAGACGAAAAAACCGCTAGACGAAGAGAATCACAGAACGGATTATTTTCGTCTTGCGAGGCACCACTGTACACTGAACTGCATTTTCCATTTTAATCCCCATTCACCTGCTGGAGATGTCCTCATGGAGCTCTTTGCTATCCCTTTTTGCTTTTACAGAATAATTCTGTGACATCAGCAAACCTGGTGACCTCACTGCTCACCCCTAATATATCATGTATTAACTTACTAAAAAGCACTGGTCCCAATACAGATGCTTGTGGGGCTCCACTTCTTATATCCTTCCATTGGAGCACTATCCATTTATTTCCGTTCTCTGCTTCCTATTCTTTAATCAGTTACCAGCCCATAAGATATAGCTGTGGGGTGACATCATATCTTATCCCATGGTTGCTTATGCATAATTAACTCATTGAATTCATTGCCATGGTAAAAAATAGCACAAAAAACAGTATTTTTAAAAAGTTAAGTTTATGGGAACATCAGTCTATCAATGGTTTCAACAAGGCATGATAGTTAAAAGTGCAATATCAATATCCATCCACTGTATTATCATGCTTTTCCACTATGTTCTTTTTACAAGTTTCCCAGAAGCACTTGATCAGCCAGTGTTGAATACAAACCAGTAGAATGTTTGGATCTTTGATCTAACTCTAAAAAAAAAAGAGTTCATACTATGTTTTTTATGAATGAAATAATGTAAATAATCCATGCTAAATATCTGTCATTTTGATTTTTAAAAATCTCTCTGCCACAAAAAACTTGTAGTGGAAAGAGGGCTATAGCATGTTATTATGACTATGAAACATTATGTATTTTTAGCTCTCTCTATGGCCTTGTCTACAGTCCTTTCACATTCTATACTCCATGTTTTGCAGAACTATGTGTTTCTCTCAGTTTTTAACTTTATTATTTACCTTCATAAATTGCCCCCCTTTTGTCACATAGAACCTCAGGGCAGTAAAGACACATAATGAAACTAAGAAACAATTAATTTAAACTTCATTAAACCAATGAAGTGCTCTGCAGCAGCATAAAAAAGTTATGCCCACTCAGCAGATTTTCCTGAAATGCCTGTGCGAAAGTATGTGTTTCAAGTGGTTATATAAAAACTATTCTTGAAGGTAACAGCTTTTTCTCAATAAGAGAGTTCCACAACAAGGGTTTGCCACAGAGAAGATCCTACCTCTGTATCACCTCTCCTTCCTAAGCTTTTCTAGTAAACTAAGAGGTAAATTCCTCCTTCTCTTTGTACACTGCTGTTCTGTAATATTTAGTAGTACAGTAGTGTGTTTATTTACAACCAGGACTGCAAGTACGTAGAATTTCAAGTGTTACAGTATTCTCATCAATGTCACCCCCAAAGTGTGAAAACTAAGCCAGGAGTTGCTTGAAAAAGCCAGCTGGAAGGATTACCCACATGTGGGTCTACTCATAAACACTTTAAGATTACTGTTTCAAGCAACAAGCTTATTGAGAGCACCATGTTGCAGGGGAAGCTAGTAAGAGAACTAACTTCTCCAACGACAAAACCCAGAACCTATTCAGGGACACCAGTCAGTACTAGATGCAGATAGCACAAGACATCCCATCAAAGAAACAAAAATAAAACAGCTGATGCAGCAGATGTACCCTAACACACCCAATTTTCAGTTTCTCCCAAGCACCCCAATGAAAGCAACACCTCTAAGTGCCAAGAAAGAAAAAACAGAAGGAGGTGCTAACCATATCAAATGGGTGGAGCCATGAGGGTATAAGGCAAGCCAGCAACAGAGAGGCAGGCTGATGCTGACACATAATGTGACAACAATGCCTTTGGCAGGCCTTATGCATATGGGCAGAGCTCACTCCCCTAGCCTGCCAGCCAACAAACAGTAGAGGCCTCTATGGATTTTAGAAGTCAGGCTTGAAGTACCACACAGCATGCAGCTGTAACCAGAAACAATAAGCAGAAAAGGAATTTAAGCCCTGTGCCGATAGTGCATTTCCAGTTCTGCGGAAGGGAAACTGCCAGTTTCTGCACAAGGCTGGGGGTAGGTGGGAAGGCAACAGTGCGATCAATGAACCACTGCGGATGCCCCTCCCTCCTGCACAGCTTACAAACACAACGAGGTCCACGGCCAGCAATTCGGAGCGCACACCCTCCACCCTCATTAACAACAAGTGAAAACGATCGCAAACGGGAAACGAGACATGCAGGCAAAAAAACCAAACAGAACAGAAACAAGGCGAGGAGAAGAAAGGGCCGCTTACCCAGCAGCACGACGTTTTTCCCCGGCGGCAATTTAGACCTGGAACGAGTCGACACCTCGCTGAGGATGCAGGACCTGCAGAGGCAAACGAGAAACGAGGAAGGCAGTGAGGAGGCAGGAGGGAAGGTCCAGCAGGAGAGAAACAAGCTCCTGTCAAGCGGAGGCGAGGAGAAGCAGCGGGAGAAGAGGATGGGGGAGAAATTGAGGAAATGGGGATAGGGAAGTGGGGAGAATTAGGGGGAGATGGGAATAGGGGGAGAGATGTGGGGGGTGTTGGGGGAAGATGGGGGAGAAATGGAGGAAATGGGAGTGAGGGAGAGATGGAGTAGTTGAGGTGGGGAAAAGGGAGTGGGGGGTTGAGGTGGGATTGGGGTGTAGGGGGAAGATGGGGAGAGACGAAGGAAATGGGAGAATTAGGGGGAGATGTGGGGAATAGGGGGAGAGATGTGGGGGATGGGGTGTAGGGGGAAGATCGGGGAGAAATGGGGGTGCGGGAGAGATGGAGGAGATGGGGAGTTGAGGGAAATAGGGGGAAAGAGGGTGAGAGATGTGGGGGATGGGGTGTGAGAGAGGGAGGAAATGGGGAGGGGGGAGGATGAAGAGACAAACCTCCCCCGCCCACCTCAGAGAGGGAGGACCAGCAACATGGCGGAGGGGGCATTACAAGGGTTTTTTTCCCCCTTCCCCGTTCACGGGACGCCCCACTTAAAAACAAACAAAAGGCGGGGCGTGAAGGGAAGGGATTCGGGAATCCGCCAGGTGCGGGAAGGAGGGCGAGGAAAGCACCTTTGCCCGCAAGGACTGGAGTGCAGGTGGGGGGGGGAGAGGTAAGAGGAATGGGGAGGAGCTACCAGGTAGTAACGGTCCCTCTCTGAGGAGGCGAGGCGACCGGGTGAGGGGGGGGGGGCGTCCTCAATTACCAGAGATTCTGCCCGTCGTCCTCGTCGCCACCCGCTCGCGAGTCCGCGCCGCCGCCGCCGCTACTCGTGGCGTTGAAAGCGGCCGCAGCCCCGTAGCCTGAGCCCAGCCCCGGCGAGGAAGAGGAGCCGTAGGAGCCGGCTCGCCCTCCTATCGCCGCCGCCATCTTCGCTGTACACACGCGCGCGCACACACACAGAGTCGCAAGAGCGCGCAGAGGGCAGGCGCGCGCCCCTCCCAAGGAAAGCGCGGCGCTGACGCCGCCCGACGCCTTCCCTTTCTCTTCAATGAGGGAGAAAGAGGAGCGGGGCCGGGCGGCCGACACCCGGCGTTGCCGAGGGACCCGGATGTAGGCGGGCCTGCGAGGCGCGAGGGAGAAGCGGCGGCGGCCGCCACCACCCCACTCCGGCTGCCTTTGCGCAGCCCACCCCCCTGACTGGGACGTTGTTATTTGTTGTTGTTGACGTTGACTTGGCGCGTGACGAACCCCCCCCCCAAAAAAAAAACCGGAAAAGGCGCGCATGGCACGTTGGGCGGAGCTCACAGTCGCCTCAGCGACCTGCCACACACACCTTTTCAGGTGTCTTCGAGCGGCTTTGCTTTCCGGCCAGGTGAGGGCTAACGCCGCTTTCAAAGCATCCCCTGAAGTAGCTGCGACGGCGGGAAGCGAAGGTATCAATTCCGGCGCCTGAAAATGGCCTTGAGAAGGGTTGGGCTGGATGACCCCCGGGGGTCCCTTCCCTACTGTGATTCTGAGAGAGGCGCCACCAATAACCAAGCCCTGCCCTCTATGGAAACCCGCCGCCTCTGGCCTGAAAACACAGGAGTCTTGGAAGCAGTGCTTTTTTCTTTAAAAAAAAATATGTTTAGGGGTACTCTCATTTTCCTATTCATCTTGAAATACTGTCCCCCTCAATGAGGCCAAACTTCGATTCACAAAATGTTTAGGGGTATGCATACCCCCAGAAAAAAAGTACCTTCCATCCTAACTGTTTCCAGAGGGGAAGCTGTGCCAAGTCTCATTTGCAGCAAAAGCAAGGAAGAGTCTTTTTGGCTCCTTTCATGACCTGACGGATTCATTACCGCATGATCTTTTGCGGAACAGATTCCAATTCATCAGTTGCATGAGTTTGAGATTACACTCCCTGGTCCGCAGACACTTATGTCCGTAATGAAATTTGCGAGTCTTTAATGTGCAGAGGGACTCTTTGTTTTCATGATACCTTAAGCTCAGCAGGTTGCTTGTGGCACATTTCAACCAACACACTAAATATTTGCATGGGTGAAATGGGCTTTAGCGTATGCTACAATACAGTAAATCTGTTTGTCTTTAAGGTGCCATCCACAAGACTCTTCCTTAAATATTTGCTGTAACAACAAAATATTTGCTGCTGCCGCACTGGAATTTATAATCATCCAAACCTGAAAGTCTGCCTCTCTTCTAATATGTGAACCTTGCCATTAGCCTGAACCTGAAACACGTTGATGTCTGAGGTGAAAAACCCAAATGGACCAAACTAATAATTCTCAAGGGTCCCATGCTCTAGCACAACTCATGTTTAATAGATCCACTTTCCCACCCTTAATGACAGCGAAAAACTGCTATGTAAGAATGCTGTCTCACCTTGCCTCATGGAAGGACTGCTGCTCTGACAAACTAGATTTGGTTATTCAAGAACAGTTACACGTGTACTGTATCTTGATTACCAAATGGACCGTGGAATTGACTACTGATTTAGAATCATAGAATTGCAGAGTTGGAATGGTCATTTAGTCCAACGCCTCTGTGATGCGGAAATCTTTTGTTCAGGGCATGCACACTTGTGAGTGCAGTTCTGGTGCTTTTTTCACAGTTGGAACACTGGCATTATCTGCTGGAGCGGTGTTTGCCAGTGGCATAAATTTGGAGGGTGAAGGAAGTTCAGGTCCAGCGCATGATCTTTTTGTTAGGCTAAGACAGTGGCTGGTTCAAGCTGATCAGCAATATGAACCCGGGTCTCCTCAGCCAAAGTCCAACAAACTAACCAATACCCCACACTTTGCCAGTTCACTATTCTACTGTCAGCTGATACTAAAGCAGGAGTGAGTCAACACAACTGTCTCCATTCTTGCACTGTGCTTGGGGGCATAACTATAGACTATGGTGGTGTGACTATGGGGCTGTCATGATGAGCTCCTGCACTTTAAAATGCACCACTATGCCACTGGAGATGTATATAAATTAAAATATCTATTGCCACAGAGGAAACCTTCCTGTCATGTTAAACACAGTACCATCGCACATATATAGTTTATGCCGCACTGTAAGTTTTAAACCATTCATCTATTAAAATTGTATGTATTTGTTTAATTCAATTTATATCCCACCTTCCTCCCAAAGGACCCTAGAGTAGCAATCTCAAATGGCAACCTCATGTTACTGCTTTCAGCAGATAAAATGACATGGAGAGATGCACAATTAGTTTGATCCTCACTGCTCAGGATTGGGCAAAGCAACTCTGTCCAACTTCATGCATAGAAAAAGTATTGGAGGGTGAAAGCTGAAAATAATTGTGGATTTGAGAGCAGGGATCCTATTCTGACAAATTTTGAAATATGCTGTGATTGTGCATGCTTCAGTATGCTGAATCAGGATTGTCAAGAGATTTTTTTTGGACACATTCCAAAATATGCCAACACGTTAAGAAATTTATAGTCTCAGCAGCCACTCTGTCCTTCATTATGGAACTGCAACGTTGCTAATCCATATTGTAAGATGCTCTTTATATGGTCTTCCCTAAATGAATGTGCATCACAGAAGACTTCTGTGTTTTCAGGTCTAGTTTGAAAATGGTAAGCAATGTTACACATTATTGTAGAGTTTTATAGTTAAAAGCCTCTAAACTGCATGTTATTTCATATACCGGGTGGTGGGTGAAAAAATTATGCTGAGGGCCAGGAATCTGTGTCAAGGTGCTCAGTTTAAATAGAATCAGTAGCATTATTAAATTAAATGTGATTAATTTTAATTTGTGTTGGTCTGCCGTAGTCAAAATAAATTAAAACAATTCTTTAAAAAGATAGTTAAAAAGACTCTTCTTTAAAACCTAAAAACTCCCTTAAAAGAATCAAGTCTTCAAAAAAGTTATACGATCTAGGAAAGTCTTTAAAAGAATCCTTCCTTTTGGATTTTTTTTAAAAGTCCTTTTTAAAGACTTTCTTAGATCATATAACTTTTTTGAAGACTTGATTCTTTTAAGATTGGCCACGGTCAATATTTATTTGCATCTGTATTGTTTATTATGAGTTTGACCAAACTGCGGGAGGCAGTGGAAGACAGGAGTGCCTGGCGTGCTCTGGTCCAGGGGGTCACAAAGAGTCGGACACGACTAAACAACAACAAGTGTTTATTGTTTGTGGCATATGGGTTAGATCCCCCATCCATGTTGCCCTTTTGGGAACCTCATAAAAATGAAAAAAATATCTGGTGAGGCCACTATAAGAAGCAACTTTAAAAATAAATGAATAGCTAAATCAGGGTGGAGGAAAAGTGTGACGGATGTAGAAACCTTTGGCTGCCTGAAGTAAACACATATAAATATGCCTGGAACAGCACATGATGATAATAAAAGAATCACTGGAGGAAAGAGCTGTGCAGAGAAATGCTGTTTCTAGACTCTTGTATCCTTACAGGCCATTATTCCTTCCTGAAAATATATAGCTAGTGACAGACCTGCCAGATTTCATTCATTTTGCTAGAGGCATCATCCCTTTTCTCGCCTTTCCTTCTGCATCTATTTATGCTATATTTTAAAAGTTATTTTTAATTGCTTGGCCTTTTTGCAATGGAGGATTTTGCTGCAGTTATCACCGATTCCTCTTGGCTATTTATACATCCTGTCACACTGTTGTTCAGATGGTCATAGCCTTGAAATGTCACTGTTTGCCATTAATGCTTTGGCTTCCCACACAAAATCTACTCCCAGCAGAAGCCGAAAAGGGAAAAGGTTTGGTCATTTGTGCTGATTTAAGAACCAGCGCGCAGGCTCAGAATCAGCAGAAAGCAGTAGAGGAAAGCAGTGCCTTTGCACATACATTTGTGTCAGAGAGAGAAATGATAACAGTACTCATAATGTTCCTTCTGTGTGGTACAGAAGTGCTATACTAAAAAAGCAATAGTGGAGGAGGGCAGCCACACTTGGGGAAAAAGGCAGGCAACTACATACAGTTTAATCCTTACCTTACCCATATTCAGCATGTCTACATTTAAGAGAGACTTAGTAACCAAGCAATTCCATATGCACTTTCCTAAGAGTAACCCCAATGAATACAAGGGGATTTATTTTGAATAAGAGTACATAGGATTTTTTGGTTAACAGCATCATCATATACATGCCTACCCAAAATAAGTGTAATTGATCAGGATTATAGCCTAATAGTCATTGCATCTCTCTAGAGACTTTTGGAAACTATAGTTATGTGAGGAGAGGAGTACCTTTTTATTATTTTAAGGATCTCTAAAAGTGTGTGTGTGTGTGTGTGTGTGTGTGTGTATATATATATATATATATATATATATATATATATAATATATATCTCACAACCCCACAATCTTTATATGTTCAAGGCTCTGTGTTCAGTCCTTGAACACTCCCAATTGAATCAGGGATTGATGGATTGAGTTTATTTATATGCCACTTTTCCACAAAAGGCTGTGCCCAAAGCAGCTTAAAGCAAATGTTCAAAATTTTGAAAAACAGAGCATTGGAAATACAAATAGACAAAATACAGAATATGTCGGTAAATTCAGAAATGACAAAAACCAACAATTTGGCAACACAAAATTCAATATTACAAAAAAATTATTATCTAGGCTTAATTACATAAATACAAAGCAAAACAAGTGTTAACTTGCAACATTTTAGGATGGAGAGCCGCAGGCCCAACCAGGCCTCCCAATTTGGCTTGCAAAGCCATTTTGTCCAAGCCACACCCACCTGCCGCACACCTGATATGACATCAGAAGTGGGGCAGGTAAAGACCTGGCTCAGCCAATCAGTGGCTCCCGCAAAACCCTGTACAAAGTGCTTTGCAAAGACCAGTGATCAGCTGATTGTTCGGTCTTGCAATGCCCCTTGCAACTCCTGTGTTTGGTTCCTGTTCATACTAGGGGGACAGTGTTTGGTTCCTGTTCATATTAGGGGGCTGGAGGATCACTAGACATCATTGTGACATCAGGTGATAGACAGGTGGCAGCCGAACCCACCTGTCAAATTAGGCTGGTCAGATCTAGTTCTCCATCCCTCAATTAGATCCTGGGTAAGTGTGATGGAAAATAAATTACTACCCAATACCTTGAAGGGCTGTTTCTAGCCAGGAGGAGCCAATATGCTGCTCTTCAGTTGCTGTTGGACTCTGGTTCTGATGATCTGATCAGCCCCAGGCAGCATGGTTAATGAGTAGGAATTATGGGAGTTGGAGTCCAGCAATATTTGGCGGCACCATGTTGGCTGCTCTTCTGCTAGACTATACTGGGCTAGGTAGGGCCATCTGAATCTGCAAGTGGTTGCTTGCCACCAATTTAATTTAACCAAGAAATATTTATTTTACGGTTTAGTATTGTTTTTATTTAGAGTTACATATGTTGGGGGACAACACCACAATATTTTCAGTGCTTAGGGCGTCTAAAGGTCTTAAGATGGCTTTGGGCTAAACAACTACCAATGGACCAGCCTATCATATTTGTGCCTATCAGCTGCAGTCTTCTAATACAGAATATGTGGAACTGTTTCAGGGACAGCACTATACGAGCACATATAGTGAGCTGCTGTTTCTTGAATCTCTTAATCCCCCCTACCCCTCTCAAGCTTAATCAGAGAATCATAGAGAAGCTTATTTACTGAACACTGTTTAAAGTGCCCTGTAAATAGAGAAGTAAGAGCACAACTCATGTTTCAGAATCCTAAATAAAAGCAAACATTTTAGAAAATTCAATTGTAAATGTGTGTGGCTGACAGCCTAATACAGAATTTACCCAGGTGATCAATGCATTCTGCAGTCACATTTTACTAGTAGTGCAATAAATTTCCAATATCTTCTATAACAGTAGTGGGCAAATTTTGACCCTGGGGCTGCCACTGCCCAGTTAATATGGCCCATTGCCTAATTTCATATGACTACAAGGGGGGGCAGGACAGGAAAAAGTAGGTGGCAGAAAGAAAACGAGTGAGAGAGATTTTATTTGAGATATATAGCCCACTGTGAAACAAAAATATTTAGGTGTTTTGTTAAAATTAAAATAATCAGATTTAAACAACACAACACAGAACAACATAGCAAAGTCAGCAACAGTCAACATGTTTTGACAAAATTAGAAATAATAAATTACAATCAATAAAATCAAGGAAGTCATTAAAACAATTATTGAATTTTAAATGAGCAACTAATACTCTTCCAAGCAAATAATATTCTACTAAAAACCTAAAATAGTAGGTGGACATTGTCTGGTGCCTAAAATATGGTAGCAGTGGCATCAAGCGCATACTGTGGAGGGCATTTTAGAATTTGGGTGTCACCACTGAAAAGACCCTTTCTCTGGTTGCCAGAAAATGGCTGTACTCAGGAGGTGGATGTACCTCAATAAGTTAATGATCTGTGAGATATAAAATGATGTGTATGCTTGCATTGATCAGTCCTAACAGTCCAGTGATTTATTTGAATAGATGAAGAGGTAAATTAACTACTAGACACTTAATACAAACACTCAACTTATAAACATAAAGAGATAAATCAAAGACAACACATTGAATTTGCACTCTGACTAGTCTGAATAACTGGTTGTCAATTACCTCTTTAGAACTTTATATGGTTGTACGTCAGCGCAATTAGTCCTCTGTGTTGAGAGCTTTGCTATGTTACACCAATAAGCTCATTCACACACCTTATCCTTAACCTCTCTTATACAAAGCAAGTTCCTAGCCAAAATCAATGACCGAAAAAGAGTTCTATCAGTGTCAGGACACCTGAGGCATATTCTCAGTGTGTTGTTGTTGTATATAGCATTATGTGCAATGTGCTTGTGTAACACACACTCAATACACACAGCATTGATGAGGAACAGCTTTCCTGACTGCATCGGGATTTTAAAAAGGAAGTGTGAATGAGGGTAGCTAAAAGTTGGTGTATAAAGAAGGAAGTAACTGAGAAATCAAACAACAGAAACCAAGAGGTTTGTGGGTGTGAGCTCTTCCTTTCTCTTGCTCTTCCTCATCCCATTTTCTCCTTTAGTTAGGCTAAGGTATTTGAAGCTGAACACTATTACAATAAATTGGCCCAAAGTACTGAAATATCATCCCCACCAACTAGGTGCCAGCCCAATGTGTTGCGCAAAACATAGACAATTATTTTCTGCTTCAGTCAGCTTTTCTTCCATGACCTCACCTTTTAAAATCCTGACTCCACCCTTGAAAAAAAAGAGCACTTCTCATTCTATAACTGTGTTCCTGCCTGTTACTATTTAATTGGCTGGAAGTACAGAACTGTTTGCAGATCCCTCTTAGGCATTTTCTCTCTCTTTTCATTCTCTTCTGCATGAACCACATTTGTACAGGACACACATACACAAAATGAGAGGTGATTCAAATGTGCTTCGAAGTGCCACGTATGAAAGTAGCTTTGGAGACTAGAGTTCTTTGAGGAGCTCAGAATCTAGGGCCAGCCCACCCATGAGGCTGGGTGAGGCAGTCGCCTCAGGTGGCAGGCTGGGGACAGCTGGGAGAGGTGGCAGATCTGGGGTCCCCAGGACAACACCACTCCCTGCCTCCTGAACTTGTCTCTACCTGCTGCAGCCATTGTGAAAACAGGGTGCTGGACTAAATGGGCCGTTGGCCTGATGCAGTAGGCTCTTATGTTCTTAAATTATTCAGACCAGAACAAATGCTTTGTTGTATATTTTTGCATTAATTAGATTATTTTCACTCCACTTGTCACTTTACCTACCACTAAAGCATGGCATGTCTTTATTAGCCCAGCCGGTCCCGTTTTAGTCAGGGGCAACTTAACAATTGGTGGCGCTGGCTGCCCATGTGCATCCCTGTTTGTGTCAAACGATATAGTCAAGCATCAGCTTGGATGAGCATCGCAGTGCAAAACGGATGCTTGTGAAGAAGGATGTCTGCCTTCACAGCACACGTTGGAGGCTAATGACGCACACAGATTTCTCCGGGTCACTAGGTGTCTGCTGCCAAGAGGACAAAAAAAGGCTGAGATGGTTTCAATGGTGTTTGCTCCTGAAGCATGTTTCTTGGAAATGTGAAGAAGATGCAAGTGGAATTGCCTGCTCAAAAAAATAAAAAACATCAAGTGTGTTCCTGTTTTTTTTAAAATATTTAGAGCAGGCTTCTTTTAAAAGTGTGTCAGTAGAATCAGTCTCCAGCTATTTTTAACAGCCTCTGAAAGCTTATCAGGCAGATACAGTTAATCCGTTAAAGGATTTCCAGGTATTCATAGCTTAATAAGTGAGCATGATGGAATTTAACCAATAGAAGATTGCTTTTACTTTGTATACACTATAGCTAAAATCTCCATATTTTAATGACTTCTGACAATCAGGTTCATGTCATGGGTGACAACTTAATATTAAAGTGTTATGATTAAATAGGTTTACTTAAGATGTGTTTTTAATTGAAAACATTGTCTTCAGTATTAAAATACATTTTCTTCCCTCCCCCCTCCAACTACTTTCCATTCTCCCAAGATGCTAAATGGGGTTTAACTAACAAGAGGAAAAGAAGATTGTAAATAAGTTGAATGGGTTCTTTGCATCTGTCTTCATTCACTATGGAAGAGGTAGGGCAGATACCTTTTCCTGAACAAACTCCCTCAGGAAGGGAGCCTGACGAATGGAAGCAGACAGTGGTGACAAGAAGTCTTTAATGTTTGATGTTTTATCATGTTTTCTATATTCTATTGGGAGCCGCCCAGAGTGGCTGGGGAAACCCAGCCAGATGGGCAGGGTATAAATAATAAATTATTATTATTATATTATTAAAAAATTCTAGGCCTCACTGACAAATTTAAAACTAACAGATTGCTGGGTCCTGATGGCATCCCCCCCCAAGGGTTGTTAAAGAACTGAGTTGTAAAATTGCTGGACTTCTAACAAACTATGTAATTTACCCCTAAGATCAGCCTCCATACCTGAGGACTGGAGAGCCCAGAAGGTAATGTAGCCGTTGGTCTGAAAAAGGTACCCAAACCCAGCTCTACAAAGCCACCTTTTCCAAGCCACCTGTGCTGTGTTGTTCAGCTATGACTTTAACAGTTTAAAGCCTTGAACAATTTCTCCTGGTTAACTAAATCATCATGGGTTCAGATGGAGTGTACTGTTGTTGTTTTTTATAAATATTTTATTAGGTTTTAACAATAAGAAAATTCATAAGAAATACAAAAACAGAAGAGAATACAAAATTACAAAATACAATAATACAAACATTGAGCACAAAAAAGAAAGAAAAAGAAAACACATATACAGAAAAAACAAAAATTCCCTTTTTCTTAGTTTCTCGTCTTTAGTTAACTTATTTTCCTGACTTCCTCACATCTCCCGATCTTGTATCCCTTTTAAAAATTAGTTCAGCAAATTCATGTCCTATTAGTTTATCTGTTATTTATCCAAATCATACATTTTAGCTTGTTGCTAGAACCCCTGCGTTTCATTTCAATGTCTTCAACATTCAGAAATTTTACAATATTTCTGCAAATAAATTTTAAATTTCGTCCAATCTTCCTCCACCAGCTCTTCTCCCTGGTCTCGGATTCTGCCAGTCATTTCCGCCATCTCCATGTAGTCTATTAGTTGCATCTGCCAGTCTTCCAGGGTGGGTAGATCCAGATGGAGTGTGCTGTTGGACGATAAGTAGATTTGAACAAAAGCAAACGTATATGATTTTGTTATTATGACATTTCTATACTGCCCTTCATCCAAGGATTAGAGCGTGGTTTACAACATAAAAACACATACCATAATAACAAACAAAAACAATAACCCCACCTCACACACAGTTTAAAAGGCCATATTAGCCAAAGGCCTGGGGGAAGAGGAATGTTTTCGCCTGGCACCTAAAGATACGCAACAAAGGCACCAGGTGAGACTCCCGGGGGGAAAGCATTCCATAAACACGGAGCCACTGCAGAAAAGGCCCATTCTTGTGTTCCCACCCTCTGAACCTATCGTCTCAGATGATGATTGCTGGGTCCATATTGGTTCATATGGGGAGAGGTGGTCCTTGAGGTATTGCAGTCCTGAGGTGTTTAACGCTTTATAGGTCAAAACCAGCACTTTGAATTGGGCTCAGAAACTAATTGGCAGCCAGTGCAGTTGGCTCAAAAAACCGCCTTGCCTCTGGTGAACAATCTGGCTGCTGAGCTCTGCACTACCTGAAGTTTCCAAACTGTCATCAAGGACAGCTCCACATATAATGTTCTGCAGTAATCTGGTGTAGAGGTTGCCAGAGCATAGATGACAGAAGTTAGCTGAAGCTGGTGGAAGGCACTCTGCGCCACTGAGGCCAGCTGATCCTCAAGTGACGGCAATGGATCACTGCAGGCCCAGTTCCCTGCACGTAGGAAACATTTGCAGTTGAATCCTTTGTGATGTGATAGTGAGTTCTGATTAGTAGCCCCATTTCACGTGGAGATATTCTTTCCTTGTTGCATATGCAGCAGCAAAATATATTGATGAGTCTCAACACTGTGGAGATCATGCTTAGGGAGAGGATAAAGGAACAACTATTTCAGGGCTCCAGATCCTAAGCTGGATGCCATTTTTATGTTATTCTTAAACTCGTGATACAGTAATTGCTGTTTTATATAACAGTCATGCCACTTAGCATGACAGCCCTAAAACGTTATAAAAGTAGTGTTGTTGAGAGAGGAGAAGCCTTGTTTATTTTTAGCCTAAGGATAAAATACCACCATTTGGTAAAATTTATGAATGTTTTGATGACATATGTGCAATGCAACAAGGAATTAAAAACTTTACTATCTGAATATCTTTGGATTCTTAACTAGGGTAGGGCAGGGGGAGAAATCTCTGGCTGGACACTCGTGGTCGTAGCTGATGCCCAACAGGTTCTCCCCTTGTGACTAGAGCTTCTATTAAAAGTTGTTGACTCCTCCGGCCAGAAGTTACCAGCTTAGTCATAACGATTGTGTTCCATAATTTGATTAACCATTATTGAGAAAGAGGTATTTGTTATTTCTTATGGCATGAAAAAGGGACACGGGTGGCGCTGTGGGTTAAACCACAGAGCCTAGGACTTGCCGATCAGAAGGTCGGCGGTTCGAATCCCCGCAACGGGGTGAGCTCCTGTTGCTCGGTCCCTGCTCCTGCCAACCTAGTAGTTCGAAAGCACGTCAAAGTGCAAGTAGATAAATAGGTACCTCTCTGGCGGGAAGGTACACAGTGTTTTCGTGCGCTGCTCTGGTTCGCCAGAAGCGGCTTAGTCATGCTGGCCACATGACCCGGAAGCTGTACGCCGGCTCCCTCGGCCAATAAAGCGAGATGAGCGCCGCAACCCCAGAGTCGGCCACAACTAGACCTAATGGTCAGGGGTCCCTTTACCTTTACCTATGGCATGAAAATACAACTGAGGAAGCCAATTTGATATTTATGTTGTAAATTTGTGGGTAGCTCTACAATCCCATACTCAAATCACACTGGCTGATGAGCTATAGGATTTGCATTAGCAGGTACACCCTCACTATAATGACATATAGGGAGCAAGTTCAGGATTTTCTAAATGGTGGGTTTCTTCTCCCATCCTGGGCTGAGGGAACATAGGAAATGGCATCCATTCTGTTGGTGTAGAGGTATTATGTCTCCCCACCTGCTCCCAGTGTAACTGGTGTTCTGGATTGTTCAGTAACCCTTTTATTAGAGTAAGTGGAACACAGGCATGCTTAATGGGGTGGGATTGTGCTGTTGGTGTTTTTTATATACGTTACCAAGTTTATTTTAGAGCCATATAAAATTTTACACTTGTATAAATATAGTTTTATAGGGTTACATTTATTATTATGGGCTGGAGCAGAACAACTTTTATATCCAGGTTTTTCATTACATTTCTGTCCAGTGTTATTCGAGCAATAAACAGCCTGTTTTGTAGGCTTTCAAATAAGGTGAGCAGAAGGGTTTTATACACACACATACACACACACACACACACACACGTGTGCCCCAATACATTACTTCTCATTTTCTATATTTATTTGCTTGCCTCTTCAGCAGCCCCACAAGTACTGAATAAAGTCGCATATTTTCCTACAACATTTCCAGTATTTATTGCTGACATTTCCAGAAGAGTGTTGAAAGCCGATATTATACCATTGGACAACCTTTTTTGCAGCAAAGAAGCTATAGCTCAGTGGCAGAGCACATATCTTAGATGAAAGTCTCAGATGAATTCCCTGGCATCTCCAGCTAAGACTGGGATTGGGAAAGATATTGTATAAAGCTGTAAAACTATACTGCCAGTCAGTACAGTGGTACCTCGGGTTAAGTACTTAATTCGTTCCGGAGGTCCATTCTTAACCTGAAACTGTTCTTAACCTGAAGCACCATTTTAGCTAATGGGGCCTCCTGCTGCGGCTGTACCGCCAGAGTACGATTTCATTTCTCATCCTGAAGCAAAGTTCTTAACCTGAAGCACTATTTCTGGGTTAGCGGAGTCTGTAACCTGAAGCGTATGTAACCTGAAGCATATGTAACCCGAGGTACCACTATATACTACAGGTAGATGGTTCAATATTCTGTGAACCGCTCTGGGGATATAGGGCAGTATATAAAATCAACCAATCAATAGTCTGAATCTCTATATATGGCTGCCTCTTGGCTTACCCAGAGGCTCCTCATTCAAAGCTGTTAACTAATTTAGTAAATTATACACAGGTTCTTGTTTCTGTTTAATAACTAGCACCATGCATTGAGCTCATTAAGTCATCCAAGGAGGACTTGGTTTTCAGCCAGCTCTGGAATATGCTTTGTGTGGCACCATTTAACCCTGCATTTCTGAGGACTGACTATGCTTGTGGAGATTGATAGGCACAGGCTATCTATTCTGTTGGTGCTATAAATGTATGAGAGAATTCCTGGATGTCAAGATGCAGGGGCAAGCGTTCTTCAGTGAGAAAGCCCTAGCAGAGATTTAAAGTCACAAAACATGAAAGCAAAAGAATGGAAATGTAGGCCACTTTAGACCTTTAAAATA
The DNA here is from genome assembly GCF_964188305.1 of Podarcis bocagei. Classification (NCBI taxonomy): domain Eukaryota; kingdom Metazoa; phylum Chordata; class Lepidosauria; order Squamata; family Lacertidae; genus Podarcis; species Podarcis bocagei. The sequence goes on along the minus strand of NC_138137.1, from coordinate 16,453,470 downwards.
TACCGTTCTAAGTGAGCACAAAAATGTCCCCTTAAATAGTTTCTTTCCAAACTTTCCCTCTTATCCCAGCATAGGAAAATACGACGTTTGGTAAGCTAAAAAATGGTTTACTTACAGACTTTACAAATATAAGATTCATGTGCTTCAGAATAGTTGCACAGGCAGTAAAACACAGCTTCGTTACAAAGTGGTGAAAGTACCTAAATTATTGGTATAGGACAGTGGTTCCTGGAATGCACCCAAGGGGTCCACCGCCCCATTCCTTGCCTCCCTCCAACTAAATTTTTGTCATTTTTGCAAATGATATCACAAATTTTATGGTCTGTTTTAGCGCTGTGTGGTTTTTCAATATATTGGCCAAAATTGGTTTTGAAATCACACCATGATAATGATTTTGACCAGGCAATATGCACCAATATATCACTCCTCTTGTGAGGGAGAACAGGGCAGCCGATTTCAATGCACCGCTGATCTCGGCTGATAATGTTGCTGATCTGAGCTGCCTTCCCTCATGCTGAGGGAGACCAGGGTAGCTGAGTGCTCTCACTTCAAGGCACCGTGGCAGTACCTTCCCTTGGCACTGAGGCAGAACAGCTTTTCCTCTCCTCCTCCCACCCGTCTGATCTCTGCGGCTGCTTCTTCCCTCATCCCCACACCTGATCTCCAATTTCAGACATTGTGATATATTGCAATATTCTGATGTTTAGCTGCTGATACATCACAATGTTGAAAGACAGATATCACTCAGCCCTAGTCTGTTTTTTAGTATACCTAAAATCCTTTGCTTATTAGGGGCTACCCCACATTTTGTTCGAAAAATTGTTTTGCAGAGGTAACTACCATAGAGACCAAATTTTTCAAAAGTTGGGGGTCCATGGATTGGCTTTTGAAAAAGAGGGGGTCCTTAGTAATTATCTAATTGGGAACCACTGGTGTAGGAACTTGAGTGGCTTATGAGATCCATGCTGTTGAGCTGGAACAACCATCTCAAACCTCTTCGCACGCTGAGCTTCTCAGGTAAAAAGGAGAGAGGAAGCAAATTAAGTAGAAATTGATTACTTAGTTCCATGGAGAGGGGAAGTGGACATAGCTAAGCCTGGCAGGACAGCTTACTCTATAGTATTAACCCCTTCATGTGTTAATTAAACTTAAGCATGTTGTTTATATGCGGAGGGTTATTCCACATACTCCAGCTGAACAACTTTGAGAGTACCACTGAGCATGTGCAGAGAGACTTTTACTCACCACTGGTGATTATTCTGAGACCAAATACATCTGGGATTAAGAGATCACAGGGTTCTGCTGTCTGGAGCTTCAGTATGTCAAGCAAAAGCTCATGAGCAAAATTTAATTGTCCATTATAAGAAAACCTAACCCACATTCTACTCTACTGGCATGCACTGACAATTTACCATGCAGAACATTACCGTGAGGCTTTTTTTTACTCACTCCTTGCCCCAGCTTGCAATGCTTATAAAAGATAACAAGGAATTTCATGATTCAGTTGCCTTGTTTCCATCAGTCCTGACATAAGACATCTTTGGGAAAAGGAAGAGGGAAGCTTATTGGTTGTCTGGTTTTCTGAATCAGACACAGAGCCCAAGAGAATTGCTTCTTCAAGAGTTATTAGCTGAGCTTTGCTTAAAGCTGCCTTAAACCTTTGCTTAGAGCTGTCTTGTGGTTACTGTTGACTACTACTCAAATGCTAATTGTGCTTTCTGGCTCATTTGCAACTTGAATGGGTATTATGCCTTTTTTGTGAGGGCTAGAATTACCTGCTACTTATGCTCTGAAACAGCACCTGAACTGGCAAACTGGTATCCCAGGCTTCATATAAAGGGAACCCTGATAAGGTACAGTAAACCAAACAACCTGGTGTCCCTCTCTCTTTGTTCAGGTGGTCTCCTGCCTTCTCTAGTGAAATTTGAAGCACAAAGCTGCTTTCGGGCAACGTGGCTCAGTAGCTCACTTGACTTTACTACCCTTGTCACAGTTAATGGGATTTGTGACATCATCCGATGTTTATTTCTTGACTCCTCTTTCCTGACCCCACCCTTCTGTAATAAACATATATTCAGGAAACCCAGGAGCCTGACACCCCAACACCACAGGTCGTCTGAGACAACCTACACATGCCACACACAAATATGTACGAATGAGCCGTTAAAATACAAGTACAGTTAGCTGCATATTTGATATGTTGTGTTCAGCTATAATACTAAAAAGCGTTTATTTACCTGTTGGTTGTTACAATTTAAATGGTATGTTAGTTATTTCGCAGTCCGAAGCATGCACCTTGACAAAAAAAAGTATTGGAATAAATATGTGAGGAGTAGATCTTACATTTTCAGGATATACAGTACATATAAAACAGAGGCACAGCTCACATGCACACACCATCCATTTAAAGCATTTGGCCTGTTCTCTATGAATCCTGGGAATGATACTTTACTCCTTTCAAAGGTAGTGTTCCCAGCACCCTTAACAAATTACGGTTCCAATTATTATTTGGGGGAAGCCATGTGTGTTAAATGTGCATTAAATGTATGGTTAAATGGGAGAGGCGCTTTGAGAAAGTGAGAGGAAGGATAAGGTGGTAAGCTGAAGAGTGACAGTCACTTTAACACCATGCTGGTTATGCACCTGTGTGTTCAGTATGGAGCTAGGAACCAATAACTAGCATTGCATTACAGACTGTGTTTGGTGGAACTTATCCCCCCCCCCCATATATATTACTTTTCACATGGGTGGACCTACATAAACATGGACTAGGACTGATAATAATCCATCTGGGAGTGGGAAGAAAGATGTGCTACTTGGGACCCTGTTATAAGTGGTTATTCACGAAAAGACCTTTGACACACTTCCAGTGTCAGATTGCCAAAACATGTTATGCTCCCACTTTTGTTTCGGCGGCATGGTTTCTATCTTGGAAGTGAATTCTGTGTCTACATATGCAGGATTTATCAGCAGTCACATGGTGTGGGATCTCAACTCTGCAGCAGCCTAGACGCCAGTTATCCTGTTCAATTTTATAGACACCATTGGACATAGGGGGTTGGGGGTTTTTTTTTTGCACCTACCCATGTATGTCTTTTAAGACAAGCAGATAAATGCCGTTGGCTACAAATAACGTTCAGATAACATTAACATTCAAATAACATTCAAATTCATACCGATGTTAACATTAAAAAGGGTTGTTGCAGTGCATTAAGCTGCAGCACAATGCCACCTAGTGGCAATAGTCTTTAATAAAATGTTGCAAATGTGCAGTTCAATAATTTATTCATGGTTTCGTAAGCCATGAAGATAATATTACAGTGGTGCCTCGCAAGACGAAATTAATTCGTTCCGCAAGTTTTTTCTTCTTGCGAGTTTTTCGTCTTGCGATGCACGGTTTCCCATAGGAATGCATTGAAAATCAATTAATGCGTTCCTATGGAAACCGCCTTCAGACCAGGTCCGGGGACAGTCTGTCCCCCGACCTCTTCTGAAGGCTGGGGGGGGGGGACAAGGGCTTTTCTTCCCACCCCCAGCATTTTAAAAAACCCCGGGACAGCGGAGGACTTCTCTGCTGTCCGGGGCGATCTTAAAATGCTGGCGGGCGGCATTTTAAAATCGCCCGGGACAGCGGAGGACTTCTCCGCTGTCCAGGGCGATGTAAAAGCCCCTGGGAAGGCAGGCAGGGGGGACAAAGACTTTTGCCCCCCGCCCGCCTTCAGAAGAGGTCCTGGACCTCTTCTGAAGGCGGGCGGGGGGCGAAAGTCTTTGCTCCCCCCCGCCTGCCTTCCAAAGCCGTCCGGGACAGCGGAGAAACGCGCTGCCTTTCTCCGCTCTCCCGGGAAGTCAGGCAGGGGGGAGCAAAGACTTTCGCCCCCCGTCCGCCTTCAGAAGAGGTCCAGGACCTCTTCTGAAGGCGGGCGGGGGGCGAAAGTCTTTGCTCCCCCCCGCCTGCCTTCAAAAGCCGTCCGCAATAGCGGGAAGCGCTTCCCTGCTATCCCGGACTGCTTTTAAAATGCTGGCGGTGGGGAGCAAAGCCTTTCGGCCCCCGCCGGCCTTCCTGGACCTCTTCTGAAGGCCGGAGGGGGGGAAAGGCTTTGCTCCCCACCACCAGCATTTAAAAGAGGTCCCCGGAGATTTCCCTATGGGCTTTCTTCTTGCGAAGCAAGCCCATAGGGAAATTCGTCTTGCGAAGCGCCTCCAAAACAGAAAACCCTTTCGTCTTGCGGGTTTTCCGTCTTGCGAGGCATTCGTCTTGCGAGGTACCACTGTATCTGAATAAAGCACTGTGTATCAAAAAACTGACTGAATCGTTTCAGTTAAGATTTTGAGTTTGGGGTCTCTTTCGCCCCCCACCCGCCTTCAGAAGGTGTTCCCTCCCCGCCGCCCGGCTTCGGAACGATGCTCCGAAGCCGGGCAGCGGGGGCAGGTGTTCCCTCCCCGCCGCCCGGCTTCGGAACGATGCTCCGAAGCCGGGCGGCGGGGGCAGGTGTTCCCGCCCCGCCGCCCGGCTTCGGAACGATGCTCCGAAGCCGGGCGGCGGGGGCAGGTGTTCCCTCCCCGCCGCCCGGCTTCGGAGCATCGTTCCGAAGCCGGGCGGCGGCGGGAGGAGGCGTTCCCGCCCCACCGCCAGGCTTCGGAGGAGGTCCGAGGACAGTGGGGAAGACGCGCTGCGCTTCCCCGCTGTCCCGGATATTTCCCTATGGGCTGTCGTCTTGCGAAGCAAGCCCATAGGGAAATTCGTCTTGCGAAGCGCCTCCAAAACGGAAAACCCTTTCGTCTAGTGGGTTTTCCGTCTTGCGAGGCGTTCGTCTTGCGAGGTACCACTGTAATAAATGTTTCTTTGGGTATGTTCAAAACAAGAGGAAGAAAAAGCAAATCCTCTGCCTGGAGAAGATAGAGAAATGCTATTAGATAGAATTGCTCAACACCCACTTTGCCTTTTTCTTCACCCAAAAGGAAAGCAATGCCCAATCTGGTGATAACATAATAAATTATGTCAATTGGGAGCTGCAGCCCAAGATAGGAAAAGAGGTAGTAAGGGAACAGCTAACTACTTTAAATGAATTCAGATCTCCCAAGGTCTGATGAGCTGCACCTAAGGGTATACTAAAGGAGCTTGCGGATGTAATCTCAGAGCCTATGTCTATAATCTTTGAGAATTCTTGGAGAACAGGTGAGGTCCCTGCAGACTGGAGGCAGACACAATGTCCCCATCTTCAAAAGGGTGGGGGGAGAAGACTTGGGTGACTACCGACCAGTAAGCTTGGCATCGATACCAGGAAAGGTCCTAGAACAGATAATTCAACAGTCAGTCTGCGAGCACTTAGAAAAGGATGCTATGATTACTAAAACCCAGCATAACTGGCCTTCACCGGATGTGCTTGGTCTCACTTGTCCTCTTCTGTCCCAGGTAGGGTTGTCACTTGCCACCATTATTCTGGCAAGATACAGGGCAGGGTGGGGCAGTTGGTGGATTTTTTTTTTAATCCGATTCTGAAGTGACTTCAAAGCTATCCATAAGGGATCTATTGCAGCCTAACAGGGTGGCCCCTCTGGACTTTGCACGTGCACATACAAATGAAATTTGTAAATCTGTCTACCCAGAGCTTAGATACCCTTTCAAACACATGCAGTTGGAGAGGGTCCCTAACGGGCAGCAACCCTAGCCCAGGCGTGAAGTCAGGCTACGATTGTGTGATTGTTACAGGGGAAGAGAGTGAGCTTTTCACAGAAACTCGGGCCTGCCAATGCGTCCCATCGAATTGGGAGGGACCTCAAGAGTCATCTAGTCCATCCCCTTGCCGTGCAGAAATCCTGCCCACAGCTGTCCAGGGGTGGACTTGAACCACCACCAACCTCCTGGTTGTGACCCACTGCGCCACTGATGGAGTAATTAAGAGCAAAAGAGAGGCAGGAAGTAGGGCTAAATTCTGGCTCGAATTGCCTGGACACGGCCGCCATATTGACTCTTGCGCGCCCGCAACCAGATGAGTCACCGCCCCTCCTCCTCCCTCCCCGTGGCCCCACCCTCTTACGCTCCTGCCCTCTAGGAGACGTCGCAGGCGTGCGTGCGTGCGCCACCAAGCCGCGGCATACGAGAAGACGCCACCGGCCTAGAAAGGCCCTCCCGCCTCACCCGGAAGTGGAGAGGAAGAGAGCGAGCGCTGCTCGGCGGAACCTGAGGTGGGGAGTATAAAATAGACTCGGCCCCCCCCTTTTCTCCGCTCCTCTTCTTCTAGTCCGGCGGTGCTGTCGCAGGAGGCGGTCGAGTCCACCTGAGACTGCGGGGGTGGAGAGAGAGAAAAGAGAGAGACACGGCGTCTTTTTCCTTCCCCGCCTTTTAATAAGCCTTGCGCGAGTCTTGAGCAGCATCCATGGCAGCGGACAAAGGCGGAGGTGAGGACAAAGCAGGCGCGGGCTGCCTCTGCTGTTTGCGGGGCTACTTGTTCTTCCTCAGGCGGAGGGAGGGGGGAAGAATAACCTCCTTTGGGTGGTCGTGGCGGAATGATCCCCCTTTCCTCCGCGGTTCCTCTGCCTGCATTGGATGGGGCGGGAGGGGTGCCGTGTGTACCTCCGCGCGGTTTTGGAATGTAGGGCCGGCGGGCGGGGTGAGGCGTCGCCTCAGGAGCGGGGATGCGAGGGGCAGCTTCGCCTAGTGGTCGCTGCCGCCTAGGGAAGAGGCTCAAGTAGCGGCTTATATCCCGCCTCCTCCTCCCCAGCCCACAAGGGGAGGAAACAACAACTAAAACATGAGGGCGCCCAACCTGACAGCTGAGGTTCCTGCATTTGGGGGGGGGGGGTTGGACTAGGCGACCCTCTGTGGTTCTGTACTGTTACAGAGGGTCCCTGCTGTGTGGCCTAATGGTTAGAGTGTTGGAGTACAGCCTTGGGGGGACAAATGCCTCACTCGGCCACAAAGCTCTCTGGGGTGAGGTTGAAGGCCTAGCCTACTTCACAGGGTTGCTGAGAGGATGAAATGGAGAGGAGGGGCACCACACGCACCTCCTTGGAGGGTAAAGGTGGTATGTAAACGAAGCAAATAAAACAGAAATAAATGAAAGAGCTCCTTGTGAGAGGGTGGTGGCAGGTGCGCTTGATTGCATTTATATTCTGCTTTTCTTCCACTGTGGATGTTCAGGGGGCAACTAATAGGGCTTCTTGGGCCCATACTCCAAAAGAACCTGCTGCCGGGGGCTACGCTGCTGCCCCTTCCCAGAGAAGTTGTGTCAGCTGGTGGTCAACAGCTATTTCTGATACATATATATGTGTGTGTGTGCGTGTATAAAACATGTTTGTTTTGAACTGCATTGCGTATCGAATTGTGGTTTGTTTTTCGCTTCATACGCTCTTGTGTTTTGTATATATTGTATTGGTAGAAATCTTGTTTGCTCGTTTTTAATTATTATCATGAGCTGCTTTGAGCTCGGTGTTGCTGGAAAAGCAGCATGCGGGCATTCAATCAAATCAAAACAAAACATGACCTGGGAGTCTCCCTGTACATCCTCTGTGCAGTGCAGCACTCTTATACCTTGGGGGGGCATAATGTAAGGGACACAATGAATTAGTCTGGGCTCCAATGCTGTTTCTCTGGTGGCTAGCCAGCTCTCTATCTGAACTGATAAACGTGCCTGAGAATCCTGAGGTCAGTCCCTAGACCCAGTTTGAGGACTCGGTTGAGGTAGTGACAAGATGCAATAGGTATTCTGGCGGGTGCCATTGTGCCATAATAAAACAATCATTTTTTTAAAAAAAACCACTAATAACAAAGCAGCCTCCGGGAAATCAGTGCAATGGCAACAAAACCAGTGAAATGGCATCAGCAGCATGGGCAATCAAATACTGTATTTTATTTATACCCCAGGTTTCATCACCAAAAGATCCACGAAAAGGTACAATATAGTAAGAAGAGGCTTGGGATTCCAGCTTTTTTTCCTGCAGGTGAAAGAGATAGAGCTGCAGATGGAATGGGACTGGCCAGTATACAGAAGCAGCTGTTTCAATGATCTATAATAGAGGGAAGAGTTCTCAGTGATCACACAGTTCAAACAACTTTCAAAACAATAACATATTGATCTGGCACCTACAGGCTGGCATAGGAGGAATCTAGCCAAGTTTTCTTAAAGCCTGGATAGAACCACTGTTACACCACTATTTGATATGCAGTGTGGTGACACAGAGCAGAGCCTCAGCTGAAGTATGCAAGTAGGTCTCAACTAGGATCTGGGAGGAGGCAGTCCCTTAGCTATTCACGTCCTAAAACATTTAGGACTGTAAAGGCCAAAACCACGGTTTTGTATTTGAAGCTAATGAAGCTGGTATAATATCAGTATACAAAAATAAAATAAAATTGCTAATATGCTTTCCATCATTTGGAAGTGTCAGAACACTTCAAGGGCAGCCCCATATAGAACACATTGAAGTAATCTAATCTGGTTGTAACCAAGGAATGTGTAATAGAAGCCAGAATGGCCTTTTCCATCAGAGTTCAGCCTAAACTGGGCAAAAACGCTTTAAAGATGAACTTGGATTTTCTTGTGGACTTTGTAAGGGAAGAAATGTCAGACTTCACTTTTTATTAGAACTTTGAGGTCCACAAACTCGAGTCATTTGCAAAATAGAGGCTCAGGTGTATGCATGTGTGCTAGGAATTAAGGAGCATGGTGCCTCTTTGCACATGTCGAAACAAAATAAAAAAAATTCCTTCCAGTAGCACCTTAGAGACCAACTAAGTTTGTTATTGGTATGAGTTTGTGTGTGCATGCACACTTCTTCAGGATACAATAACAAACCTAGTTGGTCTCTAAGGTGGTACTGGAAGGAATTTTTTTATTTTGTTTTGACTACGGCAGACCAACACGGCTACCTACCTGTAAGCATCTTTGCACATGCTTACTCCAGAAATTTGTGATCCCTACAAGAACCAAGCTGACAAGTGCTTTCACTTAGGGAAAACCAAGAGTGTATTTCTAAGTTTTCATTTTTAGCTGTCTATTGCAAATAGCTTTTTAGTTGTTTCGGCTGTTGATGTGTTGGGAGTTCGATATACTTCCCAGCTTAACTGCAAATCACCCAGACATCTCCCAGCAAATCTGATCTACATTCCACCAAACCCTTCTGTAAGGTGCCAAGCAAGCCGCACTGTTTACCCAAATACTTAAGTTTCTCATTGACTTATTTATTTCAGCCTGCTGTTCTTAATGACATATACCTGAACCTTTAAAAGCAAGGATTCAAAATTACAGAATTCAGTATTCTCTCAGAAAAAATATGCTTGGAGCACAAGCAAGAAGAACACAATATGATTTAAGCTTTTCTTAGAATGGTTTGAAACTATGCTTGGAGTTAGCTGTTGTTTGAAACACTTGTGTTGCAGATCAGGGAGCAGAAAAACATGAAGCAGCAGGCACATCATCTGGGATTACTGATCAAGAGAAGGAGCTCTCAAACAGTGCTCTGCAAGCATTCATGGTAAGGCAATTCTTGAGAGAGCAAATATGTATGTCATACGCATGTAGTGTGATAGTTGGTTTTTGGAAGCACAGCATTTCCCATAGCAAGCAAAATGTGGAGCTGGTATGATTTTGAGGAGCAGCTTATTTCACATCATAGGCACTGCTTCTTGTAAAGAATAAATTCAGACATCCCAAAAGGTATAGAATACCTCCAGCCTTTGGTCTGATGTTTTTGCAGCGGAAATGCAATTGGATAGATCTTTCCACACTAGCAAGCCTTTTAATATTTTGGTTTCTCCATAGTTCAGGCAAATATTTCCCACCGAGGTAGGAAAAGGAGAAGGGCGGAGGGATTGCACACATGACTTGTTCCAGATTGGAAAATGTGACATCTGCCTGTGCTCCTCTGTAAATTAGAAGCAGTGTTTTGGAATTCTAAGTTGGGTTTTGATTTTTAAAATGTGTCTATTTAAACATTGCCTTTTCAACTGTGATCCTTGCAGGCTGGCAACTATGAAGCTTGTCTACAACACCTTAGCTGCTTGCAAGAAATTAACAAGGATGATTACAAAATAGTTTTGAACATGGCAGTAGCAGAGTTCTGTAAAAGTAATCAGACGACAACTGACAACTTGAAGCAAACACTTAATCAGCTGAAAAATCAGGTATTGCTTGCTTGCTTGTTGTTTCCGCCCTCTTTTTTGTAAAGGGTTCCTTGTGATTTGCACAAATATTTCTCGTCCCTCCATAATCCTGCAAAAAGTCATTTCCAAAAGGCAATGGAATCTTGAAGACCAAAGTAGATACTGCAGGAAGTTCTTTCTGTTCTTATTTCTGTTTGTAAGTAAACTGTCTTCTTGTATTTGGTACACTCTGGGATGCTTTGGGAAATGGCAATAGCAAGTTACATTTTCACATAGACCAGTCTGTAGCACATACTGATTTAACATTGCTTTTTTTTAATTTGGTCATAAATGAAGGAGTGGGTTAAAAAAAGGGGGCTGTGTTTTTATCCCCCAGGTTCATTCATCTGTTGAGGAAATGGATGGATTAGATGATGTTGAAAACAGCATGCTTTACTACAATCAAGCTGTTATTTTGTACCATCTTCGGCAGTATACTGAAGCAATAATAGTTGGAGAGAAACTTTATCAATTCATAGAACCTTTTGGTAAGTTGACAAAGGTAAAAGGCTCCTGTTCCTAGTCTCTCCTACCTCAAGATTTCATGCAACTTTTGCTTGATAAAGCTAATTTGTATTCATTATATTTAAAATTACATATCTAGTCAAGAAAATAGTTCAAAACCAATAGAACATATTTTTCTCTTATGCATATAACAATAGTATAATCACAGGAGCAAATATGTAGCTGCCTGTGTTCAGATACCTCTTCATATGCACAACTTCAGAAGTTTGCAGAAGCTGTTGTCTAATTATGTGCACTTGTATGACTAGCTTTAAACTGAAAGCATTAACAAAGTCAGTATTTAAACCAGAAAAGTATTGTGGTGGTTGGTTTTCATAAGTAATCCTTAATGTAAGTGTGAAAATCACCTGCATTTGGGACAGAAGTTTAGTATCCTCTTGAACTAGTTTTAGCAAACACTATCGAGGAAAGGACTAAATGTTTGTTATTTTGTCTTCTAGAGGAGAGATTTGCCCAGGCAGTGTGCTTCCTGCTTGTAGACTTATACCTGCTGACTTGCCAAGCTGAAAAAGCCTTGCATCTGCTTGCTGTATTGGAAAAAATGATTTTACAAGGTGGCAACAACAAAAATGGGAAAAATGAGGTAGGTCTAGGAGAATATAGAGGAAATGTAGTAATTTAAGAATGCTTGTCAAGCTAAACATTAATTGGCCTTTTGAAACGATGGTGGAATTTAATATAGTTCGGATTTAGAACTGTTCACATTAATAAATAAAGTTACTTTTAACAGCATAGGAATCCTTTATTTTAGCCAAACTGCTTTCTGGTGGCCTCTTAACAATTGGTGTTATGTTTTATTTTATTTTCACACAGGTGTTGCTTTTGAGAGTCACACCTGCCATCTCATGTGCTTTTCTCTGTGACTGTTTTTGTGGCAATGCCTTCATTAGGTTGATTAGGGTTGGAGGGCTACTCCTTCATGAGATGCTTCAGGAATTATGAAGTATGCGTCATGTAACACCCACAATCATCTGCTTTAAAATCTGACAATTGTTTCATCTCTCAATTTGTGATCAGACAGGTAATAACACTAGTAAGGAAGCTTCCAATCACAAAGCTGAAAGTGGAACCCTGACAGAAGCTGCTAAGTCTAAAATACATCAGGTAAGACTAAATATAGAAATATATATTTCCATTGCACAGTCATTCCAGTGTATATAACTGTAAGAGTAGCTTTGTTGTGTACTGGCCTGTGTTAGATACAGCTCACAGCAACTATTTTTTTCTGGCAAACATTGTGCTCAATCTAGTCACTCTGATTATGGAAATAGTTGCTGTCCTTTGTTATCAATATCCATTTGCGAGTCAGTTCACAGCAAGTTTCTCTGCATAATTATGTACCCAGAAGGTATTATTACATGGACAAAATAGGCAGCCACCTAGATGTGTGAATTAGTCTTTAGTTTCAATATTTCAAATTGTTACCCCTATTTTGCAAGCATATAATACAGTTCTAACCTTTTGCTTTGTATATCCTTTATGAATGAAGTATACTAAAGTGTAGTATGGATTTTCGGATGACCCTTAAACAATGTTGGTGTGCTATTTTAATTACCAATTTAATTTAGTACACAATTCCTCAACTGTGTTAAGCCTTCAAATTATCTTCAAATATTCGATTTTGAACATAAACATGTTTTAACCTTTATTCAGCAAATTGTGTAATCATGGCATGTCACTGTATATTGTTCCCCAAATACAATAATTAATTTCTGAGTAGCTGTCGTAGTTTTATTTCAGTTTCATGAGATCGCTTATTCATTAACAGTATAAGGTGCGAGCCTATATTCAGATGAAGTCTCTGAAAGCATGCAAGAGGGAGATAAAGTCCGTTATGAACACCGCTGGAAATGTAAGTAACCATAACTGTTGGTTTAAGTCACATGTTTGTATTTTTAAAGAAATGATTCATTCATCATAGCATTCGATGGACAGATTGTAATGTGGAAGGGAGAAATTGAAAATAAAGCTTCTCTTTTAGGATTTGAGAAAAATGGACATAGTTGGGACTTCTTGAGTCCCAACCTGATTCTAGATTGTTAATGATAGAAATATTCATCTAGTTTATACGTCTGCGATAGGACTTGGCAGTTTAAGATAGCTTTATAGGTGATGATTGATTTTGTGGATTCTAATGTTTCATTTAAACATTTGAACTTCTACTCGGTTGGGTTTTAGCAGCAGAATAAGAGTTCTAAAAGTACCCCCCATCACATTTCTTCAAAGAGGTCAGTGCCCCCAATACTTCCCTCCCAGTTCTTCCATTACTACCAGCCAAAAAGGGGGCGGGGCACCAATACAGGACTGGTCTCCTGGTGGCATTGTCACTGCCGCTTAGCAGGGCAGAGCAACAACAAGGTTGGGTGGTATGAGTAAACCAATGAGAACACCTGATTGGCTCAGCCGGTCCCCCTTCCCTTTCAGCCTCCCTGCCTTGCACCCATAGTGGTGCTGCTTGGGGGACATGACCTTGCCGCTGTCTCTCCCCACTGGCTGCTCTTGCTTCCAGCTTCACTTCCCTGCACTTCTGAATTCCTTTGGAGTAAGTTTCTCTTTTGTAGCTATTTTTCTTAAGCAGCCTCTCAATTTTATGACCCCCTGCTTATGTCAGCAGTCCTTCAGGCCACAGTGCAAGTCCTGCTTGGACTGGTAAGTGATGGTTTTCTGGCTGATGGATGTGCAGTCACTTCTGAGCCTGCTGTTTCTCTCATGTAGATAACTGGAGTATCCAACCACACTAAATTTCTCCTTCAAAGTACGAATAACCATGGATATTGTTCTCTTTACAGTCTGCTCCTTCTCTCTTTCTGAAAAGCAATTTTGAGTATTTAAGAGGCAATTATCGGAAAGCAGTAAAGCTGCTGAACAGCTCAAACATCGCAGAACATCCAGGATTTATGAAAACAGGTACCTTAAACTTATTATGTTTGCAAAAACAGGGCTTCATTTCACATTTTAATTCCCTTTCCTTGAATTGGTGTAAAATGCTTGTGTGGACAGGAGTATCTCTAGTAGATTTCTTCCTATATACATAAAAATGTAAGGCTGTCATCACACAGCCCCCATTGAAAAATTTGCATGAACTCATAGGAGGGGAGCAAAAGAGAATGCGGGTTTTAAAATGGCAGTTTTGAACAACAGCAGAGGTTTCAATAAAGCAGGAATGGAAGGATACAAAGGAGCTGTGAGGAAATGAGGGCATTGGCGAGCAAAACGAGCAGGGCAGTCCCTGTGGGCCTTTAAAAAGAAATCAAAATCCAGAATTTCATTTATTTATTTTCTTAGGTGAATGCTTACGGTGCATGTTCTGGAATAACCTTGGGTGCATCCATTTTGCTATGGGAAAACACAACTTGGGAATTTTCTATTTCAAAAAGGCCTTGCAGGAGAATGACAATGCTTGTGCACAGCTTGGAACAGGTGGCTCCGACACAGGTAAGGTAGACTAGTAACAAAACATGCTGCAGCGATAGCAAATTGTATTTTTATGGACCTATAATATAAGCATGAAATGGTTCCCTCCCACAATTGAAATACATCAGTATAGAAAAACTACTTAATATGTGACTTCTTAATATGTAGAATTGTATTTTCCAACCTATTTTTCCAAATGTTTAAATAGTAATCAACTTAGTGCATCACCTAAATTTATAAAGGAGGTAGCCAGACTTTATATGTATTTTAAGTACCAGATAGACTCCTTACAAGAACTGCATGAGAAGGAAGGTGGAGAGAGCACATTCATTGGCCTCACCTCTCTCATATCTCTGGTGGTCATGCTACTGTTGCACATGCAAGCCGCTCTCTAACGTTTTGAGCCCTTGTCTAAAGTTCTACCTCCAGCAGCCCTGCTTACCATAAGCAAATAACTGAGAGATGCAAAGCTAGTATGTATGGAGTGCACAAGATATATTGGGTTCCTTGAATTGGAAAATTGTCATGGCATGAAGAATTGACCACATTAGTGCAGCCTTAACTCAAATAAAAACGAGGGTTTTTTGGGGGAGGGGGGAGAATTTGACTTGGTCTTAAGTGACAGGATTCAAATCCCTACTTTCACTATGAAGTAATTTGTGCGTCCAAGTTACTCGTTAAAATATGATTATCTATGTCATGAAGAGGTTAGTGGCCGTGGTAAAGCAGTGATTATATTCTAGTTTTGGTTAGCTCCAGTGTGACTTGTCTTTGGATACAGGTTATCCAAACCTATTCCTTTTCCAGCAGTGTCCTTTTTGCACTTAATGTTATCTGATTCTTTTTCACAGGTAAAAAGTTCTCAGGACGACCAATGTGCACCTTGTTGACTAACAAGCGTTATGAGTTGCTGTATAACTGCGGCATTCAGCTCTTGCACATTGGGAGACCGCTAGCTGCTTTTGAATGCCTGATAGAAGCTGTCCAAGTTTATCATTCGAACCCTCGTCTCTGGCTAAGGATAGCCGAATGCTGTATAGCTGCCAATAAAGGAGTAAGATGAACCCCACAGATTATTTTTTTCCTAATCAGAAATAGTTTAATAGCACATACATACAAAAATGCAGTTCTGGGAGTTTAATGTTTTTTAACCCTGCAGTCCTTTGTTACGTTCGCAGTATTGTCAGCTGCTTCAATATCTTTGTGAAACAACTTGAAAATCCTAGTGAGGAGCCAGGCCTTTAAATACTCTGGGAAACTATTAAAGAGAGTTATCGCCATTTTCTTCAGATTGTTGAAAGGAGCCATTTTTTATTATAGGAAAACAACTGTACTTCTGTTTTGTTTCTTGTGAGCCTCCTTGGTTGATTTGCATCATCTGCATATTTCAGTTTTCTGGTTTTAGAAACAGCTTCTGTGTTGTGTTGTATGGTGTGATAGGCTTGGTTTGGACATAATTCTGGACAATTGCTTACCATTACATTCATGAGCAGCAGCAGAGTTTAGTATCACATGGTTCTCTCTTCCCCATGAAGAGATTATAAGCATCTACTTTTAAGCTGACCAGAGTTACTCTTTACATCCAAACTATGGGAATGATGGTTTGCTAACATGCAAGGATCATGGGCTAAGGTTTGGTATGTTTGAACAAACCATATTTTAACCTAGTTTGAGTTTCCGAAACTTAGTTTAAATGCAGAAGTGTAAGCATTTAATATTGCAGCAGTGGTGGAAGAGAGGGAAGTGGAAAGCTCATGAGCCAGCTTGCGCTCACAACACTGAAACGTAGTTTAACATGATGTCGGAAAAGGATGTTGGTGTTAATGCCTAATTAGGTGGGTGTTTAAATCAGAGTGGTTGAATTTGGTCGGTAAGCTAGCAATCAATCCTGGAATAATCTTTGTATTATTCAGGTTTAGATTCTGTGTCTGCAGAGTTGGCTTTCTGAAAGTTGCAGCCTGACCTAAATTGGTTCACAACTACCACCATACAGTAGCAAATAATAATTAACACCCCCACCCCCCCCGGTTCTTAACACTTTTGGTTTTGAGAGTGTTGTTCATGCTTCATCTTTGAAATGTATCACGAGGTTAGGGAGAAACAGGAGTGCCCTTGCCATATCCTCCAGCTGAAAGCTTCTGAGCGTAATAGCGGTGTGCTGTTGTTTTCTCTGCTCTGGTTTCTGTTGGCTGCCTGCTTTCATTCAGCAAGCATAGAACTAAAACAAATCACAGGCTCCCTCCCATGGCCGGCTCATGGGGAAGGTGGAGATCAAGACTGACGGACCCTGATTAAGGTGGGACCCCAAATATATGTTGAAACTAAAAGTGGCTAGCTGGTGTATATCATATTTCCACTTAAGTTAATATAGTGTTTCAGACCCATTAAAAACAAATGTTTTCTAATAACGCAATGGAAACCATTCAGCATGCTCAAAAGAGCCTGGTAGAATGATGGCGATATAGGAATACAACTTAACACCTTGAGTTGAATCAGGCTGGTGGTGCAAGTGCAAACAAAGAATTTTATGGGCTTTTATCTTTTTCTTTAAAAAGAGACTTAGATTTCCAGGCAGCAAAGGACATTGTTTGCTCTTCCTGGGACCATGTTAAATTGGGTTGGAACTGATTGCTTTTAATGCCAGCGTAGATTCCTGCAATGAATTCCTGAGTTGAGGTCTGACCTTGGTATTGGCAATCTTTTTTGTGGGTGTAGTCTGCATGTAAACTGGCTTGTAATAAGTATAATTGAAATTGCGACTGTGCCTAGAAAAATGGGAATATAATGCAGAGTATAAAGATGCTATGGAAAGAAGGAACATAATACTGAATAGCAGCAGCTAGAGAAAATGCCAGCCTTTATCTAATAAATATTCCTCTTGATGCCTTAAATGTTTGTTCCCTAGAGTTCAGAACAAGAAACAAAAGGACTTCCAAGCAAAAAGGGCATTGTACAGTCCATTGTAGGTCAAGGATATCATCGTAAAATAGTACTGGCATCCCAGTCTGTACAGAACATTGTTTATAAGTAAGTTATGCAATTTAACGTTGCTGTTATCTGAAAGGGAAGTTGCTGGTTGGCTGAAAACATTTCCAAAGTGCCCTTTCTTGGTGCTATTCTTTTATTTCTTTAAGTATTAATTTTCAGCCAATCGTGTGAATGGAAATGCTTTGCGTTGCAACATTTGCAAGGCTGCTTTGTATATGAGAAAAGTTATGTTGGCTGGCCCTCTTTGCATGTCACAGTAAACTGCGGTTAATGATTTCCCATGAATACGCAGGTCCCTCCCACTTTGCTCCTGTAGGGTGAGTGAGAGCAACTAACAGCAATCCCTGTGTTTTGTCCAAACGGGGGATTGTGATTGAACACTATTGTGTTTTGTTGCTTCCACTTGTGCAGCATGGGTGAAGCAGGAGCATTCTGCATGCTCATGGGAAACCATGAACTATGGTTTGCTGTAGTGTGCAAATGCTGTCCGCTGTGCCTCAAATATGAGTTCCTCTTGCTTACGGAACACACTTCTTTATAACTGGCTATGTGGCATGAAGTGGAACCTGGACATGGAATCCAGTCAGGTGGGTTTAGCAAACACATTAGCACAATTTGTATAGCTTTGTTCTCCAAGGGCGCAGAAAAAGCAAAATTACTGCTTTGCTAGGTTATGGGATTTAAGGGACCATCTTCTTAAATTTAGTGGTAATAATCCTGTACACCTGTACTGTACTGTAAACCTTCAAAAAACGAGCTTGATGCTTTTTTTCTTGACTTTAAATCATCTGGGAGTTTATTTACACAGGATTCTTGAAACTTCTCTAAGACATAATTGTGTTTATTTCTTTATAATATAGTTTATTCAGAAACAACTTAAAACAGGAATACAGTATTTCGTGTAAACCAAAGCTGCTTTAGATTAAGAAAAAGATTTTGACTTCCTGACTCAAAACCCTTGCCTATATTAATATAGTACAAAGAGCATCAATATACTTTTTTCCTGTTTTCAAGCGATGGCCAGTCTTCAGCTATTCCTGTAGCTAGTATGGAGTTTGCAGCAATTTGTCTAAGAAATGCCTTGCTGCTGCTTCCTGAAGACCAGCAGGAGCCAAAGCAGGAAAATGGATCTAAAATTGGCAACCAGTTGGGAGGGAATAATGAGAACAGCGAGAACAATGAAGCTTGCAGGTGAGTTCTGCGTCAGATGTTTCTGTTGCTTGCTTCACTAAGTGTCTTGCCCACAACTCTAAAAAGAAATTTTGTGGCTGCTAACAGAGTTAGGATAATTGAATACAGAGAAAAATGGGGGTAGTGAAAAGTGGTTTGAAAACAAATGTGTTGCACGTAAATAAAATCTAGCAAACCTAAGGTGTTGCTGAAGGTGTTGTAACTATACTATTACTCTTCCTTTTTTTTGTATGTTTCTGTTGGTGTGTATTCCAGATATTTGCCTTTCCCCCCAGATATTAGCCTTTTTCCCCCTGGAGGCCCTCAACAGCAGCCCCTTTCCTGTTCCTCTTTTTTCCTAAGGCCTAAGCAAAAGTTACTGGTTGTTAACCTTCCAAGCCTCTCATAATTTCACATCTCTCAAGCTGTTAACATTGCTACTCACTCTTTGTCTTTGTTTCAGTAGCAAAAGCCACGAAGGAGACAAATTTGTTCCTGCTCCACCATCTTCTCCACTGAAGAAGCAAGAACTAGAAAATTTAAGGTAGGTCCTAAGATTTCTGGATGTGCTGCCAGACAACGTAGTTACAGTATTCTGTGGGCTTCGTTTCTGAAAGGAAGCCCAGCCAGATGGGCGGGGTATAAATAAATTATTATTATTATTATTATTATTATTATTATTATCATCATCATCATCATCATCATCATTTGGTGTAAAGGAAGTATACAGTGCCAAGGCTGTGAAAACAATCTCACATTTGACATTTATTGTGCTGTAAAGGAAGGAAAATAATCTTTCACAATCCACTGTTGTTCTCAGTTGATGAAACTTGACAGCTTGTCAAGAAAATCCTGTCATTATAACTAAAATGATTTTACTCCTACCAGAAGGGGGGGCGGGGGCGGGAAGCATGACAGGAGGGAAGAGAAACATTGATTTTAGCTTCTGTAAGGCTAGCTCCAGATAGTTAGGCTCCCTCCATTTTTTCTTTCTATCTCTCTATTTTTAATCTTCTGCACAAGATGACTGAGAATACAGTGGTACCTCGCAAGACGAAAAACGCGCAAGACGAAAGAGTTTTCCGTTTTTTGAGTCGTTCCACAAGACAAATTTCCCTATGGGCTTGCTTCGCAAGACGAAACCTCTTGCGAGTTCTTGCGAGTTTGTTTCTTTTTCTTAAAGCCACTAAGCCGTTAATAGCCGCTAATAGCCGTGCTTCGCAAGACAGAAAAACCTCAAGACGAAGAGACTTGCGGAACGGATTAATTTCGTCTTGCGAGGCACCACTGTAGAAGTGTGTTGTTGTTTCATGGGAAATAATAATTTTATCACTCATGCAGGCTATCCATGCCCTTGGCTACTGAGGGATGGAGCTTTGGCAGAAAGGAGTTTTATCTGAACGTGACCTGTGAACCAAATTTTACCTTCAGTTGATGTTGTCAGCATGTTAAAAATTCTATACAGAGTGGTTGTCATGGCCATACATCAAAAACCTGTAATGGCAGAGAGTAGCAGTCCCAGTGTTAATGGATTCTCTTGTTCCATATCTTTGAACCCAGCTTAGTGGCTCACCTGTCTGTCCCATACTTCTCCTAGTCTCTGTCCTCAGCAAGTGTCCTTGGAGGGGTAGCTGGTGGTAAACTCCTGCAAATTGTTTCACCTGGTCTCATCCTTTGTAAGCAGCATTGCTTGCAAATCATATATTATTATTAGTCATTACTTACACCTAGGAGTTGTTCTGAGCTTCTCCAGTATTTTGAAAGCACATTTGTTTCGGGTAGGGAATATATGGTCATGAAAAGTGTTTCAGATTAGGGCTGTAATCCAAAAGTACCTCTTTAAAGGTAAAGGGACCCCTGACCGTTAAGTCCAGTTATGGACGACTCTGGGGTTGTGGCGCTCGTCTTGCTTTACTGGCCGAGGGAGCTGACGTTTATCCACAAACAGTTTTTCCGGGTCATGTGGCCAGCATGACTAAGCCGCTTCTGGTGAACCAGAGCAGCACACGGAAACGCCGTTTACCTTCCCGCCGGAGCAGTACCTACTTATCTACTTGCACTTTGACATGCTTTCGAACTGCTAGGTTGGCAAGAGCAGGGACCGAGCAATGGGAGCTCACCCCGTTGCAGGGATTCGAATCGCCGACCTTCTGATCGGCAAGCCCTAGGCTCTGTGATTTAGACCACAGTGCCACCCGCATCCCAAGTACCCCTTTAGGCACCTGCAAAGTTTTGATGCATAGTAAAGAGTGCCAATTCTTTGCTTTATGTCTTTCACAGCTGACAGTCATGCTGAAGTATATCAACTGTAAAGATTCCCTTGCTCGAAAAGTTTCTCTTAATCCTAGTACACTGGGCTTTCTTAGTCTCTCCCTTTCTCCTGCAATCACTGCCCCTGTGGCAACCATTCTTTGTGCTTTATTGGAGACTACTTCCAAATTTCTAGAGTTCATAGTCTCTGCCCAGCTGCGTGTGGAATTATAGAAAACACTGTAGAACTGCAAAGGCATTAGAACTGTGAATTTAAGGAGTTCAGGTCACATTGAAGTATTAAAACATTTTGCCCCTTTGGTTTTGATCCTGGTAATTGCCAGAAAAGAATACTTCTAAGGAAAATTGCAGTTTGGTTTCAAAGCTTTATGATGAAACTATTTCCCCCTCCCCCTGCCAAGTCACTTCAAATTCACAACTAAACTAAATTCACTTTCAGTCTTGTGCAGAAAATTGTCAGCTTGGGGGTGCCATTCATTTGTTTTAGGTACCTGCTGCATTTAAAGTTGTACCACAGTAAAACAAGTGTTACTTCTTAGTGATCGATTACATTGATAACTTTCATGTGGTGCAAGCTTAATTCATTGTCTAGTCTGTGGAGATGTGTCAAAATTCTAGAGTGGGGTTGGGGACACTTTTATCTTTCCTTTGGTTTAACTGCAGATTGTCTGAGTAGGTGGCAGCCTCGACAGTGTTTGTAGCAATATTGTAAGCTGGAGGCAAGCTACTTGAGCTCAAGTTGCCTATAAGCATATTCTCTTGGTTGCATTAGCATGCAACACTAAGCCTAGTTACGCCTGGGCATGAATGATCAATGTGCTAGTAATGTATAGAGAGAAATGGGGGCTGCTTACCTCCCCCCCCAAAAAAAAAACCTGTTCCTGCTGCTGTGGTACCAGGAGCTAAGCCACAGTTTGGTTTGGCGTTGCATTATATCCTGACTCAGGCTCATGGTTTGTGTCCAGCTCCAAACCAACAGTAAGCAAAAACCAACTCGTGATAAGCATGAGCCCAGGTTCAGATGTAACATGAACATATGACTTGGTTACTGGTAGTGCTGCAGCAGCAGGAGAGGGGGGAGAGGAAAAGAGACTATTCACAGTAGTGTGAATGGATTTCAGAATGTTTGTAGACATCAAAGCCTTGCTTATATACTGGGAAATGTGGGCATGATCTCTTTTGCATCAATTAGCTACGAGCCTTTACAGCCAGCTTGGTTAAGAAGCAGCGCTTCCCCATACAAATTAGTGGCAGTGTTACTTGACTGCCCTTGATAGGCAGCACCACCCTAACAGTTGCAACTGCAAATGGATTTTTTTAAAAGCAAAATAAGATTTTGGGCTTGAAAGGATGCCTGCTTTCCTTGGCAAGCTTTTCCCCGTGTGTTGGGATTTGATGTGACATCTGGGCATGGAACAGAGGAAATGGGGAGGAAGCAGCAGAGCGATTTCTTACCCTGCTTGTGTGTAATTAAAGGGCATGCCTCCTGGGACACAGGCATAAAGGAACCCCAGGCCCTGCCATGAATTAACATGGCTTACTGCTGAACCAAAAGTGGGCTTGACAGTTGCCAGAAGGCTGCAGCCGTAATAGCCCACCTACTGGCTAGAGTGTTTAATGGACTCCTCTTGCAGCTCCCAAACACCAGATCTGTCCGAGACGACCCACTCACTCCTCTTTTCTGCCATGTAACAGGGTTGGATCTGTTCTTGTAGCAAGGTAAGCCAAGCCGCCTCCTGCCCTGAAGCCAGGAGAGCCTGCCTTGAACTCTGCTTTGTGAAGTGGAAAATATCCCAAAGTGCTGTGTTAAGAAGGGAGGGAGGGGTGGAATTACAAGCTGTAAAAGCCTGACCTAATACTGACATCCTGATGCGGGCCTTTTGTTTGAAGCTGTGGAATGCTTGGCTCAAATTTCAGGGAAAGAATTTCAGGACCTACTTGTGCTTTATTGAGAGGCTGGAGGGACAGCAAGGCCAAAAAAGCATTTTTTTGCTGAGGTGCCACGAGTGCCAATTGCGCAGAACCCATTTTTCTTTTTAGAGATGCTGGAAAAGCTTGTTTGCAATATTTTCATTTACTGAACATAGTAAAGTATGTAACAACTTTATTTTATGTGATGAAGCCGTTTGCTACCTTTCCTCTTTAAAGTTCTCTTAAGTTTATTAAATTTGTATACCACCCTTCATGGGTGGTTCACAGCATAAAAATACAAGATTAAAAACAACAAAATACATAAGAACAACAAACCACCACCCCCATTTATAATAGGATAAAGGGTGTCATTCAGCCAAAGGTCTGCTTGTGTGGATTTTCTGCATGTATCAACTTTCTATGTGTGTTTTTATTTTTGTTTTCTAGGTGTTCAATACTTGCTTGCAGTGCTTATGTGGCTCTGGCCCTGGGGGACAACCTTATGGCTTTGAATCATGCAGACAAACTTCTCCAGCAGCCCAAACTCTCAGGATCCCTTAAGTAAGCTTGCCCTAGTCTTTCTTTTACAGCACTTTTACATTTAGTTTCTGTATATAGCGTGTAGGCATGTATGACCTCAAGTTACGCCATAACTGCTCACATAATAGTTGGGATTCTTTTCATCTGTGAAGTGCCAAAAAATTTTATTCTCCGCTGATCAGTGGAAAAAATAGACCACCACATGATAAAGCGAGAGACAATTTATATTTACACCTGGCTTTGAGGATGTTTTGCAATTCTGTATATTACTAGAATACTAAATTGACGAAAGAGGATCTCAGTCCCTTCAGTTTTGTCTTCTTGCCCATTCAGATTCAAAGGAGTACGGAATGGCTTTGGAAGTTGCGAGAGCTGGAATTAGGCACCTCCAGCTCCAAATGGCCCAAACAATTACTATTTTATACAAGTATCCTCTTATACTTAATTTTTAATGTGGGGTTTCTTAGCTGCAGTAGGGCAGTCACTCAGAGGGAGACATCCATGCAGTAGCTTGATGTGACTTGTTGCCAGATTGACCTTTGCAACTGTGCGCGCTCTTGCTTTCTGCAGGTTCCTTGGCCATTTGTATGCTGCAGAGGCTCTCATCTCTCTAGACAGAATCTCTGATGCCATTACTCACTTGAACCCGGAGAATGTCACTGATGTGTCCCTGGGGATTTCTTCAAACGAGCAGGATCAAGGTTAATGAGTCCATACTTGATTAGAACCGGTCATGCTTTCAACTGCCTTCCTGCTGTAACTTGTAACAGCTCTACATTTTAATGCACTGTTATAAAGGCCATAGCTGCTTGCAAAGTTCCTAGAATCTATATATTTCAGTTTAAGTGCCCCTAGAATGCTGCTTCCTTTTTCTCTAATCTTAATATTGTTAACTTCAATTTGGGCTGTGAACTCTTGGAATCCCCAGCTATGCCTTAACATTGTATGCACTGTCCGCAGTGCAAAATACATGTGGAATGCAAAAACAGATTTCCAAGTATGCCTGTATCTGTATTAGTCATATTTGCACTGAATGTTGATGAAATATTCAATAACATAACCAGATTGATTGGAATGGGGGTCATGAATGATCTTTAAATTGTTGTTTGTCTGAAGCATATGTTGTGTTAAAATGTTGATTTCACTAAACGATGCATTCCTGCTTGTATTCTCCGCAGGATCTGAGAAAGGAGAAAATGAAGCAATGGAATCCTGTAAGTACTCACCTCCCTGTTTACTCTGTGTAATTACATATGTGAAATTATGCCTTAAGTGCAAGACCGGATAAAAAAACTTTGTCTCTGTGCTTCCTTTACTGAGGAGCAGGGTGGGCTATGAATCCAGTAAATGCTCGTGTGTCCTTTCTGCAGTGTGTTGCATGAACCCGTCAACATCGCTGCTTAAGTCCCTTACCTAATAAAGCAGCTGTTGCACCTAAGAAGTACATTTCGTAGAAGAGAGAGGGGAACCCTTCCTAGGGCTCCCTTTTTATTTCCGGCATCACCTGATTTGTTACATATTTTAGCCTAGAGAGCTTTTATTTCAATTAAGGAGCTACTTTTAAATTAAAACCATGGGGACCGTCACTCAGGGCATATGACTTGTGGGAGGGCTTGTATAATGAACGGGAAGTTCATAAATTCAGCTCTGCCACAAAGGAGAAACCGTGCATCCATTAGCTCACCATATAACCACCTTCCTCCTTCTGGCCTTGATTATATATTGCATGTTTTCAGAGCAGAGTAGCTCCAGCTGGTGCAAGCAAGTGATCCAAGCTCCATACCAAAGGAAATGGCTTTGACACTCTGCTGCTGAAAATACTGATGGACACTGGTGTGCAAACACCTAAACACAGTTTTCCTTTCTGCATTGTAAATATGCATCTTGAAGCTGTTGGTAATAGAAGCTCCCCAGACAAGTGGTTGTAAAAATTTGGAGATGCATATCCCCACTTCTAGCTTAAGTTTAAAGCCGTACTTGATACACTAAGCATTGTTTTTACTTAGGTACATGGTAAGCCAATGTGGGCTTCCCCCAAAAGTGTAAGCACACAGGCTCCAGTGAAGGAGATTGTATTTGTTTTACTTCTCCCCAGTAGTTCTGCTGTGCTGCAACTTGTCATCCAAACCCAGACTTGAGGTTTAGCTCTCAGCAATTATATATATAACAAAGGTGTTTTTTCCCCTGTGGCTTATGGTTCATGGTTTATCTATGACAGCTAATCCATGAGTCTCATTTTGGATGACACACTAAGCTAAATCAAGCTACGACTTCCCTCAGTGTTGCAGCAGAACAACTAGGGTAGACCAGGTTGTGATCTCTTAGCCAGGAGCTCATGCATTTGTGCTGAGCCATGTGCAGACTGGGCCATTGGCCACTGGTAATTGCAAACAATCTTAAATTTAATTATTCATCTTGACAAGTAATGTGTTTTTGCATCTTTTGTAAGCTGGCAAGCAAACCCCACAATGTTACCCCAGTTCTGTCACATCTGCACGGACCATGATGCTGTTCAACCTTGGCAGCGCCTACTGCTTGAGAAGCGAGTACGACAAAGCACGGAAGTGTCTGCACCAGGTGAGTCTTGGGGCATTTTCACTAGGGCAGGGGTCTGCAACCCGCGGCTCCGGAGCTGCATGTGGCTCTTTTACACCTTTGCCGCAGCTCCGGGGTGGATACTAGCGAGGAGAGGAGGCACATTGTGTGCCCCGACACTCCCCACTGTGGCAGGCGCTGTACTGGCTGTGACGTTGCATGGGGGCGATACGTGCGGGACGCACCGTCCCGACATCACCTTCCCGCCCGCTGTCAGATCGCGGCTCCGGAGATATATTTGTTTTAAATGTCGCAATGGTTTTGCGGCTCACAGTTTGTTTTTTTCTTCGGAAACAGGTCCAAGTGGCTCTTTTTGTCTTAAAGGTTGCAGACCCCTGGGCTAGGGGAAACCACCCAAATACAACAAACTGTAATATCATGGTCCCACAAGTTGTTCTGATAGTTTTCTCACCCACCACAAGGTTTTCTCACCCACGGTAACCAAACGTTAACCTGTGATGGACTGGGTGGAAAAACAACACTTTTAATCATAAAAAGAAATCGGCACCAGGAACTTTTAAGTTGGAAAAATCCTTTGTCTCCCAAATGACAAAGCAATGCTTCGTTCAGAAGACGGGCAGCCACTGCCTCTAGCGAAGTTTTTTTGCATTTGCAATAATTTAAGGCACAGTCTTTCTTTCATACATTAATTCAACATTTTTATGTTTTTATTTTGGTATAAGGCTGCCTCACTGATTCATCCGAAAGAGATCCCACCCGAGGCCATCCTGCTGGCTGTATACCTTGAACTTCAGAATGGTAAGTTGCAAGCCCAACTCTTCATGAATGTACATTGCTATTTCTTGATATGTTTTACAGACTTTCTTCTACGTGAAGCCATAAGGTTTAGGAGTCTTGTGTGACTTTCAGAACCCCTACCACAGCCCAAGCACCTTGAATTATATTCGCCTGGCAGAAAGGCTCGCCTGTGGTGCTCGCTCCCCTCTGTGGAAGGCTATTTATAGAGTTTAACACAAAATCTATATTTTAAGTCTGAAATTGTTTTCTAGGAAACACACAGCTGGCACTGCAGATCATCAAAAGAAACCAGCTTCTTCCCACAGTGAAAATGCTCTCTGAGATGCGGAAGAAGCCTGTGTTTCAGCCAACACACCTGGTCCAGCCTATTCAAATGCCTGCATTCACCTCTGCTCAGAGGAAGTGAAGAAGCGGTGGTGAAAATTGGCCCTTTGAGGGACCACTTGGAAATTTTGTAATTATATATATATATATATATATAAACATTTGTGGTACCTGCATATGATGTTCTGAAGTGTGTTGGTTTGAATTTTTAATTAAAACAAAAAAAACCCACCATACTGTAGATTCATTTTATCCCTTTCTCCAGCATTTGTTCTGCTTGTCTCTTGCCTGGCTTGGCGCTTGTGATGCTGTAAATTAAGAGATACAGAGCAAACATACAGATCGTAAAAGATCTGGCTGCACTGTATGTATAGAGTAGCCCTTTGGACCGTTTCCCCCCATCTACTTAGGAGGTATGAAATACACCTTTTCATGCTTTTGCTGCATGCCTAAGTAGGTTTACCTTGTGTGTATGGTATGAGCCCACACAGATCAAGGTGTTAGCTCTGCTCTGTTAGCATTGCCTTGTTGTATTCAGGAGGATTAAGTTATGGTATGACCAAACTGTAACTGCAGCTAGCTGAATACCCCACCACATTGGGGTGTCTGCTGGTAAAACACTTTCCATCATAGAAGTGCAGGGCTTTTCCTATAGAGGACGCATTAAAGCACATTAACTGGAAGAAAAACATCAGTTCTTCAAGAGTAGGCTGTGAGCAAGAGGTAGCAAGTAATAGGCTAACCTGCTTTCCAGCGTTGAGTCCATATGAATTCCAGGAGTTAGAGGGCTGATGTGAAGCTAACACTATCCTTGTTGGTTTTTGGTATACATGCATTTGAAATTGGGGTGGGGAGAAATGGAAGACAAACCACAATTGAAGTGAAACTCACATTTATTTGATTAAACAAAAATAAAATAAACTGCATAGAAACATTTTAAAGTCCAGAGAGAGAATGACTTTGTTTTAAGGCTGCCAGTAGCTGATACATTGTCCCCTTGCTACATCCTTCAGCCTTCTCCATGGACCACAAAGATACATTCAGAAGCCTCCATTAAAAACACGCAAGTTCTAACTTTATTTTTTTTAGCCCGTTTAAACAAAGCTTGTGCCTCACCTGTTCTGCTGTGCTCTGCAACTTTGGAGTTCAGAACACCAGCTGACCGAATCTTAAAAAGATACAGGGCTTCAGCTGAAGGAAGGAAAAAAATGGTCTCGACCAAATCAAGCTATACACAATGCCCATATTTGTATTGTGGGCCTTTAGCTAGGCTGCTTACCTGGAAGTGGACAGCAGAGATTTACTAAAAAGCAACCGGCTCTAGGACTGACGTACTTCCCTGCTCTCATTCGGGGAGGGGGGTGTTGAATCCCATGTATCCAAAGCCACAGTATGTAATAGCACCAGTGGTTTTTGCACCCACAACAGGAAGGTTTGCAATTCAAAGGTAAGGCCTCCTTCTCGAGCTGAGAGTGAAATCTCTATTCTACGGACCCTGGGGTGCCTTTTAAAGGGATCATAGGACTGTCCTAAAATTAAATTTATTGACTGAGCAACTTTGATTCACAAAGATCAAGTTGTACTATATAGCCAATGGAAGAATTTAGTCTGCAGAGGGTGTGTGTCCCCCCCTATTCTCTTTGGTCTTAGACCACCCACTTTGTGTTCAGGCATAGAAAAAAAAACTGGACATGTTTGTTTGTTTTTTAATCAAGGACCAGTGCCTTAACTGTTTAGAAATGTACCACCATCTAAATAGATGCACAACAGGTGAGGCACAATACAAGAAAATATCACATACAGTAAGAAGAGTCACCCCCCACAAGCTTGGGTGACTTTGCGCACATTAACTATTTTTAAAAAATGTCATAAGGGGAAGAGACTAAAACCAAGAAGCTCCCCCTGGGAAAGAATCTACATAGACTTGAGAAATATTCTGTAACGCTACAAAAGAATTTTTCTAGTTTGGCGGCTTAAAGAACGCCATCTATTCTACTACATACACTTAACATTCAGTCACCAAAGCTCTCTTGACAAAGGAGCTACAAACAAAATTAAAAGGCAACCTGAGTTTGTACGTTGATACAATCATTGAAGAGGTCTAAGACCATGCAGGTACAACAAAGCTTTCTTTATTAAAAAAAATTCTTCCTGAAGAACCATTACTGGTTAAACAATGATGGGGAAGGGGGAGAAGAGAACCAATACCATCCCAATCTTACCAAAGTCAACATAGCATGATCTCTAGTGGTGGTCTGTACCCACTGGAGTCATTATCCAAGTCTCATTTCTCCAATCCCACTTATAAGAAAGACAGAGGAAGAGGCAAAGATTTAGGAGATACAATCACAGCAATCCATTGTGTGCTTCTATTCTAGCTTTGCTGTTAAATATGGAAAACAATGGAAGAGACAGTCCAGTCTAAGCTACCTTTGGAGTGAGCATCGGAACACTGCCAAAATGTCCTGTTCCAAAAATTAACAGAATAACCCACAATCTCATTCCCGTCCTGTCACATATAATCATTTTGAAATGTAGGAGAATATTACTTCCTTTCATACATTCTCAACGGATAATGAGAGTTTTCCTGGCAGGCGTATCAGGTCTCCACAAGATTGTTTTCTAACAAACTGACGGTAGAGATCAGCAAACAGGGTTTTTCCCTCTAGCAAAGAGACCGGCAATCACAAGAACTACGCAAGACCCAATTTACTGACCAGTCCACTGTGTCTTAATACTGAAAGATGGGGAGGGATTGTGACTTATAAAGACCAGTTAATGGCGAAGGGTTATCAGTTTTTTTGCCTGAGATTTCCAAAGTGTCTCTTATACTTTTAAGTGTGGCCATCGGGGTGGGGTGTGGGTTGTACCACCCGGTTTTAATGCTATTTGTGGTCGATCCCTTTTCTCCTTGTGGTGGAAAACCATTTTCTTCTATGACATTCTGGTGCTAAATTTGAGGTAGATACTGTGCTTCTTTCATCAAAGTGAGGTAGAACTTTAAATTCTACTTTTTTAGGCATCTAGTACCACAGCAAACTGGGTTCTGCTGGTTTCCTGAGGACTCAAGGACCAAAAACAGTGTTTGTCTAACGCAAGTACCAGTGTTAACTTTTTACACAGTCCAAACGGTGTGTATGTCTAAACATCATCTTTTCTTACTTTTTAATACCCTATTACCTTTTGGCACCTTTGGATATACTTACGTAAAAAACAACAAACCACACACACAAACACAAAACACAACTCGACACAAAAAATGCTTTGGCACTTCTTAATTTAAATCAGAACTAAACATAGGAATCTCCTGATCTTCAAAAGAAATCTTGAGATATGGCTAAAATCAAGCAGAGACCTCTCCTCTTTAATAAATTAATATTGGCTTAACTAACTAAAACAGGCCACACCAATCTCTTGCAATGCCATAAGGAAATGCCCCCCGTGATCCCAGATCTCATTAGGTTTAGGGAGAACATATTTTTAATATATTTTAGGTCTCCATGGCAACCTCCACTTATAGTATTCCTTTGGTGGTTTCCCCCAATAAGTTATACTTAAGGGTACCAAAGTTTGCCACCTGAAGTACTGCTGCTCAGCACCATGACTTCCTACTGGGCTTTCAGCATCAACTAAAAAGACTATTTAGCAGAGTATTTGATTCATAAAGCTTAATCAGGAGCGTAGCGATAATTTGATGGAGAATGCATTTGGGACGGGGGGGGGGGGAGTTGCAATTTATAACAGCTCAAATTCAAGTGTTTAGTGCACAAAATTTAGAAAGCATTTAAAAAACATATTTTGCCTAAACCAGGTTTATTATCTCGGAAGACTTATACAAAGCACATGTTTGTAGCTTGTAGCTTACGCACTTTTTGGTAGCCCTGCTTTGTACTTGAGTCCTGTGTCTGGATTGCTGTATAAAGCCCATGAACATGCAAACAGATGGAGTTTAAATCCTGTCACTTATATACCCAATAAAAACCCAAACCCCTAAGGGGCATTTTATGTTGGCATTAAATGTTTCCTGTATTATTACACTACTTAGCTTCATAGCGTTATAAACACTCCTATGTCAGAAGTACACTAATACTTTAGGTGAGGTAACATGTGCTTAGCACTACACCAACTGCAGTTACTGACAGGAGTCACTCAGGGTAGCCAAACAGCGGCATTTTAAAAATAAAACATTTAGATACGCAAGCTGAACGTGTTTATCAGATTCTTCCCCCCACCACACCCCGGTTTTCTTTGTGCCAAACTGCGGATATCTCGATCCACCAGTAGAAGTAGTGTATTTATGGAAGAACGACACACCATTTCTTTCCTACAAGTAAAGAGATTTCTGGCTTCTCCAAGCTTGTGCAGCAAATAACATACAAAAGTCACAAAGCTCAAAACACTATTCCGCTACCTAACAGTTTAACACAGCAAAATGGGATGGCACAGCACAGAGAACTTTTACTCAACAAAAGAGTAGCTTATTTTAAGAGAAGCCCACCCAAAAGCAAATAGGGTAACATCAACAGAAGGAAGACAAACACTTGCCTTACAGACACACACACACGGGATTCTGCCAACTCTAAAATTAAAGCTTTTTAACCAGTTATCTTTGGTAGCTAGATCAGGCTAACCTTACTTCTCAACTTGAGTCCCAAGTAAAATGCTCTAATCTGCAATGCCTTTGAACGTCATACGCCGGCCTCATGTGAAGCACGAAATCAAGCTTGAAATCTCCAGCGACACTGCATGGAACCAACACACCTCCAATTTAGACAACAATTTCTGACATAATGTGATGAGCAGTTAAATGGCAAGTCTTCTATTAAAAGCACACAGATTACCCTTTTCCAGACGAAAGCATGGTATTTTGGTGTACACAGAGGGGGCAGAAAACCTTCCAAGCATGATGCAAGGGATTCTTGAAGAGGTGGCACAAAATGTACAGTTGTGGTTACAGTGCCACTGACAGATTGCTTAGTCCATGCCCCCATCTCCACTAAACTATGCTTTGCAACTAACCACCTATGTAGTGTGTGGACATCCTCAGACGTCACAACATCAGGCCCACTACAAACGAGGAGGGGAGGAAATGAGAACCAAAGTGAATTTCACTGCCAAGGATGCGATGGTTCTCAGTGACTGTAGAGAACAGTTTCCCATTTTAAACTATCGCAGATCTTTTTGAAAAAACAACCCAGTATCCTAACAGGCTGTGATGCACTCTCTTCAGAGATGCTGGTATTGGCTAAAAGGAAAGGCAATGTTTCGAACTAACCTGATTAAACCTATTAGAAACATCAGAGTTCAGACACTCACCAATTCTACATTCTTCCTGGACCATCCAAATTTGCTGGGGGAAGGGATGCAAGTTTTCTGCATTTTGTGGGCTGCGGTTCAATAGAAAGACAAAACTCAAGCTTCCTGTTTCTAAAAGTTAGTTTCTAAGAAAATACGCAAAGTGCAACTCACAACATCTTTGTTAGTACTGAAATCCCTAGAAAATTTTATTTTTTTTTTTTAAAAATTGCCAATAATGGGCATATGGTAGAGCATTCGTATACATTAACTGGACCACATTTCAGCCTTCATGTGACATCAGTACAGCTTATTTCTTCCTCAGTAATAACGAAGGATAGATACAAAAAAACTACAAAGTCTCGTCACTATGCCAGAAACATCCACCTTATTAATATTTTGGATTTCCAACTAGGATTCTAGTCGAGACACAAACGAAACAGGACAGATATGTCTCCTGAGATAACCTTAGCAAAGGGAATAGCTACAATCCCACCACACACTTGCTCAAGATTAAGCCCCACGGTGGCCAATGAGGCTTGCTCCCAAATATCTGTATAGAGGAATGTACAGTGTTAAAGTGAGAACTGGAAAGTTTAACAGGACAACATGGAGGAATTGTATTCCTATGGTTCGGTACTAAACCTGAAATCTGGAGCTTCCTCTCTCAGTGCTAAATTCTGTGGCTGATTAAATTCAAGGAACTCGTAGTTTTGGTTTAAGATACTACACCCCATTTCACATGGCATTCTTTGGCGCTGGAACAAATGAGGTAGGTTTTAGGGTGGTTCTCTTTCTGTACACTATCTTGTCCCTGAGAGAGGGTGCTACATGGGTGTCCTGGCAGGATGAATTTCCAAGAAGGGGAGCTTTATGAAAAGCTCAGATTTCGTTACTACAGTCTCTTTTCCTTCACCCAGGTGCAACTGAAACACCCTGAATCTCTAAATTTCCGTTGATTACATCTGAACAATTATAAATGTCTAGAGGCACGAACTAGGCTTGGTTTTCTAAAAAGTTTCTAAAAAGTAAATTCTCCCAGCGCATGCCTTCAAAACAGAACATTCGGCCCAAACATTTGACTCATTGCCTTTGCATGTGTATTGTAACAGAGAGCTATGTCTATATCTAGAGAGAGAGAGAGAGAGAGAGAGAGAGAGAGAGAGCGCACAGACAAAAATATATCTTTTTATAAAGAACTGGGGGGGGGGGAGAGAAAGGCTATGAGAGAAACACACGGTCAAAAGGAAGCCCTCGCTCACCTTTTGAGAATAAGCGGCACCAAAGCTACGATCCAGGGATTTTGACAGAAGCCACTTTCTCTCGAGGCTTCCCCCCCACACCCAGGCAGCACCTCCTCATGCTGCCTTGGAGGTAAAACTTCTAAACGTTTCCAGGTTTGGAGAGCAGCTTGCCCAGCAGTGAGGAGGGAAAGGAAGGCTGCTCCCAGAGGTTCCACATACAGGGAGGACATTTACCACCTGCGTCTTTGGACCAGTGTCCAAAGCCACCAAATAAAAGAGAAGCTAAACATATTCATAACGCCTTGTGCATTTTCCTAAGCAGCTTCCTTTTGTGTTGTGGGGTTACTGCATTTTTCTTTTACAATAATAATAATAATACATGCAAAACAGCAAATATCAATGAAGAAGAACCTGGGCTTCCCTCCCTGGCCCAGGGAACCCCATCCCACTTGCAAAAAAAGACCAAAGCCTTTTGGAAACGACGACTCTTTTAACGCTGAACAGTATGTCAAATGCACTGAGGTATTAAAAAGAAAATAAAGGAGAACAAGGAAGAAGTTCTCTGCTGCAGCAGCATCTAAAAACAGGACCCCTTCACCGCCGCCATAAAACAAAACAACTCCCCACAGTATGATCAGAACAACAAAATTAAAAATACCTAAAAACTACCGATTTTCTTTCTTTCTTCTTTTTAAAGATGAGAGTGTGTGCCTTTTCGGCAGAGTCTACAGGATTTGCTGCCCAAACCAGCTAGTGTGCACGAAACCATGAATGCCCCCACATCTGGGGGTGGGGTGGGGAGAAGTAGTAGTTTAATTTTATGCTGCACTGTGTATACTGTGGAGGTAAAAGGAACACAAATATAATGAGGTAGATAAAAGTACATTCATCTATAAAAAAAATTAAAGATGAGGTAGGTTTGAAACTAACGTTGCAATTTGTGTGTGTGTGTGTGTTTGTGTGTTTTCTTAAAAGGATTTTCCCTGAGACAGTTTTCTTCTTAAGTATAGATTAAAGACAGATCAGAAGACGAGTATGCGATTGTTTCCAAAGTCAACCACAACAATCATGCCATCTGGGGTGACTGTTATACCTGAAGGACGGTCCATCTGACCAAAGCCACTTCCCTGAGTGCCAAATTTGCATAAAAAGCTGCCATTCGGCTCAAATATCTGCACACGGTGGTTCCTGGAATCTGCCACAATGATTCGGCCTTCCTGGTCCACAGCCACACCTTGTGGGCGCAGAAACTGGCCGTTGCTTGTGCCTTCGGAGCCAAGGAAGCGGGCCGACTGACAGTCGGGGTGTATGACCAGGAGACGGTGATTGTTGAAATCCGTCACGACCAGGTGGCCTTCGTGATTGAACGTCACTCCTCTCGGGGAATCAAAGTGCTTCCAGAGTGCCCCTTCAAAACCGTACTTGTTCAGGAACACTCCGTCAGGCCCAAAGAGCTGAACCCGATGGTTCCTCGTGTCGGACACCAGGATTTTGCCCTCGGAGTTCACCGCCACATCCCACGGGTAATTGAACTGCCCGTTCTTGGTTCCTTTCTCTCCAAACTTCAGAATGAACTGGCCGTCAAAGGTGAAGATCTGGATGCGATGATTGTCCTTGTCGGCCACGACAATCCGCCGCGAGGAGTCGGAGGCCACGCCGGCAGGCCTGTCGAACTGGCCGGGCCTGGAGCCCAAGGTGCCAAACTTGTGGTGGAAGGCGCCGCAAGGCTTAAAGACCTGGATGCGGTTGTTGCTGCGGTCGGCAACGATGATGTAGCCTTCCTTATCTACGCTGACGCCCCAGGGGCGGCACAGCTTGCCCTCACTATCCCCCTCGCTGGCAAAACAGAGCCCCGGGAGCCCGATGCCAACATAGCTGCGCCCTGACTTGACGGTGACTTTGAACGGGCTGTTTTCTATGTGCTGGTTGCACATCATGACGGAAATCAGGTGCTCCCCTTCCATCTGCGGCCTGTAATTGACGATGTAGGTTCCGTTCTGCTGGTCGCTAATATCTGCCCCAAAGAGATTTCCATCGGGCCCCATGACCACGGCAGAGATCATGTCTCCCCCAGAAAGACGCGTCTCCCCGTCATGGTCATAGCCTATCACTGTGAAAGAGGCCACTTTGCCCTGCAGTGCACGCTTGAGACCTTCTCCAGTGGCTTTGGTCAGAGGAGCGAAGGCCCCGCTGCTGACAAACCCCATAGACTTGATGGCCATATACAATGCCTGATCAGGAGGAGTGAACATGACCCTGTCGTCCTCTTGGGGCTGCAGGAAGCCTCGGACGTTCTTCAGCTCCTGCACCTGAGCGAGCATCCGGTCGCGAGCCAGGAGGATATCCATGCTCCGACCTTCCTCAAGGACCTGCTGCACTGCGCTGATGGTGTTGTCCAACTTGTTTAGATTCTGACGCAGTTTCTCAACCTGCAGGTAGAGGGACTTGGCTTTCACTTGGCGGATTTTCTCCACCTAAAACGAAGGTAACACAGAGACACAATTCGTACGCTGTTTGAGAAGTATCTGACAAGTTTGTTAGAAAGCATGTCGAATTTCTGCTCGAATAGAGCTAGGGCTGCTCTTTGGTCCAAGGTCAGGGCCTGCCTTATTTTATTAATGTTCTCCTCTGAGTCTCTGTCCTCCTCCATTATGGCAGCCACTTTCCCACCTTTGTGGGTTTTCATGTTGCCTTTGGTCATGTCTGTGTCTGAGGCCTCCTCTGAAGCCTCAAACAGGGCTCCATCTATTTCCTGAAGATCTAAACTTGCAGTTTTACTTTTTGGTCCCCATATTCCTTGGATCATCACCTTATCTAGGCTGTATAAAACTTTTTGATTAGATTTCAATAGGATCCACTCTGCTTAGATTTTGTGTCGGGGCGATTGGAGGCACAGAATTGTGCTGTGTTGACAAATGCACCTCAGTTAACAGAAATCATCTCTTTCTCTGCAATAATGGTAGGCATGACGGTGAGGAAAATGTTTAGGGGGTTGCTGAATGTTTGTGGCATTCCCGCCCCCAGACACTCAAAAATATCTATATTGTCCCATTAAAACTACCCCCTCATGTAGATGTGAAAGCTCAGGTACTTGAGAGAAAAGGACGAGATGGGCACACTCTCAGATTACATTTATGTCTATTATGTGTAACATCTTAACTGGGGCAACATATTAGATGTTGCCCCAGTTAAGATGTAACATGTTAGATATGTTACCACAAAGATATACCTAGCATGCTGTGTATTTGGGGAAAGAGGAAGACATTCTAAAGTTGGGTTGGGGTAAAATTACCCTCCTACCTGCCTGAAGTCACCATAATCAGGAAAATCACCTATATACAGCCCAGGGGCGCCAACTATAGGGGGCTCTGAGCACCCACAAAAAGTTTGTTGTGGGTGCTCAGCCTCTTGAAGCACCAGAAGTCATATCTGAGGCGTCAAGACACGTCAGAGATGCCGTCTGAGGCCTTGCGAGACCTCGGAACCTGATGTCTGGTGCCACCAGAATTCAAGTTCCGAGGTAGGGGTGGCAGGTGTGACATTGTGATGTCTGTGGCAAGAATACATGGCTTTGTAGTGTTCAGAATTTGCTGTAAAAACTAAAGTACATTTCACATTTGGGGGGGCGGGTTATAGCTCTATATACTTCTTGTGTTTAACTTATCAAGGACTGGATGATAGCCAATTTGGTCAGTCAAGCAGAGAATAGGCTGGCTCAGATGGAACATTAAAACCATGGTTTAGCTTTGCATGAATGAACCCAGCTTCTCCCAGGCCCTCTCCTCCTTCAGCACAGCCACACAGAGTTCAGAAAGTTTCACTTCCATCTGAAATTAGCCACAACTTGCTGGGTCATCCAAACCTTAACAAATCAGAGTTGCATCTAAATTACTGTTAGTGGAAACAAGACAACGTCAAACTACGGTTTATGCAACTGGCTGGTTTCCATGAACAGTTGAGATCAGTCAGAGTTTGCCAAGATCTGGATGACAGAAGAGAAGTAGGTCAGCTCATTCACCAGGGCAAGGCTAGCATCATTCCTGCAATACTAACCTATGTTTAATACAGGTGCAGGCAACATGGTGCCCTTCCAGAAGTTGCTTTGGACTACAACTCCCATCAGCCCCAGCAAGCACAGGCAATGCTCAGGAACGATGGAACCTGTAGTCCAGCAATGTTGGCATGGCACCATAGTTTAGTGCTTTGTCTGAATTCAGCTACTCTTTCACAGAACTTTTTTTCTTGTTCCTTTTATAGATGGGTAACCATAACACATGTTTACTGTGAAGACAAACAAGAGAACCAGCTGTTTAAACAAGACACAGATCAGCAGGGAATGCCCCGTCCCATTTGCCAAGGGACAATAAAGTGTGCCATTGTGGTTCATGAACCAGATGGCATGCCCTCTTGTCTTTTTTCTTTCTTTTTTACCTTCCATAGCAGCTCACACTCCCTTTCTTCTAGGGCCTTCTTGTGTCTAGATGTCACTGCTTTCACTTCAGATTGTACCATTTTTGCCTTCATCTCAACTTGTTCTGCTACAGCTTGGGCCTGCTCAATGCTGAGCTAAAAAGCAAGAGGGAGAGAAAGGAAAAAATAACTTTTAAGTCAATGTGATTCAATAGTAGCAACCGTGGATTTCTCATGCAATACAACTCTTCTAGAACTGAAGCAGAAAGTGACCAATACATCACCAATTCCCACAGAATGGGGCAAAAAGTTCAAGGTTAGTGTGTTCAAGACTTGACCAAGATAACCATCAGGTTTTTCAATGGAAGAGGGAGGGAGCTTCTACCCATGACCGGGCCAGGCTAGCTCTCTCCAATTCAACACACACACAGCAAGCAGCTACACACGATCCGTCAGCAAAAAGCTAGTAGAAAGCGCACTGTCAAAACCCGAAAGTCTCACTTCTTTGGGATGTTTGCACAGTGGTACCTCGGGTTAAGAATTTAATTCGTTCTGGAGGTCCATTCTTAACCTGAAGCACCACTTTAGCTAATGGGACCTCCCGCTGCTGCTGCGCAATTTCTGTTCTCATCCTGGAGCAGTTCTTAACCTGAGGTACTATTTATGGGTTAGCAGAGTCTGTAATCTGAAGCGTATGTAACCTGAGGTACCACTGTAGATTCTTCTTCACTTTTCAAACTTTTTTAAAGGAATTGTAGAGGGGGGGGGAGTACAAATAGGGCACCATTAGTCTAATTCAGTGCGTTTTTTAGACCCAGGCTTTAACATGTCTTGCAGCCCTCTATCTCCTGCTGTCATCCTCCTCACCCCCCTCCAACTCAATAGCAGCAAGGTGTTTAAAATTGAGAATTGGCTCTTCAATATTTCTTAAGGAACACCCCTGGGCCAATACTACATCAGCTTACAAGACCACCATCATTTTGACAAATGGCAGGCTTCTTGATCTCCTGGACATAATGCACTTTTCCTTCCTTCCTTTTCAGAAGTGATTTGAAAACCAGTAGAGCGGTTCGGGTGCCAGAATAGGGCTGGCGGAGAGACCTGGGTTCAAATCCCCACCCAGACATGAAGCTCTCTCTGGGTGATCTTGGTCCAGTCGTTACTTCTCAGCCTAGCCTACTTCACAGGGCTGTTGTGAGGATAAAAGAAAGAGAGGAGGACCATAAGCTCTTTGGTAGACGAGACAGGATATAAACCATGGGTAGGCAAACTAAGGCCCGGGGGCTGGATCCAACCAAATCGCCTTCGAAATCTGGCCCGTGGATGGTCCGGGAATCAGTTTGTTTTTACGTGAGTAGAATGTGTCATTTTATTTAAAATGCATCTCTGGGTTATTTGTGGGGCATAGGAATTCGTTCATTATTTTTTTCAAAATATAGTCTGGCCCCCCACAAGGTCTGAGGGACAGGGGACTGGCCCACTGCTGGAAAGGTTCGCTGACCCTTGGTTGTCGTCCCCCCCCCAAATAATAGCCATCACTCAGCAATGCTCCAAGTGCACTGAACAACTTAAGCAACAGAGAGAGCATGAGCTCAGTGCAATGGTTGCCTCCCGCTGCCCCCCATCCAAAAGAGACAACAATAAAGCAATAATAATAATAATAATTTTATTATTTATACTCCGCCCATCTAGCTGGGTTTCCGCAGCCATTCTGGGTGGTTTACAGCACAGCAAGCAAACCGTGTGCTTATATAGTGCATTCTTAAGTCAGGCATCTAATATTAACCCTCTAAGAAGCGATTGGTGGTTTCAGGTTAATTAGGTACTAGCACTAATTTGAACATTCACACTCTAAGCCTGATGCCACCTTCAGCAAAGATTATAATATTTGCATGCTCCTATTTAGCAGCTTTGGGATCGGGAAAATTAGCCCTAGTCATTTTACTACTAACACCAGTGCGGAAGATGCAGCTACGCTGACATTTGTTCCTTTGATTATTATAAATTTAAGCTTTAGATTTATGAGCAACGCATGCTTAACAAAGGTAGATAAGTAGAATTCACCTGAGGGGGGGAAAGGGTTGAAAACCTACAAGTTCGTACCCTTGGGGCTTCTATTGTTTAAGGGGAGAATTTTTTCCAAAGAGAGTGATTTATTGGGGCAGCAACATATCTATTTACATTGAGATAGCTGTAGTTTTGCAACAAAAGAGAGAGATAAGATCTCTCCATGAAAACTTCCCAGTTGCAGAGAGTTGGTGCATAAGCCTCCAGCAGCAGCATTAGGTGTGCTGTTCCCCCTTGCAGATCTTTCTTAAGAAAAATGGAAATTCCGCATGTTCGTTTCATTTCTCTTATCCAGAGGGCCCATTGAGCAACTAAGCGCTGGCCTTTGTCGCAAAAGTGAAGCAGAAAATGCACCGCCACCATTCCAAGGATCAAGGCTTTCTTTTAAAAGGCTCCATCAGGAGGAGAGTTATGGGGTTTTCCAAGAAGCCTTTTTCAGATCCCTTCCCCCTTAAGTCTCCTCATTGATATACAGCAACTAGCAGCAGTGCTGCTGCTATAAGTACAAAGGGCTGGCCACTTGCAACCAATGTGGCAGATCTCTTTCCCTCTAGCCCAGGCATGTCCAAAGTCCATTTCAGGGGCCTAATCCAGCCCCCGTGGCAGTAAAAAAGCTCAACAGCTTTGGAACTTTGGTGTAAAATTGTAAAAAATGCTCAACAACTTCAATCCTAAAAGAAGCTCACCCTCACGCATGTTCATTTCATCAAATCTGGCCCTCTTTGAAAAAAGTTTGGGCACCCCTGCTCTAGCCTGTTTTTCAAATACAGTGGTACCTCGGGTTAAGTACTTAATTCGTTCTGGAAGTCCGTTCTTAACCTGAAACTATTCTTAACCTGAAGCACCACTTTAGCTAATGGGGCCTCCTGCTGCCGCCGGAGCACAATTTCTGTTCTTATCCTGAAGCAAAGTTCTTAACCCAAAGTAATATTTCTGGGTTAGCAGAGTCTGTAACCTGAAGCGTATGTAACCCAAGGTACCACTGTATAGGCACCGTCATCTATAAATGCAGCAAGAGGTTTCCTGTGCATACCATGTCAAGATGAAAAGCAAGAAGGCACATGTTTTAATGTTGCCTTGCGCAGTAAATGAATGAATGTGTGTTTCATAATAAAGTGCAGCTTCTAGGAGACTCGCAATAACGTTTAAAAACCATACAGAATTGCTTAAAAACTATCAGCAATTTAGCAACAAATCGAACACATTAAACAGCAGCCCTCACAGGGAAAGCAAAACCTTACCTACAGCACACCAACATAAGACCCAACCGGATCATATTGTATCAAATGTCTGGAAGAGGAGGAAATTCTTAACCTCGCATTTGAAAGATGTCAAGTGTCGACACCAGTCTGGCTTCACTTTGGAGAGTGTTACATGGGGAGTGGAGGACAAAACTTCTTGCATGTAGAAAGCTAGGCTGAACCATTCCCTTGGCATGCTAACATTCCCCCTTGCATGCCTTACTTCTGCATATAGGGTAGTGTTTAAACGTGTAAATCTTTACCTCCGTCCTGGCACAAACCCTGGTACAAATCATGGAATTATAGGCTAAAAGGACCCCGAGGATCATCAAAGTCCAGAGCAGGAATATGTAGCTGACTCATACGGGGATCAAACCTGCAACCTTGGTGTTATCAGCACCATACTTTTAACCAGCTGAGCAATCCACCTGGCTGCGTGTATAAACCAAGTCACTGTGATTTAAGAGACATTAAAACACGCAGGGTTGGGGGCAAATCAGCCACAGATCAACCTCCAGGCCAGGTTTTTATGTTTATGCATGTTGAGGTTAGAGTTTGCCGATGGAATACAATGGGCTCGTTGCTCAAGTGAAAATAAAGCCTTAAAATAACTTCTCTCACTAGGAACTGACACAATAGCTGCTGTCATAGCCTCTCCTGGATTGGGAATGCACAGATTCTTCTCTAACTGCCTACTTGCTGGCCCAGCTGAACATTATGGGAATGGCAAACCTTAGACTTATTCCTCCCCCCTCCCTACTACCTCAGTACTTGAGGGAAAGAAGTTGAAAACATCCGCTTCTTCAGTTTTGAATAAAGCACAGCACAGTTTCCTGTTATACTCAAACTTGGGAAACTCTGGTTTACTCTTAACTGTGGTTAGTTCAAGCAAAATAGTACCAAACCATAGTTTAGCATAGGGATGCAGGTGGCGCTGTGGGTTAAACCACAGAGCCTAGGACTTGCCGATCAGAAGGTCAGCAGTTCGAATCCGCGCGGCGGGGTGAGCTCCTGTTGCTCGGTCCCAGCTCCTGCCAACCTAGCAGTTCGAAAGCACATCAAAGTGCAAGTAGATAAATAGGTATTGCTCCGGCGGGAAGGTAAATGGTGTTTCTGTGCGATGCTCTGGTTTGCCAGAAGCGACTTAGTCATGCTGGCCACATGACCCGGAAGCTGTACGCCAGCTCCCTTGGCCAATAAAGCGAGATGAGCGCCACAACCCCAGAGTTGGTCATGACTGGACCAAATGTTCAGGGGTCCCTTTACCTTTATCAATAGTTTAGCATATCAGAACTGGGCCAGTTAGTATTAAGCTGAATTTATAAATATTTGAGGTTTCCCAAGTGACACTGTGATAATTTGCAACTAAGTTTCTGCAAGCTAGTGCCATTCATTGTTTTAAACCATTCTTCTCTGAAAATGCAGCACCACGATTAAAGATAAGGTCTTCTCTCCATTACATTTTTTTTAAAATGGAACCTTCACATTCCCATAACTTTTAAATCAGCAAAAATCAATTTAAAAATTGATTCTTATGATCTCTAGTGCCACCAGGTGGTGCTATTTAGTGAGAGCCTTTTCCTCCTGAAAACGGTTTGAAATACAGTACTTTTAAGTATCTTTCCAAGTCATTTATAGTGCTTCTTTGAATACCAAAGATCCAGGAAATAATGCCCCTTGCATTCCAGATGGAAGAACCAGAGCAATACCACCCATATAAAGTAAGAAAGTGTTTCTGGAGAGGTGAGCTATACCTGTTTAACTTGTTTTGTGGCATCAGTTTATGGCAGAAAGAGGTGCCCAGAAACACTACTCCCCATACCTTGTAACATAATATAAAGCTTTGTGCTGTGCCATTTTTTCAGATGGAAAAGAAGTTATGGCATACCAGACTTGAGGCCTTAATCCTAATATTTGTTTGTTTGTTTATTGTATTTATATTCAGCCCTTCTTCCCTAATAATTAGCCCAGTGGTTTTCAAGCAGTGTGACGTGGCACCCTGGGGTGCTTTGAATGATGGTTGGGGTGCCACGGGCAACACTGGCCTCTGGCCTTCTTTCCTTCCCTCCCTCTTCTGATGCCTTCTCATGTCTCTTCCTCCCAACAGCTTGCACAGTTATTTGCTGCTGCAGCCCTGGCTACAAGCTCCGCAGGCAAATGGTGCCTCTGGGGCTGGCCAGGGGGTACTGGTTGCCAGGAGCTGAAGCCCAGCCAGCCAGTCCACCAGCCCTTGCTGTTGGGAATGAAGAAGAAGAGGAGTTTGGATTTGATATCCCGCTTTATCGCTACCCTAAGGAGTCTCAAAGCGGCTAGCAATCTCCTTTTCCCTTCCTCCCCCACAACAAACACTCTGTGAGGTGAGTGGGGCTGAGAGACTTCAGAGAAGTGTGACTAGCCCAAGGTCACCCAGCAGCTGCACGTGGAGGAGCAGGGAAGAGAACCCGGTTCACCAGATTACAAGTCCACCGCTCTCAACCCCTACACCACTGGAATGGACAGACAAGTCCCAGGCCCCTGTGGGGCAGTGTGAGGAGGAGGCACCTCTCTTTGGGGCAGGGGGGCAGCTCAGAGACCACAGGCTGCAGCAGCAGATACCTGGAGGACTCCCAAGGAGAAGGGAAAGGAGAGGAGGCTGAGGGAACACTCCACAAGGGACGGTGTTCGAAAAAGGGTGAGAGGCTGCCAGCTCTGCAGGCAAGGGGTGACGTAACTGGGCTCCTGAGCCCCACAGGGGTGCCGCAGAAAGAATGTAGGTGGTTAAAGGAGCCGTGGACTCAAAAAGGTTGAAAACCTCTGGATTAGACAACTATTACTTGCAGTTGATTATAGAAATTGGCCGCTGGGTGTTCAAGGAACAGCCACAATATCTGCAGCCCGCCATGCGGCTTGTACAGTGGTGCCTCTGGTTGTGAACGGGATCTGTTCCAGAGGTCCGTTCACAACATGAAAAGAGCGCAACCCGCAGTGGCGCGTCTGTGCACATGCGGGTTGCGATTCGCCGCTTCTGCGCATGCGCTTGACGTCCTTTTGCGCTCCTGCGCATGTGTGAGCGGCAAAACCAGGAAGTAACCCTTTCCGGTACTTCCGGGCCGCCGCAGGACGTAACATGAAGCGGATGTAACATGAGGTATAACTGTACATTTACCTGAATGGCCTGGCGACCCTGTTGAGCATCGGCTAGTAGCTGGATGGTAAGAGTTCTGGAGTCCTGCAGAGCATCTTGGAGGTAGATAAAACTGTGGCCCACGTGACGTCCCATGCTGCACTCCCGGCAGATGGGGACAGAGCAAGTGTCACAGTAGAAGTGCAG
Organism: Podarcis bocagei; assembly: GCF_964188305.1. Taxonomy (NCBI): domain Eukaryota; kingdom Metazoa; phylum Chordata; class Lepidosauria; order Squamata; family Lacertidae; genus Podarcis; species Podarcis bocagei. The sequence continues at coordinate 16,409,268 of NC_138137.1, read as the reverse complement.
CACCTGAAAGAGAGGTGGTCCAAGGAGACGTGGGTGAACAAAAGCTAGCCCAGAAGTGGGTTTTAAAAACAATTGTTAGCAATGGTCACCTGTAAGATTAGTGAACAATCACAGGGGTTCCTCTGATGTCAACAATACGATGCCATCTAAGGCACTCAGATGCAGAAAATCAGATATATAAGCTGATCGCCAAACGGCCCCTTAAACCTGGTCACCACAATGCAATGTCCAGGAGCGCCCTTTCCCCCCTCTGTGGTGGGAATTGTTATTATTATTATTGTTGTTGTTGTTATTATTACTGATTTCATTTCAATACTGCTTTATATTTTAAAGGAAAAGAACCTCAAAGCCGTTTACAACACGATAAAACTTCAAATATAACCATCTAGAATAAAATGAATTCAAGCTTCAAACTGAAAATTCAAGCTAAAAACATTTCAGATCCTTCTCTGACATTTTGCTTTCCCCCTGTTTATTTACCTACTTAATTCATAGAGCTGCCCCACCCCCACCCCATAGCAGAAGTACTGTAGGAAGCCAGTGTGGTGTAGTGGTCAGCAACCTAAGGCCCATGGACCAGAAGCGGCCCACGGAGGATGTTTGACCGGCCCACGAGCCGCCCCCCGAACTGAGCTACTGGTGCGGCATGGCACGGGGACTTCCACAGTACCAAAAATCACATCTGCGCGCGTGCAGGTGCTGAAAATCGCAAGCACGTGCACGATCCGGCCCACAGAGGGATCTCCATGGGACCAATCCGGCCCAGGCAAGATAAACCTTGCTGACCCCTGGGTTAGAGTGTCAGACTAGGACCTGGCAGATCAGGGTTCAAATCCCCACTCAGTCGTGAAGTGCACTGGGTGACCATGAGCCAGTTACATCCTCTTAACCTACCTCACAGGGTCATTGTAGGGAATAATTGAGGAGGGGGTGAACCATGTACTCCTTAGAGAAAAAGGTGGGATATAGATGCAATAAACAGGCTCTTCAGAAAGCTGGAAGGGCCAGTCAGATGGAGATGTCTGTAGCCAACCTAGCATCCAGAGATCTCCATGTGGTCTCAATTGGACCTGCACGAATCACAAAACACACCTGGAGAATTTCTTGCACTGTTGAGATGGTACGTGTGTGTGTGTGTGTGTGTGTGTGTGTGTGTGTGTGTGTGTGAAGGTAAAGGGACCCCTGACCATAAGGCAGAGTCGTGGCCGACTCTGGGGTTGCGGCGCTCATCTTGCTTTACTGGGTGTACAGCTTCCGGGTCATGTGGCCAGCATGACTAAGCCGCTTCTGGTGAACCAGAGCAGCACACGGAAACGCCGTTTACCTTCCCGCCGGAGCGGTACCTATTTATCTACTTGCACTTTGACATGCTTTTGAACTGCTAGGTTGGCAGGAGCAGGGACCGAGAAACTGGAGCTCACCCCGTCGCGCGGATTCGAACCGCTGACCTTCTGATCGGCAAGTCCTAGGCTCTGTGGTTTAACCCACAGCGCCACCAGTGTCCCTTTGTGTGTATGTAGATCCCCCCAATTTTTAAATCATTTTCTTCAACTTCTTTAAAAAAACTGCTATTCTGTCATTAAAGCGGCCTACAGTGAACTTCCTCAAAACAAAGCATCAAGAGGGTTAGTTGAATTGTCCATCAGTAAATCAGAAAGCTATTTTCACATTCCTTCCAGCAGAGGGAAGTAACAAGAGACCCTGTGGCGTGGTAGCAAGCTTTTAACAATCCATGCAAGAGAAAATGGCAAAAGCCATTCCTAGCACCATCCCTGATGCTATTGATTCTGCCTGGAAAACACCCTTTAAGAACTTTAAGTCAGGTTGAATGCATAATCCCTGAACCTATATATCAGCTTCAAATTTACCTCTTGGAAACACATGAAGTTCAAACAGCACAAGTTACGTTCAAACAATGGGTAACAGTCAATCAGCAAAAGGGATGGGCAAGTGATAACAGGATCAGACATTCCTGTGTGTCACTCTCAACAAATAAATCCAGGTGGTCAAGATGGTTTCTTCAACACTACAGGGCCAAGAGGGATAATTTTATTTGGGGATTCATTCATCTTTATTTACACCCACTTTGCAGTCTAATCCCCATGCTTTCCCTGAATGCCTGGACCACAATCCTTTAAAATAAAAAAACTGTGAATATTTCTGTCTAACAAATCTCTTGTTATATAAAGTTCAGTACTATTCTTTTGGCAAAACATCTCTCAACAACAGGATTTATCATGGTGTTGCATGGAGTACAGAAAAAACCCTCTTCTACTAGTTTTAAAGCAGTAAGAAAGCAAAAAAACTCGAGGCAGGCCAACTAGTGAGTCACATGAATATCACAATTCGCCTGCTTGTTAAAAGTACCCTCCTTCCCCCCACCCCCTTCTACTCAAAGGGGCCATCTGAAGAGAAAATGGCGTCAATATGAGCAAGGGTTCAGCTTCAAGCTAAACCTACTATTAACCCTCTGAAACAGTTAATGCCAGAAGCAAAGCTAGGTCAAAGGCCAGAGAGCAGTCCTGTCATGCAGATCCAGATGCTACTTTCTGCAAGAATACAAGGCACAGTGTAGGAGTCATTCAGGCACACAAACTACAGAAGAAGAGAGGAGAAAGCAATCAAAACAATTAGCAGATTTTTGTTTTATATTAAGAAAGCCTCTAGTCCGCTAGCATATCAAGAAATGCTAGCTCAGTAACAATAGTTCTCCAACATTTTGTTCCATGCCAAACAGGTTCCTTTTTTAAAAAAAAAGGCTTTGTATATAAAGAAAAATGTTTTTTAAAAGTCTTCAGTACAAAACTGGTTTTTCAAGTTAGCCTATGGAGACTGTGGCAGTCCTGAGCCTAGCTACTGGAAGTGTCTCAAGCAATAATTCACAGTTTCTTTCTTTCCTCTCATCACAGAAGGTGGTATATGTGTCAGGATACTGCAGGAGTGCTGGGGTGGGGGAGAAGAATTGCCCCAAATTGGCAATTTACAGATTTTGGCGTTTACCAAATTGGCTCAAACACAAGTTTTGGAGCAGTAACTGCTTTGAGCGCTGCTCTCTCACTCTGAACAAAGGCTACAATATACCGCTCAACTGCTTGTTGGAGGGTGGTTTGAATGGAGTTTCTTTGCAAAGGTTGCATTTGTGCCTTTCCAAGGGAAACAAAAACAAAATTGCACCGACCGCCTTCTTCAAAAGGTCCCTAAGAGTGGTTGCAACGTTCTGGTTCTGGTGCAAAAGTGCACGGCAACATTTGCCAACAAGTGCCCCAAACAAATATACATTCATTTGTCTATAAAGTTTCCAAATTCTACAGCAAAGAAATATGAATTGAAAGAGCACACTCAGAGGCATGTAATCACTCAAGCTGTGTGTACACACTTCAGTCTTGATCTTACACTAGCCGGTAAATGAAAATCTTTTTAGTGAGGGGAGAAAACAAATTAACTGATCCATTTCTCATTCCCTCAGGGGCTTCCTCAGAATTCAACATACATTATTTTAGCCTCCTCCACCACCACCTAAGGTAGTGGGTAAAAGATCAGCCTCCCCTCTCTTATTCCATGCAAATGCAACAGGAGCAAGATCAGCCCAAATCTTTCTTGCCTAAGGCTGGGGGGCCAATCCATCGGAAGAAACTCAAAACTCTACAACAGGGGTCAGCAAACCTTTTCAGCAGGGGGCTGGTCCACTGTCCCTAAGATCTTGTGGGGGGACGGACTATATTTTGAGGGGGGGAATGAACGAATTCCTATGCCCCACAAATAACCCAGAGATGCATTTTAAATAAAAGGACACATTCTACTCATGTAAAAACACCAGGCATTCCCCACAAATAACCCAGAGATGCATTTTAAATAAAAGGACACATTCTACTCATGTAAAAACACACTGATTTCCGGGCCGTCTGCGGGCCGGATTTAGAAGGAGATTGGGCCGGATCCGGCCCCCGGGCCTTCGTTTGCCTATCCATGCTCTACAGTGATGAGCACAGATTCATGAAGCTCAGAGCATGCAAGGATTTCAGATGCCAGCTATATTTAACATGATAACAATATGAAAACTTTGGTAGATCTTCAATCTGCAGGCAACGATTTAACAAAATATACCATAAAATCAAAAGGGTACCTTTAGCAACTGCATTTCCCTGGGCTCTTAACAGCTGGGTTTTCATCTTTCATAGATACCAACAGGAGGAGGGGCTGAAACAGGTTTAATTGACCATTACTCAATGTGACCGGGGCCTATATTAATTATGTTTATGTGTGGAAATGCCAAGGCTTAATATGCCCTCCAGCATTATAAACACAAGTGCCTCTCCATTCAAAGTCCACGGACACTCTTTTGGGAAGAAAAATTGTGTGTGTGTGTGTGTGTTGTCAGGAAGGGGACCCTGGTAAGATGGGTACAAATTCATGAGGGTAAGTCAAGAGAAGTAATATAATTCATATAAACAACAACACCAAAACTTAAGGCAACATAACGGAGCGTGTTACTTCCGGGTTTCACTGCTAGCGCATGCGCAGACGGTCAAAATGACGTCGCGTGCATGCGCGGTAGCAGCGAAACGCGACCCGCACAAACGAGCAGTCGCATCTTATGTTCTATTCAGGATGTGAACGGGGCTCTGGAACGGATCCCGTTCGCATCCTGAGGTACCATGGCAAAGTGCAGGGCTTAGGTCTCAGTCTGTGTCAGTGTGGGCTCCACAACTTGCCGCTAGACCTGCAGAGTAAGCTGCGAGGACCATCCACCATCACCCAGTGGCAAATGGCCAAATTAACATGGGAGAGGAAAGAAAGAGAAAGAGAAAGAGAGAGAGAGAGAGAATGAAAGAAAGGAAGGAAGGGACAGGACGGCAGGGTTTTCACAACTGTAATCTAGCACGAAGTTTAGGCAATGGTTGTCCAATTTGCCGCCCCTTCCCCCGAAGCGACAATCTCATCCATTCCATATGCAGGGACAAAATGCCACCACACAATTCGGGGATCATGTTATGAGCCAAATCCTGGCATGGCAGTGGCAGACCCGAGTGTCAGGATTGCTTCACCACTGCTGAATACTTACAAAGCATGCATGCGGTGTAGCATTTTAAAAGCATAGAATGAATGGGTGGAAATGAACCAACCCCCAATCTCATACCTACCCACCCGCCTGAAATTTCATCACAATTACTGCCCTGCCCCAGGCTATTTTCTATCTAGCACAGTATCAAATGAAACCCTAAGAGGGGGTTGGGGGTTAGAGAGCGAGCCAGCTAGGGAGGAAACCATGGGGTAGTGTTGAAAGGCTTGGCTCCCCATCTTCTGGCAACTTAGTTTGTTCTCCTCCCTAAAACAGGAATTTAAGGTAACAAGGACTCAACTGTGCTCCCCCAGATATAGTCAGGAACCAGAAGGCACCAATTTGTTGTGTCTCTTATGTTTCTCTGTTGCGAATTATGATGTTTGATATATATCATACCGTTGGAAAAAGTGGGGAACAAAACTCTCCAAGGTTTAAGGAGCATTTGTAAAAGAGGCAGCTGAACAGATTCTGGAGGCTCCATGAATCCAACGCTTTCATGTACCTAGCTTTTGGCTTCCTCCAGCTTCGGCTGGTCTTGGACTTGGACTTTGCCAGTGACCTCTAGATTACTTAAATCAGGCATGTCCAAAGTCTGTTTCGGGGGCCTAATCCGGCCCCCATGGCAGTATATGTCCTGGGGCATAAAATTGTAAAAAAAGCTCAAGAACTTCAATCCTAAAAAAAAGCTGAACAAGTTTTGGTTAAATCCTTAAAAAAGTTCAACAACTTTGGGGTAAACTTCAATCCTAAAAACTTTGGGGTAAAATTGTAAAAAAAAAAAGCTCAACAATTTTGGTCAGCCCTCACGCATGTTCACGTCATCAAATCTGGCCCTATTTGAAAAGGGTTTGGGCATCCCTGACTTAAATGCACTCTATGTGGGGCTGCCCTTGAAGAGCGTTAGGAACTTACAACAATGTAATAAGCCAGAGAGACCCTGTGTCTTATTCAGGCCAGTTTTGTGTGACATGCACCGGTTGCCAGTTCAGTTTCTGGGCTCAATTAAAAGTGTTGGTGTTAACCTTTAAAACTCTAAATGCCTTGGGACCTAAGGATCCCTTTCTTCTTAATAAGCCTCACTCTGTATTCCAGTAACCATTCAAGGACTTGCTCAAAATAGTGAGGCACACTTAGCAGACACCAGGTGTAGGGCCTTTTCTGCAGTGACCCCGAACGCCTTACCAAGTGAGCTTCTTCCCTACTGTTTTCGACAGTTATTGTTAAGAGTCATGACTGTTCCAAAAGGCATCAGGCTGAATATTTCCTCATTTTGGTATGCTGTTATTTTACCTCTGCTGGCTCCTTTGCAACTGTCATTGTGGTCTTGGTTTTTACACTAACGTTTTTATTTATGATATAGTTCTCAACTGTGGACTGCTGTATATTGTGTTGCAATGGTTCTGAACTGTTAACAACCTTGACTTCTGAAGCACAGGTGGGATGTAAAATTTTTCAACAAATGAAGGTGGAATTCTATTTAAATATTATGTTGAGAATGAGAGAAAACTAGAGCATAGAGAGAAAACACAGAGCAGCACAAGTTTGAAAGCCTTTTTGGTTTTGTTTCTGGAACTGAAGTATAGTTTTAAGATATTCCAAGATTATATAAGGCATATTCCAGAGGGGGACACAGCTATGCTTGTTGATGGTTATTAAGCTAAATCTAGTTCAGTTATTAAGCTTTATCAGTATTGCAAACCAGCCATAATGAAGTTCTTTTGGGAACATCTGAAAAAGCAACATGGCACTTTTACAGGCAACTGCAAGACACAGGGAAATTGGGAGGTGGACAGAGAATGGTTAGGGGTGCTTAATAGCAGTTAGCATTCAAGAGAGGCACTGAATGCAAGTGAATTGATAATTTCCTTTTAAAAGGGAAACATTTCCTGATCACACACACATTTTGAAAAATTTCAATGCATATACATGCGCGCGCACACACACAAAATCCCCAACCCCAGACACACAACGGGAACCTTCCACAAGTTTCAGAAGCTGGCGAAGAACATCACAGGGCTATTCATCTTTTATAGGCACAGTGGGCCAAAGCGTACCAGAGCAAGGTCATAAACCTGATTGCTCTAGGAAAGGGCTTTACAGTGCACTGTAAAAAAATAAAAAATAAAACATTTTACAACACCAAGAATTCCTGGGTGTCATGCTTCCCCCTGCACGCTCCCCCTCCCACCCTTTTTGGTCCATTTGTTTTCAAAGAGCACCGTGGAGGATGGGCAGGGATTCGGTTAAATGTCTCCTGGGATTCCATAGAAAACCAACCAACATCTGATGAATGGCTGCTAAAGTTAAACTCTGACCTGACCGGACAATTCCTACAACCAGCTCCCCTCCCCCCAAACCCCTCTCTGTTGGTCTGTTCTCCCGTATGCCCCACCCACTGGCCTCCTCTCTCCCAAAAAGTTTCAAGTGCCAGGCAGAGTTAACAAAAGCAAAGGAATGCGGGGTTCTCCCTGCTGCAGCTTCCAATGAAAGCAGTGTTGCAAAAGGGGCTTAGGTTCTCTGGGGAGTTGCCGGCGACTTGGCTTGCAGCTTATGCTCATCACCCTTTGCCTAGTTATTCAGGTATGGATCCGGGAGAGAATGTGTTTGACCGGTGACCATTAATGCCAGCTGTGGGCTTGACCCTAAAATGGAGCATTTGGGGGGAAGATCTCGTAACTGTAAAGACGGAAGGGACACCCAGGGTCATTTAGTCTAACCCGCTGGCAAGGCGTGATGGATGGAGAGTGGAGAAGCTTAGTACACACACACACACTCTGATTATTTGCTCATCATCATGCAGCTCAGTGCCCTGCTCTGCTCCAACATCTGAGGGGGCGCAGGGGGTGCTGTGGTCTAAACCACTGAGCTTCTTGGGCTTGCCGATCAGAAGGTGGGCGGTTCGAATCCTCGCAACGGAGTGAGCTCCCATTGCTCTGTCCCAGCTCCTGCCAGCCTAACAGTTCGAAAGCATGCCAGTGCAAGTAGATAAACAGGTAGCTCTGCGGTGGGAAGGTAAACAGCATTTCCGTGAGCTCTGGCTTCCGTCATGGTGTTCCACTGCACCAGAAGTGGTTTAGTTATGTTGGCCACATCACCTGGAAAGCTGTCTGCGGACAAATGCCAGCTCCCTCGGTCTGTAAAGTGAGATGAGCGCTGCATCCCAAAGTTGAATTCAACTGGAATTAACCGTCCAGGCATCCTTTACCTTACCAACGTTTGCAAACCTGAGAAACTTTGGTTGCCAACACACAGCACAGAGTGGAACCTACTCTACGGGCTACAATAAACCGCTTCTTTCAAATCTAATTTCAGCAGTGGGAAGGGACCCTGTTGATGCCGCTGAATACTTTTTTGCAGACACCACATTAGAAAGCTCATTTTGGGGATTTAAGGGGGAAAGAATTTAGTCTTATAAAACTCAATACTCTTACCTTGCCTACAATACTGATATCCATGTAATCATAAACCTGCCTGAGATTTACGAGTAAAGGGTGGTATACAAATTTAATCAATCAATTAATTAATTATATTTCTCCACCAGCACATGATCCCTCCCAAGGAGCTTCTATTACTGAAATGGAAGACGACACATTGGCAAAAAAATTAAAACACACCAGAATTGTGGTTAGTTTTTGTGAGCATAAAATGGTTTCATAAGCTATTTTTTGACGTACAAGAGTATTAGCTTTCTTAGGGAACTGTATTCCTTGTTTATTCTTTTTCCGCTATGCAGCAGTGATCTTTCCTACCCTTGAGTTGAGCGCGGAGGCTTCTCCTCCCTGGAGACAAGACTTCTCAGAGTGCTCACATTCTGGCTAATTTCGAACGCTGCTTCGAATGATGGGTTTGAGGTATAACCAATGAGACTGGGTTGCTCATATGTGTGTGTGGGGGGGGAGAGCGCAGCCTTTTAGAAACTGGAAAATTAAGTGACTAAGGTGCTAATTATAAAGAGAATTCCCAGCCTTTCCCTACCTGACAGAATACCTCAATGCGGGGCTCACGTTATATATGCCAAGGGGCAAGAAGAATGTGAGCTGAGATAGCTTAGTTGGTAGAGCATGAGACTCTTAATCTCAGGGTTGTGGGTTCGAGCCTAATGTTGGGCAAAAGATCCCTGAATTGCAGGGGGTTGGACTAGATGACCCTTGTGTTCCCTTCTAACTCTACAATTCTATGTAGGCATACCTTAAAAAAATAAAAAGCTTGGCCAGGGCAGATCTTCATGTATCTAATGTACATTCATGTCCCAGTATCAAAAGCTCATTGTACAAAAATTCACTTATCCAAACCTGAGGAATTAGTACCCAAACCGTGCTATGCACACCAGAGGTTCAAATATCCAAACAGCCAGGCCTGCATGTAGTACTGTAAACAAAGGCCTCAAACGAGCCTTTGCGTTTTGCTGGTCCACAGCAGCTGTTTCACCAGAAACCATGGTGGAAGGAAGGGGGAGAGATCAGACCAATATAATCAAGCTGGTTTGCATTTGACCATACATCACGGGTAGGCCTCACTTCAACAGTTAATGTTAAATTATATTCAGACAGAAAACTGCCTCTGCCCTAATGAATGGTTTCAGGGTTAAGCTCCCATGCTCCCAGGACTGCCATGTTTCTCAGATAGTCACTCAGGTAATGGTCATGGCGGAAATACAGTCCTTGTTGGCAGGCAATTAATTGATTCTTAAGGCTCGTATTTTGAAACTGGCCAAGGACTGAAAATCTGGCAACATGGGGTCTACCCAGTGACTCATTTCTCACACCACCTAAGGCTCAGGCAAAAGACTCTTCCAATATCTTGTCCTTCTCAAGAAGAACCATAAACGAAAGGCCTTGGGCAGAATTCTCTCCTTAAACATCTGGACGACCAATTCCTAGGAACAGAGCTAAGGCGCATAGTATGGGAAGAACTCGCTCAAAAGCTCTGCTTCCAATTCACACCTTTTGCATGTCAGCTCACATTGGAAAAAGCTGTTCAGATGTGCTATAAAACATGCAGATTTTTGGCACGTGTGTTTTCCTGCATGCATGCGAGTGCTCATCTTCTATGCTGCGCACTCTATAGAGACAGACAAGTGTACTTTTGATGCTTCCATTGGCTCCAGCAGAGTCATCAGTCTTAAGTTTAATTCTGTCTTGCGGTCAAGACAAGTCAATTATTAACAAAACACAACTACCTGTGCTTGAAAATTGTCCTCTCTAGAGTGGAAGCCACACGTTATTAGCATAAGCATGCATTCATAGAAGTGTACTTTCAGTATTTTCTAGCAAGGATCTTGCTCTGGATATATATGACTTGACTTCATTCAGCAGAAGATAAGTCATCTAATAATTAATTAGCAAGGGAGAAGCGATACACATATTTCTTCTCAAAATAACTGCTACATGTCTGTCCAGCACAACATACATTGCTATAGCAGCAGAATAATTAAAGAGATTAACGTTAAAGCGAGTGTGTGTTAACGGACCAAACATCTTATGCATGAACAATGTGGGAGATCAGGTAACCGCTGTTTGAATTCTGTGCTACACTAGCAGACAAAAAACTAGGTTAAGCACCTTCTGTTACAGGGGGTCAGAAGAACTTGCAGGCGACTTAAGATACACGGCTTTATAAAAACTTTATTTTTCCTAATTTGCAATTTGGGACCATTTTACAGTGGGCACACTATTATATACTCTTTAGAGCAAATAATTCAAAACTAGTAAAAGGCAGATTTGCTTTTATTTGTGCATTCTTTTGTCTGGGCACACAATTTGTTTTCCGTCTAGCAAAATATTATCATAACAGTCAGGTTGTGTGTACAATTAGAAATATGCAAAATGAGGATTCAATTATTTTATGAACAGAATTCAGCAGGGAAGAACATTTCACTGTTTTGGTAACCATGATGAGTATTTCCCTCCAACATGCAAAACCATTTTAAGTATGGCATGCTTTTTAGTTCTATTGTCCATAGCTTTGGGAGTACAATAGACTTTGACTCAAGTTATTTTTCTTTCCTTATGGAAAAAAGCTTAACATGGCTTAGAGCCCTGTCTCCACCTATATTTTTAAGATACACTTTCCCTCCCCTACCCACCTCACTGGGTGGCAGCACCTTTGTGATCCTAAATCATTCAAAGACTCACTCTGCGAAAACCAACTCCAAATATTCTCCCACTTTTGTTTCATCGACCCTTTAGAACTGTCTTGGTGTAATAACTGAGGCTAACAGACTTGAGAGTCATGTGTACTCTCTTTCCAGTTCCTGTGCAAATCATCCTCTCCCCGCAACCCCTAGTTTGTATTAATCATGATGCACATTTCAGTCAATACACCAAATCTAGCTTGTGGCGAATGTCAACAAGGGAAGGAAGAAGGATGGATTTGTATAGAAGAAAGAAGGGAGAATTTGAACCATGGGCCTTAGAAGGCAGAGTCCACAGTCCTCCTTCCTCCTTAGTTCCAAACAAATACGCTTTGCTTGATTTGCAAAACCTAGAGGATCTAGTAATGTGAAAGGTTTTCCATTTTAGAAATGGCTCCCATATAGTCACAGACAACACCGAAAAATTATGATATTAAATTATAATGAAGTAGAAGGGAAGTTAATTCTCAGTAAGTGTGTTCTCACCACAAGATACACTAACTTTCTTCACTCTCCTTATTCTCTTATCACCGCTTTTCACACATCAGTGTTAGAAATTCAGATACTATATAAAAGATAGGCACCAAATGGCTCCTTAAACAAAGGTTACAGTCACCAAAACAGAAAGTCTAGTTGCCATTTTGGGGCAAGACGGCTCTAACGTCTTATTTTTCAAGTGATGCACTGACCGTGATGGATTATCTGGCTAGTTCAGATGACAACCTTGAGCTAGGTTAAGAACTTTTGAGAACTGGCCTATTCCTACCTGTTTCTTAATGGTGGCATGGACCATTTATAACGGTAAGAATATGTTTCACAACTGTGAGCAGGGCAGTGGGATGGGGTATGTGAAGACACGCTACAACTATTAGCTATAATGTTCACTGCTCCTGCTCAGGCTGCAAAGAAAAAGTAATTTGGTTGCTGAGATTCATTCTGGTCGTGCAGATAAAATATAACTCATAGAATTCTACAGAACGTGGTATTAGTGTGTAGAAAACCAGGGTTTGAAATTAGCAGGGCGCCAGGCACATTTTGTGCCTAAAGATTCTCCATTTGTGAGCACCTCAAAAAGGTCTGGGCACCATTTTTTTGTGCCTGGCTGACACTCAAGGATTACTGAAATGTATGTGCTTTGAAGCCTCAAAGTATATGTTAAGGATAAAGAATATGTTAAAGGCTTATACAATAAAGAGTAGAATGTTTTGAAAACTGAAGCATGGTGCCAATATTTTCATTGCAAACACCAAACTACAGTGGTACCTCGGGTTAAGAACTTAATTCGTTCTGGAGGTCCGTTCTTAACCTGAAACTGTTCTTAACCTGAAATACCACTTTAGCTAATGGGGCCTCCTGCTGCCGCGCAATTTTGGTTCTCATCCTGAAGCAAAGTTCTTAACCCGAGGTACTATTTCTGGGTTAGCAGAGTCTGTAACTTGAAGTGTCTGTAACCCGAGGTACCACTGTAAACACATATTAACAATTTCTGCTAAAAATGTGATATTAACAATATGTCACTTATGTGAATTGCATATTAGTTCATGCTTATCAAAATAATAATAAAAAGTGTTGCCGACCCCCCCCCCCCGGGTGTTGAGCAGACATTCTGTTTTGGCGCCCACAACTCAGGTCCCAGAAGCCATTTGCCTCCTAGCTTTTCTATCCCAGTTTCTAACACTGGCTGAAAACAGTGAGAAACACTGGCTGAAAACAGATCCAGTGAGTCCCAGGCCTGCGCCTCCAGATGATGGAGATGTCTGGCACCATCCTGCTGCCCAGGCATCTTCACTGGGTCGCAAGAGGCCGACAGTCAGGTGCAAAATGCGCCTGGCTAATTTCGAACACCGTTCACACATTCATCTCAACATTTCTAGTAATTTTCCCTTCAGACAAACAAACCAAATCCAGAACCACCTTAGTGGTGAGGTAGTATCTTTTAACAGGATACGACCGCATGTTGACTAACACCCAACCACTAAGGTCTTCACGATTTAAAATATCATGGCAATAATGTAACCAACTGCTGCAACTAACTAGTGCTAATGCAAACTAATGCAAGTAAGGGAACTGTGAATTAAATACAGCCTTCTTTTAATAAAGTTACTAAGTTATTTTCAATACCAAATTGTCCCAGGAAAAAGGCTGCGCTCTCCGGCAACGGCTGTGTGGCTTCGCTCCGCAGAAAAAGCAATCAACTCACAGCACTGCGCCACTTCCCCCTCTTCACTTCGGAGCCCGTTTCTGGGTTCCTTAGTGGGTTGGAAGGGGGTGCTAAAGGTGCCCGCCGAGTCCCACGGTCACAGGCTTCATCCACCTGTGATTTTCAAAAGGGTCCCCGCTACGCCGCAGCGGGAAAGACCCGTTTCTTGTGGAGCTTGTCCCTCCAGTTCAGAGGGAGTCCGCCATCACCGGAGGTGCCACCCTGGAAGTCCTCAGCTGCCGGAATGTCAGCCAATCAACACCACCCATTGACGCAGCAACCAATAACACACACAATAGCCGCTGACAGCCTCAGCAGCAACCAATTAAAAGTCCGCCCTATGCACTACCCATGTATAAGAACGACCCCTACTTTTTAGCATGATTTTTAAAGGGGAAAAAATAGCCTTATACATGGAAAAGTACGGTAAACTGCAAACATTGTGACAATCCACAATAACTATATATTCTGATTTCCCCCCATTCATTTCCCCTCCATTTACACTTAACAAAATATGTACCTGGTCTTTGAGGCTGGCGGTGGGGGAAGCAGCATTTCCCCCCACTGCCAGCCCCACAAGCTCAGGGGGCAGCGGAAAGGCGGTGCGCTACCTTTGCGCTGCTCCCCAACCTGGTCTTTGAGGCTGGCGGTGGGGGAAAGCAGCGCTTCCCCTGCCAGGCCCAAAGAGCAGGTCGAAAGGAACACAAAGCCTCTGGAGCCCAGCGGCAACTCCCGCTGGGCTCCGGAGGCTTCGGGTGAACGCACCTTGAACACACAGAACGCACCTTGTTTTAGAGGGGGAGAACAAGAGAAAAAAACTCCCCCCCCCCGTTCTCCCCCTCCTATGGTCCGGTGTGTCCTATAGAGCGAAAAATATGGTAGTGTTGCCACAGCTCTTCTTTATCCATGTTGTAGGAAATCTCTCTCTCACCCCCCCCCAAAAAAAATATGTCACAATTCTTCCATCCAGCCTTACTGGTCAGAAGTCCAGTAAAAATCAAATTCAAATGATAACCAGTATCTCCCACACAACATTTTCAAGTGAAATAGCCCTGCTCTGGCATGGAACAAATGGGATTCTCTGCGCCAGCAAAGTCCCACTTGATTATTGCCCCCAAGATGATCCGTTTTTTGACATTTCACATCCCCCTATGGTGGCAAGCGGCCTTGCTCCCATTAAGATCTTGCCTGCAATTACGTATTAAGTAAGTGTCCCAAATGTCACATACCCAAGCAAAACAATCATGCCTAAGCACATGCTTACGCTGAGGCTTTCAGTACAGTAGTCAAGATGTCTATAATATGCACAACCTCCAAGCTGGGGTGGAGCATGCCTTAAAATTAACATTGATGGGAACAGAGAGGGAGATGGGCTGCTACAGCCCTTGTATCCTGCATGTGGGCTTTCCATTTGTATATATAGTTGGCCACTGTGTGGAACAGAATGCTAGACTGGCCTTTGGGCTGATCCCGCAAGGCTCACACAACTCCATGTCTGGTTTTCTACGCCCTTTGAATTTCCATCCCTTCAGCAGCTAGATTAACAAATATTCTCTCTGATTTGCATTTATCACTCAGAGTTTAGGGAGGGAAATTCATAAGGTAGTGGTATCCATATTTTAATTTAAAATAACTGTGCTTTTTCTTTTTTTTACTTTGTCTTGCTTCATTGAGAATTTAGTTACGTGATCAGCAGAAGGTAAAGAATACCAGTAATATAGAGATTTATATACAATAACACTATGGTGGGTAGCTTCTTTTTGATGTACACTTCCAGGATTTCTACCTTGGGAGTCTTCTGGAATTGTGTCCGAGGAAGGGGCATGGCGCTACATGTGTTAGCGCCACCCGTGCACAATCTAGGTCTATGTCTTCAGGTGTTCCACCGCAATGTGGGAAATTTTGGGGTGGAGCAACTGGGCAGGCACACACAGTGCCTAAATAGGGCTTAAGGAAGAGATAAAAGGTAAAGGGACCCCTGGATGGTTAAGTCCAGTCAAAGGCAACTATGGGGTTGCGGCACTCATCTCACTTTCAGGCAGAGGGAGCCGGCATTTGTCCACAGGCAGCTTTCCGGGTCATGTGGCTAGCATGACTAAACCACGACAGAACACCGTGACAGAAACCAAAGCACACAGGAAATGCCATTTACCTTCCCACCACAACGGTACCTATTTATCTACTTGCACTGGCATGCTTTCAAATTGTTAGGTTGGCAGGAGCTGAGACAGAGCAATGGGAGCTCACCCGTTGTGGGGATTCGAACCGCTGACCTTCTGATCGGCAAACCCCAGAGGCTGAGTGGTTTAGACCACAGCGCCACCTGCGTCCCATAAGGACAAATACGATTTGTGTAAGGGGAGAATGCTACTTCTTTAAAATTGGATTGATAAGAGAGCACAATGAGGACATTTCGAGGATATATTCTGGCTTGCTTGTAACCTTAGACCTTTGTTGCTGTGGCGGTTGTTGAGGTGAACATCGTGTGTATAAAGTGTCACAATTCTCTCTCAGCTAGCATGTGGTCTGGAAAAGCCTGACACAGCATATTTCTGAAGATAAGTTGGTGTGGAGCCCTTTTGACTGCCCACGGTAGGAATCTGGATAATAAGCAATTTGAACAATGCCAACAAGCTAAGGAAACAGTCAGCAAAAGAGGCTGGGTTAATTTGGGGGATGTGATAGTGCAAGATCTCTGAAGATATTCTAAGGAAAGTAGTGTCTGTAACTTTCATGAGTGGCCATACATTTAAATCACAAGCTGTTGTCATTATCCCCAGAGAATCATGGGAACTGTAGTTTATTAGGGCTGTAGAGCACCGTAGCTCTGTGAGAGGCAAACTACAGTTCCCAGGATTATTTGGAGGCACGTACAGTGTGTGTGATGTGGGATGCGGGTGGCGCTGTGGGTTAAACCACAGAGCCTAGGACTTGCCAATCAGAAGGTCGGAAGTTCGAATCCCCGCGATGGGGTGAGCTCCCGTTGCTCAGTCCCTGCTCCTGCCAACCTAGCAGTTTGAAAGCACATCAGAGTGCAAGTAGATAAATAGGTACTGCTCCGGCGGGAAGGTAAACAGCGTTTCTGTGCGCTGCTCTGGTTCGCCAGAAGTGGCTTAGTCATGCCGGCCACATGACCCGGAAGCTGTACACCGGCTCCCTCGGCCAATAAAGTGAAATGAGCGCCGCAACCCCAGAGTCGGGCATGACTGGACCTATTGGTCAGGGGTCCCTTTACCTTTACAGTGTGTATGAAGGCAAGCTGGCTGGCAGGAGCTGCTGGAATCTGCCCCTTATGGTGAGTGTCTGAGCAGTAATACCTTTGCAGTTAGGAATCCTTCAAACTTGACTACTGAATCCTTCTATGCAGGAAGGAATTTGAAGAACTTCCTTTCCTGGCTGACCCTTGCCTGAGCAACCAAGTCCTCTTGAACTCTTGCATGTTCCTGCACCCTTGTTTCCAACCTCTTCCCCCTTGACTCTGGCTTTTGGTTTGTCCTTTGATCCTAAGGGGCTCTTTGGTCTTGGCTCCCCACAGTTGCTGCCCACAACCCAGGCCCCAATGCTGTGTGACCCATAACCGCAGAAAGACCGAGCCACAATAATTTCCATTTATCTCTTACTCTTCTTCATTCATTAATCAGAGCAGCAGGGTGCTGACATAATACAGAAATTACAAATGAATACAATCAAAGGCACCATTCAAAACACAGAGATACAATTAAGAACGAAGCTTGATAAGTAATCTTAGGCTGAAAGATAGGGATTGGCCCAATCTTCCTACCTTATGTGTTTGTCGCAAACTGGGGAAAATTTTGTACACAACCACCGTGGGATAAAAGTGTAATAACTAACATTTTGTTCAGTAGAAAAACTCTTTCTCACTTTCCTTGAAGAGCTTCTATTTGAAAGTGAAGTGATTTGTTGGAAAATTTAAAATGGGAAACATGGATTCTTTGGTTGCAAGTTTCATCCTGCCCGGAAGAAAACACTTAAAACCTCAAAATTAAATTTTAAAAAACCCAGATTGTCCTGGAGTACCCGATATCTGTGATCATTAGGTCAAGACTGCCTAGTCATGAGTTTTGTATATTGCATCAAGACCGTGTGTTTATTATTGCTATCTATTCATCCCTAGTGAACAAAAACACAGAACACCCAATCTGTTTGTCCCTTTCAAGTTTAAAGGTTTTTCTGGCATGGGGTGGGGCATCTTTAATTTAGTAACAAGCCTTGAGGTGCAAGATACATCTGGAAAGAAACAAAAGCCCAGGACCCAGCAGTACTGGGAAATTAAAACATTGGGTCATATTCAAACGGACTAGGAAGTCAAAGGTCAAGGCAGCATTAAATCATTAGTTTCCCAGCTGCCACCATGGCGTGGTGTTGACCTTTGATTTTGCAAGAAGTGGCCCATGCAATTTTCTGGTGGCAATCTGGCAAGAGCTGAATTTTCTACTCACACCATAGCATTTCCTGCTGTGGAGTAACAATTAAAGCACCCAAAAACATGCAAGCACCAACAATTCCAAGAGGATTAAATTAAATTTGTTAACTTTTGAATTTGTGAATAAAATATATTGATTATCTCTGGTATGCTGGAGCTTTTACAAAACACACACAGCTGAATTTGCTGGCAGACCACTGGAATTGTGGAAGCGGGGCATCACTGCTAGTTCAGCAGCAAGAGACATTTGAGTTCTGAAGCTATGAACTTCATATGTTGAGTTCCACTTTGTACAATATATATGAACTATATGCAGCAGGTTGCCTGAACTGAGCTCAAAATAGATCAAGCTAGAATACTATTATTCAAAATGCCTTCAGGGCCAGTTATACATTTCTCCCCTCTTACTAAAATAAAGCTCTTCAAATGGAAAATAATATCATGTCCAAGATTTCTTTAAAATCATGCTAGATTCCAACAATTTTCAAAGAGTTTAAACCCCCCCCCCTGTTTCTTGCTAAACAGCAATGTTCTTTTACTAGCTTTGCCTCTTATCAATAGCGACAGGCAGCATATCTTGGTGTCAACCGAGCAAAAATGCAACTTCTAAAATATTGAGATGTTTCAGATGAGAATTAGTCAAAGTTGAAATTTAAGGGAAGCATCCTCCGAGAAGCAACTCGAACATTTGAGACGCAAAAGGTGGGGCAGAGTGGCCAAAAAGTATTTCGCTACAAATATCTGAGGTAGACAATGAAGGGTCTTAAATAATTTCTCCAGCCCCCTCCACAAAGGGAAAGCGGGCAGCAAGCCGGAGTACTAAACAACAATGATCAATGCAACAGCTAGAAAAGGGAGCAGAAGGTCAAAGGAAATGATTAATTCTGTGTAGATCATCAACAGGATGGGTCCTGGACTGGCTCACAACACCCAACTACCCTAATAAGTGCATCTGTTGACCGTCTTGGGAATACAAGACTGTGTTAGAGAGGACTCCCCCCCACCACCACCACAAACTATACTCACTCTCGAGGGCCAGGTCCCATTTTGTTTCAGTAAGTAAAAAGTAAAATATTCCAGGATTAGGTCTTACAATTTAACCAACATCATTATTCATTCGTTATAATAATTCTTGAACTCATGGAGCCCATCATTATCCTATTTGCTCTCTCATTTTACACATATCTTACTGCACTTCTGAATGTCTAACATTAGAATAACATGCCCTTGCTTTTCACAGCTTCTTGTTTGAATATCCATTGCTGAGAGGAGAGTCAGACTGTGCTGGCCCTGAAAGTTCCATTTTTTTAAGGTTTCTAATGTTGGGTGTGGTCCCTCTTCTGTTGCCCATTTTCTTAGAGATGCACATATACTGTTTAGCTATATGCTGTGATTATTGTACGTTGTTGGTTTTCGGAGTGGGGAGATTTAAAAAGCACACACAACTGGATCAAGCTAAGAATGTCACCTGACTTCTCCAAACAAGTTTCTCTGCTAATGTAATGAAGCATAATCTTGAATACCAATAGCCTATGTTAAGATCTCTCTAGTATCTAGCAATTCTTAATCTAGCTTCAGATAACATGAATGCAACTTTTAGCACAGAGATCTGCAGCTTTCCAAAACACACTTTTTGGGGGACAAATCTAAAGTCGGATTTATTGCTTTTGGTTTATCAGCACTCATTCCTCATTAAAGCAAAACACCTATGTTCTACTTGTAACCACTACTTCCATAGTGTAGTCAAATTTGCTTATGATTTAGCCACGGTATGGCTCTGCTGCAACTAAAGGTATCTTTGACCCACAGCAACTCTTAGCTAATAATTGTTTGCCTAGCAACCAACCCTACTAGAAAAAAATAGGCGTATAAACTAAGAACTGCTAGAGGTAAAGAAAAAAGGGGGGAGGACAAATTACCGTATTTTTTGCACCATAACACTCACTTTTTTCCTCCTAGAAAGGAAGGGGAAATGTCTGTGCGTGTTATGGAGCGAATGCCTACGGATCGCGGGGAGATCTGCAGTCGTGAGCAGAGGATCCATGGTTCCCCTTCCTTCCATCCTCCATGGCTCACTTTGAAACAGCAAAGCGGGAGAAGAGCCGCTGAGTGGGCAGGAGAGAGGGACAGAGAGCCTACTTGCTTTAAAGGAGCAAAGCGGGAGAGGAGAGGAGCCGCTTACACGAGTGTAAGCGGTTCCTGTCCGGTTGGCTCCTTTAAAGCAAGCAGGCTCTCTGTCCCTCTCTCCTCCCCACTCAGCTCGCTAAATAGTATTATTAGTAGCATCCTTCTCCACACCCCCCACGCGTGCTCCTTGTCCCTTGAGTGCTTTTCCTTCCCTCCCCACTTAAAACGTGGTTACAAAGCACGGATCCACATGGATCCTCAGGATTTTTGCATTGGGTCACCCCAAATTCACCATCAGATCACATAGCATGTCCATGGCTACATCTTGCACCAAAAAAATCACGCACCCACTGTTGCCTGGGGTCGCAGTGGTGCAAAAACGTGGTTACAAAGCATGGATCCACATGGATCCTCAGGATTTTTGCATTGGGCTACTCCAAACTCACTGTCAGATCACATGTCTGTGACCACAGCATGAACCACAAAAATCATACATCCACTGTTTCGTTTAGAATATTTTTTTTTCTTGTTTTCTTCCTCTAAAAACTATGTGCGTGTTATGGTCTGGTGCATGTTATAGAGCAAAAAATACGGTACTTTTTGGTTGGCTATGTTCTGCATTATTAACATAAACAGTGAAATCATACCAATCTCCACCCGCCCCCTGGACTTATAAATGGCTGTGGATAATACCAAAAAAAGTAGAAATACATGCAGAGCTTCATGAACTAAGGTTTGCTGAAAATGCCGCTCATCTCCCTGGAAAATAAGTGATAATCCATGTCATAGCTGTCAACGTTTCCCTTTTCTTGCGAAGAATCCTATTCGGAATAAATTCCCTTTTAAAAAAATTCCCTTTTTAAAAAGGGAAACGTTGACAGCTATGATCCATGTCAGTGGGTTGTTTTAGAGCCTTGCTATAATTTCTATTATATCAAAAATCAGGAATGTATTACTGATGTCTCTGCCCCCCTCTTTGTCTCTGCTTCAATATTTCATGTCCATTTTCTGTGATGGCTTTGTTCTACACCTGATTCTGCATTTTTAATTAAAAAAATGGTAGCAATAATTGTTTCCTTAGCGTTATCCAAAACAACCTCCTAAGTCAGAATGTTTAGCAAAGGGCCAATTCATTTGTGAACTGCCATGCAAGTGGCCAGGAATTTATTTAATTTTAAGCCGTGTGCATCTGAATACATGGGCACACTGAACTCTAAGGGTGCCAGAAGCATCCTTGGGATGCAGGAAAGAGCTACAGGAAAAGGCCTTCTCTGTGGCTGTGCCCAAACGATGGAATTCCCTTCACCTGAAAGCTTGTTCGGCACCCTCTCGACCTTCCATTGTCTGAACAAGATATTTTTGTTGCAGCAGACATTGGGCCTGTTGGGTTGAGTGGTTTTAATAGGCCAATTTCCTGCTTAGGTGTTTTATAAGCATCTCTGCGGCTGTTGAAAGCTTTACAGTAGCAATTTTTGATGCTATTTTTGAAACAGAATAAGAGACCCCTCAAAAGCACGCTCAAGAGCTGTTATCACTGCTGAAACTGACGACTTATCAAGATAGTACATACGAGCCATTTTTTAGAACGTGGGGACTTGGGACAATATTTGTCGCTTTAAAATGTAAAAACATAACAAATATACCATGTAGCATTCAATACAATTACTGGGTTGAAGACAGTTGCTAAATTAGTGTTTGTACAAGTTTCCTATAAAATATTTAGTATGGATTGTTACAATACGTGTATTCATGTATGAAACAGTTGTGTATATTTGCAGTATGGCAAGTATTTTTAATGTTTTCCTTTGTGTTTTTGGTGAAAATTTGTGTTAAGCCACCATGAGCCTTCTGGCCACAATGGAAGGGTGTGGAGTGAAGATTTTCTAAATAAATGGCCATGCAGAGAAACAGTGTTAACTATTGGTGTTCAGAGACGCTGCCATTTCTGTGATCATGGCTGCACATGGCATATGGTTGCCAATTCTGTTGGTTAATATGTTAGCCCCAGCATTCTCTTTGAGTAGATCCCAACCATTTTTAATGGTTAATATATTAGCCCCAGCATTCTCTTTGAGTAGATCCGAACCATTTTTAATAGAAAAGTCAGTAAAACATTTGGATTGCTTCCTAACAGAGGCCAGAACTCCAGCAAAAAGCAAGGTAAGCCACTGTACTGTGGGAGTTCACTGTACAGTGGTACCTCAGGTTAAGCACTTAATTCTTTCCGGAGGTCTGTTCTTAACCTGAAACTGTTCTTAACCTGAAGCAAAGTTCTTAACCCGAGGTAATATTTCTGGGTTAGCGGAGTCTGTAACCTGAAGCGTATGTAACCCGAGGTACCACTGTATTCCTCACACCAGAGTCTTGGGAGGGGAGAGTTTGGGAGGGAACTTTAGTCACTACCAGAAACATGCAATTTTGCTCCCAGAAGGCTGGTGATTTTTACTAGAGTATAATGAAAGCTAGTTTAACTGTATTATCGCTGCACCTAACCATGTGCCACCAAAGAAGCTTATCCTGAAGTGTAGTTTATATACATTTTATAAGTTTCCTAAATAAATGCTTATGCACACAGTCTACCACTAGAAAACTGCACACCTTTCTGAAGAGCTTACTTCTTCTTCATGTCAACACACATGCCAAACGTTGACTAAACGGCAACAAAATCTTCTTTAAAAATGATCCCAAATTGCTTCTTTTATTCAGACAGGCAAGATCAGGTCCGTATTCGAAGAGTGATGAGGAAGTATGCTGCATTCCCAGTTAGAAACTGGTATCAAGAATGATAAAGGCTCATAAATATCTGAACTTAACCAGTCCGAGTTTGCATAATCTTCACAGTAAATGCAAAGGGGTGGGAATAATCATCCAGTCAGCTGAGTCATCTCCCAAGCCAGCATGCCAGCAGAACTCAAGTCTACAGGTCTCAAACTGTCAATACTTGTTAACGCTATCAATTTGTTCCCTTTTTTAAAGGGAGGGGCAGAGGGGAGAAAATCAGCCTATGTACTTCTAGGAGAAGGATGATTAACTTTTAAATCTAATGTAAGCAAGATCAGCATTTGCTTCAAAAGGCACGTGTGAGAGAGAGGTGTCCTTCACAGTCTACTTGAAAGGAAGGTGGTATCTCTCAAGAAGCCCAATCAATGGCTTTCTATCCCAGGCACTTACCGTATTTTTCGCTCCATAAGACGCACCAGACCATAAGACGCACCTAGTTTTGGGAGGAGAAAAACAAGAGAGAAAAAAATCTGAATCTCAGAAGCCAGAACAACAAGAGGGATCACTGTGCAGCGAAAGCAGCGATCCCTCTTGCTGTTCTGGCTTCTGGGATAGCTGCGCAGCCTGCATTCGCTCCATAAGACGCACCCACATTTCCCCTTACTTTTTAGGAGGGAAAACGTGAGTCTTATAGAGCAAAAAATATGGTATATCGGTCATTTCCCGCTTGTACTATATCTGTGTAAATCAAAAGTTGTAGCTTGGAAAGGGGGTGGGAGTGAACCTAGAATTTCTTGTGTGCTTTTAAAAAGGCATAAGAACCATTGTGGAGAGCAGTAGGGTTTCAAGTTGCCCTTATATGAGACTCCACTATCTTGCTACGTAAAAAGTTTCCAAAATAGTGCAATAACCGGATTTAGAACATGCCAGGTCCACAACAGCCTAACAAGGACTTCATTAACCATTGGGAAAGCAGCATTCACTGTTCTTAATACAGTGGTACCTCGGGTTACATACGCTTCAGGTTACATACGCTTCAGGTTACACACTCCGCTAACCCAGAAATAGTACTACAGGTTAAGAACTTTGCTTCAGGATGAGAACAGAAATTGGGCCGAGAGAGAGAGAGAGAGAGAGAGAGAGAGAGAGAGAGAGATCCCCTATACAGTGGTACCTTGGGTTACATACGCTTCAGGTTACAGATTCCGCTAACTCAGAAATAATACCTCGGGTTAAGAACTTTGCTTCAGGATGAGAACAGAAATCGGGGTCTGACGGCACGGCAGCAGCAGGAGGCCCCATTAGCTAAAGTGGTGCTTCAGGTTAAGAACATTTTCAGGTTAAGAACGGACCTCCGGAACAAATTAAGTACTTAACCTGAGGTACCACTGTATGGAGTGTAGGAGATCAGGGATAGGATGGGATGAGCCAAAAGCCATCAGAAGCCAAGATCAGAAGCCAACACACCAAAATTCACCTCCTCAAATATTCATCTCCATTCAAAGATGAGGTCGAGGAGAAGAGACCTTCAGGTTAATCAACAAATCTGCAACAACACAGAAAATACAAAGAGGAGGATTCAATCCAGGAGATGTAGCCAGTATACACTTCTCCAAAACAGTGTTTATTGGTTGGGTGATGGCAGCCTCAGCACTAACGCAACTTTCATTGAAAGGGTCTCTCCTCTTTTCTACACAAAAGCTTTGATAACAGGGAGGAAATGCATTTCCATCTATTTGGCTCGCTTTTTCCACACAGTCCACAAAGGGCAACAGAACCAAATCCACTTCCTTCCCCTTAAGCTTGAGTGGCAGAATACATGCTCAGTTACAGACTTCACCTGGTAGGGCTGGGAAATGTCCTGTCTGAAACTTTTCAAAGTTTCTGGCACAGAATATCCTTCTGACTGAATTGCTTCTACAAGAGAAGCGCCCGCTGCACATTACTGATTGGTGGTTGTTGCCAACACAAAACTGATTGGCACACAGTATTTCATTTTAATGCAATATTGACAATATTGACTCTAGAAATGCAATGCTCCCGATATATAGATATTTTAATGGAATGATACTTTGCATAATGAAAGATACTTTTTATTGGTTTTTCTGTTCCTCGCCCTATGTTATAAGTTAGAAATCTTACCATCTGCTAAGGTCAAATAACCAACCTACAGAAGGACTGGGGGTGGGGAGGGAAATCTAACCAACATGTGCAAGCTTAGAATTAGAATTGGTTCTACCAGAGCTACATGCATCTAGATCTTGGGTAGGCAAACTAAGGCCCGGGGGTCGGATCTGGCCCAATTGCCTTCTAAATCCAGCCCACAGATGATCTGGGTATCAGCGTGATTTTTACATGAGTAGAATGTGCCCTTTTATTTAAAATGCATCTCTGAGGTGTTTGTGGGGCCTGCCTGGTGTTTTCACTTGAGTAGAATATATGATTTTGTTTAAAATGCATCTCTGGGTTATTTGTGGGGCATAGGAATTTGTTCATTTCCCCCCAAAAAATATTGTCCAGCCCCCCACAAGGTCTGAGGGACAGTGGACCGGCCCCCTGCTGAAAAAGTTTGCAGACCCCTGATCTAGATCAATGTTTCCTTCCTCTTCTGTTCAACTCCCTAAGAAGAACTACAGCTTTTTTTATCTCATTGCCCCACCCCCACCTCCTCAAAATTCACACGGGCAACATAACTGGATGCATTTGACAACCACTGCTATTCATCATTGCCACTAGTTAACTTTCTAAGGAAATGCAGCTTCCGGGTTTCCACTTAGTACACAGTTAAGATGGCAGACATTTAGATTGTGGAAGTATACACAAGATACCGAGGTGACACAGCAGCAAACTTGTTCACAATTTCAAGCTATTTGTTTGTTGGTCAGGAACTAAGCTCTCTTGCCATGAACTTATAGTGTTGCATGAGGCAGGATCAGAATACAGTACAAGGTAACATTAAAGCCAACTACACATCAAAAGGTGCAGGGAGCTGGGAGCCAACCCATCGCAATACTTGTTTTAGTGCAATTAGCATACATTCAAGAGGCACAATTTCAGAGAAGATGCTGGAGCCAATCCATTCATAAGTTTAAAAGGTCACAACAGCTCTGGTCCAAGCAGGGATATATACATTCCAGGAAGTACACGAAGAGGAGAGCTTCCATTGTTTTAAAAAGCACAGAGAGAGAACTCACTTCTGTTTCTCATTTTTAAGGGAAGGCTAGAAGAACGAAAATCCATGTCATTCTGAGAGTACAAATGTATCTAATCATGCTGGCTTCTAGTGCACAGCGTTTCCTCCACTTTTCTCAAGAACTGGCACACAACAGGGGTTTTGGACAAGATATTTGAAGAAGTGCATGGAACACAGCTGAAATGGGTATCTGACAGATAAAATTAAACAGGTTGCAAAATCCAAGCAATACACAATATTTTGCCCTAATCCCTGCTGCCATCAGAAAACATGCCACCTTTTCCACCGCAGGAATAGCATAAAGCTAATGCATATATGGGACATAGGAGAGCCTGGCCATCTGAAAAATTATTGGGAGTTCACACTGCAATCTAAAGCAACACAATGAAGAGCATGGGGAAAGCAAAAGAAGAAGAAAAATTGGCCTATAGCCAAGACTAACAGAGCACCCCACAATAAAAATGATACTAACTCATTTCCAATATGTACCTTGGAAGTTGAACGAAATCCGTTCCGGAAGTCCATTCGACTTCCAAAATGTTCAGAAACCAAAGTGTGGCTTTTGACTGAGTGCAGGAAGCTCTGCAGCCCATCGGAAGCTGCGGAAGCACCGTTGGACATTTAGCTTCCAAAAGTAGTTCGCAATCCGGAACAGTCACTTCCGGGCTTGCGACGTTCGGGAGCCAAAACGTTTGAGAACTAAGCTGTTTGAAAACCAAAGTACGGCTGTATTTAACACAACGGGCTGTGTTCAAATGAGATCCCTTCTTTTAAGAACCTAGACAGCAAACCTTGCTAGCATGCATCTTTGAAAATACATCCGTCCTCCTTCATGCAGCCTACTCCCATTTCTCCCAGAAAGCCGTGGCATTATTTACAGCTGCCTCTTCCCCATCACTCTAGGACCAAGAAGAGGTGGCAGCAATGCTACCAACTCTGCCTCTTTCACACTAAAAACACCATTTATATGCAGAACCTGCAAAATATTCTCCTAGCACAGCCTGGTGCTCTGCAGCTGTTTTGAACTACACTTCCATCAGCCATGGGTGGCGCGGTGGTCTAACCACTGAGCCTCTTGGGCTTGCCGAACAGAAGGTCAGTGGTTCAAATCCCCACGATGGGGTGAGCTCCCGTTGCTCTGTCCCACAGCTCCTGCCAACCTAGCAGTTCAAAAGCATGCCAAAAAGTGCAAGTAGATAAATAGGTACTACTCCGGCAGGAAGGTAAATGGCGTTTCTGTGTGCTGCTCTGGTTTCGGTGTTCGGTTGCGCCAGATGTGGCTTAGTCATGCTGGCCACATGACCCAGAAAAACTGTCTGCGGACAAACGCCAGCTCCCTTGGCCTGTAAAGCAAGATGGCCGTCGCAACCCCAGAGTCGTCTGAGACTGGACTTAACTGTCAGGGGTCCTTTACCTTTCCATCAGCCCCTGCCAGCACACATGTTAGCTGGGGGTTGATGGGAGTTGTAGTCCAAAATAGCTGGGAGCCCAGCAGGCTGCCCAAGGATATACAAGCAGTGTAAGCTTTTTAATCTTCTCTTTCACAGTTCAACCAACTTTTCTCCAGAAATCAAGTTCTGCATCCAATGTACTACCCCTCTAAAAAGAGGATTAAAAAGAGAGTATAAAGGAGAAACAGCATAACCTAGAGTTAAGTACAGTGGTACCTCGGGTTACATACGCTTCAGGTTACATACACCTCAGGTTACAGACTCTGCTAACCCAGAAATATTACCTCGGGTTAAGAACTTTGCTACAGGATGAGAACAGAAATCGTGCTCCGGCAGCGCGGCAGCAGCAGGAGGTCCCATTAGCTAAAGTGGTGCTTCAGGTTAAAAACAGTTTCAGGTTAAGAACAGACCTCTGGAACAAATTAAGTACTTAACCCGAGGTACCACTGTAGAAGTATCACTATGGGTATTAAATTCACAAAGGAAAGGCCCTGGCTTCCCAGCGAAAGAAAACATTTTTTGGAAAGGGTGCAAGTTTCCAGTGGGAATATTCTTCCACATTGCAATGTTAATTTTAGATGCCTTGATTATGTGTTTGAAAGACAGGGTATAAATCTAAGCAATTTTTAAACAATGATCGTGAGGAATAAATCTACAGAGAAACCATGAAAAGAAACAAGGCTTGGTGTGCATATTAAAAACCGACCCTGTGAATACAGGGCCAAAACTGGTTACTAGTTCCCAGTTACTAATCTGAAATAAGGCTAGGAGCACAGGAAAGTTAATTCACCTTAATAAATTTGTTTGTCTCTGAACCCCGAAATAAGATTTGGTCTACCTCATAGCTGCATGATATAGGGCAGGAACATGCAGACACAAGCTGCAGTTGCTTATTCAATTTGTTGATTAAGCTCCATTTTAAAACTTTCAGGCAAATAAGGAACGGGAAACTATGAGCCAACTTTAGCTACATGTTGTCGCTGGAAGATCCTCACTCAGAATCTGATTTACCAAGACAGATATGAGGCTTACTCTTTGAGCCCCAGGGAAATGTTTAACTCTCTCATTTTACACTCTATATAATCAAATTGTTACTTTTTCACTAGCTCTTGTGGCTCTTGGGGTCACTTGCTATGATAGCTGGCACCATGCAGTCTGTTGTTTACCTAAAAAACTCGCTTGTTCTTGGGGGAAAGTTTGAACAATTCTTAAATTCTAGTGTCATGGTTTATGGCAAGCTGTTTCAGGAAGCTACAGTGCTGGGTAGGCATCCTTGCGATACACGTTGACCAAAAATGAAGGAGGTGGCACAAGTTATCATAGCAAAACTGAAAAAATAAAAATCCAAGCTCATGGATTTGAACTCTGCAAACACTGCACAACAAATTCTGCATGGGACTTCTGAGATGTCTGTGCCCAAAATAATGCGGAAATCGAGATTCAAAACAGGGGCACAGTAACTCCATCATGCAACACTTCCATGAGAAAATATCAGAGGGTGGGTGCAAGAGAGCAAGCCAGAAAGAAATTTATTCCCCCTTCTTTGCCACCCCACTCCAACAAGAAAGGAAGAGAACAGGAGAGTGTCTTTCCAGGGAACATCTCAGGTTTTTGTTTCGAGACAGAAACACTGCCCTGCGT
Source organism: Podarcis bocagei (assembly GCF_964188305.1). Classification (NCBI taxonomy): domain Eukaryota; kingdom Metazoa; phylum Chordata; class Lepidosauria; order Squamata; family Lacertidae; genus Podarcis; species Podarcis bocagei. Next base: position 16,380,296 of record NC_138137.1, on the reverse strand, counting down.
AGACCCAAAGCTCTATCACATCTAGGTAAAAAGCATTTGAAGACACCACAACTAGAATGCATCTACATATAGCTAAGCACTGTGCAAGAATGCTGCTTAAATAAACAACATTCTCCTCCTCCCTCTCCCCACCTTCACTGTTCAAGCTCCCTTTTGACTTACCCAAGGCAATCAGCACAACTTGAGATAAATATGTTTGTCCCTTGGATTAAAGGTATCCTGTTAAACGATACTTATTCCCTGCCCACTGGCAAGCACAAAAATAGTAAGAAATGGAAACACTGTGGAAAACAGTCACGTACTACAGACAGAAGCTCTAGCAGACTGGCCAGGCTTTCTTATTACATTTTATATCCCATCTTTCCTCCAGTGACCTCTCTTCTCCCCACTATTTTATCCTTACAACAACAGAGGAAGAGAAATTAGAATGAAAGCTAAATTATGCACACCTGGCCTAAGGTTGCCTGATGAGCTCCACAGCTGTGTGGAGATTCGCACCTGGGTCATGCAGGTCCTAGTCCAGCACTCTCTAACCCACACCCCTGTAAAGAAGAGTTGCAGACATTGTACAGAGACCAACAAAAGTCACAAACCTAGAGCATATGGAAAGTATTCCTGGTCCTTTTGTGCTAGTATCAATTTGTTGTTACCTTCTCTGACAGACTTACTGGGGAAGAAGCCTTCTATAGACTTGGATCTTGAGTAGACACTGAAAGAACTGCAGTGTTAAGTAAGGAATATTTCCAACTCAGGCATTTAGTTGTGGTATTTTGAAGAATTGCCTTAGCATGTTTGGGTTTTTTCTTCTCCATATTGCAGACTTAATGGCTGAATTCTGCACAATTGTTCAGGGACACCTTTCTCTTATTATTTTTAATTCTAATTACAATTTGCTCCACAATTGTTCATTTGGTACAACGAAAACAAGCTGTGAATTTACTGTAATCTTTCTCAACAATATTAAGTATTCTCTAGGGTTTCGCTTTTGGTATTCAGAGTCATCTCTCTCTCAAAAAACGTTTAAGATAGACGGGATGTACGTCAGACGCATTTGTAGAACAGGAAGATGCTTCCTTCCCCCATTGCTGTTTTGATTCCTCCAAGTATTCCAAGTTTTAGCTCACCCCTTTGGCTCTGGATAAGGAAAGTCCATCAGGATAAGCAAAGTATTTAAACTGATCAATGTGGCTCATCAAACACAGATCAAGCCATTTCTCTCTATTGCCACTTGAAGACATGGCAACAAATGGTCAGTGTTAAGAATTGTCAGCTCCATGCAGTGAACAGCTGCCCATGAACAGATTCTAAAAACTGGCCTCCACATGGCAGCTGTGATGGGAGCAGTGGCCCATCATAGGTTGTTTGAACATTAGATGGGGAAGGCAAACCTTAAAAATTAAAGAATGTTAATATCAGATTTGTATTGTGCTCAATATGCAACACAGCACATTCAAGTGCATTTTTTCCACTACAGAGTTAAAATCCTCTTTTAAAAATAAAATTCTCTACATGTTTAACCTGCAAAAATCTAACTGTTATTAGGGGGTGGGTGAGCATACCCTTCAGAAAGCGTGTTTAGGACTGCAACTTTAAAATATTGCAGTGACAAGAGTTTACATCACTTATTCACTGATTATCTGCTGCAATTACTCTAGACAAGGTCTGAAAACCCAGAAATGGGACTTTTGCAGGAAGCAGGCAACAGAAGCATGAATGCAAAGCAAGATGCAATGCAACTTAATTTTTCAGCATGGTACAAGATCTCAGTATCATTTGGAACCTAAGCTTCCAACCTAAGGTTCAGTTACAACTTCACATTCAAGAAACATGCCCAATGCAGCTAACAGCAACAAGTATTTCCAGTTTCTTACTGTGTGCCCTATTTAAGGGTAAACCAGTTTAAACTATAACTGAGAAGGTACTGAAAATATTTGCTGGGAAGAAGTGGGAAGAAGACATCAACAACTATCAGCAGAAATGCTCCAAATACTTACAGCAGTAAGGAATGTTATTCTTGGTTGAGCTTTGCAGGCTTAAAAATTTGCATTTAAAGTTCCAAATGCCCTTCAGAGGCCCACAAAGAGACATGAGTATTTGTTAGACATTAGAAAGCTCTGTGGGAGAACCAAGTGCTAATGAGGAGATTTTTGCATTTCCTCAAACCCTTCCTGAAAAAAAGACTTCCTAAAGGGTCCTTTTATTTACCAAATTCAGGCATTCTTTCTCATCCCCCCCCCCTAAATAACCACACATAGAAATGGTAAAAAGTCACCCAGTTTCTTGGTATGAACAGGCTTGACTCTGCTAAGAACCAGTCCTTCTTAAAATACATTGGGGGGTTTTAAGCCTAAATAGTGCATGTACATAGCAATAATCAAGGGGAAACTTTGCCCACTCTGTCCTCAAGTCATGACTCTTATCTCCAAAGTAGTCAGGACCAGCTAAGAAGTTTGCTGGGAAGCAAGCTATCTTCTTAACAATGAAGCCAATGGAAAATTCCACTGTGGCACACTACCGCCAAGAGGAATGTCGCAATGAGGAATGTCGGCTCACAAATTGAACTTCCAGTTCATGCAGTTGCTACTAGAATCTAGATTTTATTATTTGGGGATCAGAATGCCTACTTAATTATGACAGTAACAAATTGTTAGAATATAGATTTACGCCAAGTATGATTCTCTTCTTTTAAATAAATAAAAAATGCTAGTACTTGAAAAAATTGCATTAAATTGAGATTATCAAGGTGCTGCAGACTTTTATTTATACATTTAATGCAATGTGATTATATGCCTATCCTTGCTTACAGCGCACAGGTGTAATTTTCAAGCGTTATAAAAATAAACGTATAGCAATTTGCTCTTGCTTTCTTATTTTGTTCCAACTATTGCTATTTTATGTTATGTGACTAATGGGAAGCTTGCCAGAATTCAAATTTAAGGGCATTTGGGTCTAGCTTTTGGTTTAAATGATTAGTTTATTAGGAGTGCAATTCTAAACGTTATGTTTTCCTTTCATTTTATTAAGTGTTTGATCCTTCTAACGAAAAGTTTCTTCGTGAGCAGCATAAAAGTCTCTCATCTCACTCAATCTAGGAACTTCCAAAACAGCATGTTCCTGGGTGCTTTTCAACATCATCATAAGTGAGAACTTTGACACACTACACAGCATTATATTTTTATAACAGGAAATTGATTTTAGGTATTATCCAGTGCTTAAGGTTGAGGAGACAACAAGCTCAAAAGCACCTCTCCTGTTATGCACTAATCTCAGGATCATTTCATTTTCATGTTTCCTTCCCAATCAAATAAACTCGACAATAGTGACTGCATTATTTTTGTTATTTTTTCTCTGCCCAGAGACAACCTCTAGACAACAGTGACAGGAATATTTTTTGGAAACTGTGAACACACTATAAGTAGCACAATTATTTTTTTGAGGGGGGGCCTGCAACACAACATACACACCAAAAGAAACTCACATGACTTATATTTTCTTTAACTAAAGAAAAGTTCAAACAGTGAAGATTCTTGTTTAAAAATGAAAAAGAGCAAAAGTGAATCACCATGAGAGAGAGAGGGAGAGAGAGACTGGGCTTCAAAGCCATCTTGAAACCACATCCTCTGACCATGTAAGCCTTTGTCTATATCCCACATGTGCAAGCTCTAGCTGTTACGCAGCAGCGAAGATACTTTACATATGCTCAGAGGCATTTGGTTCCATAGGTCAGCCTTGGGTCGTATTACACCCTGACAAACTTCTAGAAGCTACACTTTGGGAGATTTATTTGCATGCCACAATCCTCCACAAAATCCACAAGCTAAGAGATGGTGACCCTTAATTCCTATTTTCATAAGTGGACTTGTAGCATTTCCATTTTAAGAACCCACAGTCTAAACTGCAGAGCGTAGACTGGCAAAGTTATCTGCTCATGTAAACCACTATTTTCAAGAAAACAAATGGGGAAGGGAATCCTGAAGGAGCAGCTTTAGTCCATCTCAGGAGACAATCTTGCAATGCTGGGAAGAGACATGGAAGTCACAAAAAGGAACTTGCAACAAAGTGAAAAAATGTGTCCTGTTTGCAGAGTTCACAGGGCTTCAATTGTCGGCTCTCCCACTTGATTCTGATTTCAGTACTGTGTGTTAAACTTGTTAAATTCATGCCCCCCCCAACCAGAACACACACATCACTTGTTCTTCAGCATCCGGCAAAGTTTTGCTCTTAAGAGCTCAACCATCCTCTCTTGCCTGCAGCACATGCCCCCCCCCCCCAAAGCAGCTCTACTGCTTTGTACAGCATTATGGAGATTTACTCCAGTTAAGCGTGGACAGCTCCACGTGAACAAAGCATGCAAGACGCAGGAACAGGGAAGTAAAGGGCTGGAAGCAGCAAGCACACCGTGTAGGTGTAAAAAGGGGGAGAATTAAAGGAAATTAAGGTTGCCAGATGTCCTGGAAAGGAAGGGCAAAAGCTCTTTTAAAAGGCTCGGGGAGGGAGGGGAAGAAATTGAAAAATAAATCCCATTTCAGTACAGCTACAAGACAATATTATGAGGAATAAATGAAGCTATAGAATAAGGGGAATTGCCAAATGCACGGGAAAAGTATACATTTCCTGCAAAAGATAAGCGGAACTTGTAAGAACCGCTATAAATTCTTAACAGAGCAACAATTTACACAGGAGGGACACCTTATTTCCCAGCATTCCTCTTGAGGCTCTTATGGGCACAGATTCAAAAATAATTCCAATTAACACAAATCGGTTACACCTTAGCATCTTTGAGCCACCTTCCTAGAAACCACAAGTCAGATCAGAGGGAACAGTACAGTGGGTAATTTGTCTCCTTTGATTTTCTCAGTGCACACTTGTGAACAAAATCCGGGTTGATAGTTAAGTACAGAAACAGGGTCCCATATAGTAATAGCTGTGAATTTAAGTCATGCAACCTAGTGCTGTTAACCAGCAAAACCAAAACGGTGTTCAAATATGCCTCTTCTGTAGGTGCTCTTTAATTCAGATCGCTCCACCCAGGGTGGAAAGAGCACAGCCGCACATGATCTAAGCAAAGAGTAACACGTTTCCACGTAACATTATCTTCCGTTTTTAAAAAAGCCCTCAAAAAAATCCCAGAACAAAGCAAGCAGCCATTTGAAGCTGATTTGGGGCAGGACTCCGGAGGGGGTTCTCAGATCAAGAAGCTGAATACACGCGGTTCAGAGACTTTATTGCTTAATTTAACCCAATACGGTTATTGCAAGCTGCTCTCTATCCAATGCAACTTACAAAGCCCCAAACATCAGGGCAGGCGAGGGAAGTTTGCAAGACCCCCTTGAGCCCCGGCTCCTCTCTCCCTGTTGAACTTCAGAGGCGGCTTCTCTCCCCGCCTCCCCACCCGGTCCAACATCACTCCCACAAGGCGATTCGGATCAAGGCACAGGAGCCAACTCCTAGGGCTAACCCAATAAAATATTTGAGGGTGCCAACCCCCCCCCAAAAAAAAAGTTAATCGGCACTGCCATTCAAGTGGTGTCTTGGGATCGAATAGGCGAGGCGAGGATTCCCTCCCCAGGCCCCCAAATGCTCGATTCCATTTGGCACCCCTGATTCGGATCAAGGCGAGCCACTCACCTCGTCGTCGTGGTGCTGGCAGTAGTTGACCCGGTCGGAGAAGACGGAGGAGAGGATGGTGTAAGGCGCGGCGGAGTAGGGCTGGCTGAGGGCGAGCTGCGCGGCCGCCGAGGCAGGCCCGGCGCCGGTGGAGGCGGTCGGGCCCGGGCCGAAGCGCTCGATGAAGTGGTCCTTGGTGAGGCGGACGCGCTGGTGGGCGCGCACGCAGTTGTCGCACAGGTGCTCCTGGCAGTCGAGGCAGCGCGAGCTGGCGGCGTTGCCTTCGTCGCACGAGCTGCAGCGAGGCTCGCCCTGGCGGCTGTGCGGCCGTCGGAGCAGCAGCGAGGAGCCTCCGCCGCCGCCCCCCGACGACGCCGAGCCGGCCACGGAGCCCGGCGACGAGCCGCCGCCGGCCGAGGCGCGGTGTTGTTGCTGCTGCTGCTGCGGCGCCGGCTGCTGTCGAGGGTGGTGGTGGTGCCGGTTGTTGGTGCTGCTGTTGCTCCCCCCGACGACGCCGGGTCCGCCGGGGCGCCCGTTGTTCTTCTGGTCCTCGGCGGCGGCCGCCACGACGACTACGTCGAGCAGGTTGCTGAGGAGGAAGTTGGACGAGGGCAGCGCGTCCATGCCCGACGGCTCCGAGATCACCACCTTCTGGTCGCAGATGGGGCAGCGCAGCTTGAGAGAGTCCCCCGCGGCAGGGTGGCGCTGCGCCTCCAGGCACTGGCGGCAGAAGGCGTGCAGGCAGGGCAGGACGTGCAGGCGCCTCGACGGGGCGCACGAGGAGGACGACGAAGACCCCCCGCCGCCGCCTCCTCCTCCTCCACCACCCCCTCCTCCTCCTCCAGACGAGGTGGAAGTCTGCGAGGACGACGACGAGGTGGACGAATTGGACGAGACCGGAGCCGGCGAGCCGCACATCTCCTTGCACAGCGGGCAGATCTGGAAATCCGATTCGGGGAACGAAGCCATTGGGGATTGCGGGGGGGGGGGTCCGGGGGAGGAGAGAAGGGGGAGGGGCACCGGGCTAGCAAGGAGGCCGCATGAACCCCGGCGAGCTGCGGAGACCCGCTTGGCGAGCCCCGGTGGGTGGCATCAAGGAGGCGCGGTGTGAGGGCGCTGCTCCGAGCTTCCTCCTTGCGGGTTTGGCGGGCCGGTGGGTCTGGCCTCTCCTCCCTCCTGGCTTTCCCGTCGGCCGCCCTCTTTTAAGCTCCTTCAGGGCCGGGGTCTCTCTCCCTGCCGCGCCCCGCGACTGGCTGCGCGCTGCTGCTGCGTCTTAAGCCGTTTCCGAGCCGCCGTCGCGCCTTCCTCCTTCCCTCCCGGCGCAGCGCTTCTGGGACGGCGGGGCGGGCGACCGAAGCTTTCCTGGTCTGGAAAGTGCATCGGCGCCTTCGCGTTGAAATCCAGCGCGGAGTGCACGCGATTATTATTCCTCCTCCTCCTTTTTCTTCGACCAGGGAAAAAACAACAACTAAATAATGGGGGGGGGGGAGAGAAGTCTCTGAACCCAGGACCTCTTTCCGCCGGTCTCAGAAGATGGTGAGAGCTGGGCCGAGGGGGGAAATGTCGATGGAGAAGAGGGCCGAAGAGGGTCTTTGGGTTCACTTCTTTCTTGAGAGACTCCGGGAAAGGCGCAAGTTGTTGCCCAGGCAGGCTTCTCCGGCCCCGATCCTCGCACGCCGGCCCCGCCACCGCATGTCGGGAGAAGCTGGAAGGAGAGAGAGATGGCGATCCGGCTGGCGCAGCAGCTTCTGGGCAGGCGGGCTCCCCAAAAGAGAAATGGTGTGCGCGCGCGCGCGCGGAGAGGAGGGGAGGGGTGGTTGCGAATGAATGAAATGAATGAATGGAGCGGAGCGCGCGATCTTACGCTAACGAGCTTGGCGTCTTGCCTTTGGTCCACGCCTTCCGCAAGTCTCGGGGGAGATGGGGCGATCGCATCGATCAGGTCCTCGCCTAAGATCTCCCGGAAAAAGAACACAAAACCCCAGCAACCGCCCACGCGGTCTCTCGGGCGCACACGCGCTCAGACCGGCGAAAGCCGGGGAGGAGAGCAGCAGTAGCGGCAGGTCCCGGCCGGCCGGCCTGAATTATTCATGGAGGGCGTATTATATTCACTCGCGCAAATTGGAGCGGCGCTGCAATGCTATCCGAGTGGCCCACGCTCACCCAACAGGATCCACCCACCCGCTTCTTCGTCTCCTCTCTCTCTTTCCTTTTTACGCGCCCGAGCCTCGTCAGTATCCAAGATCACATTTCCTTTGTCATTGCGCCCCTTCGCGTGGTCTTCTGAGGGGTGTGTGTGTGCTTAAAATCCTCTTTCTTAAAATAAAATAAAAATGGTGCTTTCTGTCCTCAGAAACTCACGGAAACAGAAAGGGAGAGCCGGCAGCGGGTTTGAATTAGCAGCAGTTACGCAGCAGCATGGAGGTCCCGCGAATGAAAGACTAAATGCATTTGATTCCAACAGAGCCAGCGCGCTGGAGAATGGGTGGTTTCTCTCTTCCCCCTCCTGTTTTATTATATTTATTACAGTAGTAGTATTATTATTATCTCCACCACCCGGTGGATTTAGGGGAGCAACGTGGTTCTTGCCGGGCGCCGATCTGCTCGCATTCCTGGTCCGCCTCTTTCAGGATGCGTGTTATTGAAACTGATCCAGAGTTCGGAATCCTTTTAATCTCCAAAGGAGCGAACTCACTTCCGCTTGAGCGCAGAGGGGGTGGCTAGAGGGAAAGGAGGGGGGGGGTCTCAAAAGCAAACAGGAAACATTAACCCTCTTACTACCGCTGCCTTTTGTGTGCTGTTGGCTCTTTCCAGGGCAAACGGGGAGGTTCTTGAAGCTTCTAGTAGCCAGGCGTTGCTCCTCGACTGGAATAAAACTTGCCTTGTTTTAATTCGCTTTTCCCTAATTTTTTTTTTAACTGAGATAGCCGGGATGGGAGGATTGGGAGCTGGCATCAAGGCGTTAAATTAGCTGTCCCCCTTCCCTGTCCAATTTTAAATTTTTGTTCTTGGTTTTTCACACATCCACACTTTTATTTTATTAAAAGTTGACGCCACCCTCATTGCTTACTCAGAAGTCAATCTTGTTAGTTTTCCAGCAAACTTAGTCTCAAGTAACAGTGTACAGACTGCAGCTTAAAGGCACCAAGGAACCAGTTTTATAGAGGGTTTTGTTTTAAATGGAAAACAACACCTTTCAAATCCCTTCCATGTAAAAGCACATGATTCTGTCCTTTCCAGTAATCTATAGATATAAGTTTCTGAGGAAACTCCTAAGAGCTACATTTATGAAATACATCAGGAAGATCTCATATTTTGTGGGGGGGGAGGGCAAGCGGGGTTAATTCAGTCAATTCCATGCAAGAAGGCTTCTGCAAATTTGTGTTTTTCTGAAATGAGGTCTGTCATCTGATTAAGTAAATCTTACTGGGTTGATTGAGGAATTTCTGCAATTGTTAATACAATGAATTTGCTTGTGAATAAAAACATTATTCTGAAAGAGGTAGAAGCATTTCCTGACAGATGATATGCACACATATCACAACCACCATCTTAGAAGAGGTATTCCCTTCTCCATGAGAGTAAATGAGGAAGTCTTCTTTCTAAAATGGTGCCTGCCAACCATGGTGTTTATAATCACAGTACTTGAGTTAAAAATAAAAAACTTTTTCTTTAAAAATTTATTAAAAAATAGTGAGTCATTAAGGGTATGTCTTAAAATATTTTCAGTTCATTAATTGACTTAACATTGTACCAAACCAATAATATTTGAGGGTTTACCAAACAAAGTAGCATATATGAATATTTACTTTTAGTACAGGAAATTAAGTTGTTTGACAGGAATTGCAAAAAATTGAATTCTTTTCATAAAATGTTGACAAGCAAAAGTTACAACCACTAATTTAAAAAGACCGGGACATTAAATGAAAACACTTTCAGTATGATTCTATACATGTTTACTCAGAAGTAAGCCCCACTGATTTCACTAGGGCTTTCTCCCAGGGAAGTGGTGTTAGAAGTGCAGCTAAGTGTGTATAGGATTGCAGGGTTAGGTCCCAAGTCTGGAAGAATTTAAGGCTCCAATCCTGCACATAATCTAAAAGTAAGCACCAATGAACTCTTCTTGTGAGCAGATATGAATCTCTGGCAATCAGTTGTAGCCGAGTAAGATTGTCTTCCATGAACACGGTCTTAACAGTGAGTCCGTAAGTGGCTGTGGAGGCCAATTCTGGATCCACACATCCTTCCACAGTGGGGACATAGGTTTCTGGACAGGAGCTGATCATGGTGAGGGTTTGTCAAACATGCCTTCCTCTTAGCTTGTTTCTCTTTTTCGTCCTTAGTTCGAGTGTCTTCAAAGTCCACCACACCTTTGGTAAAGGCTGCTCTCCAATTGGAGCGCTCACAGGCCAGTGTTTCCCAGTTATCAGTGCTTATAACTACATTTTTGTAGATTTGGCTTGAGAGTGTCTTTAAACCTCGTTTGCTGTCCACCGGTATTTCATTTTCCATTCTTAAGTTGGGAATAGAGTACTTGCTTTGTAAGACGATAATCAGGCATCCAAACAACATGACCAGTCCAACGAGGTTGATGTTGAAGAATCATTGCTTTGACACTGGTGATCTTTGCTTCTTCCAGTACACTGGCATTAGTTCGCCTGTCTTCCCAAGTGATGTGTAACAATTTTCAGAGACACCGTTGAAGGAATCTTTTGAGGAGTTGGAGATGAAGTTTATAAGTAGTCCATGTTTCACAAGTGTACAGTAAAGTTGGTAGTACAATAGCTTTGTAAACGAGCATTTTGGTTTCCCTGTGAATGTCCCGCTCCTCAAACACTCTGCACTTCAACTGGGAGAAAGCTGTGCTCGCAGAGCTCAGACGATGCTGGATTTCTTATCCCCATTTATATGAATAAGATGGTGCTGTGGTTTCAAATGCACATATATGTAACTCCATTAATTTTCATTATTGTAATTTACATTATGTCTTTAGAATTGAAGTACTGGTGCCCTGTGGCACAAAATAATGTGTTTGCTGTCATGTCTGACTTAGTATACAAGACAGCTCCCTAGGCTCCTATTTTCAGTACCGAAATACAAAAGAAAATAAGGGAGTCATTTTATTTATTTTTTTCATAAAATCAATACTTTATTTAGTCACTTATTTCGGAGCTCTGAATATATGCTTGCAAATTGCACAAAGACACCTATGCTGTAGGTTCCACAGTACAGAATTCTATTGAATTAGCATTAACTTTTACTTGAAATCTATACTTTGATGACATGGGCAAGTGTGCCTGAGGTGCCGTTACTGGATTACTCATGCATATAGCATATATACCTCTCAGAGTTTCAGCCAAGGGGGGGTTGTTGTCCTGCATGATTGTCACCTGAAGGATTATAAATTCTGTTCAGTGCCAAGAGTTACATTAACTTGCTCTAAACTCAGCAGTTGCTCAGGTTCGCCACTCGCTGCTTCTACAGCAAATGGAGAACTTACATGTTCATTATGATATTCAAAACTATCATTTTCTTACCTCGGAACTTCAGGCAAGATGACGACCCTAAAACTTTGAATTCTGGAATTTAAATTGCATTTTTATTCATTAAAGTTTTCCCCCTCTTATTTCTTTCACTTTTTAAAATGTGAACCCTAACACCAAAGCAATATGCATTTGGAATCTGGCTCTCAAATGAGAAGGGTGTCAATAACACAAAATCTCATAGCTGAAGATGCCTATAAAAAGCAGAGGAAGTTGTTTCGGTCTGTCAGGAAAAAATCAAAACAGGCAGACAATTTATTATACTGTAATTATTAAGACCAAAAAATAAGTCACAAAATAGCCTGATGAAGAGCTCTGTGAACTCCAAATATTGCTCATTATTTTGTGACAGTTTGGTTGCTTGCTTCTATGTTATCCTCATGCACTCATCATCCTCTGCTTCATTGCTAATTGCTTGATTAATTTGTCAGCCAAATTTTCCTCTTTCCTTCCTCATTAACTGTGTTCAAGGCCACTGTAGAGGACCCAGAGGACCCTGTAGTGCCCAACTAGGTAAGAAGCTATTGCAACTCACAAGTGTCTGCTAAAAGCAAAAGCATGCGCAAAATATGGTCCGAAGCTCAACATAAAAAAACTAAGATCATGGCCGCTGGTCCCATCACCTCCTGGCAAATAGAAGGTGAAGAAATGGAGGCAGTGAGAGATTTTACTTTCTTGGTGACAGCAGTCGGTGACAGCAGTCACAAAATTAAAAGACGCCTGCTTCTTGGGAGAAAAGCAATGACAAACCTAGACAGCATCTTAAAAAACAGAGACATCACCTTGCTGACAAAGGTCTGCATAGTTAAAGCTATGGTTTTCGCAGTAGTGTTGTATGGAAGTGAGAGCTGGACCATAAAGAAGGCTGATTGTCGAATAATTGATGCTTTTGAATTATGGTGCTGGAGGAGACTCTTGAGAGTCCCATGGACTGCAAGAAGATCAAACCTCTCCATTCTGAAGGAAATCAGCCCTGATTGCTCACTGGAAGGACAGATCCTGAAGCTGAGGCTCCAATACTTTGGCCACCTCATGAGAAGAGAAGACTCCCTGGAAAAGACCCTGATGTTGGGAAAGGTGGAGGGCACAAGGAGAAGGGGACGACAGAGGACGAGATGGTTGGACAGTGTTGCATGGGGTCACGAAGAGTTGGACACAACTAAACGACAACAACAACAAATCTGACCATGTAAGGAAGATTCCAAGGTGGAGATAGGGGTGAGAAATATCTCTTTTGCGACTGACAAGTCTAGCTTGTAATCACAGGAAATGGTTTCACCAGGGGAAGGATTCTGAAGGAAATCAAATTGCCTTCTCTCCCTTCTTTCTTGATGTTTGCTAGTTCAGTCTCCCAAAAGCAGTACTGAAATACTTTTGATGGAGGTAGTTGGAGGCTTTTCCTTGTTCTGCGGTTGCTAAACCTACATCGTTTAGTTCATTCTAATCCTTAAAATACTCATTCCCTTATTTACTCATAATTTCTTCCTGACAGTCTGTTTACATCTGTCCCTTAAACACTACTGTTTTAATCTATCTCAGGTTATTATTATTATGTCATAATTTGAGTATAATATAATTTCTTAACTTCTCTGTGTGTGTTTCACACAGTCCCTATTGCCAGTTCGTGCTGTAGCATATTGTAGTGTTCATTGCAATTGTGATATATTTTTTACCTTTTATTCTGTCTCAAGTAATTTTTTAATGTTTATAATCATCATCATCATCATATTTTTGTCTGTGTCACTGTTTCTGTCACACACTATTGCCTGGTATTTCACTGTGCGTGAGCACTCACAACTGTAAGTAGCAAAGCAGCACAATACTGTATATAGATCCTGCATTTATTATAATATTAAACACACAGTCATACCCTTAACTCTCTTACATTGTTTCTGAGGCATGTACAAGTTGCTGGGTTGTCCAGTGAAACCAGCTCTAGACTTCTCTTGTGACCTGTTCTCTTCAGTTCTGAAGACTACACTTAGCCAAACCAGTTTTAAACTGAGCTTGTTCTTCCGCTATTCCGTGGACACCTACCACATTTTTGTGAGATTCTATCAGCTGAACAAAATTCCCAGCTTATTGCTTTAGCAGAGAGAGTACAAAGTTTCCTCCTACATGGTAAAATGGATAGCCACACACCCGTCATTTAACAAGATGAAATAAATACCACCCAAGTGCTTGTCTCAATACACTCGTTTCTTAAGGCTTAGTCACTTTTCGTGTGTGGTTGCCCTAACTGTTCACCCATAAAAGTAGTTTTCCCTCCAGGGAATGGTAAAAACCACAATCCATAGGGTTTTTTTGTATGGGCAATCTTCACCATTAAATTAGGTTGCTACCAGGTAGCCATAGACTTTCTTTGGATATTATCATGATTGCGGTCACACGTATAATTAGAAGAGGGTTTTCCCAAACTTGGGTCTCCAGCTGGGACTACAACTCCCATCATCCCTAGCTAGCAGAACCAATTGTCAGGAATGATGGGAATTGTAGTCCAAAAGCAGCTGGAGACCCAAGTTTTGGGGAAACCCAAATTATAACATGCTTTAGACATGATCTAGATAGACATGCTTTAGATAGTTTCCATAAACCTCATGGGCCACACCTCTGATACTGCACATGGTGGCTTAGGCACCTCCAAGGTGTCCAGTCTCAACAAAACATGGAACAGCTGCTCTCAATGTGCACTTTACCCAGTTTTTAAGGTCATTCTCATGGCAGCGCAGTGGTGGCCCCTCAAAATCTTGGGCAAGGAGGATCCGTTTCCTCCTATGTCTGGTTGAATAAGTTTGCTATCACAGTCAAAGAGACCCACATCTCTTTAAGTGAGACCTTTGATTGAGTGGTAATAAAACTACATTTAAGGCCAATATTCAAGTGCCTACACATAATTAAGTTTGGTGGAGTTCAATCAGACTTATTAGCCTCAGTATGGTACCAGCTTTATTCACTTTACAGCTGTGACGTTAACATATGAGAGTGCTGGAGGTGAGGTAGTTAAACAGGTTACCCAATCAGAACCCGGGGGGTGGAGTCAGAGGGACTATAAAACCAGCTCTGGGAGGGGTGAAGGGAGGAGTTTGTTGGGAGTTGGGTGGTTGGATAGAGTGGGAGTGAATGGGAATAGAGTCTGTGGGTAGGTTGAGTTAGCATAGCGAAATAAGCTGAGTCAGGGCTAGGAAGACAAGTAAATATCTGAGAGGTGGTTTAGCGTAGCTGAAGAAGTGTGCATGCACACGAAAGCTCATACCAAGAACTAACTTAGTTGGTCTTTAAGGTGCTACTGGAAGGAATTTTTTTATTGTGGTTTAGTGAGTGAGAGCAGGTAGTGGAAGTTATAGGTCTGGATAGGCACCCCATGATTGTACTTGACCGATACCATTTATGAAACCACACACTTGTTTAATTGCAATAAATAAACAAGTTTATGTTCCAATTTAACCCTGACTGGACTCAGTATTGTCCCAGGTAGGCCCTGGGTGGTGGCAGCGAGAAATAAAGTGGTGGCACAGGGATCAATAGAGGGTGAAACATCCAGGGATCCTGTGTGATCACCACAACAGCATAATCCAATGCATGTACCGGAGTGCAGTTGGACTTACTAGTTTATAATCCTCCTATCCATGCTTTACTGGGTGTAAACCCTATTACACTGAGTGGGGTTAATTCTGAGTAGGATTATGCAAAAACTGTGCCTGGAACAGCCTTTCCCCAACCTGGTTCTTCCAGATGTTGTTTGGGTACAACCTATTATCTCTGACCATTGGTCATGCTGGCTGTGGCAGATGTGAGTTAAGAGTTGGAAGAAGAAGAAGAGTTTGGATTTGATATCCCGCCTTTCACTCCCCTTCAGGAGTCTCAAAGCGGCTAACAATCTCCTTTCCCTTCCTCCCCCACAACAAACACTCTGTGAGGTGAGTGGGGCTGAGAGACTTCAAGGAAGTGTGACTGGCCCAAGGTCACCCAGCAGCTGCATGTGGAGGAGCGGAGACGCGAACCCGGTTACCCAGATTACGTGACTACCGCTCTTAACCACTACACCACACTGGCTCTCTAAGAAGACTTAGAACGATAGCATCTGCATAAACTGTGTTAGTTTCCCCAGCACAATTCTATGCACAATTACTTATAAGTCCCATTGATTTCAATGGGCATTACTCCCAGATAAGTATGCATAGGACCAGCTTGAGTGAGTACATATACTTTACAACACAATCCTATGTCTACACATAAGTAAGTCCCATTAAATTCCATGGAGCTAACTCCCAGATAAATGAGATTAGGCTTAATTAGCTTTGGTTGATTAATTAGTGGGACATATTTGAATAACTTGGGTGAGGTTGAAGCAAACACCTGTATCTTTTTAAGATGTTTTGACTTGGTATTTTACATATTTATTTATTTACATACATGAATGTCAAATATCACAGTACTACCATATGGAATTTATAAATAAAAATAGTAAAAATGGCTTTTCTATCTAAACATGAGTGACAGCTTTTACTTATGCTGTTGTAAGTTGTCATAGACTTCCTTCCATTTCCTCAAAAAGGCATTGCGCTTCTGTTAATATGCGAATTTCATTTATTTAAATTTAATCAGTAAATTGATTAAAAGACAGGTGATTAATCAACTTCAGATCTTTAACTGGTGGACAGCTCTTGTTAGTACAGTTATTAATTCATGTACAGATTGCAAAGTGAACAATTAGTGCTATAAAATCAATTTCTGGTCCAACGTCCAAGAAATGATTATTTTCTCTGTGGGACAATATCTCTCGGAAAGGAATATTTTACCATTCCTTCTGTATTGTAAACTAATCCGATACTTTTGCATGCAACTGCAAATCCAACTAAGAATGTGAGAAGAGAAGAGAAGCCTTTCAGGAAACAGAATTAAATAGCAAAATGGGCATTTCAGGAAACTTTCCCAAGCCTGGGGATCTAGTGCAGGTGAAGCTCAATAGAGAAGCAGGAAGCCAAGGAAACAGATGTGTTCCTTAAGGTAATCTTAAGGTTTGTGAAGGAAATCATGTCAACCGAGAAGGCAAAACGCCTGCCTTTGCCCCTTCCCTAATGCTGTATGCATGGAACTTCAGCTCAACTCCTATGAGTAGCGTTGCCAACTAAGCAGAAATAAAGTAGCTTTAATACAAGCCTGATGGGCAATAATCAGGTTTTTGTTTACACAGGGAGAATGAATACTTATTGCTCACTACGTATATGTTATTTCCATGCATTGCAGTCACCAAGTTCCTGTGAAGAGAGAAAAGAAGGATGCTGCCTTAGGTTGTCTCTTCCTGGCTGTTGAGACACCTGCATGCTGATCATGTTAAGAACACTGTTAAGAGACACGGCTACAAGGGCGGGTTCAAAACCTGGCTGCTGTGTTGTTTTTTGCAATTGGAATCCACCTTAAATCATGGGTGCCTGCAGCTCAATCCTCTGGAAGTCTCCTTGCAAGTTAGTCCCACTTGAGTTCTCTATGGTTTTCTCCCAGGTAAGGCGATAATGAGGATTTAAGCTTCAGGACGTGGGTGGCGCTGTGGGTTAAACCACAGAGCCTAGGACTTGCCGATCAGAAGGTCGGTGGTTTGAATCCCCACAACGGGGTGAGCTCCCGTTGCTCGGTCCCTGCTCCTGCCAACCTAGCAGTTCGAAAGCACGTCAAAGTGCAACTAGATAAATAGGTACCGCTCTGGCGGGAAGGTAAACGGCATTTCCGTGTGCTGCTCTGGTTCGCCAGAAGCGGCTTAGTCATGCTGGCCACATGACCCGGTCGGAAGCTGTATGCCAGCTCCCTCGGCCAATAAAGCGAGATGAGCACCGCAACCCCAGAGTTGGTCACGACTGGACCTAATGGTCAGGGGTCGCTTTACCTTTACCTTTACTGAATCCCAGAGTCGTTTGTGACTGGACTTAACTGTCAGGAGTCCTTTACCTTTACTGAACAGGGATTTGAACCTGGATTTCAACATCCACCTCTAAATCTAACATTGCAGCAGCTTCTGAACCACAAAGACTGTAAGCTGCATTCAGTTCTGGGACACCTTGCACCATTTTTATTGGTGCCTTTTGGAGCCATAGTATGACCCAGACTTTAAAGTAGGTTCAACGCTGCAGGGCCTAACAAGATTAATTTGGGTGGCAATACACCAGTGGGAGATACTCCTTCATTTACTTGCATAGGCAGGCGTACAATCAGGACAAGTTGCCCATCAGCTATGTCCCAGGGGCCCTTGGTGCAGCTTATTTTAGGTGTGTGGGCAAACTTCAGGATTGCAGAATCGATATTGTCTCTTACTAGAACCTACAGATCTAGCAACAAGAGCCAGGTGCAAAAAACAGCAACAACCCACCCAATAGATTGAAAATTAAAGAATCCCCAATCCAGGAATTGGTTTTGAGCTCCAGAAATGAACAGAGCTCACGGTTTTTCCGCACAAAAATTCACCCCAAGCTTTCTCCATTTCAGCAATATCATTTAAGGTGCAGTGCAGTAGTCGTTGCTACCATTGTTAAACAGCTGAAATTATTGCTGCTCTATTGCAAACCAGACCCAGAGCTATTTTTCAGGGCAATCTGACTCTTATCAGTTTATTTTGGATACATTAATGCTAGCCCTTGAACCTGGGAGTTTTCCTATTATCTCCCCTCTCCCCTTTCCTGTAACGATAGCTAAGTTTGCAGCTGGACCTTGCAAAGCTTAATTAACTTGCAAAGGAAGAACAAGGTATATTGAAGGAAGCTCAGCTGTTCTTGCAAACTAAATTTCCAGTGAGAAACTTGACTGCAAGAGTGAAAACTTTGTGGCACTTAGTAGCAAATGTTTTCTATGCAGGCACCTTCTGGAGCCACCCTGTCTGATGAAACAGACAGAAAGAAAAAGAGTGAAATACAAAAAAATCCTGTTCAGGAAGGGCCAGTTAACACTCTTGCTGTTTATATATCCACACCCACCCACCCCTAGTAGTGTTATAAATCTACAGTAGAACCTCTACCTATGACCGCCTCTACTTGGGCCCGATCCAAGTTGTGACTGCGGCAAACCTGGAAGTAAATACCAGGTCACACTTCTACCAGCGACCCGGATTGACTTACGGATGGACCTCCGGAACTTATTACGTCCATAAGTAGAGGTTCCACTGTATCTAATATGGGGGGCACATTTGAAAATATGTCACAAGCACCACAAAATACCCATTTCACAGAAAGAAAGATGGCAATGCTCAGAAATACCCACGGCTCAAAAAACAGGCACAAACACCCACACCCCTTAATACAAAGCACTGATTAAAGAAAGCTGGTGACATTTGCAATGCAACCCCCCTCAATTTGTTCTGTTTTTTTTAAATGGTAAAAGCAAATGGTAAATGTCAAGATGGTTATCTGAGAGCACTGTGGTGTCTGAGTGTTAAGGATTGACCCTTAAGAAGTAATCATCATAGAAGGATCACAACGTTCCTGAGTGTCTGTCGCTGTGGTTTTGCACTATGACAGGGTTCAAGCTACATTACGTGGTTTATGGCTTTTAATTCAGATATGGTTTTTGAAGCATGTTGTTTTTAAAGACAGAGACTTATAGAATATTATTGGAAAGTTTAGGGAAGTTTGTAATGTTGGATGTTTTATTATGTTTTTAATATTCTGTTGGGAGCTGCCCAGAGTGGCTGGGGAAACCCAGCCAGATGGGCGGGGTAATATTAATAATAATAATAATATTACTGGTTCCATATGTAAAGTAACCCTGCTTGCTTTGTTATTGTCGCTATGAATTTTGGTTGCTATGAATTTATCAGATCTTTTTATTTGGAAAAGGCAGCCTGGAAGCCTAATTGTAACGAATGAAAGGTGGTGTGCAAAATCCATCATATGTGCAGCTATTGGGCTAGCTGGAGCACCTGCTCATCATGATTGATAGCCAATGTTAGTCATATTCGGAGTAGGGTCTACTCCAAGTTGGATATAGCCCTGTGAATGTATAGACGTACCCCGGAAGTCAAACAGAATCCGTTCTGGAAGTCTGCTCGACTTCCGAAAAGTTCAGAAACCAAGGCGCAGCTTCCGATTGGTTCCCAATTGCGCAGGTGCACTGGAAACAATAGTGGAAGCCGCACCAGACATTCGGCTTCCAAAAAAATGTTCGAAAACCGGAACACTTGCTTCTGGTTTTCGATCGTTCAGGAGCCAGAACGTT
Source organism: Podarcis bocagei (assembly GCF_964188305.1). Lineage (NCBI taxonomy): Eukaryota > Metazoa > Chordata > Lepidosauria > Squamata > Lacertidae > Podarcis > Podarcis bocagei. Next base: position 16,360,947 of record NC_138137.1, on the reverse strand, counting down.
TGACTCCCAAGGCATTCAGGAGTCGAGGTACAACTGTATAATAATAATAATAATAATAATAATAATAATAATAATAATAATAATAATAATAATAATTTATTATTTATACCCCGCCCATCTGGCTGAGTTTCCCCAGCCACACTCGGCGGCTCCCAATCAAGTGTTAAAAACAGTACAGCATTAAATATTAAAAACTTCCCTGACAGTCTTAAGATGTCTTTTAAAGATAGGATAGCTGCTTATTTCCTTCACATCTGAAGGGAGGGTTTCCACAGGGTGGGTGCCACTACCGAGAAGGCCCTCTGTCTGGTTCCCTGTAAACTCACTTCTCGCAATGAAGGAACCACCAGAAGGCCCTCGGCGCTGGATCTCAGTGTCCGGACTGAAGAATGGGGGTGGAGACGCTCCTTCAGGTATACAGGACCAAGGCCGTTTAGGGCTTTAACGGTCAGCACCAACACTTTGAACTGTGCTCGGAAACGTACCGGGAGCCAGTGCAGATCTCTTAGGACCAGTGTTATGTGGTCCCAGCGGCCACTCCAGTCACCAGTCTAGCTGCCACATTCTGGCAGTGGCATAGCGTGGGGGGTGCAGGGGGGGCCAGCCGCACCGGGCGCAACATCTGGGGGTTAGGGTTAGGGGGCGCAAATCCATGGGTTAGGGGGCACAAATCCACGGGTTAGGGGGCGCAAATTACTTGCCTTGCCCCGGGTGCTGACAACCCACGCTACGCCACTGCATTCTGGATTAATTGCAGTTTCCGGGTTACCTTTAAAGGTAGCCCCATGCAGAGCACCATTTAGGCTAGAGCAGCATACTATTCAACACTATCTATGAAGAACCTCTGCATTTTTAGCTTCCCAATCTTGGATCTCCAGGTGGAGGAATTAAATATCAGGATGAGTAAATATAATTAAAGATGGAGATTGTTTCCCACAGGCCCAGTCCTCCCCTGTAAAATTTAACGCATACACTAGGGAAAAAGGGGGCATAATCTCTCCAGTTTCATTGTGTTACTCATTTTCTGTGGGGAAGGGGTAGCAAATAAATATGGTAGACAGTAATGCAGCCTGAAATAAATGCATACATATGAGAATTGGGAAAGAGGGCACCAATTTTTGCAGCTTAACGTGTTTCCCTCCCAAACCGGTTTCAATCCGAATTAAGGAAAAGAACAAACTAGCTACATTTTAAACTGGCAATGTGTGTACACAGTGAGATGCTGTGCTGGCTAATCCCTGTAACAATCAACCTGCTGCAAAGCTGCAGCTACAGAGAATGCTTGAAAAACTGGCACCTTTAGCAGACAGTTAAGGCCCACCCACAGATACTTCCTATAACGCTGTTGTTGTTTTTTAGTCTGAAGCCTGTCTTTGGCAACTAATGGAATTTTGCAACTCATTTTTACAAGGCCAAGATTTTTCTTCTGTACAGTATGAGGGCTGGTCTTCCTGGCTTGCTGTCACTCTCCTCTTATTTTAAATTACTTCCCTTTGTGCCATTTGTGGATTCTCACTGCACCCCCCACCCCAGGGATGACTGTTAGTCCTTAGTCAGCAGGTTATTTTATTTGATGCCATTACCGTAGTTTTTCTGGGCTTTCGAGAATCAGTAGTCCAGGAGAATGTGCATTATTCGTTTGTTTGTCTGTTTGTTTGTTGCTCTCTCCCTTTTGGCCAGAAAGCCATGCGAGGAATAATTTTTCTTTAAATCTCCCCCCATCCCAAAACCCATTTACAGTGGAATTAAGGGGGTGAGATTAAGAAGTGGAAAGGGCTCCCTTAAATAGTGTTCATGAAAGGGAATTTCAGCAGGCACAGTTTGCATGACAATGAACTTTCTTGGTTACCTGAGAGTAGACCCCACTGACTTCAAAGAGTCTTACTTATGAGTAAGCATGCATAGGTTTGAATTGTTGATGTATCAACTCCCACTCTTTCTCTTGTGCAAATTGATGTGTTTTATTTAAAAGTAAAATTCACTTGGTTCAACTGGAGTTACTCCTAAGTAAAGGACCCCTTCCCCTTCATGGATCACTGCCTTGCCATGGCGAAGGGGCTTGAAAAACTCAAGAGAAGCTATGAGCTATGCCGTGCAGGGCCACCCAAGATGGACAGGTCATAGTGGAGAGTTTTGACCAAACGTGATCCACCTGGAGCAGGAACTGGCAAGCCACTCCAGTATCCCTGCCAAGAAAACTCCATGGACAAAGACAACAGGCATCAACAAAAATTGATGCTTTTGAATTATGGTGTTGGACGAGACTCTTGAGAGTCCCATGGACTGCAAGAAGATCAAACCTCTCCATTCTGAAGGAAATCAGCCCTGAGTGCACACTGGAAGGACAGATCATGAAACTGAGGCTCCAATACTTTGGCCACCTCATGAGAAGAGAAGACTCCCTGGAAAAGAACCTGATGTTGGCAAAGATGGAGGGCACAAGGAGAAGGGGACGACAGAGGACGAGATGGCTGGACAGTGTTCTCGAAGCTACCAGCATGAGTTTGATCAAACTGCGGGAGGCAGTGGAAGACAGGATTGCCTGGCATGCTCTGGTCCATGGGGTCACGAAGAGTCGGACCCGACTAAACGACTAAACAACAACAACAAAAGGACCCCTGTATAGTTAAGTCTGGTCAAAGACAACTATGGGGTTGTGGCGCTCATCTTGCTTTCAGGCAGAGGGCGTATGTCCACAGACAGCTTTCTGGGTCATGTGGCCAGCATGACTAAACCGCTTCTGGCACAATGGAACACTGTGACAGAGTGCACGGAAACGCCGTTTACCTTCCTGCTGCAGCGGTACCTATTTATCTACTTGCACTGGTGTGCTTTCAAACTCCTAGGTTGGCAGGAGCTGGGACAGAGCAACAGGAGCTCACCCCATCGCAGGGATTCGAACCACCGACCTTCTGATTGGCAAGCCCAAGAGGCTCAGTGGTTTAGACCACAGTGTCACCTTGACCACCTAGCCCAGTTATTATCTCATTGGTAGCAGATCTCAAGGTAGAGGATTTTCCTGCTACTTGAGAGCATTTAAACCAGGGTTGTGGAACCTGCGGCTCATGGGATGCATGTGTCCCTCAACTTGAATTCAGTGAAGAGAGGGAAGGAAGAAGAAAGAGGATGGCAGAGAGAGAGAGAGAGAGAGAGAGAGAGAGAGAGAGAGAGAGATGTTATGGGTCCCTCTTCCACTTTTGGCTCTGGCCTCTTCCACTCTTGCTCCAGCCCTCCCCGCTGACCCTGACAAATTATGCCTGAAGGAACATTAGTTTGGGCAGGAAAAAAGGCTCCTCACCCCTTCTTTTAGATTGAATCTGAGATTTCATCCAAGCAAGTCTTGGGCTCTGTCATGAAATGCAGCACCTATTTCAAATTTTGTTTTCTTAAGTTGTTTCTCCAGAGTGAAACATCAGTTGCCTCCCAGTCTTGGAGGATAACATCAGTCTTGTCCGGACTCGCTATTTCAATGGAAGGTCATTGCGGTTAGTTACATAAAAGAGTATTATCTTCCAGTTTAGCCATATGTAAACACTGGGCTCTCAGAAATATGCAAGACAAATCCATCTCACTCCTGTACGTGTGTGATGATGGGAATTGTAGTCAAGGATCAACTGGAGGGCACTATATTGGCTACCCCAACATAGACTAGTGCTACAAAAGGCAGTTCTATTTAATTTTCATGAGTTTCTGCTTCCAATTTGTATATTTTTGGCACTCTGGAAAAACTTAATTCAGCTCTCCTTCCTTCTAAGTTGACAGGGTCCCATCTTAGTGTGGACTTTAGTTTACCTGCGTTTTTCTGTTTTTCAAAATTTATCCTTCCATACTTCTTTTGCTGTAAATAGAATAATCTTTTGATCCTTATAAATGTCTCATTTGGGATCCCTGGGCAAGAGAAACACTTTTTTATGATCAAAGGAGGAGTGGATTCGCTTGTCATTCAGTGTTCTTTTGTGAAAGAAAGCAAAGAGATAAAAACAGCAAATATTAACAGTGGGGTGTTGGAAGGAGTATCTTCCAGTCAGCATTGACCGGGTGTCTCAATCAAATGCAACATGGTTAAAATGCAGCCGACTGCTGGCTATTTAAATAAATGAGGGCTACAATCCTATACCAAGTTGAAGTTGGCCATCAAATAAATGGGGGCTGAAATTACTCACCTGAAAGTCAGCCCCATTTAACTCAGTGGGGCTTACTTCTGAGTAGACATATACAGGACTGCACTATAAATTATTGCATTTTGCATATGGGCAATTGGTATTGCGGTACTTGAAGGAGATTTACCTGGATGCTCCATTTAAATCCATTTAATATGTTTAGGGTTGCAGGGTTTTAATCTTCTAGTGGTATGCAAGCACTTGTTGCCCATTGTTGAGGTTTCAGAACAGGGCCGAATGCAACTGACAACCTGGTGCTGATTGCAACTAGCAGCCCAAGACAGAGGATGGGATGTGCATATCCAGGGCTGGATTTAGGTTTGATGAGCCCTAAGTTACTGAAACAAGGGACGTGGGTGGCGCTGTGGGTTAAACCACAGAGCCTAGGACTTGCTGATCAGAAGGTCGGCGGTTCGAATCCCCATGACAGGATGAGCTCCCCTTGTTCGGTCCCAGCTCCTGCCCACCTAGCAGTTAGAAAGCACGTCAAAGTGCAAGTAGATACCGTATTTTTCGTCCCATAGGACGCTCCGTCCCATAGGACGCACCTGATTTTGGGGGGGGAAATAAAGGAAAAAAATTGTTCCTTTATTACCCCCCCCCCAAAAGCAGGTTGGGGAAACAGAACCAGGTCGAGGAACAGCGGAATGGCGGCGCTGCGCCTCCCTGCTGTCCCCCGAGCTTGTGGGGCTGGCCGATGTCTGCCCGGCGCGAGGGGCGCTCTGCATCAGGGTGCCCTGACCGCCGGGCGGCAGGCTGCTATCCGCAGCGTGGGGAGCCTTGTGGGGAACTCCAGGGCTCCCCACGCTGCAGATGTCTGCCTGGCGCGAGGGGCGCTCTGCTTCAGGGCGCCCCTCGCGCCAGGCGGCAGGCTGCTATCCGCAGCGTGGGGAGCCCTGCGGGGAACTCCTGCAAGGCTCCCCACGCTGCGGATGTCTGCCTGGCGCGGGCGGCGCTCTGCTTCAGGGCGCCCCTCGCGCTGGGCAGCAGGCTGCTATCCGCAGCATGGGGAGCCTTGCGGGGAACTCCTCCAGGGCTCCCCACGCTGCGGATGTCTGCCCAGCGCGAGGGGCACTCTGCTTCAGGGCGCCCCTCGCGCCAGGCGGCAGGCTGCTATTCGCAGTGTGGGGAGCCCTGCGGGGAACTCCTGCAGGGCTCCAACACGCTGCAGATGTCTGCCCGGCGCGGGGGGCGCTCTGCTTTCAGGGCGCCCAACGCTCCGGGAAGCAGGCTGCTATCCGCAGCCTAGACATCCCTGCGGGACCTCCCGCAGGGCTGCCTAGGCTGCAGATGTCTTCCTGAAGCCTGGAGAGCGAGAGAGGTCGGTGCGCACCGACCCCTCTCGCTCTCCAAGCTTCAGCAAAAGCCTGCATTCGCCCCATAGGACGCACCCAGATTTCCCCTTCATTTTTGGAGGGGAAAAAGTGCGTCCTATAGGGCGAAAAATACGGTAAATATCTTCCCGCCGGAGCGGTACCTAAATGGTGTTTCTGTGCGCTGCTCTGGTTCGCCAGAAGCAGCTTGGTCATGCTGGCCACATGACCCGGAAGCTGTACGCCAGCTCCCTCGGCCAATAAAGCGAGATGAGCACCGCAACACCAGAGTCGGCCACAACCGGACCTAATGTTCAGGGGTCCCTTTACCTTTAAGTTACTGAAGGTAATGGGGCCCTTTATATGTCCAGCTGTCCTTTGTCAACAGCAAATTGTTGTTTTTTGTGTTGAATATATGCTATATGATAATTTATGGACCTACAGTGGTACCTCGGGTTAAGTTCTTAATTCGTTCCGGAGGTCCATTATTAACCTGAAACTGTTCTTAACCTGAAGCACCACTTTAGCTAAGGGGGGCCTCCTGCTGCTGCCGCACCGCTGGAGCACGATTTCTGTTCTCATCCTGAAGCAAAGTTCTTAACCCGAGGTACTATTTCTGGGTTAGCGCAGTCTGTAACCTGAAGCGTATGTAACCCGAGGTACCACAGTAATAGGTATCTAAAGCCATTTGCACATGTTGCCATGCAACTAGTCCATGCAGAATGTAGGCACCCTATATATAGAAATGAGCAAACCAGTGATGTTTTAGGGAGCAGGCTAGCAGTCAGGGCCCATTACTTACATCATAGGAGCCTACACAACACAAAACACTGTTGCTGTATGTAGGTTTTATTTTATTTGTTTTTTATCTTATATTTTGGAAATGTACCTCCAGGTTTTTTTGTTCCTTTAAATTTTTGGGGGACCCCAAGAGATTGGGGCCCCAAGCTATAACTTGTTTAGCTTATACGTAAATCTGGCACTGTGCATAGCTATCCCCTTGCTATCTTGCTATCCCCTGCATAGCAAGATTAAGTGGAAAAGCAGGTCCTCAAAACAATCTGCAGTGCAAATGGAGATCATATCAGACGTTATTAACTTTGACAGAATGGCTTTTTATGCTGTCCAGAGAGGAGGCAATGGCTTGCATCCAAAAGTGTAGTCTCATTGTAATAAATGGTAATGAATTACCAGTAGGTAGAGCATGAGACTCTTAAACCTTAGGGTCATGAGTTCAAGCCCCATGTTGGGCAAAAGATTCCTGCATCGCAGGGGTTAGAGTGGATGACCCTCGTGGTCCCTTCCAACTCTACAGTTCTATGATTCTACAATTACAGCCATACCTCAGAAGTCGAACGGAATTCATTCTGAAAGTCCATTCGAATTCCAAAACGTTCGGAAATGAAGATGCGGAAGCTGCGGCAGACGTTCAGGTTCCAAATAACATTCACAAACCGGAACACTCACTTCCGGGTTTGCGGTGTTCGAGAGCCAAAACATTCGACTCGCAAGGCACTCGGGATTGGAGATACGACTGGACTAACTTGCCCTGTTATAAAGCACCCAACTTCTTCCAAAGAATCCTGGGAACTGTAGTTTGTTTAGAATTGTAGTTCTGTGAAGGCTGAACTACAGCTCCCATGATTCTTTGGGGGAAGTCATGTGCTTTAAATGCACAGTGTAGATCTGACATCAGTCTGGATTCAACCCTATAAATCTGAACTCTACTTTTTGGATTATTCTAATTTTGTAGTTGGTTTCTCATGACAATAAATCCACCCAGTCAACAACGGTATGCTGTTTGCATGGTAGTGCGGTTTAAATTGCCAACAATCTTACGTTTTGGCCATATGCTGAAACTTTTTTGTTCACTGAAACATTTTCAGATTAGTGATATTGGTCATATATTTTAGTGGTCAAAGGGTAGCTGTAGAAATGTATTTTATGCTATTTTTATGTTGTTTTGCTTTGTATTCCGTGCCTTTTATTATTTTATTCACTTTAAAATATTAAGTGGTGTATCAGTAGTTTAAATAAAATATTAATAAATATATGGGACTTTGAACCCCCCTCACTAAAATAAGTTTCCTCTCTCAATCCTATTAAAATACATCTAATAGGTTTAGTTCTTGGGTAATCATAAAAGGTAAAGGTAAAGGTACCCCTGCCCGTACGGGCCAGTCGTGACCGACTCTGGGGTTGCGTGCTCATCTCGCTCTAGAGGCCGGGAGCCGGCGCTGTCCGAAGACACTTCCGGGTCACGTGGCTCACCAGCGCAGCACACAGAAACTCCGTTTACCTTCCCGCTAGGTAAGCGGTCCCTATTTATCTACCTGCAGTTAGGGGTGCTTTCGAACTGCTAGGTGGGCAGGAGCTAGGACCGAACGGCGGGAGCTCACCCCGCCGTGGGGATTCAAACCGCCGACCTTACGATCAGCAAGTCCTAGGCACTGAGGTTTTACCCACAGCACCACCTGTCATAAGCTAATGCAAACATTTAGTCACTACAGCCAGACAGCAAACAATCACAAAACCTTCACCACTTCAAACATCTGTATGTAATTCAACACAACAGCTGGAAGTTGCAACAGTATAATAGAATTACTTAGAATTAACACCATTTCCATTCCTACTGTTTAAGAATTCTGTGTAAAGCAGAAGCTTGTACTTTCAGCTTTCCTGCTAATCTTCTGACAGTGGCAAAAGCAGAGATTGCACTGTGCTTGAAAAGGAAATCTTATCTCGTTATCCTCCCCACACCCAAAAAAATGTGGGACATTGTTTTTATCTAAAAAATCCAGGCATCACTTCAGAGTTTCTCTAGACAGAGCTTAAGCCTTAGAGCTTCTAATTGTTTGAATCCGCCAGAGTGGTACAACAGAGATAAAGATATGAAAATCACACTCAACAAAATCTGCAGCTTTTACCACCATAAGTTGGTCCATTTAAAACTTTTCCACTTTGTACTGGAAAACACAGAGGTAGGCTTTCATGGAAGGAGATATATTTAGAGGCTGGAACATTGTTCTCTAGCTAAGTGGGTCGAGAGGGATATTGTCAGATAATACTTGTGAGCAATTGGGCAGTTTTTAAACCTTTTCCCGACATTAGATTTACTACTAACTGTGATTAGAATGGCCACTTAATGCATCCTCAAAAAAAAGAAGAAGGAATGCATCAGGGGGAAAACAGGGAGAAAGAACCCAAGAGAGGATGAAAGGGGCCACGGATTTGGATACAGTTTGCTTCTGCTAATTTATATGTGTAGATGCAGATTTAGAAACAATTACAGTAGTTTAAAGAGCAATAAACTACATCTCAAGACAATGGGGAAGACTGTGATCAGCTGACCAGCTATGTGCCTGCCGACCCTTATTTATTTTTTTAAATTTTTAAATTTATTTCCTCCAAGTAGCTCAAGGTGGCATACATGGCGTGGCTCTCCCCTCCCTCATTTAAACCCCACAACAACTCTGTGAGGTAGGTTAGGCTAAGAGACAGTGACTACCCAGTGAGCTTCATGGTTGATTGGGGATTTGAATCCTGGGCTCCCATGTCCTGGTCCAACTCTCTAACCACTACACCACACTGCCTTACTAGTTCTTCAAATCAGAAGAACTGCTCTGCGGAAACAGGGCTCCTTCAGGAGGAAGTTTTCCTCTGCAAAGTGGGGCATGCACATGACCACCATAATTTGAACAGGATAGTTCTCTTTTCCTTGTCAACATTTACTATGATTTGTTTCCGTGGTTATCTGGGCGCATGTTGTTGACTTGAAGCAAATTTAGAAGGGCATTCCACTTTATTCTGTAAAACTTTCTTTTGCCTAACAGTGCAATGATTCCATGGACTATGAAGTCCCTATTAAGGTTGTTTACACAATCCTATTTACTCCGCGTCCACTGTGCTCCCATCACTGGTTTGGGAAGCAACGTACACACAATGTCAGCCACAGTCCGTATCTATCCTGTATCTCTCTTAGCTTCTTAAGAAATACAGTGGTACCTTGGTTCTTAAACTTAATCCGTTCTGGGAGTCTGTTTGACTCCCAAAACTGTTCAAGAACCAAGGCAAAGCTTCCGATTGGCTGCAGGAGCTTCCTGCACTCAATTGGAAGCTGCAGAAGCTGCGTCGGACATTTGGCTTTCTGAAAACTTTCGTAAAAAAGAACACTCACTTCTGGGTTTGCAGCGTTCGGGAGGCGATTTGTTCGGGAGCCAAGCCGTTTGAGTACCAAGGTGCCACTGTACTGCATTTTCATGCATCTCCCCATGCCAAACCAGCTTCAGTCCCGATTGAGGAAAAGAACCATCTAGCTGCATTTTAAGCAGGTAAGGGGTACACAGCTTAATTTAGGCAATCTTGCATTTGCAAATCTGCATCTAGCAAGAGCCACAGAAAAACACCTGGTTTGATCACTGACTCTTAACAGTTCATAGAGATGATAAATTGACTGGTTCCTGAGCTCAGGACTCCGAACAACTACCCTCCTCCCTATTTTGCTTTATTTTAAAGTAAGGTCAAACTGGAAAGGTTCATTTGAGGGTATTTTAAAAACTCACAAGTCAAAGGGTGAATGGAAAGGACTTGCTTTATACAATCTAAGGATTCCCTACATCAAATTAAGGCTCATATAGAAGATCTATGAATAGCTGAAGCCACTTTGGATTAAGCTTCATTGGCAACAGCTGACCACAACTAATTTGAACGCTCTCCTTCCCCTTATTATTTCCTTTGCTAAACAAGCATTTGGATGGTGGAATCCTCCAAGCTGCATTCACAGCTCCCCATTTAATCCTACAAGGAGGCTGACATGCAAATAGATAACTTGGGAGATACCAGTCCTTGAAATTTGCATGTGCTAATGGGAACCCCAGGGCTTAATCTGAGCTCAGCAGGGCCCCAGGAATCTATTTCCCCCTATATTATTTTATTTATCCATTTAACATATTTCTCAAATCACCCAGCCCTCAAGGAGAGGATTCCAAGGTGGTATGCAAAGGTGTGAGTGAAGCTAGTCACACAACGTACAAATACATTATTATTTTTAAAATATATGCAGCAAAAATAAGAGGGAGAATAAAGAATGGAGGAAGGCAAAATACGTACCAACAATATTGTCATATAAAATGCCTGTGCACAGAGGAAGAACCTGGCCACAGACCAAAAAGTTTGCAATGTTGTAATGTTGATGCAGGATGTGGATTTTTGAAGGGGGGTATTCCAAGCGCAGAAAAGACCCTTCATTTTTTGAATAAATTATGTAGTTCAGCTAAAACAGGGTACCTGGTGAATATCTGGTTCAGACCTGGAATATGTAAAGTATTCTTTAAAAAATAAACAAAAAAAGGTGAGAGAGCCTCTGCTCATATGCAAGGTGTGTTTTGTTCACCAACAAGTAATGACATCAACTTGCAAATATCTGGTGTTATGAGGAAAGCAACCTCACAGTATAAGCAATATCCATGGCACTTAAAAAATATTATGGAAGCTCATCAATTAATCCTGTGAGCACCAGAGACTTAGCCTGCCCTGGATCACTGCTATATTTTATTTTTGAAGATTTGTATTGCTATTTTAATGGTTTTTTAAAATGTGTAACTTACCATGGAATGCTGTCTGAAAGGTGGTAAATTGAATACCTAAGTAAATAAATAATTGCTGTATATCAGTGGGTGAATTTTAAGAACAGCCAAATGGGCAAAACATTTGTTTGCAACAAACAGAGGCATCCTGTTATCAGTGTTCTCCGTCAAGATTCTTTTACTGCAATTAGCTACAGAGGTCATTTTCAAAAAAAGACTTCGAAATGATTTTAAATGTAATGAATGATGAAGGGCAATGGAGGTTTCTCAAAAGATAAATATTCATGAAAATGTTAGTTTCAGAAAGGGGTCTGTTAATTGAAGGAGTTATTTTTGCCTTCAGAAACATAATTATATGCTTTGTTATTTCGTTTTAAACAAAATTATTCCCCTCCTTTCTATACATACACACAGTCAATGCAGTAGGTTGATTAGGCACAGCAAATAATCAGACAATTTGAAGATTAAGAAATATAACACTGATTCTAAGAGTTCACGGTCATCCAGTAAACATTTTAGTTACAAAATGATGTTGGGGGGGGGGGAAGGATTGAATCTAGGTTAAGGTAGGCTTTGGCTCCACCGAAATCCATGGGACCAGAATATTGGAGCAGAATTGAGAAGAAAAAGCAGAATATAATGATTCTTAATCTTCCTACGTTTAATTGGAACATGCTGCACAATCATCTTGGTCTCCTTTGTAAAATTAGGATACAGTGGTACCTCGGGTTAAGTACTTAATTTGTTCCGGAGGTCTGTTCTTAACCTGAAACTGTTCTTAACCTGAAGCACCACTTTAGCTAATGGGACCTCCTGCTGCCGCTGTGCCGTCAGAGCACGATTTCTGTTCTTATCCTGAAGCAAAGTTCTTAATCCAAGGTACTATTTCTGGGTTAGCGGAGTCTGTAACCTGAAGCGTATGTAACCTGAGGTACCACTGTACTTTGGTTGAATCCAGACTCTGGACTTTATCCAATGTTTATTCATACTCGTGGGAGTGGAGGAACCTATCGAAATGAATTAATGTGATGAAGTTAGGTCCATTAATTTCAATAGGTCCATTAAGTTCAATTGGTCTACTCTGAGTAAAGTTTGCAAGCTACCACCCTAAGGACACAATCCTAGCTCCTGGCTGGTAGCAATGGGGCTTGATAAAGTGGTGATCAGTGTGCAAGCCAACCAGGACAGTAAGACAGGGGGTCTCAGGAAAACAAAATACTCCTTTGCTGTGCAAGCTCCCGGGATGGTGCAGCGAAGAGGCCTGGATCAGTCCCATTGTTGTCATGAGGTGGCAGCAGTGTCCACATGTGTTGACCAGCTACTACGCCAAGCCCCCAGACATCCCAGTTTGGGAGTTTTTGCTACCTGCCATCACTGGGGATTGCATCAGTAGTAGCTCCTTGCTGCCCATCATTTTGGCAGGTACATTCAGTGATCCTTGCCTGTGGGGACTTCACTGACACCTCTGGAGCTCCCCAGGTGAAGGATCCTGGCAGGGAAGGCTGGAGGGACACCTCTGCTTCATCCACACCTCCTCTAGCATGACGCATTGAGGGTCTGGGTTGCTCTGTGCGTCTCCAGAAGCAGTTTATGTCATCCTGTCTCGACTTGGGAATTGCTCTGACGAGATGCTTGGCTTGATTTCATGCTCAATGAAATCATGCTCAAGCGATGTCAACTTGAATAAAATATTGGGGGGGGGAACAGGTAAGCCCCGCCCGGCATAATCGACCACAATATGTGGCACATGCACCATTTGGATGGCGGTGCCCATCAGCTTTGGGGGTGCCTGTCCCCTTCAAATATTTTACTGCGGGGCTCCTATGATGGGACCAGTTAGTTAGCATCATATAATTGTAGGGTTGGAAGGGACACCAAGGGTCATCTAGTCCAACTCCCTGCAATGCAGGAATCTTTTGCCCAATGTGGGGATTGAACCCACAACCTTGAGATCTCGTGCTCTACTGACTGAGCTACCCAGTCATCTTATTTGGGTTTATGTGACTATCTTTTTATGGATCCAACAAAAAGTATATTATTTTTATATGGGCATGCTAACAACAACAACAACAGATGTTATACAACAAGTGAGGGAAGGGGAAGGAAGACATTAACTTCTACATTTGCTTCCCAATTCTGTAGCTTGTGAGAAGCCAATAGGAATATGTATGGGTCAAAAGTGTATAAGGCAAGTACAAATACCTGCTGGAAACGTAAAGAAAAAGAAGGTACCTTTTATCATATGCAGTGGTTGCGTAAGATAATAAAAGCATTCTGGGAAATGATATATAATGAATTGGAAAAAATGTTTAAAATAACTTTTATATAAACCAGAAGCTTTTTTATTAGGAATTGTGGGTTCCGATATCCTAAAGGAGCAGAAAAGACTTCTTATATATGTGACAACAGCCGCATGGATGCTGCTAGCCCAGAGATGGAAAGAAGATGAAGTCCCTACCAGAGAGGAATGGCTAACTAATCTGATGGACTACGCCAAAATGGCAAAACTGACCAGAAAGCTCAGGAACCAAGAAGACAAAAACTTCAATAAAGAATGGGGAAATTTTTATAATTTATTAGGAGACCACTGTAAGCAGATGAAAACCTTGGCAGGATTCTTATAACACTTGTAATGCAGCAAATATTATGGACAAAATGGAGAGGTATAAAATATGGATTATGAAATAATATGCAGCCGAGAAAGTTGACAATAGGACCCATGGAGGGGAGGGTGGGAAGTCTGGAGATTCAGAGAAATCTCTAAATATGGATATGTATTTGGTTTTGTTATAACTCTACACTTGTAAAATCAAATAAAAATCATTTCCAGAAAACAAAAAAAGGATGGGGGTCACAGTAATGCCCCCAGCCTCAAGAGGATCACAGGTGCACCATAACACAGTTCTTTTTAAAGGGAACTATATTTATGAGGCTCATGGATGCGGGTGGCACTGTGGTCTAAACCACTGAGCCTAGGGCAATGGGGTGAGCTCCCATTGCTTGATCCTTGCTCCAGCCAGCCTAGCAATTCGAAAGCACATCAAAGTGCAAGTAGATAAATAGGTACCACTCTGGCGGGAAGGTAAACGGCATTTCGGTTCACTGCTCTGGTTTGCCAGAAGCGGCTTAGTCATGCTGGCCACATGACGCGGAAAAACTGCGGACAAAACGCCGGCTCCTTCGGTCAGTAAAGCGAGATGAGCGCCACAACCCCAGAGTCGTCCGTGACTGGACCTAATGGTCAAGGGTACCTTTACCTTTATACTTACAAGGAAGATCTTTTTGCATGTACAGTGGTACCTCAAGTTACAAACGCCTCAGGTGGCAAACGCTTCAGGTTACAAACTCTGCTAACCTGGAAGAGTTCCCTCGAGTTGATAACTTTGCCCCAGGATGAGAACAGAAATTGTGTGCCAGCGGCACAGCAGCAGCAAGAGGCCCCATTGGCAAAAGCATGCCTCTAGTTAAGGACAGTTTCATGTTAAGAATGGACCTCCGGAAGGAATTAAGTTTGTGGATGCTTAGATGTATCATCGGGGGTCCTTAGCCTTCCCTTTAGGATTGTTTCTGTAGAACAACACTGGCCTCCTGTGGCTGGATTTTTAATCACACAAGTGTTCCCCCATGACACAAGTTGTATAAAGAGTTTCAGTTTGTAAATAATGGGGCAGGATGGAAGCAAAGGGAAAATGAAATAACAAAAAATAGAGCTAATCCTTCATGTTCTGCCCTACAATGAGGGTGCGGAGCCGTCTTCAAATCTTGCAGATTTGGGGGTAACAATGTGTGGATCTCAGGGTTGTGGGTTTGAGCTCCACATTCAACAACATTTGGAGAACTATAGATTCCCCATCCGTGCTAAAGGAGGAAGTCAACAAGCTTAATAGTAAAATAACTGAGCAAAAGAAGAAGAAGAGTTTGGATTTGATATCCCGCTTTATCACTACCCGAAGGAGTCTCAAAGTGGCTAACATTCTCCTTTCCCATCCTCCCCCACAACAAAAACTCTGTGGGGTGAGTGGGGCTGAGAGACTTCAGAGAAAGTGGGGCATTGAATATTTCCACCTTCTACAGCTGCACTGCCCAAGCTGTAGCCTCCTCTCTAGAGTTTGGAGTACAGTGGTACCTCAGGCTAAGAACTTAATTCATTCCAGAGGTCCGTTCTTAACATGAAACTGTTCTTAACCTGAAGCACCACTTTAGCTAATGGGGCCTCCTGCTGCCACCGCGGCGCCGGAGCACGATTTCTGTTCTCATCCTGAAGCAAAGTTCTTAACCTGAAGCACTATTTCTGGGTTAGTGGAGTCTGTAACCTGAAGCGTATGTAACCTGAGGTACCACTGTATTGGGTTAATGCAATTTTTGTTATATGAGACCAGTTTGGGATCCAGAGAACCACAAGTCACTTTCAATCCATGCTTCCTTTAAGCTGATTTAGGGCATGCAGAAATGTTGGGTGGAATCTAACGTTAGTCATACTCTGACTACACCCATTGATATAATCTGATTATCAGCCAGCTGGATTATTTAGAAGCAAATTTTTGCCCAGGAAGGGTACATTAAGAAAAAGATAACCACGGCCTCCGCTAGTAATAAATGTATTTCCACTACAAGTACAAGGGAAATGAACTTCTTCTCTACTTGTAGTAGCCTGAAGGGACAAAAAGTAGCTAAGTCCTGCAATTTAAAAGTTAATGGATAATGTTGTAAAATAATCTAGTAAACTTTATTATGCATGTCTGAATTCTATTAATAGAGTTTGAGGTGTGTGTGTGTGTGAGTGTGTGAATCATATTTACTTTGGCAAGGTAGCCAAGTGCAGTAGGGGGTTTTAGAATGAAAGA
This sequence comes from Podarcis bocagei, assembly GCF_964188305.1. Lineage (NCBI taxonomy): Eukaryota > Metazoa > Chordata > Lepidosauria > Squamata > Lacertidae > Podarcis > Podarcis bocagei. The sequence goes on along the minus strand of NC_138137.1, from coordinate 16,345,045 downwards.
ATTAGATTTTGCAATGCTTTTTTTTTCAGGGACAGAATGGAAAATAAGCAAGCATATACAGTATATAAATAAATAAACAGAGGGAGGAAACTCTCACTTTGGATGTAGTTCAGCAATGCTATTTTCTGTGGGGGGTGGGAACATGAGGCAGGGGGGCAACTTGAGTAAAATATTAAGGGGGCCCAGGTAAGCCCCGCTCCTCATAACTGATCACATGACACAGCACACATGCACCATTTGAATGGAATGCCCATCAACTTTGTTGGGGCCTGGTCCCCTCAGAAAATTTATTGTGGGGGCTAAAGCCCCCTCAGCTGCTAGAAATTGGCTCCTATGACATGAGGCCACACTTGTTGCAAAATTTACTGTTTACCATGCATTATTGTGCATGGAATACTTGGGAGTAAATTCCAATGAGTTCAATGGGACTCCCGGGTACACGTGTGTCTCTGTCTGTGATGATTTTGAATAATATCAGCACCTCTTTTGAATGGTAGGGCCAAGAAAAAAATAAACTCCCTCCTTCTCCCAATGGATCTCTCACTTTGTTTCTATTTCTGGAGTCATTGATCATTTTATATCCCTCCCCCCACTCCATTCCCCCCCATCCACTTACTCTTCCACAGCCTCTCAACCATGAATTCTCACATGATAAAAGATTCAACAAAGCATATCTAGTCATATTTTAAAAAGAGCTACTCAGTTATTAATGCAAGAAAACTGTATGAGATAATGGCACTGAGATATTTGAAGCATACTGCTACAAAAACATACTGCAGTTTACAATTTGCCTGTAAAAAGGGGGTGAAACTGAACGTCAACGTTTTAATTTCAAGATCTATTCCAACTTATTCTAAACAAAGCCAACATATAAGAGAAGAACATTTATGGAGCAATTATTTATCCCATAATTATTCCCAACAATCTGAAGTGACCTACCAGTCCTTCCTGTTACGATGAACAGATTCCTTCCCCTATAATCTTACGCATGCCATTCAGTGAGATCTTACTGAGTTCCATGGTAGTTTCCCAGCAGCCTTCTGTGGAGACATGATTAGGATTATGTTGTTAATTACTAACATAATTAACTTTTATAGTCATTTTAGGGAGCAATCCTATTCACAAGAAGCTGGCATAAAGCAAGCCGGTGTAAATTAAATCGGCGTAAAGTACACCAGATCCAAACTCCTCGCCAACCGAAGCCTGGCAGAAGGAAAACAAGCCTTTAAAATAGTGTTTGAGTCACACCACTCTGTTTTTGCCAGCTTAATTTACGCAGGGTGTGCCAGATCGCATGACCAAGCTGAACGGGCTTAGGTGTCCTGTGGCGACATCTTGGAGGAGCTGGTCAGATCAAGCAAGGGGTGGGAGGAAGTTGGAGAGCTTGACTGTGAAGAACCTGGACAGTGGGATGCATCCCATGTTTCCGCTCTCTATCCTGCCCCAAACATGCCCTCAGAACGTCCCATTTTCAGGACTTACACCATTTTACGATCTGGCCTTGGGTTAGCCAGGATGGGGTATCCCAATATTTCCAACTGAGCTGATGTCTGTGGGTGTGTGCTATCACCAACCATACTGGTAGAACTACTAAGAATTCAGCAAATCGGACACACACTGACTTGGCAGTAGATCCCACTGAAATAAAGGGGAAATATGACAGCACTGGTCCCTAAAAACTGGGCTTTTTTAAGGATTGCAAGGCTGCTTCAGAAAGGGAACCAGGCTTCTAATGTGATGAAGCCGTTGTGAAATGTAGAGTCATTGGTTTATTTTTTGGGTGACATAATGGCAAACACAACTGCTGTCTATACTGATAAAGGCCTGACTCAATATTTAATCTCGCAGTGTCAAGGGCACAATGGCATGGTCCACACAATATCAACAGAGGCAGATGGGTACTTTTATCTCTAAACGTTCAAATGGTCAGACTTTCCAAAACTTGTCGTGGATGCTGCCTGCTACATTCCCTGCCCCTTAGTCCCGCTGTCTGTTGGGACACACAGGACGCAGACCTCTCTTTTAGATGTTCAGTGTACTCAGGATGAAAGACCTGCTTCATGGCGGGGGTGGGGGCAGGAAGAGAGGAGGGGAGGGGAGAGCCTGCTGGTCCAAGGCTCACCCAAGCCTGTTCTGTTTAAACTGGGCTACTGGCTGTGGCAGAAGGTGGCGGCAGGCCAGCCCAAGGCATATAAGGTCCAAAGCAGGCATAGGCAAACTCCAGCCCTCCAGATGTTTGTAAAAAAGCCAATGCAATTCTGGGCTGCATCAATAGGAGTATAGCATCTAGATCAAGGGAAGTAATAGTGCCACTGTATTCTGCTCTGGTCAGACCTCACCTGGAGTACTGTGTCCAGTTCTGGGCACCACAGTTCAAGAAGGACACTGACAAACTGGAACGTGTCCAGAGGAGGGCAACCAAAATGGTCAAAGGCCTGGAAACGATGCCTTATGAGGAGCGGCTAAGGGAGCTGGGCATGTTTAGCCTGGAGAAGAGGAGGTTAAGGGGTGATATGATAGCCATGTTCAAATATATAAAAGGATGTCACATAGAGGAGGGAGAAAGGTTGTTTTCTGCTGCTCAAGAGAAGCGGACACGGAGCAATGGATTCAAACTACAAGAAAGAAGATTCCACCTAAACATTCGGAAGAACTTCCTGACAGTAAGAGCTGTTCGACAGTGGAATTTGCTGCCAAGGAGTGTGGTGGAGTCTCCAACTTTGGAGGTCTTTAAGCAGAGGCTTGACAACCATATGTCAGGAGTGCTCTGATGGTGTTTCCTGCTTGGCAGGGGGTTGGACTCGATGGCCCTTGTGGTCTCTTCCAACTCTATGATTCTATGATTCTATGACTACAATTCCCATCATCCCTGACCACTGGTCCTGTTAGGTAGGGATGGTGGGAATTGTAGTCCCAAACATCTGGAGGGCTGGAGTTTGCCTGTGTCTGGTCCAAAGCATCTCACTTATTGTCAAAGAGTGAGCTGGCTGTAAATTACACTGTTCAAAGCTGGAGTTAACTATTTATTAGCAAAAACACAATCTTCACAGACTTGGCTGAGTGTCAGGCCTAATGCACACAGCAGCTCATCCCCGTTAGGTCTTATGAATCAGTTGCTGAGGCTGAAAGTCCCTGCCTCCTCCAACTGTCTAAGTCCCTTGCTCTCCATGGTTTTTCCCAAGCCTGTTTCAGCCCTTTTCTGGTTCTGGGAGACAGCGGGGAGCTTGAGCAGCAGCAGGAGGAAACGAGGAAACACCCGTGACCCTTCACCAGCCTCCCTGTTCCCACTTGCCTGCTTTGGCTTCTGCTTCTGGACTTCTCTCCGCCCACAGACTCTCCCAGTGTCAGGAGTGCATGCAGGAGCCAGGCCCTGTGACCAATAGGACTTTGCAGGACTGGGGCCTTCCTAAATTTGTTCTGAAGAGGCAAGGCGCGGCCGCACAGGTGAGGCTGATTGGTAATTCACAGCACCTGGTGGCAAGAGCTGGGAAGGGTTATAAGGTCAGCATTTCCCTTCAGCTCTTTGCCACAGCAACACGCTTCCTGCCTTGCTGCGTTTGGTTTCTTGCTTCCTGATCCTTGAACCTCGGCTTCTTGACTCCCTGCTTTTTGATTCTCGGATCCTTAACTTCTTGACTCCCTGCTTCTTGATCCTCGGACCCCTGACTCCTTGCTTCTTGATCCTCGGACCCCTGACTTCGTGACTCCTTGCTTCCTGACCCTCGGACCCTCGGCTTCCTGAATCCTGGCTTCTGGACCCCCGTTCCTGCCCCCACCCCACCATCTTGCCCCCGGTCCTGACGTCCCCTGCTGGGACTTTGATCGCCCATGAACCGGACCGTGCCACCCAGCTCAGCAAGTCCTGTTAACTCTCCAGCTTCTGACACCTCCTCCTCCTAATCTCCTTCTGCCCACTCCTCTTTGTCCCACCACCACTCTCCAGGCTCTGAGCCATCTTTCATTGAGGGTTTCCCAACTTGTTCCTCCCACCATTCCTCCGTGTACAACCAGTCCATGACATTTACCAATGTGGAAGACTCTTAGGATCTTGCTTCATAAATTGCCAAACCGAGCTGAACTTGTACAGTTGGCTTTGAATGGCTCAACTCATGTGCTTGTACAAAAGGAGGATGGGGAGGATGAAAGATGTGTTTCCTTCAGTCACCAGTCACATTTTTCTGACTGACCCACATGGCACCTCCTTTCTGAACTGTGGGAAAATAGCAGCCAAACCTAACAAATGCATATTCTCGCTAGTTAGCATGAAAAGTGGCTAATGCCACAAAGCTTTATTGATACTCAGACCACAGAAATACAATTGGTAGAGAGGGTTCTGTGTGATGTCATTTCCCCTCTTCTCCTGGAGAGGAACATATAGTACTTCCTGTTCCTCTCTCTCTTCCTTTGACCTTTGTTGGATGCAGACATCCCTCTGCTTGCTCCAGCTTCAGGCACATGTCTTAAGCTGGTTATAATGTAAATACAGTGGTACCTTGGGTTACATATGCTTCAGGTTACATACGCTTCAGGTTATAGACTCCGCTAACCCAGAAATAGTACCTCAGGTTAAGAACTTTGCTTCAGGATGAGAACAGAAATAGCGGCGCGACAGCAGCAGGAGGCCCCATTAGTTAAAATGTTGCTTCAGGTTAAGAACAGTTGCAGGTTAAGTATGGACCTCCAGAACGAATTAAGTTCTTAACCCAAGGTACCACTGTATAAGTATTTTGCCTGAATAATTTTTACTGCTGCCTGGACACAGTATCCCAGGTGTGGTCTGACCAAGGCAGAATAGAGTGGTACTATTATTTGATCTGGACATGATACTTCTCTTGATGCAGCCTAGAATAGCATTAGCATTTATTGCTGCTGCATCACGCTGTTGACTCATGTTAAGCTTGTAGCCCATTAAGACTCCTAGATCCTTTTCACATGTACTACTAGTAAGTCAGGCACACACACACACCACCTTATATGTTCATATGGGATTATGTAAAAAAAAAAGGCCTATGGGGGTGGTATGGTCTCAGAGTCATTTTAGGGGAAAATAAAATAAAATGCAGTTTTGGAATCACCCTTGCAATTGACAAATGTTACTAGGTGTCCGACATTTATTTTAGTCCTGTAAAACCTTGTCTATGATTTATTTATTTTTAAAGAAAGTTTGTGGCTACTATCCCCTAGCTGCAGTTCAGAGAACATAGCCAGAAAACTGGTTCTAAATTTATAACCTGTGAATTAGATGCTAGAATATTGATGTGACATGAGACCTGCCTTGGGAAGCACACTATCGGACTTGATGTCATGCCTGAAGAGACTTTACTGCCTTCTGTCAACACCCTTGCAGTGAGCAAGGAAGTAATATTGGCTGCCAGTGATGTGATCTCTTTGCTGACATTTTAAATCAAAGCTGCTGTCGGCAGGAGGGGAAGAATGCTTCCCCCAACACCATTTTGATTTTGATTTCTTTAAAGAAGAGAATAAAGGCATTCATATCTCCAGCCTTGGCTTGACTCCTGCTATCTCAATAAACTTCCTTCATCTTTAAACTAACTACTCTCCGGCTTGGCACATAGGAAAAGCTCATTAGCACTAGCTTAACGTAACTAAATTATTGGCTGAATCTGCCTGTTTTTCTTTCTGACACTGAATTTACATCTATTTGTTTTTAGCAAGATTTATATACTGCTTAATGGGGGGGGGGTTGTATGCAGTTAAAATAAAATAGCAGAAAATATCCATTGAGAAAGAAGTAAAAACTGACATATACACACACACACACACACTTGAATTATCAAAACATATATCAACAGTTTCTTTTTAAAATGTACATAATAAAATTACATGTCTGGATATATGTGACTAAATAAAAGCATCAAAACCAGTACAGCACAGATGCCTGCAATATAAATTGCAGATCATAGGGAGAATAGGGACATCCTATCCCATCCAGCCTTTCTCCAATAAAAATAGGAACATCCTAAGGAAAAGCAGGACATTCCAGCATCAAATAAAAAACTGGGATGGCTTTTGTAAATCTGGGACTGTCCCTGGAAAATAGGTACATTTGGAGGGTATGTGTGATGCTATGAGAAGCTGGATCTGCCAATTTCTTTACAGTAAGCTGCTGTTAAATCCATAAGAGTAGGCCAGGGCCATGTCTTTGGGGTCATTTAGCAATCCAACCTATGCTTTTGAATTATGGTGCTGGAGGAGACTCTTGAGAGTCCCATGGACTGCAAGAAGATCAAACCTCTCCATTCTGAAGGAAATCAGCCCTGAGTGCTCACTGGAAGGACAGATCCTGAAGCTGAGGCTCCAATACTTTGGCCACATCATGAGAAGAGAAGACTCCCTGGAAAAGACCCTGATGTTGGGAAAGATGGAGGGCACAAGGAGAAGGGGACGACAGAGGACAAGATGGTTGGATAGTGTTATTGAAGCTACCAGTATGAGTTTGACCAAACTGCGGGAGGCAGTGGAAGGCAGGAGTGCCTGGCGTGCTCTGGTCCATGGGGTCACGAAGAGTTGGACACGACTAAACGACTAAACAACAACAACAACAAGCAATCCTACCTACAGTATGTGTACAAATACCTAGTCATACAATACAAGCATCCCATATGATTACAACTTTTTAGTGCTTTCAGCTAAAGGAGAAAAAATATTATTTAAAATCCCCAATTTTCATATCAGCCCTTTTAGCTCTTCTTAGGAATTGTCTGTATAATAAAGCTAAACCGACATTCTTCCCTCTCTTAAGAAGCAGCAACTGCATCCCGGCAGAGACAAATATAGGAAATTGGACATTAAAGTATGCAGCTGTTCAAACCAACTGAGAATTTCGCCATCTCCACCCACCCACTCAAGAGTTATCAGGTATCCTCAGGAAGGAGAGAATGGTTTGGCAGTCATCCTCTTGAATTAGGACATTAAGGATTAGTTAGCTCTCCCCCCCCTTCCCTCTTTTTTTCACACCACCAACCCAGAGGAAAACAACCAGGGACATGTAGTGAGCAAAATTTCTCTGCCAAGGAGGTGCCAAGAAAAGCTCATACTGACTCCTGACCCGGTTCAGAACTTATGGAATTCCACTTGATTCAGAAGAACAAGAACAAACAGTGTATCGTCATTATACTGATGGCATCTCACTCCAAATGCTGTTCAGGTGCATGTTCTTAAAAGAGTCTTTGCAGCTGATCTCAGGTAGACTGGACAGCTTATACAGAGGAGCAGCAGTGGGTGTCACATCCACCCAGTACATTAAATGCACATTTAAAACACATGCTTCCCCCCCCCCCGCCACCAAAGAATCCTGAAAACTGTAATTTATCCTTCACAGAGCTACAATTCCCAGTACCCTTAACAAACTACAGTTCCCAGGATGCTTTGGGGTGGAAGCAAGTACAGTGGTACCTTGGCAGTTGAACGGAATCTGTTCCGGAAGTCCGTTCTACTTCCAAAACATTTGGAAACCAAGGTGCAGCTTTTGATTGGTTGCAGGAAGCTCTTGCAGCCAATCGGAAGCAGTGTAATCCGCGCCAGATGTTCGGGTTCCAAAGAACGTTCACAAACTGGAACACTCACTTCCGGGTTTGCGGCGTTCGGGACCCAAAACGTTCGAGTCGCAAGGCGTTCGCGAACCAAGGTACGACTGTACTTTAAATGTGCATTAAATGTGCTTTAAATGTATGGTGTAGATGTGATGCTACATTGGAAAGAGGTAATGGGTTTGTGGGGTCATCCCATGGGCATAGCCAGGGTTTATTTTAGGGGAGGGGGCAGGCTTTATGTTGGGGGGGCAGAACCAAGTCATCAACCAGGGCCAGGGCCTTTTCAGCTCTGGCCCCGGCTTGGTGGAACGCTCTGTCACAAGAGACTAGGTCCCTGCGGGATTTGACATCTTTCTGCAGGGCCTGCAAGACGGAGCTGTTCCGCCTGGCCTTTGGGCTGGACTCAGTCTAACCCCCACTCATTTATTTATTTTTATAGAACCCCTTATATGGGATTTTGTATATAAATTTTTCCTCAGCTCTTTTTGCTGGCCCCTGTAGGACCAGCATGGATAGCTGGTGCCAGTTAATATTTGACGTTTTCTCCCCTTATGGCTTTGATCTATAGGCTACCACTAAAACGAGGCTGCATTTTAAGATGCATTTTAAACTGTAACTTATATTTTAATCAACTCTTTGGTTTTTAAAAAATGTTTTTGCTGTATTTTCAGTGTTAGCTGCCCTGAGCCTGGTCTTGGCCGGGGAGGGTGGGGTATGAATAAAATGTTGTTGTTATTGTTATCTGCGATGCAATTGGTCAGTTAGTTAAGTATTTTTATTTATTTACTTGATTTTGGGGGGCGCACCCCCTGGCTATGCCCATGAGTCATTCACTCATGGCAAATAGCTTGTTATTGGCACAGGCACATAGGGATACAATAAAAGTGGCTGCCTTAGGAATTTTACCTTCTATTCCACATTTTAACCTGCAAGTTGCTAAAAACCTGACATGTAGGGTTGACAATGGAAGATCGCCTTAAAGTCTAGTTGCCATAGCAACATCTGCATCCCATATCTCATAACTCCATTTGTAAATCCATACTTATTTCTTTCTCACTTTTTCCTCCTTTTAAGCTTTCCATGCAGTGAAACTCATGAAAAATGGACAGAGAAATAATTGGACTAAAACCTGAAATTCTGGCAATGACTTCAGTGTACATTCGGAAGCTGATTAAAATTAAAATCCAAATATATCCACTAGGATCTTTCATTAAAGCCTTGCTGGAAAGAGCCAAAGGATTTAGGTTAGTGCAGAACATTGTTAGGAATACCTAATAATGTCCAGGAAATAGTCTACTGGCAATCACTCTACGCTGGAGAGAGAGAAAAGACAACAAAAGTATTCCGAACTTATGCATTTTTTAAAGCCCAAAGGAGAATCTACCTGCAGGGTAGAATGAGGATAACTGAATTTCACATAGCCATTCATATGTGAACCCCAGTACCATGTAAATTAACTTTTTTTAAAAAATGGACTTCTGTTTAGATGTTTTATTATTTTGTTTATTATGATCTAGTGATACCCTACATGTATCCTTTAATGGGCTTCAGCCCATAACATGGAATTTTAATTTAATCATGTAGGCTTACATTAATTCCTCAATATATTTGGTCTCTCTTCCCCTTCCTCTACTATTTTATTTCCTCCACTGTCATCTGCTTGGGGCAGAGATCTGTCATGTTTGATTACAGTGCTGTGTAAAACACCATGCACAAAGATTGTGGAATTCTCTCCTGGGTGAGATCCAGTGAGAACCCTTTTTTGCTCATCTTGATATGCATACAAAATACTTTTAAGAAAAAATCCAGTTCGCTTTTAATGCATGCTCCTCAGTTTTTATACTGGTAACTGCTGGCACTCTTAGTTTTATGCTTCTGGGCATTATTGGGGGTTTTTTTGCTGCCATTTTATTCTTATTCGTGATGTGTGTTTTCCCCAATATTATTTATTCAAAAGCATTTCTACACCACATAATCTTTTTCTTAAAACTCTCTCTCTCTCTCTCTCTCTCTCTCTCTCTCTCTCTCTCTCTCTCTAATAACAATATTTGTTATTCTTCATCGCAGGGGTATTTGTGGAGGGGACATATTAATTGAAAATGCCTAGTAAATCAAATTGGTTCCTACTGAGGGTATTTGGTGAGCCAACATGAAAGTGATGAGGAATTCAGGGTTGGAGTGATCACTCAGTGATATTATGGCGGTGGACAAAGCTGTATTGTAACTTCAAAATAAATGTGTTACATAAGAATCTGAATAACAGAAATAATAAAAATCCCCAGAATTCCCCATGAAAAACCATTTGAGGAAACTCTGAGCAACGTGAGGAGCACACTCAACAAACTACAGCTCCCAGAATCCTTTGAGGGGCATCAAGACAGTTTTTTAAAAAAATATCATAGTGCTTTAAAATGTAGAGGGTGAATTAAATAATTTAGGTGGCCCTAATCATTATCGCTATTTGAATTATTGGCATTAGGAATTGTATTATAATTTGGTGTTGTTATAATGAGGCTATTATTGGATGGTCATTGAAAATGAATAAAAATTATTATTATAAAATGTAGAGGCTGCGTTTTTAAAAATACCTGTTCGTTTTATTTTGCACGGCAGACGCATATGGTTGCACTCATGCATACGTTTGTGGCGGGTCAGGCGTCGCATCCCAAATAGCCGTGTGGACGATGGTCGGGCATCTTAACATTTTGACAAGGCCTTTCCACTTCAGCCCAGGGAATATCTGCTTCAAATAACGTGGCAGGGTCCCTGTCCGACCCCCACTGTAGGTTGCCTCTTCAAATGAAGGAAATTATCCAGGTTTTCCTGCCCTGAGGCCCTGTGGGAGTTCTTGTTCGGCGCGCCCGGCGCGCCCTGCCCTCTGGGAACCCTTGGACAGAGCTCAGAGTTGCGTTATCTGGGAAACGCATATCACTTTGCTTCCTCATCCTCGCTCCCCGCTATCGTTTGTCCTCTCTTTTGTTTTGTTTGCTCGTACAAGGTTGAAAGGGGAGGGGGGGGGAATACAAATCTACAGATAAACTATATTACAGTCGGGAGACGGGCCTTGCAGGAAGGGCGCTACCTTTGACCTCTGCAATATCGGATGCCTCTTTGTTGCCGAGGAAGGAATGTCACCCTGTAACCCTGCAACATTCAAGGGTGACAAAGGAGTGTTGCTCAGGGAGCCGGTGAAGTGGCGCAGGCATCTCGCCGGAGGTTGCCTAGCAACTGTCGGAAAAAGGCAAGGTTTACTCCGAGTCAAGTTGAGAGGATATTGGCAGCATCTTCCTTCTGGGATGGTGTCCCTAAGGGGCACCACACAAACACATAAAACGCGTATTCTAATCTTAGTATTGTCGTTCCACCGTGTGTTTTAAATAACACAGGTGAGGGGCTTTTCTCCAACCACCACAAGGCTAATAATATTACAGGATCTTTTCCAATAGAGGGTATGTGTGTGTGTGTTCACTCCCACCATCAAATTCAGCAGCCAAATTGCATTTTTCTGGGGATGTGGGCAAGCCCAGACTCGCTGCCATCATTTTGACTCGCTCTTTTGTTGGCATCCATAAATGTCTTGGAAACAATGTGCAAATGGATCGCATGAAACCTGCCATACCACTCAGGGCCGGCCTACCCGTGAGGCAAGGCAAGTCAACCGCCTCAGGCGGCAGAATCCATAGGGGCAGCGGATCCTGATGTAAATCTTTATTTCCTCCTTGTTCCCGATGTAGTTTTTCACTCCCTGCCTTCTCCCCTGGTGCAGAGGAGGGCACCATTTTGTGGTTCGCCTCAGGTGACATATATAACCGTCGCCGATTAACCAGACTCCAGTGAGAAGAGCCAGGATGGCATCCATGACTGATTTCCCTGCTTTTATTCCCTCGCCCCTCTTTACGGCACAACTGCAGGCTGAATGGAAAGGGCCAGTGTGAGCTGGCTGAGGTTGATGGGAGCTGAAGTCCAGAAACATCTGGAGGGACGCAGGTTCCCTGGTTTAAACCAAAGTGACTTAATCTCGGGGGGGGGGAACAAAACAGTGTAGCACTGAGGTAAAAAAACGGAACCACGACAAAAATAGGCAGAGTGCTATGGAAAACAAAGCACAATTTAAATTATAAATTCAGAGGGAGTGCATAACGCAAAAGAGGAGAAGCAGAAGCAAACCAAGCAAGCAAAAGCTTCAAATGTGGTATACGCTATACTGTTAAAGCACATTCAAATTCCCTCAAAGAATTCTGGGTATTGTAGTTTACCTCTTGCAGACTTATAATTGCCAGCAACCCTAACAAACTACAGTGCCCAGAATTCTCTGAAGGGAAAGGATCTGCTTTAAAGGTCTTGTGTGTAGGCCCAAAAACCTTCCTGGAGGACCAGGACTGAACTTGGCCTTAATGCTGAAACCTGAAGGACTTCCCTGAGGAGGCCATTTCATGAAGTTGGTGCCATCACAGGTGTGAGAGGCCCACTTCTAGTAGCCACCCACCAAACATCAGCTGGCAGGGTGCTGCAGAGTGCACCCAAGGGTGCTCCTGTGGGGAAGATGGTCCTTAAGGGACTTGGCCTTTAAATCACCACCTTGAATTTAATGTAAAAGAAAATGAAGAAAATAACAGCCTATTGATATTGAAGTAGGCACCTTTGCTCTGCTGTTCTAGGTGTCTGCCTGAAACATTTTTGCTTATGCAAGCCTATGCAGATAGGGAGGGTCGACATACAATTTAATGGGTGGTTTTGTTTTTTTAAACAAATTATGTCTATTTTAACTACTGGGTTTTTGACCTTTTTTCCTTTTAGGTCAACATGTTTTTAACTTCTGACTTTTATGTACAGTTTTAATGTGCACCGCTTAGATGTTTCATCTGGTTAAGCGGTTTACAAAGGTTAAAAATGCATTCTGCAGATGGCTCAAGACGGGGGTGGAATAAAACCCCTTCCCTACCCTGCTAAAGGTTTGTGTGAGGAAAATGCAATACTCGAGGAGTTAAAAGCAGAAGTGCCACTTCAGACTTACAATGCTGGGCCTGTTGTCCCCCCAAAAAACTGCATTTCACATCTGGCTCCAAGGCACTTGAGCTGTAGCAATTATGGCTTTGTTGACTCCGTAATTGGCCTAATAAATTACACTTTATAATTAGGGATTTTGTGTGTGTGTGTGTGTGTTGTGAAGGATAAGTAGTCCAAGAGTAGCAGGCAGGAAGATGGTGAAGGGATGGGGGTTGTAAAACAGTCAAAGACAATCGATGATCATGAATAGCACCAAGATCACGCTGTAGAGATGGTTTTGCTCCTCTTAAAAGGGGCTGCTGTTGCTGTTGCTGGAGGATGGGGAGGCCCAGCTAAGGAAAACAGAGTTGGAGAGAAAAGCAGTGTTGGAATACAGCTGGGGTCATGACACTTGACCTTTCCATTCCTTTTCCTCTTTGAAACCTGATTATCTCTATTTTTAGGCACATGGGTGGAGGAGGAGCGAGGAAGCAAGGGCAGCTGACCCTGGCACGCTAGGCTCTCTCAAATTTTCTAGCCCACTGTAACCCCATTGTTAATGAGGTACTGCAAGCAGCGCTCCTTGAAACAAGCTCCAGCTGCATCAGAAACGGTAGACTTGATTCAGAGGCACAGGTTAGCTCCTTGGGAGTCTCTCTTTATCCTTCCCATAATCTCTCAATTTATTTAAATAAGAGGGAAGGGGGCGTGTAGAGATAGAATCACCATGTCTCATGAATAGCTGACCCAATATTTATATACCAGTTTCAGGGTGTGCTTCGGCCTGCCTGACCTCACATCCCTTTTAGGCCACTACCACTACTGATTTACACATGAGAAATTAAAGACACAGCAAGGGCATATTGGGATTATAATACTTATTGGCCTTGATTTTGACTGGTTTGTGCAAGAAAGGTGCATGGGTGTCCTCTAGATGTCTTCTAAATAGTGCTTGCATTTGGTTATTAAATATAAGAATGCAGAGCAACCGTGGCTCTCAGATAATCTTCCATCCAGGCAGATTTACAGGGCCATTTATTCATAATAAAAATAAATAATTTTTATTTATACCCCGCCCTCCCCAGCCAAGGGGCAGCTAACAAGCAATAATAAAAACAAGTTGAATGAATACAACTTAAAAACAAGATTAAAGTACAACATTAAAATATTAAAATGCAGCCTCATCACAGGAGAAAGAAAAAAGAAAGAAAGAGGGGGAGGGAATCAAATTGGCTCCAAGCCAAAGGTCAGGTGGAACAACTCTGTCTTACAGGCCCTGCAGAAAGAAATCAGATCCTGCAGGGCCCTGGTCTCATGAGGCAGAGCGTTCCACCAGGCCGGAGCCAGTGTTGAAAAGGCCCTGGCTCTGGTTGAAGCCAATCTAACTTCCTTAGGGCCCGGGATCACTAGGGTGTTGCTGTTTATGGACCTTGAGGCTCTCCGTGGGGCATACCGGGAGAGGCGGTCTCGTAGGTACGAGGGTCCTAGGCCGTGAAGGGCTTTAAAGGTCAAAACCAGCACCTTAAATCTGACCCTGTACTCCACCGGGAGCCAGTGCAGCTAGAAAAGCACTGGATGAATATGCTCCCATGGCAGAGACCCCGTGAGGAGCCTCGCTGCAGCATTCTGCACCCACTGGAGTTTCTGGGACAGCTTCAAGGGCAGCGAATTACAGTAGTCAAGCCTGGAGGTGACCGTCGCATGGATCACAACTCTATTCAGACCATAGGGAGCCAGTGTGTGAGTATTCAATATTATTTGACTCCTCCTATCATTGCTGAACATTGGCCACGCTGGCTGGGGTTGATAGGAGTTGGAGTCCAACAATACATGGAGAGCACCAAGCAGACTGCCCATGCCCATTCCTTTGAGTTGTTGCTGTGAAAATGTGATTCTTCATCTCTCTCCCACCCTCTATTTGCTTTCCTGATTATTACCATCACTATGTGGAATGCAACTGGCCACAGGCACCATTGGGTGCCATGGGTGTGCTCAGTCGGTAGAGCAGAAGACCCTTAACCTCAGGGTTGTGGGTTTGAGTCCCACATTGGGCAAAAGATTCCTGCACTGCAGGGGGTTTGACTAGATGACCCTTGGGGGTCTTTTCCAACTCTGTGATTCTATGGTTCTTTGCGAGACTAGACATATCCACATAATCACAGAGCTAGAGTGCAAATGAAGAAGTTCCACTATGTGGCTGCTGTAAAAATATTTCTGCTACTGGTAAAGGCTGTTAAGATTTCCAAACGTTTTCTACCTGGGTATTAGGTATTAACCACCTATGGCTAATAACTCATGGGAAGAATGTATTTCCCCAACTTGTAAGACTCTTCTGCAGCCATGAAAGTCCATGAGGAACAGCTCATCTCCTCTGGTCTTTAACAGACCAAGAGCACAAAATATACAATGATATAGCACGAATGCTTCAGTGTTTAGAACATATACAAGCTTAATTTTGGGGTGTTTTGATGCACACATTCCCCTTATACCGCAGGTGACCCAAGAAAGACTGTACTCATATCAGGCAATTAAAAACTGGCCCAAAGACCCCAAAATAGTATAAAGACTCCCTGCCCCATCCGCAGTGGAAGACAGGAGTGTGACAAGAGCATAGTTATGCTTGCAGATGAACACACTTTATTTAAAGAAAACTAGAGTTATGGGCAACTGCATCTCCTGGCTGCTTAGTAACAAGCTACTGGGAATGCCCATCAATTCTCAGTTTATAATAACCTGAGACAGATCTAGTTTTTGTTTTCCCTTGAGGGTGTCTCCCCTACTCAGCTCTATAATAAATGCTGCATAGCTATGCATCCAGCACATCGGGAAATAATGCCATGGAACATTTTGCATTCTGCTCGCTGAGAATTGCCTAGCCAGCAGAGTGTCTGCAAGCATTATTAATCACATAATTAATCTCATAGTGTAGCTCTAAGGGTGTTATTTTTTTTATTAAAAAAATACACTAAAAGTGCCATTTGAGAACTGGAATGTATGTATGAGCAACCTGCACTCTTTAGGGCCTGTACCAATCATTCTCCCCTTGACTAACTTGTAGAATGGGTCATTATCGAACCTGCGATACTCCTAATACTTAGGAGGAAGGACTATAGCTCAAATGTAGAGTATTTGCTTTGCAGAGAGATGGCAGGTTCTAGCTACTGGGATAGCTCTGTCAGTAGAGCATGAGAATCTTAATCTCAAGGTTATGAGTTTGAGCCCCATGTTGGGCAAAAGGTTCCTGCATTGCAGAGGGTTGGAATAGATGATACTTGTGGTCCCTTTCCAACTCTACAATCGTATTTTATCCCCAGCATCTCCAGGTAGGTGTCCTCTGTCAAAACTTGGAGTGTCACAGCTGGTCCACATAGACAATGTTGAGCTTAGATGGACCAGTGGTCTGGCTCGCTAGAAGGTATCTTCCTGTATTTTAAGCCTTTTAACCCTAAGTAGCATAACAACCAAGAGCTTTTGGCTACAATACAGTGGTACCTCGGGTTACATACGCTTCAGGTTACATACGCTTCAGGTTAGAGACTCTCCTAACCCAGAAATAGTACCTCGGGTAAAGAACTTTGCTTCAGGATAAGAACAATAATTGGGCTCTGGCGGCGCAGCGGCAGCAGGAGGCCCCATTAGCTAAAGTGGTGCTTCAGGTTAAGAACAGTTTCAGGTTAAGAACGGACCTCCGGAACGAATTAAGTACTTAACCCAAAGTACCACTGTGTTTATATCAAAGATTGGCCAGCATATACCTCCTGTGACACGAGACAGTACAAATGCCATAACAATCCCAATTGTAATTATATTCTTTTCGAGAGCAGTTTTCAGTATAGAAAGATTGTTCCAGACGACAGCACTGGTAGCTGAGCTATTTCCTAAGGACGCTAAACCCCAATACATTGGTACCTCGGGTTACATACGCTTCAGGTTACATACGCTTCAGGTTACAAACTCTGCTCACCCAGAAATAGTACCTCGGGTAAAGAACTTTGCTTCAGGATGAGAACAGAAATCGTGCTCCGGCAGCATGGCGGCAGCAGGAGGCCCCATTAGCTAAAGTGGTGCTTCAGGTTAAGAACAGACCTCTGGAACGAATTAAGTACTTAACCCGAGGTACCACTGTACTTGATTGTTCTTCAATATTCCATGGTGAAACAGTAAAGAACTTTGACCTTCTTACCTTGGGGTTGAGAGCATAGAACAGAATATAGGTAACAGTGGAGAAACTTTTGTTTTTAGCTGGGCTCCATGCTTTTGCTCCTAACTCTTGATTTTCAGGATTCTTTTGGAAAGTCTGCCCCCTACTGGCAAGGCTTGGGACTAGTTTGCAAATACAACGTTCACACTATTCTCTTCTTATATTAGGAATAGGATAGCTACATGTTTTGATATTCCATATAGACAACAACAGGAAGGCCCAGTTATATATGAACATGTAAGGCAGGGCATATTGTGACCTATCAAATGTAATGTAGATCAATGGCTTTATATTGCAGTCTTGCTAAGAGCTTGACACTCACACCCCTTTTATTTTTCCAGTCCCAGCCATGAAGCAAACATAGGGTATGTACTGAGCTGCTGACAGGGTGCCATCTATGGCTATTTATTTATTTAATTTGTACATTGCCCTTCATCTGAAGGTCACAGGGCAAAAGGTCACAAATACAAAATGAAAACACAAAATGCGTAACAAACAAAAACCCCTCAATAATCCCGTTCTTCCAAACACATTCAAAAGGCCACAGACTGTTTAATCAGTCAAAGGCCTAGGAGAAGAGAAATGCTGATAAGACTCATTGGACTAAGTGGGTAACACTGCACAGGCCTTTTATCAACCCCTTTCATCCAAACAATTAAACTGTAAATAACATTAGTCATGCAAGTTTAAGACTGTTTTATTTCTGAAGAACAACACTGACATCTCATCAGGAGTAATTTAAAAATACTGACACAGGACAACGGAACTTTCAGACTAATGACATCCAGCAGCACTCAAATATGTACCCAGAAGCTTAGGGATCATTATTTGGGAATATGAATGCCATCAGCTTCCAAGGAAACCAAAGGTGTTCCACTACTCGCACTAACCAAAGTGTTAACACCTCTTCCTTTCCTTGTTGAGAGATTTCATTGAGTTAGTCATACATTATAAACACGTAAAAACGAAAGATTTTTTTTTGTGAAAAATTTAAAGAGGAAAAACAACAACAGTGCTGCATTTTACCCCAATGAGATGAAACCAAGTACTTGGTAGACAATCTCATGGCAAACTAGTTTCCTCAATACTCTTCCTCACACTAATACTCTCATTTGGTACAGTTTGCATGCGTCTTTTGCGTCTGAAGACAGCAAGACACGTCTTTTAAGGTGCTTATTTCAGGGATCTGACTTTTCAAACATTAGGGATTTCATTCAGAGTAGGTTTCCCCACTCTGCATAAATAAACTTCCTGCTTTTGACACAGGGGTATCTTGTGGAGCTTAGGGGCCCCCGTGTCTTATGGGTAGATTCCCCACAGTACCTAGAAACGTGAACAGGCTGTTTCTGTGTGGACATGTACTATGCTTTGGCTGGAATAAGCTGTAAGTGCACCTGGAGAGAATCACACACCAGTCTCATGGCTGAAAAGAGGACAGTTTACAAATCAATGTGCAACACAGTAAGTTATTTTGTAAATTTCATCTAAAAAAAAAAAGTTGAAAGTGCAATGCTAATGGGTAAAGGTTTTCCATAGACATTTATAAAATTTTGTCAAAACAAGCTGTACTGTACTTCTGCAAAATAAATACTCTGCTGTATGCTTTATGTACAAATACTCAACTAGAATATTGGCAGCGTCTGAAAAATATCCATTCTTCAGTTTTTATAGTCCCAACCGGGGGGGGGGGGGGATCTGTGCTAGAGATAAGCTTCAAGGCCAACTTCAATTCTCTAAGTACAATTTCTTATATATTAAAATCCATACTGTTCATTTATATTGGAGGATGTACTGACAGATTTTGAATATATAAAAAACCCACATGCCTTTGTCTTCTTTAGATTCCATCCACGTTTTGCACATCTTGTCCCCCAACAGATCCTTTCAGTGATCACCCTGAAGCAGACAGATCCCGGACTTCACATAGGAACCACTCAGCCTTTTGTGAGACTGCATAAACAAACTGACTTAGTAGTTTGTTGCTTTAGCAGCAGCTGAAAACCAAGGAAGCGTCTTGGATTACTTGTAGAATACTGGCATAAAAAAACGAGCATCTCAATAATTTAGTCTAAGTAGTTCCGACTCTTCATTTGCTTCCTAGGAAAATATTGGACTGGTCAAGTTTACTCAGTTGGTGCCTCAGTGTTTCCAGTTCCAAGGAATACAGAGGTCTCCATCCTGCATCACGGAATAGAAATGAGAAATGCAGAGATGCATGCCTTGCAAGTTGGGAAGCGACTCCCCCTCCAGCAGTCTATTGCAAGAATGGATCATCTGTACGCAGGAAACGCTGGGCTCTTTGTACAGCCTTTGGAGACGAAATTTCTCAGCTGAAGCCTTGATCAGTTTCTTCTCTAACACCATTGACCTGAAATAATAAACATAAACCCCCATTCCAAAGTTATAAATGTGAAGGGAAGAAAATACAGAATTGGTTCTTGTGTTTCAGCTTTTGGAAATATCCATTCCGCTACAAGAGACCCATATTCTCCCCCCCCCCCGTGTTTCCCAAACTGCAAATAATCAGTTTAATGGATGGCTAATTTTGTACCCAGCTGTGGGGGAGATCAGAATAAAGGAGTACAGTGGTACCTCGGGTTACATACACTTCAGGTTACAGTCTCTGCTAACCCAGAAATAGTACCTCGGGTTAAGAACTTTGCTTCAGGATGAGAACAGAAATCGTGCTCCGGCGGCGCGGCAACAGCGGGAGGCCCCATTAGCTAAAGTGGTGCTTCAGGTTAAGAACAGTTTCAGGTTAAGAACGGACCTCTGGAACGAATTAAGTACTTAACCCGATGTACCACTGTAGGTCCATAAATGACCATATAGCATATATTCAACACAAAAAACAGTGACAATTTGTTGTTGACAAAGGACACCTGGTCATATAACGGGCCCTATTACCTTCAGTAACTTAGGGCCTCATCAAACCTAAATCCGGCCCTGGATATGCACATCCCATCCTCTGTCTTGGGCTGCTAGGTTGTCAGTTGCACTACCACTGTATTCCAGGGTTTTGTCTTAGTTATCATACCCTTTTCCAAATTCCTAGCTAGGGCCAGCAAAGGGAGGCAACTGAACTAGTTAGCGACTGGCTGGCACTAAGGCCAGGTGAAAACTAGGTCCTCAACCCTCTCTCATGCTCCTCTCACCATGGTGTGTGGTTGTATGTATATTTGTGCTAACACATCCAGATGAGAACCTAGAGCACAGCATTTAATAGGGCAAACTAGGCAAGGGGTTTTTCACAACTTCCTGAAGCAGCACACTCTTATAATCAGTGGAGGGCGCTGGTAGTTTTTAAGTTGAACTACACTTTTTACACACGTTTAAGTGTTGGTTCCTCCCCATCAATCTCCTTGGAAACCTCCCAAGATGTCAAGCACAGAACGGAGCGGTAGCACTGAGCTTTAAGAAGCACTTACTCTTCCTTTCTTTTCAGTTTCTCTCGTGCTTGCTGTGCTTTAGTGATCATAAACCACTGGAGTGCTGCTGGATCACAGGTTGTTGGGATGATGAAGTGCCCTAGTTCATGCAGATATGGTGCATACCTGTCACTGCAATAAAACAGGAACAGTACATTAAGGATAGTGCAAAAAAGCTGGTGGTCCGTTTTGTATGGAAGGTTTTTGCTTAAAGTAATATTCACAATATAGAAACTTAACCCAAGAAGATTTAAGTCCTTATTTATTGGATCACCCATTTGCACATGCTTATTGGTACTCTTAAATAATGCTAAAACGTTAGACAGACTAGAGTTACCATTGCAGAAGCCATGCTGATTCTGCTTCTTTGAGATGCTTCGTAATTCTCTATTTAATGATACTTTTCATCAGTGTCCCCAGAACATATATTAAATCTAACTGGTCTGTAATTTGCTGGAACTCTTAAAAAAAATGGAGCTGTCAAGGAGGAAGTTCCTGCCTCCAAAGAATGCTCTGTAGCTGTTGCTGCCACTGCTGCTGCAGCAGACAATATTCCTTCGAGCAGTGGCTTTCAACCAGGGTGCCGTGGCACCCTGGGGTGCCTTGAATGATGGTTAGGGGTGCCCTGGGCAACACTGGCCTGTGTCCCTCTTTCCTTCCCTCTCTCCTCTGATGCCCTCTCGTGTCTCTGCCTCCCAAAGGCTTGCACAGCTCTTTATTGCAGCAGCCCTGGCTACAAGCTCCGCAGGTGAATGGTCCTCTGGGAGGCACCTCTCCTTGGGGCAGGAGGGCACCTCAGGGATGGCAGCAGCAGCTGCCTGGAGGACTCCCAAGGAAAGGGGAGAGGAGGCTGAGGGAACACTCCACAAGGGTGTTCACAAAAGGGTGAGAGGCTGCCAGCTTGGCAGGGAAGGGCTGACATAACTGGGCTCCTGAGCCCCACGGGGTGCCACAAATGGAATGTGGTTTCTTAAGGGAGCCATGGACTCAAAAAGGTTGAAAACCTCTGCCTTAGAGGCCAGATCTGCTGCCCTTGTGGATCCTTCTGCCCAAGGCAGTTGCCTCACATTGCCACATGAGTGGGCCAGCCCTCATTACTGTAATGCACAATGCTTTGCAGACAGTTCAGAAATTGCAGCTAGTGCAAAAGTCAGTGGCCAGATTGCCTGCCAGGGGAAAATGGTTTAACATGTAACAACTCTGGCACAACTGCACTAGCTGCCAGTTAGTTTCTAGGGTCTGTTCAAAGTCCTGGTTTTAACCTATAGAGTCTTGTGTGGCTCAGGTATCCAATTAACTCAAGGACTGCCTCTCTGCACATGAACTAACCCAACCCAGCATTTGTCACCTGAGACCCTTCTCAGGCTGCCCTCTGAGGAGTGTGTGGAAGGTAGTAACACAAGAATGGACCTTTTATTGATGGCTCCCCACTTGTGGAGTTCTCTCCCCAGGGATGCATGCTTGGCAC
The DNA here is from genome assembly GCF_964188305.1 of Podarcis bocagei. Classification (NCBI taxonomy): domain Eukaryota; kingdom Metazoa; phylum Chordata; class Lepidosauria; order Squamata; family Lacertidae; genus Podarcis; species Podarcis bocagei. The sequence goes on along the minus strand of NC_138137.1, from coordinate 16,323,409 downwards.
CATCACCATCTGTTTTAGGCACCAGGCAACGAGATTTTTATTTACCCAAGCCTTTTGCCCTTAGTTGAGAGGGTAACTAGCTATATCTGTGGCCTCTTTGTTGCGCTCATCCTTTTAAGTGGGGTGGGTAGGATTTGTTTCCTGTATAATAAAATCATACCTACATGGATGAGCACATTAGGTCTTGTTTTACTATTTGGTTTTAACATTTTGCCAATTTCTATTTTTATTATGCAAGTCCCTTTGAGACACTTTGGTACAACAAGCAGCAGGTTAATATATATCATCATCACCGTCCATCTTCGCAAATGCACACCTTTCTAGAATCATTTGCAACCCACGCAGGCTGTGAGGGTGAAATGGGGGCCTGCTGTTACGCACTCGATTGTAAAAGCTGTCCAGGACAGAGTAATACTCTTCAAGCATCAGCATCGGTTGAAGCTCTTCAATGTATCCTACTTGTATGCCTCCCAAAATATGGCTTATGCGGTCCTCCAAAAGCAGCACTTTTTTCTGAAGTGCAGAGTAGCTTGGCAATCTCTCAAAAATCTGCACAAATTAAAAGGTTTATTTAAGTGGGTGACATGATCAAACATAACCAACTCCCACCCAACTGTCCAAATGTACGTTTTAGAAACTCTTTATCAGCAGAGAGTTACTGTTAATGGAAAATGATAAGCTCCCGGGCTTGAGACTTGAACTTTCTACCTAATGAAATCAAGTTGGAAATATCTGTGAGGGGGTTTTAGGCACCAATTTAAGGATTTTGTAATTTCAGCAAATCTTATGAAAATGATTTAACGATTTTACAACCTTGTCAGGTGACTCATCCTGTATTTCCATTTTGATGTATTTCGGTTTGTTCTCACCTGTTAATGCCGTTTCAGTTTTTACAAATTTTCATTTGATAAAACAGTAAAATCACAATAATCTACGGTAAATAAAATACAGCTGATAACCCAGGGGACCATTTATTCACTTCAGATTTTAGCCCCAGAAAAGGTTTAAGTGCACGGCTATTTTTTAAACAAAAGCATTAAATTGTAAATAGGAACTCTGGTTAGTATCAGCTATAGTCAAAGTGGCTCTGACACAGCCTCATAAATAAGCTCACACAGACTACTAGCCTGCATAACATTTCACTAGCTCCTTAGGGGCTAGCAGAGTGGGATGCTTAGCTTTCTTCGGAAGCCCCCTCATTTGCCTACACGTAATTCCTTGCCAAATGGCTACCAGACTAGTGCTTTAAATACAAGACTGTGCCAACATATCCCTTAAGGCAGGGAGGGGTGGGAGGAGGGAGCTCATGAGTTAGGCCTGCACTAGCTCAATATATTACAGAGATATCAGAACTGCAGGAAGGGTTTAAAAAAATGCATTCATGTAACTAGAACCAAAATATAGCTTTATAAGTTATCTTTTAGAGTTGCGAGTTAGTTGTTTTAGACATTAAGGCACTAGAGAAAGAGTCAATTACTGTACGCACATACAATGCTGTAACTCCACTTTCCAGCAGCAAGACACCACAAACTCTCCTTAAGCAATCAGTGACAGGTTGTGTCAACCAGAAACAGGGAGGTTGCCCACATAATTTTTTGCACTCCACATACATATTAAAACAGGCTGGAAATGGCAACTTTTTAAAATATATATATATAATTTAGTTACCAGTTCTTACTTTGGTCCAGTGGTGGTGAACATCCATAGTTCCTAGCATAACATGGCCTGTTGCACTCATGCCTGAATGGTCTGTAAATATCACTGTGCGACCTATTGAAAAGAGGAGGCATTTTGGGGGGGTCACTATTCACAGCTGAGCTTTTTTGGAGGGTGGGGTTGACTGACAACAAAGGGAATTTGTCTTGGGATTCCAAAAGGTTCCCTGTGAATCCCCTGCTACAGATCTAAGGTCTCTTTTAGACAGTCCTCCACTAGGCATCTCTCTCTAGGCCCGCCTGAACTCCTGGCACCCACATACATAAGTAAACCCTCTGCGTTAACACCAACATAATCTCATATGGGTGCTTTGAGTCACCACAGAGATCAGGGTAGGTAGGATAGGAACATACAAAGAGCTCTGCTGGATAATTCCAAAGGCAATGGTGCTCTCCAAAAGGAAAGCTTGCAAGTGGGGCCTGAGTGAAATGGCGTTCTCCCCACCTGCAATCCCCCTGCAGCTTGTGTCCAGAATAAACTACCTCTGACAGACGAAGTAACATATAGCAATTGTGCTTAGTAGCCACTAATAGCTTTAGCCTCAGTCAATGCAACCTTGGAGACATGTAGGATCTGAATCATTTAGGGCTTTAAAGTTCAAACACAGCACCCCACATTCTGCTGAGAAGGAAAGCAGGAAACCAACTTGCACCAGCTTAAAAGATTCAGAATTTTCTTTAAAGAGCAGCATAATATCATTGACAAGTGAAAGGAAAAAAAACTGTAGCAAAAGAATGTACCTTTAGCATTCCTTAGCGCTTCTGGGCTTTGTTGAGCTAACCGACTTAGACTGTGTAGCTGGCTGCACCGATGGGCGATACCCCAGCTCCTCTGCCATCTAAAAAAACCAAACCAACACCAGCATGTTTCACTCCTTTTAAATTGCACAGCAACTTAGGTAACAAAAGAGTGACAGAGATAGTCAATGAAATGCATTATTATTTGTCATTAGCAGACAAGCAGCTTTGAGCAATAAGAACTTGATCTATAACTCAAATAGAAACTTTGACCATTTGGATGAATGGGTGACTGCCACGGGTGTCTACCGTATTTTTCGCCCTATAGGACGCACTTTTCCCCCTCCAAAAATGAAGGGGAAATGTGTGTGCGTCCTATGGGGCGAATGCAGGCTTTCGCTGAAGCCTGGAGAGAGAGAGGCGTCGGTGCGCCTCGGGACTGCAGGCAGCTCTGCGCAACCATCGGGAGGCGGGCGCGAAGTGGCGCCGGTCTCCCGAGGGTTGCACAGAGCTTCCTGAAGCCTGGAGAGAGAGAGGCGTCGGTGCGCACCGACCCCTCTCGCTCTCCAGGCTTCAGGAAGCTCTGTGCAACCCTCGGGAGACCGGCGCCACTTCGCACCCGCCTCCCGAGGGTTGCGCAGAGCTGCCTGCAGTCCCGAGGCGAGCGCAGCTCTGCACAGCCATCCGGAGCGGGGCGCGAATTCGCGCCCGCCTCCGGATGGCTGCGCAGAGCTGCCTGCTGTCCCAAGGCGAGCGCAGCTCTGCGCAGCCATCCGGAGCTCGCGCCCGCCTCCCGATGGCTGCGCAGAGCTGCCTGCATTCCGAAGCCTGGGTAGACCGGCGCGACTTACCGCTGGCCTCCCTAGGCTTGCGGATAGCAGGCTGTTCTCGGGGCTGGGATTGGGGGAAGCTCGCGCCTGGGGGGGAAATAATTTTTTTTTCTTTATTCCCCCCCCCAAAAAAAAACTAGGTGCGTCCTATGGGGCGAAAAATACGGTATATAGCTCTTATCTAGTTTTGTTCTAAATATATTTGCTTTTTTGTGTTCTTAACTATTTTTTGCTGTTGAAACAATTGTGTGGGAGGGTATTAAAACATTGATGCACTGAACGCAGCTGCTTAAAAATGCAACTAAGCTAAGAATAAAATTGCAGTGACCATTATAACACTTGGACTAGCATTGTAAGCACACATTTCTGGTACCTTTAAAATACATTGGCTGGAGTCTATCACATACCAGCAGTGTTGCTCTGTTCCACCCTTAATCTTAAAAAAAAAACCCCATTGCTTTTTCACACAGTTTAAGTTAATTTGTTACCTGATATCAGAGAGCTGTAGCTGATGAGAAAGTTCACCTTTCAAACGGTCTAGCTCTTTCCTGAGTGGTAAGCTATTCTTCAGCTTCTTTTCTGCACTTTGTTCATTACTATCTAACCAAGAACTAGAAAAACAACATGGAACACAAAGAGATTTAAAAACACAGTAATTGGGCAAGAGGATTAACTATAAATTTTAAGCAGAAATTTAAAGTGCTCATGTATCAGAAAAAGTATGAGAGCACATCATGAACCTTCTTAAAATTATGGAATCATAGAACTAATTGTAGAGTTGGAAGGGACCATGTGGGTCATCTATTCCAACCCCCTGCAATGCAGGAATATTTGGCTCAATGTGGGGCTCAAACCCATTACCCTGAGATTAAGTGTCTCATGTTCTACTGACTGAGCTTTCAATTAATATTTATCTAGCTCACAGCCAGCCACACCCTCTTCCAGGATGTACCATTCCACCTCCCTGTTTTCTCTCTCTCAAGGTCTTTGGGCATTCAGGACCAATTTATCATGCTTAGTCTTCACTGGGTTGTTTTGTTTCCCTCCCTGTGAAATATCTGTTATATTTCTGCAAACCCCTGCAAGTTCCACTAATCCTGCTGATTTGTCCATCTCGAGTGTGAATGCTGCCTTTTTGGCTACATAAAGATCCATACTTGGAGAATGACTTGCAGTTGTATACTGAACAAAGAATTTCTATGGGTTTGTTGATTAAAAGTTGTGGCAGGCTTTCATTCAACAATGGCTAGCCTCCCTATGGTGCTCTTCAAAACTGCCAAAATTCCTGGCAGTAAATACTTTGGAGGAAAGAACATTTTCATGGAAACCTGTATTGTCAGCCTGTGAACAGTTAGAAGGACTGATGGCAACGTACTGACAACTATATAAAGTTAAAGTGCGTGGCTGTCAATCTAGAATTGTGCACGCAAATTTCTGCATGTACTCTCAGGGATGGAAATGCATGTCACTATCAGTAGATAACCAATTCAAATTGTGATGGTCAAGTCAAAGTCTATTTCACGAATACTACTTTCCCACATCCATCTATTTCTTAGTTGGGGAACCTGTGGGGTAGATTTTGGGAGCATGGGGAACTGGGGTCTGCAGTGGGGGAGCAGCGGAAACTGAACTTCCATTGTGCAAGCTGAAGTCCATTCACAAAGCATGCTTGTATGCCTGGTAGGAGTTCCAAATTCAACACTTCCCTACTCAAATGTTTTAAAAATTAATCATTTAAGTCTAAAATACGAGACACAAAATATCTGTTTGGGATAAATCATATGCTTTGCAAGCAGAAGTTGCCAACTTCTACCTGTGACATCTCCTGGTGAAAAATCAATTGGTTCAAAATCCTGAAAAGGCCTCTTAAGACTCTGAAATTGAGGGAGGTGATGTCACTAAGGTCAGTACCTTAGTGTAGTTTCCATCCTTTGAGCCTGTTCAAGTTCTTCCTCAGGATCCTTGAATCCAGTAAAAGAGTAGTAAGTCTTGTCCCATTTGATAGGCCTGTGGAAGATTCTTTCTGCTGACTGGTTAGACGGAGTTGCCACTTTGCCATTCAAGATTTGGACATGCTCCGTAGATAAGTCACAGGAGTTCAGGATGTCCAGTACTGTGCTTAGTAGGTCCCTGGTGCGCAAGGTGAAACTGACTGCTCGAAATCCTACAAAATGCAAACCCAGAACAAGGCAGTATTTAACAGAATGCATTTCCTTATGCTTGCCTTACCAAAGATAATGCAAACCATGGCTTGCATGGATGAATCTCCTAGTCAACTTCATTAAACTGTAGTACTACTGTTATTAACTGATTTGATTTCAACTGACAGTGCTCCTGGACTCAGCAGATTAAGTCCCCATGCTCCAAGATTGATATGAACAGGCTCCACTGTGAAGGCTTTTCCTAATGCTATTTTTGGATGAAGTGCACTACGGGACTCTGATAAAAAACAACAACACTGAAATATAAGCCAATAGCTGTGAAGTGCTATGAGCAGGTATGCATGATACTAAGACACAGAAACAGTGTATTTGTCTATTATCACAGCACCCTGCTCCAACAATTGAAGATTACTACGTTTTAGATGGTAAATAAAAGAACTTGTTAAAAGTGATTATTCATAATTAATTCTCAGTTCATTGTGCTAATAACTTCTAGAACAGGATATAGTAAAGTGAGAAATAGTTAATATTTTCAAATCAAAAACTCAACATCTTTTTGATTTAGAGTCTACATGAATTTTCAAAAGTGCAGCTTTAATTTTCAGAAAAATTCCTCCCGTCTACATTTAGCAGTTTTATACACTATATTTTGGCTAAGTGAGGGAAACCATAATTTTATAGGGATACACAAAGAAACAAATCTGGTGGCTAAATCTAATTAAACTCTGTTTCAGAGGCTTCTTAGAAAAAACAACAACCCAGTGCTTAACGGCTAGAAATTTTAATGACAAGAAAATTTCAAGTACTCAAAAGCATTTTATTTTGTAAGGGGGGGCAGGACCCAAAATGTCTAAAATACCTGAGGAGCCAAATGGTTCTTGAACATTGGAAGGATTTTGTTCTTTGTCGCGTACGTAAAAAGTGAGCCGAGTTGGTTTTAAAGACCTGAAACCTGGTTTTTGGAGATTCTCCAAATAACCATTTAATCTCTTCAAAGAATTTTCATTGATCTCCTGAAAATAATTACAAGAAAAAGAATTACTCAGGTTTTGAATATGGCCCAGGTTAAAGCAAATACACATAAATTAACAGTGTCTCTTCACAACAACTTTTGATTCACAGTATATTTATATGGAAATGTGTGTAGTTTACTAAGACTGAGGAAACTCAGGTTCAAAAAATCCCTATTCTGCCATGAGTTACCTTGTGCCAGGCAGCTTTTCAGCCTAACCAACACAGAGCGCTGAAAAAAGAGTCATGTTCACCATCTTGAGTCCACTGCCTTTCCTCTGAGGCCCACCTGGTACCAGGGTAAAATCTGCATATTTACTCAAGCTTTTAGTAACTGTTAATCTCACAATCTAATTTTATAATAACTGTCATGTGTTTCCAAGGGACCCTAGGGTTCTCTGGAACACATTATGAAAATATATTTTCAGTGATATACAGTGGTACCTTGGAAGTAGAACGGAATCTGTTCTGGAAGTCCGTTTGACTTCCAAAGCATTCGGAAGCTCCTGCAGCCAATCGGAAGCCGCAGCCGATGTTCAGGTTCCAAAGAATGTTTGCAAATTGGAACACTCCTGGGTCTGCGGCATTCGGGAGCCAAAACGTTCAGTTCGCAAGGCATTCAGGATCCAAGGCATGACTGTATTAGAGTTTGTCTATAATACAAATATCTAACAGTATCTATCAATTCAGAAGTCCCACCGAGTTAAATGGAGCTCAATCTCCATACTGTTCTCATTTTCTATTTTTATGTTGTGAACTGCCCTGTAATCTTCAGATGAAGGGTGGCATACAATTTTTTTAAAAAACCAATAATAATGATGATGATGTCATGGTAGGTGTTTAGGACTGCAGCTTAAACCACTGGAGAAAAATGTATTTACCCTTTCTCTGGGATGCTGGCCAAAGAAATCTGGATGCACTGCAAAATAGAATGGCCGCAGAGCATTGACAGCATCAGCCCCTGATAAAGCTCTTGCCTGGATAACATGCTGCAATGGTAATTTATTGAGACATAACCTAAGAAATAAAGATGAAGACTAAGTTAAGCAGCCTAAGAGACCACAAAATGCTTAAAGGTAAATTGCTATAGAGATGGGAGAATTCTGGGACTATTTAAATTAGGATTGGGCTATGCGGATAATACTTGTAACAGTACTAATAAATTTAGAATTATATAAGCATGCACTCAGAACTATCACATCAGTGCAATAAGCAACACAAAACCGTAGATAATTTTCTGGCTGCTACTTGGAATCTGATTCTGTCTTAGATGTACAAGTACACATTCTTCCTATGTATGAATTGCCTACTCGATGATGATGATGATGATGATGATAAAGTACATTTACCTCTATAGTTTTGACCGATAGATCTTCCAATTTACAATCTTACTTCTAATTTACAATTCCTAAAACTAAAAATTTAAAACTCCCAGAAATCAAGCCAAAAGCAGATGTAATAATTTATATGCTACAATTAAAAGTGTAGGAATAGAGTCGCCTTACCTCCTCACAGTCCCCCAACGGCAAAACATCTCAATTCTTTTAATCTTGATTCCAGATCGCCTCTAAATTTCTTTAAGCAAATAAAACATATTAAACATGTAATTAATGCATTTAGTTTTGTATATGTTTACTTTCATTTTGCCTATACTTTAAGCAACAGAATTTGACTGTGAAATTACAATCTGGTTTTACGTAAAAATGTTCACCAGTGATGCTAAACAGTAGCAGGAACAACCACTTTAAAGTTGTTGTGACACAAGTCGATTAAAAATGGAGAAACTAATTAAAAGTTTGTGTAAGCAAGTAAACACAAAAGCCTGATAATTTCTATACAGTACTAATTTTTAATTAGAGGGCCTTTCCTGGGCCCCAGTACAATGGTAAGAACACACTGACTAAATCAGATTACAAGGAGATGCTGTTCTAGTCAATTCCATCCTGAAGGAAACTTTAAGGGAAATAAAACATATTCTTGAATAGTAAAGGCATTGCTGACAGGGAGAGATACAAGCAAATATGTGGGCACTCATACATCCTTTCTTACAAATAAAATAAAATCAACTGAGGAAAAGAAGAATGCTTCTCATCATGGGTACTATCTGAAAGTCACATGCAACAGTCACAACTAACATGTATTGACCAGTACTAGCTGGGTTGGCTGCTGGGTGGTAATTTACATGTTTTCCAGGATACAATTAAAAATGCTACAGGAACCTGTTGCCTGGAGACCACAGAAGAGCAGAAAAAAAAGTTTAACTATATATTGCAGGCAAAAGCAACTTATAATAACCACTTCCAGTTTTTCCAAATACCAGTCTTTATAGACACACACTTGCACACAAAAGAAAAAAAATGTTTATAAATATATGAAAATCCCTCAGATTATCCATTGACATTAGGTAGAGCTCTGTGGTAATCTGGATTTTAAATGTAATCAAGGAGTTGCAAGGGACCTCAAGCGTCACCAACCCCTTGCTAATACAAGAAACCTATTACTATAGCATCCCTGGTTATCCAACCACTACTTAAAAACTTTAACGAAGGAGAGTCCACAACCTTACAAGACAACCACTGTCAAACAGTCTGTTCCATCAGGAAGCTATTTGTGATGGTCAGTCATAACCTTTTTTTGTGTAATATGAACACATCAGTTCAGGGCAATACCACCAACTGGAGCATAGAATCAGATAACTGCAAATGGAAAGGGACCCAAGGGTCATATAGTCTAATGCCCTGCAATGCAGGAATCCCCTCTAAAGCATCCATGACAGATGGCCATCCAACCTCTGCTTAAAACCTATCAAGGAAGGAGAGTCCACCACTTTCTGAAGGAGCCCATTCCACTGTTTAACAGCTCTTACTGTCAGAAAGTTCTTCCTGGTATTTATAGTCGAAATCTTCTTTCTTGTAGCTTGAAGCCATTGATTCGGGTCCTACCCCCCAGAGCAGGAGAGAACAAGCTTGCACCATCTACCATGTGACATCCCTTTAGAGATTTGAAGATGGCTATCATATATCCCCTCAGTCTCTTCTTTTCCAGGGTAAACATACACAACACCCTCAACTGTTCCTCATATGGCTTGGTTTCCAGACCCTTGATCATATTGGTTGCCCTCCTCTGTACATGTCCCAGCTTGTCAATATCCTTATTAAACTGTAGCACCCAGAACTAGACACAGTACTCCAGGTGTGGTCTGATAAAGGCAGAACAGAGTGGTACTATTACTTATAGCTAAAGCTATTCTATGCAGCATCAACAGAAGTACAGAGTCCAGATCAAGGGAAGCTCTATTATGTGAAGACTGCTTTAACCATGTTAATATTTGCTCCAGCCTATCCCTTATGTTTGGGGATATATAACGCTAAACAATGGTTTAGTGCTACATGGATGAGCTGCTATGAGCCCAAGCAAAAATCCCTCTCCCCTCCTATGTGGCTCAGAGGATTTCTGTGCAGATAACATTGACTTTTCAACTTGTACAAATCTGGAATATGGCTTAAAACAAACTGCTTAGTTAAGCCAGCTTCATAACCCATGATTTGAAGGTGGTTTGCTTTGAACCTTACCAGTTTTTGTTGTAAGTGAGGATTATTGGTTTGTAGAATGTGACAAGGCAACGTTACAGTGGTACCTCATGTTACAGACGCTTCAGGTTACAGACTCCGCTAACCCAGAAATAGTACCTCGGGTTAATAACTTTGCTTCAGGATGAGAACAGAAATCGTGCAGCAGCTGCGCAGCGGCAGCGGGAGGCCCCATTAGCTAAAGTAGTGCTTCAGGTTAATAACAGTTTCAGGTTAAGAACGAACCTCCAGAACAAATTAAGTTCTTAACCCAAGGTACCACTGTATTTGAAAGCAAAATAAAACTCAGCAGGAATCCTCTTCCCAGCAGCAGAGTATAAAGAAATGGAGGAGCACTCAAGCCCAGTGCTTTTCTCAGTCTCACCAGAGTTTGTCCAGGTAGTGCTAAACCATGGTTTAGTGTCATGCACAAACACATATTAGCAGGTTTCCCAGGTTTCCAAAGAACACAATCTAAGTATCTTAAGTTATGGTATAAAGCTACTTCAAATGCACATAGAAAGTCAACATAGTTCTGATTGCTTAGATACATGCACAGAATCCCTATTCTTCAGAACTACGTAATGCCAATACTTAGAAACTCTGAATGGTTTTAAAGTGTTTCTTGGAAAGCCACACACAATCTCCCCAAGCTTTTAAAACCTTATTGTGTACAGAAAAGGAGCAGGATGGGGGTAGGAATCAAGACCATGCCAAATGGAAATTTGAGATACAGCAGATCACACTGTAGACAAATGATTAGCTATCTTTCAAAGGTATGACACACAAAGGTTACCATAAAAACTGCAGACTCAGGACAAAGCTACTTAAGTTTCTTGCGGAAACAGGAGAGTAACCTCTATGAATTGGCAAAGTGGCATAACACATTCTGATTGGCTGAACAAAAAGGTACATTTTAACAGTACCGCTGATGTTTACAAAAGTACAGCATAAGGTAAGCATGTGAAGGATCACACAGGTGCCTAGAGATTCAGAATTTTTACATGCCAATGACCATCACATATTGACTTTGGGAGATACAAAACTATGCCGGCAGCCTTATACAGTATTTTTAGATACTTAACCATTTTTGTTTCTTTTTTCCTCTTTGTCAAAAACCTTTAATAAAATTGATCTAAATACAGGGGGAAATGCAGCCTACGACCTTCATTTGTCATTATGCTGCGTTTGTTGCCAACCCATCCAGTTAGCAGTTCAACTCCGAATAACAGAATTGTAAGAGTTGGAAAGGGGTCCCTGAGGACTATCTAGTCCAACCCCTTGCAATGCAAGGACAGGCAGCTGTCCCGTACAGAGATCGAACTCGCAACCTCAGCGCTATTGACGCCACACTCTAACCAACCGAGCAATCCGGTTCAAGTTCAATGAGGCTTGTTTGCAAGTAAGCACTTTGTGGAGCGCATATCAAATCTTAAGATGGAAAGGGAACTTAAGAACCACCTGCTGTCGGGGCTACCATAGCAAAAGGCTCCAGATATGATGCTCACGACCCCGTTACCTTATTCCCAAAGCAGGGCAGCGCCCGGTTTTACTAACACGCCACTATAGGAGCCGACTCCTAGGGACTGAGGTCCCTTTGCCCACCCCACCCCCCAATAAAATATTTAAAGGGGGGGTGGCCTTCCCAAAGTCGATAGGCATTGCCATTCGGTCATGCGATTATATGGGGTGGGCCTCTCCTGCCCCCCATATTTTATTCCAACTTGTCACCCCTACACGCCACAGACGCGAGCTCCCCTTCATCCCAGTGGGCCTCGCTCCAGGTGAAGCAGGTCTAAGTTACTTCGAAACTGCGCGAACCTCCTGCGAAACGCCGGTCCCGTTGCTTTACCTCAGCGACGACGAAGGTGGGGGGACACCAAACAAAACGAAACAAAACAAAACCCCAGCGCTTCTTCTTTCCCCCAACCCAAACACTGTGAGGAAATCACTGCACACCAGCTTACGTTGGAGCGCTCGGCGGAACTTGACCCGTGTCGAGCCGTTCAGACGTTCGGAGAAGCAGAAAGTCCTCCCCACTCTCAGAGCCCCCAGCACTCTCCTCCGAAATCTCACCCGACAAGCTCACCTTACTCCTCCTTGCTGTCCCGCTGCTGCCGCTGGAAGAAACGCGGCCCCCATCGCCTCACGCGGGGCGAAGCGAGCGCTCGCCGAAGCGCCGGGTTGCCTGTGGGACTCGGTCGCGTCGGCCGGTGACCTCGCGGGCCTCTGCGCGCGAGAGGCACCTGAACGGCCGGGAGGTCCGCGAGGGGGCGGGGCCGACGCCGTCACGCTGACGCCAGGAGCCACAGGCGGAGGGCGGGCCGGAGGACGCACGCCTCCGAAGCGCGGCGCTTTAAGGCAGGCGGCGTCACGCAGGCGTCGCCACTCGCTCCTCTCCTCCTCCCCGCCGCCTTTCTGCGCATGGGCAGTAGAGGCTGCCGTTGGCCCTTTGCTTTGAGCTGTGGGGAATAGCAATAAAAAAGTGGGGTGGGATATTAGCGGCCCGGGACATTTTGCCACCTGAGGCGAACCACAAAATGGCGCCCCTCTCCCTCCCCCCCCCAGGCACGGGAGAAGCAGAGAGTGATGTGCCATAGCAGAAACAAGGAGAGGGGGAATAAAGATACGTACTGTATACATCAGGATATACATATACTGATACAGTGGTGCCTCGCAAGACGAAATTAATTCGTTCCGCAAGTTTTTTCTTCTTGCGAGTTTTTCGTCTTGCGATGCACGGTTTCCCATAGGAATGCATTGAAAATCAATTAATGCGTTCCTATGGAAACCGCCTTCAGACCAGGTCCGGGGACAGTCTGTCCCCTGACCTCTTCTGAAGGCTGGGGGGGGGGGGACAAGGGCTTTTCTTCCCACCCCCAGCATTTTAAAAAACCCCGGGACAGCGGAGGACTTCTCCGCTGTCCAGGGCGATCTTAAAATGCTGGCGGGCGGCATTTTAAAATCGCCCGGGACAGCGGAGGACTTCTCCGCTGTCCGGGGCGATGTAAAAGCCCCTGGGAAGGCAGGCAGGGGGGACAAAGACTTTTGCCCCCCGCCCGCCTTCAGAAGAGGTCCTGGACCTCTTCTGAAGGCGGGCGGGGGGCGAAAGTCTTTGCTCCCCACCGCCTGCCTTCAAAAGCTGTCCGGGACAGCGGAGAAACGCGCTGCCTTTCTCCGCTCTCCCGGGAAGGCAGGCAGGGGGGAGCAAAGACTTTCGCCCCCCGCCCGCCTTCAGAAGAGGTCCAGGACCTCTTCTGAAGGCGGGCGGGGGGGCGAAAGTCTTTGCTCCCCCCCCGCCTGCCTTCAAAAGCCGTCCGCGATAGCGGGAAGCGCTTCCCTGCTATCCCGGACTGCTTTTAAAATGCTGGCGGTGGGGAGCAAAGCCTTTCGGCCCCCGCCGGCCTTCCTGGACCTCTTCTGAAGGCCGGCGGGGGGGAAAGGCTTTGCTCCCCACCACCAGCATTTAAAAGAGGTCCCCGGAGATTTCCCTATGGGCTTTCTTCTTGCGAAGCAAGCCCATAGGGAAATTCGTCTTGCGAAGCGCCTCCAAAACAGAAAACCCTTTCGTCTTGCGGGTTTTCCGTCTTGCGAGGTACCACTGTATATATACACTGCAAGGACTGCAGTGGCAGTGAGAGATTTTACTCTCTTGGGCTCCATGATCACCGCAGATGGTGACAGCAGTCATGAAATTAAAAGACGCCTGCTTCTTGGGAGGAAAGCAATGACAAACCTAGACAGCATCTTCAAAAGCAGAGACATCACCTTGCCAACAAAGGTCCGTATAGTTAAAGCTATGGTTTTCCCAGTAGTGATGTATGCAAGTGAGAGCTGGACCATAAAGAAGGCTGATCACCGAAGAATTGATGCTTTTGAATTCTGGTGCTGGAGGAGACTCTTGAGAGTCCCATGGACTGCAAGAAGATCAAACCTATCCATTCTGAAGGAAATCAGCCCTGAGTGCTCACTGGAAGGACAGATCCTGAAGCTGAGACTCCAATACTTTGGCCACCTCATGAGAAGAGTCCCTGGAAAAGACCCTGATGTAGGGAAAGATGAGGGCACAAGGAGAAGGGGATGACAGAGGACGAGATGGTTGGAGTGTTCTCGAAGCTACCAGCATGAGTTTGACCAAACTGCGGGAGGCAGTGGAAGACAGGAGTGCCTGGCGTGCTCTGGTCCATGGGCTCACGAACAGTCGGACTAAACAACAATACATCAGGAACAAGATCTACATTGGGATGGGCTGTTTCTGTTGATTCCGCAGCCCGAGGCAGTTGCCTCACCTTGCCTCCTATGTGGGCCGGCCCTGGCTAGCTTACTTCATGACTCTTCCAGCTGCATTGGTGGCGCCACCGGTTAGATGCTGGAAATGTGCCCATCGCCCTCCTTGCTACCTGGCTTGGTAGATCTGCACGGATTGCAGTGGCAGAGGCAGCTGGTTGAGCTCACCGTGTGGTCCTGTTCCATGTCTGCTCAGAAGTGATGCCCTACTGAGCACAAGCTCCTTGGAAAGTGGGTGCTGGGCCACCCAGTCTCTTCCAAATCGGTTCTTCAACTCCGCCCTGGCTCTTATGTAAGGGGCCTTTTTTAAAAAAATCATTTTTTCAATACAAACAACAACCGCAAAAGACACATACAGCAAAAACCATAACACTAATAACACAATTTTACAATTCAGATTTGAATACTGATATACCTAGGACTACACCTTTCTAACAATATTTTCCCACCTCTCCTCCTATTTCCCACCACTGTCCGCCTTATCGCTTAAATATTCCTTCCAGATGTCTTCATATTTATCCATTCTTAATTTGTGTTGACATGCAATTCATTCATATGTAGCTGGTCTGTCCATATTATCAATCTATGACTCAATGGAATCTTTTTGCAGCTCTTCCAATTCATCAAAACAAGTTTTTTTGCTTCTAATATGGCATGGTACATCCATTTTTTTGACCCCTTGTAATCTCCCACGTTTCCGGAATATAAATTAGAATTAACTTCAATTCCCCTAAATAATTTATTTTTATTACTCTTGCTATAAATATCCTCGCCTCGCACCAAAATGATCTTATCATCGGGCAGTTAATCATCATATGTACTAAGTTCGCATTTTTACTCCCACATCTCCAGCGGTTGTCTACACTTGTTATTTTCTTCTGGTTTAGTTTTGCTGGAGTCCAGTAGACTCTGAATATTATTTTCTGTTGGATAAGTCTTAGTCTTAGATCCATAGATGCTGTTTCTGTTGATTTTATGCTTGACCCCCATATATCATTTGTTATCTGTACCCCTAATTCTTCACTCCATTTTTGTCTATTATATTCTAAATTATATTTCTTCCTGTTGAGTAGGGTTTTATATAGTGCAAGTGTAGAGTTTTTTGTTGCAGAAATTAAATCTTGTAGCAGCATGGGCGTTTTCGATGCTGCTATAGCATCAGGGCCAAACTGCCTTTCCAACATGTTTCAATTGGATGTATTGCCATTGTGTTTCACTGGTTAATCCATACTTTACTTGCAAAGTCTTATATTCCACAAATTTGTAATTTTCATCAGTTAATTGATTCAATGTCAAAATACCTTTTTTCATCCAGTTTTGCCAAATTATTACTTGACTTCCAATTTTTAATTTTGGGTTGGCCCATATTGTTAATTTCTCATACTGATAGGGGTCATCCTTATTATTTTTTATATTCATCCAAATTTTTATAGGTCCTTTAAGTGTCTCCAGGATAATAGGATATTTTATAAAATCGGAACAAAGTTTAATCCACCATGTAAGGGGCCTTTTGAGAAGCTCATAAGCGTGCATATTAAGAATCTGCACACTGCAAAAGCTCCCAAAGTGACACGGGAAGTTTTTCCAAGCAAGGAAACTAGAACAAAAGCAGCAAGGAACTTCCATGGGTTACGACCACTTCATTAGGTGCATGAAATGGCACCCTAGAGGCATGTCAGTGGCATTGGACCAGCTGCTTACAGGCTCCGGAATACAAGATTGGGATCAGGGAATGGGAGTAGAGGTGGGAGCACAAATATTTCCTTCTTGGATAAAAGACTGGCAGGTGCATGGGAGCAGGTGAGCCATAGCACAGGTCAGGATAGATGCACTCACACAGCAGCCAGAACTGACTTCTGGGGTGAAGCAAGTGTGTCTTGTAGCACAAGTGGGAAAAGATGGTAGTCTTTTGCTGTGAGAGGGCACTGCCCCTTTCGCCTGCAGTAAGAAGCCTCCATGGTTTCTGCTACTGCAATTATAAATGTTGCTCTTGGTTAGAATCCTTGAAGACCCCCTGAACCTATTTTCATTTCCAAGGCAGCAGTTGTTCTGAGCATGCTCAATATACAGCAATCCAGATGGGACTAGAGAACTCCCTACAACTAAACTTCTAAACTATATTACAAGTGGTGACCATTTTGCTCGTATCCAATTGACGCAAAACCGTTGAGGCGTGGGTCCTTTTGCCAAGTGTAACTTACCCTAAGCACTTAACTTTCTCACTAGTAAATCTATTTATTGGCCTCATGCATGTGATTGATAGGAAATGAAACCCAGCCAGAGTGTTGAATGGATCCTTGGGTTGTAAAAAAGAAAAAGCACTGAACACAAATTATAAACAAGGACTAGCAAATAGAGCAACTTATTTTAACACAATTCCTCTTTCCTCATTTGAGCTTATTCATATCTCAATGGAAATTTGATACTCTGGCAAGTGTTCTATATTTTTGTTGTATGAATATTGTTTCTGCCTACTGTGGAGTTACCGTATTTTTCGCCCCATAAGACGCACTTTTTCCCCTCCAAAAATGAAGGGAAAATCTGGGTGCGTCTTATGGGGCGAATGCAGGCTTTCGCTGAAGCTTGAAGAGCGAGAGGGGTCGGTGCGCACCGACCCCTCTCGCTCTCCAGGCTTCAGGAAGATATCCGCAGTCTAGGCAGCCCTGTGGGAGGTCCCACAGGGTTGCCTAGGCTGCGGATAGCAGCCTGCTTCTCGGAGCGTCGGGCGCCCTGAAGGCAGAGTGCCCGACGCTTCGGGAACAATTCCGCCGCCCAGGCAGCCCTGTGGGAGGTCCCACAGGGTTGCCTAGGCTGCGGATAGCAGCCTGCTTCTCGGAGCGTCGGGCGCCCTGAAGGCAGGGTGCGCAAGGCTTGGGGCGGCAGCGGACTGCTTGCGCGCACCTAGAAGCTTGGGGCGTGCTGAGGTCAGCGCGCCCCAAGCTTCTGCATGCCGGCAAGCAGTCCGCTGCCGCCCCAAGCCTCCCGCACCCGGCAGGAGGTCCCGCCGGGTGCGCAAGGCTTGGGGCGGCAGCGGACTGCTTGCCGGCATGCAGAAGCTTGGGGCGCGCTGACCTCAGCACGCCCCAAGCTTCTGGATTAGCGCAGGGGTCCGCTAGCCCTGGGAGAGGCGCCGGCTCTCCCACGCTAGCGGAGACCTTGCCGGCACGCAGAAGCTTGGGGCGCGCTGAGCTCCGCACACCCCAAGCTCCTGGTGTAGCGCAGCGCACCCGGGGGGGAAATAAAAAATTTTTCCTTCATTTCCCCCCCTAAAATCTAGGTGCGTCTTATGGGCCGGTGCGTCTTATGGGGCGAAAAATACGGTAACTAGTTTGCAAATAAGTCTACCTAAAGATGGCAAAGAGATGAAGACTGTAATACTAGAGAACTCAGCAAATCCTTTGTTCCCTTACTGGCGTTTTTCAAATAAAGTGCATCAATACAATAGAATATTAAATATTCAAAATCCTCCAACGGAGATTCTCTGTAATCCTTACAACTGTCATGTGAGGTAAATTAGCTGCATTATCAGTGTGCTGCAGATGGAAAAGGACTGAGAATGATTTGTGCAGGCCTGTCTGCTGTTAGTACGTTTGCCAGGCACTTTGAGGATAAAATCGCTCACCTACATCATGCTAAGTTGAATACTACTTTAACAGAGCCAAGTCTTAATTGATGTTGTGGGATCACTTTCAATTGATGCCTGAGGATGTGGACACGGTACTTTCAGTGATTTGGCCCACTACATACTCTCTTAACTCTTGCCGCATCATGACTTGAGCTAGAGGTGGACTGTGGGGTGAGCCTAGGAAGCAGCTAGTGCATCACAAGGGGATGATGCCAGATTCCTTGAAAGAGGCAGCTGTGGCTGCTCCTTAAACCCCTCCCCACACCCCCTGGACCTTGAGGTACTACACAACTAGAGTTCAGATTTGACTCGGGGAATTCCCAGCTCACACTCAAGTTTCCTTTTTCAAGTGATAAAAGGAATAAGGCTTAAATAGTCTCAAAACTTTGACATCCTCATGCATAATGGGTAGGAGGAAAATGGTCTGCTCTCTGGTGTTACCACATTTCTTGTATTAGGAAAAAGACCCAGTACTTTGCAGGATTCCACAGCTTATTGTCAAGGGCTTGCAGCAGGTAGATTAGTTTATTCTGGAAGATCTCTGTGTAATTTGCAAATTGGCAAACAAACAGAAACAACTTTTCCCACCTAAATTAGATGGCTGAAATGAAGAAAGCTAACCAAGAGAATACTTGTGTAAAAGGACTGTAGCAGATCAGTTCTGCTACAGATTCCTAAAATCCAAATGTGGTCAGTTTAATTCTATGTCTTTAGCAACTGGTTGGTAGATCTTGAATTTGTAGTAAAAAAACAAGTATCTGCTAAGTCAGGAGCCTGTTAAACGCAACAGTTATTTGGGTTACTGAAGTTAAAACATAAAAAAACAAGTTAGAAAACGGAATTATATAAAATTAACAATGGGAAGTTTCAACACAACAGAAACCATTTATTGATTCGTTATTTTGAACAGTGATTACTATAACTGAAGTCTTATCAATGACTAAAAAAGCCAGACTTTTCCTGCCCACTTCATGTTCTCTTTCAACCACTCAAGTGCACAAGTGTTTTCCAAACCACACACTTGCTCCGTGCTACTATTTACTGTGAAATGCTTTATGAAAAGCTTTGGAGTAGATATGTTAGTAGCTTGAATCAACCTCTCCACTGCACATTGATAGTTATCATCCTTGCCTTCACATCTGAAAAAGAGTTTTCACAATCAAGAAAAGTTACAACCAGCAACCAGTCATTCTAAGATGATTAGCAGTGTGATATGAACTACCATCCTGCCTTTCCTCCCCAAATGTGCTTCAACTGTGTCTTTCAACTGGGAACAAACGATAACTACTGTAATGTGTCAGCAGAAATGAAGCAATTACGTGGAAGAACCAGCTCCTTTCCAAAACAAGCTTTTTTCCTAACTAATGTGTGACTGATCACAAAAAATGAGGAAATGGTGCAAAATTAGAAGACAACACCAACAGTAGTGGGAGGAGAAGGAGGAGAAAATTCAAAAAGACAAAATAATAAAACCAGGTTTCTATTACTGGCAACATGTTACAAAAAGGACTTTGAAGAAGTTAGGTATTTATTGTATTTTATAAGTTACTGAATTAAACTGATTATCAGAAGATTCTTTTCCTTGACACAAATCAAATACATAAGCAAGAAAGCTGAGGGGAGGATACAGAATCATGCACTTGGAAAAGCAAATGAACTCACCTTTTCAGTACTATTTGAAGTATTTGATTGGAAGCACCAGGACTCTGAATACTACTAGCATTAGAAACCAAGAAAATTTCAATTGCTAACAGCATCTCAATCTCAGTCATGTAAGAGGGAATCAGAAGAAGTTTACGGTGAAGATTTCCTTCCAGTGGTGGGTAGCAACCCAATGCTAAAGCATCTAAAAAGTGACAGTAAATTATGTAAAAGAAGGTGTCAAAGTTGTACTAAACAGCACACATCTCTAGGTTTGTGTGCGGGTACTTGGATCATCTACTGCTTTACTGAAAAACAGTTTCTTCCAAGATTATTTGAGCTTCTGGACTACTTTTAACTGTTTCCAATTTCCATCCTACTGCAATTGCTGTTTCGGACAGTCTCAAAAACTGAAGGCGAGAGGTGGCAAACCTCCACTACTTGTTCAGAAAGTCCAAAGCTGCTCCTATTCCTAAAAGCTAGAAAACTCTAAACTTCAGTTTTAAAGTTCTGCAATTGAATTTTGCTACAATCTGGGACCAGACCAGCTTTTGTTTCCCCACCTCACTTTTTCCAGACAAGGTTAGCAACTTTTCTTCAAAAAGAGAAGTTGTCACTGAATGTTCCTTTTGCTGTAGATTCATTCTAAAGCACAAATTGAGGAAATCTAGAAAATGCTGGGTTTGCTTGGAATGGCAACACATATCAGACAGGTCTTCTGAATAATTATAGCACAGGTCAATATCTTAAAGCAAGTCATAAAAAGTCAAACAAAGCAGAGTACTTCTTTAGCTATATTGTACCTTCAGGAGCTCCCAAGAGATCTCCCAAAAATAATTTTGGGCAGAATTCTTCAATATCTAGTTGTTAATGTGTAATTGTGGGTTAGACTGCAGCCTGAACTTTTCTAACGATGCAACCTGAATCATATCTATTCAGAAGTGAGTGCTACTAAATTCAATGTAGCTTATTCCTAGATAAGTGCATTTAAGATTGCAGCATAACTGAAGTTCTTCAACTAGTAATGTAGTAGACATTGAGAGCTTACGTTTATAATGTGCTCTGGCTTTAAGCCACCAACAGCCTCTTCCAAGTGCTGTGATTAATGCTCTAAGTAAATCAAATTCAACGGGAATGTTCTTTGCAAGCATGAAATCTACTACAGTAGATGATATTTGAAGCTTCTGGCTTTCCAAAGAAGCACCTAGCAGTTTATTAAATAAACTCCTGTACTGGGATACATCCAAACTATCTGCAAAAGAAAAACATTACAAGTGATTAATTTTCTTCAATTATTAAGTAGAACATTGGTTTCAGCAATATAATAGTGGAAAACTACAGCAAAGATTTCCCTCTCTGTTTTAAGATTTTTTAAAAAAGAAGATCCTAGTTTCTCTCATTTTCATAAACAAATCAACTCTGCTTAGAATGCACACACACACACACACACGCACGCACGCACACACACCCCGGCCACCTGAGGCATCATTTCTTCTTGTATTGGAATAACTGTACTGCAGAATGGTTTTCTGCTAAACGAAATATTTCAGAAGTGTGTACACTAAACAATAATTATTATTTTCATATCATAAATGCTACACAGAAATAGATCTTGATGAGAAGCAAAAAAAGTTACAAATATATTGTGATCTGTAAAACTAACAGCTTAAATCCTGCATCCTGAGATACATAGGTGATTGTTTTATTAACCCCTCTAAAGAGTTTGGGCGGGCAAACAGTGAACATCTATGCAGGCTCCCAGTCTGTTTTTGAGCCCAATTAAAAGCACTAGTTTTAACTGTTAAAGCCCTTATTTGCTTTTAGCCAGGCCCCCTGAAGGACCACCTGTTCTAATTTATACCTGCCCAAGAATTCATTTTCATCAGAAACCCTTGTCCAGGTTCTCCTGCTTAGCAAGGCAAGCCAACTAATGACTAGACTGCAGTGTTTCCCAACCACTGTTCCGCGGCACACTAGTGTGCCGCGAGATGTTGCCTGGTGTGCCGCGAGATGTTGCCTGGAGGGAGGCGGGCGAGTCGGGCGGCGAGAGGCGGGGCGGCGAGGAGAGGCCGCCCAGCGCTGGGCTCTCGCCGTCTGCCTGCCTGGCTGCCTGCGAGCTCGGCGGGCAGCGCCTCCGTCCGCAGCGCCCGCCTCGCGGCTCTCATTCCCTGCCCCTGCCAAAGCTCACCCAGCCAAGCCGCGCTCTCCTTCCTGCCTCGCTTTGCTGCCTCCTCCCCCCCCACCCCCAAAGCTTGGAGGTTCCCCGGCAAGGGGGAGGGAAAAAAATTGAAACTTACACTTTCGTGCGTCCCTCCCGGCGTGACGCTGCGCGCTGACGTCACAGGGCTGTAATGGTGGTGTGCCTCGAGATTTTTTTCATCAAACAAGTGTGCCTTTGCCCAAAAAAGGTTGGGAAACACTGGACTAGAGAAAGGGTCTTATTTGTGGTGGAGTGGCCTCCCTAGAGAAGACTGACTGGTGCCCACACTATGATCCCTTTTGGTTTTGCTAAGTCTTTGAATCTTAATCATACAATTATTTTTGTACTTTTAGAACTCAGAACCAAGTTGCTCCCCCTGGCTGGTATTATGTTGTTTTAAATTGTTTTCAGTTGCTGTGTTGGGTTGGCTTCCACTGCCTTGATTGTCTTATAATTGGTTTTCATGCTTACAATTTAAATTTTGTTTTGTATTTGAATGGTGTAGAAACCACCCATATATGGGCAGTATATAAATGTTAATATACAAATATTTATCCCATTATTGCCCCCTCACAATCCAGAAGTATAGGCGAAGACTTAAAAATAGTTCAGAGACCATCCAGCAAGCTTCATGGCTGACCTGGATCAGACCTAAGGTCTATGTGGTACAGCGTCCCCTTTCCCAGTGATTGGCAAGATAGTTATGGGAAGGAGAAGACGGAAATTGCCTTCTTCTGCTGTGGTTTTCCAGCAACTGACATTCAAGGAATTTTAACTCTAATTTCCACACTGTAAGTCCACAAAGTGTCCCAACACTGCTATATGCCAATAAATAACCCATCTCAGTAAATCTGTTCTCATTCCAATCTCATCCAAAATTGCCCCACCATCTCTTGGAATCATTTTCAGGAGTACACATTGTTGCTCCTCTGATCAGCTCTGCCCATTGTGTTTACCTCATTCATTTCCTGACACCCAAGGCCTCCCTTTACACTTCCTTTACCTCTACCCTGCAAGCATCAAGGTATTGCAGCTTTAAAGTTTTATTGGCAGATTAAGAATATATTGTAAAGGACAGGCAGGTCAGATCCCCAGCAAAGACTACTTTCATGACTTAAGGTAGGAGGACCTGTTTCTGGAGGAGCCTTCTTGAAGGCTAACCAATAAGCTTTAGCCTCTCCCCCTTCTGATTTCAAAGGAGAACCAGCCCAATGCAGACTGCCTGCACTCTAAGAAGGCAGGGAAGAAATACTTGAGATTAAAATATATACAGTTGTACCTCTGCTTACGTATTCCTCTGGAAATGTAAACTTCGGGTTGCGAACGCGGCAAACCCGCAAGTGTATACTTCTGGGTTTTGCCGCATGCACAGAAGCGCTCAATTGTGCCGTACGCGTGTGCAGAAGAGCACCTCCAGTTACAGACCTTTCAGGATACGGCTGCACCTCCGGAAACTATCCCATCCGTAACCAAAGGTACCACTGTATATGAATGGCAGTGATGATGCAACATGGTATCTAGCTAGATACATACTATTGACAGGTGTATCCTGCTTTGTAGATTCCTGAAAGGTCTTACCAAAACAAAAACAAAAACACCTTGTGCGTTTCTTAATTCTATAGACCTCAAAACAGAAGAGACAGGATAAGAAACAGAAAGAAGCGGTTGTTTTAAACTGAACAGTTGCTCTCTTTCAGGAAGAGAATGGAAGGAAAACCTTTCTTATGAAATGAGCCATTTCTGTCAAGAACTTGCAGCATAAAATACCAATTTATCTTAGTATCCGATTAAAAAGCCAATAGATGCTTACTAGCCATTGAGAATGGAATTATAAACACTTACTACAAGAATTCCTGAAGCCTGGTAGATTTTGCAAGACTTCAAATGCTTCTCCATAACGGCTCTTTGCAATGCACTCAGATGCTATTATATATAGTAGGTTATGTCGCTTGAGGACATCCATTCGATCACAAGGCCATGTTAGAGTACTTATTATCCATTCCGACTCTAGAGAGATTAATATTGGTATTTTAAAAGCGATTAAAATGCGGACATGAATGCTGACAAATGAAATAATATAGGGCCTTGTGAAAGATCCCAGATGACTGCCCACCTTCAGCTATTTAACAAAGAACTGCTCTCCATGCACAGCCTGAGGAAAATAATTTTGATGTCCAATTATGAACTACTGTACTGACCATTGTGAATGTATGGAGAATGTAAGGAGGCTGCCAAGTCTTGAGTGTTATCTTGGCAGCTTATGTGGAAAACTATCAGTTTGGCCTAGCCTTGTTGACAAGCTTGAGTTCCTGACTGAGACAGAAACCAGGTGTCCCCAAGGTATTTGCACAGGATGGGGGACGGGGAAGGAAGGGAGAGGAAGGGGGAGAGAGAGAGAGGAGTTTAAAACATGTGATTGGAGGATATACTGTCATATATCATATATCCCCCTTCCAGAAGCCACAGGTCTATGGGGTCCATTTCCTGGTTGGCTACTGCTTGGAACAGCTACCAAAATAGTGTCATTTGAAGCACAGCAGCAGATCAGAGCAGCAGAAGCTGGGGTTAAACACAGTCAAGAGCACCAAGGGACCATCTGCACAGCACTGTGCCGCACTGTTATGGAACAGGCCATTAATCTCACAAAACGTTACATAACTAATGAGAGAAAGTTGCTCTCCTTAAAAATGCAAGGGAGGTAAGGATTTGACATTTCTGCATTTAGCAAGACATGAAATATGAAGGAGACCAAATTTTAGATGACGGACAGTTCCCCTTGCTTCCTTTATTCTGCACTATTGTCAATGTACTTTAATTATTCACCAAGCCTCTGTCAGCAAATTCTCAGAAATATGAGTAAATGTCAGCTTGAGACTTCAACCACATATTTTGGCTCTCTCAATTTCCGCTGTAACGTTAAGGCAGAACCTACACGTGTCATTTTAAGCCTTGCTTATTTCTGTTAATAAAGAAATGTACCTCTCAATACCCATAATGCTCCATTTAGGCTCCCGCACTTGAGAAATATTTCCACAGCAATGTTAACAATGTGGCACCGTGATGCCAACCTCTCCTGACCAAGAAGTCCTTTCAAAAATGTGAAATGTATCTTTAAGGCATGAAGCGTATCCAGAACCTTCTTGGCCTATGATACAAAGGGGGAAAGCAGCGTAGAGAATTACCACAGTATCACTTTTTTTGTCTCAGAATAGTTGTTCATGCACGGCACTGTATATTCCTAAGCACAAGGAGTGGTGCTTTTTTGTTGTTGTTGTTCTTAGCTAGTAACACTGATAAGTATGAAAAAAATGAGCATGGAAAGGAGCAGTAGTTTTTACCTGTGATAAGCTCCTTTCTGCTTTGATAGGATGACATCCTCATTTGGGTTGCTCCTCCCACTTGTTTCTTTTCGGACCAGTCAGGACAAAGGACTGAAGGTTGGCTGCTGCCTCCCAAAAGGGAGCCTTGAAGCCTAATTGGTTTAGCCCTAGTCTAGTGGGAGGAGCAATCTGAACAAGGACGTTATCCTCCACCACAGGAAAATATTGGTTCAGCCAAAGCACAATACATAAGCATCTTGAGCTGCACTCCCTTCACGCAAGGAATTGTCTTCTGCTTATAAATTCAATTCAAGATTAAAAGGCACCAATATTTTTATACCTGTATGGTTTGCAATTTCAGCTTAGGGGTCCAAAAAGGCAAATTGCTTTGTTGGCATGTGTTCAATGATTGCCAAAACCACTTTAAACTTATAAAAATGAGTATGTAGTATACCAAGCATTACCCTGGCTCTTAAGCCTTTACATGAATAATTTGGCTGGAAATTTCCAAGATTTTTTACACACACACACACACACGCCTCAGGAGGAGAGCAAGCATCAGGCAAATGAGACTCTTTAAAAGCAAATCGCCAAGTCCATTTGTCACAGCGGGAAAACCTTGCCACATATATAACCAATTAACCAAGTTTAGCAAATGAAACAATTTTTAAATTTGGCATGTCCTCCACATAACCCTTAATAACCATGATGTACAGGTAAGGAAAGAAACACTGCCTCCCCTAAACCCATACTACAGTTCTCAAGAATGTGTATGCCTCTGAAAACAAGCTAACTTAGAACTACCAGTATATATAAAACCCCCAAGCATTCACAGATGCTGCTTGAAACTGCTGATCAATTTATAATTAAATCCGTCCCCATTCAGAAAACACTTAAAGGCACTGTTTCTGCCAAAGTACTTCTTATGCTATCTTGCTTATACAGTATATATTGTGCATGATCAGGCAAAGTTAAGTACTTTTAAAATCCCACTGACTTAAGTAGGAGAAGTAAGCACTTTCCCACTGAAAAGAGTGCGACTTAAATTTAAATACAGCAATGCAATAACCACAATAATTGTTTGAAGCATTACAACTTGTTTTGGTCTTCTTCTAAATTGCCTATAAAAGTTTGCCAAGGTCATCCATCTAATTGAATTTTAGAGATTCAAAGTTGGCAGAAGCAAATTAGAATAATCATAAGAATGTGGGAATCGTTATTGTTAGTAATTAATATGAGTAAAGGAACAGTAAAATCCCCCCCACTGCCGAGGTGTGCAATAATTTCTAGATTAGGTAAAGGGACCTTTGACCATTAGGTCCAGTTGTGAACGACTCTGGGGTTGCAGCGCTCATCTCGCTTTATTGGTCGAGGGAGCCGGTATACAGCTTCCGGGTCATGTGGCCAGCATGACTAAGCCGCTTCTGGCGAATCAGAGCAGTGCACGGAAATGCTGTTTACCTTCCTGCCGGAGCGGTACCTATTTATCTACTTGCACTTTGATGTGCTTTCTAACTGCTAGGTTGGCAGGAGCAGGGACCAAGTAACGGGAGCTCACCCCGTTGCGACCTTCTGATTGGCAAGTCCTAGGCTCAGTGATTGAGACCACAGCGCCACCTACACCCTCAATTTCTAGATTAAGTATCTCCAAAACCATGCTCCCATTGTCATGTTACTTGCATGCTCATGTAATATGTGATAAGACACATGGGTATGCCATGTAAGAAGCAAAGTACCTTTGGCCACTGCTGCAGTTTGTAATATGAAAACATAGCACCGATACCAATCCTTCCCAATAAAGTTGTATCTGTCTCATTGTGACAAGGATCAGCCTTAACTAGAAAAGAAAAAAAAAACACATGTTGCTTTAGATTTCTTGAAATAATGTTTTCCTCAATGGAGGAACTAGTTAAATGATTACCCATTCCCCTATGTGCCAATGTGACATTCATTCTGGGTAAGAAATAATCTGAATTATTTCCTATATAAACAGCTTTTTTAAAGACATACAATAAACGTAGCAGATTAGCAGGCTTCCATCTTCAACATGCTTACTAGGTGGCATGTCTCACTGGACACAGTGGGACTAGTGTGCATAGAGTTATTATGCTGTAACTCTGTTTTGAAGGGTGACAAATAAGGCAGGAGAAAATGGCACAACCACACCACATACGGCCCATTTAAGGGCCAGGAAACCAACACCATCAGTATGGAGCCAGTTGGCTCAGATACCATGTTAAAAGCTAAATCAAGAGTGGGGAACCTCAGACCTTGGGGCCAAATGCAGCCCTTCAGAACCTTCCCCAGGCCACATCCTTTGCACCCCGAGTATTTTTTTGCACCCTTTGCATCCTGAGTATTTGCATTCCTGGCTGGAATGTCTCCTGGAACTCTGATGGCTCTTATTTATCTGGATGGAGGATAGAGGGGGTATTTGAGTAGAAACTAGCTTACTGCCCTCCCCCATTACATTTGTTGCTCCACTCACTTCTGCCTCTGGCTCTACTCAACACTGGCATGTGGCCCTTTGGCTGAAAAAGTTTCCCCATTCTTTTTTTAGATCATAAAAGGCCCTGGGCTTGTTTCAATTAAGTCTACAGAGTTTAAGCAAATTAATCAAAGTTTGGGCACGGCAATAAAGCATGGCTAATTCAAAGTCAAAAGCAGGAGGTTTTTATTTCCTCTTCTTGCATGTGAAAGAGTACACAAGCCCAATGATTTCCATAGGTAGTACCTGGAATGCGATATTATTGTTTAGCTCTATGTCCAAATTGGCCTAGTGAGTGGCAATGTCTACTACTGTACGCCAGGATACCAGCCCTTATCTTTTTACATTTGCAGTACTGAGTACTTACTATTGTGGCAACAATAACATAATAAGGTGCAGATTGTACCAGCTATTCCCTGAATCCCATTAAAGGTCCCTTGATGGCACAGTGCAGACTCTTCCCAGCTGGCCATGATGGCTTTGTGTGTTCTCCTGCCTGGAAATGCCTTATCAGATAACTTGTGGTTTGGCACCTTCTTGGCATGTCAGGGACACCCTTGTCTTCCCTCTGGAAGTGAGGACTTGCTTAAAAGGAACTGCCACATGCCTGACCAGGCCTTCCTCATTGAACTTCCTCATCCACCCTCCTATGGTTTAGTGCAGGGGTCAGCAAACTTTTTCAGCAGGGGGGCCAGTCCACTGCCCCTTAGACCTTGTGGGGGGCCAGACTATATTTTTTTTGGGGGGGGGGAATGAACGAATTCTTATGCCCCACAAATAACCCAGAGATGCATTTTAAATAAAGGGACACATTCTACTCATGTAAAAACATACAGATTCCCAGACCGTCTGCTGGCCGGATTTAGAAGGCATTTGGGCCAGATCCGGCCCCTGGATCTTAGTTTGCCTACCCATGGTTTAGTGCAAGGTTTCCCAAAACTGGGTCTCTAGCAGTTTTTGGATTACAACTTCCATCAGTCCTATCTAGCAGGACCAGGGGTCAGGGATGATCTGGACTGTTGTCCAAAAACAGCTGGAAAGCCTGGTGTAGTGCGTTTCACTGAGGCTCCATACTGGCTGGTTTGTTCTCAATTGTACCAAGTCAAGTGTTTGGTAGGCTTTTGCCTTTCCTTCAGTAGAAAGCCTACTTTGATAGGAGTTTGTTCTCTTTCGTCATAACTCTGGCAGAAATTGCACTGGGCAGAATCTCCAATGCAGGGTGGAGCCTCATATGGGGTCTTGGGGGCAATGTTTCAGGTCTCTGCCATAGCTCAGAGGCTCAGGCCTGACATTGCTCACCACAGCTTGCCAGTGGGATCCTAAATGCATGGCCTGTGCTATAGCGGGTTCTTGATGCTGGTTAACTCCCAAGTGCCTCAGTGGTTGTGCTAGGATGGGTTAGCAAACACCAGGGAGGTCTTTTTGAATCAAGAATCAATCCTGCCCCACTGCTATGTCAACATCCACTTACCTGCTGTAAATAATGAAGTTGTGGCCTGCTTTTAAACATACATGTGTTTTGGTCTGTGCTCTGTTCCCTTGTCCACAGCCTACTGAACATACCACACAATCAGAATATAAGGGTAATGGGTTGACTCCTCACACTGCAGATGAGGCACACATATCAGTGTTAGATGCACTTCTGTGGATGCACTATTTAAAGATCTCTCCATGCCTGTGAACTTCCTCTAAAACCTCATTGGGTTGGTTTGCCTGTGAAATATTTGTGATGGTGCTACACTTGGAAGAGGACTTGGGGGTGATAGTACTTGCTGAAATGATATTTTGGTGAAATACCCCTAACTTTTCTTAAAGTTCCCTTTGCATGTGACTCCAGAATAATGGGTAATATTGTACAAATTTTACCTGCAACTGCAAATTCACAAAAAGGAACGCTTGGTCTCTCTTCTGTCACTGAATCGGTCAAGATGTTAGCAATACACAATGAGTACTTTTCAAGGTCACCAAAATTTTCACATCCACTTCTCACATTAACGTATAAAGTTCCCAGTTTGGCCCAGTCACCTTTTTCTTTGCAATGCTGTTCAAAAAGTAATAAAATGTAAATAGAATTATTCATAATTTAATATGATCACAAACATAGTAAACTTAATAAGCATTTGAATTTTTTGTTTTAAAATTGGAAGTGTTATCTCACTTTAGTAACTTGGGATTTGTTTGTAACTTTGTCACTGGGAAACTAGTAAATTTTATAAGATCTTTCACAACCAAAGCATTCAAAATAGTTATTTTACAAAGAACTGAAAGATAAGTCTTCCAATTATTCTTCAAACAATACATATTGATCAGATATTATTCTTGCAAAGTGCAATCTAATTTTCAAATAGGGAAATCTATAGTATTATCTAAAATGAACTGCCTTAAGCAGCTGACAGATACTTTACATTTTGTTTAACAGTAGCTTCATAGGGACAAAGATGCTGAATACAAAGATGTTTGGGTTTCTACTTAGCTTTTTAAACATATACAAAATGCAGCAATGGAGGTTGCAATCTACCTCAGGCTAGGCTGTGCTACTTGTTCCCCTTCAGTGGGTTTTCCAATGAAAACCTTGGATGCAGGTGCACCCACAAGTTTTCTCTCCAGCAAAAAGCTGCCCAAAAGTCAAGTTTTCATCATGTGCAAGCCTAATATTATTCACATTTAGTACTTCCAAAAGCAGCTACCATCAGGACTGATTTCTTCAGGGAAGGATCTTCTTGGACAGGACTTATTAAGATCAACAGATGACTTTCTGTTCCAATTAAAAAGATGAACAAGATGCGGTGCCATGAGGTCACCAGACACATTTGGCTGGCACACTGTATAAGCATTTGAGTCAAGCTTTCTGAGAAGCAACTATGGTTGGAAAGAAGGAAGGAAGGAAGGAAGGAAGGAAGGAAGGAAGGAAGGAAGGAAGGAAGGAAGAATACCCAAGATTATGAAAGATGATAGTGTAGCAGTCAGGTGAATTGCAACTGCTAGCTAGGAGTGATGATGAAGCAATTAATCTTCAAGCTTTTCACATTGAATACTTAACAAATACATCAATGTGATTTCTGAGACTGAAGATTGGGGGACATTTAAGCAGGCTTTAGCAGTCCAGGTCCCTAAATCTCTCACCGCCCCATTTATTTCTCCTTTTGGAAGGGAAAGTTATTTCCCTCCATATTTTTATGAATACTTAACCACCAAGAGCAAATATGACATTCAAGCATTTAGCAACCCAATCGCCATGTGATATACAGAAGCAAGGTCTACTGATTCCAAGGTATCTTTCTTCCATTTGATTTGATTAGTACTGAGATGTCCTCCCAAGCTTGCTTTTAAAACAATGAGTATATACAGTACCTGAAATTCTGCAATTGCTGAATCCAAGCCACAAAGGCTAGCCTTATGGAAATGTCTTGCCTGAAATCTTAGGAACAAGAGTTATCTGCTTTTGAGAAAGCTTAAATTTGGAGTTAACAGAAAAAGCAACAAGCGACTTTCTAAATAATTATATTTTGCTGCACTCCCCCCCAAAAAAGCATACACTCTGCAATCAAAATATGATCCAGTTCTTTTTTATCTGCTGCATGGGTAGCATACAACAAAAGTGTGCACCTGGATACTTCATAGTGTTATATGTTTGTGTGGTTCAGTGTGGATATCTTTGTGTTCCTTCCAGGCCTATGATGCTGTATATGTGAGGTTAGAATGTGTGAGAGGAAACCTGTGTGAGACGAAATCAAACCAGTTCTTAAGTTAAGATAATTGCCTTAGCTAGCCAGTTAATTACTTCCATTGACATGTCCAAAGAGGTTGCTCTGTTCCCATAGACACAAATGTGTGGGCTTTTCCCACTTCATCTGGCTGTATGCTACATCACCCTAGGGCAGATAACAATAGGCAAAGGGGGTAAGGCTGTGTGCGAGAGTGTTTGGGCTCCTGCTGGACCCAGAGCTATGTCCTGGGGATCTCCCTCAGAACCTAACGGGGAGGCAAGATCTGTTGGAATGTTAATACTGTGTGAGCCTTTCCATCCTATGCTCAGCTTGTATATATGTAAATAAAACCATATATTCTAAAGATGCCAGGGTCTCCACTGACCTTCATTCTAAGGAAACTGAACCCTGGGAAAGCACTGGTACTGCTGGAAGTCTCTTGCCACTTGGAGACTGGGGTTTACACAACAATAATATTGCAAAAGGTTTGAGGGCACAGCCTTCATAATACTTTAAATATTGGCAGATGAAGCAGCTCATAAAAGATGCTGACAATGCTTACTATAATGAGGGTTTAACAGTGACATTACCCAAACAGCATCTCCCTCCTGCTTCCCCATTCTCCTACCTGCTGTGGCCTCAGATTTGGTCCCTACAGTCTAAATAATTACCTCTTTCTACTCCTAAATTCACTCAACAACTCTGCATACTTACTGGGGATTGTGGTAAGCATAACCAAGTGTAGCTCATTAATTACTTAGTTGGGTTTTGCTCCAATTCCTCCTTCCTCTGTCCACAAGCTAACAGAAAGTTCAAGTCCCAGTTCAGATGCAATGACCATGGTTTGTTTATTAGATGGAAGATTAGCATTATGCACTGTAATGAAGGACTTCCAGGGTTTCTTAAACCGAAGCTTCTCTCTTGCATCCAAACTGGGAAACTGGTTTAACTAGGATCTGATCCTGGTTTCATATCCTAGCTTGTACTCTGAGTGTCATACTACAGTTCCCAGGTTTGGATATAAAGAGGAAGTATGGTTTAATAAACTGAGACCTAATTGTGAAGCATGAGCGAAAGGAGGAAGCACATAAGCAAATTCTCATTTTGGGTTAGATAAACTATACTTTATTAGACCAAGATTGTTATGGCTGAACCAGACATAAAAATTCAGAAATGGGAGATCTTTATCACATTGTATGTACTCATTTGAAAGTGATATTGCCAAACTTCATTCATTTTTGTTCATCCTAAGAAAACTCCATGGACATATAAAAGGAGAAGCTTTGAGAAAAAAGTGAGTGTTTCCAAGGCATGCTCTGGTTCATGGGGTCATTGAGAGTTGAACACGACTAAGACGACTAAACAACAACAAAACAAAGCATAAGAGCCCTCATTGGCAGCTTCCAAAATAAAAAATAAATAAATATCAATAATATAACCCAATATTTAATATTGTCATCTTGTTGAGATCGAAAAATAGTTTATAAAATGCGTAGACTGGCATTTTATGGCACAAGTAGTTGAGAAAATATATTTTACATTTTAGGTTTAATATAGATTGCATAAGAGATGAACATACCTGGACAAAAAAATAGCTTGTTCCTGACTGGAAACTTGTAGTTGGTTTAGGAATGAGGTGATGCAGCCAATGTGCTCATCTTTAAAAACCATTCCACCATCACAAAGCTATGACAGGAAGGAAATAAACACAAAAGCACTAAAAACCTGAATATCACTGAAGACTTCCTAAGCAATTATATGTTTACAATGTTCTGTACAAGTGATTAACAATAGACAGTTAAGTAATGCATCTATGTATAAAGCAGTGTTGGGCAACTGGCTTTCAAAATCCCGCTGCAAGTGATCAGTTTTGTTATCTGGCATGAGTGATCTTTCCTTCCCCAAGCAGAGAAAGAAAAGGG
This sequence comes from Podarcis bocagei, assembly GCF_964188305.1. Lineage (NCBI taxonomy): Eukaryota > Metazoa > Chordata > Lepidosauria > Squamata > Lacertidae > Podarcis > Podarcis bocagei. The sequence continues at coordinate 16,290,194 of NC_138137.1, read as the reverse complement.
GTTGGGTTCAGGCTTCACCAATTGTCAGAATTTCCCGCCAACAAAATATTAGCCCTACTGTATGCGACCCTCAACAGCAAAGAGGTTGCCAATCTCTAGTATAAAGACTTATATAACCTATGCTCTGGCGATAAGGGAAAATTGGTGGAAGAATTCTATAGCTAAATGGATTTTGGAGGCAACAGCATTCCCAACCTCCAGCCAAATTCTGTTTAATTCACAGTTGCACTGACTCATAGGTAGTGCAAATTATACTATTCCTATGGTAAAGCCAGGGCTTATCATAACATGAAGCAGTCACTTCAGTCAACAGATTTTAGTTTGGATGCCAATTTTGCACCTCCTGCTAGTAGACCTCTGTGTTATGTAAGAAGGGTGTAAATTTTGATTTTTTCCTTGAGGTATAAAATGTTTAAGGTTAGTCTTAGTACTGACCGGGTTGAGTCTTCTAAATACTATGATGTTATAGCCTTTGCAGAGGCCCATAGAAGAAGTTAGTACATGACAGCAGCTTATGATCATGTAAAGGGATGACCCAGAATTCTATAAAGCTGTCCAAATTCTCCAAATCTTATACAGATTTACAGTACAAAATTCAGCTGCAATCCTCCATGCTCCCATTATATATATATTTTAAAATTCTTTCTCCCTGGTATTCAAGAAAGCATCTTTCAAAACAGTCCTTAATATTACAAGAACAGAAACACCTCCATGGCATTCATAACTTTAGTCAGTTTTAATCATCTGAACAAACTGCCCAATGAACTTAGTTATATAAACAGTAACATAACAAATAAATGGGAATTATATATGCCACCTTGAGTTCATTGGAGAAAAAAGGTGGAATATAAATGCAGTAAACGAACAATAGCTTAGTATATTATCTGCAAGGCTGATACTATTTCTTGGCTTAAGTTTTTAATTCTATGTGTATTGACTGTGGGTGGTAGAATGTATTTTCAATAAATATGCTCTATGTCCATATACAGTCACACCTCGGGTTGTGAACGCTGCGGGTTGCGCATTTCCGGGTTACGGACAGCACCAAACCTGGAAGTACCGGAATGGGTTACTTCTGGGTTTTGGTGCTCGTGCATGTGCAGAAGTGCAAAATGACGTCATGTACAGAAGTGCCGCATTGCATCACGCGTGTGTGCAGATGTGGCGCTGCAGGTTGCAAACGTGCCTCCCACACGGATCACGTTCACAACCCAAGGTATGACTGTAACTTTCTTTTGGAGTCAGTTTTTAAAAGGGGTTGACCTTTGGACCCACAACCTTCAGCATGAGAAAGCATAAAATCAAATAAAAATGAACATAATTTATGTGATTGATAAGATGTGTAGAAGAAGCAGATAAATTTATGCAGAAGGCAGAATGACATTTAGGATAGAATCAAATAATCAAAGTCATACCTTACAAGAAATGTCAATTAACTCAGGCACTAAGACTCTTAGTTTCATGGACGCCACTTGTTCAAAGACATTGAGGAGAATGTCTATAGTTGGCTAAACAAAAATGCCTCAGCATTAGAGCTAAATACATTAGCTGTAATTAACAGAACTTCAAGGAACAATTTCAATCTGAAATAAAGCACCTGGCTCTCATATAGATGGCTTCCAAGAGTTAATCATTACTCCATGGCATGTGGTTGCTACTTCTGAGTGACTGGGATACTGCACCTGTGCAGTATCACCTGTCCTGGTGAACCTCAAGCACTGGACAGGCAACGTGGTGGTGGTGTGGGAAGTTAATTCTCTGTGGTGACCGCCATGAGTGCGGCAATTGGGTGGTTGATTGGTGGCTGTGGCAAGGGCTGCTGCTGTGCCAATTGGGCAGACGCTTCTCTGCTTCTGTGACGTGGGTGATTGGCAGAGTTTGTCAGTCTGTTGAGTGATTTTCAGCATCCCTCCCCCCAAAAAGCTCAACAACTCTGGGCAATCTCCCCCCATTTTCTTAAATTGGAGTCTCCAAAAATATATCTTATAGACAGAAAAATACGGTATCTTCCAAACAAGTGGTTTTTTTTTGGGGGGGGTACTTGATTTTAATAACAACTTAGGTTTAAAAAGACTAATAAATGTATTGTTTCACGAGCTGTTGTACGACTGAGCCAGCTTCCTCAGTGTCATGAACTTTTCTGGGTATTGCGTGTAGATATATGCTCAGATGAGGAACCAAAGTTCTGCTGCCTGCTTTCTACCTGTAGTGTTTCTCCAAGAGAGTTTGGCTTCAAGAGGAATCAGGCCCGACTCAGCCATTTCCAGCTAGTAGACTCCTGATTACATCAGCTTCCCAGGGAAAGAGCTTAAAAGAAACACTGTCTTGGGTGGTGGCCCCCCCAAAGGGAAAAACAAAAGGGATCATCTTGATGTTTTTACTGATTTAAAGCTAGTCTGTAAGGTATGATTGGCTGACATGCCATTACACAAGGGAGTGGTGCCTGCCGACCTGAAGGAAGCAGTGATGCAACAACTCCTAAAGAAATCCCACATGCAGATTTCCTGGCAACTACTGGCTGAACACTAATACTCCCACTTTGAGGCAGGTAACCAAGAGGATTGTGGCACTTCAGTTACATACATTCTCGGACAAGATGCATTATCTGAACCAGGGGTTGTCAACCTGCTCTCTACCGCCCACTAGTGATCGTTTCAGGATTCTAGGTGGGCGATAGGGGGTTCTATGGCACAAGCTGAATTCTCCTTCCATCGAGCACTGGTGGGAGGTAAGGACATTTTACCATCAAGAAAGATGCATTAGTGGGTGGTAGGTATAAAAAGGTTGACTAGCCCTGATTTAGACCTATTTCAGTCTGGGTTCAGGCTTGCTTCGAGACTGATTTAGGCTGCATCCACACTGCAGTGCATCCAGTTTTCCTTATGTTTCCGATATTTTGCACGTTATACTTGAGCTTTCACACAACGTAAAAGCCACTTCCAGAAAACTAATGGAATGGACTACATTGCAAGTTTAGTTTTCAGCCCGCTCAACCCAGAAAATTAAAGGAGTTTTACATAGCAATTTTGTCTCTCCTCCCTGCCCCACTTTAACATTTTTGGCTCTTGTAGATTTTTAAAAATTATCTTATGATTTCCAAATTAATAGCTCAGAATCAAAACCCAAGAAAACAAAATCGAGAGCTTATTAAGATAAACACATGACAAGTCATTATATAATGAGTAAGAAGGCCTTTTAAGCTGCAGTTGTATACCCATTTACTCAATGGGACTTACTTCTAGGTAGACATATATAGGGTTCACTAATAAAAAATACCAAGTTACTTACCAGTATTTTAATCATTATGCTAGTGCGGAATACATGAAATAATTCTTTCAGCAAACAGCACTGGAGCAAAGATGTTAGCAGGTTATTTAGTATTTGTGAATCCAAGTGCTTTTCAGGAACACCATTTCTGCAGTAATCTGTAAATACCTGGGCTAAAAAAATGGGAAATTTAAGTGTGAAATTGTTTTATGTAGCATACTACTGAAACATTAATTAACACCTTTTTAAAAGGCAAAAATGAGTAAAAATGAAGCACTGAAAATCTATTTTACTGGGCAAGTGCATTTATAATGTTGAGAGCAGTACCTATGAACATATGAAAAGCTCCTTTATTTCTCATCAGCATTATTTCATAATCTGTTGGATGAAAATAGCTGTACCAAATTTTGTTCCTTTCCTTTACAACAATTGTTCTAGCACATCTTGGATCCGCAAATGCTCGCATCCCTAGTCAAGCCCAACGAAGAATTAATTTAGCACTTTAATCTGTAGGCCACATTAATATTTACTGGTTCATAACTTCACCTAACCAGGGGACGCGGGTGGTGCTGTGGGTTAAACCACAGAGCCTAGGACTTGCCGATCAGAAGGTTGGTGGTTCGAATCCCCGGGACGGGGTGAGCTCCCGTTGCTCGGTCCCAGCTCCTGCCAACCTAGCAGTTCAAAAGCACGTCAAAGTGCAAGTAGATAAATAGGTACCGCTCCGACTGGAAGGTAAACGGCGTTTCCGTGCGCTGCTCTGGTTCGCCAGAAGTGGCTTAGTCATGCTGGCCACATGACCCAGAAGCTTAACGCCGGCTCCCTCGGCCAATAAAGCGAGATGAGCACCGCAACCCCAGAGTCGGTCACGACTGGACCTAATGGTCAGGGTCCCTTTACCTTTATAACTTCACCTAAAATGAGAGAGGGATAGTACCTACTAAAGCAAACACCTCAATATGTACAATATCCAAAAGAACCTTATTGTGGGGAGCATATTAGGAAAACACAATTTCCCTCTCAACAGCGAAATTCACTACCTTGAAAAATGTCATCTAGAGCTTCTGCAACAATTCATCTGCATATTATTGTTTTTTAAAAAGAATTAAATTAAATTATGGTAGGGCCTTGGTCCCATATACACATGTCCCAATAATGATAATAATACTTCCTGTTTCAGCACCGAAGTACTAATATAATAAAGCCCACAAACCAAAGAATTTTAAGCGCTTATACCACACAAAAAACTCATTCAGGTTAGAATTCTAGTTCTGAATAGAGTTCCAGATCTAAGCAGAACTATCCTCTTATTTGGTTACAGGCTTTTGCCTTTATGATCTACATATTAGATTGACAATCAAAAACTATTTCAGCAATGCTGTGCTAGGATACATGTTAAGAAACTATGCAATGTTAACAGCCAAATTTCTACTCAACTGTATAATGGAATGTATTATGTGGTCTGTTACATATGGCACCGTCAATCTTCAAGCAAAACCTATATTTTGTCTTATAATGGTGATTATATCATACCTGCACGCTGCAACAAAACCTCTTCACCAATACTTATATATGTATTAAGTATTTCAGTGAAAAGCTGGAAAACAAAACAAAACCACAAATCTATTATAAATATATTACAGATAAACTGGCTTATTACAAGCGTATTACAAGTTTCCAAAATGTGAGGATCCACAAATGCAAATGATTTTGAAGTACACATTGATCTATATTTAGTAAAGCTAAAAAATAATAATCAATACATATTAAACTGTAGCTAAGAGTTAGATGTGGACAAGAGTGTAAAGCATGAATAACTTCCACATGGAACTGCAACAATTGTTTTACCATTATTACCATACCTGTGCACAACCTTTTGCTTAGTATACTAGCCAAACCCATTGTTTGTGGTTGCCACCCCACCCCCCACTTTCCCCAGGCATGGGTAGAGAACCCAGGAAATAAAGGAATGTTTTGTCCTTGTATTGGGCTTACGCTGAAGATGCAAGCAGCACATTGCTGCTAAGGAATAGTGTAAAAACCCCATAGGAACCCTCACGCTGTTCATGGAGAAAAGGCAGAGTTTCTTTCACTTCCCATTGTGCATTCTGCTGGAGGCAACAGCAGTTAAGGCCGACATTTTCTGCAAAAGCCAGTTCACAGGTTACATATGAGGTGGTATTAAAGTTTTATCTGTGCCGTCTTATTTGATGGCTGCGTTCACAGATCATCAATGGGTTCTGCAGTCATCAAGCAATGAACATGTGTATGTCTCTCAGGCCACAGAATTCTCTCTTTTTAAAAAAATGATATTTATTGAAAAAATTTTAGAATTACAAAAGAAAACAAGGTAGAAAAAGAAAAAACCAAGAAAAAACAAACCACATCAAACAATACAAATAAAAATAAAAATCAAAAAATAACACAACACAATATACCACAAACATTTAAAAACAAATCCAATATTCTCAAAACCTTAACTGTCATTACCTTCTTTCTTTGACCTCCTCCTCCTCCCTTTTTTTGTATCCTAGTTGTTAATTGTCGCAGCAAATCCTTTCCATATTTCATAATATTCTGTCATTACATTACCTTAATCTATTTTAATCTTATCTTACTATAAAAAACCTTAAAGCTTAAAACTTGTCTTTTACCAATTTCTCATAACCATAATATTCTTACATAATTCTTTAAATATTTTTACTAAAGCCAAATAATTTCATTCCAACATTTTTCTAACATTCATCAATTTTGTAAAACAATCCTAATAGAAAAAAACAAAAAAAAATTCCAATCTTCATCCAGCGTCTCTTCCTCCTGGTACCAGGTTTTGTCAGTCCTTTCTATCCCATCAATCTAGCGCATTAACCTGGTAATCTTATATCCGAGGCCCTTAAGTCCCTTCCATGTCCCTTCCGTGGCTCTTCTTCATATTTATAGCTATATTTTCCTTTGTCTCCTGCTCCTTTCACTTGTGGGAACTCCAGCTTAACAGGGTTTTTGACCCTTCTCGACAAATCAGCCCCTTTTCCATAGTCCACACTGAACTCCATGTGGTATTTAAGAACCTGTTTCAAAGTCCCTCCAAAATTAAGAGCCCCCACAACCCCAAACATCCCACGGCCCATTACCAGACTTGAAAAGTCCAAACATCCCTGCATGGGGGGGGTCTATCCAACCCCCCATTTCCAAGCCAAGCCAAACTTTATCTTTCCAAATCTGGCTTTTCCCAAGCTCATTTGTCAAATCCAAAAACTCATGTTCCTGCTGAGCCGCAGCTCCCTCCATCTCTGGCGCCCAAGATTCAGCAACATCCTCTTCCCTCATCTGTTCTGTCAGATTTAATTCCTGGGTGGGCTCCATATAATTTCCCACTGCCTGTTCAAAATTTCTGATCGCATCAGTCATCAAGTCCGTCTTCTCATGTAGCTGTTCCAATAGGGCACTTGTTTTACAGAGAGCACACAACAGAGCTTCTGAATACATTGTCCTGCAAGGTCAGAAGTCTATTCCCACGATCGTAATCTGTAGCAGCTGCAAGCTCCCCGATTCAGAATTGGTTACAGTTTCACAGGCTCCCTCTAGGGGAAAAACTTCTATTTGTTCTTTTCTTTTAAAGGCAGATCTAACAACAAAGTTTCCTTTTTCAGTTATTTTGTCAATATTTGTTCCTTTAAAATGCAAAAGGGAACAATGGAATCACTATGTTTCTCTTCTTTTAGCTATCTGTCAAAAACGTTTGTCTCTGGTCAATGAGCTTCAAAAAACGTCAGTCCTGACACCCCGCTCCAGGATCAAGACGGTGGAAAGTTACTTTGCTTTACATTCACTTCCGCAGGTTTAAACAGTCCAGAAAAAATCCCCCCACTTCTCCTGCTTCCGAAGGGGGTTCAACAATCTTAAATGGTGAAAGTTAATCCTTTACAAGCGATTTTCTGAACTCTAGTTTGCCATGTCTTTGCTTTAATCTATCTACAAAGAAACGGAAGGCTGACTTCCTGTTTAGACCTTCCTGTTTCAGTGCCAAATTGAAATAAACTTTTAAGTCCAATTTTCCTTTCTACTCGCAAGTCCTTATTTAGAGTCCAATTGTCCGAAATTTAAGTACTCACGGTGATTGTTTTAAAAGCCAAATTGCCCCAGGAAAAAGGCAGCGCTCTCCGGCAACGACTGTGCGGCTTCGCTCCATGGAAGAAGCAGTTGACTCTCAGCACCGCGCCACTTCCCCCTCTTTGCTCCGGAGCCCGTTAGTGGGTTCCTTTGCGGGTGGGGGGGGCACTAAAGGTGCCCGCCGAGTCCCATGGTCACAGGCTTCCTCCGCCTGTGATTTTTGAAAGGGTCCCCGCTTCGCCGTAACGGAAAAGACATGTTTCCCGTGGAGCTGGTCCCTCCAGATCAGAGGGAGTCCGCCATTACCGATGGCGCCACCCCGGAAGTCAGGCCACAGAATTCTCTGATTACTCTGCTAAAGACAATCTTATCCTGGAGATCTGATAAAGGCCTCACGTATTTTGTTCTTTAACCGGGCAGCACCAACCAAGTATTTACACAGAGAAGAAACACGCAGTTTTTACCTTTTCATTTTTTGGTGCAAGTGAATGTGAATACCGGCAATTTGCTCTCTGACAACCATTCAATGTATTGAAATGAATTCTGCAGACTCCACGGGGTAGATAACTCAATCCTAGGTAAGTCTGCAATGCAACCAGAGAGAAGTCTTTCATTTCGCTCTCAAAATTCTCATTTGAAAACCAAAAAAACACATATGGTACACATATTTTGGGATTTATGTGCATTTAGCAGGGTATGGACTACTTCACACATAGCACAAAGTGTCATAGTTTGATTAACCTAACAATGGTTTACTTGAATGTACAAACCTAGCCCAGCAAACTAATTACAGCTTATTTTTCTACCAACAAACCATGAGGAGAAACCATTATTTGCTATTGGCTCATGAAGCATGGCTTGTTTCTGAGGGAGTGGGTACATTGCTTGGGGGTACTACTGGATCCTTTGCTGTTGCTTGAGGCTCAGATGGCCTCAGTAGCGTGGAGTGCCTTGCATCAGCTTTCAAGCTAGCAGATTTGGGACTGAGAACAAGGAGAGAGGCTTAGAATCATAGACTTGTAGAGCTGGAAGGGACCCCAAATACGCTCAATTTTCAAAAATTATGAATCAAATGTCTCTAGCAGCTATATACCTTAAGTCAGAAACTTTATATAAAAGCAGGACAGTTGAAAACAGGATGACTTAACCCTATGAAAGAGAAACCTCAAACAAGCATGTAAATTGCGTCTAACTGTTTAAAGCTGTTTAAACTAGCTTTAAATGGTTGTTAACAATGTAAATGCTTAAATGGTAGCTAAGCTTATGCTTAGTTGCAGAAATTTATGCATTTTAAGGACTTACCATAACATTTTTTTTAAAACTGTTGGGATATGATGGCTGCAAAAGAGGACCTTTCCCAGAGAACCTGAAATCTAAGATTGAAGAAAAAAAACCTCCTAAACTGAATGAAATAGCCGTAAGTCATGATTATACACTATAAGCTTCACTTATCTTATCCCAGAGATGACTGACAACTAAAGTTTTCATTTCCTGTCTACTGACAAGTTAAACTCTTTTCTTGTACCATGAGTAATAACAAATCTTAAATGAAATTTGCCACACTGGAAGGCAAATTCTGCAATTTTCAAACTGATTCTGTGTCAACGTAACAAAGAGTGATTTCTTTATGTTGATATTGCATCTATGCAGGAATACTGTACACCTTAACACATACATTTTCTTTTATGTATGCTTTTTCAGATGTTGCAGTATATAGACAGTGGCCTGGTTCACACACAACTCTAAATCATGGTTTGTTTAGCCGAAGTGTGTTTGTTCAAATATCTGGACCCTGCCCATCCGATTAGACATGGTTTTCTAGCAGCAAACCATGATCTGAAGCAAAGATCTGTTGTTACCTTACAAACCACTGGTTGTTTAACTACATTTTAGAGCCATGTCCTAGCCAAACAGACTTGCTTAAGCATGGTTTGTTTTGCCACCCCACCTTAGACACTTGCCAAGCTAGAGGAGGAGTTGCAGTTGGTTTAGCATTATATGCCAACAGTCAGTGTATTATATTGCTATTTTACACACAAGTAATGCACTTTGGAAATTATTTTGTGTGTAGCTGTTCTTTATCTTTTGGTCATATAGCTCTTTAACATCCTAAGAGAAGTACAAAAACTATTGAATTAAATGGTTTTACTAGTAGGGGAGCAAACTTGTGGTCCTCCATGTTGTTGGACCCACAACAGTACCCCTTCAACAGCCTTTAAACTTGTTGTTTGATGATTATGTATTTTTACATGCATTCCTATATTCCCAGAGGATAAAATACCTCTGTGTTAAAAAAAGTGAGAGGAATGCTTCATTTTAACTATGAAATTCTGTAATTTATTTTAAGTCTTTGAAGGATGTCTCAACATAAGGAAAACTTTGGGCTATTTCAGTACCCCATTCTGACTTCTGGGGTGACAGCCTTTGAAAGATTTTGAATTCTATTGTAAAGCTGTAACTCTGAAGAATCCAAGTAAGCATGATTAGGTACACAGAAAATGTAGTTCTGGTCACATAGGGTCAAATTAAGACATTAAAATCATTTGGGCTCTTTGACTGCAATAGGATCTGGCCTGCACCCTACTTTACATACATGGCCATGTTTCTCAAGATTTTATCTAATCAGGATCTAACTCAATATGGTGACTAGAATCCAAAACGTGTAAGGACACTCGTGGAGGTTCATTGTGTGTTTTTTACTCTCTGAACGCAAACCTCCTGCCATAGCAAACTACTTTTGAAGTTTCCTTGTTTTCAAAAACTGTTTTGTAATGCCAAAGCTTTCTTGAGTGGTTCTCTGAACTAGTTACATGGTTCTCTGAGTCTTGGCCAATAAAAACAGAAATGGCACTCAAATGTTATCCTAAATATACCTAATAATGCACTGATTCAGTAATTTATTTCACTGTCATCTTTAGAATTTGTTTAGCTAACTTTCCATAGTATTTTAATTAGATGGCCATTTTAGCTAAACAAAGATGCATTTATATTAAATCTCAACTAACGGTTGCCTTGGCAAGGGCAAATCTAGAACCCAAGTACAATTAAGCTAAGTACCCTCTGATCTGGATACAGAAGGTAGAACTAAGTGAAACAGGCAACAGAAAGGAAACTCCAGGTGTTAATTCCAAGCTTTAATACAGAATCACCCTACTTTTCCTAGGTTGGATTTTAACTTTTATAAACATAAAGTAACAAGCACACCCATTCACATACATTTGCACCAGGTACACAGACATCATGGCCAAACCATTTATGCCTCTGGAATGTGCTGTGGGCTCACACACTCCTGCCTCTTCCAACACATTGTTTATGTCATGGTTTGCAGAAACCAGTTTGTTGCCACATCTGAACTGGGAAAACTATGGTTACCACTACCACCAGAATCCACTGCCCACTTCAGCTGTGGTTTAGACTGTGGTTCCCACAGAATGGAAGGGACCTTTAGGATTACCTAGTCCAAGCCCTTGCAATGTAGGAATAGGCAGCTGTCCCTTATGGGGATCAAACCTGTGACCTTGGTGTTATCAGCACCACTCTGTAACCAACTGAGCTATCCAGCATGGGCAAACTATGGCTAGCAGTAATAGCTTCAAATATTATGACATTATGGCTGTGAGCCAGGAAATGGAGGAAATCAGCACACATGAGTGAGCCCATAGGTTTTTCCTGCAAACCAAACCCTGTCAATTAAATAGACCTTTATACAGACACAGAAAAGTAGCACTGTAGTACCATAAAACGAAAATGTGTAGGTATTTTGAACTAATACAATACCATTCACCCACGGTTTCACTGCTGTGACTTGCTGCTGGGGATCAGTTTTCATAGCAGGAAGTGTCAATTCTAGCTGATGATCATGGCTCATAGATTCAATGTATTGAGCCCTCTCACTAAATTCCAAATGAGGAAAAAGATGCTTATTTGACTAATAATACAAAAACTTTATATCTTTTATTTAAAAATTAGCACAATAAAGTAAATTATATTTTCTATACCCAAGCACACCTCCCTTGTGGAGGAGAGGAGGCTGCTCCTACTGATTGCAAAGATACACATAGCAAGTGAGCTGGGAAAGAGAAGAAATGTGAGCAGATAGATGGGATGAACTGGGCTTAGCATTTATCACTTCTTGATCAGTGCCATCTAAATGGCTGTAAACTGCCCTGGGACCAGCTGATGAGGCAATAATTTTTATTATTATTAATCCTCCTCCATTGACTATATTGGTTAGGGTTCTGCTCCACAGCACTTGTGTTGTGAAGTTCCAAAATGCTCCATGCTATTTTACATCTATGTAAAATCACTAAGTGACGCCATACACCAGGGGTAGGCAACCTAAGGCCAGGGGGCCGGATGCGACCCAATCGCCTTCTCAATCCGGCCTGCAGACGGTCCGGGAATCAGCGTGTTTTTACATGAGTAGAATGTGTCCTTCTATTTAAAATGCATCTCTGGGTTATTTGTGGGGCATAGGAATTCATTCTCCCCCCCCCCCCCAAATATAGTCCGGCCCACCACATGGTCTGAGGGATGGTGGACCAGGCCATGGCTGAAAAAGGTTGCTGACCCCTGACATACACTGTTCTGGAGTGACAACCACCCAGTAATATTTCTCCTTTTCAAACTCAGATGAAGTGGTCAATGTGCTCAATAGGTGGCAAAGATCAGTAATAGACTAGAAGGTGAGCAACCTGCAGTTCAATCTAAGCAGGACAAAATTACTACTGACAGGCTGCTTGTGTGAATTGAGAAGTGGCCTTTCAACACATCCTGTATCAAGTTGCTGTTAAACCCTGCACTAACTCTTAATGCTTTTCATGCTGTGGCATGAATTGCTTTCCAGCAACTGCAAAAACATGGACAGTTATTATTAAACTACTGTGACTGCATTGCACATGGGGCTGCCTTTGAAGACTGCTCAAAACCTCAACTGGTTCATAATACTTCTGCTTCAATTACATATCAAAACTGATCAAGTGGAACATCTTGCCAGTTTTAACACAGTTCCAATGGCTTCATGTATGGACTTCTCAAGAATGGCTTCAATTCAACATTCATTTTAAGGCATAAAGAAATAAATAAAATACTGTGGGAAGAGGTTATTTGTTTTGGTTTGTGACTATGTGATGTATTTTTGTGTTTTTATATCGTAAACTGCCCTGTGATTCTTGGATGAAGGGCGGTATAGGAATATAATATAATATAATATAATATAATATAATATAATATAATATAATATAATATAATATAATATAATATTATAATATAATATAATATAATATAATATAATATAATATAATATAATATAATATAATATAATATACAGCTTGATACCAGGTAGCTTAAAGGACAATTTGCTAGGCAGGTGGGAAAAGGCTCATTTTGTTTGTGGTGCCTCAGCTCTACAATGCTCTCCCCAAGGAGAGCTTCTGAACAGCCATTTTATCTCTAACTTCTACATGTCTAATCTTGAGTATAAGACCAGAGAAAAAGGTTTGAAGATAAAATGTCGTCCTTTCACTTAACTAGGACTACTTAAACTCATACACACATTTTTGCAGTGTCCTGAATCTCTGCTTCTTCTTTCACAGTTGAAATTTTGTACTGTAAGATTAAAAAGGTTGTAATTCAGTTAAAATAAACAGAAACTCATGTTTCATTTAATAACTTTCTCTTTTTGTTCACAGAAAATTCAAGCGGAAGAAGTGTGGTTGCTGTTGATGGTTCTACAATTTCTACAATGTCTAAGTCCAACTCCCTATTGCAGGATGTCCTATTTATGAAACAATACCGACAAAAGCCTAGCAAAGTCGTCTTCAAATCTAGCATGGAAGGAACTTCCATGGCTTCCCTCTATAGCTCACAATATTGCTAGACCCATAAGTTAATAAAAGAACAAATCATTTTTTAACTTTCATCTAATTTCCTTGCTTTGCTTAATTTTGATTTACACACTTAAGATTCACAGCACAGTTTCAGATTTATGAAAGAGAAATTAAAAGTACCATGCTGGTTTACAACAGTACATCTAATGAATCTCATTGTATTAAAACAGCATACAGATATCTCTAAGGCTAGGCATAGGCAAACTCAGATGTTTTGGGACTACAACTCCCATCATCCCTAGCTAACAGGACCAGTGGTGAGGGATGATGGGAGTTGTGGTCCCAAAACATCTGGAGGGCAAAATTTGCCTATGCCTAAGGATGTAACCCTATGCACACATAATTGAAAGTTAGAACTGCCCAATTTCAGTGGGACTTACTTTTAAGTAAACATGCATTGGATTGTGCTGTATGTAGTGCAATTTACTACAGTACTTGACAAAAGTTCCCTCAAATAAATGACACTCTTCTGCAACACTACCTTTCATAAACAAAAAATTAATTCACTTCAGTACCTTTTCATTTGTGTTAGAACTCTTTAAAACATCATCTGATTCGCTCAACTGCCCATCCTCAAAACAGGATTCAGCTACGCCTCCTGTAGAACTTATTCCACATAGGAATTCTGATTTACTTCCATCAACTGGAAAAAATGCAACACACACTGTTGAAACATAGTAAAATTGAGAACAGAATGCTTAACTATGGGCATATCACTGGTGAGTTTTTTAAAAGATGACCCTTCTTACAAAGTATGCAGTAGTCCGGTACTAGTACTGTCCAGTACTGTACTAGTAGTCTGGGGTTGCAGCGCTCATCTCGCTTTACTGGCTGAGGGAGCTGGGGTTTGTCTGCGGACAGCTTCTGGGTCATGTGGCCAGGAGCTCACCCCGTCGAGGGGATTTGAACCACCGAACTTCTGATCGGCAAGCCCTAGGCTCTGTGGTTTAGAGCACAGCACCACCTGCGTCCCATTAACGTTTAAGAGTAAACGCTGTTTAACACTTAACTCCCCCTGCACAAGTTGTCATTTTCTCCTTAATGTTGCATTTTTAAATTCCTGTTCTTACCTTCTGCCAGTGGAACACCAACATCTGTGAAAGACTCCAATATTTCATCATACTGAATGGGATCTTCTCTGTAAGCAAGAAAATTTTACAAAATGTTAAGTGAAGGAAAAGTTTTCTGAACCAATACCACACTCATCTAACTAAAACACAATGAGTACAGTAAGCCTGCCACAACTACCCTTAACAATCTGGGTCATGAGTTCTTTTGCCTAGAGTTCCTAGCACCATAAACTGTTTTTGAAAATGGGGCCTATTCAATCTAAGCCCCTTATATCTATCAATAAGCTCAGGAGGAAAATTTGATGACAATATTTGAATTTTATAGCAACAATCCTGGTGGGGAAAGGTGAGGCACATTCCTTTCTGCATTTCCCCAATAACCTTTCTTGCATTGTTATCATAGGACCCATTACCTCCCTGAAGGAACAAAGCAATTCTAAAAGCAATTCTCCAAGAAAGGTGAAAGGAAGTTCCTAGGAGAGTTTGAAATCAAGTAAGATTCCTGAGACTGGTCCTATAAAGGAAGCTGGAGATTGGTTTGGGAGTTTAGATAAAAAGAATAGGGAGAGAATCCATAAGAATGTCCCCTTATTTGATTGTTTCCAGCCACTTAGTTCAATAAATGACTACGCCTACAGGAGATCCTCTCTTGGGATATTGCAAGATGAGAGATGTAAACCGATGGACTACTTTCAGTCCTTTGACATTATGGGACCCCAGCCCTGTCTTGTTTGTGAAATAGAAATAGTAGCAAACTTTAAATAACTCCTGCTGACCCATCTATTTAAACAGGTTTACCCTTGCTCATTAGATTCATCACACTGCTGTTTAGCAATTATTGATATTTAACTGAATGTTTTAATAATAAACTCTCTTTTTACTGAAGAATTTATTTGTAATTCTGGTTACAATGCTGTAAACAGCTTTATCTTTTCCTTTTCAATCTTATTGTGTTTTATGCAAACCACTTGGGTATTTTGTATATTAAGCAGTATATAAATATAGTCATACCTCGGGTTACAGACACTTCGGGTTGTGCGAGTTCGAGTTGCGCACCGTGCCGAACCCGGAAGTACCGGAATGGGTTACTTCCGGGTTTCGGCACTTGCGCAGAAGCGCTAAATCGCACTTTACGCATGCACAGACACTGCGGTTGCAAACATGCTTCCTGCACGGATCACATTCGCAACCCGAGCGTCCACTGTATTAGAATAAGAAACATAACTTTGGAGCTAAAGAGACCGGGAATACATATATTACAGTGGTACCTCGGGTTATATGCTTCAGGTTACAGATTCCGCTAACCCAGAAATAGTACCTTGGGTTAAGAAATTTGCTTCAGGATGAGAACAGAAATTGTGCAGCAGCAGCAGCAGCGCAGCAGGCCCCATTAGCTAAAGTGGTGCTTCAGGTTAAGAACAGTTTCAGGTTAAGAACAGACCTCCAGAATGAATTAAGTTCTTAACCCGAGGTACCACTGTATATACAATATAGTCTTCCACCTCTCAGCTCAGTTCAACAAGTAGTGCCTTACCAAAGAAAGCTGTTTTATTAACCAGGCTGAGTTTTCATTTATGATAATTTAATAATAGGTTCTGGCATTTGGGTATCAGATTAGAATTGACTCTTCATCCTACAGGTGTAACAATAGTGGTATTTTAAAACAGAAAATAAAATTTTAGATGTGTCTAAAAGAATCACAAACTGTGCCTTAAAGCTAAGGGCAGTAAAATCTTGCCATTCAAATTTGAACATGGAGACCTGCATGCAAAAGCTAGAACCGTTACTTTGTACTGATTTTGTTTAGCTACGAAAGAGATATGCCCACTTAACTGGGTAATTTATTATAGAATTATTTATTGTTTTGTGTTTTCCTGTTTTATTATTGTTAGAAATTATTCTGTCTTTTTAAGTGTTCTTAGTCAATTGAAGATTATTTTCTGAGCCTTAGGCATTAAAACATGTGCAGTTTTAGCTGGAGAATTTAGCATAGTTAAGATTCACAAAAGACGTATACAAGATTTGTTTTTAAAGGCTTTCACCTGCCTAGTGTGGCAAGTTACCAGTCGTAAAGCTGTTATGTATTCTAAACACATCCTTCCAAAGGGATCACAACTTCATAAAGATGCTTCACAATACAGGAAAAGCAAATGTAGGATTATCACATTTGGGAGTATTGATGGTAGGCTGAACTATTCACTACTGCCCACACAACATATTATGTATGCAGTAGATGGCTTAAATTATTTGCCATTCTGCCTTGGTTGTATTCTATTGATAGACATGATTAAATGATATAAATGATACATTTTTATGATATAAAGGATACATTCTATTAACTATGTCAAGCAAGCATATTCATCGTTGGCTAACCACAAATCTAACTACTGAATACCTAGCAAATGAAATTAAGCTAAGTAAGCTTTAGCTAAGACGGTTTACTGCAGCTGAATAGAAAAGTATTTCTAAATGCTATGGTACTACAAAGAACAATCTTCAAATGTAAAATATTAAGATAATTCGAAGAGGCTATTTAGTTCTACTGTCAATTGCAAAAGACCATTTTATACTGCCTCTCACCAGCATAAATGTGTTTGAAACTTCACTTTCAATTGTTACTCTTATAGTCTTACTTTTTACTTTTATCACTGGGTTAAAATAATAAAAATAAAAAGCAGAACAATCCATTATTGCTAATCCTCAATTCTCACTGTAAATCCCAAACTATTACTGTAAATCCTACATAATATACTTAGTAGAAGCAAATCACATTTTTTAGTAACTGTCTAACCTCAAAGTCACTAAATTGTTTAAGGCTACCTAAAGCACGAGGGACGCGGGTGGCGCTGTGGGTTAAACCACAGGGCCTAGGACTTGCCAATCAGAAGGTCGGCGGTTCAAATCCCTGCGATGGGGTGAGCTTCCGTTACTCGGTCCCTGCTCCTGCCAACCTAGCAGTTCGAAAGCATGTCAAAGTGCAAGTAGATAAATAGGTACTGCTCCGGCAGGAAGGTAAACAGTGTTTCCGTGCACTGCTCTGGTTCGCCAGAAGCGGCTTAGTCATGCTGGCCACATGACTCGGAAGCTGTACGCCGGCTCCCAGGGCCAATAAAGCGAGATGAGCGCCACAACCCCAGAGTCGTCCGTGACTGGACCTAATGGTCAGGGGTCCCTTTACCTTTACCTAGCTAAAGCACAAGCATCTAATAACTCAAAACACTTACTATATAAATTATTTCCAGAGGATATGCTTACCTTGGACAGCAATCCAAATGTCTCTTCTGTGGAAGCTGAGGGGGTTCCGGTTCTACTTCCATTTCTTCCTTTATGGAAATGCTGACATTCAAGTTGGTTTGGGTACAATGCCCTTTGTCTTCTTCCTTGGTTTCTCCAAACAGATCAGGGTCATCCTGAATTACATCAATCACAAGAACATCATCTTCATAAGCCTTAACAACCTCTGCAGAGAAGTTAGCTTTGTCCTGTGCAAAGTTATTGCTGTAATTACTTTCATCATTAGTTGGCACTTCCAATACCGCAGAAGGTTTGTGGTTTTGAATCTCCATATTATCTTTCAAATCTGCTAATTCCAATTCTCTCTCATGGGAAGTCTTCACACCTTCATTATGAACACTTGTCTCTTTATAAAAGCTTTCAAGAACCTTGTCAAATTGGTCTGCATTTTCTTCTAGGACAGTAATTCCATTAACTTCTTTTGACTTGAACTGATGTCTAGAATGCACACTGGACGAGGTCTCTTTAGCTCTGGCTTTCTTCACTGACACAGTAGAATCTAGGATGTCCAAAGGACTGCAAACATCTCTTCTTGACAATCTAGTATATTCTGTTTTTCTGGATTCATTTTTATCCTTCAGTAAAGGAATTTTGAAATTTGATAGGTTCCCTTTGATTAGTGGTTCTTGTTTGAGAACTGAGGTCTTCCTATGTTTTCCACTGTCGGAACAAACACCATTATGAGTATCTATAGAACTATTTCTCTTTGCTATACTTCCTTTATTTTTAGCCTCCTTTGCTGATGAATTTAAAGCTCTTTTTGATTTCTTTACATTTTTAGTGCTAGAAGATCTGCAATGTTTAGGTCTCTCCTCCATACCCATAGAGGAACTTCTGCTGTCGTTAGCAGTAGCTGAGTGAGCCTTGCATATATCAACTACAGATTTTGAGGCTGGGTTTTCATTGGGAAGTTGCGTTTTATGACCCATTACCTTATATGCAGAAGCTTTGACAGTACAAGCCAATGGCTTATGTAGCTCTGCCTGGCCAGAGAGAATTACTGAATCAGAAACTCTTAAAAATTCTCTTTTTGAGTCTGATGCATGATTTTTACCAAACCACAAGTATGTTCTAGCACACGATTCATGGGGCCAAACATTTTTACCAGAAATTGGTACTGCTCTTTGACAGCTTTGTACCTCCAATTTCTTTCTAACTTTATGTATTGTGTTTTCTTTGACGGTTCTTTTTTCTCTTTTCATACAGCCAGCAACATTATTGCTGTGGTTGGTAATTTTTTGACAGACTAATGTCTCCCTTATAGAATTATCAACCAATTTATTACTACAGCAAATTTGTGGTTCTATTATGCTTAACTCATTTTCCTTTTCAAGAATCTCTGATTTCTCAAAACCAATGGCACTGCATGTGATAAAGTGTGCTTTGCTCATCTCTGTACCGCAAGATGATTTGGCACGTTTATTTTGAGGTTTTTTAACAGACTGCTCAAGAACAAAATCAGGTGTATGACCAAGTGAAGACAATAAAGTTGTTTCATTGTAGACTGGGTTTTCCAAAATCGTTGAACTTCTTACGGCAGTTTTACTCTCCATTTGTAATCCATATTCACTGTGTATATTCACACTTGTGAAAGCTTCCTGGTCTGCTTTTTCCAGATCCTCAAGCACTTTAACCCCTTTGTTTAACTTTTTGAAATCTAAACACATTTTACTTTCCCTGGATCGCTTTCTATTTTGACATCTTGAGGAGTTCTTAATATTTTGGCACATCTCTTTTTCAACCAATGTGCTTTTTTCTGGAAATGATTGTCCAGCTTGTACTATATTAGGGCTGCAACTCAAATCGTTCTGGCCCATACCCCCGCTAGAGAACAAAACCTTACATTGATCAAGTGCAACATGCAGAGATCCAGAGTGAACCTTACAGCTTTGGGTGGTCTCAAAATCTGTAGGTGTCAAGAGTGCCTTAATGTAACGACAGTCAAGCAATCTCACTACTGGAATAGTAGTCCTTTCTACTGTATATGGCAAAGTATTATGCCTAGAAAACCATTTGCATTCTTCATTTTGCTGCACTACCAGTGCATTTGTTTCCACATTTTCAGCTACTGTTATGTCCAAAAGCTGCGAATTGGCATTTGTAACAGGAAGCAAGGAAATATCCGCTCCAAAACAAGGGATGACAGGATCTTTGCTTTCAGTCTCATCCGATTTAGATACTGGAAGGCTTGCAGACTGCTCTAGCAGATTTTGTATATTGCAATCTTGAGAAGTACTCAGACCAGTCTTGTGAACTTTTCCATGCTGTATGCTTGAAAGTTCATGGACTTGCTCTCCTGAGTTAAAAAAGGGGATAATAATTAATCAAATATTGAATGAATTCTAATATACAAGGTTGGACTTTGCCAAAGCATATCTGTAATAAATATGTATTTTATAAAAAATGCCTTTATAAACTGCAAGTGTAGTATATCTAACGGCTTAAAAATACAAAGCATAGTTCTCATCCACTATGGCTGGCATTCATTAGTACAGCAATTAGAATAATAAAATTAGAAATACAGAATATAAGAATCACAGAATTGTAGAGTTGGAAGGGACCACAAGGGACATCCAGTCCAATCCCCTGCAATGCAGGAATCTTTCGGCCAACATGGGGCTTGAACCCATGACCCTCAGATTAAGAGTTTCATGCTCTACTGACTGAGTTATGTATTTTGCTACCGGCTATATAAAATACTTGGTTGCTTTTTTAAAAAAGTTTTTTAAATTGCTAAAATGTATTTGCAAGCATTTCCAGAATGGCAAAAAAAAAATCACAATATTGGAAATTCAATGCAATCCATAAAGAAAATTACACAAAGTAGAATGTGCACATATATGCATACATACATACACACATAATATAGGCAACATACCCAAAGAAGGAAAATTGTAAATTCAAACTTTGCCACTTTTGGTGATATCCCTCGTTAGCGTCTGTTAACAAGCATATTAAGTTTTCCCCATAGCTTAAGTTTAAGTACATTGGTACCTCGGGTTAAGAACTTAATTCATTCTGGAGGTCCGTTCTTAACCTGAAACTGTTAACCTGAGGTACCACTTTAGCTAATGGGGCCTCCCGCTGCCACCGCACAATTTCTGTTCTCATCCTGAAGCAAAGTTCTTAACCCGAGGTACTATTTCCGGGTTAGCGGAGTCTGTAACCTGAAGTGTCTGTAACTCGAGGTACCACTGTATAGGCTAAAACTGTGGTGCCTTACATTTTCATTAGTCAAAAGTGAATCTAAATATGAATCAAAAGGAGCAATTTAATGGCTGCATACAAATTGTAAACAGAAAGAGTGCTCCTTAGTCAGGGATGGAATTTCTGCCTCTTGTCTCCTCCAGCAAGAAGCTTGCTTTGTGAAGTGTCCCAATAAAATTACTGTACAATGGTTTCTAGCTTAAAGATTTCCTAGTTAACAGTATCCAAGTGTAAATATAAAGACCTGTGATTTAGTTTTTATATTAAATTTGGAAATGAATTTAGATTTTCAGGCTGTAAGAAAATAAAGGCTGGAGGGGAAGTTATGGTGAAAAACATAACATACAAATACAAAGAGAAAGAGGGAATAAGCATCCTTACTAGATGTTCTGGTCTTTTTTTTAAGTTCAGTTGAAGTCACAATTTCATCCTTTCCATCTCTCTGTTTCTTAATACTACCATGTACTCTGGTAATCAGTAGATCCTCTGTGGGTCCACAATCCATCATTTTCTCCTCAAAGATCACTTGTCTACACCCAGGAACCTCTGAAACAGACTTCTCTGGTGTCCAGCTCAGGTTCTTACTATCATTTTCACACACCACTGATTTCAAAGACGCTCGGGTTACCATTTTATGCTTTCTTTTTTCTCCAGTGTTCCTATACGTTCCATTCTCTTCTAGATTTGCCACACACTTCAATAGGTATTTGCTATTTTGTTTTAGAACTTCTGTACCTACATGTAATTTTGCTAGATTCCCTGTAACAGAAGAATTCTCCCCTCTTTCTCCCAAAGTTATCGGGCTTAAGCTCTGTATATCAGGCTTTAACTTAAAAGACAAGCACCCCCTATTTGTTCTTTGACTTTTCTCCGGGTTCCTAAAAGCTTTTTGCTCTTGCCAAACCAATTTAGTCTTCTTCCTCATGTTCCATGTTTTCTGGTGTGGTCCCAGTTCAGAACAGCTCTCGCTTTTCTGCAGTTCCCTAGTTACTTCCTGAGATTCTAGCCCTGTTACAGAACTCCTATCCTTTCCCATTAAGCAAAGAGCTGGTTTTAGTAAGGAACAGCTGTGCTTTTTCCTCAAGCTCCTTGCATTCTTCATGCAACTTTGGATTTTTCGTTCAGGTTCTAACAAGGAACTCAGACTATTTTTCTCTGGTGTCGTATCTTTGTCATGAGATTCCATTCCCAGCAAGGAACTCTCTCTTTTCTTTCTAACCCATGATGCCAATTTAGTTTGCAAACAAACTCTAGAAGAAGAATCATTCGGCTGATCCGCCATACTCCGGACAGCCTTCTTTGAATTACGTCTCTCCACCAAAGCCATTTCCCCTTTCAATTTTATGCCCACATCATAATTACAGTCTGCTCCGATTGCATTCCTTTCCCTAGTACTTTGCCCCTTCCTTCTTTTAGAGACAAATTCCTTGCTCTGCTGCTGCTTCTCCCTTAACTGTACTTCAGAACCAAAAACAATCGGGTTGCTTAAGTTACTAGCTGACAAAGAAAATGACTTTTCCTTGCAGCTGCTCTCATCTTTCTGAGAGCGATCTAGACTGCTGGATGGTTGCACCCTTTCAGCTTCCATCCCTATTTCTGGCAACAAGCAAACCGGCTGCTCTTTACTCTTTTGCACTTTTCATACCATCATGGACTAATGGAACAAAGTGCTTTTTTTTAAATTAAAAAAAGTTATATTTTTCTAGAGACAGGCATATGTTTTATCACCTACAACTCTCCTCTTTTTTAAAAAAATATATCTTAGATTCACTTGAAGCTTATGCTCACCTACTTGCCAAATCTAGAGAGACATAAAATTACAATATTTTTTCCAAAAAAACCCACACGCTTCCAAAGGACGCTCAAATTTAATTAAAAAAAGATGGAAGGGCCCTGCCACAGGAACTTGTCTTCCTCAGGCCGCGAAAGCAAAGACTTGTATAATATATTGTCTGTAAAGATAGCAACTGATTTAACCTTAGCTGCCTATCTCTTTCTTTTGAGGTAATTTAAGGCCTGCAGCCCCTTCAGTAGGAAAGCGAGAAAGAAGCCAGCGCTTTGCAGACCTGCGGAAATTGCGCGCTCCTGAGTCTAAACAACCGCCACTGAACTAGTGAGAGAACCGGGGAAGACGCACTTCTGAATGACCTCCCCTCCCGCCCCACACCCCAGCACCGCGAGCCCCAAGCCACTTCTTCCCGTCGCCCCCCTCAGAAATCCCGTTTTTCCCTCCCCTCAGTGCGTGCATGCCACACACCCCACCCCACCCCCCTCACGCTCTTTTGTAGGCCCGACCGCAAGCCTTCGGACTCCGGCCCGCCGCCGCCCTCCTTTCCCGCCCTTTCCCCCTCCTTCCCGCCCACACACTCACACGCTCTAAGAGGCGATCGCGTGGAGCGGGAGAACTCAAGGCGGCGAAAGACGCGCGGCCTGAGGGGCGGTGGCTCCGCGGATCCGCCTCGGGAGGGGACGGGATTTTTTAAAAAAGGCCGCGCAGGGAGGGTTGGAGGCGCACGGCTTTCCCTCGCGAGCGCGAGAGTGAGGCGTCGCGTGCCGCTGAAGGGAACGAGGAAAGGACTAGAGCGCGTCGCTCGGCCGCTCGCCCTCAGGCGCACCCACTGCGGTCAACCTTTTCACCTCAGGGAGAAGCTTTGAGGGAAGCGGACCAAGCTTTTCCCCTCCCCTTCCCACCCTCCTCCTCCTCCTCCTCCTCTTCCCGCTGCCAATATATTAAGCAAAGGGAGAAAAAGGCAATAAAATAAAAGCGACAACGACGCAACTAGCCGGTCCCTTCCTTTGCAGGGTCACAAAATGGCGCCGTTGAGGAAGCGCGGGCGTCGGTCAAGGCGCCCTGCCCTCCCGCCCCTCCATGTAGAGTTTCAGAGGGAAGGGAAAGGTGTGAGGAGTCGCTTCCTTACTTTATAACGCTCAAGTGTGGTCAGAAGACAAGTGTTAAAGGGTCTCGTGGAGATAACGTGCGGATGGGGAAAATCTGCACGCACACTTCAAACACACACCTCGCCATGTTATTCTCTTCTTGTTCACCATCGTTTCGAGGGGCTTCTTCCCTCCCTTTTTTGGGGGGGGGGGTTCAGACCAGTTTTCCGAACTTGGTTCTCCAGCTGCTTTTGGACTACGACTCCCATCGTCGCCAGCTAGCAGGGCCAGTGGTGAGGGATGATGGGAATTGTAGTCCAAAAAACCCCACACACAACAACAGCTGGAGATTCAAGTTTGGGAAACCCTGGTTTAAACTCCAGAGAACCCCTTTGGTTTCTCGAAATCTGCCACTAGATGGTGCTGCTCTGGTGTGCCATGTAGGAGTTTACTTAATGAATTTGCGCAGTGTGTTAATTTATGCAGAATTTTAAGGAAATGAGAATGAGCTTTTGGGAAAAGAAGGTACCTTAAAGTGCAAAGCCCGTCTCCAGAGGTCAACTGCCAATCACTTATGCTTCTATAGTTTAGGCTTATAATGCTTTGCATTAATGCTTTGCATTAATCAGGTTATAGTTTCACCTATACAGGCATCTGCTTTGTATGGGATTCATTGATTCCAAAACTGCTAGCTTCTATGCTTACTCTGTAATACCCTAAAAGCATATTCAGCCTTATGACACTACTACCCCTTTCCTTCAGGTTAGAGGTTGATGCCCTACTCTGATTTCTGTCAACATGGGAAGTGGAATCTGGAAAGGTACAGAACAAGGATTTCTCCATGGTGTTTTAGCTTTGAGCTCGTTTCTGAAAGAAACCCCATGAGGTCTCACCATGCCATCTCTTAGGAGCATTTAAACATTTTTATTTGAACAAAGGTTTTATGGGATAATCGCTGGATAATTCTGCACTCCTGCTGTTGCTTGCACCTGTAATTGGAATGATACTTAGAAATGTTGCATAATTTGAGATGAACATCAGGGGATGGTGGGGCTTTTTTAAAAAAAGACTCAGATGTGATATATATTATAGACAATTCTTCCATAGATGCCAAGCCAAAGAAGAATGGGAAGGGACTCTATGTTGCCCTATTCTCATTTCCTTCTGTACCTGGTCAGTTCCTGATGACTTACTTAACAATAGAATGACTGAAAAAGCTGCATAAAACGCAGTCCTTCTGAAAGTGCTCAGTCTTGTTTAGCCACTTCAGATAAAAGGGAATATGAAAGGGGAAAACATGATATTAAGACTAAATCTTCAGTCATTTTATTATTTCAGTTCTTATGAGATCCTCTAATGTGTGTCAGAATTATCCCTGTATTACAGATATGGAGAGTGATGAGGGTGGCTTCTTTTAAGGCCATTCTTTAAAGTTACCTAAGTGATGAGCTTTAAATCTGAATTGTTGGGGTAGGGAGAACTCTGGGTTTTAGGCCCATGCTGTCAACTACCATAGTATGTTAGCTATTTGATACTTAGGCAAGAGGAATCATGCCTTGATACATCATATTTAAATAACCATTAATTTCCATAAAACACATCTCTAGCACTTTCATCATTCTGTTTATTTAGCACAATCAGTAAGCACTGTGCTTTACAGAATACTGCATGGAGTTGCTTCAGTTACATATCCGTAGGCTTAGTTTCAGTTCATTAGGCAAATATTCTGTACATCGCTTTTAAAGTCAATCTAATTTCAGCTTTTAAACAACTACCCTGATGTGAGTGGTAGCTTTTTCCACCAAATGTATTTACGCAGTTGTTCAGTTTAATTTTATTTCTCTCTTTGCCCATCTCAGGCGTTGATGCTGGACCTATGAAGGGCTGCTCATGATCAGAACTGCAGAACATCCCTCCCAGCGGCTCAGCAAGCTACCATTTATTTTTAATTGCTCCCCACAGTGGAGGCCAATTAAGGATGAAGACAGCAGGGTAAGGATCACTCACAAACCCTTTGAAGGGCACAGACTTAGCATTTGCTTTGCCGGAAGGCTGCCATTAACACATTTCATTTGTGCAAGAATGCAAACACTTGGACACACACTCTGTAGTATTAAATGCAGTACAGTTCTAATTCAACTAAGTTTTAGTGCAGATGGCAACTGAAGTGACAGAATATCACCCCTAGGTTATAAACTTTGAAAATTAGATTTATTTTCTTTATCCCTCCCTCTTTCAGCAGGAAGCACCTGCTTTAGACACTCTAATAAGACTCTCTCCCTCTCTCTCCCCGTATAAATACTAGGTTTTCAGATTAAAATTATAGCAGGAAATTAGCATTAGTTCTCCTTACTGTTTGTTTTTATGGTAAAGAAAGGATTTCCTTGTCATTTAAATTTTAATGAATTGCGGATTTTTACAAAATATTCTAGGTATTTATAGACTGCCTGTCAATAAAATTCTCAGTGTCATTTACTATAAAATTTTGAGAAAATATCACTTTTCCTAAAATAACGATACAACAGTGGTTTGCAGCCACTTTAGGTTTAAATGGGGAACTATGTGGTATGTACATATAGTAGCAAGTATATATAGTATGTATATATATAGTAGGGAAATATATAGTATGTTGAAATGTAGATTTATTCTGGTTGTGATTAATTTTCTTTTAAAATCCATTTACACAGGGAGAGTTTGAATACATTAAACTATTACTGATTACTCAGTGAATAGATTAAACCACAAGGAGTTTCAAAGAGCTTGTGTCTTTTAAACTTCATGAGTACACAGCAGGAATTTTGAAACTTTTGTTGCAGAGAAGCTAAATTTAGTTTCAATTTATTCACTTCACACTCAAGCTTTTCCATCTCTGCACAGCTATTCATGTGTGGCTTTGTGCAGTAGTATAAATATAGGTTAGAGTGAACCTCCTGTATTTTAATTTTCCCTAAAAAATAGTACATGCTGTTTGGTTGTGATGTTCTTTAAAATAAATTACACTCTTTTCTACCCAGATAACAAATTGTATATCGTGATTTTAAGATCCCGGGTAATTGTTACTCTTGTCTTGATGTGGCGTAATAGGTTTTTTGTTTGTTTGTTTATTTGTTTGTTCTTTTAATAGTTAAGACCAAATGTATTTGAACATTAAGTATATTTAAGTATGCTTTGGCTACTTATTGCCCAAAATGCATCTATTTGAAGGCTTGTAGTCTAATCACTGTATGAGCATAAACTTGTCGGACTGGCATAAGAGTCCCTCCCTGCTGTCAGGTGAGAACTGGATGACATACAAAACTGGTGCTCTTTGCCTCTTCCCTGGTAAGGAATACAGTGGTACCTCGGGTTATGAACTTAATTCGTTCCGGAGGTCCGTTCTTAACCTGAAACTTCTTAACCTGAGGTACCACTTTAGCTAATGGGGCCTCCTGCTGCTGCTGCATGATTTCTGTTCTCATCCTGAAGCAAAGTTCTTAACCTGAGGTACTATTTCTGGGTTAGCGGAGTCTGTAACCTGAAGCGTATGTAACCTGAAGCATCTGTAACCCAAGGTACCACTGTACTTGCTTCTTTGATTGGAATGAACGGATCCACTAGTGTTAGGAAAGGCCATGCCTGCCCTCTTCTCCTGTAATCAGGACAGATCCATGAGATAGGGAGCTTGCTGCTCTTTGTAGGACTTGAAAGGGAAAAGTATCATCCATGAATGATAGGGTACATATTTTGGTAATTTTAAAAACCATTCCAATTCCCTGACGAGGTAAATCCTGATTTGTCTTGATATTACTGCAGGAATTTACTGCTGTGAAACATGCTTCATGTCCAATTTTGAAATGTTGGTCTCAGTTTTAAATGTCCTTTCCTCCTGAAGATATGGATGCTATTTCTGGAATCAAGGTAAATGCAGCCTTCAGTGGAACATGGAATCTTTCTGAAGGCATTAGCATGGTGAGCATAAAAACGCATTTGGAACCTTGCTGTGACTGGAAAGGCTCCCTGTGGAGGTGCTCAGAACTCTCTGCATATGCAATCCATCTTTCTGTCTCCCCCAAGCTTCCTGCGTTTGACTGACAAGTCACTAACTGGCTGGAGTCCAGTCAATGGAAAAAGATATTCCTGATTTACACAGCATTGTTTGCTCTGCTAAGATAAAACAAAACTCTTAGAGATAAGAGACAGTAACTTTAGGGTCATATGCTTTCTGCATATATGCCATTATGTGGATAATAATGCTTAGTCTAAACCATGTGGAGAGTATTTGGCAAAACTTTTAAATGGCCGAAGCCTCAAGAAGTATGCATTAAAAATACATATTTAAAGCAAAGATAAAACAACTACATACAATCAGAGAAGCATCTCTGAATACTCCACAAAACTGATGATTTTAGCATATACACTTTGACAATCTTAACAAACACAAAATGATACATAATAACTTCTATCACTTAGACTATTGTCCACAACTAAAAACATATATTGTATCAGCAGCAGTGCTGGTCTGCAGGGTTTATACAAAGGCAGGAGGGAAGGAGAAAAAATTAAAATTAAAATGTGTACTTCATGCACGTCAAACTGTGCTGTAGATGTAGACCATAGGCACTGTTCTACCATATGCCTCACTGTTTGTATAATCTATAAAATTGCCCCAGGCTGGATAAAAGTTAATCATATTCCCCTGGCCTCTTGCTATCTTACATTTCCATGTCAGTTTCCCCAGTAATGCTACCTGCCAGACTGCACTATACCACAGGTCCATGGCAGGGGCGCCGACTTATAAAAAATATTGGGGGGGCCCATACCGGGGTCCTGCCGCTGGTTCGCTCGGGTAGCCGGGAGAACGCAGTTCGAGGTGGCGGTGTTGGGGAGAGACCCTCGCTCAGGGCGCCACAAGACTTGGCGGCCGGCGGCCTATCTGGCGGGTTTTGGAGCGTATTTCGGCGGAGCGATTGGGGAGGAGCGGGCTTGTTGCCGGATTCTTCAGCTGGGCCGGAGATCCGCTGCTGCGGGTCCCTGGGCCAAGTTGTGAGCATGGCCTGCTGAAGGGAGATCCAGCCGATTGCGCGACGGGGACGGCCGGGGCTCTCCGGCTAGGGCGCGCGGCTGGCTGGCTGGCTGGCTGGTGAGGGAGCAGGTGGGGAGGAGGCGGGGGTCCTCACTCTCTTAGGAAACGCACCCGCGCGCCCGATTGCCACGAAGTCCGAAGGGTGCGTGTGTGGAATTAAAAAGCAAAAACGAGATACGGGCAGGGCAGGCAAAGAGTTTTCCGCAAGAGGATGGAGGGCAGGTTGAAGAGAAAATCACTCAAGATGAGACAGTCAAATCAGCCATGATAAAATGGGCTCAGGATATTGGGTATAACATCATGTTTGAGGACTGGGAAAGGTTATGGACCACCGGAATGAAATTCACGGCATGTAATGCCTTGATGGAAAATATTATGAAAATGATTTATAGGTGGTACATGACCCCAGTCAAGCTTGCAAAAATATATCACCTGTCTGATAATAAATGTTGGAAATGTAAGGAGGCTGAAGGGACATTCTTTCACCTCTGGTGGACTTGTCCAAAAGTGAAGGCCTTCTGGGAAATGATCTATAATGAGTTAAAAAAGGTATTTAAGTATACCTTTCCCAAGAAACCAGAGGCCTTCCTCTTGGGCATTGTTGGCCAGAAAGTGTTAAAGAAGGATAGAACTTTCTTTATGTATGCAACTACAGCAGCAAGAATACTTATCGCAAAATATTGGAAGACACAAGATTTGCCCACACTGGAAGAGTGGCAGACGCAAATGATGGACTACATGGAACTGGCTGAAATGACTGGCAGAATCCGAGATTTGGGAGAAGAAACAACGGAAGAGGACTGGAAAAAATTTAAGGACTATTTACAAAAACAATATAAGTTGTATGAATGTTAAAAATTTACACGATTCGGAAACTATAGCTTCAGCAATTAGATTTGGGAAACAGGAAATTATATTTTAAGTAAGAAAAGGTCAAAATCTAAGGTAATACTATGTTTAATTTAAGATATAAGTAACTGATGAAAAGTATGTTAAATTTAGAGGTATAGTATTTGAAAAGTACAAAATAAGGTACGAAACAAGGTAATAATTTGCTGATATCTTTATTATAAAGAATGCAGGGTAAGGGAGATGCGAGGAAGTCCAGTTAGTTATATAAAAAATGTGTTGAATGGTTGGTTTTCTTTTCTTCTTTTTCTTGTTCTTTTACTTTTTTCTTCAGTGTATGTTTCTAACTTTGTATTTGAAACCTTAATAAAATATTTATTAAAAAAAAGAGAGAGAAAATCCTTTCGCTTTTCTGGGGCGCAGGGAAGTCTCAGAGCCGGAGGTTGGGGAAGGGACCCCCTTTGCTCTGCCCTCTTCTCCCGTCTTAGATTCGCATGGGGGTCCCCGCCCGAGCTTGCCTGGCCACCGGGCCACACAAGGGCCGCGCTCTACGCGGCGCACCTTGCTAGCCGCGCAGCTGTCCTCCGCGGCTGCGGAGCGGCCCTGCACCGGTGCCCAGCCCCTCTGGGTGCCCGCTGCGCTGCCAATGACAAGCGGGCGACGTCGCGGGCGGGGAAGGCGTCGCTTTCTTTCCCGATCCTTCATCCTCCCAGTCTTCCAGCCCTTTTTTGGGTTGGAAGCTCGTCTCGTTCGCCCTTCTCCTTTCTTCACCCTTCGCGCAATTTTCCTCCCTCGTCTCCCTCCCCATTTCTCCTTCCTTCCTTCCTGACTGGCTGGCTTGGGCTCGGGCTCGGGCTTCGGCTCGGGCTCGGGCAGCCACAGCGTCGGCGGTGTTGGCGATCGGCGGCGCGGGGGGATGGTCCTCCCGGGGGAGCCGGCGCTGCTCAATGGGGTTGCCAAGGAGACAGGCCGGCCGCCCCCCTCCCCCGGCCCGGCGCCCCCCGCCGCGCCGGTGCCCTATAAAAGCCGCGGACACGCCAAGCGTCAACAGGCAGAGCCATCGCGGCGGCGGCGCTCTGCTGCAGGGGCGCTCGAGTTTATTGGGGGGGCTGAGCCCCCCCAAACGAATTATTGAGGGGGCTCGGGCCCCCTCAAGCCCCATGGAGTCGGCGCCTATGGTCCATGGTCAATAATTGCAATGATTTCCATGTCCTGGCAATGGTCATTCTTGCCCTGGTTAACAGATGTGTTATGAGTTCTTTGTTTCCAATTTGTGGCATATCCTGACTATACAGTTTAAGCAGAGCCAGCCCAGGGGTCGTGGGTACTGTCTGCCTCACAATCAAAGACATCTCTATGAAAACATTTCCCCAGAACTTTTGTTTTTGGACACTCTCACCACATGTGTCAGTATGTCCCTTTAGTAGGACACCTTCTCCAACACCTGGTAGAACTGTTTGGGTTTATATATGCTAGGCATCTAATACCACTATAAACCTAAAGGAGGATGCATTTTGGTGTTGCTTCCAGAAAGTGAAGTATGCTTCTGGTAGTCTTCTACATGCCCAGGACAGAAAAGTATGGGCAGAGTGCCTTTGTCTCAAACCTGCAGTGCATATGAGATTAGATTGCTGAAGTAGAGATGATACTATAGAATTTAGCCATGGTATCCTCTGAATTATGCCCCCAAGTCTCTTGAGGGTGCTGTCTAGTTCATGGGGACCTTCTCAGCTGCAGACAACTTCTGTCCAGTCCTTCAGACACACTGACATTCTGGTAATTATAGATTGTGTTACTTTGGTATTAAAAGGACCATGCTGTAAGACCTGGACTCCCTCCGTGGTGTAAATAGGTGAATACACCATAATTCTTAAAGCCACGACAGTCTCTGCCGTGTCTTCCATTCTGCAAAGGAATACAAACCCTGTGGGGATGCCTGGGACCCCATAGTCTCTTGCTATTGTTCGGCAGAGAGAGGGGCAGACACACGACTTTTGTAACAGTATGTTACAAAAGCACAAGCTGTTGATCACATTTATGACTGCTTTCTAGGAAGGCTGCCCTGATGCTGCTAAGGTTGGGATGGAAGAGATGCTCACACCATGAGTGAGCAGATAAAATACTTGGGCCCAGTGTTTGTAGGTGGCCAGCTGTAATATGGATTGATAAAAAGGTGAGTCTCGTGACTTTATTGTTCTCCTGTCCAAATCACTTGTACCAGTCTATCTGTGAGGTCAGAATAATGTGCATTGTTATGCTAGTGTTAAATCATGATTTGTCATATCATGCTGGCAAGAGCTGTAGATCTGACTCCCAGCCAATACATTTTCTTTGGTTACTGGCTCAGCTCATCTTTGGCAGTTACAGGGTAGCTAGTTTTGTGAACAAAAGACTGCAGCTCTTGTTTAGCTGTAAGGTGCTGTGTCTGCATTGCTTAATTATGAACCTGCAGTGCAGACAAAGGTTTGAATCACTTTCCCTGGCTTTTTACTGTAAGACAAGCTACAGGTTTCCAACAAATCCAACATTCCTTTTAAAAAAGAGTGGGGGGTTACATTGCTCTAGGTGGTGTGTGCTACTTTCTTTTAGGAATTGTTAGCTTTCTGCAAATTATCTTAATGTACTGCCTACATAGATAAAACATGTGGCGTCTGGTTAATAATTTTCTGCAATATAAAATAAAGACCCTTAATACAGAGTAATATCTATGCTATTATGAAAATGTTTCTCATTTTAAAAAATCCCCGACAGGAGCACAAAGGGGTTAGTAAGAATACTCTTTACAACTGAAGTTTATTGCTAAGAGCTTTAACGTGGCAAGCAGCTTATGTAGTGTGTCAACATAAATTGTTGTCCACTGTTGTCTCTGAAATTTTGAATGAAGATTTATGGAATTATGCAAAACTATTATAAACGTAATAAAATATTGAAGCAATAAAGTAGACAAAACTACCAAAGTATGGAGCAAGATGTTGAATTGCTTAATTCTGATCTGACTGCATTTATATTGCTTTTAAACATCTGTAACACAGTTTGCAAACATTAATGTGTATGCACTTAATTTTATTCACTTGGAATTTATGTCACAAGTCTGAATTTTGTCGTTGAGTACAGTATTTTTTTAATCATCCCTGTAGCACTTTTGGAGAGTGCGCCATGAGTCGTGTTTGACTAACATACCTTTCAAATAACCTTGTGAGACGGGCTGAGCAGAGGCTATCATGTGATTTGTGGCTTGGGTGGGGATTTGAACATGGCCCTTGAATATGCAAACACTACACTCTATCCACTGCATTATACTGCTTTTGTAATTAGCATGATTGCTTTATCTTGTCTTTCAGGATATTAATCATTTTATGCTATTTGAATACATCATGGAGAAAATATGCCCATTAATTAAAATAGGTGCATAATATGGCAATAATATCTCCCTTCCCCCAAAGTAGAGCAAAAAATGAATTGTTATGCATGCCAAATTGTTATCCTGTTTTTGATCTTCTGTCGCAGTGTGCAGATTGTAACATTCTTTAGGAACTCAGAAAAATGTAGAGAAGTGGTCAAAGCAGAGTAAGGCTTTATTGTTGCATCAGTTTCAGTATCAGTGAAGTCCTTTGAGGTTTTTCACATCACCAGCAGCCCACCACAAGAATCCTGTGGCAGATGTATGTATGTGTGCTACCCTCTCAAGTGCAAATATGCACTAACTTTCTCAGTACTATACTCTAACCATGTATAGATCTCAAGCTTTTATAGTTTAGTATTTATATATGTTTATAATAGGCAGTTTCAGGCTAGCACGGACTCAGTGCACTAATCTCAACCTTTTCAAAAGACTTTTGAAGCTGTGGTGCTTTCCTGTTTTATATACCAATTGCTCTGGCAAATACCACGTGTTTAATATTAGCATATAAAAATGTGCATACCAGACAATATCTCAAAGGAAAGAAAATGAACTGGGGAATGTGTGATGTGCGCACAAAAGAAACATCTGTTAATAAAAATGGACCATTTGTTCACATAAAAGCAAGGCGGCAAGTCAGAGAACTATATAACATTCCCCCATCCTCAAGTGAATAATTTTGCATGTACACAGTATGTACATAAGCCAGCCCAAGGCTGGAAATGAAAAGTGTTTTGTGACCAGTGCTAAAAATATTTGGACATTTCCCTTTAAAATTAATAGCATAAAGCCTTGGGGCACTTAATTGTACAAAGTCTGAGGATAGTGTGGGCTATTCATTTCCTTTATCCTAAATACCCAGTCATGCTTTTAATTCTTAGATATACTGTGTGCCCTTTCCAATATAATCAGCCTAATTTGTCTTCAGCTGCAAGCAAGTAAACCAAGCTTCATTTGGTTAAGCAAGCTAAGCAAAAACATTTTAAAATCCCCCTCACCCCACCCACCCACATATAGGTAAGTCAACAAGCATGCTCAAAATCTTGGGATTTTGGTTTGTGTGTGTTCAGGCAGAGGAGAACTGCCTTTCATAAGGAAGCCAAAATTTCCTGCCCTATGGTATCTGTGAATATGACTAGCATTTCTAACTTGTAGTTTGGATACTCCCTATCTAATGCTGCTTATTTCATAAATCGATCAGACGGATGCCAACAATAGTAGTAATAAATATTGATATAATACCTATGTCTTTCTTTGTTTGAACATGCCTATTAGCATTCTTTATCCTTTTGACTTTTCCTTTTTCTTTGACTCATGCTTTGTTCAGAATTAGAGGATCTGAAAAAAATCGAGGGGCTTGTGCGAGATAATTAACTCCCACTGATGATAAGAGTAATAAATTATAATTTATTTAAATAAATAAAACATAGCAGTACTTTGAAGAGGTGTTGTTTTTCTTTCTGGGCTTTATGATTTGGTGGCTGGGGGGAAAGGAGAGGCATTTTCACGGCAGTCTTTTGTAGTACCTAGCAAATTTATTATGGCATACATAAGTCCACTTCTTTGGATGCACTTGCAGGTACATATGTACTTGGTTGGGTAGAATTATGGACAAACATACCTAGAGCCACCAAATGGCATCTTTCCTGGAACAAAGGTTGATGCAGATCCCTTCCAGGCCTTTGTTCTGCAATCACAGTGAGGGAACCACCAAAAGGCCCTCAGAGCTGGACCTCAGTGTTTGGGCTGGCCTTGAATGGGGGTAAGTGAGGCAGAGGCCTCTAGCCAGAAATACCAGAAATGTTCTTGTTGTGGGGAGGTGGGGGGGGTCTAGAAAGGATAGGGAATCATTGGAGAACAGCAGCCAGAACAAAAATGTAGGTGACACAATATATTTCAAGCTTTTTATTTGCACAGACAGACATAACAGTACAATTGCATGTTTCACCTCTGCACTTAATTGAATTGTAGCACATCTTAACAGCTGGGAAAAGATCAGGGAAGAAGCAGCCAAGAGGATAGAGGGGGAATTTTGTTCATTTAATACTAGAATTCTGTGTCATTCAGTATCACTGATGGGGAAGATTTAGCACAGACGATGGAAAGCGTTTCTTCCTGTAACTATTTGTGGAATTCGCAGGCACAAGTTGTGACGAGGAGGACCAGGTTGGAGGGCTGGGAAGGGGATTACACAGATGCCCAGAGACAAGGAGAAGAAATCTGTCTCTGGCTATGAAGACTCTATAGAACCTCCAGGTTCAGAGGCATCCTACCACTGAATTCCACCTGCTAAGAGGGCAAGCAACAGGAATGGGCTATTATTTCATTCATTCATATTCATTCATTCATTCATTCATGAACCCCATAAGGCATTCTGAAGTTAGTGACAATCTAATTTGGTTTGCCACTGGACCAGATGGGCCTTTGCTCTGGTTTTTTTTGGGCAGACACAGACCACCATCTGGTTCTACACAAGAATGTCATCTGTTGCATATCTTGTGTGCACACGTGTACATGCACACGTACATAGTGGCACTTCTATGTAAGCCTGCATCAACTTGTGCTGCATGGAATTTAAGAGCACAATCTCATATGTTTACTAAGATGCAAGTCTCAGTGTGTTAAATGGGGCTATCTCCCTAGTGTCTGTATATAGCAGGAGTAGGCAACCTAAGGCCTGGGGGCCGGATGCGGCCCATTCGCCTTCTCAATCCGGCCTGCATATGCCCCAGGAATCAGCGTGTTTTTACATGAGTAGAATGTGTCCTTTTATTTAAAATGCACCTCTGGGTTATTTGTGGGGCCTGCCTGGTGTTTTTACATGAGTAGAATGTGTCCTTTTATTTAAAATGCATCTCTGGGTTATTTGTGGGACACAGGAATTTGTTCATTTCCCCCCCCCCAAAAATATAGTCCGGCCCACCACATAGCTTGAGGGATGCTGGACCGGCCCACGGCTGAAAAACGGTTGTTGACCCCTGGTATATAGGATTGCAGGTAGCCTAAAAATCCTTTGTGGTATGCAATGTGTCCCTCCACCTTCCTTTCACCTCTAAAATTATTTCAGTTCTTCTACTAGAGCAAACAGATGAAAAGGATGAGTGTCATGGCTGTAAACGAAGACTCTGTGTCAAACAGGCAAAGCCAGGAACAACTCTTCAAGGGAGGAAAAGTGCTCACATTTTTATTGCTAAGACAGAAGGCAGACACCTTAATCACCATCTTTCTCCGGGGAAATAAACAGTCTGCCCGATTTATTTATTATATTTTCACTTGTGTCTCCTGGTTTTATCACTGCCATGCCGCTGAAAGTGCCATTGTGCATTTCGATGACATTATCTCTACCATTTGAAGGCCCGTATAGAGAAGCAGCAATAACATGCTGCCTCTGTCTTGTGGTGACCTCAATTACACATTCCTTCCTGTTCTTTGCCTGTTGGAGATGGTGCATTCGCTATCATGTAACACACCTGCCTTCCGATAGCAGAGAAGGGGGTTGGGGTGTAACTCAGTCTTATTATTATTTCTTTTGCTTCTTTTGTTTTCAGCCATTGAGCTGGCAAACGGTGTCTGAAGCTATTCAAGTCATTTATGGGATTTAATTTTTTAAAAAAGATTATTGAAACATTTCTCTACCATTCTGAGACGTTTCCCCCCACAAACAGAGAGAGGATTACAGTGGGTGCTAAGCAATAAAGGCCTAGTTAGCTTAAGGTACCTTCAGAGACCAATTTCAACATAACCTTTTGCTTTTTCGATCCAAGAATTTGGACGTTCCCTTCTGTTTTAAACCTATGAAGCTGACATTTACTAAATCGGACCATTGATCTCCACTCTAGCCTCGCGGCATCATCTATCTAGAAGCAGTGCCGCTCCATTTAGATGAGCCTCACCTTCTCCACCCTTCCTGCTCTCTGACTTCCTGATGCCAGGCACTGAGACCCAGACTTTAGAGCATGTGCCTAAAGGCAGAGGTTCCCATTTAACTCCCTCCCCACACTTTAAAATTGCTGGCGGCCTCAGCAGATCACTTAACCAATCCCCACACTTCCAAAGTCAGCATATTTGTCTAAGCCAGACCCATATCACATAAATCACAAGCCAGGCTGCTGAAAAGGACCTCTGTCACTGGCCAATTTTTAATGAAAAATTAGACTGCATTAACACCATATTATGGAAATCACAAAGGACAGCAGGGCCTTGTTGGCTTGTTTCATAGGCTCTTCATTGGTGGTGCTAAATTATGTTTGTGTGAGCAGATGGGGCTTGTCGACCTGGGGAGGTAGCCCATCTAGGAGAAGGTAAACTCCTAAACCTGCACTGGCTTGTGGGACATCTTTGGGAGAAAAAATGGTTAAGGAGTAAACCCTACACAAATCCAGAGTGGAGTCCCTAAGATGGTTGGATGGCACCTTGTACGCCTCCTTCCAGGAACTCCTACAGCCAAGCTGGTGCCAAACGTATTGCTCTGCTTTCCTTTGACCACATCAGCGAGGCCGAGAGGGGAGTTTTGTTGTCTGGGCAGTCCAGGACCTCCATACATACTTGCGCCCTGGGGAGGTCACTTCAGTGCTGCTAACACAGCAGTTTGACTTCACCTCCAGAGGCACACTCCATTGCCTCTTAAGACAGACAGATGCCAACAAGTTGTGTGTGCATTAAATCTAGGCCAGCAATTGAGATGTCCTGTGGGTGTGATTGGCTCAACTTCAGTAAGGCCAGTAAAGTGTTCTAAAACCTGTACGGTATATGATAGAATTAGCCATGCCATTGTCTCCCAAAACTAATTGATAATCCATTTATTTCCTGTCACAACAAAATCAATAAAAATAAGAATATAACAATATAATTTCACAGGATAGCCTTCTCTAACCTTGTGTCCTCCAGATGTTGCAGAACCACAACTCCCAGTGTACCTTACCCCTGGCCATAGTGGCAGAGGCTGATGGGAGCTGTAGTCCAAATAATATGGATAGTACCTGCTTTGGGGGAAACTGAAGTAGGGCATATGCGACAGGAGCAAGACACAAATGTGAGACATAAAACATTAATACAGAGCAATAAAACAATGTTTCCAAATGTTATCACAATTGGCTCTACTGTTAGGACAGAAAGGCAAATTACAAATGAGTAGTTAGCTTTATTTTGCAAGGCTTGGCTAATTTGCGGGCCTCCAACTCCCATCATCCCTTGCCACTGACCATAGTGGCTGATGGGAGTTTTAGTCCAACAATATTTGGATAGTTACAGGGTAGCCACCCCTGGTCTACCTTAAGGGAGGTCTGCTCATATCCAAATAACATTTAAATACAAAACACCTGTATTATTATTTTTTCAGTAGACGAGGATTGAGAATTGGTGTCCAAAGGGAAGTTCATATTGCCTGGTAATAGTAATGATGCTTCAAACTCACTCCATGATTAAAACTTTTTTCAAAAGTGAAAATCGGGACACAAATGTTGTTGAGTTGGTTGTTGTTGTTGTTGTTGTTGTTTGCAAAATCTCCAAAAAAAGAAGTCTTTTACCTATTTATTAAATGAAAATCGCCAAAAACCAACACTTTTCCTGGACATTTTTGCCGCTTTTTAAAAATTCCGCCCAGAGGCCATTTTTGACAGGCGAATCCCAGCTATGTCCAGAAAATTCTGGATGTATGTCAGCCGGTATTACATCATTCAGAACCTGTACAGATTAGGGAGCACGTTTAAGTAAAAACAAATCCTTTTACAATAATATAAATTAACAGCAGTCAGTTGTTATTTCCTTGTTATAAATCATATACAATGAAAATGGGTCCATCTAGCTTTCCTGTCCTGGAGAAAGGAGTTTTCTTGCTGAGAAAGTTGACTGTGGCAAGGGGCAACCCTGGTGTTGTGAAGTAGCCGTTCTCTTTTTGGCAACGGCCTGATTCACAACACCAGCTGCTGCACCGAGCCATACATTTTAGATCTCTCTTCTTTGTGCTCTAGGATTTAGGGCTCGTTGGTTATCCTCCTTCCTGCCCACACCTACAAAGCAGAAATCAAAGATATGTCAGATGTTAACAAGAGCCAGCTAGCTTTCCCACTTTCTCCTTTTAAGCATTATATACTATAGAAAATTTCCCCAAACAAGACCACTCGCTTGATGCAGTGTTAATAATCTTCCCCTAAAACAAATTTAGTGAAGCCAAACTAATTATATGAGGCTGCCTTTGCATTGTTTATTGGGTGTCTGATTTTCTGGCCTACCATACCAAGTAGTTTGAAGGATATTCTAAAGATAACACGTGTGAAATGCTCAAATGCATGTAAGGAACGCATAAAAATATATTATATGCATAAGATTACCAGTGTTGCATCAGTAGAAACAATTGTTCCAGAATAAGTGTGTACCACCCTCTATTTTGGCATTCACAATCACCTGCACAGATTCCTCACTTCATTCATATGAGTGCACCAAAGTGTTGGGGAAGATCTACTCCTTTTACTAAATTTAACCACTCTGATTTTGAGTGTAACAAGCTGGTTAACAGGAATTTATCAACACTAATCTGTGTTAAAGTCTCTTGGGTATTCTGAGGATCGCTGATGCTATAAGGCAAATACTTTTTTTGGGGGGGCTGTTCAGTGCAGAAACACTGTAAAAACCCTGGGGTTTTCAGCATTCCAACTCACTAAAGAATGTTAATCTAAAGTGGGAAAACCACCCCATTCCCTCTAGCACCCACATGGACAATCCAAGGCCTGAATACGCAGCACTAATACGCAGCTGGGGAAGGTGGGAGGCATGATGGGACATTTAAAGAAGCTCATGCTGAGATGGGGGAGAGGGAATGTGAAGGAGCGTGATAAAGTGAGTGCGGGAAAGGCTTTGTTTCTTTTTATATGAGTGAGCTGGGGTGGGGTGGGGAGAGCTGGGAGACCAGAGGCCTTGCAGGGTGTGCTAGTGAGGACAAGACTTGGGCTATTTCAACTTCCTCTTGGAACGCTCACCAATGAAACATGCAAATTGAGCATGCCCAATTTGCATATTTATAATTGACAATTACGCTGGCCAGGTTTTTGAGGCTGAGATACGGACAGCGCTAGCAGAGCCGTCCACCTGTTGCCTAAATGCCGCTGAACGATAAAACCCAACCCTGCTAATGAACTAAGGAATGAATAGCAAACACCCCCATTGGCATGCACATTATTGCTCATATAAAAAAAGTAATCAGAAATTTGGCTGCACTGAGTTAGCTGACAATGCAAGGGAGCTCTTGAGCTTATTTTTACACTGGTGGAGCAAAGCCACATTTCCAAAGCTGAGGAGTATATAAACCACAGAAAATCAATTCCCACTTTCTCTGACTCCACCCCACCTCCAATCTTATGTCCTTACTTTTTAAAAAAATGCAAATCTGTGGGTTTTGGTTAGAAGGACAAATGTATATATTTCTTATGTCTGGCCTGCTGACTTTATATAAATTGAAATCGCTGTAACTGGGGAAGCAAAAGGATAATGCAATCCTATATAAGTATGGTAGGAAGTAAGTCCCACTAGCTTACTCCCAGGTAAGTGGACAAAGAATTGTAGCCTGAATTTAACTGCGTATGTTTTGTGTGCAGTTTTATTCGCGATGCCTTTTTCTTGAGAGAAAAGTCATTTGTTAAGAAAATGCTTCCTAGAAAATCAAGTAACCCTGAAAAAAAAGAGTGCATTTTATTTTACTAGTATTTTGCTCTCACCCAGAAAAAGAAATGATTTGGAAAACAAATTTACATGTGCATTGGCTAGAACAGTCATTGAAGGGAAATGGCTGCTTCTGAGTTGCTTGTGTGGCACTGGCTATTTTTTTTGTTGGCTTTTCTACACTGCACAAGATTGACTGCACCAAAGAAGTTTGGCAGGATTAATCTGCAGAAGATAGAAAGACGACTGAATTAATAGGCTATTACCAAAGAAGGCGACTCTATTTGCATGAAATATTAATAGCACTAATAAACTTCTGGCAGATGAATTCCAGAGCATATGGATGGCATTTGTAGCCACAATTGCTCCAGAAAATGAAAACCAGAGAATAGGTGACAGGGTATCGTTCACCACGACAAATTACAATTAAATTGTTAGATGGTTTGAGAGTTGCAAGCTTATGAATTGGCTGGGGCCTGTTTGGACATTTCTCCCACCTAAAGGGATTCTATTTCAGAAGAGAGTGAGCGTGTGCAGGTCTTCCCATCCTCTTCATAGTGGAAAAAGGTAAATTTATGAATGGGAGATCCTGTGGCTAAAATATCGCTCAAATTTACCTGCTCCTCCTTCCTTGTGATGGAAGAATTAAGTATGCGGAGTACATGGAGTGTGAAGACAAAAGACATGGATTTGCAAACTTCCAAATCAAACAGATCCATTTTTCAAGGAATTGGTGCTGGCTTCAATTTCCTGTCCACTAAGCCGCCTTGTTGAGATGTCAAGCTAAATCATAGGTCGCCAAGCTTTTTGGAATATGGGCACATTTGCGAAAGTACAGTGGGCACAAGTCATAAAGCAGCTGCTATGGGGTATGTGTGTGTCATAACTCAAAATGGCTGCCACAAACAAGAGTAGAAAAAATTACAGGACTATAGGATGGTGTGGGCAGGCTCCCCCATCCCCACTCCACAATAAATGGAAAAAGGTTGCCTACATTATCCAGGGCTGTGCTTACTCCATTCTGTTCTGAATGGAAGGGAGGCTGTGAGTCATCCAGTGAAATGTGGGCATGTCTTAAGGGGATGTTTTTGGTGTAGGAGAGATAAGCCAGTGCAAACAGGAGCTGAGCAGGAAGAGCAAGCACCCTCTCGTGCACTGTTGACGTTTGAGGGGATATTTATTGAGATCTATCAGAAGTGCCAGAGGGTACTGCCAGGCAGCCTGGCATCTGCCATGTTGGTGACCATAGTTTAGAATGTGGATTGGAGAACCTGTGGTCTTCAGATGTTGCTGGACTCCAACCAGGTCAGGGGTTGATTCAAGTTATGATCCAGCAACAACTGGAAGGCCACAAGTTCATCAACATTGGTTGTGTGTGACACAAATGACCCAGGCAATTCTTGGCCTCTTCAACGCAGCCCCAAGGACTGAGGTTAACGCCAACATTAGTTGTGAAACAAGTAAAATTGAAAGTGCACAGATGGAGGGTTGCAGCGTGCGAGTTTACCTAGCCTCCTTTTGATTTTTAGCAAGACATCTAAATGCGGTTAGTGACACATTCCAGATTTGCTGCTGTCATATGGGAAGTGTAAGGGACGCTAAAGCATGTACAGTGGTACCTCAGTTTTCAAACACAATCCACTCTGGAAGACCGTTCGAATTCTGAAACGTTCGGAGACCGAAGCAGTTACTTCCAAGTTTTCGGCGTTCGAAAACTGAAACATTCAACTTCCAAGACATTTGAAAACCGAGGTACCACTGTACAAGCTTGGTACTGGTTACCTAGAGTAGTTTGAGATGAATGGGTGGTTTGGACACAATTGTCTGGATTTGATTCAATTGCAATTCTCTCTCTCTTTCTTCCAAAGCAAACAAAGAGTCTAACTGAAACCAGAGGAAGACAGCATAACAGGCAGCTAGATATATGATAAATTTATCTTGAATTTGTATAGATAGATAATCATAATCAGCAACTTCATTTACCAAATAAGACTCAATCCTGCACTAATAGTTCACTCTGGATTTTGAGAGGTAGAAAAAGGTGCCAAAGGCAAAATTCCTTGAAAA
Organism: Podarcis bocagei; assembly: GCF_964188305.1. Classification (NCBI taxonomy): domain Eukaryota; kingdom Metazoa; phylum Chordata; class Lepidosauria; order Squamata; family Lacertidae; genus Podarcis; species Podarcis bocagei. The sequence goes on along the minus strand of NC_138137.1, from coordinate 16,247,450 downwards.
TTAAAATTAATTTCTCCCTGCCTCGTCTAAAACATAAATATATTCACCACCCTAGGTAGTATGCTGTATCCAAGCAACCTAACTGTGGCCAGTCTTTGGAATAGATGAGGCTTTTCACCAAAAATTCATCATGACAGTCCGTACAGTGAGCGAAGAGTGATTTGCATCGGTCCCCGTTAGCCTTACATTTTGAGCAGCATTTTTTTTTAGCCTAAGTAAACAAGTAATTCCTCCCCAAGCTAAATGTCACAATTAACCTACCCTTTTATTCCCCGCCCCCCCCAAAAAACTTAGTGCCTCATGAAATATGTACTACCCTTTGAGCAATGTCTGTCACATTTGTTTGGTCAAGTATCTCTCATCCTAGTCATTTTTGCTGCAGCTCCTTTTAATTTTCCTGCCTGATAATACGCGTGTATAAGAGGCATACTCAGAGTACCCCCACTTGACCCAAAATACAGCGTACTGCTGGTACAAATATATCCTTATTATTTTATAAGGAACAGCCATTTACCAAAACAGCAGAAAAGTTATCAGCCCTATTCATATGCACACAAATACTTTATATCTTTGGTAACAGTGGCCTAATAATTCTGGCCCCTCTTGTCTGTGATATCTTTATCCTCCACAGGTTAATCCTGCCAAGTTTCTTAGCTACAGTGTATGTCACACAGTGTATAATATCCAACAATGCAATTTTGCTAATCCTGTTTTATGAGCTTTGTGGCCCTGTCTGGTCAATCCAATAGTCGTTAAAAATCTCATGGAAGGTTTTTGGCAAGATCTCTTTTTCCTACGTAGCTTGAATTAAGTGGTTTAAGAGCCAAACATTGTACTTGAACATCTGCCAATGTCCTTCAGACACAGAATGTCAAGATACTTAATTAAATAGGCCTCCAAACTCTTTCAGACACCCCACCTTATCCAGTCAGCTCCAACATACTAAGTAGAAGTGTGTTTTATATATATATATATATATATATATATATATATATATATATATATATGCTTTCGTAGATTTTCACGGGTACAGGAATGCAGGTTTTGGTGTCTTCGGGTGTCTTCCCGTGTAAGAGTTGGGGTGTCTAGGCGACGTTTCGACGAGGTCTCACTCGTCATCTTCAGGCTGGTGCTTTCGGCTTCTTGTTACTGGAACAGAGCTCTGTTCCAGTAACAAGAAGCCGAAAGCACCAGCCTGAAGATGACGAGTGAGACCTCGTCGAAACGTCGCCTAGACACCCCAACTCTTACACGGGAAGACACCCGAAGACACCAAAACCTGCATATATATATATATATATATATATATATATATATATATATATATAATCAGTTCAATCTTTTTCAGTGCATTCTCCACACAACACAAACGGTCAAGTCGCGGCACATTCATGGCCCATTATCTTAGAAACAGATTAAAAACAAACATGTAAAGACGGTCTCATTAACAGTCCTTTTGTTGTCTTGTTTACCATTTAGTGGACTCATTACCATTAATTATTAGCAGAGGAAACGAGCAACACAGGAATGTTATTCTTTCCAGGCAAAATTTACATGTGTAAAGAAAGAAGCAAAGATACAGAATATCCGGGTTCTGTGCCATATCTCCATCCAGTTTCCTGAACAAAATGCACAAATCTTCAACCACCGCCACAACTAAAAGGACAGGGTGATTCATAATGAAGTATACCGTTTCCATTCACTATAAATGGAAACGGTATACAGTGGTGCCTCGCAAGACGAAATTAATTCGTTCCGCAAGTTTTTTCTTCTTGCGAGTTTTTCGTCTTGCGAAGCACGGTTTCCCATAGTAATGCATTGAAAATCAATCAATGAGTTCCTATGGAGACCGTCCGGGGACAGAGGGGAATCGCCGCTCTGTCCCCTCTTTTGAAGCAAGGGGCTGCGGGGAGAAGATAGCTTCTCCCCCTTGCCGCCCCTTGGTTCAAAAGGGGTCCGGGGAGAGAGGGGAAGGCGCTGCGCCTTCCCCTCTGTCCCCGGAGCTTGCGGGGTTGGCAACGGGGAGAAGCGATCTTCTCCGCGCCGCCCCTTGCTTCAAAAGAGGTCCGGGGACAGCGGGGAAGACGCGCTGCGCTTCCCGCTGTCCCCGGAGCTTGCGGGGCTGGCAACGGGGAGAAGCGATCTTCTCCCCGCCGCCCCTTGCTTCAAAAGAGGTCCGGGGACAGCGGGGAAGACGCGTTGCGCTTCCCGCTATCCCCGGAGCTTGCGGGGCAAGCTTCATTTTGCGAAGCAAGCCCATAGGGAAATTCGTCTTGCGAAGCAACTCGAAAACGAAAAAACCTTTCGTCTTGCGAGTTTTTCGTCTCGCGAGGCGTTCGTCTTGCGGGGCACCACTGTACTTCATTATGAATCACCCTGTATAGATCTGCTGCATGGACGTGGGCAGGGGGGCAGCTGCCCCCCTAAATCAAATAAATAAATAAACATACTTAACTATAAGTAAAAATAATCAGAGTATTTGTAATTGAAATGCTCACTGAGGTCACTTGGATGTGGCGCATTCTAGCAGTGCAACTGGCAACCAGCTGATCAGCAGGCATGGCTTCCGCAAACTGACCAATTGTGTCGCAGGTAGCTCAGTTTTGGAACAGGATAGGTGGGTCTCCTACTCCCCCCCCCCCAATAAATCCTGGCTTCACCCATGATCTGCCTGGACTGTCAAGTTACCTGCAAAGGCCCTTCTCTGTGTGCCCCCACCAAAGGAGTGGGTGCAGCCATGAGGGAGCAGGCCCCATTTGCAGAATGCCCTCTTCAAGAAGGCTAGCTGGCCCCCACATTGTGACATTTTCACCGCCAGATTAAGACATTTTTATTTCCCCCGTCTATTCAGCTTTCAGGGACGCGGGTGGCACTGTGGTCTAAACCACTGAGCCTAGGGCTTGTTGATCAGAAGGTCGGCGGTTCAAATCCCTGCGGCGGGGTGAGCTCCCATTGCTCTGTTCCAGCTCCTGCCCACCTAGCAGTTCGAAAGCACGTCAAAGTGCAAGTAGATAAATAGGTACTGCTCCGGCAGGAAGGTAAACGGTGTTTCCGTGCGCTGCTCTGGTTCGCCAGAAGTGGCTTAGTCATGCTGGCCACATGACCCTGAAGCTGTACACCGGCTCCCTCGGCCAATAAAGCGAGATGAGCACCGCAACCCCAGAGTCGGTCACGACTGGACCTAATGGTCAGGGGTCCCTTTACCTTTATATTTAAATTATACTTAAATAATAATCAATAAGTCAGGTTTTCCAGGCACAATAGTAGTGTTGTGTGTACACACACACACACACACACACACACACACACACCAAGCTACATTTTCATAATGTTACCTTATCCTGGGTGTAAACTAGTGCAGAAAAACTTGATTGATTGAATGGTTCATAAATTGCAGTTGAAACTGTGAACTGTAAATGGCACGTTACCTCCCCCATGGCAGGATGTTGGCACAGGATACTGCAGCTGATAGCACTCTCTCTCAATCCAGGCAATGAATTTCACATTATTTCATCTTGTTAAGAAATATACCTCCTTTAAGTATCCTCATTTTTTTTTTAACTCAGCTGATAATTTAAATTGGCAGAACCGAGGCATAGAAAGGTTTTAATTTGTTTAACAGCGGAAGTACTATTCTCTTCCCCACTTTTATACTGTTGGATATTCTTGTGGAGGTTTATATTGAGAGACTAAGAAATACTGATCTATTTGGGGCTTTGATGATGCCTATTTTCTTTCCTATCCCCTATTTTTTAATAATAATAATAATAATAGTAGTAGTAGTAGTAGTAGTAGTAGTAGTAGTAGTATTTTGAGGAATTTTAGTTCTGAGAGCAAGTGGGCGACTTATGTTCAGTAAAGTTTTTGATGCAGCCTATTGTCAATTATTATCCTGCTCAGTTCCTACGAGTTAGAATGTAGAGCCCTATTTCCATATCTCATCAATCTTCACATTCTCTCTGTGAGGATCAGCCATTTCTAAGCTCACCACCCACCCCTGCTTTGTTTGCTTAATGCAAATTGTACATCCTCTGATCACTGGTTCCTACTCAAGATGGCTAGATTACCTGCAGTATCAAAGGCAGTCATGCCTCTGAATGCCAGTTGCTGGGGACATGAGTGGGGTGAGTGGTTTCTGCAGATTTTTCCGTGCTCTGAGCAAAGACGGAAGAAGCAGAATTGCAATGATTGTATGACAGCAACCTGTGGATGCTCCGTACAAGTGAGTGAACAAAGGCAAGTGAATAAGTGAGTGAACAATTGCACATCAAATGCTGTGAAAACACCCCTTGTCCAACATATTCTTAATTGGGATGCAGAATTATTTTTAAAAAATCACCTCAGAATTTAGCATCCAACTGCAATGTGAATCATGCAACAACTTCAGCACTGGCTTGAAGGATCTGATGGAAGACCAGCACTCTTGACTCCCACAGTCAGTTGCTTCTAGAAAGCTCATAAACAGGACGGGTTAGACACAGTCTAGCCCATGGGTAGGCAAACTAAGGCCCCGGGGCCGGATCTGGCCCAATCGCCTTCTAAATCCGGCCTGCGTACGCCCCGAGAATCAGCATGTTTTTACATGAGTAGAATGTGTCTTTTTATTTAAAATACATCTCTGGGTTATTTGTGGGGCCTGCCTGGTGTTTTTACATGAGTAGAATGTGTCTTTTTATTTAAAATGCATCTCTGGGTTATTTGTGGGGCATAGGAATTCATTCATTCTTTTTTTCAAAATATAGTCCAGCACCCCACATGGTCTGAGGGACAGTGGACCGGCCCCCTGCTGAAAAAGTGTGCTGACCCCTGGTAGCCTCTAAACGTAAGATCTTCTCTTCTTAGCCACAATGGCTAATGACTATTGGTAGACACAACTTCCTTGAAGTGTGTTGGAATCTGGGTGTCCTTCATTCTATCATCTGAGTCAAGATTTTCCAACGAATTACTGAAAATATATAGAGATTCTTGCTAAAGCAACTTACAGTGGAATAATAGTAACAGTTGTTGCTATTATCCAGGGTACAAATCATTCAAAATATCCGTATTCTCTTTCCTAAGAGGAAACACGGGGGATTAGTGCCACTACCCACAAGGATTGTGGCCCAAACAGGGCCACTGAGGAACAAGAGGGAAATACCAGAATGCTTGTGGTAAGTCCAAGGGCTGCGGAAATGCAACCAATCTAACCGGGGTGGGAAGACTCCTCCCAAAATAGCCTAATCAGGACTGAGCATGTTCAGCAGTCCCAGAATGGAGAGGGATAGCTGGAAAAGAAAAGCAAAATGGGAAGGGAACAGTTGGCTAGAAAATGAGTGCTCTGTTTAGAAGGAAGCACACTCTGCAAGAGTTTCAGATCCCACTTGTCATTTCTGTGCTATAAAATACCAGAGGGGATGGAGAAAGGTTAAAAGGGGTATTTTCTCTGGCACTCTTTCACTACCTGAAAGAGCAATGCCATGAACCGACCAAGCCCATCCATAAACCAATTGAATCATTGGCATTACTGCCTGGTGTAAAAGGAGAAAATGAGTTCTGCCTTTGTCTGCTGCTTCTCAGCCACAGGCGGCTAGTTTCAGACAGCGGATCAATGCACCGTTCTTCGGGCGCCAAGGGAGTGTGATATAAGGAAACTTACATAGAGGCTCCACAAAGTGACAACCGCCTCAAGCTGTCAGGTCAAGTCCTCCTCCTCCTTGTCGTCTAAATGGCCGTCAAAAAATACGTTGCATTTGCCTGCCAGCCAGCCATATTGGTTTTGCATGCACTCTCTGCTAATTATAATGAGGAATAATTAAGCTATTTGCTAAATTAGCAGTTCTCGCCCTATAGCCTTGTGGCTGGGCAGAGGTCCACGGAGAGGGTTTGCCACGCTACCTTGGTGAGAATTTGTGCTGACAGAACAGTCCATTCGTCTTTGCGTCTTTAGACAGCTGTGCTTACCTAGCAGAATGTAAACATCTTTGAACTTTGCTTACTGGATAAAATGAAGCATTAGTTTCCTCCCGCATTTCCTCCTGCAAGATCAATCATATATGTAGGCTAGACACAGCATCCCTGTGTTTGTAATTAATCTCGTAAAGGCAGACACATCTCTGGATCGATTGCTTGCTATATTTGTCTGCAGCCTCAGAGAGGAAAAAGGGAATCGAGGGAAATATATAAGCAGTGAGAATAATCATCACCTCTGATCGGGACATGAAACACGCATGTAGGCAATCTATACTTTAGACTTACAAAACAGGAATATGCCATTGTGTCAGCTGATTCATTGCTGAAGTTGTCATTTAATAAAAAAAATTAAGCTTCTAGTTCTCATATGGTAAGTTGGAATTATTTCTAGGTATGCCAACAGAGATAAACTGATCACAGAAAGGTTAAAGGTTTTGTCTTGATATACTCTGCAAAATGACATGCAATGGGGTTTTGAGCTGGAAAGTTCTTGATTTGCCTTCTGCTACTAAGTTTCAAACCAAATAATCTGAATTACTGTAAACATCCACGAATAGAAGAGCCTGTAGATAAAACATTTGCTTTTCAAATCTGTAAGGAATCAAACCCATTTTTGTGCAAGGATTATTATGCTGTACAAATATTTAAAATTTGCCATTTGTGGGGGAAATGCCTGAAAATTAAGAGAAAGAAAAGGGAACCTTGTAGAAAATGTGGCTTGTTTTGCTTTCTGTTAATGTTCTTTCCTTATGATACTTGGTGGCAGTAGAGAAAGTGGACAAGATGTCGATTATTAGGGTAAAGTTGAACAATTTTACAAACATGAAGGGAATACTTGGACAATCGTATTCAAGAATTACAGGATGTACAACTGTTCATGAGCCGCTTCAGGCTATGCATATATTTATGAATATACAATCCTTCTTTTGAAATGGCGCTGTGCTGTTCGATTCACAAGAGAGTTACAATAAATGCTTAATGCTGAAATGAATTCAGTGATCCCCTCCTCCGTGAATTAAACGGCAGGAAGACTCAAAATTGTTTTAACACATCAGAATACAGAGAGATCAGACTCTCACAATGCAACTCTATAAATGTCTACTCAGAAGTAAGTCCAATAGAGCTCAACGCAGCTTACTCCCTGAGCACAGGATTGCAACTGCAGTCACTCCCCCACAAATCAACTCTTGAGTGCACTTTTCACTGCAGAATTCACACAGAAAAAGACTGCACTGTAAGTCTATTCGATATCATCATGTGCTTGGTAGCAAATAACCTCCCCAAATTTCAGCCACTTATTATTTTTAGGTTTTCTTTCTGTATACCAAAAGCATATTGGGCAGCAAGCATCCCCCCAAATTCCAACCAAATTATTTTATTTGGGAGGCCAATTTTTTCTTTTCTTTTTCTATTTACCTCTTGCAATTTGTTGGGGCAAAGATTTTCTAACAAAAGTGATCCAAAGAAGCAGGTGTAAGTGCCCAAACATAATTTTCTTTCTGAAAACCCAAAATGCTTTTTTCTATAGATCCCTGCACACTTGGGGCACTTTTTTTTTTAAACCCACCCCCCAATGAGGAAACTTTTACAAGCAAAAGCTGATCCAGGGAAGGGAATTAAGTTCCCTTCTTCTAACGCGACTTTTGTTTTGGGACACTTAACTACTAACATAATACACTGGAATTTGGTTTGGTATAGTAACCCCTCATCCCAAAATTTCTAAGGGGGTTTCTTTTTGGGATTTTTTTGGCAGTGAATTTTAAAAGCTTGGTGCTAAAGGGCTGATTCTCACAATGGGCTTTCTCTAGACTTTCTTCCATGCTGTCTTAGGAATGCTGAGTTTCCATTAGATTTTTGGATGTTACTGTAACTCCAGTACTGAGCTGTGCAGTGTCTTCTGAAAAGCTCATCTGGTCGTGTACAATGAAAGGCAACAATTCATGGCTTTCACACAATCAGCTGAACACACATTAGCCTGAATCAACTGAATCAACAGTGCTCATATATTAGAAAGTTATAATCAGATATTTCCATCATATCAGATACTTCAACACAAATTATGTTTTCTTTTGATCATGATTGCTACTTTGGGAAAGTGAAGTATACTATTTTGAGGATGGTAATACTGTATTCAAACAGCTTTAAAACGTTAATGTATAGTTTTTAGTTGTTGTTTTACTCAAGCCCAGTGCTTTTTTTTTATTTAAAAAAATGTTTAGGGGTACTTTCATTTTGATTCAAGAAAATCACCATTTTATAGTTCAAATTGAGAAAAATAAATACAGTAAATGGATAAAAGTACAAAGATTCACAAAATGTTTAGGGGTATGCGTACCCCTGCATCCCCCCAGAAAAAAGCACTGATCAAGCCTATATTCAACTTACTTCAGCATATAATACACTTAGGATTTTTATGAAAATGGATTTTTAACTGAATAATATTAGCCAATCACCCAGCAGTACGAAACCATTATATGCTTGCATAAGCTATAAAATGCAAATATTCAGAACATGAATTTTCACCATTATTCTTAAATGGAAGGCTAGACAATTTTAAAATGGCCATCCACACAAAACATTATCAATTTATTTTGCACAATCTGCACATGGATGAACATAGGAAACATCCTTTGAGCAGCAATACTTGTTCCCTTCGGAAAATGCATGGATTATTTTTTTTAATGCCATTGTTTCCAAAGCATATGCTAAAGACAACTAGATTTGGGCCATCTTTGTTGGAGAAAATACTTACAGAACCCTAATAGTGAGTCCGGCTGGTATCTTAAAAAAAAAAAGTCAATGGCCTTTCTGCCTGTTCATTGTTCAGAGAAATTAATAACTAAATCAAGGGACAAACCACTGGTCTGAATCTTTCTGCATCTATTAATCAGTTCCCTGTGCAGCAGCCTCCTTGTGTCTGCGTACAATCAGACGACAGAGGTGCTGTCGCCGGACTGTTCACGCAGACACATAAGCTGAAATGACAGACTGTTCTAGAATATCATTAAGAAGCCTGTTCCAGGGCTCTTTCTGTCCCCTCAGTGGCGCAGAGAAATGGGTCACTTTGAGCAAATAAATACCCTTAAATCTAGCTTTTTCTACAGCATCACTAGGAGGGGAGGCAAAACATTTGGAATGTCTTTGTGCAGATTTCATGAAGTTTGATCTCTGCACTCTTATAGAAGTCTCCTTGCTGCCTGTTGTCAGTTGCTTCCTGTCTGTGTAAAGGGAAAGGGGGAGAAGGGATTTATTTTATTTTTTGCCTATACCATGGTACCTCGGGTTACATACACTTCAGGTTTATAGTGGTGCCTCGCAAGACGAAAAGAATCCATTCTGTGATTCTCTTCGTCTAGCGGTTTTTTCGTCTTGCGAAGCAAGCCCATTGACGGATTAGCGCTATTAGCGGCTTTTAGCGGTTTATCGGATCAGCTGATAAGTGGCTTAGCAAAAGGGGGGGGGGAGGAAAAAAACCCCGCAGGAACTTGCAAGACATTTTCGTCTTGCGAAGCAAGCCCATAGGAGATTCGTTTTGCGAAGCACCTCCAAAACGGAAAACTCTTTCTTCTAGCGAGTTTTCCGTCTTGCGAGGCATTCATCTTGCGGGGCACCACTGTACATACGCTTCAGGTTACAGACTCCGCTAACCCAGAAATAGTGCTTCAGGTTAAGAACTTTGCTTCAGCATAAGAACAGAAATTGGGCTCCGGCGGCGCGGTGGCAGCAGGAGGCCCCATTAGCTAAAGTGGTGCTTCAGGTTAAGAACAGTTTCAGGTTAAGTACGGACCTCCGGAATGAATTAAGTACCTAACTGGAGGTACCACTGTACAGTGGTACCTCGGTTTATGAACTTAATCCGTTCCGGAAGTCCGTTCTTAAACCAAAACCTTTCTTAAACCAAGGCACACTTTCCCTAAAGAGGCCTCCACCGTTTGGATTCCGTTCTTAGACTGAGGTAAAGTTCTCAAACCAAGACACTATTTCCAGTTTTGTGGAGTTTGTAAACCGAATCGTTCTTAAACTGGACTGTTCTTAAACAGAGGTACCACTGTACATAAACTATTTATGGACTGATTAATGCTTGGGCTGTACAGGAAACAGGAAACAGCTTGAACATACCAGGAAATTGGAACTACCAGCCATCAATGACAGCCACCTATCTGCAGGCAAAAAAATGAGGGAAAATGTGCAGAAGAAACCAGGAAAAATTGCCTTTGGGAGGCAGTGTTTCTCCCCCCCAAAAAAACTTTTCATTGGTGAATAATTTGATTAACAAGAACTACACTATGACATTCAACAATCTTCTGAAACCCGTCTGTGTGGAAAGCAGCTCATGGAAGATCAAAAAAGATATGATATTGATATTATGTGGGAAAAAGGAAGAGAAAAAATGCGAGCGCCTAACACAAGTTGAAAAGAGACAAAAGAGAAGGAGACAGCTGCTTATGACACCTCAGACCCAGGTGAAGGGTTGATGAATCTCCTGAAAAAGATGTATGCTGAAGGCGATGATGAAATGAAGAGGTCAATTAACAAAGCCTGTGTTGAGAGCTGAGAAAAGCAAGTCCAAGATGATTTACCAATAGACATTTGAACAAATAACCACCTTAAAGGTACATCTTTTGTATGGGGCTTCTGCTGAGATCAGAGAAAGTGTGCTGTTTACACAACCTTCCGAGCAAAAACAATGAGTTTTACATTTCAGGTTGGAGACGGGAAATAAAGCATGCAGAAAAGCTTTCCTTTCAAATGTGTTGCCCTTCTCCTATGAAGCTTTAAGTGCTTTTTGTGAAATTGACAAATATAAGTAAGCTAGTTTGAGTGCAAAAAAACAAAAACCTTTTCATTGTAATTATGAAATACAATATTCAATAAAGCAATGTCTTATAAAATTATTCATCCTACTTTTAAATTTGGGTAGCTCAGTTGGTTAGAGCATGGTGCTGATGATGCCAAGATTGCAGGTTCGATTTCTGTATGGGGCAGCTGCATATTCCGCAGGGTTCTTTCCAACTCTACAATTCTGATTCTACATCAGCTTGCTTATATATTATCTCCACTGTTGGAAGCATTTGGCTGACCCCTGTGAGAACCCATGGCTGCAATCCTATACTCCCTTATATTGTAGGACTAAGGTTAAAAAAGGTAAAGGACCCCTGGGTGACCAAGTCCATTCAAAGGTGACTATGGGGTGTGGCCCTCATTTCGCTTTTCAGGCTGAGCGTGCAGGTGTTTGTCCACAGACAGCTTTCTGGGTCATGGGGCCAGCAGGACTAAACTATTTCTGGTGCAGCTGAGACCCATAAAACAAAATGCAACTTACAGTACTTCTGAATAGACAGTATTGCAGTGTAATTTACATGTTTGCACCAGACAAGAAAAGGACTTCAAAGGGTGCCTCCAGACCAGGGGTCAGCAAACTGGTCCACTGTCCCTCAGACTTTGTGGGGGGCTGGACTATATTTTGAAAGAGAAAAAAAAAGAACAAATTCCTATGCCCCACAAATGACCCAGAGATGCATTTTAAATAAAAGCACGCATTCTACTCATGTAAAAACACCAGGCAGGCCCCACAAATAACCCAGAGATGCATTTTAAATAAAAGGACACATTCTACTCATGTAAAAACACGCTGATTCCCAGACCGTCCACAGGCCGGATTGAGAAGGCGATTGGGCTGGATCCAGGCCCCAGGCCTTAGTTTGCCTACCCATGCTCCAGACTGTCATTATTTTCCAGGAAAGATTCAAGCTCAAAGTAGAAATTTTTACACTGCCTGACTATTGTATATCACAAGAAGAAACAGTATAAATTGGGCAACTGTGGCAATTTGATTTAGTAACATTGGCTTGGACTGTGTTAATTTCCCCTTTTTCTCACTTTTTGGACTGTCTTCTTTGTTTTGGTACTTGGAAATTTTGTTCTATGGCCATTTTGATTTGCTCCCTCTAGAGGATAAAGTAAAGTTCGGCACGGCTTAAGACAGTGGAATTTTCCAAGGGAGAACAAATCCCGTGGGAATTGACCTTGACATGAGTGGCCCACAAGAAGAGATAGTGACAAGAGCCAAGATCAAGCAACAACAGCAACAACAACAGCTGCAGCTGCAACAGGCAAAGAAAAGAGGTTCAATTTCAGGCGCAACAGCCGGATCAGCAGGAACAACAGGTCAAGACAAAGGAGCAGCCGTCTCTATGGAAGCTGTGACAGAGGCCTTGCTCAAGATAAACCAAACCCTGGAGTCTTTGACAAAACAGACTTCAGAGAACACACAAAAATTAACAGAAATATCAGCAAGACTGAATCAGAATACAGAATCTATAAATAGATTGGTAGAGGAGAACGCCACCACGCGTCAAATTGCCGAGGAGGCCAAAGCCACTGCCGGAGAGACACAGGAGAAGCTAGAGCCCCTTGCCAAGAAGGTCTATGAGCATGATGCAACATTGGCCTTGTGGGACTTACAGAGGAAAGAGAGAAATTTAAAATTAAGACTGATTCCGGAGAACGAAAGAGACAGCCTTGTGGAATACTTGACACGGGAGTTTGTGGATTGTTGGGACCTTGAGGAAGACGAATTTAAAATTACGACTGCCTTCAGATTGGGTAAAAAGCAAGATAGAAAGACACCGAGAGACTGTTTGATTACACTCAGATCCAAGGAGGAAAGAGACAAAATATTAGGATTACACTTCGAAAAGGCCCTGCAAATTGGAAACTCAGCTGTACAGATCTTTAAAGACATCCCAAAATACATTCTGGACTTAAGAAACTTTTACAAGGACCTGGTTCTCTTGCTAAAGAAGAACACTATTCGCTTTAGGTGGGAGTTCCCACAAGGACTGTCATTTGACTACAAGGCAAAGAAAGTGAAAATAAAGACAATTCAAGACAAAGACAAATTTTTGGCAAGATACCAGGAGGATTTACAGAAGGGGACTGTGGACGTACTTGCAGAACAGAGGAGAGCATTGGACATCTTGAATCTCTTGCCTGGACAAAAATCATTACCATCAGAAGAAGAGCAACAACTTGGAGCTGTTGGAGGAGTCTTAAGAAAATAACAAGATGGCTCTGCAATTCCTTAGTTGGAATTGTAATGGGCTCAATGGGCCTTTGAAGAGAAGACAAGTATTTCATATATTGAATAAAGAACAATTGGACTTGATATGCTTACAAGAAACTCACATAACCAGAGCCCATAGGAGATTACTTTCAAATAAAAGGCTAGGACAAGAATTTATTTCATCAGATAAAGTTAAGAAGAGAGGAGTTGTAATATATGTGAAGGAGAAATGGGCTCCAAAAATGATATTCAAAGATGAACAAGGGAGATATCTGGCTGTGGAGATACAAGTACATGGAGAAAAATTCTTAGTTGTTGGAATTTATGCACCAAATGAAGGCAAATCTGACTTCTTTAAGAGACTTCATGAAACCTTGACGGACTATTTGGATTACAATATGATAATCATGGGAGACATGAATGGCGTGGTCTCCACTAATATGGACAAGGCACAAAGATTAACAGTCACTAAAGAAGGGAGACTCCCTAAGACTTTTTTCGAAATGACAGAAAATATGGATTTGATAGACATTTGGAGAACAAGGAACCCTCTGGAGAGAGAGGGAACCTTTTTCTCCCAAGCAATGATGACCTGGACCAGAATTGACCAAATCTGGGTTACTAGTGGACTGGCTCCAAAGATTAAGAAAGTGGAAATCTGCCCAAAAACTTGCTCCGACCATAACGCCGTGAAGATGGAGATGAAACCCACAATAACTGGTCAATTTAGATGGAGAATGAATGACACCCTCTTTCGAGATAAGGAGATTCTCACGAAGGCCCAAAAGACCCTAAAAGACTATTTTGAAATAAATTTGAGGACCGACGTCGAGAAAAGAGTGATCTGGGATGCAAGTAAAGCGGTTATGAGAGGACTTTTGATTCAACAAAACTCAATAAAGAGGAAAAAACAAAATGAGAAAAAAGAGAAGATCTTGGAAATGATAAAAGAAGGAGAGAGGAAATTAAGAACAAAACCAAAGTCTCAGGACATTTTAAGAGAGATCAAGTTATATCAAACCCAATATATGGAATTGATGAACCAAGAGATTGAATGGAAGATAAAGCAAATGAAGCAAAAAACTTTTGAATCAGCAAATAAATGTGGTAAACTTTTGGCATGGCAATTGAAGAAAAGGCAGAAACTAAATACAGTTACAAGTCTAGAGGTGGATGGAAAGAACATATCTAAACCCAATGAAATTAGAAATTGCTTTTTAAGTTATTTCAAAAAACTCTATACTCAAGGCCCGCAAAATGAAGAAGATATAGACAAATTCCTTGGAAGATATGGATTACAAAACATCTCTCAGCAAAGTAAGATGGACTTGAACCAGAGAATCTCAGAACAAGAGATAGAGGCTGCCATTCAGAATATGCAACTGGGCAAATCTCCGGGACCAGATGGATTGACTTCTAGATACTACAAATCGCTGAAGGAATGGTTGATTCAACCATTAAGAGAAGTTTGTAATGAGATCCTTGAAGGAAAAAGGGCACCTGAATCGTGGAAAGAGGCATACATTTCACTCATACCAAAGTCAGAGACTGAAAAGACCCAACTCAAGAACTACCGCCCAATATCATTGCTCAATGTGGATTACAAAATTTTTGCAGACATTTTGGCAAAAAGACTTAAAAGAGTTTTGATGGAGATGATTCATAAGGACCAAGCAGGCTTTCTCCCTAAAAGACACCTGGCGGACAATGTAAGGAATGTTATAGACATTCTGGAAAAGCTAGAGGTGAATATAAACACTAAAGCAGTATTGATATTTGTAGACGCGGAGAAAGCCTTTGACAATATTTCTTGGAGTTTTATGAAGAAGAATCTGCATAGGATGGGGGTAGGTCCGGGTTTTGAGAATGGTATGGCTGCAATATACTCTGAACAAAAGGCCAAACTGATTGTAAATAATGTGGTGACTGAGGAGCTTAAGATAGAAAAAGGAACACGACAGGGGTGCCCGATCTCCCCATTACTCTTTATTACAGTTCTGGAGGTCTTGCTGAATATGATAAGAAATGACCAGCAGGTTAAAGGTGTGCAGGTCGGAGCTAAACATTACAAATTAAGAGCGTTCGCAGATGACTTAGTATTGACTTTGCAAGAGCCAAACACTAGTACGAAAAAGGTATTAGAAATAATACAACAGTTTGGCCAGGTAGCTGGATTTAAGTTGAACAAGCTAAAAACCAAAGTTTTAGGGAAAAACCTAACAGATATGGAAAAGGAGAAATTTCAAGAGGAAACAGGTTTGACTGTGGTCAAAAAGGTCAAATATCTAGGGGTTTATCTAACATCCAAGAATCAGAATTTGTATAAGGACAACTATGAGAAATGTTGGTCAGAAATCAAAAAAGACTTAGAAATATGGTCAAATTTGAAACTGTCAATGTTAGGCCGAATTGCAGTAATTAAAATGAATGTATTGCCTAGAATGTTATTTTTGTTTCAGACCTTGCAGATTATTGACAAGATGGAATGTTTTAAGAGGTGGCATAAAGATATTTCGAAATTTGTCTGGCAGGGCAAAAAGCCCCGAATTAAATTTAAAATACTGACAGATGCTAAAGAAAGAGGGGGTTTTGCCCTGCCGGACCTAAAATTGTACTATGAGGCAGCAGCTTTTTGCTGGCTCAAAGAATGGATGCTCCTCGAGAATACAGACATCTTGGATCTGGAAGGTTTCAACAATGCTTTTGGTTGGCATGCATATCTTTGGTATGATAAAGTTAACAGTGCCTTCAAAAATCACATTGTTAGAAAAGCATTGTTTAATGTTTGGATAAGATATAAAGATCTATTGGAAAATAAAACCCCTAGATGGGTGTCACCAGTGGAGGCTAATGCTGTGAAAAAACTCAATATGGAGGTCGGATGGCCGAAGTATTGGGAAATCTTAGAACAGGATGGAGATAAGTTCAAATTACAAAGCCAGGAAAAATTGAAACATAAAGTGGAAAATTGGTTTCAATACCGTCAAATAATGGAATTTTTTAAACAGGACAGGAAAGTCGGCTTCCAGGTGGAAAAATCAAAATTAGAAACCGAATTGCTAGAACCTACCACTAAGAATTTATCTAGAATGTATAACTTGTTGCTGAAGTGGAATACAGAGGAGGAAACAGTCAAATCAGCCATGATTAAGTGGGCACAGGATGTTGGTCATAACATTATGTCAGATGACTGGGAATGGTTATGGAACACCGGTATCAAATTTACGGCATGTAATGCCTTAAAGGAAAACATTATGAAAATGGTATACAGGTGGTACATGACCCCAGTCAAGCTGGCAAAAATTTATCATTTGCCCGATAACAAATGTTGGAAATGCAAAGAGACTGAAGGTACCTTCTACCACCTTTGGTGGACATGCCCGAAGATTAAGGCTTTCTGGGAAATGATTTATAATGAAATGAAAAAGGTACTTAAATGTACTTTTCCTAAAAAACCAGAGGCCTTTCTCTTGGGCATTGTCGGCCAATTGGTGCCAAAGAAGGACAGAGCTTTTTTCATGTACGCTACAACAGCAGCAAGAATACTCATCGCAAAGTATTGGAAGACACAAGATCTACCCACTCTGGAAGAATGGCAGATGAAAGTGATGGACTATATGACATTGGCAGAGATGACAGGCAGAATCCGTGATCAAGGAAAAGAGACAGCGGAAGAAGAATGGAGAAAATTCAAAAGATATCTTAAGGACTATTATAAACTTAATGAATGTTAGAGTGTTTTGGTTCTTAGGAACAAAGGGATACAGTGACATAAGGTTAGAATATAGAGATGACTAAGATGATTAAGGTTGGAAAGTAACAATTGGGAGTTGCTATAAAATTATGGACATTGGGATGCAGAAAGGGGGGGTATGGGGAAGTCTTAGAAAAGAGGTTTATGAAAATATGTTATGAAATTATACGTGTATGTTTGTTTTCTTAAGTGTTTGTTTGTTTTTTAAAAAATTTCGTAAAACCAATAAAAATTTTATTAAAAAAAAAAAAAAATATATTTTGAAAGAGAAAAAAAAAGAACAAATTCCTATGCCCCACAAATGACCCAGAGATGCATTTTAAATAAAAGCACGCATTCTACTCATGTAAAAACACCAGGCAGGCCCCACAAATAACCCAGAGATGCATTTTAAATAAAAGGACACATTCTACTCATGTAAAAACACGCTGATTCCCAGACCGTCCACAGGCCGGATTGAGAAGGCGATTGGGCTGGATCCAGGCCCCAGGCCTTAGTTTGCCTACCCATGCTCCAGACTGTCATTATTTTCCAGGAAAGATTCAAGCTCAAAGTAGAAATTTTGGGTTGCGCCATCGAAATGGACCCAAGCACTTTATCATTCCAGCACAGTGTTTCCCCAAATTGGGTCTCCAGCTGGTTTTGGACTACAATTCTCATCATCCCTGACCACTGGTCTTGCTAGCAAGGGATGGTGGGAGTTGTAGTCCAAAAACAGCTGTAGATCCAAGTTAGGGAAACACTGCTCCAGCACGACAAATCTACTTAAAAACAAACAAACAACCTTTCACAATTAGGAAAGTGGCAAGGACATGCACTGAAAAGTATGGGATGAACAAATGAGGAATAAGATGACATAGAAACACCCTGCAAACGAATCAAGATAAATCCTCATTGTCGTGTAACTAACTTCCTCTCAAACAAATTGAGTGAATGCTCAATGGACGTAGCCTAACCTCTGTGTTAAGCACGGTGCAATCATAAACTGGTTGTCTGGAGGAACCCAGAGATGATGGCCTAGTCTGTGTGTCCCATCAAACCTACTTAATAACAAACTAGGGTTTAATGTGAATGCACAGTGTGTTGGTGCCACTGAAAGGTTCTCACTCTACTCCTTCTCAGCTCAAATTGCTGCTGCACCCTGGATGAAACAAGCTAGAGTCTGGATAGTCCTATGTCTGAACCTGGGCTCATGGTTTCTTCCCCAAAACAAACCATGAGTCCAAATTCAGATGACACAACAAGCCTGATTCTGGCATGTTTTGTCTATGGTGTGGCAGCAGGAGTGAAGGAGGAGTACACCCAGGGAACTTTTGACTGATATGCAGCAGAATGCTCGTATGTATATTAGACCAGAAACAGAGCATAATGTGCATTAAAACCACACCGAGAAAGTAAGGTAAAGGTAAAGGTACTCCTGACCGTTAGGTCCAGTCGTGGACGACTCTGGGGTTGCGCGCTCATCTCGCTCTATAGGCCGAGGGAGCCGGCGTTTGTCCGCAGACAGCTTCCGGGTCATGTGGCCAGCATGACTAAGCCGCTTCTGGTGAACCAGAGCAGCGCACGGAAACGTCGTTTACCTTCCTGCCGGCGCAGTACCTATTTATCTACTTGCACTTTGACGTGCTTTCGAACCGCTAGGTGAGCAGGAGCTGGGACCGAACAATGGGAGCTCACCCCATCGCGGGGATTCGAACCACTGACCTTCTGATCGGCAAGCCCTAGGCTCTGTGGTTTAGACCACAGCGCCACCCTTGTCCCCCGAGAAAGTTTAGTGAATATTAAATGCAACTGATAAAATCTTGCCGTTGATTAACTCAATTCACACTGCATAAATACACATCATACGTAATCAGGAGTCAATGGGAATCTGGTCAGCTCCCTCAAGGCATACAAAAGAAAAATTTAAAAAAATCAAGTGTTATCAGTACCACTGGGACTCATATAACAATCAGTGTTGCTCAGCAAGCTGTAAAAGAAGAGAGCAATAATTCTGCATCACAGCTATGTGTAATTTGCACAATAATACAGGTGCACGTGCAGATACGCGCTTCCTTACTGCTGCCCCAAATTCCAAGCAAAGGTAACCCAAATTATGTGGAAGAAAAACGGGATTCAGTGAACTACATTAAAATATTGACATTTGCCACCAAGATGACAAGATCTGGTAAGAGCCAATTTCACTACGAGTGTTTGTTCCAAGATGCACACCACTGTCAGCTTCCATAGAGTCCGGACATTTGCCACGTTGCAAAATCCAAGTTTGGCAGAGGTGGCCAGAATGCCAGAATGCAAAAGAAGAACGACGTTCCAGTGTGCTGCTTTAGCAGGGTTTTAGGGGAAATGCTGCAAGAGTCTACTCCTCTCCCACTCACCCGCATGTCGTCCTATTTTTAGCTAGTGAGTCATGGGTGTCCACAGAGAACAGGCCCACCATTTCTAGTGGACCTCGTGACAAGCAGTGGTGGTTCTTAGCCTGTGAGGAACATGGTTCTTAGCCATGTTTCAGATCTGCCCCTCCATTTTCCCTCAATTATTTTATGAAATATGATCTGAGTTAGACACCTGTTTTTGATGCTTCCTTTTGGCTTTGAGTTGACTTGCCACTCCAGAGGTGGTTTAAGGGTGGTGCAACTGGTGTGGTTGCACTGAGCACAGTGGTGCAGGGAGCGCCAAAACAATGGTGTAAAACAGAGCGCCAGAGGCTGGGGGTGTCTAATTTTAGAGTTGCACAGGGTGCCGCTGAAATTTGAGAGCCCAAAGTCCACCACTGCCCAACCCTAGCAGCTACACTAAGATTGTTATCTTGCCTAGCAAAACAATGTATGTCCGTTTTAATAATAAGAATAATAAGACTAATGATACCCTGTACATCTGGCTGGATTGCCCCAGCCACTCTTTGAAACAAAACAAAATAAAACAGTTTTGCCTGAGAGATTTGGCCTTTCACATATTCAACTATAAGGGCTGTTGGTAAATGAAAAGAAGCTGGTCATCTCTGAATTCTATTCCAACCCCGGCTGAGTGATGCACACATCTGTCCAGTTGTTAAGTGCAAAATGTAGGGATAAAGCAGGTTTATATCAGTGGTGTGTTCTTTGGGTAATGAAAGAACTGCCAATGCAATTCCTTTGGAATTCATTTTAAAACAAACCTGCAAATTTGACCATCAAGTTGTTGATGATTCTTGATGAAACACAGTTGTCATTTTAAAGAAATCACATCCAAACCACCGAAGTGTGCAAATGTGAGGTTTGTTGTGTGGGTCCACTTACAACGGAGCATCTGGAAGTTGAAGCTTGCAGGGAGCATGTTTTTATGTTTCCAGAGTAATTAACAATAAACTGTTGTTTTATCTTCTTGTCTCTAGCTTTGGGTTACGGTTCATTTTCCATCTTGTTTGCCCTTAGTGGTGAGCGGTGCAATCCAAGGACAATAAACATTATATTAGATGCCACAAACAACAAAACAATTGTGGGGGCTTTGCCATTGACTGCCCTGAGTTCTCTCCTTGTTCACTCATAAGCATCTGTAAGTGCAGATATGCTGGGGTACATAAAAGCAAAAATAATGATATTTCCTCCATTTAAAAAATAAATAATAATAACGACTCTGCTAGTTTACCACCCACATGATAAAATATACTAATTTAAATTTACGGGAATGAAACTGAGTTGGCATTAATTGCAGAAATGGTTTTCGGTTTTTTTCACAGTACAACTGACAGTAATTTCCCCACCAAGGCAACTTCACAATTTTACATTCTGGGCAGTGCATGTGGGTTTATATCCATTTTATCCCCATAAAAACCTTACAAGATAGCTTGGGAGTTAGCCAGTTGTGCAAGGCCACCCATAGCTAAGTTAACATTTGAACCCAAGACTCTCTATCTACCAAACCACAGCTGGCTATATAACACTTTAATATGCGCAGCTTTCGCCAATAGTGGATGCAGTCCAGGAATACTGTGTGAGGGACCACTAAATGTACAGGCTTCCTTGAAGTTCCCACTATTGCCACACCTGTTGCCGAAGAGGCAAGCCACGTTTCAAACTGAAAAGCAGCTTGCCTCCTCAGTCGTGTAAAAGGCATTGGTGGTGATTTCTTTAAAATCTCCGAGTACATAGTTTTCTCTTCCCCAACAAATGGCTTCAGTGGATTGGGAAACGGCTATAGCTCTGTGACAGAGCATGCAGAAAATCCCGGGGTTCAATTTCCAGGACCAATGCTCTGAATAAGGCAGCTTCCTGGGATTTCAGTCATTGTCTATACAAATTAAAAAGGACAACTCTGGCTCTTGATGATAGTGGCTTGAAAGCGGGCGCAATATCCCTGTCTTTAAATAATTTGTCATCAGAGGGAATCTGCCTTGGGGAGGTGTGTTTGCAGCCCTCTCTCTACCAGTCACCGAGATAAGATATGAGCTTCCTTTGAAAAGATAAGAGTCATAAAGCATTCTGGAGAGAGAATGGGTGCTTAGCTAATAGATGCGCATAATTGCTAGGTAACAGTATTCCTTGATGGGGAATTTTGACAGCCAGTTTTGAGTGGCATCACAAAAGACACGCAATGTGTTCAGTGCCTGTACTCATTTCCTTGGAATCCTCCACAATATCAGCTGTAATTAAAGAGAGAGAGAGAGAAGTTCCCAAATATTTCAAGATCTCACGCAGGCATTTTTGTGGCATTGTGTCAGAGAAGTGTATAGGCGTTAAGAGCAAGTGTTGATATTTCCCCTTTGTTCCAGCTACGTGCTGTAAGGAGCTGAGAATGAATTGCATGGGAGTTAAAGAGAACGCGGGTTGAGGGTGGGGAGAGAAACACGCTGTGGTCTGGAGGGAAGGGGGGAAGCTGTAATTACCTTCGTATGTACAGGAAGGTATTAGAGAAATGAATGGGAGATTGGCATGCTAAAAGCCAATTTACACTCCCCACCCAATGAGGCAAAGGGAAGCAAAGATGCTATAAGAGACCAGCTGGCAAGGGCAGCATTCTAAAAAGGCAGGAACGCTGTTTCAAAGGCCACATAACGTTCTATGGCCAAATGGTTAGTTTTATTCTTTCTGTTTTATCTTAGAAATAATTGTAGCGTCTTCCCTTTGTATTAGGCCACCAACCGTCCATCTTTAATTTCCACAAGTGCATGCAAATTAGGAGTTCATGTTTTTCAAGTTGGCAGCGTGCATATCAATTTTTTGAAACCCAGCTACAGCTGGGGGGAGGGGGGCAGTGTGCAGGGAAGAGGCAGGGTGCACTTGGGAGCGAAATGCGTGCGCGACCCGGTCCAAGTTGCACAGTTTTATAATTATCGAAGCTGAAAAAGAATATGCTGTTTGGTAAAGGTAAAGGTACCCCTGCCCGTACGGGCCAGTCTTGCCAGACTCTAGGGTTGTGCGCCCATCTCACTCAAGAGGCCGGGGGCCAGCGCTGTCCGAAGACACTTCCGGGTCACGTGGCCAGCGTGACATCGCTGCTCTGGCGAACCAGAGCCGCACACGGAAACGCCGTTTACCTTCCCGCTTGTAAGCGGTCCCTATTTATCTACTTGCACCCGGGGGTGCTTTCGAACTGCTAGGTTGGCAGGCGCTGGGACCGAACGACGGGAGCGCACCCCGTCGCAGGGATTCGAACCACCGACCTTTCGATCGGCAAGCCCTAGGCGCTGAGGCTTTTACCCACAGCGCCACCTGCGTCCCTGTTTGAGTTGGTTATAAAACACAAATCTTGAAGAGAGAACATGCCTCACCGTTCAGAAGTCCTTTCCCTGTTCTTTTTGGGGAACCTCAGCTCAATCACAGTTTACTTTACCTATTTGCATTAAAGGTACATATCAACTTTTTAAAATTTTGTCTTAGCTATTTGGGGAGACTCTTGAGTTCAG
Organism: Podarcis bocagei; assembly: GCF_964188305.1. Taxonomy (NCBI): domain Eukaryota; kingdom Metazoa; phylum Chordata; class Lepidosauria; order Squamata; family Lacertidae; genus Podarcis; species Podarcis bocagei. Next base: position 16,224,800 of record NC_138137.1, on the reverse strand, counting down.
ATGGCGAGAGGGGGAGATGTGTCCTTGGCTTTGACCCGGATATTCCAATTATTATCCTGTAGACCCATCTACGCATCACCTATGAAGAGTGTGAGTGGGTCACTTTAGAGTGGTGTGCATACAAAGCTCAATTTGAGCCACAAAGTGGCAGAGTTTAGGTCTGGACTATTTTGATTTCAAATGTATGAAGTATGCGGAAAGAGGGCGCTCTGTGCATGTGCGAAATGTAATTTCCTTAAGTCACACATTAACCACAGTTGCCTCCGTACCTCTCTGAGGAGGGAGCAAAGATTCTAAGAATGTGACATTTCTAGATAAGCATGGCCTTAGCATCTTTCATATTCAGAAATGTGAGCCCTCTAGATGCAGATCTGAGAAATCTGAGATTTTGATTCCTTTTAAGCCAATGGAGTCACCGGGTGCCATCTTTTGTGTAGGTCCATCTCAATTCCTCAACTGTAGTTGTAACCAACACTTGCCCTCTCGTCTCAGGTCTACCTGGCTACACTGCTAAGATGATCTGGAGAAAGCTACTGTCCTTGAACCCTCTAGATGTTACTAAACCACAACTCCCATCTCAGCAAGCGTGGCCAAAGCTTCCCCATATCTGGTCTAGATCAACCTCCTCTGTCTTGGTGCCTTCCAGCTGATCTGGACTACAACTCTCAATGTCCCTAACTATAGGCTATGCTGGCTGAGGCTGATGGGGTTTGTAGTCCAAAACAGCTGAAGAGCATCAGCTTCAATGAGACTGCTTTAGATAAGTTATGTATCCCACTTTTAGCTTCAGAAGTGTATAGCTGTGTGGGAGTGATTTGCTCATGGCTTCCCATGGCTGAGTGGGGTTGAAATGCAGACCAAGTCCAATGTTATATGAACCATACACTACTGACACTTATTCTGCAATCTGATATCCACTTGCCTAGAACTAAACCCTGCTGAACTCAGGTATGCATCAAACTGAACTGTAACAAAGCAGCATGCTTTCTCCCTGCACAAACTGTTTTATAACATTAATTTTTGCAAAACTAACTTGGCAGTTCCAAATGTCTCAATCACAAGAGACAGAAAATCAGAATGGCCGGCATTTTCAGTACAGTAATAACTTGTTTTTTTCTAGGCTTTCATATTCATTACAAAGACACTATGAGTATATATAGCTGTGATGTTTGAGCGCACACAGACACACACACACTACAGTGCTGCAATATTTTGATGGGTTTAATAAGCTAAACCTAATAAAGGGGATATACTATACTCAGTACAAATGTCAGGTTAAGTTAAATCAAAACACCAAGCAAAGTTCTGGATGCAAATAATGGCTGGCAGGGATAATAAAGGAAGATGACTTAATTTCTGTATTTTGGGTGGTTTGGAAGGAAGACATGCAAAAGGTGGTAATTATTTGCTATGCAATTAATTTGCTTAAATTAGCTGTGTGGTGCATTTTGGTCAACTGCCTCAGCTGGTCGTAGACAACATATTCCAGTGATCTGACAAGGGAATGCACTTTTCTAAAAATAAAAAATTAAAAACCCTCAGGAAACTTGGTTCCATTTAATTTCAGGTCATATCCTACTACAGTGGTACCTCTGGTTACGTACTTAATTCGTTCTGGAGGTCTGTTCTTAACCTGAAACTGTTCTTAACCTGGAGCACCACTTTAGCTAATGGGGCCTCCTGCTGTTGCTGCACCGCCAGAGCATGATTTTTGTTCTCATCCTGAAGCAAAGTTCTTAACCCGAGGTACTATTTCTGGGTTAGCAGAATCTGTAACCTGAAGCGTATGTAACCCGAGGTACCACTGTACAGAAATTTCATGCTGATTTGAAAGGAAAATCTGAGCATATTCAGCAGATCCTTAAAAGTTGCACTAACTGTCAGACTTGTTGAATCTCAGGCATGTCACACACACAAACACACAGCAGGGGTTTTAGTTCCAGGCAAAGTTATGACAGCTAACCAGAGTGGTTGAATGGCAACTCAAGCATCCTGAATAAGCAGAATCTGGAATTTTTGTTCAGTAAATCAGCCTGCCCCCACCCTGGTTTAAAAGACAAATGTCACACAATATACTCGAAACAGTTAGGGCTACAAATGAATGTAATGCAGAGTTCCTCAACCTGTGGGATGCAATGTCTGTCGAAGTGGGTCATGGACTTTGTAACTAAATCCAAAATAATTATTGTTATTAATCCTTAACTGGTATGATGAATTCCTCTTATAGAGGCGATCTGTAACAGCCTGAAACAGCTCCCTGTACAAGCATCTTGTGGTGAACTGTCACTGGATCAGTTAACTGCCAGGATTAGTTAATACAGTGGTACCTCGGGATGTGAACGGGATCCGTTCCGGAGCCCCGTTCACATCCAGAAGCAAACGTAACAAGCGACGGCACGTCTGTGCACACATGCGTCGCTTTTCGCCACTTCTGCGCATGACATCATTTTGAGCATCTGCGCATGCGGCGAAACCCGGAAGCAACGCACTCCGTTACTTCCGGGTTGCCGCGGAGCGCAACTCGAACGTGCTCAACATGAAGCATATTCAACCCGAGGTATGACTGTAGTTAAGCCAAGAGTGACCTGAAGTTTGCTTAGTTGAAATAAGTAATAGTGTATCAATAATGACCTGAGACCATGCCTGGCAACTTTGAAACCTCTCATTGGCTTAGTCACTGGCAAAATGCAAGCTTAGCCATCCCACTGATACTCAGACTTTGTTATTTCTAACCCTGCTTGCGTAACCGCATTTCTCCAGAAGAATTTTTCCAGCTTAGGATGCAATATCCTGCAATCAGATGGTGGGTGTGCTTTCATTCCCATAAACAAGACCGCAAATAAGTTTTTTTTAAAAAGTACAATAACATTTCAACTAATTCCACATTAATAAAGGTGTTAAGTATATTCTTGCTTGGATGCCTCAAGGTTATAAAATAGGCAAACTTCCTGTTAAAATGCATGAAACTGCTGGCTCCTGAAGACCTAAGGTCCAAAACTCAAGGGACAACAGGATAGTGGGGTCACCACTCTAAGTGAATTTGAACTTGTGGGTCATCATATCAAAAAAGTTGGGAACCAATTGTGCCTGTTTCACTCCTCCATACTATCACCAGGGAGAAAGAAATCGTGCTTCCTGGTTTATGTTGAACCAAAGACTATGGTTTGTTTCACCCCCATGCTAAGCACAATTTGCAGCTAAGGTTTGTTCTTGGCTTACTGATTGTGATTTGGTTGGAGGGGCATAAACTACGATCCCTGGTTCGGGACTAATGCCAAGTCAGGGACCGTGGTTTTCTCCCCAGCAGTAACAAGGAGCAGTAAAGCAGCTGTGATTCTCAGGCCTGGCAAATCCATTAACTATGGTTTGCCCGTGAGAAGGAAACTGACCCTCAATCTCCCCTGCCTGAAAGCCTTCAGGAGGAAACCCCAAGGAAAATTCCATACCTGTTGCCTTGCGGGACATATTGGGGAGAAGAAAAGGCTAAGGATTACGTAAACCCTACACAAACCCAGAATGGAGTTCCTAAGACGGTTGGGTGGCGCCTTGTATGTCTCATTCGGGCAACTCCTGCCGCCAAACTGGTGTCAAACGTATTGCTCTGCTTTCCTTGGGACCACATCAATGAGGCCAAAGTCTTGTCACCTGGGCAGTCCAGGACTTCCATGCACGCTGCCCAGGCTTGCACCCCAGGGAGGTCACTTTGGTGCTGCAAACACGGGAGGCAGCAATTATGAGTTGCCGGTCTCTGCGGCCACAGCAGACACCATGGTTCTCTAGCAGTGTGACCTCACTCCTAGAGGCACACTCACGAGACAGACAAATGCCAACATAGGAGCCAACTCCTAGAGGCTGAGCCCCCCCCCCAATATTTTATTGGATGCCAACAACCTGTGGAAGCTAAGCATGCTCCATATAAGCACCCCCAATGTAAACTTTCTTCATTTAATAAAAGAAAATGATTTTGTCTCTATGGTTTCAAAATCTAAAAGAAAGAAAAAAGAAAGAAAGTGAGGGAGGGAGGGAGGGAGGGAGGGAGGGAGAGAATGTATGCTGTCTCATTTATGTCATGTTTAAATCCCGCCTTTCTCTCATGGAGCTCAAGGGGGCAGCCAGAGGAGTCCCCAGCCGGTCTGCCAGCTGGGCACTGATCATACCCAGATCTGCTTAGCTTCAGCAGGTATGTGGCTCCATATGCTGTTCAAACCTGGGCTCTGAGATCACGGATCGACAACTTATAATAATATATATATATATATCCCACCCATCTGGCTGGGTTTTCCCAACTACTCTGGGCTTACAACATATATAAAAACACAACAAAACATCAAATATTAAAAATATCCTATACAAGCAACAAACAAATAAATAAATAAATAAACATAAATAAACAATAAACAGTTTACAGTTATACCCAAATTAAAATAACCACCAGCTCCAACTAAACATCTAACCAACACCAACCAGACAAAAAACAGAGGTACCAAAATTAGAACCATTTAAAACATTTTAGCCAGTTGCCGCAAACCAAGAGTTGCTCCAGCAATGTCTCAGTGGCCTCCCAGGAGCCTCTTTTAGCTGTTCAGGGTGAGTCTGGATCCCACCCCTTAGGCCAGGTGGAAATGAGCCTTGCAGCAGGGAGCGGCCTTCCTGCCAGCACTCATGACAGCAGAATATGGTATACTATGCAAGATGTAGCCTGTCTATCAGTGTTTTAAAACATGGCACCTGATATGATATATATGAGGCAGTATGGTGTAGTGATGAGAGCACTGGACTAGGACTGCAGAGACCTAACATCAAATTCCCACTCAGACATAAAGCTCACTGGGTGATCTTGGGCCAGTCACTATTTCTCAGCCTTACCTACCTCTCAGGGTTGTTTTGAGAATAAACTGGAGAAGAAGATAACCATGCATTGCAGGCTGGAGTTCCTTAGAGGATATAAATTCAATAGAGAAAGAGTAAACTTCATCTCAGAATATTGTATACCTTGCCTGTTTTCCTCCCCCCTGTATACCCACTTACTCTCCTTTCTCTATCAATTCACTTTTGTAGTTTGTAAAGCTAAAGGGACCCCTGACCATTAGGTCCAGTCGTGGCCGACTCTGGGGTTGCAGCGCTCATCTCGCTTTATTGGCCAAGGGAACCGGCGTACAGCTTCAGGGTCATGTGGCCAGCATGACTAAGCAGCTTCTGGCGAACCAGAGCAGCACACGGAAACATCGCTTACCTTCCCGCCAGAGTAGTACCTATTTATCTACTTGCACTTTGACGTGCTTTCAAACTGCTAGGTTGGCAGGAGCAGGGACCAAGCAACAGGAGCTCACCCCGTCGCGGGGATTTGAACCGCCAACCTTCTGATCGGCAAGTCCTAGGGTCTGTGGTTTAAACCACAGTGCCACCCGTGTCCCGGGTTTGTAGTTTGTAGTCACATTAAATTGCTTGCTTTTCACCTAGGTGAATATGAAGCACCTCAGTGTGTTTATTTTATTTTTTTAAAGCAGGGCTTTTTTCAGCCGGAACACACAGGAACTCCATTCCGGCCCCTCTCAGGTGGGCGCCATTGCTATTATAAGAGAACAAGGGAGGCGTTCATGGTGAGTTCCGGCACCTCTTTTTCTAGAAAAATAGCCCTGTATATAGAAAATAGGAAAATAGACACATATTGTTATTTCGCAAAGCTAGGAGCACCATGCAGCCTGTTGCTCAACGGCTCATGGGGGTTTATAGGCGTTGTAATGGATTTACAAATGGCACCATAAGAGCCTGTGAAGAAATAACACGTGAGCAAGTTGTTTGGTTTCGGTCTCGTCTTTCTGATCCAGCCCCACATGCCCTCCAGTGTGCATGCCCAGTGTGCCGGGACGACAGTGTGAACATGAGACAGTGTGAACGTTAGAGCTCCCGCGCTCATAAGAAATCCCTGACTCACTCTGTTGTGTGTTCCATGCAATAGGCTTCAGGAGAGAGAACTCTATGCTCAGAAGTCTTTTTGTGTAAGCTAATTGCAGCAACATCTTCATTCCCCTGCCACTTCTACTCCACGCTGACATTGTCATCTGTGGCTATGTCAGCAGTTTCCCCCCTCCCCCCCCACTGACATTTCCTTTCCGGTTGAAGAACAGATGCGCGATCAGATGGCATCGAGTGGCGCTTTTACCTCTTCGCGGCACTATTGACTCATCACACAGAACAGGGTTCATTAAAAACCATTGTTTCATCCCTTCCTCTAACCACAGGGAGACAAGCAGGAAGGCTGCGTTGCTGTTTGAAATACAACCACGTTGGTGTGTGGATGCAATTGCACTTTTTGTTTCTTTACCTTGGTATGGAAGCTACTGCAGGGGGCAGGGAATTATGTCATGTGGATCATCACAGGTCAAAATTCTATTCATTCATTCATTCATTTTTTTAAAAAAGAAGAATGCAACTTTAACCCACTACATGGGAATAATGGAGCCTTAAAGCAAAATCCTATGCATGTTTACTTTGAAGTTAAGTTCTACCGACTTGCTCCATGGAAAGATTATGCCCAGGATTGCTGCCCTCAGTGCTGGAGCTTGCTCAGTTGGGCTTCTTAAATCAGGTTCCACCATCTGTTTTGAAATTGCTGGTGCAGGGCTTTCAGCGAACAGAGGAAGAGATCAGCGGGAGATGGGCAACAGGAGGCTTATGTCGGAGTCCCTGCTGAAATCTGGCTCCCTAATATGTAAACAGGGTGTTTACTGAGGCTGCCCAAGTTTTAACAGTGAACCAGTGCAAAACTCTGTAGAGGAATGCTTTGTGTTGCTACTGGCCTGATATTCACGATGGCACATCAAGTTCAGCCATAGCATGAATTAGTTCGCGGAGGGGGGGGGGGGCTAAAGCAATGCAGGTATAAAAATCTGAGTACAAAATGTCGCAAAAGAGGCAGATCAATGGCAAGCAGATTCATGACATAATGCAATTAACAATAGATTAAACAGAAAAACAACAGAGCCAAAATTGTATTGCACTTATTTAAATGTTAAACACAAACTACTAGTATGAATTCATTCTTCATCTGGGCACATTTTGCTCTACTGACAGCTAGACCATATCACCTGGCCTCAAAATAGCTTCGACTGACTATATTTATCTTTACTGCAACTGCAGAAGGCAATTAAAATTGTCTTCTAATGGGATTTTCCCCTTGGATTTGGCCCAATTTCTTTTCAGCATTCGATGAAGGTGCTTCTTTCTCTTTCTCTCTCCCCCCCCCCCCGCCATACCATCAATTGTATGTTTTTTTGGACAACCGTAATAGCTTCATTTATAACAGGAATGCTTGAAAACAAAACAAAATGATCCAACAATTTTTAGTGGCAGAATTGTATTATCCAAATAGACCAAAACATTTTGCCTAAGGGTACATACTAATTTTTTTGAGCATGCAGTTCAAGAATCTGAAAGGAGAGTAAAAAAACTGGGGAATATAAGGTGGAGGCACAGTGTGGAGTAGGTTCTGCACAGTTGAAATATCTATCTGTGCAAGAGAAGCAAATAATAGTCCATTACCTGTTCGTCCCTCAGTTCATTCTCCAGCAGTGGAATAATCCTGTCATCTTTGAGAGTACAACTATATCACTATCACAACATACTGCTTCTCAAAACCACCTGGGGAAAAAGCTTGAAGAGACCAGCTGCCTAAAGAAAAAAGTCTCACACCCAAAATTTCCACAGGCTGGGTTGGAAACAGAAAATGTATTGTCGTAGATAATCTAGGGGAAGGTTGGCGGTTCTAATCCCCGCAATGGGGTGAGCTCCCGTCGCTCGGTCCCTGCTCCTGCCAACCTAGCAGTTCAAAAGCACAAAGTGCAAGTAGATAAATAGGTACCACTCTGGCGGGAAGGTAAACGGCGTTTCCGTGTGCTGCTCTGGTTCGCCAGAAGCGGCTTAGTCTTGCTGGCCACATGACCCGGAAGCTGTCTGCGGACTAACACCGGCTCCCTCAGCCAATAAAGCGAGATGAGCGCCGCAACTGCATAGTTAGCTGCGACTGGACCTAATGGTCAAGGGTCCCTTTACCTTTACTAGATAATCTAAATGAAAAGCTTTGGAAATTTTTCTGCACCTTCTGCAGAACCTAACATACATGAAGCCATTTCAGGAATGCAAATCCTCCACTGCTTGCTCATTTTAAACTCGAGTGGAATCCTTCCTAGAAGACATTATTGAGCCAATATGAAAAATGGGGTAAGAATGGCAGCATAAGTGGCTTATGGATCACAGCCGCTGTCTTATCAGTAAAGTTTTAGACTATAATGTCATAGGCCTGGAAACTTCAGGCATCCTGTAAAAGAAAAACGATCCTGATGTAGTTTTATCTGTCATTTATATTTTCCTGCCTTGGTCAGATGATACTAAAATAATCTGGCTCTTTTTCTGAGTGACAAGGTGGAATCTGCAGCCTGTTTGAGTCGCTGCTGTTTTAAGAGAATTCAGATATTCTGAATTTTGGATTTTTTTTTAAAAAGTCACTGTTAGTAATAATTCATACCATTTTGTTTCAAACAGCCTTGTCCCATTTGAACCACATCTTCTGTGCCTCATGGATGCCAGCATACTACAATGCCTCCTATCAGATTTCTGGCTATAAACGCATTTCAGTCCATGGGCTGGTTCAGAAATTAAGCCTGGCACCAAACCCATTCTCTCTCTGCCATTTTATACACCTAAAGACTCTTTCTATGAATGTTTATATGGTGGCACCTCTCCTCTCTCCTTTCAAAGGCTTTCAGCTTTACTCTCCATCCATGACCTGACTGCAGTCACACAAATGTCATTGTGATTTTCTCATTATCATCCATTGCTGTCACCGCCATCCACTGTTCCTTCTACAGTTGTGTTCCCCATTTCAATTTTAGCTCCTTTGGAGCAGAGACCTCTTTTTGTGTCCTTTGATGGCCAGTTGTTGAACTGTACATACATGCTCAGCTTATGTGTGACATCATTTGCACATTAACAGCCATGCTTGTTGCTAAGGCTTACGCAGAAGTTTGAAGCCACAAAATTTATACCCCAGTGCGCCGCTATCGGAAAGTAGGGTGCCAGTCAACAGTTCATCAAATATCAAGCAAGCCAAGCCACACATGTAACCTGGGAAGAAATTCCTTCCCATCTCGATTTATTATGATCATGTTTTCAGATGTTACACATGACCCAAAAGCCACCCACTTTTTTGATCCAAAGGAATCTCCTTAAAAAGGACACTGTTTCTGCAGTAATCCATAAAAGAATGTAGGTATGGAAGAGGGAAGGAAAAGTCTTTCCATATACAAGTTGTAAGGTATTTTGTTTCAGTGGAGGGGTCAACACGAGTACGGGCCTTTTCTGTAGTGGCTCCCTGTTTTTGGAATCCTGTCCCCAAGGAGGTTGGTCTGCCACCTTAGAATCATAGAGTTGGAAGGGACCACACGGATCATTTAGTCCAACCCCCTGCAATGCAGGAATCCTTCATCCAACATGGCACTCGAACCCACAACCCTGAGATTAAGAGTCTCATGCTTTACTGACTGAGCCTTCATTATATATTTTTAGGCACCATGCAAAAATGTTCCTCTTCAACCAGGCTTTTGGCTGCTTAATATTCTACGCCTTTTAAATGTGTTTTTTTAGGGGGAGGGAGCTATTGTTTTTGTTTTAACTACTTATTTGTGTTTTCATCTGGTGAACCCCCAGAGATCTTTTGATGGAGGGCAGTATATAAATCTAATAAAATAAATAAACTAACTTCATGTTGAAAGGGATGTGCATATGTTAATTGGAAAAAACTTGCAAATACCAGATAGGCTTAGGATTTAAATATGTGATGTTAAAGAACAAAATGTTTCAAGTTAAAATGGAAAGGAAGAAAGAAAGAAAGATGTAAGTGACTAAGTTAATTTTATGAGAAAATTGGTTTTGGAAAACTGTTACAATGATATACAATGAAACTCAGCCAGGGGGGTTTGAGGAAGTCATTTAACAATGTTACTAAGATTGGATTAAGTACAGTTAAGATCTATGTTTGTTTGTTTGTTTTAAATTTTGGAAAATCAATTAAAAAAAATTGAAAAAAGAAAAAAAAGAAAAAAGAAAGGGATGTGCATATGGAGGTGGCTTCTCCATTTAAGTGAATGAGGGAGGCTGCTCATGCGTGAGCAGCATTAAACCCTAGTGCCACTGGGGGGGAGGCAATTGCCCCCCCTCCCGCCCCAGCTAAATCATAAACCTCTGATTCCCAGCCTTTTTTAAAAAAACAAGTTACTAGCATTTGTAAAAGCTGAGATTTGAGGCAACATGTACAGACAATAAAGACCCTTCTCATTTTTTGGTGAGAAACTGCTCCCCAATTTTATTTTACTTTCCTCCCCCCCCCCTGAAAAATTCCTGTGGATGCCCATGCCTAGAGCACATGCAGAATCCTAGATGGGAGGCGGTGTTTACAGGTAGGGTATCGAGTACTTAGATTCACAGTGCAGCCATGTCCTTAAAATGCAGTTCTGAATCATCCCTGTGCCTCAGGGTTAGCTGAAGACATTATGCCTGCTACAACTCCCTGCCCCAGGTGCTCAGTATCCAAGCCTGGCCATCTTATTTGGCACCTGAGGCAGAAAATTGCACAAGCGCCTCTTCCCCTCCCTGGCAGATGAGTACAATCGTAATAAATTAAATATCTAACCATTTTCTGCCTTTCATGAAGCTCAAAACACTGTACCTTATGGTAGGGCTAGGCCTGTGATAAGTGCATAATATTTACGTATACTTTGTGTGGGGTTTTTCGTTTGTTTTTTGTTTAATCTGCTCAAGAAAATTGGCTGTTGTTTTTTTTTAAATTACACTTGAGTTAACAGATGCTGAAGCTATTCCCCCTGTTGATGGTAATGTGGTTAAAGGATCCTCTGGAAGTTCAACCAAATTCATTCTGAAAATAATTTGTACTCCATTAAGCCATTTATTCCCTCACTAGTTACACTGATACACAAACTCTCAGATTATATGAATATCCTCCATGCCCTGAATGTCTATTCAGCCAGATAGAGAGAAGAAAGGGGTGCTGTTTGCCTGCTTGATATGTTTGGCTTAGCCATACTTTAAAAATAAATTTCAAATCCAGGCTTCAACTGCTGCAAGTTGGAATATTTTTGCTTGGCACTGAGCAGGTCTGTTTTCTATTTTTATTTCCTTTTTTTTCCAATTGAGTTACGTTACTAGGCAACGGAAGCATTCTGCTCTATTGGTTAATAGCTATACTGTATTTCACATAATCAGTTGGTATATTTGGGCAAATTGTCTATGGAGTGGGGGGGAAGACAGCACAAATGACTGTCTTTTGGACACCAATTGCTTATAAACTGTGTTACCAGCTGTCTCTACTTAGGGACAGAAAGCACTCGGACGCCATTCAGTTTGCAATTTATAGAGGTTGTCTCTGCTATGAAAGGGGATGACAAATTTCCAAAACAGTATCCTCAGTAAAAGGCAATTTGATCAGTTTAATTTCCGAAAGATACTATTCAGCAAGCACACCAGCCACACTGTGTGCTCACAATGGACAAGGTTTTGTTTTGCTGCAGGAAAAACAACAGCCGTATGAAAACAGAGCCACTTTGAATTTATGGCCAAAGTGGGGTGGAATCAATGAATACATACCACATTTCTTTCTTGTTACATTTATACATCACCTTTCCAATAAATAAATAAAAAGCCGAAGGTGGCTAAAAACAATAAAACAGAAAGTAAGCAAATAAAAATGTATAACCAGAAAAGAACTGATTAAAATGTAAGAACAGCAGGCCGTTAAAATTATAGGGTGATGTCTTAGTCAAACTCACAGTAGGCCCACTGAACTCAATGGGTTTTTTAATCATAGAATCATAGAATCGTAGAGTTGGAAGGGACCCCAATGATCATCTGGTCCAACTCTGTGCAACGCAGGAATGTGTCTGAATGACTTGGTTGGCTGCCACCCTTAGATTAAAAACAAAATGGGAGAGAAAAGCAAAGCAGCTCAGCAGAGCAAACACCTATTTAACTAGAAAGGGTTTTGTCTGCTGATGGAAAGGCCACCAAGGAGAGATCTAGATGAGCCTCTCTGTGTGCGGAGCTTCAAAGTCTGGGTGCAGCCACCAAAAAGGCCCTTTCTGGAGTTTCCACCAAATTTGCACAAGATGTTGTGCACCCTGGTGGTTATCACCTCTAGAGGCCATTTCAGTAAAAAGGAAGAACATGGAAACAAAACTGGGTAACATAAAGAAATTCTAGAGAAAGATCAAAACCAACTCAAGCTAGCTATTTTTTTTTTTAAGAAATCAAACATTATTTTACGGATTGGCTACAATACCACCAACTAAATGATGTTTTCAAAGCAGATAGGAAAATTGGGTTTGAGACAGAAATATCAAAGTTGGAAAAAGCCTTATTACGAAACAAAAAGAAAATACTATCTAAAATGTACAGATTGCTGCTGGACTGGGAGGTTAAGGATGAAGAGGTCAAAGACGTGATGATCAAATGGTCAAAGGACTGGTTATTCCATCCAGATGGACAACTGGGAAAAATTATGGCAAAAGACTTAAAATTCACAGCTTGCTACACAATAAAGGAAAATTTTTATGAAAATGCTATATAGATGGTACATGACCCCCAGCAAATTGGCCAAAATATATAAAACAAACTCAAATGCCTGCTGGAGGTGTATGCAAATGGAAGGAACAATGTACCATATGTGGTGGGGTTGTGACAAAATTAAAAGGAAATGGGATATTGTCTATGATGAATTTTTAAAAAAATATTTAGACAAATATTTGTGAAGAAGCCAGAAGCCTTTCTTCTGGGTATTCTGACAATTGATATCTCAAATTAATAAAAGGAGGGTGTTCCTATATGCTACAATGTAGCAAGAATACTGATCACTAAAAATTGGAAAGGGGATAGGTCACCCATGAAGGAAGAATGGCAAATAATATTTTAGAAAGACAACTTTCCATTTTACCACAAGCAGAACATACCCTCTGCTCTGATCACTTCTCTCCCCGCATTTCCCAAACACCTTTTTATCCCCCTGTTTCCTCTCCTTAGCACAGATTCATCTTCACAGTCAAATTAGCCCATGCATACAAAAAGGAACTTGATCCCTTGTTTTAGACTTCTACCATTCCTCAGTGAATTAGAGAGCTTAGATTTTAAACCTTTTTAAAGTTAGGTATACAAATAGCTATGGAAATTAGCAAAATGTTTTCACTTAAAAGCAATGAATATAAAGCATTAAAAAACCCCCACTATGTTTGCAAATAAGCTTTTCTAGATATTCCCAGAAAGGGCTCTAATACTATAAAGTCCTATTCAGTCGGGGAAGAGTCTAATATAACCTGCAGACCCACCCAACCCAGCACATGCTGTTGTGACTCACGGACGAATGCTTCTTCCTGTTGCTATGATGCGCAGTGACATCTCAGGTTGGCTCGGGTTCAGCAGGAAGAAGCCATGTCTGTCTGGCTGGCTAGCACTGTGACTGGAACAGGGTGGTGCAACTTTCCCCATCCTGATCTCCCCTATATAATGTTTGGGAAGACTGTGGAGTATAGGTCAGTGCCAGCGGAGAAAATAATTTGGTACGCTTTTATCGAAGTGACATAATCTATGCAAACTGGTCCAACACAGCAGCTGATTCAAGACAGCATTTTGTTACGAAGTTCAACAGAACCAAGGCAATGTGAATTGTCCACGAGTGAATGTCCCTTGCTCTTTTTCAATGTGGCCTCATGTGATAAAACATCAAGTGTGCAAGTTACCTGAAATCTGGCGGACTTAAATCTTTTGCCGGACACTGTAAGGACTAATTCGTTATTCTCTGCGGATGTGATATTTATACTTCCCCACAGGGCTGTTTATCTGGGCTCATGGCAATATTTCAAAATACATGTTACTTTGGTAGATCTTAAATGAATAATTCATTGGCAATTAATCCTCTGAATATTCATCTGTGCTATGAATCAGTTTTGTGAATTATTCCCATGTTTATGAGCCATTCATAGTCCAGATTCTGCAAATATTATTTTCTTCTAATTACATATAGAAAAGAAACAACATATATATATTACAAAAAATCACTTCCTGCATCTGTCCTTTGAAAATATTTGATTCACGGAAAAGTCACAAATGGATTTGGAATATCAAGTTCTTCTGATTTCTCTGGAGGCTGCTGATTTGATTAATTTTGGGATGTTTAAAAGCGAAAACTATTAAAATCAAAACACCATGGGTCATCACAGCACTCTCACTGTAAATCAGTGCAGCTTAACTGATTTAACTGGAACTATTTTTTAAAAAAACAGGATTATTCAATATAACATATTCAGAAGAATATGTTTTCCAACTACAGAAGAAAAATTCAAACCAGGGAATTGATGGGATTATTTCTTTACACAGCTAATGTGAAGGAATTTATCCAACTACAGATTCCATTTGTATAGCTTGGGCTCCAACCCCAGTTAACTGTACATTGTATTTTGAAGCAGCACCAGGCTATCATTGCAAAATGGGTGGGGCAGTGATTGGTGTGCAACATGTGTTGGTATGCATAGCCCGTACCTCTTAGATGTGCAAAAATATGAAGTTTATTATTAATAATAAGCAACTGACTTTTTTCTTTCCCCCTTTATTTGGCCAAGGTAGAGGCTGAAATGTCTTAAGCAGGTTTTCCGGAACTGTGCCTTCACCTTCTTAAATTACTACCCACACCATCATTTTCTTTTAATATTATACAGGTCACCTCTATGTGTGCAACACAATCTCCTTTTAACCGTCATTGTTTAGGAAGGATCCAAAGAGCGTCTTGCATGAGCAGAAGGCCCTTCTGCATGCAGGGGGTGGGTGGGTGTCGCAAGTTTCCAATTCCTTCTCCCAAACCGGCACCCCTTACATGATGGAATTGCTTGCCCAATACTTATTAAAGAATGTTGGATGAATTGGTAATGTTGAACTTTCCCATTTCCATGCAACTTTTAAGCTCTAAAATATAAATGATTTTTTTAAAAAAAATTAATTGCCGTTTGCCCTCTTTACTTTAACTGAACTTGAACAGAACATTTGCTGCAATGTGGGCTCAGATGTTGCTGTGAAAATTTTCCCCTCACCTCAAATTCACCTTCCCACATCTATAGTATCTACCAACATAACCCCATATTCTGAAACCGATTATATGGAAGACCAGTTCTATGATGTGATGTGTACCATCCCTTTCCGACTTGGCGTTCTTTATAATATTGTATTTTAAGCTGGCCTGGCCTGCTATCATATTTCTATTAGCACATTCCAGAGGGGAGAATTTATTCTCTCATGCAGGTATGAACCCTTGACTTGCACTTATAATAACGCCACAAAGGTTGGAAAAGTAATGTTATTCCTTCCCTGCCCCAAACCATATAAATATCCATACCCAAATAGACACGCACACACACACCTGACAACTGCTGTAAACTGAATAATTTAAAACCGGGGGGTGGGGTGGGGAATAGCAACACTGGAAGAAGAAAAATCAGAAATTCAGGAAACTGTACAAGAGGCAGGCTTTGCTATTTTTGCTCATGCTCTTTTTGTCTGATTTAGTGTATTTCTTCTGAATAGCAGTATCAATTAAAAACTCACTTAGCACTGGGATTTAGATGAAATTTTCTTTTACTTTCAGAAGAAGAAGCGATAGTAAATTAGACTTAAAAAGCATCAACAAAACCAGCCTAGATCCCAAATATACTGCTTATTTGACTCATATGAAATGCCTGAATTTGACTTGGAAAATAAGTTTTGTTTGTTTGTTTGTTTGTTTGTTTGTTTGTTTGATTGATTGATTTATAGGCCACCCTTCATCACAAGATCTCAGAGCATTTCACAAGAAAAAAATATAAGGTAAAAACACAAATAGTTAAAAACAGCAAAATAATAACCCACTCTCCCACAAACACATTTCAAAGGCTGTAGAATGTTAATCAGCCAAAGGACAGGTTGAGGAGGAATGTTTTGCCTGGTGCCTAAAGATATATAATGAAGATATATAATGAAGATATATAATGAAGATATATAATGAAGGTGCCAGATGAACCACCCACAGTGGCCAAGTGGGTGGATTAGGTATGACAAATGTTTGTATGTTTATAACACCATTAACCTTGCCGTGCAAGGTTTCACCAGCCTAAAATGGTTACTTGCACCTCCCATATTCACACAGTGCCCACCTGATGCCCACCACACAGAAAAAATAGGTACATGACCGGAGGACAGAGAAACTAAATAAAATTAACCAGACACCATGACCAAATTTCTCTCAGGACATTGGTCGTTGACTGCTGGTGGCGAAAGAAACTGCTTCCCTTTGGATCCCTCTTCGGCCAAACTGTGACTTTGTCGCAGGGAGATTCATTAAGTGCCAAGTGTAAATAAAACCAAATGGTTCAAAATTAGTCTGTGTTTTAGCTCAGAGTTCAGTAACTAGCAAGTTTAAAAACAAAAAAAGCAACTGAAGTTTGCTCCCCAAAGCTTCCTTGAATTTCCCAGTAAAAGTAACTTAGCAAAAAGCTAAGAGCCAATTTTCACAGCCAAAATTTGGATATTCTTGTCCTACAATCGTGTATCTGTGGGTAACTGGTTGTCTTGGACTGAGAAGATAATCAAATTAGAGCATCTGAAGATGCTTTTGTCCACGGACATCTGCTGACTGGGTCAGCATTCCCGTTTCCCCCTGTTCCTGTTGGAGAATCTTCTGCAACCATGCTGGTAAGGTAAAGGTAAAGGGACCCCTGACCATTAGGTCCAGTCGTGGCCGACTCTGGGGTTGCGGCGCTCATCTTGCTTTATTGGCCGAGGGAGCCGGCGTACAGCTTCCGGATCATGTGGCCAGCATGACTAAGCCACTTCTGGCAAAGCAGAGCAGCGCACGGAAACGCCGTTTACTTTCCTGCCGGAGCGGTACCTATTTATCTACTTGAACTTTGACGTGCTTTCGAACTGCTAGGTTGGCAGGAGCAGGGACCGAGCAACAGGAACTCACCCCGTCACGGGGATTCAAACTGCTGACCCTCTGTGGTTTAACCCATAGCGCCACCCGCATGCTGGTAAGCAAGTGCAAATGATGACGTATAAGGCAAATCTCTGCTGCAACTCACAAGATGTGGGGCAGCAGCCTCAACCCTTTTCACCTTTCATGCACGTGCCATGTGAAATTAGTGACAGTCCGCTCCAGAAACTGAGGTCTAGACTGTGTGGGCTTCTGTTTTCCGTAGTTATATTTTTATAACATAAACTTGGTGCAAAATTCAAATAATGGAGAGGAATTTTGTATAGTTTTACTTGCTCAGAAGGGCTGCTTTGGTATATAACCATGGAAAAATATTCCTTTACTGGCGGTAGTTTAAGTGCAACTGCAGCTTTTGCAGGTAGAATCAATAAACAGAAGACCTGTTTATTGTGTATTCATCTAGATTTGTTTGCAGGGAGATTAGATGATGTTGGTTATTTAATGATCACTCATTCTGATGTGTTTGTGGGGATGTTAGACAATGTTGTATCAAAACAGCATTTAATCATATATGGAATTTATACAGTGCTTTAGAGCAGGGATGGGAAACTTTTCCCCACTGTCAATAATGACACTCCCTGAGAGGGTAATATATTATTGCAATGTGTTCCATGTGGGGCTGCCCTTGAAGATGACCTGGAAACTGCAACTGGTCCAAGATTGAGCTGGAGTTCCAGTTAGAACTCTTATAACCCCTGGTTTGAAAACAGCTGCATTGGTTGCCAGTTCATTTCCTGACCCAGTTCAAGGTGCTCAACAACTTAGGCCCCAAAGATCTGAGAGACTGAATATTGAACCTTTCGGGTGTCACGAGCAGCACAGGGCTCTCTCGGTAGTTCCACTGCTCAAAGAAGTTCAGTGTGGCAGCATCCCAAGAGATGGCCTTCTTTGTGGCAGCCCCTAAGTTGCAAAACTCCCTCCCCACATAGATGAGTCTAGCAACTTCTTTTTTTGTAAACCACTTTGAGGGGAGTTTTTTTTTTTTAAAAAAACACCCACAATCAAGTGGTATATACATTTCAATGAAAATAATAATAAATATACAGCTTCCAAGGTGCGCTGAAGATGTACCTCTTTACCCTGGGGTCTCTGAGGTGCATATTTAGGGGACCCAGCCTGTTCTGGTGATTGCAACTTGTTCCAACCATTTTAACATGGTATCCTAAAATGTTACGACCTGCCCTGGAACCTTAGGGTGAAAGGCAGGTAATAAATCAAACTAATAATAGTAATAACAGCCACATGGTGGCGTGGCTGGAGCCAATGCCAGCAATGGGTGGGGCAGCTCATCCTCTCTTGTCACTTGCCTCTCTCACTGTCTGCCTGTCTCTGTCACCTCCCCTTCCCATCTTTGCCCACCTGCGTGAAATCAGGCTAAGGGCAACATATGCCCTCACATACTTGTTATTTTATTTATTTATTTATAAACTCATATGCAATATCAAGGCAGTGCACAGCAATATATACAGTGGTACCTCGGGTTATGTATTTAATTCGTTCCGGAGGTCCGTTCTTAACCTGAAACTGTTCTTAACCTGAAGCACCACCAGGAGGCTAATGGGGCCTCCTGCTGCCACCACGCCACCGGAGCACAATTTCTGTTCTCATCCTGAAGCAAAGTTCTTAATGGGAAGAACTATTTCTGGGTTAGTGGAGTCTGTAACCTGAAGCGTATGTAACCCGAAGCGTATGTAACCAGAGGTACCACTGTACAATAAAACATAAAACAGTATACAATAGAGCTGGGTGATATATCAATATATTGTCCAACAAATGGTTTGAAGTCCATATCTTGATATTGGTTTCATAATTTTTGACCTGGCTATATATCACGAATCATGGTGTGGGTGTTTGCGCTCACGCTATGCAAAAATCACGACCTGGGGGAAACCATGAAACTGGTGATATATCACGATGTTGAAAACCAGATATCGCCCAGACCTAGTATAGAAACAATATGAAGGCCACCTCAACCTTTCAGATGTTTCTGGACTCCAACTCCCATCTGCCCCAGTCAACATGGATAAAGCTCAGGGATCATGGGAGCTAAGGTCTAGTACCACCTGAAGGACCACAATGTCTGTGAAGGAAGCCTCCCCTCCGATGCCCACACCTGTGAAGGGTGTGGGCATCGGAGGATCCGTACTCTCTCCGCTGGTCTCCGGCGAGGAGTCTTGGAGCCTCCTCTCTGATTCCCCCATCTGCCCCCCTTCTCCACTGGTGTTACGCTGATTTCCTTCCCCAGCAAATGGGCTGCCCCTCTCCCTACTGAGACCCTCTCCGGTATCCCTCTGGAGCCTTCCCTCCACCTCTAGCTCCGATGGCAGTTCCCTGACACATACGCTTCAGGTTACAGACTCCGCTAACCCAGAAATAGTACCTCGGGTTAAGAACTTTGCTTAAGGATGAGAACAGAAATCGTGCTTGGGCGGTGCAGCAGCAGCGGGAGGCCCCATTAGCTAAAGTGGTGCTTCAGGTTAAGAACAGTTTCAGGGTAAGAACGGACCTCCGGAACAAATTAAGTACGTAACCAGAGGTACCACTGTATTCTCCTGCTCTGGAGGGTAGGACCCAAACCAATGGATTCAAATTACAAGAAAAGCGATGCCAAATAAACATCAGGAAGAACTTTCTGACGGTAAGAGCTGTTCAACAGTGGAATGGACACCCATAAGAAGTGGTGGACTCTCCTTCCTTGTGAGTTTTTTAAGCAGAGGTTGGACGGCTACTTGTCAGAGATGCTTTAGTTGAAATTCCTGCGTTGCAGGAGGTTGGTAACTGTCAGTGTCCCTTCCAGCTCTGCAGTTCTATGATTCTATGACTGAATCACAGCTGAATCTGTTAGGCTGTTGTGCTTTTCTACCTGCCATTGCCCTTCTGGGCTTTAAAATGGGTTGGGTGGAGCAAAAAAAAGGAAAAGAAGAAAAAAACAGGGGGTGATGGCTAATTATGCTAATATAAATCCACCAGATGGCAACCATTTAACAATTCTCCTCCGAGGCAGTTTTTGCATTATTCTTAAGATACGGGTGCTGGAAGTCACACCTGTGCCTGAAGATGGATGAAAGCACACTGTGCCAATGCAGTAATACATCTGAATGTCTTGGAGAGGAAATGTCCTATGCACAACGTGTCGGCTTTCTCCGCAAAACACACTTCATTATCATCCCTTGATCTTCAGCATTTTCAGAGAAGGGAGTGCCTAGCGACCAGGTTTGAGAGTGAAGCAGATTTGCCAGTACACCTGCATGTACTTAAATCTTGTTGATCCTAAACATTTGCTTTAAGGAGAGTGGGGGTTGGTGGGGAAATCCTTTCAGACAGTTCTGTTACAAAACAATTGCTTCCTTACGGGTGGGGGACAGTTAATTGCCAGAGATTGCTCCCGTCGTTTGAGAAACCAATTGAACCGGCCAGCCACGGAAAATGTGCTTTATAAAAAGGTTAGATTCGAAATGGACAGAGAGGCAACAGCTTTTTGTTCCCTCTGCGATGCTGAGGTTTGGAACGTGGCAAATCTATGTCCTCTTTGTGCACTGAAGAGAACATTATAGAGCCGTTTGTGCAGCCGGAGAGTTAACTGAATGGTGCCTGGTTGAACCACAGCCATTTATCTTGCTAAAATGACACAAACTTCATTAGAGCGAGCTGTCACACAGCTTCCCTCCTGATTAGTGATATGGCTCCACCAAATAGATGGAATTTAGTCAGACTGCAATGACTCTATAGTGTCCAGAGGAGACAGTTATACTTCATCTTCTATTAAACCAGAATAATTACTTCCTGGCTTTCTTTTCCAGCAGCTTCCTCTAATACCAATGGATCTTGGTGTTCGCTTTCAGCTGGCACTTCTGAATTCTATTGTCTGGATAGTGGCATTTCAATCTCTTTGATTTTCGCAACAATACTCCCCCCCCCCTTGCATAACTCTGACCCTTTTTTATAACTCTATTTTCTTGATCGTGTTTAAAGTAGCAATTAACAGCACAAGCCTAACCACGTCTACTCAAAAGTAAGCGACTGGAGTGATTGTTCTGTGGTATTATGGCAGTGGACAAAGCTGAAGTGTAACTATTGAATAAATGTGTTTTTAACTAAAAATAAATAAAAAGTAAGCCCTATTGAATTCAATGGGGCTTGCCCCCAGGTAAGTGGGGTGAGTTTGCAAAATAACAGAGAGGAATGCTGCTAAGCCATATCCCACCCTTCATTCAGACCTTCCTCAAAGGAGGTCCTGGGCTGCCCAGATGACAAGACCCCCCCCCCTCGGCCTTGCTAATGTGGTCCAAAGGAGAGCAGAACAATACATTTGGCACCAGCTTGGCTGCAGGAGCTGCCAGAGGGAGGCAGACAAGACACCATCCAGCCACTCTGGATTTGTGTAGGTCTTACTGAGCCTTTTCTTCTCCAGAAGATACTCTGCAAGGCAGCGGAGGTTTAGGATCAGAGTTTTCCTTCTCCTAGATGGGCTACCTTCCCAGGGTGACAAGCCTCATCTGCCCCTCACTTCCCTCTACAGCACGTGCAGAAACTGCCTTCTTGACCTTTGGACCCACTCTTGGTCTAGTCCGCTCAATCTGCAGGAGCCTGTCTATGTAGGGAAGTCCCTAACTCACCAAGGGTTTGAGACCCATCAGCTATCTTCACCTGGTTTAGCCAGCCAATCAAAACCATTTCCTGGGGTGTGACCACTGTCGCATGCTGACAGCTTCTAGGACCCACAGGTGATAGCTGAGTACAGAGTGGGGACCAAAGGTGGACAAACTACTCCAGAAGGAGTATGTGTGCCCCATACTACCCCTCCCCTAACATCCCTTACACCACTTACTACTACTACCACTACTATAAGTTCTTTGTGCTTATTGCATGAGATCCAATCATTTCAGTGTTTAATTTTATTTCATTTTCTCCAGACAGCTACTAGGGGAAAGGGGGGTGGGGGTGGGTAGAAGAGCAATATTGAAGAATGTAAGCTTTGGGTGTAGAGAAATCGAAAGTATTTTTAATACCAAGCCTGGGTTATCATTTCATGTTGATTCCATCCAGATAATAAAGTCATTTATCATTCCAGTACCTGAGCTGATTCAATATCGGATGGAAAATGCTGATGATTAATTCCATTGATTCCCCTGAAATACTGGAGTCCAGTCATGACTTCTTGCTTGTACGGTTTTCGATTTGGGGAGGGAGCAGTAATAAATAAACCATTGATTACAAAATGGCCCAGACAATGCTTGACAGGCCTGATTTACACCTGTAGCTCCTCTTGCTGCGCCTCGTTAATATGTTGCAACTGCTGTTGACAGAAGAGCATCTCGGCCGTGACACCCATGAGTAATGCTGCAAGTTAGTCACTACAATGCATGCCAATTACACAGGGTGTGCTTTCTACGGACGGTAGCTTATGCCAGATAAAAACTATTAACTAAATAAGCTAAGCCATCGGCATACGTTGTCTATCACCTTATGTGAGAAAAACATCCACCATAAATCTCATGTAGGGCCACACTGTATATGAAGTTAGGGCTGCACACAATCATTAAACCCTCCATAAATCAACAGTGTTACAGAAATATTATGCTGCGCTACTCCCCCGCCCCCTTGATTCTACCTTTCCGTAAATTGCTAACGCCTTTCCAGTATTCTGTTAGGAAGGAGCGCGGTGGAGCTTGCTGAGTTAGGCAGGAGAAATGTATCACAGCTTCCACACAAAAGATGGCTTTGCTCACGTGTAAGAGTAAGATAGGCTTCTTGAATTGTCATGGTTTATTGTGAGCAGTCACTGCCCACCTTATGGCACGGCATACATGTGCTCAGTGTAATTCAGTGTAATACTGGTGATAATTGCCTAGCTGCACAGAGTGAACTCATAGGCTCTATCCATTTGAAAAATAGGTGGCAGGATGCTTTGAGTCTGATGCCTCTGAAGACAAGTGTACAGTGGTACCTCTGGTTACGTATTTAATTCATTCCAGAGGTCCGTTCTTAACCTGAAACTGTTCT